>NC_142337.1:13118333-15765000 GCF_054954075.1 Amborella trichopoda | reverse complement strand
CGATCATCTTGACATCAAGATGCATGGACATGAGAAAAAAAATGGATTTCATGTTTTGACAATAGTGATCTTATAATGCATTTTGGACAGTCAATTTTCAAGATTTTCAAGTTTTCATAAATCTGCTTGATTTACACTATTTTTGAAACTTTAAATTTTATAATTAGAGTTGAAAATATATTTTAAAGCTATCACAAATAATTTCAATGTTCAAACCACAATTCTCGACACTATTTAAAGGTGGGCTCTCCTTTGATTGTTTAGAGCCTTAGCTCTATACAAACCGCACCCTATATATATATATATATATATATATATAGGGAGTCACTGTTGTACACCCATACGTGAATTGCCTAGATTGAATTTGGGCCCTTCTTCACGGAAGTCTGGCAATGTTTGAATTTTAACTTTTTTTTCTACAAATCCAAATCACTTGAAATTTTAGGCGTGTGTTCTTCTCATCAAGGCACACCTAATAAAAATATAAAAAAATAATTCGCAAAAACAAATTGACCAAAATACCCCCTGAAATGTTTTGGGGGTATTTTGGTCAATTTATTTCATGTAAAAAAAAATTTGATATTTTTTGTAGATTTTCCTATTTTGAATAACACACGCTTAAAATTTCAAGTGATTTGGATTTGTAGAAAAAAAATTAAAATTTAAACACTATCATACATCCGTGATTGTCAGATTGGCCCGGATTCAATCTGGGCGGTGGGCATGGGGCATTTACTGTAGCAATACGCACCTGGGCGCACAGGATCTTTTCCCATATATATATATATATATATATATATATATATATATATATGGGAAAAGATCCTGTGCTATATATGAGAACACTTAAAAACGCCTATAGGTATATATATATGAGAACAATTAAAAACGCCTATGGGTGAAGCTCTATTGTACTTCACCGATAGCCCTTCACCGTCCAAAATCTCTCACCAGGGCACGGTTGTCTAATAGTGTTTGAATTTTAATAATATCTCTATAAATCAAATTGACCGAAAATTTTGTGGGTGTGCGCATCTTAGTGAGGCACACTTGAATAAAATATAAAAAATATTCAGGTGACATAAATGATCAAAATACCCCTATTATGTTTCAGGGGTATTATTGTCATTTTATTTTCTATAGTTATTTTTAAAATTTTATTCTGGTATGAGTTGGACAAGATGTATACCTAACCAATATTTAGATAAATCAAATTTGTAGAAAATTATTAAAATTGAAACACTATTGAATAACCGTGACCGTGTGATGGACTTTCGACAGTAGTAGGAAGTACTGTAGAACCTCACTTATATTTATATGTATATATATATATATCGGAGGTTTTTAGTGTTCCTTTTGCATGGTGCTTAACCAATTGGGTTTGATATAAATTATCACAGTTATGGGATTGCCTACTTTGGTAGGTGATCCATTCCAAAAGCTCGGTACTATGATCCCAGAAGGGGATCTTCTACAGATCGAGTTTTTAAAATTTCGGCCGTCGATCCCTAGATCCCAAGAACACAGGGATCAAGTTCCTTTAATATTGTACAGACATCGAATCCTAACCCCCTCAATCAATTTTCTCATACGCAAATAGCCAACTATATTAGCACGCAACACCACGAGTGCATACGCTAGAGAACTTTACAAAGTGGAAAATACCATTAAAAACACGTATAAGGAGCTCATAATGGTAGTATTCCATGCTAATTGGGGACTGTCTTATCTAATTGGGAAGCTCGATCCTTGGAACTCAAGGATTGAGTTCCTTAGATTTTACCCAATATCACAAGGAGATTTCGGGTCACCTTGATCCATCAATCCCGCTCTAAATCCCAAAACCACTCCCGATCCCACTCCCAAAAACAATGGAAATTATAAGCCTCTAGATTCAATTCCCTAGATTGCATTAACATGCTGATTATTTAATTCTAGATCCCAGTATAAATTGGTTAAGACTGGACATGTGTGCATCAAACTAGGCAAGCAGCTTGTTCCAGTCCAAAACTGTATGTCCAAAGGCCCCCTCTGACATAACCCTTCCAACCATTCTTTGGCCACCCATCTCAAGTAAAGTTCTCAAGAGGCAGGACCCAACACATCAAAGCCTCTTGAGATATACTTGTTCGCCTCCTTGTGTGTGAGCTTTTACGTTATGACTCCAATATCAAAAGAACCAGAGAATTGCAGACAAGAAGGAAACAAATAACAGCTCCATTTATTGAAGTACAAGAATGCACTTACAAAGGGGGTGGGTTCATGAGTTCCCCATATCCGATGTACCTAAATCCTCTTAGAACTCCTGGTTTATTTGTTAGCAGGGGAAGTCCATTCACTCAATAGGATCAGCTAGAGAGTCGGGTGGAAGATTCAAAACAGTTTCCTGCGAGGAATTTACACCGCCTTGCTCGTTTTAAGCAAGAAGAAACTATGATCGTCAATGTTGTCATCAGATGATCCGACGATCAAACGAGATAGATCCATTCCATGTTCCCTTTTCCAAGGTTTTGATTTTCATCACTTGCCTTAATTCTCTCTTTTAGCATTTTGGGGTATGAGGGTAAGCTAGGGGTAGCGTGGGTAATTTGGGATTTGAGGGTATTTTTGGGAATTTTTTATATTCTTTATTTCAAAGGTTAATTTGGGGATCTTTAAGTTTGGGGAGAGGGTAATTTAGGTAAAGGAATTTGGTTCACACTCGAGGTTAATAGGGTACAGGCTCTCTGTCACTAAGGGAGGCTCCTAATCAGAGCTTCTTACCCTTTACAAGTGAGGGTTAAAGTGTTTATATAGAGTTCATAAGAAACATGGGTGGAAAATCAATAATAAGACCCGAAGGTGTTGGATTATCAGTAGCTGGCTCGGGCTAGGCCAAGAATGAGCATTTTGCAAGGTCAAAACGCAATAAATATCATGAATATACCCTTGGACAGCTTCTCTCTAATGCCACCATCCAATTCCCACCTGTTTGATAAGTTTTTTGACCAATTTTTGCTCAAATTTTCTCCTAATTTCGTAAAGAAAGTTGCCACAATCATTTTGTGACAAATTTGGATAAAAAACTCTAAAGATTGAGGGACAATCATCCTTGCAAAATTTGTACTCCAAACGCTTCATGGATTGTGAGATATGGATCCAAGAATGGATTGAGATCATACATATGAACCAACTTTCGATTGCTTATTTCCTTCAATCTCACCATGATCTGCACTAGGAATCCCATCGATAATGTGTCTGTGTGTGTGTATCGATGGCGAGCTTGCTGAGAGGGGAACAACATATCAAAATTTGAGCTGATTTGGCCATGGGAATTGTGAGATATGGCCAAATCTTTAAGGGGCCGTTTGGATATCTAGAAATATATTGTCTGTGAAATATATTACTGGCGTAATACATTACCTGTAAATGGATTGTTACTGTTTGAGTAGTATTTAGATGCAACCAGGGAAATACATTGTTATTGTTCGGCTATGTCTGGAAGAAATATAGGAAATGCATTACCAACATTTTACCAGCACGTGCCTATAAACTATCAGTTCTTTCTTTTTTGTCACAAAATTCCAATAAAATGCTGAATTATCATTTCCTTCTTTTTTGTCACAAAATTCCACTAAAATACTGAATTAAAATCATCATCGCACCATTCCAAAAAGATTTCTAATAATAACATCATCTCCATCCCAAAAGATTTTCTAATAATAACTTGTACCATTTTACAGTCATGACACTATTTCCTACTTATTTTAAATGCCTTTAGCACTTATATACAATCACATGTTTTCTAACATGACATTGGTTTCAACATGATAAGTCATTGGAACAATATGATTGGAATAACATGATTTTATTATGATAAGCCTTATTTTTATTTATTTTTTATAGAAATCTTTCAAATGTCTCTCTATATAATTTCAAATAAACAATAAATTTATGATACTAAATTCAAAGGGTACGAGTTAAAAAATGGGAACAAGTTTGATTAGTAAACTAGAAGGTTTGGTAATTGCAGTATAAAATTTTGAGGCATTGGAGGAGATTAAAGAGGTATGTTATTTCAATTGAGATTTTAGTAATCTCTTATGAGGATTATGTTGTATGAATTTTTTTATTATGATTGTGTCGTGTAATTTATTATTGATTACTGATTTTTTTTATTATTATTTTTGTTTTCATATGACACTAATGCCTTGAGATGAGGGGACGAGCTTAAAAAGGGAGGGATCACATTATGTTGTGTGAAATTTTTTATTATGATTGTGTTGTGTAATTTATCATTGATTATTGATTTTTATTTTTATTATTTTTTTTTTATATGACAGTTGATGCCTTCATATAAGGGGACGAGGTTAAAAAGGGACGGATCACCTAGTTATTATGAAGAGAGAGGGCTTAGAAGATTTTTTTAATCAAGGATAGGGTAGCCAAAAACGCACGCGAAAGATTTCCCAAAATTACTCGTCACTCTCGTAATAGATTTTTCACCGATCACCTCGCGTAATGGATTTCCTGATTTTTTGGGAAATCTCGCATAATCTCCTTCCATTTCCTTACGATTAAGTGTACCCAAACAGTAAAAATGTCATATTTCCTTGTAATTTATTGTCACGTAATAGATTTCCAAGTACCCAAACGGCCCCTAAGAGAAAGAAAACTTGACTGGATTTCTTAGGGGCTCTTTTGTAAATTTGGGCCGATTAGGGGTAGTGGGATTCCCTATTTTAATTATTGGGTCCACTCCAGATCAATCCGCATTTTCGGGACAACGAGTGAATTGCTCAAACAGCCTCAATCGGCGGGAGAGGAATAGATACCGACTATTTCTATAGACCGACCGGAGCGAATGGATATCCGGTGGCTAGAAAGCGTAAGGGTAAAAACCAGATTGCTTGGGCGAGTATCTACTAAGAAGCTCCTAGCGAAATCACATGATCTACTAGGACGCGAAGCTCTAGCCCTTTTGATTAGTGCCTGAATGAATCCAGAGCCAGAGAAGCTTGAGTGGGGGATCAATAATCAAATCTTTGGAAGCGAAACAGAGGTAACGTTAGCCAGAACACTCCTCACCTGGATGTGGAGTTCATGCTCTCATTTCAGTCCCAAATTGACCTGCTGCTTTCTACTCTTGATTCAATTGGAAAAGTGCACTATGGAAAATGCAATTTTCAATCGAATCGAGCGTTCCGCTGGGCCTAGCGGGGCACTTTGGAAAGTGCCCAACAGCTAGCTGGGCTCTTTTCTAAGAAAAAGTGAGTCATCACAGGTGTCTTTCGAAGGATAATTGTATCGTGGTGTATCTTCTGATCCGAGAAATTCAAAAATCGAGTCAAGACAATGGATGGCTTTTTGCCTCACAGTACATTAAGACGGCATCAATTTTTGGCCTATTATGGCATACATGAAGTTGTGCTCACGCCCTGTCTCAGTTTCCCTTACCCACTTGGGACCTCCTCGTATCATCCCTGCCTATGCCTATCATAGAGCTCAAATTTGGGATTTATGCATTTTAACACAATGTCGGACCCTTTGGCTACAGGTTTCTTGGGGCTCCTTCGCAAATTGAGGGCCGATTTGGGTACCCCTTTGTAGCCTCAACATTGCAAAGTCATATCTCGGTCATCCAATATTGGATTGGCCTGATTTTTTGAGGGTAGCTTCAGGGTACCTCTGATTAAAGTTCAGAACCCTCCTATTGCTATTTTAAGCATCATTTTGGATTGTCTGGTAGCCAGTTTGAGCTTGTAACTAGCAAGAGTTTCCTCTCGTCACCTCAACGAGATCCACAAATTTCTGGCCTAATCTGAAACTGGTTTAACCGATCGCACCCAATTCTAGTGATCCCTAAAGTATTCCAACAGTAATCGTGTCAGACGTTTATTTGACCGATTGACCATGTGTATTGCACTAGGCAGGCCAAAATTTTGACTTATTTCTTCTCTTTTACTTAAGGACAATAAAAGGCTCTTCAAAACTTCAAAATCCGGGGTTTCACTTCCTCAGGTCCGTACTTTGATATTATGCTCCACAACTGCAGTAACTACCCATAAGCGATTTTATTATACATCAAAATACGTCAACAGGTATAGAATACACATACAATCTCATAGAATCACTCATATAACATTTGAATCCACAAGCAGCATGAGTACTACTTGGTCTTGTTGGCAAAAAGCATATGAGGCTGCCAAACAATCAATGATAATCTTAGCAATTCTTTTATAGGATTGCCATCATATAAAGGCAACTTGACAGTCTACCAATGTCACTTATCAAAAAGGAAAAGAAAGACGACATACACAGGTGGCATGTCAAATCTCTTACTGCCTATGGTATATGCCCTCACAAATACTAAAGCCGTATGAATAGATGACCTCACAAAAACCAAGTAATCTCTCAGGCCCCAAAAATAGTACCCAAAAGATTTCAAATGAGTGCTGCAAATCATGTGGTATAAAGAAAATATTCTTTGAATAGACATCCTATCTACAGTAGAAGATCACTCGTCTCATCTAGCCGAATAAATGATGTCAAGAGAGAACACTTACTATCAAATGGCTCCAACAATAAAGCTGAACACTCTCCATTCCTACTTCATTAAGTCACAAGAAAACACCTACACCTAAGTCACCATATCTTTCTCACCACTTGCATCCATGTCCTCTTGGGCCTTCCCCTTGACCTTTTAGAGCCTTCTATTTGAGCCAAATTACACCTCCTAACTGGTATTGTATTAGGCCTACATTGCATATGGACAGCCTACCTAAGTCTACTATCCATCACCTTATCGCCTATTTAAGCCACACCTAAATTCCCTCAAATGTGTTCATTCTGAAATCATCTTGCCACTCATCCATCTCAACATTGCCATATGAGCTACACATGCCTATGGATATGTTACTTCTTGATCGCCCAACATTTCGTCCCATAAAGCATAGTTTTTCTCTCTCTCTCTCTCTCTCTCTCTCTCTCTCTCTCTCTCACTCACTCACTCACACACACACACACACACACACACACACACATATTTATATATATATATATATATATATATATAGGCTAAACAATTACCTTGTCTAGTTATTGCTCATCCTAAAGCTTTCAAAATAATTGAGACAAACGCTTCTGATCTTGGTTATGGTGGAATTTTAAAACAAAGATTCCAACCAAATGAAAAAGAAAAACTGGTCAGATATACTTCAGGATTTTGGAATCCGGCAAAACAAAATTATTCAACAATTAAAAAAGAAATTCTTTCTATTGTAAAATGTGTTACAAAATTTGAAAGTGATGTGTTGAACAAGGAATTTCTAATAAGAGTAGATTGTAAAGCAGCCAAAGATGTATTAGAAAAAGATGTTAAAAACATAGCATCTAAACAGATTTTCGCCAGATGGTAAGCTATAGTCTCTACTTTTGATTTTAAGATTGAATATATAAAGGGAAAATCAAACGCCCTGCCTGACTTTTTAACTCGTGAGTTTTTGCAGGGACACTCGGAGAAAACTGGCTAACACTGCTTCAAGCAGCAGTAGAAATATGCAATCCCCTAAACACCAGGAGGATCAAAATAAGGCTAAAAGCCCTAATCCAAAACCAAGAACGCCTTATATTGAAAAGGCTATAATTTCTATCATGGTTATAGAAACTAAGCATGCTCTAAAAGAGCCAAATGAAATAGCAGACCTTTATCTTATAGATAATATGCATCTTGAAACAGGGTATAAGACCCGTGAATACTATGAGAAAATATTGACTGAAACTGAGTCAATAAGAATTGTCCATAATTATAAGAATAGCAAAATTATTGGTTATTCCAAGTTCCAGATTTATAAAATCACATCTTATGAAGAATGGAGTATTGATCCCTTAAAATACAAACACCTATCGGAAACCCTAAAAATAAGGGCTTATAATTATTACGACTACATAAAAGCTTGGGAGGTAGTCCTCTTATTAAAAAATGTTCATAGAACCCATAGCTGGTTCTTACAATTCCGTTTAATCACTAAAACAAGTGAGTTTCCACAATGGTTTAAAAGGTGGAGAAGTGGCTTACTTAAAAGCTAAGGTGACTTTGTAGGTTATGCTTTTGGCTAAAGAAAGACAAGAATAGGAAAAGGCAACGAAAGCGAAGGTTACTTAGTAGCTTACGCCGCAAGGCTAAGGAACGAAGCCTCTTAGCATTTTAAGCTAAGGTTACTTAGTCTATTTTGGGAGATTTGGAAAATCTTAACAAGATCGCCTGGGGGCCCGCAGTTCTAGCTTATCTTTATGATGCCTTGGACAAGAGATCAGAAGGAAAGGAAAGGGTAGCATGGTTGGTTGTGGTCCGTATAAGGCCGAGGCCCTAAACAATCAAAGTAAGGCGCACCTTCAAACAGTGTCGAAATATGTTGAAATCTTTGTAACAGCCTGAAAATTTATTTTCATCTCTAACTATAAAATTTAAAGGTTAAAAAATAGTGTAGATCAAGCATATCTATGAACACTTGAAAATCTTGAAAATTGACGGTCCAAAAATTGCATTACAAGATGCACGATTTCCAATATTTGGAGTCAATTTTTTCTCATGTCCATACATCTTGAGGGCAAGATGATCGATTTGAGGATTTTGGGGCATTAAAACAACCTCTTCTAGTGAATTGTTTTGATGCACACCTTAATTTGATTGTTTAGGGCCTCACTCTTATATATATATATATATATATATATATATATATATATATATATATATATATATATATATATATATATATATATATATATGAAAATTGTTTCATGGGAGCTGGACCGCATTTCTACATATGCGGTCCAGAAAGTGTAAAGCATCTATTCTCTAAAAACAATGGAACCTAACGGTCCACATGTTTTCTTAAGAGAATTATTATTTTTAGTTTTTTGAAATTTATTTATTTTTTCATATTCATGATCTCCATGTTAGAGATTACATGTTCTTAAAAATTAAGGGTGCTCACACTATAGAGTAATTTATCATTGTACTCAACAAATGTTGAACACTTGTATACCCTTGTTTTGTACATAGAGAGCATTTTTTTAATAAAGGTATTTTTGGTTATTAGGAGGGGTGTGACATCATCCCTTGGGATGTGACATCACCCACATGGAGCACATAGATGATGTTATACCCCTCTGAATGACCAAAAACACCGTTTATAAAAAAAGCTCCATGTACAAAACAACGGTATATAAGTGTCCAAATTTTATTGAGTACAATGATAAATTACTCTAATAGTGTGAGCACCGTAACATAACCGATTTATATATATGGAATTGTATACGATGAGACCTGTTTATCTTTAATACAAGGAGGTCACAATTAATCCTAGCCATTAGATGTCCAATTGGATGGCTTGCAATATGTCACGAAGTTCAAAAAAAATTTGTTGAGCATTGAGTTTAGTCATAAGTACACTTACAACCCTTTGATTTGAAATTTGATGGACAATAATGGTTGTGACCTTCTTGCACTAATAGATTTCCAATTGGATAGCTTGGAATATGTCACGAAGTTCAAGAAATTTTTTGTTGAGCTTTGAGTTTAATCACAAGTACACTTACAACCATTTGATTTGAAAGTTGATTGTATACTTTTCCGTTCTCTCTCTCTCTCTCTCTCTCTCTCTCTCTCTATATATATATATATATATATATATATATATATATATATATATATATCATCCAAGCCTTATTTGGGGTCGGCTACTTGAATCCTACCCCACCATTTTATTCATAAGTTCAGGATTCATGAAAAGATTTGGAAAAGTTTTACATTGGCTGCCCTACATAACACAACCCTCCTCTTGGGATCGGATTGGAGCCAACCAAGGCGGAGTTATATATATATATATATATATATATATATATATATATATATATATATATATACACACACACACATGTATATATATACACATAAACACACACATGTATATATATACACATAAACACACACATATATATGTATGTATGCATATGTATATACATAGGAAGCATCTATCCAACGCCTATGGGCGAAAATAAACAGTGTTTTTGCCCATAGGCTGATCACAGTCAGAAAAAATCAGGTGGCGTGCCTTTTTCAACCACCACAGACCTAGCATGTCTGTGTCGATACCATCACAGAACTAATATGTCCATGACAGTCAAAAAAAATGTGGAACTGCAACAGACGGCACTCCATCTGTTGCGGGTCCGTTCAATAAATCGTCACGGACATAGCAAGTCTGTGACGGTGGCGAAACACTATAGCACTTCGCCTATAAGCATTTTTTAGGTTTTTCCATATGCATATTACATATATATATATATATATATATGCAAGAGAGTTACATATGTTGGGTTTTGTGGCCTTTAAAGGGCTCGAGAGCTTGTAAATATGATATTTTATAGTGGAATATGCACTTCAGTGGGAGTGCGTGTGTTGACTGACTAAGGGTTGGGCGGTTTATGGCCCTGATCATATCTAAAACCCTTAGCCCTGAGCATGCGGCACTACTAAGAAGGATTTGCAATGGGTCACCCTTGTTGAGGTTGGAGAGATGCCCACGGATCATATTTGTATGCCAAGAGAACTGTGTGGTCTCCTGTGTGTGGTCGTAGGCTTGTGAAAGCAAGAGTCAACGCCTCAACAAACTTTCACATGGCATGTACACATAACAATCGTATTATATAGGGATACGCGTACATGTGCATAAAGAGAGCCATTTTTGCACTGTGGTGACAAGTGCGAGACTTGTCCTTAAAGGAGGGAACTGAAATCCACATTCCAGAATCATCGTCTCATTGTTTATCATCCAACTTTGACAAGCTAATCATAAGCCCCTACTTTGAGATTGTGGGTCATTGGTCTTTGTTAGGTTGGATAAGAAAACAGTATTAGATCATAGTTTCTTGAGCGAGTGGAGTGCCCTTATTGTTGTTTATTTTGACTCATTGGTACCAATCTACTCCTAGTATATTTTATTTTAGTATTAGAAATGGTTTATGATTCTTAAATTTTTTCAGAATTAAAAAATGTTATTTCTTATGTAATGTTTATTAAAAGGGTATTTCTAAAATTTTGAAACTTAAAATAACACGTGAGACCAATGATCCCACGTGCACCCTAAGGGGGCCACGTGCACCCTAGGGGACACGCCACTTTTTATGCAAAAAAGGGGAGCACACCACCTTTTTAACTAAAAGGTGGCACCAAAGTTCTTTTATATAACATAACCCCCCAACGCCACTTTTTGTGGTTAGCAAAAGTGGCACAACCCTTTTAAGCATAAAGGGGCACACCTTATCTTTTTGGTGTCGGTCATGCCCAAATACTTCTTATTAAAACTATATGTGGCTCCACGCCACTTTTTAAGAAAATGGGGGACACCCCAATTTTCTTAAAATTTGGTTCAAATTTTAAATGAGTATAAAGATAGGAAATCTTTTGATTTCAAATAGATTTGGTTTCCTATTCTATGGGACTTATTAAAATCCAGATCTTCCTTGATTATGGGAGATTTGGATAATGTTTACATTTGAATATATTTCAATTTTGAATAGAAGTTGGACTAGGGTCAAAGTCTAAAGGGATAAATTTCCTATCTTTCCACCTAAAATCATGACAATTAATTTTTGGGATGGATAGCTCTGATTAAATTTCTCTCAGCCCACAAATTTCCTAATTATCCTAAGTGTCTAGCTAAAAATTGGATAAGGCAATACTTAAAAAGAATCCTATTCAAATTAAGAGATAAATTTCATTCTATTTAAATCCATTTTGAACCCCCTCTCTTATTACAAGATTTCTCTTTCTCATAAGAAAAAAAGATTTGTCTTTCTCTCTCTCACGCACCTACTCTCTCTCTTTTCTCCACACCAAGATTTCCCATAGGGTTTTGTGAAAACCCTAGTCGATTTTTTGAGCTCTTTAAAATCCTAAAAAAAAGAAGTATTGCCTATAAAGCTTCCCTACCTCAAAATTTTCGACAACACTTTAAAGAGTAAAAGTATGTCATTGGACTTAGAATCGGGTGTGGGGTGTACGAAGTCCTAGTACAGACGTAGAGTAACTCCAAGCATCTTTCAGTAAATCTTCCCAGTAGTTTTAATTAAGTTTTAGTATAATTTCCTATATTATGTAAATTTTCAAGAACTTTTGTGCTAAAAAATATAGTGGAAGTTAGTTTACATGTCATGGATAGTTTTTATTTCTCTTAATGGTGGAAATAAAGATCTTAGGTTGTATCTAGGGCACTATTTTAATTTATAGCAACATATTGGAGCCCATGTAGGTGGAATTAAGGTATTTGGAATAAAAGTAAAAAGAAATTTTTTTGAATTTAAGACCTTGAGTTCCACATAGCCACACCTTTCAACATAGTGGCCGTATACTGCAGCATAAACCACTTTGAATAGTAAGGATCCATTGGACCCCATTTTCTTATGAATATTGGACTCGAACTTTGCACACATGCAGATCTCATCTAGGAGGTCAAAAGTATAAAAATAATAATAATAAATAAGGAAAATGAGTCCATTATTTTTAGTTAATACAGGCTGTCCCTATGGTGCCCAATGGATCCAGGCCTTCACTAACTCAAAATCATTGTTACCTTCTCAAATAAAAATTGTTGCACAAAATTCTGCCCCAATAAGATCCCTAGCTATGTATTTTGGAGCCTGTCTTATACTGTGTCTATAAGCCCATTGGCTTACAGTGGTTATTCCCTACATTAATACACATATAAAAAACATGTGTGTGCTTGTCTCAAAATACACACACACATTTCTTCTCACTCTTTGGTATATTATATTATTATATTATTATATGTCTTTGTTTGTATATACTTCTTAGTAAAACCTGATTTACAGGCTCTTATCAATACAAAATTACCAATCCAAAAAAATTGATCTCTATGACCTTTTGGCTCCCCCATGACCAGTTCAAATCTAACTTTTGTTGCCCACTTTCATGCTATTGAACTGATAAAATCAACCCTTGCACAATAAAATCTATCATCTCGGAACTATTAATATGGAACAATTTGGTTCCCTGAACAAGCGCTGAAACCTTCCAAATAATCTTATATTGAGTGGCTTCTTGACCATTCTACTAAGGCC
Organism: Amborella trichopoda; assembly: GCF_054954075.1. Lineage (NCBI taxonomy): Eukaryota > Viridiplantae > Streptophyta > Magnoliopsida > Amborellales > Amborellaceae > Amborella > Amborella trichopoda. Next base: position 15,751,878 of record NC_142337.1, on the reverse strand, counting down.
TCCCTCATTAGGGTGAATAAAAATGGGGATGGTGGATCACCGAGTCTAGTGCCCCTAGAACCACTAAAGAAATCCCAAGGAGACAGACACAGAAGTCACAGGAACGCCCTACCTTATCCAACCTCCATCTGCAATGGAAGCCCATCATGCCCATCACATAATCTCTCCAATCCACCACTCGGTAGGAGCTCATTTTTCTATTTGAAAAAGTCAAATATCATAAATGCTTTAGCAGCTATAAACGACTTGTCTGTGTATAAGCATCTCTAATACCGTACAATCCAAACAAATGTCTCAATTGAGCCCCATGGGGAAGAATATCCAAGCTAATTAATGAAATCCTACAAGCATATGAATTACCAATGGAAGGCATTCATTATTGAAATAGAGACTCGATAGCACATGAATCAAAATTCCCAACTGCTTGTGATCATACCTGAACTTAAATGCGCAGATTTCAGATGCGGAACTTCGGATGCTGCAAACATACGTGGGTCAGTGGAGGCAGATTGGTTTCGGCCCAAATTGGAAAGGCCTCTACTATCCTGTATTGAGGGGAAAACATAGAAGACGAAAAGATCAAACCCACTAATTCACGATATAGGAGATACCAGAAAGAAAATGGTAAGATCACTTGAAATTCCAAAGGAAAAATCACAAACGAACCGGAATCTGGAGGCCTCGTGCCCAAGTGTCCGGCTGTCCCATAGATGCATTACCGTGACCACGTGGAACCATCATACTATGCAAACAAACAGTTGCCAACACGGAAACACCAATTACAACTATGGCCAAAACATACAATACATAGGTACAACATCAAAACACTGAGGAAAGACAATCAATGATCAATGAAATGAACTTCCAAGTACAAGAATTATTGATTATAGGTATCCATGTGGACATAGCCGCTATAACCAAATGTAAAATATGGAAAAACATGCAACATGGAGGACAAAAGTTCAAAAAACAAAAAAATATGAAAAGAGAGTGTGACAGGTAACCAACATAATGATATTTCCAGTACCTAGCAGTATTGGGAATGTGTAGCAAGCCAGCATCAACAAGCTGCAGAGTGGACGCAAGATCAGGAAGGTCATGGTTTCTCATCCGCTCATCAAACATCTTGGCAGAGGGGCCAATGACGCATTCGCGGTTCATGGGGTTCAAGGGACTTAAGATATATGGAGCATCTCTCTGCAAAAGATGGGGATTCCTCTTTTGAGCCAATTCAAGCAGTTGCATGTGAGCCTGATTTTGCTGCCTTTCCCTAGCTCTCAATTGTTGCCCCTGTTAAACTCAATTGTACCCATGGTAAGTAAGCTCAGAAAACATCACCTTATACCAAGAAAAGATTCAAACCCACCATCAAAAACCACAGCGTTCAATCATGGAATCACCTCTATGTAAGCTGTAGCAGTCTCAGAATGCTTCTTGCTTGTTCGAGCGATAAAAATGTCCCAGAACACAGACCACCACTCCAACAAGAACCCCCCTGGAGCATCAATTGCTGAAACCAGATACATGAATTACACTAAGATTTTAACAATGATATATACATAATTCAGAATAGGGAGAAAAATGATCGAGTTCCAAATGCCTAAAATAATTCAAGAACACGCAGTACACTAAGCCATGAAACAATAAATCAAGGTGACAGAAAAGGTTTAACCCACCAACAGGATCAGTGGGCACTTTCCGTTCGGCTGAGAAAGCCTTGGCAGAAGCATGAAAGTTTCTCTTCATGAAATAGTCATAGATGTAGACGTCGAGCCTGGCAATCAATCAAACCCTAAAATTAGCTACTCAGAACAAACACAAAAGAGACAGAAACAGAGACGTCCAGAGCAAAAGAGAAACATAGAGAAAGAAACATAGTTTGCCGAACTGCAAACGCTCACATCTTCTCCGCATCCCAACTGTTTTCTACCATTGTTGCCTTCCTTCCCTTATCACCAAAAGAGAAGCCTCGATCACTCTATTAAAGAAACATCATATATCAAAAAACACTAAGAGGAAAGAGCAAAGAAATTCGAACCAGAGACTATTTGTGAATTGTGATGAATAAAAAGAGAGAAATAAAAGGTAATTCCATTACAAGAAGCTGTATCGTCAAGCCTGCAAGCTTAACGCCATGCCATGCAGAAGCGCGACAGTTTCACCGCCTCAAAACAAAACCCACAGCACCAAGGAACACTAAAAATAATAAAAGAGAGCTCAGAGAGAGGGAGAATCTCCAACACGCGCTCGATGTGAAAGATGAGAGAGAAAGAGAGAGAGAGAGAGAGCACGCTTCTGTTTCCCTCCAATTGACCCGTGGACCTCCTATGAAATCCGGATAGGTGCGGCGAACTCGGTGACACTGTTGGTCCTCCACTTTTATTATTAAGCTTTTCGTTGCTTTAAAATTTGTAAGCCATTCGAACTTGATAGCATGAGAAAATGCTTGCAAATTAATGTTTCGAAAACCGGGTTGTTGACCCAGATCTTTCGAAAACTAGTTTGGATAGGTGGTTCGGCACTTGGAATCGACAGATCAGCTCGATATGGAGGAGCAAAAACTTCCTAGTACAGGATATGTTCTCACTCTAGGGGGAGAAAAACTTCCTAGTACAACAAAAAAACCAGTAGGGTATTAGTAACCATGGAGAAGGAATATGTTGCTTATTGTACAGCATTGCAACACGGCGTATAGCTCAGGACGTTATTGCCACACTTGGGGTTGTATTGAGTGTTGAAAATTGGTTGGGTGAAATAGGAGCAAAAAGGAGTACAAATTCGAAAAAACAAAGATTTGATTCCTTCTTGTTTTCAGGCACGCATGAGTGTTATCTGAAGACGATATTCGCCCCTCTTCAATACAATATTTGGTGTGCATAAGAAAGAAAATTCGTCTTCAGGATACAGGAAAACAGAGAGATCTCTTTTGATGTTCCAAAGCTTTGTGCACCTGTTCTTGGAACCCACACACTAGATACCAGAGTCTCGATGTTTTAAAGAAAGTGAGAGAGAAAATCGAGTAGAGAAAGGTTAGCCCATTGATTTTGATTCTTGGAATTGCAGAGAAAGATGTGTAGCTGAGAAGCCCAAAAAGTGTTCAAGTATCTAACTCGTACAAGTAGGAGAGCCTTTATTATAGAGCACCAAGAGGCTGGCCATTTAGTGTAGTTGTGATTACATGCACCACCAGCAGTTACAAGTTACATGCACTTGCTCATTTAGTGTAGTGGCGAATACATGCACCACTAAACAACTACAAGTTACATGAACTTAGTGGTTGCTATTCCTAACATCCATTTCATCAACGGCTAGATGACCGTTGGATGTCCCACACGCATCAACGAGTAGATGGTCGTTGTCTATCCCACACGAGCTGGGCTTACAAAAACCTATCTAGCCCGACCCGTACACGTGATCGGGCGAGGGGTGCCTCTCAAGGTAAAGTGCACCATCAAGCACCCTTGCGTCTACACCCTTGCACACGCACACGTGCGTGCGCGTCGCACGCTTCTTATGCTCCACACATGTACCATCCCTCTCACCTTGTACTAAGAATATAAGGCATGTGAATGCCTAATTTTAAATACTACTCATATAATTCTCTCCTCTTCATTGTGGGACTCAACCCACAACTTTCTCTCTCTACAAAAACATCTTAAGAAAAAAACCGCCAGTTCATACGGCAACATGGAATGGACTGACATTTTCTATTATTTTTTGCCTTTGAAAGACAGAAGAACTAGTCTAACTCTAATACCAAGATTGCCTAGGATTCTTGCACAATAACAAACGATGTGTGAAAATTCATTGTGTCCCATTATGGAAGGCGTGAGGTCACAACGTACCGCTATTGCCATTGGTATCACAGATCTCAAATACTTTTCTACAAGAAACCTCTAAGCAACATGCTAGCATTCCAACTTGATGGGAAGACAGTTACCCGTTTTAAGAAGTACATTGCTATCGTGTCTGGTGACTAGGCTACTTGAATGAATTTGCCTCTTGACTGGAACACCCTTAGTGTTGTGTATCTCATGGACATTGAGCTCATAATGGAACAAATGGATGAAGGCAGGGAATCCTTCTATCATCACTTGGCCAAATTATTTGTCAATCTGCTAGGGGCTCAAGAGAGGTTTCAAGACCATCTAGTTTGAAACATCAACCTAGTAGCCAAAAACACCCAACCCCTTGAAGTTCCCAAGGAACATCCAAAAGCAAAAGAAAAGCAAGGAGCCCATCTCCTTCAAGGAAGAGAGAAGAAGATCCTAGTCGTAAGTCTCGCACATATGACATTGAGCCACCAGCTAAAGGCAGAAAGAAGGCTCGAAGTCCTTCTTCTTCAAGGGTTCCTTCAAAGGAATTTGATGCTCCCGCTTCAAAATAAAAACATCCCAATGCTGATCCCAAAGCCAAGGGTAAAAGACAATCAAGAAGACGTACGCCTTCAGAGGCACCTCTCAATGAGTCGTTTGTCAAATTGGTTCCTGAAGGTAAAGAGGAAAACCTAGAGCTCAAAGCCTATGGACATTCCAGAGGCTCACGTCCATGAGGCTAGTGATCCAATGCATGTACCTCTAAGGATAAGTAACAGGGGTATACCTCTTGAGAAGTTGAGATGATTGAGCTAGATAGCCCTTCATCATCTTCTCAAATACCATCTTATCTTGTTCACGAGACTGAGAAATATGGCACAAAATCTTTTGCTTTTGATGAACTAATGGAACTAACAACCTATTTTGATAACAATGAAGGGATTATTAACACCTTGAAAGGCATTCCTGCGCCCCCCCCCCCCCAACAAACATGGTGAGCCTTCTTCTTCTTATCATGACCCATGTGAGAGTCACATGGACGTTGTAGTGCCTGGTCCTTCCACTGAAGACCTACTAAGGTAAATAAAGGGCAAGGCTCCAATGGATGAGGATGTATCTCCCACTCCTGATGGTAGTGCTTCTCTTCAGCTTTGTGGAGAAGGCTTATCTCAAGTTGAAGTGTCTGTCAGCATTTTAGCAGCATTGAAGACCCTCTCATCATTTGGTTTCTTCGACTTGGGTTCACCTCTCCATGCCGGTGACCCAATCTCGATCCACATTTCTCATCTAGCTGAGGCTAGCTCTTCAGGTATTGTCTTTTATCGAAACTCTTATTCTTCATATTTCCTCATCCGTCTATCTCTTGTTTTCAATCTTGTTCTTAATGCTCATGTTTATGCAGGTACTTCTTCAATTGCAGCGTTAGATGATGTTCTTAGATCTGAGCCTTCTTTCGCCAATGCTCCTCTCACTGTTGAAGTAGTCGCCTTAGTCATCACCCCTCCTGCTGAACCAAGTGGAGCCACTGCTCCTGAGCTAAAGGGAGCTGATGCCCATGAGGTGCAAGCTGACAGTTCTGAAAGGGCCTTGGTTCTTGTTGCCACTCCCCCAAAAGGCCTGGTGGGGGTCCATGATAAAAGCATCTCTTGAAGAAGAACAAAAGAAAATGACCCATGAACTCATAAGGTCTATTTTCAGATACTAAGAAATTACTCATTAACAGAGCTTAAGGCAACCCCCACTTCTTGTTCTTCAATGACATCCTTTGTGGGCTCAATGGAAGGGGATGAAGAAAGGCTTCGTAATTTGGTGAACAACATTGCCTAGGATGCTAAAGATGCCTCTTCTATCAGAGAAGCATGTCTTCCCAGATGGGATTTCTACTGGAGAATTGGCTAGCACCGACCATCATAGTGAAATCTTAGATGCTCGCCAGGAATTTAAAGTAGTCGAGGTTAGGGTCGAGGAATTCAAGGCTCAATCTATGATGGTGAAGGTTTGTCATCAGGCCATGCTGGAAAGTGTTGCAAGGGCAAAAGCCTTCTTGAGGCTCAAGAAAAAGAGCGTCTCAAGAAAAAGAGCGTCGCAAATACGAAGCTTACATGGCTGAAATTGATGAAAGAATAGATCTTGAAGCTCCTAAACTTTCTACGGCTCTGAAGCACGTGAATAAAGTTGGTGATAACCTGTAGGATGCCCTCGATGGCTTTTCTGAGGTAAGGTCGTATAAAGAGAAAACCAGGAAGCAAGTGGAGGAGAAAGTGCTTCAGATAAAAGACTGGCAGTGGCACTTCAGGAGTGCCCGATATTTCTTTTTCTTTTGTATTTCTTCTTTTTTTAACGATAGACACTGGTAGCCGCGCTTCAGGGGTGCCTGATATTTCTCTTTCTTTTGCATTTCTTTTTTTTTGAACGATAGACACTTTGAGGTTTTGTATATGATAATACTTTCTTCAAACGTACATTTCTTAATTTTGCAACACTTATTACGCTTAAAATCTCAATGGTATTTCTGCAGCATTATCATAATAAACGAACCACGACCCCAACTAGCACTATGAGAGAGTGGGATTTTGTTGGATAGCCAATGCTTGGAGCCATAGGATTTTAAGAACTTATGTTGTTATTAGTCATACAGGAAGGACTGTAAAAAGCCTTCCACACGCTTATAAGGGGTATGGGTGGCTAATGAATGGAGTCATAGGATTTTAACACTTCATGTAGTTTAGAATCATTCAGGGGAACAGCGGTCATACATCATGGACCCGATGATAGGCCCTTTAGGGTATTGCATCGCAGACCATGTGATCGATAGTTTAGAGTCATATATCACAAACTATATGTGAAACCTTTTAAAGGCATGCATCAGGACTATATATGAAGCAATTTAAGGTCGTGTAGGAAGGACTGTAAAAAGCCTTCCACACGCTTATAAGGGGTATGGGTGGCTAATGAATGGAGTCATAGGATTTTAACACTTCATGTAGTTTAGAATCATTCAGGGGACTAGTGGTCATACATCATGGACCCGATGATAGGCCCTTTAGGGCATTGCATCGCAGACCATGTGATCGATAGTTTAGAGTCATATATCACAAACTATATGTGAAACCTTTTAAAGGCATGCATCAGGACTATATATGAAGCAATTTAAGGTCGTGTAGAATAAAACATAGGTGAGGCAGTTTAAAGTCATGGATCAGGACTATATATTAGGCAGTTTAAAGGTTGTGCCAAATAGACCATTGGTAAGGCAGTTTACAATCATGTATATTAGGCAGTTTAAAGGTCATGCCAAATAGACCATAGGTGATGCAATTTACAGTCATGAATTAAGACTATATATGAGACGTATAAACGACGGTTGTCAGGATGTGCTTATTGACATCCCAAGTGGTTGTATATGTTGCTGATAACAAGCAGTTTATAGTCATGCATTATGGACTAAACACTAATCAGTTTATAGTCTTGAGGTTGTGAACTATATACGAAAAGGGGCCAGTCAAGTATGGGCGTTGGTGGCGTATTGTGGCCATCTCAAGCGTCTATACTTTGACCCTGATGATTGTAAAACAAATTGTCATGTGCTATAAGTTTAAAGTCTTGTTGGTTGGACTTACCATAGAGGATATATATGCCATTTTAAACATTTTCATCTTGGCTGTGACAGCTTATAAAACGAACTGTTATATGCTGTATAGTTTAAAGTCTTGTAGTATAGACTATACTCTCCAAGGGTAATATTTTTTCAAGTACCTCCCACTTATTGAGGGCTTAGCGCCTTCTTATGTCTCTTCACATATCAGGTATGCTCTGGTAGAGTATGCTTTCTTGACTATATATGATCCATCCCATTTAGGTTGAAATTTTGATTGAGACGCTCCAATGAGGCGTCGTACGGTTAAAACCAAGTCACCTAGTTTAAAAGACCGAATCTGGCCTTCTTATCGAATTCCCTACTCATCCTTGCTTGATATACCTCCAACTTCTTTTGTGCGATGAGTCCCTTTTCATCAAGCGCACTCAACTTGTAATATCTTAACTTGACTCGTTTGTCTTTTGTTAGTCGCTAGTGGACTGCAACTCTTAAAGGGGGTAGCTGGACTTCAAGGGGTAAGACAGTTTCGGCTCTGTATACCAGCAAATACGGAGTTGCCAAGGTAGCATTCTTTCTAGCCGTTTGATATGCTCTAAGAGCTTCTAGCAATCTCTCATGCCAATCCCACTGACTTTCCTTAATGGTTTTCTTCAAGACCTTGCAAAAGATTTTGTTAAAGGCTTCTGCTTGGACATTTGCTCTTGAATTACACATAGAAGAGCACCTTCGATCAAATATTGAATAGGTTGACCAATTGTGTGATATAGTCATTCTTAAATGGAGACTCATTATTGGATACCATCCTATGTGGCACTCCAAAGTGCTAGATAATATGATGACATATGAAGTCAGCCACGTTCCGCCATTTGCTCTCTGAAGAGGAATGGCTTCCACCTATTTTGAAAAACAGTATGTGATTGCCAATATATATATATAGATGATTTCCACTTGATAGGGTGATTGGCCCTACGATATTCATTCCTCATTGAGAAAACGGTCACGTCATGGGAGTCAGATGTAACGACTCAGGTGATTGATGAATATAATCAGCATGCACTTGACATGCATGGCATATTTTGACGTATTTAAATGCATATTTTGTCATCGTGGGCTAGAAATACCCCATCCGATGAAGCTGATGATATAGATTAGGACCAGATTGATGCATGCTACATACACCGGCATTCGCTTCTTCTAAGGCATGCTTATCCTTCCTCATTTGATAGGCACCTTAACAATATTCCGTCATATGACTTCCTATAAAGTTGGTCATCCAAAAGGGTGAACCTCATGGCGTGCCTCTTCAAGGCTAGCCTCTCCTTCTTGGTTGAAGGGAGTTGCCCGTGCAACATGTAATCCAATAAAGGTTTACGCCAATCCTATTGGACCATTTCTATGGAAGCGGTGACATTCATATGGGCATAATCCTCCTTTAACTTCCTCATAGTCCCTTGAGGATAGGGAGGAAATTCAGCCTAGAGATCCTTTTCATCTTTAGAGTCAGGTCTCTCTATCATGGTGATTGTAAACCATTCTTGAATAGGGCGTGAAGCAGGATTCCATGCTTAATGATCATGAAGGCCCCAAGCTTTGCCAAGGTATCGACTTAAACATTGGATCCTCGCAGTATATGCATCAATGTAACTTCATCCATTTTCCCATGGAGGTACCTCACAATATTATAACAGGGCTTGAGCTTGTCCTTTCAGATTTTATAGATTACCTTTAATTCTTGGACCACCAATTGGGAATCTCCAAAGATGTGTAGAAATCTCACATTCATTATAAGTGTCATACCAATGCCAATAATCAATGCCTAGTATTCAACTTCATTATTGGAGTATCTCTCCTTCAAAGATAAGGCATATGATAGAAGGCATTTATCAAGTGTGACGAACAAGATGTTGACTCTGGCTCCCTTTGTTTGAGAAACACCATCAAAGAACATTTGCCACGTTGCAAATTCATCATTACACATAATTTCGTCAATTGGTAAGTCTTCATTCAGCGGCAACCCTTTAAGCAATGGATAAGCGGCTAAGAAATCTGCACAGGCTTGCCTTTTGACAGCCTTTTGTGGGACATAAGTAATGTCAAACCCCATGGCCCACTTAGCTCAACAACCTGACAAAGCAGGCCTTGTCATCAAATATTTGATAGGATCTGCACAAGATATCAGGCGTATCATAACTTTTGTGTAAATTTATGTTCGGCCGACATCATGGTGCGACTTAGGTAGTACAATTCTACCTCTTTTCCTTCGTCAATGTGCTGCACACGAAGGGCATCTAATGACCCCTCTAGAGTTGTCACATATAAAATTAATGGTATATCAGGTACCGGAGCAGTAAGGACTAGTAGATTTAACAAATAGTGTGTGATGTCTTGAGAAGCCCTTTGGCAGGCTTCGTCCCACACAAAGGGGACGTCTTTCTTCACTAGACGAGATAAGGGTTTACATCTTCCAAAAAGATTGTATTTAAGCCTTCAGATATATGTCAATCTACCTTATAAGGATCTCAATTCATGTAGACTCCTTGGGAGTGGCATGTTTAGTATAGCTCTGATTTTGGTAGGATCAATCTCGATCCTTTGATGCTTCACAATAGCTTACAAAATTTCCAAAATTTACCTCGAATGCACACTTCAAGGGGTTCATCTTCAATTGGTGCTTTCTGAATATGATGAATACACCTTCCAAATCCTTAAGGTGGGTTGTTTGGTCTTTGGACTTGACCATCTGGTCATCCACATAACATTCCACCACATTATGGACGATGTCTTCAAATATGACTGTCATGGCACGCTGATAGGTGGCACCAACATTTTTCAAGCCAAATGACATTACCTTGTAGCAATAAATTTTCTTAGTGGATCTAAAGGCGGTCAACTCATCATCTTCAGGCGTTAATTAGATTATAGCATGAATACCAGTCAATAAATGAGAAGGCATCACACACCATGTGTAATCAATCATGATTTCAATGAGGGGCTACGGAAAGTTGTCATTATAACAGACTGTATTAAGATTGCGAAAGTCAAAGCAGACACGGATCTGACTATTCTTCTTCTTAACTAGCACTATGTTGGCCAACCACTTGGGATTTGTCCCTTCCCTAATGAACCCAGCTTTCACTAGCTTATTAACCTCAGCTTCAAACTGAGGACCGACATCTAGGTGGAACTTTCTTTATGGTTGTTTTATTGGTTTAATGTTGTTGGGATTGGCAACCAACGTATGAGTAACGACCGTAGGATCCAACCCCAACATTTCTTGATAGTTCCAAGCAAATACATCCCAATTTTAGTCGAAGAAAATTGGTGTACTGCTCTTTCTCGTCCGAGGTTAAAGTGGTGCTTATGAAGATGGGTCTATGATCCCTTTCTTCTCCTAAGTCAATTTCAAGCAATTCATTGACCCAGGCATGGCCTCCATCTTCCAATTAGCGGGGAGCATACTCAATCTCAGTATTATCATATGAGGATTCGTCACTACCATTGGCTATCATGGTCATGACTTACAAGACTGCCCACTTTCCCTTTTGAATACTCCTCGAGCTTAAATCAAAGGTTATCGTGTGCCCCGGACCTCGAGTGTCGGGCTTTTTACAAGACACCTCTTTAATGGCTTGAAATAGTGTCACCATGCCACTCACATTATCCAACTGTTGGTTAGTAGATGGGTCATAGTTCATCTTTCTCAAAATTTTGTGGGCCTGAGGGCTGTATAACGGCCACTGAGGCTTCGAATCACCATCCTTTAGTGAAATTGTCTTATGTTATTTCTAATGGGTTTTCCTGAAGCCTACTCCTAAAGGAGATCTAGCTTTGTTCGCATTGGCGGAGTCTAAGGTCCTTAGCTCAACTTATATAAGTATCATAAAAATGAGTGGTCTAGTTCCTCCTTGAATGTCCAATCCATTAAAGGCCTTGATTAATGCTTGACCAATCCCATGATCTCCATTTGAGTCACTTTCACTTTCTTTAGTGAACGTGAGTTGTGGAGTCAAAATTTCAAGGTTATAAAAGCTAGCATCTGAGCCTCTGCCTGAGTGAAAGGTTTCGATTAGCATAGAAGGTTTGTTGCTTCCCTCCATGAAAGTATTTGAAACATTGATGATGAGTGGAGGAAACGATGCCATTATCATGAAGCCAATGGCGCCCTAGCAATGCATTATAAGAGACATCAGTTTAAATGACTTTTGGGTAGCATGGTTGAAACCTTGTATTACTAGGTGCCCCTCTTACAGGTTATTGATGTCAATTCCCATGGCTTTTAATGTTTTCAGAGGAAGGAGATTGCTTATTGAACCCTTGTTTATCATTATTCTATTGACGTAGGTATCATGGAGTGTAAGGTCCGAGACTTTTTTGGTCATTGACCATGTTTACATTTTGAATCGTTTCCTATTACTGCTTATCTCAATTTTCTTTTTGATTTGTCGTAAAACCTCTGTCTAGTGTTTTGAGTGGTACCACCTTATTGTAGGGTTCACGAGCTTTCCGACGGTACAAAAATTGCTCAAATACCAGCAACTGTTAGAAAGCCATGATCTGTGTTGTTTTTTTCGCATGCATCCCAATGCATGCACACACTTATGTGCATGACACCCTATGAAAACTCACCATCCCAATGCACATGATTACATCATGCATGCCCCACCACACAATGATTACACATATGCACTCTCTCCTCTCGCATGCTCTCTCTCTTCATGCATGCCTCCTCTCACCTCATGCATGATCACTTGAATGTCATGTGGCACATGCATGCTTCCATCTCCATCATTGTGTTCCTCATGCATGATAACTTGAATGTCATGTAGTACATAAATGCTTCCATTCACATCATTGTGTTCCTCACGCATGCCTTCTCTCTCCTCATGCATGATCACTTGAGTGACAAGTGGCACATGCATGCTTCTACCCCCATGCTTATATATACCCCCCCATCTACTCATAATTTTGGTTTTCTCTCTCTCTTCACCTCTTCACTCCCTCACTCTCCCCTCTTTTCCCTTTGTTCTTCTTCTTATCCCTTAGCCATTAAACCCCTCCAAGCCCATCAACCCCCCTAAGCCTTAAACCTCTGAAACTTGAACCCAATCCATTTCAAGCTTGACAACTAAAGTAGAGCTTGTAGAACATTTCATCTTTGGGATTTTGGTTGGAGTAGGTAAGTAGATTTAGTTTCCATGATTTTATTCTTATGTTAATACATGTTTCCTTATCTCTTTTGTGCTGATAAGCATGTTAATATGACATAGTGATGTTTCTTGTGATTATATGTATAGCATGATCTAGACATATTGATGTTTTTGTGATTATATGTATGACGTGCTTCTAATATGATTCGTGTGCATGGAGACATAGTTCTGTTATATGATCCATGCATGCTGATTATGCTTCTGATAAGATATGTGTGCATGATGACATGCTTCTGATGAGATATGTGTGCATGGTAACATTCTTTTGATAAGATATGTATGCATGGTAAAATTCTTCTGATAAGATATGTGTACATGGTAACATGCTTCTGAGAAGATATGTGTGCATGATAACATGCTTCTGATAAGATCTGTGTGCATGGTAACATGCTTCAAATAAGATATGTGTGCTTGGTAACATGCTTTTAATAACATATGTGCACATGAAGACATGCTTCCGTTATGATCTGATGAGATATTTGTGTCGGTAACTGTGATCTTTCCCTGCTCTCTATGATAGGATGAGAGTTAGGAGAATGTGTGTTTGGGTGATCACTCCCCCAAAAGTTATGTGAGGCACTACTTTATTGGGACCCATTTGGTAGTATAACGTTCTCTCACCAGAAGGGTACATGAGAGGGTCGTGTCTTGCAAGGCCAGTGCCTATAAAAAGCTCTAAAGCGCGCTGGGGACCTTGTGCATGTGTGAGGCACTACGCAATGGATTTATCTGTTGGTGGTGCTTCTCTCCTGGTTCTGATGGTAGAGGCTCTACGCATCAGGATTTAGTTGGTTTCTCTTGATCTTGATTATGCTTGTTACATACATGCCTAATTGTTTTGGACAGTTATAACGCTCATGCCTGAATGATTTGATTGACTTAGTATTACAATCATATATGACTAATCTGATTAGTTATTACTCCACCATGAAACAAATAATGCATGACACGTTTTTTTAAATATGAATTTAACACATAACTCTATGTTTTGTAAGACTTGCATACAACCCTGATTATTGTCATGATATAATATTTGTAAGAATGAAAACATGACACCTAGATCTTATTTACTGGGCTTTACAACACTCTCTTTTAATTTTTCCTCCATGTAGAATAATAGCCAGCATGATTGGAATGGTGTGTCCTGGTGGTCACGCTTGGGGTCCCTTACTCCCCTTCTGTTGAAGCTTCATTTCACAATATATGTTTTGGTTGGGAGTCTGGCTATAGAGTTCATTTTGATTTGGTAATGTGTCTTGATGCTGGGCCTTTTGTGCCTTGAATCTATATGTACTATTTTGGATTGTTAAATGTATTTTGGGACTTGTTTGTCTAGCAGACTATGGTTATGTAGATTATGTTTCGTTTTTCGCTTCTTTTGTGGTTGGCTTTGATACTGGAAATTCCTTTTTTTTCAAAGTGTTGAGCACACTCCAACTCGAGTGGTACTCGCTACCTGTGATTGTGACCCCACGCCTTGTCGTCCTCCAGCGGGCCCAACCTGGACTCTGTGGGTCCGATGGAAATGATAGGGAGCGGGGTCGTGACATGTAATTATGGTATCAGAGCAGCCAGGATATGATTCTTGGTCTAGAGTTTTATAAGAGCCCTTTGGGTGCTATAGGGATTGGCTAGTAACTAGCATCTTGGTGTTCCTATTTCAAGTCAAGATATCAAGGGCTCGTGCCAGTTATTCGAGCGTGAGTAATGGGAACACCGAGGTTTTCAAGGAATTCTTTAGGATGCTCGAGGCCATGACTCAAGTCATGAAAGATTGTATGCCGATCCCGACTGCCCCTACCTCAGACCATGTAGATGGTGGGTTAATTGAAAGATTCAAGACACTTGCACCACCAGCAGTCTTGGGGCATGGAGTAGAAAAGGCTAATCGATGGAGGAGGCAGGAGAGAAGACCTTCGAAGTCTTACAATGTTCGGACGAGCAAAAAGTAAGATTGGGGACCTTCATGCTGGAAGGGGATGCAGAGCACTGGGGGAGTTCGGTGAAACAGTCTTGGGTGGAGCCAGGGACTGCGGCCACCTGAGAGAACTTCCTAGTGGCATTCAACGAGAGGTATTTCCACGACTCCATCTCAGAGAGGAAGGAAGTTGAATTCATCAAACTGCAGTAAGGGAAGATGTCAGTAGAGCAGTATACGGTCAAGTTTGTAGAGCTCTCCCGGTATGTGCTGCATATTATCAACATAGAGGCGCGTAAGGCGAGCAAATTTGAGAGGGGCCTCAGACCAGATATTCGGGGGAGAGTGATGTCAGCCAATCTTAAGGCGTTCTCCCCATTGATGGACGTAGCTATGAAGATCGAGAAGGACTGTGAGGAGCACCGGCTAAGGAAGGAAGGGAGAGTAAGGTCCCCACCATCTGGAAATTTTGGAAGGAAGGCTCGACCACCGCCTACAAGAGACTTTAGGGGAAAGACTAAGCAGGGCAATGTGAAGACCCATAAGACTTTCTCATGCGATGTGAGGGAGAACCAACACCCGACATGCTCATATTGTGGGATGAGGAACCGCTTTGCAGCTGAGTGCTACAAGAAGATGAAAGCGTGTTTCAGATGTCGCATGTCTGACCACCTAATCAAGGACTGCCCTATGATAAAGTTGGAGAACAGACCGAAGACTTAGGGTCGGGTGTTTGCACTCACGGAGTAAGAGGCCAAGGATTCTACCTCAGTAATATGAAGTATACTCTTTGTTTGTGGTAGAGAGGCTAGGATTCTTATAGACTCTGGTTCTCATTCTTTTGTTGCACCTCATTTTGCATGTCATCTAAATGTTGAACCTTCACCTCTTGACTATACTTTAGAAGTGTGCATGCTTATGGAGGAATCTATAGTGACTGATACAGTATACAAAAAGTGTGGGGTTTTGTTGAGGGGTGTGTCCTACCTATAGACTTGATACTTTTAGATATTCAGGACTTTGATTTTATTTGGGGCATGGATTGGTTGTTTACACACCATGCCATTATTAACTGTTATGATACAAATGTGACATTTAGACCCCCTACCCAACATGAGCTACACTGTGTTGGTATCAAAGGTGCTTCCCCTATACACTTTATTTCAGCCTTTTGGGCTCATCGCCTTTTGACTAGAAGATGCGTCGGGTACTTAGTCTATGTGCTAGAAAATCGGGACATTTAGTCTAAGCTGGAGGAGGTCTTAGTAACGAGAGAGTACCCCCAAGGTTTTTCCTGAGGAGTTGTCCTCTTTGCCCCTACTACGGGAGATAGAGTTTGAGATAGACTTGGCCCCTGACACTGCTCCCATCTCTAGGGCCCCATATTGGAGGCCCCAGCAGAATTGAAGGAGCTGTTAGAGTGTAACTCCTTGGGGTGCACCGGTCCTTTTTGTAAAGAAGAAGGATGGGTCAATGAGGCTTTGCATCGATTATAGGCAATTGAATCACGTTACAGTGAAAAACAAGTACCCTCCGCCTAGGATTGATGACCTCTTTGACCAGCTTCAAGGGAATCAAGTGTTCTATAAGATTGACCTTTGAACGGATTATCATCAATTGCGTGTCAATGAGGGAGATGTTCCCAAGACCGCATTCATAACCCGATATGGTCACTATGAGTTTCCGGTAATGCCGTTCGGGTTGACCAATGCCCGGGCTGTTTTCATGGACCTGATGAATCAGATATTCAGACCCTTCTTAAATAGATTTGTAGTGGTCCTCATTGATGATATTTTGGTGTATTTGAAGAGCCAAGAGGAGCATGCGCAGCACTTAAGAGTAGTCCTTCAAACTCTAAGGTCAGAAAAGTTGTATGCCAAGTTGAGCAAGTGTGAGTTCTGGCTTCCTAGTGTGGCCTTTCTTGGGCACATTGTTTCTAAGGACGGAGTTGTTGTTGACCCTTCTAAGATTGGAGCCGTGATCAAGTGGGGAAGACTGACAAATGTTACAGATGTCCATAGTTTTTTGGGGTTAGCAAGATAGTAGAAGGATTTTCAAAGATAGCACTTCCTTTAACTCGACTGACCCAGAAAAATGTGAAGCTTGTGTGGTCAGATGACTATGAGAGGAGCTTCCAAGAACTGAAGAAGAGGCTGACCACGACTCCGATACTGACCTTACCCAAAGGAAATGAAGACTTTGCAGTTTACACTGACGCCTCTCACAAAGGGCTCAGATGTGTGCTTATGCAGCGAGGGAAGGTCATTGCATATGCCTCTAGACAGCTGAAGTCGAATGAGCAGAATTATCCAACCCATGATTTGAAGCTTGCGACTATAGTACTTGCCTTAAAAATCTGGAGACATTATCTCTATGGAGCCAAATTTAAGGCGTTAACGGACCATAAGAGCAACAAGTACTTGTTCTCTCGTAAGGAGTTGAACATGAGGCAAAAAAGATAGATGGACCAATTGAATGATTATGATTATACCATCCAATATCACCTGAGCAAGACTAATGTGTTAGCAGACACTCTGAGTAGGAAGCCCGTGCCATCAATAGCTCATCTAATGATCTGAGAGATAAAGTTGTTAGAAGATATAATGAGTTGGCATCCGACTCGTCCCCTTAGTCGTGTGGTGGGTATGACTACTTGCATAAGGGTGGAACCCCAACTAATTCAGTCGGTTAGCACAAAGAATGACTCTCAACTCATGAAGATTGTTGAAAAGATGAAGTTGGGAAAGAGAGACGAATTATCTATGAGCAGTGATGACTTGTGGCGATTCAGAGATTGGGTCTGTGTCCCGAATGATGAGGATGTGAAGAAAGCTATCTTAGAAGAGACACACCGCTCCCGTTATACTATACATACCGAAAGTACTAAGATGTACTAGGACCTAAAGAAAACCTTCTGGTGAAATAACATGAAAAGGAGGTGACACTATTTGTGTCCAAGTGCCTAACATGTCAATAAGTGAAAGCTGAGCATCAAAGGCCCACTGGGTTGTTGCAGGCCCTAACCTGTGCTGGAATGGAAATGAGAGCACATTTCTATGGATTTTGTCTCCGGCTTGCCTAGAATGAGTTCAGGGAATGCCAACATTTGGGTCATTGTGGATCGGCTAACCAAAGCTGCCCACTTCTTGCCGATCCGCACGACCTACACTTTGGATCGACTGACTCAATTGTACATCAGGGAGATAGTGAGGTTGCATGGAGTTTCGGCCAGTATTATGTCCGACAGGGACACTTGATTTACCTTTAGATTTTGGGCTAGACTGCAGTCAGCCTTGGGGACGAGACTTTTCTTTAGCACTGCCTTTCACCCCCTTACTGATGGGAAATCGGAAAGGACCATCCAGACCTTGGAAGATATGCTAAGGGCTTGTATCATTGACTTTATGAGAAGCTGGGATGACCACTTATCCCTGATTGAGTTTGCCTATAATAACAGCTTCCAAGCTAGTATCCAGATGACACCATTTGAAGCCCTGTATGGAAGGAAGTGCAGGTCACCTATTTGTTGGGACGAGATTGGTGAAAGACGGCTTTTGAGACTAGAAATCATCCAGTGATCTCAGATTTGATAGCATTGATTCAAGAGAAGCTCAGGATGGCTCAGAGTTGGCAAAAGAGTTACACTGATAATAGAAGGAGAGACTTCGAGTTTGAGGTGGGAAACGGGTCTTCCTAAAGGTGTCGCAACAAAGGGCATCATGAGATTCGATAAGAAAGGGAAGCCGAGCCAGCACTATATCGGACCCTTTGAGATCCTGGAGAGGGTCGGAAGCATGGCATATCGACTTGCGTTATAGCTCGAGTTGGCAAATATCCATAATGTCTTCCATGTATCTTTATTGTGAAGGTATCAGCTCGACCCATCTCATGTCCTGAGATATGAGCCTATACCAATCAGAGAGGACCTGACCTTCATTGAGCGACCAATTTAGATACTGGATAGGAGGTACAGGTGTTGCGCAACAAGGAGATTTCTCTAGTCCATGTAATATGGCAGTACCATTAGAGGGAGGAGTCGACCTAGGAACGAGAAGATGAGATCCAGGAAAAGTACCCCTAGTTATTTGAATAGCAGATGTATAATTTAGATAACTAAATCCTTTTCAAGGGAGGGGGGTGGGATGATGTAAGGTCCAGGACTTTTCTGGTCATTAATCTTGTTTACATTTTAAATCGTTTCCTATTAATGCTTATCTCAATTTTCTTTTTGACATGATGTATAACCTCTATTTAGTGTTTTGAGTGGTACCGTGTTATTTTAGGGATCACCAGCTTTTCAACGGTACGAAAATCGCTCAAATCCGAGTAATCGTCAGAAAGCCATGATCTGTACCCCAAATTATTTTTTCGCATGCATCCCAATGCATCGTGCACACATCCCCATGCATCCACCACTCTTATGTGCACGAATCCCTATAAAAACTCACCCATCCCAATGCACATGATTACAACATACATGGACTCCCTCTTCTCTGACATGCTCTCTCTCTTCATGATCACTTGAGTGCCATGTGGCACATGCATGCTTCTACCCCCATCATTGTGTTCCTCATGCATGCATTCTCTCTCCTCAATCATGACCACTTGAATGTCATGTGACACATGCATGCTTTCACTCCCATCATTGTGTTCCTCATGCATTCCTTCTCTCTCCACATGTATGATCACTTGAGTGCCACGTGACTCATGTATGCTTCCACCCCCCATGCTTATATATATCCCTCATCCACTCATGAATTTGGTTTTTTTTCTCTCCTCACATCTTCGCTTCATCACTTTCCCCTCTTTCCCCTTTGTTCTTCTTCTTCTCCCTTAGCCATTAAACCCCTCCAAGCCCATCAACCCCCCAAGCCTTAAACCTCTGAATCTTGAACCCAATCCATTTGAAGCTTGGCAACATTTCATCTTTGAGATTTCAATTGGAGTAGTTAAGTAGATTAGTTTCCATGGTTTCATTATTATGTTAATGCATGTTTCCTTACCTAATTAAAATGTGAAATTCAAGTGTTGGTGTGTGTGTGAGTGTAGGTGCATGCATACTAAACTTCTGTTAAAGGGTATTCTGATTTCCATAATTGTGGTCCATACTTGAGAGATTGTTAAGGTACCTTAAACCTTGCCTTAGACCATGAATTTTGGTAGATCAATAGTACATTGAATGTATTTTTACATGAAAAAGACTCCTTGTTAATATCTCATTTATTTTGAAAGCTATTAATTATTTGTTGAAGCATGCCAGATCTGTGAAATGAAATTCCAGGGATTTGACATGTTGTTGTATGAAACGTTTAACTGACCAAAATATACGAGAATGAGTTCAAACCACTTTGAAATGTTAGGTAGATTAGTCTAGTTTAAAGTGGTTTTAGACTCATAATAAAATTCCTTATGGTTTGAAAGTTATGGTCATTTTTCAATTAGGGTGTCACCCTGGATTTTCTGCTGCGCAAAACAGAAATTTCATCCGAGAACATCAAATAGTTAGAAAAATTTTAGGACAATATTTGGGGTTACTTCCACTATGAAATTTGCCTTTTCATGAGTCTAGATTGTCATAAAATTTGTTGCAAGGTTAAATGATCTTTAAATTTAACGGTATACCCTTAAAGATGGACAATGTTCATCCTGAAAAACCAGAAATATGACATAGTGATGTCTATTGCATTGATGTATAACATGATAATGTCTCTTGAATTGATAAACATGATAGCATGATATAGTAATGTCTATTACATTCATATATAGCATGTTATCGACATGATAATATCTCTTGGAATGATAAGCCTGATAATATGACATAATGATGTTTCTTGTGATTACATGTATAGCATGCTCTAGACACGTTGATGTTTTTGTGATTATATGTATGACGTGCTTCTAATATGATTCGTGTGCATGGAGATATGATTCTGTTATATGATCCATGCATGGTGACGTGCTTTTGATAAGATATGTGTGCATGATGATATGCTTCTGATAAGATATGTATGTATGGTAACATGCTTTTGATAAGACATGTGTGCATGGTAACATGCTTTTGAGAAGTTATGCGTGCATGGTAATATGCTTCTGACAAGATATGTGTGTATGGTAACATGCTTCTGATAAGATATGTGTGCACGGTAGCATGCTTCTGATAAGATATGTGTACATGGTAATATGCTTTCAATAGGATATGTGCGCATGAAGACATGCTTCTATTATGATCTGATGAGATATTTGTGCCGGCAGCTGTGATCATTCCTTACTCTCTATGATAGGATGAGAGTTAGGAGAGTGTATGTTTGGGTGGTCGCTCCCCCAAACTTATATGAGGCACTACTCATTGGGATCACTTTGGTAGTGCAATGCTCTCTCACCAGAACGGTACATGAGAGGGTCGTGTCTTGCAAGGCCAGTGCCTATCAAAAGCCCCAAAGCCCGTTGGGGACTGTGTGCGTGTGTGAGGCACTACGTAATGGATTTACCCTTTGGTGGTGCTTCTCTCCTGGTTGTGATGGTATAGGCTCTACGCATTAGGATTTGATTGGCTTGATGGGTAGGGCTTCTACTTCAGGAGTTAGTTAATATCTCTTGATCTGGTTACATAAATGCCTAATTATTTTGATCGGTTATAACGCTCATGCCTGAATGATTTGATTGACTTAGTATTACAATCATATCTGACTAATCTGATTAGTTATTACTCCACCATGAAACAAATCATGCATGACATGTTTATGTAAATATGAATTTGACACATGACTCCATATTTTGTAAGACTTGGATAAAACCCTTATTATTATCATGATATAATATTTGTAAGCATGAAAGCATGGCACCTAGATCTTACTTACTGGGCTTTACAACTCACTCTTTTAATTTTTCCTCTATGTAGAGTGATAGCCAGCGTGATTGGAGTGGCGTGTCTTGGTGGTCGCGCTAGGGATCCCTTATTCCCCTTCTGTTGAAATTCTATTTCACAGTATATGTCTCGGTTGACAGTTTGGCCATACAGTCCATTTTGATTTGGTAATATGTCTTGATGTTGGGCCTTTTGTGCCTTGGACCTATATGTACTATTTTGGACTGTTATGTGTATTTTGGGACTTGTTTGTCCAGCAGACTATGGTTATGTCGATTGTGTTTTGTTTTTCATTTATTTTTTGGCTGGCTTTGATACTGAAAATTCCTACTTTTTCAAAGTGTTGATCGCACTCCAACCCGAGTGGCACTCGCTACATGTGATCGTGAACCCACGCCCTATGATTCTCTGGCAGGCCCGAGCCTGGCCCTCTATGGGTTCGGCAGGGACGGTACGGAGTGGGGTCGTGACATGGAGTGTTTTGGCTATAATGAGTGGTCAGTTACGCGACCTTGTTTCCAACTGAAGGTCCGCGTAAGAGAATGTGACTAGCATAACCTCGGCCAAAACAGCCAGGTTTATCTCAAATTGATCGATCTCGACTTGGAAGTCATCATGAGATGACAAGGCTAGTATAAGCGTGGTTTGAAGCTCTTTGGATAACATGAGAGCGTCGTAGAGGCTTGTAGCAGTGGGAATCCTCCGTAAAGTGAGATGCCACATTGTACTCATCAAAGCTTTCGCCTAGAGGTTGTTGTTTTGCATGCCTAATCGTGGCATTGGATATCTCGGTTTGCACTTCAATGGTTGGTCCCACTTTCTTAGACGCATTGGTAACCTTCGGCGGTCTAATCTTCGCAGTCCTATTCTCAAACCTTAGTTCAAGTTGCATGGCTTGAGGTTCATGCTCCATCTCAACTATCCATGTCATATTGCAGGCTACACGTATCACTGTTTCACCCATGGTTCCTCTTTTTTCTAAGCTTTCAAGCATTAAAGACCCATGCATAAAATCTTTTAGGGTTGAGAATGGTGGTAAAGCTAGTTGGGGATCTTCCCTTTTGGGATTTCTTGCTTGATTCTTGTTTTGACATGCTACAATGCCCTTTGGGGGAGGCAAGGCTTCCCTCTTATGACTTGGATATATTGGCAAGTGACTAAATGTTGCATCTATCGCATCCAAATCTGCCCTTTTCAAGGATTCAAAGTGCATTCGTTTCCTTTCTCTCTTGCTTATATATATGGTCCATTCAACTTTCGACACCTCATCAGTATCCACAAAAGAGTTAAGAGTCCCTGAATATTCATAGCATAGCTCAAAGATTTCAGGGTGAGGGCACCCTTCAACCTTTTGCAATATGGGCTCTTTATGTAAGTGATGCCGAAGTCAGGGCTTCGTGACACATGGGAGATAAGACAGAGCTATAACCCCTTGGTCGATAAAATCCTGCATCAAATCCCTCATGGGCCAACAATCGTACATGACATGAGTCCGAGTACCATGATACTGGCAGTAAGGCGCCCTTTGATAATCAACACTCTTCTTTACAAATTTTCTCTTTCTTAATGGAATGACCAGGCTTATGACAGTAATTTGTTCATATATATATGGCACTTTACTGCAATCGAAGGTGCAATTCTCTCGGTAGGAAGAGCTCTTCACCGCCTTAGGGGACCCTTGCTCACCAGCCACAAAATATATGGTATTGGCTGCTACAGTTTTTTATGTTGAAGCCTCTTGCTCGTCTGGTTTGAGTCCTCCCTCTGTGATAAGATTCTCAATGATATCTTTAAAGGGGAAACAATCCTTAACTAGGTGTCCCACCATCTGATGGTACACGCAATAGTCAGGTCGATCAGTGCGCCCAACTTGGTCCGGGTATCTCGGCAGAGACACTGTGATTGTCCCAGTTGCTTGTATGTTCTGCAATATCTCATGTACATCTTCCTTATCAAAGGAGTATTGCTTTTCGAGATGTTCTCAGAAAGTCCGTTGTCTTCCTCTCAGTCTGCCATTCCCCATCCTGAGGATTGCGGGCCATCGTAATCTTTTGGGGGAGGGTAATTCCTTCGTGTCCCTTCTGGAGCAATAACCGTAGTAGCCATAGAGGTCTTTGTTTGATTGGTCTTGAATTTCCCCTTATCTGCATCCCTTATGAGGATTACTAATTTCAGTCGAAGTCCAAATCCTTCCATGAGACTTTCAAGGTTCACATCACTAGAAACCAAATCACTAAAAGTCTGAGGATTAGAAGCTTGTAAATGCAATGCAATCTTCGGCCTCATATTCTTGATGCACATATGCACCTCTTATTGCTCAGCCAGTGGAGTTGCTTGACCAATACCGAGGTTCCGCCATTGGGCAATGTACTGTTGTGCAGGTTCATTATCCTTTTGCTTCGTATTTAAGAGTTCTGATAGGTAAACATCCCGTTCAGTACTTTGAAAGTGTGCCAATAACATTTCTTGCATCTGTCTACATGTGAGCATCGACCCTAGGGTTAATCGGGAATACCAATTAAAGGTTGGTATTTCCAATGATTGAACAAATAGCTGCATCAAGTGATAGTCATTGCTAGCTGTATCCACACAGATTGACACCAATGAGTCAAGTGCTGATGGGGTAAACCATGCCCATCAAATTTCAGGAATTTCAGTTGTCGATACCCTGTAGGGAAGGGTATCTCATTAACATATGCTGGATATGGTTTTTGACTAGTGTCTATTGATCATATACCAAGGAGATGCAACGCTCGTAAACTCTCCATTACCAAGTCACACACTCTTTCGACAGTCAAGGTGGTGTCCACAAGTCGCGGAGTTGGGTGTAAAGTTGGCTCATTGGCTGTCTAGTTCCAAGCACTCATATTAGAAGATTGTTGCTTTGAAGCATTGCCTGAGGTAGCAGACGCACGTCCTACTCTTAATGCTTCCAGTTCGGCCTTTTGTGCTTGGAGCTCTGTCTCTCTTTGGGCGAACATAGCCCTTAAGCGTATCATCTCTTCAGATTCAATTGGAGGATCGTTTGCTCCTCTTGACATCATCACATTTGCCACAGGTTCCTTAATTGGGGGTCTAAATGATTCATTATCCGAGGCATGCAATGGTAGCTCCATTCTTATAATTGAAAAACCCAGGTCCGGATAGGTTAGGCTTGTACTGAGGCGTAACCACAAGCCTATGGCCACGACATAGAGATCCAGACAAGTTAGTCTCACAAATGAGGACTAACTACCGACTTATGAGTCAAAGCCTAAGTCCGGGCAAGTTAGGCTGGCAATAAGGCTTAACCACCGGCCAGTGGCCATGACGTAGAGATCCAGATGAGTTAAGACTCACAATGTGGACTAAATGTTGGCTTACAAGTAAAAAACCCAAGTCTGGGCCGGTTAGGTTCACAATAAGGCTTAATCGCTAGCTTGTAATGACATAGAGATCCAGATAAGTTAGACTCACAACGAGGTTTAACTGCTAGATGTAGAGATTCAGATAAGTTAGACTCACAATGAGGTTTAACTGCTGGCTTATGAGTAAAAAACTAGGTCCAAAAAGATTACGCTCACAATGAGGCTTAACCATCGGCCTATAGCCATGCCATAGAGATCCAAATAAGTTGGACTCGCAATGAGGATTAACTGCTAGCTCTTGCATCTTCTTTGACGAGCATGGCATCCATATGGTTAGAAGATCGGTCCTTGAGGTCTCCAACATAGAGGTAGAATGGTCCACAGTGGAATGCAACTATTTCACCCTTTCACGCACAACATTTGGCATGTGGGTTATCATGAGTTGATCTCCACCTCCGACCTATAACGGTGTTGGCCTGATGCATTCATCTATTGTTGGCGAACTCAACATTTGACAATGTTGCCGAAGCCCGTTCTTACTATCCAAGAGGATTTCGGGCCCGCAAGAGGGGTCTTGACCAGAGGACTGTGAACTGTATTTCTCAAGACAATGGTTGAGATTAGCAGTTCGATGTCGCTTGCTGGGGTAAGTAAGGGTCACTCGTAGTGGATGGCTGCTTAATGCAATATCAACTTCCACAGAAAATTTCTCGCTCGACTTAACCTTAGGCTTCTGGGGCTGACATCTTTGCGCAATTATATTTAGCAACGAAGTTCCTAGCTTGGCCGAAGAGTTGCTAACAACTGGTTCACATGTTGACACATGAAATGCGCATGGGACATTGATGCTCTCGACCATAAAGGACGTCACGATGGTGACCATTAAAACAAAATCACCTTTGACGATTTGTGTAAAAACAAAGGGGATCGATCGTCAAAGTAGAGAGATTGAAAAACGAGAGATTGAACTCGAGCGTGACTAACATGAAGCCCAATCCTAACGAGAGAGAAACATTATTTTTAGACTCGACCCAAGATGGGCGAACTCTTTCCCAGTGGAGTCTCTAGAGATTTAGTCGCTCCGAAAAATTTGCCTCGTTAATTAAAATGTTTAAAGAAACATGAAGACTCCAAATGAACAATTAGAGGGCAAACATATAGGGCCAAATTCGATATCATAACAATATAAGTTTTTACTTATAGAAATAGGTACGAAAGAATTCTAGAGACTTAAACCTTTATTACAATTTACATCAGCCTAAAAGCTAAGCCGAATACCCTTGATTTGGGGCTTGAAGTCTATACATACAATTCTTAAAAAGGAGAATATACCGACGCACAATAAATAAATCAATATCAAGGGCAACACGAGCCCATATACTTGAACTGAATACATGAGTACTGTTCATGTGGTCTGCTCATTCTTTGAAATCGGGCTTCAAGCTAGTCTAAGTTCAATTGTCGCTCTCTCTCTCTCTCTCTCTCTCAAATTCTCGAATCATCGTCCAGCAAGCAACAATACCAATGGGATACTCCTTAACTAACAGTGGATACAATCACTCTCTTCTCTCTTATCATGTAAATATCACACAAAATAGTGCATATGTCTCAGTCTCTATTTGACTGAACTAACTAACCCCCTCCTCATTGAGAAATGAGATTTATATAAATATTTATGAGTTGATAATTACAAAAGCTTATGATGTCTATCCATTTGTTGGTCACACGTCTTGTCCTTCACGATCTAGTCTCAAGACAACAACCATGTAGCTTCATTTAAATTTGAATACGCTCTCAAGTGGTTTTGCTGATAATCATTTACCTGATCAATATCCATCGCATATGATGTTCGAATTTGAACTCACATCTTCCAAGATTCAGCAAGATACTGCGGTGAGAAAAAATAAGGAATTTTGTTGTTTTCTATTTGTCGTCAGTCAAGCTACTGCACTACAGTTTCACCATGTCTTCGTATTTCTTCCATTGCTTCCTGATGACGACCCTTGCTTATGAAATTTGGAGAGATGAATACAATGGTCCATGTCTCGCTTCAAATGGATTACATATGAGAGAGATCTGATACACTTAAGTCGAACCTTCCCTATTAGAAATTACATCAGCAGAATCAAAGGATTGTAGGCTCAACGGCTTCCACCGCATGGGATTATAAACCTTGAGGGCATGAAAATTGCATAGAGGGGGACTATGATACACATCTTCACAAAACTCCTTGTACATCATGAGACACTATTCAATGTCAGTCAGGCGTTACGCACAGTACCTATGATTATTACAGATATTGAGTCAGGAATAATACAATGCCTCACCTTTTAAGGGTGATAGTCATTGAGTCAAGAATTCAATGGTCTTGATCCCATGAGAAAATTCCTCGTATACTAAGAGAAATTTCAATTTTGGTGACCGGTGGTCTTCCTAGCTATTAACAGACATCGCATAAACATTTGACTGCCAATTGATACGGATGATGGGTTAAACCATCTCCAGATGATGTGAAACTTCAGAGTGAGGGATAGATGGGTTAAACCATCTTCGAATGATGTGAAACTTTAGGGTGAGGGATATAATGCCTAAAATATGAATCCCTAAAAATTTCGGATCAATCTCAATCATAAAGTTTTGGGGTGTCAATCAAGGCATATTTTGAACGCTGATAAATGCAGATGTTGGGGATAAGCCAACTCCAAATGATGCCCAATTTGTATAATTCTTAGACTAGAGGCATATAACACCTCATGGGATATATCTACAATGATATACCTCATCATGATATTATATGACAAGATTTCCTTATGCCCCATTTGTTAAACACTTTATTCTTGGCGGACGACGAGTTCAAAAGAGTATTGCACCACATCAAACTCCACTGATATCATATGGAGAGGCATATATGAGTCGTGTAAGTATATTTATCCTAGAGTCTGTCTCAAACTAAGATGGCTTGATAGTCTCTTATAATCGATCGTAGTGACGATGCACATATGTGACTAACAATGAATTATAAAGTATATTGTTCATCATCATATTCCTTCAGTATCATATGGAGAGGCATATGTGGGTTGTCTCGAACTGAGATGGTTTGATATCTTCTATCATCAATTATTAGTCAAGATAAACATAAATGACCGAGGCCAAACTGGAAAGTATGTCATACCGCAGCAAATTCCTCAGATATCATGTGGAGATACATATATGAGTCTTAGGAGTATATGTGTCCTAGAATTTGTCTCGAATTGAGATGGTTTGACTCCTCTCTTTATCATTGGTCGTAAGTCAGGAAATATATGGATTGACTGATAAATAATACTCTAAAGGCATATTGGGGCCTTCATATGATGAGTCATGGGAATATCATATTCTTCATATCATATCAGGTGTATATCTTTGCAACTATCTTCAAGAATCATGCTCATTGAGTTTGCATAACTTATCCATTATCTATTAAAGATATTTATCTAGCGTTGGTTCAACACCTATCTCATGATGACGCCTTCAATTCATTGAGCGTCTGTCATAATATACTTAGTCTTGTATGATGACTAAAAATACAACCAACACCAGCTCACAAACCCAAAGGACCGAGATTGACCGTGCAACAATGTACTCTGAACTGGCACCGACTCCGGTTGTCGGGCCTAGGGGCCCGACCTTAAGTATCATGCTCTTCCTTGTTATTATTTTGTGTATTGTCATTTACGAGCTTCATTTAATATCATTCTTGCATATTGATGAGGTGTTCCTAG
This sequence comes from Amborella trichopoda, assembly GCF_054954075.1. Lineage (NCBI taxonomy): Eukaryota > Viridiplantae > Streptophyta > Magnoliopsida > Amborellales > Amborellaceae > Amborella > Amborella trichopoda. Next base: position 15,723,367 of record NC_142337.1, on the reverse strand, counting down.
TTCATTTATTGTTTGCTTTGATTTTTCCCTTTTCTAAAGTTCTTCATTAAAACTGCTCTCCATCTTCATTAAATATCTCAAAACTTCTCATGAACTCCAAGGCTAAGGTGTGTGGGAAGCCAGCTCTACCGGCAGTCCGAGTGGGATACGGCCTTGTAGCCGATTCTCGCCCATAATGCAATTTAACACTTCCCTTTCTCTATTAACTCTTTTGACAAGTTTACACCCAAAACCAAGGCAGAGACCGAGTTCCCTACACTCATTTTCGAGTATAAATAGTTTCCCCTCTTTGAAATCATTGATTTTGCTCACCATGGATATGGAATTGATTCCTCTCCCATACGTTGGGTAATGTTATGATAGTATTTCCTTAAATACATCTCTTTCTCTCTCTCTCTCTCATGATCCTTTTCTCCCTGTATAGGTCTTAATTGAAGGACCTAGAGAGTTAGCTCATGACCTGTTGTAGAGCACAAGTAGAAAAGCTAAAAAACACAATCGTTTAGCGGTTCCCAAAGGTGAGGCTATATGTTCATTTTTCATTGAAACAATGCCATGCTTCTAGCATAACACCTTACTCGTTTCACAAACACGAAATAGGAAAATAGTACCTCGTGGATGGAGGCAACCATACAATGCATGGTTTCCTAGGATTATTTGGAGAGTATGTTACCAACTTCGAGAGGTAATCGCATTGTAGTTGTGGCAGACATACGTGAATCTCTAGAGGCTAGTTACTTTCTCTAGACTTGTAGAATTGTGTTTTGAATAAGGACAATGCTAAAAGTTTAGGGGAAGTGATATAGTATGAGTTTTATGACTTCGTCTTATGAGTTTTTTATTGGTTCATATTTGGTAGACTGTGCCATATTTTATAAATATCATTGATATGCGTTGTTTCTTTTTTATTTGATTGTTGGACCTTGTTAAATTGGATTATTTCTAGTTTTATGGGTAATTTGTCTCCAATGTGGTTTTAGTATGGATAGATCTTGATTGAATGAGCAAACTGGCTTTTTTGGTCCTTAAGGCACTAGATCTTGATTAAATTTGTTACAAATTTTAAAATGATGTTCATGGTCATTTTAGCAAACAGTTTTTTTCTTTTGACGGTTTTATGTTTGGGTGCAGTTAGCATACGGATGCATCCATAGCCGTAGAGGTAAGGTGCACCTTCAAATTTTATCATGGTATATAATTTTGATGTAAAATGTTCTTAGGATTATCTCAAAATCTATTTTTATATCTAATTATAAAATTTTAAATTTCAAAAATGGTTAAAATCAAGTAGATCTATAAACATATGAAAATCTTGAAAATGGACAGTGTAGATAATATGTTGTAAAATGCACTATTTCTGAGACTTAAAATCTTTTTATTTTTCATGGTCATACATCTCGATGTTGAGATGATCAATCAAAGGTTTTTTCGACATTAAAACTACCTTTTCTGATGGATTTTTGAAGTGCATCCGTAGTTCTACATTATAAGGTTGCATCCTTATAGAAACTTTTTCCTTTATGTTTTGGTTGAATTGCAGTGTGTTTTGTATATTTTCCAGGAAATGGCCTGCAAGGACTACTGCATGGTCTTCAAGGGCAGGCAACCAAGGGTCTATGACTTTTGGGCAGAGTGCGAGCTCCAACTAAGGTATTTAAAAGACACGACGCACAAGGGTTATGCAACCAAAGAGGAAGCAGAATAAGCTTTTAATGCTCGTATAAGGGAACACAGATCAAAGCCACATGATTGCCTGAACTGTAATACCTACCAATGTGTCCATGATTATAACAGAGAAGAATACGGGCCAAACACAAATACAAAAGTTAATCATGAAAATTACAGCATGTGCAAATTGTTGGCTTTCATTGTAGTGTATGAATTAAAACAGTGTATGAATTAGAAAGAACTTTGGTACTGTTTGAAATGTGCTCTCTCACTCTATGAACCTCTATCTATGATATTCTACTGATGTACTCTTGATTTTGGACCATGATCACGCATTACATTGTCTTGTTTTGATATAGTTCATCTAGTTTTTTTTTTTTTATGTTATGAAAATTGGCAAAACGGCTTTACTCATTTATTATTTTTTTGTTCAAGGGCATCCAAATCAATCCCATCATTTTCTCTCTCCTTTTTTTTGTGCCAATTATTGACTATGCTTCTGTCAACAATCATGTTAGATTAATTGTCAGTATAAGCAACTCAACTCATCTTAATGCGTACTATGGATGTCAAGTGGTACTCCTGAGATGTTGTTATTTGTTGCAATAATATTTAGAATATATTCACGTGTATAAGAGAAAGTGCATCTTTTTTATATTTTTGTGCATTTCATGGTCGTTGGGGGATTTGTGCTCATATTTCACCTCCAGTTTACTAGTGGCGACAACCGTTGTCAAACTATAAATTATGTTCTCCTTCACAAAAAAAACAAACTAAGATAATAAAACCTATAATGGCCACATTACAAAGGCATTTTTTAAGGTGAATAAATATTTGGGTGAATAATATTAGCTTATGAGGCATTAAAAAACTAAATTAACACTAGCTTATGGAGCATCTTCAGTCAATATGCCCACTTCAAAATTTATTTTCAAATTGCTCTATCTATTACTCCTCACCGCCAGCATACATTTATTTATTTATTTCTCAATCTCATTAAAATAAGATTGCAAATTCATCTTTCTAAATTCTATATTTTATTATATATATTTATTGGAAACATATAATTTTTGCTTTCTAAATCTCTATGCAGTGGGCACTTTATAGAGATATATTGAGATATGTGAAGGTGAGAGTGAAGAAGGATAATGTCCTCACTCAAGTAGTATGTTGTGTATTCCCAACCACCACCATGGATGGAAAGAGATTTCCAAGTTGTGGTCAAAACTAAGGCTTTAAAAAACGGATTGGTGACCCGGATCGTCCATCTGGAAAACCCAGTCGAATCGGCAGATCTTTGATCTGGATCGGCTACATCTTGCCTTAAAAAATTTCAAAAAATAATCAAAACCACTATAGATAATGTAATTTGATATTTTCAGAACAAAAAAAAAAACGACCTGCCAAGGGCATGTTTCTTTGTCTTTTCTCCCCACGTACAATATAAATACCGCTAAGGGCAGTACCTTCATTCTATGGTGTTAAGGCTAAAAATGCAAGGATTTTTTTGCTATTTGGAGAGGATTTTTTTATAACTGCAACCATATGGCGAGACTTTGGAAATTATTTAATTAATTAAAAATTGAGTTGTTCAAATTTTTTTTTTCTTCTAATAAAACATGGAATTGTCAAACACAACCGACATTTCCTCCCTTATCATCTCTAGAGAGAGAGAAAATACCTATGAAATAATGGGCGGAAACACAGCTGGAATGAGATCAACAAGCTTTCAAATAGAAAACAACATTTCAATTTTCACTTATTTTTGTATTGCTTCCATTTTTTCTTGAAAATCCAAATAACATTATCTATAATGATTTTTAGTATTTTCTAAAAAACTTTAAGACTAGATCCGGCCATTTCTCCAATCCGGATCGTCGATCCACTAATCCGACCTAATTTTCCAGATGAATGATTTGGATCACCGATCCTTTTTTTTTCAAACCTTGCATTCCAACAGGTATTAAACACAAGTACCAGAACTTCTTAAATATTCCAGAAGATAGCATTTTATTTCTAAGTAAAAAAGAACTTCTTGTTTCCAAAAAACATTTATCTTCCAGCAAACAAAAGTGCCCTAATAAGAAAACCATCATAGAAAGATTTAGAGACACTTCACAATTAAATTAAGGCTCAATTAGCACCTTATGAGAAATTGTCATTCATCTCTCAAGTTGTTTTGTTTAGGTGCTTGAAAATTAATTTTCAATATTATTTTCTACAAACCCATGCCCTCTCTCTCTTTCATACAAAAACTTAATTATCTCTCTTAAGAATTTTCAAGGAAATTTTTTCCAGGAAACCAAACGGGCTTTAAGGAGTTACCCATAGGAAACATTTCTATATTACACTATGTGCATGGAAATTACTATGCCATCCCTCTCCTAGCCGTCTGGTCTTATTGGAAGGTCGAGATGGCCTCAATCACAACTCCGCACCTAAACACTGCTCTATTTTTTATTTTTAAAAAATCATGTTCGCACCAAATTTGGGATGCGACATAACTGCATACTTGAAAAAAAAGATCTTGAAAAAATAGAATGACCAACTATCGCTAAAATTTTTAAGGGTAGATTAGTTACGTATTATTTTATCATGAATACCTTTTTAGGCTTGCCCTTTAAGAGGATTACACACCCCAAAATTGGTGTTCAGCTGATATGTAGAAAAAAATATTACAAATAAAATGCTTATGCTCCATGCCATCAGATCGAGCGCAAACGGCCAGAGGCTACCTCATGCCATTATAGCAAAAGCTATCCTAGCAATCCATTCAAATCAAACAGCTGGGACAGGATGACACATAAATTTCCTAGACCTAGCTACATATAAAAATTCTCCTTTAATAAATTTATATCTCTCTCTCTTACCAACAAAAATTATGAAATTTCAAACAAAGAGCTACTATCCACATTGTTCACTAATAGTGGCAACAAATGAATCTATGCGACATGAGAGGCATGTAACCATCGTTTACATATGTGAGTTCCACCCACACGAAAATTATTCCTCAAAACTTCACATGGGCCTTTCAAGAACCCCCATGAACCAAGTACATGGGAGGGAAGAAGAGCCAAGTATATGGTGGTCTTTTTATGAAGTTTATACTGAAAGAAAGACTAATGCGATCATGCTAGAGAATATTTTTTTTACTTCTTTTCCCTCTTTTATATTTTATTTTCTTTTCTTTTGACAAAGATCACTTACAAGTAGTCTTATTACAATAACTCTTGCTTCAAATAAAATAAAACTAACAAATCCAATATCTTAAAAACCTTGATACCATTAAACTAATTTTCTTTAAACAAAAAAAATATCCACAATTCTTATGCTTGGAAATATAAAGATAATATAATTAAATATAACAAGAAACAAAAAGAAAGTGTCGAATATTACTTCAACTGGACTTATTACAAACCACACCGAGTCACCATCATCCGATGGCTCGGGATCAACGATCAACCTTCAATCTTAACCGAGAAAACAAGTTTATGCCAAACCCTCTAATGAAACTATGAACTCTTTTATTACAAATCTCAAACCCTTAGATGAATCCCTTTAGATACCTAGTTTGAGAGAGATTTATTATCTTTTTGTTATACCCAAAAACACTTAGCAAAAAATTTATAGTTGAGAGATGAGATAGAGAAGAACTCTATAGCCTAAATCCTTAGGTTCTTTCACAATGTGGAAGAGAGAGAGATCTCAAAGATGGATGAGTGGGAAGTGCCCCCTTTTGGGCTTTTATGAGAGAGAAACTTTTCTTAAGAGAGAGAGAGAGAGAAATTCTAAGTGGTGCATGCCCCTTTGTAGGAAATGAGAGAGAAATATGATAATTAGGTACAAGAGATAATGTGTCAAGATTTTGGGTAGAGACAATCCCATTTTTATACGCTTTGAACAAAATTAGGGTTTTTTAAGGTTTTCCTTGGCTTGCCTCTTCTTATGAGATTGAATACGAACCATTGATCTTGGGTGACCTATGGGGTGAGAGATTTGAGCTATCAATTCTATAAATAGGTCATCAACATTATAGAATGTGCTAGAACATTTATCCTTTTTTCCTAAACCATTTTCCTATCAATAGAAATTAAATAAAATAATTTCAAATATAATATTGAGTATACCAAAATAATGCACAAGCCTTCTCATGCTTTCCAAAATTTTATTCAAATATTCCTCAAGCCATTACCTTTCCAAAACACATAGCAACTTACTTACAAGCCAAAATCACTTATCACAAAAATAGAAAGCTTCTAAATGGGTGGGGCGTGCCACCCATGAGAGGATCTCATGGGCCCCACCATCTAGGCCGTGGTGGGCTTATGTGCATAATTGGCCCCCATGCAATTTTAAATATTTTTTAAAACTCAATAAAATAATTTTAGAATTCATTTGAATATTTAAATCAATGTAAAATCAATATCTCTAATTTTATAAATCCAAATTTGATAAATAAAATATCCAGAGATCTAGAAAAATTCAAATAATAATTTTAAAATCATATATATTATAAAACAAACATAATTAAATTAATTTGATGGGAAAATGATTCATATGGTCTATGAATTAAATCAATCAAACATTGGGGCACTCCACATTCAACTATGGACTTCGAAGCACACATGCATTATCAAACCGACCCAGTGTTTCCCATGACCCACAGCCTATGCAGGGGCTCATTAGTGGGTTACCAAAGTTTGACCGATACACCAAGGGGTCGCAATCCATGTCTATAGATTTGAGGTTCTCTCCTAGAGACGTGCCAATGTCAGCTAGACTGAATGCGACCACCGCTCCTATGACGCATAGGGGTATCTCTCGTACATGCATACGATTCACCCTAAAAGATGGCTTGCTTTCCTGAAATAGTCTATCGATATGCATGTCATGTGATGGTACATGGATGAGGCTTTGGCCCATGTCTTTGAAGGCCACCATCACACACAAGGATCACACAGTCCATCGACTCACTCATCCGGGCATACTCCTACCTCATCAAGTGATGACCTATTAGAACTCTTACCAGTTTATACTCTATGCTCAGGTAAAATGGGTTTTTCCCAACCCATTGGCCTAGACCGTCAAGTATAGTCTGGTATCAATAAATATCGTTTGCTTAGTATGGTCCACGAGGGACCACACTCCCATTGAGTTTGTGTTCCACTCTATTATTTCATTTTACAATCACTCATAAGGCCTTTAATGACCACACTCGCTCAACATCTCCCACTTGGCCTTACATTTCCTCATCCTCACTTTCTCTCATCCCTATCTTTGTCTCCCAATTACAACCTCTTTCTTTAGCATTTTTCACTTATTCTCTCTCAATACATTAATCCTGGCTTTCGTCATCAATCCTTTCACAAAAGGATTTATAGAGGCAACACATTTTTCTGTTTGCTGCTCGGATCTCATCCCAAAAGTGGTTGTAGCCCATCTTTCATATCGCATCGCGAATCATGTACATGTTGTTGTAGAAAACCATTATGTACCCTTATCGCATGGGGTTGTATGTTCATGGGCTCAAAGGAGTTCTTCAAATAAGTTGCTCCCTTCTATAGCCATGCAACCCGTGCCACACATCCGGGTTCCATGGGTGAACAACATCATAGTCTATTGTTCCATTTGACATGTCAAATACTAGCAGGTACTCTCACTGGTATATTTAGTTTATCAAGATCTCATCGTTCTCAACCTCATCTCATTCCTCAGGTGATAGAATCATGGTTTTAAATGCTTGGAGTTATTATGGAATCGTGACTCTTTTGATATGCATATCACCGTCGTGTTGTCGCAAAAAATCTTTACTGTCTCACAACACATGGGATGAAAGTCAAGGTGATTAAGAAATTTATTAATCCATATGTCATCCTTGGCCGCCAAACAATACGCCACGTACTCTACCTCCATAGTGGACAATTTCACCACATCCTATTTCTTTGATTTCCACGAAACTGCCCCCTCCAAGCATGAACTCATATCCAAATGTAGACTTCGCATCATCTGGATCCGTGAGAGAGCTTGTACCTGTATATCTAAATATCCAAGCAGCTAAGAAAAAAACGTGGGACTGTAGCGGCTCCCACTCAATTATTGCACACACAACATTTACGTTCTTAGCATTCTTATGCGATAAGTAATTCAATACCTGTTGGTTTCACAATATGCAAAATCAATGTTTAAAAAGTCAGCGAGTTGAACCAGACTCACCTGGTTCAACTCGGGAATCGGCACACCCGTGCCAGTTCCAACGAAACACGGGGAATCGCCCATGTCTAAAGAGAACCGGGTGATTCCCAACAGTAAATCATCCGAGTCACTATTCAAACACGAGTGAACAATGTTTTGCGATGGGAATCATCAAATTTTTGGCTTTTTTTTTTATAATTGTTGTGCTTTTTCAACATGTGAATCAAATATTTCAGCTTTTTTATTTAGCTTTTCAGCCTTATCATTTGATAAATTGGAGTTGAAATCTTCAATTTCAATTACAAAATGGCGGATTTGTGAAGAACAACTCATTTTTTTTAGGTTTCAGCCATTTCTCTTATTTCAAGCAAAATAGGGCATAATTTTTTGTAAAATCTGAGGGTTATTGATCTTAAGAGTGTTATTTAGAAGAAATTAATCATACCTTACGAGTATTTTGGTCCATTACAACTCAGATTTGGATTTGAAGCCACGGTTGCAGAAAAAGAGGTAAGAAGTTCGGTTTTTCCGCCATTCAATCGATTGCATTCAAGTTTTTGCAAATACTTTGTTAATATTATTTGGTTTTGATTCCTTATAGTGTTATTTATCATAAAATATATTTAATTAGATCTAATTTATTCAATTTGAGGTGGATTTTTTAGTTCAAATGACTGATGTTAGGTTAGGTCTGCATTTTTTTTTAGTTTTTTTTTTCCGTCATTATTTGAAATACAGATACAATGGACCACTGTTTTGTATGAAATAAGAGGGAAATTAGTCATGATTGTGTTATTCATCAAAAATTGTACATCTTTTGTGCTGATTTTGGTGGATTTGTCGTGGATTTTCGATTTTAAGTCACGGTTTTGTGAAGAATAATTAGGGTTTTTTTTATTTTTTGCCAAACTACAAATATGAGACGAATTAAAGTACTATTATGAATTATTTTAGAGCGTTTTTTAAGGTAATACTGTTATTCAATAAATTTTGGGTGTATTTTGTCGGATTAAGTAATTTTTATTGCTCGATTTCAGATGAAGAGGATTTGTGGCCAGGTTCTGATTATCATGAGGAATTAGACTCTATTTTTAATTTTTATTGTTAACTTTTTAGTGAAAAAAATTGCATGTTGATAGATTATTGATGCAAAAAAATACATGTTGTTAAATTTTTAATGCAAAATTGCATTTTTTTAATTTTAATGCATAAAATGTATGTATATGATTGATAAATATTTTATCATTATATTATCTTGAATGACTATATCATTGTAAATATTATTTGTGGCACGTATGTATATTCTTGGTATTAACTGTATGAATATCATTGTAAATATTATTTGTGGCATGTATGTATATTCTTGGTATTAACTGTATGAATATCATTGTAAAAAAATCGTGGTATGTATGATAATTATATTAGCTTACATTTTTCAATTTTATTATTAAATTTTTAATTAAAAAAATGTATGTTGATACATTAATTGTATATATATATTCTTGATAATTGAGTTGTAGCCATGGTTGGAGCTTGCATTTTTTATTATATTATCTTGCATTTTGTAATTGAGATGTACTACTATTTGTGATCATTTTAATTGAGTTGGGATTGTGCCCACTATATCATTGTAAATATTATTTGTGGCATTGTGAATGACTATATCATAGTAAATATTTTTTGTGCCAAATGCGTATAGTGGCATTATGGATGGCTATATTATTGTAAATTTTTTTCCGAATTGTATGCTTTATTGTACTCCATGTATGATGATGTACTAAATCCATGAGAATTATATACTTATCATTTTGTGTGATGTAAATTAAATAGTAAACAATAGTTCATGCAAGGAAAGAACATATCAATATTCGCATATTCATATAAAAAAATGGAAATTCTTAATGGAGTACCCCAATTTCTTATTGGATTCTTAAAAGACAGCATTTATAATGAATTTTAATAATTTTTTTGAGTTTCTTTGAAGGCTTAATTCGACCGACTTGACTGATTTCCGATCCGGATCGTCGATTCACCAATCTGGATGGGTTTTTGAGGTGCCCGATTCAGGGCACCGATCCGTTTTTTAGTGCAAACCTTCATGAACCACAAATGTTCAACCACACTAGTCATCTTGGTAGTAAATCCATACAAACCAAGTTATCTAATCAACACAACATGTGTCAAGGAAGCATAGCAAGATGACATTTCTTCAACATTCCCAATGCTTCAAGGTCTTAAGTAATCGATAATTCTAAATAACTAAAAACATGGGTCAAGGCACATGGGTATTTAAAAAACCAGTGCCTGACAATTTGTCTCTCATTTTTATAAATACCTTCAAGACACAATGTTATTCTCTTTAATAAAAAATATTGACTTGGTATATATATATATATGCTTTCACAAGCAATAGTTATATAATAGTATGACAGTTTAAAATGATTTTCATAAAGACTTAGTGAACCTTGCAAGACTATGTGGTTTTCTCAAAACCATATTCATAAACTTAGGTTTTTCTCAAATCATCCAATTTTAATTTTAAGATACATGCATAGCCCTCATAAATCATTTTACCGCATTCACTTTTAATTTCCCACCAATTCAAGTTCATGGCCACAAAAACAAATCATAAATAGCATCTTATAATTTTATTCAAAATAAAGCATGACTAAATATTGTCTATTAAAGCCTTGACAAAATATTTCTTTTTTGGAAAATATGAAGAATTTATCAAGAGATCATCATCACATGCAACACATCATATTATAGACATTATTGGGAGGATAAGATCGAGTTCTATCAGAACGCTCCCTTCATGCTTTCATATTTGAATGAGCCACATTCATCTCTCGTGTTTCATTCTTAAGGCTCAAAACCCTTTATCAAAGTACATTTTCATGTGTATTACTGTCTTAAGTAGTTCATACTCTAGCACAATGACGCACTAAAACACATGGTATTAAAAAATCGACTCTTTCAAATTTGCTAGCACCTATCACTTAATGTCCATACATTCCATACATATTTATAAAACAATTAGCCAAAATATAACCAAAGAATAAAATAAAAAGTTATTGAATCATCTTTCCTTATATGACCTTATCATGTAATGTGGGATAGATTTCATACCTCAAAACCATGTAGTATGATACTTGGGCTTTCTTAATTCATTGCTTTTACTTGTTTGACAAGTTTTTGTGATCTTGGAAGAGCATGTAACTGATGGAGAATATATTGGTCATCGGTTTCACATGTTATGAATTGTCTGTCTTTTTGGCACTTGGATTCTCCCTGTTTCACACAGTGAAGAAATAATCTTCTTCATCCTATCATTTCAAATATCACAATTTCAATTCTCCCACTGATCTTTAGCGTTTCTATACTACCACTAAATCTCTTTATATATCCCTTCATTTATGAGGAATCCAAATATGTGCCTTAACATACCACATCTTTTAATTCACTGCAGAATCGAACATGAGCATCATATGATAAAAATATGATATCTGTCAACTCATAAATAGTTTATCCCCAAATCTTTTTAGTATTGAAATATACTAAAAAATATAAAATAGTGCTTAGTTTTATCACTATATCACAACATTTAATGAGTCTTCGTTTTAGTGACATTTACTTAACAATGCAATTTTCTTAGCAGAAAATCAGGTTGAGCACCTCTCAATAAAAAAATGTTTATCTCAATCCTCAAAGAATTTCTTGTTGAAATCTTTTGTGTTACAAACTAGAATCAAAACCAAATCATAACATCATGCTGTGAATCCAAATAATACTTTTCTTCAGATAAATAAATAAGTGATATTCATGTCACGAAATAAATCTTACTGCAGAATTTCAGGATGAACACTATCTAGTAAAATTACATTTTTTCTTTATCCTCGTGGAGTTTCCTTTTCAAACTAATTTTATTTGAAAGTAGACGCATAATAGTAACACATATGTTTGCACAAGCCTCATATCACTCTGTTAAATATACTTGATAAATATAGTTTTTCATGTCTCAATGAAGAACATACCAAATAGCACAAAATTCAAGATGACCTTTCTTCAATTAAAATTTTTATTTCTCTCTACCCATAGATATTTCTCTCTCAAATAAATTTTAATAGAAATAAACTCATAATGGAAGTCTAAAAACTTAGTGTGGACTATAAAATTTTTTGTTAAGAATGGAAGTAAAATCATGACTTCTAAGTCATTGAAATAATTTTCATTGTAGAAAACAGCACTTGCGTACCCTTCAATAAATAGATCATATCTTTTAAACCACAAATAATTTCTTGATGAAAATATTTTTGTTTGAAATTAGACTCAATTTTATAAGTTAGAGTAAAATTTCAATAAGAAATAAAATCATATGATTAGTGGGAAAAATCACATAACTCACTAAACAGTTCTTGAATTTTGTAGGGTCAGAACTGACGGCCTTCATTGATGATTCCATAACTCTCATTTCCCTCAAGATCTCCCACTGAAATTTTGTAGGTAGATCATAATCTCAAATACACAAAATATCATTGAAGTATGTAATAGAAAAATACATCATTATCGTTTTCATAGTATTGATTCAAAATAATCCAGTAATACCCATTATGCAGAGTGCCTTTTCAGTGTTTGAATATTCCAATAATTATTTAACCGAAGCATATTACTTGGCCACAAAGGTCATTAGCTTTCTTATATCTCATTCCCAAGCTTGATCTAGACTCAATAAAGAGAAAAAACAACTAATGACATCAAGTATCAATAGCTCTGATACCAATGAAAGAAAGACTAATACGATCTTACCGAGGAATATATTTTTTTATTTTTCTTTCTTTTCTTTTGGAGTAGTCTTATTACAATAATTCTTGTTTCAAATAAAATAAAACTAACAAATCCAAGATCTTAAAAACATTGATGCTATTAAACTAATTTTCTTTAAACCAAGAAAATATCTACAATTCTTGTGCTTGGGAATATAAAGATAATATAGTTAAATATAACAATAAACAAAAAGAGAGTGTCGGAGATTACCACAACCGAGCTTATTACACCCCCCACCGAGTCACTACTATCTGATGGCACGAGATCATTGATCAACCTTCAATCTCAATCTGGAAAACAAGTTCAAGTCAAGCCCTCTAATGAAACTATGAACTCCTTTATCACAAATCTTAAATCTTTAGGTGAATCCCTTTAGCAACCTAATTTGATAGCGATAGATTATCTTTTTGCTACACCCTAAAACCCTTAACCATAAGTTCATAGTTGAAAGATGTGAGAGAGAAGAGCGCCATAGCCTAAACCCATAAGTTATTTTACAATGTGGGAGAGAGAGAGATCTCAAAAATGGGAGAGTGGGGCGTGCCCCCTTTTGGGCTTTCATGAGAGAGAAACTTTTTTTAAGAGAGAGATAAATTTTAAGTGGGGCATGCCCCTTTGTGGGATATGAGAGAGAAATATGGGAATTAAGTACAAGAGATAAGGTGTCGAGATTTTAGGTAGAGACAATCTCATTTTTATAGGCTTTGAACAAGATTAGGGTTTCTTAGAGGTTTCCTTGGCTTGCCTCTTCTTGTGAGATTGAATATTAACCATTGATCTTGGATGACTTATGAGGTGAGAGATTTGAGCTATCCATTCCATACATGGGCCATCAATATTATGGAATGTGCTAGAACCTTTATCATCATTTTCTAAACCATTTTTCTATCAATAGAAATTAAATAAAATAATTCCAAATTTAATATTGAGTATACCAAAATAATGCACAATTCTTCTCATGCTTTCTAAAAATTCATTCAAAGCTTCATCAAGCCAATACATTTCCAAAACATATAACAACTTGGCCTACAAGCCAAAATCAATTATCACAAAAATAGAAAGCTTCTAAATGGGTCGGGCGTGCCACCCATGAGAGGATCTCATGGGCCCCACCATCTAGGCCTTGGTGGGTCCATGTACACAATGGCACCCCATGTAATTTTAAATATTTTTAAAAACTCAATAAATTAATTTTAAAATTTATTTGAACATTTAAATTAATGTAAAATCAATATATCTGATTTTATAAATCTAAATTTGATAAATAAAATATCTAGAGAACTAGAAAAATTCAAATAATAATTTTAAAATCATATATATCATAAAACAAGCATAATTAAATTAATTTAATGGAAAAATGATCTATATGGTCTAGGAATTAAATCAATCAAACACTGGGGCACTCAATCGTCAACTGTCGACTACGGACCATACTTGCTTTATCAAACCGACCCAGTGTTTTTCATGAGCCACAGTCTATGCAGGGGCTCATTAATGGGTCATCAAAGTCTGTGTAGATTTCAGGTTCTCGCCCAAAAACGTGCCAATGTCACTTAGACCTGATGCGACCATAGCTCCTATGATACATAGGGGTGTCTCTCACACATGCATACGCTTCACCCTAAAATGTGGTTTGCTTTCCCGAAACAGTCTGTCAATATGTATGCCATGTGATGATACATGGATGAGGCTTTGGCTCCCGTCTCTGAAGGCCACCATCACACACAAGGGTCTCACAATCCCTCGACTCACTCATTTAGGCATACTTCGAACTCATCAAGGGATGACCCATTAGAACCCTTATTGGTTTATATACTCTATCCTCAGTTAACATAGATTTTTCCCAACCGACTTGTCACACGCCAAGAATTTACAATACTGATATTCCTGAGATGTGACAGTCAAAACATATATATATCTCTTGATAAGACAAATTTACAGTGGTGAGTTCTTACAAAGTAATAAAAGAAAGTTTAAGTACAACTACAATATCTTCCAAAGTTGATCCTGACAAGCACTCAAAATGAAACCGTAGTTATCCTAAAAAAAAGTTTACCATAGTTTGATGAGTTTGGCTACTCAGTAAGTAATCGTCATAATCCTAAAAATAATCATGATTGAAAGCAATGGTTTAAAAAGCGGATCGGTGACCCGGATCGGGCACCTCAAAAACCGATCCTGATCGGCGCATCGACGATCCGGATCGAGAATGGGGTGAATCGGTCAGAATCAAGCTTCAAAAAAATCCGAAAAAATTATTAAAATTCATTATAAATATTGTTTTTTAGGAATTCAATAAGAAATGAGGGTACTCCATTAAGAATTTTCATGTTTTTGTATGAATAAGCGATATTGATATGTTCTTTTCCTGCATGAACTACTATTCAGCATTTAATTTACATCACACAAAAGGATAAACATAAAATTATCATGGAATGAGTATATCAACATACATGGACAACAATAAAGCATACAATTAGTAACATAAGATCTAAAAATAAAATGACAGACGACGTTGTTGTTCTTCTTGGTCAGACTGGTGCCATTGATTGAATTCGTTTGACAATTCATTGATTCGTTCTAAAAACGAATCATCGATATTAGCAGGCGTCTGACTATACTCAAATCCCTGAGTGTTAGTGTTTTGTTGTGTTCCCAATCCAAAATCCCCGAAGCTTGTCCATCCTTCATGCTCACCTACACTGTCGTGCTCATCCCTACACTGTTACTGTTGGGACTCGATATGTGAATAATATGGCTGGGATAGGGTGGCCTCAGAATCATCGTCTCTCTCATTTCTCTTAGACCCCCTTCCCACTCTCCCTCATTAGGTGCAATATCATCATCATCTCTGACGAATTGTGGATACGTTGGCTGGCTGCTTCCTCTTTCATGCTGCTCATCACCTTCTTTAAGATCTTCCTCACCGATAGCCTCAAGGAACACTCTCTTGTGCAACACTGGCTCCTCCTCTTCTACTACCCATTGGGCTGCTGTGTCTGTGACAAATATTGTGTCTAAGTCTATCGGCCCATAGTCTTCAAGCTTCCTTCTTATTTGTCGCTCTCGGAGGTTTAAGTTGTAATGAACGTAAACTCGTTTATGAAGCTTCTCCGAAGCGAGTCGATTCCTCCTAGTAGTATGCAACCATTGGAACGTACTCCAGTTGCGCTCACAGCCAATAACAGAACATGTCTGGGAGAGCACTTTGATTGCTATCCTCTTTAGGTGAGGCGCATCAGTACCATATATCTCCCACCATTCAGCTGGATTAAAATGCAAAAAGCATTGTAAGGGCAAGAACAATTCATAAGATTAAATATATGAATGAACAAAATATTAGTGAGGGGATAACATGGATCCATCATCGTTCGAGAATTCTTGGCAAGTTTAGTTTCGAAGGATTCTATAGCATCTCTATACATAGCAAGCTAAAACAAATATATTACGTTTTAGTGCATTATTCCTCACAAATATAACAACTCAATGAAGTTCTTACCCAAACATTAAATAATACCTCTTGTATTGCTGCTACTTGGTTACGATGGCTTCTCTCCAACCTTGCAATAATGTATCTGACCCCTTCCATAATCTTGTGGGGATGTTCAGGTGTCAAATAGAAAAATTTTGGGTTGAAGTAGTAACCTACAAAATATATAGATAGAAAAATGTTATTTACAATTTCATAAAAAAATGATTTAAAATGAAACATGGTAATGATATAAATATATATTTATCAGCATAATGAATTGGACGTCCAAATTTGGTGTTCCACCTCCTTTCTATAATCTCGATCGCTTTGCTAGCAAAACTACACTTCTCCCCAATAGCTGATTTCGCCCTCTCAATACCTTCATAAAAGATACCCATGGTAGCTTTCTTGTCAGCATCCACAATTCTTAACACCGTGATCAAAGGGGCAGTGGCCTCTACAACACTGGAACATCGAGACCAGAACCGCCTATTTGAGACTATGTTGTCCACTTTTATACCGGTACTGGACTTCGAGAGGCAGTCATTTAACCACTCTTCACAGGTAAACAATCTCTTTAATGCACCTTCAGATTCTCGAATGGAGTCCACAGCTCAGTAATCGATCGCAAAGCGGGTTATGGCAGGCCTGATTATCTCTTTTGTCTTAGAGTGTTCTCTAAACAGAAATAAAATTTTAGAGTGGTTGTATATAAATCTCGATACGAACCTTGCTTCCTTTAGAGTCTCCTTCACAATTTTGATCTCACTGATCTCTTCTAACATAAGATTGATGTTGTGTGCAGCACATGGGGTCCATACTAGATGCTTCATCTTGTTCATCAACTTGCTGCCCGCAGAAATACATGCACGCGCATTGTCCGTAATAAACTGGACTACATGCTTATCTCCCACCTCCTCCACTATCTGATCATATAGTTGTACGTAGAAGTTTGCATCCTTCTTCGTCCCTGATACTTCTTTGCTAGACAAAAAAGCTGTACGTTTTGGGGAATAGGCCAAGAAGTTTAAACACTCCTTTTTGCTAATTTTATTCAACCAACCATCACTCATGAGAGTAATGCCTATCCTTTGCCAACTCTGTTTATATTCTTCAATCCACTTTGTAACTTCCTCCACCTCTTCATCTAATATTGGCCCACTGAGCTCATATGCCGTCGGGGGTTTTACCTCTGGTCCGACTCTCTAGATTGCACTGACCATAGGTGGAAAATATGGGTTATTGGCTGCATCAAAGGGAATCCCTTTATCATAGAACCATTTACCAACATATCTCTCTAATATGTTTCTTGTACCTTTAACCATGCCTTTTATGGTCATCTGTTGTGACTTAGGCTTTGAGAGAAATGAGTCTTTACGACCATGACCTGCAATATTGGTACTCCTAAGTAACCTAGAACAATTTCTTCAACATCTGATTCTCCTTTATACATATTGCCACCAACCCCTCCATACATATTTGAGCTGGGCCCGCCATGCATGTCTTAGCTACGCCCACCATGCATGTCTGAGCTAGACCCACCGGCCATTCTAAACCTATGTTCCCTCTGATATTGTTCATGTAAACTCAATCTTGTGGCTATGTCCAGCTCATTATTATATTGCTCTTCTAGGTCATTATTATATTGCTCTCATGTATTCCTGTTTGATGGCGTATATAAACTAGCTATTTCCTCATTCATTTTATGTTTGACAATTTTTTTACCTTTGTTAGTATTAAGAATTGCCGCCATCTACTTTTTTACATTACTAGGGACACTAGTGCATGCAGAAACATCTTCCTTAACCCCGGCCAAGTGTTGCTTGAATCTATGTGGCCCACTACTTATCACTCTTTGACAGTAATTACAAATAATTTTGTCTTTTTTGATGGGATCAAGTCTGACCCCATGTTGCCATGAAGGGCCTTATGCAGATCTTGACATGATTCAACTGTTTTAAGATGTAAAAAGGATAAAATTAACCTGAAAGTTCAACAAGAAAAATAAACACCATGTGTAGTGATAATATGTTGAGGTAGTTCATGTAGTCATATTTGTTGTTATTTGTTATTGCAAAATACCTCTATTGACAATAATATTTTCGTACATATCAATTACAAACATTCAGGATAATATAATACAAAATGCAAGCTCCAAACATGGCTACAACTCAATTATCAAGAACATACATTTTTTGTATTAAAAAATTAATAATAAAAACAATTCTTCATAGAGCCAGCTAATATCAATCATTCCAACTAAAAAAAGCATTAACAACCGATAAAAAAAATACAGTTTTGCATTAAAAATATAATAACATGCATTTTTTTGCATAATCTATCAACATACAATTTTTTCAACAAAAACTTTAACAATAAAAATTTAAAATATGGTTTAATACCTCATGATAATTAAAACCTTGTCACAATTTTCACATCTTTTCGGAAAATCATCATTTTTCAAAAAATTCGATCATGGAAAACAAAAAAAAGTAAAACAAACTCAAACAATAAAAATTTAAAATTAAAAATTGGGTTTAATACATCATGATAATCAAAACCTTATCACGATTTTCACATCTTTTCGGAAAATCATCATTTTTCAAAAAATTCGATCATGGAAAAAAAAAAAAAAAAGTACATCAAACTCAAACAATAAAAATTAAAAATTGGGTTTAATACATCATGATAATCAAAACCTTATCACGATTTTCACATCTTTTCGAAAAATCATCATTTTTAAAAAAATTCGATCATGGATAAAAAGAAATTAAAAAAAAAAGTACAGCAAATTTTCAAAAAATTCGACTATGGATTACAAAAAAAAATTTGATCATGGATTAAAAAAAAAAAATAACAAAGTTTCAAAAAATTTGATCATGGATTAAAAAAAAAAATCACAAATTTTCAAAAAATTCGATCATGGATTACAAAAAAAAATTCGATCATGGATTAAAAAAAAAAATCACAAATTTTCAAAAAATTCAATCATGGATTACAAAAAATTCGATCATGGATTACAAAAAATTCGATCATGGATTACATAAAATTCGATCATGGATTACAAAAAACAAAAAAAAACAAAAAATTTGATCGTGAATTACAAAAAAAGAAAACAACAATTCGATCATGAATTACAAAAAATTCGATCATGGATTACAAAAAACTCTATTATGGGTTACAAAAAAAACCAAAAACAAAAAACAAAAAATTCTATGGATTACAAAAAAAAAAACAAACATTTCGATCATGGATTACAAAAAAAAAACAACAAACATTTCGATCATGGATTACAAAAAATTCGATCATGGATTACAAAAAATTATATCATGGGTTACAAAAAACAAAAAAAAAAAAAAAAAATTGATCATTGATTACAAAAAAAAAAACAAACATTTCGATCATGGATTACAAAAAATTCGATCATGGATTACAAAAAATTCTATCATGGGTTACAAAAAAAAAACAAAAAACAAAAAATTCGATCATGGATTACAAAAAAAAAAAAACATTTCGATCATGGATTACAAAAAAATCGATCATGGATTATATAAAATTCTATCATGGGTTACAAAAACAAAAGAAAAACAAAAAATCTAATTATAAACAACACTATAACGATTAAATAAATAAATAAGATCAAATTGAATACATCTAATTATAAACAACACTATAACGATTAAAAACGCTAGAAATCCAACATATTATTTCTAATATATCATGAACAAAAAATTGAAAGGCGGAAAAAAAAAAAAAACAGCAGAAATTTGTTTCCACAGACATCTCTCTGTTCATCTAAAAATTCATGCTGTAATTGACCAAATTACATAAAATTGAATATGTTAAATCATAATAGACACAATAAAGATTAAAAACCTTACAAATTGAACTCATTATCTTCAAAATATGCAGTGAAATTAATCATATAGCGGAAAAAAAAAAAAACCCAAACTTCTTACCTGGTTTTGTGAACCGGAGCCTTCAATCTCTAAATAACTCTGTTTTTTTCAACAATTATCATAAATTCGTGACAGAAGGTTTTGATGAACAACTTTACGATCAAAATGCCTACAAATTTTGACAGATTCATGCCCTATTTGGCATGAAACACAAGGAAAGGCGGAAACCCTAAAAATGCACGTTTCGTGATCCAAAAACACAAAATTTCTCAACCATTTAATCCGTGTAAAAGCTGAATAAAGCTATTTAAAGCCTGCAAATTAGATCACATGCCAAAAAAATCAAGAAAAATGATAAAAAAATGACAAATTTCAAAGAATCCCATGAAGAACACTGTGCAGCCCGTGTTCTTCACGAGACTCGCTGATTCCGTACAGTGAATCGGTGAGTCACTGTGCAGAATCGTCAGGTTCTCTCTAGAATCGAACAATTCCTGATTTTTTTAGCGGTTCGAGCCGTTATGGTCGATTCCCGAGTCGAACCGGGCGAGTCCGGTTCGACTCGGCATTTTTTTAAACACTGATTGAAAGATATCAATATTTTCAAATAGGAGATCTATTAACATAAATGCATTAACAGTTTTACTTTAAAAAATACATAATTAAGTATAATCCGAATAATTGAAATGCATATAACATTTTAACGGCAACGCATAATTCAAAGGATTTCACAAATTACCCTACTGGCGTCCCAAGTAGGTCACCTATATACCCCATCAGCGTCCTGATGGGTCCACTTAATCCCTATTGACGTCCCAGATAAGTCCACTTATACCTCATCGGAGAACCGGATGAGTCCACTTGCATACTTAAAGTATTTCTAAATCTCTTTAAACATTCGAAAGCAGCAATATCATGTACTCAACATATCACTGAAATTATTAATATGAATTTCACTGAAACCATTAATAACAGTCACTTTCAATAACATTTCAAAAATAACCAGTCAAATATTTTGGGCTCAAATTTAGAAAGGTAGCAGTTCGTAAAGACATTTTAGCATAATTGCCAATCTAATATGTATAGAAAAACTCTTATAAAAATTCAAGAATACGGAATTATCACAATTTATGGGATGTCAATTCGCAAATAAACATTTCACAGACAATGTTATAACTAAATGCAAAAATATCAGTTTTTAGATAATAAGGCAGTCATTTGCACATGAATTTTACAATGTCTAAATATTCAAAAATAGTAGAAAGAAATCTCACAATTTTAGTAAAAGCAGAACTATCACATTTATTTCTAAAATTTTCTAACAATAAACAAGAAAAATAAATAAATTAATTTATTTCTAAGAATTTACAGCATTTAAAATTTCTAATATCATAATTTTATTAAAAAGATTATTTTTCAAAATAATGAGGTTGCTTATGCATAAAATTTATCGCGCCTAAAATTCATGATAATAAGCAGAAATAATTATTTCATTTCATTTTTAAAAAGAACAGATTATTTTTCAAGATAATGAAATCACTTACCTAAAATATTTGAGAATGAGCTTCCGATAAAAGTTCTGCTAGAGGGAGGAGCTCACTGTGTTTCGACTAGAGAGAGAAAGATCTCAAAATTTTTTTAGGGTGGGAGTCCTTGCCTCTTCTATTTAAATTCTTAAGATAGCTTATTATATTATTTTATTAAGTTACACCTCGTACATGAGGTGTAACAATTATATTACACATCAAATGTTTAAAGCCCACGTTCACTAAAGGACATGGTAAAGGAAAGGAAAAGTTAACAAAAGTGGTGATGGTCCCTAAGGACCATAATACTTATATGGACCATCACTTATTAAAAGTTTTTTTTTTTTTGAAATTTTAGGATTATTACATTCTTCCCCCCTTAAAGAAATTTAGTTCTCTAAATTTGTGTACCTGATTACTGAAAAAGATAGGTATAGTTTTCTCTGATATCGTCTTGTCGTTCCCAAGTCGATTTCTCTCTTGAATGGTACTGCCATAATATACGGACCAAAAGAATCTCCTTGTTGCGCAACACTTGTACCCTTCTATCCAGTATCAAAATTGGCTACTCAATGAAGTATAGATCCTTTTTTATTGGTAAAGGTTCATATTTCAAGATATGAGATGAGTCGGGCTGATATTTTCGTAGTGATGATACATGGAAGACATTATGGACGTTTGCCAATTTGGGTAGTAAAGCAAGTCTATAAGCGACACCGCCAATTCTTTCCTGGATTTTAAATAATCCGATGTAACGTGGGCTCAGCTTTCCTTTCTTGTCGAATCTCATAATGCCTTTTATTGGTGAGATTTTTATGAAACTCGATCACCTTCCTCAAATTCAAGATCTATCCTTCGGTTATCGGCATAACTCTTTTGTCGACTCTGAGCTGTCTTGAGCCTTTCTCGAATTAATGCTATCTTATATGTGGTTACCTGGAAAGTTTCTGGCCCCAAAAGCTTTCTTTCACCAAGCTCGCCCCAACAGATGGGTGACCTACATTTTCTTCCATACTGGGCTTCATATGGTGCCATCTGAATACTGTCTTGGAAGCTATTATTATAAACAAACTCAATCAGGGGTAAATGGTCATCCTAGCTTCTTGTAAAGTCAATGACACAGGCCCTCAGTATATCTTCCAGGGTTTGGATGGTCCTCTCCGATTGTCCATCAGTTTGGGGGTAAAAGGCAGTGCTAAAGGTGAGTCTCGTCCCTATGGCTGACTGTAGCATAACCCAAAATTCAGAAGTAAATCGAGTATCCCTGTCCAATACAATACTGACTAGAACTTCATGCAACTGCACTATTTCCTTAATGTACAACTGGGCCTGTCGATCCAAAGTGTACGTCGTGAGAATCGGCAGAAAATGGGCCGCTTTGGTCAGCCGGTCCACAATGACCTAAATGCTATCATGTCCTGAATTTGTTCTAAGCAAGCTAGAGACAAAATCCATAGAGATGTGCTCCCACTTCCACTCTGGCACGGGTAAACGTCGTAACAACCCAACGAGCCTTTGATGCTCAGCTTTTACTTGTTGGCATGTTAGGCACTTAGACACAAAGAGTGCTACCTCTTTTTTCATATTATTCCACCTAAAGGTTTTCTTTAGCTTTTCCTGAATGATAATGGATTGTACAATCATAATCTTTTAAGAAATCCATCCATCTTATCTACCGCATATTTGAATCCTTTTGAGAGAATAAGTATTTCAAGCTCTTATGATTCGTGTATATTTTGAATTGCTCACCATATAGATAATGCCTCCACATTTTCAAAGCGAATACTATTGCAGCCAGCTCCAAGTCATGAATTAGATATTTTTTCTCATATTCTTTCAACTGTCTGGATGCATACGCCACTACCTTCCCATATTGCATTAATACACAGTCGAAGCCTTTATGTGAAGCATCACTATAAATCACAAATCCCCCACTCCCCTCAGGAATAGTTAAAATAGGTGCTGAAGTTAATCGAACTTTTAGTTCTCTAAAACTCTCCTCATATTCACTTGTCCACTCAAATTTGATATTTTTCTGTGTCAATCGAGTCAATGGCGTTGCGATTCGAGAAAATCCTTCTACAAATTTTCTGTAATATCCTGCCAATCCCAAAAAGCTTTGAACTTCAGTCACATTACTTGGTTGTTTCCAATTAACAACGGCTTCAACCTTTGAAAGATCAACTAATAGACCTTCCTTTAATATGACATGTCCTAAAAATGTCACTCGTTCAAGCCAAAATTCACATTTACTAAGTTTGGCATACAATTTTTTTTCTCTTAATATTTGCAATACCATTCTTACAAATATTTGCAATACCATTCTTACATGCTGCTCATGTTCCTTCTGATTATTGGAATAAATTAAAATATCATCGATGAATACCACAATAAATTTATCCAAAACAGGCTTAAAGACCCGATTCATCAAATCCATAAATGCAGCCGGTACATTGGTTAATCCAAAAGGCATGACTAAAAATTCATAATGGTCATACCTTGTTCTGAAAGCTGTCTTGGGAACATCTTCATTTTTAATCTTAAGCTGATGGTATCTAGAGCTAAGATCAATTTTTTAAAACACTTGTGATCCTTGTAATTGATCAAATAAATCATCAATTCTAGATAATGGATACTTATTTTTCACTATTTATAATCGATACACAATCTCATGGTCCCATCTTTCTTTTTAACAAGCAGAATCGGAGCACCCCAAGGTGACATATTGGGCCTGGTAAAACCTTTATCTAATAGTTCTTCCAATTGTTGTTTAAGTTCTTTAAGTTCTGCAGGTGTCATTCTGTAAGGTGCCTTAGAAATTGGGGCTACCCCTGACAATAATTCAATAGAGAATTCAATTTCCCTATCAGGCGGTAATCCTGGCAATTCTTCAGGGAAAATGTCGGAAATTCTCGGATAACCGGAGTGGTATCCAAATTTATCTCTTCCTTCCTATCTTCTTTGATATAGGCAAGAAAGCCTTGAAACCCTTTTCGAATGAGGCGATTAACTCTAATACAAGAGATTAAATATGATGGGGAGTCTTTCTTTATACCATTAAAGTAAAATACTGGTTGATCCGAAATACTAAAGGTAACCATTTTCTTGTAATAATAAATACTTGCATGGTATGCAGAAAGCCAATCCATGCCTAAGATTACATCAAAATCTTGAATTTTTAGGAGTATTAAATCAAACAATAGTTCCTTGTCTTCAATCTTTATTACACAGGATTTATACACTATATTGGTGTCACTCGAATTTCCCATCGGTGTGGCTACCTTTAGAATGTATTCTAATTATTCTGGTTCTACCTTTAAGTGGCATACAAAGTGTGGTGACACAAATAAATGAGTAGATCCAGGATCAATCAAAACATGAGCGACTTTTTGAAAGATAATAAGAGTACCTTGGATCACTGATTTTGAGGCTTGAGCGTCCTGTTGGGTGATCGCAAGTACTCTTCCCTCCATCTGAGGCTTTTGAGCTATATCACCCTGCTTTGGAAGCTGTTGCATCTGTAAGCTATGACATTCTCTAATCTGGTGCCCCAATTTTCCACATTTAAAATAAGCTCCAATATTCCAATAACAAGGGCTCAATCCATGGTTTTTCCCACATTTTTTACATGATTCTATTGGGCTTTAAAGTGGCAAGAGCCTTGGCTTCTTGTTTACCCTTTCAAACTATTGTCAAAGATGGTGTGGGTTTAACCTGACTTTTCTGATTTTTCATCTTTTGGTAATCTTCGCAATCTTTTTCGACAATTTGGGCTCGATCCACTATTTCAGCATAAGTTCTCAATTTTAAGACTGATATTCTGCTTCTAATAGCTGGTTTGAGACCCCTTTCAAATTTTTTCACCTTTCTTGCCTCATTGTTAATCATATATGGTGCAAACCTGACCAATTCAGTAAACTTGGCCTCGTACTGTGCTACTCTCCGATTTTCTTGAATTAATTCGAGAAATTCTATTTCTTTTTGGTCTCGAATAAAATCTGGGAAATACTTTTCATTAATTGCCTCTAGAAATACTTCCCAAGTCACGAGTTTATTTTCTTTGACCAATACTCCTTTTGCCATTCGCCACCAATGTTGTGCTTCACCTTCTAACATAAAAACTGCCAAGGCCACCTTCCTATCATCAGGACATTCCATTACCTCGAATATTTTCTCCAATTGCATAATCCATCCATCGGATTTCAGTGGATTTACAGTACCCTTAAAAGAAGTTGGGTTCAATTTCTTAAATTGTTCGATATTACTCCCACCATTTCCCATAACTGACTGCTTGGGTGTATTGTTGTTTTCCATCTGATGTTGCATTAGAGCAACCATATTTCCAAGGCTTAGTGAATTCCTTCCATATTAGTTTCAGCTATTCTGGATCTTAACTTCGTCCCGGTCTGTACACACAATAAATGTGATTTTAAGTACATTCCTTTTAAATTTCCTAAGAATCTTAAACCTATCGCTCTGATACCATAGTTGTCACACCCCAAGAATTTACAATACTGATATTCCTAAGATTTGACAGTCAAAACATATATACATCTCTTGATAGGACAAATTTACAGTGGCAAATTCTTACAAAGTAATAAAAGAAAGTTTAAGTACAACTACAATATCTTCCAAAGTTGATTCTGACGAGCACTCAAAATAAAACCGTAGTTATCCTGAAAAAAAGTTTATCATAGTTTGATTAGTTTGGCTACTCAGTAAGTGATCATCATAATTCCAAAAATAATCATGATTGAAATATGTCAATATTTTAAAAAAGGAGATCTATTAACAGAAATGCATTAACAGTTTCACTTTAAAAAATGCATAATTAAGTATAATCTGAATAATTGAAATGCATATAACATTTTAACGGCAACGCATAATTCAAAGGATTTCACAAATTACCCCACTAGCGTCCCAAGTAGGTCACCTATATACCCCATCAACGTCCTGATGGGTCAACTTAATCCCTATCGGCGTCCCAGATAGGTCCACTTATACCTCACCGGAGAACCGAATGAATCCACTTGCATACTTAAAGTATTTCTAAATCTCTTTAAACATTCGAAAGCAGCAATATCATGTATTCAATATATCACTGAAATTATTAATATGAATTTCACTGAAACCATTAATAATAGTCACTTTCAATAACATTTCAAAAATAACCAGTCAAATATTTTGGGCTCAAATTTAGAAAGGTAGCAGTTTGTAAAGACATTTTAGCATAATTGCCAATCTAATATGTATAGAAAAACTCTTATAAAAATTCAAGCATATTGAATTATCACAATTTATGGGATGTCAATTCGCAAATAAACATTTCACAGACAATACTATAATCAAATGCAAAAATATCAGTTTTCATATAATAAGGCAGTCATTTGTACATGAATTTTACAATGTCTAAATATTCAAAAACAGTAAAAAGAAATCTCACAGTTTTAGTAAAAGCAGAACAATCACATTTATTTCTAATAATTTTATTTCTAAACTTTTCTAATAATAGATAAGAAAAATAAATAAATAAATTTATTTCTAAGAATTTACAGCATTTAAAATTTCTAATATCATAATTTTATTAAAAATATTATTTTTCAAAATAATGAGATCGTTTGTGCATAAAATTTATCGCGCTTAAAATTGTTGATAATAAGCAGAAATAATTATTTCATTTTATTTTTAAGAAGAACGGATTATTTTTCAAGATAATGAAGTTACTTACCTAAAATATTTGAGAAGGAGCTTCCGATAAAAATTCGACTAGAGGGAGGAGCTCACTATGTTTCGACTAGAGAGAGAAAGATCTTAAAAAAAATTTAGTGGGGAGTCGTCGCCTCTTTTCTTTAAATTCTTAAGATACCTTATTATATTATTTTATTAAGTTACACCTCATACATGAAGTGTAACATTTATATTACAAATCAAATGTTTAAAGCCCACGTCCACTAAAGGACGGGGTAAAGGAAAGGAAACGTTAACAAAAGTGGTGATGGTCCCTAAGGACCATAATACTTATATGGATCATCACTTATTAAAAGTTTTTTTTTTCTTTTTTTTTTTTTTTTTTTTTTAAATTTTAGGATTATTAGACCACTGGTCTAGACCGTCAAGCATAGTCCGGTATCAGTAAACATTGTTTGTTTAATATGGTCCACGAGGAACCACTCTCTCATTGAGTTCATGTTCCACTATATCATTTCATTTTACAATCGCTCATAAGGCCTTCAATGACTACACTTACCAACGCATACATACCCAATAAAATGGCCCCAAAAAAGCTAAAAAATCAAAGCATGATTCTTTGACTATAGTCTACAGTCGCCTCTTATAGCTTTTAAAATCCACCAATACCACACTTTTCTTGGCCAGCCCAATCTTAGAAATAAACTAATACAAAGGCAGAGCTAATACATGCACTTTCCTTTTTTCAACGCCTTCTAATTTAATTTAGAACTTAGTCAATCTCACCTAAAATTGTGTTTTTGACGTTGAAAAATCTTCAAATTAATCATCGCAATCTCCATGATACAGGAAATGAAGATTTTTTGGCATAAAAAAATCTTCAAATTAATCATATCAATCTCCGTGATACTGAAAATAAAATAAAAGATTTCAAGTGCTCAAAGTCATGTAAAAGCACATTATTCGGTTTTCAAGTGGCAACAATATACAAGGCATCATTTTTTGGAGCTCCAAAATTTATAATAAAGGTTGAAAGTAGACTTTCAATACATTGCAAGGACTTATGTGAGCAGTGTTTCCATATTTTTAAGGTGGTCAAGGGGTCTTGTGTTTCCCTAATTTTCAGGCCCTTTGGGAGGCATTGTATAACCGATCCTTAATTGAATTTGTAAGAAATTTATCAAAAACCATTTAAATACTTATCCATATCTTTCAAGTCAAAAGATATCATGTTCCCAACTGCAATTTACTCCTTCAGATACAAACCATTCTAGATTTCTAGGAGTAATTTTAGGATCCTAAATTTTGGATATGCAACCAATTTAACATAGACTAACTTCAAAAAAGAAAAATCCTAAATTGCACTTTCTATATATTAAAAAATAATAATGTCTCAAGATTCAACGAAGACCATCCATTTTTTGACAATGAGATGTAAGTACTAGAAAAGTATACATTTGAAATCTCTTGTTAAAATAATTATCTAGTGATTTCTAGATGGCATCTAAAATTTTAGATTAAAAGAAATCCTCAAAGTAGCTCTTGTGCTCGAGCGAGTAGATGGATGGTAGTACCCCTGAGGGATCATGATGTGCGCGTGATCTTTCAAAAATACACTGTAAACAATAGTTGACAGAAGATGTCCAGTGAAATTGCAGAGAAATTAATGCATTTTGGTAAATTTCATACGATTTTCTGGTACATGTTTTTGGTCAGCGGCAAACCCTCATACGGCTTCCTCTTTCCTTTTTCCTCTCTCGCCCCTACTTTCAGGACGTGCCAAAAACTTGGGCGTTATTTGTTCCGAATGGGTTAAAAAGTGGATCGGTGATTCGGATCGGGTACCTCAAAAATTGATATGGATTGATAAATTGACGATTTGAATCGAAAATTGGTCAGATTAAAGCTTAAAAAAAATTCAAAAAAATTATTAAAATTTATTATAAATATTGTTTTTTAAGAATTCAATAAGAAATGAGAGTACTCCATTAAGAATTTTCATTTCTTTGCATGAATATGCGAATATTGATATGTTCTTTCCCTGCATGAACTGCTATTTACCATTTAATTTGCATCACACAAAAGGATAAACATAGAATTATCATGGAATAAGTTATATCAACATGCAATTTTTTCAACAAAAACTTTAACAATAAAAAATAAAAATTAAAAATATGGTTTGATACCTCATGATAATCAAAACCTGGTCACTATTTTCACATCTTTTCGAAAAATCACGATTTTTCAAAAAAAATCGATCATGTACTAAAACAAAAAAACAAAAAAAAACAATTCTTCATAGAGCCACCTAACATCAATCATTCCAACTCAAAAATACATTAACAACAAATTAAAAAAATACAGTTTTGCATTAAAAATATAATAACATGTATTTTTTTGCATAAATAATCTATCAACATACAACTTTTTCAACAAAAACTTTTACAATAAAAATTTAAAATATGGTTTAATACCTCATGATAATCAAAACCTGGTCACTATTTTCACATCTTTTCGGGAAATCACGATTTTTCAAAAAAAATCGATCATGTAAAAAAAAAAAAAAACAACTAAAAAGAATTCTTCATAGAGCCACCTAACATCAGTCATTCTGACTAAAAAATGCATTAACAACAAATTAAAAAAAATACAGTTTTGCATTAAAAATATAATAACATGCATTTTTTTACATAAATAATCTATCAACATACAATTTTTTCAACAAAAACTTTAACAATAAAAATTAAAAATATGGTTTAATACCTCATGATAATCAAAACCTGGTCACGATTTTCACATCTTTTAGGAAAATCATCATTTTTCAAAAAATTTGATCATGGATAAAAATAAAAAAAAAGTACAGCAAACTCAAACAATAAAAATTAAAAATATGGTTTAATACCTCATGATAATCAAAACCTTGTCACGATTTTCACATCTTTTCGGAAAATCACAAATTTTCAAAAAATTCGATCATGGATTACAAACAAAAAAAATAAAAGAAGAAAAAATATGTTCTTCACAGAGCCACCTTACATAAGCCATTTCAACTCAAAAATCCACCTCCAAACGAATAAATTGCGTCCAATTGAGTACATGTTTTGATAAAAAACACTATAAGGAATCAAAACCCTAAATCATGAACACATTATCATCAATAAATCAAATCAAATTGATTAAATTGAGCAAAAAAAAACAACGCAGTTCTTCACAGACAACATCCATTGAATCTAAAAAATGAAGCTCAAATTGAATAAATCAGATCAAATTGAATACATCTGATTATAAACAAGACTATAAAGATTCGAAACTTTAGAAATCTAACACATTATTTGTAATATATCGTAAACAATAGATCGAAAGGCGGAAAAAAAAAAAAAAAACAGCAGAATTTTTTTTTTTCACAGACAACACTGTGTTCTTCTAAAAACTCAGGCTGTAATTGAGTAAATTAAATAAAATTGAATATGGTAAATGATAAAAGACATGATAAAGATTTAAACCCTATAAGTTTAACTGATTATTTTCAAAATATGGACTGAAATTGATCAAATGGCGGAAAAAAAAAAAAAACGCAGAGTTCTTACCTGGTTTCGTGAACCCGTGGCTTCAATCTTTAAATTAATCTGTTTTTCTCAAAAATAATTACAAATTCGTAACGGAAATTTCTAATGAACACAATTACGATCAATATGCTTCAAACTTTTCACTGATTCATGCCCTATTTGGCATGGAACAAAACAAAAAGCGGAAACCTAAAACCCGCAATTTTCATGATCTAAAAGATTGAAAAATTTCCACCATTTAATGCATGAAAAGGCTGAAAAAAGTTGCATAAAGCCTGAATATTTGATCACATGGCAAAAAAAAGAAGAAAAGTGATAAAAAAAAGATAAAATTTGAAGAAACCCGTGAAGAACACTGTGCAGCCCGTGTTCTTCACGAGACTCGCCGATTCGGTACAGTGAATCGACGATTCACTATACAGAATTGCCTGGTTCTCTCTGGAATCGGGCGATTTCGTGCAAAATACCAAAACCGGCATGGACTGTATCGATTCTCGAGTCGAACAGGGCGAGTCAGTGTTTTTTAAAACACTTCTTATTACTATAGACTCTCCGTGTTTGATGAAGTAAGTATGTTAAAATGGTAACTTACTAGATCTTCCACCATTTAGGCTTAAAAAAATATCTGCGAATTTAGACGGAACTTAAATTAGGAACTTCGAAAGGAAGTTCCTCGCATGAAGACCCTCGTTGACAAAAGCCTATTCCTTTGTGATAAAGCATGCTCCTCACATAAAAACCTTCGCTCACAAAAGCTCTCTCTCCTCTGCCTCTCTCTCTCTCATAAAGCAAAGCTCTATGTTCTCTGTTTCCCATGCACGCAAGACCCTCTTCTTGACAAAGCTCTCTGTTCGATTAAAGCGCTCTTTTCTCTGTCGCTCTCTACTCTTGGTTCATCTCACAAGATAAAGCACTCTCTTCTCTCTCTCTCTATCTCTTTTCTCTACGCAAATAACGGGAATATGCTATATAACACTGTTATATAACGGGCTTTATATCAAATAACAGAAACATGTTATATAACACTATCATAACTCCTGTTATAATGTTAAAAACGGTTTTTTTCTAAAATCGGTCCTGTTATGCTAAAAATAGGCCGGTTTGCAACAAAAATCAAGAGTAGACACCGGCCGGTTTTGGTCTGGAATTTTTTGGGTAGATACATATATATACACTAGAATCCTAACACCAGCCCTAACCGGACTCAAAACCCTAGCGGTTCTGAGTTAACCGGCCTGTTTCAATTCTAATCGATCGGTTTTGCGAATAATGATCTTAAATATGAATGCAAATAGATGATCAATTTAAAAACAATTAAAACTAACTGTCCACGGTGCAGTTTGTATAGAGGCAAAGCTCTTAACCATCAAATTACCCACCTTCAAATAGTGTCGAAAAATGTGGTTTCAATATTGAAAATTTCTGTGATAGCCTTAAAATATATTTTGATCTTTATTTATAAAGTTTAAAGCTTCGAAAATAGTGTAGATCGATAGATTTATGAAAACTTGAAAATCTTGAAATTTGATGGTCCAAAAATACATTACAAAATACCCTATTTCCAAAACTTGAAATCTATTTTATGCATTTTGATGTCGAGATGATCAATTTGAGGATATTTGGGCATGAAAACAACCTCTTCTAGTTAAATTTTTGAGGTATGCTCAAATTTGATTGTTTAGAGCAGTGGTTTAAAAAACGGATCGGTGCCCCGGATCGGGCACTCCAAAAACCCATTCGGATCGGTGAATCGGTGATCCGGATCGAGAATCGTCTGACTCGGTCGGATTAAGCTTTAAAAAATCCAAAAAAATTATTAAAATTCATTATAAATGTTGTCTTTTAGGAATCCAATAAGAAACGAAGGTACTGCATTGTTAACTTTCATTTTTTTCATCAATTTGTGAATATTGAGACGTTATTTCCCTGTATAAACTTATGTTAACCATTAAATTTGTATCACACAAAAGAAAAATCATAGAATTATCATAGATAAAGCTTATTAATCATACATATACTACAATAAAGAGTAGAATAAATCGATGGAAAAATGGCCACTAAAATCTCGAATTGGCAGAAAACTCTAATCCACTAAAAAATAATAATATTATTACAACCTAACTATAATCCAAAATTATTACAACCTAACTAACTATAATATTATATATTGAAATTAAAATTGTTGGTTAATATTTTATAATTATTGTATTATACAAACAATAACTAGTCTAAAATATCTTATATATTATCTAATTTAAAATGTATTATTGACAACTGTAAGAAAAATAGTACATTATATCATTTATAATGCAAAAATTAATAAATAAAATAAAAATTTGGTTATCAATATAGAACTTATTTGAATGCGTATCAATTTTTGAAATAACACGTCAATTTTTCAAAATTTTAATTTTTTAGATTCTAGAATAAATTTAGTAAAAAAGATTGTTAATAGAAAGATAGAATTCAAATGGAATAAATATTTTTTTTTACAACATTATTTTCTGCTTATTTTTTATTCTTTTAACAACAAAAATAGTATATTACATGATTTATAATGTAAAAATTAATAAATAAAATAAAAATTTGGTTATCAATATAAAAATTATTTGAATGCATACCAATTTTCGAAACATCACTTTAATTTTTCAAAATTTTAATTTTTTAGATTCTAGAATAAATTTAGTAAAAATATTGTTAATAGAAAGAGAGAATTTCAAATGGAATAATTTTTTTTTTTAACAACTGCTTATTTTTTATTTTTTTACAGCAAAAAAATAATAATGTAGCTCAAACCTAGGATGTCCTTCAACAAAGAGGAAGCGATGACCATAAAGCTACATCATGATAAGTATATTAACTTTTCATATTAAAGATACTTATTCAACGTCTATTTTAATTTAATACACCTTGTAGGAATTATCTCACATCGAAGAATGAATTTCAAACTTAGTAGTATAAATAGTTTCTTTGTACCTCATTAAATGCACACGTGAGAATACGGGGTTGCGATGAGTTCTCCCCGGTGTATGAAGTCGGTTTTTGTTCAGTATCAGAACTGGGCGGTTCCAGATTTTACATAGTATCGGACGGTTATCGGGTGAGTATGTTGCGACCCGCCGATTTTTAAATCTTATAAACTTTACGTTTGTTTTAATGAAATTATAATTTTTAAATTTATTTATTTTTTATTCCTATCCACATCGACGATCCTGATGCGAGCATCAAATAACTGAGTTCCTCATTGTGACGGAGTACAGTTGGAGGGAGAGCTAGACAGAGAAACAAAGAGGAGCTTCGGGTATGGTCTACTCTCTCTCGTGCCACCCTCTCCCTACAAATTCAACTCTGGGACCGCTTCCTTCTGAAAGATTCTCTCTCTAACCTGTCTCACTATCACCCGTTATTGCTTGATCCTAGCTCACTCTCTGGCCTCTTAAACACACGGATTGCATTGTGTTGTTGCCACTGATTCAAAAGCATCGTGTCGGGTTCTTCCTCTTCCTTTGTGATCTTCATTGTTAAGCATAGCTTTTACATAGATATATTTTTGAACAAAATTTAATCTCTCAAATTAGATGCTCTCTCCAAGATTAGCTTTAGCGAAATTAGGATTTTACCGGATAATTTTTTTCTCTGAAATTAGGGTTCACTTTGTATTGGGAGTTTAGTTTAAATTAGGATTTTAATTAGGCTTTTCCTTTGAAATGATGGTTTTCTATGAAATTAGGCTTTTACAAAGCTAGAAATTAGGATTTAACTGAAAAGCCCTTCTATTTCATGGGTTTTCTCTAAAATTTTAAAATTTAAAGTATTAAGAAAATTTTCAACATACTTACAGAGAACTAGGATTTTTTATTCGTTTGGTACTTTGAAATTATGATTTTCTATGTAATTGGGTTCTGAAAAAGCTAGAGTTTAGGATCTTACCAAAAAAAACTGTGAACATCAATAAATTTTTCAGGGGTTTTCTCTAAAATTTTAAAAATTTACAGTATTTTGTCTTATTTCAACAAAATTTTCCACACATCTATAGAAATTAATGTAATTTAGGGTATTTTAAGTTTTTCTCAAAATTAGGGTAATTTAATTAGTGTTTCTCTCTAAATTAGGTTATATAGATCTTAAAACGTTTGTCATCACTGAAATACCTAGATTTTTTTCTCTGGAATTATAGAAATTACATCGTCTTCTTTTATTTTACAGATTGTATTGTATTTTATCGAGAATTTACACAGTTCACGTTTTCTTGATACTGCACTTCATTTACTTGATAGTTTCTCTAGATTCTAAAATAAACAGAAAACAATAATCTGTGGATTTTTCATATGCATTTTTCCTGAGTTGCTACTTGAATGAGTTAGTGTATAAGATTGTCTTCTATCCCTCATTCATTAATCATTGGAAAATCTCATTTTATGGAAAATGGTATGAGCTTTCATTATAAGGTTTCACTAGAAAATCTCATTTTATGGAAAAAGGTATGAGTTTTCATTAAAAGGTTTATATGGCAATGGAATAATAAGCTATATCCTTTTGTCCCTAGCATGTTAAGTTGGAAAGAGGGAATTTAGCACTTACAAGCTATGTCTGTGGTGCTGCTATTCTTCAATGTGTAGTAAATTTTGTTCTTAGATATTGAACACAAGTTGTTTGATAGATTTAGTGAAAGAAACTTCTTAGTTTAGACCAATAAACTTGCCTCTATTTGGTGTAGTGTAAAATCTGGTTTTGACAAGTTTATAACCAGGATTAAATTGGATTCAGTGTTAAGTATGTCTTCTAGGAGGAGACAGATGGTAATGAATGAGATTTGTTTAGAGAAAATATCATGGTGGTTTATAGCTTCAACTTTGTGAACCATACTAGTTACTAGAGACCACCAATTGAGAACCCAAAGCCCTTTGCTTAGCAAAAGCATTGGCTTTGGCGTTATATTGTCTTCAGACATGTTTGAAAGCTAGTTATTGATAATCTAAAAGCCAAAAAATCTAGTAAGAGCGTTAGGGTATTTGTGGACTTTTTGGAGGCCCAGGCTATAATGTTTTAGGAGTCGCAACTGACAAGGAGGGAGTGGCCCGAACTACAGTCATACAGTTTAATTCCCCCCAGCAGGGCATGGTGTTCCTCCATGGTCGAGTTCACTATACTAATAGAACCACAGTATGTAAACACAACCTGCAATGTAGTATCTTGCAACAAGCCCCTCAACAACCCTCCTGTCCAGGGTTACCTAAGGAGCAAAAGTTGATGGCTCTTTGGATTAGGCTTAGCGGTTGGTCGCTGAATTAGCATGCATAAGCAAATTCCTCTGTCTTCTTCTCTTCCTATCACTCCAAGCATCAGTCATAATAGAAACCCCACATTGAGTCCATGCATCCTTCTTAACTTCTACAGCTTCCTTCATGATACTCGCCGCCTTTTTCAAAAGAGGCTTTGAAAGCTCATATGTGGTTGGGGGTTTCATCCCAGGCCCAAATTGGCCAATTGTCTCTACCACGGCTAGAAGCTGCTTAAGCGAGCGGTATTGAAAGGAATGCCCGCCTCATAAAACCATGTAGCAAGATAATAAGCAGCTCTATCTCTCTCTTCCTTCTTCATTCTATTTTCAATGGTGGTTTGCTTCTTTCTTTTCTCTCCTGCAACCTCAGGGTCAGGCCGAGGCAAATAACTATCCATAGGGCCTCTAACCTGAAGCTTCTTACTCCCAGAACCAGAAGCCATTTCCCTTTCCCCTAATAATGGATTGTTCTACTTCTACCTCTTGACATCCCTCCCCAATCCCATCCTCAACACTATCATCATCATCATAATTGACCCGAACCCCTAATCTAATCTTTGTTATGGAGGCAAATCTCTCATCGTTTTCCATTTTTACCATATTAAAAAAATTGGTTATTTCTTCTTTAACATCATTAGGAGCCTTTTTACATGGGGCAACATCCCCCTTGATACCGGCAATATGTTTTTTGAACCGGTTTATACCCCATTTTGTATCCTTCTTACAAAAATTACATCTTATGCAATTTTTATCAATAGGATTTGGGTTGTAGCTATATTTCCAACTGGGATCACCAATCTTATTAGATCCCGAAGAAGACATCTAAAAATAATGCAATTTGTACAAGCAATAAAAAAAATCACTTACTTTGAGTTTGATTGCTCAATCTCCAAACTTTCACCCATAGTTACCGGAATCTCCCCACCAACCTCGCGATTCTGGTTCTGAAACCCGATTCCGTGGTTCTGTTAAGGAATCTCCACGGAAACCGTTTTTTGGAACCAAGGAAACCTCGATTCCTTAATTTCAGAATCTCGATTCAACACATCTTTAGAAACTATTTTTGGGAACCAAGGAAACTCGATTCCTTAATTTCCGAATCTTGATTCAATACATCTTTAGAAACCATTTATCGGAACCAAGGAAACTGAATTCCTTAATTTCAGAATCTCGATCCAACACATCTTTAGAAACTTGAACCCAGTAATTGTGGGTAAACTTTCCCAAATATATCGAATTTGTATTCTTGCGATGATTAAATCTTGATTCAAAAATAAATAAATTCAAAGTATAAAAAAAAAAAAAACCAATTCAAAGTACATAATGTTCAATGTCTATGATGGTTGTGCATTTCCTAAAGGAAATTGGAGTAGAAATCTTCTGTCGAATGTTTCTAATGGTTGCAAGTTTTCATTATTTTACTTGTGCCACCCTAGACGGCTTTTACATTAAATTTAAAATATAACCGGTAAATACAACACATACAATTAAAAGTAAAACCATGGCGTAGACATAATCCTATTTTGTTTTTATGATAATGAAGTCAAGATCACAATTTAGAAATAGTCATCTTTTGTATATAATGACTGTAAGTTTAATAGTGAACACAAACACTATAAAATTTGGTAAACCTTCTAATAAGAGACATCCAATATAGGGTCTAAAGTTGATAAGGCTCAAGATGTGCTTTGGGCTTCCTTCTGCATATAAATAAAATCTCGATTCTTGGTAGGGGTCGTCAAACGCATTTCATAGTCCATGTTATTGTAAATCTCAATCACAAACTGGCATGGATCTCTGATCCATATATTTCAGAAACTTGATTCCAAATATGTTCGAATCACGATTCGAAACAACATATCTTTGTTCCACATATGTCAGAAACTCGATTCCATAGATGTCGGAACTCGATTCCACATATTAATGAATTTTGACTCTTGGAGTGTCGATTCTAGGGGCGTGGAAATCTCGATTCTAAGGAGGATCGAATCTCGATTCCATTGTGGATGAAACTTGGATCTATTTCAGTCGAAACACAATTCTCAAAAACTAGGAATCTCGTTCCCCATGATACCTATTGTACAGACAACGATTCCTAAGACAAGAATCTTCTAGCCGGCGGCGATTCCTCAATTCCGGTTCCTAAAATGACTCGGGTTCTCAGGCGTTTCCGACAACTATACTTCCACCTCAAAGATGCTTCTAAGGACTCAAAATCTTCTAAAAACCCCCCCAATAGATTTATAAAACATAAAAAAGTAAGTCTAATATCAATGGGTGGTGTTTTGATCAATTTCTCGTAATTTTGAGAAACCCTTCGATCCTAAAGAAATCACCAAAAAACTAGTTTTTTGGGGGCCTTCTCTCTCTAAAATGGGCTCCAATAAGTTTTAAGTTTCAAATGGACCTAAAACGCTCATTTTTGGCCCTTTTAGTATAAAAAAAACGGATAAAAAATGCTTTTAAGAAACTGTTTTCCGCCTCTGGGTGGGGCGTAGTCCCTGGGCAGCCGCCCAATTCTGGGCGCTGGGCGGGCGCTCAGGGACCACCACCTTTTTAGGGTGCCTAGGCCTGAGCGATGTGCCTGGGCCCCTAGACCCGCCTAGGCCCCCGCCCAGGCGCTGGGCGGTCTGCTTTTTGGAACACTAATGAAGAACAAGTAGATTCCGATCTTCAATCGGAATCTCATCATTCTTTGATGTCACAGGTTACCCCATCTTTGATGAAGTGCCTGTTTTTTATGAAGAACAAGAGGAATATGAAAGTGATCTCATCTTTGATGAAGATCGTATATTTGATGAACCTATATTTGATGAAGAGCCAGATGAAAGTAATCTCATCTTTGATGAATATCCTATATTTGACGAAGAGGAAGAGGAAGGCCTTAAAGGAGAATCAAATGGTGAAACTGGTTTGATCATCGAATCTAGTGATGAATACGTGGTGTGCCATCGGAAAATTTGATCAATTTCAGCAAGTTTATGTGGTTGAAAAATCTAGATATGATGACCCTTTCCTCGAGGGTTTCCCAGTTTCTAAGCACTATCATTATGCTTTAATCAACACAGTAACCTACAGGCTCCAGGATCATGTTTACAACATTCAGATTGAAGAAGGTGGTGGGACTAATACAAACTTGATTTGAGCGCACTTCAAAACTCGATGTCAAGTTTTTTCCAACCAGGGGAGAATGATGCAGATCAAAATCTATTGGCTACAACATTTTAATTATGTTTTTATTACTTTTATTTTATAGATTGGGTAGATTTTTTATTTTTATTTATTAGGGTTAATTATTAAAAATAGGATTTTTAGTTTAGATTGATAAAGTCTAATTTTAGGAAGTCCGTTTTACTTAGGAAAATTAAGTTCGTATTTTTAAAAGCCAAGTCTTCTTCTTTTGCGTTTCTATTCTAGGAAATATCCATTTTTGTTAATCTTAGAAATAGACTTTATCTTTTTGTGGGGTAGAATCATTTACATATATCTTTTAGGAGCTATGATAAAAACATGGGTATTATAGAATAGGTTGATCGTTTTATTAGGGTATAGCTTGGGGTTAGTGTATTTTCTTTTGTTTTAGAAAGGAAATGGATAAATACAAATTAGTTTGGGTTAGGTTAAAACTAAGGAAAATAAGGGGTCACGTAGGTGGAAAGAATGAAGTAGGAATTGTAGTTATCTTTTAGGAAGTTGGATTGAAGAATATAGAAAGAATCTACAGATAAATTTATTTTGGTTAGTTATTATTATTATTTTTATATTTGAGATTATCTTTTAAGAGTCACGTGAGATGGTGTTATAAATGTATAAAAGAAGGAGGCACGCACCATGTAATGGAAATTGAATTGTATGAATGAAAAAAAAAGTGATATTTGAGATCCTATAGAATGAGAGAGAGAGCCCTTTGTGGGTGTTATTTCTTCTCTTTTGCTTATTGGCCAGTGCTGGAATACTCGTATCTATACGTTTTGTTCTTTCTTCTTGTAATTTCTTTTACGGTTTTTATTTCGACATGGGCCTATAACACAAGAGAAGAAAGAACAAAATGCGTGGATACGAGTTTTCCGACACGGGCTCATAAACACAAGAAAAAACAAGAAGAAAGAACAAAACTTGTGTTTATGGCCTTATAAACACGGGCCCATAAACACAAGAAGAAAGAACGAAACACGTGGATACAAGTATTTCGATACGGGCCCATAAACACAAGAGAAGAAACAACACCCACAAATGGCTCTCTCTTTCACTCTACACGATGTCAAAGATCACTTTTTTTCATTCATAAAATTCAATCCCCCATTACAACTTACATTCATCTTCTTTTGTACATTTAAAACAACATCTCACATGTCTCTCAAAAGATAATCCCTAATATATCTCCTTACTAAAAACCAAAAATGATAATTAACCAAAATAAATCTATCTCTAGATTCTTTCCATATTATTCAATCCAACTTCCTATGAGATAACTTCAACTCCCTACTTCATCATTTCCACCTACGTGACCAATTATTTTTCCTAGTTTTAACCTAACCCAAGCTAATCCGTATTTATCGCTTTCCTTTCTAAAACAAAAGATAACTACCATAGCACCCAAGCCATTCCTTAATAAAACGATCAACCTATTCTATAATACCCACATTTTACCATAGCTCCTAAAAGATATATGTAAATGATTCTACCTACAAAAAGATAAAGTCTATTTCTAAGATTAACAAAAATTGATATTTCCTAGAATAAAAACAGTATCCTAAAAATAAGAGAGAAGGTTCCTAAAAATTTCAACCCTTGTCTTAAAATAAATAATATTCCTAAAAACTAACCTAAAAAAATCTACCCACTTATCTACAAATAAAGTTAACAAAAAATAGAATTAAAATTTGGATCAACCAGATTTTAATCTGCATCAGATCTACATGCTTATGAAATTTGGGTCTGAGGAACCTCTACTTTCTCAATGGGCTTATGCAATAGTATAAGCCTGTCATCTTATATGTAGGGTTTTAAAAACTGGAATCTCTCTCGGACTCGGTCCCCCAATTTATCGAGGTTTAAAAGTTTAAGATAGCCATTTTAAGTAAATGTCTTTCCCCACAATCAAAAGGGAATTGGACGTGATCTTACGTAAATGTCTTTCCCCACAATCAAAAGGGAATTGGACGTGATCTTACGGCTGTCATGATTACATCCACCCAAAAGGG
Organism: Amborella trichopoda; assembly: GCF_054954075.1. Taxonomy (NCBI): domain Eukaryota; kingdom Viridiplantae; phylum Streptophyta; class Magnoliopsida; order Amborellales; family Amborellaceae; genus Amborella; species Amborella trichopoda. The sequence continues at coordinate 15,682,047 of NC_142337.1, read as the reverse complement.
CCTACTTCCAAATGAAGAATAGGTGCCAATCATTGAGGAGGAGGCCACGCCTCAACAAGTTGAGGATCTTGATTGAAGTGGATCTTGGAGAAGAAGGTGATCCAATGCCAACTTATCAGCTATTCCCATCTAGCTCGGCCAACTTGGCAAAGTTGGATAACAAAATTTTTATTTAAAATAAAAATAAAAACTAATGTGAACATCTTGACATAGGGAATCCCAAGAATCGTATTGCTCCCCCATTGATCCTTAGTCGAATCAAGTGTTTCGAGTTCAATGTGGCGGTTTTTAAATTTACACACACACACATGTAGACATGCACATATTGTTTATAATTAACAACCCCTCAAAATACTGATCTTAATGTTATAAGGAGTTGAAGATAGGTGTTTTTATAAAAAATAATTATTTTTTGATTAAAAATTATATTATATTAGTAACATCATGTTGTGCCCTGGGCCTTTTGCTCTTCTCATTAAGTAATGGTTCGTTTGAAATCCAAGTTTTAAAAAGCGAATCAGTGACTCGGATCACTTGTTTGGATTTTTGGTTTGGTTCAGCTCGGCGGATTGACAACCTAGATCTGCAATCTTGACCGAACTAGCCAGTTCAGTGACTAAATGAATAAATAAGTAAATAAATGAAAGGTGGAGCTAGTTCGTACCAGTTATTTGACAGAACTAGCCGGTTCCATCAGAAAACCAGTACGAACCGGACGGTTCATGGGGAGAACCGGTCGATTCTCGACAATTTACGGGATTCGGATCGACTTGACAAATTCTCGAAACGATCTTGGCCTTAGCTCACTCACCTTGGTAGGTGCTTGCCACTCGGTTTTGATTTTGCCCATCCGACAAAGCCCTCCTTCAATCAAATGCTGCAGGAACATGCGTTTGTCCAAAGGAGCATTTCTCTTTCTTTACAGATCGGCCGGTTCTGATCCGGATCACCAATTTTTTAAACAATGTTTAAAATTTTTACAATAGTTCAATGGTATTTTAGAAGCAATGTCCTAGAAGTTCATTGGTATAAATACTATTGACTTTTAGTGAAAATCTTAACCATGTCCTTATAAGATAACAAAATTATCCCTTGTCATGTGGCCTTACTTAATGAGCAAGCTACCCATAAGCAGTGACTATTTTTAAAAAAGAAACCATATCTTCATCTTTCCCAATTTATTCTACTATTAACCTTTGTATTTTGAAGAGTCTTTACATGTAGATTATCTCACACACACATGCTCACATACATATGCAGACGCACATATCTTTCTCTTGTGCGTATAAATTTATTATTTTTTCACCCTCGCTATGTTACCTTGTTAAAAAAGAAAAAGGAAAACCATCGCCCTTTTACCATTTCCCCATCTAGAAACATCACCTCTATCTATTCTCTCTACATTCGAGAATTTTTGCTTCTTAATTCTAGAAAACCCCTAAGGCATTATTGCGTCTAATCCTATAATGGTTCATTAGTTGTTGCTTCTCTGTTCTATTACTGCTTGTGTTATCTGTAGTTTATAAGTTTATTATGGTTCTAATCATAGTTACCGGGATCGCCTTCCTTGCGTGGCGATCCCTTGCAGAACTTCGATTCTCTCGATCACAGAGTGGATCTTGTCTGAAACACAATTTAGTGTTTTGAGGATCTCGCACCATCTTATAAGGGAAACTTTTCCTTGAAAATCCACTTGCAATCAATGGCCTTACTCTTCCGAGGTAGAGGCACTAATTCCCATACATGGTTTTGGTTAATGGAAGCATATTCATCTTTCATCGCTTCTACCCAGTAATCCTTTTCAGGACAGGACAAGGCTTTATGGTAAGTTCTAGGTTCAGAATCTGGATCTTCTCCAACTCTATCAAAATGTTGCCCCAGGTAGACATATTGTTCTAGGTATAGAGGATATCTACTAATACGGTTACTGCGTCTCGGTTCAGGTTCAGGTTCATTTTGTCTTGAGGGAATGTGTTCAGGCTCAGGTTTATTAGAAGTTTCAGGTTCGGGTTCTTGAAGCACAACCTTGTCTCTTGCTTCCTCAAACAAGTCGGCTTGTTTTTTATTCAATCTTGCTTCAAGGAATTCTTTCTCGAAGAAATGAGCATTACGGCTCTCAATGACTGCCTTTGTTACAAGGTTGTAGAATCGATACCCCTTACCATGGTCTGGGTAGCCAATGAAAATGGTTTTAACAGTTTTAGGTTGAAGTTTGGTCCTATCTTGGTACGGGATAAGGACATGGGCTGAACAACCCCAAACTCTCAAGTGATCAAGGGAGGGAGCATGACTTGCGAAAATTTCGTGAGGAGTAAGTGGCGCAACTTTTGTGGGATTGCGATTAAGGATATAACATGCCGTCAACACGACTTCTCCCCCAAAGTCTAGGGAAAGTCTAGCATGCCCCATCATACTCCTTACCATTTCAACCAAGGTCTTATTTCGTCTCTCGGCAACACCATTTTGTTCGGGAGTATAGGGCATGGTGTACTGGTCTATAATTTCGTTTCTGCACAGAGTTCTTTAAAAAGTTCAGATGAATATTGCCCCCCTCTGTCGGTTCTAAGGACTTTGATTTTCAGGTTAGTTTGATTTTCTACTTCGGCTTTGTATATTTTGAATTTATCTAAGGCTTCGGACTTGGTGTGGATAAGATATACATGGCCATATTATAAAAGTGATGAAATATTTCATCGCTTTTAGTAGCCACATTCATAAGTCCACATATGTCACTATGAATGACTTTTAAAATAGCATTAGCTCTTTTTGCCCCGGTGGTATTTTTCCTTATTAGTTTTTCTTGCACACAAGATTCACACACTTTTGATAAATCGCCCTTATAATTTTGAAGAATGCTTTCAATCTTTCCATTTTTTTAAAATTATTGTGTCCTAACCTCATATACCAATGGGTTGCATCCAATTCATTAGGGGACGAGACATAAGCAACGTTCTCTTTTATTTCAATAGCAAATAATCCATCCATAAGACGTCCAGTCATGACAACATCATTCCCCTTCTTGAATACCACCTTCTTTTCAATGAAAGTGGTCATAAATCTAGCCATGGACATCTTGGGAACCGAAACGAAGCACTTCCTCATATCAGAAGCATTCTTGCTTTAGGATCAAGATGCTCCCACTTTTCAATTTTAGTTCAAAATTTCCTACTCCAAGCACATCAGTCTTCTGGTTTCCTCCTATGTTGCTCTCCCGGCTTTATGGGAGTAAAAGAGCGGAAGCCTTCCTTGGTGCTTGTGACATGAGATGTAGCTCTTGAGTCAAGACACCAAGAGGTTCCCTTGGGGTCGGCTAGCAACGTCTCACAGACCACACAAGCCAGTTCTTTGTTGGTCACACCAAATTTGTTGGACCGACAATTCCTGACTATGTGGCCTATTTTCTTGCAAATAAAGCAAGTTCTGGGCTCTCTCTTTTCTCCTTTATTTCGAAAATCTCTCCTTCTAAAGTCTCCTCTCTTTCCAAAATAAGTTCTACCCTTTGCGCTCTTAGGTTTAAAAGTGGGAGTAGATTTTACCATATGTACGGCTTCTCTAGGAGTTGTAGTCAGTGCATGCCTCGAGTTCCTCCTTTTTTCTTCTCCTTTGATTGTTGTGATGAGCTCCCCCAGCCTTGGTGCTTTCCTTCTCTTCGAGAGGGAAGACACAAAAGTTTCCCATGAGTTAAGAAGTGAATTCATGAGATGAATCACTTAAATGGGTTCAGACGGTTTCATGCCGGTGTTTTCCAATTCTCTGACTAGTGCACAAAAGATGTGCACATGATCGGCAAACTTGGTACCCTCTGCCTTTTTTAAATCATTGTACTTCATAGCTATGGCTTGTTTTATTAGAGAGGGTTCATCATAGTCCCTCTCAAGTCTATCAAAGATTTCTTTTGCAGTAAAAATTGACTCATACTCTGAAGCATACGAGTCAGTCATGACGCATAAAAGCATGTTCTTGCATCTCATGTTCTTCCTCTTCCAAGTGGCATACTCAGTTTTGATTACTTGAGATGAGTCGTCACTTGGACGATGAGGATGACGTTCATAGAGCATCTCATTCAAGTTTTTCTCATAAAGAACACATTGAATCTTCCTTCTCCAAGAGGCATAATTGGTTCCATCGAACCTCTTGGTTTTAAGGATCTCAAAGATGAAGGTACGTGCAGCCATATCTTTTATTCTCAATCAAAATCTCGACTCAATATAAGAGAAAAGACTCCTAATAACCTTGCTCTGATACCAATGAAAGTGCGACTAGTGTGATCTTTTGTCGGGGAATAATATATATATATATATATATATATATATATATATATATATATATTTATTTATTTATTTATTAATAATTATACCCATTTTGTTTTGGCAAGAGATCACATACAATAAAATAACAATTTACTATGCTTGAGAATATAAAGATGAATCTGCAAAAATAAAAGTGGAGAGTGCTGAAGATTACCTAAACCGGGCGTATTACACCCCACATCGATTCACCACCATCCGATGGCGTGGGATCGACGGTCTTCGTTCAATCTCAACCGCGAAAGCTAATTTTGACCAAGCTCTTCAATGGAACCCTTATGCTCACGACAGATCCTTGTGATCAATCCCCAAAATACTGAGCCAAAAATTCTCCTTTCTTTATTTTTCTTGAGCCATAGGACTTTGAATAAAATTGGTAGAGATGAAAATTTTCTATATCCAAGAGAGAGAGACGTACTCTCCCTTTTATAGAAGCCAAAGAAGAGAGAGAATAGATAGTGTCGCTCATAAAGATAAAGTGAGAGATAAAGTTGATAGAAAGTAGGTGTTGCGTGAGAGAGGTGAGAGAGAGAGGCACGTGAAAGAGGAGAAATATAGGATCCCCATAAAATTGGGTCTTGGATTTCCATTGCTTGCCTCATAAGATTGAATTTTAACCATCGATCAAGGGTGACTTGTGGGGTGAGAGATCTGAGCCATCCATTACATAGATGGGCTTTCAACATGCTACGGATGTACTGGAACCTTTATGCCCCTCTTCCTTTGAACATTATCCTATCAAATAAAAATTAATTAAATAAAATTGAATTTATTCAAAATATATTCATAAGCCTTATCATGCCCTCAAAATAAAAAATTCACTCAAATATTTTTAAGATAGGGCGCACTTATCAACTCAAAATTATTTAGATAAGCCATATCAATTTACCCAAAAAGAAGGGATAGATCATGAAGAAACCTTTTCCCTTGTTGCCAAATTCCCATCTATACGAATCCTAGTAGCCATAGCAGCTCATTTTGATTTTGAGGTTCATCAGATGGATGTCAAAACAACTTTTTTGAATGGTGACTTGGAAGAAGAGATTTACATGACTCAACCTGAGGGATTTGTGGAAAAAAGAAAGGAGAACCTGCTGTGTAAGCCGATTAAATCCCTCTGTGACCTAAAATAAGCATCACGACAGTGGTACATAAAATTTCAAGAGACCCTTTCTTTTGCTGGGTTCTTTAAATAATAAGAATCTATCAAAAGGTCAGTGGGAGTGATGTGGTTTTTATTTCTTTATATGTGGATGACATGCTCATTGTTAGTAGCTCGATTGCCCTGATAGTAGAGACGAAAAATTTCTTTGCCAAACACTTCAATATGAAGGATCTTGGAGAAGCTTCATATGTGTTGGGCATCAAGATAATAAGAAACAAAATCCAACTTTCCCAGGCAACCTACTACAAGAGGATACCTGAAAAGTTTGATATGGATAAGTGTAAGCCTATGTCTACTCTAATAGATAAAAAGATGAAGCTCAGTAATAAAATGTGTCCTATCGAAGAAATTGACAAAAGAGCCATGGAGAGGGTGCCTTATAGGAGCGTAGTTGGGTCCCTTATGTACGGCATGACGAGAACAAAGCTTAACTTGTCTTTCATCATGAGCTTGGTTAGTGGATTCCAAAGCAATCCTGGAGAGGAACATTGGAAGGCGGTTAAGAGAATCCTCAGGTGCTTAAAAGGGACAATGAACTACGCTCTCACATAGAAAGGGGGAACTGAAATAACAATAGAAGGATATTCAGATGCCAGCTATCTCGCGAATCCAGATGATGTGAAGTCTACGTCGGGATATTTGTTTATGTTTGGAGGGGGTGCGGTTTCTTGGAAGTCAAAGAAACATGATATAGTGGCGTTATCCACCATAGAAGTTGAATATGTGACGTGCTGTCTTGCGGCCAAGGAGGCCGTATGGATTAAAAAGTTTCTTAATCAGCTCAGCTTTCATCCCTTGCATTGTGAGGCAGAGCGGATTTTCTATGACAACACGGTGGCAATTTGCGTATCTAAGGAGCTACGATTTCACAAGAACTCCAAGCACATCAAACCGTATTTCTATCACCTGAGGAATGAGGTGTGACTGAAAGAGATCGAGATTAGCTAGATATCGATTGATCTGATTATTGCAGATCCTCTAACTAAGGGGGTTGCCCCTAATGTTTTTGTGAGAAAGTGAGAGAGATGAGGATGAGAGAAAGTGAGGAAGAGAGAATGTAAGGCCTTCAAAGGCCAAGTGGGAGATGTTGGGTTCATGTGGCCTTTAAAAGCCTTATGAGCGATTGTAACAAAACATTTGATATAGTTGATCTTGAACTCAATGGGAGTGTGGTCTCTCGTGGACCATACTATGCAAACGATGTTTGCAGATACCGGGCTGTACTTGTCTGTCTAGGCCAGTCGGTTGGAAAAAACCCATGTTACCTGGGCATAGTGAATAAACCGAGAAGGATTCTAATAGGTCATCCCTTGATGAGGTCGGAGTATATGCCCAGATGAGTAAGCCGAGGGACTGTGTGACCCTTGTGTGTGATGGTGGCCTACAGAGACAGGGGCCAAAGTCTCATCCATGTACCATCACACGACATGCATATTGATAGACCGTTTCGAGAAAGCAAGCAAACCACCTTTTAGGGTGAAGCGTATGAATGTGTGAGAGATACCTCTATGCATAATAGAACTGTGGTCGCATCAAGTCTAGATAACCTTCACTCGTCTTTAGGGGAGAACCTGAAATCCGCAGACTGGGATTGCGACACCTTGGCCCATCAGCCAGACTTTGGTGACCAGCTAATGAGCCCCTACTTGGACTGTAGGTCATGAGCAACACTGGATCAGCATGATAAAGCAAGTGTGGTCTGTAGTCCACAGTTGAAGGTGGAGTGCCCCATTATTGATGCAATTTCTTGACCATATGGATCATTTTCCCATCAAATTAATTTAATTATGTTTCTTTTATGATAGATATTATTTTAGAATTATTATTTGAATTTTTATATACCTTTGGATATTTTATATATATATTTGGGTTTATAAAATTAAAGATATTGATTTTTAATGATTTAAATATTCAAATAATATTCTAAAATTTATTTTTATATGAATTTTATAGATTACTTGATTTTGGTTTATCTCAAATAAATTTGAGATGATAAGTTAATATGAGTTTTAAATTGGTAAATTGATATGGCTTATCTAAATAATTTTGAGTTGATAAGTGTGTCCTCTCTTAAAACGATTTTAGTGAATTTTTTTTTTTTGAGGGCATAATAAGGTTTATGAATATATTTTGAATAAACTCAGTTTTATTTAATTAATTTTTATTTGATGGGATAATGTTCAAAGGAAGAGGGGGATAAAGGTTCCAGCACATTCCATAGCATGTTGATGGCCTATCTATGGAATTGATGGCTCAGATCTCTCACCCCACAAGTCACCCTTGATCGACGGTTAAAATTCAATCTTATGAGACAAGCAATGGAAATCCAAGACCCAATTTTATGGGGGTCCTATCTCTCTCCTATTTCACGTGCCTCTCTCTCTCTCTCACCTCTCTCACGCAACTCTTACTTTCTATCACCTTTATCCAAAAGTAAATAAGGGGTCAAGTGCCCCCACTCCCTCTCTATCTCATATTTATCTCAAAAAGGGCTCACGCCCCATTCTTCTCTCTCTCTCACTTTATTTTTATGAGGGGTCCTATCTATTCTCTCTCTTCTTTGGCATCTATAAAAGGGGGAGTACGTCTCTCTCTCTTGGATATAGAAAAATTTCATCTCTCCCAATTTTATTCAAAGTCTTAGGGTTCAAGAAAAATAAAGAAGGGAGAATTTTTGGCTCAGTATTTTGGAGATTGATCCTAAGGATCTTGCGTGAGCACAAGGGTTCCATTGAAGAGCTTGGCCGAAATTAGCTTTCTCGGTTGAGATTGAACAAAGACCGTTGATCCTGTGCCATCGGATGGTGGTGATTCGGTGTGGGGTGTAATACGCCCGGTTGAGGTAATCTCCGGCACTCCGCTTTTATTTTTGCAGATTCATCTTTATATTCTCAAGTATAGTAAATTGTTATTTAATTGTAAGTGATCTCTTGCCAAAACAAAAGGGGTATAATTATTAATGAAAAAAAAATATTATTCCCCCGGCAAAAGATCACATTAGTTGCACGTTCACTCCGGACCCTTGCCATGTCAGACTTGAGTAGCGATAATTTGGAGCTTAGCGGTCCAGGTCCCCCAAACTGCAGTCAGGTCAAGTATGGGATAGGCTCGAACCTATCCTTACCCGGCCCAGTTGCAGCCTTAGACAAACTCATGACTCAACTCAACTTGTAGCGAGTAATATGGAATTCACAATCATGGGTAAGGTATTTGGTGAGTTGGTTGAGTCATGTGTGCTACTTGATTTACAAGGGATATAGCACCTGAAACTTGCCTCGAGTCATTCCAACTCCATTTCTACCTCAGACCCATTACTTGGAGGTTCAGCAAATTTGATGGCTTTTGAGTAATTGAAAATGAACTGTGCATAAAAATAATATGAAATAGACCATTTTTTAGGCTCAAATTTCTTTTTCGTTTTTTCAAATTTCTCCTTCCTTTCCCTAATCCATCCCTCCCTCCCTCCCTCCCTCCCTCCCTCTCTCTCTCTCTCTCTCTCTCTCTCTCTCTCTCTCTCTCTCTCTCTCTCCCCTTCATTTTATTTATTTCTCATAAAACTCGATACATTTTTCCTTTTTTTTTGTATAGTTTATGTTTTGATCAAAAGGGCAGCAAGCAAATTGAGTTGACTCCAATTTTCCACAGCTCAGAGCATTGAGAGAGTTAAGGATGGATTCAAACCTACCGGAATGCACGCAAAAGTCCTCTACTTCCGGTTTGTCTCACTCTACTTTGTTTCCTGTCGAACAATTCTCTATTTTGTTCACATTCATCATCATCGTTTTAATTGTTGTTGTTATTGGTAATGTTATTATTTTTGTTATGCATTTACTGATAGTGTGTTTTTTGGGGTGTTTGGCAAATAAAGCTGGAATAGACTCAGTTGTAGAAATCATAACATTTAAATGATGTATGTTCAGTGAATGCTGTTAGGAGTTAGGACTGGAGTGGAGGTCAAACCGGTGAGGCATTGGTTCGGTTGGATCTCACTGATTTACTAATCAGACTGGTAAAAATAAGTAAATAGGAAAAATTCCCAAAAATTAAAATAAAGAGAGAAAATGCTAGAACTAGAAAAATCTAGTAATAATAAAAACATATTAGGAAAATAAAATAAAATTTCCATGGTTCCCTATATTCCTTGGAGGAATTAGCAATTAAACAACCGACAAATTGTATAAAACATCAATTTTTCGTATCAATTTTTTTTAAAAAAAAATGAAAATGCACAAAGCTTGAACTTGGGAACAATCTCCATTTATGGAGTAATAAACAACTAAAACTAAAATAGAATATTTAATTAAAATATGGAGATTAAAAAAAGAAATACATGTAATTGAGAAAAAAGAAAAGAAAAACAAAATAGCAAATATTTATATACAAAAGAAGGCACAAAATCCACAAAATAAGCAAATATCTAGAACTTTTATTTTTGTTTTTATCAAAGTAATCAACCTATGCATACGGCTATATTCAATTTGTGACTTCTCATCATATTGTGAGATCTTATTGCATAGGTTCTTCAATTTAGTAAGATACTGAGAAACTGAAAGTAATCCACGTATTAACGAACCAAGCTTCTGCAACATTTATTCTTAAAGCCAAAACAATATTTAGAATGAATGCAAGAAACTGCCCATTGCAAGTATATGACAAAATAACTTAATTATTTGTAAAAGCCCTAAGGAAACCAAAAAGTTCAAATAACTTTTTAAAATCTAAAACAAATAACCAAAGAAAAAATTAGGGGGTTTAGAACACGGATTGAGTTGTGAGAATAAGCTCGAATGTCACTGGAAGTTTGTGCAAAAATAGGGTTTTTTGGGTCAGGGAGTTTTAGAGAGAGAGAATCGCCAAAGTCCCTTTTTTCTTTCTCTGAAAGGGTTGTTTTCAAACCTAAAAACCTTCCCAAATGTTCATTTTTACAAGCATGCCCCTTATCAAATTCATGAGTAGAAATAATGGCTCTCAAGAGCAGTCCTTCATTGATGGTCCTTTTATTTGATGGCCCCCGGCTTGGCTTCTTGAACTCAGCCGTCGGGTCTTCTTCGTTATCAATTCTTCCCCACTATTGAAATAAATCTCCTCTTATTTGCACCAGATTCTATTTATCCCTCCTGTTATCGAGTTATCGTTTACCTCTCAATGAGCCCACCAGTTTCACAGGTTTCTGGTTCAAACTAGCCTCTCCTGTCTGGTCTTGACACCATTGGGTTTAGTGCAGTTGAATAGCTTGCTTCTAAGTGAAGTTTTTATCTTTCTTTATTTTTTTGATGACTTTAATTGGATGGTTTTGTAATTTAGGTATTCCTTTTGGAATAAATGGCGCCCTTTACACATATTTTATCTTTGAAGATTTGTAGTTCACTTGTGATTAGACGCTTGATATTGTATGTTGCTTTTCTTTCCACAGTTGCTTCATGTTGAGATTTAAATTTTTTGACTTCGACTTTCTAATTGTAGTTTTGATGTTCTCTGACTTAGAAAGAAAGAGATGAAAAATGAAAAACAGTTGAAATTTGGATGAATTTTTGGATTGAAATTTCGCCATTGCTTCTGTTTCCTCTTGATTTTTTTTTAAAATTTTTTGTGAGGAAATATTATTATTACTGTTACACCAAACTTCCAAGTCTCAGGCGCATAATAAGGAGTTAGCCCATAACCATATTTCTAGTTGGGAAGGGCACTAGAACTAAGTTTGGTCAAACTTTGCCACAAAGTCAAAAGCAAATGCAGTTCTTGGGTTCCTGAAATTTAAAAGTTTCATGGCAGATGGTGATGTCCCATGGTGTGAAGAAGAAACTTTTGATGATAAGAAATTGAGCGCATCATCCGACTTACAGAGAGAATGGGAAAGGAGGCACAGTCATTTTCATACTGTATCCTTAAGTTTACCATATTGGTTTTCATGTTCCCTTCTGCTCAAAGCTTTTCTTATTTTTATGTTGTCAAGGGTCATTAAATTGAGATGAAATTCTTGACATCGACTCATATTGGCTATAGATATGGGATAATGGCAGGAAAAGAAGCCTCAGCACAAGACGGTTTTAATGCTGGCTTTAAGCAATCTGTGCTTGTGGGGTACAATTGGGGACTTGTGAGAGGAATTACAAGGTGAAAAGTGCTTTATAGTTCGTTCTCCCATGATTTTGGTGTAGTTGTTGAATTTATTTTTGAGGCTTTATTTGTGAATTTTGATGAGAATCAAGACCTGTATTTTGTTTCTGTGGTTGTTACTCTTCCTCTTTTCAGTAACTCATGTTTTATGTTTCTGTAATTGGTTGGAAGCACTCTAGCTTGTCTTCCTGATGACTGAAGAGAAACTATGGTTGGGACATTGGAGAAGAGAAATAGACTTCAAGAGTTATATGAGAATGTGAAGTCCATATCAACTAAAGATGCCCTGAAATTATTCCATAATGTTATTGTCAACACTGAATCAGAGAACTGTGCTACAAACTTGGAGGAGAAAATGCAAGCAATGTCTCTCTTGACTGATGTCTTTGGTTCAAACAAGCTCGAGGACTTTTCCCAAAAATTGGACACCATTCTTCGTGAGTCACCCATTCCTGAAGTGAACACATTACTGAACTCAAAAGTGGCTTAATAAGCCTTCTTAAAAATTGATGGCTTTCTAATGCGAATAACTGGGTCTCCATTACTTTGTTGTATTATATTATGTTGTTCTTTCCATTTGTGAATTTCAGTTGTTACAGAGTACTGGTTCAATGTAATTTATGATTATTTTAAGGGCTTCTTTGTATTTGTGAGTCTTTTTATGGAAGTCATGAATTATGTCTGTATTCTCTTATAGATTTGACTGCACTATGCATAAGAATTGTTCTATTCACTTCCCTGATTGTCTTAAACCACATACTAGATTGGTGTTATGAATATGGACAACTATGATTTCTTGTCGTGTTGATATTCAGAGAGTTTTACTCTTATTTGAAACTTTTAAAATGTGGTGGAAAATTGACACTGATATTTATTGCTTACTGCAATTACATCATTTTATTATTCTATCCAGTGTTTAAAAAGTTGCGGGATTGCATCATTTTATGCCATCCAGTGTTAAAAACTAGCCAGCTTGGGTTGGGACCCTGGCAATTCTGGAAGAAAACCATGGAATCTCTCACTTGTCCTCCCCTGTACTTATTTTATGATAAAAGTTGACCATACTAGGCCAGAACTTACCCAATTCAGAAATAGTGACTTGGGCATGGGACTCTGGCAGGTATTAAGCCCGAGTCCATTGTTATTCATTTGAAAACAAAATAAGTTAAATGACTTGGGAGGTTTTCCTTTTACTTTTTTTTTCTTTTGTTATGGTTGGTTTGAGATGGCAGCGAACATGGGCAGTGGGTTCGTGTATAGCAGTTCGGTTGTTCATCTGTTACTGTTTGTGAAATCAAATAAATTAAAATGATATTTTTTGAGCGTACATGTGCTTGAGCTTTGCTATATTTAATTGGGGCTAGAAATGCTTGCCTCCTCATCTTCAATGAGGTGCTCCTTCATAAATAAAATTATATATAACCTAATAATATTCAAATCTATTATTCTCTCGATTTTAATCTATGTATAAGCTCTGTAACTGCAAATGCAGATAAGTAACTAGTTTTCAAATGCTCTATTTATTTTGGAATTATGTGTCAACGATCACAACCTTGAAATTCTTTGAGCATAAGCATAAGCATAAGCCAAACAAATAACATCATTTGTAATGGAATACGTTAATTGTCCAATGCCCCAGTGGTCCAGACGAATTTGAGGTTATTGACAAATGAAGAAAACAAAAAACATAAAAGAACTAAGATGCTTCACTGGATATGCTTTCGATATGTTTTCTAGCAGTTTTATGGATTTCAAAGTATCTATTGAAATGCAAACATTTGAATTTCCTGGTCAAAAAGCAGTGATTATAAACACCTCATCCTCATTTCTGTCTTGAAATGTAGTTTATTGATAAGCATTGGGAGAACAACTACCTTATTCTGATGTCTTTTATCTTTATATTGGTGGCACCAGAGGCTTTGAGCTCATCCTGGGCATGTATTTTGAACATAAGTTGGATGACTATTGACTACAATCACTTGCAGGTTTGAATGTATCTCTTATTGAATATATTGTAAACCATATTATCTCAACAATTGTCACAGTGTGCTCCCCAAAATTTAGCGTTGATGTCGGTTTTATTATTTACTCTTCACCTTTACTCTTTCCCCTTCTGGATCCTTTTCTAATTTATTTTTCCTTTTATTTTTAATTAATTAAATAGTTTCTATTCCATTTTCTTATCGACCTTGGCTGTTGCCCCTTTTTATTATGATGAACAATTTATTTTTATGGAGATGAGCACTCGGACATCTCTTAAGCTCTTCTTGGCTCTTTTTTTTTTAATTTTATTTTTGTAAATGTAAGCATCGGACCTAATTGAAATGGAACTGAAGATGTGTTGTGGCACCTTGCCACCATGACCACCTATGCCTTTTGCTCATATTGAGTCTTTCCGATTTGCAAATGAATTTGGACATCTATGAATTCTATGTAGAATGAATTGCTTGCCTTTGGGTCAACCTCCAGTTTTTCCTTGAATGACCCATATTTTCCGGCTCCTGGTGGGATATTTCCCCTTGAATATCAGAACGTTATGCTATTCTTTACAACTTAAAACAACATTTATATGGCAGTGTAGTTTGTAGGTACCTTGGGTTGGCTCTCTAACGCTTTAAGACGTGGTTGAATGATTTGATACGATAGTTGTACTTATTTAGGGTCTTATTGTCCAGTGATCTCTATGTTCCTTAAATATTTTACTCATTATTCTTGGAACAACTTTTGATCATAAAGCATGTTTCAAGTGGGTCTTTCGTGCAAAATAACTTCATAAAACTTCATGAAGATCAAAGAATAAACTTCCAAAGGATTACAAGAAAAAAGATGTACGAATAAATCCATGGCAATGACCAATCATACTTCAAGTTATATCTCTAGAGCTTTCAATAACCAGTGGCAAACTTTTGATCATAAAGCGTGTTTCAAGTGGGTCTTTCGTGCAAAATAACTTCATAAAACTTCATGAAGATCAAAGAATAAACTTCCAAAGGATTACAAGAAAAAAGATGTACGAATAAATCCATGGCAATGACCAATCATACTTCAAGTTATATCTCTAGAGCTTTCAATAACCAGTGGCATTTTTGCCTTGTAGGAATAGTAAATACAAGCCTGTTTTCAAATATTTTCTAAGCGCAGCAACAATAAGTACAATAATATCAGAAGTCAAAGTACAAGAACAACCATCCTATTAAGCTACAAAGTCCTGGTAATGCAGATGGTTGCTAAGTATTACATATATGAACTCACAATCTTTCTAATATTGTTCATCATGAAGCTAATTTCCATGAAGACAAGCAGTTCTATAAGACTACTACTGAACAAGCTTATGTAGAGCCTAATCTACTCTAAAATCCAGCTCCCTTATGTAAAATCATGGAGAACCATCATATTGTTCTGTGTACTGTGCTTCTGTAATCATGCTGTTGCTTAAACTGCCTGTAGCTTGACAATAAGACAAAGGTTTGTTCCATGAATATCATCACAGTCTTCATCTTGTTTTTATTATATATAATCACCAAAAGGGTAGTATGCTATAAGTCAAAATGTATTACGCCATGGTGCACCCAATGAAATGAAGGATGGTGATGGAGAGGGCAGAGATCATCCGTTAGTATCATGTCCTTTTATGGTGCATCCCACTCTTTCCATCATCATTCATTATTTTGTGGGGTGGTTATGGTGCCAAATGAACTATTGGTTCCATGTTCCATTGAAACCACAATTCACTAGACCATAGCATATATTCCCATCAGCAAAATGAGTTGGTTTTCCCAACAAGAGAAGTTATCACATGCGTACCTGATAGATATCAGCTGCATGCTTGCATGGCTGGTGCATGGGTGAAGTGTGGTGCACCATGGTGTATGCGTGGTTCACACTTTGGTTTTGGTGGCATAACTGTTTCAAAGGCCTCGATGAGTAGGGAAACCCTTCGGGGTCTGACAGGAGCCAGTCTTGTGACTGCCTGTCTTAGTGCGTAGTCCAACATCCACTCCTCAGCATCTTTTCTTTCATCCATTTCCTGATGCCTGAGATCTACTTTCTCAGCTTCTGGGTCGGGCTCAATTAGGAGGTCAGCTCGTCTTCTTGGGTTGAATTTTCTTTCTTCATCCCAAGTGTCCGTGTTGTCCTGCTTTTTTCCCAAGATATTGGTTTTTTCCTTCTGATGATTAAGTTCACCAGCAAAGATGCGTGTCTTAGTGGTTGTGGCATTTTCTTCATCTTCTGCTTCACGGTGTGCATTTGCTTCAAAGTAATCGGGCTGTGTTTCATCTTCTTCTCTTTGCTTCTTTGCATCTCTTTCAGGATTCTCTTGGGCAAAAGAAGGGGATTTGCTTCTCTCACTTTTTTTATATTCTTGTAATGAGCTGTACCCATCTTCAGGATTGGTTTCATCTGTTGATGAAGGACTTGGGTGGTTGTGAAACTCTTCATGAACCTCTACTGATTGTTCGGTAGGTGGGGCCCTACTGATATCTTCATTGTTCAAGTCTTGATTGGTTACTGATACATCTATTGACTCCACATCACAACGAACATCTTTGCTTTCATCTCCTGTTGCATTGTACTCATGAGACTCCATATCTAGGTGAGTACGGTCTGGGCCATATTCCTCTGCAAGTGCAACCAGAGATGCTTCACTCTCATACATGGGATTGGAATGTTCAATATGATCTTGTCTGGATTGGCCTGCACCCTTGTCTTCTGGGTTTCCTTGAAGAGAATAACACGGAGGGTGTCCGAACAAGTCATTATCAATTTGCAATTGTTTGCCAGTTGTTATCTCTTCTTCTTCCATATCAAGACATATATCTTCCGTGCTGAAACTTTCAATAACTCCAACCTCACATATTTCTAGTTTGCCACCATTGGCACCTATGGGTTCTTCATCAACCTTGATCTTTCCATGGCCTCTTTCCAAATCTTCAGGTGTCAGCGCTTCTTCTTCATTCATATCTGGACTTATCTCTTCAATGCTGTAACCTTCTGTATCTCCATCCTTATCCATCTCTAACTCATCACCATTGACACCCTTGGGTTCTTCATCCACTTCAATCTTTTCATGACTTTGCAGGTCTTCAAATTCAGCTGGTTGAACCTGAATTCGCTCTTCTGAACCATCCAATGCATCTTTACAATAGTGGCTGCTTGGTAAATCAATTATCTGAGTCGGTCCTGCTATTTTGTAGGCTTTTGGATCATCAGTGCATTTATCGTGCAGGGTTTCGGTGTCAATGAAAGATGGAACAGAGATTTCTGCTGGATCAGTGGGTTCAGAGATGGGATCATCTGATAAATCATAATCTCGGTCTGTTAGACAGTGGACTTCGGTTTGTAGTGGTGCAGCACTGCTGGATTTGGCAAGGTCATCTGGTTCAATTATGGGTTCATCTGAAAATGTGGGCTCTTTTTTCTCTGGTAACAAAGAGAACATCGCTGTATCAGCTCCATTGTGACTGTAAGTTAAGCTATCAGTTCCATGATCAAGTTCTTCATTGCTTTGCTTCTCCCAATCCATGGTAGACACTTGAGACACAAATTCCTCCAGCAGGTAATCATACATGTTCTCGGCATACCCCTCAGGGATGGATTCATCATTTGTCTCTGAAACTTGTTCACTATATTCCCCTGGATCAATTTCTTCCCAACCTTTGGAACTTATCTCTGCCCAATCGAGTGGATAATTGGGCATTCCATCAAAATCATGATCCTTTTCTTCGTCATTGTTCTTGATGTATTCTGTGACAGGTATTGAATCATCTTCAATAAAATAAAGATCACCATTTTGATGTAGACTGTCATCCAAGCTCGTCTCAGAATAAAGTTCCTCAATTTGGATTTCTTCCAAGCCTTTCTCAGAGTAAGACTCCTCAATTTGGGTTTCATTCTCTCTTTTGGTTTCTGTTTCCAAGCTTGTGTTGGGTCTGCCTAACTCATTTTCAGTAACAAGGGCTGATTCTTTACTGAAATTGTGACTTTCTTCATTTGTGGTGCTACCATAATTACTGTTGTGGCCTGGTACCGGACTCTCATAGATTTCGACAAAGAAATCATTTACATCTTCCACTGGTCCTTTCAGGAGTTCCTCTAAACCTTGTGGAGGCTCAATAGAGCCAGTCTCATCAAGAAGACCTTCATTAAGGAACCTCTGGCCTGTATCGACTCCTTTCTTACCCTTCTGTCCAAAGTACTTTGGCCTATTTGAAGATGATGGCCTCTTTGATTTTAAGCTCTTTTGTGTCCTAAGCAAACGCCTCCTAGCCGATAGAAACTGCTTTAATGGAGGCAGAGGGTCATGGTGGTGACCATTTAGAGAGCAGTAAGTATAGGGGCAGACCTTAAAAACTGAGGTCCCTTCCGATTCGGTGCCCCCGGGATGAAGAGCGACATAGGTTGGGAACTTGGAATCCTTCAAAGTTGAAGAGCAGGTAGACCTATTGATATTTGGCTTAGGGTAAAGCGGAACACCAGATGTCTTCATGGAAGGCCTCATGGGTTTCAAACTTGAGGTTCTCTTCAATGGTCTAGTGGGTTTCAATTTTGAGCTTGAAGGATCTGACCCATGCTTGCTAATTTTCTTAGGAGAGTTATTTGAAGAAATTGGTTTCGTCTGATTATGGTTTTTTTCTGGAGTTTGGGATTGTTGCCATACCTGTGAATTTTCTCTCCTCGCATCAGAGCTGGTTGTCGGCTTCATGTAATTGGGTGACCCATCAGGTCTGCTCTTTGGACTGGGTTTAAAGCTCTGCAAGACCTCGTAGACTTTCAGAGACCTCGTCTTCCTCTTCTTCTTCATAAGATCGTTTCCTCCTCTCATTATTGGTGATGGCCTGGTTATGTTGAGTTCCTTGTCTGTTTTAACAGAGATCTTCACAGTTTGGATGCTTGGGTGGCCTGCCTTTCTGTGCTGAACCATCTTAAAAGGAATCTCAGAATAAACTGTGGAGAGAGCGAGAGACGCAACGCGGTTAGAGGGCAGTGGGATTCCTTTCTGATGGTCAAGAGTTTCAGAGAGAGAGAGAGAGAGACAGAGAGAGAAAAGCAACGTGGTAAGAGGGCGGTGGGATTCCTTTCTGATGGTCAAGAGTTTCAGCTCAGTAAGGAAATGAGTTTTGCCTTGTTAGAGATGGAGAGAGAAAGAAACGAATTACAGATGGATGGACAAAGAAGATGAGTTGAGAGAGAGCAGGAGGCAACAACCAGAGATTCCTGAGTCTGGAATTTGGTGAAAGTAGGTTTGAAAAAAAAAATAATTGGCCACCCTCTTTAGCTGTTGAATTGGACTGCACCAATTTGAATATGGTTTTAAGTTTTTAACTAAGGATATGACAGGGTGATGTTGAAGTCCACTTTGTGGAGGGAACTGGGAATTTTTCTTTATTGTCTTAAAAATTATGATGAGATGGTAATTTTACATGTGGCTTTCTCTGATCAGGTGAGAAAGGGCATGCTAGATATAGTTCTCCTGTCCTTTTTAAGGACTTCACTTTAGAGAACTTCCAAATGCAAGGCGCTTTTTACTTTCTCTTGGATAAATGACTGAAATGCCCTTGATTTCATTGGGGACATGATAAGACGAGAATTGTTTTCTTCCTTAGAGATGAGCTGGAGAATCAAACATGATTTGCTTGAAAATGCCGGGTGATCGAAGTCTTGCTTGAACTTTTTCCTGATTTTTGAATGCCTAGCAGTTGGGCTGCTAATGGGCTTGGAACTGCCTGCATGCTTTCAGGTTGGGTTAGGGCCGCATGTTAATGCTCGCGAGCTGGGCCCGGGATGGGTCTAGTAGGGATGATATGTTTTGGGGCCGAGCTCAAGCTAATGCTAGCCGGGCCAGCTTTTTTCCATTTTGAGTGGGGCATGGGTCTTGTTATCATGAATTAGGGTGGGACCCAGCCCAAGACAGAAACTAAATCTTTGGGCCTAGGCCTATGCTACACTACTTTGGACCGGGCTTGGGTCGGCCTATCCTATACCATTTGGGCCGGGAGCCGAACCCAATCTTTAACAGCTAAATTCATCAATAATGTTAGTGAGTTGGGGAGATAGGCATATACATGCAATTATTCTTCCCTCATTTACTACACCTTCCCCTCAAGAAAAGGAGAGAAAAAGGAACAAAGACACTTGTTTGTGAAGTGAGCCATAATGTCGTAAGTTTTCAGTGACAAATGAGTTTATAATGAGCCGGTAATTAGAGCTCATTATTATGCATGTGTCTGAGGATTAAGGGGTGATTTTCTTTTTCCTTTTTACTGAATTGTGTGAAAGTTCATTGAAGGGAAAAGATTCTTCCATTGAAAACTCTAAACCACAGCACAATGTACTTCCACTATGCAAGGATTATTTGGTAAATTTTTTTCGAGCCAGGTAAAGATACCAAATAGAAAACTTGGTAACTTTTGAAATTATAAATTTTGCCTCACATATGGGCACCCTTTTAGATAGATGGCTTGGACTTTACAATTATTATGATTCTCTTATTCATTTTTGTTGTCATGCGTAGGGTTCCAACTCACATATTCGTGTTCATGATTAAGAGCTCTGAGTTATTTGCAAGATGACTGAGTCTCATTTTAGCCTTAGGTTCATAATTGCAAGAGACCATTTATTTTGGTACAAGATGGTCACAAGTAATCTTGACCATTAGATGGTTGTATTTATTCCGGCAACCAAGCGCAAAGTTCAGAACATATTTTCTCAAACTTTGTGATACATCTGAGTTATCAGATTTTACATCAGCGGGTTATAAGTAACTGTGACCTCCTCGTACTAAAAATAAATGGGCTTATTGTATATAATCCCTTAGATGTAAGTGGTGAGAGAAGTATATAAAGGAAGCCTGTAGTTCTATTAGCATATGTATATCTATATTGATATACATCATTATGAATTCATATCAATACAAATATGTATTTGTATGGGTATATATATCTTTTAATTAGGTGTCTCTTGATTACGATAAGATTCGTTAATAATTATCCATAACCGTTGGTATTTATTTTTAGTATTTATCTTTAATTGTTATTAACCATATATTTATACGGAGTCTTGTATATTCTTTATTAATAAAATAAAAAGAGAGTTCTCTGCAGTATCTTGAGTTTCTAACATTCATGGCATTGGAGTATTTTGTAGGCGATCTCGTGATGGTAATTTTGAACTTGAGATGTAGGATTACAATCGTCAACACCTTATTTATTAACTAATCCCCAGCCCCAGCCCAAAGATTTTTCTTAAAAAAATATATAGATATATATTTTTTCTACTTAAGTTGTTTAGCGGTAGGAATCGAACTTGAGATAAAGCCAAATTAAAAGTAGTATAATAAATTTGTTTTAAAAAGGGGTTATTGAGGTAATTTTTGTCCTCATCCTTGATGCAAAGAAAGCCATGTGGGCCCATGAGCTAACCGGCGACCGACCAGTTTGAGTGGAAAACGATTGGTATCACTTTCTATTTATTTGTATATATATGTAGAGTGTATGGATGGGGAGAGAAAATGCATCGTCGGCGCATGCCCACTCCCTTTGGCCCCTCTTTGCCTTTTTATTGATTTTTTTAATTTCTTCCTTCTACTTTTGCTTTTAGTTTCCCTCTTTATACGCTTTCTAAGAAAGATTTCGTTCAAAGTATTCTTTTATCCTCATATTTTTGTTTGGGAAATTATCAATGATATCTTTTTATTTCTAAAAAATTTAAAAAATACTAAAAAAATTTAAAAACTACATCCATACCTAATAAATATTTTTAACCTAAAATGCCCTTCAAGGTCAAAGGCCCCCGATGCAAGTTTCTTTGGGCTCATGGGCCTATTTGGGCCGTGATGGTAAAGCCATGATGCACTATCACAACCCTAATAGGCTGTGAAGCCCGGGGCATCTCACAAGGTAGCTTGGATGCTTTGGATGCACCCAAGCCATCCAAAGGGAGGGGGTGTTGGGCATCATGGCTTTATTAGTGCATCATGGTTCTATTAAGATTGTGATATACAAGAAAAAAGCATTTTGGACCAAAAAAAAGAATTGTTGGGTATGAATGTAGTTTTTAATTTTTTTTTTAATTTTTAAAAATTATAAGGATACTTTTGACAATCTCCTGCTGGGCTTCTTTATTTTTATATCCATATTTTCGAAATCTCATGCACCCTCCATGAAAGTCTATCTTCTCCCTCCATGAAAATCTATCTTCTTTATCGATTGAAGACTCAAAACCTATCTTCAATACCTGTAAATTCATTTCTACACCAAAAGCTTGATTTGGAGCTTCTAAAATTGTGCAAGTTTGATCAATCTATTGACATGGGCCATTCGTATGAGATTTTGAGATAACACTTAAGATGGAGCAGTTTTCGAGTTCTAAATACAACTGTTATTTTGTTTCGTTTTTTTGGAGGTCAAGAGGAAGGATCTACAGATTTTTGAGTCCTCAAATCTATTTTTATGGATATTCAAGGGGGCCGCATGGTGATTTTGTGTGGCGAGGGCCACGCTAAAACAGGAATATCTACAGAATACATGATTGACCGTTATAAACATTTGGAATGGACGATGTTCATTTTAGCAAGGGAAAATTACTTATTTTACTGTAATTATAATAGTAGGCCAAAAAATATTCGGTATTTATGGGGAAGGACTAACCCCCTCGTATTTTTTTATTTTTTCCTACTTTGCCCCCGGTTATTAATTCCCATTTCTGTTATCTTTTGATAATCATAAGGCCATCCAATGACAAAAAAATGGAACGAGACGATTTCTACCGCAGTCGAGTGTTTGAAATATTATTAGACCACTTATATTAGGGCGTGTTTTTTTTTTCCTCTCTCTTCAGTCCTCTTTCTTTTGTGCATCGGTGCTTAAGCCCTAACACAAGCAGTCCGACGTTTCAAACATCAGACCATTGTCTGTTCACATATGTTTATAACAATATAGATGTTTGAAACATTAGACCACCCTACAAACATCGGATCATTGTGTTAGGTGACCGCTGTCTATTCACATTTGTTTATAACAATATGAGATTCGATGTTTGAAACATTGGACCACCCTACAAAGATCGGATGGTTGTGTTAGGTGTACCTTTAAAATTGCAATGCGGTCTAATGTTTCAAATATTGAACCGCCTTACAAATAGTTCCGTTCCAATTTTTTGAAAATAGATGGCCTTAAGAATATACAAAAAGAATAAAAATAAAAATTAACATGTGAAACATCGGACTGGGAGCAAAGTTGAAAAAATAAAAAAATATGAGGGGTTAGTCCTTTAATGTAAAGACTACATTTTTTTGAGCCTTTTTTGTTATAACAGTAAAATAAAACAGTACCGACCTAATTTTCCCTTTTAACAATGAGTCGTTTCTCCATAAATATCAGAACACTGTCTTGTTACGGACGTTTCTTATTTAACCAAGAAGCTAGATTGTCCTTGATTCTATTATGGATAAGTTGGGTTCAAAATACAAACCTAGGATGAGATTTTAGTTCAGAGTGAGTACCTTACAATTGTGGTTTGGGCTCCAACCCATCCTAGTCGACCTTATCAAATTTGAGCATGGGTTCAAAGCAATAAGAGACCAGACCATCTATTATTGCATGACCCAAGTGTTTGTTTTTTCCTTAACTTTTTGGCCTGTCCAGCCTTGGCACTAGCTAGGCCCTTGTCCCAATATGGCCGGTCCAAACCTGGCCCTGATCCTAGTAGGGTTGGGGCGGGGCTGGCCAAAAACAAATAGGTGAAAGTAAAGACAAAACAAAGAAAAAAAAGGGCCGAATTGGGCCAACACTAGCTATGGCCCGCCCTCAGACAATAGATTGTGGCCTAGGCCCCAATGTTTAAGGGCCAGCTCTATTTGCATGACCCAAGTACTTGATACGCTGAGCTTTCATATGGGCCTATTTTGTCACATGCTGCTCATCATAAACCATAGTTATTGGGAGCGAGAGCGGGAATAGCTCTTGTTCCGGGAGCGGGAGCATCCAAACGACGTCTGCCCAAAGCTCTGGAGCTCGAGGAGCGAGTTCCAAAAGTAGTAGAATGAGATCCCGCATGAATAGGCAGTGCGTTCTCAATATATTGAGATCGAGATCTCTATTTAATGGGAACGTTTTTCATGTCAAATGGGATCGTCTTCCCATATTCATTAGGATCGTACTCTCATCGACAACAGGATCGCGTCCCTATTTAAGAATAACTGTGTTACTATTTGGAAAGGATCGAGCTGCATTCAAGGAAGGATTTTGCTCTGTGCATGATTAGTCCACACTCCCATGGCAGAACTCCACTTTTATAAAAATTTTGGCTTAAAATATAATTATTTTATTTTAAAAATTAATTTTAATTGAGAAGTTTCTTTTAGGATGTTTCGAGAAAATAGAGATAGAGTTCCGAAAATGTAGGGGTCGCGTTCCTAAAACTCTGGGAGTGGGGATCTAATTTATTCAGGAACGAGATCCTAAAATTTAATGTATGCGTTGCGTGCAGTATCGAGAGCGAGCTCCATTGTGAACAGGATTGGGAATCCTAAAAATAAGAGCGAGCTCCCAAAAAGGAGGGAACAAGTTCTCATCGAAATCCTGGTTACGAAGCGCCAGAGCTGCATTCCGGAGCGGGGAGCGCCACTCTAGTTGGGCGCTTCCGGTAACTATGTCATAAACCACGTCAATCCTTTCTTTTCCTTTTCGACATCCGAATCAAAATTTCGAGAATTCACACCATACATGCGTGGTCAAAGGCATCCATGAGTTCTTGAATCATATACCCAGACCTCACCTTAGTCAACTGCTAAGGAAGATTAACCTTAACAAATCATTTATGCATCTAAGTTTTGAGGGGGGAGAGTGAATTCTAATGATGTTCAATGAATATAATGTGACCACCTTAATGTTAATGCTCAGATTGCAGCTAAGTTTTCCCAAATAATAACTATTTATTTTATTTTGTGAGAAATTGCTGCTTTAACTCCGAACTTAGTAAAATTGCTTTTAACTAAAATGAGTTTCCAGTTTCTTGCTAAATCTGTTTGCTAAATTTTTTGGACCAGTGCATTTTATACTAGAGAGAAATTATTATGTGGCTATGTCGTTTGGGATGGGCCGGGCCGGGGAATGTTTTCTTTTGTTTTTCTTTTTGGAAATTGCCAACACTGAATGACCAGAATTATTGAGGAGATAATATCTGGGACCAGATGGTCGATAATAGATTGCTCTTATTGCTTTCATGATCCAAGAAGAAACAAAGAGGAGCACATGCCATTCTTCATCTCCAGCTCTCCTTCTTTGGTTTCAATGAACCATCACCATCTTTACTTTTTTTTTTTTTTTTGAGGCTTCTCATCACCACTATCTATTCTTATTTGCTATTTCCTCTTTTCTTTTTGTTTTGCCCAATCCTCCTCATTTTCTTTTAGTCCACTAATTTAGGAGAGCCATTAACTTGATGTTAAGAAATTCTGTAGTATTAACTGATACAAGTTCCATTTGGACTATGGAGTTATAGCATATGAATTGGGACAAAATTTTGCAGCGAGGTTGAAGGTGACGAAGCCTCTTAATACCACATTTTATGAAGAGTGTAGATCACATATGCCATATGCGCTAGGCTGGGCAGCTGATGAGGAGGACTAATTTGGTCTAAAGATTATCATACCGAGCATTTACTCCCTTGCACAAAATCCAGTCCGGGGAAAAATTTTAGGTACCTATATGTGCTTTTAGTGAATAGCATCCTAATGTTTAAGGCTGTCCAGATTTTTGTTTCAAAAAAGCGGCCCACCTAACGCCTAGGCAGGCTTGGGGTTTTGGGTGCATCACCCAAGGCCTAGCGGTCTTTCTGGGCACTGGCTCTTTAGGCGCCTGAATCCTTATCCCTCTAAATAAGGGGAGAAAGGAAGGGTTTTAGGTTTTTATGTAGCCTAAATCCCCTTTTGCGAAATTTTAAAATGAGAAAAGCTTTAAAAAAAAGAAAATGAAAAAGGAAGCCGATGTGCCGTCAACTAGCGAGAGCTTAGAGCCCCCGGCCTTCCATGCTTTGATTCCTCCTCAGTTTCCAGTCATTTGCTGTG
Source organism: Amborella trichopoda (assembly GCF_054954075.1). Taxonomy (NCBI): domain Eukaryota; kingdom Viridiplantae; phylum Streptophyta; class Magnoliopsida; order Amborellales; family Amborellaceae; genus Amborella; species Amborella trichopoda. Next base: position 15,656,393 of record NC_142337.1, on the reverse strand, counting down.
CAATTCCTTACTCAGCTCCCTCTGGTCTCTATTTGTTTTGTGTAGTATGACTTCTATGTTGGGATTGATTCTCTGGCAATCTAATCAGAACTTCAGAAAGTGGCAAGTTCAGCCAGTTATACCGCTTGCGCAGCCTCCAATGTGGCCTAATTTTTACATTTAAATAAGATCGATCCGGTATTTCAAAATTTTGAAAAATCAATCTAAACATCATCCATTTGACTTGGATTTGATTTTGTAGGTTTAAAAAGTTATATATATATATATATATATATATATATATATATATATATATGGAAACACTTCCAATCAGTGTTTTAAAAAATGCCGAGTCGAATCGGACTCGCCCGGTTCGACTCGGAAATCGTGAAAAGGGGACCGGATCGACTAAAAAATCGGAAATCGTCTGGTTTTAGAGAGAACCGGATGATTCTGTACAGTGAATCGCCGATTCACTGTACGGAATCGGCGAGTCCGAATAGTGAATCGGCGAGTCCGTACGGATTTTTTTTTTTTTGTAATCCATGATAGATTTTTTTGTAATACTTGATCGATTTTTTTGTAATCCATGATCGAATTGCTTTTGTTTTTTTGTAATCCATGATCGAATTTTTTGGTTTTTTGTAACCCATAATAGAATTTTTTGTAATCCATGATCGAAATGTTTGTTTTCTTTTCTTGTAATCCATGATCGATTTTTTTGTTTTTGTTTTTTTTTTTTTTTTTTTTTTTTTTTGTTGTAACCCATGATAGAATTTTTTGTAATCCATGATCGAATGTTTTGTAATACATGATCGAAATGTTTGTTTTTTTTTTGTAATCCATGATCAAAATGTTTGTTTTTTTTTTTGTAATCCATGATCGAAGTTTTTGTTTTTTGCTTTTTTTGTAACCCATGATAGAGTTTTTTGTAATCCATGATTGAATTTTTTGTAATCCATGATCGAACTGTTTTTTTCTTTTTTTGTAATCCACGATTGAATTTTTTGTTTTTTTTTGTTTGTTTTTTTTTGTAATCCATGATCGAATTTTATGTAATCCATGATCGAATTTTATGTAATCCATGATCGAATTTTATGTAATCCATGATTGAATTTTTTGAAAATTTGTGATTTTTTTTTTTTAATCCATGATCGAATTTTTTTTTGAAATCCATGATAGAATTTTTTGAAAATTTGTGATTTTTTTTTTAATCCATGATCGATTTTTTTGAAAATTTGTTTTTTTTTTTTTTTAATCCATATTATTCAAAGAGAAAATGAGAGAGATGATGATTCTGGGGCCACCCTATCCCAGCCATATTATTCACATATCGAGTCCCAACAGCAACAGTGTAAGGATGAGCACGAAATAAATTAAATGCTGAATGGCGGTTCATGCAGGGAAAGAACATATCAATATTCGCATATTCATTCAAAAACATGAAAATTCTTAATGGAGTACCCTCATTTTTTATTGAATTCCTAAAAAACAATATTTATAATGAATTTTAATAATTTTTTCGAATTTTTTTTAAGCTTTATTCTGATCGATTCACCCGATTCTCGATCCGGATCGCCGATTAGCCGATCCGAATCGGTTTTTGGGAAGCTCGATCCGGGTCACCGATCCGTTTTTTAAACCATTGCTTTCAATCAACCCATGGGCTTATGGAACAGTATAAGTTTACTGGCCCAGATTAAATCTTGACCGATCCAATAATCACAAATGTATTTCGTAATTGAATTTTAAATTTTTTTTTCTACAAATCCAAATTACTTGAAATTTGGAGCATCTATTCTTTAAAAATAATCGAATCTAATAAAAATATCAAAAAAATAATTTGCATAAATTAAATTGACTAAAATACCCTTGAAACGTTACGGGAGTATTTTGATCAATTTATTTGATGTGAATTATTTTTTAAAATATTTTTATTAGCTGCGCCTTGATGAGAAGAGTTTATGCTCCAAAGTTCATGCTATTTGGATTTATATAATAAATATTAAAATTATATTAGCAATATGCAGTCCTAACCGTCAAATCCGCCCAGATTGAATCTGGGCTGTTGGGCTTACACTGCTCCATGAGCTCACCTTAGCATCTTATATATATATATATATATGAAAAAATTTATATAAGGTTTCAAATTTTTCATATGTTTATAGATATACTAGATTTTAACCAATTTGGACTTTAAAATTTTATAATTAGATATGAAAATAGATTTTGAGATAATATTAATAATTTCTTTCACAAAAATTACATGTTATGACAAAATTTGGAGGTCTGTCTTAATTGGATTGTTTAAGGTTGCAACCTTATAGAAACCAAACACATACATTTCTATAAGGTTGCAACCTTAAACAATCCAATTAAGACGCACCTCCAAATTTTATCATAAAATGTAATTTTCGTGAAAAAATTATTAATGTTATATCAAAATCTATGTTCATATCTAATTATAAAATTTTAAAGTCCAAAAATGGTTAAAATCAAATATATCTATAAACATATAAAAAATTTGAAAATGGATGGTATAGATAATGTATTGCAATATGCACTATTTTTCGGACTCAAAATCTTTTCTTTTTTTCATATTCATATATTGCAATGTCGAGATGATCAATTAGAGGGTTTTTCAACATAAAAATTACCTTTTTCGAAGGATTTTTGAGGTGCACCTTTAATTCTATATTTTAAGGTTGCAACCTTATATATATATATATATATATATATATATATATATATATATATATATATAGGAAAAAGCTAATAATAGCTGGACAACAATAATGAAAAGTAATATACGTAGAATTCTAGCTGTCAGATCTTCATTATGTAGTTTAAAATGCATATCACTCTATGAATTTTAATATTTCTTCTTAAACATTGGATCATAATGAAATTTTAGATGTAGGTACTAAAAAATAGAGCGCGCAATTAAAAATATATAAAAAATATTTCCCAAAATATAAATGACAAAATACCCCTGAAAAATGATGGGGGTAATTTGGTCATTTTAAATTATTGAAAATAATGTTTTTATATTTTTATATGGTGCACAATAGTGTTAAGTATATACACCCAAAATTTTGTTTTAATCGGATTTGTAGAAAAAAATTAAAATTAAAATAATGATATGTACTTTAAACCACTCGATGCAGTCTGAATGCTAGGATTCCACCTATATTACTATTCATTATAGCTGTCCAGCTATTGTTAGTTTTTTCTCATATATATATATATATATATATATATATATATATATATATATATCTATATATATATATATATATATGAAAAACTCTTAAAAATGATGATAAGCAAAATTGAATAGTGTTTCGCCCTGCCACGACGATTTGGCCTTAAAAACCGCTACGGATCTACAGGAGTTGTGGCGGTTTCTTGTGTTTTTTACGTGAAAGAAATACTGCTATGGATATGCTATGTCTGTTGCGGTATCGCAACGAATATAGTAAGCCCGTTGCAGTCTTTTATTCCATGCCGTCCAAACAAATTGCACGGCACTGAGCCTTTGGCCGAAAGCACTATTGATTTTTGCCCAAAGGCATTGCGTAGTGGCTTCCATATATATATATATGTATGTATGTATGTATGTATGTATGTATGTGTGTGTGTGTGTGTGTGTGTCTGAGCAATGATCCAATGCAACGGTTGTATTATAGTATATTGAAATGGCACTTCAGATTGGCCCACTAGCTCATATGAACATATGAGCCCAACGTCCCAGATTGATTCTGGGCCGATCTGACGCACAGATGTTCAGTAGTATTTGAATTGTAGTTTTTTTCCTATAAATTTAAATCACTTGAAATTCTAGATGTGTATTCATAAAAAATAGATGAATATTTAAAAAATATCAAACAAATATTTTACATGAAATAAATTGATCAAAATACCCTCGAAAATATTTAAGGGGTATTTTGGTCATTTTATTTACGGATAATTATTTTTATATTTTTATTGGATGTGCCTTGATAAGAAAAACACACACCTAAAATTTCAAGTGATTTGGGTTTGCAGAAAAAAACTTAAAATGCAAATACTACGAGACATTCATGATCGACAGATCGACCCAGATTGAATCTGAACCTGTGGGCATATGTTCATATGATCTAGTAGGCTAATCTCACACACACACACACACACACACACACACACACACACACACAGACACACACACACACACACATATATATATATATATATATATATATATATATATATATATATATATATATATATATATATATATATATATATATATATATATATATATATATATATATATATATATAAGGCGCACCTTCAAATTTTATCATAACATATAATTTTGTTGTAAAATTTTTTTAGGATTATCTTAAAATCTATTTTCATACCTAATTAGAAAATTTAAAACTCCAAAAATGGTTAAAATCAAGTAGATCTATGAACATATGAAAATCTTGAACATGGACAGTCTAGATAATGTGTTGCAATAAGAACTATTTTTGGGATTCAAAAACTTTTTTTTTTTTCATATTCATACATCTCAATGTCGAAATGATCAATTAGAGGGCTTTTCAACATTAAAACAACCTCTCCGATAGATTTTTGAGGTGCATCTATAATTCTACATTTTAAAGTTGCAACCTTATATAAATATTTTTCATATATATATATATATAGAAAATGACCTTGTGAGACCCTGCCATACTAAGTGGCATAGGACCCCTAATCTAAGCCTTTAGATCAAATCTCAAGGTGAGATTGAGGGGTTAACGTCTCTCTCTCTTAAAACTCCCACCCTCTCTTCTCTCTCTAAAAATAGTCTGTCTTCTCTTTCTCTCTAAAATTAGATATGCGAAAAACCCTAATATCTAATGTGGAAAATCAAAATACACCATTCCTGACCTGTAAATCCTCACTTTCCTCTCCCATAGAACCTCTCACAAAGCAACCCCCACCATTGTTATACGCAGAGGTTCTCCTATGTCAATGTCAAAATGAAATGGAAAAAAGACCGGTATTTAGACTCCTCCTGTATTGGATAAAATCTATAACCTCAAAGCAATATTCGTTCTGGAAGACTATCATAAAAGAATCAGATTTTTGCATCCCAATCTCCTGCATTTCAAAAAAGATATGCGAATTAGGAGTACCCAACAAAACCCAACTATGAATTAGGAATACCCAAGAAAAGGCTTCCTTTACAAATAATCGAAAGTATGAGGTGGTATTTGGGTCTACTAAGGATTATTTGAAGGTTTTAGAGATTAATTCTAATAGGGCTTTTTCTCTCTACAATATGGAAGATGGGTAACATGGTCTAGCTTGAATTATGAAGCAGTAGAGGTACCCATATCTTTTATTTAGCAAAAATCTATGTGATAAGGAGTTACATAGAAGGTGAGTGATTGTCTTATCTCTCTACTCCTCAAAAAGATTTCGATTAAAACAAAAAATCAAAGATTGGGTTGATGAATTGCATAAGCTTCCCAATATATCCATATGAAGCCTTGTGATTTGAATCTGTGATAATTCAGAGAAGAGAGTTGTTGGGATTTTGCATAAATTGTAGCCGAAGTCCGAGCTCTCTCTCTATGATGCCATAAAATATGGCCTCTTTCATTTTTCTTATAGTCCGAAGTCTGAGCTCTCTCTTTATTGCCATGAAATATGGAGGCGAGAGAGGGGAGGAGGAAGAGAGAGAGAGGGGGGCGGTTTTCTCCTTGTGGAAGAGGGAGTGCGAATGAAGGGGATAGAGGGAAAAAAGTAAATCCTACGTGGAGAGTGAGATTGAAGGGAGAGAGAGATCCCTTATTGCTGGTAACATTTAAAACTTACCTTAAGATTTGAATTCGATTCCATGGTGATCTGTCGGGGTAGCTTTCTATATTCCCCTTACAACATAGAAGTTCTATATTCCCTTACCATCCAGCTGTCCATTTTTTATCAAGAGAGCCATTTACCGTTTGGTCTTAGATCCGACGTCTCAAAGTATTTTATTTTTAATTTTTTTAATATAATATTTTTTTATATGAAATTTGGTATGTACCATCTTCTCATTGGGGCATACCTATAAAAAATAATAATAATAATTTTTCGATAAAAAATAATGACCAAAATACCTCTTGAAACTTTCAGGGGTCTTTTGGTTATTTTATTTTATTGAAAATATTTTTTATTTTATTTTTCGTTAGTGCGAGTTTAATATAAGAATGGACGTCCAAAATTTGGTATCAAAATAGTTTATAGAAAAAAAAATTAAAAATAAAACAGTATGGAGACGTGATATTGTGATTGGGGCAATCTTAGCCCTCCATTAAAAAATGGACTTTTGGATAACGGGGAACATAGAACTTCTATGTTGCAAGGGAAACATAGAAAGCTTTCCACACACACACACACACACACACACACACACACACACACACACACATATATATATATATATATATATATATATATATATATATATATATATATATATATATATATATATATATATATAGATAGAGGAAGATACTACAAAACGCCTATAGGTGAAAATGAACAGTGATTTCACCTACCCTCATCACCATCCAAAGTTAATCGCAAGGTCACGATTATTCGGTAGTTTTTATTTTTCATTCTTTTCTATAAATATGAATGATCTGAAATTTGGAGAATGTGTTCATAAAAAATAGATCAATCTAAACAAAATATCAAAACAATATTATAAATGAAAAATATTGACCAAAATACCCCCAAAACATTTTGGGGATATTTTGATCAATTTATTTTTTACGAATTATTTATTTTTTATATTTTTATTAGGTGTACTTACTAAGATGTATATACGCTCTAAATTTCAGATCATTCTTATTCATAAAAAAAATATGAAAAATAAAATACTACCGGATAATTGTGACTGTGTAATGAATTTTAGACGGTGATGAGGATAGGCGAAATCAATGTTCATTTTCAACTATAGGCGTTGGGAAGATTTTTTCATATATATATATATATATATATATATATATATATATATATATATAGGTAAAAGCTTGTGTGAGCCCACTAACTCATGGAATAGTATAAGCCCAACAGCTCAGATTGAATATGGGCCGATCTGACGAACACGGATGTTTGGTAGTATTTTAATTTTATTTTATTTATATAAATTCAAATCACTTGAAATTTTAGGCATGTGTTCTTCTCATCGATTCGCACCTAGTAAAAATATAAAAAAATAATTCACGAAACAAATTTGATCAAAATACCCCCGAAACGTTTTTGGGGTATTTTGGTCAATTTATTTCATGTAAAATATTTTTTTGATATTTTAGGAAGATTCACCTATTCTTGATGTACACACGCTCCAAATTTCAAGCTATTTAAAATTGTAGAAAGAAAAATAATTAAAATTCAAATACTACCAGACATCCATGGTCGTCAGATCGGCCCAGATTCAATTTGGGCCGTTGGGCTCATTTTTTCCTAAGAGCTAGTGGGCTCACCCTAGCATCTTCCATATATATATATATATGGCAGTGATTTCAAGCAACAGTTGTATATTAATATAATGCAACAATCATAAAGAATAAAAATTTGAAAACGCAACATAGAAAGTTTTTTTTTAGCCCAATTAATATAGGTCGTCCATTTTGATAAGATATCTAGATCTAGGTCTTAGAAGGATTTTTTCTTTTATAACTTTTTTAGATGACTTTGTCATCATTAGATGAACAATGTTAAAAAAAAAAAAAAAATTGATTTTGAGTTTATAAAGGCTAAAATCTAGAAATTCACCAAATGAATGGTCTAGATTTGTTGTTGAAGGGGAATCAGTTTGACCATATCTAAGGGTCAAATTGAACTCTTTTTTTTTTGGTGGATTGATTATTGAGATGAAGAGACTGTGTCTGCAAAATTTGGGCCATATAAATACCACAAGCATGCTTTTCTAGAAGTGTTGTTGCATTATACTATGATACAACCGTTGCATTAGATCATGCGACGGTTGTATAATAATATAATGCAACAACTTTCAAAAGCCATGTTAAACCATTTGTTCAATGCCAATTTCTATATATACGTTGTTTTCAATCTAATGAACAATCACAAAGAAAAAAAATTAAAATATTAAAATACACCCCAAAATATGTTTTTTGAGCACAACTAATGTAGGCCGTCCATTTTAATACGATGCTTAGATCAGAGCCTTAGAAGGATTTTTTTCTTTCCAAAATTTTTAGATTGCTTTAGTATCATTAGATTAACAATGCTAAAAAGTAAAAAATTTATTTTTAATTTGTAATAGTCTAGATCTTGAAATTCACTACATAGATGGTCGAGATTCATTGTTGGACGACGCTCATTTTGACTATATCTAGGGCGCAAATTGAATTTTATTTTTTTGGTAATGATTATTGGGATGAAGGGAGTATGTGTGCAAAATTTGGGATCATACAAATGTATTAAATATGGTTTTTCTAGAAGTGTGGTTGTATTATATTACTACACAACCGTTGCATGAAATCATTCCCCCTATATATATATATATATATATATATATATATATATATATGAAGATACTACAAAATGCCTCTACGCAAAAATGAACAGTGATTTCGCTCACCCTCATCACCGCCTTAAATTCATCGCACGGTCACAACTTTTTGGTAGTATTTTATTTTTCAATTTTTTTTCTACAAATCAGAATAATTTAAAATTTTGAGATTATGTTCATAAAAAATAGGTTAATCTATGAAAAATATCAAAAAATTATTTTATATGAAATAAATTGATCAAAATACCCTCGAAATTTTCAGGGGTATTTTGGTCAATTTTATTTTTTCGAATTATTTGTTTTATATTTTTATTAGGTGAACCTCACTAAGATGTACACACTATCTAAATTTTAGATCATTTAAATTTTTTTAAAAAAATGGAAAATAAAATACTACCGGACAATCGTGACCGTGCGATGAACTTTGGAGGTAATGAGGGTAGGCAAAATCACTGTTTATTTTTGTCTATAGGCATTGGGAAGAAATTTTCTACCGGACAATCGTGACCGTGCGATGAACTTTGAAGGTGATGAAGGTAGGCAAAATCACTGTTCATTTTTGTCTATAGGCGTTGGGAAGACATTTTCATATATATATATATATATATATATGGAAAAATCTTGGGTGAACCCACTAGCTCATGGAATAGTATAAGCCCAACGAACGGGCTAGATTGAATCTGGGTCTATCTGACAAACACGGATGTCTAATAGTGTTTGAATTTAACTTTTTTTACAAATCCAAAAGACTTAAAATTTTAGGCGTATGTTTTTCTCATCAAGCCGCACTTAATAAAAATATAAAACAAATAATTCTTGAAAAGCATATTGACCAAAATACCCCTGAAATCTTTCAGGGGTATTTTGGTCAATTTATTTCATGTAAAATATGTTTTTGATATGTTTCAAAGATTCACCTATTTTTTATGTACACACTCTCCAACTTTTTAAGTGATTTGACTATCTAGAAAAAAAAATAAAAATTCAAATACTACCAGACATCCATGATCGTCAAATCGGCCCAAATTCAATCTGGGCCGTTGGGTTCATTTTTTCCTGTGAGCTAATGAGCTCACCATAGCATCTTCCATATATATATATATATATATATATATATATATATATATATATATATATATATATATATATATATATATATATAGAGAGAGAGAGAAATGAAACTATAGGACCCTCCCACACCCATGTGATAACTTTTCCAAAGATCCGTGCGAACTTTAATGGTGATCCTTTGGGGTCCTAGACTCATATATATATATATATATATATATATATATATATATATATATATATATATAGGAAAAGGTTCTTGTACGCTCATGCGTGTACCACTACAGTAAATGTCCAATGGCTCAGATCGAATCTGGGTCGATCTGACGGTCACGGTTGTCCGAGAGTATTTGAATTTTAATTCTTTTTCTACAAATCAGAACGATATGAAATTGTAAAAAATTAATTGGCCAAAATACCCCTGAAATATAAAAACAATAATTTACTAAAAATTAGTTGGCCAAAATACCCTTGAAATGTTTTCAAAGGTATTTTGGTCAATTTGTTTCATGTAAAATATTTTTTTGATATGTTTCATAGATTCGCCTATTTTTTATGAATACACGTTCTAAATTTCAGATAATTCCGATTTGTACAAAAAAAATGGAATAGAAAATACTACCGGACATTTGTGATCATCAGATCGGCCCAGATTCTATCTGGGCCGTTCGGTGTTTACTGTATCGGTACACGAATCGGCATACCGTATATATATATATATATATATATATATATATATATATATATATATATATATATATATATATATATATATATAACAAAAGGATTTTTTATATGGTTTCATGAAATATGTACTCAATATAACATTCACATTCCTCAATTTCCTCAATTTAATACTATTTAAACAATTGAAGAAAAAATTTATGTAAGTACAAATGGAACTACTACTTCTAGTACCCATCCTCGTGTCAAAAGTATTATACTCAAAGGTGTCAATACTCCACCAGTAAAAGGAGAACCACCTCAATCCCTATATGAAATTATTACCACACCTTATAAGGTTGTACCTAAGGATATGATAAAGAAGCATGAATTAATACCACATATTATTGAGCAAAATAATTATATCAACTTATACATGCAATCGTTAGGAAAACAAGCAGAAAGGATAGAAAGATTGGTTACTCCTCAACCCAAGGGAGTAACCCCTCCTATGCCTAAAGCTGTTTTATTTAAGCCACCTCCAGAACTTAATAAAACAAAATTCCATATAGGAGAAGATAATAAAACACTAATGGACCAATTAATATCTAAATTAACCCAATTAGATATCAAGGGCATTCCGTTCCCAAAATTAAGCACTCCTATGCCAATACCCAGTAGTTCGGTACCTCTATCTAATATTCCAGAATCTTCAGATAAAGGAAAAATAAAGACTTTTGAGCATGAGACTTTAATGCTCCAAGAAGAGGAACCAATTATAGAAGATACCATACAAAACCAAGAATCTGCTTTTATGGATACTTCACCTACTGATTTAAATAGAATCGCATACGGTAAAACATGAAAACCAATTACAGCTTTACCATACTACAAGAGACCTACACCTGTTGATGTACAACTAGAAGAGGATGCTATCCAACAGGCTGTTTCCTATTCAGGAAGATCAATTGTCAACTAGACAATATATGGTTTATCAGAACTAAAAATACTAGATGTCATGAGACATATGACAATGTTTGCTTCAGCAAATAAAATGGCAGGCAATCCAGATCAAGAGGTTGCCAAAGCAATAGTTAATGGATTTACTGGCTGGTTAAGAGGCTGGTGGGATTTCTATGTTAATGATGAAACTAAGAATAGAATCCTTACCAATACAAGACAATGGACTGCCAGAAATGAACAAAATCAAGCAATAATTTATACTGAAACTGATGCTGTAAACACCTTGATATATACCATTACTCTGCATTTCGTAGGAAGCACAGCTTTACTAGCAGCAAGATCAGAAGACTTGCTGGCTAATCTTCGATGTCCTACATTATCTCACTATAAATGGTATAAGGATGTATTTTTCTCAAGATTACTTATACGAGAAGATTGTCAGTTAGACCATTGGAAAGAAAAAATTATTGTTGGTGTACCATACCTATTTGCAGAAAACGTCAAAGAAAGACTAAGAAAGAAACATAATGGAGTTATCATATACTCTACATATACACTTTTAGAATTATCAGCAGAAATATGTGCTGAAGGATTAGCTTTATGTACTGATCTTAAACTCAAAAGACAACTTGATAAACAACAAATTACCAAGCGTAAAGAACTTGGTGATTTTTGTGAACAATTTGGTTATCATCTAAATAGAAAACATAATAAACCTGAAAAATTATATAAGAAAAAGAAAAAATATAAAGAAAAATATAAAAAAGATAAAGGACATAAACAATATAAGAAATCCAAACATAAGAAATTTATAAAAAAGTTTTCTCCTAATAAAAATAAAAAGAAAGTACCTGTATGCTATAAATGTGGAAAACTTGGCCACTATAAACATCAATGTAAAGTAAAAAAGAAAATAGATGCTTTACAATTAGATGTTTCAGTAAAATCACAATTATATCAAATTATCAATTATGATTCATCATCTTCAAATACAGATTCTGCCACATCACTCATAGGAAATATCCAAGATGACAACCTAATATGGACAGAGTCATCTGATTCTTCAGATTCTTCTACTGATACAGATTTATCTCATCCAATGGAAGAATCCACGTGCACTTGTCACATCCCCTCACATAATCTTCATATGCTTACCCAAGAAGATAATTTAATTTTAGATCTCATAGAGAAAATTACAGATCCAGAAGAAAAAAGATCTGTGATTACAAAATTTATAAATCTAGCAAAAACACCTCCTATTAGTAATATACCTGATGAATATAATTTTGCCTCTATTATGAAAAGAGTTAGTGAACAACACTTCACTAAACAAAAAGAACCTTCTATCTCATACTTCAAACAAGAAATCAATAAAGTCAAGAAAGAAGTTTCTCAGCTCAAAAATAGGATTAAAATATTAGAATTACAAAATTTGTCTAATCAAAATACATATACAGATAAAATAGAATTCAATCATCTAGTCACCACTTATAGTCCTGACCCACCAGGAGATATACCAGAAACCTCAGAAGCCAAACCACTTCTGATCACAGAACAAACTTCTTCTATGAATCTTTTAGATAAAATTATGATTCAAAAATGATTTGTTCAAGTTACTATCATAGTCGCAGAAGACTATCGATTTCAAACATCAGCCTTAATAGATTCAGGAGCTGATCTTAATTGTATCAATGAAGGATTAGTACCAACTAAATATTTTGATAAGACAACTCAAATCTTAAATACTGCAGATGGCAGTAGACTCTTTATAAATTATAAATTATCTAATGCCTCTGTTTGTAATAATCATCAATGTATCCAAACACCATTTATCATGGTAAAATGACTAAACCAAGTTGTTATTCTTAGAGTCTCATTCCTTACATTATTATATCCCCTATCTATAGGTCATACAGGAATATCTTCTAATTATCAAAATGTACCCATACATTTTGACTTTATTCATAAACCAAAATTAAAAGAAATCAATAATGTCAAAAGTCAATTACAAAACAAAGAAAATTTTCTTTGTACGTTAAAACAAGAAATTAAATATAAATATGTGGAAGAACAATTACAGAATCCTTTAATACAACAAAAGGTTCAACAAATTCAACACCAAATAGAAACATCTATCTGCAGTGAACATCCCAATGCCTTTTGGGAAAGGAAAAAACGTAGTATTAGTCTACCATATGAACCTGGATTTGATGAAAGACAAATCCCTACGAAAGCAAGACCAATACAAATGAATACTACTCTATTAGATATGTGTAGAAAAGAAATTGCTGAATTTCAAGCAAAAAAGCTCATCAGACCAAGCGCATCACCATGGAGTTGTGCCACTTTCTATGTCAACAAAAATGCTGAAAAGGAACGAGGAGTTCTACGATTGGTAATTAATTATAAGCCATTAAATAAAGTTTTACAATGGATAAGATATCCCATTCCCAATAAAAAGGTTAGATCGAGTAGCCAATGCTTATATATTTTCGAAATTTGATATGAAATCAGGATACTGGCAAATTCAAATCAAAGAACAAGATAAATATAAAACAGCATTCAATGTACCATTTGGACAATACGAACGGAATGTAATGCCATTTGGACTTAAAAATGCTCCATTCGAATTCCAGAAAATAATGAATGATGTATTCAATGCTTATTATCTATTTATGATTATCTATATTGATGATGTATTAATTTTTTTTGAATCCATAGATGAACATATAAAACATATTAATACTTTTATACATGTTGTACAGCATGCTGGATTAATTGTATCTGCTAGAAAAATTACTCTATTTAAAATAACTATTAGATTTTTAGGACACAATATTCATCATGGTACCATTATTCCTATAGATCAATCCATACAATTTGCCCATAAATTTCTTGATCAAATATTGGACAAAAAAGAACTGCAAAGATTTTTAGGATGTTTGAATTATGTTAGTGATTTTTATCACAATCTTGCTATAGACGCAAAACCTTTACATGATAGATTAAAAAAGAATCCACCACCTTAGACGGATATTCATACCAAGGCAGTACAAATAATTAAAAAGAAAGTCAAAACTCTTCTTTGCCTTTTTCTTCCTCATCCTACTGCTTTCAAAATAATTGAATGCGACGCTTCAGAGTTGGGATTAGGAGGAATCCTCAAACAACGCGTAGATGATCATGAACAACTATTCAGGTATACCTCTAAAGCTTGGAATCCAACCCAACAAAACTATTCTACGGTAAAGAAAGAATTACTTGCAATAGCCCATTGCGTTACAAAATTTCAAAGCGATATTCTTAATCAACAGTTTCTTATTCGAACTGATTGCAAAGCTGCCAAGGACATTCTGCAAAAAGATGTTCAAAACCTTGTTTCCAAACAAATATTTGCTCGCTGGCAGGCTATACTTTCTGCCTTTGATTTTACTATTGAACACCTTCACGGTTCTTATAATTCCCTTCCTGATTTTTTAACCCGTGAATTTTTACAGGGGGGCAACACTGACGCCAATGACGAAACACCACTATCACTTGCACAACAGCTCTTTGCAGCTAATCAAAATAATACTTTGTCCAATCCACCTACTCTAATGGGCTATCGTAGCAATTCCTCTCGCAATGAAAAACGCCCTTTGACAATAATACCATTTGAAGGTGATAATCCGCCTTTGGCTACCCTTTCACCTTCCATTTTACCTATTCACCAAATCACTTATCCAGACACTAATACATCCACTCCAGCTTATACTCCAGCTCAATCAAGGCCAACCCAAAGGCCTAATGTTCCTCGTTCTCCATTTATTGAAAGAGCATATCTCATGGATAGTACAGTAGATGACCATCATACTAGCATAGATCCCATCAAACTTTCTCCATTATATCTTATAAATCATTTGAATCCAACCAATGGAGTAAAAACTCGTGAGTACTATGAAGCCATTCTCATGGAAACAGGATCCATCTCTGTTGTCCATTACTACCAACAAAATACCAGAGTAATTGCATATTCCAAAATAAAGATCAAGAAATTGCTTTCTTATGAGGAGTGGGGTTGCAATCCCGCTCAGGGAAAAAAACTACATAATCCTAATTTTTCGTACAAATATTATAAATATACCGAGTACATAGAAGCCTGGCATTAAATGTTTTATTCTCAAAATCCAAATAATACTCATAGCTGGTATATTCAATTTCGGTTACCAATTTTCGAACGATTCCCCAATTGGTTTAAAAATTGGTTTTTAGTTTGGGGATCAACAACTGCAATTTTACCTCCTGCTTTCCAAAAAGTGCAGGAACAATTTGTTCTATTCAATAATAGTGATAATAATACAGACAATCACCTTTACTTTGTTGCACTGTATCAACTTCCATGGATTATGAAATGGGAATTCTCAATCTCTGTCAATAATACAACTGACCATACCTATATTCCACGCTTTGGAAAAACCATCTCAGTAAAATGGTGGGATATATTCAACATGGATCCCACAACCATAGTTCCCAAACGCATACCTCCACAAAAACCTATATATAACCCCAGTCCAAGTAGACATAATACTGGCAATACTTCCTTTGACTTCCCCACATACTTGAGAAATATGTTGCAAACAAACCCTAATGCCTCCAAAGAAACCCTTAAACAACAAATGAAGGAGATATTTGCAGAAGCAGGAAGAAAGCCGGTCTCATCAGATGAGACCGTACAGTCATCACCAGCTTATACCAATAGATACTTTCCCCTGAAAGAAACGGACCCCGAAGAAGAAGAATATGATCCAGACAAATGCAGCCAAAGACCATGACCCTTTGCTGCCAAGATTGTGGCCGACAAGACTCACTCATATACGATAAGCTACTACTGTTCCAGGATGCCATTCCACCAACATAAACGACAAGCCATTACTATTCCAGGATGCCATTACTATGCCCACCGACATAAAGGACAAAGTTGCCAACACTGTAGCAACATGTAGTGTCAAAAGACTTACTATTCCCTGATACTCTTTTGTCCAATTCTGTTGACAAAGACAAAAGCCTTTTTAATTTTCTTTTTGGTTTTTGTTTTCTTCCTCTGACAGCATCTTTATTTACGTCTAGTCTTCTTTTGCTTTCTGTCTTGTCCTTACCCTTTATCACTTCCTTCGCAATGAAGGCATCTCCGCTCGCCTATATAAGGGGTTCCTCTTCCTCAAAGGAGGCAGGTCGCTCTGGAGCTCCTTCTCAACATTTTCCTCCCTTCTCCTCTACTCGTTCTCAGAATTTCTCTTCCCTTCTCCTCGGTTCTTCTCTCTCTCAGAATCTACTCCTCTGTCTTTTACCTGCTCCACATCTACTGCAACAGTTATCCTGACCTCATAGCTCATGACTTCCAGGTCACATATTTTACCTTAAATTCCAGGTTCTATCTTCTCCTCGTATAAACATTCCTAGCATGTGTGATTGTAATTTTCACTCTCTCCCTTCCTATTGCCCTCAACACTGGAAACTCTTTTCCAGTTATTGCATATGTAAACAGTAAGTTTGTTTTTACAATTTGTAGTTACAGTTTGTTTTTACAGTTTGTCTGTAAACATTGACAGTTTGTATACAGTTTGTATAATTGTGGTTTTACAGTTTTTCTTCAGATGTACTACTCTGTACAAATTTCTGTATCTATACAAAGCTCTATTAAAGGATCTTATAGTTTGATATAAAGTATTATGAACTAAACTAAGATGTTATCTGATGCAATTCAAAATAGTATTTAGTATCAAAATAGGCAATCATAACCACACACAGTGGTTAGTAATAGATATATCAGTCATACCCTTCCTTTTCATACTTCTATTCTGTCTAAATTATTATAGAATTTTACAAGAAATAGTAAAGTATAATAGCCTAATATTCACATACTTAATATAAACAATAGCCCAAAGAATTCACTGTCGATCCTGGTGCGTTTGTATATATATATATATATATATATATATATATATATATATATATATATATATATATATATATATATATATATATATATATATATATATATATGTGTGTGTGTATGTGTGTGTGTGTGTGTGTGCGTGTGTGTGTGTGTGTGTGTGTGGAAAAGATGAGATTAGCCAGCTAGCTCATTTGAACTTATGAGTCCAACATCCTAGATTGAATTTGGGCCGATCTGACGATCACGGATGTCTGGTAGTGTTTGAATTTTAGTTTTTTTTCTACAAATTCAAATCACTTGAAATTAGGTGTATGTTTATAAAAAATAGGTGAATCTTTGAAAAATATCAAAACAATATTTTACATGAAATAAATTGATCAAAATTAACCCCTGAAAAGATTCGAGGGGTATTTTGGTCATTATTTTTTTGGGAATAATTTTTTTATATAATTATTTGGTGCGCGCCTTGATGAGAAAAACACAAATCTAAAATTTCAACTGATTTAGATTTGTATAAGAATAAATAAAGTTCAAGCACTACCGGACATCTATGATCGTCAGATCGACCTAGATTCAATCTGGGCCGTTGGGCTCATATATTCATATGAGCGAGTGGGCTAATCCCATCTTTTTCCACACATATATATATATATATATATATATATATATATATATATATATATAAGCAATAATCCAATGCAACAGTTGTATCATAATATAATGCAACAACACTTCTAGAAAACCATGTTTGTGGTATTTGTATGACCCCAAATTTTGCGTACACACTCACTTCATCTCAATAATCAATCTCAAAAAATAATAAAAGTTCAATTTGAACCCTAGATATGGTCAAAATGATCCTCTCCAAAAACGAATCTAGACCATTCATTTTGTGAATTTCAAGATATTAGCCTTTGTAAACTTAAAATCACTTTTTTCTTTTTTAACATTGTTCATTTAATGATAATAAAGCCATACAAAATAATTGGAAATGAAAAAATCTTTCTAAGGCCTAAATTTAAGCATCTTGCCAAAATGAAAGGCCTATGTTAATTGGGTTAAAAAAATACTTTCTAGATTGTGTTTTCAATTTTTTATTTGTTTGTGATTGTTCATTAGAATGAAAAAAGTTGACATTTCAAAATTTGGATCAAACAAATGGCCATAAGATAGTTTTTTAAGGTTATTGCATCATATTACTATACAACAATTGCATGAAGTCATTGCTATATATATATATATATCCAGGAAAAAGCTTCTGTGAGCCAATGGGCTCACAAGAAAAACTGAGCCCAATGGCCCAGATTGAATATGGGCCGAACTAACAATCATAGATGCCCAATAGTATTTGAATTTTAATTTTTTTTTTCGACAAAGCCAAATCACTTAAAATTTTAGTTGTGTATTGATAAAAAATAGGTGAATATTTGAAAACTATTTTGCATAAAAAGAAATGAACAAAATACCCCTGTTATTTTTTGGGGGTATTTTGGTCATTTTTAATTTACGGATTATTGCTTTTATATTTTTATTAGGTGCGTATTGATTAGAAGAATATTCACCTAAAATTTCAAGTGATTTTAATTTGTAGAAAAAAAATTAAAATTCAAACACTCTCGACCATCAGATCGGCCCATATTGAATATATGTGTGTGTGTGTGTGTGTGTGTGTGTGGGTTTGTGTGCGTGTGTGAGTGTGTGTGTAATGATCCTATAGGACTCTCCCCCACCCATATGTGTAGGATCCTAAAAGATTACCATTAAACTTGACATGGACCTCTAAAAAAGTTATCTTATGGGTGTAGGACTTGACTTTTCTATAGATATGTGCCAATTTAATGGTGATCATTTGGGGTTTTACACACATGGGTGGTGAGTGTAGGACTTGACTTTTCTATAGATCTATGCCAAATTTAATGGTGATCCTTTGAGGTCTTACACACATGGGTCGGGGAGGGTCATATAGGATTATATATATATATATATGTATATATATATATATATATATATATATATATATGGAAAATGCTTATGTGAGCCAATGGGCACACAAGAAAAAATGAGCCCAAGGGCCTAGATTGAAACTAGGCCGATCTAATGATCACGGATGCCTAATAGTATTTGAATTTTAATTTTTTTTCTACAATAGCGTAGATTGAATCTGGGACGATCTAACAATCACGGATGCCTAATAGTATATATATATATATTCCAATGCAACAGTTGTATCATAGTATAATGCAATGACACTTCTAAAAAACCATGTTTATGGTATTTGTAAGACCTCAAATTTTGCACACAAATTTTCTTCTTCTCAATAGTCAATCCCCTCAAAAAAAAAGTTCAATTTGAACCCTAGATATGGTCAAAATGAGTCCCTTCCAAAAACGAATCTAGACCTTTTATTTTGTGAACTTCAAGATCTTAGCCTTTATAAACTCAAAATCATTTTTTCCTTTTTTAACATTGCTCATCTAATGATAATAAAGTCATCCAAAAAATTTGGAAATGAAAAAAATCCTTCTAAGGCTTAGATCTAAGTATCTCACCAAAATGAACGGTCTATGTTAATTGGGCTAAAAAAATACTTTCTAAGTTGTCTTTTCAATTTTTTCTTTTTTTTGTGATTGTTCATTAGATTGAAAGGAGTGTATAGTTCAAAATTTGAATCAAACAAATGGCAATAAGACCGTTTTTTAAGGTCGTTACATCATATTACTATACACAACGATTGCATGAAATCATTGCCCTATATATATATATATATATATATATATATATATATATATATATATATATATATATATATATATATGGAAGATACTACAAAACGCCTATAGGAGAAAATGAACAGTGATTTCGTCTACCCTCATCACCGTCCAAAGTGCATCGTAAGGTCACAATTGTTCGGTAGTGTTTTATTTTTACCTTTTTTTCTACCTGAAATTGGGTGTCTGTGTTCATAAAATATAGGTGAATCTATGAAAAATATCAAAAAAAATATTTTACATGAAAAATATTGACCAAAATACCCCCAAAAAGTTTCGAGGGTATTTTGATCAATTAGTTTTTTGCGAATTATTTTTTTTATATTTTTATTAAGTACATCTCACTATGATGTACACACACTCCAAATTTCAAGTCATTCCGATTTATAAATAAAAAATAAAAAATAGAAAAACACTACTAAACAATCGCGATCGTGCGATGAACTTTGAACGGTGATGAGGATAAGAGAAATCACTGTTCATTTTCGCCTATAGGCGTTAGAAAGACTTTGCCTCTATATATATATATAGGAAAAATTTTATATAAGGTTACAACCTTAAAATGTAGAATTACATATGCACCTCAAAATCTATTGGAAATGTTGCTTTAATGTTGAGAAAATCCCCCTCCATTTGATCATCTCGACTTTGAGATGTATGAATGTAAAAAAAAGAAAAACTTTCAGTCTAAAAAATAGTGCATCTTGCAACACATTATCTAGGCCATCCATTTTTAAGATTTTCATATTTTTATAGATCTCCTTGATATTAACTATTTTTGGAGTTTAAAATCTTCTAATTAGATATGAAAATAGATTTTAAGATAATCCTAAGAATTTTTTACAATAAAATTACATGTTATGATAAAATTTGGAGGTGCACCTTAATTGGATTATTGAAGGTTGCAACGTTATAGAAACCGCACCCATATATATATATATATATATATATATATATATATATATATATATATATATGGAAAAGATCCTATCAACCCACGGGCTGACAGCTACACTGTCAGCCAACGACCCAGATTGAATATGAGTCTGATCCAATAGTCACGACCTCATTTCATATTTCATTTTCATTTTTTTTCTACAAATCCAAATCACTTGAAATTTTGAACGTCTATTTTTTAAAAATAGGATAATCTAATAAAAATATAAAAACATTATGTCATAAAATATAAATTAATCAAAATACCCTCAAAAATTTTTAAGGGTATTTTGATCAATTTATATTTTGTAAATTATTTTCTTATATTTTTATTAGGTGCGCCTTCATGAGAAGAATGAACGTCTAAAATTTCAGATGATTTAGATTTATAAAAAAATAAAAATTCAAATACAAAATGATGTTGTGACCGTCAGATCGGCCTAGATTCAATCTGGGCCGTTGGCCGACATTATAGCAGTTAGCTTATGAGCTGACAGAATCCATTCATATATATATATATATATATATATATATATATATATATATATATATATATATATATGAGATTTTCTAGGGTTAACAACCCCTTAAATTATATAGGTTCAAGTTAGAGATCCTTGTGAACCGTATTTTTACTTTTAATGCCCTATATTACTTGAAGACCAAAGGATGTAGAACAATATTTTTGACTTTTTACTTGAAATTTAAAGCTCCTCTCTCTCACCTACCTTCTTATTCTTTCTCTCTCCTTGTTATCCTTCATCCTCTCTCTCTCTCTCTTTATCTCTCTCCTTTCCCTCCCCCATCACTGAAAATCTCTCATATGGGATCAAGAGAAAAAAAGAGATAAATAATAGGAAGGGGCATAGCAAGGTGAGAGAAAGAATAGGAAGGTGGATAGCAAGGAGAGAAAAAGAATAAGAATGCGTGTAAGAGAGAGAAAAGCTTTAAATTTTAAAATTCTATTTTTTTTAAGTTTGGAAGTAAAAAGTCCAAAATGACCTTCTGCATTTGGTCTTCACAAGGGTATCTAACTTGAACCTATGTAATTTGGAGGGTTGTTAACCCTAAAATATCCCTATATATATATATATATATATATATATATATATATATATATATATAGTTAAAGGGCCACTTTTAAAGCTTAAAATAATGGTTGCAGGTTTGGAGAAAGAGGTGCGATTTGGTTGGAAAGCCCCTTTGACCCCGAGTGTTATATATATAACCCAGGGTGTTATATATATACATATATATATATATAAAAGTCTTATGTGAGCCAATGGGCTCACAAGAAAAATGAGTCCAAAGGCCCAGATTGAATCTGGGCCCATCTAACGATCACGGATGCCTGATAGTGTTTGAATTTTAGTTTTTTTTCTACAAATTCAAATCATTTTAAATTTTAGAGATGTGTTGATAAAAAATAAGTGAATATTTGAAAAATATTAAAAAAATATTTTACATGAAAAATAATGACCAAAATACCCTCATAAATTTTTAAAGGTATTTTGGTCATTTTTTATTTTTCAGATTATGTTTTTTATATTTTTATTAGGTGCAGCTTGATGAGAAGAATATTCATCTAAAATTTTAAATGATTTAGATTTGTAGAAAAAAAATTAAAATTTAAACACTCTTGGCCGTCAAATCAACCCAGATTCATCTTAACCATTGGGCTTATACTATTTTGTGAGCTAGTGGGCTCACCTTAGCATCTTCTATATATATATATATATATGTATAGATAAAAGCTATAGTCAATGGATAGATGTATCATTGTTAGACATCACTTTTAAAGCTTAAAAGAATGGTTGCAGGTTTGGAGAGAGAGGTGCAGCTTAAAAGAATGGTTGCAGGTGTGGAGAGAGAGGTGCGATTTGGTTGTTGACCACTGAGAGGGGTTGCTATACGCTGGGAGACCAGCCAAGGGGTCATCCCCTCATGGCTGGAAAGCCCCTTACCCGGGATTTTATATATATATATATATATATATATATATATATATATATATATATATATATATATATATATATATATATATAGGAAAAAGCTTGGGTGAGCCCACTAGCTCACAGGAAGAAATGAGCCCAACGGCCCAGATTGAATCTGGGCCGATCTGAAGATATATATATATAGGAAAAAGCTTGGGTGAGCCCACTAGCTCACAGGAAGAAATGAGCCCAACGGCCCAGATTGAATCTGGGCCGATCTGAAGATCACGAATGTCTGGTAATGTTCGAACCCGAGGTGTTCTGAACGTGCTGCTGATCATGAGGTTGAAGATGGTGTATCCTTGGGTTATGCGGACTATGATGGTGTGGAAATTGGTTGTATGGGTATCAAGTCTCAAATGCGTTAGGAACGTGCAGTCATGGATCTTTCAACCATAGCTCGATCTGATGATAAGGATGAAAATTTGATGCATCTCAAATTTGTGACTGTGAAGAATCTTCTTTCGGAGATTGTTTCAGAAAGCAATAGGGATGCGGATCATAGACCTACCTGTGAGTTTTGTGACAAAAGAAAATAGTTGTTGGAACAAAAGGACATCATCTAACCTCCTATTCGGAGAGAAGGGAATTCAGAGCATGGTTTCTTACTTTGATGATATTGAAACAGTTCCTAATGAGGTTGTTGAAGATCGTGTTGCTAGATGGGAGAATTGTCTCTTAGAGTATTTTCTCGGAAGGAAACTAGAATGCTTCTACATGAAAAATATCTTAAAGAGAATGTGGCAATTAGAGAAAGACCATAAGGTTTTCTCTATTGAAGTTGACTTCCTAAACTTTAGGTTCGAGAGCAAGATGGACATGGAGATGGCTTGAACCGGGGTCCATGGTTAGTAAATAAAAAATGCCTGGCCTTGCATGAGTGGGACCCGACAGTTACGCCTTCAAGGACAAGCAAGACAACCGATCCCAGTTTGGATAAAACTCCTGAATTTGCCCATGGTTTCTGCGAGCCTGAGTTACTTTTCCATATTACATAATCAGCCGGTAAACTGATCTTCATGGATAAACCTATTAGGCTTCGAACTCATGCTAAACCACGTATCTGTGTGGCCCTTGATCTTAATAAACCTCGTACAAAGGAGGTGTGATTAGAAATCAAAGGTAAATAATACAAACAACCAATTGTGTATGAGTTTATTCATGTTGCTTGCACAAGTTATAAAAGAATGGGTCAATCAGTTGATCTGTGCCAATCAACGATTCATGTGAAAACTCCAACTGATATCAATGGTGGTCCGATAAAGTTGCCAACAGGTGAGGAGGGTTGGCATGTGGTTAAGGGCAACTCGTTTACAAGAAAAAGGCTAAAGCAGTTCAATCAAACTCCTTCCAAGCCTTGATAAGCTTGATGGAGGATGAGGTCGTCATTGCTGCAACATAGACAGTAGCCATGACTGCTGCAAACCAAAGCTTAGGTGGAACTTCTGCGGATGTGCGGACGTTTCTACTGTTGGATTGGTGGACAATCCTAGGTTGCCACATCAGCAGGAGGACATGGTAGGTATTTCCAATATCGCGAGGGTAGGGTGCGTCATTCCCCCTACATCTTTGTGTTCTTGATAAGGATACAGAATCGAATTATGTTGCTCCTTCTGTTTCTATGGAAGATGATAACTCCAATGCTTTAATTACTGCTGATTTTGAACAACCTATCATTTATGGATCCGTGGAAATATCTCTCCGTTCTATTTCTAAGGAGCTGATCAAGGAAATTAATGAAATTGCGCCTTTGAATCTGTGGATCTCCTGTAGAAACGAAAAGCAATCTACGAAAATTAGAAAGAAGAAATAAACACAAAAGAAAGAGACAACCAACCACAACGCAATGATATACGTGGTTCTGCAACGTGCCTACACCTACAGGAGATGAGAACTTTTTTACTGGCAATGGAGAATAGGTTTACAAAAGCTCTCTTCCTCACGCCTCTCTAATTACATAACATTCTGTGTTTTTTCCTTAACCCTAGATGAACCTTCAATCGCAACAATATATTTCGAGTTTCAGATAGATGATACAAATTATCGAATACCCTTGTACAGATATATATTAATATATCGAATCAATGGCCCTCCAGAGTCATCTTTTTTACTCCACCTTGGCAGATCTATTTCCTCGTAATACAAGACATCAATCCTCAACATCTCCCACATAAGGGACTTGGTGAAAGGGTACAAGAGGATCTCTATTTAGTTGGCAAATCAACAGCTGGTGGTGCTGCCCTGGCCTTGCACCTAGATCTCATAAATACGTATATGAATGTGCACCTTAAGGAAGTTATTGATGATATACATTAGGTGGAGGTTGATATGCTGCTGATGAGGAAGTGCCAGGACTCCCTAAGTTAGTCGCTGCTACTGATTATGAGGTCGTTGTTGTTAGTGTGAGGTCTCAAGCAGAGGGTGTGAGCGATACTGAAATTACTGCCAAAGGGAAGTCGCCCCAGTTTGCTGCCGCATAGACCTCAGAGGCCACATCCAGCTCGTATCATGGCCAAGGTGCCCCTCAATGTGTTGTTGATGCTGGCAGGGCATTGCGGTCAAGTACTAGGTCTCGTAGTGGGGAGGCCCCTAAACGCCAATTTTTTGGGGTACAAAGAAGGCTCTAATAAAAAATCAGTGGTCCTTGAAGGATGTGGTTCCAATGGGTGGAGGAAAGTCTTCCTCCATAGGTAAACCTTTTACCCAATAATTTTATGTCTATTAGCTCTTGGAATGTTCGAGGTTTGAGGGGCGTGGTTGGGTCTCTGACATTGTTGAGTTAGTTAATAAGCATAATGTTGGAGTCCTGTTTCTTTTGGAAACCAAACTTTCTAGTGAATTGGTTAGAAGTTGGGCTCGAAAACTTGGATTCTATAACAATGTAGCAGCCAATGAAGTAGAGGGTAAATCATGTATTATGGTGTTATGGAACTCTTGTATTTTCTTTTTTTTGTTTTGTAAAAGTGTTGAATGTCAGTGATAAGATGATTACTGTTCAGGCAACACGTTTATGTATTGGATGCACCTTAACAGTTTTGGGTGTAAATGCGTTTAATGTGGTTGACCAGAGGGCAGCTCTTTGGGATCAAATGAGAGATACTTGTATAGCTACCAGGGATTATTGGTTAGTTCTCGGTGACTTCAACACGATTCTGGATAACACTAAAAAAATGGGGGGCATGAATTCTTTGTTGGAAATATGGCCCATCAAGTACGCATGAGGCATCAAGAGTTCACATGTTGAGAAAACAATTTCTCAATGAGGTGTGAGGGTCACCTCTTAGTCAGGATTTTATAGGTTAGCCTCGTGTTTTGCTGCAATCGACTAGGGCTTGGAGAATTCAAACGAGAAAAATAGAACTTGAGTACTTATTGAGTATTCGTCTTATATGGAATGGTCAAGACTTATGGGACATAAGTCTGTATCCTGACACGAGACCATTGCATGGCATGTGCATTTTCATTTAGTATGGCAAGCCACTCTTCCAAATGCATTATCCGAGTTTAAAGAGCCAGTGCACTTGTGCTTTGAGGGGACCCCTCTAATTGAGTTAGATTATGTCCCACAGAGGTATACATGTAATCCATTGAGAGTCAAATGATCGAAAGTTCTGGCTCAGAGGCTTTAATATGGCCAATTATTTGTCTCTGCTTTAGACTGTAGGACATAGGTCTATTGGGTCAATCTGAGACTCGACAGAACATCATTCAGGACTAGCCCAATGGAGTACTCCGATACCTATAGTTATTAGCCTGAGATCTCACTGTACCTATTGTTCGATTTTATAATAATGAAAAAAACCTAATAATTGCTAAAAAAATACTTTAAATATTTATTGTGAATTTTAGAGAATTTTTTAGATTTTTATTTGCTAACAAAATGAGGGTTTTCAAATTGTTTAACTCAAATTCCACTTTCGTTCTGACCTAGTAGTGGCATGTGGCATCTGAGTGGCTATAGGGCTGCCACATGGCACCCCATACCTCACTCTCGGATCATCGTCCAGTTGGGTGCTGATCCCTAGGTGGGGGACTAGATTGGTATTTGGTTGCTTGTTCTATAAGGGGTTGTGTTATGATGTCTTGTTATATTTTGTTATATAATGTTATATATTAAGACCCATTTTTTATCACATGTCTTAATTAACTCACACATGGGTCATGCATGACATGTGTGAAGTTTAATTAATTTATTTATTTGATATTAAAGAGAAAATACATTTTCAAATTTGAGTTGAAAAATATCTTTACACACGTGTGAAGGGGACATTATCTTTAAATTAATTGGTTTGAAATTTTAAATTGGCTTTGATAAAGTAGAATATCTCCACATGTGTGAGCTTTATCAATTACTTCTTTGCCCTTTAGCGTTTGTGGTTATCTACTCTAATGCATCATTAAAAAAAACTTAGGGTATTTTTGTAATGCCATATTGGATACAATTGGAACAAAAACATGAGTCAATAACAAAATGGTAAAGTGGCATAACTTAGGGTTAGGGTGAGTGATAATGGTATGAAATACCATCCCTTCATCCTAGTGGTTGGATGGAGATGGGTGGCTAAGTACATTAGCCTTTCATGTGCCTATCGATTAGTGCATCAAGGGTGTCGATTGAGTTCAAGGTTACACCCATGTTATAAAAACACATCATGAGATCTCAAACCCTAACTATCTCAACTCTAGAAGCATTTTGGAAAATTGTTGCTCCCCTCCTTCTTCTAAGGTTTTGTGAGAGAAAATTGAAGAGAGAGACCTTTTAGAGTTTCATTAATGGTGGTCCTCCTTTCTTATGCTTAAGTCCATAGTGTGCATTTATCAAGGTAAACTCCATTGAATTTTCTTTTCTCATAAGATCATATTCTTGGCATCTATAGTTGCTGGAGTTTTGAATTTAGAAAAGTTTCATTGCTCTTAGAATCCCCATTTGATCATCTTTTTTACCATGCTTATTCATAGTGTGGTCCTTCATGAGTTATAGCCTATAAGCATGAGAATCCATGATCATGCATAGTATCCATTGATTACTTTGCTTAAAATCTATCACATAATTTAGTCTCAGAGTGCCACTCAATTTACAAAAAATTTTCATCACGTTTATAGCTATGGGGGTTCATAATCTTTCCATACAAAACTGTTTTGATGATCCGAGGGACCACCGTGTGTAGTTTGGTCATAACTCTCTTCTTCTTTATCTGATTCGATTCAGACCTTTTGCATTCTGTTTTGGTTGATAATACTAGTGTGTTGAGATATTAAGAAGTGATTTTAAGGTGTGTAATTGCTTCCCATTTGGATTAGACATTCTTATGAGAATGAACCACTTTTGTACAATCCGAATTGACAAAATTAAGTCCTTATAGGGCCCGATTGCGTGGCCTCGACACAAGGGGTTCGAAACATGGCTTCCCTATTTTAATTTGGCATTCTTATTCTCTGTGTAGTTGATTTTATTCCTTTTTTTTTTTTTTTTATTAGTTGCATGATGTATTTAAGCTTTGGGACATAGTTTATGTAATTGGTGCGATGAAAGTGTAATTCATAAACTAGTCTTGCTTTATATGTACTTGCCCCATAAGGGGTTGGTATTTGAGTTTATTTACAGTGGTTATACAAGGTTAGAAATGGTTGTAATTTTTATTTAAAGGATTGTAACTTATTTACTTAGCTTCAATTTTTTTTAGCAAGTGGCTTGTTGAAGGTGTCCATTTTGGCTTGAAAATTTGCTTAGTCTTTGTATCCACTATCATTCTTTACCACCGGATTTCAATGAATTTGCACAAGCTTTGGCTGATTTTGCATTAATTGACTTAGGTTCAGCAAGGGGGTGGTTTTCCTAGTCTAATAGCCAAATTAGGAGAAGATGTATCAAATAACACATTGACCGTGCCCTAGCTAATATGGAATGGATTTTACCCTACCAGGAGTCCAAGGTAGAATTACTCCTTATGGGTAATTCAGAGCACTGTTTGTTACATCATACACTGTCAACCTGAATTCCAGTTGGACCGAAACCTTTCAAATACTTCTTGCCTTTGCCTCTATCCCCTGGTTTTCTGGATATTATCTCTGAATCATGCCAAGTTGGAGTGGTGGGTATGCCTATGTTCCATTTTGTGTCAAAACTCAAAAGATTAAGGACAGATCTCAAGGATTGGAAAAGATTTTCTTTTGGGCATGCGAGGAATCAAATATCTAATACCAGAAGAAAGTTATTGCTTTTACATGATGACTTAAGTCATGATCCTTCGAATGAGGAACTTATGATGGAAGGGAAAACTTGTACGAATACCTTGCAACAACTACGCTCTCATGAAGAGAGTATGTGGGAGACAAAAATTACACCAAACTTGATTGAAGGATGGAGACTCAAATACCAGTTTTTTTCACTTGTTTACCATCATTAGGAGAAGATATGACAGGTTTTCCCTCTTGAAGGATCAAAATGGGGTTTTCTATGTCTTATGAGGAACCAATTTACGATCATATGATTGACTACTCTGAAGAATTACTGGCTCAGGAAAATAACATTGATCTCAATTTGGCTTATCACTTTCTTCCTCCTTCGACACTTAGTGAAAATCAGCGTAGTGAACTTATAAGGGATGTGTCAATAGAGGAGGTCAAAGCTTGTATTTGGGGAATGAAGAGTGAGAGTGCTCCAGGCCCTGATGGCTTTGCAGTTGCTGGGATGTGATTAAAAAAGATCTTTTTTTAGCTCTTTATGACTTTTTCAACAAGAAAAAACAAATTTTATGACTCTTTCAAAAAAAAAGAAATTCCTAAAATAAATTAAGTACATATTTATATGTCTTATTCTGAAAGTCAATACCCCTAGTGTTATGAAGGATTTCAAACCAATTGGTTTGTGTAATATCCTCTACAAAATCATTAGCAAACTCATTTCTAATATATTGAGAGAGCTCTGATTGATCCCAAACATGTTGTGTTCTTGAAGGGGAAATTGATCACTGATAATATTTTGATGGCTCATGAGCTCATTTCCCTATTGCATAGAAATTCAGCCATTCCTAAGATATGTCTTTAGCTTAACTTAAGTAGTGCCTACGATAGGGTATCTTGGGACTTTGTGCTTGCTCGGTTGCAATTAGGTTTCTCAGATCTAGATCTCTTTGTATCGTGGATTCGACATTGTATTACTTCCCCTTCATTCTCAGTGCTTCGTAATGGTTCTCCTAAGGGATATTTCAGAGGCAAGAGGGGCTTACGACAGGGTGACCCCATATCTCCATATATTTTCCCATTAGTTATGGACTTTATGGGCAGTCAATTAGATCATGCAATGCTGCAAGGATCACATCTTGTGACTTTTCCTTTTGGATATGACTATGGAGTTTCTCATTTATTCTATGTTGATGATGCAGTTATTTTTTGTGAGGTTTCTTTAGGTGTAGTGAGACAAATGAATTCTAATCTTTCTATTTTTGAAAATTCTACAGGGAAAAAATTGAATGTGAATAAAAACGAAGTCTTTTTCTTTGGAGCTTCCATGACGGTCAAGCATGTCAATTTTGAGGGAATTGACGTTGGGCAAGGGAACCCTTCCAGTAAGATATTTGGGTTTGCCTCTATTTCAAGGCAATCTAAAGCATTATAATTGCCAGAATCTGAAGGAGAAATTCATTGGAAAGATATTGAACTTGTCAGGCCTTATCTTTTTGTTATGCAGGCCGGTTACAACTGTTGAAATCAGTACGTAGCTCATCTGCCATTTTTTGGATCTTAGCATTTATATTACCCAGGCGCACATGTAACATGTTAGAGAGGCTTCAGTGGAACTTTTTATAAGCTGGTACAACTCACGGGATGGGGACTCATCTTGTGAAATGGAAAAATGTTTGTCTGCCAATAGAAGATGGGGGACTTGGGCTTCATGATGTGGTGGAATTCAATAATGCAGGAATGATGAAGTTGGCATGGAGAATTTTGGCTAACCCTTCCTCTCTTATAGCTAAATTCTTTAAGCATAGGTATTTCAAAAATAATTCTATCTGGGATGTGGACAAAACTATTTGTTCCTATGCATGGAAGGGCATCCAGATTGGGTGTCTCTCTTGCGCCACAACGTTCAGTGGATCACTGGGGATAGTACAACAGTTGATTTTTGGACAAGCCCATGGTTATTAGAGCGATCCCTTGTAAAAGATTATGGTTCTCATATTCAGAATGACCTGGGAGGTATTGCTAAGCCGAAGGTTTTAGAATATTTGTATAGCAAGCGCGCCCTTTCTACTTAAATGGGACATATGCTTAGAACAGAGAATCGGTGGACTAGACTTTGGAAGGAAGTGAAGGATGCTACAATCCCGTTTAAGCCACAACCAGACTTTTTGGTATGAATTCACTCTTCAAGTGGATTATTTTCAATTCAAGAAGCATGTACTTATATCCATCGTAAGTCCTCTCTATCAATTTTCAGGACATAGTCTTTCAGGTATCATCACAGGGCTAAGTGGTTCTCCTGGCTGAGCCTTTATCATCGACTTCCTACCTCTTTTCTCATGCAGCAGAGGGGCATCACCCTTGCCTCTGTACGCCTTTTTGTCTTTCTAATGATGACAATATATGTCATACGTTGCTTGAGTGTTTTTTTTCACATGGAATTTGAAGATCGATAGCATGGAGATGTGGAAAACATTTTATTCGGGGTTGTTCTATTGCAACCTTGTTAAGACAATAGTTAACATTCAGATTCAAGTCTGATGGCATCAGTAACATCTGGCTCCCTCTTTTCTTCACAACAATCTGGATGGTTTGGGAGGAGGAGGAGCATAATTATCACATGTTTCAAGGAAGAAAACTCTCGAGAGAGTAATTGATCTTGAGGATTATTTCCCATGTCTATGATTTGGCAGATGCTAAGGCTTGGTCCTATCATATCTCTGAGAAGATAATCATTGAGAACTTTCGGCTAACGTGATAACAACAAAGGATCAAGCTAACCAAATCAGTGGCATGGCCGTTTCCATATCCACATCATTTTAAGTTAAATGTAGATGGGTCCTCAATTCGGAATCCAGGGAGAGCAGGATGCCGAGGTGTCACTAAGAGGGATGATGGTTCTTCATTGCTGCCTTCTCTATTCCCTTGGGCACGACTTCTAATAATTCGGCAAAATTCTGTGGTTTAGAAGTAGGTGTTGATTTAGCTATTCAAATGAATTGCTTCCCTCTCCAAATTGAAAGCGATTCCTCCTTGCTGGTTCAAGTTATACAAGGCAATTGCAAATCTCCGTGGGTACTTCACACCAAAGATGCTAACTGCAAGTTCAGACTTGAGAACTATTTATGGTCCATTCCCTATGTTTTTCACGAGGACAATATGGTAGCCTATGCGCTGACTAAAAAAGCTACAGTTTTCGCAGTGGCTACCATTTGGCACTCAAGGCGTTCAGACTTTCTTCACCTCCCTCTACTTCATGATGTGGCACAATTACACTATTGTAAGGTTGTAAGATGCTATGATTGAATTTTTCCTATCTTATTAATAAAAACAGGGTAGGGGGCCTTCTCCCCCACTGACTTACCCAAAAAAAAAAAGAAAAAAGGGTAGATGTATCACAAGAATAAAAGGGAACCCTATCCTTAAATAGAATGCCAAGCAAGTGCCCCAAAAATACAAAATGTATGAACCAAAATATGTAGGAAACAAAGACAATCACATCTTTCTAGGATTGAGAGAGACATTATGTATTTGAAAAACAACGAGAAGAGAATAAAAAAAAAAAACATGGGTGTGGTTTCCATAAGGTTGCAACCTTAAACAATCCAATTAAGGTGCACCTTCAAATTTGATCATAACATATAATTTTGATGTAAAATATTCTTAGGATTATCTCAAAATCTATTTTAATATCTAATTATAAATTTTTAAACTTCAAAAATAGTTAAAATCAAGTAGATCTGTAAACATATGAAAATTTTAAAAATAGATGGACTCGATAATGTGTTGTAAGATGCATTATTTCTGGGACTCAAAATCTTTTTTTCTTTCATAATCATACATCTCGATGTCAAGATGCTCAATTAGAGTTTTCAACATTAAAATAACATTTTTTGATGGATTTTTTAGGTGCATCTGTAGTTCTACATAAAGTTGCAACCTTATATAAACTTCTTTCAAAAAACATATGGACTTCGAGTTATATATATATATATATATATATATATATATATATATATATATAATTGAAGCTCTAAACAATCAAATTAGAACCCACCTCAAAACTTTCGCTAAAAGAGGTTGTTTTGATGCCCAAATATTCTCAAATTGATCATCTCGATATCAAGATGCATGGACATGAGAAAAAAATGAGTTTCAAATTTTGGAAATAGTGCATCTTGCAATGCATTTTTGGACGGTCAATTTTCACGACTTTCAAGTTTTTATAGATTTGCTCGATCTACCCTATTTTTTAAGCTCTAAATTTTATAATTGAAGATGAAAATATATTTTAAAGCTATCACAAACATTTCCAATATTGAAATTATATTGCTCGACATTATTTTAAGGTGGGCTCTGATTTGATTGTTTAGAGCCTTGGCTCTATACAAACCACACCCAGATATATATATATATATATATATATATATATATATATATATATATATATATATATATATATGACAAATAATCATGTGAGCCAATGGGCTCACAAGTAAAAATGAGCCCAACGGTCCAGATTGAATCTAGGCTGATCCAACGATCACGGATGTCCGATAGTGTTTGAATACATGTATGTTCATAAAAAATAGGTGAATCTTCAAAAAATATCAAAAAATTATTTTACATCAAAAACTTATCCAAAATACCCCCTTAAAGTTTCGGAGGTATTTTGGTTAATTTTTTAACGGATTATTTTTATTTTTTATTATTAAGTACGGCTTGATGATAAGAACACACGGCTAAAATTTCAAGTAATTTGGATTTGGAAAAAAAAATTCAAATTCAAACACTACCAAACATCCGTGATTATCAGATCAGCCCAGATTCAATTTGGGCCGTTGGGCCCATTTTTTCTTGTGAGCCCAGTGTCTCATAGAAATATATATATATATATATATATATATATATATATATATATATATATATATATAAGATGCTAGGGTAAGCCCACTATCTCACAGGAAAAAATGAGTCCAACAACCCAGATTGAATCTAGGCCGATCTGACTATCACGGATGTCCGATAGTGTTTGAATTTTTTTTTATTTTCTACAAATCCAAATTACTTGAAATTTATAGCACGTGTACATCAAAAATAGGTGAATCGTCAAAAAATATCAAAAAAATATTTTACATCAAATAAATTGATAAAAATACCCCCGAATGGTTTCGAGGGTATTTTGGTAAATTTTTTCACGAATTATTTTTTTTATGTTTTTATTAATTGCAGCTTGATGAGAAAAAAATAGGCCTAAAAGTTTCAGTGATTTGGATTTGTAAAAAAAAAAAGTTAAAATTCAAAAACTACCGAACATCTGTGATCATCAGATCGGCCCAGATTCAATCTTGGTCGTTGGGCTCATTTTTTCCTGTGAACTAGTGGGCTCACCCAAGATTTTATATATATATCTATTAATAATGATCCTATAGGACCTTCCCCCACCCATATGTGTAAGACCCCGAAAGATCACTATTAAAGTTAACATGGATCTTTAAAAAATTATCATATAGGTGTAGGAGTTATAGATCCGTACCAAATTTAATAGTGATCCTTTGGGATCCTATACACATGAGTAGATGAAGATCCTATACAATCATTTATTTATATATATATATATTTTTTAAAATCCCCAAATCGTGAAGCATATCATTCCATTCATAATCCATCTTTTCCAAGGGCCCGCAGGTCATTTGTATATTTATTATAGGAGAACGAGCAAACATTTTTGTCCAGAATACAATACGTAACATGGCTCACCCATATTCGTGCTTCAAGGCAAAATTAATTTATATATATATATTTTAAAATCCCCAAATCGTGAAGCATATCATTCCATTCATAATCCATCTTTTTCAAGGGCCCGCAGGTCATTTGTATATTTATTATAGGAGAACGAGCAAACATTTTTGTCCAGAATACAATACGTAACATGGCTCACCCATATTTGTGCTTCAAGGCAAAATTAATTGTCTTTGAGAAAATAGAAAAAAAATATTTCTTTTTTCTGGTAGCTCAATGGGGAAGATCCCTTTACCCTAGAAGGAATGGAGAGCCCAATTAATTTTTCTTTCGCCTTTTGGGTGATTAAGCATCAAGCATGACAGAAACATCGATGGTTATGGCTACAAATGAATTGTTGCATTCAAGGTGCTGCTTCTCCCATCTCATTGATGATGCAGACTCCAAATGACCCATCTCATCAACTTCAAATGAGAAAGTCATGATATTTGGAATATTTTACAAGTTGTACTCAATATGCTATAAAAAAAGACAGACTCCTATGCCACAGATTCATCAATCACGGATAAGTTCCCTCGGGGGAAGAACAAATTAATGAATTGATAAACCTTACAAGAGAGGACATGGACTAATTCATTTGATGTAACCGTATAATAGGGATGGCATTTATGTCGCACAGGTTTTTGTTATGGATCTGTAAATTAGATAACTTTTCTAGCAGCAATAGCTACAGCAAGGAGGATTATTGGAGAAAAAAGAAGCCAAATGTAGGGGATAATGGCCTGTATCAATGCACCATCTTCTTCTTCGGCAATTGAGTAAGTGGGCGTATCTTCAACAAATGCTTCAAAATAATTCTGGTAACCAGTTGCCTTGGGAGAAATTGGGGAGCTACTAATTTTCATCATTTCCATTGCCTGTAATCACCCAAAGAGGCAAACCAGTATAGCCACTTTTTCAACAGAGCTCAGAAGCAACAGCAGAAAGGAAACCCTTAGAACATGCTAAAGGAGTTATGCCTGTTACCTCGAACCCAAAAATGAATTGTCTTGCTTTCTTGCTCACTTGCACATTAGGGTGGTTCTGAAGCTTCTCATACATTATTTGGGCCTCCTTCGACCTGCAACATTCATGGATCAAGTTTTGTAACATGGGATACATACGAGAAAAAAGGTGGTCTAAAATTCAAATCCATATTGACAACTCCTCATTTTCTACCATGCAATTTTAATTGATGTTGAAGCGAAAACACTGCATTCTTAACTTGTATCAGACTAATAAAACAAGGAAAAAGTTTATATAAGGTTGCAACCTTAAAATGTAGAATTACATATGCACCTTAAAAATCCATCGGAAAAAGTTGTTTTAATGTTGAAAAACCTTCTAATT
Organism: Amborella trichopoda; assembly: GCF_054954075.1. Taxonomy (NCBI): domain Eukaryota; kingdom Viridiplantae; phylum Streptophyta; class Magnoliopsida; order Amborellales; family Amborellaceae; genus Amborella; species Amborella trichopoda. The sequence continues at coordinate 15,620,216 of NC_142337.1, read as the reverse complement.
GATCATCTCGACATCGAGATGATTGAATATGAAGAAGAAAAGATTTTGAGTCTCAAAAGCACTGCGTCTTGTAACACATTATCTAGACCGTCCATTTTCAAGATTTTCATATGTTTGTAGATCTACTTAATTTTAACCATTTTGGAGTTTAAAATTTTATAATTAGATACGAAACTATATTTTCAGATAATTCTAAGAATTTTTTATGCCAAAAATAAACGTTATAATAAATTTAATTTTGGATGTGCGCCTTAATTGGATTGTTTAAGGCTGCAACTTTATAGAAACCACACCCATAAAACAATGATGGAAGCAAGCAATCAACACAAGCAACAGTAACTAAAATAATGCAAGTAATAACCTCAATATCTTATCATAATTGGAAACTTTATTACTAAACAATGATGTACACAAGCAAACTAATGAAAGTTAAGCCTATCAATCACTGATTCCATGCCCACATTTTATGTAGAAGCCAAAATACATACACGTAGTAGGCCTCTTCTTCCTGTAATACTATAGTAGCGGTATTCGCAAATTCGGCTGCAAATATTGACAGACAACCATCATGGAGGTCAGAGTTTGTGGTTTCACATAATAGACTCCAAATGAAACTCCTGTGCTGGCTGATGCCCAGGTTTAGCCAGCGCGAAAGGAGCCCCACATTACGGGTCACAAAATATAAAACTTCATAACCCTTGGGGCAAACGCCCAATTACAAATAACAATAACTGACACTTTACAGAGGAAACACACATGGAACAAAAATATTCAGGGGAAACGAGGGCTTCATGTAATTGTACAGGATTTTACAGCATGCACCAAGGGTGGCAAGTGGGTTGCAGATTCGGTGGCACATCTATGGAATAGTAGAGCTGGCCTCCATGTGGGACTAGATCCTTGATCTTTTATCTTTTGTCCCCTGCCCAAACATGACTTTACGTCAACTTCAGTCTGCGCCTTTGGTGCAACTTGATGTAAATAATTTCTCTGGGTATTCATACATGAACAATTTCGAGGACCACAAAAAAATTAAATAGTAGTGAGGTGAATCCTCAATAAAATGAAATAAAGCTAACTAGATCCAACATGCCAAATGATTACAACTGAAAAATGATCACACCCAGCATCCAAAAAAATTGTGATCCGAATCGTGAATCACCTGATCCTGATCAAGAATTAGTAGGCACCGCACTGTTTCCTTGTCTGAACCAGCAGGTTCTTAAATATATAACAAATAATAGGCAGTATCTTATTAACCAAGCTGAATGGCTTAGTTGGTTAGCGCTGACAGGCTATTAACCTTTGGTTGAGTGTTTAATAGAACTCCACTTCTAAAAAATTTGTGTACTTCAAGCTTCCTTTTTTTTTTTTTTATAAGCTCAAGATTTTTTTTTTTTTATATGCTCAAGATTTTTTTTTTTATTAACCATTTTTTTTTATTTTAATGTTAGCAAAAGCCAAAAAGAATCTTAAGAAGTAGGACAAATCAAACCTCCACTGCTTAGGAAAGCAGCAACACGCCATAACCACCGAATCCTTGCTCGATGATCAGAGCTATAAATAGTACATAGTACATACTATATTTTTCTCTTTTATTCTTTTGGGCCGGATCACTGGTCTGGCTGGTCTAGATCTGGATTGGTGGGTAAGCGATCCACCCACTGATCCATTTTTTAAAACACTGATTATATACCAATAAACACTAATACCATGACAAAAATAATTCACTCAAAGGACTAATGAAATTGCCAAATACAACAAAAGATTAAAAAAACTATTTCAAAAAACAAACAAAAAAAAATGCAATTACAAGGAAAGAACAGAGTTAAGAGGGATCTTTGAGCTTTATATTTGGAACACATTTTAAAAAAGTGGCTCTTACCTCTCCTTCACGTCTGCCTAATCCTCCTCTCCACCCTTAACACCCTCCTCCCCCTCACCACCTCCCCTCTTCCAACTCCTTCCCTTCTAAGAACTCCTCCTCTTCCTATCCCACAATCTATAAAACTTACAGTCAACTCCTCCAACCAAAAAAGGCCCCCCATCACCATTTTCAACCATAGAAGGCCCTGCATCTAGCGTCTGGTACTCTGACCCATTCCTCTTCCCCAGTTGCCCCCAATCTTCAGTCCTCTTCTCCTACTCCTCTCTCTGCACCTTTCTCTATCCCAATGGGCAGTAGACATGCTGCCTTCCAGCCCCAACAAAATGATGTTAAAGAGATTCAGAGGTGGGCTGCAAAAACTTAGGACGTCGCAGAACTTTCCTGCCAGAAACTGTCCTCGGAGGATCTCCTATTCTCCTTCCCCTCAGAGGAACCCTTGCTCAAAGCTCTAGGAAGCCACAACACTTGTTTCCATGGAGTGGCCCTTTCTCTCTCTTGCTGGAATGACATGGGTGCTTCAAAACCACAGAAGGTCTGGCTATTGGCGTCCCACATTCCTCTCCAGGCATGGAATATTAACACATTTCAGAAGATTGGAGAGGCTTGCAGAAAGTTTATCTCGGCTCATTGGAATTCTGCCGCTTCTCTGCCTCTTGGCACTGTTTGGCTTTTGGTTGAAGCCCTCATTCCCCAACTCCTTTGGCTTGAAGTTGACAGCCTCTTTTCAGAGTCTCGGTGTCTTGGTCATCTGCATCTCCTCCATCACCCTGCCTTGTTGATGACCACGGTGCATCTATGCCTGGACCACATGCGTTCTACAGGGCTCCGCACGGACTGGACCACAGTGAATCGCAAGCGTCCTTCAAAATCCAAGAGCCTCCTAGAATCCTAGATCTACGGTCCTATAAACTTATCTCCAAAATCCTTGCCTCTAGCCTTAGGGCAGTCTTAAGCTTAGTCATTTCCCCACCCAAGAAGCTTTTGTCAAGGGTCGCTAGATCCTGGACGAGGCTCTAATCACCCATGAGTGCATCCACTTTCACACCACATCCAAGACCCTAAGACTTGTCATAAAATTAGATTGGGAGAAAGCTTACAACCACGTAGATTGGTCAGTTCTTGAGGAAACTCTTAAAAGGATGGCCTTTGGGCTAAAGTGGAAAAATTGGATCACAAGGTGCATCTCTAACCCTATCTTCTCAGTGCCCATAAATGAGACACCTAAAAGCTTCTTCTCAACTAGTAGAGGTCTCCGCCAAGGCGATCCTTTGCCGCATTTCTTGTTCGCTATCATGGCTGAGGTCTTCAACACCTCAATCTCGAGGCTCTACCAAGCAGGCCTCTTGAGAGGATTCCAATCTAGTAATCAAGGCCCTTACATCTCCCACTTGCAATACACGGACGACACCCTCGTCTTCTGCGACTCCTCGGTGCAACATGTTGATACACTTATGCTATTTCTTAAGTGTTTTGAAATGACTACTGGCTTTAATGTCAACCTAGCCAAATCGAAAAATAATGGGAGTCTGCACATACCCATCTATAGTCCAATTACTCGCCGATAGATGGGCTGCTCTATTGAGAACTTACCTTGGACTTCGCCTTTGCCTTGCCATTCCCCGACTCTCGCAATGGAGTCACATAATCGACAAATTCGATCAGAGATTTGCTGCTGGAAAGGCAGGTTCCTATCCAAGGTGGGAAGACTCACACTAATTAAGGCCACCCTAGCCAACACTCATGTTTTAGATCTCTTTATTCCATATCCGTGCCTCTGTGGCCATGAGATTGCAGTGAATGATGAGAGAGTTTTTCTGGTCTGGAAAACAAGGACACAAGTTTCATATCATATCATGGCCCAAACTGTGTTTACCTAAATCTCAGGGGGGCTTGGGTGCTCGCAACTTTAGGGCTTGGGTGCTCGCAACTTTAGAGCCCACAATAATGCCCTTTTGGGCAAGTGGTGTGACCCAACCATGCCACCTTTGAAGGGAGATCATCAAGCACAAATATTGCTACAGCAATGACCATCGGACTCCTGAATGCAGAACCAGTGGGCTTATCTCTAGCTTTTGGAGGTCTGTCCTTCGATGCCACTTTCCTCCAACCATTGTTTCAAAAAGTGCTAGGCGGCCGGCGGGGTCCAGGTCGCCCAGCGCCTAGGCCTAGGCGGGCGCCCAGAGCCTGAGCGGCTCAGTAGAAAGAACAATGTCTCTATAGTCTATCAGTATAAGTATAAATGTATAACACATAAGAATTATGGATTTAGGGCATATCAAATGTATAGTACACAAGTCCACATGGCACACACTCCTCCATACTCCATAACCACAAGTCCAAATCAAAAACAGAAATCACTAACTTTGATTGCTCGATCTTCAAACTTTCACCTCTAAGATGTTTCTAAGGACTCAAAATCTTCTAAAACACTCTCTAATAGATTTATAAAATACCCAAAACTAAATCTAATATCAATGGGTGACGCTTAGATCAATTTTTCATAACTTTGAGAAACCCTTCGATCCTATGGAAATCACCAAAGACTAGTTTTTTGGGGTTTTTCTCACTCTAAAATAGGCTCTAATGGGTTTTAAGTTTCAAATGAACCTAAAACCCAAAATTTTGTCCCTTTAGTATTAAAAAAATGACCAAATAATGCCCTCAACGAGGGCATTTCCGCCCCTGGGCGGCCGCCTAGGCCGGGCACCTAGGCAGGCGCCCAGGGATATCCTCCTAGACTTGGGCAATGGGCAATTCACCCAGGCCTTTTGGACCGCCTAGGCGGTGCTGCCCAGGCACTGGGCGATTTACTTTTTAAATCACTGCCTCCAACGCATTCGATTTCGACCGTGAGGGGGGGAATAGGGTGAAGTTTTGGACTAATACATGGATTTGCCACACCCCTCTTAGGGATCAGTTTCCTAACCTCTTTCTCTTAGCCCGAGATACTCAGTCCTCTGTGGTTGAAAATTTCGGTGTTTTAGGTCGTCAAGATCTTGAACGTCTAATTTCAGGAGACCCTTCAATGATCATGAACTCAATGACTTTAGAGCATTGCTAAACTTCTTCATCCTGTTTTTCTCCCTCTCTGGAGACGATAGGATCATTTGGGCTCCTGCAGCATTGGGATTATTCTCGGTGTCCTTTGGAACTTCATCTTTAATCCCAACCTTGCAAGCCCCACCCTTATTCTAGCGCCTCCAAAACCTGGTTTCCCTTGTTACCACGTAGAATACAGGTGTTTTGCTGGATTGTGCTTCACAAAAGAGTGTTGACTGTTGATCATCTTCAAAGAAGAGGTCTAAAATTCCCATGCCCTAATAGATGCGCCATGTGCATGGATGCTGAAGAGTCCAATCCCACCTTTTCCTCCATTTCAATTTCGCTAGAGCCTTATGGACCTGTCTACTACACCTATTCGAGTGGCACTGGGACATTCCTAGATCCATCCCCCATTTGTTTCAGACTTTTCTCCACACTCCTTAGCCCAAGGCAAGGAGAGTATGTTGGAAAGCCTCAATCTAAGCCACTATCTAGGTGTTATGGACAGAAAGGAACCACAAAATTTTCAGGGGTGAGAATCCCACAGTCGCTGTGCTGGCCGAGAAAGTCAGGAATCTAGTGGCCTTCTGGGCCACTAACCACAGGCTCTTCAAGGAACTTGTCCTTTACTCATTTCCATAGCAACTGGCAGAATTTGTTGTGCCTAGCCTATCCTTGGATCTCATGGGCCTCGTTTTGGAGGCCATCAGAACCAGGATCCATTAAGATTAACTTCGATGGTTGCTCCCTTGGCAACCCTTGACCATCCAGAATTGGTGGTCTCTTTCGATCTAATGACAGATGCACGTTGTTATCCTTCTGCTCTATTGTTATGGTGGACTCCTCTATTACTAAGGCCCTCGCCCTCTTGGACGGCCTTCACAAGTTTGACTACACCTGGAGTCCTGACGTGGTGGTGGAAGGAGACTTTAAGAACATTATCACATGAAAAATCTCATCTCTCCTCTTGGCTGTGGCAGCTAAACAATATATTCAGTGAGATTTCCCACTTATCCCGTGGCTTCAGCATCTCATGGTACCATACTTTTAGAGAAGCCAACTCTAATGCAGATTGATTGGCTAGGAAGGGGGCCTATTATAACTCCTCGTTGGGGCCTTAGACTTTTGCGGCCACCCTTTTCCTTTTCCCACTTCTTTGCTCTATAACTCTCCCATTGCAAAGCATTTCTGGACCCTATGGGGCTATGTATTCTCTAGGTCACCTCGGTTTGTATACTCCATTATTAAGTAATACAGTAATAGTGAACTTTCTCAAAAAAAAAAAAATAATATATATATTATATGGGTGTGGCTTGTATAGAGCATAGGCTCTAAACAATCAAAATAGAGCCTACCTTCAAATAGTGTCAAGAAAAGTGGTTTCAATACAAAGCAAAGCAATGAAAAATCCACAGACAACATAGAAATTGCTTAAGATATCTATGCCAAACAAAGATTATCCCAGATGCACATAGGTATGTGAATCTTTTATTGCTTTCATACAAACTAAAGTGTAGCCAAACAAACATAGGCATGTGAACCACATGCAATAAAAGGGCAGCAAACAGTAGAGTTTCACTTTATTTGCTGTAATGTCTTTTCAATCTCAAAAATGAAGCATGGACAAAACTACTATATTTTGATAAAGATAGCAACAGTACCTACTTAATGAATCTTGACATATCGACCACTGCAGTGCGGCAAATCCATGGAGTTCGCTCTGCAGAAACAATATTCCACAAAAGCAGCACGAGATGGACTATTAGAAAGCTGATAAACAGAAGTCATGAAACCTACAGAATAAAACCTGTTGGTATCCGAGGAACAAGCTACAGATTGTCTAACGAGGAAATCATCAAAAGGAACACTACATGGTGAGATACAAACTTTAATAGATAAACTTCTTGTTAAGTCAGCGATAGATAACATTCTCATGCCAGTTTCTCAATCTCAGAAGATAAGTATCGGCCATTTTTGCAATTGCTAATGTAACAAATAGCATGAGAATGTTTTATACAAGAAGAGCAATTATGGGCCCAAAGTCTGATCCATGGCAGATCGCCCATTTAGGTTCCCAATCCTTAGAATGTGAAATCATTTGCATCCTTGCATAATCAGAAAGAATCTTGTGGCCATGCAATGAACATTCACATGTGTACACAGGCATCCAAGCAAAACTGAAACATAAGCCTCTCATAAGAAACAGAACCAGAAATACAATTCAAGCATGAAATATTACAAAATACAAGACTGGAAAAATAATTCAGGCATGAAATATTATAAAATCAAACAGAATCAGAAACAATTCATGAACAAAATACCACAAAAGACAGAAAGACATGGGAACAGCTATAGAGAATTGAATATGGCTTTCCCTGTACGGAAATCATTAAGAACATTTCGGATGCATTTACATATAACGGACTTGTCAGATTAGACAAAAATCAAATTGTCGCATACAGCACTTAGAAGACATACATTGTCAAGGTAAGGTAAAAATTCATACTAATATCACCACAGATGAAAACTTCATGCTCATTCTTCCTCTCCACCTTTTTTCTATCACCCTCCAACTATCTCCCCTACTTCTAGCCTCTACCACCCTTCTGTCTCTCTCCCAACCCTACCAAATCTAACCCAGTTCCCCATCTCCCTTAGCTTTATCCCCCCCTTCTCTTCCTTTTGCAGCTAGGCTACTTCAGATGAAAAGATCGCAGCTCTTCCTGGAGACGGAACCATACACAGAACTTATTCAAGGTTTGGACTTATTTTTGTGCATAAGGATCGGATTCTCTCGAGTCATTCCCTACTTCTTTCTTGTCTCTCGTCTCCTTTGTCTCCCTATTCTCTGTATTTCTAACCCATATCAATTATAAATTTTGTATACTGAGCACCAAACTTGTGGGATGCTATGAACGAGGGTCTGGACAACTAAAAAAGGCTCAGGAATGTAGCCACTTGCACCTTCTCCCCTACCCCTCCCTAACCACCCATGTGTCCACTCCCCTCCCCTGTATCGCAGCTATCGCCAATACAGAGAGTTCATATACCCAGAGTCATCCTCCTCTACCCCCCACACCTCAGCCTCCCATTCTCCATCCACCCTCAACATTCCTCCACCTCCACAATCCTTGGAATCTTTCGCTCAAGGCGTTGTTTCGCATCTTCCCCCCCCCCTTCAGCCCTCTCTAAACACATTTCTCAGCCCAACCCCTCCCCTTCTTCCCCAAACTCTATCCCTCTCCCCCAGGTCTGGCTCCCCCTAACCTCTGAAATTTCAGATCGCCTTCTATCTCTGAGAAATTCCTTCATCGGCTCTTTCTCCCCCCAACGTAATGATACTAAGGGCCTTGCCAAATGGCTCCAGAGAGTTTTCAACACCCCCCAGGTCAATTGCAAACCTTTACATAACAGTTTGTACATCATCTCTCTACCGAACCATATTTCACCCCTTCCTGTTAAACTTGGGTCCAAGCTCATCTTCCGTGATGGACTTTTATCCCTAAAGAGGTGGGATGAATCACATGAAGCTCAATGAAAAGGTAAGTTCGGGATTTTCTTAGACGATATCCCAGTTCACCTATGAATGCACCAAGTTCTCAAAACCTTAGGAAATTGCTGTGGGAAATCTCATTATCTTGGTTGCATCTGAGAACCGGGACCTCATTCCTGATCTTCTTCATGTGCACTGTAACAGCCTATCATACCCCATAAGGGTCTCAATCCAGGATTCCAATTGTTGGACTGTGGTGCAAACTTTCAAGTTTGCACCTAAGTTTGCGCCTTCCAATCCTGATGGTCCTCATTGCTCTCATGACCAAACTTCCCGTCTACCATATGCTCTGCTCCTCTCCCCTGTAATCCACCTCAACATTCCATGCCTCATCATGACACAGAACTCGGGACCCTCCAACGTGTCACCCACACCTAACCTTCCTCGTACTCAGCAATTCCCTGCATTTAATCCTTTTGATCTGTCGCCGTCATCATGTGACGTGCCATCCCCTCCATCTCCACCCTTCATTAAAGCATCCATTAATGAACAGAACATCCCGTCGGTTCACGAGGCGCACACATTCTCATGTGTGCCGCCACATAATCCTCTACCCATCCCCCTCATAAATTCTCGCCTCAGCCTAGAACCTTCTTAGCCTAATTGCTGCCCCCATCTTCACCACGTTGTTGTACCTCCCTCTCCTTCTCAGCCGCCATAGTCTCTGCACTCGAGGGACATTAATAACCAGCAGTAATCCAGCCTCTGATCTCCCCCATGACACGTGGCCTCTCTGCTAAATCCCCTCATCCCTCTTTCTTTTTCGAGGCAGGCCCAGCTAATCCCTCGAGCCCCTCCCCTCTTCTTTCTCTCTCCAAACCTCTTCGCCTCCCCCTCTGGTTCCTTCCCCAAGTTGTGACCCTCCACCTCTCAATGGCGCCTTTCAATTCCCCTGCTACATTGATAACCCTTAAACACCCAATTCCCCTTCTCTTCAACCGACCTCTTCTCCCACACCCCTCTCAACACATTATCCATGTACCCACTCCAATCCCTCCCCTCCAACCCGTTCTCCTTCTCCCCTTCTCCTGCCTCCCCTCTCTTCTGCTAGGCTCAACCTCTTCACCAATCCCCTATCCCTTGCAATCACCCCTTTTGCCCCCTATCAACACTTATGCCAAGGCAATAAAAGCAACGACCCTTATACCCTGGGTGGCTCTGCTGGCAACCCCTCACCCTTAACCCTCCCTTATCAACCCCAGAGAACCCACATCCCCTCGCCCAATCTCACTGGCCACCTCCACCCTCAAGCTCTTGTCCCTCCCTCGTCTTATATTTCATTCCCGGGATTCCCTTCACCATCTCTAAGTGCTCTTTCATCCCCTCCCCTTTTCGTCTTTTTAGAAGCATCCCCTACCACTCTGATATTGTCCAATTCTTTTGTTGTCCCACTCCAAATCCCCCAGGTACTGGAATCACTCAATCTAACCTTGATAATCATGTCCCAATTCTGCTATAAATGCATCTAGCTATCAATGTTGCCCATAGCTCCAGAGGTCGTCTTCCCCCTTGCATCCCTCCCCTAAATTTCTTTTTTTCCCCAGAACCTCCTCCAAACCTAGATGAACCACCCCCCCCCCCCCCCCCCCCCCCTGCTCTCTCTCCCCCTCCCCCCCTCCGAGCAATCCCACCTGAGTCCTTTCATGACTTCAACTCAGACGTCCACTCTTCCATTTTTGTTGATTCAAGAGAACTACTCAGGATCGAGAGAGAACTCAGCCTGTCAGAGATGATTGATACTATGGCATCATGTTTGGCAGAAACATCTCAGAGCTCACGGATTGTCTCAAGGAAGCCGTTGGAGCACACTGCAGGTGACCCCCATAACCAAACCCTTAGAGGTAATAGGGAACATGCAAACCTTCGTCCGAGGGTGAACAACAACACCCCCAAGAACTCGACCCAGCCCACCTCCCTTCTCTTTGCCCTTTCTTTATGTCCAAAAAAAAGGGAGATCCAACTACAAATCCTCCAGCCACCTTAATTCCCCTAATGAAGGTCCTTTGTTGAAACATAACTCGACAGCCACGCAAAGTGTAATGTCGGTCACTCTTTGGTATCCTCCCACAACCCTCTCATCCTCCTTTTTGAAACCAAGATGCATGGCCCTAGCCTTCCTTTGGTTAGGGAAACTTGGGGGCAGAACCCCTGTGCTTGGATAGCTAAAGACTCTATAGGGGCCTCTGGTGGCATATGAGTTATTCGGAACACTACAGTCATCCAAGATCTTTCCTCCCAGATTTTAGATTTCTCTATGTCTATCCTTTTTTAATTGTGTTTCATCTATGGCCCAATTGTCACATTCGTCATCAGGATCTCTGGCTTGAGCTTTCTTCGATTGCTCCTCCTCGTGATTTACATTGGATCCTTGAAGGAGATTTCAACATTGTTAAAAACTCCCAAGAAAAATCTAGTGAAGTTCGTTTCACAGCCTCCATGTCTGCATTCTCAGAGTTCATTACCAGCATCCCCCTCATAGATATTCCTCTCTCAAGAGCAACTTTTACATGGTCAAACGACATCCCCTAACCCTATCATGACCAAACTTCATCGTTTCTTAGTTTCCTAGTCTTGGGAGGCCATCTTTCTGGGGACCTGCTCCTGTGCTCTCCCTAAAGAAACTTCTGACCATAAATTCATTATCCTGAACACCAACCTGATTCAAAGCCTGGCTAAGCCCTTCAGATTCGAGCTTTTATGACGGTCCTTCAGATTCGAGCTTTTATGACGGGAAGAACCTTCTTTCCTCCATCTCTTTAAATCCTCTTGGTCCTCCTCAATTTTAGGATGGGCAGGATTCAGAGTCTAAAAAATTTCAGATCCTAAACGCTTCCATTAAGCAATGTAGCCGCTCCCTCCCTACCAACTTTAGGGAGCAGTTAATGCTCCTTCTACAACAATTCTCGCCATAGACTCCTAGGAGGAATCTCGCCCTGTCACTACCCAAGAATCCGAGGTTAGGACCTTTGCTAAAGTCAATCTCTTCCAAAATTTAAAGAAAGAGGAAACTTACTTGTACCAGAGGTTCATAATCAAATGGCTTTCCATTGGAGAAAGAAACACCGCCTTTTTCCATAAGACGGCTAGCTCTAGGCATAGGAGTAATGCAATCACCCATGTTTCTATTGGCAATCACTCTTGCTACCAACCTAACCATATCAATTGTATCTTCTTAAGATACTTCAAAAATCTTTTCTCAAAACCCCAGAACCCTCTCCCTCTTTGGGGAGCCTCTCTTTTCAGTCCCTTCTCCTGGTCAATGAGCTTGGCTGGAAAGTCCTTTTACATTAGATGGAATTCATAAGGCTGTGCTCTTCCTAAAGACAAGGCCCCTGAGCCAAATGGATTCCCCCATTGCCATCTTCTAGCAATTCTAGGACATCATCGCCCCGAACCTGATGGATTCCCCATTGCCATCATCCAGCAATTTTGAGACATCATCGACCTAGACTTCCTAGCTTTATTTGTAGAATTTTTCCATAGAGGTCGTCTCAATTCAGCCATCAAATGCACCTTTTTAAGCTATGATCCCCAAAATTGAAGGAGCCCACAAACTGAGAGATTTCAGATCCACAAGTCTTTTAAACTTTTCCTATAAAATCCTTGCTAAGGACTTAGCCTCTCATCTTCAGGAAATCCTCAGTTCTATAGTTTCCCCTACCCAGTCAACCTTCATCGCAAACAGACAAATCCTTGATGAGGCCCTCATGGCTCATGAACGATCCATTCCAAATCCCTATTAGATCAGAAGGGCCTCATCTTTAAATTGGATTGGGAGAAGGCTTATAACCTCGTTGATTGGGACCTCCTTGACCTTGTTCAAACCAGTATGGGATTCGGCTCCAACTCTAGAAATGGATCCAAGCCTGTATATCCAACCATTCTTTCTCCATCCTTCTCAACGGCACTCCGGTCGGTTTCTTCCCTGCATCAAGGGGTCTTAGGCAGGGCGACCCCCTCTCACCCTTTCTCTTCACCCTCATTGGAGAGCTTTTCTGCAGATCCTTATCAAGACAATATGATAGGGGGGTATTAGGACCTCCTCCCAAGGCCCTGTCATCTCCCATCTCCTCTATGTAGATGACACCCTAATCTTCTACGAAGCTTTTCGTAATCAAATTGGCAGTCTCTGGCTCTTTCTTAGGACTTTCGAACTCTTATTTGAGATGAAAGTCAAAATGTCCAAGACTAAGATGTTGGGTGTCTTGGTTGACTTTTCTGATCTAGACACTCTTTCTCAACACTTGGGATGTGAGACTGAGACTCTCCCATCCTCTTACATTGGTTTGCCTCTTTGCTTAGGCAAACCCCGGAAACACCTCTGGGATAACCTTATTGAGAAATTCAAGTGGAAATTTGCCTGTTAGAAAGGTGGATCCTCTCCATAAGGGGATGTATCACTATTATTAAAGCCACCCTAGCCAATATCCCCATTTTCTTTGTCTCTCTTCCTAATTCCAATCTCTGTTCTCAATCTTCTAGAAATGTTAATGCATTATTTCTTGTGGTATGGGTCCTCTGATGTGGTATGGGTCCTCTGATACCCACAAATTTCATTTCATATCCTGGGATAAAGTTTGCACTCCCAAACGTTTTGGGGGGTTAGGTATTAAAAGGCTAGGAACTATGAATCTTGCATTGCTAAGCAAATGGTGGTGGTGTTCTACCTCCCCCCTCCCTCTCCTTTGGAAACACATCATCCAAGCCAAAAATGGACATGGAAATGACGATTGGTGTCCTGAATCTCCCCCCAAATCGTCTAGAGCCTGGAAATGCATATCATCCAACAAATCTGCCTTCCTCAACTGTGTTAGGCATAGATTGGACAATGGCCAAAGAATTAGATTTTGGCTCGATCTTTGGTTACGTGAGTCCCCTCTCAAGCAAGTCTTCCCCTCTCTCTTTCTCCTGGCTCTTAACTAAGAGGCGGTGATTGCGGAGTACAGAGAGTTTAGGGGATCTTCTTTGATTTGAACACCCATTTTTAGGAGAAATCTAACATATTAAGAATACCAACCTTTACGGTCCCTCCTTCATATCCTTACCCCTCTCTTTAGCTCACTTCTCCATCAAGACTCTATAATTTGGTATCCAAACCCCTCCAGCTCATTCATTGTTTCCTCTTTATACTCCTCTATGCTCCCTAATCTTGCCTCTGCCCCTCTTCTAAATAAAATTTGGTTTTTCTCAATTCCTTATAAAATTCAAGCCATCATCTGGGTGCTTCTTCAAGGTAGAAATCTAACCTTGGACCAGTTACAGCAGAGGGGGCTTTCCTTACATAACTGTTGCATCTTTTGCCTCCACCAAGAAGAAACCATTCCCCATCTTTTCATTCGCTGTGAGGTATCCTCCCTCCTGTGGTCTTCAATCCTTAAGCTCTTCGAATTGCAATGGGTGAACCCCCCTCTCTAGATAACTTTTTCTCAGCTTTCCTTTCTCCACCCTTTTCTAAACATGGGAGGAAGCTCCAATGATTCAAAAAGCAGACCGCCCAACGCCTAGGTGGTCCAAAAGGCCTGGGCGGCTGCCTAGGGCCTGCGCCCCCCCCAGGGGCAGAAATGAACTTTTTTAAGGGTTTTTTCGAAAAAATAAAAAGCTTTTAAAGGTTGGTTTTAGGTTCATTTGAAACCTAAACCCACAAGAACCTATTTTAGAGAGAGATAAAGCTCAAAAAAACTAGATTTTGTGATTTTCATTGGATCAAAGTGTTTCTCAAAGTTACGGGAAATAGATCCAAACATCACCCATCATTATTAGATTTAGTTTTGGAGTTTTTTTAATCCTATTAGAGGTTTTTGAATATTTTAGCACCAGGAAACATCTCAAAAGTGGAAGTTTAGAGTTCAAGCAATCAAAGTAAGTGCAAAACTTTTATTGTTTAGATTGCTTGTTTTATTTTGAGATGTCTTCTTCAGGATGTAGTCATGGTGGAGATCTGGGTCGAAAATATGGTTATAACCCAAATCCGAACGACAAAAATTGCATAAGATGCAATTATTATGGAAAAGATATAAAAAGGGGGCATAAACCGAGTTAAGAAACATCTTGTCGATATTAAGGGGAATGTTGCCCCTTGTAAAAATGTTCCTAAGGCTATCAGAGGGGAGAGTAACCAATATATAAGTTCTGTAAAACAGAAATAGGAACAAAATCCTTGTCATTTGAATAGGTCCATTTTTGGATCTGCTAGAAGAAATGATCCGGGTTGGAAGTATGGTCATAACCCGAAAACAAACGATAAAAATTGTATAGGTATAATTTTTGTGAAAAAGATACCAATGGGGGTATTAACCGATTCAAGAAATACCTTGCCGATATTAAAAGTAATGTTGCTTCTTGTAAAAAGTTCCTGAAGCTATTTGACAATTTCTGAATTTAATAGAACCAAAAAAGGATGAAAATGAGTCTTGTTCTATGAAAATATCTTCTCCATGTTCTTCTAGAAGTGGCGATCCGGGTTGGAAGTATGGTCATAACTTGAACCCGAATGACAAAAATCGTATTAATTATAATTATTGTGGAACAAATACTAATGGGGGTATTTATCGGTTCAAAAAACACCTTGCCGGCATTAAGGGGCATCTTGTCCCGTATAAAAATGTTCTTGAGGTTACCAGGGAGGAGATTATACAATATTTGAGTTAAGGGAAGCACAAAAAGATAGAAAAGGGTAGAGCAGCCAAGACTCCTAGGGCCCCATCTGCACAGAGTAAGAGTGAGGTAGAAGAAGAGAAGAACGAGGCAGATTCAGAAGAAACAGAGGAGGACAAGCGTTATGTTGAAGAGGGAGGAGATGACTCTGATGATGATGGCCTCAAATTTGATGCATATGATGAGGCTTACCCTACTCCTTCTGATGATGATGATGATAGTGATGACTGAAGAATTAAGAGTTGAAGATGCTCGACTCTCGGTATTCACTACTGAGTGCTGACTATTATGTCAGACTGTATATTTTTTGAATTTCTATATATTTTCTTTTTCTTATTTTTAGTTTATAGTTTCTACTATCTAACTTTTGTGTGTATCAGTATATGCTTGTATGGCTTTAGCATTGTATGAAAATATGGATTATGGACTATCAAAATTCTTCTCATTCATGGAAATATCAAATACGGATTATGGATAGAATATCAAAATTCTAATATTTGTGGTTAGAATAACAAAATTCTCCTCATTTATGGTTAGAATATCAAAATTCTAACATTTTTTTTCTACTGGGGTGCCAAGGTTCTGGGCGCCTGTCTAGGCACTGGGCAGTCTGGACCCCCACAGCCACCTAGTGCTTTTTGAAACACTAGGAAGCTCTGGCAGTTATCTATTGCTGCTCTCCTCTAAAGCGTTTCGATACAAAGGAACTCTAGAACCTTCAAACGAATATCGAAATGTCAAAACCCGATTTTTGACTCTATAACAACCTTGATCTCTCTTTAGAAATCACTTCTAAACCTCTCAATCCCACCCTCTCGACTTAGAGCAGTGTGGTCTCCCCCACGAACTAGGTTTCTCAAGCTAAATATTGATGGCTCTCCTCTTGGTAACCCGAGACCTTTTGGAATAAGAGGTACCCCACTAAATTCGTCAAGTATGTCCTTATCTTTCACATATTTCAATGGAATCTCGAATTCCACTTTCACTGAAGCAAAGGCCCTCTTGGAAGGCCTCAAGCTCGTACCTCAATTTTGGACGCAATACCAAGGTCTAATTGTAGAAAGGACTCTAGCAACTCAATCCATTAGGCAGGCCACCAACAACAACCGCCTTGGAGAATCTTCCACATTCTTTAGCAAATCACCTTATGCAGCTCCACTCCTCAAGTCACTTTTAAGCACATTCTTTGTGAGGCCAACAGTGAGGCAAATAGATTAGCCAAGGAAGGAGCACATAATGCCACAGGTGCACCCCCTATTCTGAGACCCCTTCTCTCTAATCTATTATCTTTCCCTCCTCTTACGAAAAAATGGAAAAAAAAAAAAGAAGAAAAAAAAAAGAAAAAAGAAAATACAAAGGAAAAAGAAGAAAAAGGGGGGGAATATCCTAGAAAGTTTACGTTGTAGGATATAGTCTCTTACCTATTCTCTTCGCTGCACCCCTTTATCTCTAACTCCGTCTCTTTCTCTTAACTCTGCCACTCTCCCTAAACCCTCTGTTTCGTCTCCCCCTTTTCTTCTAACTCTTTCTCATCCCTCTGGCACAATGCCTCTCTATTCTTGCCTGAGCCCAACTCACTTTAGTCAATCCTCGTTCTCTTCAAACCACTCTAAACCTACCCCAACTCCCATCTCTCTCTTCTACCTCTTCATTCAAGGCCAGTAAGGACGGGAGAACTGAAGCTCACTCAAAATACAGCTCCAAATTCAGCATGCATATTTTCGTTTCTCTATGGATCAAGCTCCATAATGAAGCCTCACTCCTATTTTATACTCTCTTTCCCCTTTTCTCATTCCTTGTCCCCCTTTTCATCCTATTTCATTAAAAAAAAAAGGATTTTAAACCCTTCTTTTGTCTCACCTTCTTTTTCTCTCTCTGCTGCTCTCCCTTTACCTCTAACTCTCTCTCATATCTATCTTTCACCATCTCGATTCTACATCTCTTCTCTCTTCTCCTGACCCTGCTCACCAATGGCCTCTACTCGTCTCTTGCAACTAGGCCAGTAAGGATGGAAGACTCGAAGCTCACTAAGAAGACTGTCCAGCACTTTGAAGATTTTGTATTTCATACTTATATTTGTTTCAGGCTCTATTATGAAGCCACCCTATATATTCCCTTCTCTATGTCTCACTTCTCCTCTACCTCTTCTCCCTCTTTCTTCTCTCTGAAATTACTTTTGTTTACTGAGCACCCAATTTGCGGGATGCTGACTTCTGGTTTTTGCTGTAACATTTTATTCTATCAATATAAAGTTAACCTTCTTCAAAAAAAAACTTGTCCGACACTGTCTTTTGTTCTCTGATGTAATACTTTACTTTATATATAGAAACTTATAAAGTTAACCACGGTGGTTGCTTAGCGAACAATAGCATTGGAAGTTGAATCTAAACCACCTACACTTTAGCCAAATCCTATAATTGCAGTTCGAAAGCCCATGGAATACTACGCAGGTCGAAGGAGCGGCAAAGACAGGACCAGAACCTATTGATGACCTAGAGCCAACACCTCGCCTAGTATACCTTCTAGCATCCTCACTTGTTCCTTTCAATCCAATAGCTGACCTAGTTTCCGTTGATCCGGCAGAAACGGGGGCAGCAGGGGGAGACGCAAAAGGCCCACCGACAGAAGCACAGGCAAAGAATGTGGGGGCAAGGGTGGGAGATCCTCAAAAAAAAAAAAAATTCATGCGCATTCATACACATATTCTAACATTAACCCATGTGCATGTTCATGTTGGTGAATCCAAAATCCAACAAACCCCCAAACGAAATACGTTTGGTTAAATGCTCTATTTAATCGCAGACACTTGCAAACATTTAAAGGTAGTGATGGTTGACATTGCATTTGTATTCATAGACTCGATGGCATAATTATTGGAAACAGAAAATAGGAGAATTATGGGAAATTAAAAAAAAAAAAAAAAAAATCTTATTTTAATCAAGGTAAGCTGATGTCATGTGTCAAAATGAAACGATCACCTGAAACACTAGATTCTTCATTACTTTCTCATAGTATGATAGTGCATCTTTAAGTTTTCCAAGTTCCATCAAGCAATCACCATCCTTTAAAGCCTGCCATGGAAGAAAGGGAGCAGCTTAATATCATCAACGCACTCTCAATCAAAGGAATACATGGCAGGGTATTCAATAGATGGATGAATCCTAGCATGAGACCCGTATAATCAAGAGTGCCTTTAGTGTGAAGGGTGGAAGATTGTAGCTGAACCCCTATACACAACGGAAATGGTCACATACCAATCTAAATTTCTAAAACTAAATCCAATACAAGGAACCCTCAATGGCCACAGAATGCAGATTTTCTTTTGCATATAGTTAGACCATTGCTAGACAAAAACCTTTCTGAATAAGACACTAGAAATAAAGGTGAATGAGAACAATTTGGAGAAGCAGAAAATCACCATCAACAGTAGGCAAAAAGAGAAACCTAAAATTAAAATAAAGTAACCATGAATTCCACAGAGATCTCATGCATGAAAATATATAATGAAGTTAAAAGAAACTATTTGTTGAATGGTGGATATATGATTTGTATATATACCATATATAACATCCATTGTGAGTTATGAGCTATCACAAACACTTGATCAAGAAATTGATGATACTACACCATCAAGCACATAAGTACGATCACACACACATGCACACACGCATGCGTGTGCACGTGCATACACGGGAGCACACACACAGGCACAGTGCATCTGCTCACTCGTACGGAAGGACTAACAAACATGCAATCCCTCAAAGTACCTTTTCACATTCAGCTTTTGTCTTCGGATCGACATTCAAACCCATCTTATTCTTGTAGGCAGCAAGTAATTGTCTAGTTCGAGCTTGCTTCTCAGCCTTGTCTTCTTTTGTTTCAAGCACCTCTCCAGGGCGGATTACTCTGCCTCCACCAAACTACAACAGGAGAGACAACATGGATATATAGCTTAACATAGGGACTAAACTAGAGAGACAAAATATACAGGCTAACAAATAATGTAAATATCTCAGTAACCTTGAGAACATAGTTAGCAAGTCAAGAAGTAATAATCTATCAGTAAATCAAAATTTCAGTAATAAATCGATTTTATTCCGAAAAGTCAGAAATAAAAAATCAGGTCAAAAATATGGATCAACAAAGGTAAGTTAAAGAATCATGAATATTTCAGATTTGGCTTAAACAAACAGAGTGAAAAATTAGATATGCAAAGATGACATAAGATAAAATTATGAGTTGCAGTTATTTGTAGGGATTCATTAGAGTCATTGAATAATAACTTTATGACCTTACCTGAAATCATTTATGGTAATATTTGACAAATTTTTTGTTTAAATTTCCATTAAATACAACAGCAATGTTTGCTCTGCTGTCGATTCACAAATCATATGATAGATTAATTGTGAGGGTACGATGCAATAACACCAACCATGCTAAACACAATACTTACATTAACAAATAACAAGAACTGTAATAGGATTGCCGTTATAAGCACTAAAAAGAAAAAACAGAGACTCTCAATATAGGATTGCAGCTAACAAAAACAAGAGAGCCCAAAATGTGAAACAGTGGTCCATCCAAATTGTCCAAAAATTCAGTAAGGTGAACTTAATTAAACCAACTGTATACAAAAAGAACGCGACAAAATGCTTACTTGTACTGAACAACATATGTAACAGACCCAAATATCCGAGCCTTATATCGAATTTCCAGCAGCCCAAATCTTTGGTCATGACTGAATCTCTCTCTTGCTCTTTGTAATGATACTCTTGGTTTAGACTTTAGAGAAAAAGATTTCATTGGGTTAATCTTCCTATAACTCTACCTATTATTTTGAGTAGATAGTTGTCTTAAGAGATTCTTTTTTCTAGGAATACATTCCTCGTGTTTTTATATATGTAAATTTTTAAGAGAATTTGTTGGTGAAAATTTTTTATGGACTTTTTGCTCAATCAAGATTCTTAATTTAATCTCACTTCCAACATTCTTTTCTGAAAACAAAAATTCAAAGATATAAAATCAATGAAGAGATTGGAAGTTTCAATAAAGTTATTGGAAAAAGTCTTTTTAGAAGTTCTTTTGAGAAAAGATAAAATACGGATTTCTATTGGTTCCATTAAAAAAACACAATTATTTGGGGATCTTTAGATAAACTCAGAGTTCTTAATGGATTTCAAAAAATCACAGATTTTCTGAACAAATCATGTCTTAATTGGAGACTTCTAACTCTGCTTGAGAATATGAGAATAATGTGTGACACAGGCATTGACAAGGTGCCCATAAAGCATATAGCAGTAAGTTGGCTAAATACCTTATTAGATGTTTGAAGCAATAAAAAGGAAAAACAATGCAACTGAATAAGACACATTAATTTGTCAAAATGTCCAAGTACTCTAAAGGCTAGAACTGGGAGAATAATTAACTGATTACGGCAAAAAGGACATTTGCTATCCGGCTTCTTGCTCCTTGGTGATGAGACAGCAGTCATCAATGTCCAACATTTTACATTTATATGTGGAAGGGGCTGCTTCTTCTTTATTGCCATAGGCACAGATTGCCAATAGAAACGACAGGAGGAAAATTGGTTGGGGAAAATGTTATCCATCCTAAAGAGAGATACAAGCAGTGACAATAACGTGTTCCCAACATCATTTCTAGATTGTCAATACAAGTTAAGACAACAAATGTACTATGTTACAAGTACGGAAGTATGAACACTTACTAAGTTTTCTCCTTCAAGGTAGGTCGGGAACAAACAAGGAGTTCCTAAGACATAGGGATGTAAATGTTGCTTGATGCTTAAGATTTATTTAGGAAGATTCATGAACCCATGAAAGGACATCAATGCATCGTAGAAGTATATCCTAAGATTTATTTAGGGAAGATTCATGACCCTGGCAAAGGACGTTAGTGCATATTAGAAGTAGATGTATTGCACACAAATACTATTAAAAAGTATGAACCATCAACACTCCTTCATGTGTTCTATTTTTCTTTTTTTTCCTTTAAATCCCAAAAAAAAATATTTGTTTGTTTTGGGATGCATAATAAACTCAACCAGAACTGTAGCCAAAAATGAAGAAAACCACTGAAAGAAAATGACACTATAGTGTACAGTGCATGGTAGCACACATAGTATCAATTATAAAATGCTCTTTTTTAGTCCATCACACATTAAAGTTTCTTTGGTTGTAAAAGCGCAGGCCTACTCTTTTCCGTTCACAATGGGAACAGATTCTCCCTAATTTAGTCCTTTTCGAGGTTCTTGATTACATGCAACTGAACAGAAGCACCCAAGATGGGAATTTGCCAAACCCAACCATCTTTCCCAGTCAAAGAGGAGATTATCATAAAATTTTGCGATAAATTACTAAATGCTTTATTAGCTAGAAATTCAGAATCATCCCATCACGCAACTTCTAGTGGATTTTATCGAACTAGCTGAATCAGTGATCAAGGAAGAAAGCGGTGACATTTATTTCAAAGAGAAGAACGTGTTCTCCAAATTCCTCCTCTTTGAGGTTTCTTACTCTCAAGAGTATCCTATTCATCTCAATTTCTAATCTTCCGGTAATTTTTCTGTTAGTTAAATTGGACTTACCTAAAGCAATCAATCAATCAATCAGAGTAAGAAAAATGATATCATACATTTTCAAACAAACAAAGCAACCATTAAACCATTTACCCAAAACAAGCAACCATTAAACCCAGGTTCCCATCCTTTTATAAATACCAAATCTAAGCTAGGTTATAATTTTCAAGAAAATGTAAACTATGTATAGAAAAAATCACCACAAAATCATATCTTTCTCACAGTTTTTGATATGTCACTTGGCCTTGGAAACACTCCCCATGTTGAAACCTTTGGCTTGTACAAATCTGAACTATTGTCTTCCTCGACTGTTTCAGTTTTCATTCCAAATTTTGACGTGTCACCAACTATGATCTCCACGTCAGGGATCTCACCTTCAGGAAATGGTTCGGATACTGGGACCAAACCGGGAGGTAAGCCCCTGTAGTTCTTCTTATCTGAAAAATCGAGCCCCATAAAATCAATGCGAGAAATTGTTCCTTCCTGTTCGGGGATTCCCCTCTTAACACTCATGAATTCAGCATCATCCTTGAGAGCTGATTTCTCTTCTACTTCATCTCTCTCCTTCAATCCACCTAGGGAACTTTGTCCCTGAGACCCTAAAATTATGGTGCATAACTCACTTCAAGTTCTGAACATGAACTAAAAATCCATGGATTCAGAGGACAAAAACAAAATCCTTAAGTGTTGAGTACCTGGCATTGCCGCCTCAGATTTTGAAACACTCGATGGGCCTTCAACTCCTTTTCCTCTCTCCCTTTTTCCCTTCCGGTACTCAACAGCTCTCTGTAACGCCATTTTAACAGCATCTGGGACTTGCGCATCACCTTCTAAGCTCGCATTTTCAATTTTTTTGGCCAGGGAATCAACTGGTTTCGAATCAAGCTTCTCGTTGAGTACCGAGTTGGGGATGGATTTAGGATTACGGTTTCCTCCTTTGGACTTTTTGTAGGCCTTGGCTCTCTCAAGAGCGAGCTTTACAACGTCTGGAACCTCTGCACCATCTTCCAGCCTAGCTGAAGAATCATTTGAAGATGCAGAGAGAGGGGAGAGAAAGAGGGCCCTAGTTCTAGGGTTTTTCATGAATGGAAAACGTACTAGGGTTTTAGAGGAAGCGAGGACGCCATCAAAAGTGGTAGGGCAAAGGAGAGATGATGGGCTCTGAGAGGCAGCCATGTCCCTCTCTCTCTCTCGACCAAGGAGTGGAGGAGATATCACACCAATCATGTTTAATTTGAACTTTACAGTGGAGGAGTTATCACGCTGAACTTTACAGTGGAGGAGTTATCACACTGTAACCATTTATTTATTTATTTATTTATTTTTATTTTTTATTTTTTTTATTTTTTTTTAAGTTCAAAGATTAATCTAAAACGAGATTACATAATCCAAAATAACGGCTTCACATAGGGTAGAACTTCTTTTGGCCAGGGAATCAACTAGGACATTAGCCTCTCTATACACATGAACAAAAGAAGAGACAAGATCCAAAATCTGAAATAAAAAAGATTTGAACTCTGAAGAAAGTTTTTGTTCTCCTTTGCACCATTTTCACAAAATTGAGAAATTTCCCTTCAATAATGTAAGAAGTCCCCAAATTCCTCTCCACAAGAGAACAAAGGCTAAAAAGAAGGGCAAAGATCTTTGCAAAATTCACAGTCCGCACCCCAGTGGCATTATCAGTACAGCTTTCAACGATGAGAATTCTGTTTTGAACTGCCAACCAAATAAAACCTTGCACTTTGATAGGTATGGGTCATTTCCACAAGATAGTTATTTCAGGCATAGACCATCGCACCCTATCACGGTAGAGTAAATGATACATAGATTTAACTAAATAAATCTCATTTTTGTCAATCTGCCAAACTACCTCATCAGAAGCATTATGCTGGATATAAACATCTTTCAATAGTCTGTGAAGATCAGCAAATTGAGAGAAAACCAAATCAGAAACCCTATTATAAGGCAGAATAATATTCTACTCAACATTACTACCCCTGCGAACAAAAAACTCGGCAATAGTGGCTTCTTGATTAGTCATCAAATGATAAATCAAAGGAAAA
The DNA here is from genome assembly GCF_054954075.1 of Amborella trichopoda. NCBI lineage: Eukaryota > Viridiplantae > Streptophyta > Magnoliopsida > Amborellales > Amborellaceae > Amborella > Amborella trichopoda. The sequence goes on along the minus strand of NC_142337.1, from coordinate 15,596,421 downwards.
CTTAGTTTCAATGGGTAGTCCCCCAACCATTTATGATGCCAAAAGGAGATATTGCAGCCATTGCCCACACACTACTTAATATCACGATGTAGAAAGCCTTTACACGAATGGATATCCCTCAAGCTAGCTGACATGCCCTTTACTGCATTCCTATTCCCCACCCACGAATGTATAGAGATTGAATGTACTTTAATGTGATGTATGTATCTTACTATGGTTAATCTTCCGTTCTGATTGAAAATGGATGCAGATGTATGTATGTGTCATACACATCAAACAGAGGATGTCTGCTACGAAAGCAAATGCTTAAAACACTCGTATGGAATCTCCTCTACTATCACTTGCAACAAGTTGCTGGCATTTTGTTTTAAACCTACACTATCCGGGTTTTAAAAATCCGGTCTAGACTAAAAATTGGCTTGGATCGAATCAGTTCTAAAAAGATATAGATCGTGGCCATTTATATTTTTTATCTTTTGTTTTTTAAACTTATCTAATATTTTTTAGTTTTTCTTAAATGCCACCCCCATAAACCCCGATTTTAATTTTTGTTTTACACTCAGGTGATGGAGTTAGAATTTGTTAAGCTCTTTGTATTTTTTTTCCCTAATTTCATATGATTCTAGCATTCTTTTATTCGTTTCCAAACCAATATGTAGGTGGCGCTTTCGCAAACGGGAAATGCACTATAGAGATTGCTCAATTTTAGTGAGACGACGATCATCTTCAGGTCCAGGTTCATTATAGCTTTGTTGCCCTAATTGAAATGAGCGAAGCGCAAAGCAAAGCTTTGTCGAAGTTTCTGTTGTAGCTTCGTTTGCTAAGGTGCATAAGCCGATGTAGCTGACTAAGCTAAGGAGCGAAGCTAAGACACATGATTTCGCTTCGCTCTTTGGCTAGCTCATGCTTATTTTTAAATATTTTTTAGATCATCAATCCAGATTGCTGATCCAATGCAGATATTTGAGGTGAACAATCCACCCCATGGTTCAGGTTTTGAAACATTACTATAAACTTTTAAGAATATATTATTTAATGGTCATAACCCCTTACAAATGTCCCAATTAATATTATTTGGGGGGTATTTTTTGAATCACAAAGCAACATTAGTTTAATTAAATATAGAGTATAGAACTGAACCATACCCGTTCCCAACAACATACTTTAAACCTAATGATGGCCATTTGGGCATCATTCTATCCAACAAATCCTTAAAAAGTGAGGGAGGTGGCCCCTCAACAGAAAAAGCATGGGGTTGTCTGCTCTGATAGAAAACCAAAAACATATACATTGGAAATAGTCGGATAGATCAGAAAGCCATAGCAAGGCCTCTAAAATCACAACACATCCAGTCCAATTTTGGAGGGTCATCATAGTTGGTGTTGAAGGACCTCATAAAAAATGTAGGCTTTGGGATGGTTGTGACTCAAAATTCACATTCCCATATTATTTTGTACCATTTTTTAGGGGAACGTTATAGTAGCACACTGTTCATGTGTTGCCACGGGCGCTATTCCTCTTGCCAAAAGACGAGAAGAATCAGGTTGGTATCGTCATTTTCCTCTGGACATTTCTCTTAATTTCTAGCTGAAATTTGGAGAGAATATTCCTTGTTCAATGCTCTTTTTATATACATGATGAACTGGCTATAGCCTTCTTAGTTGTGATTTGAAAAAACGGATCGGTGACCCACATTTGGCATTGCAAGAATTGGTTCGGATCGGTGATTCGACGGTCTGAAATGCAGTTTTATTGTGCAAAAAAAATAGGGAACCCGCAATAAAACACGTGCAAAAATAGTGAACTGACAAAAAACTAGTCCAGACAATGAATCAGCATTTTTACTATAGTAAAATTACATTTTTACTGTAGAAAAACATTGTTTTACTATAGCAAATTGCCGGTTATCTTCTAGACCTGGATAATTTCTTATATGTTGACAAAATCGATACAGGATGACCGATTCTCGAGCAAGACTGAACGATACATTACCAACCAACTTTTTTTAAATCACTGCTCGTGCACAAGCCTAGACGATTTAATGATGCACCAGTAACATGGATGAATGCTTTATGTACTAATTTAATTTCTCTTGCAATAGCATACCACATTCCCCGTTTGATGCAAACTCCCCTGGTAGAGAGAGAGAGAGGGATATACGATAGAGAGAACACATCATGGTTTACTATGTTTAAAAAAAAAAACACATCATAGTTTACCTTGTAGAGATTGGAAGTGAGATGATATGGGAGAGAGATGGTGAACTATATTAACATTATTTTCTCTTCTTATGATGTTTTAACTGTGTTAGACTTACGGTGGATGAGTTACGCTTTCAAAATCTCATTTATGTGACAAATATCACTCTTTGATCAATGAAAATTATAATGAAGGATAGAAAATGAAAAGTTTTGGTAAAGTTTTACATTGACGGCCTACTTAATGAGAAAGATTAAAGGAAAGTTTAAGGTCATCACCTTGTTAATTTATAATATTTGGATTTACAAAATCCAAGGTTAAACTAAAAATAGTTTACCAAATTCCTAGAATTTCAAAATGATTAATTAAATGGAAGTTTACGTCCGTACTACATTTAAATATGATAATTATGGGAAGGTCCAAAATTTATCAAAATTTATGATGAGACCCACCCGTCTGATATCCAAACATCATATCACTATGTTTTTTCATCTTTTTTATTTTTTAAAATTTTTATCCCCAATCCGATATTTCAAATATTAAATCAATTTTTATTATTTTTTCTTTTAATTTTTTGGAAGAGTAGAGACACCTCATGCTTTTTTAAAAAATAAATGATCCGATGTTGGAGACTTCGAACCAAAAGTCCTTTTAAAAAGAAAAGCAAAATAGGCCGGTCGGACATCGGACGTACCCAAAGAACAACTCTTGGAAAGCTATTCAAGCTCTTTATGTCGGAGTTGACCCAATGTTCCACAAAAACTTCTAAATTTTACTGAAATTTTGTGAAGTATATGAACTTATGTAGAGTCTCCAGTTTGGAAAACTAAGAGAGTACTCATGGAACAAGGAAATGGCAGAAATTCTCAAAAAATTTTCAAAAAATTTGTGGTCCAATGGAATACTTAGAACGTAATTGGAATGGACTTTAGTGGAAGCATTCGTTAGCAGTCGGGTGGGTCCAATGTTAAAGATATTAGACCATTCTATTTTAGACCATTCTATTTTGTTTTCCTCTTGAAAGTTTCTATCCCATATAACAAACATCATACCATGGATTTCAGTGGAAGCATTCGTTAGCAGTTGGGTGGGTCCAATGTTAGAGATATTAGACCATCTTATTTTGTTTTTTTTTTTAAAGTGTTCCATGTAACAAATATCAGACCATATACTTAAAAAAATATAAATTATAAGGAAGTTTGATGTTCTAAACCTCGGACGATCTGATTTGTACAGATGATTTGAGGATCCAAACGTCGGATCGATCCTTATACTTCAAAAAATTTACAAGAATAAAATAAAAAGGTGGTCTGATGCTCTAAATAATGGACCAAAGGGCAACGTTGAAAAAAATAAATTGACCACCGTGTAAAACTTGTAAAAATTTGGACCACCTTCTTGTAATCACCATATTTAAATATTATACAAACGTAATTTTTCCTAACGAAATATAGTATTTTCTATTACTAAATATTTAGATTTCCAAATTTCGAGCCAATTCTAATTCCAGCTTCCAATTGCCACATGCTCCCTAAGGGCGTAAAAGTCCCCCTAACTTGGTCTCTTCCTATTGGCCTATAAACAGTTTGGTCATATGGGACCACCATAAACGAGCCGATGAGGTAGGCTCAGCAAACAAAAGAGTATAAGGGGCCGTTTTGGGTATCTGAAAATCTACAACATTTTTACGGTTTGGGTACATTTTATAGTAAATAAATGAAAGAGATTACCCAATATTTTTTAAAAAATTATGTGTTTTATGGGTAATCTTTAAAAATATTTGATGTTCATCCCTCTACCCTATCCCAGCTTAGTAAAAGGCTAACACACTTACTCTCTCTTTAGCCCTAATAATTGGTTAATAAGTGGTTTTCATAAGGTGATTCGTCTCTTTAAGCCCTTCCTTCTTATTTATACTTTTTATGTTTTTTTTAAGCCTTTTTCTCTCATTTGTATTTTTTTTTTAAGCCCTTACTCTCTCCTCTGGACTTTTTCCATTCCCCCTCTTCCTTTAGCCTAATCCATTCTCTTTAACATATCTAATCAATGAGAAATTATGCAACATAATTATAATAAAAAATTTCACCCAACATAAGAAATTATACAACACAATTATAATAAAAAATTCACCCAACATAATCCTCATAAAAGGTTAATAAAAGCTCAATTGAAATAAGATACATCTTTAATTTCCTTCAATACTTCAAAATTTTCTATTGCAATTACCAAATCTTATAATTTACTAATCAAACTTCTTCCCATTTTTTAACTTGTACAATAAAGATTTTTAATTTGGTATCATAAATTTATTTCTTATTTAAAATTATATTGATAGATATTTGAAAGACTTCTATAAAAAATAAATAAAAATAAGACTTATCACAATAAAAACATGTTATTCCAATCATATTATTCCAATGACTTATCATGTTGAAACCAAAGTCTAATCATGTTAGAAGTCATGTGATTCCATGTAAGTGCCAAAGGCATCCAAAATAAGTAAGAAATTGTGTGATGATGGCTTTAGAATGGTACAAGTTATTATTGGAAAATCTTTTTGGAATGGTGATGATGTTATTATTAGAAAATATTTTTGGAATGATATTATGATGACTTTCATTCCGCATTTCAGTGGAATTTTATGACAAAAAAATAAAAAAATAATAGTTTATAGACAAGTGTTGGTAAAATTTAATGCATTTCCCATATTTTTTCTAGACATAGCCAAACAGTAGCCATGTATTTTCCAAGTTGCATCTAAATACTACCCAAACAATAACAATCCATTTTCAAATAATATATTACGTAGTAATATATTACGCCAGTAATATATTTCACAAACAATATATTTTCAGGTATCCAAACAGCCCCTAAGACACCATGCTATAACATCGTTCCTCTAAGGCTTCTAATTGGGGTCCAGACTATAAAACAAGTCAATATCATTTGTTTGCACTATTTGAATTTTGAAACATGAAATAACATGGTTTACGAGGAAACGAGGAAATTGAAAAAAAAAAAAAAAGTGAGAGTAGGGCTGGGTTGTAGTGGTAATGTGGTGGTACCACTACCCCAATTGCAGGTCATGGCCTTTTCATACTAACAATAAAAAAATTTGTTCAAAAAAGGGATGGTATATATTATTTATAACCATCCGATGTGAAGTTCGATAGTTTGGATATGTCACAAAGATCCATAAAGTTTTTTTTTTGAAGTTTGAGCTTAGTCAATGGAATAATTGCCGCTACCAAATTTCACATTCAATGATCAAGATTAAAGTGACCACCTTGTAGGTCTCATTTTATACTTTTCCTTTAAAAAAATAGTTAGGATAATATAATCTTCATTGATCTACCCAAAAGAAAATAAAAATACATATGTTGAAATTTAATATTTAAAATACTTGAAGTCATCCACTTGAAAGCGTGTGAGGGTTGATTTCTTTTCCCCGTGGGTTAATATTCGCCTAAAACATAAATAAATAAATAAGGAGCCACTTAAATTAATGGTAACTAGTAAGAAGCACATGATTAAAAACCATTGACTTGACCATTAAGTGGTTTTGTTTAACATATGCCTAAAATATTAAAAAAAAATTAAAACTTTTGTAGGAGCCACTTAAATTAATTGTAACTATTAAAAAGCATGTCCTTTACATGTGATTAAAAAGCATTGACTATCAAATGAGAAACTACAAATATTTATAGGTAAAAATTAAAAAAGCACGTATATAAATTGCTTTATTTAACTAATAAAAACATTTACTAATATTGTGAAGCAATGATACTCTCACGAGTTAAAATAAATTTTAAGAGGATAATATAAAATTTCTTAAACATTTTTTATAACACCTTTTAAGTGTAGGAGTTATGATTGGATACAAAATATGTAAAGTAATATAAATAAGGGAAAATTTCGTATAGAATCCTAATTTTTTGTATTCTTTTATGGTAGACTCTCTTTCCGTTTTTCTTTCAAGCGTCATAAATAAATCCCTAAGGATTTCAACGTACCTATCATCTCTTATCTCCCTCTTTTATTGACTTTTGATCATAAAAATTAGCCCTAACAAACCTTGTTATACTATTTCATCCCAAAAAAAAAATTTAACCTTCTTTTCTCTTTCTACCCATTAAAAAAGTTTTGAGTTAAAATGGCATAAAACGATTTGTTGGGACTAATTTTTATGATCAAAAGTCAATAAACAAAGGAGATAAAAGATGACGGTATGGTGAAATCTTTAGGGGTTTTCTTATACCACTTGAAAGAAAAAAGAAAGAGGGTCTACCATGAAATAATATAAGGAATTAGAGTTCTATACGAAATTTTTCCTATAAATAATCATAAAAAGGAATGAGAAAGGGATTGCCATAAAAAATATTAAATCTATAAATGTATTTAAGCAAAAAAAATGATGAAAGATAGATATCTTTTTTCATCTATTAATAGAATATTTTTTATTTATCTAAACATCCATAATAATAAATGTGAAAATTGGTCATTATCTATTACTCTATTTTTAAGCATAGAACTAATTTCAATTTAATATTTTAAAATTTATTTAATAAAGCTAGATGATGAGTTATGGAGAAAAATTAAAAGCATGAGAAAGTTACAATAGAAAATAAGAACTTCTTTGAGATTAATCCTCAGCAAATTACATAATAATATGCATAATGTTAATGTTATAAAAAATAAAAATAAATAAATAAATAGAAATATTGACATATGTTTAAAGATGCATATAACATTAAATAAACATAACAAATTCAATATGAATACCTACACAATAATGAGTAAATAATTTGTTTATCAAAATAGACAAATCAATAAAGAAGGCTCTAAAAGATATCAAGCACAAATAAATAATAATAACAATAAACAATGCACAATGGGCGATCTCTCTCTTGACGGGATGGGGGATATCTCTCATGTCTCTCTCAACTGATTTCTCCCACTTTCTCATGCTTCTTAATTAATATATTTTTATATATCATGTAATCTCCACCCTATCTACTATAAGATATTGAAAAAAGTTTAAAAGGTTAACTTTAAAATGTAGAATTAAATATGCACCTCAAAAATCTATCTAAAAATGTTATTTTAATGTTGAAAAACCCTCTAATTGATCATCGAGATGTATGAATATGAAAAAAAGAAAAAAAAAATAATAATTTGAGTCTTAGAAATAGTACATCTTGCATCACATTATCTAGACCGTCCATTTTCAAGATTTTCATCTATTTATATCTACTTGATTTTAATCATTTTTGTAGTTTAAAATTTTATAATTAGATACGAAAAATAGATTTTCAGATATTTCTAAGAATGTTTTACACCAAAATTATATGTTATAATAAATTTGGAGGTGCACCTTAATTGGATTGTTTAAGGTTGCAACCTTATAGAAACCACACACTAAGATATTTGCTTAGATTTTAATTGCTTTTATTTCCCAATAATTTTGGTTTTCTTTGTGGCTATATCTATCCACTTCTTTGAGATTAATCCTTAGCAAATTGCATAATAATATGCATGTTGTTAAAATTATATATATAGAAATATTGACATAAATTTAAATATGTATATAGCATTAAATAAGCATAATGAATTTTGTATGAATAACTATAAAATAATAAACAAATAAAAATATTTATGAGAATAGACAAATCAACAAAGAAAGCTCAAAAATGACGTTCCTCTCATAAATTTTAGCTAATAAAATTCTTAAAAACCTTAGTTCTAATTTTTAAGGACCACATTAACCCTAGTGAACCATAGTGAACAAAGATCCTTAAGTTGTTTCACAAATACCCAAAACCTATCCTAATACCTTCAAATAGTCACTTTGACACCCATGAGCTTTATGAACCTGGAAAGCTGACCCGAACACCAATATGATACCTAAAAACCTAAAATTGAGTTACTGAAGTTTTAGATTTATGGACCCCTAAAAAATAACTCAAAATTCACCAAATTTAGTTCAAATTATAAAAGAGGACACAAGCTTTCCAACGGTCCAAGAATTGTATCAATCCATCTTATGGTTAGGAATTTATGGCATGGGGGAAAATTATTGAGAAAACCGACATCTAAATCCCTTGCACGATTAGACTTATGTTGTGCGCTTGACGCACGACTTCCGCACGTTGAGCCGTGTGACAGTCGCGTGTAGCGCGGCCCAACAGGCCCGATATAGGCCAAAGTGTGTTTAATCCCCATTTTGACTAGAATTTAAGGAGGTTTTGTACCGAAATATTTTGGAAAAAATATGAAAAGTTCCATGCTCCAAATCAAATTAGAACTAGGAGATTAGATCAATTAAAACCTATAAATACAGCCTCTAAAATCCTATAAAATATACTGAAAAATCCCTAGAAAATGTTTAGGAAAATTCCTAGATAATTAGGTAATTCATATAAAATTTTAAATAAATAGGAAAAAATTCTAGAAAATTAGAAAAAATCCTAAAAAATTAGAAAAAATCTAAAAAATACAAAAAAAATCTTAGAAAGGCTAGAAAAAGAGTAAAGTCGTCCAAAAACCCTAGGAAAAATCCTAAAACCTTGGAAAATTAAGAAAATCCCTAGAGAGCCTTAGGTAAAAGCTCTTAAAGCCCATATCCTATCAAAACCTCTCGAATATCAAGATCAAATCCTACAAATAAGTTCTTCTAAATCCAACACCTCTGAACCACGCTTCAAAAAAATAAAAGAAGGTATCAAAGGTGTAAATCAACGCGTGGTCTTGATACGGGCCCTAACTTTGGGTTTCTCAGGTATGCAACCTCTCTTTCTCTTTTATTTACGTTTTTATTTTTATTTTTATAAATTCCTTAATCTTTAGAATAGTTAGATTTTAGGAAACTTATTAAGTTCCATAAACAAATTCTGAAGTTGGCAATGCCAATAGACTAGACTTAGAAGAGAACTAGATTTGCATAAATCTGCTATGCTTCTGAGCTTATAATTTGAGCAATCGCACTTTCTCTATTTATTTTTTAAATTAACTCATTTCACAAGAAATTTTAGTCAATCTCCCTCTGATATCGACACAAATTGGAGCGTAAACAATATCTAACACAAATAAACAAAAAAAAGAATAATAAACAATGCATAGGGGTGCTCTATATATATTTATATATATATATATATATATATATATATATATATAATTATATTCTCAACGATTTTTGACATTTCTATACCTTTGTTTTGTACATCGAATATTTTTTTAATAAAGATATTTTTTGTCATTAGGAGGGTGTGACATCATCTACATGGGGCCACATGTAGATAATGTCATACCCTCCTAATGACAAAAAATACCTTTATTAAAAAATATTATATGTACAAAATAATAATATAAAAATATCTAAAATTATCGAGTATAATGATAAATTTCTCCATAATGTAAACACCCTAACATAACCTCTATATATATATATATATATATATATAAAGGGCTTTCTAATGCCTATAACGCAATGATTTCGCGTACCCTGTGTCCACCGTCCATTTAATTTAAAACAAAATAAAGGCCGTGATGGCCTCAAAAAGCTTCAAACGTCACATATTCTCCATGGGTAAGCTCTGCAAACTCGGCAAACATATTCTCTGAGCTGCAAAAGGTCACCTCTCTCTCACTCGCACGCTCTTCTGCTCTGCAAAGCTCGCATCTCTCTCGCTCGCTTTCTCCTCTCGGTCGCCCTTTCTTATCTCAGCGAAGCTTCTGGCAGAAACACACGCCACCCACACGAGCAAAGTTCTTTGGCATCAATCAGGTGAGTGTCCTTTATATTGTATCCTCATGTATATGATTTTTTTTGCTCTAATGAAGCCACAATCTTTGAATTAACCCCAACCCCAAATCAAGAATAAAACCCATCTTTTTTAAAACCAACTCAAAATTTTTTAGTAGATCCCAAATTGAAGAGTATCAATAAAACCCCACATTTTTTTCCTAATAAATCACCAAAATAATGCCAAAGTTTGTTATTAGATCTCAAAATGGAATTTGTGAATGAAGCCCTCTGCGTTCACTTTGCTAGATGCAAAATCAGTGAGTAGAAAAAAAACATTACTGAATAAATCAACATAGGAAATGCTTAAAAAGGTACACATAGGAGAGAGAAATTTTTTTAGGGCATTGTGCGTTCATTTGAAATGGAGTAAGAATGACTTATTCCTTTTAGCTGTCATTGTCTGACATTTTACACTTAGAATTGTTTCTTGAAAATAATCTCATTCTGTAAAATTTGGACACTGAGTTCATAGAAATAAAATGGAGTAATTTTCTTTTTTTGTTCTTTTTTTCCTTTTTTCCTTGGATTTCTTTTGGATAATCAATAAAACATGACGATAAAGTTACATCTAGTACAGTATACCATTAAAGTTGCTTGGGACCTTCAATTAAACGTTTATCGTGCAGTGCTTCTTTTCATGTTTGTGTGGAAAATTGGTCAAGGTTGTCATCTGACCTTCATTATTTCTGATTGATTAATTATTCTCTACTTTCTAATGTCCCATTAAATAATTCAAGATTCAATTGTAGCAAATGAATAAGCTGACGTTATTGTCTGTCTAGTCGAGCAATAATTTCTTCTTTTTTCTTTGACAGTTAAAAAACTTGATCAAAAGTCCTACTGTTCTTAGTAGTGTTTAACCTTTATGGAGGTGCTCCAATCAAAATTTTGTTGTAGAAACTAGTATTTGGTTGGTGTTTGTTTCCCAAACCAATGCTAATGGAAAGCCATCTTATACCTTGCTCTCCTTTTTCTCTCCCATGAATGACATCGACATTTTGGATTAAGTGTATGTGATACATATTTATTTAGGCTTCAGATATCAAGTTCTTAGGCGATATAATATCCACGATGAGCATTCAATTTATGTGAATCAATCATTAAAGTGCATTTCATTGTTCTGGTGCGTATAGAAGATGTATCTCTCTTAAGTCAGAAACCGTCCTCCTATTTAATTTAATGTAATTGGGACGTAAAACATTTTGTGCATATGTGTGCACCCACATATGCAGACTAAGAACACAAAAGGTATTGTTTATTTCCCTTGTCCTTTTTGACATAAGCTTGGTTTTGAATCTACATCTTTGTATTCTTCGTTCTCTCTAATTGCTATTGAATGTGGGATTTTGATCAGCATCTTTGGATGTGACACTAACAGATTCATATCACTAGGCACTAGGATTCACCCCAGGTTAGGTAGACATGTGAAAACTACATCTCTATGGCCAAAACAATTGTAGCAACAATGATTTATTTCAGCGAAACAAACTCAAATATCAATGTTGAGTTGTATGACACTGATCTACATAGGGTATAGCAGTGCTAGTTGAGATGAAGAGGAAAGAAATGATAGCCATAGCATTGCTAGTTGGGAATCAGCATGATATGCGAGGCGTTCTAGGGATCAGGTTTACTACTGCAGCTCTCTTTGTCCAGTTGTTCCATGATGATGAGATTTTAGATCGGTACTAGTCTCACATTGGTCATATAGTTCATTTGTACTTACTGTATAAAACAAAAGAAAGACTGTGGTTTATGTTTTTAGTATAAGTCATTATTAACCTTTGCTCATTTCAGCAAAAGTTTGTAATATTTTATCAAAAGTGTTTGAATGCAAAAGGCCCCTCACCTTGGTTGCAAATCATTTTTTTTTTATTTAAGGGGTTTTTAATCATTTGCCAGGATCAATGATTGAAAAAAATATGAAATAGAAATCTGTTATGTAATCATACAACACCTTTTTCCCTTTTTATATATTTTCTTGTATCATTCCTCTTAGCAAATGAAGGAATGTGCTCTTAACCAGAAATGATTTGCAGTAGCAGGTAGTAGTTGTATTTAAAAACTATCGTTGATGGATGTTATTGACATTATCACATCATTTATATGTGCAGGTAATGTGATCTAGGAACAGGGAATGTGTCATGCCTTTTGGACGATACCAAGTTATTGGTGAAGACTTAGGGGAGTGTAATTCAGCTGTTAGCTCAACCAAGAAAAGAGTTTCACATTATTTAAATGGTGGATACCCTGGTACTAAAGGTATTCATATGAAGCTGGCCTATGACTATTGCATTCACAATGGTCTTGAAGGCTGCGAACCAAGGCCTCATAACTCTACCTGTGAATGCAGTTACTGCATTGAGGTATGTTTACTTCTTTCTAGCTTGTGAAATTGTTGCATTTCTACTTGGCAACCTTGTCACTCATAATATGAATTTGCTTTGCAACTGTGCCAAATCTTGCAATTTGGACTAGGAACTGAATTTTTTTCAAATTCGACTTCATTTCAACTCGGTTTTGTTGTCAACCACATCAAAGCTGAAACTGGGTAGGATGGGCATTATACCCTCAATTTAGGATGAAACCAACTGAAACTTGGAAATAATTGTAGGTTTTAAATAATGATATCTAAACGTATATCATGTCATTTTGTGATTGATGCCCTTTTCTAGTATGTTTTATTAAAAACTCAACTAAGAATATTCTAAATTGGAGTTTTTTTGCCACCATTCTTGCATTTTGTTGAACGCTTCATTTACAATAGAATTTCAGATGACCTCTTATCTAATTTGATGTATGGTTTGGAACAAGCTGTACAACTAAGATGACATTGTGGAATGGAATCTGAGGCAAGATGAACTCCTAAAAGGGATCCATGCTTATATCACAATTTAATTTGGGAAACATCACCTTTCTACACAAAATGGTCTTAACCAATGCAAGCTAGTCTCAACCAAAAAACTCTGCACTTTCTATGAACTTTGATTATTCAACTTCTTGAGTGTTTCATCCAAGAAGTAAACATGTTGAGGTTGCTGTAAATGTGCACTTTCTATGAACTTTGTTTGGAATTTTGTTATCGGGGGTAGAGTATAACTGTGCTTGTTGGGGTTCTTCACAAGGATGCAGTGTTGAGGACACACCCCAAGAATGTGCTCAATGAAAGGACTCTCAAAGAAACATTATTTGGAAACTATAAGCTATATTATGATCTTGCACCTATTGTCGACAAATACATGAAGAAGGTACATGTTACATGGAGAAGTTCATCACACATTCAGTCTCATTCGAATGGAAGAGTGTAACTTGAATACATACTCAAAGGGGGCGGCCTTTGCTGCATCATTTGAATGGAAGAGTGAAACTTGAAGAAGCAAAAAGAAATAAATTACTTGTTGGCGGTTGAGTCAGCTCAATTGAGTTACTGAAGCTTCATTTGTATCTGGTTTTTTCCTATTTCGTGAGGTGTTTAACCTCCTTGTAAATAATTGTAATTGGTCGTTGTTTAATTAATGGCAATCTTTTGTGAATGAAATTCTTTGGTTTATGGTAGTATTAAGTTTGTCTTTTTTTTTTTTTTGAGACACACATATAAACAGAGAGAGAGAGAGAGAGAGAGAGAGAGAGAGAGAGAGAGAGAAATCTGGTTATCAGCTACAATGAAACAACATAAGCTCATTTATTTTGCTGAGATGAGAGAGAGATGAGAGATGAGAGAGAGAGAGAGAGACAGAGAGAGAGAGATCTAGTTATCAGCTACAATGAAACAACATAAGCTCATTTATTTTATTGAGATGAGAGAGAGAGAGAGAGAGAGAGAGAGAGAGAGAGAGAGATTATTCAAATCTGAGGCTTATGAGAGGGAGCTGGTTATCTAAAGTAGGTCATTAGTACAATAAAATTTTGATGAATATATCAAACACTCAACATACCAATAAAGTGGGAATTATCTGGATATAAATGCATTTCACTATCCATGTAAACACACATTGCATACATAAATGTCATACATGAAAAAATAAGGCCTTTATAAAAAATTACTTTACATACCCCATAAATAGGTCACATCCAAGTAAACTCACATTTCATTATAAATGAATTCCACTATCCATAAATCGGTCCTTTACATGACCCAAAAAATAGGTCCTTTACATGACCCCAAAATAGGTCCTTTACATGCCTCCATAATTAGGTCTTTTACATGCCCCTATAAATAGGTTCATTACATGCCCCATAAATAGGTCCTTTACATGGCCCCAAAATTATATGACTATTCAATATTCACATAACCCCAAAACTCAATTACAAAAAGGGGTATTTACATATCTCAAAATTAAAAAATTAGTCAATACAAAAAATCCTTTATGCATATATGCAAATGAAGCCCTGCAAGTTGCCATATCCTCCATGCGAATGCAGTCCCACAATTTGTCATATCCTCCATGCAATTGCAGCCCTTTCGTTTGTCATGGCCTCAACTCGATTCGAGGTCCTCAGTGGCTCTGACAGAGAAAGATATATTATCAGTCCAATACATAAAAGAGAAGATAAATGAAAACTAAAACTAATTAAGACAATTATGCTTATTATGTCCAAAACATAAATCGAACAAGCACTTACATCCCACATGCCTTCACTGGACATTACGCCTGTCATGCCCAGTCTTATTACAAACGTTACACTTCCTTCCAGTGGGTGGGCTTTCTTCCGACTGTGTTTTTTGTGTAGAAGACTTTTGCCTTTTTTCCCAATAAGGCTTTCTCCTTTTAGTCCTTGGTCGTCCAACTACTTGTACACATGGTGGATCAAGTACAAGGGGGGAGGCATCAAGTGATCTAATGCTGCCACATACTTCATCTTCAATGACACTACAATGAGTGTAGGGTGATGGTGCAAGAATATTCAACAAATGCTCTCTTGTTGCAAATACATCCTCAGCTAACTTGCATAAATCCAACTTCACTTTTTCAAATAGATCATCACTTTCTAATGCTAGTTCTACAATTTCACAAAGCTCATGATGTCGAATGAACCTCGAAAATTTAGATAAAGTCGAACTACTACCACTACATTTGTCTTTGGCCCCCTTCTTTGCCTCCATTGTCCACTAGTTCAAACTGTAATTCGATGGGATCTTCAATACATTTCTCATGTTGAATACTTTAAGCATATGTGAACAAGAAATTCCAACACGCTCAAAGAATTGACATGTACATATATACCTCATCCCTAATTCAATAAATGTAACCATCTGAGGGATAGACACACCACGAATGTCTTCCACCTTATATTTGGTAAATTCATCATTGCCTTCTATTAATTCGCTAAGGCAATTTGAGGACCTTACCACCTCTTCTTAGAACTTTCCAAAAAATTTCTGAGTGTATATCTTTGTAGCATGCTTCTCGATAAGAAAGGCAGTCTTTAAAATAGGGTGGATGTAAGATCGTACTGTCTTTCTGTTTTTCTTTAATAAACTTCTCGTTTTGCAACTTTTCAATAGCATTCATAAATTTTGTCAAACCTATTTCAGAAGTGACATACATCTTTAAATGACGATTGAACCCTTCATTTCGTTGTGTGGTTTTCATGCCATCTGTGAACCTATCAGCTATGTATGCATCATCACATTGAGTGCGACAACCATATAACCACTTGAGCCAATTTTCCTCTTGAAGATCATATTTCTAAATCATTGCTAACCAATCAGCCTCATACTGCTCAATGGTGTGAGTTGCAAAACACTTCTTAAATACCTCTAAGAATAATGGGTACGCACGCTCAACATGGCTTAGATATATTTTAAACTTTCCTATGATGTGCCACTTGCAATAGTGATGAGGAAAATTGTCTTAACTGCAGTGTTATAGCTAAAGCCTGATCAGTGATAATTGTACCTGGTCGGCGGCCTCCCATTGCCTCTAACCCATTTTCAAATAACCAAATGAAGTTTTTTGGAGTCTCATTGAAGATGAGAGCACATCCAAGGAAAATTGTGTTAACATGATGATTAACTCCAAGGATTAGGCCAATGGGCATACTGACTTCATTCGTTTGGTACGTGGTGCCAAAGTTTACCACGTCACTAAAAAAAATGGTATGATAATATAGACTTTGAATCAACCCATATAACACTAATCAACCTCCCCACCTCATCAAGTAGAATCTATAAAAGAAGGAAGGGTTCAATTCCTTCTTTCCATGCAATCAACTCATAACAACGGTACCCTCTTTCCCTTTTAGTTGTTTTATTTTTCTAGTTATATGATTCTCAAGGACTTTCTCAATGAAAGGGACATTTTCTGCCCCATCGGCCTCTTCGATAAGGTAACCCATCCTAACCCTAGACGTAGCTATAGAAGACTCCAATGTGTCAATCATCTTTTTCACTGTATTTGGTATCTTTTGATGAGAGCGAATGAATCTAGTCTCGCTGGGCATTGTGAGATTATGATTATGGTCTTTTATAAACTTCGCAATAACCCATCTCTGCTTATCATTCTTCTTAATGATGATCTTTGCCTAACATCCACATTTTGTGTGGGGCCGAGCATTTTCATTCCCACCATACATCTGATTATGAAAACCTTGCCTACAACATTTTATAATTTGACCAATTTTTCCACCATGTTTCCAAATGGTTATTCCCTTTCTTATACCAAACCCTATTAATTTGCGTACTTATTATAATAATCATAAGCTTCATCTTCGTTAATAAATGTCACTCCTACCGTGGGTTCAATACTTACACCTCTTGCTAGGGCTACCTCTGCATCTATAAGTATAAGATCTCCTACTCCATCTATTGCAACTATATCCTCATCAAACAGAGAATTCTGACAAGCTTCATCTACCATAGCCTGAGCACTACACTCGTGCCCATTTTTTGAACTAGTGATGTCGATAGGAGAGGAAGGACATGTTGATGTTGAGGCGCCCATGACACATGCATAGTATACCTGTTCGGTTTATATGGTCAACGATGAGAAGCAAGTAGGAGAACATATAAATATGACAGAAGAATCATCCTTCAAAAAAAAAAATCAAGAATGCCCACAAAAAATTGCCTTCTAATGTACATTGAAATCATAATTACAAGTTCAAAGGCAAAAAGGATAACATTAAGAAGATTTTCAACAAAAGTCTAAAATGAACAATTTCATACCCTTAATATCAAAAAAGTAAAAATCTAAAAGTAAAAAGCCAAATTCCATTGGAAGAGGAACATAGTAGTACTAATGCAACCTAAAAATTTAGCTTAATTAACAATGCCATGATAGATGGATGATTTACCAAAAAAAAAATTCCTTGCTCTCTTGCGATTCAACATCGTGAACAAGCTCTCTTGCTCAACAGTAGCGTGCTGAAATATCATCAAACAACATATGGATCATGTCCAATAAACCTAACGTCCTAATAGGATTGTTTAAGATTCAAGTAACCTTTTAATCTCAATTAACCATGTGAGAGTTTAGAAGCAAAACTATATCATAAAATATCATAATCAGCACGCAATTTAGAAGTAGAGGTGAATGACACAATCAATTGGGCAAATAAGATCAAATACAAATACTCCCAAAAAAACAAAAAACAAAAAAAATGAGAACCATTGTTCGTATTCTAAAAAATGAGAAAAAAAATGCAATAATGTATAAAACCGAAAGGCTCACCAAATTACTGTTCGTATTCTCAAAATCCAAAACCTCGAATACAATGATCTCATTCAAATGAATGCACAATGGCCTAAAAAATTTTCTCTCTGCCATATGTACCTTTTTAAGCATTTCCTATATTGATTTATTAAGTAAATTATTTTTCTACTCACAGATTTTGCATCTAGCATTGTGCAACAGAGGGCTTCATTCACAAACTCCATTTTGAGATCTACTAACAAACTTTGGCATTATTTTAGACATCATAGAAAAATATTAGGATTTATTCATGATAAGGGTTCGATTTAAATTGTGATAATCTGAAATTCCCTGGTTTATTTTTAACCAAACCGAAAATTTCCTCTACCATATGTAGCTTTCTCTTCCAATTTCTGTGATTGTGATTTCCTCTCCCGTTTTTGGTGATTTATTAGGAAAAAAAATGTAGGGTTTCATTGATACTCTTCAATTTGGTATCTACTAAAAAATTTTGAGTTGGTTTTTTTAGAAAGATGGGTTTTATTCTTGATTTGGGGTTGGGGTTTATTCAAAGATTGTGGTTTCATTCGAGCAAAAAAAATCATAAATGAGGATACAATCCAAAGGTCACTCACCCAATTGATGCCGTAGAACTTTGCCGGTGTGGGTGGCATATGTTGCTACCAGAAGCTTCGTTGAGAAAAGACAGGGTGACTGAGAAGAGAGTGCAAAGAGGAAAAAGCGAGTGAGAGAGATGTGAGCTCTGTAGAGCAGAAGAGAGGGTGAGAGGCGACCTTTTGCAGAGCAGAGAAGATGATGTTTAATGAGTTCGCAGAGCTTCACACGGGAGGGAGGGTACTCATTGAAAATATGTGAGGTTTGAAGCTTTTTGAGGCCATCACGGCCTTTCATTTCTTTTAAATTAAATGGACAGTGCACACGGGGTAGACGAAATCATTGTTCTTATTCGCCTATAGGCGTTCCAAAGCTTTTTGCATATATATATATAAAGAGAGAGAGAGAGAGAGAGAGAGAGAGAGAGAGAGAGAGAGAGTAAACCGTATAATAGCTGGGCAGCAATAATGAATATTAATATAGGTAGAATCCCAGTCGTCAGATCTTCATCGAGTGGTTTAAAATACATATCACTATTTTAATTTTAATTTTTTTTTATAAATCTGATTAAGATGAAGACTTGGATGCAATATAAAAAATACATAACACTATTGCACACCATATAAAAATATAAAAAAATTTATTTTCAATAATTTAAAATGATCAAATTACCCCCATCATTTTTCAAGGGTATTTCGATCATTTTATATTTTAGAAAACATTTTTTACATAGTTTTTAATTGTGCACCCTATTTTTTAGTACATACATCTAAAATTTCATTATAATCCGATTTTTAGAAAAATATTAAAATTCATATAGTGATATGCATTCTGAACCACATGATGAAGATCTGAAGGTTGGGATTCCACTTATATTACTATTCATCATAGCTGCCCAGCTATTGTTAGCCTTTTGCCATATATATATAATAGGAGATATCTCTCATGCCTCTCAACCAATTTCTCTCACTTCTTACTTCTCTCAATTAATATCTTTCTATATATCATGTAATTTCTACCCTATCTATTATAGGACATTTGCTTATATTTTAATTGATTGCATGTCCTTATAATATTGGCTTTTTTTGTGGCTATATCTATCCACATTCCCCCCTTAATTTTCTTTTTTAAATACACAAATTTCCTAAAAAATGGATCTTCTCCTCCCTCCCTAAAGATGGAGAATGAAGATGGAAGCTAATATGTCTCCTTGATTTTCTCTCTATCTCTCTCTGGCGTACAATTTTCTTTCTACTTTTTCTCTCTCTCAATCAATATTCTCTCCAAGTTTCTCTCTTCCTTAAAAATACATCTCTCTCTATTCCCAAAAATAGGGGAATCTAAGTAAACTATCTTATAATCTCTATAGCATTAGGAT
Organism: Amborella trichopoda; assembly: GCF_054954075.1. Classification (NCBI taxonomy): domain Eukaryota; kingdom Viridiplantae; phylum Streptophyta; class Magnoliopsida; order Amborellales; family Amborellaceae; genus Amborella; species Amborella trichopoda. Next base: position 15,576,791 of record NC_142337.1, on the reverse strand, counting down.
CCCTTCTTATTCTTAAGACATGTGTCCACCTCTTAACTCCTTTTTTTGACAAGGTTACATAGAAATGGAACTTGAGACGTTGCTGTGAAAAGCTAGCCTATGCAGTGTTGAGCCAAGCCAATTTCCTATGTGCATTCCTTAACTCGAGCTTAATAATGTAATATAGATATCTGGTTGCTTTTCTGAGGAGTGCAACTATTTTCGCAAAGAGTGCCCAACCTTAGGATGCATTTTCAGGCAAAATAATCTTAAATCCAAAACCGACCTATTTTGAGAGAACAAAAAATGAACCGCAAATGCCATATCTCTGTAGCTGGTAGATCGAGATGATACAAGGGGAAGTACAAGAGTTTTGAGCATTGTTTCAAAACCCAGAGATACAATTTGAGAATCATCGATTGGATCGAGAATTGATTCTATGTACCACAGATATGTGGGATGGATGATCCACACCACTAATCCATATTTTAAAATACTAAATATTGGTCTTGAGGAACATCAAACATTGTTTTTTGCTAAAAGTAAGGGATGTGGTTAGAAAGTTGGTGTAGGCATTTGCTTTGCCTAAGGGGCCGTTTGGATACTTGAAAATACATTTTTAGAAATGTATTTCAGTGGAATGTCACATTTTCTGCCATTTGGATCGAAATTTTGGGACTAAATGTATTTCCGGCCGTAATTGTTTTCTTTATTTTCAAGCCAAAAATAAATAAATATGTATCATTGTATTTCCCATTCGAGATTGATTTCCAGCTAGATTTCCCTGTTTTTGAGGCATCCACGTTATAAAATATAATTAATTCTAACAAAAGACCCACGAATTAGAGAGAAACTATTTCAAATTTTACGTTTTAAAGAGAGAAATTTTACGTTTTAAAGAGAGAAAGTATCTCAAAATTTTGGAGAGAGAAAATATTTCTAATTTTAGAGAAAGAAACTACTAAAATTTTTTAGAGAGAGAAACTATCTTAAAGTTTTTATAGAGAAAAACTATTTCAAATTTTAAGTTTTAGAGAGAAAATAACTTAAAAAATTTTAGGAAGAGAAATTATATTAAATTTTAGAGAGACAAGTATCTAAAAACATTTTAAAGAGATAAACTATCTTAAAAATTTTAAAGAAAAAAAGTATCTCAAATTTTGAGTTTTAGACAAAGTACTTGAAAATTTTTAGAGAGAGAAACTATCTAAAGATAGAGAAATTATCTCAAAGTTTAAGTTTTATAAAGAGAAAGTATCCAAAAAGTCTTAGAGAGATAAACAGTCTTAAATTTTAAGTTTTAGAGAGAGAAAATACAGGAAAAATTTAGAGAGAGAAACTATCTCGAAAAATTTAGAAAAGGAAACTATCTCAAATATTAAGTTTTAGGGAGAGGAAGTATCTTAAAATCTTAGAGAGATAAGCTATATCAAATTTTAGAAAGAGAAAAAAATTGAATTTATAAAATTTTAAAGAGAGAAACTATCTAAAACTTCTAAGTTTTCAAGAGAGCAAGTACTTGAAATTTTTTAGAGAGACCGTATCAAAACTTTTAGAGAAAGAGACTATCTCAAATTTTAAGTATTATAAAGAGTAAGTATATGAAAAATTTTAGCTAGAGAAAATATCTAAAAATTTTTAGAGAGAAATTATATCAAAAATTTAAAGAGATAAGTTGTTTACGCTCTGATGCGCACCGATATCTAGGATGAGATTTGCTCAGATCTTAGCTAAACTTAATTAAACTTGTGAAAGGTAGAGAGAGTGGGGTCGCTCGAATTACGAGCTAGGTTTTAAGCAGTTTTGGGATAATTATATTGGGCTTAGGTTGTCTATGGTCTCCTAGGGTTTTGTGGTCATTTGGGCTAAGAATCGAGGCCTTTAAGAGTTCCCTCAGTCAGAATTTCAAAGGGGTGTCTACGGTTGCCCCTCTTTGGCATTTATCTGGGATATCAGGTGAATGACAAAGAAGTAGACACCTAAGACACGATGGAGAGGAAAAGTTTTTGAAGAGATCATTCTTTTGAATGACTAGTACCTTTTGGGTAGGAGGTATGCTGATGGTTGATTTTGATCAGTAAGACAACAAATTGGCACTGCTATCTTTGAGTCAGTGTGGTTGAGAGGTCTTTGACAATCGAGATCTAAAGTGACTGACAACAAGAACCGTGTTAGTTTTTAGCCAATGACATTCCTTATTGTAGTCACCCCAATGCTATATGGGTGCTGCCAATGTAGTCATCTTTGACTTTATACCTTTTTCTTGGGGATTCTCCATTCAAATGGGAGTTTGATTTAGAAGAAATGATGGGATGATGAATTCCTAGCTAATTGAACTTCTTGGTTCCCCTTCATTTTTTATTCTTGGGGTTCACAAGTTCAGGCCATTTTTGTTTGGGAACCTACGGGTTGGTCTCTATTTTTCTAAGGTTTTGTAAGCATGACAATCTAGGATTTAGTGGCGATAGATGCATCATATCCAAGCCTCCATGAAACTCCTTCGTTTTTAAAACACTTTAGAAGAGTTTAGAGATAGATTGAATTTTAAAACAGAAACAGAGTTCCATGCTACAATTTTAAACAAAGAAATTAAGGTTTTTAAAAATTCAAGAAATGCATAAGGGAAATTTTAAAGATGGATGAGAAATTTTGACAAAAACAAATTTGGTAAGCAGTTTAGGCTCATGCTACCATAGAGCCATCTGAGCAGTTTTATGTCATGCAGTACTGGACGCTTTTATACCTGCCTCGACTCTTTTACGTCACACGGGTTTGACGTTGATTGAGATTGGGTACCCATTCTTTTTATTGTCATACGGGTTTGACGTCTTCCTGTCTCGGCTCTTTTACGTAGCACGAATTGGACGTTTTTTTTTAGATTTTCCCGACTGCTTTATGTCGTACGGGGTTGGACATTTTCCTGTCTTGGTTCTTTTACGTCGCACGAGCTTGATGTTTTTTTATTGTCTCGGCTGTTTTACGTCACACGAGTTTTGACGTTTTGTTTGAGATTTCTCGACTGTTTCACGCCGTACGGGTTGGACGCCTTTTGACTGATTTGTGATTAAATTCCCGATTTTTTACGTCGTACGGGATAGACGTCTTCAACTAGATTTGGTGAGTCATTTCAACTCGCATCACTTTGGAGTTCTTTGACTTCAAAGGTGATTGAAAAGGTGCCTGAGAACCTTTGATGTGTCGGTCACAGTGGAGGACTTGCTCTGACTGCTCTAAATAGATTTCACTCTCTTCTGGGTGTCAAATCTTTGACTTCTTTTTTTTCATGACTTTTTTCTCATTTTCTAGGTCTCGGGAAAAATTTGCCCCTGCCCTTGTTTTTATGTCTTTTTTTTTTCTTTTTTTGCTCCATTTTTTTTTCTCTTCTTCCCTTTTTTTTTTTCTTAGGTCTAGGCTTGGGAGCATGTGGTTGTCCCACATCCTAATTCGGGCGAGTTCATTGAGCAGTTGCCACATATCTGCAGATGGGCTTTAAATATATGGGAGGCCGACTCCATTTATTTCTGGTCCTTCTTCTCCCTACTCTTCGTTACTCTTTCCGAGCGAGAGGTTAGCTGAATTTTTTTTTATTTTATTTTTTTTATTTTTCTTATTTGAGAAATTCTCCTAGGTCCCTTTTACCAAATGTTTCTATCTTTTCAGATTACTTGGATCGTGCTTGTAGAGGATAAGGCTAATATCTATGAGGACTCAACACATGTCTTTCTTACGAGTGCTCATTTGATTTGTATGGATGTGGCATAGGCTTACAACCCTGCTCACGTATTGCGACAGTTTGGACCTCTTATTGGTCCTTATTTTTTTACTTTCAGATGGGTGCCTCCTGAAATCAGAGTCGATTATGAGGTGATGTATTTATCATATATGGCTCCTTGGATAGAAGAATGGAAGCAGATGCACACTTTCATATATGAGTTGAGTGATGAGGATGACATGGTGCCTCTGGTAGTGTATGGGGAGAGATATCGGGCTTCTACGAGTGAAATCATAAACATGCCTACGCATGCTTGGGAGATCACGGAGAGGCTGGTCATGGGTGGCCCTGACGAGCTAGTCAATCGTGAGGCGGTGTACCTGAGAGGTCAACTGCAGGAGATGACATGCTCTAGGAACCAAGTTATGAGGCAATGTGCAGAGGGCCGGGCTCAACTTGAGACTACGATGGCTACACTTCAGAAAGTAGAGGCAAAGAGAGAGAGAGAAGGAGCGTACTTTGCTGAGATCTGAGAGAAATCGGGCTCAGGTTGAGCCAGAGTTGCTGAGGGTTACCCATAGCCAAGTCTTTAGGTGCGGGACCTTCCCAGGTTGCGAGTCGAGAGATGGACCCATTGTAAGTGAATCTCACATGGGTGAGAGGTGAGCGGGTACGTACTCTTCCCCTTTGCTTGGTTTCTTTTCCTTCTTTTTGTCACATTCTCCCCCGGATTTTGTCTCTTTTCTTCTTTTTCAGGATGCATATAAGTGACAATTGGAGAAGGTTTGCTTGGAACAAATCGAGATGACTCGTCAGCTTACATTGATGACTTCGGCACTGTAGCAGGCTGGAGATGACCCGGCACAGGAAATTAAAGGCCAGAGAATAGTTCTAAGGCGGTGCTTCTTCTGCAGCTTCGAGAGGCAGCAACGCGTGTAGAGTATGCTCTGGAGGGAGCGAGAAGGAGGCCTCGAGTGACTTCCAGTCAATTTCGAGAGATGGGAATTGAGTCCCTTCTTGTGTATCTTTCATGCACACTTTTCTTTCTTGTTCATGGTATACGAAAAACCTCTATATATTTACATTTTCTTGGTTTCCATCCATGCATGGTTGCAATAATATATTTTTATTTGTTTTGTGCCTCTCTTCCCCTTTTTTTTTGCATCCCTAAGCATCCTTGGGATCAAGATCTCTCTTTCCTTTTTCCTTTGATTCATTCATTTTTTTAGGCCCCTATGCGCACTTGGGGCCAGTTATATATATTGTTTATTTATTTATTTTAGAAGTAGTATTTCTTGAGTTACGTTATGATCGCTCAAATCATGTCCTTCAAGGTTTCTAAGTTCATAGGCATTACTTGGATAAGTATGGATCACGACATATGGTACTTCCCAATTAGGCTTGAATTTTCCAAATGGGTGAGGATTCACTGTCGAATTTGAAGATTTTCTTCCGGATTAGATCCCCAACTCTGAATTCTCATGGTATCACCTTCTTCTGGTGTGCTCGCTTGATTATAAGATGGTAGAAGATCATTTTCTTAGCTGCTCGGAGTTGTCTCTCATCCAGTGTTTCGAGAGTGGCTAGTCGGGCTTTAGCCTATTGCTTGTAATTTGATTCCTTGTGAGCAAATATCCTAAGAGATGGTATATCTACCTCAATTGGAAGTACTGCCTCTATACCATAGACTAACGAGTAGGGAGTCATCCCTGAGGTCGTTTTCTCAGTGGTTCTATAGGGCCAGGGTATAGCTTGTAGCTTTTCGTGTCAATCCTTATCGCCTTCTATAGTTCGATCGATGATCTTCAAGAGAATCTTGTTAATTGCTTTTGCTTGACCATTTCCTTGGGGATAATAGGGTGAAGAGAATTTTTGCTCTATCCTAAATTTTTTGCACGTCCTTGCTACATTTTTGTTTTTGAAGTTGGTCCCATTATCAGTAACAATCACTTCGAGTACTCCACGTCTATAGACAATGTTGTTGGTAATGAACGGGGCCACATGTTGTCCTATTTTTATGAATGAGGCAGCCTTGACCCATTTTGTATAATATTCAGTAGCAGTTAGAATAAACATATGTCCATTAGAAGATATTGGCGTTATCATTTCGATTATGTCCAAAGCCCACCTATAGAATGACCAGACTGGAGGTGTTGAGTTGAGCAACATGGAAGGAGCGTGAATGAGGTCTCCATAAACTTGGTATTTAGGATATTTTTTCACATATTTCCAACAATCTTCAGCCATGGTAGTCCAGTAGCATCCTTGTCTTCTGACTTTTTGAGTTAGGAGTGTTGTCCCTACGTGTCCTCCTTCATCATGTAGCTCTTTGAGCACATTACCGATTTCTGGCTGATCAATACATCTTAGGAGGATTCCTTCAAAATATTTCTTGCAGAGGATGTTGTTTTTTTATCAAGAAGTTGATTGAGAATCTCCCTAGGGCATTCACATCTCTCTTTAAGGCTCTTTCGGGATAAATACCATCTTTTAAGAGAACTGATACATTATGATATCATCGCTTGGCTTTGACAATCTGGTTGGACCCGAGGGTGAACACTTCTTTTTCCCTTTCTGGTTCTTGACCCTCCTCTCCCAGCTCCATCTTGGGAGGAGAAGGATAACTTTTGTGTCTGATGTAGAATGGTCAGACACTCAATTGCGAAGGAATGTCCATTATTAATGCTAAAGTGGCTAAGGTATCAGCAAACCAGTTGTTTTCCCTAGTCACATGCTGAAAGGTTATTCTTTTGAAGCATTTTGACAGCTTTTCAACTGAGTCGTGCTAGGGCTGGAGCTTTTTATCTCTAACCTTCCAGTCCCCATTGGTTTGATTTATTACTAGCAGAGAATCACCGATGACTTGTAATTGTTCAATTCGAAATTCACGGGCGTTCTTGAGACCAGCTATTAAGACTTCATATTATGCATTATTGCTGGTGCATGGAAAATTGAGCCTTATATCGGTTGGAAATATTATTTTCTCTTGAGAGCATAGGATGGCTCTGATACCAGTGCCGCATTCATTCCTAACCCCATCAAAGTATAGCTCTCAACGGGATCCTCAATAGCAAAGAGTCCTCATCAGGGAGATCTCTTTTGATGGGAACACAATCAGGTAAGGCACACTCGACTAAGTGATCGGCAATTGCTTACCCCTTGATCGATTTTTTAGTGACATATTCGATTTCAAATTCACTTAAGAGCTTCCTCCACTTGGCTAATCGCCCATTGAGAACATGTCTCTCTAGTAGGTACTTGTGTGGAATCATCTTGGATATGAGCTTGATGATATGAGAGAGCACATAATGCCTCAACTTTTGAGTTGCCCACACGAAGCTTAGATAGTGTTTTTCCATACCATAGTACCATATCTCATAATCAACCATTGTCTTACTGATATAATATATGGTCTTCTCTTTTCCTTGATCGACGTACTACCCTAACATCGCCCCCATTGTCTTGTTTATAACAGCAAGGTAAAGGAACAAGGGTTTTGTTGGGATCAGGTAGACTCAAGATCAATGGGTTAGAGAGGTTCTCCCTAATACGATCAAAGACTTGTTGGCATGCCTCATCCCAGATAAATGGAGTGTCTGTCTTTAGCAGGCGATTGAATGAAGCACATTTCTCAGCTAATTGGGTGCTGAACCTCCAAATAGCTTGGATCTTGCCTTGTACCCCACGTATTTTGCTTATATTTTTTGGCGGTAGCATTTTTTAGATAGCCCGAGTTTTCATTGGTCCTACTTCTATGCCTTTTGGCTCACAATGAAGTCAAGTAGTTTGCCAGACTCGACACCGAAGGCGCACTTTTGAGGATTCAGTTTTAGTTGGTGCTCTCGGAGTTGGTAAAATATGAACTTTAAATTGGCCCTTAGTTTTGGATTTGACTAGGATATCATCCACATAGTCTTCCATGATGTCCTACATCAAGTCATGGAATACAGTAGTCATGGTCCTCTAATAGGTTGCCTCAACATTTTTTAGACCAAAATGCATGACCCTATAGCAGTATGTCCCCTATTGCGGATGAATGAAGTCTTCTTTTGGTCTTCTTTTGTAATGAGGGTCTAATTGTAACTAGAGAAATAGCTCATGAAGGATAACATTTGGTGTCCAATGGTGCTGTCAACTAGGGCATCTATATTCAGAAGAGGAAAGTCATTCTTAAGACATGCTTTATTTAGATCCATGTAGTTGACACAGACTCTTATTCCATCTCTCTTGGGAACCACCATTGTATTGGCTAACCAATATGGAAAGTCCACATGTAAGATGAAGTCTGCCTTCAAAATCTTGTCAATCTCTTCGTTTATCTTCAGGTCCAAGTGAGGTTTTTGTCGGCGCAGTTTTTGTTTCACAGCCCTTGTCCCTTCATGGAATGCAAGATGGTGTTGTACCGATTCAGGGTTTAGGCCAGGCTTGTCATCGTAGGACCAGGCATAGATGTCTATATATTCTTTTAAGAGGGAGATCATCTTGGTTTTTTCTTTTAGTAACAGAGAGATTCTTACTTTTGTAATTTTTGGATTACCCTCAGTTCCAAAGTTGATTTCTAAGGTTTTCTCAACAATAGCAGTAGGGCTACCATTGAATCTTGCCGTAAACTGCTCAGCTTGGAACATGAGTTCCCCTTATAGAGTTCTTTATCCACCTAAAATTTTTCATTGCTAAGTGAGTCCTCATTTTTTTTTTCTTCCTTGACTTGACCCGAGCTTTCATTGGTTTTGTCAAAGGTCTTGACTGTATTTTCTACAACGGGATAGGTAATGGTGTCGGAGGAGCGTTGCGTGCGAACCCATTTTTTGGCACAGGTATTTGAAAGTGTCGTTGTACCTCCTTGATGGATTCAATGGATAGGGGAGTGATGCTCCAATTTTCAATAGTTGCCCTAATTTTCCTAGGGGCCGAGGAAGTGGTAGTCACAGTGTTCAATCCAAGTGTAAGCCGTGAAAATTGTCGTCCTAACGGCTCTTCGTCTGAGGGAGCTTCAATTATGACTATCAGTTATGAAAGAGATTCAGTCTTAGTATGGTCAAGGCCCTGAATTCTTCCAAGAACGAAGCTGGGATTCCAAGAAGGCTTGAGTTTGAATTGAAGTTTAGAAAGTGTGCAACCCAAACCTCTTCAGTCATTGGTATCTATTTTGGCTCAAGGGGGATAAGCGATTGCCTTAGCAACACCTGGCCCATTTTTCCAAGGCCGAAGCCCGGGCAGAACTCCTAAGGTAGTAGCATATTCTATGATGTGTACGAACTGACGTCGTAACGCGCATATCAATCTTTCAGTTTCTCAGATAGCTTATAGTCATCAATTGTCTGGGTAGATGATTCTTTCTGCGCCATATGGATCATGACACAATTCTCTTTATATATCAGAAGCATGATCTCTTGGATTTTCAATTTTTCAGATAACTCCTCTTTCAACACTTTTATAGAATCTGAATGTACTCGAGCCACACCTCCGCCGATTGAGACCTTCAGGCATTGGTGTAAAGTGGAAGCTATGTCAAGATTCCATGGCCTCCCAATGAGTAGGTTAAAGGAGGGTTCAATGTCAACAGCATAGAACCTCATTATTTGGACCACTAGCCCAATCTTATGATTGAGAGTGATGGCCACTAAGGTTTCTCTTTGAGCCCTATCATAGGCTGCAACTTATATGTTTGAAGCCTCAAGGCATGTCTGAGATAACCCTACTCTTAAAATAGTTTTCAAAGGGCAGATATTCAGAGATGCCCCATTGTTAACATCATTTCCCTAATTTCGTATTCGCTCATAAAAATGGCAATATAAAGTGGACGAGTGTCGAAGCAGTTGAACCTGGGGATATATCATCATCAGTGAATGTGATATGGTTGGTGCTGTTAAGAGGTTGATCATATTGCTCAGTTCTTCAGGTTTAGTGTGGGTAGGGACATGAGTCTTTTCCAGTCTTCAGGTCTCCTATTATAAGGTATTTTTTGACACTTGTATCCCCGGTGCAAATCAGGAAAAACCTAGTTGTGACCTAGCCCTACGGGTACCAAAACGTCAATAGACTATGGAAGCATTGGTAGAATAAACCCTGATATGGAGTGAATTTTTGAAGGGTGTCAGATTGGTCCCAAAAGGCATGTGGTGGTGGAATTTGACTCCCTAAGAATACTTGCCAAGTTTCGTCGCGATCTGATGAATTTTAGACAGACCAGATGAAAAACCAATTTTTGAATTTAGCTCCTAACAAGCTGAAAACGTACATCATAACTACAACTCTATTATCTATGTCTCAGATGAGTACCAGACTACTTCCATTGGATTCAGAAGGTCCGAAAGCTCTAAGATATCAAATTTCAGCTCATTCAGATACTTCTGAACTATTCTAGGGCTAACTTACCCAAAAAGGGTATATTATATATTATTCTGGTGCACCCTTAGTGAACCGATTTCCATTAACAGAAACTGTGCCTTATGATTTCGGGATCGTCTTCCAAAAGATGTAACTTCTTTGTTTTAACTCCAATCAAGCCCAAAGTTTGGGAGTCTCTTCGTCTCGTCAATGCGCACGTTTTGATCTATGGTGCGGCTCGAGGCGAAAGAAATCTCAGAGAGAAGTTGCATAAGAAAACTCATGTGTTGCAGATTTTTGCAAGAAGAAGACACCCTCAACCAAATGGTCATATCACGAAACCCCGACCTCGGATTGTCTTGAAAATGGGTTAGTTGTGACAATGACATCGAGAGCTTCGATTCAAAGTAGACTTCACATGTGATAAAAGGACATAGGTGTTGTATTTTGAGGTTGCAAAAAAGGAAATTTTCCAGCGACCGAAATCCATATTCCAGCAACTTCCCCAATTCGGAAAGTGATGATTCAACGACCAAATCGAGCCATTTTTATCACAAAAAGACCATGGCGGCTTCCCTGTCTTTCTCTAATGAAAAGATCGACCCCAAAAAATCAAGAAACATACAATATTAAGCATTCAAGATTGCAAGATTTCCATCTTTCGCTGGATTTTAAGAAGGGTTCGTAAACTTGATTCAAGGATCAAATAATATGTCAAAACGAGCATCTCGCCGAGACCGTTACTTATATGGTATTATTTTCTCTGGAAGGTTGCCAAAAGAGCTCGAAATGAGCCCTGAACAGTCACCATAACGCATGGTACGTTTTTGGGGACCATCTCGCCATTTCCAAGATTGTGGGTAGGGGGCAAAATGGTCATTTTACCTAAAAAACGGGATTTAATTTTAATTGATATAAAATATAATTTTTGACAATTTGGTTTAGTTTTAAGCATCCACCCTTGTTTCAAAGGGATGTTATATAACCATCATATGTTCATTTGTAACCCTAAGTTCAAAAAGTTGGAAGTAAGCTTGCTAAATTCAAGGTATTGGCAAAAATTAATCAAAGACATTGAGCTTCCCCCCTTTAGTAGGTTATTTTTTATTCCATTTTTTTCATCCCAAAGGGAGGAGAGAGAACACTTTTTCTTATTGAGGACTACCTCTAGACTTCACACTTCTCACTTAGAACTTCCCACTTCCAATCCAAGGTAACCGTCCCTTTGCTCTTTCTTTCTCTCTCCTTCTCTCCTCTGTTTCCTCTCTCTCTCTCAAGTCAAAATACTAGCGTGGGCCTGACTTTCTTTCTCTCCCTTCCTTTCAACTTGTTTCCCCTTGCTCTCTTTCTCTCTCTTCTCCCCTCCCTTTCTCTCTTTTTTTCTGTCTCTATCTTACCCCCTTCTTCTCTCTCTTCCTCTCTTTCCTCTCTTTGTCAAGTCAAAATACTGGGTTGCGCGCCCAACTCTCTTTCTCTCCCTTCCTCTTGTCTTGTTCCCCCTTGCTCTCTTTCTCTCTCTACTTCCCTTCCTTTTTATCTCTTTTTCTCTCTGTCTCTCTCTTACCCCTTTCTTCTCTCTATCTTCCTCTCTCTCGCTCAAGTCAAATTACTCGGCACGGCTCCATATTTCTTTCTCTCCCTTCCTCTCCCCTTGATCCTTATTGCTCTCTCTTCTCCCCTCCCTTTCTCTCTTTTCTCTCTCTGTCTCTCTTACCCCCTTCTTCTCTCTCTCTATTCTTCTCTTTTCTCTCTCTCTCAAGTCAAAATACTAGGCTCTGCTTAAGCACAGGGCTGACTTTCTTTCTCTCCCTTCCTCTCTTCTCCCCTCCCTTTCTCTCTCTTTTTCTCTCTCTGTCTATCTTTTATCTCCTTCTTCTCTATCTCTCTCTTCTTCTCTTTCCTCTCTCTCAAGTCAAAATACTAGGCGTGGGCCTGGCTTTCTTTCTCTTTGTTCCTCTCGTCTTGTTCCCTCTTGCTCTCTTTCTCTCTCTTCTCCCCTCTATTTCTGTCTCTTCTCTCCTCTCTCTCTCTCTCTTCTCTCCTCTCTCTCTCTCTCTTCTCTCCTCTCTCTCTCTCTCTCATTTTTTCTCTCTTACCCTCTACTTCTCTCTCTCTTCCTCTCTTTCCTTTCTCTCTCTCTTTCAAGTCAAAGTAGTGGGCTTGTGCTTAAGCGCGAACCTAGCATTCTTTTTCTCCCTTCCTCTCGTCGTGTTCCCTCTTGTTCTTTTTCTATATCTTCTCTTCTCTTCTTTCTTTTTCTCTTCTCCTTTCCTCCCACTCTCTCTATTCTCTCTTCTCTCTCTCTTCTTTTCTACTCTCACCCTTCTTCTATCTTTTCCCCTTTCCCTCTAGTCTCCCTTTCCTCTCCCTCGCACGTACGAGCTCCTGGCCTGTGCCTAGAGGTGGGCCCATCTCTCTTACTGTTCTTCTCTCCCTTCCTCTCTCTCTCTTCTTCTTCCGTCCCTCTCTCTCTCTCTCTCATTCTCTTCTACTCTCTCCCTTTTTATCTCTTTTCTCCTCTCCCTCTCTTCTCTCTTTCCTCTCCCTCTCGTGTCTGAGCTCCAAGCCCATGCCTAGAGGCGGGCTCAACTCTTTTACTCCTCTATTCTCTCCCTCCGTCTCTCTTTTCTCCTCTTCCTCTCTTCTCTCTTTCCTTTTCCTCTCATGTCCGAGCTTGGGGCTTGCGCCTAAAGGTGGGTCCATGTCTCTTACTCTTCTACTCTCTCCCTTCTTCTCTTTTTTCTCTTCCCCGCTCTTTTCTCTTTCATCTCCCTCTCATGTCCGAGCTCTGAGTCCGCGTCTAGAGGCGGGCCCAGCTCTCTTACTATTCTTCTCGCCCTTCATCTCTTTCTCTCTTCTCCCTCTCTCCCTCTCTCTCTCTCTCTCTTTCTCTTCTCACTTCCCCTCATGTCCATGTTCTGGGCCTGCACCTAGAGGCAGGCTCAGCTCTTCTCCTCTCGTCTCTCTCTATTCTCTTGATTATCTCTCTTCTTCTCTCTATTCTCTCTCCCTCTCTTCTCTCTTTCCTCTCCCTCTCATGTTCGAGCTCCGATCCCGCACCCATAGGTGGGCCCAGTTCTCTTACTCTTCTACTCTCTCCCTTTTTCTCTCTTTTCTCTTGCCCCTTATTTTCTCTCCCTCTTTCGTGCCCAGCTCTCTTACTCTTCTATTCTCTACCATCTTCTCTTTTCTCATTTTCGTCTCTTCTCTCTCTCATGCTCAAGCTCTAGGCCCGCACATAGAGGCGGGCTTAGCCCTCTTACTCTCTTCTCCCCTTTCTCTCTCTCTCTTGTTCTTCTCTTTCTCTCTCTCTCTCTCCCCCATGTTCAAGTTCTGGGCCCAGCTCTTCCTCTCTCTTTTCTACTCTATTTTCTCTTCCTCTCTTTTCTCGTTCTCTCCGTTCCCTCACTCGGTCTCTCTTTCGTTCTCCTTATTATCACTTTCTCGTTTCACTCTCTCTTCACTATCACTCCTCTCCCTCTCATCATCGCTCTCTCACTTCCATTCTTCTCTCTCTCTCTCTCTTTTTCTCTCTCTTTCTCATGTTCACTTTCTCTCCCTCTTCCTTCACCCCATTCTTTCTCAATCTCTCTTTATCTCAATTTCTCTCCTCTCCCTCCTTTTTCTCTCTCTCCCTCTCTCGTCTTCCCTCTCTTGATATCTCCGACTCTCTTCTCAATCATCGTTGCATTATTCTTTTTTTATTAATACTCTCTCTCTTTCCTTACTTTTTTCACAAGATATTTTATTGTTTCTATGAGGTTGTTCGTTAAGATGACGCTGAAAGGCCATCAAATTAATAAAGAATCCTTCATTCTTCTATCATATCCCCCCATTATTCTCTCAATAAATTACCCATCTAACGACAAGTCAGGGCCTTCTGACCCACTTGTCTGGTTATCTTACACATGTGTGTTCCTAAATTGAAGAGTGCAGCAAGGGAGCTAGAGCCGAACCAGCCTCAGGATAGGGGAGCTTTCCGTTGTGATTTAAGAGTACATCAGTACATGCTCGAGTGTGTCACAAACCTACCGTGAGGTAGGTTCCATCTCATATCCTATAATTCTCTCTCATTAGTTGGTACTTGCTCGCAAGTGCACCCACATGCATTGCGGTTTTCAAGAGAGCGATCTTGGGTCGGACCCCACATACGGGTCCCCGCACACAGTCTTTTGACCCAACGAGATTAAGGTCCAACCAATATCATCATCGGTGAATGTGATAGGGTTGGTGCCATTAAGAGGTTGATCATATTGCTTAGTTGTTCAAGTCTTGTGTGGGTAGGGACATGAGTCCTTCTTAGTACTTCCTTGATTTGGGTCCGATGAATGGGTGAATTCTTTAGCAAATCCATGATAAAAATGGATGCTGGAATCTTACTGAGATTATTATACATCATTTTTGATGCACTTGTATCCTCGGGGCGAATAAGAAGAGAGCCAGTAGTAATTTGGTCCTGTCGGTGCCCAAGATGCTGCCAGACCACAAGAACATTGTAGCAATAAGCCTAAAATTGGGCGACCTTTGAAGAAGTGTCAGAATGACCTCAAATTGCATGAGATAGTATTTTTGGATACCTTAAGGACACCCACAAAGTTTCATCACGTTTTGACGAGTTTTGATATGATCAAGATGAAACGTGATTTTCAAATCCAGTTCCTATCATACAGATGGACCTTATAACTAAAACAATATCAGACCATCATCATTGGATTCAGAACATTGAAAAACCCCCAGGTACCAAATTTCGGTTTAATCGGTCTAGGATTATTCTGGGCCTAACTTACCATAAAAAGGGAGGGTTTTACAATATTGCGGTGCAGCTTTGGTGAATCAGTTTCCATAAATGGAAACTGTGTTTTCTGACATCGGGATGATTTTCAAATGCTCATAACTCGCTCGTTTTGAGTCCAATTAAGCTCAAATTTGGACATGAGCTAGATCCCGACGACTCGTTTGTTTTGACATATGACATGTGTCATGGCATGGTTCGAACCAAGAGAACTTTAGAGAGAAGATGGGCTCGAAACATAAAAATTCATATTTTATAAAGAAGAACATCCAATTCTTTGAGAGGCAATAGCTCAAGATCTCGATGTTGGATCATCGCAAGTACAGTTCCATTGTGACTATGCTTCGAAGAGCTATAGTTTGATATAATTTTTATGTATAATCGGAGGCCAGATGACACGATTTTTGAGATCGAAAATGGCATACTTTTTCAATCGTCGGAATCCCATTTTCCAATGACTTCCCAAAATTGGAATGTGCTCAAACGGAGACCAAAATGGACAAAATTTATTGCAAAATGATCTTGATAGTGTCCTCTTCAATTTGAGATCAAAATGAAGGTTTGGAACATCATAGATCGTGCCAGATTGGTGGTTGAAGAATTATAAAGTTTGTGGACTTGGCCGGATTTTGGGTTTTTCTTTAAAAATCTGTATCAAATAGTATCAAAACATGCGCAATAGTTCAAGCATCGATTTATGACAATTGATTGTCCGAATTACCACCGTAAGCATCTGAAAAATCTCCCGGGGCCTAGCAATGACAAGATGCCTCTCAAGGAGGGATGGTTTAGTCATTTTTTTAAAAGTGCATAGGGGTGTTTTGGTCATTTGATCAAAAAATGAGATTAATACTTTTATTCACAAAATGTGTATTTTTTTGATAATTTTGGGTGTTTTTGAGCATTCCACCCTTGTTTTGTGGTTGCTCTAGATAAGGAACCCTTCATTTGTATACTTTCTCTTGGACTCTTAGTCATTGGGAATCAAGCTCTTGAAATTCTTGTTCTTTTGCTTGGCTTTCAATTTCAAGACTCAAGAAGAGAGGAGATAGAAACATTTCCTGATAGAGAAAATACCCCTAGAACCCTCACTACATAGAATTCTACAATTCCAATTCCTTTAGGATTTTCAATCCCCAATTCCATATACCTTATAAATCTTAGCTTCCATATGCCTTAGAACCCGTAGCTCCCAAACCCACTCCATACACCCTACACCTTACCTTAGCTTGCCTACACCATAGCCTACATCATACACTATAGTACATCATATACCTTAGCTTATCATATACACCTTAGTGATCCAAACAACTGAGCCTATCCTACACACTTTAGTTATCCTATACCCTACCCTATACCATACACTCTAGTTCCTATACACACACCGCAACCTAACTTACCTAAACCATACACATAAGCCTTGGAGCCTAGTCTTGACCCACCAAGACTAAGACCTCTCTCTTATGTGCATGCAAAGGGACAGATAAAGGTACACCTAAGCTCAAGCCCATTCTAGGTCTACTATCTCTCATCTCTCTCTTTCTCTTTCCCTATCTTCTTTTTCTCTCTACCTCTCTTTTCTTTCTCTCTTTCTCTCTTCCTTCTCTCTTTCTCTCTCCCTTTCTCTTCTTTCTCTCATTCTCTCTCTTCTCTCTTTCTCTCTCTCTCTCTCTCTCTAATAGCTTACTCCCGCTCTCTCTCATGTCCAAATTCCTAGACTCGCACCTAAGGTGGGCCCGACTTCCCTCCTCCTCTCTTTCCCTTGTATTTCTCTCGCTTTCCTCTATCGCTCAAGCACGGACCCGCACCTAGGGCAGTCCCGGCTTCCCTCCTCCTCTCTTTTTCTTGTCTTTCTCTCGCTTTCCTCTCTCGCTCAAGCACGGACCGCGACTCAGGCGGGTCAGCCTCTTTTTCTCTCCATCCTCCCCTCTCTCTCGTTTCCTCTCCATCCACCCCTCTTTCCACTCTCTCCATCCGCCCCTCTCTCTCGTTTCCTCTCCATCCACCCCTGTTCCCACTCTCTCCATCTGCCCCTCTCTCGTTTCCTCTCCATCCGCCCCTCTTTCCACTCTCTCCATCCACCCCTCTCTAACCTACCCCTTTCTCTGTGTTCCATCTTCTCTATCCGCCCCACTCTCTCTAATCTACCTTTCTCTCTCTCTCGTTCTCTCTGCCATCCACCCCACACTTTTACCCTCTCATACTCCTTATCTGCGCTACTCTCATTCTCATATCTGCTCCTCACTCTCTATTACCTCCTCTAATCTCTCATCTCCCCTTAGAGTCTAACCCACACCATAGGCAGGTCCATTACCCTTTGACCCCATTCATCCTTCTTTCTCTCATTTCAATCATCTCATTCTCATCTTAAGTCATGTCTTTATTTCTTATTCACTTCATTTTATTTCTATTTCATTATATCTTGATTTTCCCTCTTACTTACTGCTTCTTCTTCTTAAGCACTTGATTCGGGGTCTTTTTGAGATAATGGTCTAGGGTTCTAACTCTTAGATTGCTACTCTAACTGTAAGCTCGTACAGTGAAGTTGAGTTATAAGAGACATTAATTTTCTTACACTCGGTCACTTGGGTTGGTGTCATCTTGAGTCAACTTTCTTTAGTGTTCTAAGCCTTCCACTGCTCTAACCACCGAGTCGTACAATGCTCGAGTTGTGAGAGACTTTCATCTCTCTCTCTCTCTCTCACCTTCTTCTCTCCCTTGATCACTTTTAGGGGCTCTTTTGTTTAGTGATATAGTTATAGGCTCAGTTATGTAACTCTACTTTCCAAACCCTCCGGGTACCAAGACTTCGAGCCCGGTGCTTTTCTTTGTCTCCGATAATACCTCTTAGGAGAGGTTATACTGGGAGGCTGCCCAATTTTCGTTGGGTCATCCCTTTACTTCTTTTTACTTTGTCTACTTCATCTTCTTCTTCTTCTTCTCATTTCTAAACTAACTTCTCATAAAGTTCTTATTCTTATTCTCTTCTTTCTCCCCTCTCTTGCTTATTTCTCTTGCCACTCTACCCCAAAACTAGAGCCATTAACCGATAAAGCACATAAGAGAGGAGTACATTGTATTTGGATTTCATTAGCAGTTTTCTAGTGAGAGTCCAGGTGAGGTATTGAGTTTAGAAAGGGGGCCGAATTCAAACGTGCTGTTGGACAGCCAGAGGGCTTTCGTTCATTGATCAAAGAGGGCATTAGCCCGGGCTTATCCCACGAACTCAAATCGCGATGAGGTAGGTGCTCAAGTCTACCTCTTCATCGCTTTAAAATCCTCTAATAATTGGACATACATATCCACATGTGACACACGAGCTGCATATGCGCTCGTGGGGTCAAGGTGGTTGTTCGAAAGGGGGTCAATCAAACTTGGATCCCCGAAGGAGCCCAGCAAGGTAGATCTAGGCCCGACCAAAGATGAGCTAACAAGTTGCATTGTGTGACATGTTCATCTGTGTCCATGTCTTGTTCATTCATTATTTTATTTGGCACAGTAGGGGTTTGGTCGACTTTAGGGGGTTTCCCAAGTATTTCTTCCAGGTTGTCAATTATTAATCGAGGTGGCTTGAAGTGGCTTCCTCTCCTCGTGAGGTGGTCAACCTCTTGAGGGCTTTTATTAGCCACAACGATGATGCCTGGTCTAAAGTCTCCTAGATTTTCAGCTTTTTCATCTTGCGATGGAGTGTAGTCCCGGTTAACTGAAATCATGTTTATGCGTGGATCTCTATCGACTATGACTCCCTTGCTTTTGAAGATGATGTGATCCCAAGGGGAAACTAAGAGGTTCTCTCAGGTATCCTTATGGTTTTAAACTTTAAAGTCTTCCCTAAGTGGCTTATCTTCAATCATCACAATGACAACTGAAATAAGTCTGGCCTCCTTAGGGAGTTTGATTTTACCATTATCTGGGAGAGGATTGACAAATATCCCCATCTTTTGATTAGAGGCCTCCACTGGTGCATCGGTGAGAATATGGTTGATAACACCCTTATCTAGGAGTTCTCAGTTGGTGCGCTTTAAGTGATAACAGTCTTAAGTATTATGGATGTGGTTTGTATGGTATCCACACCATTTGGATATTTCCTTAACATCATATGTTGGTTAAACATGGTCCAGAAGAATGATGAGCCCCGCTTGCGGGATCTTAGTTAATATCGTGGAGAGAGATTCTTACAGTGGTGGAAGGTTAAGTTCCGAAAAGGACTTCATGTATACATTGTTTCCATTATTACTGAAGTTGCAGTTATTAATCCTACCGGTGTCCCTAAGTTGATTATTTGGAGCTTGGGGTGGAACTGGTGCCACGACAATTTGGCCTACCTAGGTAATAATATTGTTCTTCTTGTTGTTATTGTTATAATTGCCTCTTGGTTTGGCTTGTGATGGTACATCCATTGTCAGGCTCTTATACTTTGCAGTAGCGACAGTGACCTTCGATCTTTCGTAAAAGGCGACTTGATCGATCATTTGTTGGAATGAGAATGGTTGCAGCTCGTGACAGAAGAAATAAATGTACTCTGGTAGGGAATTCTCCAAGTACATACTCATCTGAGAAGTCTTGAGAAGTGCACAATCAATGACCTTTGATGCAGATTCCCATTATCGATTAGCAACGTCTGTGAACAACTCGCCAATGTTTGTTTGGTCGCAACCAACTCCCTGACGATCATTAGTTGTTGCTAGATCCTTTGATATTATTCGACAAATCGCCAAAACAATTTGCTAGGAGTCTGCTCAGGGTACTTAGAGATCACTTCTTGGAACGAGGTTAGAGGTGATCCGGAGAGAGTGTATTGAAACATCGCCTTGAGATGATGTGGTTTGTCTTCTAATACTAGAATAGTCAACAGGTAAGAGGTGATGTGATTATCAAGGTCACCCTTCCCACTAAACTTCTTTTCAAACGTCAGGAACATAGAACCTGGAGGAAAGGGTTCGACATCCCCGCGAACGTCCTTGACATAAGATGGTGGAGGGAGTATACTTGGAACTTCGATCTTAGTCAGGATCCTTTTAAATGTGGTTAATTCACCTTTCAGCTCAGAATAGTTAGCAAATTATCGTTTAATCGGCAATTTTTTCAAAAAATCAGAGTTTTTATGGAAACAGTTTTAAACAGCGACTTTTTGAAAAGTTCGAGAAAAATCGCATAGTTTTCATAAAAATGTTTAAAACGCATGTTTCATAATACGATTTAAATCAAGTAAAAAAATCGTATCGTTTTTTACCTGTAATTTTTTTTTAATAGATTTTTTTGCTTGTTTTGTGTATTGCAGCCATTTCTACTTTCATGCTTTTGAAAAAAAAAATTATTTAAAAAAAAACCTAAAATAGAAATTTTTATCCCCACTGTGTTCTTCAAAGCCACAACTGTAGATTGAAGATATGAATTTTTTTCCCTGTTTTTTTTTTTTTACCTAGTACAAGGAAGTCACGATTTCTTTTAACCATAGTGAAATTTGATAGCTTAAGTGTATCATAAAATTCAAAAAAATTTCTTTTGAACTTTGTGTTTGGTCAATAAATAAATGCTATCCCAAAATTTCACATCCAAAGGTCAAAATTAATTGAGATCACTTTATACAAAAGATAAACGTTATCATTGCATACAGTTAATTTTACTAGAGGGAGTGAAAAACTTAAAAATATTAGCATGTCTATTATAGTCCGGTGGAAGCATACTGTTCATTTATTCCCTTGGGCAAAAATGGTACTTCCGTGTATCTTTTATTGAAAACCTATAGACCCGCCTAAGAATGACCTAATAATTACTTAAAATAAATTTTGAGTTTTAAAACTCTAATATCTAACATCCAAAAACTAGATGACCCTGTTCAGTATTTTCACGTCAATTTTTCGGCTGCTCACAAAGTTTTATTAAACTATTTTTTAAAAAAGAAAAGTACAAAAAGAGATCATTTACTTTAAATACAAATGTCACAATTAATCCGGTCCTCAAGATTTTAAATCATAAGAGTATCATTGAAAAAAACTTAAGGTTCAAAAAAAATTCTCGAAATTGATGACACACCTCAAGCCGACATCTAGGAGCTAAGAGTGATTATAACCTCTTTGAAAAATTAATAAATGGTCTCATAGCATACAATCCTTTTCTTTTTAGGAAAAAATAAAGAAAAATTCGTATAGAAAACCCTAATTCCTCGTATTATTTCATTGTAGATCCTCCTTCCGTTTTTTTTTCAAGCAGTACGGTGAAATCCTTAGGGATTTCCTTATGCCGATTGAAAATAAAAATAAAAAGAAGGTCTACCATAAAATAATATAAAAAATTAGAGTTCTATATGAAAATTTTCCTTCTTTTTAATGTTAGTCATTATTGAAGAGGTCATATACACAAAATCTGTAGTCTTTAAAATACTCCCCAAGTCCTAACTCACTTTCCCCGAAGAAAAAAATGAACAATACGCTCCCTATGGAGCTTTACAGATATCACATCTAGGTCCCAAAAAGTGAGTAAAATAGAGTTGAGAGATAAAAGTGAAACAATACGCTCCCTATGGAGCTTCATAGATATCACATCTAGGTCCCGAAAAGTGAGTAAAATAGAGTTGAGAGATAAAAGCGAAAGGTTCGAGAGAGATATAAGCGAAATGTTAGAGAGAGAAAAAAAAGCCATAGGATAAGTAAAGGCACAACCAGTGGTTTAAAAAGCGGATCGGTGACTCGGATCGGGCATCTCAAAACCCATCTGGATCGGCAAATCGGCTATCCGGATCGGGAATCGGTTGAATCGGTCGGATTAAACCTTAAAAAAAATCTGAAAAAATTATTAAAATTCATTATAAATGTTGTTTTTTAGTAATTCAATAAGAAATGACAGTACTTCATTAAGATTTTTCATTTCTTTGCATGAATATGCTAATATTGATATGTTCTTTCCATGTATGAACTACTATTTACCATTTAATTTACATCACACAAAAGGATAAACATAGAATTATCATGGATTAAGTATATCATCATACATGAACTACAATACAACATACAATTCGTAATATACGATCTAAACATAAAATGGCATACGACGTTGTTCTTCATCTTGGTCATGCTGGTGCCATTGATTGAATTCGCGTGACAATTCATTGACTCGATCTAAAAACGAATTATCCAAATTAGTGGGCACCTGACTATTCTCAAATCCCTAAGTGTTAGTGTTTTGTTGTTGTCCTAATCCAAAATCCTTGAAGCTTGTCCATCCTTCATGCTCACCTACACTATCGTGCTCATCCTTACCCTCTTGTTGTTGGGACTCGATATGTGAATAATTTGGCTGTGATTGGGTGGCCTCAAAATCATCATCTCTGTCATTTTCCCTTAGACCGCCTTCCCACTCTCCCTCATTAGGTGCAATATCATCGACATCTCCTACAAATTGTGGATATGTTGACGGACTGCTCCCTCTTTCATGCTGCTCATCACCTTCTTCAAGATCTTCCTCATCGATAGCCTCAAGGAACACTTTCTTGTGCAACACTAGCTCCTCTTCTTCTACTATCCATTGTTCTGTTGTGTCTGTGACAAATATTGTGTCCAAGTCTATCGGCCCATAGTCTTCAAGCTTCTTTCTTATTTGTCGCTCTCGGAGGTTTAAGTTGTAATGAACGTAGACTAGTTTATAAAGCTTCTCCGAAGCGAGTCGATTCCTTCTAGTAGTGTGCAACCATTGGAATGTACTTCAGTTTCTCTCACAGCAAGTAGCAGAACATGTTTGGGAGAGCACCTTGATTGCTATCCTCTTTAGGTGAGGTGCATCACTACCATATATCTCCCACCATTCAGCTGGATTAAAATGCAAAAAGCATTATAAGGGCAAGAACAATTCATAAGATTAAATATATGAATGAACAAAATATTAGTTAGGGGATAACCTGGTTCCATCTTAGTTCGAGAATTCCTGGCAAGTGTAGTTTCGAAGGATCCTGTAGCATCCCCATACATAACAAGCTAAAACAAAATATTTCGTTTTAGTGCATTATTCCTCACAAATATAACAACTCAATCAAGTTCTTATCGAAATATTAAATAATACCTCTTGTATTGTTGCTACCTAGTTTCGATGACTTCTCTCCAACCTGACAATAATGTATCTGACCTCTTCCATAATCTTGTGGGGATGTTCAGGTGTCAAATAGAAAAATTTTAGGTTGAAGTAGTAACCTAAAAAATATATAGATAGAGAAATGTCATTTAAAATTTCATAAAAAAATAATATAATGAAACATTCTAATGATATAAAATAGATATTTACCTGCATAATGAATTAGACTTTCAAATTTGGTGTTCCACCTTCTTTCTATAATCTTAATCACTTTACTAGCAAAACTACACTTCTCCCTAATAGCTGATTTGGCCCTCTCGATACCTTAATAAAGGATGCCCATAGTAGCTTTCTTGTCAGCATCCACCATTCTTAACACCGTGACCAAAGGGGCAGTGGCCTCTACGATACTGGAGCATCGAGACCAGAACCTCCCATTTGAGACTATGTCATCCACTTTTAGCCTGGTACTGGACTTCGAGAGACGGTCATTTAACCACTCTTTACTGGTAAACAATCTCTTTATTGCACCTTCAGATTCTCGAATGAAGTCCACAGCCAAGTAATCTGTCGCAAAGCGGGTAATGACAGGCCTGGTTATCTCTTTTTTTTTAGATTATTTTCTGAGCAAAAATAAAATTTTTGAATGGTTATATATAAATCTTGACACTAACCTCGCTTCTTGTAGAGTCTCCTTCACAATTTTGATCTCATCGATCTCCACTAACATCAAATCGATGCTGTGTGCAGCACATGGGGTCCATACTAGATGCTTCCTCTTATCCATCAACTTGCTGCCCGCAGAAACACATGCACTTGCATTGTCCGTAATAAATTGGACTACATGCTTATCTCCCACCTCCTCCACTATCTGATCATATAGTCGTACGTAGAAGTTTGTATCCTTCTTCGTCCCTGATACGTCTTTGCTAGACAAAAAAGATGGACCTTTTGGGGAATAGGCCAAAAAGTTTACAAACTCCTTTTTGCTAACTTTATTCAACCAACAATCACTCATGAGAGTAATGCCTGTTCTTTGCTAACTCTGTTTATATTCTTCAATCCACTTTCTAACTTTTTCCACCTTTTCATCCAATATTGGCCCACTGAGCGCATATGCCGTCGGGGGTTTTACCTAGGGCCTGGCTCTTTGGATTGCGTAGACCATAGGTAGAAAATATGGGCTATTGGCTGCATCAAAAGGGATCCCTTTATTGTAAAACGATTTTCCTATATATCTGTCCAACATGTTTCTCGTACCTTTCACCATGCTTTTGAGGGTCATCTGTTCTGACTTAGGTTTTGAGAGAAATAGGTCTATACGAACATGACCTGTAATACTGGTACTCTTAGATAAGCTAGAAACAATTTCTGCAATGTCTGATTCCTCTTGATACATATTGCCACCAACCCCTCCATACATATTTGAGCTGGGCCCGTCATACATGCTCGAGCTGGGCCTGCCATGCATGTCTGAGCTAGGTCCACTATGCATACCCATGTCATAACCATCAGGCATTCTAAACCCGCGTTCCCTATGGTATGTTTCATATAAACTCATTCTTGTGGCCATCTCCAAGTCATTATTATATTGCTCTTTTGAATCATTCTCGGGTGATGACGTATATAAACTAGCTATCTCCCCATCCATCCTCTGCTTTACAATTTTTTTACTATTGGTAGCCTTGAGAAATGCCGCCATCTACTTTCTTACATTATTAGGGACACTATTGCACGTAGAAACATCTCCCTTAACCCCTGCCAAGTGTTGTTTGAACCTATGTACCCCACTACTTATCACTCTTTGGCAGTAATTACAAATAATTTTGTCTTTTTTGTTAGGATCAAGTCTGACCCCATGTTGTCATGCAGGGTCTTTTGCAGATCTTGCCATGGTTCAACTTTAAAATGTAAAAGGTTAAAAATTAATCTGACAGTTCAACATGAAAAATAATCACCACGTGTAGTGATAATATGTAGGGGTAATTCATAAAGTTATATTTGTTGTTAATGCAAAATACTTCTATTGAAAAAATATTTTAATTCCTACTGGGAAAAATAATTTATTTATGCAACATTACAAATAAAAATAGCCTATATCAGCCACTACATATAGAACAATAAATTTACATTGACATAGTATAAATAAAAAATATATTTACAATATGGTATAGTAATTCACAATGCCAATACATATGGACTTGTCACAAATCTTCATTTTAACAAACATGAATTAGTTCCTATTGAGAAAAAAAAAATATTTATGCAACATTATAGGTAAAAAAAAGTCTTTATAAGTCACACTTAGAATCAAAAAAAAAATTACATTAATATAGTTATCCATAATGCCACTAAACATATATTTGACACAAAAAACATTTACAATGATATAGTCATTCACAATGCCACAAATAAAATTTACAATGATATAGTCGGCACAATCCCAACTCGATTGAAATGATCACAAATAGTCGTACATCTCAAATACAAATATGCAAGATAATATAATAAAAAATGCAAGCGCCAAACATGGCTACAACTCAATTATCAAGAACATAGATTTTTTGCATTAAAAACTTAATAATAAAATTGAAAATTGCAAGATAATATAATTGCCATACATGACGCGATTTTTTTACAATGATATTCACTTTAATTCCTCATGACAATACAATTTAACAACATGTATTTTTTGCATTAAAAATTTAAAATAGATTTTTAATGCAAAACTGCATTAAAAATATAATACAGTTTAACAACATGTATTTGTTAATGTATTTTTTTGTATTAACAAAAAATTAAAAAATACACATGTGCATTAAAAATATAGTAACATGCCACGATTTTTTTACAATGATATTCACTTTAATTCTTCATGATAATACAGTTTAACAACATACATTTTTTGTATTAAAAATTTTAAAAATTAAAAATACATTTTTAATGCAAAACTGCAATAAAAATATAATACAGTTTAACAACATGTATTTGTTAATGTATTTTTTTGCATTAACAACAAATTAAAAAATACAGTTTTGCATTAAAAATATAATAACATGCCACGATTTTTTTACCATGATATTCACTTTAATTTCTCATAACAACATGTATTTTTTGTATTAAAAATTTTAAAAATTTTAAAAAAAATTTAATTCAAAACTGCATTAAAAATATAATACAGTTTAACAACATGTATTTGTTAATGTATTTTTTTGCATTAACAACAAATTAAAAAAAATACAGTTTCGTATTAACAATATAATAACATGCCACGATTTTTTTACAATGATATTCACTTTAATTCCTCATGATAATACCGTTTAACAACATGTATTTTTTGCATTAAAAATTTTAAAAATTAAAAATAGATTTTTAATGCAAAACTGCATTAAAAATATAACACAGTTTAACAACATGTATTTGTTAATGTATTTTTTTGCATTAACAACAAAGTAAAAAATGCAGTTTTGCATTAAAAATATAATAACATGTATTTTTTTGCATAAATAATCTATCAACATACAATTTTTTGAACTAGAAATTTAACAATAAAAATTAAAAATATTGTTTAATTCTTCATGATAATCAAAAACAATTTTTGGAAAATTCACGATTTTTCAAAAATATTGATCATGAATAATAAAAAAAAAAACCGCAGTTCTTCACAGACCAACCTAACATCATTCATTCCAACTTAAAAATCCGCCTCAAATCGAATAAATCGCATCATATTGAATACATGTTTTGATAAACAACATTATAATGAATCAAAGCCTTATAATATTAACACATTATTCTCAAAATATTAAATAAAATCAATTGAATTGAGGGGAAAAAAAAAAAACGCAGTTCTTCACATACATCACTCATTCAATCTAAAAAATCAAGCTCAAATTAAATAAATCAGATAAAATTGAATACATGTGATAGTAAACAACACTATAACGAATCAAAACCCTATAAATTCAACACATTATTTGTAAAATATTTACTGAAATTGAGAGAATGGCGGAAAAAAAAAAAAAACTCAGTCCATTTTTTTTTCACAGACATCAGTCTTTTTTTCTAAAAAATCCAACTCAAATTGAATAAATATAATCAAATTAAATACATGTGATGATAAACAACATTAGAACAAATCAAAATCCTATAAATTTAATACATGATTTTTTAAAATATTGGCTGAATTTGATCGCATGGTGGAAAAAAAAAAAAAACACAGTTCGTACCTGTTTTTCGTGCAACAGTGCCTTCAAACTCAAAATTGATATGAAATAATCACAAATTATGAACAAAACCTTCTGAACAACACTCTTACGATCAATCACCCTGAAAGTTTACAAAAAATGATGCATTCTTTCGCTTGAAATCAGCGAAATGGCTGAAACCCTAAAACTCACTCTTCGATCCAATTTTTTTTGATAAAAAATGTTGCTTGTTAATTCTTTTTATTGACTTAAATGGATGAGAAATTTGAATTAAAGCTTACAAGATTCGTTCATAAGGATGAAAAATGTGAAAATCGATAACAAAATGACAAAAGAAATGAAATCCCGTAAAGAATACTGTGCAGCCCATGTTCTTGCGTGTGACTCGGTCTGAATAGCGATTCACTATTGGGAATCTCCCGGTTCTCTCTGGACACGGGCGATTTCCGATTTATTTGTGGAAACGGCTCGGTATTAGACGATTCCCGAGTCTAACCGGGCGTGTCCGGCTCAACTCGACGATTTTTCAAACCTCGGGAACAACAATTTGGACAATGGTTTGATAGGGCAGTAACCATATCAAAAGAAGTAAAACCTCACCCAATATCTCATTGAAAATTATAATTCAACCATTATAAAATTTTTACATCCATCATCTCAACTTGAATATGCTTTTGTGAAAGAAAAGAAAATTTCAAACTCTAAATAATAATATATATTTTAACAAATTATCTAAACTGTCTATTTTGCCCTAAAAACAAGATTCAAGGATCTACAAATTTATACATGTTTTTTTTAACTTCAATTTTTATTGTCTGTATTGAAAATTGATTTTAAAACTCTCACCAAGACTTCGTTGCCGAAATGCTTTTTAGACAAGGATTTGAGATGAGCCTTTATTTGGTTTTTATAAAACATAGGCCTTAACTTCATCCCAAAAAATATAGGGCTTGGCCTTCGCCTCTTTCCTTGTTGTCGTTGTCCACGTCATCGTGACGTATAGAAGGAGTACCCATTCCGTGCATCAGAGTTTTGAATCTCGCACTTTCTCTCTCCTATTTAATCGCCCACTTTCTCTCTCCTCTTTAATCTCCCACTCTCTCTAGGTTTTGAAGAGAGAGAAGTGGTGTTGCCTTGTATTTGAAGGGAGAAGTGGTTTTGTAGAGAGAGAAATTGCAGTGAACGAGCATTTCTTCGTAAGAAACCTTTTCACGGGGTTTAAGAACAAATTGGGTTTTTGTACTCTTGGAGTGCGTGAATTTTGAACTGCAGAGTAGATAGAGAACGAAGTTGGGTCTCTTTCTCTCTCTTCGGTTTGTTTGAGAATTTGCAGCTGCCGTCGTGTAATGGGTTGCTATTTTAAGTCATAGTGGGGCCATGGGTGACGCTAGTGCAGAGGCTTCTGATCCCTTATCTTCTGGAAGTTTAATGGTGATATGATCTGAGTCAGCCCTCCTTTGTCCATGTGATTCCCTGCAACACCTATAAGGTTCTTCTATCTTCTATCCATTGATTAGTCCACGCTCCTTCCATGTTTCTCTTTCTTTTTCATCACTCCAATACCTTGCAGCTCCCTTTCTCTCTCATCGCAAGAACTCCCCTGCGTCTTCTTCCAAATCCCATAATCTCTTCTGACGACTGTGTTTTCTCTCTTATAATGAAGACAAAACAAAGAGGGGTTTTGGTCCAAGCCCTTTTCTAGTGGCGTATGTTGTTGGAACCTCTAGGTTGCTGATAATTCAGCTAACCCAAATCCCAATCAGTAAAAGAAAGGTTTTCTCTCTGTAGGATTTCCAGGCTTTCTCTATAGGTTTTCCTCGCCCTTGGCCTGTCACTGGAGGGTTGAGGTTCTTGGATCAAAACCAGATTACCCAAATCCCTCGGAGAGGCAAAAAAAAAGGCCTTTTTAGGGGAGTTCTGGAATTTAGAGAATCCCAGCGTATTTCATCCTTCAAAAACCAAAATACAGTCATTTCCAGTGCTTTCTATCTCTAGTCCAAGCCCTTCTTTCTCTCTAGGGTTTTCTCTCTCGACCTGCTGATGGATTTCAGCTACCAAGCCTGACGTTCTGGGATCAGACCCACCTCACGTACCCTCTCTAAAACACGATACAAAGTCCCTTCTCCCTCCGCCCTGCCGCTCTCTCTCTCTCTCTTTCTCGGCTCATTCTAAGATGGACATCAGCAATGAGGCGAAGGTGGACTCATTCTCGATTGGGCCCTTGACCCTCCTAGGCCGCACTCTCGCCCTCCGCATCCTTCTCTGCTCTTCCATTTCTCACCTCCGCTCCCGGCTTCATCATTTCCTCATCTCGTGGACCCCCTTCCTGACCCACTCCCCAATTGCCTGTGCCCTCTCGTGGCTCCACCCCCGCAACCCCCAGGGCATCCTCGCAATCATAACTATTCTTGCCCTTGCTCTGCGTCGCTATGCTGATGTAAGGTCCCGGGCTGAGGCAGCATACAGACGGAAATTTTGGAGGAATATGATGCGGAGTGCCCTGACGTATGATGAGTGGTCACACGCAGCCAAGATGTTGGACAGGGACACGCCGAAGATGAGTGAGGAGTGTTTGTATGACGTGGAGTTGGTGAGGAATAAGCTGAGGGAGCTCAAGCAGAGGAGAAGGGACGGCTCGCTGAGGGATATTATGTTTTGTATGAGGGCGGACTTGGTGAGGAACCTCGGAAACATGTGTAACCCCCAATTGCACAAGGGCAGGCTACAGGTAACATATTCATTCTTCTAATAGCTTTTATTGCCTATAGTAGAACATCTCTAATTATTTGTTTGCCTGTTTTGTGCTGATTTAATTGTTTGTTTCTGAATTGTGATAGAAAAGTATGGACTGTAAGATATTACAGTTCGAACACATCTAGTATGCTGCCGTTATAGAGGCATCTTAATTGTGGTAGAGATCCTCCAGAACGAATAAAGATAGATGTGATTGATTTTCATAGTTCAACTATTGTTCCCTAAAATCTAATATCAGTTGAATTGTGTCAAAAATTCACCAGAACAAAAAATTCCATTGTTTTTCATGGTTCAGCTTTTTACTCACCTGAAAATACATAAATGTTTTTGCCTTTTAGTTTCTCCTCTGATTTGATTTTTAAGCATCCTATATTCAATACACGGCAAATTCTTGTATGAAGGGGATTCTGTTTTTTTAAAAGTTCATTGTATATAGGATTTTGTTGAATAATATCTACCTGCACAAAATATTCTATTTTTAAGGTGTTCTAGATGTTATTAGAAGTCAGAGATTGTAAAATGTATACATGGAAATGATGATTGTTTCTGCTAGTTTATAGACTATCAGAGGTTACCAAGTATATAATTATAAATTATGAAAGGCTCTGCTGTAACTGTATTATGCCTTGGGTGTTATAATGGCAGTGTCCACTCTAACTGAACACTCCTTAGACTGTGACAATGGATGACATGGTTTTATCTCTACCGTGGTCGTAGAAAAGGGGGAAGTATACAATGTACCCAAATCGTCGCAGTGGTCATCGCCATCTCATCAATAGATTGAGCGGCACTAGTGGGAGAGCAGGACACAGACTCGAATTATTGACATGGCTGGCTCGACAAACTTGCCCTCCATTTCCATCTAACATGTTGATGGGACCGTAATGACCCTTATGAACATATTGTTTTCATACATATTGTTTTCATGATCACATAGATCATAGTATGCTTTCACTTTAAGAAAATGTTATAATGGGTCCATTATCATGGTTGTAGTATAACAGGAATGCCCATTGACCATTATAGTGGCCTAACACCATTTCCTAACCTCCTTCAGGTGCCCCGCCTTATCAAAGACTACATCGATGAGGTCTCTACCCAGCTCCGCATGGTGTGTGACTCCGACTCTGATGAGCTCCTCCTTGAGGAGAAGCTCTCCTTCATGCATGAGACGCGCCATGCATTCGGTCGCACCGCCCTCCTCCTCAGCGGCGGTGCTTCCCTCGGCTCCTTCCATGTTGGTGTAGTTCGCACCCTCGTTGAGAACCGACTTCTCCCACGCATCATTGCTGGCTCGAGCGTTGGCTCCATCATGTGTGCAGTCGTGGCCACTCGCTCGTGGCCCGAACTCCAAGCCTTCTTCGAGGACTCCCTCCATTCTTTGCAATTCTTTGAGCAACTTGGTGGTGTCTTTGCTGTGGTTCGAAGGGTAGCAACCCAAGGGGCGGTGCATGAGATTAGACAATTGCAAAGGATTTTACGCCACCTTACCGGAAACCTTACTTTTCAAGAGGCTTATGATGCGACTGGTCGGGTGCTTGGAATCACGGTTTGCTCCCTGAGAAGGCACGAGCCACCTAGGTGCCTCAATTATTTGACGTCTCCTCATGTTGTGATATGGAGTGCGGTTACAGCTTCGTGTGCATTTCCGGGCTTGTTTGAGGCCCAGGAGCTTATGGCAAAAGATAGGAGTGGGGAGCTTGTGCCATATCATACATTATTTCAGGCAGGGCCAGAGGATTCAACAGGGTCCATGGCGGGTTCACGTAGGTGGAGGGATGGGAGCTTGGAGAGTGACTTGCCCATGGTTCAGCTAAAGGAGCTCTTCAATGTCAATCACTTCATTGTGAGCCAGGCAAACCCCCACATTGCTCCACTACTGAGGCTCAAGGAGCTTGTAAGGGCTTATGGGGGTGATTTTGCAGCAAAGGTAGATTGATCACCCTTCTTATTTGTTTGCTTCACTTGTTTTTAGCGTCGTCTCTAGTTTTGTTTTGTTCAACAGTGGATGGGTTCTCTAGATTCTGTTTACTTTCTAGTAAATGGGTTCTCTTGGTTTTGGTTTTCTTTAAATTATTGGTCTCTGGTTTATGTTTCTATACACTTTACTGGAAGTTTTATCCCTTATTTTTCTTCTTCATTGGCAGGTTGTCTCCTTATTTGTTTATTCGTTGGTGGGTTCGTCTCTGTTTTTTGTTCACTTGCTCGCAGTTGGGCCCTGTTTTAATTTTTTTTTATGGTATTGCTCTCTGATTTGTCTTTAGTGGAATTTTGGTCCTTATTTGTGTTTCCTTACTGGTTGGTTGGTCTCTGGCAATCTTTCAATTTGTCATTTGGGCTTTGTGCAATGGTAGGACACCTGGTTTGTGTGAGGGAACTCAAGGTTTTTACCCGTGAAGGTTGTCCCCGAGACCTAAAAAACTGACTCAACCCTTGCGCTTTGTGTTGTTATTAGTACATTGTTGGCTGGGTTTTGCTCCTTTATGGGTGCATGACCTTTGCTACTTCACTTCAAAGGAATGTATGGGTTTTGTTTAAACAGCATGATACCTGATCAGTGGTTGGATTGGGACTTGTTTGTTCTGTATTGCTGACTGGCGATTTTGGTCTCTTTCTAGCTTGCTCATCTGGCGGAAATGGAGGTGAAGCACAGGTGCAATCAGATTTTGGAGTTTGGTTTTCGATTGGGTGGGCTAGCCAAGCTCTTTGCTCAAGATTGGGAGGGTGATGTTACCATTGTCATGCCTGCCACACTTGCTCAGGTATCAAACAATATGTCATTCTGTTTGTGGTGCATTCTTTTGTTCATGTAGACCTTGCTGTATTTCTGCTCCATTTTACTGTTCTCATCAGTCACTGTTGTTTTGTTCACCAGTCTGCTTGCTGTATACTTCTGCAGTTTTTCTATTTCCATGTGTGTTTTGATTGTTTATATCAGCAATCTTCTAACTACAAAATTCCCTTGTGTTAATTCAACTTTGTCATCCTGCTTCTTTTCAGTATTTGAAGATTATACAGAACCCATCTCAATTGGAGCTGCAAAAGGCCGCCAACCAGGGGAGGAGGTGCACTTGGGAGAAGCTCTCTGCTATCAAAGCCAATTGTGGTATTGAGCTAGTGCTCGACGAGTGTGTGACATATCTAAACCACATGCGCAGGCTCAAGAAGAGTGCTGAGAGGGCTGCTGCTGCCTCACAAGGGGTTGGAAGCTCGATGAGGTTCAGTGCTTCTCGAAGGATCCCATCATGGAATTGCATAGCCAGAGAAAACTCTTCAGGCTCTCTTGATGATGATGCCCATACCGATGCTACATTTCAGCATGGGTCACACATGGGAGGCCATATTGGCCGCCCCTTCAGGCCTAATCGTAATCTCCATGATGGTAGTGATAGTGAGACTGAGAGCACTGACCTTAACTCTTGGACCAGGTCAGGTGGACCTCTAATGAGAACGGCCTCTGCAAATAAGTTTGTCAGTTATGTTCAAAGTTTAGATATTGATGGAGAGGTGAACAAAGCATGGCCAAAGGATGAAGTCCTGCAACATGTAAACAATACGAATGAGATTGAAGCTTCAATGGAAAACCCCTTGGGGTCATGTACTAAGGATGGCTATTGCAACCAATGTAAACACACTTCAGATAGAAATTTAGAGAGCCTCGAATGTGAAGTGGGGATTAGGGTAGTTCCTTCATCTACCACATCAAGCATTATGGTTTCAGAAGGGGACCTTTTGCAACCTGAAAGGATTCATAATGGAATTGTCTTCAGTGTTGTCAAGAAGGAAGACCTGTCTGCTTCTACAACTAGCAAAAGCAGTGACTCTGAGCCCTTATGCAGTCCTCAGGGTTTGGTGGCTGAGTGTGTTCAGCTTGACCCCCCAGGGAGTAGTGACATGGAAGGCGAATCTGACGATGATAGTGTTGTGGGGGATCATTTCTGAGGAATGCTTCACCACTCCTAAGTAACTCACATAATAAATCTTTACAAGACAATTATTTTGGAAAAGAGGAGAGGGCCTTTTGCAATGTTCGACTTTGGAGGGCCTTTCCTTGCAAATTGGGTTTATTTTATTGGCTGATACCCAGGCAAACAGAGAGTTTAGAGCTAGTGTTGGCAATGGTGTTGATTGAGGCATCTGCATGCCATGACATTATATCATCACCGTGTATCATTGTAGGTGAGGTTGCAAGAAGTCCCATTTTGTTTTCTCTCAAAAAAAAGAAAAGAAAAGACGTCCCATTTGAAATTTGAACTGATGTTCGATTAAAGGGAGGAGACATAAGTTTATAGAGATATTGAGAGGCCAAATTATGTCTTCCAATAGTGTTGTTTGAGATGGTATAACAAATGTAACTTTCAATTATATATTATATATTAAGCGAGAACAATATTATTCTTTTGCCATGCGTCACACCATATTAATAACTCTCTTTTCTCTGTCTCCCCACCTCTCTCTCATGCCATGCATGCCATCTCATGTCCATCTCGCTTCTCTCTCATCCCATTCTCTCCCTTCCTCTCTCTCTTCTAATAAATCAATTTTCTTAAATTTTTTTTCCTATTTTCTTTCTCCTACTAAATCTCTCCCCTGTTTCTCACACCACCCCCTCTATCACAAAACACACATTCTCCTCCTCTTCTCTTCTCCATAACTCTAGATATTCATTGTAATGGCATTTTTAAGGTAAGTACTCATTTTTTTTTTATGCATTTTTTCATTGTTTTTTCTTTCATTTTCAGTCTTTTCCATCACGTTCTATTTAGTTTCTATGTGGAGTTGAGTGTTTTTTTTTAGATTATGTGGAATTGAGTTCTTTTTGTTTGTTTTTTTAGATCTTTCAGTGTTCTACTAGGTAAATAACCTTTCGTTTTCTATGTATTCTATGCATTTTTTCATGGGGGCAGTTTGCATATGGATGCATCCGTAGGTATAGAGGTAAGGTGCACCTTCAAATTTTATCATGGTATATAATTTTGATGTAAAATGTTTTTAGGATTATCTCAAAATCTATTTTTATATCTAATTATAAAATTTTAAAATGGTTAAAATCAAGTAGATCTATAAACATATGAAAATCTTGAAAATGGACGGTGTAGATAATATGTTGTAAAATGCACTATTTTTGAGACTTAAAATCTTTTTATTTTTCATAGTCATACATCTCGATGTCGAGATGATCAATCAAAGGGTTTTTCAACATTAAAACTACTTTTTTCGATGGATTTTTGAGGGGCATCGGTAGTTTTACATTATAAGGTAGCATCTTTATATAAACTTTTGCCTTTTTTCATTGCTTTTGTCTACATTTCGGTTATTTCCATCATGTTCTCATTAGTTTTTATGTGGAATTGATTTTTATTTTTTTAGAATATTATGTGAAATTTGAGTTATTTTGTTTGTTTTTGTAGATCTTTGAGTGATCTATAGAAGTCCTAAAATGATTTGTTGATTGAGGCTCTGTAGATCAAGTTGTTTTGATGTTCTCAACGAATCTATTGTGAAAGCAGAATTTTGGGTTTTCAAGGTAAGTAATATTCCGTTTCTCTATATTTTTTCATTACTTCTGCCTACATTTTCGTTCATTTTCATCCTGTTCTTCTTAGTTTCTATGTGAAGTTTACTTTTATTTATTTATTTATTTATTTTTTAACATTATGTGGAATTGAGTTATTTCTGTTGGTTTTTGTAGATCTTTCAGTGATCTACAAGGTAAATAACCGTTTATTTTCTCTGCATTTTTATGCATTTTTTTATTGCTTTTGCCTACATTTCAGTCATTTCCATCATGGTCTCTTTAGTTTATATGTGGAATTGATTTTTATTTGTTTAGAATATTATGTGAAATGGAGTTATTTTTATAGATCTTTGAGTGATCTATTGAAGCCCTAAATAATTTGTTGATTGAGGCTATGTAGAGCAAGTTTTTTCGAGATGTTCTCAACGGATCTACTGTGAAAACAAAATTTTGGGTTTTCAAAGTAAGCAATTTTGTTTTCTCTGCATTTCTCTTCATTATTTATGCCTTTGGTTCTCTTTTCGACTTTTGCCTACATTTTCGATCATTTCCATCATGTTCTCCTTATTTTCAAAGTGGAGTTGAGGTGTTTTATTATTATGTGGAATTTTTGTTTGTTTTTATAGATCTTTCAGCAATCTACAAGGTAAATAACCTTCCATTTCCTCTACAATCAAGAAATAAAGTTACGGTTTCATGAGATAAGAGATTTATCTACAAAATGAGACACATTGAAAGAAATGACCGAGAATAGATAAAAAAATCAACAATATCGCAAATATTACCCAAAAATTAATTTTCAGTAGATCCATTGAGAACATCTCGAACAACTTGATCTACAAAGCCTCAATCAACAAATCGTGCTAGGACTTCTGTATATATCTCAAAGATCTACAAAAACAACTCAATTTCACATAATATTCTAACACACAAAAAATCAATTCCATATACAAAATATCATTTTGGTTCTTATTTCATTGGATGTGAAGACACCTCTTTTTAGGAAATAATCAAATTGAATTCCAATAAATAAAGCAAATTATAATATTATTATTTATTAGGTAATTAAAAAAATTTATATATTACTTATTAGGTTATTAAAAAAATTTATATTCTTGAGTTAGTACTATATATTAAATATTTGCATTAACTCGGATAACATTTGTTTTAATTCGGATAATAAAGGTGCTTTTGCAAATTTCTTCGTATACATTTTGCCTTGATTAGGGATTTTTCAAACTATTCGAATAAGCTATGATTTTTGGTAATTATATATATATATATATATATATATATATATATATATATATATATATATATATATATATATATATATATATATATATATATATATATATTTATATAAAGTATTTGCATTATTTCGTATAAAATTTGCATGTGTGACTTTGAGATTAGGATTTTTATTTTCAAATACTGATTCCATCCACACGATTCATGGATCTAATGTGAAAACTGATTTTTGGGTAAATATTGTAATATAACTTATTTTTTTAATCTATTTACATATTACATATTACATAATGGTAAATATCTTCTTTTTTGTAAAAAAAATATATTTTAAAAATAATATAATAGTTTTATTTTTCATTTTTTTTTTGTATTTTCTATTTTTTTTACAGTTTCTGACATCCACAACGAAATTGCAAAAAAAAAGTTGCAGGCACCGCAATACAATATTTTTTTCTTATTTTTTTCATTTTTTTAAATTTTCAAATTGACCTTTTCTTAAGGACATAGTTAATATTATTGAATAGGAATTATATTTGATAACATATATAGAATTTATCAGTAAGAAATATAATATTTAACAAGAATTATTCAATAGGCAATATAATACTATATATAGAATAATTAACAAACAAATTATTCTATTTAATATTTAATAAGAATTATATTTTGCAACATATTTAGTTAAAGATTATTAATACCGTAAGTATAAGAAATAAAGAATTTTATTTTTTAGATTTGGTGTTGGCCAATGCTTTTGAATTACGCCTTAATAGCCTATTACAATGGGTATAGGTAGTAGCAAGACCTTAAGTCTTAAAGAACTATTATATTTGATATTCGCATTAGAAAGACCAAGACCCTATATTAATTTTTCTCTCTTTTTTATTTATAGAACTTAAATTTTCTATCACTTTTATTTATTCAAATAGAGTTATTTTTAATCATTTTTGTTTTAATTTGTGCCAAATGGATATGTCTTAATGAAATATTTTCAAAAATAATATATCAAATTATAATTATTTGATACAATAGTCAATTTTAGAGATAAATTCCTTTACTTTTAAAAATTTTTAGTCTCTCTATAATCTTATTTTATCGCAAATAATATTTGACTTATTTATTTATTTCATGGTTTTAAAAAAATATAATTATGTAATAAAATTATTCAATTATGAGGATAAATTCAATAGTATCTAAAACCATATTTTATTTGAAATATTTTTTAATGATAAATATGTTTCAGTGATTAATATTAAATATGTTTCAGTGATTAATATTTAATATGTTATAATGATTACTAGTTATATATTAAATGAGAGGACCCTGCTTATTTTTGCGCCATGTCATTCTCTCATTAAAAACTATTACTTTTTTACTAGATTATCTCTCTCTTATTTATATGATCTACGGTTTCCCTCTTTACCTTTTCTATTACTCTCCCTCTTTTCTAAAAATCACTCTCCCATTAATTTTTCTAAAATTTCTCATTTTTCCGTTATTTATATCATCTACCGTTTCTCTCCATCTTTCATAAAATCTCTCTCCTATTTATTTATATTTCTTTTTCCTCACAACGGTTTCTCTTATATCATCTACGTTTTCTATCTCTCTCCTCTTTCTTAAAATCTGTGTACCTTCTATTTATCATAACTTTCCCTTCCCATGTATTCTCTCTTATTTATATCATCAACGTTCTTCCATATGTCTCCTCTTTCCTGAAATCTACCTCCCTACCCATGGATTCTCTCTCTCATTCATTTATAGTATCTCTCTCTCTCCTCCTCTTTCCTAAAATCTCTTTTCTATTTATCATAACTCTTTTCTTGCCCACGGACTCTCTCTATCTCTTTCGTATTTATAGCATTCGTATTTATAGCATTATATCTATTATGGAAACTCTTTTCTATCTCTCCTCTCTCGACAAACTCTCTTCTCTCCAAAACGTTTCTACATTATCTCTCAATCACAAATTTTTATTCTCTCTCATCACATATAAAGCAGCAGTCATATTGCACTCAACGGTTTTTTTATTAAATATACATGTCTCTTTCTCTCCTCTCATTTATTCTATCCTCAAAAAATTTATGGTTTATGATTTTTTTAATGATTAATGGTGTTCAATTTAGTATAAATATTTATTTGTGTATCTATGATTTCTGCATTTCTATATTTCTATGTGGAATTGATTTTTATTTTTGTTTGTTTTTGTAGATTGTTAAGTGATCTATAGAAGCCCTAACATAATTTGTTGATTGAGGTTTTGTGATCAAGTTGTTCGAGATGTTCTCAACGGATATATTGTGGAAACAAAATTTTAGGTTTTCAAGAGAAATAATCTTTCATCTCTGCATTTCTATGCATTTCTTCATTGCTTTTGCCTACTTTTCGATCCTTTCCATCATGTTCTCCTTAGTTTCATTGTGGAGTTGAGGTTTTTTTTTTGTTTAATATTATTTGGAAATGAGTTATTTTTATTTGTTGTTGTAGATCTTTCAGTATCTACAAGGTAAATAACTTTCTGTTTTCTCTTCATTTCTATGCATTTCTTCATTGTTTTTGCCTACATTTTGGTCCTTTCCATCTTGTCCTTCTAAGTTTCTATGTGGAATTAATTTTTTTTTAGAATATTATGTAAAATTGAGTTATTTTTGTTTGTTTTTGTAGATCGTTGAGTGATCTCCAGAAGTCCTAATATGATTTGTTGATTGAGGCTTTGTAGATCAAGTTGTTCGAGATGATTTGTGTAATTTTGCAATATTGCTGAATTTTTTAACTATTCTCAATCAGTTCTTTTGATGTGTTTCATTTTGTAGATAAATCTAAAGATCTAATGAAACATTAACTGTATTTCTTGATTAATTAGATATACTTTTTGTGATAAATCTAAAGATTTATCTACAAAATGAGACACATCGAAAGAACTGATTGGGAATAGTTAAAAAATTCAATAATAGTGCAAAAATTACACAAATCATCTCGAACAACTTGATCTACAGAGCCTCAATCAATAAATCATATGAAAACTTCTGGAGATTACTCAAAGATCTACAAAAACAAACACAAATAACTCAATTTCACATAATATTCTTAAAAAAATTAATTCCACATAGAAACTTAGGAGAACATGATGGAAATGACCGAAATGTAGGCAAAACATTAAAGAAGTTCATAGAGGCAAACACAATCAAGAAATGCATAGAAATACAGAGAAAACAAAAACCGTGTAGATCACTGAAAGATCTACAACAAAAAACAAAAATAACTCAATTCCAAAAATATTATGTTTTCACAGTATATCCGTTGAGATCATCTCGAACAACTTGATCACAAAACTTCAATCAACAAATTATGTTAGGGCTTCTATAGATCACTTAAAGATCTACAAAACCAAACGAAAATAAAAATCAATTCCACATAGAAATATAGAAATCATAGATATAGAATTAAATATATATACTAAATTGAACACCACTTATCATAAAAAAATCATGAACCATAAATTATTTGTGGAGAGGATAAATGAGAGGAGAGAGAGGTGTGTATATTTAATAAAAAACCGTTGAGTGAAATATGGCTGCTACTTTATATGTGATGAGAGAAAATAAAAATTCGTGATTGAGAGATAATATGGAAATGTTTTGAAGAGAAGAGACTTTGTTGACAGAGGAGAGAGAGAATAGAGTTTCCATAATAGATATAATGCTATAAATACGAAAGAGAGTCATGGGTAGGGAGAGAGTTATGATAAATAGAAGAGAGATTTTAGGAAAGAGGAAGAGAGAGATAGTGATGCTATAAATGAGAGAGAGAATCCGTACGTAGGGAGGTAGAATTTAGAAAAGAGGAGAGAGGAAGAGGAACGTTGATATAAATAAGAGAGAAAGAATCAATGCGCAGGGAGAGTTACGATAAATTGATGGTAAACAGATTTTAAGGAGTGAGGTAGGAAACTAGATGATATAAATGAGAGAGAGAAACTGTTGTGAGGGGGTGAGAGAAATAGGAATAAATGGAAGAGAGATTTTATGAAAGAGGGAGAGACAAACGGTAGATGATATAAATAAGGGAGAAATGAGAGATTTTAGGAAAATAAATGGGAGAGTGATTTTCAGGAAAGAGGGAGATGTGTAATAGAAACGGTAAAGATGTAAACCGTATATGATATAAATAAGAAAGATAATTGAGGAAAGATGTAAGAGTTTTTTAATGAGAGTAGGATACAACGCAAAAATAAGTGGGGTCCTTATCTTGCTTAATATATAATAGATATCACGTGCAACACACGTGTATATTACTAGTCAATAACATTGTACTGATACAAGCTTACCATTTTTCTCTATGTGGTAAACTGTTTGGCATGTGGAATATGTCTTTTCTTTAGCTTCCAAAATTGAAAACATTCATATTTTATTGACATCACATTGCTTATGATTTTTATTTCTGCCTATGTTTCTTTTGAAACAGTGTTTATTTCTGCTTATGTTATGACCTTTTATTTCCTATCTTTTATTCTTACTTCTAATGGGCCTAGGACTAGGTTGCAAAGGATTCCTTTGAATTCAATGCTTGGAGGAAGTATCTTAAATACCATGATATTGTGTATATGATGCTTACCCGACCCCAAATGATTGGGATAAGTCTTGGATGATGATGATGATGTTGTGTAAAAAAATTGATGTTTTAATTCCTTACTAGATGACTCTTTGTATTTGGTAAAATCGTCCTATTGATCCTGTGGTATGAAGAGCCAAAGTATGGAATATTAGTTTCAAAATTTTGTTTCAAAGTTGTGTATGAAGTTCGTGATTCATGGTAATAGGTAACTACTAGTGAGGGAGCTTGACCCCTTCACAAGCAAGGTGGCCCATGGTAGTGTTTGCTTCATGCCATGTATGTCGCTACTAAACCTAGAGAGGATGGCGGAGGTGAAAGGATTGCTTGAAGATATTGTCAAGCCTCCATAGCCAGGGGTGGTTTTGTTTGCCCAAGAAAATCACCTTCAATGAGGGTGGCGGAACTCTATTCTCGGTTTAATTGCTGCATGCCCCCCAGTTGTGCAGTTTATTTAGCAGAGGCATCAACTATGCTGGCTGGGTCTGAGAAATTGATAAGGGTTTCACCCATATGTGATCTAAAGAGTCCCCCAATTCCTGCATGTCTTGGTTTCCCAAAGGGCCGTCATCAAAATTGAATTTGATAACGCCTGGCTTGAGAGGCAACCACAAGGAGGATCTTGGGGTTGCAGGCAAGCATGATTGGATGATGTGGTGTTCCTGATTGAATAAATCTGCGCTAGAGTAATGGCCAATTGTTTTATGTTAGGAGGCCTAGAACTCTGGAGGTGATGTTTGGGTCGATGAGCTTTCAAAGATTCCTTGGTACCTCTTGAGCCAAATAGACCAAAGGATGGTCTCCATGGTCAGGTAAGAGGTTTTCCACAGAGTTTGTGGTAGTACATAAATGGTCAAGTCGTTGGATGAAAAAGGCCCCAGGACCTCCACTTCGAACCAAAATCCATCAAGGATAGGATGTAGTCGAGGTTTCCTAATGTAGTAGGCCTTGTTATGATCTTACTTGCAGATTATTAGGGATTTGGATTGGAAGCTATAGTTCATCGTCCAGGATCTGCATGCCTTCAAATTGAGCACCTTGGTAACGGGAGATGACTTGGCTCAAGATGTGTCAGAGAGGCAAGGACCATGGCTATGACCTTGTATGAGCTGTTAATTAGACTAACCGGTCTGAAATATTTGATGCCCTTGTTGATCACTCCCCTGTTAGGGAATTCAGCGACCATTCTTAGACATCCAGGCGAATGGACTTCAGAACTCATGAAAGAGAATGATAAGGAAGATGGCTTTGAGCAATGAGATGTTTTTCATTATTTGTCTAACGATGTTTTCTATAGACAATAGGGTTTGGGAGAACGAAGTAATGATCCTACAAATATTTTCATTATCTTCGAAGATTTCAACCCTGATCTTTAATACGTATAATGGCATTAGTCCCGTAGTTGGTAGTTTTTTGGAATAGGTGGTGTTTCTCTCTCGTCTTTGAGCCATTTTATTCTAGATATTGGTACCAAAATATTTTCTTGTTTCATGGTATTCTCTAGGTGTAATTTTGCATAAGATCTTCTGGTAAACTAGGGGAAGAATGGTCGCTTTGTTCCCCAATAAACTTGAGTTCTTCGATTTCAGATAGGAGGGACAATTATTTGGCTGGTAGGAGCTGATAATGTATGACCCTTAATAGAGCAGAACGGTGGACTAGAATTCATGTAACCGATCCCAATTAGTTGGGAAAAGGCTCTGATGACGATGATGATTATGATGATCATGATAATGATCATTGATAGTGTATGGAACCAAGTCTAAGTTAAAAGACTTCAAAGATTCTCTTACAATGGAATCCTCAACTTTAAAATACAACTCAATAACATGACATGCAACAACTTTGCTTTCAATTACAGCCACAACTTTAAAATACAACTCAATAACATGACATACAACAACTTTGCTTTCAATTACAGCCACTTACAAATGAATTACAGCCGCTTTAAGAATATCCGTAAAACTAAAATCCAAGGATTATTACTCTATTTAGGTCCCTTGACAAAGTCCAAGAAAACTACACATGGAGATTGAATAAACACCCCCTTAAAATTCATGTGCCATAAAATTCAGTACTTCACAAATACATTGCAAAAATTATACATCAATTCCCAAAGACAAACGCACCATAAAACTCCATCTCCACATACAAACTCAATTATGGTCAAGTGCTCTATGGATCTTGATCATGAGAAGCAAAGGGTTGAACTCCTTTTGCCCGGTTCACGGCCAAAGACTTTGTTGCATACCATGGAATGACTGCTCGGATGACACCAAGATTTCGGCCAATTTCACATCATCTTAATGCAAAGCATTAAAGCATCATTTAAACTAGAAGTTGTGGCAATTTTCATTAAGGAGAGGCTCAAGAATTTTGGATCCTGAAGTGAGAGAAATGTGGGAGAGAAGAGCTAAAAAACACTCAATTTGGTGTAGAATTAAGCAATATGAGCATGGGAAAATTTTGGTATAGTTTCCCCTCAAAATTTCACCAAATTAAATTATCAAGGAGATGAATTAATTGACTGATTTGGATCCAAAAATTGCAGATAAGTGGAGTGATTAAATCTCAAGATTTTTCAATCAAAATCTCTCCAAAGTTGAATCAATGAACTAGGAATCAAGTGCTCATACTCAAGGATAAAAAGGTCAAGATCTTATGAAACGAGAGGTTAAGGGGCTAATGATACCTTACTGTAAATGGAGATTTACGGCCACCAAAAGCTCCAAGGATACATGGCTTGATGATGAATTCTCCAAAATTGAATTATTATGGAGTTAAGGTTTTACCTCCTAGCTTGAAATGAAGCTTTAATAGAGCTTCAATCTCACTTAATTCTCACTCCTAACTCCTTTCTTTCTCACACCGAAACCACACTCAGATGAGGAGACAGAGAACCATAAGGGGGCCGTGCCACACTAATGAGAGAATGAAATACTCTAATGAGCAACCAAGGGGGATAGTTATAAGTTGTTATAGAGATTCTTTTAGATGAGTTAATCTTCGCCATTGATACAAGTCATCCATGACATGACACATGAGAGAGAGCTTGATTGTCGTCACCTACGAGTTATGACTCATCATAACATCTTGATAAAGGGATGGGGCTTAACACCATTATCCTCCTAATGACTCTCCTAAATTTACTCCAAATTTCCCATCATTAATCTTAAACTCAAATTCACATTAAATTCAACTTTCTTCCACAATTGATCACACTAACTCAATTAAATAATATGAGAAAGCATAGGTAGGGACATGCCCCTCACGTAAATTAGCAAACCTTTTAGAAGCGATTTGAATTTGATAATTCCCTCAAACTCCATGTCATCTTGGTGTGCTTGTGCACCCAATCATATGACGTCACATTGGATAGGTAATTCTAAACTTAATTCCAAAAGGACTTAGGGTTTCAATGATAATACCAAACCCTATACCCCTTCTAGAAGACCATGCCATGTGCACATAACCAACCAATCCCATACATTAAACATGTGCTCAAAATAATTTCCCATATTTCTCAAAATACACTTTAATGACCATAAATCTCGTAACACACAATATCTCTATGGACAAAATGGTCCCCACAAGCCTTGATGTCACCCCACAAGTC
The DNA here is from genome assembly GCF_054954075.1 of Amborella trichopoda. Classification (NCBI taxonomy): domain Eukaryota; kingdom Viridiplantae; phylum Streptophyta; class Magnoliopsida; order Amborellales; family Amborellaceae; genus Amborella; species Amborella trichopoda. The sequence goes on along the minus strand of NC_142337.1, from coordinate 15,531,956 downwards.
ATGCTCATGTGGCACTAATGTGCAGCCACGTCAACCCCCACGTGACACCCATTGGCCATTTGTGTGTCATGTGCAACCTAGGTGCCTTTCCTTTTGTTTCGTTTTTAAAAACAATTTCAAAATTCTCAGTATAAGCTCAAAAAAATCTAGAACAATCGCAACAAAATTCCCAAAAATTTGCCAAAACATACTCCATTAAAATAACACAATTTGGAATCATATAAAAATATTAATAAGGGAAATTAGAATCCTTGGAGCTGAATTGGCATTGGAGAACTCCACCTAGCTAGATCCAGAGCCCAAAATCACTTTCTTAGAATAACCGAACAAGTCCATGACCAACAGTCTATGGCAAAGATATAGTGGATTGCAGGTGGACCCTTAAGGACACGCACATGCACTCGTATGGATGCTGAGTCCTCTCTTGGTACGGGCATTTTTGTTCCAAGTGAATCACTTATGGAAGAGTGGCTTCCCATTTGTGACTGTGTAGGCACATGCCATGAGAAAGTTTGAGGTCTAGGATTTAGGCTGATGTCCTCTCAAAGCCTAACTTTATCATGCAAAGCTATTATTAAGAAAATACTCTAGCTCTTATCACAGTAAAATATCAATGGTACTTGTTGCCTTGGCCAATTTTTTACATGCAAATTTGAGGAGATTCCCTCAAATTCGTGCCAAAGTAGCTAGAATTGAATAGATAGATAGAGAAGTGGGGTCGGTCAAATTATAGATGCAAAATTGATACATATTTGGGCAGATGTGACTCCTTTTTGAATATGTTGGCAGGGCTAGCTAGATCTAAGAATTTAACTAAAGAAAATTTAATAAAATAGGAAAAAAATAAAAAAATAAAGGAACGTAGAGAAATCTTACCCAGGGACTCGAAACTCGAAGTTTCGAGCTTGGATCAGGCACCCTTTCACACACCTTCTCCTTGCTTGATGCTCTTGCTTGAGGGATTGATATGAAATTGTTGGAATTAGGTTGGATTTTCCTAGATTTAGGTTTTAGGGTTTCTGATTCCTAATTGGGATTGTTAAGGTTTCGAGATCTAGGATTTTCCTAGGGCTTTTCTAAGGCTTTTCCTAAGATTTTAGGTCTTCTAGGATTTTTCATGAATTGCTATATTTTTTGGGATTTATTAGGATTTTTTCTTAATTTTATGGGAACTTCTAGGAATTTCTATATTTTTGGGGATTTTTTTGGAATAATTTATGGTATTTTTCTAGGCTGTTTATGTAGACTGAGGCTTGGGACGCTTCTGAAAGTTCTAAAAATTGGTTATGGGTTTTCAAAATAAATTTTCCTAATTATATGAGGAGATTTGACTCGATCTGGTGATTAGGATGTATCTTGCTTTGGTCAAAGCCAACGTTCCAGGGTTTCTAGTAGGGTCAAAGGTGGTTGGGTCCTCAAGGCATGCTGCTTGTCGTTCGCTGCCCATGGGCTCACAGCAGGCCATGACTAGCAGCCTATGCACGACATGGGGAGGCCTGTGCATAGGGATCTGGGTGCCATTTTGACTGAACAATTTGTTTAGGCCATAACTTTAAAACAGAAAGTCGGATTTGAATGATTCTTGAATCGTTGGAAAGCTCTCGATCTGCCGTACAATCTAGGCTTGGTTAGGGTGAATTTGGGGGAGTTTTAAGGGGTCAACAAGGTTAGGACTTTAGGTTGTTGGATTTGAGGTTTCTTGGTATCAGATTGGTATTTGGGTTAGTTCTCTATGTTTATTAGCTTCAGGGGGGTCTGAGATGACTAGTTTAGGCTACTTAGATTTTAGGTAATTAGGGTGTTCGGACTATAGAAAATGGTGCTCTAGGCTATATTAGACTATTGTGGTCCCTACGACTTAAAGCTAAGGTTTCTGGGAATCCTATAAGCTAGAATTTCTGGGAAGCGGTGTCTTTACTTACACACCATCATGAGGTATAAAACAATCTGACCCTAAAAATAGATAACCCTCAACCCTCTAGGTGCCTCTCACATACTCAAGCCTCATAACAAACCGGGGTTGTGACTCTTTGATGCAGTCTAGAATACTGCTCTAAAGTATCTAGATGAGAGAGGTAAGCTTAAAATTTACAAGAGGAACCATAGAAGGGAAAAATAGTCATTGAATCTGCCCTTTATGTCTTCTGTTTATTTCTTAAGTCATTTTATTCACTTAGGGGAATAAGTAGTTATTTCGAGAGGGTTTTTTTATTCACTTAAAGTCTTTTATAATTAATGACCATGATTAGATTAGTTGGATGGGCAGGATTAAGTCTTATTTAGGGTTTTCTTATTTTAAGAGATGTACTCAAGCATAATGAAGCAACTTGTTACAGATTTTTATCAAAATCCTAGAGCAGCAAGTGTTCATCTCTAGTTTTTGAAAATTCTCTAAGTTTGGATCTTCCCCTATCTTCTTCTCTAATAAACCCTAGCTCCAAGCTACTAGGTCTGCGCTAGGTTGGTATACGAGCCCAACGATATGTATGATATTCTAGTATTGTATGGACAATACTATAGCACGATATTGTAGCACAATACTTTAGCACTGTACGGATGGTATTGTAGCATGGGATGGATGGTATTTTAGCATTGATTTTTGCGCCCTAGATCAGCAACCATGTCTCCATGTAGAGGAAAAGTGGCAACCGTAGAAGCTTTTAATGCTAGTTCGCAAGAAGGGATTTCAGATCTAAGGAGATTGGTTGAAATCCCAGCTCTGCGTTTGGCGCAGATGGAAGCCCCATCTTGGGAGGATGAGATCGCGACAGATGAGGAATCCATAAATCCCTTCCATGTTCAAGCTCCAAGGAGATAGGTAGCTGATCGTTTGTATAGGGATAGTTGGAGGTGGGAAACCAATATCGATGTTGAGATCCCAATCCAAGAAAAGTATGGAGAAACTTTGTTCTCATCAAATGGTTCTCAAGTTCAGCATGTTTTGGACTTGGACTTATCGCTAGTCTTTGACAAGTACGTGGATGAAGATTTGCGTATTGCGAAAGAAGTGAGTAATCTGTGCTTTAATGGTGATCCAATCCTGAAAGAGGATCAAGAAAAAGATCCTATCATTGGAGAGGATTTTGTGGATGCTCCTATTCTTGAAGAATAATAGGCTCGATTTCAAGGAGTTGTTCCCAAAATATTAGAGGTAATTGGTTTCTTAGTCCCCAAAGAAAGTTGAGAGAATGGTGTTGATGGAGGTCATGATATGATGTTCTTTTTTTCGGGTTTCACTTGAATTTAAAGTGTCAAGTAAGGTTCACACCAAAGAGTTCAAGGTATTTTCTCCTGAACTCTCAGGTAGTGAGTTTAATATAGGAGATTCTCTCCAAAGGGTTGCTGAATTCATTCTCTATAAGAGAACTCAGGCTGAGTTGTTGCTTTACTTTGATGGAAGAACCAAATCAATTCCTTATCGTCTTCCCTGAAAATGTAATCGGAGCCTAATGTTTGGATCTTAACCTCACCAAATTCAGTAAGAATGATCCTCAGAGTTCAAAGTTTTTATTGCATCCTAAGAGAAGAGTTTTCCTCAAATATGTTTATGATTGATAGTGTTGCGCACTTGTATCACAGCAGTGTTAGTTTTCAATGAGCACAAAATGTGATGGATGAGATGCCTATGAGAGGCACCATGACAGGGAAATTGTTGGTCTCTATTTTGAAATGTATATATTTAAGGTCTAGTTACAATGTTTCCAAGAGATGAAAAATTCTGGGTTTTGGTCTTCTCAATATACCCTTGTTGATGAAAAATTCTGGGTTTTGGTCTTCTCAATATACCCTTGTTGGTATTGTTACATCAAAATGGTGTAGTGGATTGATTGGAGAGTATGGAAGCAGTTAAGCAGGCTTATGCTAAAACTGTGAAATGTGGGTTTTGCTGTAATCTTTGCTTTAGCATTGCACTCTCATCAATTCATTGCAAGATTGGCAATCTCGTTTTGGCGGTTTCAATTCTCAATCTTACAAGTCATAGATGTGTGATTTCCTACAAAGTTATTTTGAATGGATATCGCCGGACGTATCGTTAGAAGTGATTCAAGACTCTTCCCTCCTATGCTTGTTCATGATTGTAGACCAAGTTGTTCTGAATATCATAAGTTGAGCTAGCACAAGATTAGACCATGTGAAGTGGTGCAGAAGATTAATGACAATGGTTACAATTGAAGCTTTCCAGCCATATTCGAACTTTCGTTGTTTTTAATGTCGCGTCTCATTCCATATCGTGATGATACCTCCGATGATGAGTCGCCGAATTTGAGGGCGAATTCTTTTGAGGAAGGGGGGATTGATGCATCCTAGAATATTGCTCTAGAGTATCTAGATAGGAGAAACAATCTTAAAGTTTACAAGAGGAATTGCAGAAGGGCAAAATAGTCATTGAATCTATCATTTAAGTCTTTTATTTATAACTTGAGTCATTTTGTTTACTTAGGGGCATAAGTAATAATTTCTAAAATGTTTTATGCCTTTTTATTTACTGAAAGTTTTATATAATAAGTGGCCATGATTAGATTTGTTGGATGGCCTGGCCAGGATTAAGTCTTGTTTAGGATTTTTTTATGAGAGATATACTCAAGCATAATTAAGCATCTTGTTATGGATTTTATTAAAAACCCTTAAGCAGCAAGTACTTCTTTTATCTTTGGTTTTTGAATCTTTCTCTAATTTTGTATCATCCATATCTTTTTCTTTGATAGACCCTTGCTCCAAGCTATTAGGTCTGTGCCACTCGTGGTCCTAGTAACCCAAGATTCTAGAGTCACATGGCTATCGTTCACTCCCATTTGTGATTAAGAGCTATACCTTGAGGGGCCCCAACACCAACAAGAACCCGAAGTGGTTACGGTTCCAGACTACTAATGTTTTCTTTAGGAGCTGAAACTTTTCGCAAATTTTAAATCTGCCTATCCTTGGACCTTAGAAGACCACCACCACGGGGGGATGAGGGAGTGGATGCTTCTGTCCTCCAGCTACATTCTTTTGAACGTAAAAGGCCTTGGTCTAAATTGTGTTGGTTGAGTATCAACGAAGATAGAGATTGGCCAGAGACAGTTGTATGCAAATATTGGAGATAAACATTTATTGAGATAAATTTCCAGAAATTGGAGATATATTTCTTTCTAGCTTTGCTCCAATAGCTAAGAGAAACTTATATCGAGGTTTCATATTTTCATGTTTCACAGACATGCAGCACAATATTTTTTGAATGTGCCATTTTTCAGAGTGTGCTGAGTTGTTAGATAGCCTTAATGCCAAAGGATGTGATATTTTTGTAAATAGGTAGTTTACCTCCCCTGTATCTGTTTCCTTCATTTGTCCTTGTGATTCTATAGAAATAGGATGGCTGCAAAAATCTCTGGCTAAACTGAGGACATATAACTGGAACAAAGCAATGTCATTCCTGCTTTGGTAGGGTTCCTAAGACCTAACATTGAGATTATCCTCTAATCTTTGTCATTCTTACCCAATATTAGCTGCCAAGGTTTGTCAGTTATCCTTTTGGCTCTTAAAGTAGGCCTTTAGAATTCAAGAAATGGCTATAATATTTTTAACAATGGGGAAGAATGTGTACATGTTTAGCTCTTATCTTATTCTTTTGTTGATTGAGAGGATCAGGCTTTTGGCTTTTGGTTGGATGGCACCATGTGTTCCATGAAAAATATAGGAAGAGAGCTGAGATGTGCAACCTTGACCTCTTTAAAGCCACATCATATTAGCTTAGATAGAGTTCCCATTGCCCATTCTTTTCTTCATAAGTATTTTGTATATTTCTCTCGTTATGTTTTTGTTTGCTTCTCATACATTCTGGGCCTATATAATGTGACCCTGCAATGCTTGAGAGTAAAGATGCCTTTCACAATAAACTGAAGAGTGTGCTTTGCGCTCCATTTCCAAAGCAACACTTCTGGTAAAAGTACTAGAACTTTCCTCATTTTACTAGAACTTTCCTCATTTTTCTGTCTTTTTCTATTTCTGTTTAGAGCTGGGAGGAGGTAGAATCATATCAGGTTTGCTGTTGAGCAGGGATTAAATCTTCTTTCTTACTGCTTGTGCTTCCACAATTACTCCTTTTTTTTTGTTTGGGGGGGAATTCTATTTAGGAGAGTTCTGCTATTGATATTCTTTTATCAATCGTTTGTAGGGGTTTGGTGCGGACTTTCAACCAATGGTGATCTCATGAGAGTTTGGACGGAGTGAACTGGAGGGATTTGATCAGGGATTAGTGGCTTGTCTAATGCCATTACCTTTTACATCTTTGCTTCCTTTTGCATCTTTGCTTCAGAGGGTTGGAATAGTGTTTGAAAATCGACCAAGTTGGCCGAGTTACTCTTGCTCGGGCAGTGGCTGAGCCCTAGTTGTCATGAGTAGGGGGTTCAACTGATCTTAAAAAAAAAAAAAAAAAAGAATTATAAAAAATTCAAAAAAAAAGAAATCTATTTTCATCATGTTTATTTATGTGTTCTATCATTTTGGCAAAGATGACAGTATTTTGGCCATGAATACTTACTCTTACAATTTTTCCTTTTTTTTGGATTATTTCGAAAATACCCCTTTTCACAAACTGATTTTTCAAAATCTATTTTTGTACTGCTTTTTTAACCTCATTTCGATGTGTTTTGTTTAATCTTAATTTCAAAATATATTTCCTATTTTTTTGGTTTTTTTGTATTTTTTAAAATTTGTTTAACTCTTCTTTTATTCTATAGCACTCGGCCCAACTCGGGCCGAGTTACTCAGACTTGGGCCAGGTACTTTGCTCGGGCATGGGCGGTGAACTCGGCCCGAGTCGTTCATTCAAACACTCGGTAGGAAAGGGTTGAACTTCTTGCATGTGTGGCGTGTCATTGATGGCGCCCTCTTCTTTGTGCAGCATATGGTTGGTCAATTCTGAGCTTGGTGGATCCTAGATTGCGAGTAGACTTCTCAGGGTTGCCGGTTTTGATTATTTCTATCTTGGCTTTAGAGAGGAGCTTTCATGCTTGGTTTTGGCTCTAGTTGGTTTGAACCTGGTGAGTTCCTAACATGTTATGGTAACCATCATGATCTCAAACCTTAGATACTGAGCGTGTGGATTGTCTTTGATAGAGGCTGCAGGTGTGAGTGAAGAGATGATTCTGTTGTTGAGGATCACTTAGAAACCATCGAAAGGATTAGCAGAGGGAATTTTAATGCACACATCTAAACCCCAAACTATATGAAGCTTTCTGGGAATGACGAATGTAGTTTGTAGCCAATTTTTTGTCTTTTCATTCTGATACATTTGTAGCCATATTCTTGTTATGGTCATTTTCAATGCTTTCTGATTTTATCATTTCTTGGACTTGATGTTTATCTTTGCAAACCTGCTCGGTCTTTTGATTTACACATACTAAATTGCATAGCATATAGCCTTTGACTGTTGAGAGAGCCTGGATATCTGTCACTAATAGTTGCTCTTCCTCTCCTGTTTTTGAGTCGTTCTTATTTCCTTTCACATTGTCATATGCACCTGTAGGTCCTGCTATGTTATTTTCTTTTAAAATATTACTCATATTTATGGCATATTTGTTGGATTTCTCTTCTTTACATTTGACGTTCTACACATTCCATTTACCCAAACAAAGGTTCTACACAGTCCTTGCTTGTCGAACTTCCTCCTTTTCTTGTGGTGTTTTGGATGGAAGACCCCAGCGACCATTGTCAGAAAGTCCGTGGGTCTTTGGAGCTGGGAAGAACCAATGTTGGAGCAAGAGGACTTCTTCACTATGTGATTTTTATAGCATGAACTAGCTCCACACTTTTGTATTTCCTAAATTACATTAGTCAAATTGTTTGTTGGCTCCAGAGGGTTGCGTAATCCATTTTATCGGGTCTCCTCTTTGTTTATGAATGGGGTAATCTTTAGTTTTATCAATCTTTGCTCATAGAGCTTGAACATTTGACCATTCTGCAAGATGAGTTCATCTTTTTATATTTCTCTGGGAGATGGATCATGTTTTCAAATCTGTTAGATAGGTAAACAATGGCCATACGAATAACAGTGCTAAAGATAAACCCAGGTTTCCAGCTCTCTAGCATACTATGTCATCATTAAAAGATTATTCTCTGTATTTCTCTGATTATTATCACATGGAATGCCTTCATTGAGAAACAAATTTGGATGAATTGTGTAGTGACATTTTCTAAGAATGGTTAAGAAGATCCAGTGCAGCATATGACATCCAAGTTTGACCCCTAAAACAACACAGTCTAGCACTTTGATGATGCCGTCAGTTCATGGGCTTTCTGTATTCTCAATTACAACCATTTTACTTTTGCTGCCACATTATGCCGAAGGTTAACATTCTTGGTTCTATAGTGTCACCTAATACTAACAAGAGCCTCCAGTTCTGGAATCCATCTTTGAGCAACCTTCTTTCATTGATATCATGCATATTCTTCTACTGCGTCCCATAATCAAAGCTGATGTTTCTCGCATAATGATGGTTTGCTTTTGGCTATTTCCTTGATCACATTCCCCTCTGTAAAAGTTGAAGCTTAATTTTGGTCATTGAGCATTCATGACATACGATTGAAATAATGGAACATGTATGAATATTCTAGAAATACATCACGCACCTTCATTTAGTTTCTTATTCATTTTTGTTTTATCTGAGGAATTTGAACTTAAACGCATGCGATTGTATGAGGAATTTGAAATTAAAGCATGCAATGGTACTCTGCGATATGGGCTTGGCTAACAAGGGTATCCTTGAGGACTAGGCTTGCAAGCCAATACACAAAGAGTCATTAGTTCTAGTTTATCAAATTATGACCTACACATTTTTGTGGTTTTTAAGTACACACAGACTCATGCATGCATATTCCATTTACTACGGAGCTTCTCCTGCTGCATGCCTCCTGCAAAACCGATTGAACTTTCATGATGAAGTTTGATTTTTCTACTTATTTTATCAGAGTGCCTTTGTGTTGAATCTTACTTTCGAGCGTCGACTATTAGACATACGACATCACATTAGTCTATAACATCTTTTGATGAGTAAGTAGGGGATTGGAACCCTCGACGTTACGTTATAGTTTCACTACCCTAGCCGCAACCCTAGCCGCTGAGCCAAGGGTCCAAACCCTTTGGTCTGCTTGTTTGCACTTTTGGAGCAATATTTGAGGTCCGAACCCTTTGGTTAAATGATTTTTCTATTTTTCCAAAATTGTAATCGATCAAATGGCAATTTTGTCGTTCATAATTTGCTGTCTAGGGTTGTTTGATTGTTTAAATTTGAAATTTTGAATTCAATTTGTTATTGTGTGGTGCGATGTTGGTGGTGATGGTGACAGTACAATGGAGGCAGTATAGTCGTGGCGGTTGCGGATAGCAGTGGCAGTGGTGGGGCAGGTGGAGTGGTAGGGCAGGTGGAGTGGTGGGGCAGGTGGAGTGGTGGTGGCTAATTGGCGATGGTTATGGTGGTGATGATGGAATTGGTGGCACATTTGGTGGCTTGGTAGTGGTGGTGAGTGGTGACAGTGGTGGTGGTGGTGGTGGAGATGGTGGCTATGTGGCAATGGTGGTGGTGGTGGTGGAGGAGCAATGGTGGTAGTGATAGTTGTGGTGGTGGACTTGAGAATTGAGTGGTGGTGGCTAGGCGATTGTAGTGGTGGAACAAGGGGGGGCGAGGGGTTGTCGGTGGTGGTGATGGGGTGGTGGCTGGTAATAGAGAGATAAATGAGGCATGGAATGGAGCCAGTCCTCGAAGTTCTGGGAGATATGTTCCTGGATCGGGTTTTCGCCTACTGTCCAAGATTCCCCACCACTGCTCCCAATGGGAGTCCGGCTGTGTCTCAGTCGCAGTGTGGCTGATCATCCAAAAACATTGATGGTTTGCTAAAAATCCAAAGGGCTCAATATTTCAAAATCAGACAAGATTGATGTCAAATTATTGGTTGCCAAATTCAAAATTGGTATAGATCGCAATTTCGCCTGTAAATCATATGGTGCTCGAATTTCCCTTGCACAGTCCTATGTCTTGCACTAGCTAAGACTCATGATTAACTTGAAGTGTAGACCATTATGCCAACTTTTGAGTGTACACTATTACGCACACCATACTATTACACTCACCATAGAAGTAGCAGCTGTGAAAAATTCCAGCTAATGGGGGGAGCAACCCTCGTTCTTCATCAATCCACTTTGAGAGTAGGGGTGGCAATTGGGTCAGGTCAATCCACCATCTCCAATTTGGATTGAGTCCGGTCCGGGTCGACCCGACCCAGTATAAATATATAAAATATGGAAAAAATAAATGTTATACATATATAAAATGTTTTTTGTATTTTATTTTTTAGACCCAAGTTTGGGTCTAAATGAATTGGACCCAACCAAGTCCAGGTCCGTGTCCGGGGTCAGGTCTGAGTCCATGAGGAATCTAGTTAGCTTGGGTACGGACCTGACCCGCATTTGAGAAAGAGGGACTTTGTTGCACTAAAAGGCGCGTAAAGGATAAAAGACCCATTTGAGTGTGTGCGTGTGTGTGTGTGTCAGAGAGAGAGAGAGAGAGCCATATCTGATATAAGTTTGAAGAATACGTCACAAACTTATCCTCACAAGCACGTTTGGTTTGCGTGAAATTGTTTTTTAGAAAACATTTTCATTCTCTCATGTGGTTAAATGTGAGAATGTTTTTACATCAATTAGTTGCCAATTGGTGTGAAAAGATGCACTAAAATCAATTGGTATTAAAATATCCCCATACTTAAAATATTTTTTAAAAAACAATTTCATGTGAACCAAACGTGCATAGTTCTCTTTCGAGAACACCCATCTAAAAGCTAAAGAAACTCGTCACCCTCTTTTATTCTCTCTCAACACACTGCACTCCATACTCTCCCTGACGAGGCATTATCCATGTTCACGAGGCCCTTCCCATTCTTCAGTATTAGGTGTAAGTTATCTATACTACATTATTAAGTCAGAGTTAAGGGGAAAAATAGAAAGGGACCTTAATTCTATCGAGGTTATTGGACACATCCCTAACTCTAAGGGATATCTTCTTCTCAATCTCTTTAAATCTTTAGAAAGAGAGAGATGTATGTGGGTGTAATATGTTGAGAGAGAAACATCGAAAAAGGATATCTTCTCAATCTCTTAAGTCAGAGTTAAGGGGTGAACACGAGTCGCGAAAATAAAAGGGACCTTAATTGTATAGAGGCTGTAGGGCACATCCTAACTCTAAGGGCGTGTTTGATAACAGGAAGTTAGTTCCCAGATGATGGAACTTATCTGTCACTATTCATATTTTGTATTTGATTAAAAAAAGGTAAGATAAAAATATAAGTTCATTTTACTATTGATGTTCCACTTTTACAGGTAGAAAAAATTTCATAGTAAACCATGAAACTTGAAAATAGAACACCCCTCTTCGCACCTGTGCCATATTTCTTCACCCCTCTCGCACAGCTAGCCGCTCGCTCGCCCTGTCTCTTGCTCTCTCTCTCTTCTCTTCTTGGAGCTCCCTTCTCTCTGTTCTCTCTCTCACCCTCTGCGAGCAAGAGCTTGAGCAACCAGTGCGAGCAAGAGCAGCAACCTCTCAATCAGAGTTGTATGTAGATTTTTCAATTTTTTTTCTGTTTTCATTTTTTTTTTTTTTTAAGAATCCCTGTAAAAAGATTTAGGGCTTTCCATATTTTACAGGGATTCCTTAAAATAATTTGGCGCTTTACCAATATTTCCCAATATTTGAGAAATTGGGAAAAAATGGAATCCCTGTGAATTCTGCTTTAAAAAAATTTGGGGCTTTAGCAATATTTCTCTGTTGTAAATCTGCTGGATTTTATTCTATCTTCTTGTTTCTTGTTCCATTTCTTTTCATACACAAGTGAACAAGATACTTGGATTTATTTCATTGATTCATGATATTTGATGCCCTAAATGTATGTAAAAAGTATGCAACCTTGATTCATATATTTATGTATTGGTGATTCGAGTTTACTGATTCTAGAGAGCTATAATAGTTCTTTATTTTATGGCTTGCAATGGGAGTCAAGATAATCTGATTGATTTAATTGATTCATGATATTTGATGCCCCAAATGCATGTAAAAAATCAGGAAGCTTGATTCTTATATTTATGTATTGGTGATTCGAGTTTACTGATTCTAGAGGACTACAATAGTTCTTTATTTTGTGGCTTGAAATGGGAGCCATGAAATTTCAGTTTACAGTATGGAACTTTTATCTATTGTTATTGTCCCTTGATAAATATTTTTTTTCCCTATTGTGTTTTGGATTTCCTTTGTTTATTTAGTGGTTTTTGGTGATGTTCTGTACATAACAAAATTGAGAATGTTCCTGTATAATCTGATTTATTTCCTTGATTCACAGTGGAATCGATGAAAATATCTCTCCTCTGTACTTTTTCTTCCATTCTTTCTCTGTCTCTTCCCTAACCTACTCCAACATTTTTTCCTATTTCCAGTTCTCTCTCAAACCTTTTCTACATTTGCAACAAGAGATAATGAGGGAAAAAGTTAAGCAAGGGCAAAGTATGCAAGGAGCAATTACAGTGAGAAATTGAACTTTTCATGGAGAGAAATAATTGGGATCCGATTAATTTTGATTTTATGGGTTTTTTAGATTTTTTGAAATGTTGGTTACAGTGAAACAATCGAGGACTTGTTTACTTTGACAATTGAAGACGACCGTTGTTGTAGGGGAGGGTTAGACAAAAATTCATGACCTTTTTAAATAGATGATTGAAGAGAAGAGTGTTGGAGTTTACAAAGGAGAGAAAATGTTAAGAGGTAAAGAAGGCATTTTGATGGCCTCTCCTTTTGCTCACTAATGGAGGATGTCTCTCTCACTTTGAACAACCTTCCTCTCCAAAACAGTTTAGAGAATTTTCTTGTAGTGCATGTTTGTATATTCATCACTACTTGGATGCATCCATATTATTGATATCTTTTATGATATCTGGATCATTATTTTGTTTGAAATTGGGTTTGAATGGCTGAAATTACTGGAAAGCTTGCTTCAAATCAACTTGATAGCCCATTGTTTGCCTTGAGTTTACTCAACATATGGTTGTTGCTTGACTTATGTTGATTTGATCTGTGAGAGGTTACAAACTTCAAGTGTATCTGATAGTATGGCTAGACTTATTCGAATTATGTCATTTGGCCATGTTATAAGTCAATGGTATGTTATACCAATACTATGGTTTGACATGCTTATGTTGCATTCAGTTTTTGAAGAATGAGTTTGTTCGTATTCTTTCTTTGTTCATGGGTAGGGGAGCCAACGTAGTAATTAGGAGTGAAAATGGTGTGGGCTATGAATGCTATATTCATATCGTTTTATTTTTATTTCGTAATCTCATGTCCTCTTTTAATATCCTATAAATTTGTGTTGAAGAAGCCATTTTTCCAAGTAGATGTACTTATATCTTTTGATAGTTAATTACTAGCACATGTTTGCTCTTGAAGGTTGCCTGTGCATTGAGTGTTAAAATCTATTTACATATTTGGTATTATATTGGTTGAATGGAAGGAGCTTTATTTAATTACAAAATGTTATTTAAAACACTGCATTTCACACATCATATCAATGAAATACATAATTAACAGTATTGTACGCAGAAGAAGGCACTGGTTATTGTGATTTAGCTTGTTTCAAATTCTATTTTGTTGGTTTTCATGTGAGCATCTATGAATATGAGAACACCTTCGGAACCTTTTGTGTGCTAAATGCTAAACAGTTCAGCATGCTAAATTGTGGTCAATGCATTCTTCTTCTGATTTTTTATGTTGAATTCTATGATGGTTTTACTTTGTACAGTTTTGGCAAATTCACTGTGGTACTTAGTTCTGGCTTTCTAAGCATTTTCTCTATTTATGTTTGAGCTATAATGCCTTGTACTTTTTATTATTTATTTATGTTTAATATTTAGTGCTATCTAGTTTAAAGAAATCACCTAACGAGGCTTTATTATGACTGCTAAAGACTACCATAACAATATGAGCCAGTGGAACCCTGTAGAGGAGGCCCAATTCATTGATCTCTTGTTGAAAGAGGTCAAGAAGGGGGGGGGGTGAGGAAAGGCGCATGGAACTGGATGACAGAGTGTATGGTAAGTAATTATGGGAACTTTTATGACTTGGAACGGCTGAAGCGTAAGGTCAAGCAGTTTGTAGCAATGTACAGAGAAGTAAGAAACATTTTGAGACATCTAGGTTTTGGCTGGGATAAGGCTAATCAAATGGTGATTGCCGAACCAGCCATATGGGATCAGTGTACAGCGGTGAGTTGAAATGCATTTGTTGTCTATTTCTTTGTGGTTTTGCAAGTTTAGGTGCAATGTTCACTCAAATTCAATACATACGTGTGTTCTCCTTACAAGAGTTTACTTATATGACAAAGTACAAAGGCAAGTCTTTACCTGTATACTTCAGCGAATTGGAGAACATATTTGGCACGGATGGTTCGGATTGAAGCCATGTGGAAGGGGGAAGAAATAGGTATTGATGTCTTCCTCAAGGAATCTCGGCATCTCAAGACTGTCTTCTTAAGCATCTAGTCTTTTCTTTCGTTAAAATTCTAATTGTTGTCTAAATCTTTTGTTTTTTAATGTTGGGAACATTGTGGGACAAACAACAATGTTGTTTTATTGTTGAATGAGATATATTTTTATAGGTTATTGTTGAATGGGATGGTTTCTTACTGCTTGCATATGGATGCATTAATTGTGCATGTGTGTTTGTCTGTTGTGCTGAAGCTATTATAGCACAGTCCAATAAAATCCAGGAAACCAAATCCATAATTGCCATGACCGCCGATAGATATGAGTGTGCACGTGTGTGTGTGAGAGAAATAGCGAGAGAGCGAGAGAGTTTGTATTCGGTTTAAGAAGAAAGTCATCGACTACCTCTTATGAGATTTAAACATCTATTCCATTTCATAATTGTAAAAAGACTCAACAAATTGTATACCCACAATAGTCAAGTAAATATATTGATTTCTATTTTAAGACAGTCGATTACGAAACTATTGATTTCGTACACGATATTGAATTGAGGTTGTGCTTGACATGGTCTATAGATTGCTTCAATTTTGAGGTGCAATGATGTTTATCATGCAACATTTGCTTCAATTGTTATACAAATATCTCTCTCTAGGAAGTTTCTCTCACTCATCATTAAAATTCTCTCTCATCAATAAAACTCTCTCGCTCGATCCAACGTACTTTACTTTCAATTGATATTTTATCAAAAATTAATAAAAAATAAATAATAACTAGGTCTCAATTTTAACATTTTACATATTGCCTATTACTTCTACAGCTAATCCAATACAAATACTCAGAACTTCCTAGTCTTTAGCATGTTATCAAACACAGATACTTAGAACTTACTTAACATTCCAGGAGGTTATCAAACACAGAAACCAGGAACTTCTTTAATTTCCCAGGAAGTTATCAAACACAGAAACCAGGAACTACTTACAGTAACTTCTACCTTCCTAGCAAGGAGGAACTTCCAATTTACAGTTCATGAACTTGCTTCCAGTTATCAAACAGGCCCCGAGAGAGAGAGAGAGAGAGAGAGAGAGAGAGAGAGAGAGAGAGAGGTGATTATTTCCATTCTACCATCCCTTCTGCAAGGTATTCTTTCTCTCTTTAACACTCGCATTTCAATCTTGTTCTTCCCTGTATGTTGGCATATGCATTTCTCAGGTTAATACCAATCATCCTTTTTTTCTTGGAAATGATTTTATTCACGGTTTGGTTGAGAAATTGCGATTTTTTTATTCATGGGTTGTTTTCTTATTTACGGTTTTCAAATGTGGTGTATTTGAGGCCTTTAATGTTGTAGCTACTGCAGCTGATCTTGTTCATGTTCTCTATTATTGCCTCTGCTTTCTGTTTTGTCTCTTTACTTGCGTTTTTTATTTTGAGAGTGGTGGGCTTATTTACTTTACGTCTTCGTTTTTTACATCTGATCTGTTTGCCATCAAGCATCTTCTTCTTTGGGAACTGGTTGTGTATGTGGTCTTGTGGAGAAATATTGTATGATGTTTTCTTATTAAGGGTTTTAACTTTGGGACTGTAAGAAGCTTTTGAGGGCTATTCTGCCTTTGATCTAGCTCATCTTCTTATTCATTATCTGTGTTTTCTGATTTGTAGCTCATATGTTGATTCATTGCATGTTTTTTCTGATTTGCTTTGTTAATTGAGTCTTGTCCCAAAAGTGGTGGGTTTCATAATTTTTTCTGTATTGATCTATAGGGGGCTTCATCCTAGGGCTTAGTAAAGCTGGATGGGTGCCTGATTCCCTCTTATGTGTATTGCTTGCAGCCGGTGACTTCACTCTGTGGTGTGGTTGTTAACATTAAACATTCTCTAGTTTGAGATCCTATTAAACTGACTGTCATATCACCCATCACGAGAGAAAGACATGTTTTCATATCTATGGGTGTGTGATGTATTTCGGTGTTTTGGTCTTGTGTTGATCTGTTTGTGTAAAACCCATGTGACATTTATGTGAAATGAAGAAAATAAATGATACTTTGATATTCTTTAGCTTATGTAGGATTGTAGTAAGATATTGAAGAGCTGGCAACATATTTGTTGGAGATGTGGTAATGTGTGTTGTCTGTTCACCCTTGCTTTTGGTTGATGTCCGGTCTCTCCTTTACCTTTTTTTCTTGCCCTTTACTTTGTACAGTTTTAGCATATTCAACGCATTGAGTTTCCTTAAGCTCTATATGACAATTTTTTTCCTCCATGTGAATCATAATCATTTGTGCAAGGGTTTATTACTGCAAAATTTAAGTGTATTCAGTGAGTTGAGTAGGCTTGAGCTCTAAATGGACTAACTTTTTTACTCTTATGTGAATCACAATTATTTGCACGATTCTTACTGTAGAGGTAGATTATGTTGAAACTATAATGCAACGCTGTCTAATTTCATTTGCAATATTAAGGGTTCGGGTTTTATGTTCCTTTGTTTCTTTGCATTTCAAGATGATTGTGTAATTGCATCATGTACTATACCTTGTTATTTTGCTCGAGCAATCTTAGTTTTGGTTTCTAACTTTATCATTTTTCTTTGCAAGAAAACAACCTACTATTTTTTGATTTCTTACCATTGTATTCTCTGGCTGGTGATAACTGAAACCATTCATAATTTTTAAGAAAAGGTCTAAATGGAGGACCGACTGCAGTATCCCTCTGTCATTCACAAAATATCGAGCCAGGTCCAACTCGGTCCAACTTTTTCTCAAAGCTTTGTGGCCCGAAACACTAACATTTACCGACCTCAATATCAGAGGCACCATGTTGGTATACCCAACTCCTTATATCAAGCTTCCCACATTGGCCACACTCTCTCAGTGGCCACCCATGTCTCACCTGTCTTGTTTCAAGCTCCCTCTGAGAAAGGTGTGAGTGGATTCAATATTGATTTCTTCATGGGTGGAGTCTCTGCTGCTGTATCGAAAACAGCCGCTGCTCCCATTGAGCGTGTGAAGCTCTTAATCCAAAACTCGGATGAGATGATAAAGGCTGGTAGGCTCTTAAAGCCCTACAAGGGAATTGGGAACTGTTTTGGACGAACGATCAAGGATGAGGGTTTTGTTGCCTTGTGGAGAGGGAACACTGCTAATGTCATCCGTTACTTCCCTACCCAGGTGTGCTTCTTCTCTATCATTGGTTTTTGGTTGTTCGTGTCTTTTTAGGTCCTGTTCTGAGTCCAGCTCCGTACTTCCATAGTTTCTTTGATTTTTTTTGCCTATCCCATCTTTGGTAGATTTATAATATAATTCAATGGACTTTGGAATAATCATGATACAATGGTTACCATTTTCAATTGAAATGATGTATGGTGATGTTGAGTGGGGCCACCAGGATTGGTGGTCCCACTCTCTCTCACCACTGGCCATGATTTCAATAGACAGCGATGAGCCAGTGAATTTGTTTCCCATTGTCATTCAATTGGAGCACAAATACCTGGTATTGATCCCACACCTTAACTGTTGGCTGATTGGTTTCTGAATTCAAACTGAATGTGTCTTAATTCCATTATGATCTGTGTTTCAACAAACAGGCTTTGAACTTTGCCTTCAAGGATTACTTCAAGAGACTTTTCAACTTTAAGAAAGACAAAGATGGTTATTGGAAATGGTTTGCTGGCAACTTGGCTTCTGGTGGAGTTGCAGGTGCATCGTCCCTCCTCTTTGTATACTCCTTGGACTATGCTCGAACTCGTTTGGCCAATGATGCAGAGGCTTCAAAGAAGGGTGGAGAGAGGCAATTCAATGGTCTGATCGACGTGTACAAGAAGACCCTTAATTGGATGGCACTGCTGGTCTCCACCGTGGTTTCAATATCTCGTGTTGGGATCATTGTATATCGTGGTCTCTACTTTGGGATGTATGATTCCCTCAAGCCAGTCGTCCTTGTTGGGGATTTGCTGGTCAGTCACTATATTTGTCTCTAGGCTAGAGTGCACTTTTGTTCTTTATATACATGTTTAGAGGAAAACTACCCCAATATATTTGTTCTTTATATACATGTTGATAGTCTTTTCACTGCTGTTTACTAGTGGTTGTGAATGGGTAAACTGTTTTCCAGGTTATTTCATAAACCAATATATTTATGTCTCTAGGATTGTAAACCCAATTTGATCAGTGTACCTGCAAATTCTGCCACAACCTTTCCTTCTCCCTCTCTTGACACCTGCAATCTCTCTCCCCCCTCCCCCCACAAACCCACATGGTTTGTGATCTTCAAAGTTTGCAACCACTGGCATTGCATCCCCATATTCCTCTGTCCACCTTCCATTCTCAGCCTCTCTCTCTCTCTCTCTCTCTCTCTCTCTCTATTTCTCTTTCTATACCTGCAACCAGTGGCATCCCTGTCTCTGTATGTGGTATGCACATACTGGCTCTCCTGTGTCACTCTCCCTCTCTCTCTTCAAGGGATGTGGTTTAAAGGGATAACTTGGTAATCCGTTGAGCTGGTTGGCACATGCCTGTGCTGATGGATACTTATTGCTGTGACGTGAGCTTCTGTATTTTAAAAAAATGGATTTTGTTTGTAGGATTGTGCCACCCCGCCTTCCCCTTCCCCATCCAAAAATAAAAGGAAAAAAAAAAAAGAAGAAAAAGAAAATGGTTATATCATGGTTTCATGGTTCTGTGCCTATCTATGGTGGTTGCAGGATAGTTTCTTTGCAAGTTTCCTTTTGGGTTGGGGCATCACAATTGGTGCAGGGCTCGCATCCTATCCTATTGATACAGTGCGTAGAAGAGTGATGATGATCTCAGGGGAGGCAGTCAAGTACAAGAGCTCTATGGATGTGGTTGCTCCGATATTGAAGAATGAGGGGGCGAAATCCCTCTTCAAGGGTGCTGGTGCCAATATCCTCTGTGTTGTAGCTGGTGCTGGTGTGCTCGCAGGTTACGACAAGCTGCAGGTGCTCGTGTTTGGCAAGAAGTATGGATCTGGAGGTGGCGGCTAATTAGTCTTCAGCTTTCTAGTGATGGTGATGAGAAAATCATTTCAATCTTGTAGACGAGGGGTATCGTTCAGGTGACAATTTATTGAATAACATGATTTATTCTGAAATCTCTTCTCATTTGTTCTTAGTTTTTTTCTTTGAAAAAATTGAACCGTATGCATGAAGCGATTGTGTGTAAGACCACCATAAAGGGGGTTGGAACTTGGAGGTGTGTCTGGGGCAAGGATGCTTGCCCAGGTCCTTTTTTGCTAGTAATTTGTGTTTTAGAACTTAATAGTTTTCTTGTGGCTTTATTAAATTCTTGGTTGTCTTTTTATTTGAATAATCCTGTTGTTTTAGAAGTGGAGTTAGTGGTCAGTACAAATTCTTATGATGCAATTGTGAAAGCCTATGGCTTCCTTCCATTGGCTGCACCATGTGGTTGGTTTTTCAGTGTATGGATACCTGAAGTTTCACTTTGATAGACATTAGATATGTGATGGCCTGAGGACCTATCTCCATGTGTTGCTGTGTTTTCGTTGTTGGAAACTTGGGGGAAATGCATGACTAATCGGGCTTGGGATTGAAAGATAGCTGAGATTGATAGTTTTTTTAATAGTTATTGATATGTTTAGTTTGGCCATTTTATATTGAGGTCCTTTAGTCTATATTGATATGGTCGAGTACTGGCTGGAAATATTAATTTTGCAAGCTCATAATTCTGTATGTGTGATATGAAGAATGGTTTGCATATGATTTGCATTCAATTTTGGATTCTTTTGACTTTTTTTTTGTCGATAAGGAAAAGTATGTGGCTTGCCCCCAGCCCATCGAACACCGTGTAGTGCCTCCTCAAAATCCATCAAAAAGATGGATTGAGGAACCAAAATTAGGGGGTGGAAATGGATATGCAGGGTGTTTAGGAGGGGTATTGGATTCTCAATCAATAGCAAAAATGAGTTTTGAGGGGGGGCTGCATGGGGTTTTTGGTGTGTGTATTCCGGTTCCAAAACGGCTGGATAACCTAAACTTAAATCATATTTCTTGCTATCCTAGGTTATGATCATGGTTAAATTGTCAATACAATTTACAATAACATGCTTCCAAAAGGCTTTTAAAATGGCGGTCTAAACATTCTCTTCCCTTTTTTTTTGATTGCTGAATGGTAATCTAAACATCATTCAGGTAAATTGGTTTTCTTGAAGAAGAATATTTTGTAGCTCTTTAATGGGTGTGATGACCTAGCTTATTGTAATTGTTGTGAGAATTTCGTTCTCTTTTAGAAGATTCAGAGGTGAACTGATATTTTATTTATGATGTTCTTTATGTATAGGTAGTTTGCCATTCGTCTTGGCTATTGATTTTGAGTCTCTTGAAATTGAATGTACAAAATATGAAAAAATTTATTCTTGTTTAATCTGGGAGTAGCAAAGTTTGGGTATAGAAAGACTTCTACAGCCATATATAGGGGTTAGCCTTTCTTGCTTATGGGCTTCACTTTTGGCCATTTGATTCATTCTAATAGTTATACTTAATTTCTAATGCAGATTCTCATTCTCCCTGTCCATGATGTAGGGGTTAGCCTTTCTTGCAACATTTGCTATGTTCTTCTTTTCGTATACTATGTAGTTGTTCATACTTTAGCTACTGAGATCTCCCAACATTGGTAGTAATCCCTCTCTGGGAACACATTCCCCTGGTCCTGGAATGGGTTTGCAGTGCGCTTCTGATTGGATGTCGGAGGGAGCACAATCCCAATCCAATTAGGGACATCAACAGACCGACACACCCACTTTTTAATATTTTTAGGAAAAATAACTCATAAATACACGGCAATAAAAAAGTAAACAATAGATGTACATTTATAAAAAACCAACAAATGCATATCAATAAAAAAAGAAAGTAATACTCTGTATTTTGTAAATTTTTTGAAGTGAAATGGATTTTTAAATATGCATCACTCAAAAATAGAATGATTTAAATTCAAATGCTCCCAAAATCACATTTAATGCACGGAATGGTTTGTCGAACTTTTGTCACGAATCATATGGTATTTTGACCTGTCATTTTCATAAAGAATGTTTATAAGAGAGAGAATAATCTTTCTCTTCTATGTCTCTCTATATTCCTGTACTTATTTTCTCTCTATTTGCTTCTTTAAAAAAAATTGAAATGAAGGGAGACCTGCAGATAAGGATGGGACTTGTATATGATTTTACTGAAATAATAGTTTATCATCATTTACGATGTAAGATCAAATAATTGTCTTCAGTACATCATTGTGAAGAACTTATATATGCAAATGCACAAGTAATGAATATAGTTTGAACATATTAATTTTGCTTTGAAATATTATTCTACAAATTGTGGTTTTTATTTTTAAAAAATTCTCCATTTTTATATATTATAGTATGGAGCGTTCCCAAATTAGGGAACTGCTAGCAAGCAAGCTGCTCCTCCTATTGCACCTGCTCCCACATCCAATGGTTCATATGAAGTATTCAGCGTAATTTGGTTAGAAAGAAGGTATGAGAGAGCTACTGTATGACAATCTTTAATTTTTTCACCCATTTTCTATGTGCAGCTTGAGTTTTTATATATTGATTTGCCAGCATGCAGCGCATAGCACTTGGACACTAACACATTGTTTCTTATTTAGAAGACGTCATGTCTATGTAATTTGTTGACACATCCCTATGTATTTGGACACAGAAATCTTCCTTGGTCTTCTGTTATCATATTTTCTGGGGAGATTTTTTATTATTTGTCATGGAGTAATGTAAAATATTATGAAAGCACAATCATCTTTTCTGGGGCTCCTATACACTTCTTGTGAAAAATTCATCCGTAAGGGAAATGGTTATCAGCCAAAGTTTTGGTGTAGGTTAATAAACTTTGTTAGTGTACACTAACAGACTTTATCATGTTGTATGCATATCTGTGACTCCCATGTGTTTGTCTGTGCGGGAAATGTGAAAGATTTTTGTTTATGCTGTATATATTGCAGATTGTTGTATCTGAGGTTTCGGTTGAATGCTTTTCTGGTGACGTCGTAACTAATTGGACCATGCGTGCTTGTAAATAGTATGTGGCAATGTATTTCAGGCATTGTCTGCCTAAGAAGGTTTGAAAGAAGGGGGATAAGTGATAACTAGATCATTGTTAGAGTAGGTTATAGCCTCTTGATGGATGATTCAAAGAGAAGGGAGGGTGTTAGAATTACTACTACTATTAGTGTTGTTTTTGTTGTTATTATTATTATTATTATTATTATTATAGTCATTATTATTGTTATTCAATGATAATAAACAATTATTGTTTGTCTTGAGATGGATGAGTGACAAGACAAAAAGGGATAGAATTCGAAATGAATATATTCAGAAGAACTAAGGTGTGACACCAATGAGCGATAAGATGAAAGAAAGTAGACTTAGGCGAGTTGGCCTTGTGCAACGTAAACCCAGTATAGCACCTGTTAGGAGGTACGAGTTAATTCAAGCGGAAGGCTAAAAAAAGACATGGTTGGAAGTAGTGAGAGAAGACATGGGGACTTATGGCCTCACTGAGGGTATGCCCATTGGTAGAGCAAATGACGAATCAGGATTTGTGTAGCCCCCAACTAGTTTGATGTATCGACAATTATCCTGGAGATGAATTATTGGTTCAATTTTTAATTTCCCACAGTCGTGGTGACCAAATGATGTGGCTAGCCTTGTCCTTTGATTTCACAGTATAGTCAACAATATTCCAAGTGCATTATATCTTAGTGGCAAGTAGTTTCCTATGTTTTTAAGGAGGCTCCATTCCCACTGTTTTTTTTTATTTTAAAGTTAACCTTGACTCCAGTCCCATTGTTAGCACTTCCAGAAAAAAAAAAGTTTTGTTAAGTTTTTATGTATTAGAATTACTTGTTTTCGTTCTTCAAAATGTTTGGATGAAATTATAATTGAACAATGTTTCTCAATGAATGATAAGTATGACCTCTCCCTTTAGTTGTGAAGGTATTGCTCTCTAGAAGGATTGGATGTTCGGTTTAATTTAGAATAACTTCATAGATGTTAGCTTTCCATTGCAACATTAATGGTGCTTTGAGTATTTGTAGCTTGTCCAAGCCACTTTCTGCATTGAATGCAGATTATTTGATTCATAGTTTGGATGTTTGAAATTATGCTGAAAACAGTTGAATAATGAAATCACACTAGAAACTTTCTAATATTTCAAATATTTACTGTGATCAGTCAAAATGAAAGAAAAGGATCTGGGAAAGGGCCTATGTGCTACAGTCTAAAGGCAACTTTTGTTTTTTCTCAAAAAAAAAAAAAAAAAACTCAAAAAAAGAGCCTATGTGCTACAGTGCCTGTTGTGGTGAAATAGGTAACTTAAGTATGTACTTTCCCATGGGAAATATTCAAGAGGTCATGCAATAAAAAGAACAGATATTAGGGACTCTATTTAATTAAAGATAGCATTTCTATATTTGGGAAGACTCGATAAGTCTGACCAAAAAAAAAAAAGAGAGATAGAGAGAGAACATTTGGCATAAATAACAGTCCTTGTAGGTATATTCACTATCTTTGGCTGACAAATTTTATCCATATTATGTCCAGTTTGTCTGATGAAAACTGTGTAATTTTATTGTTATACTTTATTACATTATCATGGATAGCCATAAAATGTTTAATGTTTTATTCTTTTTAAGCAGTGTATAGAATAGATGTCCCAAACATTCCTGTGGCAATGGATAGTTGAGATCTAGGTTTTAGAACTTGGCTTGACTGTGGAACTCGGCCATGCTACTTGGGTGTGTCCGAATCTACTCACTTGAGTACGTGCCAGGCCTGAAAAGAGCGAAATAATAATAGCAAATAAAAAATCCTAAAAAAAAATCTGAAAATACGGAAAAAGAGTAACCGATAAAAAAAGTACATAAGGGATGACATTAAAAAAAAAAAGTACATAACAATAAAGTTTTGAAAAAGTAAATAAAGAATAAAAAATAAAAAGTTGATTAAATTTCATTTTCTCAAAAACTATAAAAAATATATTGAAACTAGTAATAAGTAAATTATAATTGATTTAATCGAATATTATACTATAAATTTTAATCAACTTCCTTAAAGCCCCTGAGTATGGGGGACTAGGGCAGGATACCCTGCTGAGCCTGAGTTACTTGGGCGAGTCAACTTGGGCTCAGCAGATTGTCTTTACCGTCCTTTGCTGGAAACCAGCAATTGGGACCAAATGTAGAAAACTCATAGTAAATGACATGCAGTATGCTATGCTTCAAGAAATTGATAATGATATATTTGGTGTACCTAATAGTTAATAGTAAATGCATGTGATTTATGCATGCGATGGGGGGAGATTTAGTATTATAACAGAGTGAATCATTTAAATAAATCTTCAAATTCCTTTGGTGAAAAACAACCATCACCTAGGGACTTGATTTTTTAAATTGAGAAAGGTATGAAAACATCATCACTCTTTTATAATTGCCGAAGGCCATTAGTTTATAGCGGCTGTTATAATATTAACCTTGTTTAGAAATAATTTTCGACAGTGAAATTGTCACTGTAGTCGCCTTAACTACTGAAAGCCCTCCTATAAACCACTATCGCTACCAGATTTCGAAATCCCTCCTGTAAACCACTATCGCTACCAGATTTTAAATACTTAAAATATTAAATGCCATAAATTTGTGACACTGGGTGCCTTAACTTTTTGAAAATCCTTCTGTAAACCAGTACCTCTTTTCCGCTTTGCCGGTATCGCCACCATATATTGATTGACACTCGACCATTTTCTACCTTGTGGATATCGCCCCCTACTATATATTGACTAGAAGCATCATGCAGCTTTGCATGCCTCCCCCCTCTCAAAAAACTATGCCCATCTCCTCCCCCCCCCCCCACTCTCCCTTCACTGTTTCTGTGTCTCCGTCTCTCACTCTCTCCGCAACAACAGTCATAATTCTCCAAGGTAGCGGCAATGGCTGTTTCTCGAACTTGCTTGAGGCCATGGGTGTACAAGCTGCCTAATATGGTATGTATGTTTTTGGATAATTTAGGGATTGAATCTTTTCTCACACCCAAATAAATTTGAAGAAACGTACACTCAAGTACTTATTTACACGCTGCATGCATGTATATAGGTTCCTTAATCATCTGATGCTGACAATGGATGGTTGGGGGGTATTGTTCCTCCCAACCCCCTCAACAAATTTGTTGTGACATAAGATGGTTGAGGGACCTGTTTATATCCATGCGCAACTAAATGTGTTATGTAGCATATGATCTAATTTTTATTGTTACAGATTAATATTATCCATGCACTACTAAATATGTGTTATGTGGCATATGATTCAATGTGTTATCGCATATGATTAACTTTTAATAAGGGCTCAAAAACGTCCATTTTTATTATGGTGATCAAATTAATATTACTTGAAAATACTACAATCTCTTTGGATCGTCTCTCATGTGATGATCAAATTACTTATGTGACATTCTTGAGATGTTTCTGCTCTTATGCACATATGTATTTTTAATGTTGTGATTAACCTATTCTCCAGAGGAGATGCTATTCATGTGGCAATATTTAGTTGTTGCGAATATTTCATTTGTTTTGCCGGGTACTTAGTGCACATGAACCATTCTTCTCCACATAATGCATGAAATATTCTGCTATTTGGGTCTGTAGCTTCGCCCAGTAGTTCTTGACTAATTATCAGGCATCCATGGCTGTTAGTTATTTTATCAAATATGTCTCTGATAAAAATTCATATAAATTTACATCTAAGATGAAACCTTTGTTATGGCAACGGTAGATTAATTTGTAATTTTTTGAAGACATTCTTTTATAACTGACCTGCATATGAGAACCGTTATTCACTCTTGTTCAAGGATCTCATCATGCAAGAGAATTGGGAAGAGTCCTCTCGTGTAGTTTCGTGTAATGTCTTTGATTGGGAGAGAGTAATTCATTCAAATGAGATTTATTTATTATTTTAAAAACACGTCCACTGGTACTGCTCCAACATGGAGCAAGAAGTTAAAGGAGGCCTTAAGCATGGTTCTGATCTTTTATGTTCCCCTGGCCTTTTCCTTAAAGATGACTACTAGACCCCAGTTTGAAGGGGTTTGTCATGATTATCAGTAGTCATTGGGTCCTAATTTTTTGGGTCCATGACTTGGGGGATTATCCTCCCAGGTTGAATTAGGATGTAGAACCAAATTAGGAAACAAGTCTATGTTTGCTTATGATAAAGTTTCCATTTCGAATTCTTCGTATGCAACTGCTAATCCAGTTCAAACAATTAAAATAGTGGGTTTGTGCTTAGGCATATCTTTATGGAGTTGGCTTTCTTGGTTGATGTTCAAAGTAGAAGGGTATTGACAAATAGCAGAAGGTTTTGAAGAGGAACATATGCTTGAAAACAGGGGCATAACTTTATGGAGAGATACTTGGAATCATGGGTCCTGTTGGATTGAGCTCCGAGGGACTCTTTGATTGATATGATTTGTTAGATTTATCCCGGAAGATTATTTAACTGATAGGCTTTTATTAGATGGATTTAGAGATGGGGTTTAGAACTAGAGATGGGGTTCTTATTTCTTAGCATGAGGCTTGAGTTTCTCCTCAGAAATTTTCCATAGTTACGTCTTCTCTGTAGTCTCAATCCCATATTCACTAGTAATTGATAATCCCAAGTAATTGATAAGACACACATACACACTCTCTCTCCCGCTTTCGCATCAGAAAGGTTCAGGATTCGTGAAAATTTTGGTAAAGTTTTTATGTTGGCTGCATACCTAATATAACCTACCTTCTTTTACCCAGGCTTGGAATGAATTAAGGGAAAGTTTAACGTCCTTGCCTTTTTTAGACTGTCTTATCAAAAAAAAAAAAAGAAGAAAAAGAAACTCTCCTTAATAATAAGAACATCTGAATAGTGCCTTTCTACATGCTTCTCACACGATACATGGTTATTGTTTGTGTGGGACTTTTCTCTGTTATTTAGCTGAAATCTATGGAAAGTGTTACTAGGGTCATGTTTGACAAAGTGGGGTTTACTTGAATAGTATGCTCTACTAGCAATTTGAAATTCATCATAATAAAAAGAGGTGAAAAAACAGTGGGGTATGGTTGACTGGCAGTTTATTCTTTGGAGTCAAAATGCTTTAGGATGCATAATGGAAGGTAGCTACTTTAAAGTTTGAAAGGCTGATTTTGGGTGTCCTTGGGGTCTATCCGTGATGTGAAAATGCCGTATGGATATTTTACTGATATTGTTCTCGTGATATGCATTTCTTCAGCTTTCGGAGAAAAGTTTGGCATTATGCAAGGGGTGAGGTTTGTATGAGGTGTTAACCTTATATTATTGAAGTCAGGTACACCTCAAAACTATGTAGAAAATGTAGTTTCGGTGTCGTAAAGCATGAAAAATCTATTGATGCTCAGAATTATGAAATTTAAAGTTTCAGAAATAGTGATGATCAAGCAGATCTATAGACACTAGAAAATCTTGAGAATGGACAGTCCAGATAATGTGTTAGAAGATGAACGTTCTTAACACTAAAAATATTTTTTTTCATATCTATGAATCTCGAGGTCAAGATGATCAATTTGAGGGTTTTCCAACATAGAAACAACCTTCTCCAGTGGGTTTTTTAAGTACACCTCACTAGTACAATATAAAAGGTTGACACCCTATATAAACTTTTTCCTTATGTAAGTTGATCTTTTCCATCTCACAATATTGTTTTGAAAGTAAATTTTTGAAATAAGATCTTTGGATAAAGTGAAGAGTTACATCTTAGCAAGGGCTGGATGATGGAGTCACCCATTCACAGGTTGAGTCACAGAGTTGGAGATTGCGTAAATAAATGAAAAATCTGGTCATTTGATGAAGCAACTCGGGATTATAATTCAGTCTAAGTTAAGGGAAAGCTGTCTATCTTCCCTTTACCGTCCAGCCGTTCATTTTTTATCAAGAGAGCCACTCACCGTTTGACCTTAGATCCAACGTCTCAAAGTATTTTATTTTTAGTTTTTTTAATACAAATTTTCTGAATATGAAATTTGGTACGTGCCATCTTCTCATTGGGATACACCAATAAAAATTTTAAAGATAATTTTTTGATAAAAAATAAAGACCAAAATACCCTTTGAATCTTTCTGGGGTATTTTGATCATTTTATTTTATTGAAATTTTTTTTATATATTTTTCATTAGTGCGAGTTTAATAGAGCAATGGACGTCCAAAATTTGGTGTAAAAATAGTTTATAGAAAAAAATTTAAAAATAAAATAGTGTAGAGATGTGACATTGTGATTGAGACAATCTTAGCCCTCCATTAAAAAATGGACCTTAGATAAGGGGGAGGATATAATTTGTATGTTGTAGGGAGAACATAGAAAGCTTTCCTCTAAGTGAAATTCGGCTCAATTCGGAAGAATAAACACTTGTGAAGGCCAATGAGTAGAAAGTCATGATTTTAAAATCGCATAAGAGTCTCTCTCTTATGTGTAAATTAATCGTGTCAATGGCCCATGAAAAATCATAAATATTTACTTTCATAAAGAGCACAATTCTGTCAATTTTAAGATCTTTTTCATGTAGGGCAGATAATGGGTCGGATTGGGTTTGGATCTGAATCCAGATCTAATCGGATTTAGAATATTTGGATCTGGATTCAGATCCAAAAAGTATACGTGGGATTTGGATCTGGATTTAGACCTGCTCGGATTTAAAAGATTATTTTATATATTATTTTTTATTTATAAAATGAAAACATTATATGAGGTTGCAACCTTAAAATGTAGAATTAAAGATGCACTTCAAAAGTCTATCGGAAAATGTTGTTTTAATGTTGAAAAACACTGTAATTTGATGATATCGACATAGTGATATATAAATATGAAAAAATAAAAAAATAAAAAATCTTGCAACACATTATCTAGACCATCTATTTTCAAAAAATTCACATGTTAATAGATCTATTTGATTTTAACCATTTTTGGAGTTTAAAATTTTATAATTGGATATAAAAATAGATTTTCAGATAATCCTAGTAATGTTCTACACCAAAATTATGTGTTATGATATAATTTGGGGGTGCATTTTAATTGGATTGTTTAAGGTTGAGACACACCCTTTATAAAATGATATATGACGAAAAATACTATATATATGTATAAAATAAAATTAAATGTATTAAGAATTGGTTCGGATTCGAATTAGATCTACCTATAAACAGATCTTACCCAAATTACTATTTGGATCCGGATTTGACCGACGATTCATACTCGAATCCAGATAAAATCCAAAAATCGGGTTCCAAATCCAAACCGGATAAATTTTCATCCCTATTTTCATAGGCTTCTTCAATTTTGAGCCCCTCTCTCTCTCTCTATCTTACTATCAAGGTGTCCTAAGTTTTATTACGGCCTTAGTTAATGGTGTTTTTAATATTTAAAATATTTATTACATATATTGAGTTAATAGGATAAACCACAGGAGAAAATCTTTATAAAAAATGTGTAGGAATGCAGTAAAAATTAGTAAGATACAGCCACGATTATTGCCATTTGACTAAACGTACTCTTCAAAATACTGTATTCAATGAGATCCTCTTGCCATGAAGTCTTTGTAGGAAAAAGTTTACAAAAGAAATACTGTATTCAATGAGATCCTCTTGCCATGAAGTCTTTGTAGGAAAAAGTTTACAAAAGGTGCAACCTTAAGAAGTACAATTAAAGGTGCATCTTAAAAATCCATCATAAAAGGTTTATTGATCTTCTCGACATTGAGATGTATGAATATGCAAAGAAAAAAATATTTCGAGTTCGTGGAGTAATGTATCTTGCAACACATTATTTGGACTGACCATTTTCAAGATTTTCATGTGTTTATAGATTTGTTTGATTTCAATCATTTTTAAAATTTAAAATTTTATAATTAGAGATCAAAATAGATTATCAAGTCATCTTAAAATTTTTTAATATCAAAATTACATTTATGATAAAATATTAAAATTACATTTATGATAAAATTTAGAGGTGCGCCTTAATTGGATCGTTTAATGTTGCAACATTATGCAAACCAAATAAGGGGTCAAGTCCGCACGTATCAACAATGGCGCCATTTTGGTTGGTAATACTACAGCGTCAAGTCATGAAATATGAAGAATCTAATGTTCTAACGAGTATTAGAGTATCGGTCTTTGTCGCCTTACTGGCTGGGGGCTTAAGTCCGAGTCCCCTTGTTTCGACTGGACAATTTTTAGTGCAAAAAACTTAAAAACTATGAAAAACACGAAAAACTTGGGCGGTTCACATATATATATATATATATATATATATATATATATATATATATATATATATATATATATATATATATATATATTTGGGTAGATCATGGGGAATACAGGCCCCTACCCATTTCCCCTACCCATTTTTAAAATTAATTAGCGGTTTTCGAATGCGTCAGTAGGGATGGAAACTTAGACTGGTAGCTGAACTCAAGTTGTGCTATCACCACGACCTCAACCCCATTCCCGGCGGTCCATATTTTTTTGGCTTAGAATCATTAAGTGAATCCAGAGTAGCCTGATGATTCTTTAAATTGATTAAGTGAATCCTGAGTAGCCTGATGATTCTTTAAATTGGTTCCAACATATGTGTGTCATGTATGAATCGAGTATGGGTTTGACCAGTTAGCAATGCTACATATATAAGTGGCATGGTCTATCGCCCCTAGTTGTAAAGGTTGAAGGGACTAGCTAATTTGATCGGTTCAACCAGGAAATGGGCCCAAAACCGGTCTCAATTGGTCAAAGGGAAAGTTCAAGTTTAACCTTATTTCATCTTTTTTTATCTTTTCTTGTACGGAAAAAGTTTATATAAGGTTGCAACCTTAAAAATGTAGAATTACAGATGCACGTAAAAATCCATCAAAAAAAGTTGTTTTACTGTTGAAAAAACCTCTAATTGAGCATCTCCATATTAAGATGTATGCATATATGAAAGAAGAAGAAAGATTTTGAGTCCCAAAAATAGTGCATCTTGTAATCTATTATTTAGATCGTCCGTTTTCAAGATTTTTATATGTTTATAGATCTACTTGATTTTAACCATTTTTTAAATTTAAAATTTATAATTAATATGAAAATAGATTTAGAGATGATCCTAAGAAACTTTTCACCAAAATTACATGTTATGATAAAATTTGGAGGTGTGCCTTAATTGGATTCTTTAAGGTTGCAAACTTATAAAAACCACACCCTTCTTGTATTGGTGTGACCAATCGGAAGCAAATGGCCAAAAGGTTATCTTGGGGAGACTGTTAATCAATGAAGGGAGAGTGGTGATTAGGGTTTAGCATGGGATTCACATGCTATTTTGCACCTAGACTCCATGACAAAATGAAGGAGACAGTGTACTAATTTGGTAGAGACATGTAGGCGTAGGTTATATGCAATGTGCAACCACAATTTGAGGCATTTTGCATGGTGATTTTAGTACATGTCATTAAAGAGATGCCACGAGCAAGGTGCCATTTGACCTCTTGTTCAAAGGAAAGACAATTGGCAATTAGCTTTAAGTTTCAACTTTCAAATTTATTTGTCACGCGGATACAGCAAGCACAAAACCAGTAAATGCAAAATATTAAGGGTGGAAACGAGCCGGGCCTAGGCTAGGCCAGCCTTGGCCCTGGCTCCTCTCATGTCCCCGTAAGGTTGGTCCAAGCCTGGCACTGACCTTGTTAGATTTGGGCCAAAAACCAAATGAAAAAAAATCTAAGAAAAGATTAAAAACAAAAAAGCGGGCAGTTTAGGTAGAAACAGCTGGCACTGGCCCTAACCCAGCCTTCGGGTCACTATTGGTGGCCCAGGCCCTACTTTTTAATGGCTGGGCGGGCAGCATGGCCCATTGCCAAGGAAAAAGAAAAAAAGAAAAAAAAAGTAAGGGATCAAATGTTTATGGAACCATATACCTTTGAAGTTGTGTAGAAGCCAAACTTCATGAATGGAGTGTAGCAAAATTTCCTTAGCTCAAATAATTTCATATGCAAAGGATTTTAAGATTAAAAAACCTAACTCATGTTAAAATGCAAATTGTATCATAAAGTGGAGGAAGTGGCATACTTCCACTCCAAAGAACAATGAAGATATGGGAACTTGTGCCCTATAACTTGTACAAGATTTTTCCTAAATTTGTTGAAATGATAAAGTTGTTATTACTAACTGTTTTAGCTAAAAATAGTGGCTAGTGGCAAGAGGAAGGTAAACTATCATATAGATAAGCACATAAGCTTAAGAACAAGGCACAAAACCTTGAATTCGTGGACT
This sequence comes from Amborella trichopoda, assembly GCF_054954075.1. Lineage (NCBI taxonomy): Eukaryota > Viridiplantae > Streptophyta > Magnoliopsida > Amborellales > Amborellaceae > Amborella > Amborella trichopoda. The sequence continues at coordinate 15,499,127 of NC_142337.1, read as the reverse complement.
TAGGTAAAAAATGTCGCTATCTTCTTTGCTTTCTTCTTTTCTTTTGTTTCTCAATTGGGAGTTCTCTCTCAGTAGTGCATAACCTTTTTCTTTTTTTAAATAACTAATTAATTTTTTGGTTGGGAATTAGATATGAACCATTAGGTTGGGTGATGCAATACAAAATTATTCTTGCTTTTAATTTTTGTTTAATTTCAAAGCATGTATATTCTAATTTTAGTTTTAGGATTTGTTTGTGAGGGTTTTATGTTTTTAAGGGATTTTAGAATTTTTACTAAAAATACTTAAATAAACTATAAAAAAATATAAAAATTATAAAATATATAAATATAAAAATCTTGAAATCTCTAAAAGCTTTAAAAATCCAAAAACGAAAACCTAAAACTAAAATTAAAATATACATCCTTTAAATTGAACAAAAAAATAAACGTATGTTTTTGGTGCATCACTGGCGCTCCAATATCTATTCGTCTTCTTTCTGAAGCGTGGAATAACCTCATTTGTGTATTTGTTATATTTGTTTCACTTTTTATTTGGAAAGGAAAATTATTCCAATGGGGGGTCTATATTTGTCTGGGGCAGATTTCTAGGCATGAAAATTTATTATTTTGATTGGTTACTGTGGTGACCTACCATTCCGAAAATCTAGCGTTGAGACCATTTCTTGCATCTATATATTTAATTACATGTAATTCCATTTTGGGTAGTCCCATTTGGCATTGAGTTTGGGTCTCTCTATGTTCCCAAACACCTCATAACTCCAAGAATTGATCTCGATGTTCTCTTTAGCCATTGCTTGTGGTCCATATGCATATCCTACCTTTGATTTATGTGGTTGATTTGAGCATGTAGTAACCTTATGATTTCTTCTTTTGGTGTCTATTCTTCCCTTGTTGAATCTACATTACATTTTAAAGTATCCAATGCAGTTCATATACACTACTTTCTCATAAAGTATATGGCATATTGATTCAACCCAGTGTTTACTAGTACCATCAAAGGCTTAAAATATGACTTCTTGTTTTTCTTTTTCTCGAAAAATGATTTCTTTTAGACATTTCATGCTTATTTGATTTCCATTTGTGTGCCAGGTGCATGTTCTTCGTATGAGTTGGATTGCTCAATTATCATCATTATCATGCGATAGAAATGTGCCAGTAACATCGTCTCAAGTTCAAATCCTACCGTTGAATATCACGATAGAATTTCATTCCATGCACATATACAGGTACAGGGGAGGCTTCTTTCCTTTTCCCCAAATAAATCTACCCCATTTTCAACTGGGGTAATAGAAAAAATCTTAAAAAGAATATTAAAAATAAAAAAAATTATATTACAAATTGGGGAAAGGATGTGCGACCAAAAAAAAAGTTGGGAGGAAGAAGGGGTCTGTCTTTCTTGGGCTTCGCCTATTCTCCCTTCAGGCCTTATTGAGCCTTGTTTGGGACCTCTCCTCCTCACTGTGCGCCCTCCCGGCTCGAGTCTTGCGCCATGTCCTCTCTCTTGGTGCCTTCTTTGACACCGTCCCCTCCCTTGGGGTCATCCTGGAACATGTCTAAGAGGCTCTCGTAGAGAGACAAGTCGCATTCGTCGAAGCTAGGGAGTCTCTCAAGAGAGGAAAAGTCGTAATCATCGTCCAATATGAGAGTTGTAGGCTCGATTCCAAAGCCGTAGGGGTCATCCTCTTCAAAGAATCCCCCCACAACCCCGGTGCCCAAGTCATTAACCTCCTTTGGTTCCCCCGTTGTTGTTGCTGTTGTTGCACTAGCCTCCCCACTGCCCCTGGCCCTGGCCCTGCCCCTGCCCCTGCCCGGCCTCGTCGCTTCCCCATCCGCTCTGGCCACTGGGCTCTGTGGCCTAATGCTATGTGGCCTCACGCTCTCGCTGCTCGCAGTGACGGGGCGGGCTTTCCTTGGGTATATGAACTGAGAGAGACATGACCAAACAAACAGCTTGTTATGGGTTGTATTACTAGAATTCATAAATGGCTGATTTAGGCCTAAGTAGGTTAGTAGATAGTTACACATTACCACCAAATGTGAGTGTGTTTGATTGCTGCATTTATTCCTAAATCAAGCCACTCACAAAAAACTGGGCACTATTTGTAGTTAGTCCCTCAAATTAGGAAGACATTCAAATGACAAATAGCTTCCATTGATGGTCTATATGAAGAAACCCTAAATGGTCTATGTGAAGAAACCCTAAATGTACCTTATACCTTGTGAGGTGATTGTATTGATTTTAATGAATTACTCTGAGAGTTGCATTGTCAAAGTTTCTTATGCTTTTTATCCAAGATGGAGACAATGAGGCCATGCCATTGATACAAGGAGATTACAGTTATTTATAGCCATCCAATGTGAAATTTGATAGCTTAGGTGTATCACAAAGTTCAAAAGAAATTTTTTTTAAATTTATGCATGGTTAATGAAATAAATGAAATCATCCAATTCCACATCCAATGGTCAAGATTAACTGTGACTACTTTATACTAAAGATAAACAGTCTCATTGTATACTATTCCTTTCTATTATTATAGTCCATGAGACTTTAGAGATAAAGAAAGAGAGAGAGAGAGGAGAGGCATTTACTGTCTCATTGTTTTCATCTTGATAGAGGATTACAAAGTCCCCACATCGAAGATCGTGTACCTTCACGAACTCCCCTGCATTTTACAAGGAGAAGTAATAAAGTAATAAGAAACTTCGATAGCTCGGTAAAACGGTGAAACAAGATTCATGTAGCCGACTTTAAACGAGAATGGATGACAATGAACGAGAAACAAGGGATGGATGAATGGTTTGGGTCGACTTTACCTGTGTTCTCCAACACGTACATCCTGCTCTTGTTGTTTGGCCAGTACCTAGGGTTTTAAAATCAAACACAGAGCTCTTCATTTTGTTTATTTGAAATATTTAAGAGTAATGGTGGGTTAGCAGTACGTACCGATATCTCATGTGCCACTCGTTTGCAGAGACCAAGTCTGTGACCTTGAATTGGATACCTTCCTTAACTGTAAGATAGGGTAGATGAGCCTCTGCATCTCTCTGTGAATTCTCATGCCATTTTTTCTTTTTATCAGAGCTCAAATAAGAAGTAAAACATAGAGAGAGATTGAGAGAGAGAGAGAGAGAGCACCTTAGGGAGAACAATTCGGCCGAGAGAGCTTACATCACTGTTCCTGAGCTCCTTCTGCAACACGAACTTGAGCCTCTGTTTTTCAAACCAATATTCAGCTAACAATTTATCGGAGAGAGAGAGAGAGAGAGAGAGAGAGAGAGAGAGAGAGAGAGAGAGAGAGAGAGAGAGAGAGACCCACTTTGTTTTCGAACTGGGTCAGCACGTTTGGACCCTGCAAGTACACACAGGCCATCCTTCCAGTCCTTCCCCCTGATGATGAAGGAGAAGGCCAGTAGACCCCTGAAGAAGAAGAAGAAGAAGAAGAAGAAGGACTCCTCCCAAAGTTGGAGAACTTCGAAGCGAAACTCATCCGCCTCGCTATTCTCCTTTTACTCCTCGCCGCCCTTGTTATCGAGGCCGCCCAGCCTTGTATCGGATCAGCCATGGCCATGGACAAAAGCCCTCCAGTATAGTCTCTCCCTATGACCATTGGGCTGTTTCCATGGCTCATGTGTGGCTGATTCAGGGCTAAATCAGGGTAGGGAAATGCGTCGTATAAAGGCATCGAAGATGAAGAGCAGGGATCTAGAGGTGGAGGAGAGAAACAGGGGAAGTGCATTGAATCAGGAGATATGTATGTGTTGTACTGGTGAGTGGTTGCAGGGCTAAAATCCTGGTTAATGCTCCGGAAACCACCACCACCTCCTCCTCCAACATTGTGTGATGTAGGGCTAAAGTCCTGGTTAATGCTCTGAAAACCACCACCTCCTCCTCCTGCATTGTTTGATGCAGAGATAGAAGAGGAATAAGGGTCTATTTGGAAGGTGTTTCCTTCTTCTTGTAAACTGTTTGTGGCCATGTAAGCTTCCTGGTTAGCCTGAAAGCCCATCACATCTTCTTCCCTCTCCATATTCAAAGATGGAAATCTCTCTCCACAAGGATTCAAAACAAATCTCTCTCTCTCTCTCTCTCTCTCTCTCTCTCTCTCTTTCTACACCTCTCAGCAAGAGTGAGAGGCACCTCTCTCTATCTCTCTCTCTAAACCTCTCAGCAAGAGTGAGAGGCACCTCCTATAGGATTGAGGGCTTACAAAGTGGGGTTTTAGATGAAATCTACACAAGCTTTGGTTCCCTATTTATAGGCTCCAGCCATTAATCTTTCACTCTCTCTAAAAATCTCTCTAGAGTGAGAAGCTGTGAGAGTGGGGGTAAAGTAAAAAGAAAGGTGAGGGTAATAGGGGAGGAGAGTGCGAATGGGTGTGAGCCGCATTGCTTGAGAGGGGGTGACAAATGGGGGGTGGGTTTCTGTATTGGGATACTCAGCTGCCCAGTGCAAGAGAGGTGGCGGATGAGAGAGAAAGTAAAAGCTGAGGTTCCATTCCTCACGTAGTGTATGGGTTGACCATGCAGACTCCGCCCGGTGGCAACCCTACCTGCTTAAATATCTCCTTGGATTTATGTTACCCCCCTCTCTCTCCCTCTCTTTCTCTCTCTAAAATTCCCTCTCTCTTTCTCTAAAATTATTTACTCTTTTTCCATTTCTAACTCATAAGTTCTAACCCTCACTCCTGTAACTTCCATACTTAGCCCTCCAAAACCAATAAAAACAATAAAAATAGGCTCCGGTTTGTATAGAGCCTAGGCTCTAAATAATCAAATTTGAGACTACTTTCAAATAATATCGAGAAATATATTTTCAATATTGAAAATCTTTGTGATAACTTTACAATATATTTTTATTTTTATTTATAAAATTAAAAGTTTAAAAAATAGTGTCGATCGACAAATCTATAAAAACTTGAAAATTGATGATCTAAAAATACGTTACAAAATACACTATTTTCAAAATGTGAAATCCATTTTTTTCTCAAATCCCTGCATCTTGATATCGAGATGATCAATTTGAGGATATTTGGATATCAAAACAACCTCTTCTAAAAAAAATTTTTAGGTAGGCTCTAATTTGATTGTTTAGATGATCAATTTGAGGATATTTGGATATCAAAACAACCTCTTCTAAAAAATTTTTTTAGGTAGGCTCTAATTTGATTGTTTAGAGCCTCGGCTCTATATAAACTTTTGCCATAAAAATAAGCACTCTTCACTCTTTAACTCTTTTTAGGCCTCGGCTCTATATAAACTTTTGCCATAAAAATAAGCACTCTTCACTCTTTAACTCTCATCCGCTCTATATCTCTCCAAAAGATTTCTTACTCCTGCAGGAGTGTACTGTTCATTTACTCTCGGGTATTAGGACGACTTTTTAGATCTTAATTTTTGGGGATGCAATCCCTACAACCCATGAACTAATGTCAATAATGTTTTTTTAAAAAAGTAAACTTCTATATAATAGCAAAAATAATGCCTTAAGATAAGAAAGAAACCGTTAAATTTTTAAGAGCTAGAACTAAGGGCTCAAAATTCAAAATTTTCTTTTGGGGATAATCATGTGGTAGTTTTTATGTGGTTTCTGAAATTTTAGAAGGAAATAATCGCTCTAAATAGATATTTTTCATGAGGGAGTAAAGGCATAGTAGGCTCCCATGGGGAGCATTTATAAGGTTAAAAAAGAGTTAAAAAATACCAAAATATCCAAAAAAAAAAATGTAAAGTATATTTCAATCTTGATAAAGTAAATCGCATCCAAATTAAGTTGAAACTTAGTGAAAAAAATGGTTTTTGAAAAATCGATTTGCGTCGGGGTATTTTATTTTATTTTTTTAAAAGATAAAAATAAAAATAATTATTCATGACCAAAATACTTTCTAATATTTTCCTAAATGATTATCAACATTTTAAAAAAATATTACAAATAAATCTCTTATTTTTATAATTATTTTTTAAAAAATACCCAAACATACTACCAAAATTGATAAAAATCGAATCCGCTTGTGCCTAGTTCCGAGTTGGATTTGCAAATACTGTATAAAACCCTCGTACTCGTTTCTAAACTCTCTATTGTAATAAAGCTAACACACAATTTTCTCTCGTCTTGAAAACACACTCTCTCTCTCTCTTTAGCGTGTACCTCGTGTGGTTCGGTTATTCCAAAGCTCCTACTTCCAAGTGTGTGAGACTTTCTAATTACGATGAATGCCTTCTTATCCATCATACAACAAACTCTGACTGAGTGTCTCGTGTGCTGACATTAGGCTCACCTTTTCTCACTTTTACGCAGGGAAAAATTTAAACACTGTGCCCCATTCATGTTCACATTTGGCATATGTGCTTTTTATTTTCTCAATTCTTAAAAAATGCGGTTTTTTTGTTTATTTAGAACTTTTTAATACTCAATAGATACGCAAAGGTAGAATGGTGAAACATATATAGAAGCTAAACCTTTGATTTATTTGAAGATTTAATCTGTGCTTGTACAAACATCTTAAGTATCAGATAGAGATTTGCTCATCCATTAAAACCTTGGTCTACTGTTTGCAGTGTTGCAGTAAGGTAGAATGCTCCTAAACAAACAAATGAGAAGTGCATGCACCATCCTCCTTCTGAAATTTTCTGAAGCTTGAGAATGTAATTATGGTAAGTCATGGTACATTCGCCGGGTTTTACGAGCGGCATGAATTATGATAATTCATTAAACATGGAATATGCACACTTATAATTGTGTTCGTCTCGAATAAGGCTTGAAGCCTTTTTCTTTTTGGCAAATTTATGAAAATAACAAGATTCCCTTCATCATATTGTGAAACATTCGGCGTGTCGACGGGTTTACTGGCCGCATGGTTTCTTCTGTAAATTAATTCTGTATGGCATCTATAATGCAACAGTGGCTTATCTAAACACAGCATTACGACACTAACATGGCATCGACTCCAAAAGATTAAATCTGCCTCATGCCCCTTGTTATCGCGATTAACGGGCTGGCCTGGCCTGCCCAGGCCCAAGCCCCGCTTGAAACCATGTAAGATACGCCTGGGGTGGAAAATAAGTTTTGGGTCCGGCCCAAATTTGTCATGATGAGGCCTGAACCGGACCTACCTTAAAATTGGACTGAGCCTTACATAAATATAGACAAATTTTTTTCTCATATAGAAAAAATTTGGACCCGGGATCATCCCAAGCCTAGCCAAAAAATGAAAGAAAGACCTATGTAATCTTATGTTGGGGAAATACAATTTTTTTTTTTTTAAAAATAATAATCACCCTTTATAATTTTGGCAACAAGATCATACACAAGTGGTCTTATTACAAACAATAGAAATTCCAAAAATAAATAACACATCAATAAAGTAAATCTCAACTACTTGATGACATTCATACAACCTAATACTGTGCTTGAGAATATAAAATAAAAGAACAAACAATTAAAAGAAAAGATGCCGGAGATTACCTCAATCGGGCTTTTTACACCCCACACCGCGTCACCACATCCAATGACGTGGGATCAGCGGTCTAGCTTCAATCTCGAGCCGGGAAAGCTAATTTCGGCCAAACTAGGTAACCACCTTTAAATCTCTACAAAACCCTAACTCCAAAATACTTAGGCTCAAACCCTAATTTTCTCAACCTTTATATTAGATCATGAGAGAGAAAGGAAATCTCTATCAATCTTGAACCGGGAAAGCTAATTTCGGCCAAATTAGGTAACCACCCTTAAATCTCTACAAAACCCTAATTCCAAAATAATTAAGCTCAAACCCTAATTTTCTCAACCCTTAGATTAGATCATGAGTGAGAGAGAGAGAGGGAATCTCTATGTTGGGCGTGTCCCTTAGGGTCTTTTTTAGGAAAGAGAGAGTAGAGAGAGAAACTAAGAGACTAGGGAGAGGGAGGGGCTTAGCCCCTAGGGAAGATAGAGAGAGAGTTTGTGGGAGAGAGAGGTGTGTTGAGATGGGGGAGAGCACCCCTATTTATAGTGAAATTTAGGTCTAGGGTTTTCATAGTTTGCCTCTTTCTTAAAATTGAATATGAACCGTTGATCAAGGTGACTTGTGGGGTGAGAGATCTGAGCCATCCAATCCACAGATGGGCTATCAACATTATGGAAGGTGCATGAACCATTATCCCCCTTTTTTTAAACCATTTTCCCATCAATATATTTAAATAAATTAAATCCATTAAAGATACGGTGCATTCATAAATTGCATATTCCATCTCATATTTTCCATAAGAATATTTCAATAATATCAAGTCAAGCTATTCCTTCAATAATTAAGATAAGATATGGTCAATATTTCCTTATCAACATTTGACGACATGCTACAAGATGTAGTTACCATTTTTAACAAACTTGAAGACAAAACAAGATAAGGTATTCAAGGGTGGGGCGTGCCACTCATGTATGGTATGTGGGGCCCCACCTAATACCCACATGGTGGGCCCATGTGCACTATGGGCCCCCATGTATTTTTTAATAAATATTTTAAACAAATGAATTTTAAAACATTATAACTTTGTAAATTAATAACTTCATTTTTATAAGTCCAAAAATAAGAAATAAAATATCAAATGATTTACAAAAATTCAAATAATAAATCTAAAATAATTTAATAATAAGATCAACACAATTAAATTAATATGATGGGAAGTGGATTCATATGGTTCAAGAATTCAATCAACGATCACGGGGTACTCCACCTTCAACTGTGAACGACTGACCACACTTGCTTTATCGAACCGACCTAGTATTTCCTATGACCCACAGTCCAAGCAGGGGCTCATTTGCGAGTCATCAAAGTCTGATCGATGAGTCAAGGAGTCGTAATCCCAGTATGTGGATTACAGGTCCTCTCCTAGAGACAAGTCAAGGTCATCACGATCTGATGCGATTACAGCTCTATGGCGTATAGGGCTATCTTGCACATGCATATGCTTCACCCAAAGGTAGATATGAAGCTTTATCGAACGATCTATCTATATGCAGACCGTGTGATGGAACATGGATGAGATTTTGGCCTCCGTCTTTGTAGGCCTACCATCACACACAAGGATCACACAGTCCATCGGCTCACTCATCTAGGCATAAGTTCTGACCGCATCAAGGGCTAACCCGAAAACCTTTCTCGGTTTATTTTTTATGCCCAGGTACCTTGGGTTTTCCAATCGACTGGCCTAGATCGTCAAGCACAGTCCGTTATCTGCAAATATCATTTGCTTAGTATGGTCTTTGAGGGACCACACTCCCACTGAGTTTATGTTCCACTATAGTAAATATTTTACACACTCATAAGGCTTTTAAAGGCTACATAAACCCAACAAAAAATACTTTGGGCTACCAAGCCTGGCTTATGCCCAGTCAGCGGGCCTAAACATGTGGCCTAAATCCTGGCCCATATCTAAACCCGGCCCAAAAGCCTAAGGCAGATCCGAGGCAGCTAAAAATCCTAACCCAAGTCCTTCAAATGATAGTTTCTCCAAGCTTCTCAAAATAATTTTCTCGTTAAACATTATACTACTACTCTCCGACAAAGCATGATATACATCTCGACCCACTCTAATGAACTACGTTTTCGAGAGATGGAGGTTTTTATTGCTCATCATGGACCTTTGGTTTGAATCAGCATCTCCTCCACTCATGGAAGTTGCAAAGGGGTGGGAATATCGTACCCGAAGGGGTTGCCTTGTTCCAAGAAAAAATTTCTCCATTTGCTACAAGAAACCATCTTAGGACTCAAACTATAATTACAATTTGACAACAATGTTTTGACTTAAGAATTTTGAAAGCTTCTCACTAGGGCTGCCAAATGGCCCGGCCCTCAGGATTCTGGGTTGACCTTGCAGAACAAAATTATTTTTAAGATGGATGAGGACCAGCTTAGCCTACCATGACTTGAGCTTAGCCTGATCATTTGGGCAGGTCAGATCGGGATCGAGTTGCAACTCTTGTACTCAAGCTGGGCTTAGTCCATGCCTACATCCATAATTTTCAAGCCCCAAGCAACGCCAAAACATTTCGTGCTGGGGAATGGCCTGGTCAGGTTTGGCTCTTTTGCAGCCCTTTTTATCATACAAATTCGAATACTCATATGATTTCCACAGCCAAACCTTTATATGAACACAAAATATATGTTGAACAAACGGATACATTGAAAGAAAGACTAATGCGATCGTGTCGAGGACTATAGTTTTTTTGTTTTTCTTCGTTTCACTCATTTTCTTTTCTTTTTTTTTTCTTTTGACAAAGATCACTTACAAGTAGTTTTATTAAAATAACTCTTGCTTCAAAGAAAATAAAACTAACAAATCCAAGATCTTAAAAACCTTGATGTCATTAAACCAATGTTCTTTAAACAAATGAAAATATCCACAATTCTTATGTTTGGGAATATAAAGACAATATAATTAAATATGACAATAAACAAAAGGAGAGCGTTATAAATTACCTCAACCAGGTTTATTACACCCCACACCGAGTCACCACCATCCAATGACGTGGGATCAATGATCAACTTTTAATCTTAACCAGGAAAGCAAGTTTAGGACAAGCCACACTAATAAAACATGAACACCTTTGATCACAAACTCAAGCCCTAGGTGAATTCCCTTAGCAACCTAGTTTGAGAGAGATGGATTCTCTTTTTGCTACACCTTAAAAAACCCTTAGCTACAAATCTATAGTTAAGAGATGAGGGAGAGAAGAACCCCATAGCCTAAACCCTTAGCCCTTTTTTACAATGTGTGAGAGAGAGAGATCAAAGATGAGAGAGTGGGCGTGCCCCTTTTGGGCTTTCATGGGAGAGAAAATCTTTATTATCTGAGAGATAGAAAGATAAGGTGTAGAGATTTTGCGTAGAGACAATCCTTTTTTATAGCCTTTGAACAAGATTAGGGTTTTTTTTGGCTTACCTCTTTTTGTGAGATTGAATATGAACCATTGATCTTGGGTGACTTGTGGGGTGAGAGATTTGAGCCATCTACTCCATAGATAGGCCATCAATATTATGAAAGGTGCTATAACATTTATCGTCATTTCCTAAACCATTTTCCCATCAATAGAAATTAAATTAAATAATTACAAATATAATATTAAACATACATAAATAATGCACAAGCCTTCTTTTGTATTCCAAAAATTCATTCAAAGCTTCTTCAAGTTAGTACATTTCCAAAACACGTAGCAATTTGACCTACAAGCCAAAATCACTTATCACAAAAATAAAAAGCTTCTAAATGGGTGGGGCGTACCACCCATGAGAGGATCTCATGGGCCCCACCATCTAGGCCATGGTGGACCAATGTACACAATGGGCCCCCATGCAATTTGAAATAATTTTAAAAGTCAATAAAATAATTTTAGAATTTATTTAAATATTTAAATCAATGTAAAATCAATCTCTCTGATTTTATAAATCCAAATTCGATAAATAAAATATCCAGAGATCTAAAAAAATTCAAATAATAATTCTAAAATCATATATATCATAAAACAAACATAATTAAATTTATTAGATGGGAAAATGATCCATATGGTCTAGGAATTAAATCAATCAAACACTGGGGCACGCCAATTTCAACTGTGGACTACGGACCACACTTGCTTTATCAAACCGACCCAGTGTTTCTCATGACCCACAATCAATGCAGAAGCTCATTAGTGGATCACCAAATCTAGCCAATGAGCCAAGGGGTCGCAATCCTAGTTTGTGGATTTCAAGTTCTCTCTTAAAGACGGGTCAATGTCACCTAGACCTGATGTGACCACAACTCCTATGACGCATAGGGGTATCTATCGCACATGCATACGCTTCACCTTGAAAGGTTGCTTGCTTTCCCGAAATGGTCTGTTAATATGTATGTCATGTGATAGTGCATAGATGAGGCTTTGGCTCCCGTCTCTGAAGCCCACCATCATACACAAGGATCACACAGTCCCTCGGCTCACTCATCTGAGCATATTCCGACCTCATCAAGGGATGACCCATTAGAACCCTTATCGATTTATACTCTATACCCAAGTAACAGGGGAGTTTTCCAACCAACTGGCCTAGACTGTCAAGCACAATCTGGTATCAGTTAACATCATTTGCTTAGTATGGTTCACAAGGGACCACACTCCCACTGAGTTCATGTTCCACTACATCATTTCATTTTACAATCACTCATAAGGCCTTTAATGACCATATTCACCCAACATCTCGTACTTGCCCTTTGAAGGCTTTACATTCTCTCTTCCTCACTTTCTCTCATCCCCATCTCTCTCTTCCAATTACAATTTCTCTCTCAAGGACTTCCACTTATTCTCTCTCAATACATTAATTATGGCTTTCGCCATTAATCCTTTCACAAAAGGACTTATGGAGGCAACGTCTTTTTTTTGTCTTTGCTGCTCGGATCTCATCCTTAAAGTAGTCGTAGTCCATCTTTCATATCGCATCACGAATCATGGACGAGTTATTACAGAAGATTATTATGTATCATCATCGCATGGGGTTGTATGTTCATGAGCTCAAAGGAGTTCTTCAAACAAGCTGTTCCCTTCTGTAGCCATACAACCAGTGCTACACATCAGGGTTCCATGGGTGAATAACACTATAGTTTGTTGTTCCAGTTGGACTATTAAATACTAGCAGGTGCTCCCATTTAAATATTTAGTTTATTTGGATTTTTCTCAATCTCACCTCATTCCTCAAATGATAGAGATATAATATTATATGCTTCGAGTTCTTATGGAATTGTGGCTCTTTTGACACGCATATCGCCGTCGTGCTTTCGCAGAAAATCCTTACTGCATCACAACGCACGGGATGAAAGCCAAGTCGATGAAATTTTTTTTTAATCCATACGGCCTCCTTGACCGCCAAACAACACGTCACGTACTCTTATTCCATGGTAGACAATTTCACCATATCTTGTTTCTTTGATTTCCAAGAAACTGTACCCCCTCCAAGCATGAACAAATATCTAGATGTAGAATTTATATCATTTGGATCTGTAAGATAGCTTGCATCTGTATATCTGAATATCCAATCTGCTAAAAGAAACATGGGACTATAGCAGCTCCTACTCAATTATGCCTATATCATGAGGTAGCATAGCAAGTTTCATGCAATATGTAATTCACTACCTGTTGGTTTCACAATATGCAAAACCTTCCTGAACCACAAAGGTTCAACCACACTAATCGTCTTAGTAGTAAATTCATATAAACGAAGTTATCTAATCAACACAACATGTATCAAGAAAGCCTAGCAAGAAGACCTTCCTACAATATTCCATATGGTTCAAGGTCTTAGGTAATCGACAATTTTAAATAACTAGAAACATGGGTCAAGGTATATAAGTATTTAAAAAAACAGTGCATGATAGTTTTTCTCTCACTTTTATAAATACCTTTAAGACACAATGTTTTTCTCTTGAATAAAAAAATATATTGACTTAGTATATATATATATATATATATATATATATATATATATATATATATATATATATATATATATATATATATATATATATATATATATATATATATATGCATTCACAAGCAATAATTATATAATACTATAACAGTTTAAAATGATTTTCATAAAGACTTAGTAGACCTTGCAAGATTATGTGGTTTTCTCAAACCATATTCATTGACTTAGGTTTTTCTCAAATCATCCAATTTTAATTTAAAAATATATGCTTAGCCTCATAAATCATTTTACCACATTTACTTTTAATTTCTTACCAAGTCAAGTTCGTGGACACAAAAACAAATCATAAATACCATCTTTTAACTTTATCTAAAATAAACCACGACTAAAGAATGTCTATTAAAGCATTGACAAAATATTTCCTTTTTCGCAAATATGGAGACTTTATCAAGAGATCATCATCATATGTAATACATCATCTTATAGAAATTATTGGGATGATGGTCACTAAGACTGAGTTTCATCAGAACACTCCCTTCGCGCTTACATATTTGAATGAGCTACACATATCTTTCGTGTTTCATCCTTAGGGCTCAAAGCCCTTGATCAAATAACATCTCTATGTGTATTATTACCTTAAGTAGTTCATACTCTAGCACAAGGAGTCACTAAAACATAAGGTATTCATAAATCGGCTTTTTCAAATTTGTTAGCACCCATCACTTAATATCCATACACTCCATACATATTTATAAAACAATTAGCCAAAATATAACTAAAACATATTAAACATAAAATAAAAAGTTATTGAATTATCTTTCCCTAGATGACCTTACCATGTAATGTGGGATATATTTTATACCTCAAAACCAGGTAGTGTAGTACCTAGGCTTTCTTGATTCATTATTTTTACTTGTTTGACAAGCTTTTGTGATCTTGGAAAGAACGTGCAACAGATGAAGAATATATTGGTCATCGGTTTCACATGTCATGAAGCGTCCATCTCTTCGGCACTTGGATTCTCTCTGTCTCACACAGTGAAGAAATTCTCTTCTTCATCTCATCATTTCAAATATTACAAATTTGATCATCTCATTGATCTTTAGTGTTTCTTTGCTACCACCAAGTCTCTCTATGTATCTCTTCATTTTGAAGAAATCAAGATGCTTTTATAGGCATTGTGTTTCTTATTCTTTCAATTATTCCTAGATCGAAAACTCTTCATATAGAGTGTCATATCTCGCCAACTCTATATTACATCTCTCTGAAGTTTTACTATAATAAACCATACTCATGGCACACTATAAAATCTTTTTAAATGAGCCTTCAAAAAAATGTCTCCATAATTAGGAATCTGATGATGTGTCTTATCATGCCACATCTTTTACTTTACTGCAGAATAGAGCATGAGCTTCCCTTGATTAAAATAGGATATCTCTCAATTCATAAAGAGTTTATCTCTGAATCCTTTTGAGTATTGAAATACACTAAAAAATTTAAATAATGCTCAGTTCCATCCCTAAATCATATCACTTAGTGAATCTTCATTTTAGTGACATTTACATCACAATACAATTTTCTCAGTAGAAAATCAGGTTGAGCACCTTTCAATAAAAAAATTTGTTTCTCTCAATCTTCAAAGAATTTCTTCCTAAAATATTTTGTGTTGAAAAATAGACTACCAAATCATAATATCTTGGTGTGAATCCAAATAATACTTTTCTTCAGAGAAATAAATAAGTAACATTCACATCACAAAATAAATCGTACTGCAGCATTTTATGATGAACTCTATCTAATAAAATTGTCTTTTCTCTCTACGCTCATGGAGTTTCCCTTTCAAACCAATTTGTTTAAAAGTAGACACTTAATAGTAATACATATATTTCTACAAGCCTCATATAACTATGTTAAGTACTCTTAATAAATATAGTTATTCATGTCTTAATGAAGAACATACCAAATTATAGAAAATTCAGGATGACATCTCTTTAATCCAAAATTTTTATTCATCTCTTCCCAGATATATTTCTCTCTCAAATAAATTTTATTAGAAACTAGGCTCAGAATGGAAGTTTAAAAACTTAGTGTGAGACATAAAATTTTTCATTAAGAATATAAATAAAATTATGACTTCCAAGTCATGGAAATAGTTTTTGTTGCAGAAAACAGCACTTGCACACCTTTCAATAAATTGACCATATCTTTCAAATCACAAGGACTTTCTTGATGAAGCCTTTTTTGTTTGAAAGTAAACTAAATTTTATGAGTTATAGTTAAATTTAAGCAATAAATAAAATTATATGATTGGTGGGAAAAATCACGGAACGCAATAGATAGTTTCAAGATTTTGCAGGGTCAAAACTAACACCCTTCATTGATGATTTCATAAATCCCAATTCCCTTAAGATCTGCCACTGAAATTTTACAGGTACATCTTAATCTAAAATATACACAATATCACTAAAATATGTAATAGAAAATACATCATTATCTTCTTCATATCACTGATCCAAAATAGCTTAGATACTCATTATGCAGAGTGCCTTTTCGGTGATTGAATATTCCAATAATTCTTTAACTGATGTGTTTTACTTGACCACAAAGGTCATTAGTTTTCTTATATATCTAATTCCCAAGTTTGATCTAGACCCAATAAAGAGAAAAAACAACTAATGACATCAAGTACCAATAGCTCTGGTACTAATGAAAGAAAGATTAATGCATTCTTGCCGGGGAATGTATTTTATTTTTTTTTCTTATATTCACCCCTTTTCTTTCATTTTTTTTTTCTTTTGGCAAAGGTCACTTACAAGTAGTCTTATTACAATAACTCTTGCTTCAAAGAAAATAAAACTAACAAATCCAAGATCTTAAAAACCTTGATGCCATTAAACCAATTTTTTTTAAACAAAGAAAATATCCACAATTCTTAGGTTTGAAAATATAAATACAATATAATTAAATATGACAAGAAACAAAAGGAGAGGGTTAGAGATTACCTCAACCGAATTTATTACACCCCACACCGAGTCACCACCATCAGATGGTGCGGGATCAATGATCAACTTTCAATCTCAACCGGGAAAACAAGTTTAAGACAAACAACACCAATATAACATGAACCCTTTTGATCACAAACTCAAGCTCTAGGTGAATTCCTTTAGCAACCTAGTTTGAGAGAGATAGATTCTCTTTTTGCTGCACCCTAAAAAACCCTTAGCCACAAATCTATAGTTGAAAGATTAGAGTGAGAAGAACCTCATTGTCTAAACCCTTAGCCCTTTTTTACAATGTGGGAGAGAGAGATATCAAAGATGAGTGAGTGGAGCGTACCCCCCCTTTGGGTTGTCATGAGAGAGAGAAAAACTTTTTTAGGAGAGGGATGGAAAGATAAGGTGTAGAGATTTTGGGTATAGACAATCCCTTTTTATAGGCTTTGAACAAGATTAGGGTTTCTTAGGATTTTCCTTGGCTTGCCTCTTCTTATGAGATTGGATATGAACCATTGATCTTGGATGACTTGTAGGGTGAGAGTTGAGCCATCCATTTCATAGATAGGCCATCAACATTATGGAATGTGCTAGAATCTTTATCCCCATTTCCTAAACCATTTTCTCATCATTAAAAATTAAATAAAATAACTTCAAATATAATATTGAACATACCAAAATAATGCACAAGCCTTCTCATGCTTTCCAAAAATTCATTCAAAGTTTTCTCAAATTAATACCTTTCCAAAATGCATAACAACTTTTCCTACAAGCCAAAATCACTTATTAAAAAAATAGACGCTTCTACATGGGTGGGGTGTGCCACCCATGAGAGGTCTCATAGGCCCCACCATCTAGGCCATGGTGGGCCCATATACATAATGGCCCCCCAAGCAATTTTAAATATTTTTAAAAGTCAATAAAATAATTTTAGAATTTATTTGAATATTTAAATAAATGTAAAATCAATATCTCTGATTTTATAAATCCAAATTTGATAAATAAAATATCCAGAGATCTAAAAAAATTCAAATAATAATTATAAAATCATATATATCATAAAACAAACATAATTAAATTCATAAGATGGAAAAATGATCCATATAGTTTAAGAATTAAATCGATTAAACACTGGAGCACTCCTCCTTCAACTATGGACTATGGACCACACTTGTTTTATCAAACCGACCCAGTGTTTTTTATGACCCACAGTCCATACATGGGCTTATTAGTGGGTCATCAAAGTTTGGGTGATGAGGCAAGGGGTCGAAATCCCAGTCTGTAGATTTCAGGTTCTCCTCTAGATATAGGCCAAAGTCACCTAGACTTGATGCGAGCACAGCTCCTATGGTGCATAGGGGTATCTCTTAGTCATACATACACTTCATCCTGAAAGGTGGCTTGCTTTCCCGAAATGGTCTATCAATATGTTTGCCGTGTAATGGTACATGGATGAGGCTTTGGCCCTCGTCTCTGAAGGCCACCATCACACACAAGGATCAAACAGTCCCTCGGCTCACTCATCCGGGCATACTCCGACCTCATCAAGGGATGACTCATTAGAACCCTTATCGGTTTATACTCTATGCCCAGGTAACATGGGTTTTTCCCAACCGACTGGCCTAGACCGTCAAGTACAGTCCGGTATCCACAAACACCGTTTGCTTAATATGGTCTACGAAGGACCACACTCCCACTGAGTTCATGTTCCACTATATCATTTCATTTACAAGAACTCATAAGGCCTTTAATGGCCACACTCACCCAACATACATACATAACAAAAAACAACCAATGTGTGATTTCATCATTGGAAAGCTTATTCATTTGGCTTCAACTTGTGAGCCAATTGAAGTAACTCGAATTGGGCATATAATGGGCTGGTAAAATGGTTATTTGGTTCGAGCATGGTGTTGCTAAGTAGCAATCTTAGGAGACCTTGGCGAACTTTCTTGAGGGTACCCTTGTGAGATAATGAAGACCATAAAGGCCCAAAGTTATAAGGAAATATTATCATTTTAAATATTGGGAAAACATTTGGGGGGTTTGGCTAGACGGTCAACACATGATCTGAAGGCCAAAAGACAAGCTAATGGAGATATTTTTTTATCTGAAAAATATTTTTCTGTTCGTTCCCAATGTCAATTAAAAATAAAAAAGAGAGATTTGGAGCTTATAGAATGCTCCAAATCAAATTCTCTTCACAAATTGTAAATACCCCATTTGAAATCGGTTATTTTTCCCAATTTCCTAAACTATAGTTTCCTTAAAACCTTAAGAAAATACCTTAAAAATGGCCTAATAAACTTTTATTGTGGACCACAATAACTAGTAGACCCTAGTGTACTATCCTCCATGGTCCATACACCCTCGACTATGTTCCCAACCTTTTATAAAACCCTAGGAAATATCTCATAATATCTTAAAAAACATAAAACTATCTAGACCTAAGAAGGACAAGAAAATCCAAAATTTTGGACTAGTCCTAAGCTTAGAAAGTGGATAAAATCCATCAAGAAACTAACCAAATCAAGAAAGAGATAGAACTCTTGGGATCTAGGCGCAAAAGAACTGGACACAATGGGCCGCATTGTTTGACCCAGAAGGCCATACGACGTGCACCGCGTCGTCTACCCTTTTGGCTGGTCAGATTGCATTTTGATGAGATAATTATTTTTGAATAATTAGCAAAAATGAGAGAGAAATTATACGGATCTAAACCATGTTAAATGCATTCATAATTATGACAAAAGGGTATTGGTGAAAGATAAAAGAGGCCACCAAAAGGTGGACAACTTATTTTCAAAAATTATTAAATGACAAAAACAATGGGAACATAACGGTAGATAGAACCATTGACATAAATGAAGGCGGAGGTCATAGATACACTCGTAGGATTGGGATATCAAAAGTATAAGAAACTCTGAAGAGGATGAAGATAATTAAAGATTTAAGACTAGATGATATCTCGACCGAGGTTTAAAAGTGCATTGGGGCAGATCAGCATTGGCAGATTGACTAAGTTATTCAGTAAAGTGTTGAGAACAAAGCCAATGTCATATGAATGGGGGAAAAGTACTGTGGTGCGTATTTATAAGAGCAAATGACACGTCCAAAATTGTGTGAACTATTGATGGATCAAACTTATGAGTCACACTATCAAGCTACGAGTAAGGCATGAAACGAGTGTATCTAAAAAAAAATCGGTTTTATGCTAGGGAAGTCAACAATTGGGACCATTTTCTTATTTAGGTAACTGATTGAGAAATTTAAGACAAAGGGAAAAAATCTCTACATGGTTTTATTGATCTAGAGAAAGCTTTGTAATGGAGTACTTTGAGATTTAGTTTAGTCAATTTCGGAAAAGAAAAGACTCTCCATATACTATATCGACTAGGTGAGAGATATATAGGAGGGAGCGCTAACTCGTGTGGATACAACTAGTAGAGATATGAGTGAGTTTTTCAGTGACAATAGGTCCACATTAAGGATCAACGTTGAACCCATACATCTTTGTCTTAGTTATGAGCAACTTAACTAGGCATAAGATGAGGTACCGTGGTGTGTGCTTTTTGTGGACTACATAGTTTTGATTGATAAAACCCAAAGCAACGCCAATACAAAATTAGAACTTTAGAGGGATGCTCTAGAATCTAAAGATTTTAAAATTAGTCAGCAAAGGTAGAGTATATGGAATGCAAGTTTAGTAATAATAGGAGTAGAGATGTGGAAGTAGTTAAGATTGATGGCCAAGAAATTCCAAAAAGAGTGCATTTTCGATATCTTGGATCGATAATCTATGAAATATGAGATATTAAAGAAAATATCTCATATAGAATTAGAGCTGAATGGGTAAAGTGGAGATGTGCAACTAGAGTTTTATTTGATTGCAATATACCAATGAAGCTAAAGGGAAAGTTCTATTAATAGTTGTGAGTCCAACTTTGCATTTATGGGGCGGAATGTTGTGCGGTCAAGAAGCAACATGCCTATAAGATGAGAGTAGCTGAGATGATGATGTTAAAATGGATGAGTGGTAAGACAAGAAGAGATAGAATTCGAAATGATACATTCGTGAGAACTTGAATGCAGGTCCAACATACAATAAGATGAGAGAAAGTAGATTTAGGTGGGCTGGCCAAGTGCAGTATATACCCAATCCAACACTAGTTAGGAGGTGAGAGTTGGTTCAAGTGGAAAGCTAAAAAATAGTAAGGGATAGGCTTTGATAGAGCAGAATGGCAGACTAGGATTCGTGTAGTCGACCTCAAAAAATTAGGAAAGGGCTCTGATGATGATGAATTATCTTTGGATGATTCTGGAAATGCATCTGGATGTGTAGAAAGAGACTATACAATGGCCTATTTCGGAGTACATTGAACCAACTTAAGTCACCTTAGAGCCTTACAGAAAACTTAGAGGCTTTAACCCTAACCTTGAGGGACATAAACCCTAGAGAGATTAGAAACCCTAGCTTAAGAAAACCCTAGCCCAGAGCCATCATCCTTCATAGTTTTCTTAACCTTAGAAACCCTAGGAGCAACAAATTCTAACCTAGATCTAGGAAACTCAGAAGCTCAATTCTATCTAATTATTTTAAATTCCAAACAAAAGCGGTAGAATGAATATGTTCTAAGCATTCTTTTAGGAAAGAGAAGGAGATCAGTGTAAACAACCAACAATCTGATACATGCATCAACTCCAGGTCTTTAAGTGTACGGGGCCTCCCGATCCAGCAGGTAAGTTTTCTTTCTTTTCTTCAATTTTAGTGTAACTTAGTTTAATTTTATTTTCTTGGTTTCTATTATGTACTTTGTATCATCTCAAGTTAGCTCTGCCGACAGTTCTTAGAGAAGGTTGATCTTTTAAGATCAGGGTTTTATTTGTATCATAATTTGATGGACCCCACGATTCTTTACCGATCTCTAATTTCAATAGTTTAAAGCATAACTTTGGGGAGGTTTTATTGGAGAACTCTTCAAATTTGCCCTGTAAACACAGAAATATTAGTTTTTTGCTTCCAAAAAATCAAACTTTGGACCTTTCTATTAGAGGCTATCAGTTAAATTTGAGCTTAAGAGCTCAAAGAGAATGCTGAAGCTAATGGTGGTAAAAAGCAGTTAACATGGGGAAAGCTATTAATGGTGGCAACAATAACTAGTTATGGTGGAAGATGGTACTTATGTTGAGAATAATTAACAATGGTAAAAGCTCATGACAACTATAACAACACTTAGAAGTGGTGAAAGTTGTTAATAGTGGTGATAATGGTAGTAAATGGCAACAAGGTAACAATTAATGACAGTAAAAGCAACTAACAACGATGAGAACAATTATTACATAAAGCAATAGAACTGATTATACAACTCACTTAGCAGGGTACAATAAAATTAATTGTGGTACAATTACTTTAACCTCAGGAAGAATTTTGTAAGAAAAGAATATTCAATTCTTGGAGACAACAAGCTGCATAGCTAAACAAGTATGAATAAGCGTGAGTAGTGCTCAACTTGGACATGAAGCCATGCGATGCTCTAATTGTATTCAAGGTATTCAATGCTCTCTGTTTGATCTATCATGATGCAGTCAAATATTAATGAGGATGCCACTAGGATAATGAAGAAGGAAAAAACCAAGATTTGAGCAAAAATAAAGAGAAAGAATAATAATGCACTAAATTAAAAGAGCAAAAAATAAAGATTTACATGGTTAAGTAATTTCCCACATCCACGGGGTTGCAAGGTTCTTTTCCACTTATCAAAACGATATCAGACAAGTGCATATAATATAAAGGTTTTTAAGCTCTCCCACAAGTCCTAAAAATAGGTTTTTCTCTCTAAAGAACACCCACCCAGGGACTAAAAAACCCATCTTCTCTTTCTATTTTTCCTTCCTTCCATA
The DNA here is from genome assembly GCF_054954075.1 of Amborella trichopoda. Taxonomy (NCBI): domain Eukaryota; kingdom Viridiplantae; phylum Streptophyta; class Magnoliopsida; order Amborellales; family Amborellaceae; genus Amborella; species Amborella trichopoda. The sequence continues at coordinate 15,476,801 of NC_142337.1, read as the reverse complement.
CATGTACTCTCTCTCTCTAAAAGATCGCAATTTTAAAGAGAAAACCGAAGAGAAAGAAGACACATGAGGCCCATCCTAACTACCTTTCCCAATTTTTTTTAGTTTTGTTAAGTTTCCTACATGTATTAGGATTTAGTTTCTTATAAAGTATGAACTCTTTTGGGCTTTAACCTAATCATGTAACTACCAGTACTATAGAAATTTGGTACCCACAAAGCCGGAAATCTTCCCATACTAATGGAGATATGTTTCACACCAATATTTTTCCACTTGAAGGGTATGTTTCCATTCTGACTAGTCTTTTTCGAGAAATTAATTTAGGAAAAATCAACGACTAGGATTTTATTTTATTTCCCATTTTTCTCTCTCCAATTCTCAAGAACCCATTCTCAATAACCTTTGTCTCATACCACTCTTTCTCAACCCCAACACATCCATGACATTCTCCAGTCCCATCTCTCTCTTCACATCCATAACCTCTCTCATTCTCTCTCTCTCTGCTTCGAACCCTATTAACAACCTTAACTCTCTTCCTTTCTCGCGTTCGCTGACCTCCTCTCTCACTCTCTCCATTGGCTTCTCTCTTTGCTGCATGTCCACAGAACGAGCCATCTCAGACAAAAGGGATGAACTGCCATCGAGATCAAATTCATGTATGTAGAATCCAAAACCCCAAATTCTGGTTTCCCTTATTGGGTACACAAAAACCCTATTCCTCTCTCTCTCTAACCATCAATGAAGGAAGTTATTTTCCTTCTTCCCCTTCTCTTTCTCTATGGCCTGTATTCAAGTTCGAAATTTTTGCCTTTCTTGTTTTTACATTGTTGCCATTGTTATCTACTGTCTACTTGTTGCATTCAACCGCTTCTTAGGACCATTCCTTGGAAGTAGAGTGGTGGAAAACATAGTTCATACGAACCTTCAAGTAGGATGTGACACTATGCCAATCATAACTATTCTCATAAGGATTTGCACCTGGTTGATTGCGTTGGTTTCTCATAGGAAAGCATTATATAATTGATTGATGCTAAAGTGAAGTAGAGTCATATTGACAAGCTCACCTGTCAAGCCAAGTTAGTGTAGATCACTTAAACTCATTTTGTTATCATATTTTTCTGTGAATAGTATATAAGAAAAATCAATAGTAAATCTATGATAAATTGTGCCTGAAATCATATTAGGAATTGATTGATCAACCTGACTTTGATTCATATAAATGAGAGCCAGTGAATCAACATCAATATTGATAGTTCGATTTTTTAACGGTCAAATTGGTCACACGTTGCTGATTATACGAGTGTAAAAACTTTATGCTTGGTTATTTTTTCATATTTTTCCTTCATTATAAATATGAATAAGTAACATGTGGACATCATGGCTCTACAGGATGATATGACCTCTCTTAATTATGGTCAGGCATTGAGAATCTTCAAAAATTGAAGCTACATTTAAGTTTGTTATTTTGCAACAAAGGTTTCTTTTGAAGGTCTCAAGTTTCTTTCTTTCTTTCTGAGAGTTGGGTTTGTACAGTGAGTGCTGAGAAGCATTGCTGTGAATGAAATGCATTTTTAGTGCGAGTTTTCTATTGATGTCTTAAACTGTGAGAGCCTTTGGTCTCACTTATTGATAGACAAAATTGTGCTAAACACGATCCAATTTGATCCACATTTAAGATCTGGTTTTGCTCATGGTGTATGAGCTTTAGGATAATAATTTCTATGTTTTGTTTTTCATTGTATACATATAATTTTGACACATGGTTGGCCCTTTGAAGAGTATGGGTAACATGTTGTTATCATCCTTAAATTTAAACAGCACTGATAGGTTGCATCTAATACGGGAGGAATGAAATGTAAGAACATAGTTGCTTCAAAAAGAAATTAACCTCTCTTAGGGCACGTTTTTTTCTTGAAAGATCTTTCTAATTTTCCAAAAGTTCCGCGTTTGACGCACGGTTTCTGTCTAAAAGTTCAGAAAGTAATTTTCCAACAAAGTTCTCGTTCTTTTGTTAAAACGTGAAATATTAAGTTTCTAGGAGGAGGTAAGAACTTAATCTTTCAGAACGTTTTCATTGATCACTATTCATTATGCATAATATAAATACATAATATTAGTATTATTAATATGATATAATATAATATAATATTACTATAATATAATATTATATAATATTATATTTTATTTATATAATACTATATACTTTTATAATTTATAATATTACATTATATTATATCATATATTTATATTTATTTTATTAATATAATTTATATTTTATAATATGTATTGATTATATATTATATGTAATATGTAATTTTAATATATGTTTATATTATATAATATATATAATATGTATTTATGATATTATATATAATATATAATTATCTTTTTTTATATTATATATAATGCATATTTATTATATCATATATAATATTTATATTAATATTTATTATATTATACATAACATTTATAGTATTATATTATATAGAATATATATTTATTATATCATATATAATATATAAATAGAATATATATTATATATTATATATTATATATAATCAAAATATACGTTAATAAAATATATAAAATGCTTACATTCTATTATGTTATAAATAAATAAATAAATGAATATATATATATATATATATATATATATATATATATATATATATATATATATATATATGGCAACTTGCTATGAAAGAGGAACTGGATGCCCTGCATAAAACCAAGACTTGGGAACTTGTTGTTCTTCCTCCTGGAAAATCTTTATATGTTATCAAACATAGTAACCATAACTTATTTAAACCTTTCAAAATAAAACATTCAACTTTTTAAAAGATTTAAAAACATCAAATTTTCCATAAAATATCTCTCAGAAAAACAAACGCACCCTTAGGGTCAAAATGGTGGATTGATAAATAAAGTACGAAGATCAAATACACTCATTCAATCTCTATATCTACTGACTTCTTTCTCTCTTTCAAGAATTCCCCCTCTCTCTCTCTCTCCCTCTCTCTTTTTCTCTCTCTCTCTCCACACTTTGCAACTGACCAAATGCACAATAATTCAATCTCTCGCTCTCCAATAATAGGTAAGTTGGTACTTTTGTGGTTCCAACATACATCAAATTAGCATATGCTTTTCAAGCCCTCGCAACATATTATCTGAAGATTTTACGCCCCAAAGAGGCATCCATGATGACATATGCTCTCCACCTAGTCTGGCTTCTATACGTTACGAATGGAATGGATAGAAGTTTTCAAAGTATCAGAGAAAACATAATCAGTTGAAAGCAACAAATTACTCATTATCACATCTGCCAAATACGAAATATGAAAAGAAGGCAGATAAGAAAAATCATCTAAATGAACCACATTTGTGCTACAAACAACTTATACAAAGAGACTATTCTCAAACACGGCATCACTGATGAATTAAGGAGTTAAATTGTGATGGGAAAGTGAGAACAAGAGTGAAACATCTTCAACTTCTTTCAAGTCACTTTAAATTACAAGTTGGTAACATAAATAAGACAATGCAGACTGCTATCAAAGCTAAATGGCATACGAGAACATGCTCGTCAAAGTGCACTTGTGCTAGTCAAGTCTGATTTCTCGTTGTCCTGGGTCGTCCTAATATGCGTGATCCGGTCGAAAGAATCCTCTCTCGAATAACTGTGGAGCTCATGCGTGTGTGCGTGCGTAACGTGCAGATAGGAACAAAAACAGAAAGAGATTTTAATCGGCAAAGAAGGGCTCGAATACCTACCTCTCCGTTTGGGTTCGGGAGATGCGTCCAAGTGATTCACCCTTTTAGATCATTTCAAAAGCCTTCCGGCTGTCCTTGCACTGCCATTTGAATTCAGATCATTCGCTTTACTGTACAACACTTAGATCCACACACTAAAAATGGCCTACAATGTATACCTTTTGGGATCTCCTTCTAGTGGTAGTTATATCGTACATTGTGGGTCTATTCTAGGAGTTAGAGGGGTTGAGTATAAATAGAGAAGAAGAAGTAAAGAAAAGAAAAGAGGAAACTTACCCAAAAATTGGGTAGCCTTCCGGCGTCATGTCTCCCAATATGTTTTACCGGAGACAAGAAAGTTACTGAGCTTGGAGGCCACAGGTATCCCGGGGGATTCAAGAGAGTGTAGTTCGTAGTTCTAGTCTATCGAGATCTTACTTCCGCAAAGGGAGAGTGTGGTCTGTAGGTCTAGACTATCGCGAGCTCACTTCCATATAGTCCCCTTAATTAGTAACTATGAAGAAGATGAACAGATAAATAAGAGATGCTATGAGAAATGAGTGAGAATATAAGAAAGAGAAGGCCTCTCAAAACTCAGACATATTTCTGGTGTCCTCTCTCTAAGGAGGTAACCGAGAATGTTGGAAAGGTCCTTAGATTTCGAGAACAAAGTCAAGAGCACCCCGGAGCATTCTAGAGAGTGAGGTTCGTAGTTCTAGACTGTTGACAAATCACTTCTGAAGCTGGAGAGTGAGGTTTGCAGTTCTAGACTATTGCAAAATCACTTCCAAAGAGCCTCGAAAGAGCTATCCGAGTTTAGAAAGGTAGATAGAGTACGAGAGAAGTAGATTTATAAGAAATGTGAGAGAGAAATGGAATACGAGAAAAGAAAGTAGAGAGGTAAGAGAGAAGGAAGAAGAAGATAAGAAGAGAGTATATAAGAAAGAAGAGAGTGAGAGAGTAAATGAGAAACAATGACAAAGATCCCTCATGACCCAAACACTATGTAAACCGGGGGTTGGAGCAGTTGAAAGGTTAAAACTCTTTTAAGGAAACTGTCTTAAGAGGACCCTAGCCTGAGCGCAAAAGAAGATAAATCTCTTACGACTCTAAAACTATGTGAACTAGTGGTTATAGGAGTTCAAGAGGTAACACCCTTTTAAAGGAATTGCCTCCGGAGGACCCCAGCTCGAGCGATGGAGTGTAAAAGAAGAGATGAGTGAAGAGAGAGAAAAAGAAATACTGAGATGAAAGAAAGATTAGATGAGAGAGGGTGAGATGAGAGAGGAGTAACGACAAAATAATGGATGAGAGAGAGGAGAAGAAGAAGAGAGAGAGTGAGATAAGAGAGAGCAAGAGAGAATGATGGAAATGGACCTGCCCCTAGCTTGGGTCCGTGACATGGATTAGAGAGAGAGAGAGAGAGAGAGAGATGGACCCGCCCCTGGTTCGTGATGTGGGTGAGAGAGAGAGAGAGTGAGGGAGGGAGAGACAGAGAGAGAGAGAGAGCAAGAGAGTGAGGGAGAGAAGGACCCACCCCTAGCTGGGGTCCGTAACGTGGGTGAGAGAGAGAGAGTGAGGGAGAGATGGACCCGCCCTTGGTGCGGGTCCGTGATGGAGGGTGAGAAAGATAGAGAGAAACGAGAGAAAAAAGACAAAGAAGAGAGAAAAAAGAAGAGAGAGAGGAAGAAGAGACCGAGGATTTGGGTGGCCTTTTGGTGTGACCTCTCTTAAGAATTTTTACCAAAGACAAAGGAAGGTACTAGACTCGAAGCCTTAGTACCCAGAGGGTTCGGGAAGCGAAGTCGTGGGCTTAGCCCATCGGAAGGTCTCTAATCCAACTTTTTAAGTAAATAAGAGAGAGAAAAGATGAAAGAATAGAGAGAAAAGATGAAAGAATGAAGAGAAAGAAATAGAAGAGAGAGAAAGAAGAGTGAGAGAAGAAAGCGAAAGAAGAGAGAGAGTGGACCTAGACTGGCTTGAGTTTATGCATGCCTTTGGGGTTCCCTTTTGAGTGCTCCTTAGATAGATGTATTGACCTCTGGGGTTAAGGTTGGGATCTAGGTCTAAGATAAATGGACCTAAGTGAGTTAGGGTAGTGTATGGGATAGGGTGTATGGTGATCTAAGGTGAGGTGTATGGTGTAGGGAGTAGGAAGTTGTGAAAGCTAGGAAGTACGAAAGTTTGAGGTTCTAGGTAGTAGGGAGTTTGAGGTTCTAGGTAGTAGGGAGTTTGAGGTTCTAAGGAGTTAGGAGTTCGAAGTGGGGGGTTTGGAAGTTGGGAGTTGGAAGTAGGAGGTTTGGAAGTTGGGAATTGGTAGTGAGAGGTTTAAAAATTGGGAGTTGGAAGTGGGAGGTTTGGAAGTTGGAAGTTGGGGGTTGGAAGTGGAAGGTTTGGAAGTTGGGAGTTAGAAGTAGAGAGTGTAAGGGAAATTACCTAAAGTGGTAAAAAAGTGGTAAAGTTGTCTCTTTTCTCTTTCTTGAAGTTATAAGCTATGGACAAGCAAATTCTTGAAGGGGCAAAAACCCTTTTTTTATTCATTATGCTTCCAAACTTAGGTTTATAAATGACTTCACTTTACTTATATAGAGTAACCCCAAAACATGAGTGGTTACTAAAACAAAAACTATAATTATTGAAAATTACACAATTAATGAAATGAAATATTAATCTTGTTTTTTTAACTAATGACTAAAATATCCTTAAGCACTTTCCATGAAATGACAAAACCATCCCTCCTTGAGGGGCCTTTTGCTACTGTCAGGCCTAAGGAGTTTTTTTCGAATATTTCCAACGACAATTCGAGCAATCAAATGTCGTCTAATCGACACTTGGATTATTACACACGTTTTGATACCCATTGATCGTCTTGAGACGAAGTTCTAAAGAAGAACCCAAAATCCGGCCAAGTCCATAAACTTTTTATTCTTCGACCATCAATTTGGTACGATCCATGATCTTTCAAGACCTCAGTTTGATCACAAATTGAAGATGATACTATCACGATCGTTTTGTGATAAATTTTGTCTGTTTTGGTCTCCGTTTGAGCGCATTCCAAATTGGGAAGGTTACCGAAAAATGGGATTCTGACGACCGAAAAATGTGTCTTCTTCAACCTCAAAATTCGGTGTCATCCGACCTCCAATCACGCTAAAAAATTATATCAAACTGAAACCCTTCGAAGCACGATCACAACGAACCCACACTTTCGACGATCTGACGCTACGATCTCAAGATATCACGTCTTGAATATGGATATGTTTCACTTTTTAAAATGTGAAATTTCATGTTTTGAGCCAATCTTCTTTCCAAGAATTCTCTTGTTTTAGGCCACTCCATGAAGAGTGTCATATATCAAAACAAACATATCGACAAAATCAAGCTTGTATCCAAAATTGAGTGTAATTTGACTCAAAATGAGAAAGTTATGAGCATTTGCAGTTCATCTCAAAATGAGAAAACATAGTTTCCAAAAATGGAAATTGGAAACTGATTCACTGAGGCTGCACCATAATAGTGTAAAACCTATCATTTTTTGGTAAGTTAGGCCCAAAACGGTCCCAAAGGTTCTGATTGAGTTGAAATTTGGTATCTGGGGATTTGTCGACGTTTCGGATCTAATGGCTATGGTCTGATACTATTTTACGAGCCATAAAATAGGGTTGTAGTTATATGGTTCATTTTCAGCATGATAGGAATTGGATTTGAAAACCCAGTTTCGTTCTGATCGGCTCAAAACTTATTAGAACGTGATGAAACTTTATGAGTGTCCTTAAGGAATCCAAAACTACCCTCTCATGCAATTTGAGACCATTTGACACTTCCTCCGAGGTCACCCAATATCAGTCGTATTTCTACAATGTTCTTGCGGTGTGGCAGCGTTTTGGCACTGGTCGGACCAAGTTACTACTGGTTCTCTCTCCTTATGCATCCCGGGGATATACATAAAAAATGATGTATAACAAATTCGTATTTGTTGATTGTCTAACATCTTGATCAATATTTCTATGTTTGCCGATAGTGATGTCCTTGTGTTCCAATCTTCTAAGCTCCTAAGAAAAATCATCACAGAACCTATACCATGCACGACATGACTCAACAGTGCCAGTTGATGAACTGGTCATTTTTTCACCTACAAGAACATGGGAAGTTTTATGAACAAAATGTTAATACTTTATGGTGTAAGAGCATGGCCCCTACAGGTTGTTCGAGTAAAAAAAAATGATTCCACTACGAAACAGTGAAGGCTGATTAAATCAAATTTAGAAGCCTTAGAACCCAAGATCTAGGCCTATAATTAATATATATATATATATATATATATATATATATATATATATATATATATATAGAAAGAGAGAGAGAGCAAGAGATAAAGAGAAGTGGGTGAGATGGCCCCAGCAAGTTGCAAGAAGAGAGAGAGAGAGAGAGCAAGAGATAGAGAGAAGTGGGTGAGATGGCACCAGCAAGTTGCAAGAATTGTGACCATAATTCTGAGACATTAAAGAGAGAGAACGATGGGTATCAGTAAATCATTACATTCAAACTCATAATTGAGAGAGAGAGGGGTTCTAATTGTTTTTACACATACTACAAAAGGAGAATAGGGTAAGCACTATGTTTTCCACCACTTTGTTGTCAAGAAATGGTCCTAACAAGTCATAGACTGCAACAATAAGCAAACACTAGAATATAATAGCGACAATATAAAAACAAGAAAGCCAAAATTCAAACTTAAATAACGGCCACAAAGAAAGAGAGGAGGACGCAAGAGACCCCAGAGAGAGAGAGAGAGGACGCAAGAGAGAGAGAAGGGGGAAGAGGAAAAATAGCTTCCCTCATTGTTGGCTAGAGAGAGAGGAATAGAGTTTTTGTAGGCCCAATAAGGGAAACTATATTTGGAGTTTTGGATTCCACATACATGAATTTGATCTTGATTGTAGCTCACCCTTTTTGTCTAAGATGACTTGTGTTCTGTCAACAAGCAACAGACAAAGAAGCTAATGGTGAGAGAGAGAGGCATTAATTGTGAGAGAGAGTGGTGGAGGAGAGAGAAGGGGAGAGAGATGCTATTGGAGAGAGAGAGAGAGAGAGAGAGAGAGTTATGAATGTGAAGAGAGAAAAAGGAGAAGAGATGAAAAATATGTGTGGGTTGGGGTTGAGAAAGAGTGGTATGAGAAAGAAAGGTACAACGTACAGATCTTGTCAGTGCATTAAATGGGCTCTTGAGAGTTGAGAGAGAGAGAAATGGGAAACAAATAAAATTATAGTCATTGATTTCTCCCAAATTAATCGTAGTCGTTGGGCGTGTCTCCTTGGTAACCTACTTTAGAACAATTTAGCTGGTGAATCTTAGTCCTAATCTTGAGGTTGGGTTGTGATCTAACAGTGATCCTTAGGGGTCTCATGTAATTGAGTGTGGTAGGGTCCTATAGGATTATTACTCAAAATCAAATTATTTTTTTCTTCAATAAGACCCTCAAATTGTGTAAATTTTCCTCATTTAACTCACCAAGCAGGAAAGCAGTTTTTCCATCTAATTATTAATTTTAAATCAAGAACATTTTCCATAACCAAAACAACTCTATTAAGGTTATGCATACAATATGAGAGAAAATTTGAGCATAATCGACTCGTACATGCTCTGGAAGTTATGTAGAGAGAAATGGGAATTTTGTTCTCTGCTTTGGTTGTTTTTTCTATTTTCTAAATTTGAATGTGAATGTGATGAGATAAAAGGTGTACAATATGTAAATTAGCTTCTAAAGAGGGCATAAGTTGCTTTAGGAACTATTGGAATTTACAACATATTGATCTCATAATTTTTGTAGCTCCATTAATCATGCACTAGCTGAAAGGGACTATTGCAACTCTGTTAACTATGCACTGGCTGAAATGGATTTTTGCAGCTCTGTTATTTTTTTGGCTTCTCATTTCTATGTGGAAGTGGAATCTGTGTGCATATGCCCTTTGATTCATTGACTTGAAATTATTTGCGTGCATTCACATTTGATGCATGTGAGATGGTTCCTTTTATTTGTAATGAGTAATTGTTTGCTGCTTTTTATCTTTGTGTTTCATTTTCCAGTATGATCCTTGTTAGCTTCTACTCTTTAATATCTCTTTTTTGGGTTACATAAATTGTAGATGAACGTGGGACATACTGTTGCAATTGTTTATAACTTTTTTGGGATTGTCAGTAATTCCACTGTTGCATATGAACTTGGGACATATGATTGTCATGTACTATCACATGTTCAATACTCATTGGGGCATGCACAATGGCCTTTGAGAATTCTCATTTTTCACTGTTTGTACTCTATCATATCTGCATGTGTACTTTATCATATCTGCATGGGGTTGCAAAGTTAGACATGCTTCACATAAAGGAGCCATGGTTGCATAATCCAATCGTTATGATTGAATTAGAACAATTAATAACACAATAATCACAATGAAAAGTGACTAGTTTGTGTATATGTATTCGTTTTATGATTACTATTGGGATTTTTTTTAGGTATAGAGTGATCAATCTTTTACCATGGTGAATAACAATCAAAATCTCAAGCACGAAGAAAAGATGAAAACAGCCATATCACTTGCTGTAGCTGGTAGTACTTTAGCTGTATAAGGTATTTGTTCTAGCAACCTATGTGCATAAATCATCTGCACCAAAACAAAGTTCAATTGGTACAAAGTACCATAAAGCTATACTTAACTCTACTGAGATGGACTATCGAAACCATATTAGAATGAGTAAAGGAGCTTACCCTATCTTGATGAATATTCTTTTAGAAATTGTGACTCAAGCTAACTTAGCCATCAAGATGGCTATTAATCATGCACTAGAGTAAAGGAGCTTACCCTATTCATTTTTTAATATATTACTGGCGTAATACATTATTTACAAATGAATTGTTACTGTTTGAGTAGTATCTAGATGCAACCTGGGAAATACATTGCTACTGCAACCTCGGAAATTCATGTATGCAATAAATCTGGGAAATGCATTACCAACATTTTACTGACACTTACCTATAAATTATCACTATCTTTTTTATCATAAAATTCAACTGAAATGTGGAACAAAATTCATCATCACACTATTCCAAAAAGATTTTTTAATAATCCATTTTAAAAAGCCATCTTAGCCATCTACTAAGAGCTAGTTTGTGACATTGTGACTCAAGCCATCTTAGCCATCTACTCGGATCTGATGGCTGAGACTAGGGGTCACATATACTATATATATGTGGGTGGATCACATAGAACACTTCCCCTTTTCAAATATCCCTAAAAAAAGAAGTACTTACATTAATTACTCTTAATAAATTGTTACGCTACGCATTCACTTTATAAAATTGGAGAGCTTGTGGCTAGTAAAGTGACTAAACCATCCATATGGGATTAGGAAAAAGTTTATATGAGGACGAAACTCTAAAATATCAACTTATGGCATACCTCAAAAATTCACTAGAAGATGTTGTTTTAATGCTGATCGACCTCAAGATGTATGGAAATGAAAAAAAATAGATTTCAAGTCTTGGAGATAGTGCATCTTGTCGAGTACGTTTGGTTCGCATGAAATTCTTTTCTAAAAAACATTTTCATATGACAAAATTCTCTCATGTGGTTAAGTGTGGAAATTGTTTGGGCAAATTACAAAAAAGCCCCAAGAACGCACTTTCTATGTAACTTATCCCAACCTAACTTTTTCTCTCACTTTTTTCCTCAAAACAAGCTTTCTATGCAAATACCCCAAGGGAAAAAGTTCATTTTTTTAGATGGAAATGCCCTTCCCCTAATCAAAAATCATTTTGACCAGATTTGACATTGACTTTTGAACCCAGTAGCACATTGCCATAGCGCACAAGTGCCGGACCGCCCTACCAGACCACCTTTTACATAGTGCCGGAGCCTTGAAATCCAGTATTATCTACTGCCAGACCACCCTTTGCAACTGTCGGACCGCCCTTTACAATTGTCGGACTGTACTTTGCAACTGTCGAAACGCACTTTACACAGTGCCGAAGCCCTACTGCCGGATCATAATTTACACAGTGCTAGAGCCCTACCGCCAAATCGTACTTTACACAATGTCGGAGCCCTACTGCCGGATCACAATTTACACAGTGCTAGAGCCCCACAGCCAAACCGCACTTTACACAGTGTCGGAGCCCTACTGCCAGACCGCACTTATACAGTGTCGGAGCCCCCATTTTGTTGAGATAGAGGAGAGAACTTACACAGTGCCGGAGCCCCTAATTTTTTGAGATCGAGGAGAGAGAGGCGTGGGTAAGGTAAAAGTAAGGGAGGGTAGTTTAGACTTTTATTATTTTTATTTAGTTGGGGGGTATTTGCATAGAAAGTGTATTTTGGGGGAAAAAAGTGAGAAAATGTTAGGTTGGGGTAAGTTGCATAGAAAGTGTAGTCCTGGGTTTATTTTTATAATTTTCCCAAATTTTTTATATCAATTAGTTGCCTATTGGTGAGAAAATGTGCGCTAAGACCAATTGTTACGAAAATATTTCCACACTTAACCACATGATAGAGTTTTTTCGTATGAAAATATATTTTAAAAAACAATTTCACATGAACAAAACGTGCAAAGTGTTATCTAGACCGTCAATTTCCAAGATTTTAAAGTGTTAATAGATCCAATCGATCTACATTATTTTTAAACTTTACTATCACAATAGTTTATAATATTAAAACAACATATTTTGGCACTCTTTATAATTGATTAGGACCTCAGCCTTATACAAACCACACCCAATAGATAATGGAGTGGGTCTATCACGGTCAAGGAGCACAGATTTGCATGCTCACTCGAAGGGGCTAAAGAGCAATTTAGGGGAGTTTTATAGTCTAAAGTTTTTGGATTTATCTATTAATCATTGAATGAATTTTTTTTAAAAATAGATTTTGGAATTTTAAATAGTTAGTTATGATGATTCCAAAACTGAACCATCACTAATTCTAAAACTTTATTTTTTAGAAAATTAACAAAAAAATCTATTTTCTTTTCAACATTTTATAGTAGCAACATATATTTTATACTTTGCACTTTAGTCCCACTTTTTTTAATCAAGAAAATTATATTTAAATTTAAATTTTGGTTATCCATATTTCTTGCTATCACCCACTTGTGAAAATATTAAAAATATAGTCAATTAAATAAAATAACCAAAATACGTCTGTAATTTTTAAAAAATTAGAAGCATTTTAGTTATTTTAGTTATTTTATTTATTTATAATATTTTTTTTTAACAAATGTCAGATCATGAGAAGTATCAACTCCTTAAATTTGACATCAAGCAGATCTATGAAGAAGTAAAATAAAAATAAAAATGCACGCAATCAAAAGTGGGACAAATGAATGTATTAAGAGCGCATATACCATGCTACCTAGGAAGGATAATCCAAAGACTTAGTTGGGAGGATTTTTTTCAATCTAAAATTTGGGGAATCAATTAAAAGTTACTAGATGAATATTCTCAAAAAGAGAATTTGAAATTTGAGTTTTCTAACAATTTGATCTCACCATCCAAAAATTGGATGGTCACTATTCAATCTCGAGACATTAGTTTTCCAGTGTATAGAGGGCACAATTAAGAAATATCTTTGTTGGAATTAATATATGCGCTGAAGAAGTTACATCCCCAAAATTAGGTCTTCAAATTAATTTTAAGTGGGTGAGGCAAATATCTTTTGGGAAGTTTAAAAGTTACAGGACTATATTTAAGTTTAGAGTCATGATCCTATAGGACCCTCCTCTACCCATGTGTGTAGGACCCTAAAGGATCACCATTAAAGTTGGTACGGATTTCTAAAAAAATTATCATATTGGTGTGAGACTTGACATTTCTAGATATTTATGCCAACTTTAATGGTTATCTTTAAGGGTCCTACACACATGGGTGGGAGAGGGTCCTATATAATCATTTCTTTTAAGTTTAAATACTAAAATATTTGAGAATTTCCCTAAATATTCTAAGCAAGTTATTTATTATTATTTGCCCTTTAAATTTGAGAATTGGACAGGTTGAAGAGGATATATTTGCAAAATTTATAGGGAAAATATCTGCATACCCCTATTTTTAGGTTTCATTCCTTAATAAACCCAATGTTTCAAAAGATATCTTCTAACCCTTGACCACTTTAAACCTATTTTTTAACCTAAACAAATATGAGAAAGACATGCTCTTTCTATACCTAATCATTTCTCTCTTTTCACTTATATACCTCAAATTTCTCTCTTTCTCTCTCTTATTGTGTCTCTCATACTCTCTCTCCTCCCGATAACCTCTCACCTTCATGAAACCCTTCTCTCTCTCTAGAAATTTAGAAGTATGGCTTTTAGAAAAGGCATATCTTTTTAGATTTGTTTGGCCTAAAAAAATAGGTTTAAATTAGCTCAAGGGTTAGAAGAAATAAAATCTACTATTTTTATGCTCCAAGATATTTTTTAAAACCTTGGTCATATTGTGAAATAAAACCTAAAAATAGAGGACATGGAGATATTTTCGCAAATTTATATATGGTCTGCTTCTAGTTTGTATTTTAACCTAGGTATAAAATGCTCACGGGGGAGCGTAAAATTATTTAGACAGAAAAAGGGAAAGGTTGCTAATAATTTTTTTAAGGTTATTTTAAAATCTATTTTTATATATAATTAGAAAATTTTAAACTTCAAAAATGGTTAAAATCAAGTAGATGTATAAATATATGAAAATCTTGAAAATGGACGGTCTATATAATATGTTGCAATATGCACTATTTTTTTGACTCAAATTTTCTTTTATTTATATTCATACATATCGATGTCGAGAAGATCAATTAGATTCAACAATAAAACAAGGAAAATTTTCACAAATGTACTTTAATTTTCATCTATTTATAAAAAAACCCCAAACTTTTATAAAAACCTCGTCCACACCCTTTTTCTTTAATTTTCGTCAATAATTTTTCTTAGTCAATTAATATTACAGTACTTTAAATACCGTAAAATCTAAGCTATATTATACAACATTTTAACTACCCTATAAAATGCCTATAGGTGGTATCTATCCATAACTGATGGTGTTCATCCTTAACTGCTAGTGGCTATAAATACATCAAATAAATACCAAATCTTATCATAATCAATAGATATGAACACCAATAACATTATCAATATATATCTCTACATATGGATGCCTAGCATATTTAGGTCGTACCTATCCATAACTGATGGTATTTATCCTTAATTATTATTGTGGATAAATATATCAGATAAATGCCAAATCTTATCGTAATCAAGAGGTATGAAGACCAATAACCTTATCAATATATATCTCTACATATATATATCCATATTAATAGGTATCTAATATATATATATACATATATATATATATATATATATATAGAGAGAGAGAGAGAGAGAGAGAGAGAGAGAGAGAAAGAGAGAGAACTAAATAAGATGTTATATATCTATGAAAAATTATAAAGTACTATGAAAAGATGAATAATAGACAACATTCCAAGTTCTTATATAAATTTAAACTGCATAAGGAAAGAAATTGAAACACTTACATGCAACACTTGCAAAAACTAGAAAAAAGCTTCCACTCTTCAGGACAATAGCTGGATAGACGATCCCAGTGACAATCACACATATATGGTTCGCACAGTACTCAAACACTCGAACCCCTTTAACTCAAGCTCATAAGACACTCAAACATTCAAACATTCAAAAACTCACAAGGCAAATCTCAAAAACTCACAAGACAAATCTCTTTCCCCCTCCTTCGCTCTCTCCCTCTGCTGAGGAACCCCTTCTCCTTTTATAAGCGTATGGCGGACTTCAAATTATTATCTTAGGTCAGTAAAAGCAAGTCTTCATGTGAAGATGCTTCATGTGAAGATGTCGGTGAAAAGGTATGAACAGTGCTTTGAGCTAACCGAAAGATATATATATATATATATATATATATATATATATATATATATATATATATATATATATATATATATATATATATATATATATATATATATATATATATATATATATCCACATTAATATGTATTTAATGTATATCATGTATATTCCATATGGGTGCGGTTTGTATAGAGCCTAGGCTCTAAACAATCAAATTAGAGCCTACTTTCAAATAGTGTCGAGAAATGTGGTTTCCATGTTGGAAATCTTTTTGATAGCCTTAAAATATATTTTCATCTTTATTTATGAAGTTTAAAGCTTAAAAAATAGTATAGTCTGAGAGAGCTATGAAAACTTGAAAATCTTGAAAATTGATGGTCCAAAAATGCGTTAGAAAATACACTATATGTTTTTTTTCTCATATCCATATATCTTGATGTTGAGATAATCAATTTAAGAATATTTAGGCAACCACTTCTAGGGTCTGTTTGATAACTGGAAGCAAGTTCAACAACTGTAAATTGGAAGTTTTTAAGTTCTGTGAGCTTAAAAAGTTCCTGGTTTCTGTGTTTGATAACTTCCCTGGGAAGTTAAGAAGTTCTTGGTTTCTGTGTTTGATAATCTCCTAAGAGGTTAAGAAGTTCCTAGTTTCTGTGTTTGATAACCTCCTGAGAAGTTAAAGAAGAACTGGGTATTTGTATTGGATTAGAAAAAAGACCGGCTTTCATCCCAATAGCAAGAGTTACATTTTTCATATGTCCACCACTAACACTACATGAGAAAATTGCATTTTGGTTTCCAAACTGGCTTATAGTCCTTACTAAAACAAATATCATGGGGAAAATATCACTTGAAGTTTTCCAAAATCAGTGGCAGTCATGTAATTTTTATAAAACGCATATCATTTTGAAGTTTCCTAAATCAGTGGTAGTCATGTAACTTATTTTCTGTTTCTTTTTTTTGTAAAGAATAGGTGCACATAGTTTCTTTTTTTGCAAAGAAGTATGGACATGCATGAAGACAAGCAAAATCCATAAAGAAATGTAGTCTACCTTTATGAGATTTGTAGTCTCTATCTGATTCTTGTAACAATTTTTTGTTTGCATGATTTTGTGTTTCCACGATTTTGTTTTTGTGCATTCACTTTTTCAATATATTTTTTTTGACAAAATATATGGTACTTATAAACAGTGAAAATAAAAATGCAAAATGTTTTATATCATGGCATTGGAACCAAAAAGATCTTTTCAAAAAAAAAAAAAAATGTAAAATGCATAATAGAATAAATTCACTAATCAATGAACATTTCAAGATTTGCATGGTATGTGGCCTAATGGATAAACTACGATTAAAGTTTATATGCAAGACACTTGCGGTCAAAATATTGAAACTCTATGGAGGCATTACATGTTTTAGAAAAAGGATGTATAATATCTAATGCGCTACAGAAAACTATACTCCATCGGGGTAATCCACATTTGATGAAATTATGAGTGGTGATGAAGAAGTAGGACCACCATTGTGATCATATCCTGCTCTAGGGGGTTCTCGTCCCTCTTTTATACCATTTATCATTTTATTGGAAGAAGACCATCCCATGGAATATACAACTGAGTAGCAATTGTATATATTACACACTTCCATTCTAGAGATGTAATAACAAATCATAACATGTAATAACTTCAGCACTGATGCATCTGTATCAAGCAACATTCACAATTTATGCGCACATAAAAAGAAAACTATGTACAAAACCAGCCCATTCAATAATTAACATGTAATAGTTTAAACATACATAATTCAAAATACAAGAACTAAGAAATCAACCCATTCAAATACACATGCACAATACAAGCAGTACAAAATCAACCCATTCAACAATAACCTGCAATAACTTGAGTGCTACATATATTCAGCACTGATGCCTTTGTATCAAGCAGCATTCATAATTCTTGCACCCATAAACAATAACCTGTAAGAAATCAACCCATTCAAATACACATGCACAATGCAAGCAGTAAGAAATTAGCTCATTCAACAATATCATTCAATAACTTGACCACTACTTATATTCAATATTGAAGCATCTGTATCAAGCAACATTCACAATTCATGCACCCATAAAGAAAACCATGTACAAAACCCCATTCAACAATAACCTGTAATAGTTTAAACATACATAATTCAAAATGCAATAGAATAAACACAACATAAAAATTTCATATGAAATGCAGAACAATATTTAATTACAAGTGCTAGTGACTTAGGTAGGCCTCCCACAACTGCTTCGTTATGGCATCTCGTAGATTGACGCCAACGTCATAATCAACATGCCCCTAAGTCAATTGCGAAAAACCATCATCTCCGTTAATTACAAGTTGACTCTCAACCCTCCTTCAAAAACGTAGCTCCCTTCTGCTATCGGCTCCCCGAGTCATCATGATGTAGTTGTGCAATATTGCACATGCAATAACTACATCAACATGTGTTCGTAAAGAATACTGTATTTGATTCCTGAGTACATGAAATCTAGCCTTCCAAAGTCCAAACCTCTCCACCACATTTCTAAGCATGGAATGCCACTTGTTGAATAACTCTTTGTGATTCTAGAGAGCTCATGGGCCTGAAGTAAATTCGTTTAGATGGTAACGGACTCTTCGATATGGTCCTATGAAACCACGAATAGTAGGATACCCACCATCTACAAGGTAATATTTTCATGTACCATGTTTGTGCAATGAGTATATTGTAAGGCCAAATATTACACTAGAAATATTGTACAAACTGAAGCAACGAAACCTAGGAAGGAATGAAGTTACCCACAAGCACTGCAAACCTACTGCCTTCATTACTAATTGCGTCATATAGGACTTTAGAATCTGATGTGGATCCTTCCCAACCTGCAAGTACATAATGGAAGCACATATCGAAACCAACCACATCCATAACATTCTGGCTTAAAAAACATTTCTGTTTCAAAAACAATTATGCAATCGACTACGAACTCGAGTAGGGACATGAGTCCCATTAATAACTCCGACACAATCCTATTAAGATAAAAAAATCAACATATTATATATTAATTCTCAATGGATGTGAGAATAATGTAAATTATTTGACACTCGCATACCTTGAAATATGGATAAAATCGTAGTGTATCACTAGCAATGTGGCCTGATGTTTCATTGCTTGTTGGTTGCAAGAACATGGGTTCCAATTGTAAGATGGCTTGTAAAATTCTATGGAAGTACTAACTTATGGTCTGCCCTGAATGTTGGAACCGTTCCTGGACCACCCTATTCTGTTGATCGTGTGTGACGGTACTTAAAAATATGGCTACTTGTTCATCAACTGTCAAATATCTTGTATCTGTAATGTTTGTCCTCTGCTTTAACAAATTACATAGATTGATAAAAGCACAACTTTCCATTTGTAATTGGTCGAAGCACTTACGAGGGTGCCCTAACAACAAGTATTGGATATAATTGGCCTCAGTAAAAATTGAAGTATGAACACGCCTTCTCCTCTTTTACGTAGTGATATACCAACATATAATGCACCACATTATATATGTAAGATATAAGATTACCACCAACCGACGTTGTTGGGGATCCATAACTAGAAATAGAAGAAGGCACCCACATTAAATCAAACCATAATATGAAAGAAGTCATCCACATCCATAAAGAAAACCATGAAGCAACCTTTGACATTAAATTGAAAGAAACCACCCACATTATCCAATACATATTTATAAAATGCAAACCATAAAATAACCTCTATCAAACCATAATAAGAAAGAAGCTATCCACATCCATAAAGAAAACCATGAAGCAACCTTTGACATTTTATTGAAAGAAACCATCCAAATACAAATGAAAGAATTTATCCAATACATATTTATAAAATGCAAAGCATAAAGTAATCTCTATCAAACTATAATATAAAGGAAGCCATCTACATCCATAACGAAAACCATGAAGCAATCTTTGATATTAAAATGAAAGAAACCATAGAATTACAAATGCAAGAAGTCATCCACATACATATTTATAATATGGAAACCATAAAGTAAACATAGTCAATCAAGTATTTAGAGGTGTTTCATCTCTTCATCCAAGTAAGCCCTTCGTATCCTTGGATCCAGTAAGTTTAATAGCATCTCTGTCTTTGTAGGATCTTGGAAGATCCTTGCCGCCATGACAAAGACATCATCACCAACTTCACCTGCTTTCCACATGTCTTCAACAACCTTTAAGGCGTCTTTCCTAACCTTGGACGGAACATTTACCACAGGAGTACCGTTGTTACTTGTGGTTTCTCGTGCTAGCATTTTAATGTTATCGGCCACCTCTATCATGACTTTAGTCATGGAGTCGTTGAAAGTGGGTTGCTTTGATCGGCGTTGTGTTTCTATAGGAGTATGGGACCGTCGTCTTTTTTATCCAAATGATACTGGGTCATCAGACGAGGATGAGCTAAATTGGACCTGGATCATTAGAGAATGGAGTTTCGGGCCTTTCTGGCTCAATTGTAATGCCACCCCTAATCGATTTGTACGTCCCATCTGTTGTGTTGCCCTCATAGATCTTACTTAGGAGCGAATATTTGGGCAAAGTCTTGTTATGGTATTTATTTGCCCATGCATTCTCCTACATATAAAAAGATGATAAATTATTTTTATCGATATTCGTATTTTAATATATTCAAAAATTTTAAAGCCTATGCAAATGAGTAATTGCATACTGCTAAGTATTCAATGCAAATAACACTCTCCGCTGTTACTATCCTCCTCCTTGCATCCCATCCAAACCCGGATACATTCATAAGTTTTTTAATGTTATTGTACATAGTTTTGAAGAACTTATACTTGTTCTTTAACCTACTTTCCATGTTTAATGGCCCAAATTTAATTGTCATTGCTTCTACCATCCGTTTCCAGGATCCTTTTTAAAGCCTTCCCTCTTGCCTTGGATACAGCCCTACTCTCCTTTTCCATAAGTTCAATGAAATGATCATCTTCTGCATGTGTCCATTGCAAGTTCCTCTTAGATCCTATATTCTCATTCTCTATGCTTGATGATGTGTTTGGATCCATTCTAAAATAGGGAGAGAACAAATCTATTATATTCTATATAATCATATGTTGTGTGCTCTCTCTCTTACTCTCTCGGCAAGATTATAATGGTACACGGCATTTGAACTTACATATAATAACCTGTAATAGTTTAAACATACATAATAAAAAATACAAGAACTAAGAAATCAGCCCATTCAAACACACATGCATAATGCAAGCAGCAAGAAATCAGCCCACTCAACAATAACCTGTAATAACTTGAACATTACTTATATTCAGCACTGGTGCATCTGTATCAAGTAACATTCACAACTCAATGATATTTAAAAATGTCAATGGAGGACCCATGGCGTACTCATCCACTACCAAAGGAGGACCCATTGCGTAGTGGCCAGAATCATAAGCATTAAAATCAGATAACAGAAATGCAGTATCCACTACCAATGGATGACCCATTGTGTCGTGCCCAGAATCATAAGCATCAATATCATAAATAGAATCAGATAGTATTAGTGTCACATAAGGGCATTTCCTGTAATTTCAAGCAATGACATCCTATCAAAAACAGGGTCATAACTCTCAATTTATTTAGAATTTAAAGATAGTTTCAACATCAATTTTATTTTAAACATAACTATCTTTCAAATAATGGTGGTTTGAGAGTAATTGGACCTTATTTGGCCCCTCAAAATACAAAAGAACAGAGACACTTCATCTGAAAATTGTTGTGTAGTAAAGACGATGACATATATTTGAAATTCTGTCCATAACTCGAAATCAAGAAGGAATTGCCAAAAGTGCTAAACATGTGAGTTCAAGCTAACTTATAGAATTTTCAAATGGCAGTGGTTAGGACGAAAATGGGTTCCATTTGGTCATTAAAAACTAGTCCCAACAGATGCGAAAATTCTGAGTTTCTGTGAAATCTGTCAACAGTGAGATCCACACTTTTTAGAATATAAATCTCCAATTATGCAGAATTTGAACAAGACTAAAATATGAAATTGTAGTGCACTTGTGTATCTTGCAAATGGCTATAATTTCAAGTCTTTTGGACTTCATTTGGCTAAACAAAACTTCAGTGCATTTCTGGAAATTGGTAGGATCTATCAACATTGACATAGGTGCATAAAATGAAGCACAACTTTCAAATTATTCAAAATCTCAGCTAAGCCCAAAAATAAAGATTAAAATAGACTTAGATATCTTTCTAATGGTGGCAATTTGAGGAAATTCCGACACCATTTGGGGGGCCAAACATGTATTACAAAATTATGCACAGTCCCTAGATTTTCATGTCACAGTCATAGCATGCTTTAAAGATTTGTTCATAGCTTCAAATTTTCATTAGATACATATGCCCCATTGATTCACAAGTTTTTCCCCAATAATTTGAAGGGTTTCATTATTCATTTCATCATACAAAGGCAAGCCATTGTTGCTCGAAAAATCATAACAAAACAAGCACAGTGCCATTTATCATGATAATCGATTTGCCCTTAACTCATGCCAAATCTTGTCATAAACTTCTCTCAATTTTCATTAGATACATATAGGCACATGATCACAGATTTTTCTATGAAAATCAGGAAGATTTGGGGCTTACTCAGGTCATGCAAAGACAAGCTATGTTGCTGGAAAATCACAGTGTAACAGTGTGCATAAACTTTCATTACACATGCTCATTTTATGTGTAAGACAGTCTAAAGAATTAGCCGATCCCAAATAGTTGGGAAAAGGCTCTCACGATGATGTTGAGTACAGTCTAACAAGTAACGACTAAAAAGAGTTCGAGATGAAATTTCGGAATTTTTTTTCATAGTTCTGACAAGTCTAAAATTCAATATTAAATAATGACTGAAATTGATCAAATTCCTTCTGAGATAAACAAAACACTCAATTTCAGTACGAGAAATCATAATGCAGTAATGAAGAATCAGTGTAAAACCACTAGAATCATGGATTAAACATGAGTACATGAAACTAAGAACTAATATCACAACCAAGAGAGCTATTCCACCACAAAAAGAGGAAAAAAAAAAAGCAGAAATGTAGCATAAGCTAAGAAACAAGCTTAAATTTCGCGTAATGACTCGAACATACCGATAAAACCCTAGAAATTTCCAATGTTTAATCTCAAATAAAAGCTTAAAAATCAATTAATTGATCAGAGAGAATCTCAGAACGCCCTAGAAATGGTTAGGGAGAAGCCCTAGATATAGTTTTGGTTTTCATGTTCAGATCTAGGAGATCCGAGCTCAATCCAAGTTTTCGAGAGATGAAATTTACAGGAGTAGGCTCTTTGGTACTGGTTAAAATTATGCTTTTGTAAAAAAAATCTACTTCTATTTTAGCCTTATTTTTTTTTGTTAAAAAGGAAACGAGAAGGGAGCTGTAAAATAGTTCTCAATTTCTCATTCTCACAAAATTCAAAAGAAACAGGTATGTGTGTGATTAGAAGTTAACCATGGATTGTCATTAGTCATGGGCGTAGTCACATCACTGATGAATTAAATAAATATTAGAGCTTTTTTTTGTTTTTTGTTTTTTTTTCTTTTTCATTTTGTTTTCTTTGTATTAAGGGCACGATTTCTATGAGATTATGTAGAAATGAGTCACATCTTAAAAATTTATTTTTGAGATGGGTTTTTGGACATAATTTTTAAGGACGTGTAATCTCTAACATGGAGATCATGAATATAATTTTACTAAGAAAACATTTGAACCGTTAGTTTCATTTGTTTTTAGATGGACCACCTATTTGCATCCATCTTTAAGACGGTTGCTTTATATCTTGGGATTGCATACTGTACAAATGCGATCTTGTGCTCATATCTCAAGATTAACCGGTAACCCAATAAGGCCACCCAATTTTGAAACAAAGTGCTATGTAGCTCTCTGGTCGAGGAACTATCTTTTACTCTGCAGGAAAAAGGTCGTTGGAGGTCTCTTCCCTACATGAGCAGGCTAGAAAAACCAAAGAAACTCTCTCTTTCTCTCTCTCCACAAGCATCTCTCTTTTTTTATCGATTTTACCAATTTTAAAAAAAGAAAAACCTCAAAAAAAACCCTTCATAAAAGCCCTTCAAGTACAATCAATTTACCATTTGCATGAACAGTTTCACAAAGGGCATACTGAAGTTTATGTATTGATAGATTCATAGAACATTAAACATTCATAATTTACCAAGGAAATTCACATCCAATACACAAAAGCTACATCAGTAAATTCATCATAGAAGCACTCACATAAGATTTCAAAACCAACCCAATTTCAATTTCACAATACTTCAATTTCACCAGCACACACATGCGTGTGTGATGTAAGAAAGAGACAACATGGTTATTTCTAGGCATTGAACAAATTCTATATTATACGCATTAATCAACAGCCATGGAAAGAGAAGCCCAAAGTACAACAACATTCGATAAATGAAAAAAAATCAAATGATCAATGATCAAATAACATGACCCCAAATAATCGAATAGAACCACTAAGTTCCAGCAAACATTAGGGTGATGAATGGATGATTAGGAGCAAAGAATAATCACCATTCATGAGATATCTTCTCTACCCAACTAGCATTTACATTTAAGAGATAAAATCAAGTTTATGACAAACATAAGTTACATTTAGTCAAGAAACTCGGGATGGAAACAATTTATCAGTACCACAAAGATAATCTGAAAAATTCTAAAATTTCATCTAACAAGTAATGATAAAAACGAAACAAGTTATAATTATAGTTAAGCCTCTTCAAGCAATGCGAACTAAGCACCTCAAATGTTATTACGTAATATGTCTGCCACTTAAGTCATTTGTCAAAGAAATGCAAATAATGACCCACATGAATTGGTTAAAGTTTCCCATATCTACACAGATTTTCCCACTGGTAAAAAATAACAATTCTAAAAACATGAGAAAATGATTCTTCAGGTTGCAATTATAGCATACAAGAACCTCCTGGCAGCCAAGAAACATAAATACATAATAGCTCCATATCGCTGAATTTCTACCACAAAATATAAAAAAGGGTCATTAATTCCTACAAGTCAAGTTTTTGAAGTTCTAAATAAAACTAGAGAAGCCTGATGAAATTTGTTTGTTTGATGGTGAAGACTCGTGAAAATGAAACATTTAGGCAAGTTTCCCCGAATTTTTTTACCAAAAGCCAGATAAAATGGATGAGTTGAGACGAGGTGTATTGTTTGCAAAAAAACTTGATGGGTCCTAAAAGTTCCACAACATCATACGATCCATGTAGCATAAAACTGGAAAAAAATGGACAGAATCGAAAAATAAATAAAGTTCCTCAATAAGAACATAAAATTTGCAAAGACAGACTAAAATGTTCCAAGGAACCTGCAAGTCCCACATTGATTTGATTCTAAGTAGGGAATAGATAAAATGGGTCTTAGGGGGAAAAAAAAACTTTTAAAGATAATATTTGGAAAGAAGTCTTAAAAACCCTGAAACTTTTTGGAAATAAGCCTTAAAACCCGATAAAATTAATGGAAAAAATTGCTGAAAATACATTTTTTTTCTATGTTTGTCATCTGAAATATATGCGATGGGCACAATCAACTCCCTATAACTCAAGTTCTCTAAGTTTCTAATCTAATCACAGTGAAATAGAAGCAAACAAAAAGTATGTTTCCCAACCAAGATCTTTTACCGTAGAAGGTATGGCTTAGTAGTTGCAGAATCGGCAAATCGTATCGAAAAAAGAAACCCCAATCCAACAAAATGGAAGAAACAAAGCCATAAATAGAATTCTTCTTAATCAAGCTCTTTACAACAACTAGCGTCCCAAGAATTGTAGATGCAGAAGGCATAATATTTTGAAACCAAAAGAAAAAAGAAAGAAAAGAATAACAAGAACCAAATTCAAGAACATGCTAACTTTCTCACAAAAAAGAACCAAATGCAAGAGAACAAATACACAAGAAACACTTTTTCATACAAGCTCTGCAATATAATGCCCCTACACTTGTAGAATTGGAAGTAGAAGCTACATAAAAAAATAGAAAAAACTAAAACCAATAGTGAATTGCAAGATATACGAACCCACAAAAAGCTTTTTTTATTTTTTGTTTTTAAATCAAGCTCTGCATTGTCAAAAGTTCCTAGGAGTTGCAAATGAAATTGAGAAGAACCTAGACTAAATAATAATAACGATAACCCTAAAAATAAAGAACAAGAAAGAAGTAAATGAATCCATGAAAATAATTCTTCTTAATCAAGCTTTGCAATTGCAAAAACTATGGGCCAAGCATATGGAAAATGAGAAACTAGAAGATGCACAGACAAGAAAAACCCTAGAACTAAAAAAAGGTGGTACTTGCTAAAATTTGGTAGAGAGAAAGATCAGAGATCCACCATGAAAACACATACACACACTCTCTCTCTTTCTCTCTTTAAAGCACTCACTTTCAAAAGCACTCTTTCTCTCTCTAAAGCACTCACTCACTTTCAACAGTGTTTGTATAACGTTAGGTGCACAGGGCATTTCATAAGCAAGTAAAATCCATTACCCATTTTCAAACAGTAAAAAAAAAACAGAGAGAAATACAAAGGAAAAAAAATTAAAGAGACCCAAATTGAGAGTCAACAGAGAAAAAAAACCCCACAAAAAAACTTGTACCCTAAAATCATAGGGTATAATAACTCTAAGCTTCAAGAGCTCAAGAACAAACACAGAAATCAATAATATAGTCATTTGCTTTAAGAGCTCAAGAACAAACACAATGATCATTAACAGAGAGCATAAAGTGTATACCTCAAGATCAATGGCAAGGATCATAGGTTTGTTTGAGATAATGGCGTGCTGGGCTGGCTCAACAGCGAGATGTGAAGTTGCGAAAAGAGGGGTGCTCAACGGGGTGGGTGCTCAGCGGCGCAGAGAGGAGTGCTTAGTGGGGTGGGTGCTCAGCGGGGGGATGTGCTAAGAGATTATCGAAGGGGAGGAGTGCTCTAGGTTATCGAATGGGGAGGAAGTTTAGAGCTTCCTATTTGAGGTTCCAACTTTTGAATCACAACTTTTTTTACACGGGGGTGTGCGAAGATGAAAACTTTTAATTTGGGGTTCTCATTTTTATCAAACACGAAAAGTTGAGAAGTTCTCAACTTCGAAGCCACTTTCTATTATCAAATACGCCCCTAGTGAAATTTTTTAGGTAGACTTAAATTTGATTGGATAGAGCCTTGGATCTATATAAACTTTTTCCATTCCATATTATCTAATGTACTAAGATGCTAATAGCTTTTACGGTATTTAAAGAACCGTAATTTTATTTATTTATTTATTTATTTTTGTGGAGACGAAAATTAATGCACATTTGTAATAATTTTCATATTAAAAATAAAGACATTAGATTTACCTCTGCGCTCTCTCTCTCGACTTGGATCCGGCTGAATCCAGCCAGTCAAAACTCAATAGCTTCGTGGGGGAGATTTACCTCTGCGCGCAAAAGATATTTCTCTCTCTCTCTCTCTCTCTCTCTTCCTTGGACTTTCTACAGCTCAGGAAGCAGTCAAAAGACTGAAATACTTCTAAAGGGTTGATTTGCCTCTTCTCATAGCACAACTTGCATTTGAGTCTTTTGGGCCTTTCTCTCTCTTCTCTCTCTGACTTTCTCTCTGGAGGATGGACGCTCTGAGGAAGCAAGCGAGCAAATTCAGGGAGC
Source organism: Amborella trichopoda (assembly GCF_054954075.1). Classification (NCBI taxonomy): domain Eukaryota; kingdom Viridiplantae; phylum Streptophyta; class Magnoliopsida; order Amborellales; family Amborellaceae; genus Amborella; species Amborella trichopoda. The sequence goes on along the minus strand of NC_142337.1, from coordinate 15,449,361 downwards.
AGGTGGCAAAGCAGCAACAGGTGACAACTTTTAGATCTTCTAACTCACCGCTCTCCTCTTCGCCTTTTCAATAGTAGTTGAATCATTTGGCGCTCTTGTTAAATATGTCTATTCCATTTTGTATACAATTTATAAATCACCATGATTTAGTGTGAATTTAACAGCTACTGCTTAATTTGGGGAATCATGCTTAACTAGTAGATCAAGTTTTCTTCCAATGTTTGATTTTTTTTTTTTTGCTGGTTAAGTATTCGTTAGCTAGAAAATAAATGAACGTATATGAAAAATGACTTGATTTGGGGATAAATGAGTGAGTGAAGATGCAGACTGTACATTAAATCAGTATAATCCCTTAGAATAGGTGTTCTGATGTGTCATGAAAATTCTTTGGGGTGCACGAACCACAATCAGATCGATTACTGGTTGTCATGTTTTGCGAGAGAAGAAAATCGAGGACTCCTTTGTCGATCCCGTCTGGGGTTGAGGAATTCGTGATTCAAAGAAAGTTTAGGTTTTTTGTCTACATGGAATGAGCTTGATAGAAATTTTAAAAACAAATTATACAAAGACTTCTACAAGTGATTTTGTATGATTTTCTGATGATGATGCACCATCATTTTGCTTTGATATTAATAAATCCATTGATATAATTGATTTGCTATTTATCCAATTTCCATTCAATAAATGAATTACATAGAGGATATTAGCCGTCTGGAAATTTTTAACAGTACTATTGGATTTTCACTAATTTCCTGGACTCTATAGACACACATACATAAATACATAATGTATGTATGTATGTATATATATGATTTCATGAAAAATGTTCCTGTTGGTTATTGTGCTGTGGGCTATTTATTGTGAGCTTTATCCATTCTATCTACCAGCCATAAATACTGAAACACATGTAGAAGACTTTATTTGTTTATTTTGCAAGATATTGTGGTTATGTTAGATATGGCTGCTTGCATTTCAATGTGCTACTCTTAGATTTTAGGCTTTCTAGTCGTTGGAAAACTTTGTTTCTAGCTTGCCTCACTCCAATTGAGGATGAAGGTCGAGTTGTTGTGATACCAAAGGTTGCATTAGTCAGACGCTCTTGTGCATCTTTACTCATTGGTTCACTAGTCATAGAAAGTGTCATAGTCTCATGATTTTTGCTGGATTTATTATTTGGTAACATGATATAGGAGCCATTTCTTAGCTCTGTAAAAAGACTGAGCATATTTATATCCTTTCAACCGTATAGGTTTTAATAATACATTGATCTGTATTAGGTGCTGAAATGTTTGTCGTATTTCTTTGGGCAAAGCATGCATGATGCTATTTGAAACCATGTCCAACAAACTACAGCTTGTAAACAAAATTTTTCAATGAAAATTTGAAGTTGGAGCTGCTCTGTGCTTATCTTTGAGTAACTTTTGTTTTTCCTCGAAGTCTTACAGCCTATCTGAAGCAGGCATAGACCTGTGAAGCTATCAATGAGATGCATCTATTGATTGTTTGAGTTAACAATGGTTTCCATGAACGTTGTTCTTGATATTAGACTTCAATTTTCCCGGCTTGTGACACTGTTACCAGAGTATTTTCTGGTTTATTTTGTGAAAATTGCTAAGGAAGATAACTTGGCTCTTTGCCAAGTGATTCCTATGTGTTCTTCTAATATCAAATTCATTGAACCAGATTTGTTACTAGCTTCTATACATGTGGCATCTAGCCCTATTATACATCACATGTCAATGAGTTCTACCTCTAGGTACATTATACATTATCTCAATGATGCTTTAAACGAAGTTTGAAAGGCAGTCTTGGTTTTTCTGGTTTTGGTGGAGTTACTAGAGGAGTGCTTTGGTGTACATGTTCGGAATGCTGTGACATGTGTGGGGTGTCATGCTTGGAAGCATGTATGCATGTGCATTTAAGCATATGCTCAGGCTGTCCTGCATACAAGGGGCACCCTTGTTGTCGTCTTGCAAGGTGGTAACCCATGTCTACATTACCTTTGTAGTATAGTCAAAGGAGAAGGTTCCCTATCTGTATGGGCTCCAAAAAATTGCATAAAGTCACTCATTTTGGGTGATAGATATGTTTTTGTATTTTGCTGTTAGCCTATGTGATGTTGTCTGCTGGGGCTTTTGCTTTAGAACTGTTAGGATCCTGATGCTGGAAAATTTGAGGGAACAGTAAAATCAGCAAGAAACAAAGAAATGAAGCTAAACGCAAGCATAATTCAAAAGAAACCTTCTCCATACCCCAAATAGGGTTCCAAAAGCATAAGCTCTTCTCCTTTTCAATTTCAAAAAATCATGTGGAATTGTCCCCCACATGGTCCTACACACCTCTTATATATTATAATTTAATGTTCCACGTAAACAAAAAGCGTCCAAACAAATAATACATTGACCCATATATCCTAACTTAAACATAAATTTTGTAATGACAATTCTACATCCTGTTGATTTTTGATACAATATGTGTCAAAATCAAGAATTTCATCCTCCAAATCGAATACCCTAAAGTGATGTTCCCCACATCTAGGTCTTCTATTACTATCCTCATCACTCTACTCCCCACACGGAGTATAAAAGTGAAAAAGCTTGTACCCGAGATCCTCTTGGGTTGACAGATCAGCGTCTTGCGCATTATTGAAGCTTGCAAATTGCTGCACCAGCTTCTATACTTGCCTTTCAAGTTCTTCAATTCTGTCATCTGTGTGATCACGGATTGGATCCACAAAAATCCCCCATCTGCGGCTCCTTCTCGCTGTCATGGGTTCGTTGAAATCACAAACCTTAAGTAAATAATCAAAAAAAAATATTGCTCAGCAAGATCAAGGTTGTTTTGGCAAAACTTTAGCTAAAATCAGCAAATCCTAGACCCCCACAGCGCTACAATACAATACTTTTCGTATAGATTGCTGGCTCTGATACCAATTTGATACAGAAAAATTTGAGGGAACAGTAAAAAATAGCAAGAAACAAAGCTAAACACAAACATAATTCAAAGAAACATAGGGTTTCTTCTCCATACCCAATCCAAAAGCCCAAGCTTTTCTCTTTTTCAATTTCTAAAAATCCTGTGGAATTGTCCTCCCCAAGGCCTCACACACCTCTTATATATTATAATTTAATGTTCCCTGTAAACAAAAAGTGTTTAAACCAATAATACAATAACTTAAACATAAATTTTATATTGACAGTTTTACCACTGTGAATAGTACCCATGAACAGTACTCGTGAATAGTACTTATGAAGTAAATAAAATAAAATAAAGACCCTAGATTCCCTAAAAAACTGAAAAAACCCTAGAAATAAACCCTAAAACTAAACTATAATATCTATCCTTTAAAGTTGAGTAACAATAAAAATAAGAATAATTTTGCTCTCCATCAGATCCTCTGAATGTGCTTTTTAGATATAAAAGAATTTGGGCATTGGTGATCTCTTCCATTTTTCTTCCTTGTAGTTTTGGTGGTTGTAGTTTGGTATGAAGTTAACTTCATTTCCGTTTACCATGGTCTTTACCTTGTTTTCTCGACTTTCAGGCTGTAATTAAACAATTTACTTCGAGTGGCTATGAAAGCTCTGATGTAATGGTTACGGATGAGGCGGAATTGCAGAGACATCAACAGCTGGAGAAGTTGTATAGCTCCACTCGAACTGGCAAGGTAGATATGGTTTTCTCTTTTTCTGCATCCATTGTAAATAACATTACCTTTATACTAGTTGAGTTATATGAACTACTATTTCTTTAATTGGGAGATTTTTGTCTAGTCATCAATGAGCAATGCAACTTAAATACGAAAGCAATGTGATCACTCTCCAGAGAAAGAAGCTTAATTTGTTATGGATAAAATGATATGGTCCGAGAAGTTGTTGTTGTTCCTTTATAACAGTCCATCCATGACAAGTGTTGATTAAACTTCTAGTGGTCTAGGTCGGAGCTATGTGACAGAGGCAAACTGTAGTATTCCTTTTGTCATTCACATTCATGTAATATGCACTGCATGAAAGCACGATCTAAGTTGTCTGTATTTAGATACCTATGCTAAATGTTTTTTTCAGGGTAGTTTTTCTGTACTATGCGTAACAGTCAAAATTTGTTGCATATTTCTCTGGGTTAAGCAGTAAATTGCATTCATCTATTAAGGGCAAACGATATTCTATTGCAGTGGATTACTGTAGTTTGAGATGGTTATTTCAATGAATAATTTGATAGGGGCGACGACAACCACACTATCGTTGTACTTGATTCTGTTATTTTCTAATATAGTGTGATATTCCCACATCTTAGCAACTGAGCATATGCTTTTCTTTGAAAGAGTTTGGGGTTGGGGCACAATGACTTGTTTTATGGATGACTATCTCCATTGTGCTTCATCTATTTGCATTTGCGCCTATTTTCGACAGGAGTCCAAATAAGGAAATCTCTGGAAGGCAGGATGACATTCTTGACTTGCATAGAGTATTCTAGAATTATGTGCAATGATTACGAAATGTGAAGAATCTTGGAGAGGCACGTGCAATCTTTATTAGGTATGCCGATTATTCTGGATTTCCTAGGGAGGTTTTATTTTTTAAGAGAAGGGCAGAGAATTTTTAGAGACGTCTATAGAAGTTCTAGAGAAGTCTAAAGCATCCTTATATATATCTACATAGGAGTTCTGTAAAAGAACTCATGATCAGTTGGTGATTCATAAAGGGTTATAATCAAAGGGCCTTAGCATTTACAAGATGGTGAATGTCGTGAGTAATCGTCTGTCAAATGATTATAATTGGTGAAATCCTTCCTCAAATGATTATAATCATTGAATCTCCCACAAAGTAGATTTCCTATTGTTGCCTCTGTGTTGTGGCAGTGTGTGAGAACAAGTAGTGCTGATAAGTCTCCATGTGAGATGTATGCAGTGTTAGGCAGCAAGACCCCAAACATGTGATTACTTGTTCGAAGGCTTACTTGACTTGGTAAGCCGTTGCTAAATAGGTGCTGCACAGATGCGTGTAGAAAGGGAAAGACGTAGTAAACTACTTTGATTTCTCATGTGAGGAGCAAGTTTTGTGCTTGCGACGAAAGCAAGCTCTGAAACTGGCTCGTGGAAGAACCTGTCAAATGTCAAGTACAAGAAGAATGATATTAGGAGTATTGGAAGTGGTGGGAATTAGTCATTTGTCTTGTATAAGGTGTGAGTACTCCTGAAAGATCATCAAACAAAAAGGAATAGTTCACATAAGAAGCAGTGGTAGAGAATTTGCTGAAGTTATTGGAACTAGATCAAGTCTTTCAATGAGAGAGTTGTGCTCATTGGTTGACGAGGTTGAACTCTTAATCTAGTCTTTCAATGAGAGAGTTGTGCTCATTGGTTGAGGAGGTTGAACTCCTAGAAATAACAAGAATAGCAGCGTACTGGCAGTCAAGCAACAAATAAGGGAGCTCACTACTGTAGAGCCTTAAGAGAGTTGACATTAAAGTAGAGAAGAGAACAGTTTGGTAGGGTCTAGAGAGAGAAAGAGAAAGAGATGAAAGAAAATAAAGTTGATGATGATGAAGAAGGGAGAGAGAGAGAGAGAGAGAGAGAGAGAGAGAGAGAGAGAGAGAGAGAGAGGGAAAGTTAGTGGCTTAGGGGTCACTTGTGACTTCTACCCCTCCTATAACATTAAGTAATAAGCCCAATTATAACTTATGGACAATATTGCCCTTATATAGTGACATAAGACAAATAAAGACTAAACAAAAGGTAAATGATAGTTCTGTCCATCAAATACAATAAAGCTTATTCCTTTTATTTCCATCACTCCCCCTCAAGCTGGTGCATAGATATCAATCATGCAATCTGTAGACTTTACATGAGGAGTCTGAATGATCTTGGCAGCAACCTTCTCTCTGATAAATTGATAATCTACTTCAATGTGTTTAGTTATTTCATGAAAAACGTAATTTCCTGTGATATGGATGACTGCTTCATTGTCACAACATAGAGTCATGGGAAGCTTAACTCTTAACACCCAAATGGAAAATAACACTTTGGATCCATATTACTAGGCAGGTACCATGAGCCATTTCTATGTATTCTGCTTCAGTACTTGATCTTTCTACCACATTTTTTTTCTTGCTTTTCTAAGTAACTAGTTTTCCCAAAACGAAGGTCCCATAGCTAGTTGTGGATCTTCTATCAGTTTGGCAACCAACCCAATCTACATCTATGTAAAATGCAACATCAATCTCTCATTGATTTGAGAAAAGTATTCCTTTCTGTGGTGCAACTTGAGATATCTTAATATTTGTACGCAACATCAAGGTGGGGTTTACGTGGTGCATGCATAAATTGTCTGACCACGATAATCGCATAAGAAATGTTTGATAAAAGTATCCCTTTCCCTGGTGCTGACTTGAGATATCTTAATATTTGTAACAACATTAAGGTGTGGTTTCCGTGGTGCATGCATAAATTGTCTGATCACGAGTGATTATGAGATATTATGAGATATCTCAGCATCCAATAACAAACTTCATATCGTGCAATTTATCGTGATCAAACAAGAAATGTTTGGTCGAGTGATTATGAGATATATAAGATTGCCTACTATTTGTTGGTACTGATTAGGATCTTTTAGTATCTCTCCCCTTTATCCATGAAGTTCATGATTGACTTCCATAGGAGTATTGCAGGTCTAGATCCCAACATCCACCGTTTGTTGTTACAAGATTTTCTCTGGGAGATGACTATCCCTTTCTTTGATCTTGCCACTTCAGCAATACTTAAAGGGTCCTAAATCTTTGATATCAAACACTTTTCTAAAATAAGATTTAAGATCCTCAATTCCCTTCACATTATCCCCTATCACAACAATACCATCAACATATACAATAAGGGCTGTAATTCCAACGGTATCCTTCTTCACAAAGAGTGTATGATCAACTTGACTCCTTCTGAATCCAAATTTCAATAGTGCCTCACTGAATTTTTTAAACCATGCTCTAGGAGACTGTTTAAGTCCGTAGATTGCCTTCTTTAACTTGCAAACATTTCTTGTCTCCCCCGTATTCTGAAAACCATGAGGCATGGCCATATAGATTTTTTCTTGGATGACTCCATGTAGGAATGCATTTTTAACATCTAGTTGATCGAGTGGTCACTATTTATTTGCACTAATGTTCAACTTTGCCACTAGCGTGAAAGTCTCTTGATAGTCTCTAGCAGGTTTTTAGGTGAAACATTTTGCAACCAATCTTGATTTGTACCTTTCAATGGTACCATCGGCTTTGTATTTTACAATGAATATCTTTCGACATTCTACGACCTTTTTCCATCTTCCCTTAAGGAAGGTTAGTGATTTCCCGTGTATTATGTTGCTCATGTGCTCGCATCTCGTCACCCATCCCAGCTTTTCATTGAGGTTATGTAAGTGCTTCTGCAACACTGGAAGGTGTTCTAACAGAAGACAAAGCAGATATGAAGGCACAGTGAGAGGGAGACACAACATTGCACGATATGAAGTTTGTTATTGGATGCTGAGTGCAAGAATGTGTACCCTTGCAAATAGCAATAGGTAAATCCAAATTAAGATTCTTCGAGAGGGTGAAAGAGATACTTGGGTTAGGAACAGTTTCTGATTCCGGGTTAGCATTCGAGGTATGGTCGCATGGAACTTTAGGTTCTACCATTTTCTTCCTCCTAGTATATGTCTTTAACTCATTCTTTGAATGCACACCATTCTTTTCAGATAAATCGCTCTCTTTAGATAAAAGTAGTGTGGGAATAGTAAGGGGAACAATTGATGTTGTCTCTTCACTAAACTGTAACTTACTCTCCCCCTGAAGAGAGCACTCATGACCAGTAGAGAAGTATGGAGTATATTCAAAGAAAGTGACATTCATGGAGGCATAATGGACCTTGTTAATAGGATAATAACACACGTACCCCTTTTGATGAGATGGATACCCCAGATAAATACATTTGACAGTTTTAGCATCAAGCTTGTCCTTCTTTGGACCAATGATGTGGGCAAACATACACAACCACACCTTGAGAGGTACAAGCACCATGGGTGAGTTGGGATGAACAATTTAAATGGGAAATCTCCCTCAAGAACATGAGAGGGCATGCAGTTTATTAAAAGTGTAATAGAGAAACTGCTTCAAATCAGAAATTTTTTGGAACGTTCATTCCCAATAAGAGAACTCGGGTACTTCAAAAACTGTCGAGGTGTGTATGGACTATAGTTGCTGGAAACATTTGTGATTTCAAATCGTCTCTGGAATCGGAATCATGGTATCAGAAGTTTCGGAATATAGGAATCGCTGTCCGTACGATTCGGATTTGAGAAAAATGATTCTCACTATTTTGGAATCGCGATTCAAAAAATTAGGGATCGTGTTTCCTATTTGCAAGAATCGATGTCCCTTCATGTTGGAATCGCGTTTTATACCTATATGGAATCACACATGATCCTACTTGTTTCGGTGGTTGTTGGAATCGTGATTCTTAAAATTAAGAAATCGTGATTCCTAAACTTCTAGAATCGTTGTCCCCATCAATTTGGAATCAACATTCTCACCATTCCAGAATCGTGATTCTCCCCATATTAGAATCGGGATTCTCCCCTTACTAGAATTGCGAACCAATTCCCTCCAGTATATAAGAGAAGTATTCAGAAAATATATAAATTTACCATTACTACAAAATCGAATTTTGGTATGTATATACTCAGTCCAAGATTCCAAGTACTAATGTCAATCTTTATGATGTCTTTGTGGACAATCCCATACAATGGACTCGTTCTATCGATAACCCTATTATGCCTACAAAGTCTGGAGCTAGTCTACAACATACAAGGAGTGAGAACAAGGGCAAGCGCCATTTATCTCTTTCCTTTGAATTATAAAATAAGTACATGACATAGTAATTCTTCTTTGTTAAATGTAGTTTTGGGTCTTTTGACTTTTTAAAATTGAGTTATTCAATTTTTAGTCAATTTCTTTGATATTTAATGATTAATTTAACCTAAAACATCACACAAGGCCCTTCGCTCAAATCCTTCTCTTTTTATTTTACTTAAAGAAAGGCATTTTTATCCTCTTATTCAACTTGAAGAAATGACGGTGTCGATCATATATTAAATATTATTACATTAGTAGTTTACTACCCACACCATTTACCAAACATTATTAAATTTGAAGTAACATATTTTTTTTAGTATTATTTATTCTTGGTAAGAGTTCTTAAAAAGTAACATGTAATGAAGGATGGAAATTAGTAAATAAGAAAATAAAAAATTTAACATATTACTTATATTTTAAATTTTGATTTTATTGCCGTGTGCAACAGCTTCAAATTCTCTCATGCTCTCATACATGTTGCGCTCACTCATGATTGAGCACACATCGAAGGGTTTCTGCTCTCCTTATGCTCACATATTACTCATTTTAAATTTTAATTTTATTGTCGTGTGCAACAACTTCAAATTCTCTCATGCTCTCATACATGTCGCGCTCACTCATGATTGAGCACACATCGAAGGGTTTCTCTTAGGCTCTCATACACAGTAAAGAGGGAAAAGGGTTATACTGTAGTTTAGGGTCTTTGTGAGACTACTAAAACAATCAAGGTGGATGACAAGTTAACAGAAGGAGTAAAATATATGGTTCCCTTTCCCTTGATTGGAATAATAAAACAATTTTCTATTTTAACTGATTCATGACTAGAACAAGGGATATAAGACGAGAAAAAATCAGCCATACCAGTCAAATGTTGAGTTGCTCCATTACCATCGTTACTGATCTTTGGGCAGACTGAGAAAGGGTGTTCTTGCGGGTCAAAGCGATCCAATTTTGGTGCCAGTTTGTGTCACTTTCATTAATGAGTAGGTGGAGAATTTACTTGGCTGTCTTTTGGCTCATCTCCCTTGCAAAAACATCTCCACATGATGCTGCTTTGGGATCAAACAATATCAACTACTCATCACTTTTCATATGCAGCAGGCACCCAAATCACTCTTGGATCTTCCTTGATCTTGATCCTTTTTGTCCAACCTCTTGTTTGGATTTGAAAAGAAATGAGAGAGGATCGTTGTCTGTCAAATTTCAGTGCAAAAAGCCTCTGTTGTCATGCAGTCTGATTTATGCAGCTATCATTTTACGACCTTTGATTTGATCGTCAATTTCTTTCCCCAGTCTTGTAATAGTCCCTTCCACTATTTGTATGGGTCTATAGAGCAATGAAAGAGGAACATTTTCCCCAAATTCCAGCCAAAAATACGCAAAGACAAGGGAAAGTTGAAGAAAGAACGCCTGGTGGTCATGCAGTCTCTGTGCGGCAGCATGCCTGTTTGTGGACGGGTTGTTAGGGCAGTATGGACTGGCAGTTAGGGCTTTTAAAACCTTCAACTTTGCCTCTTCTAAAATTGGGTCAAACCAGGTCCAGAGGACCTGAGGGTTTGATTACAGCAAGCTTATAATGCCTTGGATTAAAACACCAGAAACTTTCACAAGAATCTGAGACCGTCATCTTCTTTCGTCAATCATCGGCTTGGGTTATTGAGGGCTCTCTTGGACCGTTGCGTCATCTAAAGTGGACCAAATGATATTGAAATGCCTCAAGTTTGATAGGTTTATCATGATGAAAATTTGAGATTCTTGAGACTATCGCCCTTTAACCACTGGCAACTATATTTCTGAAGTGGTCAATAAATACTGAAAAACGTTAGAAATATTGTAGGAATAGGAAGAATAACTTGAATATGTAATTTATGTGATAGTAGGTATTTCGTTTTTGGCGTTTCTCCTAATATATATGTTTTTTGAGTCATTGATATAGAATAACATATATTTTTCAATCTTTATTCATTAATATAATTAAAATGTTAAAATATTAAAATAAAATGGTCCAACTGATTCATTAATCCAACTGATTCATTAAATGCAATAGAACACAAAAGTGAATGCATTATCCCAATCGAATGAATTACCATTTAACACATAGTTGTTGGAAACGCTTGGGAACTCGAATCGTTTCAGGAACCGGAATCGTGGAATCGCGCCTGGCCAGAAGTTTCCCATTCTAGGAATCGTTGTCTGTACAATAGAAATCGCTAGGAACGAGATTCCTAATTTTCAGGAATCGAGTGTCGATTGAAATAGGTCCAAGTTTCATCCACATATGAAATCAAGATTCTGGCCTCCTTGGAATCGAGATTCCCATCCCCCTGGGTTCCACACTCTAAGTGTCAAGTTTCATGAATATGCGGACTCGAGTTTCCGTCATCTATGGAATCGAGTTTCCAACATATACGGAATCGAGTTTCCATCATTTATGGAATCGTGATTCTAACATATTTGGAATCGAGTTTCTATCATCTATGGAATCGTATTTCTCACATAGTTGGAATCAAGATCAGAGATCCATGCTGGTTTGAGATCGAGAATTACAATAGCATAATTGAGTTTCCGACATCATTTGATTCGAGTTTCTGACATATGTGGTACATAGATATGTTGTTGTGTAGAATTGTCAATCCATGTGTGTTGCTTTGTATGTTATTACATAATTTCAATATTTTATAGGCATTTAAATTGGAGGCGAATAAATAAAATTAGCATTATTAATAACCACTTTACATTCAGTATTTCATTACTAAGCAATGTTGTGAGGCTACACATGGTGTAAGATCACTTAAGCAGTCTTTTCAAATAACATATGAGCAAGATTAAGAAACCAAGGCAGTTTACATCACCGCAAATATAGGAAACATTATTCTATGGGCATTTAAATAATTTCACATAACATTTGGGCAAGATTAAAAAACCAAGGCAGTCCGCAAATATAAGGAACATTATTCTATAGGCATTTAAATCAGGAAAAAAAGAAGTAAAAATAACATTCCTAATAACAATTTTGCAATCGGTAGTACAGTACTAAGCAATGTTGCAAGGTCAGACGTTGTGCAAGTTCACTTAAGCAATTCAGATAACTATGAGCAAGGTAAAGAAAGTATAACAGTTTACATTAATGCAACTATGAGAAACATAATAAATATAACTAAAAAAGCAACACAATGTCATTAAATTCCTTCTAAAATACATGCCTTATAAATAATAATACTGCTTTCAAGTACACATGCTGCCTAATGCTATCGTTTGGGACCTTAAAGCATGATATCCACCAGAAAATAAAACATTACTTTTGTGGTTATTATTTACAAGAAACTAATGTTTTATACGGTGTAGATGATTCAAAACCTTGACGAAATGAGTTCCATTACTTGTAGAATCGTGTATCATTTAATATGGCATCAAGGGTTAAACCTCGTTAGAAGCCAGATTCAATCTATTTGGGAGCGTCTACCCACAATTAGGGGGTTCAAGTTTCTCTAGATCTGTTGGATCGAGATTTCGAAATTAAGGAATCGAGATTCCAAAACTAAGGAATCGAGTTTCCTTGGTTCCGAAAAATAGTTTTAAAATAAGTGTTGAATCGAGATTTTGAATTTAAGGAATCCAGTTTCCTTGGTTCTGAAAATAGGTTTCCACATATGTGAGGGATCGAGATTCGGAAATTAAGGAATCGCGTTTCCTACATTTCAAAAAAAAGGTTTTCACCTAGGTATCGAGATTCCGAAATAAAGGAATCGAGTTTCGTTGGTTCAAAAAAACGGTTTCCATGGAGTTTCCTTAACAGAAAAGCAGAACGGGTTTTGGAACCGGAATCGTGGGGTCCGAGGTGAGATTCCGGTAACTATGATTTAACACCTGAGTTAATTGTAGCATATAGGCGAATAATAAAGAGCCTAAAGTACTTCGCAAGTAATTCCAAACACCAAAGTTCATGTCAGAGAAAATAAAAGAGATATACACTCAATCAGACTCCAATTCATGTGCATGTTCGTCTCCTCTGTCTCCTACATTTGAAGCTGAACCATATTATCTCTGTCATTGTCCCCCTCATTTATATATTCTTTCTTCCTCCTCAGCCTTCCGCTGAGTTGGTGTAGTCCTGATTTCTGGAACTAATGTGCTTGTCAACCGAAATCTCTTCTTTGCTAGCCTACTGTCCGGCTAAGGGTCTTTGTTAGCCCCCAAAACCCATTTGACATCCAATTTTCTGTTGGTTCACAGTCCATTCACATCTAGCATCATGTTCACCTGAGACATTGGGGCTGGGTCCATTAGCTTCTGGTTTCTCTCCTCACATTGTATTTAAAATGTATTAGATAACTGATAACTTAATTTCCTTTTCTCTAGAATATTCCTCTTTGATATGGAGCTGTGATTAGAAAAAGGGGATCAGGCAAAGGAAAAAAAACTTACTTAACCAATGCCCAGTAGTTTTCTACTATCTGGATGCTATAATACTAAACAAAAAGAGATTTACTTGCTCAAATGTGTTCCATTTATGCTCGCAACTGGATGAACTGTACTTGAGGCTCAACACTCGAATGTGAGACGTAGATGTGCTGTGTCGCTCCCATAAGGCTGTGCTAAGACTTGGATTTTCTTTTGTTGCCTGCTTCATTCATCATGACCAAACACTGGTTGGGTACCTTAAACAACTACCATATGAGTTGCTATTTTGTATGGTATACCTCATTCTGGTTCTTTCCCTGAGCTAGTTGTTATAGGTGTGATGAAACAATAAATATATGCAACTGGCATTCATGTGTCTTGTGTGCATGCACGACTGTTTCACCTTCCATATGTACAAATACACAATGACAGCACTAATGCCTTGAGCTGTCACTCAGCTCCTCTTAACTGTTTTAGCATAGCTGAATCATTTATGTTCTTTGCTGTTTTTGGATAGTCTAACATGATTAAGGCCTACATACATCACAACCTTTTAAATCAGATGTTAGTTACCATTGTTCATTAGGAGCTACCAGATTATTCTATGCATGATTGTAGTTTCCTCATTTCATTAGGAAGTATGAGATTATTCTATGGAAATCGCATCTAGGAGTTTTTGTGGCTTCCGGGATGAAATTGATGCAATCGTCATTTTCAGGATTTGTTTTGGTCACCAGGACGAATCTATCATTGTTTCTTTGTTTTAGCCCCGGGATGAATTTGTCAGTTTCTCTTTGTTAGTTGGTCATTTTGGGATTTGTTAAGGTCTGTCTAAGGAATTTGGTGTAGAGACAAGTAATTTATTGTGTGAAATTTTCATGATTCCAAAAGTCAAAATTGTGTAGTTTTAGTGCATAGGAATTTGGCTTCATACATGGGAACTTGGGTGCAAGAAGTTGCATGCAAGTATGGGAAATAGGGCAAAGGGGTAATCTAGTCAATTTCACATTTTATTAAGGGTATTTTAGTCATTTTCTAGTTTCAGCAAACTGGTTTATATGTATGGAATTGCTGTAACAGTTAGCTACTTTTGTTGTTAACTTGATAATGAAATTCTTCTTCCTCCTCCTTGGTATAGAGAGGGACAGAATTCCCATCCTTGTGTACCACGAGTACCTTAAGTTAGAAGGCCATCCTTGTGTACTGCGAGTACCTCGAGTGGCAAGAGTAAGGGCTGAAGATCCCTTCCTCTTCATTCCCTTGATCGAGATCAAGGAAGCCGGGTCGTTGTTGCACAATCGGCCACAGATCTTTTCTTTCCAGTGCCAGTTTATCACCACAGTCAATTGGTAGTTAGCATTGTTCATTCAAAGCTTACAAAATGCACTTGAAAATGCTTATTTTTTAGTTCTGTTCGGTTGTATTTACTATGTATTTCCAATATTTGTGGGCATGCATTTGTTTGAACTTGTGTGATTGCATTGTCCTTCAGTCATGTATATTCCTCCATTGTTGTATGTTTAGAACTCTGTAACTACGTGGATCTTGTATGCTCACATCTATAGGATGTTTTTCTTATCAGTCTTTTGTTGTAATTGGCATTGTTGGTACACTAAGATGCAGAGATATTTGCAGCTATTGAACATAAGGAGTTGTTTGTTTATTCTGCCTTATTATTGGTGTTCTTATTATGTCCAAGAACATAATTTAGGTTTAAAACCTCGTGTCTTTTGTATTTTAAGAACTTCAATTGAAAACAGAGTTTTTGCCACTTGGATATTTTTGATAAACTATTGGAGCCAGCATCTATAATAGCTTTTGCTATAATGATAATTTGCAATGTTACTCTGATGCAGAATTTTCAGAGAGACGTACTCAGAGCTGCTGAAGGATTCATGGCCAATGGACTTAAGCAGATTGAAATAGGTAGAATGATATCACAAGGACTTGAAACTCTGGTTTATGGCTACGTGTTGAAGATTTATCACACAATAGAACTAGTTATTTTACTGGACTTAGTTGTAGTTTTACCACTTCGATTTGTAATGGAACATGTAAGGAACCAAGTCATGTATATTTTCTTTACCAGGAATGAAGTTAGCGGAAGACTGTCGGAAATATGGAGTTGAATGCAACGATAATGGGATGTTATTGAAGGCTGCATCTCTGTATGCCTCAGCGCGGGCACATGTGGAGAAAGAGCAAGAGGAATTCAATAGAACTCTTTCTTCCCAGGTCTGCTTTTCTTTCTCATTTTGTAGTTTTACATATCACAAGGACTTGTTATGGGATTTTATGTTGTATCTCTTCCTGGATTTTTTTTGTTAATTACTTATTATCGAGTGATTCATAAAAGAAAGTGAATAGACATATAACTTTCAATCAAAACGTTGAGGTTTACATTCGGATGCCTATCCTAGTATTGTCAATCATATTGTGAGAGCCTTTTGAACATCATTTTTTGACGAATTCCTAAAGACATGCTTTCCTGCATTTCTATGAATCTATTAGAAGTTTTAGCTTGTTTCACCTCAACTAGGTCAAAGGTGTTTCCTGCATAGAGTTCTTGTGGTGCTTCTCACTCTGTCTTAAAAGGTTCGATTCTTAGTTACCTGGATCTCCCAACGTGGCAGTGATCCTGGTGACCCCACGCTAGAGCGGGATCTTGGGTGGATCCTGCTCCTTATATTAAATTCTATAATATTAATCACAATAAATGACTTTGAGATCTATTATTAAATAATAAACTATTGAGGTTGCTAAACAAATCTTGTATTCCGATTATGTTTATTGTGTATCCAAATATCGTAATTATCATCCGAGCCTTATCCTAACTATTTCGGATTGGCTGCACAAATCTTGTTCCACCATTTGGCTCTGTCAAGGGCCATACCTTTAGTCAGACTATAAGTTACCATATCTCTTTTCACTACTTCTATTCATGTTCTTTTGAGCTTTTCCTTAGCCCTTTTAAAGCTTTTTTCTTGAATCAAATCACCCCTCTTAATTGGTGTTGTTCTAGGTTGAAGCTACACATGGCTTGGCCACCTAAGTCTATTTTCCCTCATCTTATTGTCTATTGGAGCTACCCTTAAGTTCCGTCAGATGTATTCATCCAAACTCTATCCTTTTTGGTCTTGCCGTTCATCTATCTCAACATCCTCTCAGTTACACTCATTCCATGGATATGTAGTTTTCTTGGCCGCTCAACATCCTGTCCCATAACTATTAGTCTTGTTAGCTTTTTCGGCTGTTTGTGTTTGAGCCTGTATCGTTTGGTCCTCCTCTCAGGGACTATGACTCAACTGAGGTCCACGGGTGGTGGACCCAACTCTATTGATGTAACTTCCTTTATTTCTTAATGTTAAGTCAACTTCTCTAAAAAAAAAATATTTTGTCCCATAAAGCATCGTTGATCTTACAACCATCCTATAAAACTTGCCCTTCAGTTTTATTGGTATGCGATGATCGCATAAGACTCCAAAAGCACATCTCTACTTCATCCACCAAGTCTAATTCTATTTGTGACATCTTCCTCAATCTCTCAATTCTCATGGATTAACGACCCAAGGTTTTGAAAGTAATATTTCTTCATTTCTACTCCAATCATTACTAAACTTGCATCATTTATTTTAAAAGATAATTTACAAAAGTTGTGTATGTTCTAAAGCAACAACTTAGGGGGAAGGCATGAAAGGAAGGATTCGGAGGTCGCTTAATCGCCCCTGCTTCCCTCCTACCACCTGGAGCGACATCTATGCCTTGTATCCTAAAACACATCCACATCGTCCCCCCTCTTAGAACTCTCCGCCACCGGCCGTTACCCACAAACCCTCTTTTGTGCAAGTTGTTTCGTCTTCCAAACCTAACCCAACGTCAAAAGTTTCTCTGGTCCCTAGCAGTCTTTCTGTCTCCCCTGTGATGTCCCCCTACCTACCTTTTTGCATCACCGCTCTCCCGGAGGAGACAGAGAGACTCACCAAAAAACTTTCGGCTTCCTTAGTTGGTAATTTTCAACCGGAATGAGATGATTTAAGAGGAATCGAAAGGTGGGCCAGAAGCCTTTGGACGGAGCCGAACTTAGTATGTAGATGTCTCTCTAGTGGAGATTTCCTTTTTTCCTTTTCCTCTCATGAAGAAGCTAATCTACTCAAAACCTCTAACCCTTCGTTCAAAGGAGCCTCTTGCTCTCTTCGACGGTGGTCACCAAAAGAAGGCTCTTTCAGGAAACAAAGGGTTTGGCTCACCCTCCATCACTTACCACTCCACGCGTGGTCACCAGAGGCCTTTAAGAGAGTAGCGGCAGCCTGCGGCAATCTCGTTTCCATCCACTGGATCTCCCTTGAGTCTCTACCTTTGGGCTCCATTCGACTTTTGCTGGAAGTCCTGGACACCACTACGATTCCTCAAATGGGCTATGGACGTCTCATGGCAGCATACTTGGAGGACGTCCAATGATTCTGCAGATTGTTTGGCGAGAAAGGGAGCTAGAAGTAAGAGTCAGGTCGCTCAAGCCTGGTCCACATTCTTTTTTGTGCTGGACCAGTGGAACTCAACTTGAACTTCTTGTACTTATTATTATTATTTTTTTTGGCATTCTTGGTCTTTTTGAAAACTCATTGTGTACGGGCACTCTTATAAGCCTGTTTTTTTTTTTTTGCAAATACCTTGTAAACTTTCTAAGGGGGCAATCTTGTAAGCCCATTTTTTGTTACAAGGTCTGTTGACCTATTTTTTACCGAGGGTCCCGTCTAGAGGGTACTCTCGGATTAAACCCAAAACTGTACTCTATCTCTCTATAGCAATACAAAAGTCAACATTTATCAAAAACAAAAAAAAAGGTGTATGTTCTATTTCTTAAAATTTCAAATGTAGTATATATAATTTATAAAAAGTGTGTATCTAAATGTAATTTATAAAAACTAGTCGTCTGTTTTATATTCTTAGGATTTCATAGTTTGTATAATATTTATTGTAAGAGCATTCCAGTGACGCTTCCAAACTAGGGAGGTTCTTCCTACTGATGATCTCTCACCCTCACACCTGCTTCTCCCCTCTTTGAACAACTATGGTTTCACTTCTGACCAATGTTGTAGGAACTGGACTGGACCGGCCAGTTCAAACTGGAAACTAGTGAACTGGTTGCCTGTCTGATCCGGTCCAGCATAGTGGACCAGATGGTCCATTGTTTCCTTTTATGCCCTTTATTTTTACTGAAATTACTCATGTTTATCATACTTCATTTGGTCATTTTTAAATCATTTAGGGGTACTTTTGTCAAATTTAATTAAAGAGAAGAATAGGGTTTTGGAAAGTGCAATTTTAGGGAGATATCATTTGGACAATATCTGCTCTACTCTCTCTACCAAAAAATGCCATAGTCCTCGGGGTCGTTTTCAAGCGATTTGCCACGGCAAATCCGGCCATCAATCTGCCCTTGTTTGAGGCCCAAGTATATTCAACCACTTCTTTGATTGTTTGATTTATTGTTGGAAAAAATAGGAAAATTTTGGATTCTTTTGTGGGTTTTTGCAAGAAATCTTGAAATGAGCTTTGAATCTCTTTAATCATTCAATCTCAATCAAATATCTATTATGCGGGGGTGCTTTTTCATAGTTTTTTTCACATGAAAAAGTGATTTTTTTTTTGTGGGTTTTACTTGCTTTTTCTATGGATTTTTGCTTGTTTGTTTTGTTTTTGGTGGTCTCTCTCTCTCTCTCTCTCTCTCTCTCGCTAAAAGTCATTGCCATTTCCTCCAAGCAGGACTTTTTATGTTTTTTACCTTCTTTTAGTTTTGAATGATTAATGAACTTTGAAGCTTATATTATTGGGGATATTTTGATCTAGGATAATTGGATATTAGGGATATTTACTTTATGCAATTCATTAAGCGGATTTTTCAAAATAGTAAAAAAGCCACTATGAATGAGATTAAAAAGTTTAAATCTATTGAAAGATGTGATGAATCACAGACTCACATTTTCATTTACTTGTATTTTATTTTTTGATTTTTTCACAATTTTCTCTGTTTTCCCCCTTTGTCCTTAATTTTCCAGGTTTTCTTAATTTTTATTTACTAGTCTGGTCTGACCAATAAAACGCTCTGGTTTGGTCTGTCCAACTAGGGCGGTGCCCTCACCATTTCAGTAACTGATCCGATCCTAGCAAACTTGCTTTTGTTGTATTTGTTTGTCTCTGTTCCAATATTTGCTGAGTCTTCCCTAATGTAAAAGTCTTAATGGATTTTCGTAGTTCTTGACTTTCTCAAGAAATCATTGAGGAAAGTTAATGAACCCCTTTACTCAGTTGTATTGGCGATCTAAAATTTGACTTTATGTGTTTCCAGTATTCCTTGGATTTAATTTAGTGTCCAATCGGACAATTAACTTCTGATAAGAGTAGAAACATTGGTTCTCTATTGTTTTTGTTGATTGGTTTGCCGGTGAATGCCAAGTATTCCTACTGAAGATGTGAGCCTTCTAGGTCTCGAGAAGTGCAGGAGCAAAAGGTTCTTAGGCCGGAGGATATTTCTATTTGTATTCAGTTTCCACTCAAGAAAAAAAAATTGGGGCTTTTATTACCCGAAGTCCGGGAAAAGGTTTCTATCTGTATAGCTCTTCAAAAATCATTTTGTTGATCTTTTGGTCAAGACAAATTGAGTAAAGATCAAAAGACAAATTGAGTAGAAGTGTGATATTTCCAAAATAAGAGATCCATTGATATCAGCTTATTAAGCATGTCTCTTGAAAGCCAAAATCCATCTTACGATGTGTTTCTGTCAAAGGGTAACATTTGGACTTACTATCGTGCTCTTCATGGATAGGAATGTCCCCATCAGAAAATATCCTTCCCTTCACAAAGGCCCTTTTAGTGGTGGAAGTGATGACATCTTTAGTTGTAGCTTGTAGAAACTTTAGACCAATCATATAGTTCTGGAAGTTTTGATGTTCGTAAGGCTTGAACCTTCTCAAATGAGAAGTGGGAATGCAGTTGCTTGCATTGGTTCCATGATGTGTTTTTTTTTTCGGTTAATTGTGATAAAATTTTGTTTTGGAGGATCTTTCGTAATGTGTGATGGGAGGCTCTTGGAACTCCATCTGTCTTTAGCATTTTATCTCCTGGTTGGAGGAAAACAGGTGTATGAGAATTTTCTTCAACGAGAAGCCTGCAATGTATCTTTTTTCGATTGCAATTCCATATATGATTTACAATGATGCCTGCAAAGTAGAGGCCAATCCTTCATTCCAAAGTGTTCATCACATTTAGCCTAGCTAGATTGTGGAAAAACCTGTACATAGTTTGACCTTCTTTTAGTCTATGTGCCCCTCTCCATTTTGTCTTTGGTCATTCTTGTCCATAATAAGTCTATAACTATCTTTTTGGTGTTCTTAGCCATTCCTCATGGTTATAGTATGTCTAGGAAACATTTTGGTGTTCTTAGCCATTCCTCATGGTTACAGTATGTATCTTTTTTTCGATTGCAATTCCATATATGATTAACAATGATGCCTGCAAAGTAGAGGCCAATCCTTCATTATCCTTCATTCCATAGTGTTCATCACATTTTAGCCTAGTTAGATTGTGGAAAAACCTGTACATAGTTTGACCTTCTTTTAGTCTATGTGCCCCTCTCCATTTTGTCTTAGGTCATTCTTGTCCATAATGAATCTATAATTATCTTTTTGGTGTTCTTAGCCATTCCTCATGGTTACAGTATGTCTAGGAAACATTTCTGGGGATTGGGAGCAAGATTTGTTGTACATATGGTTTGCTATTAGATTATATTAAAGATTCGATCTCTCTAGATCTGAGGGTATGGCCCTTAATAAAGCAAAATGGCGGACCAAGATTCATGTAGCCGGCCCCAATTAGTTGGGAAAAGGCTTCGACAATGATGATGATGATGATGATCTGTCCAGATGAAAAAGACTGGTTACGATTTAATCCATCCAGTCCCTTCTACCTAGTTAGTTTTATTCCTTAATTGCCTCCTTGATTTTGCTGTTCCCTCACTCTTCTTTCTCCTTGCCCCACAACTTTCAGCAATGACAACATCCTTTTGCACCCCCGTATTGTCCATTCCTCTTACTGAACTCACCTTCCTTTTCACCTAACCTCTTATCCATCATGGTTAATTTAACTGCTCTACCATTCATGTTTTTTTCCGTCACCTCGTTCTATAAAAAACTTATGATGCAACGCACATTCCCCCTGTCCCTGAACTCCATTGTTACCCAGGCATGGTCTTCTATTGATCCCCCTAAAGTCCAAGCTTTGGCTATGAATCTTCCTTTCTGCAAGAGCTCTTACCGTGGAACATCTTCAGCGTTGGGGTGTCCCTATTCCCAATCGGTGCGCGATGTGCCTCTTAGACGAAGAGGGCAACCCCCACATTTTCCTTCATTGCCACATTGCACACAACCTATGGAGTCTTTTACTCCAACTCTTTGGTTTGCAATGGGTAACCTCTCTTTTTGTTCCGACACTCTATAAACTTACTCTTGCCACCTCGTGGACCAAAGCCAGTAGGACACTATGGAAAGCCTCGGTCGCTGCCACGATATGGGTCATCTGGATCGAGAGGACCTCAAGGATTTTTTGAGGAGTCAAAAGCGAGGTTCCAGCCCTCTTCCACAAGATAATTGCCGCAGTCATTTTTTGGGCTACCAGCCGCAAGAGTTTCAAAGGAACACCCCCTGCGACTTTCCTAAAACATTGGCAAACTCTTCTGAGTCTTCTCAGCGCCCGCAACCCGCGCTGCTCTCGGTCAAACTTTTGGTCCCCTCCTCCTTTGGGCCAAACCAAAATGAACTTTGATGGGTGTTCGCTCGGTAACCCTGGTCCGGCAAGGGTGGGTGGTGTGTTCTGAGAGCACCTCGGGCACATCCGCGCCTCATATTCCAGGAACATTGGCCATGCCGATTCACAACTTGCTGAGTCCACAGCCCTCCTATCTGGATTCAGGCTTTTCGACCCCTCTTGGGGCAGCCCCTGATCATCGAAAGTGATGCGTAAAACATCATTACCTGGGCCTCAGGTTCCATATCTTGTCCCTGTTACCTAGCCACGATTTTTGATGAGATTACTCACATTTGTAGGGATATGGCTGTCTCATGGAGGCATATCTAGTGGGAATCCAATGCCCTGGCTGACCATCTGGCTACTTGACCACTTGTGTTTTAGTTTTCTTATTTTGTAGCTATGTAATCCCGTTTATGATGATTGGGCTTTTTTGATTGTTACGACCCCATTTTTTGTACAGGACTACCTTCCTTGGTAAGCCTATTTTGGGTGTTCTCTTTGCTTCTTTGTACTTACCTCTTATATATACAACAGTTTCCAGTTTCCAAAAAAATAAGTTCCTGGTCCTGGATATCGTCAGGCTTCTCTTTGTTAAAAAAAATAATTAAAACTCAATTCTGCTGTAACAATCTTTTGCAAGCATTTTGAGTGTTTGTTGTCCAAATGTGCTACTAATATGAATCCTATCAATCCTACTCCAGTTATTCTCTATCACATTTTATGCTGTCACATTCCACTGCATTAATTGCCAAACAAGCATGCCAATCTGATTAAAAGTAGGAAAGAAATCCATAGTTTAGGGTTCTTTAATCTTTGAGCCACTCGACCTTAACCGGATACTATTGTTGTCTATATAATCCTAAATTTGTTCAGAATTATATCTTTATTTTAAAATATTATATCTCATCTCTCCAGTTTGAAATTTCTAGAACTTTCCATTTTCTTGGTAATAGAGTCAATTGATGGGAGCGATGTGAGATAGTTTCTCTAGTTATATTTATCTCTGACATGCCCTGTTGATCGGATTGTGGTACTAAAATAGAGGAATTATAGGTCAATCCATCTGTAACACTTCCTTTTTTCCTCTTCAGGTACTTTCTCTAAAGTTTCATTCCAGTTAGAATCCACAGTGTGTTAGCTTCTCGCAGTCATATGCACCAAGGAGCGCAAACTTCTGTCAGTCATGCTCTGAGGAGCATTAACTTCTATTAAGACCTCTTCTCTGAATTTTTATCCAAAAACCGAGTATTTTAGCTGGAGGAATATTTGAGGTGCCAACATCTGCTGGAGACCTTTCCTTTCCCTGTTTACCTTATTGTAGTCATGACTGGCTGCCTAGCTGAGGAGTGAATAGATTTCTAGTGAGCATTTCTTTGGATTTTATAGCCTGCTGAAAGTTTAATTGAAAATCAATTAAGAGTTTGAAACTACTTGGGATGTTTTTTTTTTTGGAAGAGAAACTACTTTGAGATGTTGCTTTCTACAGTTAGAAATTGTTCTCTCCATGTTTCACTTCTACAAATTAGAAAATGTGCTAATGTTAGTTTTTGAAGACAATAAAAGACACGGAGTTTATGGGTAGTGGTTTAAAGTTCCTACTGCATTTGAGGCTACAACCTAGTACCTGGCAACCATACTACTTTTCAATTGCATTCTGATGAAACTTGCAAAGTTCTTGAAATGCTTTTGAGTTGCAAACTCAATGTATATATTGCATTCTGATGAAACTTGGAAACTTCCTGACATGCTTTTGAGTTGCAAACTCAATGTATATCCAGATCTATATAGTACAATTGACCTTAACATAAGATATCATCTTTTCTGACCTTAAATATAATATATGAACTTCTTGGGTACCGTCATTTTCTGCTGATTTTATATAGTTGATATGTTTTTCTCAATTTCACTTGGAGTCCGTTATATTTTTTTTTCACTTCTCGAATTAGACCAAGATACGCTTCCGCTTGACTTCTTTCAGATTTGATTCTGTAACAATGGTTCATCTGTATCATGCATAGCTACCTATCATTTATCTTTCTAATCTATTGGGTTTTGTTTTATTCAGTGGAGTTCATCATTATCTTGTTTTATCTTTTATTTTTTGGTATTAGGTGTTGGAGCCCCTTAGATCAATGGTAACTGGTGCTCCTTTAGAAGATGCTCGTCATCTTGCTCAACGCTATAGTAGAATGAGACATGAAGCTGAACAACAGGTAATCAAACCGTATTTGGGCCACACAATCATGACTGATTTGTTATTATGTCGGCAATGATATTGATTTCAGCCTGGTTTAGTTATTTGTTGATCTTATATTTCAGTTGGTTTGCTAAAGTAAACAGGCCGCTGAGGTTTCGAGACGCCAAGCTAAATCCCGAGAAGCTCCCATTATTGAGAACAGTGCCAAGCTGCAAGTTGCTGAATCAAAAATGCATGAAATAAGAGCAAATATGGTAGTTCTGGGGAAAGAAGCAACTGCTGCATTGGCAGCTATTGAATCACAACAACAGAGAATGACACTTCAACGATTAATAGCTATGGTATGATTACGATTGTTTATTATTTTATTTATCTTATTTTTGAAGAGTATAATTTATGTGCAATTATGTTGAATTTTGGTTTCTCTTTAAGGTTGAGGCAGAACGTTTATATCATCGGCGAGTGGCTGAAATTCTTGATGACGTTGAAGCACAGGTTCCTTCTTGTCCATCTTTATTTAATTGAGACACTTCCTTTCTTGATCAATTAAACTTGCCAAGTGGATAAAGTTCTTAAATCATGAATATTATGATGCAAAGCACAGATGCTAGCAGAGAAACAAAGGAAAGAATCTGCACCTCCAGTAGTCTCCCCTGAGAGCAGTTCAGAGAAGGCCTTATATTTCCTTGCTGAAGTATGTAATTCAAATCCCAATCTCATATCACTTGGGGGATGGGAAGCCATTTTGGCTTTAAAATGTTTATTTATTTATCATTTTTTAACAGGCTATTCATGCATTCACTGCTGGATCTGAGAAGGAGCTTAGCTTGTCTGTTGGTGATTATGTTGTTGTTCGGCAGGTTCTCTTTCTGATCTTTATCTGTTCATTTAGTTATTTATTTTGGGTATGCGTTTTATTGTTATTACTTTGCATCAAAACAAACATGAGCAAGTATGTTATTGATTATAGTAATGCTTAGTATTCTGGTTTGTCAAACACCTAGACATATTTAAGAATGTATAAATGATTATTTAGTTTTCTGGAAAAATATTTCTGACTCACAATAATCTCTGATATGTCAATTTTGTATCGCCGTACACCAACTTGCCCAATTATGTTTCATGAAGACACTCAAGTAAGCGTATGAATATGCTAAGAGTCCACCTCATTGTAGGACCTTTAAGCTTTCACTGCATTAAAAAGGAACCGGAAATGAAAGGCAAAGTCAGCTGTATATTGTCTTTAGAGCATGTTTTAACATGTAGATGAGTCTAAATGTTACAAATTTGACCTTGTCATATATCTTCAGTAGCAGGATTTGTCCATACCATAAGCACTAACTATTGGATGATTACCTGATGTTTTTGACTGGATTCTCATTGTCTGAGTGATAATGAGCTGGAAAGGAGTCATGGAAACTACTCTGGAATGATGGTTGCGAGATGTTTCACCCTTTCATCTTTCCTTTTGTTGATGTGTATTAATAAATTATTGACTTCATTCGGGGTCCACTATTTTAGCAGCAACATAGATGACTCCTGGAGTAATAGATTTCCCTGGTTCTTTTCAAATTGCTAGTGATGTGTTTCAGAAAATGTCAGTTACTTGTACATTGGCCCTTCATATGCAACGTGACAATAGGAAACCATATGTTGCCTCCTTTCAGTACAATGTTGGTTAATTATGTGCCAATTTAATTAGAAAGATTTTAAATTTCTTTAATGATTGAAAAAATCATTTGACAATTTTAGGGTAGACAACAACAGCCAACCCCAATTAAAAAGAAAAAAAAGCTGACCCAATTAGTTGGAAAAAGACTTTGACGATGATGGCGGCAGACAACAACATTCTATGAGAAACATATAATTCAGAGTATTAGAGCGGTGGTGGCTTCTGATTTTTTTTTTGTGATTTCATGTTGGTGGGTTTTGGAAAAATTTTATAGCACATCTTTCAAATGCGACAAGCATCGGTGTTGAAAAGAAATGCAAACAAACATTGGCTGTGATGGTATTTTAGGAGATAATGATATAGTTTGGTCATGTTAGAAAATCAGAAGTTTTATTTGGTCCATTCCATGAATGTGGAACAGTTATTTTTATCAATGTCATTTGCATATGATCAAAGCTGTAATCCTAACCTCTTCACTTTATGTATATCCTCGGTAAGATATAGAGCATCCAATCAGGGCCTCTCCCGACCTCCAATACATAGATGGATATGTTGCTTTTACATTCAGCCGATCATATTGTTGAAATCATTTTTCCTGCTCAAGATAATTTGTGAAGAATTCTGTGGTGCTAACAGCCATAGCTGTTACCTTTGCTTAAGATCTTTCTCCTTTGTTATTGTGGTTTGAGCTAATTTTTTCTTGTCTCTTGTGCATCAAGCAATTAGGATTTTTACTATCCCTATTGCTCATTATTGCAAATGTGGGATTGATGGGTACTAAAACATTAGTACCCCAAAACATATTCTTAGGCATGCATAATACTAAGATAGTTGTGTTCTTTCAATGTCCTTTATGTCGCAATATCCATTTTAGTGAAGCAAAGGGGGAAGTATTGAGTATAATGGTTCTTTTATATAAAAACTTGATCTATCCTGCGGCCTGAGTGATACACAGGTAGCACCTTGTACTTATGAATTTAGAACACTTTTTATCCACAACTCATAGAGATTAGCTACAAAATATTGGGTGTTAATCATATTTTAAATCCTCTCTATCAATTTACAAAAAATATTTTAAAACAAAAAGGCATAATTTAAAAATTAAACAAATTGTCCATGTCACATGCCTTGATTTTTACTTGAAGATAAAAAGTAACAAAGTTAAAAATGGGAATTTTATCTTAATTCTATATTTGCTCGGCGTCCAAGCCCATAATATCAATTTCCATTAAAGCAAATGTGAGCTCCAATGGCTCCATTTGACGGACGTCACCACCCTTTTCGTCTCCCTCCCCCCCTTCCTCCCTTGTACCACAACTATTTGCATCTTCTTTGACCTTAGTCCCTGCCCGTCCTGGCTCCTCCTCCCCATCCCTCTCTAGATGGAGAAAACCATGGAGCTTTAGTTAGTCAAAAGGTGCGGCTCTGGGTCTTCCATATCCATCTCCACGCCTGCCGCTTAGAAATTTTAAAACAGATTGGTGAGGCATGTTGGGGCTTCATTGCAGTTCACTGGACATCTTCAGAGTTTCTTCCCCTAGGAGCTATCTAACTTCTCAAAGAGTCCATAGATCCCCACCAGATCCTGGTTGCCATTTGGCTCGTGAATGGCAGGCGCTTCGACCATGCACGTTTGGCCTGAAAATTTGCCTCCCCTCCCTCACAGCGCCATTTCCTGGCTCCTCGTTCAACTCTGCCGGTGAAAGAGATCTAAGTAAAGAATCAAGCCTCTCATGTGGCTACTAATGGCTGGACTATGGTATGTTGTAGAAAACGTTGGAGAGAAAATCGTGGCTGTCGATTGCTGCAGGTTTGTGGCTTGACGCTTGCCACCTAGGAAATTTCAATCCCGAGGCATGTGGGACTTCATTGCAGTCCACTGAACATCTTAGGAGTTTCTTCCCTTGGGAGCTATCCAATTTTTCATTGAGTCTGTATGTCCCCACCAGATCCCTACTACCATCTGGCTCGAGAAAGGCAGTCTCTTCTACCGTGCATTTGGCCTAGAAATCTGCCTCTCCTCCCTCACTGTGCCATTTCCTGGCTCCCCGTTCAACTCCGCCGGTGAGAGAGGGCTAGGTAGATAATCAGGCCTCTCCTGTGGGTCCTAATGGGTGGACTACGGTATGTTGTAGAAGACATCCGAGAGCAAATTGTTGTCGTTGATCACTACAAGCCTGTGGCTCGATTCCTCCTCATCCCCACTGTAGCGATTCGATGGCCGTGATCCCTTCGCCTGTGACGGTCCAGATTCCTTTGCACCCCCACCGTCCCTTTCCTTGCTCCCTTGTAATGCTGGCCCTTCATCCGACGGCCATGATTTCCCCATGTCCCATCTCCCATTCTCATTCCCTCAGGCATCTCACCTACCCATGTGGAGGGCCTCCCCCTCACTCCCCCGTGGACCTACTAGGCCCAACCACACACGTGATCCCCATACCTACTGGGGGTTCAAATTTCCCACCTAATGCAAGGCAGTTTTCCCATTCCTCTTCCTCTACTTGTTCCCCCTCCCATCCCAAGGCCTCAATACACATGGCATGCTCCCCAGTGTCGATCACGTAATGCTCCATTGCTCCCCTTCCCCCATCAAGCCGTCCGCCGTCTGGAACAGCCCACCCCTCAATCAATCGTTGACACTTGGACCTATCTGGCTGCCAACCTAACTTTGCATCCTCAATGTGATTCACCACCTTTGGCCAACATACTGACACGACCGGTCGAAGCACTACCACCCTTGGCCGACGTTTCCTGGCCCTTGGCTTCGACCTCCCCTCCGCCAACCGCCATTCTCTCAATTGCATCCCATCCTACGGAAGCCCTTGGGTTGTCTCGCACCACTCCTTGCCACCCTTTGTGTAGGGTATACTCATCCCTCATCCTCGACGTCCTTCCTGTTCTCAACGGTTGCCCTACCTTGCTTCCCAGTGCCCTTTCTGTACCACCATTCCTTTGACACCTTTGCACTAGTCCCCACTTCTCCCCTCCACACCCCTGAGCTCGCTGCCCAGGACCGCTCTCTCCCTTCTCTGCCTCCCCCTTTCTACGCCCTCGCCTTCTCTACCTAACCCCTTGAATCCTTAGTGCTCCGAATCCTCCTTGATGGCTCTCACCCCTTATCATGTTTCTTCTAATCTGATAGCTGTTCGTTTTGGACCCTTGCTTCCTCAAAACTGGCCTTTGCTCCCCACCTCACCCTTGAGGCTTCCGACCCACCCTCTTCCAATCTCTCCCCCCCCCCGCCCCCCATCCTTTTCACCTCCTTGGAAATGGCTTTCCTTTCAGCTCCATCCCATTGTACCACCCCGAAGACTTTTGTCGCCTTCTCTCTCGCCGTTCAACCTTATCCACCTTCTAACGTCTTGCCCTTGCTTGGCCATGCTATCAACTGACTCCCTCTCCGTTTGGGTTTGCATTCCCCCACTTTGTCCTCCATCAGCGGCTAAACTCCCCACCCACCGGCTCCTTTGCGGCCTCTTTTTGGGTCTCTCATAATCACAATTTCTACAACCCACCTCCCTTGCCAGCTATACCTGCTCCTCAGCCCCACTCCCCCCACTCTTCTCCCAGACTCTTTACTGTCTCCTTGGCAAGCCTGAGCCCCCCTTCTTCCCATTCCCCCTCTCCCTCTTTAACCCCCCTACTATTCCCTAGGGTAGGCCCAACCATGACCCCCTTTATGGACAACCCTTCAATTCCCCTCTTGCCAGCAGCATTTCTGCATCCTCGGCTAGCTTCGTGATGGCCAATCCTATTTCAGTGGACTCGAACTTTGTCGATGGCCTTGACCAAACGCAAGCTGACCTACTCCAGGGGCTTAAAATAATGGGTTTTGAATGCCGATGGACCAAAGGGGGCCATTTAAGCTTTCATCATAGCTGGCGCCCAAACCAGATTCAAGGTAAGTGTGAAAGGCCCGAGGGAATTGTCTAACCTCCAAAGTTGCATCAATTACGACTGGGGAGACACCCCTGCTCCCCTTAGCCCCTCTGTCCAGCTCGCCCCTGGGCCTTGCCAGCGTCCCGAGGGGCTCATCTAGATGCGCCTCTCATTCCCGGCCCCTCCCATGAAGATTCTCATGTGGAACATCCAGGTTCTCGGGGCCTTCCTCAGCATAGAACTGTCACGAGTTTAGCCTCAAACATTCGCTGGCCTTCTTAGAAACCAAACTCCCCTCTCTTGCCCTCGCCATCATCTGGAAAGTGTGGGTTGTTAGAGCGTGCCAGTGGATTGCCTTGGAGGAAAACGTAGTGTCTGGTGGTATTTGATTCAGTTGAGACCCTTCTTCTGAGATTGGGGCTTTCTCTGCCACCATGGCCCTGTCCAGAATCTCAGATGGAGTCTCCTGCAAGTTCATCGTCGTCTATGGCCCCAAGGATCCCCTCTCTTCTTATGGTGTATTGGCAGCGATTTTAATGTCACAAGATGGTCCAAGATGGTCCTTTGAGGGGAATTCCAACTCTAGGATTTGTCTATGCTCGCTCTTTCCGATTTTGTGTCTAGAAACTATCTTCTGGACCTCCCCTTGCAAGGTGCCTGGTTCACTTGGTCTGATCACTCTTCCAACCTACCCTATCCAAATTGGATAGATACCCCATCACCCTAGATTAATATTCCACCTTCCCTCACTCCCACTTCTCCGCTCCTCCTAAGTCTACCTTCAACCATCATCCTATTCTGTTGGACACTGAGCCTGTTCTTAAGGGCCCCAAACCTTTCCGCTTCCAGTTGGCCAGGCACGAGGAGCCCAATTTGTCCTCGCTCATTCCTTCTTGGTGGTCGTCCTCTGTGCAACAATTTTAAGGCTTGGCTGGTTTTCGCCTTAAGAGACCTGAGGTCGGTCCCAGTCCAAACTTTCTTACCTGAGCCTCCTTCGCAACGAGGAAATGTACTGGTTCTAGTGTACAAGGGTCAAATGGCTAAAACATGGTGACCAATTTCTTTCACGAGACTGCTAACTGTCAAAGGCAGGACAATATTATACCCCTCATCATGGTTGGGGACCATGTCTTTGACCAAGCCTCGCATATAGAGAGGGCTATGATTGATTTCTTCAAGAAGCTCTTTGTGGCCCCGTCGGGTCCCAAACCAACGATGGCCTCTTTGGCCTTTCAATCCATATCCTCGAAGTAGGCGGCTTGGCTTGAACACCCCGCTTCGAAGAGGAGATTACTGCTGCCATCAAAGCCCTAGGCCAGGATCGTGCTTTGGGCCTAGATGAATTTCTATTTGCCCTCTTCAAACATTTTTGGATCCCCATTTGCCCCAACCTGTTTGCCTTCTTTGAGGACTTATATAATAGTGGCATTGTCAATAAAGCCATTAAAGCTACTTTCATCGCTTTGATCCTTAAGGTTGACGGGCCTGAGGAGCTCAAAGACTATCGGCCTATTAGCCTATTAGCCTCCTGAATAGCTCTTACAAACTTCTATCCATGGACCTTGCTTCCAAGCTGAGAGTGATCTTCGGATGGGTCATATCCCCAACCCCAAGGGGCTTTTGTCAAGGATAGGCTGATCCTCGACATGTAGCCTTAGTGCTCACTAGTGCTCCACACAAGACACCTCATCAAAGTTCTAAATTTAGTCATTAAACTAGACGGAAAAAACTTTTCTCAAAAAAAAAAAAAAAAAAACTAGACGGGGAAAAGGCTTATGACCGTGTCAACTGGGATATCTTGGTTGAGACTCTCAGTGGGATGGGTTTTGTCCTCCGCTGGAGAAAGTGGATGAGAGGGTGCATCTGGAGGCCTTCCTTTTCCATCCTCATCAATGGCTCCCCTAGGGACTTCTTCCATTTGTCGAGAGGTCTCGGGCAGACAGACCCCATCTCACCATTCCTTTTTGCCGTTGCGGCTGATGTCTTCAGCAGATCCCTTTCGGGGTTGTTCCGAAATGGATTTCTTAAAGGTTAAATTGGCAACCATGGCTCTGAGATCTCTCACCTTCAATATGCTGATGATACCCTCTTGTTCTGCAATGCTACTCCCCACCATGTTGACTGCTTGCTCCTTTCTCTCAAGTGCTTTTAGATGGCCACAGGCTTCAAAGTGAACCTGTCCAAAACTACGATGATGGGGTTGCCATCGACAACCTCGTTGTTTCCAACCTGGCTCATTGGTTGAGGTGCAAACTTCAACCTTTGCCTTCCTCCTACCTGGGGATGCTGCTGTGCATTGGCAAGCCTAAACAATGCCAATGGAGCTACATTATTGATAAATTTGATATGAGGTTTGTGGGATGGAAATGTCTCTTCCTTTCGTCAGCAGGTCAGTTAACCCTAATTAAGGTTACTTTCTCCAACGTTCTCGTCTTCCAGATGTTTCTCTTTCTTATCCCCTTCTCCGTGGTCAACGGCCTATAGCAACTTATGAGGATCTTCCTATGGTTAGGTGAGGATGGCAGAAAGTATCAGCTGATTGCTTGGGACAAAGTTTACTCTTCCAACTCTCAAGGGACTTAGGAGACTCAAAAGCAGCAACCTCACCCTCCTTGGTATATGGTGGTGGAGATTCACCACCCAACAGGACCATCTTTGGCTTGATGTGGTACGTTACAAGTACTGATGTGAACCCTTCGTCTGGCTACCTAGTGGCTGAGTCCCGAACAATCCCTTTGGGCTATGGAGAGGCTTGCTCTATTGTCTCAATCGGTTTGTAGGCCACGTTTGTGGGCCGAGATCTGGCGAATTAATTTCCTTCTGGTCAGATTTGTGGATTGGACATTGCCCCCATGAGTGATCATTTCGCCAACCTCTTCTGTCTGGCCCGGCACCTGCCTCAGTAGTGACAAATTTTGATACATTGGGCTTTGGTAGGGTGTGGAATCCTAACTTTAGGAGGCCTTTGTCCGACCAAGAAATGCTGGAACTCTTAAAACTGCATTCAATTCTCCACGCCACCTTCATCTCGTCTTTCAGTAATGATAAGATCGTCTGGTCTCTAGCTCCGTTGGGTATCTTCTCGATTTTCCTTTATCTTGCCTTACAGAGGCCCCCAACTACACCATCCCCATCCCCATCCACAGCAGACAGAGCTTGGTCTTCTTTCATTCCTCCCAAGGTTCAACTTTTCAGCTGGTTAGCCATTTCTGGAGCGACCTCCAGCTTTTTGAATGGTCATGGGTTACTCCACAGTCAATCCCACAACTGTTCCTATCCTTCCTCTCTCCCCCATGGCCCAAGTTGGGTATCCTCTGGCAGAGAGTCGCAGTGGCTGCTACACTTTGGGTAATCTGGTTGGAGAGAAACAACAGGACATTTTGTGGCGAGAAGTCCCATGTCGAGCCCTAAAGGAGAAGGTCCATTCTATAGTTGTTGAAAATGTCTGTGATTCCGAATCGTTTCTGGAATCGGAATCACGGAATCGCGTTTATCAGAAGTTTCAGAATCTAGGAATCGCTATTCGTACGATTCGGATTTGAAAAAAATGATTCTCACTATTTTGAAATCGCACTTCAAAAAATTAAGAATTGTGTTTCCTATTTACAAGAATCGATGTCCCTTGATGTTGGAATCACGTTTCATACCTATATAGAATCACACATGACCCCACTTGTTTCAGTGGTTGCTGGAATCGTGATTCCTAAATTCAAGGAATTGTGATTCCTAAAATTCTAGAATCGTTGTCCTCATCAATTTGGAATCAACACTCTCACCATTTCGAAATCGTGATTCTCCCTATATTGGAATCGAGATTATCCCCTTATTAAAATTTCAAACCAATTCCCTCCGGTATATGAGAGAAGTATTCAAAAAATATATAAACTTACCCATTACTACAAGATTGAATTTTGGTATGTATATACTCAGTCCAACACTCCAAGTACTAATGTCAACCTTTATGATATCTTTGTAGACAATCCCATACAATGGACTTGGTCTACCGATAACCCTATTATACCTACAACGTCTAGAGCTAGTCTACGGCATACAAGGAGTGAGAACAAGGGCAAACTCCTTTTATCTTCTTTCCTTGAATTATAAAATAAGTACAAGACATAGTAATTCTTCTTTGTTAAATGTAGTTTTGAGTCTTTTGGCTTTTGAAAATTGAGTTATTCAATTTTTAGTCAATTTCTCTGATATTTAATAATTAATTTAACCTAAAACACTACACAGGACACTTTGCTCATATCCTTATTATCTTCTTATCCTACTTAAAGAAATGCATTTTTGTCCTCTTATTCAACTTGAAGAAATGACGGTGCCGATCATATATTAAACATTATTACATTAGTAGTTTAGTACCCACACCATTTACCAAATAGTTTTTTATTTGAAGTAACATATTTTTTTAGTATTATTTATTCTTGGTAAGAGTTTTTGAAAGGTAACATGGAATGAAGGATGGAAATTAGTAAATAAAAAAATAAAAAATTTAACGTATTACTCATATTTTAAAATTTGATTTTATTGCCGTGTGCAACAACTTTAAATTCTCTCACGCTCTCATACATGTCGTGCTCACTCATGATTGAGCACACATCGAAGGGTTTCTGCTCTCCATATGCTCACATTACTTTCATGTTATATATTATTTAGTTGAACACTTGAAGTTTCTATTCTCACATGACTTTCATGTTATATTATTTAGTTGAAGACTTGAAGTTCCTATTCTCGCATCACTTCCATGTTATAAGTTATATTATTTAGTTCAAGAATTGATGTTCCTATTCTCACATTACTTTCATGTTATA
Organism: Amborella trichopoda; assembly: GCF_054954075.1. Classification (NCBI taxonomy): domain Eukaryota; kingdom Viridiplantae; phylum Streptophyta; class Magnoliopsida; order Amborellales; family Amborellaceae; genus Amborella; species Amborella trichopoda. The sequence continues at coordinate 15,414,716 of NC_142337.1, read as the reverse complement.
TTATTTAGTTGACCTCTTGAAGTTTCGATTATTTAGTTCAAGAATCGCATTGTTGTGTAGCAAGGAATCTTGATGTCTGCGATATAGAAACTTGATTCGAAGCAACATGGATTCGCAATTCCAAAAATTTAGAATCAATGTTTTTCACAAGCAGAATCGCATTCTTATGTAGCTAATAATCATAAAGTCTTCGATATGGAATCTTGATTCCGGCAATCCAAAAATCGAGATTCCTAAACTAGGTGGAATCGTGTTCTTAAAAAAATGGAAACACGATTCCTTTCTTTTAGAATTGACTTTTGCCCGGGATATTGCTGAATCGAGATTCCAAAACGGAATCGCTACCCTCATAGGCAATTCGGGTAACTATAGTCCATTGTATATCATCTTTTGGATGCAAAACAACTAACATTTTAACCACTGTTCAATTGCGGACTTCCACCGGAATTGGTAGGCTTTACTATTTTTCCAACCCACTCGAATCCCTTGGACTTCTTTGTTGAGACCACTGGACAGCGGCCATTCCAAGCTCAACTTTGACGATTGCTCTCAAGCAAACCTGCCTCTCGGGCAATTTCCACAACAAGGACGACGGAGCTCTATTTTCTTTCTCTCGCATTATCGGCCAAGCCAACTCCAATGCTGCGGAGGCTACAATCCTCCTCTTTGGCCTCAGGCACTGTAACCACACCTGGTGCCCCTCTTTGATTGTCGTTTGAGAATCTAAGAATGTCATAACATGGGCCTCTACATCTTCTCCTTGTCCATGGAGGAGCTAAGGAGGGAGCCACCCAACACAACTCGAAAGGGACTCTTTTGGGCTTTTTTTTATTTCTCATGTCCCGTCTCTTGTATATTCTGTTCTAGTTATCTTTTGGCTGTCTATACAACCCGTATGGATTTTTTGGGCCGCTCAAGGGATTTTTGGATTCGAGCACTCGCCTTGTGGGTAGCAGAATATTTTGTATTACTTTATTTAATACAATCATTAATACTTTAAAAAAAAATTCTATATTTGCTCAGAAAGTTTATTTATCAGGATTTTTTGTGTGAAGGTGAATTAATTTTTCTATTTTCTTAATGTAGATTTGAATAATATTTAAAACAATAAAAATTCATAATAAAAAATTTGAAAATCAAACTTGAAAGCATACTGATCCATACCTTACTCGACATAAAAAAAAATTAAGGAGCCCAAAAAATTGGGAAGTTTTTCTTTATCCAATTTATTCTTGGAAATTTTATTCATTAGGATCCGTGTGAAGAGGGATTGGTAGTTTATAATGAGGTGTGAGAAAAATCACAGACTGCTATTAAATTAAACAAATTTGACGGCCATTTGTCTGCTGATGATCGATAATTACATCCTAAGAGAATTAGTATACATAGTATAGATTTTTCTTTTGCTTGATGGAGCTTGGTCTCAAATGACAAAGAGCCTTAAAAGTTTATAACAGAAATGCATGGATTTCGTGGTTCTTCTTTACTTGGATCACTATCTAAACTGCTGTGTTTCATCAATCAGGTAACACCAGTGGGATGGTCAGAAGGGGAATGTGGAGGCAAAGCTGGTTGGTTTCCGTCAGCTTTCGTGGAAAGGCGCCAAGGGATTCCTTCGAACAAAGTGGTTGCTGAAGTGTTTTAGCATCTTGATCAATGCTGAACATAATGCTTCTGAATGCACTACTGAAACTTTTCAGTAGTCAAGAATGCCAAACCTTGTTATTTAAATGTAACATCAAAATTATAACCGTCAGAAGCCCTCTTTCCTTGAGAGATCGGAGATTTGCTGAGGTTGATTTTACAGATGACCATATTCATCATATATTTATATTTTAGGATTGGACTTGGTTGAGGAGAATATATCCCATCCAATGGTGGGGTAGCATATGAAGAAGTTTTCAAATGGTTGTAAGAGTCCGCAATCCTGATGTTTGATCTTGATTCAAAAAGAAAAAAGGGAAAATTATTAAAAATCCACCAAAATGAGCTTTTTAGACCTTGACCCCTACCCTTATATTTCTATACTCTTTTTTTAAAAAAACGAACTTTCTTTGCTAAAACCCCCAACTAAAAAAGGTTTATTTTTTTTGCCAAAAATACCCCTTTTGTACCTGGAACGTGCGATCAAATCCTGCGGAAGGACCCTAATTTTCATTAACACCGGCCAGCAGTTATTATTCGATGGAGTGCTCAAGAGAAAACAATATGTCAGATCGAATATCTAAACTGACTGAAGTGCTTGTGTATTTGGGAAATATATTGCCGGAGTGCTTCTTAGTTTTGCCGGTACGCGTTTTTTAGATTTCGGATTGGCTATTAACAGTGAATCAATCTCTAGAGTGAATTCAAGAAAAGCTGGAGTGTTTTTTAGTTTTGTCGGAGTGTTTTTTACAGATGCCGAACTGTTTTTTTTGCAGTGAATTAATTTCCGGAGTGCTTTCAGCAAATGTCGGAGTGCATTTTACAAATGCCGGAGTGTTTATTTAATAGTGAACATTATCTAGAGTGCATTAAGAAAAAGTTGGAGTGCTTCTTAGTTTTGTTGGTGTGTGTTTTTTAGATTCTAGACTGCCTATTAATAGTGAATTAATCTCCGGAGTGGATTAAGAAAATGCTGGAGTGATTTTTAATTTTGTCGGAATGCTTTTTACAAGAGCCGGATTGATTTTTTTACAGTGAACTAATCTCCAGATTGCTTTCAGAAAATGCTGGAGTGAGTTGTAGTTTTGTCGGAGCGCGTTTCATAAATGTCGGACTGTGATTTTCGGAGAGTGTTAAAAAATGCCGGATCTCCCAAAAATGCTCTAAGTTCTTGATTTATTCCTTCATTCTTTGTTTGTTATAAATACTGGTTTTCTTTCACCAAACAACCTTCTTTCTCCCTCTAGAAAACATATGTGCTGTGTGAAATCTCTCTCTAGAATACATATATTGTGTGAAATCTCTCTCTTTCTAGAATACCTCTATTGTGCGAAATCTCCATCTCTCTTTCTCTCTCTAGAATACCTCTATATTGAGCAAAATCTCCCTCTATCTCTTTCAAACATAGAGACATGGTCTCTCTCCTCTCTCTAGAATACTTCTATATTGGGTTGGAATTTCCTCTATATGTTATTTATTTTGCCTAAAGAGAGATTTGATTAGTGTGAGGAAGCCGATGGAGAGAGAATGAAATTCGTGGAGAGGGAAAATCGTGAGGAAGGTATTGGAGAAGGAAATCCAATGGCAAGAAGAGGTGAGGAAGAAGCTGAGGAAAATAGAGAAAATTGTGACGAAGAAGGCGTGGTGGTAAAGGAGAAAGCTGTGAGCATAAGAGGCTGGAAGGCGTGGTGGTGAAGGAGAAAGCTGTGAGCATGAGGAAGAGGCCGGAAGGCGTGGTGGTGAAGGAGAAAGCTGTGAGCATGAGGAAGAGGCCGGAAGGCGTTGTGGTGAAGGAGAAAGCTGTGAGCATGAGGAAGAGGCCGGAAGGCGTGGTGGTGAAGGAGAAAGCTGTGAGAATGAGGAAGAGGCCGGAAGGCGTCGTGGTGAAGGAGAAAGCTGTGAGCATGAGGAAGAGGCCGGAAGGCGTGGTGGTGAAGGAGAAAGTTGTGAGCATGAGGAAGAGGCCGGAAGGCATGGTGGTGAAGGAGAAAGCTGTGAGCATGAGGAATAGGCTGTGAGCTCTGAGGAAGAAGTCGTCAACGTGAGAAAAATAGAGGAATGGGTAAAAATCAGAGTTCGTGACGAAAATAGAGGAATGGGTAAAAACCATAGAAGAATGGGTAAAAATCAGAGTTCGTAAGGAAAATAGAGAAATGGGTAAAAACCATAGTTCGTGTGGTAAAAACCAGAGCTGGTGAGGAAACAGAGTAAATGGGTTAACGGGAGGGGTAATGGATAAAGGTCAAAATGGGGAAAATTTGTCTTTAGCTCTTATTTTTTGGGTTGGGGATTTTAGTAAGAAAAGTTGATTTTTTTAAAAAGAAGAGCAACGAAATGTTAAGGTGGCGTAGAAGGTCTAAAAAGCTTATTTTGAGAGATTTTTAGTAATTTGCCCAAGAAATAAAGAGTCGAAATTCACTATGATTGGCCTTATTGGTAGGAAGTCTAAAATAGTTTTTTAGTAATTTGCCCAAGAAAAAACAAGGAGTCGACATTCACTATGATTGGCATTATTGGTAGGAAGTTTAAGATAGCTTTGTTTCCATGAAAGCAACTTCCATCCATTTTGTTTTCACATGCAAAGCCGAACATTACCCGTAAACCAAGTAACCAAATATCATTAGAGTTCTTGTTTGATGGTGTGGTTTGCATAGGGTTGCAATCTTAAACAATCAAATTAAGGTGCACTTTCAAACTTTCTTTAAAGATTCAATATTGACATTGAAAATCCTAAAGATGGCCCGAGAATCTATTTTTATAAAAAATTTGAACTAAAAAAAATGGTTCAAATCAAGCCGATCTATAATCACGTGAAAATCTTAAAAATGGACGGTCTAGAAAATGTGTTGCAAGGCGTATAATTTTTAGGATTTGAAATATTTCATTTTTTACCATATCCATTTCAATGTCGAGATGATCAATTAGACGGTTGTACAATGTTAAAAATAGCCTATCTCATTACCACATTTGAGCTTACTGATTAAATTCCTCTTGCTTAATGCATGGTTTACCATTGATTGTGAAATTTAATTTTTCTTATTCTTGGGCTTGGCGAAGCAATGATTTACCATTGGCTGCATTCTGCAACCAACCAAGAAAGCTGAGCAGTCGATAGCTTGGAAATCACTCACTATCTCTCTCACTAGATAATGGATTTAGAGAGAGAAATGTGGGTGGGTGAGAGAGGAGAGAACATGGAAGGCCAAAAAATGTGCCAATTAATAAATTTAGAGAGACAGAAAGTGGGCCAAAAAAATGTGTCACAAGCAGCGTTTTAAAAATCGCCGAGTCGAACCGGACTCGCCCGGTTCGACTCGGAATTCACGAAAAAGGGACCGGATCGGTTCAAAAACCGGGAATCGTCCGGTTCTAGAGAGAACCGGACGATTCCGCACAGTGACTCGCCGATTCACTGTGCGGAATCGGCGAGTCCGTGAAGAACACGGGTTGCACAGTGTTCTTCACGGATTTTTTTCAAATTTGTCATATTTTGATCATTTTTTTTGTTTTTTTCGGCACGTGATCTGTTTTTCAGGCTGTAAACAGCTTTATTCAGCTTTTTTAACGATTTAATGGTGGAAAAATTGGTTGTTTTTGGATCAAGAAAAATTCGGGGTTTAGGGTTTCCGCCATTTCTGAAATTTCATGCCAAATAGGGCATGAATCTTTCAAAATTTGTAGGCATATTGATCTTAAAGCTGTGAATCAAAAGATTTTGTTACTAATTTGTGATAATCGTTGAGAAAAACAGACTTTTTTGGAGATTGAAGGCTTCGGTTCACAAAAACAGGTAAGAACTTTGGGTTTTTTTGTTTTTCCGCCATTTGATTTATTTCATGGCATATTTTGAACAAAATGAGTTCAATAATTAGGGTTTTTAATCTTTATTGTGTCTAGTATGATTTAAAATTTTCAATTTTACGTAATCTGGTCAATTACAGCAAGAAATTTGATATGAACAGTGAGATGTCTGCGGAACCAAATTCCGCTGTTTTTTTTTTTTTTTTCCGCCTTTTGATTTTGTTTTCATGATATATTAGAAATAATGTGTTAAAAATTTAGGTTTTTGATTCCTTATATTGTTGTTTATCAGAAAATATAGTCAATTGGATGTAATTTATTCACTTGGAGGTGAATTTTTGAGTTAAAATCGCTTATGTAAAACGACTCTGTGAAGAACAATTTTTTTTTTTTTTTTGTAGCCCATGATAGAATTTTTTGTAATCTATGATCGAATTTTTTGTAATCCATGATCAAAATGTTTGTTTTTTTTTCTTGTAATCCATGATCGAATTTTATTTTTTATTTTTTATTTTTGTAACCCATGATAGAATTTTTTGTAATCCATGATCGAATGTTTTGTAATCCATGATCGAAATGTTTGTTTTTTTTTGTAATCCATGATCGAATTTTTTGTTTTTTGTTTTTTATGTAACCCATGATAGAGTTTTTTGTAATCTATGATTGAATTTTTTGTTATCCATGATGTAATTGTTTTTTTCTTTTTTAGTAATCCACGATCGAATTTTTTGTTTTTTTTTGTTTTTTGTTTTTGTAATGCATGATCGAATTTTATGTAATCCATGAACGAATTTTTTGTAATCCATGATAGAATTTTCTGTAATCCATGATCGACTTTTTTGTAATCCATGATCGAATTTTATGTAATCCATGATCGAATTTTTTGTAATCCATGATAGAATTTTCTGTAATCCATGATCAACTTTTTTGTAATCCATGATCAAAATGTTTGTTTTTTTTACTTGTAATCCATGATCGAATTTTTTGTGTTTTTTTTTTTTTTGTAACCCATGATTGAATTTTTTGTAATCCATGATGGAATTGTTTTTTTTTGTTCTTGTAATCCACGATCGAATTTTTTGTTTTTTTATGTTTTTTTTTTTTTTTGTAATCCATGATCGAATTTTATGTAATCCATAATCGAATTTTATGTAATCCATGATCGAATTTTATGTAATCCATGATCGAATTTTTTGTAATCCATGATCGAATTTTTAGAAAATTTATGAATTTTTTTTTTTAATCCATGATCGAACTTTTTGAAAATTTGTTAATTTTTTTTTTTAATCCGTGATCGAATTTTTTGAAAATTTGCTGTACTTTCTATGTTTATCCTTTTGTGTGATGTAAATTAAATGTTGAATGGCGGTTCATGCAGGGAAAGAACATATCAATATTCGCATATTCATCCAAAAATATGAAAATTCTTAATGGAGTACCCTCATTTTTTATTGAATTCCTAAAAAACAATATTTATAATGAATTTTAATAATTTTTTCGGATTTTTTTGAAGCTTTATTCTGATCGATTCACCTGATTTCGATCCGGACCGCCGATTCGTCGATCCGGATCGCCGATTCGCCGATCCGGATAGGTTTTTGAAAAGCCCGATCCGGGTCATCGATCCGATTTTTAAACCATTGGTCACAAGTAATAGATTTAGAGAGACATTTAGACGGACAGAAAGTGGGACAAGCAGTAATTGGTATTAGCATTCTAGCGAGGTGAAATTTGGAGTTTTGGGTGTTATGGGCTAGGTTTATTTGGACAGGAAATGAAGGGTAGATAGAGAACAAGAGGTTTTGGGCTTGTGGGTCTGATCTAGTGAAGTTTAGAGGGAGAGAACTTAGGGAGAAGAGAGGAAGAGGAAGATGAGAGGGAAGTTCAGAGGGAGAGAACTTAGGGAGAAGAGAGGAAGAGGAAGAGGAAGGAGAACAGGGAACTCTCTCTGATTTTCAAGTTTGGGTAACAGGTCTGGGTCCAGGGAAATGGTTTGTGTTCGGGGATTTTGGACCTGGTCGGGTGGTCCAGGTCCGGGTTTTGTTCTGGTCAGACCTGGACCCGACCTGATCTGTTGCCACCTCTACCTCTCTTACCAACTTTCTGCCTGGACGACCCACCCCATCATGTAGGAGATACTGAGTGTATCGAGGACCGATCTTTTGATCCGATCCATGGTCAAAATTCAATACCTGAAATCATCCAAGCTCCTCCCACTAGAGTGACTTGAACTCGGGATTCATGGAAGGAATATGTACATACCAGTGCTTTTTGCATAAGAGGGAGGTTTTGGTGGGACAAATGGCCGGGGGATAGTCCCCATGGTGAAGGGAGTTTTAAAATAAACCTTTGCCCTGGCCATGAGAGATGAGATTTCCAAAAAGGATTTCAGGTCTTGCAATCCTTGAGGCCATGGTGAAGAATATTTCGGGCTGTTACCTAAGTGCAGCTTCAATGATGCCTAAGCCCTAATTGTGCTCCAAAGCACAAAATTACCGAATAGAAATAGCAGGACGTGATCAGTGAAGGGTACCCAGCCAATGTGATCATCTGGGGCAACAGAAAACTCACTCTCCCAATGATGTCTCAGAAAAGTGCAAGAAATTTGGGATCGATTATGAGCATGTACTGCTGAAGCTCTTGCCGAAGAAATGATATCTAAGGAGACACTTAGGGGGTGTTTGACAATTTGAAGCTAGAATCAAAATTGTAAAACCCCAATTCTTGAATCTAGAATCTGAAAATTTGAGTGCCTGGTAACGGAAAATCCATGCTTGGCCAAACTGTATCAAATTTTCGGAATTCGGAAAAAAATGTTTTGGTTTAACGTGGGATTTTGTAAACCTGGAGAACTAGAAGTTAGTCCAGTTATAACCATTAATTAAAGTTTTTAGGTACGAGAGGGTGTTTATTAAATGAATGAGATATCAAAATCATAGCTCATCTATGGTAGGTCCGATCGAAATTGGACAGTTGAAAGCATCGATGAGTGTGTGTGCATATATATATATATATATATATATATATAGAAAAGTCTTTCCAAAGCAAAAATGAATAGTGATTTTGCTTATTTTTATCATCGTCTAAATTTTATCGTACAGTCACGATTTTTCAGTAGTGTTTTATTTTTTCATTTTTTTTCTATAAATCGGAATGACTCGAAATTTAGAGGGTATGTACATCTTACTAAAGCGCATCTACTAAAAATATAAAAAAAACTATCCGTAAAAAATATATTGACCAAAATACCCTCGATATTTTGGTCATTGTTTTCATGTAAAATATATTTTTTTTAATTTTCAAAGATTCCCCTATTTTTCATGAATACACGTTCCAAATTTCAAGTCATTCTGATTTGTAAAAAAAAAAATGAAAACTGAAACACTATCGGATAATCGTGATCGCGCGATGAACTTTGGATGGTGATGTGGATAGACGAAATCACTGTTCATTTTTGCCTATAGGCGTTGCGTAGTGTTTATATATATATATATATATATATATATATATATATATATATATATATATATATATATATATATAAAAGAATGAGCTAAAAGTTTGGGTCATTCCTACTGCTCACCCTAATGCCTCCGTAAAAAAATATAAATACTTGATCATTTTGTTTTGTTTGAATTATTTTGTGCTAGTGTCGATGTAATCAAAATTGCAATATTTTTGGATTGCAATCCAAAAATCTTGTAAAACAGATTTGAACTGTTTGGGGAACCACAAGATTTTACTAGATTTTTAGATTGAAATAACAAATACTGCAGAATCAAGGCAAAAGTTATCTTAAAAAAATTCACGTCAAACTTGAATTTTTTTTTGGGAAAGTGCACTCTCTCACCCTATGCAAACCCTACCCTATGACCCAACAACCCATAGCGTGAAACCTCAGAAACGTCAAATCTACTCTATCCCTCTCTCGCTAAACTACTTCAACCCGAAATCTACTCTCTCTAAACTACTGCAAGTGAGAAAGCTCCTCTTTCTCTGTACATAACCAGTTATTGAGCTCCTCTTTCTCTTTCTAGAACCAGTGTCTCGAGAGCCCCTCTATCTCTCTCTAAAACTAGTGTCTCAAGAGCTCTTCTTTCTCTCTCTAGAACTAGTGTCTTTAGAGCTCCTATTTCTCTCTCTATAATGACGTAAAAAATATTGCATTGTAACCTGCCACATGAATGGGAGAAACAAGCTAGGTCTGAAGTGGTTTCTAAGCCAGAGTCTGAAGCTCAAGGGCTTCACAATTTTACAATTGAAGCATTGTAAAAAGATTGTTTTGAGCTTCAATGAAGTCATCCATGGCTGGCATTTTGCTCTTTCTCGTTTTGACAATTTTGTCATGGCCTATACTATCGAATCTCTTTGCCAGAGAGTTGCCGCCTCAGAGCTCTCTCTGCATGGCGGATTTTTGACAGAAAGATTTTAGGGTTTCAAATCTCTTATTATAGCTCTAATGGGCAAACCTCATTGGGCGAATTTTTAGGTTTTCAGTTTTCTAGAATTTCAGAGCTCTCTTCAAATCCAATGGACCATAGTTAGAAGAGTTTTTGGGAGTTTAAGCTTCCATTTTTACGGTTGTAGTGAGCAATGTGGCTTGAACAGATAGTAGCTAAAATGCCGATCTATCTATGGAAACCCCAATAAAACCATTCTCTCTCCATAAAACTCAATTTTCTTAACCATTTTCTTCAATGTCTATATTTTCTCTCCACGCAACTTTCAGAGTTAAACAAAAGGCTTCTACTTGTAAATCCCCTTCTTGTTGAGGGAGAGATTCACAAAGTTTATATTGAGCTTGCACCTCCTCTACTTATAAATCGACTTCTTATTGAGGGACATAATTGTAAAGAGAAATATGGATTTTAACACCCAAACGGTTTTATAAGCAAAGAAAAAAGGCTCGGTATTTTTACAATGGGTACACTTGGCATACGGATGCATCCGTAGCTGTAGAGGTAAGGTGCACCTTCAAATTTTATCTTGGTATATAATTTTAATATAAAATGTTCTTAGGATTATCTCAAAATCTATTTTTATATTTAATTATAAAATTTTAAATTTCAAAAATGGTTAAAATCATGTAGATCTATTATGAAAAATCTTGAAAATGGACCGTGTAGAAAATATGTTGTAAAATGCACTATTTCTGAGACTTAAAATCATTTTATTTTTCATAGTCATATATCTCGATGTCGAGATGATGAATCAAAGGGTTTTTCAACATTAAAACTATTTTTTCCGATGGATTTTTGAGGTGCATCCATAGTTCCGATGGATTTTTTCTTTTATAATTGGTATTTGAAAAACTCTAATTTTATTAGATAACAATTTCTTTTTATTTGACATCCAAACTGGGCCTTTAATATATCCCAACAGCACCTCGCCAAATTTTATCTCCATCTAATTTTGGAAATAAGTTATAAAATGTATGAAGATAGTCGCCACCATTTTCAAAATGGCCAAAAGTCTATAAGTTCGCCTAAAATGCTATCGATCTTAACCAAGATAGACAATTGAGAGCATGTCTGATTGTGTTAAATTGATTTTACTTTTCTACCTGTTGGGTTGAGCAAAAATTTTAGGCTCTATACTTCTCAAGTCACGGACCTATAAAAGCAAAAAAGTATTTTTAAAAAAATAAAATGATTGAAATACCCGAAGAACTTTGACAAACATGTTGATCATTTTATTTCATATGAATTTTATTTTTTATTTATTTTTGATTGAGGAAGATGTAAATTATGAGTTGGATGGGCAAAGTGGATACGTGCATTTGAAGTTTTATGTGATCATTGCATACCAATAATTTTTTTTTTTGACAAATGTTCAATGCTTTATTGATAAAAAAAGTTACAAAGGAGCAACTACATCATTAGAAATAACAAGAGAAGGTAAAGAGATGCCGGTCTTTACTAGCGAATAGGCCACTTCATGGGCCTCCCTAAAAACATGGTTAAAAGAAACCGCGAGGGGTCCTGTCATATCCAAGATTTGGAGCCACACTGACCCGAGTTCCTCAAGAACTCATTGCTCCTTTCGACACCATCAAATCACATTCAAAGAGTCTCCCTCCAAGATACAGGCAATACCCAAATTCTCATAAATAAAACTCTGAAGACCATTTAAGAGAGCTAAGATGTCAGCATGATTGGTTGTCGCTATGCCAATTGGGCCGGCAAAGGAGAAAACTATTGACCTATTCCAATCCCTCATAACACCTCCAATACCTACCAAACTAAGGTTGCCCAAAGAACTCTCATCAACATTAAGTTTGAAACTACATTGTATGGGAGCAACCCACACTAATCTCAGGAGACATCTAACCACTCCCATCTTGAAAAGATTGGAAAGATTAATGGAAACATCAACTTTCGAAATACCCCTTCCCTCTATCGTAATAGCCAGCCAGCACCACAAAGAATGTTTAATATCATTAAGGATTCTATCAGAAGGTACCACAATCTTTTCAAAAGTCCTATTACGCTCTTTCCAAATCTCCCATAAAATGGCATCTCACAATCTTCCATATGACTCTACGAACTGTGGGTAAATTAGGAATGGCTAATTGGGTAATAATGCCAAGGACCTCTTGTGGTAAAGCAACATGAACCCCCAACTGAGAAAAAAACCAACACCATATTCTCGAAACAAAGGAATAATGAAGAAATAGATGAGCTTCAGATTCCGCATCTTCCGTATACATTGTTAATTGTAAGAATCTTGTTTTGGGCAGCCAATTGAATGAACACTTGTACTTTGTGCGGAACAGGCAATTTCCACACTTAGGCCACCTGAGGAAGGGACCACTATATACCAATAAATTGAAGGGGAAGTTCTATAGGACAGCTGTAAAACCAGCCATACTTTTTGTGATATAATGTTGGATGGTCAATAAACAATACATCCATAAGATGAATATAGCGAGATGAGGATGTTGAGGTGAATGAGTGTCAAGACCAGAAGTGATAGAAATCAAAATGAATATAGTTGATAGAACCCAAGTGCGGCTTTAATAAGTGATAAGATGAGGGAAAGTAGACTTAAGTGGCTGGTTATGTACAACATAAACCAACATAACACTGGTTAAGAGGTACGATTTGTTCAATAGGAAGGTTAAAAAAAGACAAAGAGAAGACCCAAAAGGACATGAATAAAAATAATATGAAAATATATGGTAAATTAGAGTCTTACTAAGACTATGACCCTTGACAAAACAGAATGGGTTAACAGGATTGATAGAGTTGACCCCAAAAATAGTTGAGAGAAGGCTCGATGATTATGATAATATTTTATTTTTATTTTACTTATTTTTATAGATGTGCCTCTCTCCATATTTTATTTTGATCAAATTTTGGGGAAAAGATAAATTGAACCTGACCTTTCAAAATGACCAAATCCACTATCTATTACACAGCCGCCTCTCTCATATTTATTTATTTTTTATTTCTTATTTTTATTTTTATTTGAAAAATTTGCTTCTGAACATTTATCATTTTTGAAAAATGTGGATCTCCAATTCCCAATTTTCTCTACAACACTCATAGTTGTAAACAAATAATTGCTACAGTGTCGAAGAACTTTGGGGTTAGCAACCATCTGGTGGTCAAGCAGCCTAGGGAAGTTTAATGGTCAGTACATACCCTTTCTTTGCATTCCATTTTGTGCATCACGTTGACATGGTTAACAAAATACTTGCGAACAACTAAATAAAAAAAAAAACCAATGTTTTCAGACCCGGCCGAGTCCACTGAGACATTCGAGTTACTTGAACTCGCTTGTTGGTGTGTTGAGTTACCCTAAGTTGATTACCTAAGTTAACCGTGTAGCGTTTAACATTGAAAGGGCAAGTGATTTATGGTTTAAAAACCAAAGTTATGAAGATTGGATTTGATCGACAGTCTGATCGTGATCGTTAGGACGGGCAGCCCAATAGGTAGAACCAGTGAAAGGATCCTGTCCGATCCAACATGAGCATGGGACCAATATTTGTTGAGAACGGTAAAAGCCGGTGGTTGAACCATTGAATTGATTTGACCGCTGATCCTCTTAAATGAACAGCCTCAATCTTTTCCCCACCTTGTTTTTTTGGCCTAGATTATTTCCCCCCAATTTTTTTTTTTGAATGCACATGGTGCTTTATTTAAAAAAGCTTCAATACAAAAAATCTCAAGATTTTGACAAGAGATGTCACCCCAAATGCTTAAACAAACTTTTTTTTCTTGCTTACCGTTTTGGCATGCTATCTTGCTATATTTTTCTTTTTTATTTAAAAGAATCTTTCCCTCTATGTTAGAACCAGTCATGTTCTCTCTCCTTAATGGGATAGAGGTGCACCTAGTTCTTTTTCATTGATACACTTCAAAGGACTGCATGCCAATCTTTATTAGGTGCGGTTAGTATAGAGCATAGGCTCTAAACAATCAAATTAGAGCCTACCTTAAAAACGTGTCGAGAAATTTTGTTTTAATATTGAAAATCTTGGTGATAGCCTTAAAACATATTTTCATTTTTATTTATAAAGTTTAAAGTTTAAAAAATAGTGTAGATTGACATATATATTAAACCTTGAAAATCTTGAAAATTAACGGTTAAAAAATACGTTATAAAATACACTATTTCCACTACTTGAAATCAATTTTTTTCTCATGCCCATGCATCTTGATGTCAAGATAATCAATTTGAAGATATTTGGGCATCGTAACAACCTCTTTTAATAAAAATTTTGAGATAGACTCTTATTTGATTGTTTAGAGTCTCGGCTCTATAAAAACTTTTCTCCATCTCTATTGGATACACTTCCAGCTTGATAGAAGTACGCACTTCAACTTTATAGAGATACTCCATTCGTTTTATTTGTTGGGGAGATGTGCCTTTCCGTACGTATGCGAATCAGAGAAAAGATATGGAACCTCTAACAAATAAAAAAACGTATATTTATGGGAAATTATAAACAAACCAAACACTATGATTTACATATAAAACTCTTTACAAAAAAGAGAAAACCACGGGGACTATGCAGAAAAATACTTGCGGATAGTTTTTTCTAATTTAATTATTTGTAATTTGAGGATTAGGATTAAAAAAAATAGAAAAACATATGGTTACTTCAGTGGTATTAATTGTCTTCTTCGTTTTTTTTAAAAATATTGCTTCTTTTCAACCTTTATTAGATAGCACCAACTTCAATTATATAAGAAGCCTTAGATTTTAGAGATTTTTGGAAGAAAAACTCAAATCCTAGAGAGAGAAACAAATGACATTTACTTGTTGGGTTCATGTAATCTTTAAAGGGCTCATGAGTGCTTGTAAAATGAAATGATATAGTGAAACATGAACTCAGTGGGAGTAGGGTCCTTCGTGTACCATACTAAGCAAACGATGATTTGTTGATAGCGATCTGTGCATAACGATTTAGGCCAGTCGGTTGGAAAAAACCCATGTTACCTGGGCATGAAGAACAAACCGATGAGAGCTTATGGGTTAGCCCTTGATGAGGTCAGAGAACATGCTTAGATGAGTGAGCCAAGGGACTGTGTGACCCTTGTGTGTAATGGTGGCCTACAGAGACAGGGGTCAAAACCGCATCCATGTACCATCACACGGCATACATATCGATAGATCGTTCGGAAAAGTCAGAAATCTACCTTTTAGGATGAAGCGTATGCATGTAAGAGATACCCCTATGCACCATAGGGGCTATGGTCGCATTAGGTCTAGGTGACATTGACTCGTCTCTAGAGGAGGACCTGAAATCCACAGACTGGGATTGCGATCACTTGGCTCATCGATCGGACTTTGGTAACCCGCTAATGAGCCCCTACTTGGACTGTGGGTCATGGGTAATACTTGATCGTTTTGATAAACAAGTATGGTCTGTAGTCCACAGTTGAAGGTGAAGTACCCCATGATTGTTGATCCCTAAACCATATAGATCATTTTCCCATCAAATTAATTAATTATGTTTGTTTTATGATGGAAATTATTTTAAGATTATTATTTGAATTTTTATGAACCCCTGTATAATTTATTTATAATTTTTAGATTTATAAAATTAAATATATTGATTTTACAATTGTTTAAATATTCAAATAATATTCTAATATCTTTTTATTAATTTTAAATATATAAAAATTTCATGGGGGTCCATTGTGCACATGAGCCCACCATATTTTTAGAAGGTGGAGCCCATGAGTGCCTCTCTTGGATTGTATGCCCCGCCCTTATTCTCTTTCCTATTTTTTTGGTGATATGGCATGTGGTCATATAGTTAAAAGATATTGACTAAATATTGACTCGATATATCTTTGAAAGATTTTGTGGAAAGATTGAGTATACTTGTGCTATTTTATGATATGCATAATATTTTGATTAGATTTAATTTATTTAATTGTTATTGATGAGAAAATGGTTTAGGAAAAGGAGATAATGGTTCATGCACCTTCCATAATGTTGATGACCCATCTATGGAATGGATGACTCATATCTCTCACCCCACAAGTCACCCTCGATCGACGGTCTATGTTCAATCTCACAAGAAGAGGCAAGCCAAAGAAAACCTTAAGAAACCCTAATCTTATTCAAACCTTATAAAAATGGATTGTCTCTACTCAAAATCTCTACACTTTATTTTTCTATCTCTCTCTTAAGAAAATTTATCTCTCATATTTGATCTCTCTCTCCTACATTGTGAAAGAACCTAAGAGTTTAAGTTATGAAGTTCTTCTCTTCTATATCTCAAATATGGATTTATGGATAAGGGTTTTAGGGTTTAGCAAAAAGAGAATCTATCTCTCTCAAACTCGGTTGCTAAGAGAATTTACCTAGGGTTTGAGTTTGTGGTCAAAGGGGTTTATGATCTATTGGTGTGGCTTGGCTGAAATTTGCTTTTCCGGTTCGAGATTGAAGCTAAACCGTTAATCCCGCGCCATCGGATGATGGTGACTCGATGTGGGGTGTAATAAGCCTGGTTGAGGTAATCTTCAGCACTCTTGCTTTTGTTTCTTGTAATCTTATATTTTATTCTCAAGCATAATGCATAGTTGTTCAATGACATCAAGTAGTTAAGATCTTAGTTTTATTGTTATGTTGATTTTATTTTGAAAGTTATCTTATTATAATAAAGACCACCTGTAATCCCCAGTAAAAGAAAGGGGTGGAAAAAATAATAATAATGTATTCCTCAGTAAAAGATCACATAGGTCTTTATTTCATTGGTATCAGAGCTATTGATACTTGATGCAATTAGTTATCTTTTCTCTTTATTGAGTTTAGATGAAGCTTGTGAATGAGAGATTAGAAAGCTAATGACCTTTGTGGTCAAGAAATATACTCACAGTTAATAATTATTGAAATATTCCAAGACCGAAAAAGGCACTCTGTATAATGAGTATTCTAGGCTATTTTGGAGTAGTGATATGAAGAAATAATGCGGGATTTTTCTGTTACATACTTTAGTGATATTTTGTGTCTTTAAGAATAGGATCTGTCTGAAAAATTTTAGTGAGAGAACCTAAGGGAATTGAGAATTATGGAATCATCAATGAAAGGTGTCAGTTCTGACCCTGCAAAATCTAAGAACTGTCCATTGCGTTCCGTGATTTTTTCTACCAATCATATAATTTTATTTCTTGATGAAATTTTGATTTAATTCACAAAATTGAGTCTACTTTTAAGAAAAAAATGTTTCATCAAGAAATTCCTTGTGGTTTGAAAGACATGATCAATTTATTAAAGGGTGCGCAAGTGTTCTTTTCTGCAATGAAAACTATTTCCTTGACTTGGAAGTCATGATTTTATTTCTATACTTAACAGAATGTTTTATAGTCCATACTAAATTTTTAAACTTCCACTCTGAGTCTAATTTGAAATAAAATTTATTTGAAAGAGAAATATCTACAGGAAGAGAGGAATAAAACTTTTGGATTGAAGAGAGGTCATCCTGAATTTTTTACAATTTGGTATGTTATTCATTGAGACATGAATAACTATATTTATCAAGCCTACTTAACAAAGTCACATGAGGCTTGTGGAAATATATGTGCTATCATTATGTGTCTAATTTCAAACAAAATTAGTTTGAAAGGGAAACTCCATGATGGTAGAGAGAAAAGACAATTTTACTAGATGGTGTTCATCTTGGAATTCTGCAGTATAATTTATTTTGTGACGTGAATGTCACTTATTTATTTCTCTGAAGAAAAATACTATTTGGGATTCAAACTATGATTTTATGATTTTCTTTTGAGTATTATTTTATATTTTTTAGTCTATTTCAATACTTAAAAGGATTCGGAGATAAACTTTTTATGAGTTGACAAATGTCATATTTTTATCATGGGATGCTCTTGTTCTATGCTGCAGTAAATTAAAAGATGTGCCATGTTAAGGCACATCCTTTAATTATCAATTATGGAGACCTTTAAGATTCATTTTAAAAGGTTTTATAGTGTGCCATCAGCATGATTTATTATAGTACAACTTCAGAAAGATGTAATACAGAGTTGACATGATAAGACACTTTATGTGAAGAATATTCGATCTGAAATTAGCAAAAAGAAGAAGAAACACAATACCTATAAAAGTATATTGGTTTCTTCAAAATGAAGGGATATATAGAGAGACTTGGTGGAAGCATAAAAACGTTAAAGATCAGTGGGATAATCGAAATTGTGATATTTGAAATAATGGGATAAAAAAAAGATTTTCTTTACGGTGTAGGACAAGAGAATCCAAGTACCAAAGAGATGGACACTTCGTGACATGTGAAACCAATGACCAATGTATTTTCCATCAGTTGCGTGTACTTCCAAGTAAAAGCGATGAATCAAGAAAGCCCAGATGTTACACTATATGGTTTTGAGGTATAAAATCTATCCCACATAATATGGTAGGGTCATATAGGGAAAGAAGATTCAATAACTTTGTTTAATGGGCTTTGGTTATATTTTGGCTAATTGTTTTATGAATATGTATAGAGTGTATGGACATTAAGAGATAAGTGCTAACAAATTTGAAAGTGCCGATTTTGAATACCTTGTGTTTTTGTGCCTCCTTGTGCTTAAGTATGGATTACTTGAGGTAGTGATACACATGAAAATGTGATTTGATCAAGGGCTTTGAACCCTAAGGATGAAACACGAGAGATGGGTGTGGCTCATTCAAATATGTAAGCACAAAGGGAGTGTTCTGATGGAACTTGGTCTTGGTGACCATCCTCTCAATAATGTCTATAATATGATGTATTGCATGTGATGATGATGTCTTGATAAATTCTCCATAATTGCCAAAAATGAAGTATTTTTGTCAAGGCTTTAGTAGACGATATTTAGTCGTGCATTATTTTGGATAAAATTATAAGATAGTATATATGATTTGTTTTTGTGGCCATGAACTTGACTGGTAGGAAATTAAAGATGAATGCGGTAAAATGATTTATGAAGGCTAAACATGTATTTTATAATTAAATTGGATGATTTGAGAAAAACCTAAGTCTATGAATATGATTTTGAGAAAACCACATAGTCTTGCAAGGTCCATTACGTTTTATGAAAATTATTTTAAACTGTCATACTATTACATAACTATTGCTTGTGAATGTATATATATATATATATATATATATATATATATATATATATATATATATATCAATTTTTTTTATTAAAAAGAAAAACATTGTGTCTTGAAGGCATTTATAAAAGTGGGAGAAAAACTATCATGCACTGTTTTGTTTTAAATACCTATATGCCTTGGCCCATGTTTCTAGTTATTTAGATTCCTCGATTACCTAAGACTTTGAACCATAGGGAATGTTGTAGGAATACCATCATGTTGGGCTTCTCTGACACATATTGTGTTGATTAGATAACTTGATTTGTATGAATCTACTACCAAGATGTCTAGTGTGGTTGAACCTTTGTGGTTCATGAAGGTTTTTACATATTGTGAAACCAACGGGTATTGAATTACATATTGCATGAGACTTGATATGCTGCCTCATGATATATGTATAAGAATGTTGAGAATGTATATGTTGTATGTGCAATAATTGAGTGGGAGCTACTACAGTCCCACATTTTTTTAGCTGCTTGGATATTCAGATATACAGGTGTAAGCTATCTCACAGATCCAGATAATGTGAAGTCTACATCTGGATATGTGTTATTGCTTAGAGTGGGTGCAATTCTTAGAAATCAAAGAAACAAGATGTGACGAAATTCTCTACCATAAAAGCAGAGTACGTGGTGTGCTGTTTGGTGATCGAGAAGGCCGTATAGATTAAGAAATTTCTTAATTGACTTAACTTTCACCTCGCGCCTTGTGAGGCACTAAGAATTTTCTACGACAGCACGTTGATGATATACATGTCAAAGGAGCCACAATTCCATAAGAACTCCAAGCATATAAAACCATGTTTTTATCACCGGAAGAATGAGATGAGGTCGAGAAAGATCGATATCTAGATAAACTAAATATTCCAGTAGGAGCATCTGCTAGTATTTGACATACCAAATGGAACAACAGACTATAATGTTGTTCACCTATGGAACCCAAATGTTTGGTGCTGGTTGTATGGCTACAAAAGGGAACAACTTATTTGAAGAACTTTTTTGAGCCCATTAACATACGACCCCATGTGATGAGGGTACGTGATGGTCTTTTGCGACATCAGGTCCATGATTCACGATGTGATGCGAAAGATGAGCTACGACCATTTTCGGGAGGAGATCCGAGCAGCAAAGAAAAAAATGTGTTGCCTTTTTAAATCTTTTTGTGAAAGGATTGATGACGAAAGCCATGCTTAATGTATTGAGAGAATAAGTAAAATGTTTGAGAGAGATTGTAATTGGGAGAGAGAGATGGGAATGAAAGAAAGTGAGAAAGAGAGAATGTAAGGCCTTCAAAGGCCAAATGGGAGATGTTGGGTTCATGTGGCTTTTAAAGGCCTTATAAGTGCTTGTAAAATGAAATGATATAGTGGAACATGAACTCAGTGGGAGTGTGGTCCCTCATTGACTATACTAAGCAAACGATGATTTGTTGATACCGATTTGTGCTTAAAGATTTAAGACAGTCGATTGGAAAAACCCGTGTTACCTGGGCATGAAGAACAAACCGATAAGGGTTTATGGGTTAGCCCTTGACGAGGTCGGAGAATATGCCCAGATGAATGAGCCGAGGGACTGTGTGACCCTTGTGTATGATGATGGCTTAAAGAGACAAGGGCCAAAATCTCATCCAAGCACCATCACACGATAGGCATATCGATAGATCGTTCGAGAAAGCCAGAAATCCACCTTTTAGGGTGAAGCGTATGCATGTGCGGGAGATCCCCTATGCACCATAGGAGCTATGGTCGCATCAAGTGTAGGTGACATTGACTCGTCTCTAGGGGAGGACCTGAAATCTACAGACTGGGATTGCGATCCCTTGGCTCATCGGTCGGATTTTGGTGACCCGCTATTGAGCCCCTGCTTGTACTGTGGGTCATGGAAAACACTGGGTCAGTCTGATAAAGCAAATGTGGTCTGTAGTCCACAGTTGAAGATGAAGTGCCTCATGATTGTTGATTCCTAAACCATATTCCCATCAAATTAATTTAATTGTATTTTTTTTATGATGAAAATTATTTTGAGATTATTATTGAAATTTTTATGAGCCTCTGGATATTTTATTTATAATTTTTGGATTTATAAAATTAAAGATATTAATTTTACAATTGTTTAAATATTCAAATAATATTTTAATATCTTTTTATTAATTTTAAATATATAAAATTTCATGGGGGTCTATTGTGCACATGAGCTCACCATATTTTTAGAAGGTAGAGCCCATGAGTGCCTCTCTTGGATTGTATGCCCCGCCCTTATTCTCTTTCCTATTTTTTTGGTGATATGGCATGTGGTTATATGGTTGGAAGATATTGACTAAATATTGACTTGATATATCTTTGAAAGATTTTGTGGAAAGATTGAGTAGACTTGTGCTATTTTATGATATGCATAATATTTTGATTAGATTTAATTTATTTAATTGTTATTGATGAGAAAATGGTTTAGGAAAGGGAGATAATGGTTCATGCACCTTTCATAATGTTGATGACCCATTTATGGAATGGATGACTCAGATATCTCATCCCACAAGTCACCCTTGATCGACGGTCTATGTTCAATCTCACAAGAAGCGGCAAGCCAAAGAAAACCTTAAGAAACCCTAATCTTATTCAAAACCTATAAAAATGGATTGTCTCTACCCCAAATCTCTACACCTTATCTTTCTATCTCTCTCTCTTAAAAAAGTTTATCTCTTTCTTGTTTAATCTCTCTCTCTCCCACATTGTGAAATAACCTAAGGATTTAGGTTATGGACTTCTTCTCTCCTATATCTCAAATATGGATTTATGACTAAGGGTTTTATGGTTTAGCAAAAAGAGAATCCATCTCTCTCAAACTAAGTTGCTAAGAGAATGCACCTAGAGTTTGAGTTTTTGATCAAAGGGTTCCGTATTCCATTGGTGTGGCTTGACCGAAATTTGCTTTCCAGATTCGAGCTTGAAGCTAGATCGTTGATCTCGCGTCATTGGATGGTGGTGACTCGGTGTGGAGTGTAATAAGCCCAGTTGAGGTAATCTCCGACACTCTTTCTTGCAATCTTATCTCTTATTCTCAAGCATAATTCATAGTTGTTTCAATGACATCAAGTAGTTAAGATCTTGATTTTATTGTTATGTTGATTTTATTTTGAAATTTATCTTATTATAATAAAGACTACTTGTAAGTGATCTTTTGCCAAAAGAAAGGGGTACAAAAAAAAAAAAAAAAAATGTATTCCGGGTAAAAAGTCACTTATGTCTTTCTTTCACTACCTATTTATGTAATTTTTGGCTCAACTCTTCTCACAAAAAAATAAATTAGAATCTTTTTATAAGAAACCCATACTATTTGTATTTTTCTCTTTCCCAAATATACCTATTTAATTTTCTTTTCCAAGAGTGGTCCTCAACCTCATGGAGCTAGACCACCTAAAACAAATTTTGTAAAAATCTCCCCCTCTAGAACCATGAGGAGGCCTCCCCCAACTCAGTGCATCTTATGCCCAATGTACCCATGCTGAAGTAGCACCAATGCCTGCCAAGTCCCTATAAAGCTTTTACTTGTCCATTGTTAAGGCCTTGGTTATCATATCCTATTGATTGTGATCGGTTTGGATTTTCTCTATTCGCATCAACTAATTCTCCAAGACATCATGTATCTAGTGATGACTAGATACTTTGTTATTGCATGATATTTGTGCTTAGATTAATAGCACTCTAACTATCACAATGAACCACATAGTTGTCTTGCTTTAAACCTAGTTGTTTTAAGAACCTTCATTTACAACTTTTCTTTGCAAGCTTTTTTAGCCATTATATATTTTACCTCTGTCGTGGAAAGAACAATACACCTCTACAATTTGGACTGCTATGACATGGCTTCCACTACAAAAGTAAGCAAGTAATCTGATGTGAATTTCCTAGTATTGAGGTATTCAACAATGCTTGCATCCTTATATCCAACAAGTACAAGCTTTTCACTTCCAAAGCAAAAACATGATTTGGATGAACCTTTAAGATATTTGAGAATCCTTTTTCATGCTATCTAGTGTTCATTGTTAGGTTTGGCAAGAAATCTACTCTCCACACCCACTATATGTGCAATGTTTGTACTTGTACAAAACATGACATACATCTAATTCCCCACCATTGAAGTACTGGGAACTTGTTCAATTTCCTTCTTCCTTATTTTTGAAGGACTCTGTCTTGCATTCAACTTAAAGTGTCATGTAAATGACATGCTAATTGGCTACGTATTCCTCTTATTGAACTTTTCAAGTACCCATTCAACATATTTTCTTATGACAACGCACTTCTTTGCTTTCCTGTCACATTTTCTTTTCATTCCCAAAGACTGCTGCTCTAACTCCAAATCACTCATGTCAAAGGCCTTGCGTAATTCTTTCTTTAATATGTCAAGCATATGAAGATCTTGCCCATACTTAGCCTGTCATCAACATAAAACAGAAGAAAACTAAAGTCACTATTAGAAGTTTTTTTAAAATAAACACAATGATATGCAACAGTCCCCTTATACTAATGACTCATTATAAATAAGTAAAACTTTTTGTACCAATTCCTAGGTCTTATTTCAATCCATAATAGCTTTTCTTCAACTTACAAGCCATGTGTTGTTTACTTTTCATTTCAAAGCCTTCTGGTTGTTCCATATAAATCTCTTCATTTACTCCACGAAGAAAAGCGGTTTTAACATCTAATTATTCCATCTCTAGGTCCAAGCTTGCAGCTAGTCCGTGAATTACACAAATTAATGACATCTTCACAATAAGTAAAAAATATTTCATCAAAGTTAATACCCTTGTTTTGTTCAAAGGCTTTTACGACTAGAAACTTTTAGATTTCATTTTGCATAGCTTCATGCCATTGTACATTTGTTCATGTACCTTACCTTCCTGAAACTTTTTAAGCTTTCATCCATCAGAGAACATGACGTACTCAGTGGGAGAGTATTTCTTTATGGTTATCTTACCCTAGTTGACCTTTTTAACTAAGTTACTACCGGTGATTCCCCTGCTCAACATCGCCATGTATAGGAGGATTATAACTTGCCACTTCTCCATGATCTTCTTGTACATCTCCCTGATCTTCACATACAATAAGATTGGGAGTTGGAGTAGGGTCTATAAGGTCATCTTCAAAAGTTTGTGGTCTCTCAACTTCAAAGTTTTCCATTGCTTGATCATCACAATACTAAATCCTGATTTTTGATCGCCTTCTTTTCTTTTGTATCTCATAACATGTAGCCAAATTCTTCATCTACATAACCCAAGAAGATACACTATGTCGACTTGTTATCAAGTTTTAACCTCTATTTTTTTTCAAGTGTACATGCGAGATATTTTTTTCCGTCCTAGATTTTGACCTATCTTTTGATATTTCACGTTTGCGAGGTTCATTGCTTATACTTCTCCCTCTATTTTTTGCGACAAGAGCCTGTGAATGAGAAGAATTCAAAGATTTTCTTCTTGTTTCCTCATTCTATAAACTACTTACAACTTGACTCGTTGTTACTTTTCCATCTGGTATGGAGTTGCTAAGAGACACCACTAAATTCTCCCAACTATCAGGTAACGAACTAAGGTGTAATAAAGCTTATAACTCGTCATCCAATATCATCTTCATGGAATAAAGTTGATTGATTATGCTTTGCATTTCCTATAAATGCTAGTAATTGATGCACATTCTTTAAACTTCAAATTAAATAGCTTTTAAATCAAGAAAGCTTTGTTCCTGGCTGCTTTTGTTTCATATCCAAGTTATTCCATAAGGAATGCACCGAAGCTTCAATCGACATATGGTGAAACACACTATTATCGTACCCAACGCCTTTCTGATTTAGCTTCTTTCACTCCTCATCTATCATCTCTTTTGGTTTGACTTCATCAACCTCAACTAATTATTTCTATCCAGGCTAATCATCCTGCTTGTGTTTGCTTCCTTGATTCACATACATATTTTTTCTTCCTTTTTTTTTTTTTTTCTAAATTGCAAGTGCTCTAATACCACTTGTGGAGAAGCTGTGCCTTCCCATCTATGTGTAAATCAAAGAAAAAATATCGAATCTCAAAGAAATAAAAATATGAAAATTCATAGGAAATTAGAAACAAATTAAATACCAAAACACTTCACAGAAGGAAAAAACCACAGGGCAATATAGATGAAATCCACTATATAGAAAAATAATTACAATAATTCTTCTTGAGTTTACTACACCTTGAGGATTAGATGACGAATAAGATTACCTTTGTGGGATCAATTTCCATCTTACTTGCCTTCTTCTTTCCATCGTTCATTGAAGAACACAAGGTTCGATCATATAGGAAGCCCCGACCTTGTTGAGATTTTTGGAAGAAAAACTCTGTAATTCTTTTGTACATTAGATAACCGACAGAGAAAAACAATAGACTTCAACGTCTTTCCGTAATGTTTTGGCCACCTCTTCCAACAAAAATAAGAAAGACTAAAGACTCTTTTTGTGAGAAACCCTAACTATTCATATTTATCTCTTTTTCTCAAAATGCCCTTTTAATTTTATTTTCCGAGAGTGGTCCCATTCTCCTAGGCTAGACCACCTTAAAACAAATATTCCATAAGACTATTGAGGTAGTCCATTGTTTCTATTACTCAATCTCTATTTAAAATAATTAATTCTGTTTTCTTAAATTCGATTGTAATCTACATATAGAAAAAATGATTTTGATATTTTCTTGTCTCAAGTTTAAGTTGTGCTCCATCTCTCTCTCACCACATTTGGGAATGTGATGTAAAAAACACCTCTTAATGATTGATAAGATTTCTCTTAATGTCAAAGCCATTTTTGGTCCAAATGAAAGAGTACCTTATATGGAGGCTTTATAACCCATTTAGAGAGAGAAAGTGGGGTTGAAGTGAAGGAGGTATTTTGTGAAGAGGAATAAAGAAAAAGGTGTAGAGTAGGGTTTTTTACAAAAAACCCTAGCACCATTGTGGGCTTGTATAGGCCGTTTTCCATCGGCATTTTTTTATGGCGACAGACTTGGTCGACGGTGATGAAGAGATGAGTTGATTGATGGTGATATTGTGGTAGAAAATTTCTATTTAAGTTTCCCACGCTATTGTATGAGGTAATCTCTATAAAACCCCAAACTTGTAAAATTTTTTTAGTGAATGCGTCATTGCCATTTTGTCTGTGGATGTAATACATTTTTGGTGAATTATGTAAATTCGAGTGTGTCTTCTACTTTTGCTTGTATTGTGGTTTGGTGATTTCCTATATTAGTTGTTTATCTTGTTTCTATATTTTTCTCAAATATTGCACATATATTATTATTCTTGGGTATTTCATTTTGGGGGTTTGAAATTATTATTGTAGGGCACTCACTACATCAAGTAGGGATATTTCAACAACCACCCCCTCCTCCGAGCCAAAAGAAATTCTTAAGAAAAGAGGTAAATTGTAGAAATTTGCATGTCACCCCGTTCTAGTGAAAAACGGAAAACCGCCCGTGTCTAGAAACAAACCAGACGAATCGAGCGATTTTGACATCATGAATCGATTCTAGTTAAAAATGGAAACCACCCATGTCTAGAAACAAACCGGATGAATCGAGTGATTTTGACATCATGAATCGGTTCTTCTAGAAACAAACTGGACGAATTGGACGATTTTGACATCATGAATAAGCTCTTCTACAAACAAACGGGACGAATCGGTTGATTTTGACATCATGAATCAGTTCTTCTAGAAATAAACGGGACGAATAGGGCAATTTTAACATCGTGAATCGGTCTCTACTCTCTCCCGTTCTCTTTCCCTTCCATACGAAAGAGAACGAAATGTTTTTAATAGAATTATTATTTTTAATTTTCGAAATTTATTTATTTTTTCATATGCATTATCTCCATGTTAGAGATTGCATGTCCTCGAAAATTAAGTCCAAATATACATCCCAAAAATAGATGATTAAGAGATGAGTCATTTCTACATGGAGTCATAGAAACCGTGTCCTTATATAAAAGAGCCACACTCCATGATTATTATAGTAAAATAGAGTTAGAAATAAAAAACGAGAAAAGTTTATATACAGCTGAGGCTCTAAACAATCAAATTTGAGCCTACCTCAAAAATTTCACTAGAAAAAGTTGTTTTGATGCTCAAATATCTTCAAATTGATCATCTCGACATCAAGAAGCATGGACATGAGAAAAAAATGGATTTCACGTTTTGGAAATAGTGTATTTTGTAAGGAATTTTTGGACCGTGAATTTTCAAGATTTTCAAGTTTTCATAGATCTGTCGATCTTCACTGTTTTTTAAGCTTTAAACTTTATAAATAAATATAAAAAAATATTTTAAGGCTATCATAAAGATTTTCAATATTTAAACCACATTTCTTGGTACTATTTGAAAGTAGGCTCTAATTTATTTGTTTAAAGCCTAGGCTCTATAAAAACCGCACCCATAATAAAATACAAGTTTTTACTTGCATGAATGACCATAGTAGATTAACAAACCCAAGGCAACCGCCAGCCTTGATAGACCCTACACCACCAGCTAATCAAGGACCCCAAACTAAGCCAATCAAAGCAGTTTCTCAGACATCGAACTCTCTGACTCCCCCCGTTCAACCCAATCTCTCTTCGAGACCCTCAATAATCACCATCTCATTAACAATAACCCCTATTAAGACTTGCCACGCTCATTTAATCGTTGAATGTGGAGCTCGTTTAAACTAATTCAAGCGTAACTCATTCATCCTTTTCTCATTAATGAATTGAAGTGGGATAAGTTTGTAATGGAGTGAGTGATCAATCACGTCATGCCATAAATATGTGTGTGATTTACTACGAATGGGAGGAACCCACATTTTAGAAATTTTAGTTTCTTGAGAATGGAGAGAGATGCAAAATGAAAACATATCCGGAACTTGAGAGAGACTAAAAATAAAAGGGTGTGGTTTATATAAGGTTGAGGAAACAATCAATTTAGGGTACACCTCAAAAATTCATTAAAAGGAGTTATTTCAAAGCCAAAAATTTTCAAATATCATTTCAACCTCAAGATGTATGGATATGAGAAAAACAAGATTTCAAACCTTAGAAACAGTGCATCATGTAATGTATTTTCGAACCGGTAATTTTCATGATTTTCAAGTGTTCATAGATCTACTCAATCTTCACTACTTTTCAAGCTTTAAATTATGTAATTAGAGATGTAATTATATGAACTTTGTGAAAGAGTCTAATGATCAGAAAGTAGCTCACCTTGCTTTTTGTTTTAGGGAGAAACAGAAAAGGTTAAAACAAAAGGAAATTTAAGGCGTATGGCAATTGAGAGAAACTACTTTTCCAAAAAAGTTTCAATGGGCCCACCGGATTTCAATGTAGTGGATGAGCCACCATTTGTTTCCAGCAAATAGAAGTTGGACGTTCACATGATGCATCATAAACCCTGATAGCAACAACCCATGACTTGTTTTAGTAAGTTTTGGTGACTGAGAGAAGGTTCAGTAAAGGAAACGACTATTGGCATTTCATCAAGAGGGCAAGGAAAAGTTGGTGGTCCAGTAGGACCAAAACTACTGTTATCTTTTCTTGGCAAAGTTTT
This sequence comes from Amborella trichopoda, assembly GCF_054954075.1. Taxonomy (NCBI): domain Eukaryota; kingdom Viridiplantae; phylum Streptophyta; class Magnoliopsida; order Amborellales; family Amborellaceae; genus Amborella; species Amborella trichopoda. The sequence goes on along the minus strand of NC_142337.1, from coordinate 15,386,067 downwards.
TGTATTGAAAAAGTTGTTGGTCTGGTAAGACCAAAACTTACTGTTATCTATCTCCCCACTTTCACATCACGCCCAAGCACAAAACTGCAACAAGTAAAACATCTCACTTTCCTTACCAAATTCAAGAAAAAAAAAACACAGAGAGAGAGCGCTCCATTAAACATCAGGATGAAATAAACAAAAATAAGAGAGATAAAGAGAACCAGGACTTCAGTAGAGAGAAATAGGAAGAAGGATTGTCTGGCATGACTGATTTTTCTCACATTTCTACGTGGGTTTCAATAATACAAAGGAAGAAATTGAGAGCGATGGTGGTGGCCCTAGTCTTTGAGAGACCTTTTCCTTTTGTGCATGTCTCTCTCTCTACCCCGTGCTTTTTGCCGCAGCAGCCATCTGCATCTCTCTCTCTACCCCGCGAAGACCCAAATCTCTCTCTTTCTCGACCCTGTGAAGCCCCCCAATCTCTCTCTCTACCCATGAAAAAAAAAGAAAAAGAAAAGAAAGAAGACTATTTTCCCTAAAATGTTTGGGTGATACAAAAATTCTTGAGAAAGGTATTTTAAGTCATTTTGATATTCACACCCTATCCTAAATTTGATGATGTGTTTTAAACGCGTTAACCATAGAATAACCCTATATATATATATATATAGATAGAGATATGGAAATTTTTTATAAGTTTGAGGCTACAAATAATCAAATTAGGGTGCACCTCAAAATTTTCATTAGAAGAAGTAGTTTTTAGATAACTTTATTATCATTAGATTAGCAATGTTAAAAAAGAAAAAACTGATTTTGAAAGTATAAAGGCCTAGATCTTAAAATTCATCAAATGGATGGTCTAGATTCATTGTTGGAGGGGACTCATTTTGAGCATATATAGGGGGTGATTGTTTTTTTTTTAGATTGAGTATTAAGATGAAGAGAGTGTGTTTACAAAATTTTGGGTCATACAAATACCACAAATATGTTTTATTTGCGTGTGTGTGTGTGTTGAAAAATCATCTATGAAAGTGATAAAGTATTTCTTCCCACTACGAGATTGTACACTTCTCGAATCATAGACATTACTATGTATCAATTCTAGTATCCCAGAACTTCTTTTCGCTTTAGGAAAGGGTTTGTGATCTTTGATTGCATCACACATAGTATTTTGTAAATTCGCGCACTTAGGAATAAGGTCTAAAGTAATCATTTTTTTTTGAAAAAAAAGCATGATAATTAATATGACCTAATCTAGCACGCTATAAAGAAAAGGAATCGAGCATATACACAGAAGTAGATGCACCTGTTTCATTATGTACATTGAGCTTGAACAAGCCTTCCGAGGCGTACCCTATTCCTATAAAGACTTCATTATTTAACAAGATAAACTTGTCAGACTCAAAGACAAGTTTGAAACCCCTCTTATTCGAAAAGTATACAAACACCAAATTTTTCTGGATTGCGGGGACATGATATACATTCGGAAGGGTGAAAACTTTACCAGACATGAATTTTAATTCAACAATCCCTTTACCAATAATCTTTGAGGAGTACAAATTGCCCATATACAGGATAGTGTCGTCCCCACCATTTCGTAAGTCCTAAACGTGTTGTTGTCATTACAAACATGTCTAGTAGCCTCTGTGTCCATCCTCCATTTTGTAGTGCCCCTATTGGATTGATTTCGAAGATCATGGCATAATTTTAGCAAAATGAGAGAACCTTTTCAATAACTCTTCATAAACAAAAAGAAAAAACTCTCTTCTAAAGTATCAATGGGTTAATATGCCATGATGCAAAAGGTATTGGGTTTATGTGGCCTTTAAAGGCCTTATGAGAGCTTGTATGAGTGGGAGTGTGGTCCTTTTGTGGACCATACGTAGAAAATGTTATTTGCTGATACTCGGACTAGGCTCGACGACCTAGGCCAGCCGAGGTTTGAAAAAACCCAAGATACTTGGACTTAGGGATCTACCGAGAAGGATTTAGTGGGTTATCCTTTGATGAGGTCGGAGTATGCCTAAATGAGAGCCAAGGGACTGTGTGGCCCTTGCATATGATGAATAGCCTTTAGAGATAGGGCTAAAACCTTATCGTTATATCATCACACGACATGTAGATAGATAGCCGTTTTGAGATTCACCAATGAGGGTAAAGCATGTACATGTGCGAGAGATTACCGCTATGCACCATAGAGTCATGGTTGTATCATCGTCTGGAGGACCATGATTTTTTGTCTCTAGGGGAGAACCTGAAATCTATAAACTGGAATTCCGTCCCTAAGTCTATTGGTTGGCTTTGGTAGTCCAATCATGAACCCCTGTAGTGGACTGTGGGTCATGGAAACTGTTGGGTCAGTTTGAGAAAGCTAAGCGGATTGCGATTCGCAGTTGAAGGTGAAGTGCTGCTATGTATTGATAATTTCTTAGATCTAACGGATCTGATTCCCATCAAAATTAATTAATTTTATGATATGTGATTGTTAGAATGTTTATTCGAATTTTTGTGAATCTTCTGAAATTTTATTTTTATCATTTGAATTTATAAATTATGAGAAATTAATTTTTCAATATTTTAAATAAGTATAAGATTTAAATATTCTAAATATGAAATAAAATATTTTCTGAAAGTATTTGAGACCTCCATAAAATATGGGGCCCAAAATTTTAAAAGATGTGGATTAGATGTGGCCCACACGTGGCCACCAAAAGGGTGGCACGCCCCAACTCATTCACACAATATTCTTGAGAATAATGTTTATCCTCTTGGTTGGCTTATTTTTTAAGTACAACCAATAAGATTGAATATTTTAGATATTTACTAATTCTTTGAATCAAGATTGATTGATCAAATAAATAAAGATTTGATATATTAAAATATACGCTTTCTTTATTTGATGGGAATATATTTAGGCAATGGAGGATAAGGCTCTAGCTCATCTCTTCGAATCTTGATGGTAGATCAAAGAGATTGATGGCTCAAATCTCTCACCCCACAAGTCTTCTTAGATCGTCGATTGAGATTTGACCCTACGAATTGAGGCAAAATCGATGGCATAGAAAATTTATAAAATGAGGTGTTCCCTCATAAAATGACATAGGTATTCTCTTCTCTCTGTTTAACCATTCTATCTCCCTATCCAAAACTCTCCTCTCTTCCAAAGGGGAGGCATGCCCCACTTTTATCTTTCTCTAAGTTGCACTATGTTTTGGTGGCACGCACCACCTCTATTCTTTGTGGGTGGCAAAGCGGTGGAACCCCTTGCTAGTAGATCTCTCCCTCTCTCTTCATATTCATCTCTCATCTCTCTAAAATCAAACTAAAAAGTTTGATGAAGATTAAGTCATTGAGTAGATTTTTACCATAGTACGAAATCAACATACCGATTATAGATCCCGAGCACCACCAAAAGGAGGAAACTCGACGTGGGATGTACTAAGTCCGGTTGAAGTAATCTTCGACAATTTTATCTTTTTAAATATTTACTTCTCTTCCCATAAAAACATTAAAGTCTACTTTTTGTTTCTTGACTAAAGAATTGTATTTGAAGATGCAATAATTGATAATTGATTTTATTTTTATTTTATTTATTTCAAGTATGATTTGATTATAATTGGACCTTGTAAGTGACCTTGCCTGTGTAAGAATAATTTTTTTTTTTAAAATTTATACACCGTGATTTATCATAAAATCCTTCCAAAAGATAGCACATCATTTAATATGTGTTAAAAGAAGATTAACTAAAATATATAGTAGTACCACGTGACAATTAATGCAGCATCTTGGGGAGGCACGTCACGCTTACCATGCAGAACATGCTTGCAAGAAGAAAATGGCATAAATGTAAAGAGGACGGTGAGGTTTTTATAACATGGTGGTTTTTCACCACCACAAAAGAACAGGTCTTGAAGAAAAAGAAAAGTTTCACATTCAAAAATGGTAAATCGGTAATGTTTTGGAAGAGAGAGAACCATTAATTTTACCAAAATGAGAGATCCTTTTCAATAACTCTTCATAAACCAAAATAAACCAAAAGAAAAAACTCTCTTACAAGGCATCCATGGGTTAATATGCCATGATGCAATAGGCAACACATCATTTAATATGTGTCCAAAGAATATTAACTAAAATATATGGTATTGCCACAACACAAGATGACAGTTAATGCAGCATCTTGTGGAGGCACATCATGCTTACCATGGACAACATGCTTGCAAGAAAAAAATGGCATAAATGTAAAGAGGAAGGTGAGGTTTTTATAACATCATGGTTTTTCACCACCACAAAAGATCCCAATGGTAGCCCAAGAAAGTAATTGTTTTGAAACAACTGTCGAATAAAAATAAAACACAAAGGTCATATTTTCTTTTTTCTCTCTCTAAAATAAGGTTGTATTTATCAGTATCGGTAATTTCCAACTGCATCAATTTCTAAAGGTCGAATATTTCAAGCTCAAAATAAATTATCTTTTTAACTGATGAAATGCGATATTCAAGCCAGGTCATGAAAACTCACATATTTAGTCTTTTGTCTTGGGACCAGATGATATTCCCAAATTCAGGTTGGTTTCTAAACATGGGCTTAGAACCTTGGCTCAGGTGGTCCTGTTCTATATGAAAAATTCCAGTGGTCTCCTCATTTATAGTAAATGAGCCATAACTGCAGTGCCCATCACTATATAGCTCAACTGGGAGCCATTACTTTTTCTAAATTAGAGGTTTTATGGTTTCTAATCCAAAATTCCACCAGTAGAATCCATCCTAGAGGTCTTGCGGTTTCTAAAACCGGAAATCCCCGTATTCATTTGAGTACCTTGGTTGAGTCGATTTTACTGGATACCGTATATTGCTCACCTTTAAATCCTTATAGTTTAACCTCATAGAGGAAGGATATTCTAACAACAATGGCGGCTCGTGATGGTGACAAAACAGTAGTTGATGAGCTTCCCGGCATCGTGACCATCTATTATGATGGCTCAATTGTCCGCCACAACTCGCACACCACCACTCCCCCTACCGAATTCCCGACCGATGCCACTGTCGCCAGCAAAGATGTCGTCCTGAACCCTGTCACAGGCCTTTGGGCCCGCCTCTTCCTCCCGCACCACCAGCAAAATGTGCCCCTTGCCGTCTATTTCCATGGGGGCGGCTTTTGCTTTGGGGACCCTGCCTGGGATTTCTACACTCGATTCATTTCTCGCCTTGCCACTGCAACAAGCACTCTCTGGGCGTCGGTCGCATACCGCCTGGCACCCGAGCACCGCCTCCCTGTCGGCTTCCATGACTGCCTCGACGCCATTTCCTCCCTCACCACCTCAACCGACCTATGGCTGAAGGGTACGGACTGCAGGCATGTGTTCCTTGCTGGGGATAGCGCAGGCGGTGATTTAGTGTACAACTGTGCGCTGCACCACTGCAAGGAACCACATAACCGTGTCGAGATAGTGGGACTCATGCTATTCCACCCCGGGTTTATTAAGGAGGAAAGAAGCGCGTCTGAGACCGATAGCCCCAAGGAGCTGGTGCAAGTGGATGCTACGGCGAGGATGGCATTGCCTCCAGGGGAGGATAAGAACTACTTCATGCTGAACCCGAGAGTGCCACCCGTCGCAGAGACAAGGCTGCCGCCATGCCTTGTGGTGGTGGGGGGAAAGGATCTGTTTAGGGATAGGCAGGTTGAATTTTGTGAGAAAATGGAGGGGATGGGGCAGATGGTGGAGGTGGTGTGGTATGAGGAGATGAGGCATTGTTTTATGTTTGAGGAGGACACAGAGAATAGTCCTGAAGCTGATGATATGGTGGAGAAGACGGTAAGTTTTATGGAGAGGTGTGGTGGCTTCAAAAAGGAGGGCTAAATTGGAGGGAGGTTTTATGGGGTTCTAAATCCTCTCTTGCAACAATAATGCAGATGGGTGAAATTGGGAGGAGATTTTTATGAGAAAATAATGCTTTTATTATGTTGGGTTTTACATGGCTTATGGTTCTACGAGAAAATAATGCTTATATTATGTTGCATGCTTTTGTGTAGATGTGGAAAAGGTAATGTATCCATGAGTGAAATAATTGTGTCTCTTTGAGTTATTTCATGCAGAAAATTAAGAGGGTTACATAAACATCTTCCGTTGTTTTGTGCATGCTTTAGAGTGAAATGCTTTTTCTTCATTCATTCTCTTGGTTTGATTGAAAAGCATATCATGATAAGCGCAAAATTAGCTGATACCAAATGGGTTATGTTATGGTGTTCAAACTATGGAGTAATTTATCATTGTATTAAATAAAATTTGAACATTTATATACTTTTGTTTTGTATATGGAGTATTTTTTTAATAAGGATATTTTTTATTATTAGAATAGATGTGACGTCATCCACATGGGTGTAACATCATTTACATAGTGCACACTAGTAGTATTTAATGCTCCATGTGGGTGGTATCACACCTCAAATGGATAACATCACATCCATCCTAATGACAAAAAATATCTTTATTAAAAAAATGTTTCATATACAAAACAATAGTTTATAAGTGTCCAAATTTTGTTGAGTACAATGATAAATTACTCCATAGTATGAATACTCTAACATAACCCATATCAATATAGAGACAAATCAAAAAGTCAGTAATATGTTGGCTTCCCACTAAAAAATTAGAGGCAAAATATCAAGAAACATGGAAAGAAATCTTTTCTTTTTAATGAAGTAGTTTTTTGAAAAAAACAATTTGGACATTTATATCATTCATCTGAAAAATAGGTGATACTCTTGAAGATCATTTGACAAAGTCAGTTTTTAAGAGATTTAAAAAAACAATTTTTTTTTAAAAAAAATTCTTAGCTTAATGGGAGACCATGGTGCAGATAGTGCAATAATTAAAGGAAAAATAAATGAAAAAATGAACCGTGGGAAATATATATTTCCCTATTGAAAAGGTGTTGTGGGTTTAGGGATTCGTACACGTTTGCATTTCGTTTTAAAAGTTATTTAAGATTTTTTATGACACTTGGTATGAATCTAATTACCCAAAAAAAGCTTGGTATGAATCTACTATTCAAAAGAACTTAGGAGAAAACTCACTATACTTCCTCATCCATATATACATATTTTCTACACTCCTCTTCTCCCATCCGTTCAATTTGAATGGATGGATGCCCAATACTAACAAGCCTATACACTATTTTATTTTTTATTTTTTTCTACTAAACATTTTGACACTAAATCTGGGGCATCCACTCCTCTCTTAAACTTTTACTTGGACATTTCATTTTTTCAAAAATAGTTTTTAATATTTTTAAAGTACGCTCTATTGAGATGATAACACATATCAAAATTTGATTTGTAAAAAATTAAAAACAAAATATTGTGAGACATCAACTTTAGATCAAACATTCAATGACTTACTTGTGATATTATGGCCGAAGCATCCTAGGGTCAGTGACTTGTGTTATGATGGTTGAAGCATCCTACTTGTGATATTATGGTTGATATTATGGTTGAAGCATCCTAGCCGTCCATTCGGAGCAAACCACTACTTTCCTATATTTTATTTCATGGGTAAGGGCCGTCATGAAAGCGCCCAAGATTCACGTCATTGCACAAAATAATGGGAAAGGGGGTTCAAATTCTGGGAAAGGGGGTTCAAATTCTCATTCTTAGTGAGATTTTCAAAAGAGATTGGCCACGGTTTCTACGTGTCCATGTAGAAATGAGTCACCTCTAAAAATCTATTTTTAAGAGGGTTTTTGGACTTAATTTTTAAGGATATGTGATCTCTAACATGAAAATAATAAATACGAATAAATAAATAAATTTTAAAATTATAATTCTATTAAAAAAACATTCGAACTGTTAGTTTCAATTATTTTTAAATAGACCAACTATTTGCATCCATTTTTAAGATGAATGCGGTCCCCACCTTATGAAACAATTTTTTAAAGAGATTTCACATGACCTAAAATCACCCATAATGATCTTGATTTCAAATGGCACATTTTAATGTCAAAACAAAGAAAATTGGGAGTTTGACTCAGCTAGATTTCCTAATAAGAAAATTGGATTTCAAATAAGCACCAACTCGAAACTCAAATTTCACTTCAATTAAGCACCAACTCAATAACTCATTTGTTTGTATCATGGTTTTAAAAAAGTTCGGTGACCTGGATTGCCCCTTCGGGTCAGAGGATCGGCGGTTTGGATCGGCGATCCACCCTAGTGAACTAGTGAATAAATTTTTTTAAAAATTAGGGAAAAAATTGAAAAATATTAAAAAAATAAAGTGGAACTGGCCGGTTATGTCAATGAAACCGGCCAAAAAACCAGCCGGTTTCCGATAATTAGGCAGAACCAAACTGGCCCCGACGATTTCTGATATTAACCGTCCCGTTCTGGTCCAGTCCTCTGATTTTTAAAACCTTGGTTTATATCTGTAACTTACTGAATGTAAAATTTATTCAATTCTACAACATAAGTTGAACATTTTTTTAGACTAATTTTTATTGAATTCAAATGGTGGAGGCAAAAGAATTGGAAGAAATGCCTGGATTAGCTAAAGTAGCCCTTTGGGAAGGAGGAGGACACACCGGGGATTTTAAAAATCAAGCGCTTTAAATTTTTATGATGCTTGGACATTGGATATCTCAAAAATCTTTGATTGTACAAAATAAACTATTTCACAACAAAATAAAAATTACGTCATTTATATTTTATTTTATCTTATTACAATATTAGAAGTTAGAATTGAAAACATGTTTAATATCTTTCAATTTTGCATTTTCAATTCTTAGTACAGTTAAATTTCATTCATTACTCAAAAAATTTTCACAAAAAAATAAAAATTATGTCAATTATATTTTATTTTACTATTATTTTTATACTTTCTTTTCTAATTACAATATTAGAACAGAAAACATGTTTAATATCTTTCAATTTTGCATTTTCAATTCTTAATACTCTTAAATTTCATTCATTACTCAATTTGCTATATTTTAAAGAGCTTTTAAAACATAAGGTCGAAATAATTAATACTCCAAAACTTTCATTGTTAAAATAGTTTACAACCAATTTTCAAATATTCTACTAAACTTGTAGTTCATACATACATGCAACACACTTAAATCCAGTAATATAATTTCGAACATATACGGTATTTCTTCTCATGTTAATGAACACTCATGGCCCATGAGGCCTGAAAATTGTGAGAGCTCTTCAACATCAACTCCATATGCCCCGCCCTAAAACTAGAAGGTTCTTAATCTCTTAATTACAAATTGTAAGAATTTGTAACAAAAATGAATCCGTTAAACACCTCCAATGAATGTGTAACAGTCTCTTAGCAAGTTACTTTTGATAGTGGCAATGCCTAGTCCATGTCCGAGTTTATAAGAGTTTTAAGAAATGCCAAGCCCACTCAAAATCGGTGGTTGGGTTATTCACGCTTATAGACTTTAGAATTGCCTCATTCCACCTGATTTTGTTTTCTATGCTTTTCATCTAATTCCCACAGATCCAGAAGCCGATCCGACCAATCCAGACAGGTACAACTAGAGGCCAATTCAACTGATTTGGCTTTTAACACAGTAGGAAAAACCAACCATGAGTACAACCGCATGTGCATTACATTAGGCATGTGATAGACTACTTACCAAAAGATCCCATAGTGTGCCATCCAATTTTTGGACATTGGAGAACACCTCTGCATATTATTCTATTTAGATATAGTACTGCACAAAATAGCATTATACTTGACTCTGATGTTTTCTATTGTTTGCATGTTCAACTTTGATGTCAATTACAAGGAAAAAGTCTTCCTCAAGTTAGCAGTGTTAGTAAAAAGAAAAAGAGTAAGCCCCTGAAAGATATGCATATTGGGATTTTATCCCAAGTAGAAACTAATGGTCTTCTTTTAAATATTATAAATAGTATTTTTAACAAAAAAAAAAAAAAAAAGATTTCCATAAACAATGCATATTGGCATTTTATCAAAAATAGAACTAGATGTACTCCCTGTGACTGGATAGTGGTCCAGTACTCTCTCCCCTAACCTGAAATTCCCCCTTTCCTTAACTAGAAGGTTCATTATTATAAGTTAAATTAAATTTTTTTACCGGCAAACCCAAAATTCTCAACTGCTCAACAAGGCTTTTCTTCACCTGCTCCACTGCTCAGAGAAAAGGACGATGGAGAATTTTAGGCCAAGATGTACTAGATTGGGTAATACTATTATTTGATAATCTTGCTAGAAGATCTTGGGTCACATCAGATAAAATTTTTACGATTCAACCAAGCAGAAGAAGTTGGCTTGCCAGAAAAAGATTAAAATCAGGAGCAAGATTATACGTGGATAGCTGTGAAGAAATAGTCCTTTCGAAGAAGACGTAAAGCATTGGAAATACTTTTGGTTTTTGCATAGTTCTACTATTATGTAGCTCTTCCTATTCATTTACTTTTTTTTGAAAAGATTTAAAGTTTTACTATGCCTTAGCTTTTTTGAAGTAATGTAAAGGTGTTACTAGTTATTTACTTTTTATTTGATTTGATATAAAGTAGGATTTGATGTATCTTTTTTTTATTTAATTTTAGTGCAAAGCAAGAATAAAGTTTCCCTCCCAATGTTTATAAATTGTACCCCTTGCATTCTAATGAAGCAAGCACATTGTAAAATCAAAATTGTCTCTTGATTGAGACCTTCTTCTTGATGTATTAACATGAGAGCTCAATTATCCTTAGTCTGCTTTACAAAGAGAGTGAGTCCACTGTGGCGAAGAGTGGCACCAAATTCCCACTATGCTTTTACAAAGCGCGTATGAGAGACTTGAGAAATAAACTGACTAGAAAAATAGATTGCAAGTCTAGGAACGGCCTAGGGCGCTTATACCATAAGAGGAGAGAGAAGATTGCAAGGATATTTTCTTTTGTAGATTCTTTTTTTTTGAATAAAAAGAAACAAAAACAAGCATACCAAAACTAACTCTGAACAATTGCACACAAAAGACTGAACAATTGCACACAAAAGACTGGCTTTATTTTCTGTATTTTTGGATAATAAAGATTAAAAGCAAACCCTCAAAGAGACACAGAGAGAGAATGCATGCAGAAGGACATTTGACTGATTCTTCTCTCTTTCTCTCTTTCAAGAGGGAGATATAGTAATAGAAATAGATAAGAGAGCCAAATCCATCTTACGACTTCTTGGACGCTCAAGGGGGAGATATAGTAAGAGAAATAGATGAGAGAGCCAAATCCATCTTACGACTTCTTGGACGAAATGTCAAACGGAGTGAAATAGAGTTATTTTTGTTTTAAAGAGAAAGAAGAGATGAAAATGATGAGAAGACAAAACCATCTTATCGGACCGTTCCTACACCAGTGATTTCTACGAGGAAGATATGAAAGAGAATCCTATCAAGATGCATGAGAGACTTATTCAAATTTATAGTCCCACTGGGTGTGATGCAATCTACCCCAATAGCCACCTAGAGCAGTACCTTGTCCTAGTGAACTCATCCCCTTCAGGAACAATATTAAAGATAGTTGGACTCTCGAATTAACGCACTAAGAAAACAATTTCACTGAAGAGATAATTTTCCAATTACTTACTTCATTAGAATGCAAGGGTACAATTTATTGCATCAAATAAAAAAAATTATTTTAAATTATTTGAAAAAATTATTTTAAATTATTTTAAATTATTTTAAACTATTTTTGAATTTATTTTATCTAACTAATATGATTGGAAAAATCATGGAAGAAAAGCAAGTACGTTCAGGTTTAATACAAATGCTTTGGCTCATCTCGAAATATACAACCATTTTTTCAAACCAATATAATGGATCCATGTTTTGTAATATTTAGCAAGGGTTAATGCTTAGCACATCAAAGTCTATCCATATATAACATAATCTGAGGACTCGAGTGGATTACAGACGCATCCCATTTGGACAAGTAACACAGCACTACCATGCAGGTACAAGGATTCTTCTCTCAAGAACATGTACATGCTTCCTATTCGATGGATCAACTAGAAGGGCAACATCCCGGAAGTGCTGGTCAGATAGACATCTTGTAGAGTGTTGAAAGTTTACACAATTGTTTTAGCCAAGCATACCCATGCAGGGCCACAAACATGTCATCATAGATCACAATTCTATTATACCATTTTAGATCAAATTCCTTCACCAAAACACATCCATTGGGCTACTACCGGACTCGACTAACGGATAACCACCCCTCCAAACTAAAACATGGCTATGACTCTATGAGCCACCAATCCGGTGCCCCCATACTATAAGGCCTAGCTAGTCATTTGGATCCCTTTTGGATCACATACATACTCCCACTGAAGTTGAGTGTCATAAACATCTATGGTATCAAGGCCTTGAAATGTCACACGAACTCCATAAATGAGGCGCCTCAGTATGAGATTGGACTCATTTATAGAGCTTTCATTTGGAAAAAAGTACAAGGTCCAAAATAGTTGACAGTAACAAGGCACCAGAGGTCAAGTATTATTTGTGTGTTGTACCATAGTCTATTGGATAAAGTCCATGGTTTAAAGCTATATATTTCCATAGAACTTGATGGACTTTCCAATGCATAACTTAAATAAAGGTTCAAACCAAAAGGCACCTTCAAGTATACAAATAATTTATGGTTATCTATGTCTCATACTATTTAGAATAAGAAAAAAGGAATTGTTGGCATTTTCTATTTTGAAATTATTTTAAATTATGAAGTTATAAAATATAACTATAGTAGGGTAGTTATCATTATTTGATGGGGCTGGTCTGGGAAAAAGATCTCTAATTTCTAACAAAATATTTGTCTTTCTTTTTCAGTAATTATAGGATAAGTAATCCACTATCTGGGAGGTTTTTGAATCATTCTTATCGTTTTAATTTCCATGTTAGTGCTTCGTATGCTTTCCATGGAAAAAGTGTATTGTGACAATAAAAATTTCTACCAGGCATATCTATGTAATTTAGAGCTAGATACTAATTTTTTCTTTAATAAACTACCCAAGTTAACAGAGTTGGTCTTTAAAATAAACTCTTCTCTCATTAAATAATGATGTTATTTTTCTAATCCTCTTATTGTAGCTAAAAGTTCTTTTTCAGCTGGCCAGTAATTTTGTTCATGACTTTTTGATGCTCATTGGTATAAGAACAAATTTTTTCATCATTTTCTTCCTTTATTAATGGTACAACTGCCCAAGTTTTTGAGGAAGCATCTGTACTGAGAATAAAAAGACTTGATATGCAACACTTAAAAGGAGGAAGGTTTTAAGATTGTGACATTCTGAATTGTCGTTCATCTACATTGTTTGACAGTTATTAACCGTTCATTAGTCACAACTGATTCGTAATTGGTTTTCCAATAGTAAAAAAAGTTCAAAATAAACCATCATGAACCAAAATGATATCTTAAACTAGTGACACTGATGATGCTGATTAAGAAACACCACTACTCGTCATCGGCTCATCAGGAAACACCACTACTCAACATCGGCTGTCTGATGCTCACATCTTTGGTGATATGACGCGTGACTCGTACAACATTGTGTCGCTTGCATCAATCAGTGGCCACACACCTAGGAGAGTGACTTTGTCTGCATCTCTCAAAGTTACCGACACATCTTCACAAAGTGTACCTCAAGTGCCCTTATGTGTTCGCACATGCACTTGCAATTTGTATGGTAAGCGTGCTCCATATGAGCCGTGTTATTCTTATGATACAATAAAAGAGGGTATTCCTACATTAAGCATGACTTTCTCTTCTCAATTCATAATTTCCAAAGAGTAAGGCTTTAAAAGATTATTATTTTGACATAGCAACTTGTATTTTTTTCAAAATAGAAAATGCCAACAATTCCTTTTTTCTTATTCTAAATAGTATGAGACATAGATAACCATAAATTATTTGTATACTTGAAGGTGCCTTTTGGTTTGAACCTTTATTTAAGTTATGCATTGGAAAGTCCATCAAGTTCTATGGAAATATATAGCTTTAAACCATGGACTTTATCCAATAGACTATGGTACAACACACAAATAATACTTGACCTCTGGTGCCTTGTTACTGTCAACTATTTTGGACCTTGTACTTTTTTCCAAATGAAAGCTCTATAAATGAGTCCAATCTCATACTGAGGCGCCTCATTTATGGAGTTCGTGTGACATTTCAAGGCCTTGATACCATAGATGTTTATGACACTCAACTTCAGTGGGAGTATGTATGTGATCCAAAAGGGATCCAAATGACTAGCTAGGCCTTATAGTATGGGGGCACCGGATTGGTGGCTCATAGAGTCATAGCCATGTTTTAGTTTGGAGGGGTGGTTATCCGTTAGTCGAGTCCGGTAGTAGCCCAATGGATGTGTTTTGGTAAAGGAATTTGATCTAAAATGGTATAATAGAATTGTGATCTATGATGACATGTTTGTGGCCCTGCATGGGTATGCTTGGCTAAAACAATTGTGTAAACTTTCAACACTCTACAAGATGTCTATCTGACCAGCACTTCCGGGATGTTGCCCTTCTAGTTGATCCATCGAATAGGAAGCATGTACATGTTCTTGAGAGAAGAATCCTTGTACCTGCATGGTAGTGCTGTGTTACTTGTCCAAATGGGATGCGTCTGTAATCCACTCGAGTCCTCAGATTATGTTATATATGGATAGACTTTGATGTGCTAAGCATTAACCCTTGCTAAATATTACAAAACATGGATCCATTATATTGGTTTGAAAAAATGGTTGTATATTTCGAGATGAGCCAAAGCATTTGTATTAAACCTGAACGTACTTGCTTTTCTTCCATGATTTTTCCAATCATATTAGTTAGATAAAATAAATTCAAAAATAGCTTTCAATGATTTTTAGATAATTTTAATTTTGAGATTTTCATGGAATAAAAGAACTTTTTCAAAAACCCAAATGATGATGCACATGTGGAGTCTTGGCACATGTGGTAGGCTAAATGGCCAATAGAACCCCACACATTGCCCCTTGTGAACGAATGTGATCCTCCAACCCATATGCTTGTGACATAAGCATGATATCATAATGAGGGGCGTATAGTTTAGCCCTACTTTTGATGGGCTAATAAGTATAATTTTTACATAGAATTGTATACAATGAGACCATTTGTCTTTAGTATAGGGAGGTTACAATTACTTACAACCCTTCGATGTGAAATCTGATAACTTGGGTATGTCACAAAGTTGGAAAAAAAAAATTTGAACTTTGAGCTTGGTCAATGAATTAAAAGCATCCACCTAAATTCACATTCAGCGATCAATATTAATTGTGACCACCTTATACCAAAGGTAAATGGTCTCATCATATATTTTCCCTTGGAAATTGGGTTGATATGGCTTAGCACATGAGGTGCAACTAGTTTATAAAAGGAGCATAGATTTTTGATAATATGATCTGAACCTTATGGGTTATGGGAAATAAAGTATCTCCTTGCATGCCACTTGGCATGCTCTCCTCGATTCCTTGGATAATGAGAGAAAAAACTTAAATTTCAATTTGAAATTTGGAGAGAGATTTTATTTCATACTTAGGGGCACACCCCTCTCTGCAAGCTCTCTCTCACAAAATTGTATGACGACAATAGGCAATTAAGTCTTTGATCCAAAATTTGAATTTTAGAAAAATATATTTACCCTTAATTATGACCATGATCATTGATGAGAAAATTTGAACAAATTTGACGAAAATTTGGGCTTGAATTTAATGATTAAAACGAAATTGGGTTTGAGCTAAGGAATATTAGTGTTAATTTTACCCTTGATTCTGATAGCAAACAAGAGAATGGATTGATAGAATCAGGCCTCTTTTGCACTCATAGAATTCCTTGATCAAGGGCCTTAAATGATCATCTGAATTAATGATTAAAAAGGAATTAGGTTTGAACTAAGGAATATTAGTGTTAATTTTTACACTTGATTGTGATAGCAAACAAGAAAATGGATGGATAGAATCAGGCCCCCTTTGTCCCATAGAATTCCTTGATCAATGGCCTTAAATGATCCTCATGACAATCTTCTACATGTGCTAAAACCTATAAATAGGGGACCAATGCCTACAAATGATAAGGAATTTGAAGTTCTAAAGATGACATATATTAGGTAGATCTACAAGAACAATTAAAAATGGATGGCTGATAGCGTATCAAAAGATAGAATATTTAGGACTTGAAATCTAACTTTTATTTTTTTTTTGGGTTTGTACACTACGAGACCATTTATCTTTTTTACAATGACATTACAATTGCTAGTAGCGATTAAATGTCAAAATGGATAGCTTTGAGTGTGTCATAAAGTTCGTGACAGTTTTGTTTGGACGTTTGAGTCTAGTCAATGATATACTTACAACCACCCGATTTGAAATCGGACAGACACTAATGATTGTGATCTCCTAGTATTAAAAAATAAATGGTCTCATTGTATACTTTTTTTTTCCCAGACCCATATTTGTTAGGGTTGAAAAGATCAGTTTGAGTATTTTATGGCAAGTAAAATGTATTTTTTGGTTGGGTGTAGAGGTGTTGCTTTGGATTTTATTGTAAAGCTACTCCAGATGATGTATTACGAGATACACTAGTTTTAAGACATGAAATATATATTTTTAGACCTATAATTATCAATATCGAGATGATCTATTTGAGCGGTCTTTGACACTAAATTGTTGAGAAGCAATGCCTTCCCATCTGTGTGAATCAAAGAAAAACATACCAAACCTCCAAGAAAAAAAAACAAAAATTGTTTACAGGAAATTTCAAACAAACCAAACATCAAGATTTACGAGGAAAACCTTTCAAAGAAGGTAAAAACCATAGGGCACCAAAGATGAAATCCCTTATACAGAAAAGTAATTTCGATAGTTCTTCCCAAGTTAACTGACTATAACTTGAGGATAAGAAACAAAAAAATAAGGAAAAATACAAATTTATCTCTGTGGGAACTATTTCATCTTCATCCCCTTTTCAAAAGAACGACTTCTTTCCAACCTTCATTGGAGAACACTAGCTTCAATCATTTAGGAAGCTCACCTTTTGAGATAAACCATTAGCATTCCCGATTTGAAAGAAGTGTCGATTAAGCTTATCCTTCTAGTCGGAGAGCCGTCTGCTTGTTGCCAAACCAACCCTATTCGCCTTTTGTTTGAATCAATTTTTCTACATATAAAAAAAAAATATAGAGAGAGAAACAAATGACTTTAACCTCTTTCTGTAATTTTTTTGGTTTACCTCTCTCTTTAAAAAATAAGAAAGACCCCTTTTTATGATAAACCCTGATTATAATTTTTTTTTCTTCTAAAAATACTCTTTTAATTTTTCTTTCCTAAAAAATAGGCCCCAACCATGGACTTTAGGAAAAGTCTGCAACAATCTGCCCCTCTAGACCTATGAGGAGGGCTCCCCTTGCTTAGTGGATCTAGTGTCTATTATACCTATATACAAGTTGCACCTATACCTACCAAGTACCTACAAAGCTCAAGCTTGTTCTTTGTTAAGGCCTTGGTCATTATAATTGATGGATTGCTGTCGGTATGGATTTTCTCTATTCGCATCAATTGATTATCCAAGGCATCTCGTATCCCGTGGTAACATACATCTATATGTTTTGTTCGGATATTATATGTTGTAGTCTTGCTAAGATCAATGACACTCTAAATATCACAATGAACCACATAGTTTTCTTGCTTCAAACCCAAATCCTTAGGAACCTCTTCATCCACAATATTTCTTTGCATGCTTCTGTAGCCGCCGTATATTTTGTCTTTGTTATGGAAAGAGCAACAAACTTCTAAAATTTGGACTGTCATGAAATGGCTCTCCTGCAAATGTGAACAAGTAACTTGATATGGATTTCCTGGTATCGAGATCTCTAGCCATGTCTGCATCTGTATATCCATCTATCCCAAGTTTTTGACTTCCAAAGCATAAACATAATTTGGATGTACATTTGAGATATATGAGAATCCATTTGTACTGTTGTTTAGTGTTTTTTATTAGGCTTGGCGAGAAATCTATTCACCACACCCATTGCATGTGCAATGTCTAGCCTTGTACATTATGACGTACATCAAACTCCCTACTACTGAAGCATATGGAATATCTTCCCTTTTTTTGCTTTTCCTTCTTATTTGAAGAACTTTGTCTTGCATTAAACTTAAAGTGTCATGTAAGTGACGTGCTAACTGGCTTTGCATTCTTCATATTGAACTTTTGAAGTACCCATCAAATATATATTTCTTGTGACAACCGTAACTTTTTCATTTTCCTATCGCGTTCCATTTTCATGCTCAAAATCTGTTGTGCTGGCCCCAAATCGTCATGTCTAAAGATTTGCTTAATTCTTTCTTTAACTTGTCAATCTTGTGAATATCTTGCTAAAAAACTAGCACGTGATCAACATAAAGCAGAGGAATAACAAAGTCATTAGCAGAGAACTTTCTAAAACAAACCCAATGATCTGCAATAGTTCTCTTATATTCATAACTCATAAAAAATGAGTCAGACTTCTTATACCATTGCTTGGGGGCTCTTTCAATAGAAACAAGTTTTTCTTCAATTTGTAAACCAAGTGTTATTTACCTTTTACTACAAAACTTTATGGTTGTTCTATAATAATCTTTTCTTTCAAATCGCCATTAAGAAAGGCAATTTTAATATGTAATTGTTCCATCTTTAAATCCAAACTTACACTTAGGCCTAGAATCACACGAATAGATGACACATTTACAACATGTGAAAATATTCCATTAAAGTTAATACTTTTTTTGCTCAAAGCATTTACAACCAAATGAGCTTTGTACTAAGTTTCTCACCTTTATTCTTCGACTTGAAGAGTCACTTATTTTTCAATGCCTTCTAGCCTTTTGGTAATTCAACCAAATCATAGGTGTTATTCTTTTTTAATAAGTTGCAACAAGTGGTTCTTGAGGGGACTGCTCCCCTATCACTTGCCACTTCTTCATGATCTCCTTGTACATCTCCCCTACCTTCACATGCAACTGGAGGAGGGATCGGAGTAAGGTCTATAAGGTCATCCACAAAGGCTTGAGGTTTCTCAACTTTTTCAAAGTCTTCAATTGTTTGATTCTCACAAAGTATGACATCTTGCTTCTAATTAAATTATTTTCTTCTCAATCCTATAAACTTTAGCAATCTGCAAAACCCAAGAAGATACATTGTGTTGATTTATCATCAAGTTTGACCTATGTTCTTTTGGTACATGAACAAATGCTTTGCAACTAGACACCTTCAAGTGTTCATATGAGGCATCTTTCGCGGTCCACACTCTTTCTAGGTAATTTCCCTCCAAAGGAGTTGAAGATAATAATCATACTAAAAGGATGTTGGCAATTTAGCAAGTGAGAGCACACACTTGATTCTCTCCACAATAATGTGATTTATCCTTTCTGCTAAGCTATTGTACTGAGGGGTATTAGGAACAGTTTTTTCATGTCTTATGCCACATACTTTTTACAGTTTTGCAAAAACATCTTCGAAGTATATTTCCCACTATTATCTGAGTGAATATATTTCAAAGGCTTTCCTGTTTCCCTATCAAATTTAGCATACGTTTTTTGAAAATTTGAATGACTTTGTCTTTGGTTTTCATAGCATATGCCCACACTTTTCTAGATGCATCGTTAATGAATGTAACAAAATAAGAGGCACCACCAATAGTTTTAACTTTCTCGGGACCACATATATCAGAATAAACAAATCCAAATTATTTACTTTTCTTTGAGAGTTGTATTTAAATGAAACTCTATATTGTTTGCTGATCAAACAATGAGAGAGAAGTTGTTTCTTTGCAAGGATTTGTAGTGCCTTCTCACTCATGTGACCAAGTCACTTGTGCCACAGGTTAGCTGTTGATTTTTTCTCAATGGTGTTCACTTTATCCATATGTAATTGTATTTGTATCCTATAAAGAGTGCAACATTTCTTTCGCCTTGCTACTAGAAGAGACCGTTTGATAAGCTTCCGATGCCCACTACCAAAGTAATGATTATAGCCTTTTTCATTTAATTTGTCAGCAAAAATGAAATTCAGCTGTAGGTCTGGAATATGCCTTAACATCCTTGTGGACCAATTGGTCTCAACACAAATATTATCGCTTTCCATAACTTTTGAAGTGCCATTGTTTCACATCCATATGATGCCAAAGTCTCCTGACTTTTAAGATGTAAAGAAATCCTTTCGTGGGGTAACATGGTAGGAAGTGCCATTATCAATAACCCAGTGTGCATCTGGACATGCCATACCTAGCAAGCCCTTCCACAAGCTAAAAAGGTAATAATATCACCATTTGTGATAACTACAACAGTCTCCTTGTTTTCTTGTTTATGTTTTTTTTGACATTTTGCTTCCTTTATTTCTTTATTAAGCCTCCTATACTCTCTTTTTATATGTTTTGGCTTGCCACAAGGACACCAATTTATTCTCTACCTGGATTTGGACCTACGTCTTGATCTTTCACGATTGTTACTGCTTGTACTTGTCCCTCTTTTTTTGTGACGAACCTGTTTTTCTTTATTAAGCCTTCTACACTCTCTTTTCGTATATCCTGGCTTGCCATAATGGTAGCAATTTATTCCCTACCTAGATTTGGACCTACGTCTTGATTTTTAACAATTGTTAGGATTCTTGCTTGTATTTGTCCATCTATTTTCTATGACAAGATCCTATGATTGACAGGAATCCAAGGATGTTTTTCTTGTTTCCTCATTCAATAAACTGCTTCTAACTTGATTCATTGTTATTGCTCCATATAGTGCATAATTGTTAAGAGACACCACCAATGTCTCCCAGCTGTCAGATAATGAATTGAGGAGCAATAGGACCTGAAACTCGTCATCCAACACCATCTTTCATACTACCCTTCCAACTTCTTCCATAGAAAATGTGCCAAAGTTTTATTTGACACATGGTGAACAATATCATCTAACAATTGTCAAATGTACCAAACGGATTTCCGATTTAGCTTCTTCCACTCCTCATCTATCAACTCCTTTGGTTTGGCTTCATCACCCTCGATAGAAGCATATAAATCTTTGCAATAGAGAGCATCCTCCATCTTAGGCTTCCAAATCAACCAATTGTTTCCATTCATGCTAATCATTGTACTTGTGTTTGCTTCCATGATTCACAACATTTTTTATTTTTTTATTTTTTTCATTTTTACTTTTTGTCAAAGAAGAAAAAGAATGAAGTCCATAACCAAGGCTCTAATGCCACTTGTTGAGAAGCAATACTTTCCCGCCTAAGTGTGAATCAAAATATAATAACAAAACCTCCAAAAAATAAAAATATAAAAATTTACAGGAAATCAGAAACAAATCGAACACCAAGATTTATGTGGAAAACCCTTCAAAAAATGGAAAAACCATGGGGCCCTACATATGAAATCTGCCATACAGAAAAATAATTACAACAGTTCTTCTCAAGTTAACTGACCATAACTTGAGGATTAGAAACATGAAAAATAAGGAAACATATAGGATTACATCTATGAGAACTATTTCATCATCCTCCCTTTCCCAAAAGAATAACTTTTTTCCAACATTGAAGAACACCAGCTTCAATCATTTAGGAAGCTCCAAACATTTTGAGATTTTGGAAGAAAACCCTCTATAAGTTTTTCTGCACATCAGAAAATCCTAGATAGAGAAACAAAAGGTATTTAACCTCTGTGTAGTTTTTTTTATTTACTTCTCTCTCTAAAAAATAAAAAAGATCCATTTTTATGAAAAACCCTAATTATTTAAGTGTTTTCTCAAAAAATGCCCTTTTCATTTTTGTGTTTTAAAAAATAGGCCCCAACCTCATGGGGCTAGAAGTTTATGGACTTTGGGAAAAGTCTGTAAAACAAATTCTCTTTCCATATAAGACATAATTATCAAGACCGGAACAAACGACCAGTCTAATTAATTAGACCGCTGACTGGTGCTTTCGGCAGTTTGGTCGAGAGTAAGAACCAATTTTGATAAAAAAATAAGTCAAAACTAGTGTTTGCATGTTTGTGACAAATCCATACCAACTAGTTTGAGTAGTTTGACTGGCAAAGAAAGTGGGCAATGTTTTTTAATATGTTACACATTCTTGAATTGTAATTGGTGTTCTTTCATTTTTTTTAAGATCTTGTTAAACTGGCCGAGACAGTGGTCCGATCGGTTTTTATGGGACCAAAGCGCATACTACTTCGGAATATATTGGTATCAAGCACCTTTACTTTTAAGAGCCTTTTACTTAAACGACATCTTTTGCGTTCTTTTATTATTATTGGATGTTTCCCCAAAAACTACGAGGGGCATCCCTCCCCCTGCGTGCTTTTTTCCCCTAAGTTGTCCAATAAAAATATCCGACAGATCATATAAACTCCTAAATGCCTTGCGGTTAAATTCAAACTTGAAAAACTAATGTCTCAAGGTTGATCAAAGACCATCCAATTTTGAAAAGGTGAGATCTAAATGTTAGAACTTAAAAATTTTAAATTTCAAATTTTAACTTTTAGAATTAATTATCTAGTGATAATTAGGTGGTTCTAAAAATTTTAAAATTAAAAAAATCCTGCCAAGTAAGTAAAAGGGAGTAAACTTATATTATAGTCCCACAGTAGTACATCCCCTTTTTTATTTAACCCCAATGTATCCGATGATAGTTGAATATAAAAGGTTGCAGGTGTCCCAAAACGAAAAAGCTAAAAACAGGTCTTATATGGAATTTTTTCCTGCATTTATTGTATTGGCTATTGGGATTTCAAACTTGATATTACAACATGATGACATAACCTGAGCCTTAAACGGGTGTGGAAACTGAATTTTGTTGGTTTGACCGTTTGGTGTCTCTCTAGAATTCCTGGTAGCTCAGCTAGAGAGAGACTCAACAATGGCAGGCAGTGAGATGGATAAAACTGTAGTGGAGGAGTTCCCAGGCATTCTCACTGTATATTCGGACGGTTCCATCACCCGCCACCCGGATCGCCCCCTTGTTCCATCCTCTGAGGTACAACCCACACCTCACGCCCATGCCCCTGTCGCCACCAGCGACATCGTCCTAAACCCCACCACAGGCCTCTGGGCTCGCCTCTCCCTCCCGCAGTGCCACGCCGAAAATGCCCCCCTTGCCATCCACTTCCATGGTGGCGGCTTCTGCTGCGGCAGCCCTGCCTGGGCCGCCTACACCCACTTTGTCGGCCGCATGGCAGTCGCCACACGCACCGTCTGGGCGTCGGTGGCATACCGCCTTGCACCCGAGCACCGCCTCCCTGCCGCCCTTCACGACTGCATAGACTCTATTTTCTCTCTAGCTACCTCCTCCAACCCCTGGTTAACGGGCTTCGACCGCCGACGAATATTCCTAGTTGGAGACAGCGCCGGCTGTAATTTGATTTACCACGCCACGCTGCACTACGCTGACAAAGATCTGCGCCATCAGTTCAAGATCATGGGGCTGGTTATGTTGCACCCCGGGTTTGTTAAGGAGGAGAGGAGCGCATCAGAGATCGATAGCCCCGAGATGCTGGCGCTGGTGGACTCTAAGGCTAGGATGGCAGTGCCTCCGGGGGAGGATAAGAACTACTTCGTGCTGAATCCCTCTGTGCCGCCGGCAGCAGAGGTGAGGCTACCGCCATGCCTTGTGGTAGTTGGGGGGAAGGATTTGTTCCGAGACAGGGAGTTCGAGTTTTGCGAAAAGATGGAGGAGATGGGGCAAATGTTGGAGGTGGTAAGTTATGATCAGATGGGGCATTGCTTCATCATCGGAGAAGAGGGAGAGAATTGTGCTGAAGCTGTTGATTTGGTGGAGAAGGTGGTGAGCTTCATGGAGAGGTTTGGTGGCCTGCAAAATAAGGGGTAAAGGGGAAAGGAACTTTATGGGTTCGTTTGTTCTCTCTTATTATGGATACTGGATAATGGAGAGAGTTTTACGCGGGCTATTCAATAAATCATGCTCGTGCTATTCTGCTTTTTCAATCAGACATCTCTGTGTTATTTCATGTTTAAATGAAGAGGTCTGCACGTGTGCTTGTAGTTTGGCGATTGCAGGTAGTGTGTTTGTAATTATGCCCAATCGAGGGTAATGTATTGTACTCTGATCCAATAGATTTTTTTTTTTTTTTTTCACTCGTCTCCTTCAGAATGGCTGAAGTTTTTATAAATATATTTATATATTGAGCAAATTACATAGTCAATTATCAAATGAGATGTCATTTGTTTGAAATTACGAGCACCACCTCTCTCCACGGGTTTTTTTTTCTTATGTAGCCCCCCTGTCCACTATGCAAACTCTGGACGTGGGTTTTTCTTTTTTGTAAGTCTTTCCAATGATATTTGACATTCTCAACACCGCATGGCTATTTGCTATCCCCAAATGATATTTGATATTCTCAACACCGCATGGCTATTTGCTATCTCCAAAACCATGTAAGCTTTTGTTGGATGTAGCAGGCTCATCCATGGCACCTCATCCCTGCAGAACTTTGACGCGTTGGGAAGCTTTCGCACTGGACAGTGAATCTTTCTTTTTCTCTCTCTCTATCTATTAACCCCAAATAGATGACTTTTTTGTTGCCTTGGGCCTACTACCCACACGGTCCATATTCAAGAAGCCAACAGAGCAGAAATCAATTCCTCACCACCCTAATATTTCATCCACGCCCCAAAATAATTTTCTCATAGATGGTGTTGGAGTTGAGCTGGGCTGATCTAAGGCTTCTTTGAGGCAATTTCCGCTCCCCAAGCCCCCGAAATACTTGAAATTGGAGGAGAAATGGGTAAGGGTGGAATTCAGTTACAGAATCAAGATGTAAATTAGGAAGCATAAGGACAAACTATAAGATTAGCGGTTTCAAAATTAAATCAACAATGCCTAAATCAGTTAACAACATCAATGAGCAATAAGCCCATAAATTTTAGAGAGAGAAAAGAACACAAGAGGTAAAGACATGGTACATAAATAACGAAAAGGAGTGATTCCAGACACAACGTAGATAAATGAAACCATCGATCAAACTTGACGAAAAGAAAGGGAAGGGGTACAAAAGATCAAAAAAAAGAAAAGAAGAGATGAGATAATTAGAGAGAGAGAGATTGAGAGAGAGAGAGAGAAAGAAAGATTCCCTGATGAGGGTGAAATCTATCTTGTGCACCCAAGATTTGCAAGGTGAGGCGCCATGGATGACCCTGCTACATTCAAAGATGGCTCGCTGTTTTGGGAAAAGTTGATTTTGGGAATAGCAAATAGCTACCAGGTATTAAGAATGCCGAAACAAAATCCTTCAATGAACAATAGCCTAGCTATCTTCGAGAGAAGGAAAACAACAGCCTTCCTCATAAATTGTCTTCCTCGTAAAATTTTCATCCACAAAATTTTTATTTGTAGAACAAATTTTTTCTTACTAAAAATCTTTGAGAGAAGGAAAACATGATTCATCCACACCTAAAAATTCTTGCCTTCTGAGTATCTCGGGGCCTTTTGTGGCCATACTAATCAATTTCCTCATAAATTTTGTGATTCTTATCAGTTTTTCTCAGTGATTTGAGGATGGCGGTTTTTGTTATCCATGGCCTCCGCCGCAATCACTCCTCCGCTATGGGAAACTTAAGGAAGAGGGGTTACCACTAAAGAGAACATTAATCAAGTGAGGAACCAAAAAGTTTAACTGAAAGATGATAACGGGTAAGTAGGCTTAGAGGGTAAAAAGGATCCTACCAAAAGTCTGTCATGGTGCTGCTTCACAATATGCTCCCGAGGGATCAATAAATCTTTTGGCATCTTGAAATTTGCATAGAAGCTCAAACATACATCCAATGACACATCAAAAAACTTTTTTTTTTTTTTTTTTGATAATTCTGTGAAAATGACAAACCCCTACTCATTTTTCAAATCATTAATGGTTTTTTAATGCGTTAGGTGATAATAGAAACCTACAACTTAGTTGGGGCATAGGTGATACTACCACTGCAACAAAGTATTACCAATGTGTTAAACAGCCTGTTACAACAGATGAAAATGTGTCATACCACTGCCATGCACACATGAGGATCCAAAATAAAAAGTTTCTTTTCAAAATGGTTTACTGGATCTACACAAGGAATATACACGCCTCAAATGGGGAACAAAGCAAAGAGCTAATGCTTGAATGCCCATTTTTGAAGTTGATAACAGAGATTTGAAAAACATTTACTTCACATGCTAGGCTCTTCAGAAAAAGTCTGGAAATATTAATGCAACAATTCAACTGAATGGGGGTTTCACTGAAAATACCCCTCACCCACACGGCGTAGGGAGTGGCCAGCTTCTGCACAATCTGATGGTAAATATCAAAGGCATAACCCGTAATGATGTTGGAGGAAGTTCTTAGTAGCTCAAACCAAGGGCGTGGCCAACTTCTGCACAATCTGATGGTAAATATCAAAGGCATACCCCGTAATGATGTTGGAGGAAGTTCTTAGTAGCTCAAACCAAGGGCGACCATCGTCTACCCTCTCTTCTCTCTAAGTTCTTAGCAAAGAGATGCTTTGCTCTTAGTTCAAGTGCTAGCAACGCTCTCCTTTCCTTGAGTTCTTAGCAAACATAGCTCAATGAGAAGGCACTTGTTGGTGCAACCTTGACATTGTGGATTCAAATTCTAACCTCACTTAGATAGCTCCCCAGCAAAAGATGTTACAAAGCAAGCATGCAATGATGAAGCACGTCCAGTTCGTAATTACAAAATGTGAAGCCAAAAATTTCCCGAAGGATCTGGTGCCTCTTACCAGAATATGAAAAACAAGAGTAATACATAAATAGGCCGAACCCACTCTATGGGTCTATCCACAGCTAGGCATGACCTGAGCTCCTCCCCCATGAGAACGGCAGTTGGTTTCTGTGGCTCGTCAAGAAACCAGTTGTTGCATCAAGTCCAAGAGCCTCTTATAACCCCTTAGAACTTTGTTCCAACAGAGCAACCTGCTATCCTTGTCCTTGAGGATCAAAGCTTGCTCAAGTTCCATTATTATTGTATCCTATCAAATACAAGAAGCAGGGGAGTAGAGAAGCCAAAGATAAATTACAAAGAAATAATACCTTAGTGACAATCAAGTGTTTAAAAAATCGACTCGGCCAAGGTACTCGGGCCTTGACCGGGGCAATTTACTCGGACAAGTGCAAAATATTAGGCCACTTTTGCAATCAAAAAGCTCTTTGCAAGTCGGTTATGCCGCCTGGTATAGATTTGGCCCTCTCTAGGGGGTTTAGAGATCGATTCCTCGGGGGGCCACTTTTTTCTTTGGGGCTTCAGTTTCTTTTTTTTGGGACTCTTAAGTCAAATAAAAATAGTACGGATTTCAAAAAGTAATAGCGACAGGGGGATTCGAACGCCAATCCCTCTAAGACATATTCGTCCTTGCTACCGCAGAGCAATCCTAGCGCATTTGTCTTTAAATCGACACATTAATATATATAAACTTTAAAGTTTTTACTCACCTCACTCATAGGGTGAGGCCGAGTTACTCGACCGAGTTTTAGAACACTAGTGATAATTATCTCCAATAATCTCATTTTATCTTTATTTTATCACAGTAAGTTTTGATGCCAATAAATAAACTTTCTTAATATCCCAAAAATATCAATTAATCATGATATTTTAAGACTTCCTGATATTATCATGATAAAAAACTTTCCCAATGTATGTAATCAGGAAAGCAATATTAGCTGTTTGAATTTGAAAACAAACATGACACTTACATTAAAATAACTCCAAAATCTCAATATGTAAATTGGGAAACAATTTGCAAGGAATTGATAATGGATATGAAAGTTAAAACTATGAAGTTGGATAGTGACTTTTTCTATTCCAATTTTGATTTACACTGAAAATAAAATAGTCGAACCATATCATCTGTAAATTTTCTAACATGCTCAAGTTTTAATTGTGTCTATTTTGAATTTTATATTCATTAATCATAATAAACATTGATACTGTGATAAATAACATATAAAATCAATATATTAAAATCTCTGGTCATTAAATGACAAAATCCTGACATAAAAGACACGATCATACCCAAATAGAAATCACCACCAAGAATATCATGATGATGATTGTCACTAAGGTAATAACTAAGGAGCAATGCACAAAATTCTGGCCACCCGGCTGCTTAGGCAGCGTTTACTTATACCACATAAGCATGGCCCAGGCAGTAGGTCCTAGACAGGTGTGCAAAGGGGCCCGCATAGGCACCCAAGGCGCCCACCTAGGCGGCCTGAAAGGCAGGCGCCTAGGTGCCGCCTTGAAGTATCTAGGCTGAGGGCAGAAAGTGCCCATCAGCCAATGCGATTTTTGTCATTTTCCCACATAAAAAAGGGTAAAGGGTTTTGGGGGCCATTCTTGCCCCCAAAGAGAGAAAAACCCTCTAAAATGAAGATGAATTGAAGTTTTTCTCAAACCGAATGCTCAACAAATCTAAGGATGCTCATCCCGAATCTTTTTTAGGCTTATGGTGGTTGTAAAAAAGGAGATTTGGGAACCAAAACTTTCCAATTTGAGCAGATATTTATTCCATTTCCAGAAGGGTGGTATATTTCAATATTTTAATTAGTGTTATATATTTTTCTTTGTAAATTGTATTATGATATTATTCTTTGCTTCCTTTTTTTTTTTTTTTTTTTCTTTTTTTGATATGTTATCAGCTATTTGGATTAGTCTCCCACTTTGATTTTAGTTTGGGAAAGCAATTCAATGGAAAAAGCCCTTTGCCTCCAAACCAAATAAATATATATATTTTTATGTTTGAGTTTCCTTGTATGATTCATAACTTTTATCCCCATAATTTTTTTCATGAGTTAGTTTAATAATTGCCTTAATAAATAATTGTACGAGTAATTTGTTTTTTCAATTTTAAGCGTTAAATCATTGCAATTTTGATGTGTAGGTTTAACCTAGATTTCTTTTCCTTGATCATGCTAGCTTTACTTTTTCCTTGTACTGTTAAGAACTCAAGATATTAAAGGGTCAATGTATTAATCCTTTGTACTTCATTACCTATATGTAATTTTTTATATGATAATTTTTTAATATTCTTTGGATGATTAATTTGAAATTTCTAAAATTTTGACTACATAGTTGTAATAAATCTTGTTTTTGCATATGCAACTATAATTTCCAGTTCTTGCAAATGTCTTCAAGTTTGACTTTTGTTGTTTTTGTGTAATTTTCAGGATTCGGTTATAAGTGGATACTTGATAGCTAAGGGCTGTAGATGAAAATGTCTTCCTCGAGTTCTAGTAAACAAGTTGATCCGGGTTGAAAATATGGATATGGTCTCAGCCCTAATGACAAGAATAGGTGTACACACCCCTTTTCCGGTAGAAGGAATTGCAAGAAACTGAAACTCTATAACCATAGGAACCTTGACTCAGCTGCCTCCCTAAACTGTAGACTCTAGAACTACTCAGTACCCAAGAAATCAATCCGCATGTAGCTCTAACACCCAAAATCCTGAAAACCAGCACCCAAAAGCCCAAGTCATGTAGACCCTCCAAAAGCCCGTCGTTTGGGTCCGAATCAGGTCCTTAATCAATGTAGAGGTTGTAAGTTTTTCAACAGTTCAAGAATCGCTCGAATTCGATGCACGGTTTGGAAGCTTTGGCTTGGGAAGGCTCGTTACCTAAAAATACCATATTCATCCCTCATGGCCAATATCATTAATGCTGGCGTCAGAATCAGCAACGCCAAGAAAAGGAGCCGAAATTCAATGACATCAGGGACACTAATGCCTGTAGTAACAGCAGCAACACTGCCTAAAAGAAGGTCAACCATCAGCCACAGTAACGATGAATCATTTGCCAGAGGTCAGGCCTTTGAAATCTGGGCAGAATATCATAATTGTGCAAGCAACAGAGGCACACACACCGGTGTTCGGGACAACAACAGTGTTCTAGAAGCATTAACCTGAAAAACCGCCGGAAAACAAAGCTAGAAGCCTGACAGGTCTGCAGCATCAAGGGCAATGACACCAACATCAAGGGCGCCAACTCTGGATAATCAGGGCCAAATCTTTGACCCCTGAATTGCTGACGAACTGAAAAGGGACCGAACACCGTATGACCGCATCAACACTGTTCACATTGTTTTGAAGTGATAATATATCGTGAAGTTCAAGAGTGGGTGGTGCAAACGCCTGCGTCAAGGGTGGCCACACTACTAGGCAGACAACCCCACACGTTTGCAACAATATTTTCATTAAATGAAGCAGGCTGAATTATTGAAATGGGATGATTGGGCTAAAATGATTGCCTGCCCCTTTGTAGGGAGTGGCATGAAAAACACCACGTTTTGCCAAACTATCAATTTTTTTCTAAGCTGTCGTGCTCTCTTTTCCTACTTCCCTGAAAATGTCTCAACGCCGAGGTGTGCTCTTACGACTAGAGAGGAGGACGTCTCATCTTTTAGTGCCGAGGTGTCCCCCTACTTCCCATAGGGTCTCCCTGACCACATTGCTCGCTCTATCTTGGCCGAGGAAAGGCCCTGCCGGGTTCGAGAGTTCCCTCTGATCCTCCCTTGGTTTCAGGAGTGGTATACTACCGCTAAGGACTAAGCTAAACTAGTCAGTGCCCTCTCCGTCATGTCTATGGTTGGGGTCTTTAACATGGAGACTTCCCACGTGAACTTCAACTTACTTGAAGCCTTGGTAGAGCGGTTTAATCCTCTTACAAATACCTTTTTCCATCCTACAGGTGAGGTCGCCCTGACCTTGGAGGAACTGGCCGGTATTTCGGGTCTGAGGCTTACAACTACTCCCTATCACCAGTTGATCGGGAACGACGACCATGCTCTGGCTGGCAAGCATTTCCTAAGGGTTTGTTTTCCATTGAGGGTCGAGTGGGTCAACTTCAAGCCTTTAATAAGGACTCAGACCAAGGCTCCTCCTGAGCTCAAGGTGCATACTTTCTTGTTCTGCCTTGTTGGGCTTGTGTTATTCTAAATGAGCAGGAAGACGGTTCCTTCAGTTTTAATTCCCCTTGCAGCGTCATTTTGGCAGGACAGGGAGATTTCAATCGTCCTAACCATCTTCACGGGCATTTACCGGGGTCTCTACTACTGAATCACCTGAGGAAGCCGGTTCATGCAAGGGGGATTCTATTTCTCCAGGTATTTTCCCCTCATTTTCTTTTGTTATTGTGGTTCACTTTTGCGACTTTGAGAATCCCAACCCCCTTACTCACATTCCCATATTGCAGTTATGGGCCTACGGGCATATTGCCGTTCTCAGGCCCTTAAGGGCGAGAATCACAGTAGTCGAGGTGAGGGGCTTGGCCTACAAGGATGACGAGGCCAAGCGCTTGTCGATCGATTTGTATCGCCAGATCCTTAACGAACTATTAAAACTCAAATAGTGTATCAAGGGGTTGGAGGAAATGTTCTTCACACTCCAATCCCTTTAACTACACCCATTTGGTTATGGCTGGACCCAGTTTCTAGGAGAGGTATTTTCCCTATCACGTGATACGCTAGCTCTAGTTCCACCAAAGTTGTGTGCCAGATCAGGTTGGATTAGACCTGTCCTTTTTACCCTTTTTGCCAATGTTACTATAGCACGCTGCAGCTTGCGATAATGCCGATGGCAAACAGGCTCTTCATCAAAGAAAGAATGTCTCATGAAGAAAGAGCTGCCTAAATGTACCGCAATGTATGAGGGTTGGTGGGAGCGTGCCTCCCACACGCCTTTCTTGTCCCCACTACTAGACGGGGAACAGGAGGGAGGAAGCACCTCCACCTGCTTCGTCGAGGCATCCTAAGCATCTAGCTGAACTGGAGCGCGCCTTGGTTGAGGACAACGAGAAAATGGCTCATCTCTCAAAATGGATTGAAAGTCACTAGGCTATGTTCGATGTTCCGTCCGCAAATAGGGAGGAGTCGATTAGGTTCTCAGCTTCTACTACTCCTGTATTGGTCCTTACAGACTTAATTATGGAATAAAATTTGGGACTTTTCTTGAATGAAGTGTGGGTTTGTGCTGTGTCCTCATTTTTCTTTCTTTAGATGCCTTTAGATGATGCAAATAGCATTTTTTGAGCATAAGCATGCTTCTGGTATTAACACAAAGCTAGCCACGAAATTTGGCGGCTGTTGGAGAAGGCACGACCAAACACTATTACTGCTAACTTGGGCATTGTCACCGACAACGGCCAACATAATGCTCGCTGGGATATTCCAATAGGCTATGGAGTGAGCATTGCAAGCGTCGATGCCCCAGTGAACGGTGGTGATGCATAAGTTTGGCTTAGGTGAGCAATCCCCGTGAACTGAATTCATGTGTTGGTGTCTGGGTTCTACGAAAATCTCCGGCAAGCTACTGTCAGGACTGGAAGCTTTTGTGGTTTTGAGGGCGCATAAGAGAACATTGTGTTGGTGCCACAGATGCCAAAATTCTTTTTACATTTACGCTTTAGGGTAATGCAAAACAACACTCCCTAGGCATTGATGTGTGGAGGGCATTATAAGGTTGTTTGTAAAATTGTGTGGCATTTGGAGAAGGGAACAAGGCAGCGCCGCTAGCATTAAAGCCAATGTCATGTGTTCCAATGCCAACTACTTGGCCTACTAGTTTGAGTATACAATGAGACAGCACCGGCGCTGTCAACTCTGGCATCATAGGTGTCGACGCCTCATCCTAGCTACCTTGGTAGCTAAATGTGGGCCGTGTGTTACAAATTTTCAGAGCAAATGTTCACCATGTAGACATCGAGAGTATTAATGCCTGCTTCACCTTTGAACTCAAGCACCATGCCAGAAGCCCTCCTATCTTTTCTATCTTGGTACCGATTTCTTCTCTCTCTACACTCTTTCTCCCTCCTCCTTCACATACCCCTCTCTCCCACTAGAAATTTCTTGCCTTTCCACTGAAACTATCTTTCTTTTGGCCGAAAAGTTGTCATCGGGAAAGTATGTCTCTTTCTTTATCTTTCTCACCAAAAAATCGTTCTGGCGACCCTTGACAGAACCACAACAGGGGGGCATTCTCGATACTAGTGGCGCAGCGACCAACTATATGTCTCAGCTCGGAGAACCCGCTCATACTCCTGGTCGAGTGGGATGCCCAGAGGTGTGACACTCACTATATGTCTCAGCTCGGATGACCCGCTCATACTCCTAGTCGAGTGGGATGCCTAGAGGTGTGACACTCACTACAAGGGGAAGGCCTAGTTGCTAATTCCCGAACTGGCAGAGGACGCATCTGGGATGATAGGACTCCACGATCTCCAAACAGATCATGGTTGTCATGGTTTGAAAGACATCCCTCGAATCCTGAACCATGGGTGCTCATCATCCCCCTAGTAAGGAGTCCATATAATCTATCACAACAACCAACAAGTGAGAAGACACCTACAGAGTATCAGGGTCGCCATTTGCAAATAAACAATGAAGAAATTCTATACCTGGTCCTCGGTGATCACATCCAAAATGAGGTTATAGTATAACCCTCTCCTCGCTCCCTTCTACCACTACCCTAATGCTGAATGCAAGGAAAGCCGTCTGCAGTAACAAAAATTGTTGGGAGGGGGATAGTGATGTGCTCCCAAGCTTAGACAAATGAAGCCAACTCTCATGGACAAACCCCCAAGAAAATAGATAAATCCCAACAAATGTAGGGAACCAAGTCTCAGACTTAGGTACCTGAAGGAAGGCAGAAAAGTCGCATAAATAGTGGAACTCCCCAAGAGTGACTCAGCCATGGCTACAAAGCAGATAGGCTAGAATCGCCAGTCACCATACCACCCACCTAAGGTACGTCACATCTCTGACCACCCAAACATAGTCACACTTTCGTCCAGCCCTTCATCGAGTTAGCAAAGAGGAGAGAACCAAACAGAAAACCAAAAGGCCCGTAGCCTCACCTCCTTCGCTGACAAAGGTGAACCACCCTCCAGGGGGACATATGAAGCCCCGAAAAATCTCCATGTTCTCCCCGGCATCCCTTTGGACCTGCTCAGACAGCTCTGCCCCTAACCTGTTCAATCTCCTGGGGCCTAGCCGCCCAAGCAACTCTTGTGCAACTATGTATTTCTCTAACTCTATGGCTCAGGTGTCTACTTCTTTGCTGCCCCTCTCGCCCAAAGTGCATGACATAACAAAGAGAGGAAATTGTAGACACTCTAGAACTATAGGGACGTTGATCCAGCCACCAATGTAAACCAGACTCTAGAACCACCCAGCACCAGACTCTAGAACCACCCAGCACCTCAGAAACCGACCCGTACGCAGCTTTGACACTCAAAAAACCTATTGTATGGGTCTGAATGGAGTCCAAATCAAAGTTTCTCAGACTTTGATTTAGGAGGCCAAGTGTTAACTATGAACAATCCGAATCAAGTCCGAAAAATTTCCATTTCCTAAAATCCGCCGTTTTTCAAACTTTGATTGCAAAAATATCCTTCTCTAATTTCGAAGTTATAGCCTGAGAAAGTTTACT
The DNA here is from genome assembly GCF_054954075.1 of Amborella trichopoda. Taxonomy (NCBI): domain Eukaryota; kingdom Viridiplantae; phylum Streptophyta; class Magnoliopsida; order Amborellales; family Amborellaceae; genus Amborella; species Amborella trichopoda. Next base: position 15,351,614 of record NC_142337.1, on the reverse strand, counting down.
AGCTGAAAATACCATCCTTCTCCCTCAACGCCAACATCATTAATGTCGATGTCAGAACTGCCAATGCCGAGAAAAGGAGCCAAAATTCAGCAGCGCTAGGAGCACAAATGCTTGTGTCAACAGCAACAATGCTACTACCTAAAAGAAGGTTGACCATCAGCCATAGTAATGACGAATTATTGGCAGGAGGTCTGGTGCTCGAAATTCAGCCGGAATGTCATAAATGTGCAAGCGATAGAGGCAGCCATGACATTGTTTGGGAAAACAATGCCATCAGCAATAGTGTCCCGGAATCATTACCCTTAAAAACTACCAAAAAATAGGGCCCGAAGCCTGACAAGGCTGCAGTGTCAAGGGCAATGACGCTAGAACCTTTGCTGCCAACATTGGGTAAACAAGGCCAAATATTTGACCACCTTGAACCACTGACAACGGCCTAGACACTGTACGATAGCATTAACACTATTCAAACTGTTTTGAAATGATGATATACTGCGAAGCTCTGGCATGGGTGGTGCAAAAGCCTACGTAAAGGGCAGCCACACAGTCAAACTGACAACCCAATACATTTGCAACAATATTTTCATTAAATGAACTAGGCCAAATTATTGAAAAAGGGACGATTATGGCCAAAAAGATTGCCACCCTGCAGGGCCAACACTATTCACACTATTTTGAAATAATTATGTGCCGCCAGAGTCTAGCGTCAATGATGACCACGCTAGCGTCAATATTACCCTCGATGGCAATCAGTGACGCTATTCACATGCCGCTCCCCACAACATTGTTTTCATTAATTGGTTAAGGCATGTTACGCACGCCGTAATGATTCAGCCCCAGCGGTGGCATTGCTGACATGACTTTAAAATCATGACATGGCACCAACTACTGACGTTAGAGGTGCCAATGTTGGCGTTGGCACCGCTGTCGCTGCTAATCGACGGCCTAGATTTGATCGAAACTTTTTGACATTGTTTCAGGGACCTTCCTCCATAAATAGGGAGCTTGGCCCTCTTACTCTATCGTACCAGACACTCGTCCCCTGAGCCATCCAAACTCTAAGCCCAAACATAAACCCTGACACACTCTGTACCCCTAATGTCGAGCATTAAATTTGAATTCCCGGACACCCAAATCATACTGAGACATTTGCCCGTCCCACCCGACAGAATCCATGGATCCGAAAGTAGGTGCAACAGTATTCAATCTTGAACCAACTCCGGGTGTCAAGCCTGGGGGTCCGGCTTGAGGTTATATTGTCTTTCTCGTCTTTTTATTTTTTTGAGAAATGTTGACATTTGTATTGCTATAGGGAGAAAGATTACAGGTTAGGTATAGATCCAAGAGTACCCTCTAGACGGGACTCTTGTTAAAATAAAAAACGGTCACACAGACCTTGTACCAAAAAATGGGCTTACAACAATGCCCCCATACAGAGTATACAAAGAAGTAGCAACTTATAACGTATACAGTAGAGTTTACAAGTAGACGACAAAACCAAAAGGAGGTAATTAAGTACAAGAGGTTCAGGTACTGGTTGGGTTCCACTGGTCCAGCGCAAAAAAGAATGTGGACCGGCTTGAGCGACTTGACTCTGCCTTCTAGCTCCCTCTTTTGCCAAACGGTCTGCAGTATCGTTGGACATCTTCCACGTATGCTGCCATAAGACGTCCATAGCCTTGCAGATGTGATGAATCTCATAAAAAACTGGCATTAGGTGCCATGGCGGATCACTTGTTCTTCTAGCCCAAGAGATGACATTTTTTTAGTCTCCTTCAACTATAAGATGTGTGCCCCGAGAGGGATTGAGACTTCTCAATGCTATAAGGCGGGCTAGGGCCTCTGCTTGAGGAGAGTCCTTATGACCAAGGTATTCAGAAATTGCTAGGATAATATTTCCTTCATGGTCTCAAAAAACCCCTCCTGCCCCAAGGGGAACACCCATCAAAGTTTAACTTGATACTACCTTGTGGTGGTGGTACCCAGTTGTTAGGCCTTTTTCCTCCCTATGGTTGATGGTGGAGGATATTCCCCCATTGAGATAGGAAAAGGGTCCCTGGGATTCCTACGAAAAAGTTATGGTTGGAGGCCCAGAAGGTCACCAGCAAGATAACCTTATGCAGCAGTGCCGGAGTTTGGAGTTTTGAGACTTGGAAAATTCTTGAATTTCTTTCCAGCCAAAACTATCCAAATAGTTGCTACTATAGTCTTTTTCCCATCTTTTTATTTCATGTTGTTTTAATCTTTTTAAAAATATTTTCTACATTCCTCCCTCTCTTACTTGGAAACCATTTTCTAAATTTCTTTCTAGCAGATTTTCATGTTGTCGCCCTCACAGCCAGCACCGCCGGTGATCGATACGAGAGCAATCTGACGATTACTCCCTCGACCGGATTACAATTTGAAGGAACCCCTTTAATTCTACCTTTGTGTTACGATCGGAATTCTGTTCACCTCGAAATTAGGCATAAACAATTGGGTAGCTTGCATAAGTATAATGCTGGCAATAATCGATCGAAGAAGCATTTGGCTTGCAAGAGAGGGCACATAGCGCCATATAATCAAATCTCTGTAGAGGTTAGGAACTAGATGTTGGATCTTTTAGGGGTACAAAAGAAGAAAGAAGATACAAGGACACAATATGAAGACATTAGGTCTTCTGAAATAAATGAAGAAGATGAAGATGATGAGGGAGGCACCTCCATATCTAGACCAAGTAACATTAGGCATAAGAGACCTCAACGAAGGAGGGTCAATAGATACATTCTTCCTCCCTCCCGATCTCGAGGTGGTGGATCGTGAAAGAGAGACGACGCAAACCATTGTAGAGAGTCCTTTCAAGAAGATGGATAGAAAAAGGTCTAATCAGCATGTGACAAGATGGCTGCTTTCAAGTAGGTCTACCATTTAATGCTGCTAGTTTGAGGAGTTTCCAAGCTATGTTGGAGACAGTGGGGCAATTAGGCCCAAGATATAGGGCCCCCACACCTTAAGAGCTCAAGAGGCCTTTGTTGAAAAAAGAGGTGAATCCAACAAATGACTACCTGAAGACCCACAAAGATGCTTGGGGAAAATGTGGGGTGACTGTTATGATAGATAATTGGACCAAAAGGAGGTCGAGGAGTGTTATGAATTTATTAGCTAATTGCCCATGGCAACCATTTCTTTGAAGTCCGTTGACGCATCTGATAAGATTCTTGATGCGGCTTTCATAGTTGACTAAGGCCAATACGATAGCTGGTAGATAGTTGGAGAGGTTGAGGGTGCACATTTTTTGGATGTCTTGGACGACTCATTGAAACGATCTCATGCTTTAGAAAATTGCCAAGTACAAGTGGTGCATGGGATATTAGAAAACGTTAAAGATGTAACAATTTTTATATATATAGCCACACCAATGTTTTGGCCATGATGAGGAAGTTTACAGATGGGACTGACATAGAGAAGACGGGTGTCACATGGTTTGCCACTTAATTCTTGTCTTTGGATTCTCTTAATAAGCAAAAAGACAAGATGCAAACCACATGTCTCCTCAAATTGAAAGGAGAGCAAGTGGTCTAAGAAGGAAATGGGGAAAAAGGTCTATGACATTGTTATGACATCCAGTTTTGGAGTGAGGTTTAGTTTTGCCTCAATATTTTTGAGCCAGCTGTAAAAGTGCTTCGCCTTGTGGATAGTGAAAAAGAACCTACAATGGGGCATATTTACAAGGCAATGGAGGTTGCAAGAGAAGAAATCAAGCATAACTAGAAGCAAAATGAAAGGAAATATGACCCCATTTTGAAAATTGTAGATGACAAGTGGGATATGCAGTTGGAGAGACCCCTAAACATAACGGTGTATTTTCTCAACACTACTTATTTCTATTCTAATCCTGAGATGAGAGATTCATGATAGCAATTAACAAGTGCAATGCGAGGCTCCACACGGACTCAGTTGTCCAAGAAAAAGTGTCTATGGAATTTAACTTGTATTGTTAGTCTTGGGGACACTTTGGGATGGACATCGCAATAAAGCAAAGGACGAAAATATTGTTGGGTTTTGTGGCCTTTAAAAACCTAGAGAGCTTGTAAAAATGACATTTATAGTGGAATATGTACTTCAGTGGGAGTGTGTGCGGCGACTGACCAAGGGTTGGGCGGTTTATAGCCTTGATCATGTCGAAGTCCCTTAGCCCCGGACATGTGGCACAATTGAGAGGGGTTTGTAGTGGGTTATCCCTTGTTGAGGTCGAAGAGATGCCCATGGACCATGTTTGTAGACCAGGAGAACTGTGTGGTCTCCTGTGTGCGATCGTAGGCTTGTGAGAGCAAGGACCAAAGCCTCAAAAAACTTCGCACGACATATACACATGACAGTCACATGGGAAGCAGTCTTATAGAGGGACATGTGTACATATGCATTAAGAGAACCCCCTTTGCACTGTGGTGACAAGTGCTAGACTTGCTCTTAAAGTGGGGAAACTGAAATCCATATTCCAGGATCATGGTCCCACTGTTTATTATCCAAACTTTGACAAGCCAATCATGAGTCCTTACAAAGAGACTGTGGGGTCATGTGACTTTATTGGGTTGGATAGGAGAGCAGTTGTAGATCGTGATTTCCGGGGCGAGGGGAGTAGTCCTCATATATTTTATTTTGATGTTATAAATATTTCTTTGTTTTTTAAATATTTTTTTCAGAATTTTAAAAATATTATTTCTGCTGTAATTTTTATTAAAAGGTTATTTTTGAAATTTTAGAATCATGTATTCAAGAAAAACTGGTTAAGAAATCCTTTGCGAAAGATCAGACAACTAGAAGTTGTCCACAGTGATATTTGTGGACCTATGAACGTGGCCACTAAAGGTCGCAAGAGATGATTTATTACATTTATAGATGATCACTCTCGTTTTGGCCATGTCTAACTGTTAAGTGAAAAGACTGAAGCCCTAGATCGGTTCAAGAGTATAAAGCTAAGGTAGAAACCCCAACAAATCGAAAAATTAAAGTCCTTAGATCAAATAGGGATGGAGAATATTCCTCACGTCCGTTGATAAGAAGACCAAGCTTAGCCTAGCCATGTGTCCCACTACTTCAGAAAAAAAGGAAGCCATGCAGAGAATTCCATATAGAAGTGCAATTTGGTCACTAATGTATGCTATGTCAGGGAAAGGAACGAGTTTATCCTTTGCCATGAGTTTGATTAGCAGACTCCAGAGTAATCCAAGTAAGGAGTATTGCAAGGCCATCAAAAGAGTACTGCAATATTTGAAGGGAACCATTATTACACACTCATTTATGGAGGAGACTCAGATATATAGATAAGGATATTCTGATGCGGACTATCAGGGCAAACCAGATGAGAGTAAGTCCACATCCAGATATATCTTCACGCTTGCAAGTGGACTTGTTTCTTGGTGCTCAAAGAAAGAGGATATTGTCACACTCTCGACAATGGAATCAAAGTATGTAGCATGTTGCTTCACAGCTAAAAACGCAGTCTGGTTGAAGAAGTTCTTGAATCAACTCCGATTTGATCCAGTAAAGAGCATGTGCGTCTGAATCTTCTGAGACAACCATGCAGTTATTTGCGTGTCAAAGAATTGGGGTTTCACATGAAATCGAGGCATATAAAGCTGTGCTATACCACATTCGCAATGAGATCTGAGCAAGAGAGATTCAAATTGCATATCTCTCGAGAGAGGCCATGTTAGCGGATCCTTTGGCAAAAGTATTGGTGGCAAATGTTTTTGTCAAACATCTACATGGGATGGGGCTTGAAATAAATTGAAAGGAAGTGATTGTATAGCCTTCAAAGGCCAAGTGTGAGTTTTGTTTCCTTTAAAGGACTAGAGAACTTGTAAAATTGATATTTATAATGGAATATACACTTCAGTGGGAGTTTTGTGTGGTGACTGACCAAGGGTTGGCGATTTATGGCCCTAGTCATGTCCAAAACCCTTAGCCTTGGGCATGTGGTACGACCGAGAAGGGCTTGCAGTGGGTCATCCCTTGTTGAGGTCAAAGAAATGCTTAGGGATCACGTTTATAGGCCAGAAGAACTGTGTGGTCTCATGTATGCGGTTATAGGCCCGTGAGAGGAATGGCCAAAGACTCAACACAGTTCCGCACAACATGTACATATGATAGCCGTATGGGAAGCAGCCCTATAGAAGAACACGTGTACATGTGCATTGAGAGAGCCTCATTTGCGTTGTAATGACTTGCTCTTACAGGGGGAACTGAAATCCACAAGATCATGGTTCTACTGTTCATTATCCAACTTTGACAAACCAATCATGAGACCCTGCAAAGAGACTGTGGGTTATGGGACTTTCTTGGGTTAGATAAGTGAATAGTTGTGGATCATGATTTCCAGAGCATGTGGCGTGCCCTTATTGTTGCTTATTTTGATCCATTGGTATCAATCCACTCCTAATACGTTTTATTTTGATATTATAAATATTTTTTGTTTTTTAAATTATTTTTTCAGAATTTTAAAAATATTATTTCTAAAGTAATTTTGTTAAAAGGGTATTTTTGAAATTTTAGAACTACAATAATACATGTGGGACGAAGGATCCAGCCCCACATGTGTGTCACCTTTTTTTAAGACAGGAACATGTGCACCCTAGGAGCCACACCCAATTCTTTTGAGCAAAAGTGACATGCCACTTTTTTTGCAATCAAGGGGGCACGCCCCACCTTTCTTAAAAAGCATTTGTCTAAAAATTTTGGCGCACACTATTTTTTTTAGGAACAAAGTTAAACCTCCACACCACTTTTTGTGGAACTAGGGGTTACGCCCCATTTTCTTGAGAAAAATTCGTTCATGTTCAAATAAGTGGCATGCCACTTATTTAGGAGAAGGGGGCACACCCCACTTTCTTAATGTTTTGGTTCAATTTTGTTTTAAGATAAGCAAATATAATTTGAAATAAGATTTGATTTCCTATTCTAAAGGGATTAATTTAAAATTTAGATCTACCATCTTTATGGGAGATCTAGAAATCTAGATAATATTTAAGTTTGATTGTATTTCAAATTAAAATGGAAAATCTAGATAAAATTTAAATTTGATTGGATTTAAATTTTAAATAGGAGTTGGATTCAAAGTGTAAAGTGATAAGATTCCTATCTTTCCACCCAAAATCATGATAGCTGATTTTTAGGATGAATGGCTCTGAGTAATCTATCGCCCTACAGATTTCTTATTTATCCTAAAAGATGTAGCTGTAATCTAGATAATGCAGTACTTAGAAGAAATATAATTCAGTTAAGAGATAGATTTTCTTCAATAAAAGGACCAATTTTGAACATTTTTCAAACTGATTACAATATCTCTCTCTCATAGAATGATTCTCTTTCTCACGCCCCAAATAGTTCTCTCTTTTCTCCATGCCAAAATATCTTCTCTACCTCCAAGAAAATTTGAAGCCACGTGCCCCCCTCTTTTTAACCATAGAGAGGCATGCCAACATCTCTCTCCTCTATTTTGTCTTAAAGAAAATATAGGAGTTCCTCTAGGGAAACCTTAGGTCAAGGGTTTGTTGTATTTTGAAGAAAGAATAGAGAAGCCTAGCCTAGAGAGAGGTAAACTCACAGATTCAACAATATTTTGTTCCGATAGGGTTTCTATAAACCCTACTTTATTTTTGAGATTTTTAAAACCCTAGAAAAAGAAGTATTGCCTACAAAGCTTCCCTATCTAAGAATATCCAGAAATATCTTTAGAGAAAAAGTGCGTTATTGGTCAGGGAATCGGGTGTGGGCTGTACCACAGGCATCTTCCAATAAGTCTTCCCATTAATTTTTATTTATTTTGAGTATTATTTTTTATTTTTTGTAAATTTTCAGGAACTTATATTGTGCTAAAAATTGTAGCCGAAGTTAGTTTAAAGTTTCTAAATAGTTTCTATTTTTCTTAACAATAAAAATAAAAATCTTAGGTTGTATCTTTAATTTTCTTGCAACATATTGTGGCCCACGTAAATGGAATTCAGGTATTTAAAATAAAAATAAAAGAATTTTTTTTTACTTTAACACCTTGTTCTACATAGCCCCACCTTTAAACTACATCCACGTAAGTTGAAGATATATTTGTCATTTAAATTCTTATTCCTTATTTTATATTTAACTTGAATCTAATTTTTTAAATTATAAGTTTGTTCATATGTATGTACTCTACTTATTTTCATTTTTAAATGTACTATGGCCTCTTGGTGGGACAACCAAAGACAAACTGGCCCCAACTTGCAAAGGATGACGCAGTGGATTTTGAACTTGACTTGCACATCGTCCAGCTGCGATCACAACTTCATCATATTCGAAATGGTAAATTTTCCATTTACCCCCATCTCCTATCAATTAATTACACTAATTTTCTGGACATTGTTTTTAAGTAACAAATTCTAATGGTGCAATGATGCAATATGAAACAAGTACATATAAAGAAGAGAAATAGACTCGACCAAAAGAGACTGAATGACCTGGTTTTCTTTCACTATAATCAGAGGCCGAAGGAGTGCGATCTAGAGAGGTTTCAAATTGAAGACCCCATATCTGTGAAAGATTTAGATCCAAAGAACAAATAGTTGGTCGAGCAGGATGCTTGGGATGAACCTGACTTCGAGCGAGAGATCTTGGCATGGACCCAAGTACAAAAGGTGGCTGGTATGGTATCGAGCCCCATAAGACCCAAGCGGAAAAGGTGGCTTTTTTCTCTCAAATATTATCCTTTGAAAGTTAGTTTTAAGCCTCACAATTCCTTTCTCCTTTCTTCCTCTGCCACATTCCAATATTTCCCCACCCTCTCTCCTCTCCTCTGCATAAAAGTCCTATCCCGATCTTTATCTCTTTTATCTTTTCCAGTTTGACTGCCTTGCTTTGATGTGGCCCGCCACCACCATGAATAGGAACTCTCTCTATCGAGCACGTTACTCTCCCATCTTTATCTCTAAAACATTTCTCAAATAAATAGCTTGCTATATCATTTCTCCAACCAGCTCTCTCTTTCTCCCCGTCTCTTTTACCCATTACCTCCATGTCTTTCCATTTCCCATAAACTCTCTCTCTCTCTCTCTCTCTCTCTCTCTCTGTGTGTGTGTGTTTGCGTGCATGTGTGCACACCACACCTCTATCTAGCATGGTCTTATCTCCACAAGCATTACAGAGAAGGGGAAGAGTGCAGGGAGAGAACTTGGTCCAAGTACTTACAGCCCCAAATACACCACTGTTAATTTGTGCTTAATTTGGCTAGTTTGATCAGTGAGGCAACCATGGGACCTCAAAAGATAAGAGGATATGTATAAAGGTGCTAAAGAAGGTGAGGAGGGAGAGAGAGAGAGAGAGGTAGAGTCATAGAAGAGTAAGGAGTCAAGGACCCAAGGTTGTCACTCGTATCATCTCAATCAACATACAAGGAATTTTCATGAAGAAAGAGGAGAAACGTGAATCAAATATTTGGAGGCATAGATATAAATTGGTAAAATTTTATCAAAAAACAAGAAAAAAATATAAATTGCCTATAAAATAAAAGCAAAAGAAAAAGAAAAGCCATAAATGGCTTGTCATCACAATACTCGCGCTACACCAGTCACACCAAAAGAACACCTCTGTCTCTAATAATGAAGAGAGGGAGAAGAGAGAGAGAAACCACAATGCCACCACTGATCTACAGCCCCATGGCTTTCTCCATCTCTCTCTAAAATGACTTACCTTCCTTCCTCTTTCTAAATGACCTCTCTACCCTAGCCATTGCAACTCTTACCCGCCAAAACCCTACTGATCTGAAAACATCATGGGCAAACCCAGCCATTGATCACCTTGGGTTCTCAAACATCGACCAGAAATTAACAGTGGGCAATCATCCTAACCCAAAACTGGCCTGGTGGTTTTTCAGGCTAAACTCATTGCAATTTCTATGTTTCTTCTCAGCCTAAACTACCTTTTATCCCAATGCAAATTTTTATCCCATCCAAATTTCAACAAACTCTTTGCAACATCTATGATCCATGGTTACACAGATTTCAGTCAAGTTAAAGGAAAACTCTTTACAAACTCTTTGCAACATATATACTCTATCATAGTTTATGTATGTTACACCCCACATAAAGGGCCATCGACCATCCACTATTGAAGATGGAGGTGGAGATGAACACTTCTCCAACTTCACAATCCAAAATTCTTCGTTAAATGGAACTATGGTTCATTTCCACGATCTGTCAACAAGCAGGATGGTGGATGGCCCTTGTGTTTAGTACATGCTATATACTGTAAAAGATAAAGGTGAGATTTTGGACCGTGGTCTTTTTTATTTCCATGAGGCAACGATTAAGATCATCAATCTCTGCAATCAACTTGACTCCTAAGATTGAAGAAACACCTCATGTGCTAATGCATTTGTGTAATCCAATCTTGGAGCTCAGTGATAGTCGCTTCATAGACAGTCCTTTGAGACTGCATCAATGCTTTGTGACATTGCTCCTTTTCTAACATCTGGGTTCCATGCCGATCAATTTCCTCAGAATGTTGTTGAGCCTGTAAGAACAGTCAGATTAGGTAGAAACAACTTGCTACTGATTCAAGAGAGCTCTCTTTACAAACCAAAAGGATTAGGTAGGTATAAAAATCTATCAATCTGAGAGACTACTCTTTATAAAAAGCTAGTAGGGAGTTCATGTATAGCAATTCTTTTAGGTCGACAAGTGTATTATCTGAGAAGCCTTCTCATATAAAAATCATGATATTGTGCTGATTCAAGGGACTACTCTTTACATATAGCCCATATGCAGTTGACATGATAAGTTTTGGAAAAGTTTTACGTTGGCTACCTACCTAACACAACCCAGCCCCTTTACCGGGGTATAGGACGGGTAAACAGAAAGTGTAAAGTCTTCACCCTTCTTAGACCAATATGCAGTTTACATAAAAGAGCTTATAATTATTTCACGTTAATCAGTGTAGTGTATAATAAAAATCATGACATTCTATTGATTCAAGAGACTACTCTTTTAAATATAGCTTGTAGAGAGTTTACAATCAGAGAATATATTGTAATTTCTTTTAGACAAATGAGTTTATTGCATGGGAAGCCAATTCAAGAGACAACTCTTAATATTTAGCTAGTAGCCACATTATGTCAGAGATTGTATTTTAATTCTTTTGGCAAAGAGAGTGCGATGTATAGAAAACCTTCCGATGAAACATTCAAGACATGCCAAGGATTCAAGAGAACTCAGTTCACATCAGAGAGTGTATTGTGATTATATTACGTAAGGGGGCATAATGCATGAGAAGCGTTTCTCTAAAAAACCATCATATGCAATATTGATTCAAGAGACCGTACTTTATATATAGCTACTAGGCAGTTTATAATTTTATATCAGAATGGAAATTCTTTCAACGTACATGATTGTGTTATACAAGTTCTGCACAGTGCATAAAAAACTGTGACATGATATTCAGGGACTACTCCTTACATATGGCTAGTGGGAAGTTCACATCATAAAGTGTGCTGTAATTTCTGAGTTTAATGTATAAGAGACCTTGTCATAAAAAAAGTGAAAGAAAATTTATCTGCACTGTTCATCAACCATTCTGGTGGCAAATCGTGGTGGCATTTGGCCTCCCAAGAGGGCCATCTGTGGCAAGTTGTGCTTCGTCACAAGTATCGCCTTGACATATATCCATCTCATGCGTGCACATCTGGAGAGAGGTGAAACACATGGCCGACACTCTTGCTAAGGAAATGAGCAACACTGGCAGCAGCTTAGTGATCATTGATGTTTGGTTTATTGGTCCTTGTGTTTTTGTATTTACATGGCTGTATAGCATTTTTTACCTCTATTAACTTCTTGGTGGTTTTTATATAGAGCACCCGAGTTGTGGGAAGCCTATTTTTTTATACCTTGTAAAACTTTTACTTATACAATAGTAAATAGTTTCAAAAAAACTAGTGTCATACATCAAGAAATTTTATGGCAATCCTTCAGGATTGCAATTGGCATCAAAACGGTGATCATTTCAAAATATCAAGAATGCCTTAGTAGCTAACAACTGAAATTGACCTTACAGAACCAATTGTCCTTTTTTCTTTGATAATTAACAGTCAACTAACATGACCAATTGTCTCACTGTGATGCAGGCTGTCATGGGATTAAGATAGTGACTCCATGAGAAACATGCGTAACCTTTTGTTAAGCCTTTGGAAGTAATGGTCCCAGAAGGTCAACCATGTTAATTCCCTCGTTACCTATTGTTTTATGAATGATACTATCATCATCATCATCAAAGACTTTTCCCAACTATTTAGGGTCGGCTACACGAATACTAGTGTGCCATTATACTCTATCAAGGTCATACCCTTAGTAAGACCATAACTCCCTATATCTTTTCCATAGAATGCCTCGGGAATCCATTGCCTATTTTTCAGCGCAACCAGGAGATGCTACCACATGTTGCTTTTAGGGAACGCCCTAGCTAACCCTTGCTCATTTCTCTTTGTACCCAGGTTGTGGTACAGCGCATCGCTTACGGGAAATGCCCAAGTATAAGCAGATAACATAGATTCAAGATTCATGGAACGATATCTACAATGCAAGTTTGAGAGTAAAGGGACATAATTTATAACAAATATTTCATGGAAAAAGTTTATATAGAGCTGAGGCTTTAAACAATCAAAGTTTATATGTCTTGATTTCTTGTGAAGTCTTGGCTATTTTGTCATATAAATATCTGTCTGGTTGTCGCAGAAGATTCTAACACAAGGGCACCTTAATGGATCAAATATGAGTTGATTTACGACCTTCTTCGACCATACTGCTTCTTTTAGCCGCAAAACAACATGCCACATACTCTGACTCCGTAGTCAAGAGCACAACTATATCCTGTTTCTTTGAGCACCAAGAAACAGCTCCACTTGCGAGCGTGAAGATATATCCGAATGTGGACTTACTCTCATCTGGATCACCCTGATAGTTCACATCTGAATATCCTTGTATCTGTATGTCCAAGCCTCCTCCATAAGTGAGTGCGTAATTAACGGTTCCCCTAAAAAGTCATAGTACTCGTTTGATGGCCTTCTAGTGCTCCATGTCTGGATTATTCTAAAACTTACTAATCATAACTCATGGAAATAGAAAAAACGAGTCTTATCCCTGACATAGTGTACATTAGTGACCCAATTGCACTTTTGTATGGAATTCTCTGCATGGCTTCTCAAAGGTCCATTATGTGACAAGAAAGCTTTTGTTTCCAATCGAAGTACTGACAATTAACATGTCATTCACATATAAAGTGATGAAAACCATGTCACTCCCACTGACCTTGACATATATACAATAGTCCTCCTGGTTTGGGGTTCTATCGTGATTTTATACTCTTTGAACCAATCTGGGGCTTCAAATTTTTTTTCTTCACTTAACAGATAGACATGGCCTAAATGGGAGTGATCATGTTTTAATGTGATAAAGTACCTCTTGCGGCCCTTAGTGCCCACATTCATTGGTCCATAAATATCACTATGGATAACCTTTAAAATGCCAATACCTCTCTATGCTTTTCAAAAAGAATTTCTAAAACAGCTTTTCCTTGAATAGTAATCACATTCATTAAGCCTTCATTTAGATTACTCTATAATCACTCTCTCTTTAATCTCCCATCCTTTTAGGATGTATGTGCCCTAGTCTCATGCACTATATATATGCGTCATTGTTATTATTATAACACAAGATTGAAGAAATGGAATTCTTTATTGCAACTGAAAAGAAACCTTCTGCAAGATGACCATTCACAACTAGTTCATCTCCACATTTCACCTCCACCTTATTACTAGTAAAAATAGTGAAGTAGCCAGCCTCAGCCAATTTAGCGACCGAAACCAAACTCTTCCTCATCTCAGGAGCATAAAAAGTTTGTTTTAGGACCATGCTTTTGTCATTTTCAAGTTGAAGGATGAAATCTCCAACACCCAGAATTTCAGTGTTTTGATTTCCACCCATATAGATATACTGATCCCCAGAGGCAACAGGCTCGAAATTTCTCTATCCATCCTCGGTGTTTAACACATGGGCAGTGGACCATGAGTCAAAACGCCGTGACCCTACTTTAGGGTCGGCTAGCATAGTCTCTAAGACTATACAAGCATGCTCCCTATCGCGTTCGGGATTCGCATTCTTGGGTGCTTTGCAACACTTAGCAATGTGCCCAAATTTCTTGTAAATAAAACATTGGGTATTCTTAGAATCCTTCTTTGTCTTAGGCTCATTGTTCCCTTCTTGATTCTCATTCGTTTTGTTCTTATTCTTTCCTTTGCCTTTCTTCTTCTTGAATGAACCAGAGTTGGATTTAAGGTTTACCACATTTATGGAGTCATTCAAGGCTGAAGTATCGCGAGAAAATCTCCTTTCTTCTTCGGTTTTAAGTTGGGTGATGATCTTGTCCAACTTCGGCATGCTCTCCCTTGCCGTAAGGCCTGAAATGAAGCTTTAGCCATGAGCTCGGCATAGAATTCAGCAACTGGCAGATCTGCATGTTTTCAACTGGCTTGACTTGTGCAGCCGTGAGTTCACTAAGGCTCATACTTAAAACCATGGGAGTCATCAATCACCATAAGTAGCACATATTTTGCTAGAGTGTTTTTGCACTCCCACTGAGGATGAGCTTCTCTTATGGCTTACCTTTCATAAGCATTACCTCTTGGGACAAATTGGGGTTCTTCAGTAAGCATTTGCCTAAATCCTTCTTCAAAGAGGACATAACCTATTTTTCTCTTCCAACTAAGATAGTTTTTACCATAAAATTTTTCAGTTTTAATAAATTCAGCCAACAAACCTTTTCAAGTCATGTTTCTTAGACCAAATAAAAATAAAAACTCCTAAACTATGGCAATAAAATATAGAAGCTCTGATACCAATGAAAGATGTATTAAATTCAAAAAAAAAATCATTTACTTTTATTTCAAATACCTAAATTCTACTTATATGGATCACAATGTGTTGCTAGAAAATTAAAACAATGCCCTAGATACAACCTAGGATATTTATTTTTTACTGAGAGAAATAGAAAATATCCAAGAACTTTAAACTAACTTTTATTACAAATTTTGGCACAAAATAATTTCTTGAAAATTTACAGAAAATAGAAAATAATATTGAAAATAAATAAAAACTAATGGGAAGTCTTACTGAGTTACACTACCTGGACTTGGTTCACCCCACACCCGATTCTTTGACCAATGGTGCACTTTTGCTCCTTAAGGTGCTGCCGAAAATTCTTAGATAGCGAAGCTTTGTAGGCAATAATTCTTTCTCTATGGTTTTAGAAAGCGCAAAAAATAAACTAGGGTTTATACACGCCCTATGGAAACAAAATAGGGCTGATCTTGGGAGTTGATTGCACTTTAAGGTAAGCCTCTCTTCTTCCTTCAAAAATACAGCAAACTTTTTATCTAGGGTTTCTCCACGAAAGGCCACCTATATTTTTTTTAAGACAAAATATTGAGGACAAAAAGAGGGTGGCGTACCTCTCTTTGGTTAAAAGAGAGGGTGGCGTGAAGAGCAAAAATAAAGGAGAAAATCTTAGGGGGAGAGAAAAGATCTTGTGATGGTTTGAAACATGTTCAAACTTCGTCTTTAAATAGCAGGAAATCTAGAAGAAATCCATCTCCTAGTTTGAATAGCATTCCTTCTCCTAGTTTGAATAGGATTCCTTCCCATATTGCCTTAGCTAATTTCCAACTAAACGTTTTAAGATAAATAGGAAATCTGTGGGGCGAGAGATTAATCAGAGCCATTCATCTCAAAAATCAGCCATCATGATTTTGGGTGGAAATATTAGAAACTTTATCCCCTTACACTTTGACCCAATCCACTCCTATTTAAAATATAAATCCAATCAAATTTAAACTTTATCTAGATCTCTCATTTAAGTTTGTTATTTAGATAAACATTATTTAGATCTCCCATAAAATATAGGAAATCAAATCTCATTAGATTTCCCATCTTAGTTTTAGCAAATTTAAATTTGAAACTAATAATGTGTAAAATAATGGGGCGTGTATTAGTGCATAAGAAACCAATACACAAAATAGGGGTACAAGGGTATTCAAAACTATGTATACAACTTTTAAAATTTCAACAACTCTCTTGAATTTCAATACTTGAAAATGAAAAACCGGCAAGGTAGCTGCTGATACATGGATACAAATGCTTCAAAGTACACTCATGAATAGAGGATACAACTCTACTTGGGGCCCTTATACATCAATAAGTCTATCCATGAAGATAGAACACAAGACCAGACTTATACAATGTACTCTTTAAAATTCAGCCAGATACAACTTCACAATGCCAAATTATACATCAATCGAATCATGAAAATGTTGGAATTATATCCTTTCTAGGCCATAAATTCCTTCACTTTCAATGGCTCTATACTTGAGTGGGAATATAAGAGCGACATGACTCTAGGATCTTAGCGCACTGGGACCAAGAGTCATGGGACCAAGGATCTTGGTTGCCAATGTTGTAATTAATCTACGGTCAGATGAGCACAAATCCCAAGGTTACAACAAAAGCAGGACCACCAGAGCACCGGAATCGCTCTTTCCAGTGACCTCCCAAATTAGGAGATGTTACAAATGAAGACCAAAACATACCAAACTTGGTGCAAAACAACTGTGACAGTCTCCTCTTTCATTTGCAAACAAATTAAACACTCAGAACATCACAGGTCGAATCGCATTTGCGACCGAAGTTCACGAATCTAGTCGGACTTCCACCCCGCGGAAGAGGCTACCTCAGCACGATTAAAGGGCATTAAAATGCCCAGAATCAAACGAACATTGAAGATATAATGGCAAATCGTCTGAACCATTGCTACAAATTTTCGAAAAAGCTTACAAGATCTGGCAACGGCGGGAGGCCTCTCAGAGAGAGATGGTTTCACCATCCGAGACAAACGCGCGGTCACGAGTGAACCCAAGAGTTCTAACCCTCGGGCCACCGCTCCAACTTCCTCTCGTACAGTCGAGTTGGGCCGAGAGACGCATACGCTCTCTCCCTCAATCACTCGAGAGGAGTCAGCTCTCTCCCTCAGTCACTCGAGAGGAGTCAGCCTGAGTTGGTAGCCAAAAGGGATCCAACTCTTTGGTTACCTCAAGTGCTCGGACGCCCAGCACTCGCGCGGAGAGAACGATCTTCACCGCCCTTACTCCGCACTTAACCCTTTTGCCAGTCAGCCTCCTTGAGAGAATCATCATGGAGAGGGATAATCGAACCCACATCGCAATTGCAAGCACGAGAGAGAGAGAGAGAAGCGACTTATTGAAGGCCTAAAGAGAGCCCGTGTCCAAACCGCGCTGGCAAACAGCTGAAGGCCTTATTTATTGTTCTAAGAGGGCAAACGGCCCGAGTGTGTCCCCCGAACCCAGAACGACGAGGTAGGCGTACGAACGTATCACCGCCGTAAAATCTCTCTCGTTGTTATTTTTGATCCGCACTCAGGAGAGCTCGCGTACGCGCACAGGCAAACGTGCGAGTGGACCCTCCGCGGTTGTTTGAGAGAGGATCTCCTCCCCACGCGTACTTTTCGCCCCTCGTGAGGAACAAAAGGAAATCAGGCCCCGACCAAAGATATGCGTGCATGGAGACCTGCTTCTATTATATGATCAATGCATGGCACCATGCTTTCGATAAGATATGTGTGCATGGAGACATGCTTATGTTATATGAACTATACATGGAAACATGCTTTTGATAAGATGTGCGCACAGAGACATGGTTCTGCTATATGATCTATGCATGGTAACATGCTTTCGATAAGATATGTGTGCATGGAGACATGCTTCTGTTATATGATCTATACATGGTAACATGCTTTCCATAAGATATGTGTGCATAGAGACATGCTTCTGTTATATGATACATGCATGGTAACATACTTCTGATAAGATATGTGCGCATGGAGACATACTTTACTTATAATCTGATGAGATATTTATGCGGCAGCTGTGATTTTTCCTGCTCTCTATGATAGGATGAGAGTTAGGAGTGTGTGTGTTTGGGTAGTAGCACCCCCAAAACTTATATGAGGCACTACTCATTCGGACCCCTTTGGTAGTGTAGCGCCCCTTTGCCAAAAAGGCACATAAGAGGGTCATGTCTTGCAAGGGCAGTGCCTATCAATTTCTGAACCACATTGCAATGGGGTTGTGTATGTGTGTGAGGCACTACGCAACGGATTTACCCGTTGGTGGTGCTTCTCTCCTGGTTGTGATAGTAGAGGCTCTACGCATCAAGATTTGATTGGCCCGATGGGTGAGGCTTCTACTTCAAGAGTTAGTTGGTATCTCTTGATCTTGATTATGCTTGTTACATGCATGCCTAAATGTTTTGATCTGTTATGATGTTCATGCTTGAATTATTTGATCGACTTTTTATTACAATCATATCTGATTAGTTATTACTCCACCATGAAATAAATCATGCATAACACGTTTGTTCAAATATGAATTTGATACATGATTAGATTTTTTGTAAGACTTGCATAAAACTCTGATTATTGTCATGACAAAATATTTGTAAGCATGAAAGAATGGCACCTAGGTATTATATACTAGGCTTTATAGTTCATTCTGTTGATTTTTCCTCCACGTAGAGTGATAGTTAGCCGTGATTGGAGTGGCGTGTCTTGATGGTCGTGTTTGGGGTCCCTTACCCCCCTACTGTTGAAGCTCTATTTTGCAGGGAATATTTTGGTCGGCAGTCTGGCCATATAGTCCATTTTGATTTGGTAATGTCTTGATGTTGGGCCTTTTATGCCTTGGACCTATATGTACTATTTGGACTGTTGTATGTATTTTGGGGACTTGTTTGTCCAATAGACTATAGTTATGTATATTGTGTTTTATTTTTTGTTTCTTTTGTGGCTGGCTTGATACCAAAAACTCCTCCTTTTTGAAAGTGTTGAGCGCACTCTAACCAAAGTAACACTCATAACCTGTGGTTGTGGCCCCACGCCCTACGGTCCTCCGACGGGCCCAGGCCTGGCCCTCTTGGATCCAATGGGGACGGCAAGGAGCGGGATCACGACAAGTAATTATGTGGGTTACCGCTCCCTGCTGTCTCCGCCGGACCCTAGAGGGCCAAGCCCGAGCTCTCTACGGCCTCTAAGGTTCGGTGGGGACGGCAAGGAGCGGGGTAGTGACAATATCATATGAACCGACCCTGACTAAAAGGTAACCCTCAACCCTCTCAGTACCTTCCATATACCAAAACACGTCATGACCAAATCAAGGTTCCATGACTCTTGGTCCCAGTGCGCTAAGATCCTAGGGTCATGTAGCTCTTATACTCCCACTCAAGTATAGAGCCATTGTGAATGAAGGAATTTAAGGCCTAAAAAGGACAATTCCAAAAGCGTGCCCCTTTCCTCCTAAGAAGGTGGCGTGCCACCTTTTTCCTTAAAAGGTGGCATGCCCACCGTTTAAATATTTTAAGCAATGTAAAATAATAAAAGAGGTTGTGCACCCCTTGTTCCCCAAATAATGGCGTGGCCCCCCTTTTGCTTAAATAAAAGCAGTGTGGTCAATTATGCTTTACAAAAATAGGGCGTGGTCCCTAGGGTGCATGGGGTGGCACATGTGGGGCTAGATCCTTGGGTCCTACATGTGTTTTTTTTAAGTTATGAAATTTCAGAAATACCCTTTTATAAAAATTACAACAGAAATAATTTAAAATTATGAAGGAATAGTTAAAAATCAAAGAAACATTTAGAATACAAAAATAAAATATACTAGGAATAGACTGGTACCAATGGGTCAAAATAAGCGAAAATAAAGCCACTCCACTCACCCCAAAAACCATGAGCCACTACTGTTCTCTTATCCAAACGAACAAAGTCCTATGACCCACAATCTCTTTGCAAGGGCTCATGATTGGCTTGTCAACATTGGATAATAAACAATGGAATCATGATCCTAGAATGTGGATTTCAATTTCTCCCATTTAAGAGCAAATCAAGCACTTGTCACCACAATGCAAAAGGGGCTCTCTCAATGTACATATACACGTGTCCGTCTAGAAAGGGTTACTTCCCATGCGGTTCTCATGTGTACATGTTGTGCAGAAGTTAGTTGAGGATTTGGCCCTTGCTCTCACAGGCCTGTAACTGCATACAAGGGACCACACAGTTCTCATGGCCTACAAACATGATCACTGAGAACCTCTCTGACCTCAACAAGGGATGACCCCTTGCAAACCTTTCTCGGTAATGCAACATGCCTAGGGCCAAAAGCTTTGGACATGACCACCCAACCCTTAGCCAACACACAGAGTCCCACTAAAGTGCATATTTCACTATACAGATAGTTTTTACAAGTTCACTGTGCCTTTAAAGGCCACAAAACCCTACATGACCTCTAAGACTTTCCATTTCCTCTGTGTGTGTGTGTGTGTGTGTGTGTGTGCACATTGCACCTTTATCTAGTATGGTCTTATCTACAAAGGCATTATAGAGAAGGGGAAGAGTGCAGGGAGTGAACTTGGTCCAAGTACTTACAGCCCCAAATACGCCACTGTTAATCTACACTTAATTTGGCTGGTTTGATTGGCGAGGCAGCCATGTTACCTCAATAGTTAAGAGGATAAGTAGAAAGCTGCAAAAGAATGTCAGGAGCGAGAGAGAAAAAGGTAGGGGAGGAGAGGTAGAGTGATAGAAGAGTAGGAAGGAGTCGAGGACCCAAGGTTGTCACTCGTATCATTGTCTCAATCAACATACAAGGAAATTTTCATGAAGACAAGATGAGAAACATGAATCAAATATTTAGAGGCATAGATATAAATCGATAAAATGATATAAAAAAACCAAAAAAAATATAAATAGGCTATAAAAAAAAATCCATAAATGGCTTGTCATCACAATACTCGCTCTAACACCAGTCACACCAAAAGAACACGCACTCTCTCTCTAACAATGAAAAGAGGGAGAAGAGAAAGAGAGAGACCACGATGCCACCACTGATCTACAACCCCATGGTTCTCCATATCTCTCTAAAATGACTTACCTTCCTTCCTCTTTCTTAATGACCTCTCAACCTTAGCCATTGCAACTCTTACCAGCCAAAAACTGACTGATCTGAAAACATCATGTGCAAACCAAGCCATTGATCACCTTGGGTTCTCACACATCGACCAGAAATTGACAGCGTGTAATCATCCTAACCCAAAACTGGCTTGGTGGTTTTTCAGGCTAAACTCGTTGCAATTTCTATGTTTCTTCTCATCCTAAATTACCATGCTTTTATCCCAATCCCAATTTTTATCCCATCCAAATTTCAACAAACTCTCTGCAACATCTATGATCCACGATCACACAGATTTCAGTCAAGTTAAAGGAATATTGGTTATTAACTCGGGGGCTCCCCATTGTTTCTTGGGAGGGGTCAATGTGAACCATGCTGACACTAGAGTAGAGAGAGGAGAGAGAAAGAGTGAGGAGAGAGGCTGCAGGGAAAATGTGGGAACTTACACGAGAGAGATTTGTGACTTGCGAGATTTAATGGACATCTAGAGTTGCTTTTATCTTTTAAAGTTTCTTTTAACTATTATATTTATAGTTTAAATTCATGTATCTTAATGTTTGACATATAGTTTTAACTTCTGAAAAATATCCATGCAAAAAAATTAATATTACTATACAAACAAAAAATGGAATTCTATATATGATAACAGGGGGGGTACAACAATCCGAGCAAGGATCAACTCCCAACACCACCACCCCATCCCGCCCGCCCCGCCTCCCATAAAAAAAACCCAAATGCAGTGTGCCCAGGTGTCTGTGTGCCAACCTAGGCGGCTAGGACCCATGGCTGCCTTCTTGAACATTGCTAAAGAGGATTAGTTAACAAGAGCAAAGAACGCAGGAACAAGAATACAAGCAGAGGAAAGGATAAGCAAATTGTATACTTTAACCAAGTTTATGTTTGTTATATCCCACATAAAGGGCCATCAACCATCCACTATTGAAGATGGAAGGTGGAGATGAACACCCCTCGAACTTCACAATCAAAATTTCTTCATTAAATGGAACTGTGGTTCATTTCCACGATCTGTCAACAAGCGGGATGGTGGATGGCCCTTGTGTATAGTACATGCTATATATGGTAAATACTTTAATCCACCACTAAGATAAAGGTGAGATTTTGGACCGTGGTTTTTTTCATTTCCGTGAGGCAACGATTAAGATGATCAATCTCTGCAATTAACTTGGTCTCCTTAGATTGAAGAAGCTCCTCATGTGCAAACTGCATTTGCGTAATCCAATCTCCGAGCTCAGTGATAGTCCCTTCATAGACAGTCCTTTGAGACTGCATCAATGCTTCGTGAAGTTGCTCCTTTTCTAACATCTGGGTTCCATGCCGATCAATTTCCTCATAAAGTTGTTGAGCCTGTAAGAACAGTCAGGATTAGGTGGGAACAACATGCTACTGAATCAAGAGAGCTCTCTTTACAAACCAAAAAGATCCGGTAGGAATAAAAAGCTATCAATCTGAGAGACTACACTTTATGAAAAGCTAGTAGGCAGTTCATTTATAGCAATTCTTTTAGGTCTGCAAGTGTACTCTCTGAGAAGCCTTCTCATATAAAAATCAAGACACTGTGATGAGTCCAGGGATTACTCTTTACATATAGCCCATATGCAGTTTACATGATAAGTTTTGAGAGAGTTTTATGTTGGCTGCCTACCTAACACAACCCACTCCCTTTACCCGGGTATGGGACGGGTTAAGGGAAAGTTTATGGTCCTCACCCTTCTTAGACCAATATGGAGTTTATAGAAGAGAGCCAATAATTATTTCAGGCAATGAGTGTGGTGTATAATAAAAATCATGACACTCGAGCTACATTGAAATCTGATGGTGTTTTTCGTAGCAGTCCAAGGGGTTGGTTCACTTTTACATTGTAATTTCTCTTAGGCGAATGAGTTTATTGCATGGGAAGCCCTACTCAAAACATTATGACCTGCAATCAATTCAAGACAAAACTCTTAATATATAGCTAGTAGCCACATTATGCCCGAGATTGTATTTTAATTCTTTTAGCAAATAGAGTGTGATGTATAGAAAATCTGCCTATGAAACATTCAAGACATGCCAAAGATTCAAGCGAACTCAGCTCACATCAGAGAATGTATTGTAATTATTTTACATAAGTGGGCATATTGCATGATAAATGTTTCTCTAAAACACTATGATATGCAATATTGATTCAAAAGACTACACTTCATATACAGCTAGAAGGCAGTTTATAATTTTATATCAGAATGGAAATTCTTTCAAGGTATATGACTGTCTTATACAAGAAGCCTTTCTGCAAAGTGCATAAAAAATTGTGACATGATATTCGGGGACTACTCTTTACATATAGCTAGTGGGGAGTTCACATCATAAAGTGTGCTGTAATTTCTTTGAGTGTAATGTATAAGACACCTTGACATTACAAATTTGTAAGAAAATTTATCTGCAATGTTCATCAACCATTCTCAAATTCATCTGCACTGTTCATCAACCACTCTCAAATTGTAAGAATGGCATGGAGCCTTAGCGGTAGCATTGCCGAGCCCCATGATGACGTCTCTGACTCAATTCTCACCAAAGGGTAGGGGCCCAAATCCCCACTGACTCACCACTTTTAATGAAAATTGACAACCCTCTCCCAATGGAGGGGAAACCTCCTGATCCTCGGGAGCTTCCTTCTCGTTTCTGCGATAGTAGTCTTGCTTATCGCTATGGTGGTGCTGGTCCCCTAGAGGCTCATCATCTCGGTAATGATGGGGATGGATCTGGCTATGATCCACTCATTTATGGTCACAAAAATTTTGGCGAAGATGGATCAGGGTCTAAACGATCTGGTCTTTTACATGTGGATAATATTGATAATCGAAGAACCTCTTTTATTGGTGGTGATCATCTTGAATCTGATCATGCTCTTTTGCATGCGGATGATTTTGACATCATTATTGGCGAAGATGGATCTGGGTCTAAAAACGCTGCTCACGCAATTTTAATGGTGGGTGATCATCTTGATGGGGATGGATATGGTTATGATCCATTGATTTCTGGTCACAATATTCATGGTGGAGATAAACCTAGATCTAACAGATCTGATCATACTCTTTTGCACGCGGATGATATTGGATCTCGTTTCATGAGATACGGAGATTGCAGAAAGGACGAAGAGGATATGTTCCTTAACCCTGCACCGCGGGAAGGAACTGGTATTAAGGGTGTTTCTGGTGATCTAGTTTCAAAGGTAGATTCTGGTGCTGCCTATCGTGTGGTATCTGGGTCTGGTTTTGCGAAGATGCCTGCGAAGGATACTAATATGAAGGACGATAATGGTGCTGCCTTTCGTGTGGTATCTGCCTATGGCAGTGATTCTGGTTATTCTCTGATGCCTGTGAAGGACAATATCTCTTTTTGCATTGATTTACAGAATGCTTCTTCTATGCATTCTAGTTCTTGCTTCAGTGTGTCTCCTGCTCGTAATGTTTTTATCAAAAAAGGATGGCTTACTTGCCAGCCATGGTAATGTGCAAGCTAAATTTATGGGTCACAATCTTTTGGGTTGTGTTTCTAGTTCAACAGAAGATAGTCGTGAACCTGCCCACATTGGTAACGTTTTGGGTGTTCGAAGTTCTGCCCCTTGTAATGATATTGATCATGTTATTGACTCTGGAGGGGTTGCCAATGATGCTGAGTACGATTAAGGTCTCAGTTATGTTATTTGTGATGGTTATGGGTTGTATGCACCTACGGCTGTGGGTGAGCGTGCTGATCAGTGAGCTCTTTCGCTTTGTGGGGATATTCCTAGGTCCATAAATTCTGGTCTTGATGGTACTGCTCAAAGTATCATGAACTAAGAGACCATGATTGTTCAAGATTCTGGCCTTCAAAACCTTCGTATGGGTCCTGGCCCAAGATCTACTGTTGTTGATCTTGATGGGGTCATCAGGAGTCCTGTAAGGGAGGCCTTTCCACCCTTGGTGGATGGTTCGAAGCATACCATAGATGGCAACATAGGAAGTTAACCTATTGCTGGTTCTGGCAAAGGCAAGGAGGTGGATGTTACTTCTTGGAAAAAAGATTTTGGTAGTAAGAACGACCAAGAATCTACTTCGTGTTCTCATGGTGAAGGTCTCGTAAGGGAGGAGTTTCCATCCTTGGTTTCAAAGAACAAGAATGGAAGCTTAGCTAACAGCTGTTGGGACTCGAGTAGGTCCTCTGACCTGTTATTTGGTGCCAAGAGTGTTCAAAATGGAGTGTTTACTTTGAGGAGATGGATACTTTACCTACTGAATTATTAGTGGTAAAAAATTGGCCAAAATTGAAAAGAAGTTGATGGACTCATGTCGGAGTAAGTGGGAAAACTGCTTATCGGGGTACTTCTTGGGCTGCCGACCCAATTGGAATTATATGAAAGAGATGTTGAAGAAAATGTGGAGGCTTGAGCGTGATGTTGAAGTATTCTTTGCTGATGGGGGCTTCTTGATTTTTCGATTCCATTCTAGGAAGGAGATGAAGGTTGCCCGTACGGGGGGGGCCATGGTTTATCAACAAAAAATGTTTGGTGCTTCAAGAATGGAATCCATCAGTTCAACCCTCTAGGCACACTCGCCAAACTATGCCAATTTGGATCAAATTGCCTAGGTTGCCAATGTTGTAATTAATCTAAAGTCAGATGAGCACAAATACCAAGATTACAAAAAAAGCAAGACCGCCCGGGCACCAGAATCCCTCCTTCCGGTGACCTTCCAAATTAGGAGATGGTACAAATGAAGACCAAAACAGACCAAACTTGATGCAAAACGACTGTGACAATCTCCTCTTTCATTTGCAAACAAAGTAAAGACTCTGAACATCACAGGTCGAATAGCATTGGCGATCGAAGTTCACGAATCAAGCCAGGCTTCCACCCGCGGAAAAGGCTGCCTCAGCACCACTAAAGCGCAACAAAATGCCCAGAATCAAACGAACATTGAAGATATAATGGCAAATCATCTGAACCATTGCTACAAGTTTCCGAAAAGCTTCGAAGATCTGGCAATGGCGTGAGGCCTCTGAGAGAGGGATGGTTTCGCCATTAGCACAAAAGGTTTTAGGGGCATTTTGGTCAGTGTACTTCATTTTGGGATTTTGTTCTAAATTCTTTTAAGGGAAAATTATAAAAACCCACCCAAAAAAAACTTTTCCATCATTTTACCCCCCTTCAAATGTATTATTACTAACTTTTTTTAAAGCTTACATTTTTTAACAAATAACCCCCCACCTACCCAAAGTTCTAAACCATGCCTATTTTGCCCCTTCCTCTCGTTTCTCTTCCCTTTACCGAAAGCTCACCTTTTCCCTTTTACTCTCACGTTCTCTCTTTACAATTCTCTCTTCACCACATTTTCTACTCTCGCTCTCTCTCTTCACCGACGACCAAGCACTGTCTTCACCGAAGAGCTCTCTTCACCGCCTTCTTCCAAGCAGGCACCATATTCCACCAGCTCTCTGTCTTCACTGTGTTGCTCATTTTTTCCCTGTGGTGCTCTCTTTGTCTTCACGATTTACCCACAAACAGGCTCCCTCAAACCAGGCGAATTTTTGGAGCTTGATTTTAGCCCTAAATCAGCCCACAGGTATGAAATCTGAGAAATAAAAAATTCAATGTGGAGCTCGATTTTAAGGCTTGAAACTGTTTTCTTTTGTATAAAAAATTGAATGTGGTATATTTAGGCCTTGAATGTTTTTTATAGTTGTAAATTCTTATTTGAATCTGTTTTCTTTTGAATAAAAAATTGAATGTGGTATATTTAGGGCATGAATGTTTTTTATAGTTGCAAATTTTTGTTTGAAACTGTTTTTTTTTGTATAAAAAATTGAATGTTGTATATGTAGGGCTTGAATGTTTTTGGTAGTCGTAAATTTTTGTTTGAAACTGTTTCTTTTGTATAAAAAATTTAATGTGGCATATTTACGGCTTGAATGTTATTTGTAGTTGTAAATTTTTGTTTGAAAATGTTTTCTTTCGTATTAAAAAATTAATTTAGGGCTAGGGCTTGAATGTTATTGATAGATGTAAATTTCTGTTTGAAATTTTTTTTTTTTTTTTTTGTATTGAAAATTGAATGTGGTATATTTAGGGCTTGAATGTTATTGATGTAAATTTTTGTTTGAAACTATTTTTTTTTTATAAAAAATTGAATGTGGTATATTTAGGGCATGAATGTTATTGATATTTGTAAATTTTTGTTTGAAACTGTTTACTTTTGTATAAAAAATTGAATGTGGCATCTTTAGGGCTTGAATGTGCCATCTTAGCAAAGATGGGACTCATTGTGAAGTTAGCTGTACAAAAAATTGACTAGAGGAGAGAGCCTGTTACAGAGAGAAGATTGAGGTTATAGAGTTGCCATTTTTACAAAAAAACAACGAAACAAAGATAAAATCAGAGAGATTCTTTATTCTCTACTGGCTGGAACTGTGTTGGTTTTGTTGTCAATTATGATATGAATAATCCATCATATTATTCTTGTCAACTTTAGTTCATTAAAAAATACAATTATGTATAGTTCTTGTTATTTGTAGGTTATATACCCCAACAATATGCATACCTCCCGTTAAAATTTAATTGTAGCTCTTTGAAAAAAAATCTAATAGCTTGCTAAACTTTCGCAAGTTTAAGGCTATTTTTAAGATGTTGTAATGCCATGTATAGAGTGTAAATTTTTACAAATATTGTGCAGGACAAAAGAAAATGGGTGATAACAGATTGGGTTATTGTATTTATGGTGGAGAACTCCGAACAAGTGTCGATGGTACTTTGGATTATGTTGGTGGTAATGCATGTACATTTATGACTGACAGTAGTACTGGGTTAGATGACATGCGAAAATACGTAGCAGAGCGGTTCTCACTTGACATCCACTTAATATTTTTAAGATACTTTGTCCTGAGAAATAAAAGATTTATTGCGAACCTATATAATGATGACGATCTTATTAGGATGTTGAACGTCCATGAAGGTGAGAATGAAGTGCTTGTCTATGTATTTGATGGAAGTGAACGTAAGGATGAAAGTACTTCACATAATACTATGACAGTCGAAGAGATCAGACCCCCACAATCCTCTAATGTTTTAGTCTCAGACTTCGAACAAAGCATTGCACCAAGGTTGCTTAGTACATGGGAGAATGCACTTTCTGAGATAGGGCAGAAGTCTAAATCTTTAGAAGATTTTCGAGAAGCCCTTAACAAGTTTGCTATAGCAAACCATTTCACATATCATTTTATTAAAAATGAGGGGTATTGAGGTAGGGCAAAATGCAAGGGTGAAAGATACAAATAGGAGATATAAGCTGAGAAGCTTGGCAAGACAAATGTTTTCATAATCAAAACATGGATAAGAGATTACTCATGCAATATTGGGACAAGTAGTGATGTACAGAGAAGAGCTTCACAAAAATTTGTTGCATCAAGGATAGATTAAGTGGCACTGCACATTACAAGGCTAGACAAATGTCTCGAGATTATGGGTTAGAATTACCCTATTGGAACACTTGGCGAGGAAAAGAAACGGCCATAAAAGACATACATGGTTCGCAAGAGGGGGCATACAACCAATTACCACCATATGTAAACCGTGTGATGGAGACAAATCCTGATAGTTATGCGACAGGACAAGTATGGCCAGGTGATGGATTTCGTCGATTGTTCTTAAGATTTTATGGGTCAATACATGGCTTCAAAAATGGATGTCGTCCACTTATATTTCTCAATGGGACATCATTGAAGGCACAGTACCTTGGGACTCTACTTGCTGTCAGCTCAATCGATGGGGAAGGGCAAATGTTTCTTGTTGCATTCGCAATTGTGGATGCCGAAAATACAGATAACTGGTAATGGTTTATGGAATCGTTAAAAGTTGCCATTGGGACGGATCGAGAAATTACTTTTTTATCAGATAGACACCCTAGTCTAGTTGATATTGTTTGTCAAGTCTTTGAGAATGCCCATCATGCCTTCTGTGAGCGTCATTTAGCGGAATTTTAAGAAAGACCCAAAACACATACCTAATGATGTTAAGCAGGCAATCGTATGTACTTTTATCAGTGCATGTAAAGCATATAGGCAGCAAGAGTATTTTGATAAGATGATAGAAATTAGATCACTTTCTGAGAACACATTCGAGTGGTTCATGGAAGCCTCACCAAACCGTTGGGCCTCATCACAGTTCAAGGGTAATCGATATGACCAAGTAACAACTAATGTGGCTGAGTCATATAACAAGTGGATTCTAAAAGCACGACATATGCCAATTCTCCAATGTGTTGACTTGACTAGGAGACAAATCATGGAATTAATGGCCACTCGCAGCTTGAAAGTTGGAACTTGGACTACAACACTTACCCCAAAAGCACAAAACGATTTTGCTTTTCATGTCTACCTGTAGCGATTAACCTGTATAGGGATGCTACAAGCTGCACTTAGGGGTGAAGTATCAGCAAGTGAATCAAGCCATTACGTACAAGCAGCACATGATTTGCTATTGTAAAATACTCCTATAGAGACAAATGTCGAGGAGAGGGTGGAGGGAGATGGTGGAAAGAAGCGCTAAGAGAGAGATGGTGTAAAATACTCCTATATGTCTGCTTCTTGGCATCTTAAGTGGCATTTGAGGACAAACATTGAAATCACAAGGATACATTTAAAGAGCTTAATGCAATGGAGCAGCTTCATGGTTGTTAAAACTTTTTACTAAAGTCCAACTTTTCAGGCTTTAGTGAGCTAATAACGAGCATCTGGTATGGGTTATTTGGATTGCATTCGAAACTTTAGCCGAAATTCAGTTGCTGTAGAAGAATCTTTGAAAGTTAACAAAAAGAAAGTGATGTTTGAAAGAGAAGGAATTTGAAACCTTTGTGAAATTTTGTTGAGCTATAGCAATAACACTAATGAAGTTGCTTCTGAGGTCCCATAGATATTTTATTATGTCCCTCCTGAATAAATCTATTGAGCAGTCAGTCCTTTGCTTTCGTTATTCCAAAAATCATATTTTTCTTTTGCCCAAGGCTTCGACTGAGATGGCAGCCATGGAAAAGCTTCCGCAACTTCAAGACTTTGTTCCTTGCAAGGTTCAAGCAAAACGTGGTTGTGCCACTCACCCAAGGAGCATTGTAGAAAGGGTATGCTCTGTATAATGTATGATTTCTTTGTTTCCATTTCATAACAAATTCTTCAAATATTTGCATCAGAGAGAGGAAATGTAGCATCTGTCACTTTCATGTGTTCATTTGATCTTAAATTTGGGTAAACCTTAATTCTCTCCATAGGCTCTCTGCACTTGGTTTCCGTGCAATTTCCCTTTGTCTTTGTTGCACCTTTATATTTACAATGCTGATGATATGTCTCAGTATCAAATGACAATGTACAAGGGCACTGCTTCACCTAGGAAGCTGTATATTCCTGCAGCTAGACAATCATTGAAATCACAGGGGCAGTCCGATAACATATTGGCGCGCTCCGACGATAATGAGGGGCAGTCCGAGACCTTAAAGGCGCGGTCCGGCGATCATTAGGAGCAGGCCGACACTTAATGGGGCAGTCTGGCGAAAGGTTGGCTCAATCCGGTAAATATTGGGGCAATCCGGCGTCTGGTCAATTGAAACACCGGTCCGACGATCCTCTAAGGGCACTCTGCCATTTTGGGGCTTTCGTCCGACGTTTTTTTTAGGTAATCCGGTGATTGAACTCACTGGAAAATCCAATCCGGCACTTGAAAGGGGTAGTCCGACAATATGCTCTGTCAATCTAAAAATTCATGGGGGAAGTCTGGCGACTATATCAATGGAACACTCAATCCGGTAATAAATAAGGTCAATTCGGCGTTTAAGGGCATTAGTCCAGCGTTTAAGCTAGTGGCTCCGGTGATTATGCTCATTGAAATTGCCCGTCCGGAGTTTTCGACAACCGGTCCGACGTTTATTGCATTCGATCTGGCGTTATCTTTGTTCACTCCGGTGTTTGATCTCACTGGGAAAACAAGTCCGATGTTCTGTGGACATGTCCGACATTTCGTTTCGTCAGTCCGGCGAAAGAACTATGCAATCCTATGTTAGAGTCACCGGAACTGCCTCGTTTCGACATAATAAGGGGCAGTCTGGTATTTTGGCACATTAGTCCGATGATTTTTTATATCATTCTGGTGAATTTCTGGGGCAATGCGACGATTCATATCACTGGAACTGCCCCAGTCCGGTGTTATCATGGACCAGACCGGCACTATATGCGGTCCAGTCCGACGTTTTCGTAGGGCAGTCCAGTGTTTTCTTCACTGGAACTGCCCCGATCCGGCATTATGAGGAGCAGTCTGGCGCTTGGGTATGTCAATCATGCATCTTTGTATTACAGTCCAACGTTGTTCAATCCAGCAGTTGTCTAGGGCAGTCCGGCATTTTATGTCACTGGAGCTACCCCAGTCCGGCATTTTTTGGCGCAGTCCAGCATTTGATGGATTTGTCCGACGTTTGTTTATTGCAGTCCAGATTTAAGTTAAATGGGACGCAAAAAAAAAAAATTAACGTAAGGGAAGGGGATATTCTTTCGAAAAACACCTACTTTTTGTGTTGGGGGGGTTTTTGTTAGAAAAGCTAGTTTTTAAAAAAAGTTAGTGAGAAAAGTTAACTTAGAGTTGAAGTTGATAGAGTACTTGATTTTGGGAGGGCTTTTATAATTTTCCCTTCTTTTAATTCTAATTAAGCTTAGTTTTTTAGCATTCACCCTTGTTTGGTGAGTTCTTTTTATAAACAAGCTTAGGTTAATAGTAAAAGGGCAGATTATTCACTATAGAAATAAAGGCATCACGCTTGTTTTCACTTGTCTTTTGCTTCTAAACCCTTAATCCCGCCGCGAGGAGAGAGAAAACTTTCAGAGAGAGAAAATACCCTGAGTGTATCGTCCCATTCCCTCTCTTTCCTAAACCAGGCTACACCCCAAGCCCTCTCTCTTCCTCTTTAATCGTTACCTGCCCCGCGCAGTAACCCCATCCGTGACAAACGCGCAGTCACAAGCGAACCCAAGAGTTCTAACCCTCGGGCCACAGCTCTAACTTCCTCTCGTACAATCGAGTTGAGCCGAGAGACGCATACGCTCTCTCCCTCAGCACTCAGAAGGAGTCAGCCTGAGCTGGTAGCCGAGAGAGAACCAACTCTTTGGTTACCTCAAGGGCTCGAACGCCCAACGCTCACGCGAAGAGGAAGATCTTCACCGCCCTTCCTCCGCACTCTACCCTTTTGTTAGTCAAACTCCTTGAGAGAATCATCATGGAGGAGGATAATCGAACCCACATCGCAATTGCAAGCACGAGAGAGAGAGAAGCGAGTTATTGAAGGTCTGAAGAGAGTCTGTGTCCAAATCGCGCTGACAGAGAGCCGGAGGCCTTCTTTATTGTTCTAAGAGGGCGAACTGCCCGGGTGTCCTCGGAACCCCAATCGGTGAGGTAAGCGTCCGAACGTATCCCCGTCGTAAAATCTCTCTCGTTGCTAGTTCCAATCCACACTTAGGAGAGCTCGCGTATGCGCACCGGCAAACGTGCAACGCGCTCAGACCCTCTGCGGTTGTTTGAGAGAGGATTTCCTCGCCACGTGCACTTTCCGCCTCGCGCAAGGACCAAATGGAAATCAGGCCCCGACCGAAGATTTGTGTGCCTGGAGACATGCTACTATCATATGATCTATGCATGGTAACATGCTTTTGATAAGATATGTGTGCATGGAGACATGCTTCTGTTATATGATTTATACATGGTAATATGCTTTTGATAAGATACATGTGCATAGAGACATGCTTCTATTATATGATCTATACATGGTAACATGCTTTCGATAAGATATATGTGCATGGAGACACGCTTCTATTATATGATCTATGCATGGTAACATGCTTTCGATAAGATATGTGTGCATAGAGACATGCTTCTGTTATATGATCCATGCATGGTAACATGCTTCTGATAAGATATGTGCGCATGGAGACATACTTCTGTTATGATTTGATGAGATATTTGTGTAAGCAGTTGTGAGTTTTCCTGCTCTCTATGATAGGATGAGAGTTAAGAGTGTGTGTGTTTGGGTTGTCTCTCCCCGAAAACTTATGTGAGACACTACTCATTCGGACCCTTTTGGTAGTGCAGTGCCCTCTTGTCAGAAAGGCACATGAGAGGGTCATGTCTTGCAAGGCCAGTGCCTATCAATTTCTGAACCATATTGCAATGCAGTTGTGTGTATGTGTGAGGCACCACACAACGGATTTATCCTTTGGTGGTGCTTCTCTCCTGATTGTGATAGTACAAGTTCTACGCATCAAGATTTGATTGGCCCGATGCGTGGGGCTTCTACTTCAGGAGTTAGTTGGTATCTCTTAATCTTGATTATGCTTGTTACATGCATGCCTAAATGTTTTGATCTGTTATGATGTTCATGCTTGAATTATTTGATAGACTTCTTATTATAATCATATCTGATTAGTTATTACTCCACCATGAAATAAATCATGCATGACACGTTTGTTCAAATATGAATTTGATACATGATTCCATGTTTGTAAGACTTGCATAAAACTTCGATTATTGTCAAGACAGAATATTTGTAAGCATGAAAGATGGCACCTAGTTATTATATACTATGCTTTACAGCTCACTTTGTTAATTTTTCCTTCATGTAGAGTGATAGCCAACCGTGATTGGAGAGGCGTGTCTTGGTGGTCGTGTTTGGGGGTCCCTTACCCCCCTTCTGTTGAAACTCTATTTTGTAGGGAATATTTTAGTTAGCAGTCTGGCCATATTGTCCATTTTGATTTCGTAATATGTTTTGATGTTGGGCCTTTTGTGCCTTGGACCTATATGTATTATTTTGAACTGATGTATGTATTTTGAGACTTGTTTGTCCAGCAGACTATGGTTATGTATATTGTGTTTCATTTTTCATTTCTTTTATGGATACCGAAAACTCCTTCCATTTCAAGGTGTTGAGCGCACTCCAACCCTCAACCTGTGGTTGTGGCCCCACGCCCTATGGTCCTCCGCCAGACCCGAACCTGGCCCTCTAGAATCCAGTGGGGACGGCAAGGAGCAGGGTCATGACAAGTAATTATGTGGGTTAACGCTTCTTGCCATCTCCACCGAACCCTAGAGGGCCACTCCCGGGCTCTCTACGGCCTCTAGGGTTCGGTGGGGACAGCAGGGAGCAGGGTCATGACAATATCATATGAACCGACCCAAATTAAAAGGTAACCCTCAACCCTCTCGGTACCTTCCATACACCAAAACACCTCATGACCGAATCGGGGTTCCATAACTCTTGGTCCCAGTGCGCCAAGATCCTAGAGTCATGCAGCTCTTATACTCCCACTTAAGTCTAGAGCCATTGAGAATGAAGGAATTTAAAGCCTAAAAAGGATATAATTCCAACTGTGTGCCCCTTTCTTCCTAAGAAGGTGGTGTGCCGCCTTTTTCCTTAAAAGGTGGCATTCCCACCGTTTAAATATTTTAAACAACGTAAAATATTAAAAGTTTTATAGTAGTGTGGCCCCCCTTTTGCTTAAATAAAAGTGGTGTGGTCAATTATGCTTTACAAAAAATAGGGCGTGGCCCCTAGGGTGCATGGGGTGGCACATGTGGGGCTAGATCCTTGGGTCCCACATGTGTTTTTTTCAAGTTATGAAATTTTAGAAATACCCTTTTATAAATATTACAACAGAAATAATTTTTTAAAATTCTGAAGGAATGGTTGAAAATCAAAGAAACTTTTATAATACCAAAATAATATTATACTATAAGTGGACTGGTACCAATGGGTCAAAATAAGCGACAATAAAGACATTCCACTCACCCCAAAAACCCTGATCCACTGCTGTTCTCTTATCCAAACGAACAAAGTCCCATGACCTACAGTCTCTTTGCAAGGGCTCATGATTGGCTTGTCAAAATTGGATAATAAACAATGGGATCATGATTCTCGAATATGGATTTCAGTTTCCCCCATTTAAGAGCAAATCAAGCACTTGTCACCACAGTGCAAAAAGAGCTCTCTCAATGCACATGTACACGTGTCCATCTAGAAAGGGCTGCTTCCCATGCAGTTGTCATGTGTACATGTCGTGTAGAAGTTAGTTAGGGATTTGGGGATTTGGCCCTCGTTCTCATAGGCCAACAACTGCACACAAGAGAACACACAGTACTCTCCGACCTCAACAAGGGATGACCCCCTGCAAACCCTTCTCGGTAATGAAACATGCCCAAGGCCAAGGGCTTTGGACATAACCGCACAACCTTTAGTCAACACACACACTCCCATTAAAGTGCATATTTCACTATACAGATAGTTTTTACAAGCTCCCTAAGCCTTTAAAGGCCACAAAACCCTAGATGACCTCTAAGTCTTTCCATTTCCTTAAACTCTCTCTCTCTCTCTCTCTCTCTCTCTCTCTCTCTCTCTCTCTCTCTCTCTTCTCTCTCTCTCTCTCTCTGTTTGTGTGTTTGTGCGTGCGTATGCACATTGCACCTTTATCTAGTACCGTCTTATCTACAAAAGCATTACAGAGAAGGAGAAGAGTGCAGGGAGTGAACATGGTCCAAGTACTTACAGCCCCAAATACGCCACCGTTAACCTGCACTTAATTTGGTTGGTTTGATTGGCGAGGCAGCCATGTTACCTCAATAGTTAAGAGGAGAAGTAGAAAGGTCCGAAAGAATGTCAGGAGGGAGAGAGAGAAAGGTAGGGGAGGAAAGGTAGAGTGATGGAAGAGCAGGAAGGAATCGAGCACCCAAGGTTGTCACTCGTATCATTGTCTCAAACAACATACAAGGAAACTTTCATGAAGAAAAGAGGAGAACCATGAATCAAATATTTGGAGGCATAGATATAAATTGATAAAATTATATAAAAAAACCAGAAAAAATATAAATAGACTATAAAAAAAAAACCATAAATGGCTTGTCATCACAATACTCGCTCTTACACCAGTCACACCAAAAGAACATGCACTCTCTCTCTAACAATGAAAAGCGGGAGAAGAGAGAGAGAGACCACGATGCCACCACTGATCTACAACCCCATGGTTCTACATATCTCTCTAAAATTACTTGCCTTCCTTCCTCTTTCTTAAACACCTCTCTACCTTAGCCATTGCAAAAACTTACTGATCTGAAAACATTATGTGCAAACCAAGCCATTGATCACCTTGCGTTCTCAAACATCGACCAGAAATTGACAGTGTGTAATCATCCTAACCCAAAACTGGCTTGGTGGTTTTTATGCTAAACTCACTGCAATTTTTATGTTTCTTCTCAGCCTAAATTACCACGCTTTTATCCCAATCCCAATTTTTATCCCATCCAAATTTCAACAAACTCTTTGCAACATCTATGATACACGGTCACACAGATTTCAGTCAAGTTAAAGGAATATTGGTTATTAACTT
Source organism: Amborella trichopoda (assembly GCF_054954075.1). Taxonomy (NCBI): domain Eukaryota; kingdom Viridiplantae; phylum Streptophyta; class Magnoliopsida; order Amborellales; family Amborellaceae; genus Amborella; species Amborella trichopoda. Next base: position 15,315,112 of record NC_142337.1, on the reverse strand, counting down.
GTATTGAGTAATTGGGGCTCCCCATTGTTGCGTGGGAGGGTTCAATGTGAACCATGCTGACACTAGAGAGAGGAGAGAGGGGAGAGAGAGAAAGAACGAGGAGAGAGGTTGAAGGGAAAATGTGGGAACTTACACGAGAGAGATTTGTGACTTGCAAGATTTAATGGACATCAAGAAATGCGTTTATCTTTTAAAGTTTCTTTTAAGTTTTAACTATTATATTTATAGTTTAAATTCATGTATGTTCATGTTTGACATATAGATTTGACTTCTGAAAAATAAATTATATACAAAAAATTAATCTTACTAAACAAAATAAAAATGGAATTCTATATACGATAAAAGGGGAGGGTCCAACAATCTGAGCAAGGATCTACTCCCAACACCACCAGCCCCCCACCCCACCTCCCAAAAAAAAAACCCAAATGTAGTCTGCCCAGGTGTCTGTGCGCCCACCTAGGCAGCTAGGACCCATGGCCGCCTTCTTGAACATTGCTAAAGAGAATTAGTTAACAAGAGCAAAGAACGCAGGAACAAGAATACAAACAGAGGAAAGGATAAGCATATTGTATACTTTAACCAAGTTTATGTTTGTCATATCCCACATAAAGGGCCATCAACCATCCATTATGGAAGTTGGAAGGTGGAGATGAACACCTCTTGAACTTCACACTCCAAAATTCTTCACTACATGGAACTGTGGTTCACTTCCACAGATCGGTCAACAAGCTGGATGGTGGATGGCCCTTGTGTATAGTACATGCTATATACGGTAAGTACTTTTATCCACCACTAAGATAAAGATGAGAATTTGGACCGTGGTCTTTTTCATTTCTGTGAGGCGACAATTAAGATCATCAATCTCCGCAATTAACTTGGTCTCCTTAGATTGAAGAAGCTCCTCATGTGCAAACTGCATTTGCGTAATCCACTCTCGGAGCTCAGTGATAGTCCCTTCATAGACAGTCCTTTGAGACTGCATCAATGCTTCATGCAGTTGCTCCTTTTCTAACATCTGGGTTCCATGCCGATCAATTTCCTCAGAAAGTTCTTGAGCCTGTAAGAACAGTCAGGATTAGGTGGGAACAACATGCTACTGATGCAAGTGAGCCCTATTTAAAAACCAAAAAGATCAGGTAGGAATAAAAAGCTATCAATCTGAGAGACTACTCTTTATAAAAAGCTAGTAGGCAGTTCATGTACAGCAATTCTTTTAGGTCCGCAAGTGTACTCTCTGAGAAGCCTTCTCATATAAAAATCATGACACTGTGCTGAGTCAAGGAACTACTCTTTACATATAGCCCATATGCAGCTAACATGATAAGTTTTGAGAGAGTTTTATGTTGGCTGCCTACCTAACACAACCCACCCCCTTTACCCGGGTATGGGACGGGTTAAAGAAAAGTTTACGGTCCTCACCCTTCTTAGACCAATATGGAGTTTACAGAAGAGAGCTTATAATTATTTCAGGTAATGAGTGTGGTGTATAATAAAAATGATGACACTCTATTGATTCAAGAGATATATAGTTTGTGGAGAGTTTACATCAGAGAATATATTGTAATTTCTTTTAGACGAATGAGTTTATTGCATGGGAAGCCTTTCTCAAAACATTATGACCTGCAATCAATTCAAGACAAAACTCTTAATATATAGCTAGTTGCCACATTATGCCCAAGACTGTATTTTAATTCTTTTAGCAAATTGAGTGTGATGCATAAAAAATCTTCCTATGAAACATTCAAGACATGCCAAGGATTCAAGAGAACTCAGTTCACATCAGAGAATGTATTGTAATTATTTTACATAAGTGGGCATACTGCATGATAAGTGTTTCTCTAAAACACTTTGACACGCAATATTGATTCAAAAGACTGCATTTCATATATAGCTAGTAGGCAGTTTATTCTTTCAAGGTATATGACTGTCTTATACAAGAAGCCTTCTGCAAAGTGCAAAAAAAAGTGTGACATCATATTCAGGGACTACTCTTTACATATAGCTAGTGGGGAGTTCACATCATAAAGTGTGCTGTAATTTATTTGAGTGTAATGTATAAGACACCTTGACATAACAAATTTGTAAGAAAATTTATCAGCAATGTTCATCAACCCATTCTCAAATTCATTGCACTGTTCATCAACCACTCTCAAATTGTAAGAATGGCATGGGGCTTTGGCGGTAGCATTGCCGAGCCCCATGATGACGTCTCTGACTCAATTCTCACCAAAGGGTAGGGGCCCAAATCCCCACTGATTCGCCACTTTTAATGAAAATTGACAACCCTCTCCCTATGGAGGGGAAAACTCCTGATCCTCGGGAGCTTCTTTCTCGTTTCTGCAATAGTAGTCTGCTTATTGTGATGGTGGTGCTGGTCCCCTAGAGGCTCATCATCTCGGTATGATGGGGATGGATCTGGTTCAGATCCACTCATTTATGGTCACAAAAATTTTGGCAGAGATGGATCTGGGTCTAAAAGATCTGCTCTTTTACATGTGGATAATAGGGATAATAGAAGATCCTCTTTTATTAATGGTGATCATCTTGAATCTGATCATGCTCTTTTGCATGTGGTTGATATTGACATCATTATTGGCAAAGATGGATCTGGGTCTAAAAGAGCTGCTCATGCTATTTTACATTTGAATAATATTGATAAGATAAGATCCTCTTTTAAAGGTGGGTGATCATCTTGATGGGGATGGATATGGTTATGATCCATTGATTTCTGGTCACAATATTCATGGTGGAGATAAACCTCGATCTAACAGATCTGATCATACTCTTTTGCACACGGATGATATTGGATCTCGTTTCATGAGATATGGAGATTGCAGAAAGGACGAAGAGGCTATGATCCTTGACCCTGCACCTCGAGATGGAACTAGTATTAAGGGTGTTTCTGGTGATCTAGTTTCAAAGGTAGATTCTGGTGCTGCCTATCGTGTGGTATCTGGGTCTGGTTTTGCGGAGATGCATGCGAAGGATAATAATATGAAAGAGGATAATGGTGCTGCCTTCCGTGTGTTATCTGCCTATGGCTGTGATTCTGGTTATTCTCTGATGCCTGTGAAGGACAATATCTCTTTTTGCATTGATTTACAGAATGCTTCTTCTGTGCATTCTATTTCTTGCTTCGATGTGTTTCCTGCTCCTAAATTTTTATCAAAAAAGGATGGCTTACTTGCCAGCCATGGTAATGTGTAAGCTAAAGTTATGGGTCACAATCTTTTGGGTTGTGTTTCCAGTTCCACAGAAGATAGTCGTGAAGCAGCCCATATTGGGAAAGTTTTGGGTGTTCGAAGTTCTGCCCCTTGCAATGATATTAATCATGTTATTGACTCTGGTGGGGTTGCCAATGATGCTGAGTATGGTCAAAGTCTCAGTTATGTTTATCGTGATGGTTATGGGTTGCATGCGCCTACGGCTGTGGGTGAGCATGCTGATCAGCCAGCTTTTTCTCTCTGCGGGGATATTCCTAGATCCATTAATTCTGGTCTTGATGGTACTCCTCAAAGTATCATGAACTGAGAGACAATGATTGTTCAAGATTCTGGCCTTGAAACTCTTCGTATGGGGTCATCAGGAGTCCTGTAAGGGAGGCCTTTCTACCCTTGGTGGTTGGTTCGAAGCATACCATAGATGGCAACATAGGAAGTCAACCTATTGCTGGTTCTGGAAAAGGCAAGGAGGTGGATGCTACTCCTTGGAAAAAAAAACATTTGGTAGTAAGAACGACCTAGGATCTACTTTGGGTTCTCATGGTGAAGGTGTCGTGGGAGGAGTTTCCATCCTTGGTTTCAAAGAACAAAAATGGAAGCTTAGCTAACAGTTGTTGGGACTCAGGTAGGTCCTCAAACCTGTTATTTGGTGCCAAGGGTGTTCAAAATGGAGGGTTTTACTTTGAGGAGGTGGATACTTTACCCACTGAAATTATTAATAGTAAAAAATTGGTCAAAATTGAAAAGAAGTTGATGGACTCATGTCAGAGTAGCTGGGAAAACTGCTTATTGGGGTACTTCTTGGGCCGCCGACCCGATTGGAATTATATGAAAGAGATGTTGAAGAAAATGTGGAGGCTTGAGCGTGATGTTGAAGTATTCTCCGCTGATGGGGGCTTCTTGATTTTTCGATTCCGTTCTAGGACGGAGATAGAGGTTGCCCGTACGGGGAGGGGGGGAGGGGCGGCCATGGTTTATCAACAAAAAATGTTTGGTGCTTCAAGAATGGAATCCATCAGTTCAACGCTCTAGGCATACTCGCCAAACTATGCCAGTTTGGATCAAATTGCCAAGGTTGCCAATGATGTATTGGGAAACAGAAATTCTGTTTTGTAGTGCCTCCAATGTTGGAAAGCCCATCTTCATGGACAACCAGACAAAATTAAGATCAAGGGCTGAGCCAAGGGTGTGTGTTGCATTGGATCTAGATACGATACGCTCGACTAAAGTTTGGTTAGACATGTATGGAAAGGATTATAGGCAAGAGATAGTCTATGAGTTGATACCCACGATCTTTTCTAAATGTCGGAGGTTGGGCCATAAGCCTGAATTATGTCGAGCAGATTTAAGTGCAAAGGCACCCATCAAGGTTTGTGCAAACAATTGTTCCTAATGGTGGTACTTCTGTTAAGTTACCCTCAGGGGACGAGGGTTGGAATATATTCAAAGAGAGATAGCAGTTAGTATATAAAAAGAGGGTGAAGGAAAGCACTAATGGTTTTCTAACCCTTCCCAATGTGCCAGAGGAGAATAATGTGCTGATTATCGACCACACTGTTGGTTCTCACGCTAATAACAAAGTGGACCCTAAGGATATCATTTCTAATGCTTTTGAAATTCTAGCCAATGTCCAAGAGGATAACGATGTCTCTCTTATTGAGAAGGCAATTAGCTCTTTTGAGCAAAATACAGTCGGCACTCGTATTCCTATGGGCGATTCTGATGTGCAACAGGAGTATGAAGTTACAGTTATGACGAACGTCGATAATATTGGTGTCTGGTGAAGTTGAGGATCTGCTGCTAGTGACTGGGAGTGTTTCATCACCAGTTGAGGATGGCAAATCCTCGCTCTTGCCACAAAATGCAGTTCTGAACCGTAAAGCTTCGTTGTTGACTATGGACAACCAGGCTGATGTAAACAATGTTGCCCATTCTATGACCACACATGTTGATATCATTACGACTATGGTGACTGATAAAGCAGTTGTTACACCTACAGTCATGCATTCCGTAGTCCATGGCCATGATCAGAAGGAATGTGAGCACAGTCTCAAGCAGGTTAACGTCACTGCTGACATAGGGAAAGATGAGGAGGAGTATGATGTTGAGGGCAATTTGGATACCTTGCTTATGAAGGCTCCGAAAACCTATGGTAATGGCAAGGGCGTGACTGAGCCACAGGGGGACACGCTAGAGGATGGCATGGGGAATATTGTTGGTGGTCACAATCCCAAGCAGCAAGTCAAAGTAAGTCATGGCAAATCTCTGGAAAAGGAATTTGATAAGCTGGAAGGTTCTAGTAAGCGAATGCAGGATCATGCGAATAAGGAGAAGCCTCCTCAAGCTCGAACTAGATCGCAATTAAAAGCCTCTTTGGCAGCTACTAGTGACAAGAAGGGGCATTCTTTATCAGTTTTAGGTGATACAAAAGAATTAACTCTAATAGCTACTGTTGACAAGAAGGGGTTACCTCTAATTAGGTGTCCCAAAGGGCCATGCTTTGGGACCATATGAGGGCTTTAAGAGCAACTATTATTCTTCCCTGGCTGGCATTAGGAGATTTTAATACTCCATTGGATTCTTAAGAAAAAGTGGGGGGTAGCAGTTCTTTACCACCAGATTCAGGCAATTTTGCTCAAGTAATGTCGGATTGTGCTCTTGCTGATCTTGGTGCAGTCAGAGGGTGGTTCTCTTGGTCTAATAACCAATTGAGCAGAAGATGCATTAGAAGAAAGTTGGACCGGGCATTAGCAACTACTGATTGGGTTTTGGCCATCCCTGAATCCAAAATCCAATTACTCAATAAAGGCACCTCAGATCACTGTCCCTTACTCGTCTGTATTTATGATTTGGGTACGGTTGGGCCCAAACCACTCAAGTATTTCTCCATGTGGGAGCAGTATCACAGTGTTTTAGATGTTATCTTTAATTCCTGGCTAGGCAAAATGGGGGGGACACCATGTATCGCTTTGTTGCTAAATTTAAAAGGCTTAGGGCTGACCTTCAGTTATGGAACAAGGATGTGTTTGGCTATGTTGGGGAATCCATTGCAATAGTTCGACATCAACTATCATCTTTGCATGACAGCTTACACATGGATCCTTCCAATGAGACATTCATGTCTGAGGAAAAAGAGTCTACTCAGAAATTGCAAACTCTTCTGGGCCATGAAGAAAGATTCTAGAGGCAAAAATCACATCAAAACTGGTTACAAGAGGAGGACTCCAATACCAAATATTTTCATCTATCGGTTGTGGTGAGAAAGATGAATGATAGAATTATCTCTTTGAAAGATCAGCATGGGAATTTTTTGTCTGCGTGGCTGACATTGAAAATCATATGATTGGTTATTTCAAAGACCTATTGGCTCAGGAGAGCAATATTGACCTGCACATGGTTGATATTGCCGCCATTTCATCTCAATTCTTCTCAGAAGGACAAATTAGTGGACACAGTAAATATGGAGGAGATCAAAGAATGCATTTGGGATATGAAAAATGAAAGTGCCTCAGGTCCTAATGGGTTTTCAATGGAATTCTACAAGTTTTGATGGGAAGTCATTAAAAAGGATCTTTTTCTAGCCCTTAAAGATTTCTTCACTAAAGGTAAGCTTCTCAAGCAAAACAATTCCACTTTTATATGTTTGATTCCTAAAGCGGATGCACCTACGGTGATAAAAGACTTTCGACCTATAGGGTTGTGTAGGGTTGTGTAATGTCTTGTACAAAATCATCAGCCAAATAATTTCTAATCGGCTACGAGATATTCTTGATGATTTTATCGACCTTAAGCAAGCTGCATTTTTGAAAGGTAGGCTTATTACAGATAATATTCTTATGCCAAATGAACTAATGTCTCTTTTTCATAGGAATTCAACTAGGCCTAAAGTGTGTCTACAAATCGATTTGAGCAGTGCCTATGATAGGGTTTTCTGGGATTTTATTGTGGGTAGGATGCATGCTTTGGGTTTTCCTGAGTTATTTGTTTCTTGGGTTCGCTTGTGTATTTACACACTTCTTCCTTCTCTACTATGAGGAATGGCTCACCCAAGGGATATTTTAAAGGGAAGAGAGGTTTGAGGCAAGAGGATCCTCTATCTCCTTTTCTATTTTTGCTGGTCATGGATTTCTTTAGTAAGCATCTTGATTGTGCTATGTTGCAAGGCATGGTTCCTAGGGCGTTTTCTTCAGGGTGTGACTATGGGGTCTCTCATCTTTTTTATGTTGATGATGTGCTTTTTTTCTGTGAGGCATCCATTTCTTCTGCCATTGCTATGCGTGAACTTATTTCTAAGTTTGAAAGGAGTACTGGTCAGATTTTGAATTCATCTAAAAGCAAGGTTTTTTTCTTTTGTGCTCCACGGGGAGGACATGGGAGAATTCTATGAGAGTTAAAGTTTGTTGAAGGAGAACTCCCAGTCCGCTATTTGGGCCTACCATTATTTCGTGGACATCTGAGGTACAGTTATTGCCATAGTCAGGCGGGTAAGGTGTTCGGTAAGATTGGGTCATGGCAGCCTTTATGCCTCTCATATGCAGGTCGACTTCAGTTGCTTAAGTCTATACTCGGAGTATCTGCAGTTTTTTGGTTGTTATCTTTCATTCTTCCGAAGAAAACATGTAATATGATAAAGAGACTGCAGAGGAACTTCTTATGGGCCAATGAAGCAGAGAAAAAGGTGTTCATCTTATAAAATGGAAAACAATGCGTCTCACTCTGGCTAAAGGAGGTCTCAGGGTAAGGGAAATGGCGGATTTCAATATCGCAAGAATGATGAAGTTAGTATGGAGGATTTTGGAAAATCCAACTTTATTGTTGGCACGGTTCTTCAAACATCGATATTTTAGAAATTCCTCTATATGGGAGGCTGAAGGAAAACGAAAATGTTTTCATGCATGAAAGGGGAATTTACTTGGCTTATTTCACTTGAAAGGCCATGTACAATGGAATATTGGTAAATGGTCAGATGGTGGATTTCTGGGTGGATCCATGGTTAGCAGGTAAATCACTTTCAGATTTGCATGATAATGACATTTAGGAGGATTTGGGGGCTACTGTAGGGAGGAGGGTTTCAGACTTTATCAAAGGTTCGCCCCAATCTTGGGTTCTGCCACATCCCACATTTAATTTTTTGAGAAATATATGGAGGGAGGTTTGCAATTATACTCTTCCTCTACAGCCCAAAAAGGATTCACTGGTCTGGATTCACTCTGCTGATGGCCTATTTTCTATTAAAGGGGCATGGGATTTTATTAGGCATCAAGGTTCATCACAGCCTATTTTCCATGCACTTTGATCCTCAAATGCCAGCCACGAGTGAAATGGTTCTCATGGCTAGCCTTGCATAATTGATTGCCCACCTTATTTTATTGCAGCAGCAGGGTATGCAACTGGACTCTTTATGTCCCTTTTGTAGAAACCATGATGAAAGCCTTGTCCATCTATTATTCCAATGTGCTTTTGTGCAGGGTGTATGGAGATCATTAGCTTGGAGATGTGGAAAACAGTTTGTACTCGTTACTTCTGTCCCTGATTTATGGTGGTTACTTTTCAAGTTTAAATCACATGGACTTCGTAATATTTGGTCTTCCATCTTTTTTAGTGCTATTTGGTTTCAATGGGAAGAGTGCAACAGAGGAGTCTTTGAGTCAAGACCCACTAGGAGAGAGCTTATTGTGAAACGGATTATCTTTACATGTTCAGGCACCAACAGATGTTAAAAAGTGGTATTTCCATTTATCAGAAAATGTCATAATTGGTAATCTTCAGATAACTTGGCGTCAGCAGAGGTCAGAATCCCTTATTCCTGTGGCATGGTCTTTTTCAGAAGCTCAGAATTCCAAGCTCAATATTGATGGTGCTTCCTTGAGAAATCCAGGTTTAGCAGGTGGTGGTGGAGTCATCAGAAACATAAAAGGCGGTTTCATTGCTGCTTTTGCAAAGCATTTTGGTTTTGCTTCTAATAACCATGTAGAATTTTTGGCACTTGAGGAAGGAATTCAATTGGTTCATCAAAGGAATTGCTTTCCAATACAGATAGAAAGTGATTCAGCCTTCCTTGTGAATGTCATTCAGAAGTGATGCACTGCTCCATGGCGACTAAAGACGATTGCAGATAATTGTCGCACCAAACTTTCTTCCCATCAATGATCTATTACACATGTTTTTCAAGAGGCAAACATAGTTGTTAATGCCCTCGCTAAAAGGGCATCTTCTGGCCCCGGTGCTACTGTGTGGCGCCATAAACCACCAGATTTTCTTTCCTCTCTTTTATTACATGATCTGGCGCAATTACCCTACTATAGGGTTGTACGTTAATTGCTTTTCTCTACTCTTTTATTAATGGAAAAACGGGCAGGGGGCCTTCTCCCCCACCGACTTACAAAAATTCTCAAATTCATGAACATGGATAAGGCATACCTAGGTTGTCAAAACCACACTTGGGGCTTAATCAGGCTCATGAACAGTGAGATCATCATTCCCATATTTTTCTATGGGAAGACTTCTCATACCACACAATCTATTCGCCTAATCTATTCCCAAGACCAACAGTATGTCGGTTGCTTCATTTGTAAGTTTGCATCTTTCCTTGGATGGGTCTTTTGTTCTCCTAAACATCACCACTTCAGTAACCAAAATATTCGGATCAACATTCGCTGACTGTCCAAACACTTAAAACGGTCCGCCACTCAATTTCTGCCATTTACTTCAAAATCTTCTAGCACATCAATCCTACACTGAAGGAGCAAAAAGCATGAAACCACCACTAAGTCTAGTGCATAGCAAAGTCTGGATGACAGTAAACCTCTGTGACTTGCTTTTGTGCATCTGAACTTATGTCATACTGTCTCAATGTTCCAAGGAGATGGAATCAATAAACCTACTATCTATACTATGATTTGCACATGTACATGTGTCCCTCTATAGGGCTATGTCCTAGTAATGCGGCTGTCATGTGTACATTCTGTACGGAAGTTTGTTGAGGCTTTGGCGGCCCTTGCTCTCACAAGTCAATAACTGCACACAGGAGACCACACAGTTATCCTGACCTACAAATATCATCCTTGGGCATCTCTCCGACTTTAACAAGGGATGATCCACTGCAAACCCTTTTAAGTAGTGCTACATGCCCACGGATAGACATGACCAGGTCCCTAAATCACTCAACCCTTAGTCAGTCAACACACACTCCCACTAAAGTGAATATTTTACTATAAAATATCACATTTATAAGCTCTCTAGACCTTTAAAATCCACAAAACCGAACATTTTTAAACCTAGCTATATTTTATTGTAAATCATGGAAAAGTTTCATTTCAGGCCTAACTGAAAGGGAGAGCATGCCGAAGTTGGACGAGATCATCACCTCTCTTTAAGCCGAAGAAGAAAGTAGATTGTCTCACGATACTTCAACCTTCAATGACTCCGTAAATTTGGTAAACCTTAAACCCAACTCTCGTTCATTCAAGAAGAAGGTTTTGGCATCTAAAAGTACGCGATTGAAGCCTACGTCGATTCAGTTTGGAACGGTTATTAGATTTAAATCTTTATATTTTCATATTTTGTGTGAGTATTGTATTATATTATGTTTTTTAGGCAATTTTCTTGTGTTTATCTTTAAAGTTTGGCTTGACATTTATGATGAAACTTCTAGGGTTTGTTAGCTACTTTGTGATTACAACATATTTTTTGGTATGTTTGGCTATGCTTTTACTTGATAGCGCAAAATCAAAATTCTATAATATATTATGTTAGAACATAATTTTATATCATGGAACTTTGGATTTGGGAACACTAGAATGTGTTGGAATTTTTTTTAGGTAGTGGAATGTGTTGAAGTTGAACTTCTAAGCTTTGAAGTTTAAAGTAATGCTTGATATGCTTATGGATGTACATTTATGTTATTTATCTTTGTATTTTTGCTTAAATGGTTAATGGATGTCAAATTTTGGGCAACTTTACAATTTTATATTTTAACATGTAAATTTTAGTTTATAAATATTTAGGTTCCATAAATGAAAACCACATGCCCCCACTTTTCTCACCCCGCCCACACCCCCTCCACCCCACCCAAAAAACAAAAAGTACCTAAGCAGTGGCCACCTTGTGCCCTGGGACTGCCGCCCAGGCGGTTGGGAACCCTAGACATACAAGCGGCCGTTTCTGTCTTCTTAACCTTGAAATATGGAGCTTTAACCGATATATATGAACTTAGCTAAAACAGAGTAAAAAAAAAAGTAGCTACATAAGCAATGACTATTCATACGAATTGATATATCAATAAGAATCAGAATGCTTTTTCGCTATCAATTACTCAATCACAAGCTAGAAGCATGTTAGGAAGAAACATAGAAAACATATACTCATTTTGTTATTATGAATAAGCAGGGGACAAGGAGCAGATATAGGACATAAAGATAAAGAAATTTGTGTCTCTGAAGAACACTTATTTCTGACCAAATTCAAACTTCTAAGACATGATCCATGCAATCAGGAAGGTAAATCATTTTTCTTTTCTCTTTTGGGATATGTTAGGAGCACAACTACAAACAGAGTTGTGGTGTTCCAATTGTAAACACCTAACCACTCGAGCACGTGGCTCAATCCCATCTGAAATTTGGAGACCATATATCAAACAATCAAAGTATGACCAGGCTTTGGCCCTATTACATAGAAGTTGAATCAAGGAGGAGATCTGATAACTCCATTTTTAAAATATATTTTGACCAAAATCTCATTGTGAGGATTGGCCCTGAGAAATCATCCCACAAGCACAAACACTTCAAAGTTTGAGAGATTTACATAATTAAAAGTTTAAAACTTGTTTTGCAGCACATTATTCCAGAATGGCACGTCCTTAAGGTTCTATAAATATCAGTGCTCGAAGACTCAACCAAGTCGACTCATACTCAACCGGGTTACCTGAACTTGGCAGCCTGCCGAGCCGAGTTCCTGGGTACAAACTTGAAAATCTAAAAAAAAACCATAAAACTTATATTTTTATTAATCACTACATAGATGTATTCTGTAAATATGTTTGTATGTATTTTTGCTGTTTTTTAGGATGATTTGTGAGTTTTTCTTATTATATTCTCTATATTTCTATTTTCCCTTTTTTTGGATATTTCAAAACTGTTTCAAGCTATGAATCAATTTTTTTCCAAATTCTATTTTCCATATAGTTTTTTCCATCTTTCATAGATTTTTTATTCATTTTACAATTTTGTTTTACTTTTTTCTTCTTTTTTTTAATTTAGCATATTTTAAATTTTATTTTGCATTTTTTTAGCTCTTTTTGGGCCCATAAACTACTCGAGCTAGTCCACTCATACTCACCCAAGTTACTCAGCTTGGTAAGGGGCGGAGTGGCAAACCCCAGCCGACTTTTTGCCGGTGATAAATATGTACAACACATGTTACTCAACTTTTTAAAGTGTAAATGCGTCTCATTCAGCGTCCCAATGTCAACCTGGGAATACCCAAAAACTATACAAGGCCCAGAAGAGAATTGTGTGTAATTATGTAACAGGGGAAAATTATTACTACCTTAATCCAAGATCAATTCAGAATAAAATGCAAACCTGAAGTAGAACAAATATAGAACAAGTAATTGGAAAAGTATTTCTAGAATGTAAAGTATTTCCAAATAAACCAGAAAGAAGTACATTTGTGTTGTGAAAGTATTTTAGGTGTCATTCTGCCTCAAGAGGGAAAACTACATTCTATTTGACAACCTAACTGTGCAGATGAGTTAACAATTGTGATGGCTTGGTAAGGACGCGTTTACTGATAGCTCATCTCAAGGAATACATTAGGAACCTAGCATGTTGCATTTTGGCAATACCTGCAACTCAAGAGATTCATTTTTGACCCGAAGAGTGACCATTTCCTGCCAATCAACAAGAAAATAAGTAACATCAAATGATCAATAAAACAAAAGCAAGATTACCACTTTCTTTGGGCAAAAAGTTCACACGAACTTGAGATATGTAATTTAGTTAATGTGAAACTGGGCCAACTGTGACTGTCCAACCTGTTTGCAATCTTTGTCAGCAACGGCAATACGCGGGGCATAGAGCTTTGTTATATCTTTGACTTTACATGTCTTGTTGCATTGTGGACACTGTCTACAACCACATGCAAACACATCACACATCAAAGAAGAAGTAAATAAACTATTGGTGGGCATCCCACAGTAAAGGCAACTGTTTCCTTCACTCACACAACAAAAGTACTACCTTCCCGTCAGATCTCCCACATCTTTGAATCCATGTTTCTATGCATGAGTGTCCAAATAAGTGCCCACAAGGAAGACAACTGCCACACTCAACAGAGTCACAGATGATCAATAAAATATCCAACACTGCACTTTCTAAAATAGTACTTATATTAACTACCCGTAAAAAAAATAGTACTTATATTTTGTGATGTACAGAGAACCCGATTTGTGGGTTGCCATTTTTTGAATTTTTTGTCACTCTTAAAAGCAGGGCAGTTTCATCCCAAAAGATCACTTATTGTGAAGGCTTGTAGCACAGAATTACTATGTCAAAAGCCCCTCATGGTCACAATATAAATGGTTCCCTACCCTTGAAGGGCCCTAACTCTACAGAAAAGAGATCGAAAAACAGAAGCAGAATTTTTTAGCAAGTAATTACACAAAGCATATAGAATTCATATCAATAATGAGTTCAATAGCACGAAAAAGGTGTTCATAGAGAAAGTATGAGCCAAGGGGTTGGAAGAAATGAATGGAGCAACTACTCCAAGAAAGATGAATAACTCGGTTTACATTATATAATAGGTGGACAAACTATGTTTCAATTAACTGAATGGTATAGCAGGTGTGAAGTCTACATTGTAATTTCTTTAGTTCGAAACAGTGTGTTACAAAATCACCACTCGGATCGGCCATAGAAGTTGGCCCCTGGCCTGCCAGAGTTACTCGGGTGAGAATGAGTCCAGTCACCAGAGGGCACGCCAAGCAGCCTAATGAGCTAAAAACCCAAAAAAAAGAAAACAAAAAAAAAAGTGAATATAGGAAAAACCAAAACAGTGAGTATATAAAAGATGAGAAAGGAGTTATCGATTTGTTTTAAGAAAAAAAAGAAACCGGTTAAACATCACCTTTCCAAAACAAATAGAAAAAATAATTAAAAAACACAAAACCATAAAAAGTATAAATAAAACCAAGGGAAATTATAGATACACCACCAATTTATACTTCCTACACATATGCCCCCCCAAATACCCCTCGTTTAACCTGCGTTTTCAAATTATGAGGCCTAAGATGTGCCGGTACCAGACCGGCTTTGGAAAAAGTGCCCATCTACACAAAATGCATCGGCTTCTAATCTTAACATTATGCCAATCCGGCACAAAATATGTCTGACCAGCTTATATTGAAATCGTGTCGGTCAGGCACATTTGAAATTGTGTCAATCTGGCTTGTATATTCAAGTTGTGCCGGATGGGCTTACAGAGGGAGAGAGATAGAGAGAGTGGGAAGAGTGGGTTAAAATAAAGATATTTTGGTCAAAAAAAAAATTACCATTAATGCTTAAGGGAGGAGCTGGGTGGGGTGCAAAGAAAACCAATAGGGTTAATAGTGTGGTATCAAAAGTAGTTTGTTTTAGAGAGAGGGAGGAAGGGGAGAATGCCTTAAAAGTCCAATTTGGTTGGTATATATCATCATCATAGTCTTTTTCCAAATTAATTGCGTGAGGTATAAATAACATAATCATAATTGATTTAGTCAAAGATTAAAGAGTGATTTACATATGGACCTCAAATGTTTTTCTAAAATACGAAATGCTCCATTTATAGGCAAAAAATTACAAAAGAAGGTTGGTCAACCCACATTTTTTTTCCAAAATTGGCCCTTAGTCTAAGGATGGAATCCTCTATCTGAATTTTAATTTTTTTTTTGTTTTTTTGTTAGTAGGGTACCGCCCTAAGATTTAGGGCAGTGCCTTACTATCAAAAAAACTAAACAAGAAAATTAAAATTAAAAATTCAGTTTGAGGTTGTCCTCGGACCGAAGAACAGTTTTGAAAAAAATAAAAAAACTGTAGTTGACCCACCTTCTTTGTAATTTCCACCTAAAAATACAGTATTTCATATTTTAGGAAAAAATTTAGGGTCCATACGTAAATCACTCAAGATTAAATCAATTAAAAACCAATTGTAACTATTTATATAGCAATTATAATCCCCGGGGGTTGTCAAGGGTAAGTCTGATTGCACTAGCGAAGTTACAAAACACTGCATGAAATTATTATGGAGAACAAGAAAACAATGGATGCAAAAAACTTGACGCAAAAAGAAAAACCAGGGCCACAGCATGATGTCAAAGGAAGCAAATTTGTAACATTAAAGTTTAGATTAAGTGGATGAATACTTCTATATCAGCTACTAAACAAAATCAACGAAAAAATCCCAAAAAATTCTTCAACAAAGTCTTTAGGGTTCTCTAAGGTTTATACCAGATCCTATGAGCATCATCAGAGCTCCACGGCTCCATGCAGATAGGGCACGAAAGTAAGTCCAAATCACCCATGCGCTTCTCCATTCCTCCGAAACTATCTCTGCAATTCCCCTTCTCAAAGTTCCCCGTATCCCCACTATGCCCCACAATCCATCACAAGAAGTATTATCATGGCTCCCTTGCCCTAATTCTCGTTTAAAACTCTCAAACGTACCAAGGATTTAACACCATCTTCCTCATATTCACTCGGACCAGCTTCTTCTAGGGCATGACGAGGAGCAACTACTTCGAAGGTTCATAGAAAAAGGATTGCTCGCCACTAGAGCTGAAAGTCACTCAAAATGAAGCGCCGGAAATTTGAGCAACGGCTTTAATGGAGGGTAAACCCATTGTGAGTAAAGTTCCCAAGGTGGTTTTTGCGCCTTATTACACCATTTTATGATATTTAAATAATCACCTTCCAACCTACAATAAGACCCTAAATTTCTTCTTGCATGTAATTTTAAACTATAGAAGAGAGCCAATAATTATGCATTATTTGTAGATTTATCTCCACGTGGGCTTGCATAAGGAAAGATACCAGATCCATTCGAATCCCTCACCACTCTTTCAAAATCAACAGGACCCGAATTTTCTAAAAATCTCCCATCAAAATTAAGTTTAAAAACCCCAACCTAAAGGGGTATCCATCACCGACACTTAAAAGATCTTAAATGGAAAAGATTTGTTAAATTTCACCTAACATCCACTTCAAGGATATATTTACGCTCTTTTGTAATTGAACATAAAAGCCAAATAAAATGTAAAATTTTCTCCAAAATACTTTTCATAGGCAAACAAATCCCTTCAAACACTCTTTTATTTCTCTCCTTCCAAACTTCCCAAAGAATTAGTCCTCTCGCAATTTGCCAAATTACCACACCAATTTGTAGAAGCCAAGAAACTCCTAAATTTAAAATAATCCCTTTAACTACCGCAGGCATAACCATAACACACGCAAGCTGGTCAAAGAACTAATGCCAAATTTTAAGCATAAAAGAACAATGTAAAAATATATGAGCACGTGATTCAACATCATTTTTGCATAATAAGTAAATATTTGGTAAGATCTTCCCTCTTTTGATAAGGTTATCAATGGTGAGAACCTTATCTTTTACTGCCAGCCACATCTATACATCTGCAAAGTGATCATGGAAAAGTAGATTATACATTGACTTCATCGAAAATAGTCCATCTGAATCAAGCTCCCAAACAATTTCATCAGTTGCATTTTCAAAGTTGACACCTTATATTATAGAATTAAGGTGCATATAAAAAATCATCAAAAAAGGCTATTTTGACATTGGAAAACCATCTAATTGATCATCTCAACATTGAGATGTATGAATACAGAAAAATAAGAAGATTCTTAGTTCCAAACTAGTACATCTTACAACACATTATCTGAACCGTCTATTTTCAAGATTTTCATGTGTTTATTTTTTAGTTTAATGAGATGACCCGAGAATCTTATGACTAAGTTTGGAGGTGCGCCTTGCTTTGATTATTTAAGATTGCAACTTTTTGCAAACCACTTTCATTAATCTCTTTAATGATCATGTAGTGTAATTTCTTGTAGTTTCATGACATGAATTTTACATGTCTTTTAAGATGGGGTAAAAAAATGGCATGTGTTTCAAGATAGTGCCAAACCTACATTGTTCAAATAAAATAAATGATGTGATTACTACAACCATACTTCTACAAGTAAGGTTAAAACCTTCTATAATTTTTTTTCTATTCTTTTTATATTATGTAATTTTCACTAAAATTTTCATTTTATCTTTCTTATTGTTTATAAATTTAGTGTTAGCTAGAGTTCACTAGAAAAAAAGTTAATAATTATTTCCATCCTAGATTTATGTGCCTTTGATAATTGGAACTGTAATCTCTTAATATTTCTTAGCTTAAAAATTTTTTGTTTTAGTAACGCTTTTTTCATGAATTTATTAGGAGATGACTATGATTACTCATGAGCTTCACATATTATTGTGCAATGTTTTTATTTCTTAGTTGACTTTTGTATTTAAATTATGAGTTTAATTTTATATTTTTATTACAAAATCTACAGTTTGGATTGGGACACATCTATGCACAAGTAATGAATTAAGAGCTTGGGAGCAAGTTCAATATACTTGCAGAAGTTTATAGATTTACCTTACTAGAGGTTACATACTCCCATTGGAGTATTGTATATATGTGTTAAAACATTGTATAGGAACTTTAAAGATCTACAGTTTTGAAATCTAACTTCATCAACATGTTTTGAGGATCTAATCTCATCAACAATGGCATTAATATCTATGACTTGTCAATTTTAGTTTAATAAAAAACTACTTAATAGGCTTTTTACCTAGAAGAGTATGCTTTTTACCTGAAAGAGTAAATATACAAGACAATCCTGTAAGACCAAGATATAAAGTAAATTATCATTACTTCTCTCTTCATCAACTTTAAAGATGGATGACATAAGCATTTAATTCAAACACATCATTCCACCAATAAATGATTTTTTATTTTTCCAAACTTATGCATACCTATATAATCACTGAGATTATAAAATATTTTAATATTTATTTAGAGAAAATTACATACATATCCGTTATAGCCGAAAAAGGGTAAAGTCATCTTTTTTAAAAAATTTCGTTTTGACATGATAAAAATGGACACAGTGGTAATAACGGAAACTATTCGGTAGAACCATAATAATGGAAACTATAATGGATATGCATGTAATTTTTCCATTTATTTATCATTTTTATTTTTATTTTTATATTAAGCCAGAGGAGTATCCCTCCTATTGGTGCGCCACATGTCCCATCCTCTTAAATCTCTCTCTGTTTAATCTTATTAATCTTCTCTCTCTCCCTCTCTCCCTTCACTCTCTACCCCCCTCCACGTCTCTCTCTCTTCTCTACTCCCACACCAAGGCCCCTTAGTCTCTCTCTTTTCTTCTCTCCTCCCCAATGTTTTTGTTTTCTCTATTCTCTCTCGTATTAATCTCTCTCCTTTTTTAATAAATTTCTCTCCCTCTATTTTCTAATAATAACTACCATTTCTCTCTATCTCTTATTCTCTCTCCTCTTCCATATTAATCTCTCTCTCTCCTCTCTCATTCCTTAATGAATCCATCTCTTTATTTCTTAATAATAACTTCTACACTCTCTTCTTCTCTCTCCTCCCCCATTTTATTTTCTCTCTCCTCTCTCTTTTCCTAATAATTCTCTTTCTTTATTTCCTAATAAAAATTGTTGCTCTCTTCTTCTCTCTACTCCCCCATATCAATCTCTTTCTCTCATCTCTCATGTCCTAATAAATCTCTCTTACATCTTTCACTTTATTTTCTTTGCTATACTATTGAACGCTCTCTCTTTTAATTTCAATTAATTTACTCTGTTTCTTTATCTCCCTCTCACATTTTCTCTATCTCTTTTTCGTTCTCCAACATGCATAAAAAGACATAAATATATGCTATTCTTTTTTTAGTGTAATGTTTTTATATACGGCATGTCTCTCTATCTCTCTATCTTCCACTTTTCTCTCCTCTCTCTCAATTTTAGTTAATCTCTCTACTTCCTACGTTTCTCTCGCTCTCCCATGTTTCTCTCTCCCACTATGTAACACACAATTAATATACCTCTATGCCATAACTCTCTCTTTAAATCTCTTATGTAATCTCTCCTCTCTTATTAATCTCTCTTTTTAAAAATTTCTCTCTCAATCTCTTTGTTCCTAAGTATTTAAAACTCCCATCATCTATCAATTTAAAAGGTTAAATTCCTTAATCCAAAAGCCTATCATTTACAGATTTATCTGCTGAGGAAACTCTCTCTCTCTCTCTTGGTTATCCTATCACTATCTCTAGCAAGTTTTTTGTTAGAAGTATTTTTTAAAAAAAATGGTAGAAGGTACGTTATCCATTTCTATCTATATCATTTATACTTTTCAAGTTATAATGTAATTTATTAATTATCAGAAATAAGTTGTTTGCTCAATAATAATAATAATAACAACACCGACAACAACAACAACTACTACTACTACTATTATTATTGTTATTATGATTGTTATTGTTATTGTTATTGTTATTGTTATTGTTATTGTTATTGTTATTGTTATTGTCATTGTCATTGTCATTGTCATTGTCATTGTCATTGTCATTGTCATTGTTATTGTTATTGTTATTGTTATTATTATAATTATAATAATAATAATAATAACAGTCATAACAACAACTATAGTTATTGAAGTATTTTTTATTGTCATTTATTTTAATTGCCTATAACTTATTTATTCATGTTACTTTGTCTTCTAGGCTATTTTTCAAAAGGATTATGTCTCTTTTCATCTCTCTATAGGGAAGTAATATTTTTAGTATTTTTATTTTTATTTTATAAGTTATTTTTATCTTATTAGGTAACTCCCATTGATGATGAATGCCAAAGAAAAATGATTAATTTTTATTTTTTATTCTTACGTTAAATGATGTATTGATTTGTTTTCATCTAAAATTTTCCTTCTAAATGCATTTTAATTATAATTTTTATATTTTAAAATTTTTATGACTTTTGAACATCACATTGGTTTTGTAATTACAATATTATATTTTTAACAAAAAAAATATGTGATGAAGTATAAATAAGATTTAATTCTTTTTCCTTTTTTGGAGATGCTTGAGAAATTTTTATTTTCTAATTATAAATTTTGATCCCATGTCCTCTAGCTATCTCTCACTATTTTTCAGTTGCACTACATCTCTCTTGATTTCTCTATTTAAAATAGCATTTAAGATTTTTGTCTCCTTATAATCTTATTTATCACAAATAGCACATCTGAATTATTTATATTTTTTTCATGATTTTAAAAAAAATCATTATTATTTAATAAACTTATCCAGAGGATAAATTCAATGATCTCGGAGGCCATGTTTTATTGAAAATATTTTTCATTGACAAATATGTTTTAATGATTAATTTTAACTACGTCTAACACACATGCATATTACTAGTATACATTAAATGAGAGGAGGTCCTCTTCCATTATCTTGACAAGTGTCTTTTTTAATTCTAAGTTTTTCCATTTAATTTTTTTGTATCATATTGATCATTTAATCTCTCCATAAATCTCTCTCAATTAACATGCAACTCATTAAATATCTATTAATCTCTCTCTCTCTCTCTCTCCCTCTCTCTCTCTCTATCTTACACACACACATACACATGCACACACAATTAACATCCCAATAAATTTGGCTAAAATCAATATTACAAAAATCGCATGTATGATCATTAATTGAGCATAACATTACATCGGTAAAGATAATTATAAAGTTAACACTTATTAAACATGTATAAACACAATCATGTAATAAAAACACAAATGCATGACAATTTTTGTATTTTCATTGTCTCTAATTTTTATAATAGTATTTACTTAGTAGTAAATAATATATTTATTAATACAATTGAAAAAGAATAATTATTTTAAAACCTAATTAAATTACAATGTGATTTTAAATAATTGTTAAATTGTTATATGTTTGAGAATGCAAATAAAATAAAAGAAAAAATAATAATTGAACAAAAATACTTATTTTGGTAAAGGTAAAAAATAAAAACCACAATTCTTTCTTTCTTTTCCTTCTAATACTTATCTATAAGTAATTGAATTATTAAATTTTATAATTGTAAATACATAGAAGGACAAACATCATAATAGTTATGTGTAAATGCAAATTACAAAAATATAATTAACTAAAAAATAATTATTTTCAAAAAATAATACCTCAAAATGCAAGCTACATTAATAAATTAAATAATAAAATTAGTAAATGAAAAAAAAATCTATTTTTCTTTATTCATTCTATTTTCCTATCTATACTTTTTTGAGATTTCCAATCCAAACCGAAATTAAGAGAGAGAGAGAGAGAGAAATGTTTGCTACCATGAAATGTAGAAAAATAAGTTATACCAATATTATCAGTAATTTTAATTATAATAGATAATCTCATTATTATGGGCAATTTGTTATATGTATTAAGTGACAGGTTTCCATAGTTTCACTTTCTCTAATTTTTCATAGTAATATTTATTATAAATAAATAATATATTTATTAAACATAATTGAAGATAATTTTAATTATGTTTGACATAATATAATTGAAAATACAAAGACTGAAAGTAAAAAATGTTTAACCAAAAAAAAAAAAAAAATTTAGTAATCTATACAAAATATAAATGGTTAATACTTACATTAGTAATTACAAAAAAAAGAAAGTGGGGTAATTTCTTCTCTATTTTTCATTTTGGTATACACTCTATCAAACACTATACACTCTGTCAAACCATGGATAACCACATCTCTTTCATTACTTCCATCTAAATAATATAACTGAAATAATTTTTTAAAAAAAATTACCTCAATATGGAGTTATAAATAAAATTATAATTATATTTTGAAGTTTATGTGATATGTTTTGTTTTTTATGGCCTCTAATATTTCATAATAATATTTACTTATGAGCAAATAATATAATTATTTATATAGTTAATACTAATTTTACAGTAGGTTATAAAATGCTATAATTGAAAAGACAAAAGCTGATAGAAGCCCAGATGTGAAGGTGGATCCCTCAAATTATCTCTCTAGACCCCCTTTTATCAATGAATTTTATGTCTTTTTTGAGAATTTTATTTTAAGTTTGAAATTATATTTGATCATTAGTATTTAATATACGTATAACACACTTGCATATTATTAGTATTATAATAAAAATAATTCATTAATTTCATAATTTTTCCAAACGGAACACCTTATAGAAAATAAATGTTAAAACTATATAATAAACACCAAATTTATTTTAAAAATTCAATAACTACTACAATTTTTATTAAAGGTGATGAATTTTATATGAAAGATTGAATTCTTGAACAATTATTTCTAGAATAATACCATTTTATTAGCGTTATATAAGTGTCAAACTCTTAAAATTTGTTTCGTAGTTAAATGAATGTAATCACAAAAAACTAACTATTATAACCCGTTATTTTAGTGGTGTTTGAGTAATTTCTCTAAATTTTTGAATTTTATGCACATGTCCCTTTCTTTTCGTTTTTGTTTCCCAAAAATGCCTGTGCCTAGGAACTCCAAGTTACTTTGAGGGAGAGCTCGTAAGAAATTGTTACTTTTTCGCTTCCAAAAAGTGACCAATATATATATTTATATGAAAAGATCGTTTTTGGTTTTAAGAAAATATTTTAGTTATTATGTAATTTCTTTAAAATAAGAACTTTATCAAAAATAATGTGGATTTACAATGAAATAGAGAGCTCATTTCAAGTAAATTTTATATACCTGGTATTGCCCCAATATCCGTTTCAATGAAAATCAAAACATACGTCTTTAAACCATTTTTGGTTAAAAATACATTTTATTCCATGTTATTAAATCTAATATTTTTTAGTAAAATAATAATCCATTCAACATTCCTTGAACCCCAATTGAAGGAAACATATTTGACATTCATTCGGAGGAGATTCCTAATGAAGAAGATAGATTAAAGTAGCCTATAGAGCATAGAGTAGTAGTAGTATAAGTAGTATAATGAGAAATTATGGTAGTCACCTTTGCATTACAAAGGATTTAGAAATGGTTGTATCCGATGTTAACCTTGTGGTCATTATCATAGGTTATGGATACTCATAGGAACTAGTTGCGATTGTCACTAGAGATATTAAAAATGTGGAAAATATATAATATAGCTCAAGGTTTGAAAAATTGGATCAATGACTCAGATCGGCCAACTCAAAAACCATGTCAAATAGGTGGATCAGTGATATGGATTGGAAAATCCGATGCATCGACAGATTTGGGCCTAAGAAATGTTTCAAAAAATCACTAAAAATTTCCTATAAATAGTGTTTTTTTAGTTTCCAAAAAAATTAGGGCAGCGCATTATGTAATTTTATTATTTTTAAAAAATACGCGAATATTGAGACGTTGTTCCCCTATCTGGATGTTTGTTAACCATTCATTCATATTAATGAAAAAAACAGTTTTTAATAATCAATTAGACAAATACGAAGTCCAAAATGGAGCATTCAACACCTAAAACCCAACATAATATCAAAACGAAAGGGCATGTTGTTCTTCCACTTTATCGAGTTGATGCATCTCATTGAATTATCTCGATAATTCTTTGAGGTGATTCATGTGTGCTTTAGGATCCTCAATGCCAACCTGACTATGCCCACGTCCCCCACGGTTCAAGAAGCTTTGTTCTCTTTGCTTGAAGTCCCCAAGGCTTGTCTAGCCCTCTTGATGGTCCCCACTCTCTTGCTCACCCCCACCCTCTTGTGGCCGGATCTCGAGCTGGGTATATCTTAGTTGGGATAGTGTTGCTATTGGATTTAGAGAAGATGAAAAGCTGATGAATAGTCTAGAGAGACAAACAATCTTGATTAATTCTCATTTACAAGGAATGAAACCCTAAAAAAGTTCATATAAAAATACAAATTTAGTGTAGACCGCATTACCCTCCTTCAAGCTGATGCGGACAAGAGTAAAGTATTAGCTTGTCCACTAGAAAATCATGGCGGCTCCGAGTAACAGATTTTGTGAAAATATCAGCCGTTTGCGTAGTAGAAGAAACACAAGAGAGAGATAATATACCATTAAGTCAACGATCACGAACATAATGACAATCTACGTTAATATGCTTTGTTCGCTCATAAAAAACTGGATTACATGCAATTTTAATTGTACTTTGGTTATCTGCATATAAAGGTATGGTATTTGAAATAGCGATACCAAACTCGTTCAGTGCTTGACTTGGAAACAGTTTCCTGTTTCTTGCTCTTCCATGATATTAATGATGACCCAAGAAACGCACAATATCTTGTAGTAGAACAACAAGTATCTAGATCACCTGCCCAATCTACATCTACATATTCACTGAGATTTAAAGAGGATGTGGAGTCAAAGAATAATCCACGAACGAAAGTACCTCAAACATAAGGTAAAATTCAATGAACTGTTGATAGATGTGGTCGTCGAGTATCTAAAACAAATTGGCTTACAACATGGACAACATATGCAATATCTGGGCTAGTCATAGTGAGATAGATGATAGAGCCGACGACGAATTTGTGACACATCGTAGGCTCAGGAAGAGGATCTCCAACACCTATAGAAAGTTTAACATAGAGTTCCATGGTTATATCAACAACCTTCGTATCATTCATGCACTGAAAATAAGATCAAGGGCATACTTCTGTTGATGGATGTAAATATCACATTTAGAGCGAGAGATCTCAAGGCTAAGAAAATAAGATACTTCATCAAGATCATTCATTCGAAATTCTTCTTGCAATCGTAGCTTCACATCCTTAATGGAAGTGAAATCATTGTCAGAGATAAGAATATCATCAACATATAATAAAATAATTGCAAATTCTATGTGTTGTGGTATGAATAAACATGGAGTGATTATGTTTACTTTGAGTGAAACCAGTTGCAAGAATGATAGCCCAAAAATGCTCAAATCACACACTAGGAGCTTGTTTGAGACCGTAAATTGCTTTATGAAGTTGACAAACCAATGACGTATTGTGAGAAACAAACCCATGTAGTTGATGTATGTAAACTTCTTCCTGAAATTTGCCATTAAGGAATGCATTTTTTACATCCATCTACTATATCAGCCATTCACAAATAGATGTGAATGCACTAAAAGTACGAATAGTTATCATCTTAGCAACTGGAGCAAAAGTTTCTTCATAATCGATGTCATGCTTCTGGGCATAACCCTGAGCAACTAATCGGGCCTTGTGCCGATCAACAGTGTCATCAACTCGTAACTTGACTTAATAAACCCATTTACTACCAATGACATGTTTTTTTGGGGCAATGAGACCAAATCCCAAGTGTGATTTGCTTCTAAAGCTGCAATTTCATCATTCATAGCTATACGTCAGCATTAGAGATTAGATACATGAGAATAAGAAGATGGCTCATGAAATAATGGATTAGTAATGATTGCAGGAGAATAAGTATGGTATGGGCTAACTATTGGGAAGTTAAGACGATAAGGTGGAACGAGCTTTCGAATTGACTGCCGAAGGTGAAGAGGACCGGTAGAAGGATCAACAACTGGAGGTGATATATGATCAACACTTGACAAAGATGGCTCATTAGTTATTGAATGTGACAATCCCTGATTTTCATGACAATGAGAAGGAGGAATATCGAAACTAGAAAAAAAAGAAAACTCAAGTCCATGTGTGGTTGAATTAGCGTGTGAGCAGTGTTGGTAGAAGGGTATATATTCAAAAAATGTAACATGTCAGGATATTCTAATACGAATAATAGAAGGATCAAAACAACGATATCCTTTTTAATTTGTTGGATAACGTACAAACATGCATTTGACAGATTTAGGTGAGAGTTTATCACGGGTAGAAGATGGTAAAAGCACAAAGCATGTGCACCCAAATACATGTAAATGTGAATACTCAGGGGGTTTTTGAAAAAACTTTTGAAATGGTAACACATTTTGCAAAATCTGTGTAGGAAGAAGATTAACAAGATAGACAGTAGTAGACATCGATCGCTTCAGCCCAAATACTCTTTGGGGAATTAGAGCTAATAAGAAAAGAACAAGTGGTTTCAATAATATGACGATGTTTTTTTTAGCAACTCTATTCTGTTCCGGGGTATGAGGACATGGACGTTAATGAATAATATCATTTGTACGAAGATATACTTGAAATTCATTGGATAGATACTCCCCCTAAGAATCAGACCTAAAAACTTTAATGTTTTTCTCAAATTGATTTTTTATCATATTATGGAAGTCTTTAAAAACACTAAACACACTTGACTTGTGTTTGAGAAAATAAATCCAAGTATATTTAGAAAAATCATCTATAAATATCACATAATAAGAAAATCTATTAATTGAAGGAACATGAGTAGGGCCCCAAACATTAATGATTGATACTTTTATTATTGCTATGAGGAAAAGGTGGAGCCAAGTGTTTTGCCAACTTGCAACTCTCACAAACAATATTCTTATCAAATTTTTTATGAGAGAAGACAACAAGTAAAAGCCTAAAGTTTGAAAGAGAAAGCATTTTTTGAGAGTGTGGGTGTCCTAACCTACAATGCCAAACATACCAAAGAGAATTTGATTGATTTATTTCATGAGGAGAAGGGGAAAGATTACAAATTGGCAAAGCTTGTGAAAGATGGGAAGGAGCTTTACTGAAACTAACTGTGAAAAGCCGACCCTGCTTAGTGCCTCTCCCAATCATTTTCCTTATTGTTAGATACTGCACCACACAACTTTTATTTGAAAAAGAAACAAGACATTTGTTATCAACTAACTGGCCAACATATATTAAATTCAAAGGAGGGTTGGGAATATGATGAACATTTTTCAATGCTAAGAAGTTACCAGATAGACCAGGGACACTGGTATTACCAGAGTGGGTAACATGAAGTGGAAACCCATTAGCAGTAAAATAAGTCATATTTTCAGAATGAGGTTTATTGAGGATAAATGCGAAAGTTGTCCTGTCAAATGATTTGATGCTCCTGAGTTTATGATCCAAGTGTTTGATAAAGGATTTGAGTTACCTGAAAACCCATGACAGCTAAAACCTGCAATAGAGTGAAGATCTGGTATAGATACAATAGTAACAGATGTGGAGGCAGGATGAGAGTGACTGGAAGTGGCAAGGTGGGACTAGGAATGGAGGCAACTGCAGCCCATTGAATCTAACTAGGTACAAGAGGCTTCCCACGTACCTGAGGACGTTTTCGACAATCAGTTATTACATGTCCGAGCTTCTTACAATAATTACAAGACATGCGCTTCTTGCACACATCGGCCATGTGGCCTCTTTGTTTGCATATGTAACAATCCACTTGGACATAATTGATATCTTTGTTAAGGAAATTGGACGTGGCTAAGCTACATCAATGACATCTTGTGATGTGGATTTGAAACCTCAAAACAGCTTAAACGAGTTTCTTCAACAAGGAGATTTGAGAGGCAATCATCTAATGGTGGAGGGGGAGTACGATGAAGGATTGATGCGCTCATGCTTTCAAACTCCGATCGCAGCCCCATAAGGAAGTGAAATAAACGAGACCGATTTCGTGCTTTAGTAACAACTTCATTGGGTGGCTCTATCTCCATTGAGTCCATCTCATTCAATATATATGAAAGAGTATTAAAATAATCTTGAATTGATGAGTCCCTTTGTTGTGTCTTCATGCTCTTATGTTCAAGGGTATACAGACGGGCAGTATTTGCTTGAGAATAAATCTTCTGTAAATAATCCCACAATGCTTTGGTATTAGATTTATACGTGAAGTTGTGCCCAATTTTGGGTGCAACTGAGTTCATAATCCATATCATAATAGAGCTATCTATGACAAGCCAATCACTACGCCCATTTTCATTCTTAGGCTGGGGAACATAACCATCAATATAGCCCCATAACTTTCGTCCCATGAGAAAACGTCTCATTTGGAAAGACCATAAGCAGTAGTTCTTCCCATTAAGACGCACATTAAATAGTAGCATTGTCTATATTACCTTTGCACTCCAATGGTTTTTTTTTTTTTTTTTATAGAGAAAGTTACTCTATAAAAAAATTTGCAAAGGGAAAAAAAAAATGATAATAATAAACGAGATAAGAGAGAGAAAGAAAATTTACTTTGACCATGTCTTTTTTAAGGAGGCAGTAACACAACCTTACAATTCACGTGTGTATTCCAGAAACCTAAGGAATGCAAAGAGCGCCACAAAAATCTTATGAATAGGAATTTAGAGGATGGTGCAGTAGTATGGAAGACTTGGGCTCTTCTCAACCGTATCCATCTACTATACCACACATTCAAAAGGGAAACGCTACTATTTATCATCAAAGGGGATAGATTGACAACCAAGAGCATAATGAAATCATAGAGAGCGAGAGAAACAAAATTAAAGAGAGAGAAGGTAACAAAATTTGCAGTGTAACAAAATTAAAGAGAGAGAGGGTAACAAAAAGTTTGCAATGTAAGGTTTTCAAAGTGAAAATTGCATATGCAGCGAAGGCAACAAAAATATGCAATGAAGGCAACAAAGGCAATAGGGTTGCAAATTTGGCGATGCAACGAAAGTTACAAATTTGCAATAAAAATTTGTAATGAAAATTTGAGAGATCGATGATTGCTCTCAATGAAAATAAAATTAATTTGATTACGGACCTTCACAAAAAGAGCGATCTATAAGTAGCAAAAAAAGAAGAGATGACATGATCTTTGTAGCGTTGATGGCATATTAGATTTGAGAAGATGAAAAGCTGAGGTATAGTCTAGAGAGAAGCAATCTTAATCAATACTGATTAACAAGGAATGAAACCCTAAAAGGGTTTATATACAAATACAAATTTATTGTAGCGCACATGATCCCTATACAAATATACAATGACAATAAAGGGCTTGAAAATTGTACATTTTATTTTTGTATATACATTATTAGTTATCTTATAATCGTATTCTCTCTCATTTCCTCCCATACCCCCTTCTCACTCTCCTTCAACAGGTGTAGCACTACCTACATCTCCAGCAAATTGCTCAAATGTCAGTGGGCCTGCTTTTGCTCTCCCTCCTCCTCCCTTCTCATCAACATCTTCTTCTTCACATTCCTCACTGATTGCCACGAGAAATGCTTTCTTATTTAGTACTTGAGGCTCTTTCTCCACCAACCACTAATCAGCTGTATCTGCAATAAAATGCATCTAATAGCGTAGTTGACGCATAAGGTGTATTATTTGTATGCAGATATTAGTCAAGCACTGCCTTGCCCATTTGGCCCCTATATATCTTGTTTTGACTCTTTATATTTGAACTAGTTACTCAACTCCATCATAGTTTGAGGACCTAGGTGAAATTTTTAATATAATTGCATTTGCTAAAGGTCCTACACTCTACGATGCTTGCAACACATTAATAGTATTGTAGATCGCATCTACAATTCATTATTGAGAACAAACTTTTTATGTGGCACATTTCATTAAATTGTATTTCTCTGTTTTCAAAAAATTTAAAAGTGACACTAGAATCATAGTTACTACCATTTATATGAGTTCACATGCAACTTAGAATATGAAATCTCATACAAACATCAAGGAAATGGTACATTTGTATGGAAAAATCACCAGTCAGACAAGGCAATGTATTAGGGATTTTGGCATCTCTTGTAACAAACAAACCTCAATCTATTTGTTTGCTTTTTTGCTACTGCTACTTAGGTTGAATAAGATAAAAGCCTTTACTTTTTCTTTTTTCTGTTCATATGCCTATCTTATTTTCTAAAATGAAGGTCGAATTACCTAGTGGACAAAGACATAGAAGACAAGGGAATTATGAAAAGTAGTTTGCATCATAATTAAATAAGCACAACGGAAACCTCGAGTATGATTTAACTAAATTTATAATTTATAGAACTTTGTAAAATATAATGATCTTTTTAGTGAGGTTTCACACGTGGTACTATCTTTTGATTTTAGCTTACAAAGATTTCCTTTTTTGACCAGAAAGGTTTAGGTAGTAGAAAGATTTTCCTACAGAGATTTTCCTCTTTGATCAAAAAGGTTTATAGAGAATTTATTTCATTCATGGTCATAAAAAAGTAAATAAAAACAAAGGTTCACATGACAATAGATATGTGAAAAATGATCCTAAATGAAGACCATGCAAATTAAATTAATCCAAAGTTGGCTCTCTCTTTATTATTACGATAACAATACATTGTTCTATTTTAGAGTGGATCCTAGGTGATAGGCGTGGATCTAGTCGCATTTTTTAAAGTGTTTTGTAAACGGAAAATATGTTATTGAAAGTAGAAAATTCATCATAGTACTCAAAAAATATCAACTAAAAGACACCAAAATGTCAACTATTCTCACTTATGATTATGTAAAATTTGATGAATTTCTAAAATTAAATCAATAGAAATAAGTAGAATGTTAAATAATTCATCTCTTGTATTCTTTTTGGTAAATTTCTATAGAAAGTTATTGAAAAAGTCTTTTATACACCAACTAGCCAGCACGACCACTTCCTAAGAATAGTATACGATAAGATCAACATAAACGCATAATACATGCATTTGGTAGGATTCCACTCTTACATGTGTTTAATTACCTTTGTCATCATGATCTGTTTAGTCTTAAACGATTATGGAATATTTAGGTTTTGGAATCTCATTAGCGTGCATTGTAATAACATAATCTTCTTACAAAATTTACCCAAGAATGGTTGATAATGTAGATACAATGTATGTAATTAAAATGCACCACCAAGGAGCGGTTTTGAGAGTGTTCTATTGTTGGTTGAGTGGAGGTACACTTACCAAGCGCGTAGAGGTGTCGGTACTCAATAAATGATTTTTGAAATTAAGATATTCTAAAAATGGTCTTTAATTACCCATATTCTTAAAGTTATCCCAAACCATGTTAACATGTTAATAGACCAATTAATTTTGTATTGAATTTATCACATGTGTTACTATTTGTGAAATCTTCATTACTTTACTAAGTACTTAATGTTATATATCTAAAATCATAATTAGGGAACTTTAATCCTATAGTCATATTAAAAGTCACTTATCCTATTTTAGTCTTTTTACTTTGGGGTGCGGTTTGCATAGAGCCTAGGCTCTAAACAATCAAATTGGAGCTTATCTTAAAAAAATAATTTAGATCAACAGATCTATGAAAACTTGAAAATCTTGAAAATTGACGGTCTAAAAATGCGTTATAGAATACATTATTTTCGAAACATAAAATATATTTTTTTCCCATGTCCATGCATCTTGATGTCAAGATAATAAATTTGAGGATATTTGGGCATCAAAACTACATCTTCGAATGAACTTTTTGAGGTAGGCTCTAATTTGATTGTTTAGAGCCTTGGTTCTATATAAACTTTTCCCTTTACTTTGTGGGTTTCTATTTTTAGTTTTCAAAATTACAACTTCTTTTTTAAGTGTTGCTACAATAAACCATGGTTTTTTTTGTCATTCTCTCTAAAATAAATATGTTGGTTGTCAACCAAAGATAATTTTAATTACAATTACCACTATGACCTCCATCATGCCTTACCCATCAACTGGAAAATGTGAACCTATGTTGCAAACATCTTTAGAAAACTTATCATTGAGAATAAGATAATATGAAAAAAAAAGGTTATTGCATCATTATTTATAGCTGATGCATAACCTTTTGAAAACATTGTTTTCAAGCATGCATAAATTTGAATAGTTCATTTTAGAAATAAAGATCCTGATATTTCTATGTGTCTTCTCATTGTCCAAAATTAAACAATGAAATATTAGGTATAAATCCTTATAATACAAATGAGAAGAGACACAAAGGTGATAATCCTAGATATCTAAGTAAATATTGTCAATTTTGGTTCGTCTCAAATTTAGCATTAAAAGATGAAAAAAAAATAAAATACAAAGCTTGTGGGGCTAGTGGGCAGCCAATACAGTAGTCACAAAAATATATCTTTTTTTTTGTTATCTTGTTCCTTGATTCGAAGTTTGAGATTTTGTAATACAAGAGTTCCCTTTATCTATATAAGATTCAATATAAAGTTGCTAAGGTTTAAGTAGGATAAAACACCTATGACAATTTCATAAATTTGAAAGAATTAAACTGAACAATTTAAGTTTTAAGCAAGATTTCGAGTTTTATTCACATGATCCTCCTTCCAAGGGTAAGATATCAGATACAATGGCCCTAGTGGAATAAAATGTCAACTCTCTCTCTCTCTCTCATAGACATACACAAACACACACACACACACATACACTCTTTTTCTCTCTATATCTCATTCATTAGACTCTAGAGCTTGGAAAAATATAGTGCACTACGAAGGTCTCGTTTTATCAACCAATTGTATTGTTTAATCTCTCATTCTCTCTCACCTTACGTGGTTGACTCTTTGTTCTTGGCTTTTAAGGCGTTGAAGAAACATTTTTTTTCTCTATTGCTTGCGATTTTTTCGAAAGATATGAGTAGAGATAGAGATGTAATTAGCATGCACAGAAAGACCACCTCATAGATTCTTGTGGGCTAAGTTAGATATGTTGAAGAAACACCCTTTCTTAATAGAAACGACAACCCAATCTTCCCGACTTAGGCAACATATGCTTACCCCATAAGATTCCACTCTTTCCTTATAAATTCATAATCCTCTCCCCATCTCTCTCCGCTAATTAACCCTATCTCTTCCCTCTCTCTACCCTCGGTATGTGTTCCTCTCTCTCATTTCTTCCTCCCCTCCTCTCTCCCTCATGGACTACTCAGGCCGCTTGCCCGGGCCGTGCCCCTCTCTCTCCCTCTCGTTCTCTCATACTCTCAATCACTCTCCCTCTCTTTCATTCTTAATCTCTCTCTCTTTCTCCCTTAAAATTCTCTTCCTCTTAATCTCTTTCTCTCCCTTAATCTATCTCTTTCTTTCTTAATCTCCCTCTCTTTCTCTGTTAATCTCTCTCTCACGTTCTCTCTTAAAATCCCTCTCTCTTTCTTTCTCTTTTAATTTCTCTCTCTCTCTCTTAAAATCCATCTCCCTTCTTAATCTCTTTCTCTCTCAATCTCCCTCTGTCTCTTAATCTCTTTCTTTCTTTCTTAATCACCCTATCTTTCTATCTTAAATCTCTCTCTTTCTCTCTTAAAATACCTCTTCCTCTCTCAATCTCTTTCTCTGTCAACCCCTCTTTTTCTTTCTTAAATATCTCTCTTTCGCTCTCAACCCCTCTCTCTCAATCTCCCTCTTTTCCTCACTTAAATTTCTCTCTCTCTCTCTCTCTGTTTCTTTCTCTTAAAATCCCTCTCTCTCTTTTAGACATTTTTAAAGCATTTCCAAACATCTGCAGAAGTTTTGAGGCTAACAACGAGGCTAAGACACTCTTCTGATAATTTCTTTGTGATTCAAGCTTTAAGACGCCAATATTACTTTAGCCATAATTTGTAGTATGGGTTTTCGATCTTACTATTACGATCAGGAGAGTAAATCTTTTGACTTGGTGTTGGACAATCACCATTAATGAATCTAAAAAGTTCTTGACTCTTAATCAAAGACACAATTTGGGTTTCCCATAACAAGTAGTTGTTCTCTTTTTAATAGACACAAAATTTCCTATATTGAGAGTGGAGGGATATTGACACTTGGTTTGGTGACATTTTATGGTAAATAATAAAATTATAATTTAATATAACAAGAGATTATTTACAATAAGTCCATTTACCTTTAATACATGGAAGTCACAATTGCTATTCGTTATTAGATGTCAAATTAGATGGCTTGGGTGTATTACAAATTATAATAATTATATAGTAATATAACATCATTTCATTATCATCATCATAATCACAATTATAGCATTTTTCCAATTATTTGGGGTCAGCTACCCGAATCTTGATATATCATTCTGTTATATTAAGAGAAATATCCTCAGGATGCCATACGTCCCCATATCTTTTCTCACAACTTCCATCCATGTCTTTTTGGACATCCCTCTTATCTTTTTGAGTCTTTCACTTAAACTAACTCGCAGCTCTTAACAGGTGTTGTACTGGGTCTGCACCATGTATGGCCAATCCACCTACGTCTACTTTCTTATCTTATCACTTGTTGGTGCCATCCTAAATTTTTTTGAATGTATTCATTTTAGATTATATCCCTTCTTGTCTTACCACTCATCCATCTCAACATCTTCATGTCCACTTTAGTTTTTGACCACCCAACATTCTACCCCATAGAGCAAAGCTGGTTTTATACCTGTCCTTAGAAATTGCCATTTAGTTTCGTTGGTTTGCAACGATCATATAAAATTCCGATTGCACATTTCTGCTTCTCCCACTAGTTCTAATTCTATGTGCAATATCATTCTTAATCTCTCTATTTTCCTAGATTATCAACCCAAAATATTGAAAGTGCAGTCTTATTGGGAATTCGTGGTCGTGAGTCTTAACTACATCATTGTCTCTATTCCTATTATTACTAAACTTGCGTTATATATATTTTGTCTTAGGTTGACTAATATTAAAACCTTTAGTTTCTAGAGCATCCCTCCAAAGTTCTTTATGTTGATATTGTTACTGATCTCATTGATTAAAACTATGTCATCAATGAACAGAATGCAACACAGTACCTCATCATGTAGTCCTAGTTAAGTCGTCCATAACTAAGACAAGGACGTATGGGTTCAATGTTGATCCCTGATGTATACATGTTGTCACTGAAACTCACCCGCCTCTCCACTAGTTATTTGTATACTAGTTAGCACTCCATTGTACATATATATCAACCAAGTTGATGTAATGTCTAAATACTCTTTTTTTTTATAATACTCACCAAATCAAATATCGAGATACTCTATCATAGGCTTTCTATAGATCCATAAAGACCATGTGGAGGTTTTTTTTCTTTGCTCTAAGCTTCTCAATCAGTTGCCTAAGTAGAAAAATAGCCTCGGTTGTTGATATCCTTGGCATAAAACCAAATTGGATTTCATATGTTTAGATATTAATATAATATACACTATTACATATCATTTTTTCAGTCTTAATATGATTTGCACTTTTAAAAATTACTATAATTAAAATACACACTAATTTTTGAGAAAATTATAGATACCCCCCAATTTCAACTTTTTACACATCCTACCCCTAATTTTTTTTCTATTATACCTTAAACGTCAACACTATTTTTTCTTGTATTACCCCTTAGTTAAATAATCAAAGCAAATTTTGAGACCAAAATGCCATTTTGTCTTTGTCTTCCCATATTCAACATATTTTTTTTTATATTTCTCTCTCAAACTCTCTCTTGTGTTACCAAAAAAACTTCTCTTACCCGTCCTCTCTCTCTACCCATTTCTCTCTATCTTTCTCTACCCTCCCTCACCATTTCTCTTTCTCTCTACCCTTCCTCACTCTCTCTCTCTCTCTCTCTCTCTACCATCCCTCATTCTTTCTCTCTCATAATGCAGTCTGACACAAGGTGCGTCAGACCGAAGTTTTTTTTGCAGTCCGGCACAAAAACGTGTCAGACCGCAAAAAAAATCGGTCTGGCACAAAAATGTGCCAGATCACATTATGGGCATATGAAAGTTACTGAAATCCAATGTGGTCCAGCACGTTTTTGGGCTGGACTGCATTATGGGCATGTGAGTGGTAGAGAAAGAAAAAATGAGGGAGGGTAGAGAGAAAGAGAGATAAAGAGAGAAAGTAAGGGAGAGTAGAAAGAGAAAGAGAAATGGGTAGAGAGAGAAAGAGAGAGGATGGGTGAAGAGAGCTCGAAAAAGAAAGTAAATGAGGGTCATGTGTCTAAAAAGACGGAGAGAAAAAATAGGATGAGAGGCAAAAAGGGAATTTTGCCCTCAAAATACTTTGACTATTTGAGTGGGGGTAAATACAAGAAAAATAGTGTTGGGATTTAGGTTATAATACAAAAAGTATTGGGGGATAAGATGTGTAGAGAGTTAAAACTGAGGGGTATCTATAATTTTCCTATAATTTTTCATATCAACATGATTTGACAGTAATATATTAAGATAATATTGTAATATTTTTACAAAAATATAATTATATTATTTGTAACTACTATAGTATTATATTATTATGTTATTAAAAATATTATATATAAGAATACTAATATTAATTATTTTGATAATATTTCATAATAAATTTTAGAATACTACTACTACTAGTACTACTAATAATAAATATAGTAGTCGTAGTGGTGGTGGTAGTAGTAATAATAATAATACTAATGACAATGATGATGACAAATATTAGATATAAATAATACTAATAATAATAATGATGACAGATATTAGATATAAATATTTAAACTATCGAATAATATCATTATTATGAAGAGTGAGAAAGGAAGGGGAAGATGCATGGCCTTAGTGCAAAAACTAGCTTTCTTAAAAGCATGCATTTGTTAATTCTTTTTTCTTTTTTCTTTTTTGAATGAGAAATTGCTGAATATGAGAGGCTTTGAGGATGTAGTATACTGTTTATAATTATACCCAAACGGCCTTCAGCCATAGAAATCTGGATATAAAATAACTATTACTGGTCAAATTTCTTAATGCACATAAACATTGTAATTTTTTTCTATAATCTGGATATGAAATAACTATTACTGGTCAAATTTCTTAATGCACATAAACATTGTAATTTTTTTCTATAATGTTAAGTTAAATTCTAAATATTACTTGCTTTATAATTTTCTTTAAGGGAGAATTGAATTTAATAAAAAAAAGATGGTTATGCCATCCAAACCTCAGACATTCCTCAAGCTCCACTTGTATTTGTGTAGACAGTCCCTTTTTAGGGTTTTCTACTCTACTATTTGCCAGCATATCAGCTGATATAAATTTCCAAAGAACAAAGTACCTCTGTAGTCACAATTTGGAAATTTTTTTTTTAAAGGCGTATAATGGCGTAGTTGGCTCTTTAGGTGTATTCTCTTTTTTAGCTGCTATTGGCCAAGCATGGCCTTGCCCATCTGGCTCCTTCATATCTTGTTTTGACCTGTCCTTCATAGTTGAGCTAGTTACTCAATTCGATCACAATTCAAGGACCTTGGTCAAATTTTGTATAATTACATTTGCTAGAGGTCCTGTACTCTATGATATTTGCAACAAGAAAATAGTAATACAGGTCTCATCTACTATTTGCTATTGAGAACAAACTTTTTAAGTGGTGCATTTCATCGAAATGTATTTCTCCTTTTACATAAAATTTAAAAGTGGTTATAGCATCATAATTACTACCATTTATATGAGTTCAACTTAGAATATGAAATCTCATACAAGCATCAAGGAGTTAGTACATTTGTATCGAAAAACATAAGATGGACAAGGCAATATATTAAGGATTTTAGCATCTCGTACGGCAAACAAACCACAACTATTTGTTTGCTTCTTTGCTACTACTACTTCGAGTGTTTTTTTTTTTTTTTGTAAGAGTAAGTAGAGAGGGGGCCTATGTTTAGTAGGAATTGAGCTTAGGACATAGCGTTGTAAATTTCTCAAGAGCAAACCAATTAAGCCCGGTTTTTTTTTGCTAATACTTAGGTTGGTTGAATAAGATACACATATGTACTTTTTCTTTTTGTCCTGTCCGTATGCCTATCTTATTTTCTAAAAAGAACGTTGAATTACGTTTTTACACAACCCAAATATCAAGATGCATAAGATAAGAATGACGCACGGCCTCATGGACAAAGACATAGAAGACAAGGGAATTAAGAGAAGTAGTATTTTTGCATCATAATTGAATCAGCATCACTGAAACCCCGAGTAAGATTTAATTGAAGTTGTCATCTACATAACATTATAAAGTAGAATGATTTCCTTTACTTAGGTAAGTTTCACAACTCTGAGTATCTTCCATTGATTTTAGCCTACATGATTTCAATTTTTTATCAGAAAGGTCTTGGTTGCAAAAATATTTTCCGACAAAAGTTTTCCTTTTTGATCAGACAGGTTTAGGTACTAGAGAAAATTTACTTCATGAATGGTCATAAAAAAGTATAAAAAAGAAAAGCTTACATGATAATAGAAGTGTGAAAAGTGATCCTAAATAATGCCAAGTAAATTAAGCCAAACTTTGCTCTCTGTCGAGTGTTACGATAGCCCTACATTGATCTATTTTAGAATGAATGCTAGGTAATAGGCATGGCCTTAGTCACATTTTTTTAAGTATTTTTGGAAATGGAAAATGTGCTATTGAAAATAGAAAATTCATCATAGCACTCTTAAAATATCAATTATTTAAAATTTCATCAATTCAACAAAGCACACCAAAATTATATGAAATTTGATGGGTTTTTAAAATTAAATCAAGAGAAATAAGTATAATGTTAAATAATTCATCTCTTTCGTAGAAATGTAGCAATTGAAAAAAACTTTTATATAGTAACTAGCCATCGCAGTCATGTCCTCGGTATAGTTTCGGATAAGATCAACATAAAATCGAATTAAATGCATTTGGCAGGACTCCACTCTCGCATATGATTAATTACTTTTATCATCAAAGTTTGGCCTCCTCATAGTCTTAAACAATTATAGAATATTTATGCTTTGGATTCTCATTAGTGTGCATTGTAATAGTATAGTTTTCTTTCAAAATTTACCCAAGAATAATTGATAATGTAGACACAGTGTATGGAATTAAAATGCACCACCAAGGAACGGTTTTGAGAGTATTCTATTGTTAGTTAAGCCGAGGTACCCCTACCAAGCGCGTACACGCGTTGGCACTAAGTAAAAGATTTTTTTTGAAATTAGGATATTTTAAAAATGCTATTTAATTACTGACATTTATAAAGTTAACCCAAACCATATTAACATGTTAATAGATCAATTATTTTTATGGTAAATTTATCAAGTATTCTACTCCAATTGTGAAATCTTAATTAAAGTGCAAAATTATACATATGTTGATATTGCGTTGCTCTAAAATCACAATTAGGGAACTTTATGTTCATATGAGAAGTCACTCATCCTATTATCTCTCTTTTTACTTTGCGGTTTCTTAAAATTGCAGCTTCTTTTTTAGGTGATGTTATAGTAATCCATGGAGTTATTTAAAATAAATATGCTAGTTGTGAACCAAAGATAATTTTAATTGCAATTTCCAGGTGATGTTATAGTAATCCATGGAGTTATTTAAAATAAATATGCTAGTTGTGAACCAAAGATAATTTTAATTGCAATTTCCAGTATAACCTCTCTCAAGCCCTACGAGACCGCTGGAAAATGTGAACTTATGTTGCAAAGTCATTTAAAGACTTATCACCAAAAATAAGATGATATGAAAAAAAAGTTAATTCGTAACATTTAGAGAACATTGTTTTCAAGCGCACATAAATTTAAATACTTAATTTTGTAAATAAAGATCCTGATATTTCTATGCCTCTTAGAGGTCATTTGGGTATCTGAAAATCTATTACGTGACAATGTATTACAGTAAATATGACATTTCCACTACACTTAATCGTAAGGAAATAGAAAGAGATCAAGTGAGATTTCTCAAAAAAATTAGAAAATCCATTATACGTGATGATAGGTGAAAAATCTATTACGGGTAATCTTGGAAAATATTTTGCATGAGTTTTTGCCTACCATATTCATGATTAAAAAAATCTTCTATGCCCTCTCTCTTTATAATAATTGGGGGATCCCTCCCTTTTTAAGCTTGTCCCCTTATCTAAAAGCATTAACTGTCATGTAAAAACAAAAATAAGTGATCCCTCCCTTTTTAAGCTCATCCCCTCAACTGAAAGTATGAGCTGTCATATAAAAATAAAAATCAATAATCATTAATAAATTACACACAATCATAATAAAAAATTTTACACAATATAATTTGATCCTTCCCTTTTTAAGCTCGTCCCTTCATCTGAAAGCATCAATGTCATATAAAAATAAAAATAATAAAAATAAAAATCAGTAATCAATGTCACACAACATAATCCTCATAATAGATTACTAAAATCTCAATTGAAATAACATACCTCTTTAGTCTCCTCCAATACCTCAAAATTTTATACTGCAATTATCAAACCTTCGAGTTTACTAATCAAACTTCTTCCCATTGTTTAACTCGTAACCTATAGATTTTGAATTTAGTATCATAAATTTATTGTTTATTTGAAATTATATAGAAACATTTAAAAGATTTCTATAAAAAATAAATAAAAATAATGCTTATCATAATAAAATCATGTTATTCCAATCATGTTATTCCAATCATATTGTTCCAATGATTTATCATGTTGAAACCAATGTCATGTTAGAAAACATGTGATTGCATATAAGTGCCAAAGGCACTTAAAATAAGTAGAAAATAGTGTCATGACTGTAAAATGGTAGAAGTTATTATTAGAAAATCTTTTTGGAATGGTGATAATGTTATTATTAGAAATCTTTTTGGAATGGTGTGATGATGATTTTAATTAAGTATTTTAGTGGAATATTGTGACAAAAAAGAAATAAATGATAGTTTATAGGCATGCGCTGATAAAATGTTGGTAATGCATGTCCTATATTTCTTCCGGACATAGCCAAACAATAACAATGTATTTCCAATGTTCCATTTAAATACTACCCAAACGGTAACAATCCATTTACAGGTAATGTATTACACGAGTAATATATGTCACTGACATTATATTTCCATGTATCCAAACAGCCCCTTAAGAATCAAGGAATGAAATATTAGGTATAAATATTTATAATACAAATGAGAAGAGACAAAGGTAATAATTCTAGATATCTAAGTAGACAGTGTCAATTTCGATATGTCTCAAATTTAAAATTTAAAAAATATATAAAAAAAAACAAAGCACAAAACGTGTGGGGGTTTAGCAAGACATAGGAAGAAAAGTGATTGTAGTGGAAAGTTAAGTTCAAGATTTCGAGTTTTATTGGTATAATCTCCTTTCCAAGGGTAAGATATCACATCCAAAGGCCCCAGTGGAAGCAAATGTCATCTCTCTTTCTCTATCATATGACTCTCTCTCTCCCTTTCTAGACATCAGAGCTTGGAAGGAGACGGTGAAGTAAAAAGGTCTCGCTCTATCCACCATATGTACCGTTTAATTTCTCGCCTTGGTGGTTGACAATAATGATGTCCTGTGCATGGATTTTCTCTTTTGGTTCTTGGCTTTTGGGGGCTTTTAAGAAACACTTCTTTCGCTTCTTTGCTCGGTATTTTTAGAGAGAGAGAGAGGAGTAGAGATAGAGATGTAATTAGCAAGTATAGCAAAGTGCACTGAATAGATTCCTATAGGCTTAAACGCGTTGAAGAAAACCTCCTATTAATAGTAATGGCAAGCCGAGCACCCCGACTTAGGCTACATATGCTACCCCACAAGATTCCACTCTCTCTCTCTATAAATTCACAACCCGTTCCCCGTCTCTCCCCACCAATCAACCCTAATTCCTCTCTCTCTCTCTCTACCCTAGGTATGTGTTTACCGTACCACTCCCTTCAACACGCCTCATGAAAATTATCTGATTCTTTTTATTTAACTTAGCATTATTAAGATAAGGAAAAAGTTTATATAGAGCCGAGGCTCTAAACAATCAAATTTGAGCCTACCTCAAAAATTTTACTAGAAGAGGTTGTTTTGATGCCCAAATATCTTTAATTTGATCATCTCTACATCAAGATGCATAGACGCGTGAAAAAAATAGATTTCAAGTTTTGAAAATAGTGTATTTTGTAACTTATTTTTATACCGTCAATATTCAAGATTTTCAAGTTGTCATCGATCTATCGATCTACATTATTTTTTAAGTTTTAAACTTTATAAATAAAAATGAAAATATATTTTAAGGCTTTCACAAATATTTCCAGTATTGAAACCATATTTCTCGATACTATTTGAAGGTAGGCTCTAATTTGATTGTTTAGAGCCTAGGCTCTATAACCGCACCCATAAGATAAGGCTCGGATGATGATTTTAACCGAGTATTAGCTTTTGTTACTTACTATGTTGAATATTTATTCATTTCATGTCTTTCTTTTGATGTCATTCAAGTGTGGGATTTAGTTTTACTTTTTTGTTAGAGAGATAGAGAGAATGGAGCAGGAGATAGGAGATGCAGCATACATTCTAGGCTCCCCTTCTCTTTTTTTGCAGGACCCCGAAGAGAAGTCTAGGTACAAGAAGGCGCCTCTAGAGTGCCCCGGAGGCGACTCTTTCGACACAAAGTTCTGCTAGTACAATAACTGCAGCATGTCGCAGCCTCGCCACTCTTGTAGGACATGCTGCCGCTCCTTGACCAATGGCGGCACCCTCCGCAATGTCCAGCTTGGTGGCAACAGCTGCAAAAGGAACAGACCTGCTGAAATGACAACCAATACAACCTCAGCTCATATTGAAACCATTTTCAGCCAACCAGCTCCAACCATACATTCGATTGCACCCTCTTCCGGGTTTGGCTCTAGCTGCTATGCTTTTGAACAGGTCAATGGATATGATGGGTCCAGAGATCAACAATTTATGGGCTCAGAGTCACTGAGCCATGCGGTAAACTTTGTCGGCGAGTTCGGTTCCAGTTTTGCCAAGCATTGTTTACCTCAGCTTGGTGCTGGCCTCAATGAGATGATGCAGCATGAGCTCACAAGTGGGTGGTGTGGTGAAAGAGTGCTGGCTTGGTTTGATGAAGGGGTGATGGAGAGAGGGCCGAGTCCCGATTTTGGAAGCCTTACCCATTACTTCACATACCCTTGAAGCTGTATAAATCCGAATATATGGATTATTTAAGCACAAAGTTGCTTTCCAAATAAATGAAGTGGGTTGAATAAATGGTCTTTTTGTGATTTTCAGGCCACCACAAATTAAAGAGTCGTTTGCGTGCCATGAGAACAATTTCACCTGTTCTAAGCTTCTAAGAAACTTGTTTCTAATTTATGCAACTCATCCTAGTTAAAAGTTGGAATCCCCATTATATGATGAAATTTAGGTTTTAAGTAGCCTTGAAGTATTTAAAGGGTTTCTTATTATTGAGCGCGGGAGTGAAAGCTGATTTTCACATGGTTCATATGACCGTACCATGCCCACCTACCAGTGGTTTGAAAATGGA
This sequence comes from Amborella trichopoda, assembly GCF_054954075.1. Taxonomy (NCBI): domain Eukaryota; kingdom Viridiplantae; phylum Streptophyta; class Magnoliopsida; order Amborellales; family Amborellaceae; genus Amborella; species Amborella trichopoda. The sequence goes on along the minus strand of NC_142337.1, from coordinate 15,271,683 downwards.
TCCGTGTCTCGGATCGGGCACAGTAAAAACCCATCTGGATCAGTGAATCGACGGTTCGGATTGGGAATTAGCCGAATTGGTCGGATTCAGCATTAAAAGAATCAAAAAAATTATTAAAATTCATTATCAATATTGTTTAATCCAATAAGAAAATGGGGGTACTCCATTAAGAAATTTCATTTTTTTCATTAATATGAGAATTTTTAGATGTTCTTTCCTTGAATGAACTATTGTTAATCATTAAATTTATATCACACAAAAGGAAAAACATAAAATTATCATGGATTAAATATATCATCATCAATGAACTACAATAAAACATACAATTCGTAAAGTATGACCTTATAATCAAATGAAAGGCGACGTTTTTCATTTTGGTCACGCTGGTGTCATTGATTGAATTCGTGTGACAATTCATTGACTCGATCTAGGAACGAATTGGACCATTTGATTATAATTACAAAAAAATTGAAAAAAAAAAACATATTCTTATACTGAGAGAAATAAGAACATAAATACATTTGATGTATTAAGAAAATTTAATTATGATTATAATTACAAGAAAATGGAAAAAAAAAAAATCTAATCTTATATTGAGAGAAATAAGAACATCAATTGCATGATAAAAATACATTTATGACATAGAATTGGACCATTTGATTATAATTACAAGAAAATAGAAAAAAAAAACTATTCTTATACTGAGAGAAATAAGAAAATACATGAATTTGATGATTTAAGGAAATTTAATTATGATTACAATTACAAGAAAATAGAAAAAAATCGATTCTTATACTGAGACAAATAAGAACGTCAATTGTATGATAAAAATACATTCATGACATAGAATTGGACCATTTGATTATAATTACAAGAAAAATAGAAAAACAAACATATTCTTATACTGAGAGAAATAAGAACATACATACATTTGATGTATTAAAGAAATTTAATTATGATTCTAATTACAAGAAAATAGAAAAAATATATTCTTATATTGAGAGAAATAAGAACATACATGAATTTGATGTATCAAGAAAAATTAATTATGTACCTAGATTTAAGAAAATTCATACACAGAGCATTTTCAACAAGGAAATCTATTTTTACATAGAGCATTTTCAACAAGGAAATTCATATAAAAAAAAAACCAAACAATAAATCATGATACTAATAAATATTGAAATAATGAGGATCATAATAAATGCCTCAATTCGATCTGAATCAACTTATATTGATTGAAATTTTCGATTCGAAATTTAGGGTTCTTCGGGTACGCGTGAATCAATCACGATTTCTTCAAAATTGATGAACAAAACTTTGTTAATAAAGTAAATAACTCACATAATAATTTGAAGAACATCATGAGCTTCAAAAACCCTTCAATATCATCTAAAATGGTGCCCAATTTGTGCCGAAATCAATACTTCGGCGGATTAAAATTTTCATAAAATGTTGCCGAAGCTTGATTTCATAAAAAATCGAGTAAAATGGGTGCTTAATCACAAAAAAATATGACTACAATCATCTGAATAACACTTTAAACTTCAAAACCGCTATGATTTTGATCATAAAAACCACTTATTTCGTCTAAAATTAATCAAATGGCGGATTTTATTTGAAAATTAGGGTTCTTCATGAATCAATCACAATTTCTTTATAAATTGATGAACAAAAACTTACATAATGACCTGAAGAATAGCAAGAGCTTCAAAAACCTAAGAGATCACGCAATAGGGTGCCCAATTTCAGCAGAAATCATTACTTTGGCGGATCGAACTTAGAAATATTGCCGGAGCTCGATTTTTTAAACAATTGAGCAAAATAATTATTGAATAAGCAAAAATATGACGATAATCTTCTCAATAACACTTTAAGCTTCAAAACCCCTATGATTTTGATCACAAAACTATTTATTTTGCCTAAATTTAATCAAATGATGGATTTTATATGAAAATTAGGGTTCTTCTTAAATTAGTCACGATTTCTTCATAAATAGATGAGCAAAACTTTGTTAATAACAAAAATACTTACACAATAACACTTTGAATAAGCAAAAATATGACTATAATCCTCTCAATAACACTTTAAAATTTAAAAACCCTATGATTTTGATCCAAATAACTTTCTAATTCGCTTATAAATCATGAAAAGGCGGAAATTTTTAGAACTCGACTTTTTTTTAAAAAAATCGTGAGTCCAATCCACTATGTTATAACATTTTGATGCATTGTTGTGAGCAATAATGCTCTGCAAAGTCTGTTATGGTTCAATAATGCAACAAAAAGCGAAAATCACATGATTTTTCATTATTCATGAAAGGAATTGGTGAGATTCGCCCTAAAAACTGAAGACTCGACAACTTTTTCATCTGACTGAGGTGAATCCCTTTTTTTGCACAATCCAAAACGTCCTCAGCTATTCTTGATTCGGATCTCCCGGTCCCGGAACAGATCACCGATTTTTTGATCCCTGCTTTATACTATACAAGTAGTCGGAAGATGTAATAGTTATGGTGTTGGAAACTTCATGATAGCTTGAAAATTCATGTTTATCCTTAATTATGAAATTTAGAATTCTAAAAAATATGCAGATCGATTAGATCTATAATACTTGAAAAATCTAGAAAATAGCCACTTTAGATAACTTGTTCCAAGAAAACCTAGTTCAAGGACTTGAATTAATTTTTTTTTTTTATATTTATGCATCTCTAGCTTGAGATGATCAGTTGGAAGATTAACCCACTTTATAATACTCTTTTTTACTTGGTGCAACTTACTTCTATAATACAAGGTTGCAACCTTTTATAAATTATCTCCTTTATCAAATGCACCCAAGAGTTGGGCTACTTAACATTTTGGTGGTAATTAACATCGAGAAATTGAAGAAAAAATTTCGTATGGATCTTCTTTAGGGGGGGAGGTAATCGTCATATGGGGGTTATTGCCCAATAACAAGCACCACGCTTCCTCCCCTGCGGCTTTTATTTTCCCAAGTTTCCTCCTGTCCAGCAATAGAAATACCAAACATGGGCTGGTCTTTCCCCACTCACCAGAGCTGTCCCAAGTTTTAAGTTCCCGACAGCTCTCTCTCTCTATATTTCCCTTGCATTTCCAAAAGAGTCGTTCTCCTTTCTTGGAAACCTTGACGCATTGAACTCCCTGTCTCCACTCTCTCTCTTTCACTCACCATCTCGATCTCTTTGCATTTCTCTCGCCCCCCTCTCTCTCTCTAGAAATGGCAGCTCGTAGTGGAGTCCTTGACGCATTGAACTCCCTGTTTTCACTCTCTCTCTATCTCTATTTCACTCACCCTCTCGATCTCTTTGCATTTCTCTCTCTCTTTAGAAATGGCGTTCGATCTCTTTGCATTTCTCTCTCTTTAGAAACGGCAGCTTGTAGAGCTTTAAGACAACTAATGCATAGCCTAACCAGACTACCGAACCCCAAACCCACCACCATTTACACAAGGAAACCCTCGAAGTTGCCCAAAAACCACCCGATTTCTAGTGAGAAGCAAAAATTCTAGCTTTTTTAATGAAAAAATGGACACGAGCTGTTCGGTACTTCAAATGCTGCTGGACAACTGATGAGTGGGGAAATAAAAACTCCTATCCGTTCCCATTTCTAGAGATAGGGGGCAATTTAGGGAAAAAAAACTGAAAAATGAAGTGAAGGGGGTTGGTACTCGTAACATTGGGCAAATGAATCGCCATACCATAATTAACCCCCACCCCACCCCACCCCACCCCAAAAAAAGCTCCTATGAAATTTGCTCAAAATTGAATTCTTTTTTATTTTTTTTTTGTTTTTATATTATAATTATTGTATTGCACAGCAGAACTCAATAACGTCATGATAAAATTGATTTTATGACGATAGTATTAGGCTTCCCGTAATTATCTTAATAAAAGCGTAACCCAATGGTTAGATATATACGGTATGAAATCGAAATACAAATTTGAATTTGAAAATAAGCATGTCATTTACCTAGTTACCTAAAATTAGCTCTGAAAATTTCAAAGACCGAAACAGAGAGGAGTTGATAATGAATAATTAAAGCTATTAACTTGAAAATAAATTTTCATATTTTTATTTTTATTTGCATTAGTAAATAATATCCATTTTGACACTAATAGAATTTTTAATATATAATTTGAACACATATTAATTAATTTGAACAAGATTCATTTTATAATAAATAATATTTGAGATTAATATATTAAAGTATCCATAATTGTCCGATAAATTTGGGATTGAAAAGATAAACACGATATTTTTTTGTTAACAATAATTTTTACTAAGTTGAACAGTTCGCTCAATTGTTTTAAATCTAATTACAAATGACCCATCCTTCTTTTAATCAAATTCAAATGGTACATCAAAGGGCACATCATTATAGGTCATTAGAATTAGCAGGAGGCAGTTTCTAATTTCACACCATAAAAAAATTGCCAATTTCTAAAAAAATTAATTGTCAACAAGATATCAGATGGTGAAGTGTTGAAAACTTGCTTTATTATTTGAAGATTGAAAAATACTCGAGATTTCAGTGTTAGTAACATGATTTTTCCTTGGGTTTTACAATATTTCTATTGTAAAACATTGGAAATTAAAGACAAAGCTCTAAAACAGTGTTTACAATGTAAGGACACGGTTTCTATGCAGCCAGCCGTCATATTGTAGAAATGCGGGCTTGGAAATGTATATATTTTTTAAATATAATTTGATCTTAATTTTTAGAGAATATTTAATCGTTAACATGGAGGTCATGAATATGGAAAAATGAAATAAAAAATTGAAAATTAGAAATAATAGTTATATTAAAAAACATTTGGACCGTTAGTTACAAGTGTTTTTAGATGGACCACCTATTTACATCCATCTTTAAGATGGAATTTTATACCTCTGGACCGCATATTGTAAAAATGAGATCCAGCCAGCATGAAACAATTTTCCTACAGTATGAAAACTTTGCCTCTTAAGGCGCAAAATTGGAGAGTTCCCTTTCTACCAGTTATGACGTGCATGCAAGAAATAATAATAGCAGGGTTAAAATCACTCTCTTATGTAGATTCATATGTTCATTGGGGTGTGTGTGTGCACTTGTGTTTACAGATGGTAACATAACTTTTACAAGTAATACAATGTACATATATATAAAAAAAGAAAAAAAAGCATACAATAAGACCATGTACCTTTTGAATAAGGTGGTCAGTATATTTTTTCGAACCTTGTGACACACCAATACTACATATTTCACATGGGATGATTATAAGTAATTGTAACCTTTTTATATCAAAATAAATGGTCTCATTGAATACAATCCCAAAAAAATAAAAATAAAAGATCAAAACTCTAAAACAGCGGAAACGCTACAGTTTTTCCTTGTTTAAGTAGGAGAACTGGGTCTCTCTCTTTGTGTGTGTACGTGCGCTATAAGGGATTTGGCATCATCGGTAAGTGGCTTAAGTTTCCAAGGGCTGTGGCATTCAAGGAAAGCCAATTTATAATATTGGTTGTTTCCCTCAACAATTGCAACACTTTGATGGGTGAGAAGGCCTGAGACCCCATGCTTCATGGCTCTAAGCTCTGCTTCATGGCTCTAAGCTCTGCTTCATTAATCTTACACACTAGAAAGGCTCTAAGTTCTGCTTCATTAATCTTACACACTAGAAAGGCTGAGAGAAAATAATGGCCCTGTTTTGATCTCTAAGGACTCAAACAACCTGTTTGCCTTGGTTTCCACAACAGACTTGCATTAAAATCGAGTTTGTCACATAGCATGATAGGGGTTCATAATTGAGATTCTTGCAAATCCTTCTTGCTCTCAATTGAGCCCATATTTGCCCCAAATTTATCAGTAGATATGACTATGAGCCAACACATAGAGGGAAAACATTCATCCCGTAATCCTAGTGTGGGAAGAAAGGGTTTCTACATTTATGAATGGGGTTTGATGAGTTCAAGAGAACTTCATTCCTTGTTACATTTGCATTTAATTGCATTTCATCAATCTAGTGATGCAAAGGGCATCTGAGATGTTTATTTATTTATTTTAAAAATTGATTTTCAAGGATTTGGGTAGATTTTTTTATTATTGTTATTGGGTTTAGATTTTTAGGAATTATTCCATGGGTTTACAATGGAATTTGTTTATTATTTTGGGTAGTGTTCAATTTTTATTTATTAGGATTAACTTAAATTTTTAGATTTCTTCCTCAGTTTTTTATTTTTGTAGTGAACATGGGAGTAGATTAGGTGGTGTTCTACGGGGTCCTACTTTCATGGAGGGAATCAAATGAGTTATATCATTTAAACAAATAAGAATAGGTAGGACATTGGGTCTTGTATGGGATGTGCACGGGTGAGAGAAAATCCTACAAAAAATGATCTAGGAGTGAAAATAAGAAAGTTTTGAAAGGGGATCTAGAGAGAAATGTGGGGGAGAGAGAGAAAAAGAGAGTCTATTTTTGGTTTTTTTTACTTTTTTAAATAGCTTGTATTTAAGGTGGAACTTTCCCCTTAGAAGATTTACTGCTATATTTTTGATAGAGAGTTTTTAATGAATTTAGAAAAGAGAGTTTTTCTTTCCACGATTTGATTTACAGCCACCTTTTGCCCTCTATTATTGATAAATTTTTGTTTGTTTAAGATTTAAAGAAAGCCAGATTTAATTTGCTAGCCTCCTTTTGCATCATCTAGGCTTTAGGTGGGGTCTTCGAGCCAAGTGGTTATCTCTGGATGATCATCAAGTACAATGGAGTTCAGGATACTATCATTTGCTCCCTTTCTGTACCACATTTAGCAAGTCCCTATTTAAAATACGATTTTATAAAAAATGTTTGGCTTTTTGAAATCCGTTAAGAACTCTGAGTTTTTCAAAAGATATTAAAAAAATTGTGTTTTTTTAATGGAAGCACAATAAATCCATATTTTATCTTTTTTCAAAAATACTTTTCAACAAAAGTTATTCCTTATTTATTTATTCATTAACTTAATATTATGATTTTAGTTTAAAGATAATACATTAACAATGGGAGCAAATTAAGAATCTTGATTTAACAAAAAAATTCTATAAAAAATTTCACCATTGAGTTCCTTTAAAAAAAAGTGTACAAAAAAGTTCACCATTGAGTTCCCTTAAAAAACGTGTACAAAAAAATACAAGCAACATATTCTACAAAAAAAGTAATTGAAACAATGATATATATCCAAATAATAGGTAGATTTAGAAGAAGAGTAATCCAATGAAAATTCTTTTTTATCTTTAAACTCATAGCATCCTTATAAAGAGCAGAAGAGAAATTCAATGATACTAAAGATTTATGTGGCTAGCAATTCAGTGTGAGATTCGAATTTGTTTAAGCATTTTGTTGGTTTTTTTATGTATAGAGAAGTTTGATTAATTTCATAGTTTATTTTTTATGTTTTGTTTCATTGGTATATACAACATAGCATTATGGACGGATCACTATTTTACATATTTCGCTCTTTGGAGATGACTCATTGAAGGGCTTGACCCGCAGACTTTGCTCTCCTGAATCCTCCGGGGGTACTTGGGCATTATCCCTAGTACTTTCTTTGTGTACCTAGTAATACCTCCCAAGAGAGGTTATGCCGAAAAGCTACCAAATTCCCGAGAGGTTACCCTTTCTTCTTCTTTCTTGTCTCTCCTTCCTTCTTCCTCCACCTCTCTTTTCTCATCCTTCTCTACTTTGACCATCTACTAGGGGGCTCTTTGGAAGCGACTCGTTGACGGGCTTCACACGCTGAGTGGTGGTGGTTGTAGACAATGATGTTGACAAATGTAAGATATAAATATTAAACTATTGAATAATATCATTATTATGAGAAGTAAGAAAGGAAAAAGGGAAGAGGAATGTCCCCCAATGCGAAAAATGGCTTTCCTAAAAGTTTGCATTTGCTATTTTTTTTTTTTGAATGAGAAATGCCGGATATGAGAAGCTCTGAGGATGTACGTATCCTGGATATGATATCTATATATATATACTCAAACGACCTTAAGCCATCGAAACCTAGATATGGAAATCCCAAATGACCATTAGTGGTCAAATTTCTTAATGTACATAAATGTTGTAAGTTTTTCCTATAATTTTAAGTTAAATTCTAAGTATGACTTGTTTCATAAATTTCTTTAAAAAGGAATTGAATTTAATAATAAAAAAAAGGGGGTTATGTTATCCAAACCTCAAGACATTCCTCAAGCTCCACTTGTATTTACGTACATAACCCCTTTTCTTGGTTTTTCTATTTTATTGTTTGCCAGCATATCAGTTGATTAAATTTCAAAAGAACATTATACCTTTGGAGTCAAAATTATGAATAATTCTTAAAAAAAAGAAGACAATAATGGTATAATTGATGCATAAGATGTATTATTTGTTGGCTGCTATTGGCTAAGCATTGCCTGGCCCATCTGTCTCCTTTATATCTTGTTTTGACCCGTCTTTTATATTTGAACTAGTTACTCAATTCGATCACAATTCGAGGACCTTGGTCAAATTTTGTACAATTGCATTTGCTAGAAGTCCTATACTCTATGATATTTGTGACACGAAAATAATAATGTAGGCCTCATCTACCATTCGCTGTTGATAACAAACTTTTTAATTGGTGCATTTCATCGAAATGTATTTCTCCTTTTTTCAGAAGATTTAAACGTGACACTAGAATCATAATTACTATCATTTATATGAGTTCAACTTAGAATATGAAATCTCATACAAGAATCAAGGAGTTGGTGCATTTGTATGGCAAAAGCATTAGTAGGACAAGATAATATATTAGGGATTTTAGCATCTCATATGTCAAGCAAACCACTAACTATTTGTTTGCTTCTTTGCCACTACTACTTCATTTTTTTTTTGTTTTTATTTTTTATGAGAATGAGTAGAGAGATGGCCCTTATGCGTAGTCGGAATTGAGCTTAAGACATAGCATTGTAAATTGTTAAGAGCAAACCAATTAAGCCCAGGCTCTTTTCCTAATGCTTAGGTTGGTTGAATAAGATATGAACCTGTACTTTTTCTTTTTCCCTGTTTGCATGCCTATCTGATTTTCTAAAAAGAAGGTTGAATTACAACTTTACACAACTACAACCTAAATATCAAGATGCATAAGACAAGAATATGGCATGGCCTCATGGACAAAGACATAGAAAATAAGGGAATTAGGAAAAGTAGTATTGTTGCATCATAATTGAATCAACACCACTGAAACCCCGAGTAAGATTTAATTGAAGTTGTCGTCTACAGAACTTTGTAAAGTAGAACGATTTCATGTACTTGTGTAAGGGTTTCACAGATATGAGTATCTTCCATTGATTTTTAGCCTACTAGATTTCTATTTTTGATCAGAAAGGCCTTGGTAGAACAAAGATTTTCCTACAAAGGTTTTCCTTTTCTATCAGACAGGTTTAGGTACTATAGACAGTTTACTTCATGAATGGTCATAAAAAAGTTTTAAAAAAAGAGGCTGACATGACAATAGAAATGTGAAAAATGATCCTAAATAATGCCAAACAAATTAATCCAAAGTTTGTTCTCTCTCTCTTTCTCTCTCTCGTGTTACGATGACCCTACATTGATCTATTTTAGAATGGATCCTAGGTAATAGGCATGGCCTTAGTCACATTTTTTAAAGTAATTTTGGAAATGAAAAATATTATATTGAAAATAGAAAATTCATCATAGCACTCCTAAAATATCAATTATTGAACATTTCATCAATTCAACAAAGTACACCAAAATGTCAATTATTCTCACTTATGATTATATGAAATTTGATGGGTTTCTAAAATTAAATAAAGATAAATAAGTATAATGTTAAATACTTCATATCTTGTGTTTTTTTTGATAAATTTCCATGGAAATGTAGTAATTGAAAAAAACTTTTACACACTAACTAGCCATCGCGGTCACGCTCTAAGTATAGTTTCGGATAAGATCAACATAAAATCGAATTAAATGCATTTGGGTGGACTCCACTCTCACATATGTTTAATTACCTTTATCATCTCCTCATGGTTTTAAAAAATTATGGAATATTTATGCTTTGGATTCGCATTAGCGTGCATTGTAATAGCATAATTTTCTTTCAAAATTTACCCAAGAGTAGTTGATAACGTAGATACAATGTATGCAATTAAAAGGCACCACCATGGAGATGTTTCGAGAGTGTTCTATTGTTGGTTAAGCCGAGGTACCCCTTACTAAGCACGTACAGGTGTTGGCACTAAGTAAAGGATTTTTTGAACTTAAGTGTTTTAAAAATGGTATTTAAAAACCCACACTTATAAAGTTAATCCAAACCATATTAACATGTTAATGGGCCAATTATTTTTGTGTTGAATTTATCAAGTGTTTTACTCGAATTGTGAAATTTTGATTACTTTAGTAAGTGCAAAATGGTACATATGTCGATATTTTGCTGCTCTAAAATCACCATTAGAGAACTTTAATCCTATAGTCATGTGAAAAGTCAGTCATCCTATTTTTTCGCTTTTTACTGTGTGGTTTCTTAAAATTGCAGCTTCTTTTTTAGGTGATGTTATAGTAATCCATGGAGTTTTTGCTATTGTATTTGAAATAAATATGCTAATTGTAAACCAAAGATAATTTTAATTACAAGTGCCAGTATAACTTCCTTCAACCCTTACCAAACAGCTGGAAAATGTGAACTTATGTTGCAAACGTCATTTGAAGACTTATCACCAAGAATAAGATGATATGAAAAAAAAGGTTTCTAAATGTTTATTTATATCTAATTTGTAACATTTGGAAAACATTGTTTTCAAGCGTGCATAAATTTAAATACTTAATTTTGTAAATAAAGATCCGGATATTTCTATGCCTGTTATAGTTTTCCATAATCAAAGAATGAAATATTAGATGTAGATCCTTATAATACAAATGAGAAGAGACATAAAGGTCACAATTCTAGATATCTAAGTAGACAATGTCAATTTTGTTATGTCTCAAATTTAAAATTAAAAAAATGTCAAAAAAAAAAATAGCACAAAGCGTGTGGGGGTTTAGTAGGACCAGGAAGCAAATGTCATCTCTCTCTCTTTCTTTCTCATAGGACTCTCTCTGTCTCTTGACACGAGACCTTGGAAGGAGATGGTGAAGTAAAAAGGTCTCGCTCTATCAACCTTCAGTACCATTTACTTTCTTGCCTTAGGTGGTTGACAATAATGGATGTCCTATGTATGAATTTTCTCTCTTCTAGTTCTTGGCTTATGGGGCTTTCAAGAAACACTTGTTTCTCTTTCTTGTTCGCTGTTTTGAGAGAGAGTGAAGGGTAGAGATAGAGATAGAGATGTAATTAACAAGTATAGCAAAGAGCACTGCAACGATTCCTATGGGCAGTCCGACACGTTGAAGAAGACCCCTATTAATAGTTATGGCAAGCCAAGCACCCCGACTTAGGCTGCATATGTTACCCCACAAGATTCCGCTCTTTCCCTATAAATTCACTACTCGCTCCCCTTCTCCTCCCGCCAATAAACCCTAACTCGTCTATCTCTTTCTACCCTAGGTATGTGTTTACCATACCACTCCTTTTCACTTGCCCCATGAAAATTATCTGATTTTTTTCATTTAAATTTAACATTGTTGAGGTAAGGCTCGGATGATGATGATGGTGATTTTAGCCTAGTATTAGCTTTTTCCACTCACTCAGTAGAGATATGATGAATACTTATTCATTTCATGTCTTTCTTTCTATTTGATTCAAGTGTTTAATTTACTTTTACTTCTTTGTTACATAGAGAAGAATGGAGCAAGAGATTGGAGATGCAGCGCACTTGCTACGCTCCTCTTCTCTTTTTTTGCAGGACCCTGAAGAGAAGTCTAGTTACAAGAAGGTGCCTCTGAAGTGCCCTCGATGTGACTCTTTCGACACAAAGTTCTGGTACTACAATAACTACAGCATATTGCAGCCTCGCCACTACTGTAGGACGTGCTGCCGCTCCTGGACCAATGGTGGCACCCTCCGCAATGTCCCGGTTGGCAGCAGCAGCCGCAAAAGGAACAAACCCGCTGAAATGACAATGAATACGACCTCTGCTCAACTCGAAACCATTTTGAGCCAACCGGCTCCAACCACATATTCGATTGCACCCCCTGCCGGGTTTGGTTCTAGCTTCTATTCTTTTGAACAGGGCAACGGCTATGATGGAACCAGTGATCAGGGCATGCTGCCACAACAATTTATGGGCTCAGAGTCGCAGAGCCATGCAATGAACTTTGTCGGCCAGTTCGGTTCCGGTTTTGCTGAGCAGGGTTTACCTCAGCTTGGTGCTGGCCTCGATGGGATGATGCAGTATGAGCCCACAAGTGGGTGGCGCGGTGAAAGAATGCCTGCTTGGTTTGATGAAGGGGTGATAGAGAAAGGGCCGAGTCCCGATTCTGGAAGCCTTACAATGCCTCTTCCAGTGACCCATTACTTCACATACCCTTGAAGCTGTATAAATCCGAATATATGGATTATTTAAGCATAAAGTTGCTTTCCAAATAAATGAAATGGGTTGAATAAATGATACTTTTGTGATTTTCTGGCTACCACAAATTAAGGAGTTGTTTGCGCGCCATGAAAACGATTTCTCCTGTTCTAAGCTTCTTTCCTTCTATGTTTTGTGATATTATGCGCACTTATGCTAAGAAACTGTTTCTAATTTATGCAATTCATCCCAGTTAAAAGTTGGAATCCCATTATATATGATGGGAAATTTAGGTTATAAGGAGCCTTGAAGTATCTAAAGGGGATTGTGGGAGTGAAAGCTGATTTTCAGAATGGTTTATATGCCCGTACCATGCCTACCTTATGTACATGTACTTCATGTTTAATTTTAATTATGAAATTTAAATTTTAAAAATTGTGGTGATTGAGCATATCTATAATACTTGAAAATCTAGAAAATAGATGCTTTAGATAAGTTGTTCAAAGATGTCCTTTTTGAGAACTTGAAATTCCTTTTTTTTTTTTTTCCTTTTTTCACATTTGTGCATCTCTTGGTCGAGATCAATTGGAAGATTTACCAACTTTAGAATACTTTTTTCTACTTAATTTTTGAGGTGCAACTTATTTGTATAGTACAAGGTTGCAACTATTTATAAATTATTTCTTCTATCAAATGCACCCTTGGGTTATAAAACATTTTGATGGCAATTAACTTCGATAAATTGAAGAGCGAATTACATACAAACCTTCTTTGGGGGTGGGGGTCAATGCCCATATGGGGTGTCATTTTCCCTATATTACAAGCACCATACCCTTTATCCTTCCGGCTTCTTCTTCTTGTTTTTTGTTTTTTGCTTTTTTATTTTATTTTTTTTATGTTGCCTCCATGTCCGGCAACAGAAATATTGGACAGGAGCTATTTTTTTTTTTTTTCTTCTCTGTGTTGCCTCCCTGTCCGAAAATGAAAATACGACAAGGGGCTATTTTTTTTTTCCCTTATATTGCCTCCCTGTCCGGCTATAAAAATGCTGGATATGAGCTATTTTGTTTTCCCCTATGTTGTCCCTGTGTCCGACAATGGAAATACTGAACATGGGCTTGTCTTTTCCCACCACAACTGTCTGGCTTTTTTAAGTACGAGATAGCTCTCTCTCTCTCTACATTTCCCTCCATTTCCAAAAGAGCCGCTCTCCGTTTTTGGAGTCCTTAGTGCATTGAACTCCCTGTCTCCACTCTCTTTCAATCACTCTCTCTCTCTCATTGACCCTCTCGATCTCTTTGCATTTTTCTCGCCTCTCTCTCTCTAGAAATGACAGCTTATAGTAGAGTGCTTGATGCATTGAACTCCCTGTCTCCACTCTCTTTCTCACTCCCACTCACCCTCTCGATCTCTTTGCATTTCTCTCGCCTCTCTCTCTCTTGCTCATGGAGAAGATAAGGAAGATCAACGGCCGCAATGGGCACCACCTTGAAACTTTAGCTCCCTTAGCCTTTGATCCTATGTGAGTCAGGGTCATGGTGAAAGACATGCGAAAAGCTGGTTGAGATAAGGGCTTTTTCAAAAATAGAGGACGCGAGTTGTCCAGCACTTCAAACGCAAACCGCTCTAGTGAGGGAAGAAAGATCGACTCCTATTTGGTGTTTCCATTGCCGTAATGGGAGGCAACTTAGAGAAAAAAACCACAGGGTTGATGCTCGTAATATTGGGTAAATGTCCATACGGTAATTAAACCCCCAAAGAAGGTAATTTTCTCTAAATTGAATTATCGTTGTTTCATTATAATTATTGTATTGCAAAAATGACTCAATAACGTTTCGAGAAAATTGATTTTATGACAATATTTTCCTAATAAAAGCGTTACCCAATGGTTAGATGCATGTGATCTGAAATCCAAATAGAAATTTGAATTTGAAAAGAAGCATGTCATTTACCTAGTTATCTAAAATTAACTCTGAAAATTTCAAAAAGCTGAGTAAATTATAAAGAGTTGATAGTGAACAATTATTAAAGCTATTAAATTGAAAATAAATTTTGATATTTTTATTTTTATTTATATTAGTAAATGATATCGATTTTGACAGTTATAGAATTTTTAATATACAATTTGAACACATATTAATTAATTTGGACAAAATTCATTTTATAATAAATAATATTTGAGATTAATATATTGAAGTATCGATACTTGTCCAATATATTTCCGATTGAAACTGGTGAGCAGGATTTTTTTTTGTTAACAAGAATTTTTTAAATCTAATTACAAATACTACATCAAAGGGCACATCATGATAGGTCATTACTTTTTGAAAATTATTGTAGGAGTAAAATTTTAAGTTGTTGATCCCTCGGTGTGATGTACTTCCCATTTGCAAAAGTCCTAGCGACATCAAAGTAAGAATTAGAAAATTGCCATTTTCTAAAACTGTAATTGTCAACAAGATATCAAATGCTGAGGTATTAAAAACTTGCTTTATTATTTGGAGATTAGGGAAATACTCGAGAGTTCAGTATTAGTAACATAATTTTGCCTTGGGTTTTACAATATTTATTAATAAAACAGCTCCGTAATAGTGTTTACATTGTAATGAGAATTTTGCCACTTACGGAGCAAAATTGGAAGTTAACCTTCTACCAGGTATGAGATACGTGCAAGAAAGAATTATAGCGGGTTAAAATCACTCTCTTTTAGGGAACGTTTGGTTTGGTTTGGTTTGGTCGGTGCATAAAGGTATGTTTGATAAGCGGAAGTTTTTGGAAATCGAAGTTAAATGTCCCACTTCTAAAGTGGAAGGGCGACCTTCCATGCAGCTTTTTTTTAGTGCTAAAATGAGTTCATTTTTGGAAGACCTCTCTTCCATAAAAAAATGATGGAAGCGCAGTCTGCCATAATTTATGGGAGAGTCCCTTCTAGTCCCAAGAACTCCATGTGTCAAATACACCCTAAATATTTGGGAAAATATCCCCGTACTCCTTATTTTTGGTTTTCATATCTCAATAGACCAAAGGATTTAAAATATATCTCTTAACCCCGTGACTAACTTTACTCACTTTTAACTATTTTTTTAGCCTTAACAAATATAAAAAAGACATGTTCATTCTAAACCCTTCCTATTTTTACGTGATAATATTCCCTCCCAAATTTATCTTTTTCTCTTGCTTCCTTGAGATTTTCCCAAACCCCTTTCGTCTCTCTGTATTTTTCCCCACTTTTTTTGTCTAGGTCTCTCGCTCTCTCTACCTCGTGTTTCCCAAAATCCTCTCTCATTTTGGGTTAAAAAAACAGGCACAATCTACATATAGTTAATTATCTAGGTGAATAATATCCAACTAATCAATAGCAAAAATCCACAGAAATCAAGCAAATATATAAAGAAAAATAAACTATGGAGAGAGAGTGGGAAAATAGGGAGAGAGAAAGGGTTTGGGAAAACTTGGAGAGAAAAATTTAGGGGAAAATCATGTGAAGAGAGAGAAATGATGGTGTTTAGAAATGATATGTCTTTATTATATTTGTTTGGGGCAAATAAATAGGTTTATAGGGGATAAAGTTAGCTTAGGGGGTTAAAAAATACAAGACTTAGAATTTCTATAACCCAAGATATGTTTTGAAACCTTGGGTCTATTGAGATATAAAACTTAAAATTGGAGAGTATGGAGATATTTTCTCAAGAAAAATTTACATGAGTAAATAGTTTGCAAGAAAAACTAATGCAAATTTTTTTCACTATGTATTAACACATTTAAAAATCACTGTGTAATGAATTACATATGTTTGGTATCTAGATTTACTTTGTAAATATATTAAATCTATACATGTAATATTTAAATAGTATATATTAAATATCATTTTAATATTATTTTAATATTAAATAGTAAATATTATATAGTAAATATCTATTACATAAATGGAATATATTATATAAAAAATATATCATATATTATTTTAATATAAAAATAAGATGTTATATAATATATACTCAAAAGTGAATAGTGGGCCCACGTGTGAAAATAAAATCACGAGGATTATTTCCCCACCTCAAGAGGTGAGGTTTTGTTTTACCATGACCATTTCAGGGTAAATTTTTTTACCATGGTATTTATTTGCATTTGCATATGCATTACGCAGCAAACAAATGTATGAAATGCATTTTTTATGTGAAAATATTTATTGAAAAACATTTACGCACGTACCAAACATGCCCTTATAGATTCATATATTCATTGGTGCATGTGTGTGTGTGTGTGTGTGCATATATATATATATATATATATAAGATTTCTTTTATGAATGGTAACATAATGTTTACTTGTAATACAATCTACATATTCGGAGATCGGTTGCATGGAGATGCAGCAAAATGCTTATTCCAAACACATCCATTGCAGCCATGCTGAAGACCTGGATCGCCTTAAGATTCAAATCATAAGATCTATTGAACATTTGGCTATATATAAAAGATTTCTTCTATGAATGGTAACATAATGTTTACTTGTAAGACAATCTACATATTCGGAGATCGATTGCATAGAGATGCAGCAAAATGCTTATTCCAGACACATCCATTGCACCCATGCTGAAGACCTGGATCGCCTTTAGATTCAAATCAAAAGATTTATTGAACATTTGGCTATCCTTATTCTTCACAATAGTTTGGATGATATGAAAAGATTAAAATCATCGAGTATTTCAGGGGAAGGTGTCTAAATGGAAACACTTGCTCAAGCAAATTACCTCTCATGTAAGAGAGATGGCAGATGCTAAAGCTTATCAGATTGAGCAATTGTTGACAACCTCCATATTACATGGAATCTCCAAAAAATAAGCACCCCATACAAGTGACATAGTATTTTTCTCATCAAAATCATTTCAAATTGAATGTTTCAAAATCCTGGGCTTTCAGGAGGAGGCGGTGTTATTAGAAGTGATGATGGCTCCTTCATTGCAGCATTTGGCAATCCATTGGGAATAGCATCAAATAATTATGCAAAGTTTCATTCGTTATAAGCAGGCCTAGGCCTAGCCATCCAGTTAAATTGTTTCCCTGTAGATTGAGATTGATTCCTCATTGTTGGTCAATGTAATGATTGATGCAAAGCTCCATGAGAGCTCAATATTGTTGCAACTAACTGTCATAAAAAGCTTTCAGGTCATGTTTGGTCCATAGTCCATATTTATCGTGAGGGTAATATGGTTGCTGATATTTTTTCCAAGAAGGCCACAACTTTGTTAGATACTACTGACGATCTAGACCACTAGATTTTTTTTCTCTCGTATTACTTCATGATGTGGCACAACTGCCCTATTATAGAGATGTAAATTTATGAGTTGTATTTTCTTTCTTATTATTAAATAAAATGCCGGTAGGGGACCTTCTCCCCAACTACTTACCAAAAAAAATGATCTACAACAAGGGATGCACATATAAAAAAAAGATAAAAGATCAAAACTCTAAAACAAAAATAATAAGAAGAAAAATAAAAGCCATAGAAGAAGAGAGAGAAGAGAGGAAGGGGAGAGGTAAAGAGGAAAGAGAGGAGGGAGAATAAAGAAGTTCAAAGGAAATAGAAGAATGGATGAAAATAGAAGGGGACATAGGAAAAGGTAAGTGGAATCGGGAAAGAAATGGAGCCCAGGCGAAAAATGAGGCCGAAGAAGGGGAGAGGAAATGATTAGGAAGCACCAAACAAAAGGAGAATAAAAGAAGATGCACTGGCCTACACAATCATTCAATCTAAGTTGGGTAGCTACTCAGCACTGGTTGAGTTTACTCGAACTTATGGGTTATCATGATATAATTTGGGGTCATTTGTATCACCTTCTGATCAGCAGTGACATTCATTTTAATGTTTATATGGGAGAACTATGCCTCTCTCTCTCTGTCTTTCTTTCTTTCTCTCTCTCTCTCTCTCTCTCTCTCTTTCTCCGCTATAAGGGATCTAGCTTCATCAGTAAGTGACTTAAGTTTCCAAGGGGCTGCAGCATTCAAGAAAAACCAATTTATCACTTGGTTGTGTCACCCTCAAAACTTGCACAACTCTGATGGGTGAGAAGGCATGAGACACTATGCTTCATGGCCCTAAGTTTTCCTTCATTAATCGTACACACTAGGAAGGCCTTGACAGATAATAATTGCCCTGTTTTGATCTCTAATGACTCGAACAATACCTGCTGGCCTTGTGTTATGTTTGGTGATCACTGTATTCATATTTTTTTAAAAAAGATTAAGGATATTATTGTGAAAAGAAAAATGGACTTCACTCAGAAACTAGAAAGTGATATCTATAAAAGAGAATAAATGAAGACATAATCCCCATCATTTCGAGGTTGACTCTTTTGACATTATGGAAATGGATCTCCAAAGAGGAGATGGTTCTCCAAGAGAGAGATACATGGTCTCTTAGATAGAGGTTGTATTCCTATGAGATTTTGGATTACTTTAGTTTCCACTTCTATAGAGAGAAAGTCTCTTGGTGCTTTTGAGTCTATCTTGTCAGTAATGGTATTGTAGTGGAAAAAAGGTATTGATCGATGGTGTTGCTCGGACGGGAGAGTGAGTTTAGAAGAGAAGATCGGTGATAGTTTTTTACTGTTTAGAGAGAGGTAAATCTCTTGTAACCCAAAATTGTAATTTTCATTTTGATAGTGGATTTCTAGTTGCCGAGGCCGTGGATGTAGCCCTACGGGGTGAACCACGTAAATCGTGTATTGTTGTGGTTTTCTTTTTTTTATGTTTTGCTTTATTCCTTGTACTCAATTTATAGTTGTATTCATTTACTTCGTATTTAATTAATCATGCACACAATCTTGGGTGCGATTATGGTATTTGGGATTCCCGATTACGCGAGCAATGGGTTCCTGAAAATCTTACAATTGATATCAAAGCACAAAATGTGTACGGAGCCACAACTCTTATTAAGAAAAAGATGAATGACTAAGTTGATGGATGCATGGTTTGAGTTGGAAAAACATGAATGCAAAGTGTTTGTAATGGAGGCAAGTGAGAAAAAATAAAAAAATATGTTCAATGAAGGTTGCAGGCAATTATGAGGATTTTTCTATCAAGATGGATTTTGCTATCAAAGTGGAGGTTGTTGAGTTTGGTGATAGCCAACTCACTGTGCCCATATTTTCTTCTAAAAGATTAAGGGTATTATTGTGAAAAGAAAATATAATTTATTGAGAAACAAGAAAGTGATATCTTAAAAAAGAGTCATTGAAGATGTAATACCCATCCTTTAGAGAGTCACTCCTTTGAAGGTTATGAGAATGGATCTCCAAATAGGAGATGGGTCTCCAAGAGAGAGAGACGTGGTCTCTTAGATAGAGGCGGTATTTCCATAAAGTTTTGGGTTGATTTAATTTCCACTTCTAGAGATAGAAAGTCTCTTGGTGCTCTTGAAGTTAGAAGGTATTGATCGATAGTATTGTTCGATCGGGAGAGTGAGTTTAGAAAGAAAGATTGGTGATGGTTTTTTACCGATGTTTAAAGAGAGGTATATTTTTTTGTAATCCAAAACTGTAATTTTCATTGTGACAGTGGATTTCTAATTGTCGAGGCCGTGGATGTAGCCCTACGGGTGAACTACGTAAGTCATTTGTTATGGTGTGCTTTTATATGTTTTGCTTTATTTCTCGCACTTGATTTATAGTTTATTCATCTACTTTGCATTAAACCAATCATGTACATGATCTTGAGAGGGATCCAGGTATTTAAGATTCCTGATTCTTGAGAACCCTACACCTTGGTTCCATAACACACTTACATCAAAATTGAGTTTGTCACATAGCAGGGTAAGGGTCCATAATTGAGATTTTTACATCATTCTTGTTTTCAATTGAGCCCATGTTTGTCCCAAATTTAGCAGTAAATATGATTATGATTCAACTTCATTATATTAAAATAGCTTGAGAAGCCAACGCACAAAGGGAGAACATTTATCCCTTAATCTATGTAATCGGAAGAAAGAGTTTCTACATTTGTGAATGGGTTCAGGAGGAGTTCCAGAGGATTTCATTCTCTGTGACATTTGCATTTAATTGATTAACAGATCCAAACAGTTCTGATTCGGCCTTGAAGCATATTAAAGTCTTTGAAAGAAAATCTATAAAGAGATGGAAAATATCAACACTAAAGGGGCATATAAAGGCCTTATACCTAGATATATGCAGGATGTTGTCCATGTTCGTTCTCTCACCGATCTAGGCTTTAGGTGGGTCTTCTGAGATCTTATAAAAAACCTAGTGGTTCCAACCACTGTTCTCATAAAATGTTTATATAAGACAAACTTCATTTTGATTTAAATTCAAACAAACCCCCAATGGTTGCAATGAGAGTGCTTTTTAAATCGAAATCATCCTGAAGTTTGAATTTGATAAAACTAATAGGAGTTGTCCTGATTCCATGTGAGAGAATCAAGGTCTGGATGGCTCTATGCAGTCATCAATTATGTTAAACCAGAGTGTAAGAGAGCATGTATGGCTCTAACCAATGTCGCAATTGACACTAAATCTTTGTAAACTAAGATTTTGCATAACAATAGAGGATACAAATGTAAATCCAACAGTCCAATTCTCACCTTAATTAGATTAATGTTGAGGGAGATATGCCCCATTGATTTTAACCCATATTTGTTACTAACTTCTTACAACAGATGAGTCCATTTTGTGCCCAATAACATTCATCTCAGGGGATTATACACATTTGAAAGTTTGAGATCAGTCCATTTTGGGCCTCACATAGAGAATTATGAGGAATTCCTCCATATTTTGGGAGATGTCACAAATTTGCATAGTTCTATAACTACCATTGTAAGTTTAACCGCTTTTAAATGGAAGATCCATGAAGTGCCGCCCCTCCCATGTTTGATCGGGAACCGACTCATGAATCTAATGGTCGGAGGTCACCCTAATTGAGAGATATCTTGATTTTAGTGATTGGAGGTCACCCTGGTTGATGAATATTTTCCTTGTAGCCGATGGTTATAAGCCTTTTAAGCGGTAAAATCATCTATAGATGAGCTAAAGCATTAGTAAGACAGTTATTATGCCTCACATATAATTTTCCAAAAGTTCTGGACCATTCCCCAAGTATCATGAGGAGACCGTTGGTCAGGACATATTTTGGCGACACTGAATTAGGAGATATATCAGATGATGTCCAAATTGCACATAATTTGGATAAGAAGCATATAAGGCCATGTTATACATATCTACAAATTCCATATCATTTTGATATGATTTGGTGAGGTTCACATGGACCAGCTATTAGAGCCCTTCTTGACGCATGGTGATTTACAAGACATATCAAGTTATATCCAAACTTCTTTCATATCTTGTGGGGAGGGATATATGGGCATGAGTATAAAGCCCAAAAGTTTGGTCGCAGATTGAGACCTTTTAATGGTCTTTGGAAAGGGCCTTTCATTAAGTAAGATGACTGGGTGTCACAACTTGTAGGGAATATCAGGGCCCTGAATGGCAAGTCGCATCCATGTCATAATTCATTTGTGATGCTTGAATTATTTCAAGAATATCTCATGAGATTGTGACCATCAACATCAGACCTACTGCCCCTCAAACCCATATATGTCGATTGCCATTGTCCTTATCATCTTTGTGTTTCCCACCATTCACTTGTCCTTAGTTTCCTATCCTTTGAATGTTTTTCGGCTCTTAGATCTTGGTTCAGAAAAAACACACCCAATAGCCACTTCCTGATATTTAAAATCAGGTCTTCTTTGGATACCCTTTATATTCCTTCCTTGCCAATGCCTAAATATCAATCACTTCCGGAATCCGCCATTTAATTGTTCCTAAGTCCTTTCTATTTCTCTCTTTCTAGTTAACCAAGATCGATGTAGTTAAAACTAATCTCCAAAAACTGATCCATCTTTTTCATTTTGCTTTTCCTTTTTTTTTTTAATAATGGTGGGTTGCTCCATTGTAGAAGGAGATCTTTAATGGAGCTAGGCATGACCAATTGAATTCGAAGGAGTTAAAAAGACAAGTCCATAGGGGATATACAAACATGCACTACAATAGTGTGGGAGTTAGAATCTTCTATCATTTTTGCACATCACATAGTAATTAATGAGAATTATTCCACTTTCCAATGATAGATCCACTATTGGGAGTTTATTTTGAATTGCAATTCGTAAGAAAGCATGGGTTCTATAATGGACTCGCAACTTCTAGCTTTGTTTGTACCAGCTCAATAGCAATTTGTTTTATGCATGTGAAGTTTACACATAGATTTAACTGTGTAGACTCCCTTTCAGTTTAACTCCCAAATGTATCCATCTGCCTTGGTTTGATTAAGAAAAGGAGTGAAAAATTTCCCTTAACAATATGAATTAATTTGTTATTATGTCAAGAATCCTTCCTGTCTTGACCTTGATATCCTATTGCTCTACTCTGCATGAATGTGACACCACTTCTTAGACTTGACATTAGGCTTCTGTGCTTTGCTATATATTTCTGGGAGCATCTTTCCACACCATTTGTCCCCTTGGAACTAGGTTTCTACTCCATGTGGATTTAAGATCGACAAACCTCTAGTGGATGCCTTGAATCCCAAAAGTAGGCCCCTCTAACTTAATGACTGAACATCAAATTGAAAGACTCTGCCACCATAGCGAACAAAAAGGGAGACACGTATCCCTTTTACTAATTCCTTTTGAGCCTTGGAAATGGCCTCAACCTCTCCTTTTATTAGCACTATAACGAGCATTGGAAAAATCCCCTTATCTTTCTCATCCCTGTCTTGGAAACCCATTTTGCTTTAGATCTAAATCAAATAATCCCAATCAACTCCATCGAATGCCTTTTGGAAATCTAGCTTACATAAATTTCAGTATTGCCTATAATTTCTGTGATTTGAATGCTTCTTGTTCAATCAGCATACTATCCATAATTGTCAGTCCTCGGCAAAAACTGGTTGAGGACCTAAGATTTCTCTATCTAGAACCATTATAAGTTTGCTTGAGAAAATCGTTAAACTAATATAATTCAACAGACTGATGGAGCTTATGTCATTGAGGGTGGATTGTTTGCTACCATGGAACCAAAGCTCTAAAAGTAGAATTATCTACTCTATTGACCTCACCCATATTGTAAAACTCCTCAACAACTTTCATCATGTCGTTTTGTGTGACATCCCAGTTGACATGGACGAATTCCAAAAAGAAAGCCATCTGGATATAGAGCCTTTTCGCTTAGAAGCGAGAAGACTGCATCCTTTATTTATATTAGAGAGAAAGGAGCTTCAATATCAAGTTTCTGAACTTCACTCTTTTTAAAGGGAATTCTGACATTAAATCTTACTCTAGCTTTGAATGCCTCTCTAAAATGATCCAAAATTGCTATTCTAATTCCAAGTTGTTTTCATTATTGGCACCTTAGACCTGCTATCCTTCTAAACTATTGCCTCACCTTATGTAGTTTGCTGAACATGGAAATTTTTTTTGCCTCGATCCCCTTCTTTTATCAATTTTGACCTAGATCTCTGGATCCAGAGCAACTCCTCCTTTTTCAACCACCCATCTAATTTTAATTTTAGTGTTGTTCTAGGGGGCATTTGTTCTTCAATGAGGCTATTTTTTATCTTGTTCTGATATGTCTTGAACCTATAGTTACTGGTCTATTTGGGTAAATATTTGTTGTGATTCCTCTAAAAACCTCTCTTTTTTTTGGCAGTTTTTTAGCAAATCTAAAGCCTTTCTAACCTTGGGTTTCTACATTTTTTAATACACGTCTTGGCAGTTGTTTCATAGCCTCTTCAACCAAGCCAATACGAATTAGACAAGGCCCAAATATATCACAGTCTATTCCAGAAGTAAAGTCATGTAATCTAAAGCTAGCTTTGACATCACCTTTGCATTTGAATTCAGATAAATTGCTTCCCATTTTGTGGAAAATAAACCTTGTTAATTTTTGCATTGAAGCGGTTTGAAACTAAAAATTTGATTATGTGTATTTCTTTGCCTATCATATGGAAGGCTATTCGGTTGTAGTTTTGAATTTCCTCATCGTGGTAGAGTTTCTGGTCTATGCATTTGATTTAGGCCATCGAATTAAGCTATAATCAACCATTCCAACACAAAGAAAATTGAAATTGTAAAAAAACGAAGAAGATAATTCATTAAAATTTCTTTTATTTGATGCTCAGTAAGCCCATAAAAATAATATAAGTTCCATTTTGTGTCCTCTAGTTGGCCATTATACTGCACCGATAAGAACAAAAGATAAAAGAGCAAGATCCCATCAAAAAGTTTGGCTCCAATATAGAAACTACCATATGAATATGTAGAGGGAAGCAATAGGAATTTCATAGGCCTTCTACCCAGGGCTTTGTTTCTTATAGAAGAACTATTTGCAGATTCTTTTTATCATTCTTGCTAAAATGTGTCTTCTCCTCTTGCTTCTAATACCCTTGACATTCCACAACAGGATATTCATTTTGTTCGGAATGTGAACATTCCTCTAGTGTGTGTGAGTAGGGTAGGGGGGCTCAACTCTTAGCAACTCTGTCCCGTTTCCCAACCTTCTCTTCTTGCTAAGTGTAGATGCTAACGCAGAGAGGGCTTCTACTGTTATGTTAACCTATTCTTCAAAACTCAACCTATTCTTCAAAGCATGCACCCATCACCTCTAACATTATTGCGACCTCTTCCCTCACTTCTTCATACCTTTTCCTGTCCTCAACCCTTCTCTTCTCCTCATGAGACTCGTCCTTGATCGTCCTCTCCTCACCTCAAAACTCATCCTTCACTTCCTCCTCCCTCCTTCCACCTCTTCCCTTCTCTCCTCTTCCGAAATATCTAGGAATCTACCCTTAAGAGAGCTTAGCATACTGAATCCTCCTCCTCATACTATGAATTCTTTAGTTACACTACCCAGTAATTGATTTCTTTAGTGGTAGTGATGAAAATTGCCAAGTGATGGTACATGCGGATTCCTTAGGGAGGTCAAGGTTCTTTCTCCTAAGCAACATGCCACTTGATCATACTTCTGAGAGTTGATAGAAAATGAATTAAAAAGAGGTAGAGAGAGATTGCATACATGGTGGGATTTCTTTTCTCCCCTCCACTATAGTGGCAGCATGAGAGGACCAACCTTGAGGTACTCATTGATGCCTGCCTTATCACCCCATTACAAAATTTAATTCTATTGACCATTGAGGGTGGTAATTGATTTAGTAAAAGAACTTGCTTAGGTCATTAACTGGGATCTCCATAACATTTGAAATGGCAAAACAAAGATGACAGGATTGTCAAACCTGTACTCTATCCTCTGTGGCATCCTCAGTGGAGTAGGTGTGGCATATAATTTACTTGTCATTCAATCTCTTTCTCTCCGCTGCTCAAGTAAGCTCTTTATTGTGGAGAAGGAATTTTATATTCTCCATTTCTTCCTTTTGCTTTTTCATATCTATCAACCCTCATTCCCTCCTATAGAGGAGATTATGCTTTTTTTCTCCTGCTTCAAGCTTTAAATTCAGATACTTCATTGGTGGCACACATTTGAGATTGCCAGCACCATCCTTAACATTTTTTTCAGGATGCAAGGATGTTCATCGTCCTTGGGTCTATCGAAATTAAGAAGAAAATTTGTCCATCATTCCTGTGATTTTGTGAAATGACATTGTTTGAGGTCATTTTCCATCACTTGTATCCCCGTTGTAAATAAAGAGAGCAGTTCACGACCTAGGTCCACAGGTACCAAAATGCCTGTGGACTATGGAAGCCCTAGGTCAATAAGCCCTGATCCAGAAGTGAAATTTCTAACAGTCTCAGAATGGCTCAAGAAAATTCAAGATCGTTCCTAAGAGTCTCCTAAAAATACCTGCCAAGTTTTGTCGCAATCAGATGAGTTTTAGGCAGCGCAAACATCAAAATAGTTTCGAGAAATACTGCCTCTTTCATACTGAAAATCGACTATAAACTACAACACAATTATTAGAGCATCAAATGGCCTCCAGACCAACACCATTGGGTTCAGAATGTTTGAAAACCCCCGAGTATCAATTTTAGGCGTATTCCGCAGCTTTCAGAGCAAGTTATGGCCACATTACCCAAATGGATAGGTTATACACTATTACGGTGCACCCTCAGTGAACAAGTTTTATTTAATGGAAACGGTACATCACAATTTCGAGGGTAAAATTTTCATGGCCATATCTCCTTCATCTCAGATCAGATCGAGCCCAAATTTTGGGAGCATGTTCGTCTCATCGACCCGGTCAATTTGATATGTGGCACACATGATAATACTGCCCGAGCCAAAAGTAATCAAAGAGAGAAGTTTGCCGGAAAACTTCCAAAAATAGCAGAAAATTTTCAACAATGTGTTTCCTCGATCAAGTGGCCACATCACTACCTCAAACCAGACTCGTTACGAGCACAAGGTCAGAGGCTTCATCTGAGCCAAACCTCGCACGTGATGGACGATCAGATTTGATGCACGATGAGTCCGAAGTTGCTGCAATTCCGGCCACCAGAATCCCAACTCTGGGTATAGTTTTCCAATTTGGTAAACCGTCGTATGGGCACCAAATTGAGCCATTCTTTTTGCAAAACGATCGTGGCAACATGTTCGACACACTACAATGAAGAAACTGACGAAAAACATCGAGAAATGGGCCGAATCTTAAATCTAAGATTGCACGTTTTTCCATGTTTGTTGCATTATGATCATGACCTGAGACTCTGATTCATGGCTCAAAATAGGTATCAAAACGATCACCTTCTCGAGCTGATCAAGAAAAGAACAATCTTTTAAATGGATGAAGACCACAAGGACCCCGAACGGATCCTGAAAGATTGTGAAGATTGCAAGGCTATTGCAAGGTCCTATTTGGAATTTTATAGATTGTTGTGCAGGGACAAAATCGTTATTTTGCCCCTATTTTCTTAATTTTCTTTAATTATTAATTACCATCAATTAGGTTAAGTTTTAATCATCCACCCATGTTTGGGCTCCTCTTCTATATAAGAACGTACCATCTACAAGTAAATGGCCCTCTTTGGATCAATAAAACAATCCCTTTTGCTTGAAGTTTTGGGTCACATCTTGGAGAGAGAGAGAGGAGAGAGAAAATTTGGATGGGTACCCTTAAGTAACTTTCTCTCTCCTCTCTCTTCTTTCTCTCTCTTTCTCTCTTTCTTTTCTCTCTCTTCTTTCTCTCTCTTCTTTCTCTTTCTTCCCTTTCTTCTCTCTCTTCCTTCTCTCTCTTTCTTCCCTCTTCACAGTTGGCATCGAGCCACCGTCTGTGTTCTTTCTCTCTCTTCCCTATTCACAGACGACAACAAGCCGCCATCTGTGCTCTTTCTCTCTCTTCCCTCTTAACAGACGGCAGTCTATGTTCTTTCTCTCTTCCCTCTTCACAAACAGTCTCGCTTCCTTCTTTCTTTTTCTCTCTCTCTACCTTATTCTCTTTCTTTCTCTTCCTTCTAATTTATTTTCTTTATCTAACCCTTTTATTCTCTCCCCCCTTTACTGTAAAATATGTATTGATAGTCCCTTGTCAAGGAGTGCACACGCACGTGTGTGCTCACCCTATGACAAGGTGGGGTCTTCAAACCCACTTGTCTTGTAGTTTAATATGTGTGTGTAACTATAGGAAAATAAAAAATAGGTCAAAAGAGGCGATTTCAAAGCTGTCATAAACCCGGGGGGGCATTCCAACATGATCTAAGAGGGCGTCCACACGAGTTAGCTCGAGTGCATCACATACCCTGGTGAATTAAGTCCCACCTCATACCTTAATTCCTCTCTCCCCGATTGGTATTCCTGTCAGTGTCTTCTTCACACGGTTCACGAGAGAGCGGTCTCAGGTCCCGGGTCCATCTCGAACCCGGAGCCAAACCACAAGGTCATCCCGACCTGAGGGTGAGATCGAGGCATCTAACCAGCTTGGTGACTCCACTAGGGACACATTACCCCATAGTCGGATCGTCCTTGTTTGGCTTGGCTTTCTTTTGTTTCCTGTTCACTTTACACACACGTCTTTAGGTTTGCGTAACCCTTTCTTTCGAGTCGGGGACTTTCTGATCCCCGCACTCTTGACTCCTCGTCGGGAACAAATTCCCTGAACCTCGCTCTTGACCTTCCTTTTGCATGTTGACCCCATGTCACGCTCCCAGGTCTTGACTTGGATCTGTGTGAGAAGGGAGCTGAAAGTCCCTCACTCCCCATCTCCTAGTGTTGATGGACCCTCCACCAAAGCACCTTACATGGGTGGCGCACTAGCAACCACACACAACATGCACCCTGCCACGTGTAAATCACTCACCGATCCTGCTACTCGGGGCAGCCGAAAGGCAGTCCCTTCCCTTCCTGGGCATGGCAGTTCAGTTGCCAGTGCTCTTGTGGGTCGTTGAAAGGTCACTCCCCATGTTTTAGCACATTGGGCCCCTGTAACAAGAGGCTCAACACACGAAGGAGGAGGTCCATCCACTCGAGCCACACTTTGGGGTAGTCCTTTGATTGCGCTTAGCCGAGTACATGAGAGATGACCCCCTCGTCGTCCCTCCTAGCGCATGCTTGCTCACTCTGTGAGGGGCAGTCACAAGGGCATTTCCTCACAAACACATGCTCGCAATCCTTGGCCTCCTAAGGCTCGACCCATAGCTCGAGCCCGGGTTTTCCCTCATATCACCCAGAACCCTTCTGCAAGTGACGCACAAGTGCTACCTCCACGGATAGCCCCAAGCTCCCGATCGAAAGGTCAGTGGTAGCTATCCCCTCCCCCGTTCATCCCTTCTCCTCCAGATGAGTCGCTCTGGACTTGGTACTCGAAGGCTTTTCCTAAGAGTACCATCTTGAAGAACCTTCACACTGGCCCTATTCTTGGTGCCCACAAAAGAGCTCGGGGCAAGGCTCTTTTGGGGGATGAAGTCTTCCATCGCCCGTCTCTCACCAGGCCTAGATCGAAGTCCGAGCTGACTCTTGTCCCTGACCCACATTCTTTGTCGCACCTCATTGAGATGTCTCGATCATGTTTGAAGAAAGCGAACCTTTCACAATCACGGTCCCAGTCTCAGTTCTGGCGGGAAGTACACCAGAGCTTGAGAGCCAAACATGATCGAGGCCTATGAATAGTCTCAAGAGAAGAAGCCAAGTCACATGGGGCAAGCAAGCATGCTGACCCCTTGGCCGATAATCCAGTTTATCCACTACAAGCGGAAGCAGAGCTTGAGATAGAGGAATCCTTCATGGTTGTTAATGTCTTAGGAGATGACTCAATCGCGCAGCACCTGTGGTCCCAAGACCGTCGCGAATCGGTCCTGACCTGATTAGCGTATAAAGCTCGAGCTCAGTCAGGGCATGTTGAACCCCTACTAAACGAGTTGTCGCACGCAGTACGACGTATACGCCAGACCCCGATCGGGCAAGAGATCAATCCTCCTGAGGAAGCAGTCAGTGTGATGGTGGTTGACGATCCCAATGATGATCAAGAGGACCGCATGAATCGGTTCGAAGGTATGCTTCATAAAATTATGGAGAAGAACAACCTGATGGAAAGTACCCAACCTCTTGGGAACTCAGCTCACCAGGAAGCCAATTCTCCTCATCCACCTAATCCGGTACTGTGGCAGTCACCCCTTGCACATGACCATTCCTCTTCTCCGCAAGTCTTACAAGCCAACATCGATACCATGGTCACTCAGTTTGCGAGGAAGGAAGATTCCAACTGTACAAGCTACAACTCTTTATCAGAAGCCCTTTTATCTTATATCGACTAGCTCCCCTTTCCCTGAAATTACCAGAAAGGGAAACTCCCTCTCTTCAATGGCACGAGTTCGCTCCACCAGCATATCGCCCACTTCCATTTGGCATGTCAAGAGACAACAACTGAT
Organism: Amborella trichopoda; assembly: GCF_054954075.1. NCBI lineage: Eukaryota > Viridiplantae > Streptophyta > Magnoliopsida > Amborellales > Amborellaceae > Amborella > Amborella trichopoda. Next base: position 15,241,338 of record NC_142337.1, on the reverse strand, counting down.
GGGAGACTTCTTCTCTATCAGTTTTTTGAAACCCTTGAAGGGGCCAGCATTCAAGTAGTATGCTAGACTTCCACCACACACAGTGCAGACCTGGGAAGAAATGGAACAATTGTTTTACAAGCATTTCTTTGAGGTTGAAAGAGAGGTTCAGCATTTTGAGCTTCTCACAATGAACCAGAACCCAGATGAGCCAGTCGATCAGTTCATAGTAAGATGGAGAGATTTAGCCGCATATCAAGCTACACCAATGCCTGAAATTGAAGCAGTCGTGAGTGTGAAACATGCGGCTGGAAATCTTCCTTCATGTTGAGGCTTCCAACCCAACCTCTACAACGGATCTGATCTCTAAAGCAGTCTGGATAGAGAGTCTCCTCAAACACCATGGCAAGCTTCAAACCCCAGCGTCAAGTGGGGAAAGCAATCGAAATTCCGGTAATAGACATTTCAATTCTCGTGGCAATAAACAGAAAGGAGTGATCAGTTTTGCTGTTACTGTCACAAACCCCAAGAAGGCCTCACCTCAAACCTTCGATTTCTCTAAGGAGGTGAACCCTCAAAATGCACAAGGAACACCTCAGGCAGGTCAGAAAACCCAGTCCTACAATAAGGTCCCTCCACCTCAGAATCTCTACGGAAAGGATTTATAGGAGGTGCAGAAAAAGAAAGTTTATTGATTCGTTCTAGAGTGGGTCTCGAGTCTACTCCGAATGTTGATTGAGCAATAGATGATCACCTTGCTCGAGATGAAACAACTGGAAGATGCTGACTTTGCCACCCACAAGTGGTATTGTGCATATCGTAAAATGTAGGGGCATCCTGTTTAGGATTGTTTCACCCTCAAGGATCACATCGAAGCTTTAATCCAGAAGGGACAGATACAACTCGATAGCCTCAAGAAGGCATTTGGGGCAGTTGAGGCATCTCACATGGTGACAGTTCGAGAAGAAGCTGAACAAGTATATCGGCTTGACGAACTACCACCGGATCTTCTTCAAGCGTTATTTTACATATTGCTCCAATTTGGGGTCATCACATTGAAGCCATCAAGATAGCTCAAGCGCCTCGCTTAAGGGGCTGAGAACCTCTGGTGTCCATTTCCTCAGATACAAGGTCATGAATTAGGAGGATGCTTTGGCTTTCAAGCTATAATGTCAGAGAAAGTACAATGGATTTCAAGCTATAATGTCAGAGAAAATGCAAGGTGGACGTTCCGTCATCTCTAGCTTAGAGAATCATGCTCAACCCACTGAACAGTCAACACAAGAGGTCGCTCAGACATAGACGCCTTGTGATGACATGGTGCTTAAGCCTTCCGACTCTGATGGACCCTCGACTTCCCAATCATGGAAAGTCTATCGAGGATGAAGCAAGACGAAATCCATGAAGAGGGAGGTTGTTCACGAAGCAAGATCGACCCCTAAGCCACGTGAACCTAGCCAGCCTGTGCGTGCTCTAAGAAATGGTAGAAGGAGACAAGCACCAAGGGCTGCTCACCAAAAGGGGAAATTCCCTCAACCCCAGACTGAGATCGATTTCCTCAAACCCGTTCCTCTGTTGCCAACCCTGTAGAACTTCTTCCCTAAGCCGGTTCCTTATGCTGAACTAAACCCACAATCCAGTCAAGAAGACATGCTTGAGTCTTCTTCTTCTCAAGCTCCCAATACGTCCAATAAGGGTGACAACAGTAGAGCACCCCCCAATGGTCCAAGCAGGGTGAAGACCTAAAAGAGTCCCTGCACACGTCCAATTCTGGTGATGACGCTAAAAGCTACCAAGATCTGTCCAATTTGAGTGATGACCTTAAAATCTCTCCCCCTTCTTCAATCCCTGACTCTTCTAGCCCTTCTTCTTCTTCTGCTAACACATCTTCTGTAGGTTCGACACTCGAATGCCTAGACTTTGAGGATCTTTAAAAAGAGCTGAAAAGTTGCAACATTAGCAGACGACATCGAATGCAGTTGAAAATTATGATGGCCCAAGCAGCTGGCTTCTTTTCAGTCGCTGATGCCTTGGCATTTAGAGCTAACGCAAAGACGCTTCCCACTATCGAAGAGTTCCTCAAGCAATACAGGAATCTCAAGGCCAAGGAACCCCAATGTCCACTTGAGCTCGACTTTGAGCGGCGGCTAAGAAAGTCATGTGAGCAGAGTTCCCATTCTCATGAGGCATGCCACATGGTGCAGATCTCAAAAGCAGTGACCAACACTGAGCCAATCAGTCTAAGGTTAGGCAAAACGTTATAGCCACCTGTGTAGAAACCAAGGATTTTAAAATACCCTGGTCCGCCACCTCTCCCATACCCCAACACACCGACCAATCCATCACTCCTTAATTTCCTGGGATCACCATTGGTCCCATATGCCCAACTATCTCCAAATCCTCAGCCTCCATCAATCTCCATTTTACCAACACCTACACCTATTACCCAATCCAACCAGCCCACACTAGACTTTGCTAGACCTGGCCAGTCGACACCAAGTCCAGTGGCACAATCTTTACCTACTCAACCCTCACAAACTTTCTAATCCACATCGGTTGTACAGCAAAGACATCCGATACCCTAAAACAAACCTTCACCACCCAAATCTACTTCACAAGCCTCCATACTACCCAAACTCATGGCGGGTCCAGGAGTACACAGAAATGATGAGTGCAAGAACGAGAATGACATGGTGGCTGTATCTATGATCGACGAATCTCATGATCTTCCCCTCACATTCTCTGAGCCCAGTTCTTCCCAGCTGACTCAGGAGCCTCAAAATTCGATGTCTCAACTATATACACTCCCTCCCCTTGAAGTCGATCCCTCATCAAGCAAACAAGCAATAGAAGTTTCCACCACGCTCAATACCGTCAAAGCCCAATTTGAGGCCCAATTTGAGGCGGAGATGTCAAGAGCATGGGTATCCACAAGCTCTAAAGTCGGGGCATTCGAGGTCAATGAATGATCCTCTAGATCACCGACTGATGATGAAGCAGAAGTTCAAGAAGCCCTTGAGGAGTGGGAAGAAGGTGGACAAGCTACGACTGACAATCTCGAGGAAATAAACTTGGGTGATGCGAATGGCCCGAGGCCGACTTTTATTTCAGGTAACATGTCGTCAGATGAGAGGGAATGCTATATTGTCTTCCTACGAGCAAACCAAGACGTCTTTGCCTGGCACTATCATGAGATGCCCGGTCTAGACCCCTAAATCAAGAAGGTTTCTGTCTGATCTTGAAATGTAGATAGAGATTGAGGTAACTAAGCTCAAGGAAGCAGCTTTTATTCGAGAAGTCAAATACCCGAAATGGCTCGCCAACGTTGTGCCAGTTAAGAAGAAGAATGGGCAAATCAGGGTCTGTATCAACTTCCATGACTTGAACATTGCCTGTCCAAAGGACGACTTCCCATTGCCATTCACAAAAATGCTTATCGATTCCACAACCCATTGCCAGATTTTCTCCTTCAAAGATGGCTACTCAGGGTACAATCATATAAGGATGGCACCAGAGGATGAGGAGGTCACCGCCTTCTTGACTCCCAAAGGTGTCTTCTGTTACGTAATGATGCCGTTTGGGTTGAAGAATTCAGGTACCACGTATCAGCGAGCAATGACCACCATTTTCAGATATATGCTTCACAAGGAGGTAGATTGTACGTGGATGATTTGGTGGTGAAATCTGAAAAGGAGGATCACATGCATGACCTTGAGAAGGTGTTCGAAAGGCTTCGCCTTCATCAGCTCAAAATGACCTTGAAATGCGCATTTGGCATACGTTCAGGGAAATTCTTAGGGTTCATTGTCAGATATCGGGGATTGGAGATCGATCATATCAAGATCAAAGCAATTCGAGGAATGCCATTTCCAACAACACTTGGAGAACTTTAGAGATTCATTTTCAACCTCTTAGGTTATTGTAGGCCTTTTACACATCTGTTGAAGAAGGACTCTCTTTTTATATGGGACGAGGCATGTCAGGCCACCTTGGATGACATCAAAGAGTATTTGTTACATCCCCCGATACTCTCCATGCCAGTGTTAGGGAGGCCCCTCATTCTATACATGACCGCCTTCGTTGAGTCGTTCGGTGCGCTCTTGGCACAAAACAATGAAAGAAGTCGCTCTGTATTACCTCAGTTGCAACATGCAAGGGGCTGAAAAGAATTACCCATCAATTGAGAAAATGTGCTTGGCTTTGATCTTCGCGGTCCAAAAGCTTTTTCATTATCTCCTCAGTCATCAGATACAGCTTATCTCGAGAGCCGACCCCATCAAGTTCCTTACGATTGGCCCTTGCCTCTCGGGGCATTTGGCTAAATGGGCGCTACTACTTATGGAATTTGACATCAAGTATGTACTGCAGAAAGCCGTCAAGGGCCAAGCTCTGGCTGATTTCCAAGCAGCACACCCCGTACCAGCAGAATCCCCCTTGTTAAGTGACCTCCCCGATTAGGAAGTGTTTTGTACTGAGCCAGTTTCGATTAGAAGATGTACTTTGACGGGGCCTTTTAGTCTGAGTGAGGTGGTGCTGAAATAATATTCTTGACCCTGCAAGATGGAGTCATTCCCTTGTCCTTCTCCCTCCCAAAAATCGACTCGCACAATGAGGTTGAGTATCAGGTCCTCATAATAGGGCTTGAGGTCACCTTAGATCTAGACTGGAGCGGTTAGCCATTTTTTGGTGACTCCAAGCTAGTAACACGACAACTCCAAGGGATATATGATGTGAGGAAAGATAGTCTCAAGCCCTATCATGACACTGCTAAAACTTTGATGGCTAACCTCGCTGACTTATCCTTAGAGCAGATTCCCAGGAGGTTAAACTCCCAAGCCAATGCCCTTGCCAAGCTCGGTGCCACTATTCAAATCTCGTCGAAGGGACCCATTCCTATATGGGTAACAAAGTGGAGGCACATTGAGCTGGCTAGAGAGTTAGATGGAGATATAGGATTATTTTCCCATAATGCCCTCCTTATCTATTCGGGGCACTCCTCGCTGCTAAGGATGCTCTTGAACCTAAAAAGAAGGTGAAGCAAGACCAAGGCGATAAGTTCGAAAGACAGGAGGAGGAGATCTTTGATCCAATATGTGCTGAGATTGAACAAGTTGAGGATTGGAGGGAGCCAATAATCAATTTTCTTAAACACGATCAGCTACAGAAGGAACGCATTGAGCGCAATAGTATACAAAGAATGTCCACCAAATACGCTCTTCTTGATGGAGATTCTCTCTTTCGGTGATCCTTCGATGGTATCCTTTTCCAATGCATTAACAAAAAAGGAGCGAAGCAAGTCCTAGAAGAAGTACATGCCGTGATCTGTGGCTTTCTTCAGTCTGGTCCTAAGCTCTATGAACGGATATGCAGGTTGGGGTATTATTAGCCATCAATGGTTACAGATTCATTGTCCTATGCCAAAAGGTGCCAAGTGTGTCAGATACATTCAAACCTCATTCGTCCGCCACCAGAGCCTCTCCATCCTACGGTGATGTCATGACCATTCTCACAATGGGGTATGGACAATGTCAGACCTATCGATCCTCCCTTAGCATTGGGTCATACCTTCATCATAGCTGCTATGGAATACTTCTCCTAATGGGTTGAAGCGATCCCTTTCAAACATGTCCCCGAAGAATCAGTAGCCAACTTTGTGCAACATCACATTATTTACTGATTCGGTGAGCCTGACCGGATCATATTAGGCAATGGACCCCAGTTCAGGAGTCAGCATATTGACCGTTTGACTAACCAATTTGGCTTCAAGTGGAAGTACTCTACTATGTACCATCATTGAGCAAATGGTTTAGCTGAGGCCTTCAACAAGGCCCTTTGTAGTGTTATAAGAAAATCAGTGTAAAAAATGAGGAAAATTTGGCATGAGAAGTTTCCCAAAGCTTTATGGGCTTATCGCACTACAACTCGGAGTTCCACCAATTCTACTCCCTATTCTTTAGGTTACGTGAGTGAAGCGGTGCTACCCCTTGAAATCCAACTTCCATCGCTTCGCATCGCCGTACATCATGATATGATGATGATGAACAGGTCAAGTTACGCTATCAAGAATTAGATGCACTTGATGAGAAGAGATTGGAAGCTCAATAGAACCTTGAACTCCACCAGGGGAGGATGAAGAGGGCTTTTGACAAGTCTATCAAAGTCCATTCATTCATTTGTGATGACTTGGTTCTAGCAGTAAAAAGGCTGATCGTCATTCATGGGCAACAAAAAGGAAAGTTTGAACTGAAGTGGGAGGGCCCTTATATAAGAAAAAATTTGTCCCCAAATGGAGCTTATATATCAATTCAACCTGACGGGAAGGATGTGATGTCCCCTATCAATGGACATTACCTAAAGAGGTATTACCCGTGACCCTCACTTTAAACATGCCTTCAAGTCTTGGTGTATGACTCTAAAAACACACCACTTTTACTGTTTCGGAGGCAAGATTCTAAACATGCCTTCAGGTCGTGGTGTATGACTCTTAAAACACACCACAATGAAAAAGAAAAAGGAGACAATAAGTGCAAACAAGAAAAATTCTTCATTAAGAGAAGCTGCAAGTTACAGATACAACTTTTCATTACAAGTGTGAAATCTCAAAATTCAACTCTTGCATCTAAGGAAAAGAGAAGTGGTTGGCTATCAACATTGAGCTTGCATCTGAGGAAAAGAGAAGCGGTTGATTGTCAGCGTTGCTCTTGCATCTGAGGAAAAGAGAGCAGTTTATCACTAGTGTCGCTCCAACATCAGAGGAAATGAAAAGGGTTCTAGATCGAGTATATTAGACATACAAAGCATACTTCTCTGGCAAGGAACTGGCCTATGATGTAAATCAAGCCTTGTTTGCAGTAAGTGCCCTTCCACATAACAACATGGAGTTCACAATTGTGCTTGAGGACTTGGCTTCCAATATACTTTGCAGACCAGACGGGATTCCCTCTGACTGAGTTACCATCAATAAAGTTACCTGTTCTAAACTCCCCAACCCTCGAAAGTTTCTTCATCAAAGGAATGCTCTCAGAAGGTCTTGCCAGCAGGCGTGGACACTTCCCCTTGACGGTCCAAGTTGCCGAGCATGCTAAGCTACCGTGCGTGTTCACTGCCAAGCGCGCTAAGTTGCTATGTGTGTTCACTGTTGAGCATGTTAAGCTACCGTGCGTGTTCACTGCCGAGCACGCTAAGCTACCGTGCATGTTCACTGTAGAGCACGCTAAGCTGTCATGCATGTTCACTGCTGAGCACGGTAATTGCTGGGTACGTGACTAGCGCTCGTTGCGACAAGCTCTCGTTGCCACGTACGATCACTGCCATGCACGACCACTGCCGTGGACGACCATTGCTGAACATGCTTATGGCTATGAACGATTAGCTGCCGTGCATGAAGAATTAACAAGTGTGTTCCTTTACACGTGCATGCCCACCATGTGTTCTCACATGATGCTTCGGCTGCCCGGTCACCCTTCGCCTACTTGACATCTCGGCTGCCCAGCGACTTTTCGGCTGCCTACAACCCTTCAATCACTCCCCCAGGGAACTTCGAGTCTCGTCAGAAACCTGCAATCCATCAGAAATCCCCTGTGATTCTTGTGAAACTTCCACAGTCACTGGGAAACCTCTGCAAACCCCTCTTCCATTGTAGCGGCCTCCCTGCTACAAAACTCCCTCCGCCGGAAAATTCACTTAGTTCCAACGCATCCTCTGCCGTTATTTTCTTCTCCCAGTCGTCGTAATCCCTTTGGCCATGGTCACTAGAACCTTCACCCTCTTCACTGGAAAAGCTTCTCAGCCACGATTAAGACCCTTAGCATTTTACCTCCTGGTGAAAATGGCAAAAGGGTTTTTATCCCCCTTTTTATAACCAGGCGCTCCTTGTCCTGCCCCTCCTAAAAAAAAAATGAAACCTAGGCTCAAGGGAACTTGAGTGTCATTTTGAGAAAAGATCGAGGGCATTTTCGAGAAGTGGACATATTGAAGAAGCCAAGCGACAATGGGCCGGGTCGTGCTAGGTCAAGCCTGAGACTGAGCCGGAGCCCAGGACAAATTCCCTCAACCACCGTGAGTGTTCTTCTTCACCCTAATAGCCGCGCTTGTTTCTCAACCCCCCAACCGCCACACATGTTTCTCAGCCCTTCAACCGCCGTGCGTGTTTCTCAGCCCCTCAGCCTCCATGAGTGTTCAGGGCACCATGAAGCCATCACGTAGCCACCGTGAGTGTTCAGAGCATCACGAAACTGCCGCGAGTGTTCGTTGCACCCTGTAGTCGTCGTGAGTGCTCACGCCACCAAGAAGCCACCGTGCATGTTCACCTTTTACCGCCATCAGTGAATTCATACACATCAGGCCGTCGCACATGCTCATGCAACTAGCCGTGAGTATGTTACCATGTTGCTGCCGGCCTTATTGACCCTGCACCCACACCCTTTACATGCGCCTTCGCACATGTCTTCCCTAGCCTGTCTGTTCGTGTGTGTATCAACAAGGCTCAAAACCTGGCCATGCCCATTGGCACCATATTTTATCCTCAGGGAGTCATGCCCAATTCCTAATCCCCAGTGAGTCCATTTCTGCCTACCATCTCTCACTGGGCCACCATCACCATCTGAACTCACTGCCATTTCATCCCCAATGAGTTCGACAACCATCCACAAACCCATTCCTTATGGAGCCTCATCCATTTCATGTCTCCCAGTGAGTCCACCCCTGGTTGGAGACTCACATACATGCCTGTTGGAAGATAGTTTTCATCATCATGGGTCCTCGGTCAATAAAGCCTAACAAATAGTAAAAATTATGAGAGTCTCAGAATTTCCCTAGAACTGACGAAGATCTTCAAGAAGACTGTCAAAAGTCTACTGTCAAGTTTCGTCGCATTCCAACATGTATAAGGCAATGTAGACCAAGAAACAGTTTCGACAGAATCAGCCTCTAGCACCCTGAAACGGACCCTATAACTAGAGATACATTTTTTATGTCTCAATTTTCTATGGGACTACCACAATTGGATTTGACATGGTTGAAAATCTAGGGGTCAAATTTTAGCTTGAATGGACATTCCAAAAAGAAGTTATAGGCAAAAGAGCGAAACAAGAGGAGTCGCATGCGATTCCCGTGCGGCCACCCTGCAACTCAACTCCATTAAAGGGGTAGTCACGACTAGTGATTTTTGATCATATCTCACCCGTCTCAAGTTGGATCGCACTCAAAGCGTGTTCATCTCGTCAAGACGAGAGTTTCGATATGTGGCACACACACGACGACGCTCGAGCGTAAATAAAAGCTAGAGAGAAGTTGCTGATTCATGAAGAAAGTGTAGGAAAATTAGCAGCGTCGTGCCTCGATCGAGCAGCCAAATCACTCCGCTCGTAAACGCGATTGACACAAAACTAGTTCCATCGCGTGCATAAGGTCTAGAGCTTTCGCTAGTCTGGACCCTGTACTTGATGAATGATCGGATTCCACACATGAAGTCGTTGAAGTGATTGTAAATTCTGTCACCAGAATTCTAGATTCCGGCTAAAACTCCAAAGTTGAAAAATCTTCTTTCGGGCATGGAATCGAGCTGTATTTGTTGCCCCACAATCGTGACGGCATGTTCAGTGTGATCTAGCGAAGAAATCACAGACATCAAGGAACGAGCACACAATCGATCCAAAGTTTCAAGATGCATTCAAATTTCAAGTCACATGATCGTACTCTAAACACATGATCCATGACTCAAAGTTGATATCAAATTGATTGCCATGTCGAGCCCTACAAGAAAACAATTATCTTTTGGTCAAACGGGCATCAGAACAACCCCGGATCACTCATGAAAAATCATGCACATTCTAAGGCAACACATGGACTGTCTTGGAATTCCACAACGTGTTAGGAAGGGGCACATCTATCATTTTGCAATCTATTTTTTAATTTCTTTTAATTCATTTAAATCTTAATTTTCAGTAATTATGTTTAATTGTGATCAATCCACCCATGTTTGGGTACAATTATATATATACCATGTACCATCATTGTAAAAAAGAGAATTTTTACTTAATAGAATTCCCTTTTCTTCTCATTGTTGGGTTACGTTTGGAGAGAGAGAGAGTAAGGAGAGAGAAAATTTTGGACTGGTACCTCTAGGTCAAGGTAAACTTTCTCTCTCTTCTTTTCTTTCTTCTTCTTCTTCTTTGTCTGAGTCTCCCTCAGAGGCCACGCATAGCAGTGGTAGTGTCATGCATGCCTCTTTCTCTTCTTTTTTCGCTTCCTATGGTTTCACAGGTCGTGCTTGGCGATGGCATCGCCATGTGTGAGCTCCTTTCCCTCGTTCTGTTTATCAATCTCTTTTTCTCAGCAAGGCTTGTAGACGGCGCTGCTCATCGACGTCCGCAGATGTGTCCTCAACGTCTCAGTGAAGAAACGGTGAAACGTATTGCCACCCATAGGGGTCTCCCCCTATTGCACGCTTATCATAGACAGTGATGCTTATCGTCGCCCACAAGAGGTCGCGACAACACCTATCGCTGCCCGCGAGCTTCCTTCGCATGCTTGGTGCCTATTGCCGTCCGCGAGCTTCTTTCGCGGGCTCGGTGCCTATCGCTGTTTGCAAGCCTTCTTCGTGCGGTAGGTGCCTATCTCCATCGACGAGCTTCCTTCATGCGCTTGGTGCCTATCGCCGATCGTAAGCCTTCTTCCTGCGCTCGGTGCCTATCGCCGTGTGTTGGCTCTTCTTGCATCCAACGTCTATCGCTGTGTGCCTTGACAAGAACTGTCGTCGCATGCCTCGTAAACGGCTATCGCCGCATGCTTCACAAGAGGCTATTGCCGCTCGCGTGGGCGTGTGCTGCCTTCTTTTGTAGCCTCAACGATGATGCTTAGAGTCGCCCGTAGTTCACTACTCGCCCTGTAGCTGTGACCGGTAGTCTCTAGCGCCGTCCAAGGGCCGTGACACTACCACTCTATTGTTATGGGTGGTGATGCTTAACGCCATCGGGATCCCATCTCTCCATGTCGTGCATTTCTTCGTTCTCTTCTCACTTGACTGAGGGTGGACTCAGTCTAGTGTTGCCATAACGATCTGGCAGTCGAGCAGTATTTTCGTCGTGCTGGTCCTAGGTACCATGCCTGTCTTGCTACTACACCAAATTAGGACAGTCATGTCAACCTTGGTTTTGAGTAGTATTTCCATCACGTCGGTCCAAAGTACCGTGCCTGTCTTGCTACCACTCTGAGTCGGTCATTGCACTGGTCCAGCTCGTCCCCTTGTCGAGTACCCTCTTCTTTTCTCCTCTCATTCAAACCTTCCACTTCATCACCTTAACTTCTCACATTCTTAGCCATACGAATGTACATTTCCCTAAGATAAGGGTGGATCCTTCGGTCCACTTGTCTTGCAAATTAACCATAGTAGTGTCGTGCAGAAAACAAGGAGATTGCAAGTCAAAGAAAGGAGATTCCGAACCAGCTGAGTCAGCTGGAGGGGCTTTCCGTTGTGATCTAAGAGGGCACCCATGCTAGTTAGCCCGAGTAAGTCACGGACCCAGGTGAGGTTGGTCCCCACCTCACATTGAAAATTCCTCAATCACTAGTTGGATACCTGCCCTTGTTCTTGAACAAGGTTCTCGAGAGAGCAATCTCTGGTCCCAGGTCCTCCGAACCCGAGACACGTGTCACCTGATCACCTTGATCCGGGGAGGCAAGATCGAGGCACCTAAGCAGCTTGGCGACTCCACTGGTGGTTTATTACCCCTTTGTGGGTTCGCTCTTGTTTGATCAATATCTTCTTTCACTTTCTGCACTACTTTCTATGGCACCTGGGTTATTCAACTCGTTCATCCGAGTCGAGGACTTTCTTATCCCCGCATTCGTGACTGTCCCAGGGAAGTGAACTACAAGCTTCCTTCCCTACACTCCTTCAGAGTCTGAGCTCACAGTTCTACTCCCAGGTCCTTTCCTAGATTGGTGCGAGAAGGGACTTAAAGGTCCCTAACTCCCCTCTTCCTCGCCCTGGTGGACCCTCCACCAAGGCCTCTTGCATTGGTGGCACATCTGCTATCACACATAACACGCACCTTGCTATTGGCAAGTCCCTTGCAAGTAATATTGCTGGGGCACGCCGGAAGGCTGCCCTGTCTGCTCTCGTGAAAGGAAATCAAGTTTCCATCTCTTCTGAGGGTCCCCGCAAGGCTACCCCTCGAACTGTTTCACCACCCCGAACCTCTACACATGGAGGCTTGCCACACAGAGGCAGATATCTTGGGGTCTTTACCCCTCGCACACACCTAAAAGCTCGTGGTCAAACAACTCGAGCCACACCTCGAGGAAACCTTCGTGCTGATTCGAACTTGCGTTCAAGGCTAGGCCTTCTCGGGCCAAATCTTGAACACACCATGCACGCCACAGCTCGGGCCAATTCCAGTTCAGCGTTAGCTCGAGCACACTAGAGTCAACTGCTCTGTCCTCCTTCTCAGAACACGCAGCTTCACCCTGTGAGAGATAGGTTACTACCCATTCCCTGATTTACACAAGCTTGTGGGTCTCAACCTTCTAAGGTCGAACCAATTGAGCAAGCCCGGGCTGACCCCCAAGTCACCCGGACGGCTAACCCTAAGGGTTCACAAGCACCAACTTTGCAAGTTCCTCCTTGATCCCAACTCAGGTGAAGTCATGAACTAGCTCCTTCTTTTGTCGCTCTTCCTACACCAGGCAAGCACCTCGAGACCTGATATTCAAGGGCCTTTCCTAAGAGTACCATCTTGAACCAGCCTCTGGTCAGCCGTGCCTCACAAGGGAATCCGGGGCAATGGCCTATGGTCAGACAGGAGCCTGCATCCTCCAAGGCAGTGACCCAGGTTGCCCTCTATCCTTGGACCCCATACTTTGCTCCAGCTAATCGACACAGCCTTCTTCTGCTTAAGAAATATGGGGCAGTCCAAGCCTCAAGCTCGGTTCTGGAGTGAGGTCCATAGCTGCCTCAGGATCAAGCAGAAGAAAGGTCTGCAGATTCTGACCAAAGAAGCCCCCAAGGTAGTTGAGGTTACCACCTTTGGTGATCTCTTACCTCGTAATCCCTTCTTCCCTCTGCGGATCTTAGAGCCTGAGCCAGTCCAAGAGTATTGCTCGATGATCACTGCCAAGAAGCCATGGTCCCAAGATCGTCAACAACCGGTCCTCACACGGTCGACGTACAAGGCTCGAGTCCAGTCGTGGCATGCTGAGACCTTACAAACCAACTTGCCATGCACGATTCGCCAACCCCGGCCGTCCACTACTCCACCTGGCTCTGACCTTCCAGAAGAAATGGTCAGTGTCATGGTGATTAACTTGAAGAGCGGATGAACAGGTTCGAGATAATGATGCCGTCCATCCTAAAAAAGATGGAATACCTAGAAGCTGCCAGGTCCCCTTGTTCTCACCATGAGACAGATTCCCCGACCAATGAGGACACAATTCCCAAGCAAACTCCCCCACCAGTCTCCCAGGACAGCTCTCTTTCTCGTGGGGTTTCCCATACCGACACAGATGCCATGGTGGCCCATAGCTTCAAGAACAAGGTCCTCGGCATGCAAGAGGCGACGCTCTACCAGAAGCCGTACCCCTCGTACATCGACCAAGTGTCGTTTCCCCCGAACTATCAAAAGGGGATGCTCCCCCTGTTCAACGGTACTACATCCCCGCACCAGCATACTGCTCACTTCCAAGCGGCTTGTCGAGAGACGACAATTGACGGGCGACTCCTCCTTCGTCAGTTTGTCAAGACTCTCGAAGGGCCAGCCTTCTAGTGGTATGCTTGACTGCCTCCAAACTCGGTGCACACCTGACATGAAATGGAGCAGTTGTTTTACCAATGCTTCTACAAAGTCCAAAGGAACGTGGAAACCATCGAGCTCCTCACTTTGACTCAAGACCCCGGTGAGCCAGTTGATAAGTTCATCACCCGATGGAGAGAGCTGTCAACTTTTCATGCCACTCCCATGACTGAAAAAGAAGCTGTCTAGACTTGCATACGAAATATGGTTCCCGAGATCTCCCTGCATGTCAAGGTCTCCAATCCACCCTCCATGTCAGAGCTCATCTCTAAAGCAGTTCTTATTGAGGGTCTGTCCAAACACCATGGCGGATCTTGCTTGCAACCCTATGGCTCGATCGCTCGCTCTAACAATCGAGGCAACCAGCAGAAAGAGGTGATCAGTGCGGCTGTCACTGTGACCAATACTAAGAACACCTCCCCTCAAACCCTGGACCTCTCAAAGGCACAAACGTCTCAGCCCGGGGGCAAGCAGCAGTTCTATAACAAGGCCCCGTGTCTCAAAAATATTAATCTAAGCGACTTCTGGATCCAGCACCAAAATAAGGTGTACCCCTTCGACATGGAGTGGGTCCCTACACTGCTTTGACTACTACTGAAGCAAAACATGATATAGCTGCCGGAGGCCAGCACTCTAGAACAAGATGGATAGGAGACACACAAGAGGTACTATGCCTATCACAAGAAAGTAGGCTACCCCATTCTGGAATGCTATAAACTCAACGACACTATCGAAGACCTTAGTAACAAGGGTCAGATAAAGCTCGAAGAGTTAAAAAAAGCATTCAACGTAACTGAGGCTTCTCACATAGTGACAATACAAGAAGATGATGGAGCCCTCGCCATCCTCCGTGCACTATAATGCTCGAAGAGGGACACATCACGCCAAAGCCGACAAGGTAGCCTAAGTTCCTGCCTCCAAGAATTGAGAACCTCTGGTACTCATATTACCTGATACGAGGCCATGATGTGAGCGAATGCATTGGCTTCCACAAACTCTTGGCAAAGAAGATGCAGCAATGCCAAGAAGCTCATGGCAGAAGGACGCCCTCAAGTCCCTCTTCCATCAGTACAAGAAGAACTCTCGACACAAGCCTTGTGAAGCACTGAGCTAGATCATCTGCAGGCCCTCTTTGACGCAATGCTTCAACAGGGTCTCATCACTCCCAAGCCTGCCAGGCAGCCTAAACACCTTGCCCAAGGTACGAAAAACCTTTGGTGCCCATATCACCAAGTATGGGGCAACGAACTGAAAGAATGCTCTGCGTTCAAGGCTATGGTCACTCAGAAAGTGCAGGATGGCCACATCATATGTGCCGTTCTTCCAGAGCGCTTCCAAGCTGTTACTCCCGTCCAAGAGGAAATCCCACTACAGGTCCCCTATGAGCATACATTGGACCCTTTAGAGCCCTAGACTTCTCAGCACTGGGAAGTCTACCATGGGAGTAGTAGGCTCAAATCCCTGAAGCATGAGGCAGTCCACCAAGCTAGGACTACACATCAGCTAGATAGGATGAACCAAACCCCTCCTCAGGGATCCAAAAGAAGACGGGCACCCGGGTTCGCTCACCAAAAGAATCATCCCCTTGAGCCACCAGTCAAGAAAGAGTTTCTCAGGCCCCTTTCTCCACTGCCAACCTTACAAGACTTCATCTCGGGTGCACCTCACCTTATCTCGTCGTTCGACCACATGGATGTCCCTGGGTCATCAACAGCTCGGGGAGTCGTCCAATATGGTTGACGACGCTAAAAGCACCCCACAACAGTCAAAGCCAGGGCAAGACCTAAAATACCCTCTGCACACATCCAATTCCGGCGACGACGTAAAAAGCTGCCCGGAACATTCTAACTCTTCTTCTACTCCCTCCTCTTTTATTTCTTCTACAGGTACAACTCGACAATGCCCAGACGTTGACACTCTAAACAGAGAGCTCAGAGGCACTAGCATTAACAGGTCGTAGTGGAAGCACCTAAGAAAAATTCTGGCCCAGATGGTTGGATTATTGATAGTCGTCGATGCCTTATTAACCCAAGCCAAGACTGAGCCACCGTCAAGATCCTCTTCCAAAGGGGCCTCCCACATGGTGCAGATCTTGGAAGTACCACCCAGCATGGGGGAAATGAACCTAAGATCGGGGAAGAAGCTATAACCCACACGTCAAAAGCTCAAGAATCTCAAGTTTCCTGATCCTTCACGCTTCCCTAAGCCTAAACCTCAAGCGTCTACATCCTTAACATAGATACCTATTGCCTCCCCATCAGCCGCAATGGTTGAAAAACAAAGTCAACTAGTGTCACAAACCAAAACTCAACCAAAGCCTATTCCTAAGCCTACCCTACCACCTACACCAGTGATTGGATTAGGAACACCGAAGACTAATGAGGATAAAGTGAAATATGACATAAATTGGGAACTTGAGGAAGCTTCCAGCCCTCCTAAGTATCTATGATGCCATTCTGCTGTCTAAAGACTATCGGATGGCCCTGGTGCAAGCTCTTTCTAACCCAAAGGTGTACGATATTGAAGTGGAGCCTATTGAGGTTGACTCAATCATCCTGAATGGGGGCTTGACAATCTCCTTTTCGGAAGATGACCTACAATTGGGAGGCAAATTTCACAATCGGACACTCTTTGTGAATGGTGAATTACATGCTTGTCGTATCAATCGGATCATGCTGGATGGAGGATCGACAGTCAACCTGATCCCAAGAAGGACCCTCACCCGATTGGGATTAGGATCTGACGACCTCACTCCACATCAGTGTGCAAGGATTCAACCAATCAAAAGAAAAGTCGGTCGAGACAGTTCGTCTTTAACTCAAGATTGGTGACCTCAATGATTACACTCAGTTTCATGTAATCGACACCGATGCATCCTACAATGTCCTCCTTGGCCGCCCTTGGCTTCATGATCAGGGGGTGGTTCCTTCCACGCTCCACCAATGCTTCAAGTACAGCCGAGATGGGAGACAACACACAGTCTCTGCTGACAAGAGACTGTTCCCTGTGGCTGAGACTCACTATGCCAATGCTAAGTACTATTTCATGGACCTTCCAATACCAGAAAAGTTAAAAGATGATGATTGGAAGCCTGTGAGAGAGACAGGACCCTCGTCTCATGATGATATTGAAGACCTGGGGCGAATGGTCACGAACATGTTCGATGAAGAGGAAAGACAAGGCAAGATCCTCCCTTTGACTCATATCTACCCAAGTATACCTTGCCTCCTCTCCGAGGTCATGGTGTCATCCCCCAAAGATGGAGCTTCCCCCTCCACTTCTAATTCTCCAGAACAAAATGCCGAGCTAGAGGCAACTCTTGAAACTGAGGAAGCCCTAAAGGTAGACCTTCCAGCACAGAGGGTAACCTATACGCCGGACCAGCAAAAGGTTCTGCATGTCCCCATCGCTCTTTTACTAGCAGAATTGGCACACCAATCACTAAGGAAGGTACTCCAAATTCCATCCTCCTTAAACAAGGGGATCACCAGTAGCCAAGAGAAGGTCTTACATCTCTCAGAGGCTTCCGAAGAGGTACAGTGGACAAGAGTCAGCCCTCCGGCTCTCAAGAACAAGAACCTATGGTAGGGCTGAGAAGCGAGGTTTGAGCTCAAAATCAATGCACCTCGAATCGAAGCCAAGGCTTCCCTAGATTAGAGTATTTACAATGAATAGGCTCTCCAAATCATGAGAACCATGAATTATGAGCCCCTGTCCAATCAAACACTAAGGGTGAGGAAGCATCTGCTCCCCCAGTCGAGGTCATTGAAGCCACGACAAGCGGTCAAAAGATGAAGCAAGGAGTGGGATATCATTTTTCGTCTCACACGATGAAAGGGCAGAAGCAATAAAAAAAAAGATAAAGAGAAGGAAGTACAAAAGACATGCGGCACACAGAGAAGAGAGAAGAACTGTTCCATTCATAAATCAAGTGGGCATTACAAGCTCCTTTTCTTTACAAAAAGAAGAAATGAAAAGAAAATGAGAAACAAGGCATCATCAGAATCGATCAATTGCTTCATTGATTTTCCCCATGTATGTCGCAGTTGATACCTTTGCTCGCTCGATTTCGCGCTTCAACTATGACACCAGCTCCGCCTCATGCTCCATCGAGGTGGTCACTTCTCTCAAGGAAAAATACTCGAGGGAAAAAATGTTATCAATAAGCTCCTTGTCCTTCGCTTCCCAAGTCGCAGTCTCCTTCTCCAGTTATCAAGTTTATGCATCAGCTCTAATATCTTCGCCTCAAAGCCATCACTTTGCGGTGGCAGGTGACAGCCTCCTCAGCGAGGTCTGATCTCTGGGAGACTGCAACATCCATTTGCTACGATTGGGTGTTTACCAGTTCATGGTAGCACAAAAGTGAAGACTCCAAAGGGGGTAACTGCGAGCTCTCTAGCTGCTGCACAGTTGAATCTTTGCGCAAGGTCTTTGCCCTCCATCCCTCCAGCTCATTGGCAACGCTGTCAAAGTAAGGAAGGACTTCGGGTGCATTCCGTAAGGCGATTCCCCTCAACTAAAGGATCGTTATTCCAATCTCTTTGAGAGACAACTCCTTCAGCTTCTGGAGGCCTATTCGAAGCATCCCAAAAATGACGCCTGACAACGCACTAAAAGTGGGCCTAGGCAGTACAGTAGGAGCGACCACAACAGGAGGATCCCCAGTTGCAGTCAAAGCCTCAAGCTCCCCAGATTCAGGGGTAACCTCAGGCTGCCCTGGTACCTCAGCAACAAATCTCTCACTCAGATCCCTTGCCATGACCACTTCGGCCTCGATCCTCTCACGCTCAGGTGCTATAGCTTCACCCCAGCCTCAGCCGGGGTAGGGCTGACCTCCTGACCTGGAGCTACTACCTCAGTGTCAGGCTGCACCATGGTAGCCTCCTCTCCCAAGGTAGCAACTTCTCCTTGTGTCCGCTCTTCTTGAATTCTCATCTCCACTAGACAGGTTCAACATCTTCTCCCTCTCCTTCTTCTTTCTTGTCCTCTTGGGGAGCCACGTCAACTATGGGCTCCCCCACAGGGCCTATCTCTTCTACAGCAAGGGGTACCTCCTCTGAGCCCTCCAAACCTGATCCCTGAGGATGTCATGCCTCTGCATCCCCCACAGCTACATCACTTGAGGCATCAACCTCTTATCGCTCGGGTGGTCCCACTTTAGTCCCCGAGGCTCCAGCCTCTTTTATGACCACACGATCTACCGGGGTTTCCCATTCCTTGGTAGGCACAACAACCTTCAGAGCTCGAGAGGCCCTCTCCTCCTTTGCCGCCTCATCAGCCCTATTCACCTCCATCGGGACTGGGCCCTCCCCTTCAACCAGGGACATCACTTCCTGGTTCGAAGCAATTTCGATTGGGGCAGTGGGATCTGAGGCACCAGCTTGAGCCTCTGAAGGACCAAAAGAAGGTTCAGGTGAATGAGAAGGAGAATCCTCAAGAGCATAAGGCGATGCAGAAATAGCAGGAGACACACAACCCTTTGAAGAAGCCGAGGGTGGGGAGACATCCTCTGGCTCGCGGACCACTGGGATTTTAAGCCCTTTGCATTTTGAAACCTCGGTTGCCTTCTTAACTGGAATGCGAGGAGCTGCTGGGGCAGCCCACTTCCTCTTCTTTCCCTTTGCATGAGAGGGTGCAGCAGTTTTAGGAGCGCTCTTTCGAGAAGGGCCCGCAGCGAGTTTGCTATGAGAGTCGCTCCTTATCAACTCAATCAGATCCTAGACCGGACACCCTTCATACCTCGGGATCTTGTGGCCTTCCTTCCATTTGAAAATTGTAGAGAGATTGTAACAAATGCTCTTTGTCTTCTTCTCAATGTCGAGAAACCGGTGCAGAGACCTATTCATGATGATTTGGTGAGGCCGCCAATGGTGCGCCAGTCCCAAGGAAAGCCCAGGGTGAATACCTCCCCTAGAGGAGGAGTCCTTACCATCTTCCTTTGCCTTGTCTCCTTGCTCCAGAGAGAATTCTCCCCTTTCTAGGAGTCGCTGACATTGCAGTACCCCTTACTGGTGATTCACCACCAAAGTTCATGGGCTTCAGTCACTCGCACTCTTCTTCCGAAATATGGTAGCATATACTTATTGACCTATGTGAGCTCCAAGCACGTGGCCCAAGCTGTGCAAATGTGCCTCGGGAGCTAAGTCTCTTGGTGGGTTCCCAACTGGTCCTTCATCCAGTGAGCTGCCTTGCTATGCCGCTTCTCAAAGACTGCGGAGAATGGGCAGCCTTGATCGAGCCCATGCAGCCGAGCAAATCTATAAGGGAAATACCCATTGAGTTTCGTACTGTGAACAGTGCGATAGGGAAGAACCCCGCCCCTGACACTCAACATATACATCACTCCTTATGAGTAGTATGAGCACCATCTAAGCTCTTGCTCAGCTCGTCAACATAGGCACGGTCTATGAGATTCCCTACCGAGAAGACGGGCCTCCTCACATGGAGGTGGTCGTTGCAAAACAAACTACAAGCATCGCCAATAGTATGGAAGATTGCTTTCTGCTCAGCAATCCTCAACAGAAACGGGCACATCATTTCGTCCAAATCCTCGATTCGGAAGTAGGTGGCCGGGAAATAAGCCCAAAGCCAACCATATACTTAATGGACCGGGAAAGGTGTCTTGAAGTCCCCTGGGAAGGCTTTGCCATCCACTATGTCATTCCCTCCTTCATCACCTTGATACCTTTCCCCTAGACACGGCTCCTAGGCCGTAGTATATACTGCAAAGGACCAGCTGTGCAAGTGCATATTTTCACCCCTTCGTCATGTCACTGGCCACATAGAAAGTTCTTGGACGGATAATGTCTACTCCATCGTGGAGAGAAAAATTGCACAAGAAAAGTACTAAATAAGCGACCGGCAAGATGTGCTCATTTTCCTTCTGCGGCTCAAAAACTGATGGGGCCCCCTTCTACCCTTTCGTCTGTGAGGGACCGGCTTCATCATCACAGTCCCCATAGAAAACTGCCACCCACTTGGGGAAGGTGATGCGTCCCTTCTTTGTCTCAGACCAGAGCAGCTGGTAAATTCCAAACAGCTCCTGAAGCCCAGCTGGCGGGTCTTCCTTCCCGACCAGTTCATTTAAGAAAATGACTGAGTTTGAAGGCACAAACGCGTCATACATATTACCAATGAGCGGCAGCCCACCAATGAAATACAAATCTAATAGAGATATCCCTGCTTCCCCACGACTGAGCAGCCATGTATTACTAACATGGCTTCAGGTCTCTAAAAGCTCCTTGACCGTGTTCGAGAAATGGTCATAATAGCTCGACGAGCATTGAATGGCTGCCAGCAGGGAAGCACGCTTCAGAATGTCCTTGTACCAGTCGAGCACTCTTATGGTCCATGACGAGCAACCTTTCAAATATTGGTGCTCCCTTGTAGCCACAGGCAAGCAGAAGACCATTTCATGCTTGGGGTTTTTACCATCCTCTTACTTAGAGTCGGCAAGTCTCCATTTGAAGCTATATTTCGATGTAGGCAATGCATGAGGCCTACTCCTTCCTCTACACTCACATTGCTGTCTTTATCTTTCCTCATCGCCAATCGGACAGGATCACTAACAAAGGTGACACTTAAAGGCTACCTGGGTTCAAATAAAGCCTCGGTAATCTAGATTGGCTCACCTCTCACCAAGATTTTACAGATGAATTCATTGGTGCCAAGCTCCCCTACTCGCGGGAGGTTCTTCACGTCTGGAATAGCACCTGAAGGCTGGGCCATTAGATCAAAACGCTTCGGCGCCAAAGGACGCTAAGTGGCCATGAAAACTTGTGCTCATAGGGGCATATCGTTGACCAGTCACTCAAGGCATTAATGCTGGCAAGCTATCGTCGTCTCGCAGCTAAGGGCAGGACTATCATCGTCTGCCCACTGAGATGGTATCACCGTGCACAGAAGGCAGGGCTATTGCCTTCTCACGGATAAGGAGCTATCGCCATCTACCCATTGAGATGGTATCGCCGTGCGCAAAAGGTAGGGCTATCACCGTCTCGCAACCAAGGAGCTATCATCGTCTGCCGAAGTAAAGCACTTAATGCTGCTTGCTCCCAAGCTTTTCGCATGCGTCGCGCGTGCGACATACTACATCCCTTGAAATCTGGGCACGCCACCTGACAATCGCAACGTGGCCTGTCACCGTGAGTGCAGAAGGCAACCATTCGCCGACTCACAACCCTTCACCTCCCTACAGTTGCAGGCCTGTGACCCATCGGGTTCTCACCTGCGCTTCCTCTTCTTGTCGGAAACTCACTCTTGTTCACCAGAAAACCCATCCTCACCTTCTACTCCTTACCAGAGTTGGCAAAAAACTACTGGAATCCCCAGAAAGCTCCCCTGTAAACCTTCGAGTTTTGCTGGACACTCCTCTGTCCATCGGGAATTCCCTCAGACCGTATTCTTTCCCCTTTACAATAGCTAGGAAAATCGAAGAAAAAACCACCGAAATTCCTGTGGAAGCTTCCTTCAGACCCTGCTGGTTTCCCTTCTCCTTCAACAGTTTACCACAAACTCGTCGGAATTTTAAAGCCCACTATTAGTCCTCATTCTTCTTGTCCAATGGCCAGAAGACCGTCAGGCTCCCGTGAATTCTATGCAACCTCCCCTTCAGCCTCGAGACTATCGGAAAAGCACTTGAACTCCGGCAAAGCACCACTGCCACTCTCGCAGCTTCACCGAAAAAGTCTCGGTGAAGCCTCATGAAGCTCCCTCTGCCTTGCTTAAAAGAACCTCAGCACTCTTCCAAAAACACTCGCTAGCATGTTGCAAAGACCACAATCTGCTCAAGCTCTTCAGAAAGGTCTTGAAGGGCTGGGTACTGCAGATTTTGGCCGGGAAAACTCTAGCCGGGAAACTCTTAATGGAAGCTCCAGCTCTCTCTCTCTCTAAAAAACTCTTCAACTATTTTACCCTTCTGTAGAACATTAAAATTAGGTTTTTCCCGTTACACTCAGCGGTGCTACAAACTGCCACTCACAAAGTTCAAAAAGATGTTGCAGTCCTCATCATCAAATGGTAATAAGACCAGGCCAGGGCAGGTCAAGCCCGAGACCCGAAAGGAGCTATCGCCACATGCTTTATCAAGGAGTTATCGCTGCGAGCTTCGTCAAGGAGCTATCGCCATGTGCTTCGTCAAGGAGCTATCGCCGCAGGCTTCATTAAGGAGCTATCGCCGTGAGCTTCCTCAAGGGGTTGTCGCCACGTGCTTTGCCCAGAGGCTATCACCGCGTGCTTCGTCAAGGGCTATCGCCATGCGCCTTCATCAAAGAGGCTATCGACGTGCGCTTTGTCAAGGAGCCATCGTCGTGCACTTCGTCATGGGCTATCATCGCGTGCCTTCGTCAAGGGTTATCGTCATGCACCTCACCAAGGGGTTAACGTCGTGTGCTTCACTCAAGACCTAACGCCTCTTGCCCTTCGTCAAGGGCTAATGCCGCATGCGCCATTCAAAACTTAGCACTGTGCGCATGCCACGACACTCCCATCTGGACTTCGTCCAACATCCCCAGGAAGTTCATTCCCTGCACCCCAGCCTCACTCCTCCGGTAGTCGAGTCCCCAATTACGACTCTATTCCCCATGAGTCACATTCTCCCCACACTGTGGTCCATGCTGCATGGCCTTAAACTGCACAGCCGTGGTCCATGCTACATGACCTTAAACTATACAGCCTTGATCCTAGCCGCATGACCCTTAACTGCATAGCCACAGTCTAGTTACACGACTTTAAATTGCATGGTCCAAACTGTATGACCCTAAACTGTAGTGGAGGTCTAGTTGCACGACCTTAAACTGCATGGTCATAGCCGCATGACTTTAAACTGCATAGCCTTGGTCTGAGCTACAAGACCTTAAAACTGTAACGCATGTCACTGAGTAAAATGGTAAACAACGAGACAAATAGTCCATATGCATGAATTAAACTGTGAAGTGGACGCACCCCTTCGCCAAGTGTATTCCATCAACATCTCCAATAGAGTTAGGTGTATGCAAAAGAAAAAGGGAGTCATGCTTACCCCTTCAATCCCTAATGGGTCTGTTTCACACCAACACCCCAATAGGAGTCACATCCTATTGCGACCCACTACCCTCAGGGAGTTAGGGACATTCTTATCCTTTCAACCCCTAGTGGGGTTGCATCTATACTCTGACTTGTCATTCTCAGCAGAGTTACATCACACCATTACTCATCATCCCCAGGGAGTCACACTTACCCTCTTAATCCTCCGAGAAGTTCGCTGCCACTTGCCACTCCTTCTAATGCCACCATCTTCATCTAAATCTCTCTTGTGTATAGCTTCAACTATCTTTATCCCCAGGGCGTTAGATTGCTATCCACAGACCCATTCCTCATGCAGCTTCACCTACATGGCGACTCATACAATGGTCCATGCTGCATGACCTTAAACTGCACAGTCGTGGTCTGCGTTGCATGACTTTAAACTGCCCAGCCATGGTCCAAACTATATGACCTTAAACTATAGCGGAGGTTTAGTTGCACGACCTTAAACTGCCTAGTCTTAGCTGCATGACTTTAAACTGTATAGCCACGGTCCAAACTATATGACGATAAACCATAGTCTACATCCTAGCTGCATGACATTAAAAGGCTCAGCATCATGGTCCAAACTATATGACCATAGACTGTAGCGGAGGTCTAGTTGCATAATCTTAAACTGTGTGGTCCTAGTTGCAAGACTTTAAATTGCGTAACCACGATTCAAGTTATATGACCTTAAACCATAGTGCACGTCCTGGCCGCATGTCGTTAAACTACTTTGCATAGGTCTAGGAGGCGCAGCCTTAAACTTGCCCCCACATATGCACACACCCCCTTTTATGTGCATTTTCACGCATGCTTTCCCTAACCGACCCATTCATGTGCGCGCACCACCTTCATTGCTTCCCCAGTGAACGCATTCACTTCACCACCATCATCCATCATTCCTCAGTGAGTTTCACCCACGCTCACAAAATGGTGAACCATCTCGCCATCCCTACTCGTCATCAGCTAGTGGGTCACCATTTTTCACCCACCATTCATGCATCTTCCATCTTTCATAGGCAGCCTCGTACCATCTCCCCAAAGTGAGTCAAAACCATCACCATACTCACTCTATGGACTTCTACAGACTGCCACTCATCACCACTACGGTCCAGCTGTATGAACCTAAACTATAGTGCATGTCCTAGTCACATGACGATAAAAGGCTTCGCACAGGTCTCGAAGGCATGACCCTAAACACGCCTTTACAATAACAGGCATGGTGTACACCTGGACAAGGGAACGCCATCAGTAAAAATTATGGATGAGCATGATCACGAAACCATGAGTAAAAGAGTTCCATGAAAACAAAAACCTAGGCATGGTGAAAACCCCAAAGGGCACCGTGGGAAAAAACAGATGAAAAGGGCGGACATAGCCGCGAGGTCATGGGCAAAAGAGCCCAAAAATCAAGGAAGTTGATGAAAACCATCTTTACAACGCTACTTCCCCTATTCAAGTGAAAACCTGCAAAGGGCACTTGAACTAACAAAATAGGTTGACGTAGCACCACAGCCTCAACCAACACAATTGCCAAAAAGTCATAATTCTGGCTAGTGAGGTCTACACAAAATCCTCAACTACTAGCATCCAATCCAATCACAACACAGAATGGCTCTCCCGAGAGTGAGAGCCTCATAAGATCTCCCACACTTCAGCTCAAAAACAACAAGAGTCCTTGAGGGAGAGGATGACGATCAAAAGATCCCTCCAAAACGCTAAAGATCATCAATGAAGGCAAGAAACTGACGAAGCCAGGACCTAACCTGCCAGAGACTTCATGGTCATTCCTCGCCATGAGATTGCCTTGTCAAAAACCTTCCTTAGCCAACAGGCCCAGATCTTCGGGATAGGCTGCTAAAAAGCCCTTGAGTGGACCCGACAGGATGGGGTCCACGAGGCCGCCTAGCCAAAATTCCCCCTAGTCGATAGGCCCAGATCTTCGAGATAGGTCAGAAGCCCTTGACTGGACCCCGTTGGATGGGACCTACAGAGATACCCTGATTATCAAAAGCAAACCTGGTGTCGTAGTAAACAATGCCGATTAAAGGTTCATAGCACATGGCCCCCAGATAGGCCTGATTCTGACCAATGAGGTCCTTACAAAATCCTCAAGCTGCCAGAATCATAAATAGTCCCTCAAGGGTGAGGATTTCAACAGGATCGCTCAAAAGTCTCTTCTCCCCCTAAAGTCTCCACAGATGGACCTATACATTGCGTTTAGACGTTTGAGCATCCTAGTTACAGCATTACATGGATCTCCTCGAAGTTCACGTAGTCCTGTGGCAAGCCAGGGGAAATTTCCCGAATAATTATACTTCTCTCTTCTCTTGAAGCACAACATTCGGTGGGGCA
Source organism: Amborella trichopoda (assembly GCF_054954075.1). Taxonomy (NCBI): domain Eukaryota; kingdom Viridiplantae; phylum Streptophyta; class Magnoliopsida; order Amborellales; family Amborellaceae; genus Amborella; species Amborella trichopoda. The sequence continues at coordinate 15,215,167 of NC_142337.1, read as the reverse complement.
TGCTGTTGAAATACAGTTTTCATCATCATGGGTCCCTAGTCAATAAAGTCGAACAAACAGTGGACATTCTGACAGTCTCAGAATAGCCTCAGAACTGGCCAAGATCTTCATGAGGACTCTCAAAAAGTCTCATGCCAAGTTTCGTTGCATTTCGATATGTCTAAGGAAGTGCAGACTGAGAAACAATTTCGACAGAATAACTAGAGATACATTTTTTGTGTCTTAATTTGATGTGGGACTACCCTGCGTTTGTTGTCCCACGATTGTGACGGCATGTTCAGTGTGATCTAGCGAAGAAATCATAGAAACACATCAAGGAACGAGCACACAATCAATCTAAAGTTTCAAGATTCATTCAAATTTCAAGTCACATGATCGTGCCCTAAAAACATGATCCATGGCTCGAAGTTAGCATCAAATCGATCGTCATGCCAAGCCCTACAAGAAAACAATCATCCTTTGATCAAACGGGCATTAGAACAACCCTGGATCACCCATGAAAAATCATGCACATTCTAGGGCAACACAGGGACTGTCCTGAAATTCCACAACTTGTTAGGAAGGGGTAAATCTATCAATTTGCACCATATTTTCTATTTTCTTTTAATTCAGTTAATCTTAATTTGTAGTAATTAGGTTTAATTTTGATCAATCCACCTATGTTTGGGCATAATTCTATATATACAACGTACCATCATTGTCCGCAAGAGGCTTGAAACCCTTTACAAAAGAGAATTTTTACTTAATAGAATTCCCTTTCCTTCTCAGTGTTGGGTCGCGTTTGGAGAGAGAGTAAGGAGAGAGAAAATTTTGGATCGGTACCCTTAGGCTCAAGGTAAACCGTCTCTCTCTTCTTTTCTTTCTTCTTCTTCTTCTTCTTCATCTAAGTCTCCCTTAGAGGCCATGCACGACAGTGATAGTGCCGTGAATGCCTCTTTCTCTTCCTTTTCCCCTTCATGTGGTTTCACAGGTCACGCATGGCGATGATAGCGCCGTACGCGAGCTCCTTTCCTACCTTCTGTTAGTCCATCTCTTTTTCTCAGCGATGCTTATAGACGATGCTGCTCATCGTCTTCCGTAAATGTGTCCTCGACGTCTCAATGAAGAGTACAAACAGCAAAACTTATTGTCACCTGTAGGGGTCTCCCCCTGTTACGCTCCTATCATAGACAACGATGCCTATTGCTGCCCGTGAGAGGTCGCTGCAACATCTATCACTGTCCACGAGCTTCCTTCGAGTGATCGGTGCCTATCGTCGTCCGTGAGCTTCCTTCGTGTGCTCGGTGCCCATCGCCATCCGCGAGCTTCCTTCACACTCTCGATGTCCATCACTGTCCACAAGCCTTCTTCGTGCGCTCGGTGCCTACCGACGTCCGTGAGATTCCTTCGTGCGCTCGGTGCCTCTCACTATCCGCAAGCCTTCTTCGTGCGCTCAATGCCTATCGCCATCCGTGAGCTTCCTTTGTGCGCTCGGTGCCTATCACTGTTCGCAAGCCTTCTTCATGGGCTCGGTACCTATCACCATGCGCAGGCTCTTCTTGCATCGCACAGCTATCGTCGTGTGCCTTGGCAAGAATTGTCACTGCGCGCCTCGCCAATAGCTATCGCCGCACGCTTCACATGAGGCTATTGCCGCCTGCGTAGGGGTGTGTTGCCTTCTTGTGAAGCCGCAATGGCGATGCTTAGCGCCGTACGTAGTTCACTACTCACCCCGTAGCCGTGAGCAGTAGTGTCTAGCGCCATCCAAGGGCCATGACACTGCCACTCCACTGTTATGGGTGGTGATGCTTAGCGTCGTCGAGATCCCATCTCTTAACCATCTCGTGTACTTTCTTCATTCTCTTCTCACTTGACCGAGGGTGGACTCAGTCTAGTGTTGCCATAGCGGTCTGACTATGGAGCAGTGTTGTCGTCGTGCTGATCCCAAGTATCATGCCCGTCTTGCTGCCACACCAGATTGGGACAGTCATGTCGACCTTGGTTTCGAGTAGTATTACTGTCGTGCAGGTCCAACGTACCGTGCCTGGCTTGCTATCACTCCGAGTCGGTATTGCACTGGTCCAGCTATCATGCTAGCCTCGTTTCCTTATCGAGTACCCTCTTCTTTTCTCCTCTCATTCAAACCTTCCACTTCATCACCCTAACTTCTCACATTCTTGGCCATAGGAATGTGCGTTGCCCTAAGACAAGGGTGGGTCCTTCGGCCCACTTGTCTTGTAAATTAACCATAGTAGTGTTGTGCACAAAACAAAGAGATTGCTGGTCAAAGGAGGTGATTTCGAACCAGCTGAAGCAGCTTGGGGGACTTTCCGTCGTGATCTAAGAGGGCGCCCGTGCGAGTAAGCTCAAGTAAGTTACAGACCCAGGTGAGGTTGGTCCCCACCTCACATCCAAAATTCCTCTCCCACTAGTTGGATACCTACCCTTGTTCTTGAACAAGGTTCTCGAGAGAGCAATCTCAGGTCTTGGGGCCTCTGAACCCGAGACACATGTCACTTGATCACCTAGATCCGGGGAGGTGAGATTGAGGCACCGAACTAATGCCAACTCATCACGGTCCAACTGTATGACCCTAAACTATAATGCATGTCTTGGCCACGTGACGTTGAGTTGCTTCGCGCAATGGTCCAACTGTATGACCCTAAACTATAGTGCACGTCCTAGCCGAATGACATTAAACTGTTTTGCACAACGGTCCAGCTATATGACCAAAAACTATAGTGCACATCCTAGGCGCATGACATTAAACTACGCTGTAAAATGGTCCAGCTGTATGACCATAAACTATAGTGCACGTCCTGGCCGCATGACGCTGAACTGCTTTGCCCAGGTCTCAGTGGCATGACCTTAAACACGCCTCCATACATAGTTATTACCATCTCCATTTCCCCCCAGTGAGTCCTTCTTCATGACCCTTTAAGAACTCACCACATTCCCCAGTGAGGCGAACCCAAGCTCACGAAACCACGTTGAGCCATTCCATCATCTATACTCAACAACAGCTAGTGGGTCACCCCCTTATCCACCTTCCATATAAACGTAATCCATCATTCACAAATAGTTTGGTATCATCGCCCCCAAGTGAGTCAAACCATTACCATACTCACCCTATGGCCTCCACAGACCGTCATCCATCTCCGTCACGATCCAGTTGTATGACCTCAAACTATAGTATACGTCTTAGCCGCATGACGCTAAACTGCTTTGCCCAAGTCCCGGAGGCATGACCCTAAACACACCCCACAAAAAAAAAAAAAAAAGGGGCATGGTGTAAACACGAAAGGGGAATGTCATGAGTAAAACTGATGGATGGGCATGGTCACGAAAAAATGAGTAAGAGTGTTCCGTAAATAAAAAACCAGGCACGGTGAAAAGGCACCATGAGTAAAAATAGAAAGAAGGTAGACACCGTCAGTTCATGGGTAAAAGAGCCTAATAAAAAGGAGGTTGGTGAAAACTGTCTTTACGACACCACTTTCCTCAATCCTAGAAACCCAAAGGGCGCTCGGACCAATAAGTAGGTTAATGCAGCATCCTCCACCATAAGCCGTTTCAGCTGGCATTTCAAGAAAAATTCTCGATAGCAAGATATTCTGCTATAAAGACCCAAAAACAAGAGACTGTTAAACCAGCAAAACAAACTTGGTGAGACTGCAAACAAAGCCACTCATATGCTCAATAGGCTGTAGACATTAAAATCATCCCTCCAGATCCCATACAAGCGAGAAACTATCAAACTAGGTCAATACCTTTCCACAGCAATTAGGGTGAAGACAACCGAGGCTGCCTTGCCAAAATCCCTCCCTGGCCGGACTTGAAATTCCAGACAAGCCAACAAAAACCCCCGACTGGGCTCGTCAGGATGGGGCTCACAAAGGTACCCTACTTGTCAAAGCAAACCTAGTGTAGCAGCAAACAAAGCCATCAAAAAGTCCGATGATGGTGAGGACTTTAAAAGCATCATGTACATCCAATGGGGTGTAGACTCTAAAATCAGCCCCCAAAAGTCTCCATGACTAAAACAACAAGGTCCCCAGCTGTCTGAGCACCTTGTTCACCCCTCTAGGAAGCAGCTTTGCATGAGTATCCCTTTGATGTTCATGTGACCCGGTGGATAGGAAGAAAACTAAAGTTGAAGGACCAACTTTGATTCTAAAAGTTGTACTTCTCGCTTCTCTCGAAGTTAAACATTTGGTAGGGAAAGCTGTTTGAGGCCATTTTCCATCACTTGTATCCCCGGTGTGAATAAGGAGAGAGAAGTTTGTGACCTAGGTCCGTAAGTATCAAAATGCTTGTGGATTACAGAAGCCTAGGTCAATAAGCCCTGATCTAGAAGTGAAATTTTAGACAGTCTCAGAATGGCTCAAGAAGGTTCAAGATTGTGCCTAAGAGTATCTTAAGAACACCTGCCAATTTTCTTCATAATTTGAGGAGTTTTAGATAGTGCAGACGTCAAAACAGTTTCAAGAAATTCTACTTCTATCATGCTGAAAATGGAATCTGAACTAAAACACCATTATTTGAGCATCAAATGGTCTCCAAACCATCGTCATTGGATTCAGAATGTTTGAAAACCTTCGAGTACCTATTTTCAGCATATTCTGATGCTTTCGAAGCAAGTTATGGCCATAATATCTAAAATGGGTAGGTCGTACCCTATTACAGTACACCCTCGGTGAATTAGTTTTCATTAATGGAAACAGTACATTACAATTTCGAGGGCAAATTTTCCATGGCCATATCTCCTTCATCTCAAGTCAGATCGAGCCCAAAGTTTGAGAGCATGTTCGTCTCATCCATCTGGTCGATTTGATATGTGGCACGCATGATAACACCGCTCGAACCGAGAGTAATCAAATAGAGAAGTTTGCTGGAAAACTTCCAAAAGTAGTAGAAAATTTTCAGCAACGTGTCTCCTCGATCAAGAGGCCATAACACGACGCTCGCGAGTCGGATCGACCTCAAACCGGACCCATTACGAGGACAAGGTCAGAGGCTTCATCTGAGACGAACCTAGCATGTGATAGATGGTTAGATTCGATGCATGATGAGTTTGAAGTTGCTGCAATTTCATCCATCGGAATCCAAACTCTGGCCAAAGTTTTTCAATTTGGAAAACCATCGTCTGGGCACCAAGTCGAGCTGTTACTTTTATAAAACGATCGTGGCAACATGTTCGACACACTACAACGAAAAAACTGGCAAAAAAAATCAAGAAACGGGTTGAATCTTAAATCTAAGATTGCACATTTTTTCATGTTTTTGCTGCATCATGATCATGGCTCGAGAGTCCGATCCATGGCACGAAATGGGTATCAAAATGATCACTTTCTCGAGCTGATAAAGAACAAAACAATCTTTTGGATGGATGAAGACCACAAGGACCCCGAACAGATCCCTAAAGATCGTGAAGATTGCGTGGCCATTCCAAGTACCTGTTTGAAATTTTACGGATTGTTGGAGGAGGGGTAAAATCGTTGTTTTTCCCCTATTTTTTTAATTTCTTTAATTATTAATTTCTATCAATTAGGTTAAATTTTAGTCATCCACCCATGTTTGGGCACCACTTCTATATAAGAATGTACCAACTACATGTAAATGACCCTCTTTGGATCAATAAAAAAATCCCTTTTGCTTGAAGTTTTGGGTCATGTCTTGGAGAGAGAGAGAGAGAGGAGAGAGAAAATTTGGATAGGTACCCTTAGGTAACTTTCTCTCTCCTCTCTTTTCTTTCTCTCTCATCTTTCTCTCTCTTTCTTTCCTCACTTCTTTCTCTCTCTTATTTATCTTTCTTCCCTCTCTTTTCTCTCTCTGTTATTTCTCTCTCTTCCGTCTCTCTTCTTTCTCTCTCTTTCTCTCTCTTTCTTCCTCTTCACATACGTCAATAAGCTGCCGTCTGTGTTCTTTCTCCTTCTTCCCTCTTCACAGATGGCAGCAAGCCGCCGTCTATGTTCTTTCTCCCTCTTCCCTCTTCACAGACGGCGTCAAGCAGTCGTCTGTGTTCTTTATCCCACTTCCCTCTTCACAGACGGTAGTCAAGCCACCGTCTGTGTTCTTTCTCTCTCTTCCCTCTTCACAGAGGGTGGCAAGGCGCCATCTCTCTTCCCTCTTCACTTACAATGTCCAATCACAAATAAAAAACACTATAAAAATAAATAAATAAACAAAAACAGTTCTCACTTGCTACCACTTAAATACAACTCCTTTATTCAATAAATAAAAGCTGGACACATTGCTTTATGAGAAAATAAAAGAGTCTCTTCCTCCAATAGTGCTCGTGATCAATGGTCGTTCTTGAATCTACTAAGTATGGCAAAACCCTCCAAAATCATATGGAAATATCTTAAACCAAAGTTTTAAGGCCTCATTTCCATAGCCTACCTTAAGCCCCCTTGGCTTAACCTAGAGAGATGATAAAGAGAGAGAGATATCCTAGGTGGGGCATGCCCCTTCTTCCTTTTTTGAGAGAGAATATTAAAGAGAGATAGAACCTTCCTTGGTTGGGGTGTGCTCCTCATAAAGAGAGAAAACCTTAGTGAGGCGTACCCCCTAGAGAGGGAATAGATAGAGTAGAGAGTGCTAAGAGAGAGAGAGAGATAAGAGGAGAGGTGTAGAGATTTAGGGGAGAGAAGACCCCTATTTATAGATCAAATATACACCATTGATCTGAAGAGATTTGTGGGGTGAGAGACGTGAGCCATCTATTCCTTAGATCTACCTTCAAAATTCAAAATGGTATTAGAACCGTATCCTCCATTTTCTAAATCTATTTCCATCAAATATTCAAATAAAGAAAATATAACCATACTTTCTCTTTTTATGGATATTCATTATTTATTCATATAATCTTTGAATAGTCAAATGTCTTGATTCACAAGACATACCACAATTTATTATCTTTATTAATAAACCAAGAAGGGTTAACATAAATTTACAAAGCCAACTTGCAAGGAGGCCTTAATCGACAAAATAACAAGGCCAACCTCCTATGGGTGGGGTGTGCTCCCTTATGTGGCCCTTCATGGGCCCCAGCCAATTTAAACATCTGATTTATTACTTAAGGTGGGTCCATGGCTCACAATGGCCCCCAAATATTTAGGGGATAAAACATTTAAATTATTTTTAAAAATAAGCCTTTATTTCTCTTTAATCATTTAAAACTTTGATATTTAATTTTCTCTTACATTATAAATCCAAATAACAAAAATAAACTATCAAGAGAATCACAAAATTCAAATAATCATTCTAAAAACCAGATAGGAATCAAATCCATATAGGTCAAAGAATTATGAATATACTGAAGCACTCTACTTACAACTGTGGACTACGATCCATACTTGCTTTCTTAAAATGACCCAGCGGTTCCCATGACCCACAGTCCACTGCAGGAGTTCATTATTGGACCATCAAAGTCTGCCAATATGCTAGGGGACGTAATCTCAGTCTATGAACTGCAGGTTCTCCCCTAGAGACTGGTTCATGATCATTCAAACCATGATGCAACCATGTCTCCATGATGCATAGGGGTAATCTCTCGCACATGTACATGCTTCACCCTTACAGGTGGATTTCTATCTCGATACGACTCTCCGTTTACATGTCATGTGATGGTTCAACGATGAGGCTTTAGCTCAGTCTCAGTTCAGCGATGAGGTTTTAGCTTAGTCTCTTGAGGCCACCATCACACCCAAGGGCCACACAGTCCCTTGGCTCACTCATCCGGGCAATTCGGACCTCATCAAGTGATGACCCATAGAACCCTCATTGATTTAAATCTATACTCAAGTACCTTGGGTTTTCCAACTCGACTGGCCTAGTACATCCACAGAACCCTCATTGATTTCAGTTTATACTCAGGGACCTTTGATTTTTCAACTCGACTGACCTAGCACATTTAGCAAAGTCCGAGGGGGTGGGATGTCAGTCTTTCTATCTTTATATAATACGTGCAAGAATCCCAATGATCATTCTGATCAATCCCCTCACCCACTGCACTTATTGGATATTTATAATAGTCTTGAGATGCTAAACATGGGGAATTTCGTGCTCATCTAAAATCAAAGAGCTGATACCAAGTCTCTCTCAAATTGGTTATGAGAGATAAGGTTCAATTCAAATTTAAATTCAAATGACCCTAAGCTAATTTTCATGATAATCTTTAGTCCACTCTTGAATTTATGTGACATTCTAATTCAAACTCAAGACTACTTAGATTTGTCTTTATCCAACCATTTGTACAAATGAGGAGGTAATTTGAGCATGTTTAATTCAAATCAATGTTGCTTTTTGATGGTTAATCATTTTGACCTAAGATCTTGCATGATAATAGAGTACTCAAAAGACAAATGCAAGTTCACCGTAAATGTATCAGTAACAAGTGAGATATGCCCCATTGGAGACCCAACCTCTTTCACATCAGAGTGTTACGAATCCTGAGAGCTTGATATTCTTGTAGTGGGGCTCATGAGTAGGCCTCCACATATTTAGGGCAGAAACTCCTTACATTCTGTGAGCTTTTGTAAACCCCTATGTGAGTGTATAGAAACCAATACTCTTGACTTGGATTACAACGTATAATACACCTTGAAAATTTTCAATACATCTTGAAATTACAATTTATAAAAAACATTTATCAAGGTCACTATAAATACAATGAGCTATTGATTGTCAAATACACTTAATTGAGATGATACGACTTAAGTGGGGTCCCTTGTATATGAATAAACAAGTTATAAAAGGAGATCATCAAACTACACATGCATAGTATGCATTCAAAAAATTTGCACCACTCAAACTTGTATGGCAAAATTATATATCTATGAACTCATGAAAGCTCTTCACAACATCATCTCCATTATATAAACATGCATATTCTCAAGTGAAATATGCTACATGATCATGGGAAGCCAATCAGAGCTCTTGGGTGACATATGATAGCGTAGCACAAAATTGGGCCAATTCATCATGTAATCAAGTGGAATGTCAAGCCCTTGCTAATACACAATTAATAATGGAAGGATTTGAGGAGATTCAAAATTCAAATCAAGTGGAGAAAACATGGGAGCAAACCAGGGTTTCAAAACACTAAACTGGTTCAAATGAGTTCACAATTTGGCACATAAAAATTCGGCATAGTATCTCGTTACAAACTCATCAATTCAAGAGATCAAGAAGAAGTTTCAAGTGACTGATATAATCATAAAACTCTCAGAAAAATATCAACAAAAAATACAAACTCTAAAGAAGAAAGCTCATGGAAATCTATGTCAAATGTGCATGGATGAAGCATGTAACTATATGAATCAATAGGGAATCAATGATCAATCAAGCGATCTACGTTCTAGTGATCAAAGAATGAAATGATGTTGCGGTAACTGAGAAACTACAACAAGATGAAACTACGGACATCAATAAAAATAAAATTGATCTTATTCAATTCTTGAAGACTTGAAGACTATATAACCTATGGCTTGAATTTTGAGCTTTGGATCACCATTAATGGAGTAGAATGAAACCTTTAGTGGAGTTCTTCCCTCAAAGGGAAAGAGAGATCAAACAAAATATTGGGTATGCCACTCAAGAGAGAGAGAGGTGTGTACCACTCTTTTTGGGTGGAAATTCTCATGTGTAAACTCATGTGGGAAAATGAAAGTCATGGGATATTTATAACTTTTTAAGCCTCAATTGTGAAGATGCTTCTAGATGGATGAATCTTAGCCCTTCTTGTCATCTACCAATAGCTACAAAGAGAGGTATGATCATAGCCCTCCATCATATCATCAATATATGTAGTATGGATTCAAACACATTTATCCTCCGTATTCACTCCAATTTCCCTTATCATCAAAAAGCCCATTTACCCTCCTAATTCGCTCCTATTTTCCTTGTCATAGAAAATCCCATGCACTTCACATTTAATAAAACTAAAACCAAAACGAAAGGTGTGCCCTTTTGCCCATTTGATAAAAATTTCAGTAAAAATCGAATCTTAAAAATTCTTTCTTTTTCATAAGAGCATGTGGGCCTAATGAAATCATGCTATATATGCTAAGCGGTTATGTGGACTTTTATCATATACTCTTAGGGTTATGCTTGTAACTAGAAATCCTATACCCTATATAGAATTTTCTACACATGTGCACAAACCACTTTCTTTAGGCATTTAAAATGTGCCAATAATTTTTTAAAATCTCAACAATTTAGAAAATTTCATAATATAACACTTTATCTGAACAATAAAACAAAGGAAATGGGGGTCACTCAAGTAGGGTTAACATCAATACCATTTCATCTCCATGTTGGGGTGGGGGACGTGGGACTCCCTCAAGGTGACACATAGACACGCATTGGCATTTGGGTGTCCCATGTGAGTCTTGGGAGACTATCCTTGCTTGTCATTATGTTCAAACAATTTTTGAAACCCGATTTCTTACTCAGAAAAATCTAGAATATATCTTGTCAGTTCAAAAAAAATTATTTTAATCCAACTAAATTATTTTGGAATTGATTATAGACATTTACAAGGGAAATTAGGATCCTTGGAGTCTAAGTACAAAATGGAGCACTCCACTTATCTAGACTTGGAATCAAAGCTACTTTCTTGCTATAAATGCATAAATGCATAAGTAAGCGGAAAGTAGATTCTTTCCACAAGGCTCCTGCTGAATGCATTAGAACCTCCACGAAGCAGAATCCAAGGCTCTTGCCCTTGATCATAAGGATCTTGCATATGATGGGAAATGTCCATGCCTCGGCGGTTACGTGTCCTTCCGACGTTAACTTGCCTGGCCCGCAATATGTTAGTCATATGCTGGAGATTATGGGTCCTTGCGATGCTAACTTACATGGCTCGCATTATTCTATTCATAAGTCGACGGATAAGAGTATTTGTGACTCCCACTTGCCTGGCTCACAATATGCTACTCATATGCTGGTGGATAAGAGTCTTTGCAACTCTAGCTTGCTTGACCAGCAATATGCTATCCATAAGTCGACGTTTAGAGGTCTTCACGACCCTAATTGCTTGGTTTGCCTTCTGATGCCCATAAGCTGGTGGTTAGATATCTACGCTATACTAACTTGCTTAGATTGCTTTCTGATGCCCACAAGTCGGTGGTTAGAGATCTACGTGACACTATAACTCGCTTGGCTCGCCTTCTGATGCCTATAAGCCTGTGGATAAAGGTCTTCACGACACTAACTCGCTTGGCTCGCCTTCTAATGCCCATAAGCTGGTTGTTAGTGGTCATCGCGATATTAACTCGCTTGGCTTGTCTTTTGAATGATTAGAGGTCTTCGCAACATTAACTTGCTTGACTCATTTTCTGTTGGCCATAAGCCGGCAATTTGAGGCCTTCGCAACACTAACTCACTTGGCTCGCTTTCTGATGCCCATAAGCCGGCAGTTAGAGGTCTTTGTGGTACTAACTCGCTCGGTTCGCCTTCTGATGCCCATAACCCGAGTGTTAGAGGTATTCGTGACACTAGCTCGTTTGGTTCGCCATCTGATGCCCCTAAGCTTGTGGTTAGAGGTCTTTGAGACACTAACTTGCTCGATTCACCTTCTGATGCCCATAAACCGGTGGTTAGAGGTATTCTAACTTGCATGGCTCATTATCAGCTCCTTACAAACTGACCCCTACCCCTGGGGTTGCGCCACATAATTTACTCAATCTCATAAGGTATATATGAGGATGGTCATTAGACAAGCGCACAAGGTTCTCAACCTGTTAGCTTTTGGTAGTGGCTATAGTTGACGCATGGTTGAAAACCTAACAGATAGTCGATGGCTTAAGGAACCCTCGATATCTTGAATGTATAGTTGATAGCTTAAACGCATGCTCGATAACTTGAACGCATAGTTGATAGCTTGAACGCATGCTCGATAACTTGAATGCACAGTCGATGGCTTGAACGCACACTTGATAGCTTGAACGCACAATTGATAGCTTAACACACACTCGATAGCTTGAATTGGTGATGGTCCATCATGCTCCTTTGGTATGCATTGACCACCACTTCTTCCTCCCATCTTTTGTTTTGTCTTTTATACCTTTAACGTTGTTGGTCATGATGACCTCACCTCCTTGTCTCCCATGGGCCGAGTGTCCATGCACTTGCCATTGCACTCTCTCTCTCTCTCTCTCTTAATGCCACTTCTCTTCCGTCCCAATATTATATTATTTCTCGAATATATAAGCCTTGGGAAAGAGAGAAAGCATATGGAGATGTATGAGTTTAGGAGAGTATAGGGAGTGAGGTCAATGGAAATTTCCAACAATATTTTGAAGAGGGATTTGAGGTATTTTCTAGTAACAATGAACTCATAGAATTTCTTTTGATGTCTCATTTTCTTTAAGTAAGATCAGTTTAGTTGCTGTGATTTTTTAGAGTTTTCTAAGAATACAACTCAAAAACTCTGATAGTTTATTATCTGGTTGTAACCTGGGGGAGTGTTCACCAGATACCTTGTTACATCTCGGTTTTGTACCAAAAGGGTGATCAACACTTCGAAGAAAGCGATCTCCTCTTGTGCCTCCAGATCCCGATCTTTGTTGCCACTTTGTTTAACCTCCGAATCCTGCTCTGATTCCTACAGAAAACCAACTAATACTAGGAGTGTTTCAGTGTCCCGATACAACCTCTGAATCCTGCTCCGACTTCTACATGAGTCCAACTAGTACTAGGAGCGTTTTGGTTCAATTCAGGATTTATCCCTATCTAGGGGAGGTACTGCTGAATTTTTCCCATGATGAGAGTTAGTGATAGGCTTATCAAGTGTAAGTTCCACTTATAAAAGATAATCCTACCATATACCACATATTTCCTTTCAAAATATGTGATTTTCTAAAAGGCTTGCGTATTTAAGGCCATGTGCTCTACCTAGTTTTCATGAGTGCTCTAGGGAATGCCCAATTCCCATAAGAAGCAGCCTCTACCTCCACACTCATATAGGTAAGTCCATGGAAGATTTACCCCCATCGATTACTCAGAATGGTTGGCCAGCATAGATCGTACCCAAGAAAGACAGGAGGATCCAAGTGTGTGTCGACTACAAAAACCTTAACATGGCGTTCCTAAACGTCAATTTTCCATTACCAAACATAGATGCCCTGGTCAACAACACTATGAGGCATGAGATGTTGTCATTCATAGATGGCTTATCAGGCTACAACCAGATCCTCATGGCAGAAGAAGACCAAACCACGACTTCATTCATAACGCAATGGGGAACCTACTGCTATTAAAAATGTAGGGGCAACTTATCAAAGGGCGATGAGCAGCATCTTCTATGATTTGATGTATATGACCTTGGAAGACTATGTCAACGACATTCTGGTCAAGCCGAAGACCAGGTTTGATCAACTTACCAACCTGAGAATCATTCTCAAAAGACTCCGAAAACATCAACTCAAACTCAATCCATAAAAATGTGCCTTTGGTGTTGAATCCGGCAAATTACGGGGCTTTATAATGAGCCAAAGGGGCATCGTGGTGGACCCGTCCAGAATAAGAGCCATCACTGAAATGCCCTCTCTCGGGAACATTAGAGAAATTCGTAGGCTTTAAGGTCGCATACAAGCTACAAGGCGTTTTATTTCACAACTGGTGAATAAGTGCGCATCATTCAAGAGGCTCCTTAAGAAAGGTACCCCATTCATATGAGATAATGAATGCCAAGAAGCGTTCAGTCAAATCAAGGAGTACCTAAACAAACCTCCCATCCTTAGTCCTCCAAGACTAGATAAACCCATGTTCCTATACATATATGTGATAGACAAGATCATGGGGGCAATGTTAGAACAATATGATGATCATGAAAAAGAACAAATAATATATTACATCAGCAAAACCATGGTCGACTATGAGACAAGATACACGGATGTGGAGAAGCATTGCTTAACACTTGTGTCATCTATACAAAAATTGAGACACTATGTCTTATCTCATACAGTCAAGCTCATCTAAAAATAGACCCACTCAAGTACCTACTGGAAAGACCAGTCCTTAATGGACGTTTGGCGAATTAGAGAATGCTATTGAGCGAGTTCGAGATCGAATATATCACTAAAAAATAGAGCAAAGGACAAGCCATTGCTGACCACTTGGCTGAACACGCACTGTCAGATAACACTCTCGTCAACACAAATATCCTAGATTAAAACCTTTTCACAATTGAGGACTCAATCTGAGAGATATACTTTGACGGTGCAAGGAATGAATGCGGGTTAAGTATACGTATCATACTATGCTCACCCGAGAAGATTTTAATGCCAACAACCATCATCATAAACCAAGTTCAAGGTATTTGGAAGGTGAAAGAAAGAAAACTCAAACCCTATCAAGAAAATGTGCAAAAGATGATCCCATATTTCAAGAAAATCACCTTTCAGCATGTAGCTAGGGAAAATAGTCACTGCGTCGATATCCTTGCGACTCTTGCTTCAATGGTTGATATTTCTTTAGAAATCACCACATTGTCATTCTACATCAAGAACAAACATGACCCTTCCCCACCGAGGGTCAAAGATGAAATAGAAAAAGAAAATGAGAACGATGGGGAAGTGTCTCTTGTGGCTTTAGATGCGCTAGTTAAAGTAAAACCATGGTTCCATGATGTTCTGTCCCTGCTGAAAGATGGGTTATATCTTGAAGGAGCCACCAAAAAGGATAAAGAAGCCTTTCGAAGGTTTTCTTTGGGATTCCTAGTCAGAGAAGATCTCTTGTTCAAGAAGTCCTTCGATGGAATCATTCTACGGTGCCTCAATCAGCCAAAATTGACCAGGTACTGACAGGGTTACACAATCATTCTAAGCTAAGGAGGCATGGAAGCAGTGCTACCCATTGAAGTTGAGATGTCGTCTCTCCAAGTGCTTATTCACAAAAATCAGATGAAGAACAAAAGATCGAAGCATGAATCGCTGCCCTCGTTACTCTAGATGAAAGAAGACTATGAGCAACACAAAATATCGTTGCTTACCAGCGTAGAATCGAGAGGGCATACCAAAGAAAAGTTGTTTCTTTATAATTCAAAGAAGGGGCCATGGTACTCGAGAAAATCTTCCACACTCCTGCAAATCTACACCCTTTAGGCAAGTTCAAGCCTAATTGGGAGGGGCCACTCGTGGTTACCCGAGTGCATGCAAGTAGTTCTTACAAGATAAAAACTAGGAGGAGTACAAACTCAATGACCCCATTAATACGATGCATCTCAGAAATGTTGTTCGTAACGGGCTAAAAAACATGGTGAAAACTTGAAAACATCGCGAGTAATAAAGAAAGAAAGAAAAAAAGAGAATAAAAAAATTTCTAAGAAGGAGCTTCCGATTCAAACACTCAAGTTCAGCAATACTGCACAAGTAGACTTTGAGGAAGAAGACTCCTCCTAAACCCTGCAGGTTCCCAATGGTGCCAATTCAGAAAGATGTTGGAGGGTGACATGAATGGAAAACCAAAGTGACTTCGACAAATCCTGGAAGAATGTCAAGACTTCTCCACGATGGAAGCCCAGTAAGAATCCAAATAACTCTTCATGGACCCTCAAAGCATAGGATGAAAGCTCCAAAGGTAAAAAGACAACTTCGAAACTTTTGAGTTCTCACGATCCCATAAGGAAACTCTTTCATCATCTTCGGGTAACATATAATAAAGAAAATGACCATCAAAGGGGCCACAAGTGGCAAAGCTGTAAGGCCCGTCCCTTTTGAAAATGTTTTGAAAATTGATTTTTAAATCATCCAATTTCAAAAACAAAACCCTTTTAGAAATGACTTCCTCCATCATTACAAGAGGCTAAACTTTTTAGTCGATCTGACCTCATTCTCGATGCCAACTTCCGACGCTTGTTATGAAGGCTTGAAACTAGTCAAGCACTCCATGGTTGTATGAGTATAACTACCAACTATCACATATAGGAGATGGGTGAACCTTGCCAATGACAAAATTGGCTAGTCTGGGAGCTTTTTTCTCTCAGCTAGATCCCCTGAGGCAAAATGAGGCAAGCTCATCCCTGTGTGTGCATACGACGACCCAATACCGGGGAACTCGAGACAAGAACCTTACAACTAGGGACTGCATGTGTGGGAATTCAGTTTGAAAAGTTTGTGCAAAGAAAGTGTTCTATTAATGCTTCGACAAATCAATTGCACATGTACAAGTTGAAAAAGACCTCCCAAGAGCAACAGCTACAAAGAGAATAAAAAAAAAAGAGTTTACAATCCCATATGATCAATCAAAATGGGAAAAACAATTTTGAGTAGCTCAAAACACTGATTTTATTCATCCATTGAAATGGGCTTATTACACGTGTTCACGTCATCAAACTTGGTCCTATGACCAAAATTTCTATTGTCCCAGCAGACTTCAATAAAATAAAATAAAAAAAAACTACTGAAAATGATGATCACAAGATCAACTTATTCATGCCAAGAAAATAATAATAATAATAAAGAAAATAAAAGCGTTTTGGCTATTCAGTCTTCGGCTTCGGATCAACATCCTTCTCCTTGAGTTCCGCCACGAAGGCCACCCATTGAGCCAATTCAACTTTAGCATCTTTCAAACTGATGTCAGAAACACCCTCATTCAATTTAACCCGCTTGTTTGAAGAAGAGGCATCATTTTCTCGTGAAGACACGAGATCCCGAGCAGGGGCAGAAGATCATCACGAAGTCTCGACACCTTGGGACTTAGCGGACGAGGGTCGGCACGTTCCCACTAAGAATCATAGTTGGAAGTGGTTGTGGGCTTGTCTTGCTTGGCCTACCCCTCACTAGAAGAAGACTTCGTTCCCTTCCATGGCGAACCCGCCTTGACCAGAAGGATTGAAGAGTGTCATCAAAGAGAAAAAAAATGTCAGTGATTGATCGCCTCTCCAGGATAAGTATAATACTGAATATGGCGAAACTGACAAAGCACCCTCTGAGGGAAATAACCCTCTGTGAAGTACTGCCCTGCCAGAATAAGACATGAATGCCCCATAGCAGGCAAAAACATGGGCACATTCTCAAGACCGTTGATCATCCAATCAAAAGACGACAACTCGTCCATAATAGGGCGATAGTAATTGATGTCCCAAGGTCGGGTGGTATCACTAACATATGCCAAACCCAGAGCAGCAGACATAGCTGTTGTGGATCGAGGAGGACGGACAATGGCGATATGTTCATAGGTCCAAATCTGCAGAAAACATGAGCCAAAATCACCTCAACAGGTCACAAAATAGAAGCCAAGGACCCCAAAGCCATCCGGGGCTAATTAACCAGGGCGATACTAGTGGGTCGCCCAACCAATGTGGGCGACACCAGCAGTGTCGCCCGTGCGACACCACCAGTGTGGCCCAACAGAGACCCTCCCGGTTAGTCTGAGCTTTGTCCAATAAATTACTATGACGAAAATATGAGATCCAGGGGCCAAAACCAGAAGAAAAACTGAGTTGCAGGGGAAAAATAAAATAAAATTGAGTTAAAAAATATACCTGTAAAATCAGGATATTGCCCTCAATGAATCGGTCGCCTTGGGTAACTCGGTCATGAAGACTCCGGTAAATGCCCGCCAACACGGCCGGAACAATGGTGTAACTCGCTTGCTCTCAGAAGGCATGAGCTAAAGGAATACGGGAACTTCGGACCGTCTTACGACCTCTCGATTCCAAACCAGCAACTCCATATCGACCCACTAACCTTATGAAGATCATTGATGGAATGATCGTCGATGGCACTAGAAGGTTAATACGCAATCCTGACCAAACTCAAGCTAGAAATCCTAGCAATTTCCTCCAAAGTTGGCGTTGTCTCATCCGTAAGAAGGAAGAAGCTGTTCGTTTGATAGTTGAACGTCTCAGCAAGAGCCTCGAGGAGACGGAAGTTCACATGGTAAGAGGCCATGTTCAAGATCCCTATCATCAAAACTGAAGCCAAAAAGGCCATGAGCTCGGGCCACTATCGAGCAGAAAGAAACCAATACCTGAACCGAGGCCCGATGACAGGGAAGCCATTGACACGCCGAAGGATTTCATGCGATCGAAGACCCTGCGAGATATGGGAGGGCAGACCCTCAGGGAAGTGCTTAACTGTAGAAAAAAACCACCTCCTCCCTTCCATTGTCAGCCCGCTCAGTAACATTCCCCTTGCCCTTGGAGATCGTGTTGTCCTTCCTAGGAGCCATGAAAGCCTAAGGATGAGTGCAAGAAAAACCAGTAAGATCAGAGGGAAGATGATGAAGAAGGAAGAAGATGGAGATGGGAAGAAGAAAGATGGGCTTGGAGGGTGAAGGGAGATTGGGAAGGAGGATGATTTTTATAGAAAATAAGAAATCCGACCAAAAAATCGCCTTGCAGATATCAACTTTAGCCAACAGAGGATTTAGAAAACCCTAAGACTTTCCAAAACGATAAACTTCGATTTGGAGGTCGGACGTATGTGCGACATGCCTGGTGTCGCCCAATTCCGTACTCAGGATGGGCGACACCACTAGTGTCGCCCATGAAATTTTGATAAAAAGTCCATTATTTGATTCAAGCTTTTTCCAAATAAAAAACAAAAAAATTGTAGGGGCGAAACGCTTAGTATCGCCCAGCCTGTGAGGCGACATGTGTTTATGATGAAAATCTGACAGATATTCCAATGAAGATCTCTCGGATCTTGACACCTTAAATTGATGAAAACGATATGGTAGAGAAAATGGGACAAATCGAATTCTGATCTGAGGCAAGATTTGCATGGAAACGAGCATATCTTCTCTCAGATCTACGACAGAGCCAGCATGATCCAAGACACTAAAAAAAACGATTCTAACGCAAAATAATCAAAGTAAGATCAAAATAAAATAAAAACTGTAAAAAGAAGAAGAATGAAAATGGAAGAAAAAATACCAAATCGGGACGGATGGCTAGAGTCTCCTGACCCAAAACTCGTCCTGTAAATATCCACTTCGGCCAACAGAGGATTTAGATAACCCTAATACCTTCCAAATGATAAACTTCGATTTTGGAGGTCAGAGGTCTAGGCGACATGCCTAGTATCGCCCAATTCCGTACTCAGGTTGGGCAACACCACCCACAAAATTTTGAAAAAAAGACCCCTATTTGATTCAAGCTTTTTCTAAATTGAAAATAGAAAAAAAAATTATATGGGCAACACGCAGAGTGTCACCCAGCCTATGAGGGCGACACTACACGTGTCGCCCGGGAGACACCAAGGTGACACCACTGGTGTCGCCCAAATATTTTTTGCAAAAAACCCCCTTATTCAATTAATCTCAGTTTCCAATAAATTTTTTTTTTTTTATGGGCGACACGCCTAGTGTCGCCCAACCTATGAGGGTGACACTACTAGTGTCGCCTAAATATTTTTTTACAAAAATACTTTTTTTCAATTCCCCACGTTTCCACTTAATAACAAAATTTTTTTTTTTGTGGGGCGACACCACCAGTGCCCACGCGACACGCCTAGTGTCGCCCAAAAGCGTTTTTTCAAAAATGTCCCCATTTTATTTTGTGGTCTTCTGGGGATTATTTTGGATTTATCATAAGTTTTTAGGACTTTTTTCAAACATTTTTACTAATTTTCAAAACATTTTCAAACGCTCCTTGGTGGTATGAGCCTAAATTGTCAACCAATTTTCCAAAAACTAAAAAATAAAATAAAAAAGAAAATTCTCCTCGGTGGCATGAGCCTAAACTGCCTACCAAAGTCCAATTCAGAAAACGTCAAACTCATGCAATGTAAAAGAGGCGAGACAGGAAAAAGCTCAAGCTCATATGACGTAAAAGTGCCGAGACAGGTACTGTCTAGCCCCGCATCACGTGAAAGGTCGAGTGTATCTAGCTCAATGTCAAACTCGTGCAACGTAAAAGAGCTGAGACAGGAAAACATCTATCCCCGTATGATGCAATAGGTCGGGTATATTCAGTTTAACGTCAAACTCGTGTGATGTAAAAGAGTCAAGATAGGTACCGTCTAGCCCCGTATGACATGAAAGGTCGGGTCCAGTTCACCGTCAAACTCGTGCGACATAAAAGAGTCGAGGCAGGTAACGTCTAGCCCCGAATGACGTGAAAGTCGGGTGTATTTCATCTAGCACCGTATGATGTGAAAGGTAAAGTGTATTCCGTTTATTCCCATATGACGTAAAAGGTTTGGGTGTATTCCGTCTAGCCCCGTATGACGTAAAAGGGTCGACTGTATTCCATCTATCCCCGTATGACATAAAAGGGGGGTCTATGGTCCATCGTTGCATGACGCTAAACTGCTTTGAGGGCTCTATGGTTGTAGGAGTCAAAACTGCTAACCAATTTTTTTTTTTAAATATCTTTCTCTTTTCAAAATTTTCATTATATGACTCGTGCTTTCAAAAAATTTAATTTCTTTGTTAAAGTCGTGACCTGTCCTTGCTCTGGGCTCTATTTCAAATCTCACTTTGTTTTCAAAATTTCTCAAAACATCTTTTGAAAACGAAGGAGCTTGAAAACCCGTATATGATGGTTGTCTTGTTGCCATGATTGTCGTGTTGCTACCTCATCTCTTTCTTCTATGGAGATCAAAGAAGATGCCAGGGTTAAAAAATTTCAAACTTCAAAATCCCTGAAGTTAAGTGGTATGAACAGAAATCCAACTCGAGTTTCAAGCTTGTGTAACTCACTGACATATCACGACGAAAACCCTAGGAGAAAAAATGCCCTAGGTGGGTGATGACTTGGGGGGATTAGTTGGTGTGCCTTTCAATCACGTGACCTCAGGACGAAATTTAAAATGTTTGCATTGTCTTTGACGTTCACCTGCCCCTCGAAGGACAAGAAACGCCAAAGTATCTACTTCTTTACCACTCACCTGTCCCTCGAAGGATAGGGAGCGCCAAACAGGGGCAACTGTAGACACCACATTTTAAATCTGGCAAATTCTACGGTTTCTTGAACCCTTAGGACCACACTGACCTAGTGAACAAAAAATCCATTGTTCACACAATCTACCCTGTGCCTCGAAACCAATTTGACTACCTGAAACCTTGCAGATACCCTGTTTTGACTGAGAATCCTGCAAACTCCCTGTTTTACCAAAAAATCATTAAAAATAGTAAAACAAAATATGTTTTGACCCAATTTGGACACCAGTGTCGCCTAGATCCATACCCCCAAAAACGAATTTCTTTGGATAGGGATCTGTTGGTTATGGAAAGTTATCCTTTCCAACATATCCTTGATCCCTATAAGATATCTTTTTGTGGTCATTTGAGGGATGACGACTTGAAGAGAATTAAAACCCTAGAGTATAAGCTTTCTTCGAAAACTCTAGCCTCATGAGACCCTAACCTTAAGCCAAAAAGCTAGACCTAGGGCACAAGAACCCTAGTTCTAAATCCATCTTCAGGGCACAAACTTTACACTACAAACTTGTTGGTCAACATTCGAATCAGAGAGGCAAAGAGGACACTGGTTCTGATACGGGCGAGTCCTAGAAGGCTTGGGAGTCTCGGGTTATCCAGCCTTGTTTGGTATTGTTTCTTCTAAGTTCTTTCTTCTTCTTTTTACTGTTTTCATTTTATTTTGATCTTACTTTGATTTGTTTGTTTTATAATCATTTTTTTTAGTGTCTTGGATCATGCTAGCTCTGCCAAAGATTTGAAAGCAGATCTGCTCATTTCTGGACACATCTAGCCTCAGATCTGAATTCTATTTGTCCCATTTTCTCTACTACATCTTTTTCATCAGTTTAAGGTGTCAAGATCTGAGAGATCTTCATCGAAAGATCTGTCAGATTTTCATCGTAAGCAAGCCTACAAGAACGCAAGATGATGTGGAAGATGAATTATGACCTGTCCTCCAACTAAGGTTGCACCATTTCAAGCTATTGAAGAAATGTCTCATAAGAAATCTGTTACTCTTGGGGTATACGGTCACCATTAAATCAGGCTCGAGAAGCATGCAAAAAGGGAAATGGATAGTCCATTGTGTTATGATTGCAATAGAAAATGATGGTGTTGAGGTATTTGTTGTACATCAGTTTTGATGTACTTTCGAAGCCCACACAAATAACGAGAGAGCTGACTACAGCTTCATCCTGCGGGTTCACCAGACACTCGCAGCCTAATCTTGCATCGAAAAGTAGAGCCTGGGCCGTGTGACCTAGGTATGGTGCCATCGAACCAAAGAAGGACCCTTCAACTGTAGCCCCATGTCAGCGGCTGCAGAACTGTAACATACCACATCCATTTCACTCAGAACATCATAAACCCCTCGAGGATCAAATTTGGTCTCAATCAGACCAACCTGAAGGGGTCTACGCTCATACAGCCTAGTAACTGGCGGGTTTCACACTAGCACAATGATGCTTCACCAAACCAGTCCCCAAAATGGGGATTGTGACAATGCCTTATGGCAGCAGCTTCATCAACCCACGTCGCCTTCCTCTGAAGTTGAAGAGAGCTCAAAAGCTGATATGTTCTAGATCATGCCAGCCCCGTCATTTTGACCTATGGCACACACTGTGGTGTGACTGGGAACTACATTGCTGCGAGGAAGAAGGTGCGCGCAAAACCAGAGGAAGAACTGGGGTTCAAAGGAAAGAAGCTTTGTATTGCATGAAGCATAGCTCAACATTCATGCCTTGGATCACTGCGAAGGCAAGTTCAATGCAACCACTACGAGAAGAGCTACACACTGGTATAACTCTTGCATTCAATCCAAGGTCCGATAAATGCAAGTCCCCAAATCACCGGAAAAGTAAATCTTTTCAGTTGTCGGAATCCCTCTTTCTGGTAACCTCCCAAATTAGGCAAATGCACAAACAAGACCAAATCAGACCAAACTTGGTGTAAAATGACCGTGACAACCTCCTCTTTGACTTGCAAGGAGAGTTAAGAGCCAAAACAATGCAGCTCAAAGAAGCATTGACAAACAAGGTTCACAAATCTGGCCGGACTTTCACCCTGGGGAAAAAGGCCACTACAACACAATTAAAGGGCATCAAAATGCTCACAAGCCAGAGAAAATTGAAGATTTCCTACTGAAACAACTGAACCATTGCCACATGTTGTAGAGCAAGCTTCCAAGGTCTCGCCATGATGGAGCAACCTGCATGCAGGGATGGTCTCGTCATTCGGGAAAAAGATCTCAAGGAGATTTTATCATTTACACCTAATTTCAGGATTTATTTTTAATTTCTTAAATTGTAATTGAGCTTGGCTTTTGAGCATTCACCCCTGTTTAGTGAATCCTCTATAAAAGTAAGCTTAACTCACTTGTAGAGAGGCCACCTTTTCAAGCTCTAATACCCCTAAAGGCTGAGAAGAATTAAGGCTAGATTGTTCTTGTCTCAATAGTTTCTTTTCCCCTTTAGAACCCCTATTCCTTGTGGGAGAGGAGAGTGAGAGAGAGAAAACTTTGAGAGAGAAGATACCCTTTAGTGCGCGGTCACACGGGCATCCCAGCCACATATCATCTTCCCCCTCCTAGGCCGAGTCACCCCTCTCTCTCTTTCTCTCTCTCTCCCTTCACGCGCGACCTCACCCGCACGACAGCCCGCATCTACCCGTTAGCTTGTTGATGTGAGTGAACCCACGATCCTCAACTCGCAGGTTTCCCCACACTCCCTTTAGCGGCCGGTCAGACTGCTCACCCCACTGGAGGGAGACCAAGGAGGAGGGACATTCGTATCCCATTCCAACAACGTAGAGAAAGAGAGATTAGAGAGGTTGTGAACCTGAAGAGGGCCCTTGTCCAAACCGTGATGACAAGCAACTCGAGGGATTCATAATTGTTCTAAGAGAGCTATTTGCTCAGGCGACTCCCCAAACCCTCCAAGCGGTGTAAAGAGCAACCGCACTACAGTCGAAAAATATCTCTCACCGTCGGCACCTATCCGTAAGTAGAAACGGCCCGGGCACCTCGACGTGCCCGACCTCCACCGTTGTGCGAGAGAGGGTTTTTGCACCTTGACCCTAGGGAAACCAGGACCCCGTCGACATCAACTGGCGACTCCACTGAGGACTCGTCAGCCTACCGTTGGCTCGAGCTATATTCAGGTACCAACCTCTCTTTATCCTCTCTCTATTGTTGCTATGGGATCCCTTTGTTCCTCCTTCATCCAGGTTGGGAATTTTTACTTCCCCATACCCGCGTCCTCACTCGGGGTGAGCGGACCATTAGGTCTTGTCTCCCCCGCATGTTCCCTATGCGGCCTCGTTGGCCCTGCTATTCTGGTCTTACCTGGGAAAATTCGGGGCAGGTCGCAACCCATGCACACACAACCCACTGGCGGCTTTTATGCTAGCCTGCGCTGTTATTCAACTGCCTCGGGGCGCTCTCGACCCAGGCACAACGCTGGTGACTCCAAAGCAACCAGTGCCATGCATGTCAATCGCATGAGCCAAGACAGCCCAAGGACTAATCCTTGACGGGCACACGACTCTCGAGATAATCGAGAGCCCTATATAAACAATTCAACCTACATGCAGTGGGCCCAAAGGCCCCAAAACTAAATAGGCGGGTACTACTCGTATTCCTCCCCTCACCCCACAAGGAGTTGGCCCCACGGCCACCCCAAATATCACTCTGGATCGCAGACACACATGCAGGTTCAAGAATACTGCTGGCGGCGAAGAAGCACAGACGTGCATTGCTCTATCCACTGCTTCGATGCCACTTGCGGCATGGTACTCAAAGAAGTTCCCTTCGAGCACCACCCTTTCTTCTTCTTGCTTCGTACGGCTACCAGCCGATCCTCGGCATAGAATCCGAGTGAAGAGGACGCCACCAGCAACTACCGGCTACTACGTTCCTCGAGCTGGTGGCTCTCAATCACCATCGCTATTTGCAAAATTCTTTATCCTTGGGTATTTCACTTTGTCCAAGCTCATTGACACTGCCCGCACATCAGTCGAGTAGGCCTGCCAAGAAGGGGATTGGACCCACTTCTGATTCTAGGGGAAGGTCTACCGAAAACTATGGCTCTAGCAGGCAAGGGGATTAGAGGTTCCCCTCCTTCAACAAAAAATGACATCTTCTGTCACAAAAGACCAGCCTGACCAAAATCAGTTCCACCCCCTGTGGGACCACAACGACCCCGAAGACGACGGTGTCGTCTACTCTAATGTCGTCGAGACACAAGAGGGCGGCCTTGCTTCCCCAAACCCTCGGCCCCATGGCCATCAAGAGCTGACAGATGAGATTGGGTTGGCCTTAAGGCCTTCAAGTGTCAAACCCGACAACGGCCTGACCACAAGGCCGACCAGAGCCCGTGCTCACTCGGTCCCTGAAACAAGCCTGAGCTAAGATGGGGCATGTTCAGCACCTACTCTCTGGGGTCCTCGATCGGAGCACAAAAACGACCAGGGTCACCCCTTCCACTATGTTGCCTGACTCGGACCGGCCTGTCAAGATCATGATAGAGAGCTCAGTTGGAGGGGAGCCTGAAAACCCTACAACCCACTTCAGGAATGTCCTGAACAACATTCTGGATAGACTCAAAGGTCTTGAGGACGCGTTGCCAATGCTCTCCTCCCATCAAGAGACCAACTTTACCCTCGAACTACCACTCGGGGAGGAGGAAAGGCCTTAGGCTGCCCCTTCAGCTCTAGTGCTGAGGTCTCCGGATCCTCTTCCCTCTTTTGAGGTCCAGCCCGACACAACCCCTCAAGCGTCGCCGTCGATGTTCACACAAGAGGACGTGCAACGCATGATCAATAAAAGCATCCAAGAGCTGCTGGTGTCAGGGACACGGGGCATCGTCTCGTAGCAAAATTCCTACCCATCATCTATTGATCGTGTCCCATTCCCCATCGGGTATCAAAAAGGGAGATTGTCGATCTTCGACGGCATGGGCTCCCCTCACCAGCACATAGCACACTTCATGCCTGCCTGCTAAGAGTCAGCCTCGGACCCCTGGCTGTTGCTCCGAGAATTCGTGGAGACTCTAGTCAGGCCTGCCTTCAAATGGTACGCTTGCCTGCCGCCCAACTTGATCCACTCTTCGCGAGAGATGGAACAACTCTTCTACAAATGCTTCTACGAAGTAGAGTTAGACGTGCAGGCCATAGAGCTCCTCACCATGGCCCAAAACCTAGATGAATCGGTGGGCCAGTATATTCAATGGTGGAGGGACCTCGCCATGTGCCAAAGCAACCCCATGGGTGAGGGGGAAGCCAGGAAAACATGCATTAGGAACATGAGGAGGGAAATCTCCTTGCATGTTGAGGCCTCCAACCCCACCACCTTCTCTGAAATTATCACTAAGGCAGCAAAAATTGAAAGCCTGTTGAAGCATCATGGTGGAGACTCAGCAGGGCTAACCCCCACGCCGGTTAGTCAAAGAATCTGATCAACGCGACAGTTACCACCGCTTTCCAGCTTGCATCAAACGCGACACCCCTACAATTGTTGGACACCTCCCGAGGCTTACGGTCGTGAATTCAAGGGGCAGTGCAACAACAACCACCCCAAAAAAAGGGCTATAGCAGTGTGCCTCTGCTGCAAAGCTACCAACGAACCGAAGAGTTCAAGCGGAGGCTCAGTCAGCAGTACAGCTTCAACAAGGTTTAGGTGCCAACCCTCTTGAGAATGCTGATTAAGCAGGACATGGTGGTTCTCCTTATTAGTAGACTGTCAGATCATGCGGCATGGGTCGACCACCCGAACTACTGTACCTTCCACCAAATGCCAGGACACCCCATGGAGGCTTGCTTCTAGTTGAAAGATTACATCCAAGCCCTGATCCGGGAAGGACAAATCAACCTGGAGGACCTCAAGAAGGACTTCGAAACCCCTGAGGCCTGTCATATGGTCACGCTCCATGAAGAGCTGGACGGCGAGGTCCCCGCGACCTAGCTTCCACTCTGCTGGCTCCCCGCTCTCTTTGACGTGATGATAGTGCCCAGCACTTCTAAGAGACAAGGGCATGCCCCCGGCAAAAGCCAAGGTCCATGGTGCCACTACCACCAGCGGAGCGGTCACGACCTATCCCACTGTTGGGGGTTCCAAGACGTCCTTCAAGGGTACATCTAGGACGGATGGATAGCCCTCATTGACATATAGCCTCCGCTTCGGGGCAGGGGCCTCCATGAGTGCCACCACCCCCAACATATGACAGGATGGGTTCAGAGCTCCATCACCAGCACCTTAGAGTTTCCTACCGCGTGCTTCGGCACCGTGAGAAGTGTGTCACAGCCACGAAAGGGCGAGAAGGGCAAGGAGAAATATAGCTCGCCATGCAGATGCGACACCCGTGCTCCAAGCGTGGGAGCCCCATTCACCTAGGGTAGGAAAGCGCGACCTGATACGTCAATTCACAACTCCGAATCTCCTCGACATCTAGTCATGGCAGGGGTCTTGCCCTCTTTACCCACCTTGTACGACTTCATCCCTAGGCAAGTCATCTTTGCTGAAGGAGATCGTTGCACCATCGTAAGAACCGCTTAGGGCTCACCTTACGTGGATATGGAAGCCTGAAGGCACATGCTACCATGAATTCCAAGGGCGGGACTCTAAGCAAGCCTTACTATAAGCTATGGGGGTATGACTCTAAAATTACCCTCTGAAAAAAAATAAAAAAATAAAAAATGCAAGGGTCATAAATGAAAACCCAGACTGGTGTTCATGGCAATCATATGAAAATTCAAGTGCCTTCCTAGTAAGCTCTTGGATTCATTCTCTCATTTCCCTTTTGCTTTCTTTTCCGTGAAGAAGACGAGAGGCAAAATATGAAACAAGTGCATAGAAGAAAAACCTCAATGTATCAAATGCAAAAGAATAAGAAAAAATTGATTGTCTTATTCATATACAATAGAGGTTACGAAATCTTGGTGGGCCATCAAAGCCCACAAACAAAAAAAAAAGGGAAGGGGGAAGTCAGAAGATATCAAAAGCGGACGAGGGCCTCCCGCATCTTTACCTGCAGCTCCTGCACCTTCCCCATTACAATCCATGCCTCCTCCTTCTTGAGGGAGATATCCCCAGCAACTGACTCGGACATGGCAGCGACTACCCTTTCGTTCGAGTTCAACTTCTCCAGACGGTGGGAGTGCACGGCCATCGCTTCCTGATATCGTTAACGATGCTGCATCGAGTCCACCATACGGGTCTGGTGCCAAGTGATCTCGTCCTCGGACGTCCGAATCTCTCGGCACACCTCTGCCTCCTCCCTCACAAGCTGGGCATAGTGGGAGGTAATTCGTTGCTTCTTTTCCTCACAATCTTGTAGGAGGATTTGATGAGCAACCAAGCTTGCCCTCAAGGTGGCCAGGTGCGCCTCATGGGGCTGCCCACACTGAGGTCTCACGTAAAAGGGCTCCACCTCCCCAATCCGCAAGGTTCTGCATAAGATATTTCAATTGGCTAAAGGGCTTCATGACTGGATCCATGGCCTGTAAGCTAGCTGCACAGGCCTCAACGCTCTTGATCCCTTCCCGAAGATCTGAAAGCTGACATTCCTTAAGCCATTGAAGCCCTGTCTAAAGCATGCGCCTTACAATTGGCGCCCTAGCACTCGACCCCGATGAAGCTGAAGTTGGGAAATTCAGGAGAACAGATGGGAGCACGTTAGGAACTCCCCCCTCAACCCTGGCAACCAAAGACTCGAGAGGTGCAGACGAAGGCTTACCGACCTCGTACTGACTCTCAACATCAAATGGAAATGGCACTAAAGAAAAAGCTTTCGCTTTCATGCGCTTGACTGCTGCTAGAGAAGCACAGGCGAGTCAAAGATAAAAAAAATATAGAGGGGAAAGAAATGACGCGACAACAGTGTGCACAACGCACCAACGACATTACATGGTGGAGGAGTTGAGCTGGTGTCAGCCATGGTCCCTAACTAAAACGCTGCTTGAATGAAGGCGAATGACGCAAAGGAGGCCTGTGCAAAAGGCATAAACGGTATTCATTTTTTTTTTAACTTGGGGTAAAAGCCCCAGGTAAAAACACTAAGGACACGTAATCGAACCGTCGTACGCCATCAACACCGCCTCCTTCGTCCAACTTTTACTGCTACGGATGCTTGATGTGACTCATCAGAAACGGCACACCTAATGTCGTCAAAATGTCTCTCAGGCATGCGAACTTGCCCCACTCAGCCCATATAAAGTACGGGCCCACTCCAAGCACCTAGGGCACACTTCAGTGCTACTGCGCTCCATGAGCAAGAGAAACTTATTCCTTGTTCTGCCCACATGCACAAGGCCTTCCACAGTACTCAAAGAAAAGAAAAAAAATGCGGGGTCTTGCAAAAAGCAACAATGACGCATTGCCCAAGGGTTGGGATAAAAACCTGCAAATGGCATCCCATCCATCAAAAACAGGCGAGCAACGACTGCCCCATGAGCACAACAGGCATCCCATCGACCATTCCTTTCCGTCATCGCTAGCAGGGGTAAGAACTGCGTTGACCCAAAAACAGAGGGGAAGATTCATGAAAGGAAACAACAAGTGGCTAAACCAGAAAGGGAGATTTATTTCATGAATGTGAAAGATTACAGAATCATGGTTACAGTAAATAATAGCTATGAGGATGTATGACCATCTTGAAATGAGTCTCTCGCCTTCCAAGGATGGGGGAGGGGTAAGGGGGGGGGGGGCTCCCCCCTTCGTTCGACGAAGAAGGCAAAAAGCCAAGCGTTGGGAGGGGCCAATACATGCGCCAAGCCTAGGCAAAGTGTCCCCCACCAACAGCAACAACATGCCCTCCGCACCTTGCACATGGCCAGGGGCCTCATGCCATGGGTCTCGTACAAAAAGAGGGGCCTGGGAGTTAGAAGCTCACCGTCTTGCACAGATCCATTGTCGCCTTTGCAAGGCCGAACGTCTTCGAACACACCCCAGAAGCCGGCACTAGGCAGCCTTCCCTTGCAGCAAACATGGCTCCCCGGCTAAGTTCTCCCAATAAACAAAGTCTTCGTGCTATCTCCACACTAAGGAGTACTAAGAAAGGAACTTTATCATAACAAGAGGAAAATTTTCTCTCACACTCTCCTGCCTAGCCCCTTTTATTATAAAGGCCCTAGGATCATCAAAG
Source organism: Amborella trichopoda (assembly GCF_054954075.1). NCBI lineage: Eukaryota > Viridiplantae > Streptophyta > Magnoliopsida > Amborellales > Amborellaceae > Amborella > Amborella trichopoda. The sequence goes on along the minus strand of NC_142337.1, from coordinate 15,185,171 downwards.
CTCGCTGCTTCTCGAGCACCATGCCACCCAACTAGCTGGTCATGTGTAACGACCAAAATTTCATGAGCATGGTGAGCACGTGCGGCTACGAGAAGAAGAGACTAACGCCGCACATGAAGTCGCTGTCATACGTGAAGAGAGAGCAGTAACGTCACGCATGAAGTCGCTGCCGCATGTGAAGCGAGTGGAGTAAAGTTGCACATGAAGTCGCTGCGGCATGTGAAGAGAGAGAAGTAACGTCGCGTGTGAAATCGCAGTTGCACGTGAAAAAAGAGGAGTAATATCGCACATGAAGTCGATGTCGTGCATAAAGATAGAGGAGTACCACCGCGCATGAAGTCGCTTCTGTGCATGAAGAGAGAGGAGTAACGTTGCGCGTGAAGTTGTTGCAGCCCATGAAGAGAGACGAGTAATGCCGCACGTGTGGAGGAGTAACGTCACTCGTGAAGTCGTTGCCACAAGTGAAGAGAGAGGAGTAATGCCGCCCATGTGGAGGAGTAACGTCATAAACGGGGAGGAGTAACACCGTTCGCGTAGAGGAGTAACGTAGGGCCCGTCGAGGAGTAACACCGCGCGCATGGAAGATGAATGTTGCATGCAAAAGGACCAAAAACATGCACATAAGAGGAGAGGCTAATGCCTCGTGCGTATAGGCTATCGCCGTGTGCATAGTTGAGAAACGCCGGGAGTGAAATGCCGTGCATGAATTGGGGTACCGTCGTGCATGAAGTAAGACTGCCATCTATTGACTGCATGCTGCTGTGTGCGCCATTTGTAATCTTGCATGATATTAGAAGGCCACTTGGCAAGCCCAGAGTATCACCTCCCCACTTTTGAAGTATAAGGTCTCTCTTTCTCTCTCTACACCTCACGTTTTGCAGCCCAAGTTCAGCCCTTTTGTGCCACTGTTGGAGAGCTTGAGAAGCATTGTGAAGTAAAATGTGGAAGGCGATTGGGATCACCATTAGGACAAAAAGGTAAGTAAGATCACTACCTTGCAGACCCATGAGCATGTGAACATGAATGAAGCTCGATTTGAGCATAGTTTGAACATAAGCATGTGCAAAAATGATGACTGCATTTTCCAGAATGTTTGCCTTCTTTTACATGGTGAAAATGAGCACTGAAATCCTTTTGATGGCCTTGAAATTCTCTGGGGTGATGATATTGTGAGTCTATTTTAAGCTAGAATTGGCTTCATGTTGTTACCTTGCATAGATTGAGAGTTAGGAGATGATTTTGGAAGTGTTTCATGGCTGGACTGTGAAATTCCAAGGAGAATTGAGGCTTTTGTGACTCTCTGTTGACCTACCAATGATCTCATAATTTCTCAAATTTACACCATTGAAAAGATCTCTGAGTTTACTTTGAGTTTGATGTTTATGTCCAGTTGAGATTCTTGATAGTTTAGAAGATGTGTTTCATTTTGTGATCATATGCCACTGTTAGCAGACCGTGACAATTTCCAAAAAATATTGCTTCTACTGTATTAAAACTTTGCCTAATCTATTGAAGTCCAAATGACACAAAAATATAGTAATTGAATAGATGTAGGAGTCTTCTAAGATTTTCATGTTTTAACCTTGCCCAAATTCTTCGTAAATGTGGATCAATGCTCAGAATGTCTCAGTATATCACTGTTGACATATCTCATAGAAGCTCATAATTTTGGGTCTCTGTTGCTATGAATTTTGGCTGACCAAATGGAGTCCAACTACTCCAAACTAGAGAAATATTAAAGCTCTGAATGTCTACTAAAAGTTTCATGTTAAAATTGTTTCGAAATTCCTGCTAGGTTGAAAGTTATGAAGTGAAATGTGAACATATGTCACTAGTAACAGAATTCAGCAAGATTCAGAATGATATATTCAACCCTTAGTTGATCGAGTAATGCTCAGTTAGAGAATTGGAATCAGAATTTAGTTAAATTCCCCACATAATTTGAGTGTTATGCCACATTTTGTATATGCCCATGTTTGATAAGAACAACAATGAATTTTAAGTTGTATATAATTATACACATGTCATGCATCAATGATTTTGAACACAAGTTAATGCTTTCGTAAGGTGATTGAAATTTTCTTTTATAAGACACGAGATGGCATGATTGTGATCCTACAAATGTTGAATGTTCCTGACCTCTTAAAAAGAGTAAAATATGAATGAATGAATGTTACGCATGCTTATACAAGGTGCAACTGATATATGTGATTTCTGGCCACTACGCAATCGGTTCTCCATTAGTAGCGGATATCGTGATTCTGCTATATGAAACTGATATATGTGATTTCTAACCACTACGCAATGGGTCCTCCATTTCTGTTATATGGAATTAATACATGTGAATTCTGACCGCTACACAATGGGTCCTCTGCTGGTAGTGGATACTGTACTGTCAACAAGTTCGGACTTTGGCTCGACTCCACTAATAGGAGTGGAGTAGGGAGGTAACTATCAATAACAGGGTGGGTCGTGCCCCCCAATTTGTTATAGGCACTACACAATGGGTCCCCCAATTGTGGTATAATGCCCTCTCGCCTAAAGGCTCAAGGAGAGGGTCGTGTCTTGCAAAGCCTCAGCCTATCAAAACCCCCAAAGCACGTTGGGGATTGTATATATGAGTAAGGACATTACGAAATGGGACCTCTATTTGTCATTTTCCTCCCTCCTGAATGAGGGTAGAAGTCTCAAGTTACACGATTAGTTTAGCCTGATCGATGGGGCTTCTACTTCAGGAGTAGGCGTTGCTAGTCCATATGAATTTTATGCTTCAGCTTAGTTTCAAACTGTATGATTTTGAGAAATGATCGTGTAACTATTAGCTCATGTAAATGTGTGAATTTTTAATACATGAGCTTTACTTTCTTTATTCTGCCAGTATACTCTGACGAATGACCTTGTTCTGTGACACCGCGTGAACTATAATAATTTGTCGGCCTATCATTTCCCTTATGTGTGCTTTTAGGCAAGAATGCAAGGGTATTGATTTACTTACTGGGCTTTTAGCACATACCTCTCTTTTTTCCTTCTATGTAGAGTGAGAACCGATAGCTTGTGTATGGACAGCTAGATGGTGGTAGTAGACTTTTGAAGCTCGAGTTCTATCCAGGAATATTTTGATTGTAGGTGTCTGGTGGCGATGCCACAATGTCTTCCTAATGAATATTGTAACTTTGTTGACAGGACGGTAGCGTCTTGAACATTATTGTATAAGAATTTTTGGAGACTGAATATATATGAAATGGTTTTATTTTTCCCAGTTTGTGGCCTTGTGTTTTATGAGTTTATTTCGTGTCGTGGTTTGGTTTAATTCCTAATGTTTATGCACATTGTGTCGCTCCCACCTGAGTGCCAGTCGCGACCTCCGATCGCGATCCCGCACCCTGTTGCCCTCCAGCTAAGTACAGTAGGGGCCAGGGGGCGGGGTCGTGACATCTATGGTATCAGAGCAGCCAAGATAGAATTCATGGCCTAGAATGTTGAAGAGGTGTCTTCAGAGTAGTTTTTAGTAGTCTGGTGAATGGGGTGCCCCTGTTGTAGGATAATGATGCCAAGGAATCGTGTTAATAATGTGAGTTCCAGTAATGAGAACACAGAAGCCCTAGGAGACGTTTTCAAGACCTTGGGGTTCATGACTCAGAGGATGAAAGATAGTATGCCAGCCTCGGCTACCCCTGCCTCGGAGAAGACTAATAATGGACTAATAGAAAGGTTCAGGAGGTTAGCACCTCCGATGTTCTTAGGGCATGGAGGACTAGAAAAAGTAGAACGGTGGAAAAGGAAAGTGGAAAAGATATTTGAAGTGTTGCATTGCAAAGATGAATAGAAGGTTAGGTTGGGGGCCTTCGTGTTAGAGGGAGATGCTGAGCATTGGTGGGGCTCAGTAAAACAATCATGGGAAAGGTCAGGGATAGAAGTGACCTAGAAGAATTTATTGGAAGACTTTACTGAGAAGTACTTTCCTGACTCAATATGAGAAAGGAAGGAAGTGGAGTTTATTGAGCTACAACAAGTAAGTTTGTCTGTAGAACAGTATGCAACCTTGTTTGCTAAATTGTCAAGATATGCACCGCACATCATTAACACCGAGGCTCGGAAGGTTAGTAAGTTTGAAAGAGGCCTCAAGCCATAAATAAGGGGGAGGGTAATATCAGCCAATTTAAAGACCTTCTCCCCTTTAGTGGATCTGGCCATGAAAATAGAAAGGGACGTCGAAGAGTCCCGGTTCAGGAAAGATGGAAGGATGGGACCAGCTCAGTTTAAAAGTTTTGGAAGAAAGCCTCGACCACCCCCAAAGATAAGCTTCTGGGGAAATAATAATCAAGGGAGAAATACGATAAAAAAAACCTTCTCAGGCGACATAAGAGAGAACCAGTGCCCGACATGTCCATACTGCGGAAAGGACAATCACTTAGAGGCCGAGTGTCGAAGAAGGATAGGAACATGCTTCAGATGTGGCAAGCTTGGACACATAATCAAGGACTGTTTGGTGCAGGGACTAAGAGATCGACCAAAGACTCAAGGTCGGGTGTTTGCCCTTACAGAACAAGAGGCCAAGGCATCCACCTCTGTGATTCGAGGTATGCTTTCTGTTTGCAACATGGAAGCTAAAGTTTTGATTAACCTTGAATCAACTCACTCTTTTATTGCACCTCACTTTGCATGCCACATAAATGTTAGACCTGTACTTCTTGACTGGACAGTGGTTGTAGGCACACCTATAGGGGAAACTATTGAAACTAATATTGTTTATAAGCACTGTCGGGTTTTGCTTGAAGGGTGTGTTCTACCTATAGACTTGATACTGTTAGACATCTGAGACTTTGTTGTGATTTTGGGCATGGATTGGTTGTCCGCACACAATGCGACAATAAATTGTTATGACAAAACTGTAACTTTTATATGCCCTTATTAGCTTGAATTGAATTTTGTTGGCATTAAGGATGTTTCCCCTATACACTTTATCTCAGCCCTTCGGCTTCCCATTTGTTGACCAAAGGATGTGTTGGGTATCTGGCTTACGTATTGGAGAATCGGGATGCCCAGTCAAAGTTAGATGAGATACCAATAGTGAGGGAGTATCCAAAAGTTTTTCTTGAAGAATTAACCACTCTGTCTCTAGTTAGGGAGATAGAATTTGAAATAGAAGTGGTTCCTGACACTGCTTCCATTTCTAAAGCCCCTTATAGGATGGCCCCAGCCGAATTGAAAGAGCTGAGGAAGTAATTGCAAGAGTTATTGGAGAGGGGATTCGTTCGACCTAGTGTGTCACCATGGTTGCATTGGTTTTATTTGTGAAAAAGAAAGATGGGCCCTTAAGAGTTTATATAGATTATAGACCGCTAAATCAGGTCATGGTAAAGGATAAGTACCCCTTGCCTAAAATTGACGACCTCTTTGATCAGCTTCAAAGGGCTCAAGTGTTTTCTAAAATTGACCTTTGGTAGGGTTATCATCAACTGCCGGTCAAAGAAAAAGATGTCCCTAGTTCCTTATTGATTTGATGAATAGGGTGTTTAGACCCATTTTTTATGATTTTATGGGGGTTTTTATGGATGACATTTTGGTATATTCAAGGAATCTAGAAGAGCATGAACAACACTTGAGGATGGTCCTCCAGACACTAAAGATAGAGAAGTTATATGATAAGCTGGGGAAAAGTGAGTTTTGGCTTTCAAGTGTGGCCTTTCTTGGGCACGTTGTTTCTCAAGATGGGGTCGCAGTTGACCCTTGTAAATTGAAGCGGTTCTGAAATGAGAAAGGCCGACAAATGTGTCTGAGGTCCGCAGTTTTCTAGGCTTCGTGGGTTATTACAAAAGCTTTGTAGAGGGGTTCTCTAAGATTGTGCTATCCCTGAGTTGCCTAACTCAGAAAGAAGTAAAGTTTGTATGGTCAGATGATTGTGAGACAAGCTTTCAAGAACTGAAGAAGAGACTGACCATGGCCCCAATACTAACCTTACCCAAAGGGAACGAAGACTTTGTGGTTTATATTGACGCTTCCCATAAATGGCTTGGATGTGTAATGATGCAGTGAGGGAAGGTTATAGCATATGCCTCCAGACAACTAAAGCCGTATGAGCAAACTTACGCAATCCATGTCTTGGAACTTGCGGCTGTAGTATTTGCCTTAAAGATCTAGAGACATTACCTATATGGTGCCCAGTTTAAGGTGTTTTGGATTATAAGAGCCTCAAGTACCTATTTTCTCAGAAGGAGTTGAATATGAGACAAAGAAGATGGATGGACCTACTGAATGACTATGACTGTACCATCAATTACCAACTGGGAATGGCTAATGTGGTGGCCAACGCTTTGAGTCGGAAATCCTTAGTGTTAGTGGTACATCTGATGACTCGAGATATGAAACTGATAGAAGATGCAGTGGAGTGGCACCCAACTCTGCCCCTTAGTATTGGGGTAGGAATGACTGCTGGTATGAGAGTAGAGCCCCAACTCTTTCAACAGATTCGTAAAGCGCAGAAAGAGGATCCCTAACTTATAAATATTCTCGAAGAAATAAAGCTGAGAAGAAAAGAAGATTTCTCTGTTAATGAGGATAGTCTTTTAAGATTTAAAGATCGGGTTTGTGTCCCGAATATTGAGGGCGTAAAGCAGGTTATTTTAGAAGAAGCACACCACTCTCAATATATTGTGCACCCGGGGAGTACTAAGATGTATCAGGACTTGAAGAAAAATTTATGGTGGAATGATATGAAAAAGGAAGTAGCACAGTTTGTTTTCAGGTGCTTAACATATCAGCAAGTGAAAGCTGAACATCAAAAACCCGTTGGATAGTTGCAACTCTTGCCCGTACCAGAGTGGAAGTGGGAGCTCATTATCATGGATTTTGTCTCTGGCTTACCCAGGACAGGCGCTGGACATGATAGTATTTGGGTCATTGTGGACCGACTGATGAAAGCAGCTCATTTCTTACCGGCCCGTACAACTTATACTTTGAATAAATTGGCCCAACTATACATTAAAGAGATTGTAAGATTACATGGAACACCTGTCAATATTGTGTTCGACATGGACATTAGATTTACTTTAAGATTTTGGGACAGTTTGCAATCAGCTTTGGGGACAAGACTCACTTTTAGTACTGTTTTTCACCCCCGGACTGATGGGCAATCAGAAAGAACTATCCAGACTCTAGAGGACATGTTAAGAGCCTGTGTTACTGATTTCAAGGGAAGCTGGGAAGATTATCTGCATCTGATAGAATTTGCTTATAACAACAGTTTCCAAGCCAGTATCCAAATGGCACCTTTTGAAGCCTTGTATGGAAGGAAGTGTCGATCGCCTATCTGTTGGGATGAGGTTGGTGAAAGAAAATTGTTATGGCCCAAAATTGTTCGAGTGACCTCATAAAAGGTTGCCTTGATTTGGGAGAGGCTCAAAACTGCTCAGAGACGACAAGTAAAGGAGAAGCCTTGAGTTTGAGGTAGGTGATCGAGTTTTCCTGAAGATATCGCCGACCAAGGGTATTTTAAGATTCAACAAGTAGGGAAAAATGAGCCCACATTTTATTGGACCATTTGAAATTCTGGAAAGGGTAGGAGGTATGGCTTATTGGCTTGCCTTACCACTTGAGTTGACAAATATTCATGATGTGTTTCATGTGTCATTGTTGACGAAATATCAGCCAGACCTGTCCCATGTTCTGAAGTATAAGCCATTAACAATCAAGGAAGAACTAACTTATATCGAGCAACAAATTGAGATTCTAGACATGAGGGTGCAGGTTTTGAGCAATAAAGACATCCCCCTGGTTCATGTTCTATGGCAATACCACTAAAAGGAAGAATCAACATGGGAATGAGAAGATGAGATCCCAAATAAGTACCCCCGATTGTTTAATTAACCGAGACACGATTTTGGGGACAAATTCCTTTTAAAGGGGGGATGATGTAACGACCCAAATTTCGTGAGCATGGTGAGCACGTGCGGCGACGAGAAGAAAGGACTAACGCCACATGTGAAGTCGATGTCGCGGGTGAAGAGAGATGAGTAATGCCAGGCATGAAGTTGCTACCACGTGTGAAGAGAGAGGAGTAACGTACCACGTGAAGAGAGAGGAGTAACGCCACATGTGAAGTCGGTGTCACTCATGAAGAGAGAGGAGTAACGCCGTGTGTGAAGTCGCTACCGCACGTGAAGAGAGAGGAGTAACGCCACACGTGAAGTCGCTACCGTGTGTGAAGAGAAAGGAGTAACACCGCCCGTGAGGTCGCTGCCGCACATGAAGAGAGAGTAGTAATGCCATGCGCATGGAGGAGTAACGTAGTGCACATGGAGGAGTAATGTCGTGCGTGTCGAGGAGTAACGCCGCCGCGCATGTGGAGGACGAATGCCACACGCAAAGGGACTAACGTCATGCGTATAAGAGGAGAGATTAACGCTTACACTATTGCCACATGCGTAGTTGAGCAACGCCGTGAGTGAAACACCGCGCGAATTGGGGTACCCCCGTGCATGAAGCAAGACTACCACCTATTGAATGCATGCTTTCGTGTGCACCATTTGTCATCTTGCATGCTATTAGAAGGCCCCTTGGCAAGCCCAGAGTATCAAATCCCCACTTTTGAAGTATAAGGTCTCTCTTTCTCTCTCTACACCTCGTGTTTTGGAGCCCAAGTTCAGCCCTTTTGTGCCATTGTTGGAGAGCTTGAGAAGCTTGGTGAAGTTGACTGTGGAAGGAGATTGAGATCACCATTGGGACACAAAGGTAAGTAAGATCACTACCTTGCAGACCCATGAGCATGAGAATATGAATGAAGCTCGATTTGAGGATAGCTTGAACATAAGCATGTGAAAAAATGATGATGGTATTTCCAAAACGTTTGCCTTATTTTTCATGGTGAAAATGAGCACTAAAATCCTTTTGATGGCCTTGAAATTCTTTGGGGTAATGCTTTTGTGAGTCTAGTTTAAGCTAGAATTTGCTTCATGTTGTTACCTTGCATAGATTCAGAGTTAAGAGATGATTTTGGAAGTACGTCATGGCTAAACTGTGGAATTCCAGGGAGAATTTCTACCATTGGAAATGAGAGTTAGGAAATGATCTCATAATTGCCTCGAATTTCTACCATTGGAAATATCTCTGAGCCTAATTTGAGTTTGATGTTTATGTCCAGTTAAGATTCTTGATAGTTTAGAAGGTGTGTTTCATTTTGTGCTCATTTGCCACTGTTAGCAGATTGTGATAATTTTCAGAAATATTTCTTATACTGTATTAAAAATTTGCCTAAACTATTGAAGTCCAAATGACACAAAAATATAGTCATTTGATAGATGCATGAGTCTTATATGATTTTAATGTTTTAACCTTGCTCAAATTCTGTATAAATGAGGATCTATGCTCAAACGTTTCCAGTATATCACTGTTGACAGATCTCATAGAAACTTAGAATTTTGTGTCTCTATTGCCATGAATTTTTGCTGGCCAAATTGAGTCCAATTACTCCGAAACCACAGCCATCTAAAATCTCTGAACGTCTTACATGTTAAAATTGTTTCGAAATTCATGTTAGGTTGAAAGCTATGATTTGAATTGTGAATATATGTCACTATTGGCATAATTCAGCAAGATTTAGAACGATATACTGAACCCTTAATTGATCAAGTAATGCTCAGCTAGCAAATTGGCATTGGAATTTAGTTAAATTACCCTCATAATTTGGGTGTTATGCCTCGTAATATATATTCCCATATTTGTTAAGAACAACAATGAATTTTAAGTTGTATATGAATTATGCACATGTCATGCATCGATGATTTTGAACACAGCTAAATCCTTTCTCAACGTAATTGAAATTTTCTATTATAAGACACCGAGACGGCATGATTGTGAACCTACAAATGTTGAATGTTCGTGAACTCTTGAAAAGAGTAAAACATAAATGAACGAATGTTATGCATGCTTATACACGGTGCAACTGATATATGTCATTTCTGGCCACTATGCAATGGGTCCTCCATTGGTAGTGGATATTGTGATTCTGTTATATGAAACTGATATATGTGATTTCTGGCCACTACGAAATGGGTCCTCCATTAGTAGTGGATATTGTGATTCTGTTATATGGAATTGATACATGTGAATTCTGACCACTATGCAATGGGTCCTCCATTGGTAGTGGATACTGTACTACCAACAAGTTTTGACTTTGCCCCGACTTCAATGATAAGAGTGGAGTCAGGAGGTAACTATAACTAACAGGGTAGGTCGCACCCCCCAATTTGTTATAGGCACTATGAATTGGGTCCTCCAATGGTGGTGTAACGCCCTCTTGCCTGAATGCACAAGGAGAGGGTCGTATCTTGCAAGGCCTCAGCCTATCAAAACCCCCAAAGCGTGCTGGGGATTGTGTGTATGAGTAAGGATATTACGAAATGGGACCTCCATTTGTCATTAGCCTCCCTCTAGAATGAGGGTAGAAGTCCCGAGTTATAGGACTGGCTTCGCCTGATCGATGGGGCTTCTACTTCAGGAGTGGGCGCTGCAAGTCCATATGAATTGTATGCTTTAGCTAAGTTTCAAACTTTATGATTTTGAGAAATTTTCGTGTAACTATTAGCTCATGTAAATGTGAAAAATTTTAATACTTGAGCTTTAATCTGTTTATTCTGCCAGTATACTCTGATGCATGACCTTGTTCTGTGACACCGCGTGAACTATAATAATCTGTGAGCCTATTATTTCCCTTATGTGTGCTTTTAGGCAAGAATGCAAGGGTACTAATTTACTTACTGGGCTTTTAGCTCATACCTCTCTTTTTCCCTTTTATGTAGAGTGAGAACCAACAGCTCGTGTGTGGACAGCTGGACGGTGGTAGCACACTTTCGAAGCTTGATTTCTGTCCAGGAATCTTTTGATTGTAGATGTCTGGTGGCAGTGCCACAATGTCTTTCTGATGAATATTGTAACTTTGTTGAAAGGCCGGTAGCGCCTTGAACATTATTCTAAAAGAATTTTTGGAGACTGAATATAAATTGTTTTATTTTTCCCAGTTTGTGGCCTTGTGTTTTATGAGTTTATTGTGTTTCATGGTCTTCTTTGATTCCGAAAGTTTATACATATTGTGCCACTCCCACCAGAGTGCTAGTCGTGACCTCCAGTCGCGATACCGCACTCTATCGTCCTTTGGCTAAGTACGGTAGGGGCCAGGGGTAGGGCCGTGACACCACGCATCATCACAACAGTGCCTCAATCGACTACCACTTTTAAAGTCCCTCATGCTTCGCCTTCCAGGCGTTACTACTGAAGAGTCACGGTCAAATCTAACGCCGCCTTACTACCAGCTTGGCGTCATCAGCAGATCACTCGAATGAACCTTGCGTTAGGCCCTGCCTCCCAAGTGGCAATCTCTCTCTGACCTTGCATTAGTCCTCAGACACCTCGATAGCTAAGCGCCGCCTTCCCGGGCAGACCCCGTAGGTTCCATCTCCATTCCACCCCCCACGGGTGCCATCTACTCCACTCCTCGAGGGTGTCATCTCCACTCCACCCCCCGTGAGTGCCATCTCTACTCCACCCCCCGCAGGTGCCCTCAACACTCCACCCCCCGTGGGTGCCATCCAGTCCACCCCCCGCGGGTTCCATCTCCATTCCACTCCCTGCGGGTGCCATCTCCACTCTACCCCCCGCGGGTTCCATCTCCATTCCACCCCCTGCGGGTGCCATCTCCACTCTACCCCCCGCGGGTGCCTTTAACACTACACCAGGCAGCAGGTGCTGTCAACAACACACTTCCCGCAAACACTGTCATCATCGACCCCACATAGGCACACCCAACCCAGGTCGCAACAAAAGCACTCTCTTGAAGGAAACACCCCGTCCTACGTGATTACACCCTGCCTCGGCAACCTGCCACTGCATCAATCAGACATAGATCCACACCAATCTGACTCCACTGTCAGGGCTCACTATGCTAGTGACCTCCCTCTCCCCTTAAGAAGCCGGCCGCAATGGAAAATATTGTGAGTAAAAGAAAAAGAGCTTAAGGCGGACATAGCCAACAAGGCTATAGGTTAAATTGCCCAAAAAAAAAAAAAAAAAGGGGCATGGTGAAAACCCATATGGGCACCATGAGTAAAAATGACAAGCGGGCATGGCCGTGTGGCTAAGAGTAAACGAACCTTGGGAAAATTCTCGGGCATGGCGAAAATCCGCAAGGGCACCATGAGTAAACGCGGAAGCCAAAAGCATGGACGTGACCTCAAAGATCATAGGTAAAAATGCCCTCAGACAAGGAATTTGTGAAAACCACTATGCTGATGCCATCTCCACTTGATTCAAGTAAAAACCTGCAAGGGCGCTTGAATCGGCTTCAATCTCCGGCCCCAGTGACTCTCCAAAAATTCTGGTCCCAGTGCATCTCCAAAAATTCTGGCCCCTGTGCCATCCAAAAATATCTTGCCTCAGAGCCCTCAAAAAATTTCCAGCCTCAATGCCCTAAAAAAATTTTCCGGCCCCATTGCCTTCAAAAAATTTCTGGCCCCTGTGCCATCCAAAAATCTCCGGTCCCAATGCCTCTCCAAAATTCCGGCCTTTGTGCCATTCAAAAACATTTTCGGCCTCAATGCCTCTCAAAAACAATCTCCAGCCCATGTGCTCTTAAAATATCTCCAGCCCCCAGTGCCTCTCAAAAAATTTCTAGCCCTTGAACGCTTCAAAAATCTCTAGCCCCAATGCCTCTTCAAAAATTCTAGCCCAATGCCTCTCCAAACGTTTCGGCCCCAGTGCCATCAAAAATCTCCTGCCCCAGTGTCTTCAAAACATTCCAGCCCCAGTGGCTTCAATAAATCTCCAGCCCTAGTGCCTTAAAAAATTCCGGGCCCTATGCCATTCAAAAACCTTCGGCTCTAGTGCCTCAAAAAATCTTTGGCCCAAGTGCCTTCAAAAAATCTCCGACCCCTGTGCCATCCAAAAATCCCAGCCCCAGTTCCTTCAAAAACCTCAAGCCCCTGTGCCTTCAAAAACCTCAAGCCCCAGTGCCTTCTGGCACCAGTGCCTTCAAACAATCTTCCGCCCCAGTCTCTCAAAAAATCTCTGGCCCAAGTGCCTCTCCAAAATTTCCAGCCCCAGTGACTTCAAAAACCTCCGGCCCCAGTGCCTTCAAAAAACCTCCGGCCCCGGTTCCTTCAAAAAACCTCCGGCCCCAGTGCCTTCAAAAAACCTTCGGCACCAATGCCTTCAAAAAATCTCCGACCCCAGTGCCTCTCAAAAAATCTCCAGCCCCCGTGACTTCAAAAACCTTTGGCCCCAATGCCTTCAAAAAACCTCTAGCCCTAGTGCCTTCAAAATAATCCCTGGCCCTAGTGCCTTAAAAAAAAAAATCTCCGGCCCTAGTGCCACATCCAATCCCGGGCCTTAGTGCCGCAACAAAAAAAATGTCAACTTCCACTTCTCTTAAAACAAATTCCAGCATCCAGGTTGAAGTCTCTTAAAATGAGGTCGCCTCAGAGGCCCCCTCCCTATCATGTCCAGGTAATTCGGGACACCCCCAACTTGGCCAGTAGGATGTGGACCGAAGAGGTACCCTACCTACCTTCTCTTCTTCTCAAGCAAACCCCAACATTCCAGGCGAAGTCTCCTGAAATGAGACCACTTAAGAGCTCACCTCACTATCACATCCAGGTAATTTGAGAGATCCCCAATTGGATCAGTAGGATGTGGACCGAAGTGGTACCCTGCTTGCTCACTCCCTCCTGATGTTTCTGTTTGGATAGGGATAAAGCCTGCAAAAAGGGCCCCACCGACTGGAACACCAGGACTTCCCCAGCTAAGATGGGATAAAGCCCATTAAAAGGTCCCCCACCGGCTGGGACATTTGGAGTTCTCCTTGAAACAAAAGTCATAAGCCCATCAAAGGTAGACCATCAACGCGATCTCCCAGAAAACGGTTAATGGCAGAACCCGGAGAGCACCCCTCAACAAGGCACTAGACCACTAGAATCCACTTTGGTCACCCCCCGGTCAAGGGAAAAGCTCAACAAGGTCTACCCTTCAAGGACAACATTGATGCCTGTGATCAATAAAAAAATATATTTGAGAGACAATAAACACGTCATAGTAAGGATTCTCTAAAGGAGCTATGTCATTAAAGTTTTTCGAATGTTGCACTTCTTGCTTCTCTCGAAGCGCAACATCCGTCGGGGCAACTTGTTGTACGTCATTTTTGACGTACTTTTGAAGCTCACATAAATAAAGAGAGTCGACGACAACTTTATCATGTGGGTTCATCGGACACACGCAGACTAATCTTGTGCTGAAAATAAAACCTGGGGTCGTGTGACCTGAGTGCGGTGCCATCGCACCAAAGAAGGACCCTTCAACTGTAACTCCATGTCAGTGGTTGCAAAACTGTACCAGACTGCTGCCATTGTACTCAAAACATCGAAAAACCCTCAAGGACCAAATTTGGACTCAATCGAACCTCCCCGAAGGGGTCTACACCCATGTAGTCTTATAACTGGCGTTTCGCTAGTGCGGTGTTGCTTCACCAAACCAGTCCCCGAAAATGGGGATTGCGATAACACCTTTTGACAGCAGTTTCGTCAACCCACAACGCCTTCCTCTGAAGCCAAAGATAGCTCAAAAGTTAATATGTTCTAGATCATGCCAGCCCCATCATTTTGACCTACGGCATACACTGTGGCGTGATCGGAAACTGCATTGCTTTGAGGAAGAAGGTGCCCACAAAACAAGAGGAAGAACCAGGGTTCAAAGGGAAGAAGCTTTGGGTTTCGTAAAGCATAGCTCGACATACAAGCCTTGGATCACCGCGAAGGAATGTTCAATGCAACCACCTCGCGAAGAGCTACACACTGGTACAACTCTTGCATTCAATCGAAGGTTTGATGAATGCAAGTGCGCAGGCCACGGAGAAGTAAATCATGTCGGTTGCCGGAATCCCTCTTTCTGATAACCTCCCAAATTAGGCAAATGAGCAAACCAATACCAAATCAGCCCAAACTTGGTGCAAAATGATAGCGATAACCTCCTCTCTAACTTACAAGCAGAGTCAGTAGCCAAAACAATATAGCTTGAAGAAGCATTAGCAAACAAGGTTCATAAATCTGGCCAGACTTTCACCTCGGGGAAAAGGCCACTATAGCACGATTAATGGGCATCAAAATGCTCACATTCGAGAAAACATTGAAGATATGCTACTGAAATAGTGGAACAATTTCCACAAGCTGTAGAGCAAGCTTCCAAGGTCACACCATGGCGGAGCAACCTGCATGCAGGGATGGTCTCGTCATTCAGGCAAAAGATCTCAAGGACATTTTGGTCATTTGTGCCTAATTTCAATATTTATTTTTAATTTCTTAAATTGTAATTAAGCTTGGCTTTTGAGCATTCACCCCTATTTGGTGAATCTTCTATATAAGCAAGTTTAACTCACTTGTACAGAGGCCCCCTTTTCAAGCTCCAATGCCCCTAAAGGATGGGAAGAATTAAGGCTAGATTGTGCTTGTCTCATTAGCTTATTTTTTCCTTGATAGCCCTTATTCCCTACGGGAGAGGTGAGAGAGAGAGAGAGAGAGAGAGAGAGAGAGAGAAAACTTTGAGAGAGAGAAGATATCCTTAAGTGCGCGGTCACGTGAGCACCCTAGCCACGCGGGTCATCTTCCTCCTCTCCTAGGCTGAGTCACCCCTTTCTCTCCCCTTCCCGTGCGACCTCACCCGTGCGACAGCCCGCATCTGCCCATTAGCCTGCAGACCCCACGGGCTTCAACCCGTGGGTTTCCCCACGCCCCCTTTAGTGGCTGGTCAGACCCGAAGGGTGACCAAGGAGGAGGGACATTCGGATCCCATTCCAATAGTGTAGAGAAAGAGAGAGGAAAGAGGTTGTGAGCTTGAAGAGGGCCTCTATCCAAACCGTGCTGACAAGCAGCCGGAGGGCTACATAATTGTTCTAAGAGGGCTATCCACCCAGGTGAGTCCCTAAACCCCCCAAGTGACGTAAAGAGCGTTTACGCTCCAGTCACAAAATCTCTCTTACTGTTGGCACATATCCTCAAGCAGGAGGGCCTGCGCAAGCCGACGATCTGGACCTCTCAGGTTGATCGAGAGAGGTTTTTCGCCTCCTGACTCGAGGGAAACCAAGACCCCACCGACATCAGTATCGGGAGACGATGTTGAAATTTAATCTTCTCCTCGATAGCTGGAAGTTGGAGGCCAAGCTAGGGTTGATGAATTAATCGAAATATATTTGGGGGAAGATGGGAATCTAGGCCCACTTTTATAAGTGCTGCTCTAGAACTAGATGAGAGGAAGAAATATATGAACTTCCTTTGGTTTAACCGAGGCGTGTTCGCTTGGAATTATCAAGAAATGCCAGGATTGGATCTTACAATCGCTACTCATATACTGGTTGTCGATCCTAACATGAAACCGATAAAGTAACCACAAAGGAAGTTCCATCCAGATGTTGCCCCATATGTT
Organism: Amborella trichopoda; assembly: GCF_054954075.1. Lineage (NCBI taxonomy): Eukaryota > Viridiplantae > Streptophyta > Magnoliopsida > Amborellales > Amborellaceae > Amborella > Amborella trichopoda. Next base: position 15,168,713 of record NC_142337.1, on the reverse strand, counting down.
GAAGCCAAGTTCAATAAGCTGGTGAAAGTAGATTTCGTCAGGGAGGTTTTATAGCCCAAATGGTTGGATAATATAGTGTCAGTTAAAAAGAAGAACATACAGATAAGTGTCTGCATCCATTTTCGTAATATTAACACTGCATGTTTTAAGGATGGTTTTCCCTTGTCCCTCACTGAAATCATGATCAACTCCACAATAGCTTGTGAGAATTAGCATTTATAGATTAATACTCAGGTTCCAATCAAATCAGGATGGCCCTTGAAGACAGAGAGCTGACTTCCTTCAGATCCACCAAGAAAATATATTGTTATAGGTGATGTCATTTGGCTTGAAGAATGTCGGCACCACTTATTAGCGTGCCATGACAGTTATATTCGAGGATATCCTCCATAATGTTGAATGTTATGTTGACGTTATGGTAGTCCAATATAAGGATTAGACAAATCTCCAGAATTTGAAAGTTGTTTTAAAAGATTGAGGAAACACCAATTGGAAATGAATCCCCTGAAATGTGCATACGGGGTGAAATAAGGAAAGTTCTTGGGTTTCATTAGGAGACATCAAGGGATTGAAATGGATCCCACAAAGATCAAGGCAATATGCAAGATTCCACCACCAAGAAACTTACGGTAGTTGAAGTCTTTGCAAGGAAGACTGGCTTATATCTGAAGATTCATATCAAACATTTTTGGATGATTCTAGCCTTTCTCTCGTCTAATGAAGAAGGATGTCCCTTTTGAATGGGATGGCGCTTACGAGAGGGCCTTCCAAGATATTAAGGACTACCAACTGAATCCGCCAGTTCTTATTGCGTTGATATTAAGTAGACCACTTATCTTGTATGTGACAGCTTTGGAAGGATCCTTAAGTTCCCTTATGTCTCAACATAATGATGAAGGCAAAGAGGCAACATTATATTATCTTAGCCGCACCATGATGCTAGTCGAGAATAATTACTCGCCCATCGAGAAGATGTGTTTTAATGCTTATATTTGCTGCCCAAAAAGTTGCAACACTATCATTTGGCGTATCAAATACGCTTGATATCCCATGCAAAATCGATCAAATACCTCATAACAAGGCCTGTTCTATCAAGAAGATTGGCCAAATGGGCATTGCTCTTGATGGAGTTTGATATCACATACGTCTCGCATAAGGCTATCAAAGGACATGCTCTTGCAAACTTCCTAGTAGTTCACCCCTTGTCGGAAGGCTCTCCATTAAACGAGAACCTACATGATGAAGAAGTGACATTTACCAACAAGTTCGCAGCATGGAAACTGTTCTTTGATGATACCTCTCAAGAAAAGGGAGCCGGAGCCAATGTTTTGTTCATCACAGTAGATAATGGAATCCTACCTTACTCTTTATCTTTCAGCGAAAGATGTTCTAATAATGAAGCTGAGTATCAAGTATTGATCATCGGCTTAGATATGACACTTGCCATGGATGTGGGATGCTTACACATCTTTGGTGGCTCCTAGTTGGTAGTACGTCAGTTAAAAAGAATTTATGAAGTCAGAAAGGATAAACTCAAACCTTACTATAATACTGCAAGACACCTTCTTGGGAAGATGGATGAAGTCATGCTGACACTGACACGTATACCCCGGGGATTAAATGTTCAACCTGATGCCTTGGACAAACTTAGGGCCTCCATAATTATCGAGCTTGGAATTCCGCTCCATGTTCCTTTCTAGGAATGGTGTACCGCCTTCATGAAAGAGGGAGCCGATTCTGAGAATGAGAAGGACCTTAAGGCAGAGTTTCCACCATATCCTCATAGAGCTTTAAGGAAGTTCGAAGAGGAGTCCATCCCCACTGATATTGTAGCCAACGTGCAAACAACCCAACAAGATTGGTGCCAATCTATCTTGCATTATCTAGTACATGGATAGTTTCCCTTAACTAGGTAGGAGAGGCTAGCCCTGAAAGGAGGGCCACAAGATTTACCATTTCGAATGACCAACTTTATAGGAGGTCATATGATGGGATGTTGTTAAGCTGCTTATCATCTAAGGAAGGAAAAATGGTTGTTAAAGAAGTGCATGTTGGGGTATGCGGTATGCACCAATCTAGTCCTAAGCTATATAACCAGCTCCACTAAATGGGGTACTTCTGGTCCCACAATGGAAAAAGATGCATTCAAATTTGCCAAGAGATGTCACGCATGTCAAATACACGCTGATTATATTCATCAGTCACCCTAGCTGCTTCACTCGACTCTCATGACATGACCTTTCTCCTAATGGGGGATTGATATTATAGGACTCATTACCCAATATCATCAGGAAGTCACCCTTATATATTGGCAGCCACCGATTAATTTTAAAATGGACAGAGGTTGTGCCTCTGAGGAGAGTAGCCGGCAAGGATGTGATAGACTTTGTAGGCCATCATACCATTTATCGATTTGGAGTACCAGATATGATCAAAACTAATAATGGATCCCCCGTCAAGAATCATCACATTCACTCGGTTGTCCATCCAGTTTAATATTGATTGGAGATACTCTTCTATGGACAAACAAGGGCGAATACTCTAGAAGAAGCCTTCAATAAAAACCTCTACGAGGTTTTAAAGGCGACCATGAAGGAAAGCTAATGAGATCGACATGAGAGGCTACCTAAAGCTCTTTTGGCTTATCGGGCGACTAGAAAGAATGCTACCCCAGCAGCCACATATTCGTTGATCTATGGGTCCAAAGCCATCTTACCCCTCGAGGTGTAGCTTCCTTCCTTAAGGGTAGCAATTCTATTAGGTGTCTGATCTACAAGTTCCTAGACTTGATTATGCTTCATAGAACTAAGCTCGTCTTTCATGGCAGAAATCCATTCATCTGCAACAAGAGAATTCAAAGCCTATTGGAATGAGTTAGGCTCATCAGTATCAAGTGAAATGCATGTGACCCTCTGTTTCAATGTGTCTACAAGGAACTCTTCCACATTGACTTCTTAAAAGTTCTGCACAACTTGCGATTTTCTCTCTATAGGCCCCTTTAGCATGGTCAATGGCTCAATCTGGGTGGCTTGCTCATTTTCAACCGATGGCTCTCCCACTATCATTGACAATCATGGTGAAACTCTCACTATTATCCTCGAGTGAAGGAACCACCGCAATGTCTGTCAGAGATTTAGGCTCTTCATAAAGCTCTTCAGACATGCGAGGCTGCTTCTTGTTAGGGAATTTTGTTTCAATAAAATCCACATCACGAGATTCTATATAGTTCATCCCACCACCATCATGTTCTTGACAGAACACATTTCCCTTCAAGTGCTCAGATTATCTGACAAAAATGCACTCGACAAAACACTTGTGCAGTTTCCCTATCAACTTTGAAGGGATGTAAAATTGTGCAGCTGACCCCTAAGGACGTAACTAAAAAAGATTAGGCTTTCTACATGTTCATAATGCATGAGAGGTCTTGGGCACGAATTTTGTTGACACTTTATTTAGAACATATATCACAGTAAGGAGTGCATCTCCCCAAAATAGTATTGGGCGGTTGGCGTGAGCCATCATAGACCTCACCATGTCCAGTAGAGTGCAATTCATTTTTTTTGTAACACCATTTTATTGTAGAGTGCAGGACATTGTCTCTTGCCTACAAATTTCCTTATCCTCACAAAGCTTCTTAAATTGATCAGATAAAGATTCTCGCCCTCGATTAGTGTGAAGTACTTTAATTCTTATGTCCAATTGATTTTCGACCTCTGATATAGAACGATAAAAGCAATCTATTGGTTGTGATTTATGCGAGATTTGGTATACATAACCATAGTGAGAATAGTCATCAATAAATGAGATAAAATAACAGGAACCATCACGGGCCATCTTATTAAACAAACTACAAATGTCATATTGTATTATAACTAGACGACTGGGTTCTCTCGTTGCTTTAAGAATTGGCTTTATCGTTGATTTTCTGGCTATACACGGTTTATAGAAAGGTTGGTCGAATTTGGATAAAGATAACAATCCTTCTTTAACTATTCGAATCATCCTATCTTTTATTATATTGGCAAGTTTAGCATGTAACATCATGGAGTTGTGTGATGAAGATGTCATATAAGAAGAACGAAGTAAAACATTGACATCATCATTATCCAAAATAAATAAGTCATTCATACTTTAGCCATAACAATGAAAACTATCTTGAAATGTAAATGTCGTATAATTGAGCATAAAACTGATAAAGCAGCTATCTCTAGCTAGACATAAAACTAGAAGCAAACATTTTGTCATTTCGGAACCATAAAGGATGTCATGGAAAAGAGGGGTTGTCCACTTCGGAATTGGAGTTGGTAAGTTCCAACCACTAACACATCCTCTGATGAAAAATTCCTTATAAAAATTTTTTGGCTTCCAATTGGCAAAGTTTGGAGCTCAACGAACCCTTTTTTAATACTTGCTACAGGCCCTGTCTCTCCTGAATTTATAATCCACCTAGTAAAATGTGAATGAGCAACAAGTACTTAAGTGCAAACATTTGCATAGCTAGGGAAATCAATTCGTATCATTTTATTTTAAGGATATTCAAATGTAATGTGGCCCTTCTTCTTGCAATTGTAGCAAGTTATCTCAAATTGGTCCGTTATGCGCCTCCTGTGTCTGTGCTTGACATTTTTCTTTTCTTCAAACTATTGTTTAGGTTGCTCCTTGTGTTGAGGTGCCTCATTCTTTTACTTACCTTGAGATTTACGGCCTTGTGATTTACTTGCTTGGGCAATTAGAGCGGTCCCAGCTTCAGAAGATGACATAACTCTGCCTCTATCTCAATATGATGGGAAAGCTGGGAGAACGTTGTTACAGCTTCATTGTGCAACATTAATAACTTGATAATTTTCAAGGATTCTAGAAGAGAAGAGGCCTAATAAACCTGAGCATCCATGGCTCATGACTGAGTTTATTTCCAACTGCTTCAAAGTCACGTACATAGTCTGCCATTGACATATTTGGGATATTTTTCATACATGCATAATTTCCATTGACACATTTGGGAGCATTTTTATTTTTCGAGAGCCATAAATAAGGCATGTAACCGAGCAACGAAAGTATCATCTTACTTCTACTAAAGCACATCCCACATTGGTTTCACCTTGGTGAATCCCTCGAATTCACGAATGAGTTCATCGACCATAGCACTTAGCAAAGTAAGCGAGTGTTATGTTAGCATTATCCCATGTATCATACTCACGAAGAAGTTCCTCTACGGTACCTTGTTCAGCTTTTTGCTTAATGGTAATTAAGTGTTCAAGAGTACCTTGCTCATTTAGAGGGAAAATTCGTCCCACTCAACTTTTCACCTTTAGGGGGATACGCGATCACATGTTTAGAAGCGATTCCAAGTTCAAGATAACAAAATTGCATTGATTAATGTGGATGTCTTATGGTTTTTTTAATCCATGATTGCACTTAAATTATCACATGTTCATTGTTTAGATACTAGAAAAACTTGACCTCTAAAAGTCGTTATATGAAAATTTTACATGGCCACATTGTGCTCTTGCTTGTAATCAATACCAAGTTTCTTTCTTGGATCCAGTATCTCAAATACCTCACAATTTGTAAGTGGTGCATCGTCCTAGATGCACTCCCATTAAAAAAAGGTCCTTATATGTAGACTTAAAATGCTAAAGAAAATAGTAGGGCCCACCATGCACGACTTTGCATGTAAGGCCTATCAAGATTAGTCAGCCATGATTCTCATGGATGAGGAGGCATCAACTTGCAAAGCTCATGTATAAGGCCGATGATTCCTCAGTGCATAAGGCCTACATACTATGTAGTCAGTGCATAAGGCTCCATGGAACACCTGCCCATGGTCTTATTATAACTAGCATATGTGCTTTGTAACATCATAGCCAAGCCTTTACAAGTAAGGAATGTACGATAATACGGGCAGAATCGGGAACCAGATTTCATGATAACTTTGATACCAATGTTGAGAAAACAGTCCAACGACCAAAACAGAAGCAAAAATTAAACAACCAGGGGCCGAGTATCATACCTGAGTACTCGCACACATGTTTTAGTGAACGAATGTGGAGATGGATGATCAACTATCGTATGCAAGTTTGACAACTACTAGAGCTGCTAAAATAAGTTCCACACTACAAATTCCAAGTGAGGTTGAAACTCACAAATGCAATATGAGGAGCAGTCCGAGCTTGACTCTCAAGCAAAACTCTTTATCTTTTTGGGTTGGGTCTCTCCTTAGAACTTAAATGGGAGAGTGATTGTACTCTCTCTCTCTTTCTCTCTCTTTCTATACTTCTCTCTCTCTCAAGAGGATCTCTCACACCCTTTATCGTGTTTATTATTGTGTGTGCAAAAACATCTACTCCTCCCCTTTTTATAGTGACAGAAAGCCCCCCCCCCCCCCCCCTCATTCATGAGGAAGTAAACTTTTCATAATGTGAACCATTATAATACATGGTGCATGCCATTCATGGGAGGCTAACCCCCTTATGGAGAGGTCAACATCTCCCCACATCCGTCTCATGCAGTAATGTAAGTCGTGGAGTGTGGTCTATATGGGTGTGCCCTCCCACAAGGGATGCATCCTCATGTCTACATGTAGAAATATAGCCAATTTATAGGTGATGTTTATAAGTTCATGGAAATGGTTTATGGCAACAAAACTATAACATTTATAATGTTTTGAAGACATGCCTAACTTTAATGGTTTAATGTTTGCACCTTATACAAACCCCACCTGATAACGAATGATAAAGGCTAGGATTTTCATTCTAATAAAAAATAAAAAAGTATTTTCTAAAACCTAGGATTCACTTCATACACTTTCATGAGATTCAAGAAGTCCCAGGAAGCATAAATGTTATTAGGCCTAGGCTGCATTTTGAGTCTCCTTAGCATGGTGTCTTGCATGTTAAATTAGAGAACTATAGAATGAAATTCCAAATTAATTTTTGAAACAAAAAAAAAAAAAAAAAAAAAAAAGAAGAAAAGAGGTCCTATGAACTAAGAGAGGCACACTGGTTTCTGTTAAGATTTCCTCACCAATAGACAACTGGAGTCTCTACCGAAAAAATTGTTCCAAGTATGAAATCTATAAAATTTTCATTGATGATTCATGTTTGGAATTTTAATCGGGATGCTTTTTAGGCCACTTTTGTACCACTACATAAGAGAGAAATTGTAGAACTATTTAACAAAAATGTTTAATAGCCTTATACATTCTCATTCCCATGTCTTAAATAAATAAATAAATAAAAGATCTCAATTGGGGAGGTCTATGTAATTTACTCACTTTATGTCAGTGGGTCATTACCTAGTAGAAGTTGGTTTGTGGGGAGTTATTCTTAGTGGATAGTTTATCTAGTAGGAAGTTATGAGTTGTGGGAAGTTATCTAGAGAAGTTGGCCATGTAGTTGTTTGTAGGAAGTTATCTAACGGTTGTAAAGGCCTATAAATAAGCATAATGTAATGGGATGTAACGCACCTGTTGCACTTGTGTAGCACTTGTGAAATGAAGTGTGCGTGATTTGCCTTTTTAGTTCATACTTATCTCTCCAAGAGCAACCTTGTTTTAAGAAAGAGTACCGTTGCCCCAAAGAAGATCCGCATTAGAGAGCATAGGTTGTCAAAAAGATAAGCATTGGAATGCATATAGGTTGCCAAAAAAGAAGACAAATTGCCAAAGAGATAGGCATTAGTGTGGAGATTTATTACTTACAGAGGAGATTTAAGACCAGCAGGTCAGAGACAAAACTTAGAGGAAAGCTGATAGAAATTGAAATATCTTTATTTAATTTACTGCATTATTCATATGGCAAACAATAATAGTCGAAATATTTCTCAACCATCAATTCCAATTTTTAAATGTGAATTTTATGAGCATTGGAAAATAAAAATGAAAACAATGTTTAGGTCTTGATAAAAAACGAAGAAGTAATTTTGCATAAAAAAAAAAAAAGGATGAAAATGTTAAATAATTTGCAATGAAAAGAAAAAGAAAAAAAAAAGGAAAAGGAAAAAAATAAATTAATGTGATGTTCTTGGAAAACAAGAAGGAGATTTTTTTTAGAAAGGGGGAAAACAAAAATTGGAAAGCTCTTGACGTCGTGTTTTAAAACCTCATTTCTAAAAATGAGGTTTTAAAAAAAATTATTATGAAAGGGGAAAAGAGTAATCCTCATGAGAAATCTATGCTTTGTGTATGCGTAGGAAAACTGACTTTTTGAAAAAAGAAGAAAAAAGGACATCACAATCCTAATTTGTCCTGCCATGAAAAGGCATGATGGGAAAACCATGCCTAGTGTAGGCATAGAAAAACATATTTTTGAGAAAAAAAACAAAAAAAGTACACCGCAATCCTAGTGTTTCATGCCATGGAAGGTAAGATGATGCCATGATAAGGCATAAAAAATGGGGGAGAGAAATTTTTCAAAACAAAAGGAATTAAAAAGAAAACTAATTAGTGCAACGGTCTCTTGTAGATAAGATATTAAGAATATATGGCAATTCCCAATCTATAAAGAAAGTTGAATGAATTGTGTCAAAATCAAAAAAATTGATAAATCAATTTATAAAATTATCAAAGAAGGACCCGATCATTATTCCATTTTTTGTATGTGAGATAGAAATGGGAGGAAAAGAATTTTCTGGTCTCCTTAATGAAACAAGAAAAGAAGCCAAACACCATGCAACTTATTTTGCCATATCGCAATTAACAAAAATGAAAGAAATCATTTAAAATTTAAAATGATGAATAAGTGAGTATGAAGATTGCAATGAAGAAAAAATTTATGAAATGAAAAAGCATATTGAAAATCTTGAAGCGTTGGTTTCTACACTAAATAAAGGAAATGAAGACCTTTGTAATTCCATTGAAAATATTGTATAGGAAGTTAAAAAAAATTAAAAAATTGCATGCAGGGGAAATGTTGGAAATACTCACTCTATGTTAGTAGGTAGCTATCTAGTAAAAGTTGAGTTGTACGGAGTTATTGTCAGTGGGTAGTTATCTAATAGAAAGTTATGAGTTTTGGGAAGTTATCTAAAGAAGTTGATCACTTGTGAAAAGCTAAACGCTTATAAATAAGTACAATGTAATGGGATATAAGTCATTTGTTGCGTACCTATGCAAGAGAAGTGTGCGAGTGATTTGTCTTTTGAGTTCCCTGTCCAAGTTTTTTGAATTTAATCTCTCTAAAGTACTCACACATATTTTAAAGATACCAACAATTGTATCAAACCTTTCCAAAAAAATCCAACAAATTTCTTACTTGTTTGGGTTGAATGTTTTTCATAATTTTCATCTTCTTCAAAGCAGCGAGAGTTTACCAAAGATAGATCGTAATCTCCCTCTTTCAAATTAAGACATGCTTAGAAAAAAGTGAAGCAATTGACAAAGCTACTTTTTCTTCATGTTTTTCACAGTTAATGCGATCTCGCTCTTGGAAAAACCCTAGCCATGGCTTCTGTGCTATAATCCAGCCATGCATACTACCAATTATAAATTCATCCTATTCCAAACCACTAAAAATAAAATGGAAGAAGCTTCATAAGAATAGTTGATACATTACTCTGTGAACGCCTTCGATATTCCTGGGCACAAGAAAAAGAAACAAAATCAAAGAACCCTCAGACATGTGATTTAGGTGGTTTAAGTAGGTTTTTTTTAAATCCAAAGCTATCCATATTTAGATTGAAAAGAATGACGGACCAGCATTCAAATAGATACAAGAATATATGACCTCTACGAATTCTTGATAGAGGAGAGAAGAATCAACATACCCGAACCCCAAATAGTTAAGAAAGTGTTGTGATGATGATGACGATGTTCACATAGAGAAAAAGAGATGAAAAATCATAAGAGCGATGAAAAATCATAAGAGCGAGAGAAGCTTTAAGGTCTGCAACATAATTCCACATTGCAGCAGTCATGCCATAACCAATGCTCAAACCAACAACTGAAATGTTCTACTTACTGACACCCATTGTCTCTCTCTACTAGGAATCAACATTTTATTCCACAAATACTGACAGAGAGAAAAATCCCATCACAATAATAAGATTATTAGAACCCAAATTCCTCATCGCTCAACTGCTTCAGATAATTAGAATCGATAGCCCTAACAGAGAAAACAAACCCCAACAATTAATCTCAGAACCAGAGAAATCAATAAACCGGCAAAGAAAAAGATTATGTCATGATGATCTATATAGTATATACATAGCCAACCCACTTTGCAAATAAACCCTAACTGGTTAATTGCTCTTCATGCCATGAATGAGTAGTTAGCCAAAAGCCAGAAACTAAGTCAGGAGAATGAAAAGTCCCTTGGATCCGAGGTTCCTCTCAGAGCAAAATGGCGAAGAAGCCCTTGCCAAAAACAAGCTTTTCCCCTTACTGCACCTGACATGAGCCCTCCGATCCAAGCCCCAGCGATGTGAAGAAACGAACCAGAAAGATCACTACTAAAAACACTTTGAAACCAGGCCGAAATAGTTGCAGCCAAATTGGATTTGGACCCCTTATATCAATGGGGTCACTGATGAACTGTAGCTTGAGATATCAGGCCAAGATGTTGTTGTGGACTGGTTCCAGTAGAGAGGAGAGGGGTCATTTCCTCCATTTTCGAAGGCATTTGCAGATGGCATTTGCCAATCCATTTGGCCGAGCCTGGAAGCGTTATCTTCTTCGAGCTTCACCCCAGCTCTTAAGGATTCGGCCCTCCTCGATCCCTCCTCGAAGGGAAAGAGGAACTGCAAACTCTCATGGCCGTGACCATCCTTTAGAGAGAGAGACAACTTCTGCTGCTGCTGCTTCCACGGTGCATCCATTGGCCCCTCAATCAAAGGGCTACTAAACCTGGAGAGATCAGGGAGGAGAGAAAGAGGAGCTTCCTGAACCTGGTGTGCAGGATTAAAAGAAGCAACCTGGTGGTCTTGAAGATAGCTCGAGAGAGAAGAAAATTGAGGGAGATGAAGAAACTCAGACCCACTTGTCAAGGACGACGAGGTCGGGAAGCCCAAATTCACATCAGCAGCCGAGCTCGGCAATACGTAAAAGATTGGGTGGTTCGAGCCCACAGAGCCCTGAAGGGTGCAAGCCAGATCGGTCGCAGGCGACGAAGAAGTGGGCGGATCGACAGATTGACTCCCAATATTGTTGTTGCCACTGCTCTGATTCTCCGAGGACGTCGTGCTAGATGATGGCCCTCCTCTTTTGATTCGCTTGTTTTTGCGAGAGCTCCCGCCAACGGGCACATTCCTGAGGGTGCCGCCGCGCGTCCAGTAACGCTTGCAGGTCTTGCAGAAGTGGCGGGGCTGGGAGAGGCTGTAATTGTTGTAGTAGCAAAATTTGGTGTTGGAAGAGTCGCATCGAGGGCATTTCAGGGCTTGATCAGGAGGGGGTTTCAGGCCACCGGCCCCTCCTGTTTGTTGTTGCAGTTGGCTATGGCGATGATCCATGAGACTCGAAGAAGAAGATGACACCATATCATCAACAAGAGGTTTCGGTGTGATTCCTCTGTCATGTACCTGGATCAGTCTCTGCAACAAGAAGGAGAAACGAATATGAGAGATGGAAAACGCAATCCATAACAGTGATGTATTAGATATTCCAATCCAAAAGCTACCAAACAAGAAGTGCGTTGTTGGGCGGTGAATAATTGAGAATTTGAGAGAGATGTTTAGAGAGAGAGAGCGTGCCTGTGGCCACTGCGTCGAGTCCATGCAAACTTGTGGAGATGGAAGAACCATGCCGGAAGTCGCCTATTCTCTCTCCCTCTCCAGATTGGAGAAATGAATGGAGACGGAGCACAGGAGCAGGCTTATTCTAAAAGGAATTCAGGTCTAGAGAGAGAAAGCCTTCCAGATGGGGAAGGAATGTGTAGAGAGAGAAAGTGATCGGTGGAATGAAATGGAAGGGCAAACAAAATTACATCCCATGATACATGGGTCCCCAGTCCCCCACGCGCGACCCACACTGTTCGATTTCACAAACCCAATTTCTTAAACAAACAAAAAAAAACCCAAAAATACCCATCAACCAGTGCTTCTATTAAATAGCAGAGGAACAAAAACAAGACTCTGACCCATTAGAATGGGTGGAAAGCCTAGAGAGAGAGAAAGAGAATGGAAAGCATTTCGGGGGTGTTGAGTTTTATGGAGGAGAGAGAAAGGGACGAGGAGAGAGAATCCCAATGGAGCGTGACACGATGAGATGTTGAGTTTTATGGAGGAGAGAGGAAAGGGAGGAGGAGAGAGAATCCAAAGGAAGAGAGTCACGGTGAGGCATGAGAAGAATCCTAAAAGTGCCCTACCCCCTCAATATACGAACGTAGCAGTCACCTCTGTACATGAGCGAAAAATTCCAAAAGAAAGGGACAAGACCCCGGCCCATGTGGGGGCGAGCGAGAGTGTGTGCGTGTTTGTGTTTCTAGAGAGAAGAAGAGTTTTTAGAGAGAGAAACAAAGTGAAACAGCCATGGAAAACCGTTAGGGCAGAGTGCAGTAGCTGTGTCAGGCAGTGGGCTTGAGAGATTTTATCATTTTAATGGCTTGAGGCCCATGTGGGCAGCTCACCCCCAAGCTCAAAAGTGAAGGGAACAAACGGATTTTGTAGTAAACCGAGGGATCTTCTCCTACACCCCACAATTATTCCCCTCTCTTTCCTCTCCTCTCACCTTAATCCCGATGTCGCTTTCTCTCTCTAACCTAGAGAGAGAAATGGAAACCAGATTTGTCCAATAAAACGTGAAATATGGAACACGAGAGAGGAACCGCGACGAAAGGGTGGCTGAGATTAAAAAGAGAAAAAAAAAAAAAAAAAAGAGGAAAGAGAAAAAGTAAGGGTGTCGGTCGATTGAGTGCTGGTCAGTGTGACTAGCAATGGGTCCTACCACCCACTACCACGAGTCTAGAGAGAGCGTGAGAGTGAGATTCCCGTTGCTGCTACACACAAAACCTGAGACGGATTGCTGGGAGTTCGAAAAATAAGAGGCGGGCGGGGGGAGGGGAGGGGAGGGGAGGGGAGGGGACCAAGAATCAAACCCACGCAAACCTAACCCCATCCACCCTCCCCCACCATGAAGAGGATGACAAACGACAAAGATCTCACTCTTATCTCTCTTACCAATATTATATGTGTATTTGCTTGTGCTTCCTCATCTATTAAGAGCTTTTTTATGCTTCCGCCTCCGCATCAATTAATTTATGCTCTTCGCCTGCTTGCCATTGCACTCATGACTGACTCCATCCACTAGTCTACTTTCTCTCTCTACACCACCTGGCATTCCCTCGATTCTCTCGCTCTCACAGTTGAGCTTTGGCCCCACTTTCTTACTGCCTCAAGAATCTCAACTCTTCCTTCACATCTTGTTACGGGTCCTAGTCCTTTTCCCAACGGAATTCCACTCTCTCTCTCTAACAGTTTCCCTCTTCCGTGGGGTCGCCGAATGTCCGCGGGCCAAACATTTAAAAAACCCTAAATATTATTGTGGAATTTGGGCGATCCACGGTTTCTCCCTACTCACCTCCTTATAATATAAATTGCTTTCCCCTGATTGATTGATATTTTTAGCGAATGGAAATAGTAAATAAATTGATAGAAAAATGGTAAATGCTTGACCAGATCATTCCGGAATTCCCCCAATATGATAAGGGAACGGAGGCCCTGGCGACACGCCAAATCTCACATGGGAATATGATACCCATCATTCCATTCCTTCTATTCACATCTCACTCAGTAGGGCTCTATTTTTTTATTTTTTATTTTTTATTATTTTATTTTGTATTTATTTATTAATGATTCAATCACTTGGATACCCATATTGGAGAAACTCATCTAACCCTTCTCCTTCCATGAAATTTCCACACCAATGCCTATCAATCAATAGTCCCATATCTGAGTTGGGGGATTCTCCACCTGTATTGATGTGGGGTGACTTCTCCCTAGTGTCTGGTTGTGATCAACCTATGCGTCCTACATCTCTTCACATAGAGGGGGAAGAGAGAATTCTTGTAAAACTAAGTAAATAAAAAGATTTTTTTTTTTTTACAGGTAGGCCCGCTTGCACGCAAAAAACCTACGCCGTCCAATCGAGTAGGATGGTGTAAAATTTATGCGCCCATACAGGCTTGCCCACCTAGATACTGTGTCCTAAATAAAAAGACTATATACTAGCTTATTTAGTAAGGCTTGTGTATGATATTCCTCAGAGCGAACATACGGTTCTTCCATTTCGAAAACTACTATGGAGGATTTGTTCGGAAATACGGTGATTCAGATTCCGATTCAGTTTCCAACAACTTGACGAATAAATTTTATGGAAAAAATAAACTATTTTAAGTTTCTAAACTTAGATCTAATCATTCAGTAGTACATAGTCTATGCTCTTTCTAATGGATGTGTTTATTGTATAATATAAGGATATTAATTTTTGGTAGAAGAAGGTTACAACTACTTTTAACCATGAGATACAATGAAAAAGAATTTTGCATTGGACTACGTATACATTCGATGATACATCCCCAACCATATAATTTCACATTTAATGATCAGTAATGATTATGACATCATTGTACCAAAAGCAAATAGCCTTAATTTATACGTGTACCTGTTTTTCTTAAGTGGATATTATGGTGTAGCTTTATTAAGAAACATTCTAAATGTTCTCCCATTTGTAGACATGTTTTCAATGTGACTACTTTACTTCAAATAATTGTGGCCTAGTAGTTACTAAATCATGTAACCGAGCCCTGTGGATGTTCTGCATCAAATGAACGTCTTTTTCCCAATGAGCTTAGTCAATAATATAAATATTTCGCAATTAAATTCTTTCATCTTCTATTATACTATGAATATAATAATATTGAATATCAATATGTTTTGTCCTATTATATAGATGGATGGATTCGTAACTAAAAATAAGGTACAATGACTATCACAATGAAATTGTATCCTTCTCGCACACTTTGGAACTCTCAATGTAACCTATTTAATCATATTATTTCTTTAAATGCATGATTTAACATGTACTCAGCGTCTATTGGAAAACACCAAAATTGTAACCTCGATGACCAAGGGCAACAATTCTTAAAAGTAAAAACAAACTCAATAGTAGACCTTCTTTTTTTAAAATAACCTGTAAAGTTTGAATCAACATAACTGAGAACTTTCAAAACGATCCTAATATACCAAATACCACCATTACCAATTCTCTAAAAATAATGAAGGATCCACTTCAAAGCAGTATGGTGATCAGGGTAAGGATTAGCTATGTACATGCCTATAGCTCCTAAGTGTGCCATGTCAAGTTTGGTGCTAACTATATGAAGCATGAGTATCTGTAACTAAATAATATCATATTTTTGACATCCACCTACTTCGGTGTTAGGATATTATTTCGATGACAACTTTATTTGCACATAAAATGGGGTACTAAGTAATTTAGCCTTTTAAATATTGAAGTAGTCTAGAAACTTTTATGCTTAACTCTTTTGAGTTAAACAAATTATCAAGTTCTTCCTTTCTCTAAGTACACACATCAAACAAATTGATTGAAGACTATCAAATCTTACGTCTCAAATTCCCCATCTAACTGAGCTTTCAGAGTTGCAATATTATCTTTATTTGATCATACAATAATTATATCATCGACAAAGAATAACGAGATGACAAAGTTTCCATCATCATAATTTCAAAATAAGTACAATTGGCAACTTCATATGTACAACTATTCAAGCTTAACATAAAAGAAGTAAATTACTTGTAGAAAAACCTCTAATGTATGTTTCTACCCATACAATGATTCCTTTACTTACAAACTAATTTTTCTCATCTTGCTCAACAACACCCTTGGAAATTGTCTTATTTTAAAGAACCATTAAAGAAAATAGTTTTCACATTTAATTACTTTTATTTCTAAATCAAGAGTAGTCGTCATGGCCAAAAAACTCTAATAATGGTCATCTGTATAATAAGAAAAACAAATTCATCAAAATCATTACTTGTGTTTTGTGCATAACCTTTTAAAACCAATAGAACTTTGTATATTTTTATCGTCTCATCTAAACTTTATTTGTTCTTAAAGATCCACCAATTGTTAATGGCTTTTCACAACTCTGGCTATTTGATAAGGTCCCATGTTTTACTTTTTTATAGGCCTTCATCTCTTTTTCCACGGATGCTCTCCATTAACTAGCCTCATCAACGTCACATTCGTCACAATAAGAATTAGTCTACCCTGCACTAGAGGCAAGCATAGGAGAAGATACAATGCTTAAGCCTCACAGGATCCATTTTAGGTTTATCAAATCTTCTCAATTCAACATAACCTAAATATGTTTTTTAGCTCTTCGACAATTTCAAGATCTCAGTTCTGATTATCATCTCACTAGTTATCATGGTTGCTTCCTATATAACAGTACCTACATATGGTACTTCTTTCTTTTTCTACATTGAATTTCACTAAAAATAACATATTGATGACATGAATCTTGTGATAACTAGGATCCCACAATCTGTAACACTTCATACCTTTTATATACCCAAGAGGAAAAACTTTATTAATTTCACATCCAACGTAGTTCTCTTTTCTGTGGAATCTTTTACCACATCATAAACTATGAATGAAATAATAATTAAATATTTTACATGTCTAAACCTCAACCAATGTCTTGTACTCTAGCGCAACGCTAATTGACCTGATACTTAAGATAACAGTTTGAATTTCTTTTGCCAAAAAATACTACTCTAACCCATTAATACTCAACATAGACCTAACATGGTCCACAATGGTAAGATTCATGCTCTCAACCCCATTTTATTAAGATTTCTTATGAAACGTGAACTGCATAGAAAAATCACACTCACTACAAAAGTTATTATTTTAACTAGAATAAAATTATCCCTCTATAATTTCTTGGTCATTTGATGCTCTAACCATTTTCTAATTTTCTACTAAAACCTTAAACGTTTTAAAACAGTTGAAGGCATCTTATTTTTTTTTAAGTTTATAAACCGGTAGTTTTCTTGAAAAATCATCAACAAAAGTGACTAAATATGCCAGCAACCCTCATAGAGACACGTGATACTCACCTGCCTAAGTGAGGTAATTCTGAATCCTTACTTATAGTGGTAGATAAACCAAAGTACGATGTATTTTGTTTTCTGAACATGAATGACTCTTAAA
This sequence comes from Amborella trichopoda, assembly GCF_054954075.1. Lineage (NCBI taxonomy): Eukaryota > Viridiplantae > Streptophyta > Magnoliopsida > Amborellales > Amborellaceae > Amborella > Amborella trichopoda. The sequence goes on along the minus strand of NC_142337.1, from coordinate 15,151,546 downwards.
AATATAAATGAAGAGATTTTAAACAAGGTAAGATATTTTTAACAAGAAGTACCATATGTCCACATTCACTCATGTGGTTCAAAAGCATAAATCATATAACTCTACAAAATTAGCCTCTTAAAATTGGTTTTCCAACAAGTCTATTCAAATTGCCTACTAGCTCTCTTTTTGCATCTATTAGTGCTCCCTTTAAATTTGTTATTTCAATCATTAACTCCTATAAACATGAAACTTTGCTAATCAAAATTTTTCGAAGGATAAAACAGTCTTTCTGAGGCCAAAAACATTTCTAACATTTGGGATTGTGCATGTCACTCCATTGATTATCATGATTGTCATGTCTCTAACTCCCACTATTCTACATGAGTTACCTGCATCATATGGTTGGTATTTATAGAATCAGTCCGTATGTAGAATTAATGAAACGACACCCTTAAATTAAATAGCTGATATTGCAAAAGTTATCCCTATCTATAAACACTTCTCCATCCTCAAATAAATTTTTTCTACTAGATTTTCTTGAGAATCACTGGAACCATGCTTCTCATTAGGATCATATTTTGAACTTCTAGTTTCCTTCTTGGGCCTTCCAATCATTCTTCACAAGCTTATTTATCCCGATCTACAAACATTTGATTTCCCACACCCTTTCGACTTGCATTTCGACTGTATGTAGGTCTCTCTCTTGATGTACCTCGCACTGCAAATACATTCCTAGGAGACTCTTTACAAGGCTTTCACCTAGACTCCTCTATAAAATATATAGATCTAATAGAATTAAATAGAATAGATTTCTCATTATTGAGATTCATGTTCAACCCATCCTATAATTCTGTCATAGAACAATAAAATATGGTTACTTTATTCTCATCATTTCTCACATCTAATACCATCAACTTGCTAATCATGCCTTTAAATTCATTCAAGTGCCCTTGCAAGGAAGCTAAATGATTCATCTTGAAATTATAAAGTTGTCGATGAAGAAATTTTTTGTTAGGAACTTATACCTTCGTAAGTATTTTTGTATGATCCTTCGACAGTTACTATGAGGAGAAATAGAATAAAGTAGATTCATTCACAACCAAAAGAATATCTGCAATGGCCAACTGATATTTCCCATCAAATTCCTCTTAATTATATTATTAGGTTTCTTTTCTTTACCTTTCAAAGCCATTATAACATCATAGGCATATTTAACTTCCTGGTCAAATTTTCATATTTAGTTGACTTTTTCACCGCCATCTTTAAAGATCTGCGATCTACCATAAACCTCTTACCCAGGCATCAATCTTAAACCCAAGAGCTCTCATATAAATTACATAGGGTAAAACCCAAGATCGGGAAAAAAGAAAAGGGAAACAAAAATTCTAATGAAAGTTAAAAGTGCGGAACACAAAGATTTATATAATTCAACAATTCCCTACGTCTATAGTATTTGTTTAACTAATAAAGAAAAGTACAACACAAGTATGAAGAGTAAGGTTTTTAATCTCAAGCCCTAAAACAAGGTTTTTAACCATAAAAAATATCCGGCTAAAGAACTCACTGTTTTTTCTCTCTTAGTATCTTTGTACATGCACCTGCATAAACACTCTCTCTCTCTCTCTCTCTCTCTCTCTCTTTACATATGCCTTTTATAAAAAAAACCAAAAAGTATAAAACCTTGTCTCTTCTTCCATTTCTTTTCAATTAGATAGCATCAGTCTCCCGTGATTAACGTGATTCTTTCCTCATGTTCATGCCCATCTAATAGGGAAACCACTGCTCATAGAAGATCATGTGATTTTTCAATATATTATGAAACGTATAGATTCAAAAAATATGGCTTCATTAAATAACAGATTACATCTCCAAAATTGGTTCAAAAAAATAAGTGATTTAAAAAAAGGATTGGTGTCTAGGATCGGGCATTGTAAAAACCAGTCCGGATCAATGAATCAGTGGTCCAGATCACCATTTTACTGATACTGAATCAGCGAAAAAACACATGCAAAAACATGTTGGAAGTTTAGTGGGTGAAATGGTGACAACAAATAGTACGATTTTAAAAATGGGATCTCTAACTATTCTTGTTTTAAGGGCACGCAGGAGCGTTATCTCAAGCTTGGAACCAACACACTAGGCACTAGAGTCTTGATGTATGAGAGAGAGAAAAAGAGAAAAATGAGTAGAGAGAGGGAGATTTAGCCTGACTGTTATGCTTTCTGGAATTGCAGAGAAATGTGCATGGAGAGGCTCAAAAGTGTCCTCAGTATGTTCTGAGTGTCTAATACGTATGGGTAGGGGGGCCCTTGTTATAGAGCACTAAGAGGCTGCCCATTTAGTGTTGTGGTGGTTACATGCACCACTCAACAACTACAAGCCTCCACCTCATCAATGGTTAGATGATCGTTGGATGTCCCACGGGTATCAACAGCTAGATGACCGTTGGATTCCTCCTATGAGGCGGGCTCACAAAAAGACAACTACAAGCCTCCATCTCATTAATGGCTAAATGACCATTGGATGTTCTACATACATCAACGGCTAAATGAATGTTGGATTCCCCAATGAGCCGGGCTCACAAAAAGATGACGAGTCACGAGCCCAAGCCGTACACATGCTCGGGCGAGGGGTGCCTCATGGTGCAAAGTGGGCCATCAAGCACCCTTGGGCCACACCCTTGCACGTGAGTATCGCGTGCTCCGCATATAGATTTCTCTCTCTTTTGTAGTTAGAGTATATTGCATGAGAATACTTGCTCTTAAATACAGCTTAATAAACTCTCTCCTCTTCAATGTAGAACTCAAACCCACATATTTCTCTCTCTATACAGCAATTTAGGAAATAACAATAAAACTATAATCAAAGCAATTTAAGAAAGAATACTAAAACTATTGTGTTGTTTTGAAATGCATATAAGTATTTTTCAAACAAAAAAATACTAACAAAACAGTGAACCAGTCAAGAACAGGTCTGAATCGACACTTTTACTATAGCAAAATGTCATTTTACTGTATCAAATCATCGGTTCTCTTTTAGACTTGGGCGGTTTCCTATATATTCACAGAACCGGCATGGGGTGACCAATTCTCTGGTCGGACCAGGCAATTCCATATCGTCCCCTGTTTTTTTTAAATCACCGCAAAAAATACTAACTTCTCGGTATATGCAAGAGGGAGTATGGGCGCCGTTTTCTCATGCGCTTTTTCTAATATCCTCAAAAGGGCACCAATATGGTAGTACAACTTAAACAAATAGAATTTTTGATCTCTCGTAAGAAACTCCCCCGCAAGAAAGGGAAAGTATACGATTACCCCATTTATGTTTGGTATAAAGTGGTCAGAGTTAATATTGGCCATAGGATATGAAATTAGGTAGTTGCATTTATTTCATTGACTCTGCTTAAATTTTAAAAGAAATATTTTTTGAACTTTGCACAAGCTATCATATTTCATATTGGAAGGTTTTAAATAATTATGACTTCCTTGTACCAAAAGTAAAGATAAAAGTTTATATTAGGTGTCAACCTTATAGTGTAGAAATAAGGTGCACCTCAAAAACCCATAAGAAAAAGTTGTTTTTTCATAAGAAAATTCTCTAACGGATCATCTTGACCTCGATATGTGTGGATATACAAAAAATTCAATTTTAAATCTTAGAAATAGTTAATCTTGTAAACGTTATTTGAATTGTCTATTTTTACGATTTTCAAGTGTTTATAGATACGCTAGATCTACCCCATTTTTTGAGCTTTCAATTTTATAATAAAGGTGAAAAATAGACTCTTAAGACATGATGAGAGTTTTGGCACTGAATATACATCTTTTAACCAAATTTTGAGGTCCCCTTATCGTGCTTATTTAAGGTTGACAACTTATACAAACCTCAGCCAAAAGTAAATGGGTTTATGGTCTAAAATCCCTATAACGAATCTGTATGACTCGAATGACTTGTCCAGATGCCGAAACATTTTTTTAAGTAACATGATCTGAGTTTATGAGAAAAAATAATTTGGAGATATTTTTTTATGAGTAATGATCCTATGAGACCCTCCCACACCTATGTGTGTAGGACACCAAAGGATCACCATTAAATTTGGCACAGATCTCTAGAAAAGTCAAGTCCCACACCGATGTGATAACTTTTTTATATATCTATGCTAAATTTAATGGTGATATTTTAAGGTCTTACACACATAGGTATGAGAGGGTCTCCTAAGACCATTAATCTATTTTTATACCATGAGAACAATTTACTAGAAATATGAATTTTGAGTTGAGGTGCACTCAACCCATTTTTTATACTAAACTTCTCTTTTACGAAATATGATCCCATAAACTAGCTGATTTTGATTTGAGGCACTTTTTGACATCTAAATCCAACTCTCTTTCTTTTTTTTCCTTCACTCGTTTTTTTTTTTTTTCTCTTTTTTTTTTTTTTTTTTTTTTTTTTTTTTTGCACGAACTTACGATTGTTATTTTAGATTATAATATGGGAAATTTATCACAATCAAAATTTGATCTATTTAATAGACTATAAATATTTTTTAATCTTATTTCGCAGTGTCCATTGTTGTTTGGATCGAAATTCAAATAGGGCATTGACACAGGCTTTCTAATATGGAAAAACTTTATATAACTGAGAGGCTCTAAACAAACAAACTATGGCTCACCTCAAATATTTCACTAGAAGAGGTTGTTTTGATGCTCAAAAATTTTCATATGATTATCTCGACTTCAGGATGCATGGACATGAGAAAAAAAAAAGATTTCAAGTTTTGAAAATAGTGCATCTTGTAATGCATTTTTGGACCATCAATTTTCAATATTTTAAGTTTTCATAGATCTGCTCGATCTACACAAGTTTTGAAGTGTTAGCATTTATAATTGGAGATGAAAGTATATTTCAAGACTATCACAAAGATTTCCAATATTGAAACCATATTTATCGACTCTATTTGAGGTGTGCTTTACTTTGATTGTTTAAAGCCTTGGCCTTATACAAACCGCACCCTTATACAAACCGCACCCTTTTACATGGAAGGTAATGTTAAATGAAAAGGTTTACATAGAAATAAGGTGCACCTCAAAAGCCCATCCATAAAAATTATTTTGATGCTGAAAAACTCTCAAATTAATCATCTTGGCCTCGAGATATAAGGATATAAAAGAAACCTGCCTTGAAGTCCTACAAATACTGCATCTTGGAATATATTATATGGAGCATTCCATTTTCAAGATTTTTCAATGCTTATAGATGTGCTCAATCTGCATAGTATTGGGAGCTTTAAATTTTATAATTAGCAGTGAAAAGTCGATATTTAGACCATCCAAGGGTTTTCGACACCTAAATTGCATCTATCAGTAGAAATCGGGTGGTGTGCCTTACTCTGATTGTTTACAACTTATTTAAACCACACCGAGTGTTAAATAGTTTATTTTGATAAATTTCCCTATTAATCGGGGTTTTGATCAAATCCTAAAATATGACCTGCTGGACAAAAAGAACAACTTAGTCCCACAGTGATGGGCACTTGGCAATCCCAAGGAAAATGGAATGTACTGTCCTTGTGTGCCACCCATTGATAGTACATTAACCACTTTGGTTGATGAGACTATGATATCTTCAAGGCTTTTAAAACTAGGAGAAGTCTCTCAAGTTAGGTGGTTAAAAATAACATTTAAAAAGAAAAAAGAAAAAACATGAAGTCAAATAGACAAAATAACAAAAATTAAAATATCCAAAAGCATATTTTGATGATGAATGAAAATAAAAAAGAAGAAACTAAGTTAGTTTACAGAAAAAAACTAAAAACTTAAAAAAAAAAAAAAAAAAAAAAAAAAAAAAAAAAAAAAAGAAAAGAAAAAGAAAAAGAAAAGAAGGTCACTTAACGAACATTTGTAGATTATAAGTTCTATAAGGGCGCATTTGTTTTGCTTGAGGGTAAAGGTTCCTTGCAAAAAATAAATTCTTCTGAAAGTGGAATATTATCTTTTGAAAAGCTTAAAAATGTTTTGAGTACATGTGTTTGATAACAAATATCTATTAACGATATAAATATAAATTTTTAGGGGTGTGGTTTTTATAAATTTGCAACCTTAAATATTCCAGTTAAAGCGGCCCTCCAAATTTTATCATAGCATATAATTTTGGTGTTAACAAATTTTAGGATTATTTAAAAATTTATTTTCATATCGAATTATAAAATTTTAAACTCTAAAAATGATTAAAATCAAATAGATCTACAAACATATGGAAATCTTGAAAATGGATAGTCTAGATAATATGTTGCAATATATACTATTTATAGGACTCAAAATCTTTTTTTTTCATACCTATACATGTCAATATCAAAATGATCAATTAAAGGGTTTTCAACATTAAAACAATTTTTTCCAATGGATTTTTGAGGTGCATATGTGATTCTACATTTTCAGGTTGCAACCTTATATAAACTTTTTCCAATTTTTTAATATATATAACAAAATATAATATATAATATAATATATTTTATATATTTTTATTAATCTATATTTGTTTTATATATAATATATAATGTAATATTTATTTTAGACATCTAACATTTTAAGATATTTTATGTATTTAAAACTTAAAATTTGATATAATTTCGCTCTCTAAAAATTTTAATAAGGTTTCTCTCTTTAAAAATTTTCAGGTAATTTCTCTCTCTAAAATTTGATATAGTCTCTCTCTAAAATTTTAAGATACTTTCTTTCTCTAATACCTGAAATTTGATGCAGTTTCTCTCACTAAAAAATTTGAGATATTGTTTTTTCTCTAAAATATTTTGTTGTATCTCCTTCTAAAGTTTTAATATACTCTCTCTCTAAAACTTAAAATTTGAGATAGTTTCTATCCTTAATTTGTGGGGATATTTTGGGAGAATTAATTATATTTAATAAAGTAAGCAGCTCGAGTGTGTGGAATAGTTTTATCATCAGTTCATTCAGTTGTAATATATTGTATTCCCTCTTTCATGCTTCATAACAGTCGTGTTTTGGATAATAACAATTTATTTCGTGATTTTATGTACCCATGTTTTGGCCCTCTTTCTTGCTTACAGACAACATGATTATGTATCCAAAAAGTTGCCAAACATGATTTTATACAAGATACTCTGTTCATACAAAACATAGTTTCGAATAGCCTAGGATCCAAACCACCAATTAAGTAATTTTCCTATTTCCTTTCAAAAGAAACATGTAGAATCTTTTCAAAGGCAAACTTTTGTCAATATGAAATATTGAAATTTGACAGAGATAGTAACAAATTGACAAGAATAATCTACAATCTTCTTAACTGGATGAATTTTAAATGGCTTTTACCAAATTGGATCCTCCAAATGCAGTGTCAATGAACTCCAGTTTCTCCAGCTAGCAAAACAAATTCTCAAAAGTAGCAAGGGCCATTACTCCAATCCTTAATTATCTTTTCCATTTTTGGTGGGCACAGGTGCAACTACATCACCATGTGTATTAATTTAAGAAGGTTTGCAGGACCTTTAATGTCAATCCTTCTCTCTCTAGGTCAAAACATTCCCAAACTCCAATTTCAAAGTGACATCATTCTCATTGTTTCTTTCCTCTTGTCATTTTTCTATTTTCCTTTTCTCAAATCTCAAATTTAATAAAGCCCATGTTTTCTGTGCATGCCAGAAAATTCCCCACTTCATTACGTCCTCAACTTATTATCCTGTGCTTTTTTTCTTTTCCCGCAAATTCCCACTCATAAGTGAATGTAATGTCTCTCTCTCTAATTGCTCTGATCTCTCTCTCTCTCATTTTGCTCTGACAGTACATTTCTCTCTATCTGTCTGTAATTGCTTTGACAGTACATTTCCCATGGTGAAATTCATGGTTCACATCGCCTTAAATACACGAAAAGAGACAAATGGAAGGGTCCAAAGAGATATAGGGTGGTTCCCTTCTTCACCGCACACAAAAATAAAAAAGGTAAATAAAATTAAAAGTAAAATTAGAAATAAAAATAAATAACATGGAAATTGAGTGGACGATTTCAAAAAAGAAACATAGATGAAGTGATAGTTATATTTCCCTATAAGTTTAATCTCAATACATGTTTGGGAACTCGACTCGGGTTAAAGACTTGCCCCTGCTCCAGCTTATTAACTCTGCCGAGTCAAGGCGTTTGTCATTTGTAGTGTATGGAGAAAAAATAAAGAAATAAAAAAGTAAAAAAAAAAATTGAAGTTAACACTAGAATGAAAATTGTAAAACTAGAGTATATTAAAAATAACATTAAAAGTCAAAATAAAATGTAAAAAAATATTTATAGCTAGAGGAATTTTAGAAAATACAAATAAAAGAAGAAAATATAAAAATAAGGCAAAGGTGGATTTATTAATTTTGTAGTCTATTTTTTTAAAAAGATCATTTTTTGTGATATTTTCATCTTGAAGTAAAGGTAATTTTATAAATATTATTGCAAGATAAGGGATACTTTTATCATCTTCATAAAAGGTAAAATTAAAATTTTTACTAAAACACAAGGGCACTTTATAAATAAAATTTCAAGACATTAGCTTTGAAACTGTATTGTACTTTTGTAAAAATTTCAAATTTGTTATTGCTTAATGGTTAAGTTACCTATTAAAATAATTTTTTAAACAAAAATTAAATATTTTTTTTTGATAAATACACCCATCACAACCCCTTCTAACTTCAACATTTGTATTTTGGGGGTTCTTAACTCACAAACTATATATATATATATATATATATATATATATATATATATATATATATATATAAAAGGTGTGATTTGTATAGAGCTTAGTCTCTAAACAATCAAATTAGAGCCTACCCTCAAATGGTGTCGAGAAATATGGTTTCAACACTTGAAATCTTTGTGATAGCCTTAAAATATATTTTCATTTTTATTTATAAAGTTTAAAGCTTCAAAAATAGTGTAGATCAACAGAAATATGAAAACTTGAAAATCTTGAAATTGACGGTCCAAAAATGCGTTACAAAATACACTATTTCCAAAACTTGAAATCCATTTTTTTCTCATGTCCAAGCTTCTTTATGTCAAGATGATCAATTTGAGGATATTTGAGCATCAAAACAACTTCTTCTAATGAAAATTTTGAGGTGGGATCCCATTTGATGGTTTATAGCCTCGGCTCTATGTTGACTTTTGCCATTTATATATATGTAAAAAGTTTATATAAAGTTGCAACCTTAAAATGTAGAATTACGGATGCATCTCAAAAATCCATCGAAAAATGTTATTTTAATGTTGAAAAACCCTATGATTGATCACCTTGACATCGAGATGTAGGACTATGAAAAATAAAAATATTTTGAGTCTCAGAAATAGTGCATCTTACAACATATTATCTACACCGTCCATTTTCAAGATTTTCATATGTTTATAGATCTACTTGATTTTAACTATTTTTGAAATTTAAAATTTTATAATTAAATATAAAAATAGATTTTGAGATAATCTTAAGAATATTTTACATCAAAATTATATATTATGATAAAATTATATATATATATATATATATATATATATATATATATATATGGAAGATACTACAAAACGCCTATAGGAAAAAATGAACAGTGATTTCTCCTACCCTCATCACCATCCAAACTTCATCGCATGGTCACAATTGTCTGGTAGTGTTTCAATTTTCATTTTTGTTTTACTAATCTGAAAGATCTGAAATTTGGAACGTGTATACATCTTAATGAGGCGCACCTAATAAAAATATGAAAAAAATAATTCACAAAATATAAATTGATCAAAATACACCTGTAAATATTTCAAGGTATTTTGACCAATTTATATTTTGGGAATTTTTTTTTGTTCTAGTTGCACCTCACTAAGACATACACATGCTCCAATTTTCAAGTAATTTGGATTTGTACAAAAAATATGAAAATTGAAAAACTACCGAACATTGTGATCGTGTGATGAAGTTTGGATGACGATTAGGGTAGAAGAAATTACTGTTCATTTTTACCTATAGGTGTTGGGAAGAGTTTTCTTATATATATATATATATATATATATATATATATATATATATATATATATATATGAGTAATGATCCTATGAGACCCTCCCATACCAATATGAGTAGGACCCCAAAGAATCACCATTAAATTTGGTAAGAATTTCTAGAAAAGTTATCACATAGGTATGAGACTTGATTTTTTTAGACCTCAATGGTAATTCTTTGAGGTCCTACACACATGAGTGCGGGAGGGTCACATAGGATCATTACTATATATATATATATATATATATATATATATATATATATATATATATATATATATATATATATATATATATATATATAGGAGTCACTGTTGTATGTCCATACGCGAATGACCTAGATTGAATCTGGGCCATTATGTGGCCGCTCTGATGCTCAAAGATGTCCAATAGTATTTACATTTTAATTTTTTTTCTACAAATCCAAATCACATAAAATTTTAGGCAAGTGTTCTTCTCATCATGTTGCACCTAATAAAAATATAAAAAAATAACTCACAAAATAAATTGATCAAAATACGCCCCAAAAAATTTTGGGGGTATTTTGGTCAATTTATTTCATGTAAAAAAATTTTCTGTTTTTTTTTTAGATTCACCTAATTTTGAAAAACACATGCCTAAAATTTTCAGTAATTTGGATTCGTAGAAAAAAATTAAAATTCAATCACTATCGAACATCCCTGATCGTCTGATTGGCTCAAATTCAATCTGGGCCGTGGGTGTTTACTGTTGCAGTACACACTTGGGCGCACAACATCTTTTCCCTATATATATATATATATATATATATGGATATTCTAAACTTCACAACCCTTCAAATTATAAAGGTTCAAGATAAAGAGAGATGTGAAGGGTGGATTTATTAATTTTATTGTCTATTTTTTAAAAAAAGTTACTTTTGTGGGGCAAATTTATACATATTACTACAAGACAAATGATATTTTTGTCATCTCTATAAAGGTAAATTGAATTTTAACTAAAGCACAAGGTCATTCTATAAATAAAGTTCTAGAACACTAATTTCAAAAAGGTCATTGTACTTTTGTGAAAATTTCAAATTTTTTATTGCTTGATGGTAAAGTTAACTATTTAAATAAGTTTTTAATAAAATAATAATAATTGTTTTGATAAATACACCCATCATAACTTCTTCTAACTTGAGCCTTTGTATGTTGAGGGGTTGTTAACTCAAATTCAATGAGGAAAATTAGTTTTGGCTAGAACAAGAAGAGGAAGCGTAGCAAGTGTCTTTTTCCTCTCGTACCTTATGAGATCAGAAAATGAAAGGAATGGTTGATACCGCTTACTCATTATCTCAAGTCAAACCATCGAATTTGAATAGAAGGAGCTTCCTTGCATTTAAAGCCAAGATGGTGTAAGTGATCCATAACTAATCCTCTATTTGTTGTTGTAAGTGGAATGCCCTCAAACTCTAAAGTTAGCAACCCCTCAATATATATATATATATATATATATATATATATATATATATATATATAAAAGATGCTAGGATGAGCCCATTAGCTCATAAGAAAAAATGAGCCCAACAACCCAGATTGAATCTGGATCGATTTGACGATCACGAATATCTAGTAGTATTTTAATTTTAATTTTTTTTTTACAAATCCAAATCACTTGAAATTTGGAGCTTGTGTACATAAAAAATAGGTGAATATTTGAAAAATATCAAAAAAATATTTTACAAGAAATAAATTGATAAAAATACCCCCGAAAGGTTTTAGGGATATTTTTGTCAATTTATTTTTTTTATATTTTTATTAAGTGCTATTTGATGAGAAAAACACATAATTAAAATTTCAAGTAATTTTGATTTGTAGAAAAAAAATTAAAATTCAAATACTACCGGACATTGTGATCGTCAGTTCGGCCCAGATTCAATCTGGGCTGCTGTTGGGATCATTTTTTCCTGTGAGCTAGTGGGCTCACCCACGCTTTCTCATATATATATATATATATATATATATATATATATATAACAACCCCTAAAAATACAAAGGTTCATATTAGAAGGGGTTGTGATGAGTGTATTTATCAAAATAATCATTACTTTTTTATTAAAAAACTATTTAAATAGGTAACTTTACCATCAAGCAAGAGCAAATTTGAAATTTTTATAAAAGTTCAATGGTATTTTCGAAATTAGTGTCCTGAAACTTTATTTATAAAGTGCATTGTCATTTAGTTAAAATTTGAACTTTACCCCTTATGGAGATGGCAAAAGTATCCTTTGTCATGTAGTAATATTTACAAAATTGCCCTACAAGAGTAACTTTTTTTAAAAAATAGATTACAAAATTAATAAATCCACCCCCCACAACTCTCTCTATCTTGAATGTTTGTAATTAAAAAAAATCCCACACGCATGTGTGCAGAACTCCAAAAGATCACCATTAAATTTGGCATAGATATCTAGAAAAGTCAACTCCCATACCCATGTGATAACTTTTCTAGAGATATATGCCAAATTTAATGGTGATCATTTGGGATCCTACATACATAGGTGTGGGAGAGTCTCATAGGATTATTCTAAAATTTGGGCCATGTGTACATATTATCAAGTCGCACCAAAATAAAATATTAAAAAAATAATATTCATAAAATAAAACGACAAAATGACCTTGGAAACTTTATTGGGATATTTTGTGTAATTTTTATCACTTGTGAATCTCACTAAGGCGTACACATCAACAAACTTTCAGATCATTATGATTTTTAAAACAAATATTAAAATTTAAACACTATCAGACATTAATGACCATGTGATAAACTTTGAACGGTGATAAAGCCGTAGGTGAAGTACTGTAGAACTTCACGTATAAGAGTTTTGTAGTGTTATATATATATATATATATATATATATAAAAGGAAAATATCTCTTTACCCCCTATTTTTAACTTCTCTCTCTCTTTAAACCCAAAGATGAAAAATATTAATTGGAAGCAAAGGACCTCCATTTTTTTTATTTTGCAACCCCCTGAATCCCTTTTGAAATGAATTTTTGACCTTAATGAAAATTAAAAGAAAAATTATCTTATAGGACCTTTCCCCACCCATGTGTATAAGAATCCAACGGATCACCATTAAATTTAATACGGATCTATAGAAAAGTCAAATTTCACACCCATGTGATAACTTTTCTTGAGATCCGTACCAACTGTAATAATGATCCTTTGGGGTCGTGCACAAATGAAAAAAGAAAGGTGCTATAGGATCATTGCTCAAATTAAAATGACATCCTCTCTTAGCAGTGGGGTTCCCGTTGGTTTTTTTAGAGAGAGAGAAGGTGAAGAACGCGAGAGAGTGAGAGAGAGGCGCGAGATGGAGAGATGGCGGAGAGAGGAAGGCGGAAGAGAAAGAGAAAGAGAGAGCAATGTCAGAGGTTAAGAGAGGGTGAGTGCTGCTGCGTTCGGCGGCTGAGGAGAGAGCAGATGGGAGATCGTAGGAAGAAGGCAGCAGTGGTGGGCTTGTTGCATGTGGCGGTTGCGACGGTTGAGGGAAGCGACGACTGATTGGGAGGTGTGAGGGAAGAGAGGAGAGAGAGAAGAGAAAAATCTGGTGACAAATTCGGCCGTCTTCTATCCGAAAAATTTCCAAATTGAAACAAAAAAAAAGAACACTGGGCTCAACAAAGAAAAACCAACAGGCCCCCCACAACACTTTCTTTCTCTCCGCCATCTCTCTCAACCAGTTGCGGCCCGGTCCCCATTTCCACCTATTCGTTCCATCTCTGCAGCCACCATCCGCATTTTACTCCTCTTCTCAACCAAGCCATGATCACCACCTGCAACCAATCCATCGCCTGTTGCGGCCCCCTGCTGCTGCTCCCTTTTCTCCATCCTCGTCCATCTCTCTTCCTTCATCCTGTGCCCAAAATCTGCAACCAAGCGTCACCCCCCTTTCTTCAATCTTACCTGCAACCAAGCCCTCATTTCGGCCACCAGCAGTCGGCCCACAACTCTGTTATCCCTTTCTCAACCTCTGCCACTGCTTTTTCTCTTTGGCTAACCAAAATGCTGAGTTACATTTTCTGGGAGTGAGAGAGAGAGACGGTGCTTTTTGAGAGAGAGAGAGAGCCGACGCTATGAGAGAGCGCGATTTGAGAGAGAAAGAGGATGTCATTTTAATTTTTATTGCGGTAAACAATTCATCCAAAAAGGGATTAAGGAGGTTACAAGATAGAAAAAATAGAAGTCGTTTGGTTCCGAGTAATATTTTTCATCTTAAGGTTCAAAGAGATAAATAAGTTAAAAATAAGGGGTAAGAAAATATTTTCCCATATATATATATATATATATTAATTAGAAGTTTCTATAAGATGTCATAGGCACACCTCTAAATTTTTTCCAAAAATATAATGGTGTCAAAAACCTTACAGTAACCTGGAAATCTATATTCAACCTTCATCTTCATCTTCATCTTCATCATCATTATTATCATCAAAGCTTTTTCTCAATTTACTTATATATTCAACCCTAATTATGAAATTTTAAATTTAAAAAACGGTGCAGATTGAACGCATCTATAAGCTCTTCAAAATCTTTAAAAATGGGTAGTCCTTCCACATATCAAGATTGTGCATATATCTCGAGGTCAAGATGATCATTTGTAAGGTTTTCCAACTTCAAAACAGTTTTTGCTACTAAATTTTTAAGGTTCGCCTTCAATAATATAAGGCTGTAACCTTAGATAATTTTTTTCTTTTATGTATTAATTTAATTATTTATAAATTAATCACAAGTTGTGTTTTTTAATTTTTCATACAACGTCAATTTTTACACGTGAAATTGACTCGACAGGGAATCAAGTCCAGGTAACCCAAACTTAATTGAAAAACATACAGATATACGATAGAAAGAAAAGAGGCAAAATAAGTAAGTCTCATGCTCGACATTAGTAGGTCCCCATGGCATACAAATAGAATACTACGGCATCCCACTATGGGCTGACGTCATGGCATACCATGTTATTATTATTTTTTAACTGTTAACGAATTTTCATTGAGTGGTTGAAAAGTTACAATGGGAGGCCAAGAAAGCCTCAAGAAGCATAGCAAATAAAATACGGAAAAGTTTTTATAAGGTTGCAACCTTAAAATGTAGAATTACAGATGCACCTCAAAAATCTATCGGAAAGGTTGTTTTAATGTTAAAAAATCTTCCATTTGATCATCTCGACATCGAGATGTATAAATATAAAATAAAGAAAAAAATTTGAGTATCAGAAATAGTGCATATTACAACACATTATCTAGACCGTCCATTTTCAATATTTTCATATGTTTATAACTCTTCTTGATTTTAACCATTTTTGAAGTTTATAATTTTCTAATTAGATATGAAAATAGATTTTAAGATAATACTAATAACTTTTTACAAAAAAATTACATGTTATAACAAAATTTGGAGGTGCACCTTAATTGGATTGTTTAAGGTTGCAACCTTATAGAAACTGCACCCAAGAAAGTATTTAACAACCAAAAGTAAGAAAATAGTAAAAGCAAACTCTAAGCCATAAGCGGCTTTGTTAAAGCATTGTTTCGGGTATTTTGTCCTCGTAAAATTACTAAGGAAAATTTATTTGGAAAAAATATTAAATAAATGTCCACCGGTAACAAAGCATGGTTCCATCAACAAAAAAAAGTCCAAAACTGACTTTAGCATCACAAAATCTCCTTAAGAGTGATGATAAAAACCTTCCAACCGAAAATGAGGAGCATCCGGCCTAAAACAACCTAAGATTGATTGCCCATAATGGCCTCAAAATCTCATTCTAGTATTCCAAATTTTAATCTGATGTGCCATAATGTCATACCTCAAATTTCAGCTCAAACTTACCCCAAATGATAAAGATATGGATATGGCAAGTCAGTAGCCCAGATATAATACCTTAAAATGGCCCTACAGTTACAAAATAGCACATGGAAATTTCTGTTGGATTTGGTGCTAGCCAAAATCACCTACATAAGAAAATATAATATTATGTAAGATTGAATTAATATTGATATGTTTCCTAAAGAAAATAGAAATCCAAAAGGATTAGGACTCTTGGATATATATCATAGTTCTTAGATATATGTAACATCTATAGGAAGTTTCTGATTTAGTATGGATTCTTAAAGTTATATATATATGAAAGAGGAAAGAATATGTGTGCCCTTATTTGGGTCACCATATGAGAAATGTGACTTCCTTTAGAGAGAGAGTCAAGGACCTCCTGTGCATGAGAGGTAACGCCTCCTAGAGCTTTTTATGGAGAGAAACATTGTGATGATGCATCTTGCAGATTAAGAGGCTAGTTTCTTGTAAAGAATTGGTTCCCATAGATATTTTAGGTGGTTTCTCCTTTTAGTTCGACAGAAAGTCAGTTTCTCGTTGCTCTTGCATCTCTATCTAGTGTTATCGGTAATATTTGCCAAAAGTAAAGAGAAAGAAGAACGACATGTGGTGTCGGTCGGGAGAGTGGTTCTAAAAGGGTTTGCTCGATTTGGTTTTGTCGAGCGTTAGAGATGTAACTCTATGTCTAAAAATCATTGATGTAACTTTCATTGGTACGGTAGATTTTGGTTTGCCGCACCCCTGGATGTAGCCCTTCTGGGATGAACCATGTAAATCTTTGTGTTCTCGATTTTTTTTTTCTTGCTTTATTTGCTTATTGTCGATTCTATTTTTCTCATATTTTATTTGTCAAAAATCAACCATCGGGTTTAGTGCTTCCGCGCGCAACAGTTTCATGCAAGTGGTCCAATTTTTTTATAAAAATAAAGAACCATTGTGATAAGCTCAAACCTCAAATTTGAGGCGAATCCAATTTTAGATCGCCTAGATACAGGTCTAACAAGTTCAAAATTTCAAACAAGATTGATACAATTTACAAAGGGGACCCACCAAATACAAGCCCAAATGCCCTGTAATTTTTATGGAAGGGAGGATATGTTATGAAATGGTTAATTCCAAATTTGAGCTTGATACGATGTCAATCAATAAGATATGACCGTTATATATGTGTAAAACTCAGTGAAGGTGAATACTATTTCATCTTATTTTTACAATGTATCTTTAAAAAATTGGTGGCTAAATTGGCTAGAAATTTATTGTAAAAAACAAAAAAGGCAAATGAGAAAATCATATTTGTCCAAATTTTAGCCCGATCTAGTGTCTAGAACTAGCCATTCTAACTTTCTCTTGGTCGGATTGCAAATAGACCATCAATATTTTGCCAAAAAGACATATAAATCATATGGTCCAGCAGGATATGAGAATTTCAACAGCTCACAAAACTTTTTATGCAAGTTAACATAGCAATATCTTGCAAATGCCATAATTGTTTGGGCTAAATATTCAATATGTCGGTCCTTGTTACGTGGGCTTTCCGTTCATATACATATCAAGGCGTTCCTTGACTAAATCACGGCTAATTCGAGAGAAAATTAAAGGGGAACAAAGTCATTGAAGAAGTTGCAGTCCCTATGACCTCCGATCATTCCTAGATCAATATCTCATGTTTTGAGAAACATTTTTTTATTGAAATTTGATAGGGAGGTTCCTAACTCAGTGCCCATCATATCAATGTATAGAAATTTGAAGATAAAAGTAAAATTGAAGGAGAATATATAGAAGGAAATTGCTTGAAGATTCTTGCATTACAGTTTTCAAAAATAGAAAAAAATAAAACAACCATAATTCAACGAATGGTGATCTCTTGAGCTGAAAATTGTGCCAAACAATAATCTCAAGACCCTTCGTAGCAATTTGGTGGCTGATTGTCGAATGAAAATCTAATAAGGGTGCATTGAATGACGCTATATAAGAAGTATGGAAAAGTTTGACAAAAAATGGAAAGTAAAAACTAATATGGGGCATAACTCGCCTCAAATTTGTAATAAAATGATCATGGAAAGATTTTTGACAATTTTACGAGAGAAATTTGGGCAAAAATAGTAGGAAAATGGCCAAATTTGATAGGTTTTGGTGGTGGATAAAGAAGGAAGCCTCTCCAAAGAAAAAGTACGGAAAATTTCAAAGTTAGAGTGTCTTTTTTAGTCATTTTTAAGGATAGATCAAATTGATTTTTATAGTCCACCCATGTTTAACTACATTTGAAGTTTTCCACCAAGCAAATTATTTATTATACACTCATATATTTCTCCCTACTATGTAAACCCACATAAGCATTATTTTCAAAAGATGGAAAATTGAGATTAAGAACCAACCTAAAAGAGAGAAAGTATACCCAACTTCCCAAATTACCTCTAAGCCTCTATCCAATTTACCCTTACATGTACTCAAAATCTTCAAAATATCCCTCAAGTCCCAAAAGAACCTAAAACTTCTTTAAAACTTCTTACTCCCAAGCCTAACCCCTATGAAGCCTAAAATCCAAAAAAGCCCAATTCCTAAAAGAACCTAAAACTTGTAACACACTAAAATTCAAAATTTTCATTTATCATTGGTTGACGCAGTTCCTATGATGTATGTGCCCCCCCATGCGTGTGCGTGTGTGTGCACACATGGGTTACCCCAATGTGTGCCCATGTAGATAAGTTGGGTAGTGCGGTGCGGTGCGAACTCCCAAAATTTATAAAATGAAATAAGGCTTACCTCAAAGTGTAGGGGTTAGATACACTTGGGCGTGTTGCCCTCTTAGATCTTGGTGGGTGTGTGCGCTTATGGAAGTACCCAATCGCTTGTGGACGAGGTTTGGACTCAACCACCTTGTGCTCCTTTCGTCTCATTTCCCTCTCTTGAACTGCTGGCACACTGCGGCTCGGGTCTTGTGGACTCCTTGGCTTGTCCTTGGCTTGAATAGGCTTGGATGTAAGCTTGGGCTAGGGTTTGGTTGGAATGGGTTCAAAATAAGTTCAAGTTGGTTCGATGTGGATTTTGTGCGGTTCGGGGTTCGGGGTTAGGGGCAAGTTGGCTCGATGTAGGTTTAGTATGGTTCGAGATTCAGGTCAAGTTGGCTCGATGTGGGTTCGCTGTGGTTCAGGGTTCAGTTCAAGTTGGCTCGATGTGGGTTTGGTGTGATTTGGGATTCAGTTTAAATTGATCTAGTTTCCATGAATTTTTCCTTGAGATTGTTTAAGTATGTTTTAATGATATTTTTCTAAGTTTTTCACAATCAAATCAGTCAATTAGATCATGATTTTGACAGATCAACTTATTTTATTCATAAGAGGAGATTATGTGGAATTTGTGTGGCATGTTTTATGAACTTAATCATACCGCTTTTGTGATCTGGGTGCTACGATTCTCCCTCGAGTTTCCACTTGGTTTTGATCATTTGATCTCTACAAATCCTTTGATGAGTAAAATATGTACTAGTAGATACTTGGCTTCCCACTTTGATATGATGTATTTGGCTGAATTTTGAGTTTTAACATCACATGTCATCCTGTGGCACATACCTAAAACCCAAAGCCATAAACTGGGCACCAGAGAGGTCAAATCGGCTTCACATGGACATGTTGCATCATTCACTTGAGCATATGTGTGGTAATATTGGTGATCATGCTTTCATGAGTTTTGTAAAGTTCATTGATGTATAATTTTACATTGGAAATTTGAATGGTGCAGAATTTTCAAAAACACCACAAACTTGTCTAGTTTGATGAAGTCCATGTATAGTTTGTTTTGCTAATAGACAAGGGATGTTAATTGAGTCACATTCTCTTATTTTGAGTGTATAAGAAGAGTTTTGTTCACTATAATATCAGTTATGTTGCAGTAATTTGAATTTGTAAACTCAATTTGTAGTGTATTATACAAGTGGTCAGGCTGGATCCACCTCGTTCAGGCAACCTCGTGAGCACGGGTTTGATAGACCCCCTCTCGAACAACCGCCTGACTTCCATGAGAGCGCGTGCAGCTTGTGTGTCAGTGCGAATAAATATGTCCAACTATGAGAGGATATTAATGCAATGAAGAGATGGACTTGAGCACCTACCTCATCGCAGTTTTGAGTTCGTACGATAAGCCCAAGCTATTGCCCTCTTAGATCAATGAACGAAAGCCCTCCGGCTATCCAACAACGCTATTTGGATGCAACTCCCTCTCGAAACTCAACACTTCACCTAGACTCTTTCTTGAAAACTACTAATGGAATCCAAATATAACATACTTCTCTCTCTCATGTACCCTTTTTATGAGTGAATGGCTCTAGTTTTGGGGTAGAGTGGTTAAAGTGATAAGAAAGAGAGGGAAGAAAGAAGAGAATAGGAATGAGTGAAGGAAATCTTGGTTTAGAAGGGGGAAGAAGAAAATGCAAATGAAAGAAATGAAGAGACGTCCCAAAGAAAATTGGGAAGCCTCCCGGCATAACCTCTCCTAAGAGGTATTATCGGAGACAAGAAAAGTACCAGGCTCGAAGCCTTGGTACCCATAAGATTTGGTAAGTGGAGTTACAGAATAGAGCCTATAATTATGTCACTAAACCAAAGAGGCCCATGAAAGTGATCAAGTGAGAAGAAAGTGAAAGAGATAGAAGCTTCCCACAACCAAAACACTGTGTGACTCAGTGGTTAGAGCAGCGAAAGGGTCAGAGTACTAAAGAAAGCTGTCCTAGGATGACCCCACCGGAGTTATCGAGTGTAAGAGACTTGGCATCTCTTATGACCTGACTTAATTGTACGAGATGCTGGTTAGAGTAGCAAACCGAGAATTAGAACCCTAGGGCACTATCTCAAGACGACCCCAAGTCAAGTGCTCAAGAAATAAAAGAAGCCACAAGCAAATAGAGCGATAAAAAAATGATAAAATAAAATTAAAGTATGATAAATGAGAAGTTGAGATATGATTTAGAGAGAGAAGAGAGTGTTTAAAATGAGATAAAATGGGATAATTGGATGATGGACCCACCTATGATGCAAATCCGGACTCTAGTGGGGGGAATGAGAAGGTAAAAGAGTTGATAGAGAATGACGAGCGTATACGAACTAATATGGAAGTAGAGCGATTAGGGTATGTGGAAACAGGGTGAATGGGTGAGATAGAGATTGGGTCGGATGGGTAATATATGTGTGAGACAGGCGGATGAGTGAGAGAAGGTGAGAAGGGCAGATGGGTGAGATATGTGTGAGAGGGACGGATGGGTGAGAGAAGGTGAGATGGGCGGATAGGTGAGAAATGTGTGAGAGAGGCAGATGGGCGTGTATGAGAGAGGGGCGGATGGGAGTGTATGAGAGAGGGGCAGATGGAGAAGGAGGGAGCGGATAGGATAGGGGATATGAGAGACGAGAGAGTTAAGATGGATCTGCCAATGGCATGGTCTGAGCTCTGAGGGAGGTGAGAGAGTAAAGGGGAGAAGAGAGTAGGAGAGAGAGAAGAGCAGACTCGCCTATGGCACGGGTCTGTTAGTTGGGAGAGAGAGAATAAGAAAGGAAGGGAGAGAGGAGCAAATGAGAGAGAGTGGGAGAGGAGCGGACTCACCTATGACGCGGGTCTTTTATACGAGTGAGAGGGAGAGAGAGAGTAAGGGAGAGAAAGAAGAGAAAGGATGTGAGAGAGTACCGGGCCCACCCTAGGAGACGGTCCGTGTACTCGAGCATGAGAGAGAGAAGGAGAGGGAAAAGAAAGAGAAGAAGAGAGAGGCCTGGACCAGCCCTGGGTCCGAGAAAAGAAAGAGGGGTGAGGGGGGAGCCTTAAACCTGCCCTGGGTCCAAGCAGAAAGAGAGAGAAAGGAAGGAGAGGAAGAAGAGAGAGAAAGAAAAGGAGAAGAGAGAGAAAGAGAGAAAAAAGAGAGAGAAAGAAGGGAGGCAAGAGAAGAGAGGAAGAAGAGAGAAGAGAGAGAAAGAGAGAGAAGAGAGAAGGAGAAAAAGAAGAAATAGAAGAGAGAAAAAGAGAGAGAGAGGAGAGAAAATGGACCTAGAACGGGCTTGAGCTTAGGTACGCTTTCATTGGTCCCTTTGCATGCACATGAGAGAGAGAGAGAGAGAGGCTTAAGCTTAGTGGCTTAAGACTAGAATCTAAGGGCCTAGGTATATGGTTTAGGTAGGTTGGTTTGAGGTGTGGTGAATGGGAACTAAGGAGTATGGGGTAAGCTAAGGTTCATTGGGGACTATGGTGTATGGTATAGGATGTAAGGTGTATGGAGTACGGTTGGGAGTTGGGAGTTCTAAGATGTATGGGATAAACTAAGGTGTATGGTGCACTATGGTGTATAATGGCAAGGATAGGCTAGAGTGTATGATGCTCTATGGTGTATGGTATAGGGTAAGGTGTAGGGGATATACAAAGGTTTATGGTGCTTTAGAGGTATTTTCTCTCTCTAGGAAATGTTTCTCTCTCCTCCCATCTTGGTTTTGAACTTGTAAGTAAAGTAAAAGAACAAGCTAAGAACTCAAGAATCTCACTCTAAAATGCTCAAATATTCAAGAATTTTTATGAGCCTCAAGAGAGTTATTACAAATGACGTGAGTTCCCTATATAGAGCAACCACTAACAAGGATGAAATGCTAAGAAACACTCAAAATTGTCAAAAATACACATTTTATGAGTTAAAATATTAATCCCGTTTTTGGACCAAATGACCAAAATGACCAAAATACTCTTAGGCACTTTTCAACAAATGATAAAGCCATTCGTCCATGAGGGGCCTCTTGTCATTGTTAGGCCTCGGAAGCTTTTTCAGACGCTTACGGTGGAAATTCGGGCTATCAATCGTCATAGAATCGATACTTGAACTTTTGCATACGTTTTGATACCCTTTGATCATCATGAAACATATTTTTTAGGAAGAACCCGAAAATCCGGCCAAGTTCCATAAGCTTGTGATTCGTCGACCACCAATCCGGCATGATCTATGACGTTCCAAGCTTTCAGTTTTATCACAAATTGAAGGGGATACTATCACGATCATTTTGCAATAAATTTCGGCCATTTTGGTCTTCGTTTGAGCATATTCCAATTTTGGGAAGTCACCGAAAAATGGGATTCCGACCGTCAAAAAATTATGCTATTTTCGACCTCAAAATTTGTGTCATCCGGCCTCTAATCATATATAAAAATTATACAAAACTGTAGCTCTTCAAAGCATGGTCACAACGGATCCATACTTACAACCATCCGACATCGGGATCTTGAGCTATGACCTCTTAAAGAATTAGATTTTGTTATTTATGAAATCTGAATTTTCATGTTTAGATCCCATATTCTTTCTAGAAATTCTCTCGTTTCGGGCCACACCATGATACGTACCTTATGTCAAAATCATCGGGTCATCGAGATCTAGCTCGTGTTCGAATTTGAGCTTACTTGAACTCAAAACGAGTGAGCTATGAGTATTTGAAAATTATCCCGAATTGAGAAAACACAGTTTCCATAAATGGAAATTGGCTCACCGAAACTGCACCACAATAGTGTAAAACCCACGTTTTTATAATAAGAATGATACCGGTGGGTCCGCTTGAACCAAAATTTGGTACTTGGTAGGTTCTCAACGTTCAGGATCCAATGGCGGTAGTATGATATTGTTTTGAGATCTAGAAAATTGGGCTATAGTTATATGGTCTATTTTCAACTAATAGCAATTGGATTTGAAAACCAAGTTTTGTCCTGATCATATCAAAACTTGTCAAAACACGACGAAACTTTATGGGTTTCCTTAGGGTATAAAAAAAAATTCCTCTCATAAAATTTGAGGCCATTCTGACACTTCTTCAGAGGTCGCTTAGTTTTAAGCTTATTACTATACTGTTCCCATGGTTTGGCGGCGTCATGGGCACCAGCGGGACAAGGTTACTGATGGCCCTCTCCTTATTGGTCCTAGGGATACAAGTACATCAAAAATAACGTAGAACAACTTGTCTCATTGAATGTTACTCTTCGAGAGAAGCGAAAAGTGTAACATTCGGAACAAAACCTCGTCAAAGTTCATCTTTCGAATCCTTACTAAGATGATTTTATTTTCTCTCATCAATCATTTTTTCTCGATCATCGACATCAATATGATCCTTGAGAGGGAGATCATGCTGAGCTTCTTCCCAGAGGGATGACCGATGTGGATTCTAGAGATTGGGGGCCTTTTAAGGGCTTGATAATCCAATACTGCTAGAATCCGTTTTCTGAAGGAGCATGTTGACCAGTTTCCTTGCGGAAGGGCTTACTTTCCCAACTCACCAATACTTCCTAATGCGCCAACTGGTGGGTGCCTTTGGGGCTTGATCCGAATCTAGTGGTATTTCTAGCTCCAACAACTGGGGGCCTTACTTTAGGACTTCCTTCCCAATATTATCAGAATCTAGATGTGTCTAGCAGTCGGGGGACCTTGCTTGGAGACTTCATTCCCAATCCGTCAGATTTTTTTTTTTTAAGGGCTAGTGGTGTGGGCCTTGCTTAAGGGCTTATTTCCCCTTTTATACTAAACCCTTGATCTTTTTCTTGAAAGGTTAGTGGCGGGGGCCTTTTGCTTAAGGGTTTCCTTCCCTTTTTACACTGAACCCTTGAGTTTTTCTTGAAAGGCTAGTGGCAGGGGGGCCTTGCTTAAGGGATTCCTTCCCCTTTTACACAAAACCTTTGGTTTGTCTATTTTGCTTCAGATAGACCACCAAGGAGAGCCCCTAATGGGACATATAAATTGCTTTACTAGGACTTGGACTGATGGCATAGGGGGTGTCTCTTTGGGGACTTACACCCAACACGAGGTTTATTCCGGGGCTTTTTGGTGGTCATTCTGAAAGTTTAAACCTATAGGCAATGGGATCCTTAGTAAGACGATCTCTTTGGGAGCTTAGACCCAATATATAGTACTTAGTCAAGGGCTCTTTGGTGGCTGCCCTGAAAGTCTAAACCTATCAGCAATGAGAGCCTTAGTTAAGACAGTTATTAGTCTAGGCGCTCTTTCGGATGAAGCCGCCTTGGTCGAATGTTGCATCAACCTGTTTATTAGTCTAGGCACCCTTTCGGATTTTCACCTGAACTGGATAGAAGTGGCGCCGCAAAACAATTCTCACTAACTTTTCTTTTTATTGAGGCTCTTTTACCCATGACTTCGAGGTCACGTCCACCTTTTATTTCCATTTTTACTCATGGTGCCCTTTCGAGTTTTCACCATGCCCGATTTTCTGTTTTTAGAACACTCTTACTCATAGCTTCGTGACCACACCCATCTTTCATTTTTACTCATGGTGCCCTTTCGGGTTTTCACTATGCCTAATTTTTATTTTTATTTTGGCAATCTTTCCCATAACTTCATAGCTATGTGTGCCTAAGGCTCTCATTTTTATTCATAACAATCCTCATCGAATGCTCATCATGCCCAACTTCTTTCTTTTTAAGGGAAAAATCTTTCCCTTGACGAGGAGTTGTAACTGTACAAGGCTCATTGGGGAACAAATACTATGGGTGAGGCCTTTATTAGGGAAGTGATCACCATTGGAGATGTTTTGGCTTTCTGCAAGGTGATGAATGATACACACTTACTGGGTATGGGGGTTTTAGGTGGTCCAGTGGATAACTGATACATGAAAACTCACTGGGGATAATATGTCTTTAGGGTAAAGAAATGGTTATGTCCCTGGGGCTTGAAAGGCTCCCTTGGGTGATGAAGGTATAACATATTCCGGAGACTGGTCATAGTGTATCCTCACCACTAGGGGTAGTGACTCACTGGGGATGATGACCTATCACTGGGGATCATGGATGGATGGAGTACAGGCCATTGGTGTGATGGATCCCTGGGGTGATAGTCTATTGGAAGTAGTGATCCATTGGGGATGATAGACCATCAGGGGTTCCTGTGAGTCTTCAAGCATGATATTACCCATGGTGTCTCATGAAGGCTCAATGAGTAAGGTATGTTTAGTGTAGCTCCATGGGGATAAAGGAGTTTTGAGGTGAAGCATAGATGAACTGGGGTTTCTAGGGTGATTAATGATAAAGTCAGAGCTAGTGAATGGAATTTCAATGAGAAGGGTAATTTCTCATTGAGAAGGGTAATTTCTAACTTTCTGAGATAGTAGGTCAAGCTGAAGGGGATAATGATATTCCCATGGTCTTTATGAGTTATCAGGGTTTATGGTGATAGTTATGGTTTTTGTGTTCCATGCATCAACCAATTGATAAGGTTGACCATGATTTTGGAATTTCTTGCAATGGTGGATCTGTAGTAGTATTTGATCATGCTAGGGATAAGAATATCCTTGCAAAAAAATCCTCAATATGTTTCCATTGGGGATCAAGCATCTCAAGGAGGTGTCCTTATTGGGGATTAGACTCATTAAGGATAAAAACATCCTTAATATCTATTAAAACTCATTACACTGAACCCAGGACTATACTGGCTTTAGCCATTGGGAGGTTAGTGTGTATAGGTAGAACAAGGAGCATAGCTCTTTGGCTCACCTTGGGTCAAATGTGCACAAGTGTGTGTAGTGAGCTCATAGTTAAACCATGGGCTCGTGAGAGTTAGTTGATTGATGGGAGAGAATGGAGTGGGGAAAAGGGTAATTACCTACTCTTAGGCACATGTCCATGTGTTGAAGTGCATGAAAGAAGGGATAAGAGAGAAATATAATGAGGAAGTGACAAACCCACCCTAGGCACGGGTCCATGTAGTAGATAGTGAGTGAGAGGGATGAGATGAGAATGAGTGACGGACCCGTCCTAGGAGTAGGTCCGTGAGTTCCAACGGAAGAGATGAGAGATCGTGAGAGAGTAGAAGAGACGTGCCCACGCCTAAGCGTGGGCTTGGGTGTTTTGATAAGAAGAACAGAAAGAGAGATGGGGAAAAGAGAGAGGAAGAGAGACGGACCCACGCCTAGGTATGGGCCCGGGTTTTTTAACGAGAAGAAGAGAGAGAGAGAAGGGAAAGTGGGAGACGAAGGCGTGGGTTCGAACATTTTTTCCGTGATAGAGAGACGGCACTCCGCTGGAACCTTAAAAGGTGAATGGGGATGCATTTTTGACCAATTTCATCCCCACTTCTTCTTGTTCTTCTAAAGAAAGTGAGATCCCCTTTAAAAAGTGATTTTCAATATCCTTAGGGACCATGGCTAGCTCCTCTAATCCTCAAAGTAACCACGCCTTTCTTCCTTATCTTCTTTTCAATGCCTTTTCATGGTTCCTTCTCGTTCCATTACTTATTATCTTTCCTGTGTACACCAAAGTGTTTGATCAAATGCTTGAACACCCCTTTTTGCTTGACGAAGACAACTTGATCATCTTTTGATCCTTTTTTAGCCATTCTTAGTTCATCTTGCATCTACTTTCATTATTTCAAGCTTTTCAAATGCTTCTTGCATCAATCTTGAGCACCATGTATATGTTTTAAGTATCACGCACCCCTCGGTCATACTCATCATCAATCAATACCATTAATATTCCTAGAGCTTCTCGACTAGTTCATGAGCATATTCGGGTTTGAAGAATCACCAACATGATTAAGTATTGTGAGCATACTCAGATCATTACAAAACCTTGTCTTGCATCGTATGAATAGTGGCTGATGTCACACCCCTTATGAGTATCATGAACTTGACAAAACATGTTGAACATTACATTGAAATTCCGTGAGCATAGATGAGTTTTTCGAACGTCCCTGAGCAATTGCTCACACAATATATTTCTTGAGCATTTTCCCAAATGTACTTTTGTAACCCATGTAACTTTTCTCACATTCACATATGCTTTTATGTGTGCTTTAGTATCCCCAGCATTCTTGTAGCATCTTTACGCATCCCTTGTATTTCAAGTGTATTTTTTATCATAATTTGGCATTTTCAGCACCTTCACTGTGCGGTTATGTATTTCAAAATTCCCATGAGCACTTCTGAGCACTATTTATGCATTTTTCGATATAATCAAGCATAGTTAAACATAGTTATGCACCATAACGCATCTCTTGAACACTTCCATGCATAGTTATGTACTTTTGGGCATAGCCATGCATCTTGAAGCATTTACATGTACAATTATGCATTTTTTTAATCATTCTTGGGTACTTTTATGATAAAAAAGGGAGCTCTTCAGGGTCACTTTTCATGATGGGCATTTGACCCACGGACTCGTGATTTCTTAGAATCTCCTAGGTGCTTTGGAGTAGCCAAACACCTTCTTTGTCAAACCACTGCATATAGGGGAGATGCTGCCGAGATTTTGCAAAATCCTAATGCTTTCTTTTCTTCTTTCATTTGAAAACCCATATCAGTTTGAACTGTCTTTTTGCTCACTTGCTCATTTTTTTCTCTTATGGTTCTTCTGCAGTCAATATTCATGGAGTGAACCAATTACCGCGCCTTGAAGAATTGAGCACTAATGCTTACACAGTGCTTCTTTTACAAGGTCTACGACCCTCGGTGTTCTTGAGACCACTCAAAAGTTGGAGTGGCCCCTAAGCATCACCAACATGGGTGAGGATGCTCGGTTCTATCGTTATGAAGATGCAAATGGTGAGCTTGTAATTCAGGAAGATGGTGTACACATATACCGTGCTCTTCACATGAATTTTGATTCAAGTGAGAATCTCCCCACTCTAGGAAAGAGAATGCTGGAGAAGAAGGATACCCATTGGGCATCCGGTGGACTCCTCTTTGAGGGGGAGCACCAGTACATGTGAAGATACAACACATCGATGTTTGACGTTCTTCGGTCGCATGCCAAGGACTTAGAAGCATGTGCCTTAGTTGTAGCATGCCAGTGCTCACTTGGTGACTATGATAGGTGATCAAATACCATCAGAGCTTTACTGGAAACCTGGTGTCATAAGACTAACAGTTGTCACCTCGATCATGGTGAAGGAGGAATCATCCTTCTTGATATGTACTTCAATGGTGGGTTATCCATGCTAGGAGCCATATATGAAGAATTTATTCCCAGTAATGAAGCAAGTTTTGGGAATCAACCCATCAATGGTGTACCCCCTCCCCAGGCTTTCATGAATTGTTTGAAATTTATCAACTTCTACATTCAAAGACCAAGACCAAATCCAAAATAGTGCATTTTAATGATGGAGGTACTTCTTTCATGGGAACCATCAGGACAGAGGGGAACCCAATTCCAATGTTGTTTGGAAAGATGATGAACAAGGGTTAGAAGAAAAAGAAGAAACCAAGGATCCTGTGATCCCTCCCAAGAGCTCTGAAAAAGATCATGTATACCTGGCTACATACCTCACTCATTTCTTTTGCAAATTTATACTCCTTGGGTCAAGGGGTAATGCTATCCATCTTGATTGTTTCTTTGTTGTTTGTAGGCTCACTTAAGGGCAGCAGTATGCTCTGACCCAACCAGTCCTCTGTAGCATATATCATAGCTTAGGGACAATTGCTCATGGAAAAGCGACATCTAGAGATACCAAGAATGAGTCTTTTGCTGGTGAGGTTCTTCATGGCCATTTCATGACAAGGTTTCCTGTCCATTATATCTTTGGATCACTTTCAGCATACTTCCCTAAGAAGGAATCTAATCCTAATACCGTTGGAGCATATGAGATCAATGAAGAAATTTCAGGGTATACATGCCCTCAAATGCTAAGGATCACTGGGATGAAATCCATATTTAGAGGACCAAGTGAAGCTTGTCGATTCTTGGCAGACAACTCTTTCTTCTCTTGTGGTAGCCCTTTTCATGTAGGCAGTCCCACAGAACATGCCTACACTGATGCTTTTAGTAATGTCTTTGACAGACACACTACGGAGTCTAAAGAAACAATGTATCTCCTAAGTGTTAGGGGATGCATTTTGCCGTATAGGGGTGTCGGAGACAAAAAGCTTGAGGGCTATTTTCCCCACAGGTTTGCATGCCAGCATGGTTTAGACCAAAGTTGTTCCTTCTTAGTGCTTTTCGATAAGAAATATGGGAAGAAAGGGTCTCAGCAAGACCATGATGCTCTAGGTGGCAATAGTGAATCCTGGACGGATAGCAACATGAGGATGGCTTAGGAAACTTTCCTTACTCTCACTAGCTTGGGCAAGTTTGTCATTCCCCATTATGGTCACATAGGCCATGCTACTGAAGGTTATTGGTAGTGGTTGCCTATCACCAACCGTTCTTATTGGCAGACAACCCATATATGAAAAGCCATCAATGGAACCAAGCATGATACAAGGCCTGAGAAGCATTTCTTGCCTCCACTTTTCTTCAAGGTTCATAAACTCGATTACCCCTTAAACTAGAAGGGGCTTGGTACACCTCGCACTTGGCTATGGACCATACTGGTATTTAATATCTCTCCCTTGAAGGTGAAACTAGGTCTTTATTTGATGACCTTTGTTCAATCTTCAAGTGGACCAAGGGTCGTGCAGTGCCTGGTTATGAAGGTCGTCCTTTTCAAGACCTCAATAGGCAGTGGGTCTCATTCTATTCCAACTGCTAAATCTCGCCATGGTCAAAAGACCAAGAGTGCCTCTTCAAAGTCAAAAGATGAAGCAACTATAGAGGAAAGGGGTCAAGAAGAAATGGATAAAGAAGAAGAAGGACAAAGAGAGTACTAAACCCAGTTCCACTGTAGAACCTGAGGTTCGTAGAAAAAGCACTCGGCTGAGTAAAAGGTTTTGTGAAGCCTAGATACATCCCTTCGGTTTCTTCTGTTTCAAGTGAAGAGTTGATTTACCTCCTAAGCCAAAGAAGCGTGCAAAGACGAAGGCTTCACCTAGCCCATCTCTGTCATCTGAGGTAACAATTCCTATTCAAGAGACAATTCCTGCAGTTGTCACGAATCAACCAAGTCCATCTGGTCAAACTTCCTTTATGTTGAGTCGTCGATCAGAGAGTGCTCCTCCTTCCATAGTAGAAACAGAGGCACCCCTTGCTGATAAACCCAATGTGCTTGAAATAGTGTAGTCTCCGACTCTCTTATCATTGAGTCAAGGAGACTTTATTTGCACTATCACTAAAGAAGGGAGCATTCTTGAAGATGAGACTGAAGCCATTGGTGGAGCTTCAGATATTGAGATAAAAATTTCAGAAGTACTTGTTCTAACTACTTCAGAAGCAGAGCCACAACCAAATTTTCCTTCTAATGCAAATTTGGAACGTATAGTAGTCCCTTCCTTAGAAGTACCAAGTTTGGAAATTCCAGATTTAGAGGCTTCCTCTGGGTTTGATATTCCTTTCAGGGAGCCCTTGGCTCTCGTCTCATAAGAACCAGATATCATTGTTGAAGTTCTTCCCCTTATAGTGGTTGGTTCTTCATCTTTGCCTTCTTTAGTATCAATCAGAAAGGATTTTCTAGTGGAGAACTTATTATGGTCAAGCCTCCAAGAGATAAATAAATATTCCCCCTCTTGTAGCCGAGATATATGCAGTTAGGCACTGTGCTACTGCTTTGAGGGTCGTCAAATATGACAAGGAGACTTTTAATCGATTCGAAGGCTTTTTATCGGACCTTAAACATTCGGGAGTTGAAGTCTTGCAGCATGAATTTGAAGTGAAAGCACTATACAGGACTTACCTAGCTTCCTCAGAGGAGACTTTTGCTCAACTTCAGAGCCTCATAAGGAGCTATGATGATAGGAAGGCCTCTCTCCTTTCTTATCAAGGTGGTATCAAGAATGAAGATTCAGCTTATTCTGTAGAGATAAAGGCTGCAGAAGAAGAAAGGGAAAGGCCAGATATTTATATCCACCAATTAAAGACCAAACAGGACCAAAAGAGAGTAGAAGCTCGAAACAAGTCTCAAGAATTTGAGATGTTTTGCTTCTTCAAGATCAGGCTTCAGGTGGATCAAAGTAAAAATAAAATAAACTTCTCACTCTATTTACCATATACATTTTAGAAGACACTCATAAATGGAATTGTTTCTTCATGCACTACGTCTACAGTCACTCTCTTTCTGTCTCATTAAACTCAGCGATTCAATCCTACCAATCCAATGGAATCTAACCCTTGTCTAATCAAGAGATGGGTTTATATAGGCTTGTTAACCATAATCATGAAATCTTCATTCGATAACCTCAAAGCTATCAACTTCAATGTTCGTCTGTATCTTCACGCTGATTTGTCTCATCATCTTTATGCGTCAGTCTTCATAATGATAATCATGCCACTTAACTTGATAATTACATTATTTAAATGGATTAATATGCATGCACATGTGTCCTTTGATGAAAATCAAATGTTTAGTCAATGCTTATCTTCATAACATTCAAATTTAAACTCACAGATCCCATATTTAGTAGAGGCATCACGTGAGAAAAATCAAGGACTCTGTTACTCTCTATCAAGCGTCAGTTAGACTTCTACAACACAACTTTGATTTGTCTTCGTAATTCTTCAACCACTTTCTAATTATAGATCCATTGAACATGAAACTTGGATAGATAAATGAGTACTATAAAACGCACACAATGGTCCAAGTCTTGCTTTAAATGGATGATAGATGAGAGAGGCCTTGTCCGTTAAAATTACCACGTTTCTATTGAAAATTCCATCCGCAAGACCAGTACAGAACGGATGCAACCACACCTAACATATAAATCAAACAGTGCCACACCTTTTTTAAGGATTCATCTCACTGCAATATCATTTGGTGAGGTTTCCTTATACCCAATTTCTTAAGCCTTATATTCTTAACCGACGACGAATTAAAAGAATCATAATGCGTCTCATTAAAACTCCTCCAATATCATTTGGAGAGACAATGGGCTATGGGAGTATATATATCCCAAAGTTCCATATCAAATTGAAACATCTTTATGATTTCTTATCATCAATCATTAGTCACGATGCACATGTGTAACTAACGATGGATGGGAAGGATATTATTTCATATCAAATTCCTCCATATATCACATGGAGAGGCATATATAGGCCTTAGGAGCTCAGATTGGTTTGGTATCTTCTATCATCACCCATTAGTCAAGATGAACAAGTTTGAAAGATGAGTCATCGGTATCATATCAAATATTTTCAATGTCTTGTGAAGAGGCATTTAGGAGTATATGTATCCTAGAATTTGTCACATATTAAGATGGTTTGATTCCTTCTGCCATTATTAGCCATTAGTCAAGACATATAGGGGTTGATTGAGGAGTCAAGACTCTGAACGTATATTGGGGCCTTCATATCATGAATACTGAGTATATCATATCTTTCATATCTTTATATCATATTAGGGACATATCATAGCAGGTATTACCAAGAACCATGCTCATATTTTATCCACCTTTTTTTAAGAAAGTTATCTAGTGTTCATCAAAGCTTCGCTTATAACCAAGCCTTCAATTTTATCAAGCATTCGTTAGAATGTATCTAGTCTTCTATTGTGATTGAAAATACACCCAACACCGACATTCACATAATATGGTTGTGCCGGATGTTTAGACTCAGTAGCTTCACATATCTATCGTCTAAAGTCTTAACTGAATGACCATGCCTACTATATGACTAGGTCGTACTTCTAGACTCAGAAACCTTCACATCTCCCTTTGTGGGGTCTTAACTGACGAACCATGCCCAAGATATGGCTACATTAGAGGTTTGGACTTAGAATCCCCAAATATATTTCTTTGAAAATCTTCAGTGAAATGGTCCATGCGCACTATATGGCTAGACCTATGAATCGCAGCTTAGATTTCTCATCCAATAACCTTTTAAGTGTGTATTTGTCAATGGCCACAACTTATAATGCTCTTGTGCTGAATTGAAGCACTATGTCTACAATTCTTAAGCCTATGTACTACAAGTTATAAATGGAGGATCATGTTGTTGCCATCCAACAAGCAAAAATAAGGCGGATTTGATAGTCTACTCAAATTTTCGAATGCCAAATGCTTTGTTAAGCTACAAGTGTAGCATTTGGGGCAGCTTCCTGTGTGTATTTTTTTGGACACAATTCAAAGATTAAACATATAAGGGGATGTGAAATCAATTGTCAGAATTAATCCGAGAGTTGAAGTTGAATTAGGATCAAACAATTGTCACGTGGATACATACTTGATGGATAAAGGGACCCTATGAAAGGTTAATAAATATGATTTCATTATATGTTTATAAGATATACCTCAAATATCACATTTGGGGTATAATATAATCAGGACTTACCATCCAAG
Organism: Amborella trichopoda; assembly: GCF_054954075.1. Lineage (NCBI taxonomy): Eukaryota > Viridiplantae > Streptophyta > Magnoliopsida > Amborellales > Amborellaceae > Amborella > Amborella trichopoda. The sequence goes on along the minus strand of NC_142337.1, from coordinate 15,117,507 downwards.
GCTCCAATATGCCTTGAGAGCTCTGACAGCTGGTCACTATACGTCTTGACGACTAGACTTACTTAAATACTATCAAAATATCTCATTATGAGAAAAACTATGAGACTACCTAGAGCCATTATGTCTCTCTACACAATATTGAAGAAGTTTGGATAAAAATTGATAAGTCTTGAGAAACTCCACTGTCAAGAGAAGTTGATGGCCGGACTCTTCTGAAACCATATTAAATCAGATAAAAAATGAGATGAAACATTGCAAATATCAATAATAGTCCATTATATGCCTCTAATCTAAGAATTATACAAATCAGAGGTCATTTGATAATACTCTTGATCTAGTAGTCATGAGAACATACGTTGATTGGCAAACCCACTTATGATGTTTGAGGATTGACATAACATCTTTAGGACAATCATTTTTGAGGTGTGCTAACCCTTCCCAAGCTTTAAGGTTATTTAAAAATGATTTCATACCTCTTCTACTCCTGCCGACAGTCAGGACCCATATCTGTCATCTATCATGTACACATATAATATCCAGGATAACCTTTGCACTAATATTGAAATTCCCTCCAATCTACGAGGATTTTTCTCATGGAACCTGAAGCATTGGATTATTGTCTTAAAGCCTTATCAATTGTGGATGGATGGAATCCTAAGAGCCTCTCATATAAAAGTGATTATGGTTGGAACAACAACCATCAAACTATCCCAATTCTTAACTATTGGGCCCTCATATCTCCTAGGATATATGCATTTTGTCGGGATTTTCCTATAAGCTCCCTATTACATATCAAATCCCCATAGTTAATGCATTTCTGAGATGGAAGCATTTTAGCTTGTAGTGGATTGATTTGCTACCCAGATCTGTAGCAGTTAAGGTTCAACTTCATCAAGGCACAACCTCTCTCAGTACTGACGCAAATTTATTTTGATCATTGGATTCCTCTTTGAATCCTCTATTTATATACCAAATTCAAGTTCAAAGGATTCTTTATCAAAAGCAGCATCCATTAAAGTGAGACATGCCCAAATAGGCTCATAGGCTTTGACAAAGTTGAAAGTAACCGCATCTCCTACATACTCTCATGATAAAAAGCATATCAACATGAGTTGGTCATTGAACTAAATTTAAATTTTGAATTGAAAGAAAATCATAGCTTACCAATATGGTTTTTGAGGAGAGAACGTCGTTTCTAGGTTTATTAATGGTGTGTGTGTGTGTCACAACATATGTATGCCATGACAAACATGTATGAATATATAATACCTTATAAGATGTAGGGCCTAATATGAGACACAAAAATCCAGTATGGACTGCTAGGTTTCATGAGCCTAGAATGGTGTAATAATGGGTTTTCAATATCTTAAAGGGGGTAAAGAGATAGTAAATATGAGGAGTGTCCAAGATTTGGCAGCTGGAGTATGCTTAGGAACTTGGCAGATTGTGCAATGGGAATGAGTTACCTTTTAAAGAAATGTGAAACAACATGCATTTTGAACTTAGATTATGTAAATTTTTTTTAAAAAATACAATAGTTTGCTTATAGCTTTTGGTAGAGCTTGGCTCCCACCCATTTTCCCTCTCTACAATATGGCTTTGTATGTGTTTGTCTTACTAAGTTGATGTACCCTCACTTTAGCCGCATCACTTTTCCAAGGCAACAACATGGGGAAGAGATTGTCGTGGAAACTATGGAGTGAACAATGCTAGAGATGAAGAGTTGGATGCACTTCCTAGGCAAGTTGATTAGTTAACCTTGCGACTCGAGCAGCTAGAGGCTCACAATGAAAATAAGCTCAGTCATGAATACTCAAGTGATGAGTTAGTGATCCGGATGGTGATAGACATGTCATATTTATGGTGTGATCATAGTCAAGAGTTTGGTGCACTAGGTCATCATCCTAGGTGTCAAATCAATGATGATTTGGGCAGTTATTATGGAACTCTATCTGACACAACCATGGAGAAATTTTGTTCTCATCAAATGGTTTTCAAAATTTGCCCGTTATAGACTGGGACATGGTCAAACTTTGACAATACCTGGATTAAGTTTTGGGTGTTGAGAAAGAAGTGAGTGATAATGATCTTAACAATGTTCCAATCATTGAAGAGGATCAAAAGAAGATCCTACTTTTGGGGAGATATTCGTGAATCCCGTTCTTGATAAAGAATGGGGCGGATGAGATAGAATTGAATCCAAAATACTGGAGAAAATTATTTTATTTGTCCCCAAAGTAATTAGTGTGAAAAATAATACTTATGATGGAGGGGAAGATGTAGGTGAAGAGACATTTAGATGGATAAATTATAAAAAAAATCCATCGATGATGGTGGTGACAACCTATTGTATTTTGACTCAAAGGATTTCATTCTTCAACCATATGCTATTGAACTTAGTTGTTCCCTAGTTTTCTATGTCTCTCTTGAATTTGGTGATCCATTGGAAATATGCTCAAAGGAGCTGATGCCATTTTCATTGGTTATTCTTATTGATGAGTTTGTTGAAAAGAATGTACACCAAAAAGTGTATGATAATGCTCTCAATGCTAGAAGGAAGGATCAGCTATTATTTCATCTTAAGTGGAAGATCCCGATCACAACTCATCGAGTTCGAATTGAAAAAGGCGGTGGTTGTATTGCAGGACTCTTCTTAACCCATTTCAAAGTTCATGGGAGAATATTCTCAAATGAGTTTAAAGCTATTAATATTATGGACTAGCCCTATAGAGATGGTCGTTCTCACCGAGTATTATGATGTTTCGATTACAAACCCGAGGGTGCATTCTCTCAAACCAAGTGAGGATGATGTAGAGCTCAACATGGGACCCACCAATCCAGCATAGATTGCTAGTTTCCATGAGTCTAGAATGGTGTAATAGTGGGTTTCTATAGTCTTGAAGGGAGTAGAGTGATACTCAACATGAGGAGTTTCTATGATTTGGGAGTTGGAGTGGATTGTACAATGCAAATTAGTAATCATTTAATATGTATTGGAAATATGAAACAATATGCACAAAAGGGTCAGGATGTGCCATTTTGAATTTAGATTATGTAAATTTCTTTTAAAAATACAATAGTTCGCTTGTAGTTTTTGGTAGAACTTGGATCCCACTCATTTTCTCTCTCTATAATCTCTCTTTGTATGTGCTTCTCATACTAAGTTGTTGTACCCTCACCTTTTAGCTGCATCGCATCATTATGGCACCATATATGTGAAATAGTCCGTGTATGCTTTATGAGAATTCAAACTTTGAAAGAAGAAAGAGATTAGCAAGGGGCACGCCCCACCTAGAAATATTTTGTGGTGAATGAACATGATCATGTTTTTACAAAATGAATGGTGATTTAAAGTGCATAAAAAAATTAGGATTTCTTTATGCAAATTGAGCATGGGGAAATTATGATGGTAAAGGTGATTGAATGACACCCATCCTATGATAGCTATGGAGGGTGATGACATAAGGCTAGGATCAAAGCCTTTATCAATCTTTGAATAGTTTATTATAGGCTATTTAATCTAATCTAAATCCATAATGGGAGCCACATATATAAACTCTCAAACCCTAATCTCACACATAACTTTAGAGCATTTGTGAGAGTGAGAGACCCAAGGAGTGGCATGCACCACCCCAATGCTTGTTCTGTTTGGGACAACTCAATTCCCTACTTGTGGTGGGCACCCTACAACAATTAATCCAACAACCAAGAAAAATACTTAAGGACAATAATGTATGCAATATAATTAGAAAATATATATAAATAAAAAAAATAAGTAAAATGTGAAATCACAAAATCACAACACAAGTAAAAGTAGAAGGCACACACACATTTATGTGGTTCATCCAAAATGAGCTACATTCATGGGCAAGGAGCAATGATGCATTCACTATCAATGAAAGAAATCTATAAGTTTGGGGTTTTGTAGATATTACCCTATACAATATTAAAAAAAGCTTAAATAGAAATTTCCTACCACAATACAACCATCAATTGACTCATCTCTTTGTCAATGCCGACCAAGACTGTCGCCGCAAAGAAATATCCACAAAAAATCGACCTAATATGAGGCTACAATGGCGTTAGGATTTGTGCAAAAAACCCTAATTACAATCCCTTAAACTTCTCTACACTTTTCCTTTGCTTTCTCTATCCAAAAATGCCTTTTATGGGCCTCCATAAAAGGCCTATTTTCTATGATGTCATGAAAGAAGGAATGTCATATGGGATAGATTTTGGCATCATATCCCCATATGTTCCCTTAGAGCCTCTTGGTCCTAGTGAGTGAATAGTGCATTGAGTGAAGAGGATAGTGCATTGAGAGAGGGCCTACATACACAACCTTTGGTGGCTTGAGTTCCCATCTTGAGGCAACCGTTTTTCATTGCCTTGGGTGTTCCAAACCTGGCTGGCTGGAAATTGTTATAACGGTAAGGTATTTAATCCTTCTTGATTTATTTCATGCATTCAATATTAGCCCTTGTAGTAATTGTATGTGTAGTATTCGTTTGAGTGGAGTAATTTGCCTTCCATATTTTATGACTACTTACTGCTGAGATTTTCTGAGTTCCACAGATATAACAGAGATAGTTTCTTCCATATTGCCTCAAAATAGTGTTGCCTTGGAGCCATTGTTATGCCACATAGCATATACCAGCCATGTCCATGTTTACATGCATGCATGCCTAGAACAAACTCATTTTTGCCACACGATGATCTCCCACTATTTTTCCCACTCGTGGTTCACTTTAAGGCCTTCCCTTTTAAGTATCTATAGAGTTCCAATCATCATTATTGTGGTGTTATTGTTGAGATATGGTGCATGCTTCCCATGATTAAATCTACGCCTTACAAATCCAGCGCTATTGGGAGGAATTATCTCGAGGGAGGTATCTAAGTCCGTGGGGGTCATCCCGGCATTTGGACAACTTCAATTTTGGCTTCCCACGCCATATTTAATTTGTGCAGTTGTTTCATGCAGTCCATATTGTAAGGGTTGAGCTCTTGAGTATCATTTATGTTGGTTATATGTAAGACAAGAAGGGTTGTAAAGGAAGAGAAATGCATTGAGTTGTGTATGCATTTGTCATTTGTTTTTAGCTCTTTCGATGTGTTGTGATTGGGATGTGAGTCTAGGACCATTTGAAATTTGTTTCCTTGTTGCTTGGAGTCATGTAATTTGTGTAATTGAGGGGTTTTCCCAATTACATGTTGCTGTAATTTCCGCTTTCGCGCTGGTATTTGAGTTATCGAAGAAGAAAATTTTTGTTGTCTTGGGTGGACCCTCGTATTAGAGGGTTTTCCAAGGGGGTCTCTTTGTAAATCTGCCCTTTTTTGAGGCCACTGGCAACATGAATCATGCCTTGTGAGTGGCTCCTGAATCAGAACCACATATGTCTGGTATCTGATATTAGAATACTGTGTTTAGGGGAGGTCACCGTAGCGGTGTCTTAGATTAAACTTTGGCAGGTTTTGATGACCTTTCCAATCAGTCTGGTTCTTATCTATCATCTGTGTGACAGTTTAGTGCCATAATGATCTCCCAAACTCATGGTTTTCTCCCTAGACTTCTCATTTCACATATTTCAAGGATTCTAAAGATTTGATCCTTTTTGAGATGGTTTTGCTGGTTCTTGAGGTTCTAGCAATTCCAGTGTTTATAGTACCAGCTATTTGACTGGTCAACCATGTGTTTCTACAATTTGTGAGCCAACATTTTCCTGTTCCCTTTCTATTCTCTACCCGTTAAGGGTTTGTTGTATAATATAGGGTCCTGATGTCCATCAATGGGTTTCGATCACATGTTGTGGGGATAGGATGGCAAAGATATAGTCGAGTACCCAGCTACAAAGTTGATCAGACTAGTTTGATACTATGTTGATTATTTGAATGCAAAAATACATGTAAATACAAGAAAACAAGCACAAAGGGCTACCAAATTCACCCCTGATAACATACGAACTAAGGCTTTTTCATTAGTATGAAGCCGGGTACAAGGAGTTCTAAGAACCCTCAGGTATCATGTTTCATTTGCATCAATCTCATTTTATAAACGATTAAAAGCTCTTGATTTGAAGAACATACAGAGATACATTCATGACAAAAAAATTAGATATCCTAGAACCAATGAGACTTCATCATCTTGTGTATAGATGCAAAGGCAGGAATATGCCTCGTTATTCTTAATGTCTTCGAATGCCTCGTAGGTATGACCTTGAGTTATTCTCTTTCCAAATGAAGCCTCTAAGTTCCATGGAATCACAGAGAATGCTTGGTGCAGTACTCTGCTTTAGAAGACTCTTTTATTTTCCCAAGGTGTCTCTCTCTTTCCCACTGAAAATCAAATTTGCTTTTATAGCGCATTTCTAGAGATTGATGGTATTCAGACATGATATTTATCCAAAATAATGTCAATTATGTCTCTCTCAAGTAACTTGCCTTGGCCAGGGCCCAAGTACCTTGACCAAGTTGATTTTCAGAACATTGTTAATATTAGATGGGGGACTGTATCCAAACCTGAAGTACAAGAAACATACTCGAGAAGATCTCGAGCAGTTGCCCACCTCGATTCCTAGTAAAGCAGATAGGACATGAATACTTTTCTCATCAAATTTTTCACAAGAAAAAGGAGGTTTTCTACTATATTATTTTGAGGGCTTGGGAAAACACTAAAATATGAATCAAACGGTCCCAATCTTGTTCCAAAACCATCAAGGATGAGTGATGTATGAATTGTAGAAACTACAGTATTGCAACTTTGTTAAGCTGCTACAATCCATGGATTTATTTCTTCAATTGCTTTCAAATCAAGGTTATGGAGCATCCTTCAATGTGATTGTAGAGCATCTCATGAGAAATGGTTCGATCAATTTCCAGAGAAAACTCCTCAGGAATTAGAAGAAAACTTAGTTTGAAGTTCATATCGACAGTAAACTCCAGTCTATTGCGAATATGAATTTTACAGCTTGAATCACTTTCTTAATAAAATTTTTTAATCTCAATCCTGTATAATAATTGTAGAGAATTTTGTGAGGAACTTACCCGTCAATTTTCATGAGGAAACTCTTTAAAGTCAAAGAGAAATCTTAATTCAAAGTTAGACTGTCAATTAGGCAGATAAACAGTATTTCTTGCCTTAACTATGGTCATCATGCTTGATCAGTATTCTATACAATTGGGCATTATTGCCCTTGATCATTGGTGCACTTGAAAGAAGGTCAAATAACACCCAAGTTCTATGAAATTTGGACAACATGCTTATAATGTCTTAGATTGAAAGCCCAGAAATACCCATTTGGAGGTTCTCTGATAGTTTTCCTTTTGTTTGATTGTCTAGCATTCTGAATGCTAGTGGTCCTAAAAGAGGGTTAATTGATATTCAATTTTTATGAAATTTTGAAAAAAGGCTCATAGTACCTTGTAAGTTATTACAAAAAAATCATATCGATCCAAGATATTGAAATCTTGGACAGGCAGTTAGGCATGCTTTGATTGATGATCATTTCAAAATAATATCAAATATCATTCAAACATTATGAAATTCAGAAGATAGACTTACATTGCCTTCAAATGAATGCCCACGAGGTTTATCTTATTCTAGGACCAGTTTATCTGATTCTATATTACCGGATATCCGGCCGTTCTGCGGTATGTTTGAATGATGGTGAAAGTAATTAGGCATATTCTCATTGCCAAAGTTGAGGAAACATGATATTTAGGCATTGCGAGTGTCACTCCTGTTGCCTGAAATCCAACAACCATCTGAGACTGTTTCATTGTGTTTTGGAATTCACCAGCTGTTAGGCCTAGAGCCGCACATGACCATTGATGATGCCTAATGTTGGGTCTAACATGTTACAATCCATTTGGATCATAAGCTTATCATGCCTCTATTGTTCATCCATTTGTATTTCACCTAGATTTCAATTTCATCGGGTTAGATACCATATTAAGCAGAGGCGCCTACCAGTCTTACTTGACCATTGATCTATTCACCTCATCTTCATATAAAAACCATTGGGGAAATTGCTTAAGGTATTTTTTTATTTTTCATGATCCAAAAACACACCCATATAAATATTTGTGCTTTTCTTTTATTTTTTACTTTGGGTTAGAGAGTGAATGGGCTTTTATAGAAGACAAAGGTTTCAGGATATGGTTGTGAACCTAGCTACTCTTTGTTACTTCCAAATAATTAGAAAGAAAAATAATATCTTACTGCTTGTTAATAAAAAGAAGAATAGATTGGCATCATAATCAGGTGACACAATTTGCTTCTATATATCAACCTGAATTTCTTCAATAAACAGTTAAAACTAAAGACTTTGAAAACCAAAGACACTCGCAATCGCAAGTTCAACCAAACAATAGACACTGCGATTTCCGAAAATCCAGACAAGTTATCAAACAAGAGATTCATCAGTTCGAGATCTCTAGAAACCTCAATTTCCATCACCAAAATTCTACATATCACCGTGCCCTAATTGCCTTGAAAACCTCAATAACAATTACAAGAATTGGTGAAGTGTAGTTGAAGTGAAATCTTAAAACTCTGAATATGTTTGTGATAGGCAGACAATTAAGACTTTTGCAATAAACACATTGTGGGTAATAGAATGACCTCTGAAGAAATCGGCTTGGCAAGGACGCACAAGCTTTGCAAGGTAGCAACCGAGATTTTGGAACGAGTCACTGGAAATATTGCACAAACTAATGGGAAAGTAATCCTTGATTGCTGTAAAATTGATTATTGAGATAGGAAGAGAGGAAATAAAATAAGAGATTGTATAAAATGAGACCATTTACGACACAATTTCTTACAACCATTTGATGTAAAATTTGATAGCTTGGATGTGTCACAAAGTTGGAGAAAATTTCATTTGAAGTTTGAGCATGGTCAATGGAATAATTGCAGCCACCTAATTTCACATCCCATGGTCAAAATTAATGTGACTACTTTATATCAAAGGTAAATGGTCTCATTCTATACTTCCCCATAAAATAAAGGAAAATTATCACAAATATACCTTAATTTTTGTCTATTTAGAAGAAAAAAACCTAACTTTCATAAACCTCGTCCATACCCTTTTTTTTTTCAATTTTGGGCATTTTTTAACCAAACTAACATTCACGGTAGTCGTATTACCATGAAGCACCATCACGGTACTTTAAGTACTGTAATGAATACCGCATTTTATACGGTACTTAGAATATCGTAATAAAACAAAAGACTCTTACAGTACTCGAATTATCATATACTATTTAAGCACCACAGTATTTAAAAATATTATGATACTTGAAGTGTCATAATCCTATTGATGCTTCATATGGTTGAAAAACAACCGTGATTGTTTCTAAACTTTCTCGCTCTTTCTCACAATTTTTTTCACCCTAAAAACCCTATTTCCCCATCCTACTCTCTCTAACCCCTCCTAAAAATACTATTTTCCTATCCCACTCTCTCTAACCCCACATCTCTCTTCTTTATCCTCCTCTCTGCCATCTCTTTCTTTCTCTTCCTTATCTTCCTCCCTCTCTAATCTCTCATCCATTTTCGATCTCCTTCTATTTTTCAATCTGTGAACGAGATCTCTGAAAGCTATTTCTCAATCCATGAGCATCAAATATACACACCAATACCATTTTATAGGTATGTCATCAAAATTGTCAAGCTTTTTATTATATTTCCTTAGATGGGCGAACACTATTTTCTAACAAATATTATGGTGTTGTTACTATAATACTTGATGTAGTTGGGTTGGCCTCTGTAATGCAACCTCGTCATTGTATATAAATATTTTGAAACCATTATACTTGCATTGCTTTCTTCTGTTATTGATACCAAAAAAATTCATTTCATATTTGTTTCCATCTTAAATTGGAGATCTCAGTAGTGATTGGGCTTGCACACACCAATAATGGGTGGCGACAGAGTGAAAATCGTTTTACACTTTGGTGGTTCTTTAGAGGAATTCTATTGATGGAGGTGTTTTCTGTGATGGTGGGGACCTGAAGGTTACATTTTTTAGGGGGATCCCATCCTTCAACCAAATAAAGGCTCACTTATCAAAAGTAACAAATTATGCCAAGTACCATTGTCTATTAGGTATATTGACCCCATGGTTACCAAGTAATAGGAATATAGTATGTATTGACGATGATGACTACATTGCAAATAGGATGGAAGGGTCTTTTCCCATTGCTATGTACATATCAAATAGACCTAGTGAGTCGGATTCCACCGAATCTCGACCACCAACAGTGCTCGATAATTATCCATCCAGATTGGTCATATAAGAAGTTTACAATGAAATTTATTTTTTTATTTGATAAAATTTTTAGTGCAGATGTTATGGGTTAGGATAATTCTCACTTGTTCTTCTAATATTTTTGCGACAGCGATACCTGACCAAAGCAAGTAGTTTAGAGTGAAGATGAGCATGATTAAAAAATTGAGGGTCATATCGACGACATTGATCTGATAGAAAGCCCCATCAGGATTGATCGTTACCAAGTTGTACTTCAACAGATCAAGATTTTGATAACGTGCAGGCATGTCGTAATCACCTTATTGATTATGCCATATCACAAAACTTCAATATCAAGTTTGTAAAAAGCGAGGAGAGGCAAGTATGGGCGAGGTGAGCCGCACATGGGTATTCATGGCAAATGCATTGTTTAAAGGTTAATTCAACAAACTTCTTTGGGGTGAAAAACGTGCACTCATGTGCTAGTGCAATCGGCAGGATTCATCAGCCCCTCTCTCAAAGCCAATGGATGGCAAGTAAGGTCAAATACCATTTGAATGATATGCCCAATTTAACACCTGGAGATCTTATTAATGATGTACAAAGTGATCATGGTGTCACGCTATCTTACCAACAAGCATGACAGGACAAAGAGGTTGCATAAGCTATAAATGACGGTTTCTGTATAAAGGTATATAAGGATCTCCCTAAGTACCTACACAAGATCCGAATACTAACCCTGAAATCGTAATGATTATTCAGATAAATGATTATGATAGGTTTAAACGTGTGTTTATAGCCAATCATCCATGTTTGTATATGGTTGCAAGCTATTGGTGGGACTAGATGGAACTTTTTTTAAAGAAAGATATAAAGGGGTACTATTGGCCGCAGTTGGGATAGATGCAAATGAAAATATATTTCTCATAGTATTTGCAATGGTTGAGAATAAAAATACACCTAGTTGGACTTGGTTTCTAAAATTGCTCAATGAGCAGTTTCAGGAGATGCCTAATCTACCAACTTTGTCTATTGTATCAGATCGTCAGAAACAGTTGCAAGCAGTAATTGAAGAAATATTCTCAACCAGTGAGCAGGGGTATTGTATGTGTCAACTAATCGATTATTTCAAAAAGGAATTTAGAAATTCAGCGCTCACAAAACTTTATTGGAAAGTGGCACGTGCAATAACTGTATCAATGTTCAATGAGTATATGTCAAAGATTAAGAGTGAAAATGCTGAGGCCTATATCTGGATCATGAAACAACATAAAAAAACTTGGGCAAACGCATATTTTCGAGGATATCGATACAATCATCTGACATTGAACATCTTAGAATCATTTAACAAGTGGATATTAAAGGCTCAGGAGAAGCCTGTCATTAAACTCCTTGAATGCCTAAGGGTTAAACTCATGGGAGAATTTTCTAAGAAGATGACCAAGTCCTTAGAATGGAGCAGCATGCTTACACTAAAGGCCTAAAAGGTAATAAATCAGCGGAGGGATAAGTTCAAATTCCTTTGTATAGTCATATGGGCACATGATGGTATGTATGAAATCAATGTGAATAAGGAATATGTTGTTCATCTGATGAGACATACATGTAACTGTCAGGTATGGCAAGTTAGTGGGTTGTCATGCAGTCATGTGATCATTGCTATAGATCAGGATGTTACATAATATTGCATTTATTTCACAGTGGTATGTACCGTAGATCATATTCCCTTCCCTTCAACCCTACGCCTGATGCACTTGAGTTGCCAGAGATTGTTTATACAACAGTACTGCCGCCAGTTGCAAGGCGAACTACATGTCGGCCAAAGAAACGACGCAGACAAATAGAGTACAAAGAGAATAGCTCTTAAGTATAGCCGCTGTGGGGTCATGGCTATAACAGAACGACATATAAATCAAGTATTTAAAATGATGTAAAGAGGTCAGTAATGCCAATTGATCTTCTTTTATATGCCTTTTTTATTATTTGAATATGTAAAGAGGCCAGCATTGTCAGTTGATGTTTTTTAATATGCCTTTTTTGTTATCTGAATTCGTAAAAAGGCCAGTAATGGCAGATGATCTTTTTTTATATGCCTTTTTTGTTATATGAATTTGTAAAGAGGTCAATAGTGTCAGTTGATATGCCCTTTTGTTTCAAATTATGGAATCTCTAAAGTTGATTTTTATGTTCCTTTTATCACAAAGGTAAATGGTCTCATTTCATAGTTCACATTATGACCATTGAATGTGAAATTTTATCCAACTTGTGACACATCTAAGCTATCAATTTCATAAAAGAGGACTTATTCACATACAACAGTCACATGCATGTGTTGTTTAATTATTTTAAAATTGTTGAAGTCATTACGGCCTTTCTTTTACTGTAATGCCAAGTTTGAGAATTACTGCAAAAACATATCGTAATACTCATCACAGTTTTTTCTATACCGTAATAAACAGTCAAAACATTGCGGTACTTTCAAGACCGTAATGCTCCAAACTCCATAAGGTTTCTAGTAGTTTTTTAGCATTACATTTTTGAAAGTACCGTAATGCTATTGCTCATAATTCTGTTACACAAAAGACCGTAATAAGCATTACGGTGTTTTTTCTACCGTAATTATCAGTTTTAACATTATGGTACTTTTAATATCGTAATGCTCAAAACTCCAGAAGGTTTCCATTAGTTTTTGAGCATTACAGTCTTGAAAGTACTGTAATGCTATAGCTCCTAATTACGATACAAAAAAGGCCGTAATAAGCATTACGGTCCTTTTTCTACTGTAATGATCAGTTTTTTAGCATTATCGTACTTTTAAGACCGTAATGCTCAAAAACTACATAAGGTTTTCTAGTAGTTTTCGTGCATTACGATATTAAAATATCATAATGCTTGAACTAGACATTACGGTAGTAAAAAGACCGTAATGAGTATTACAATCTTTTCTTTACTGTAATTCTAAAATTGGGTATAGCGGTAAAAAAAGGACCGTAATGACTTTGAACACTTTTTTTAAAAAAATTGAACAACACATACTTGTGAAGTAGTATGTGAATAAGTCTTCTTTTTTTAGTTCGAGAAAATTTCACATTAATCTTAACTATTTGGTATGAAATTGGGTGGTCATTTACCAAGCTCAAACTTCAAAAGAAATTTTCTCGAACTTTGTGACACATCCAAGCTATGATATAAACTCATTGAACCAACAAAACACAAATATACAAAAAATATACAAATATCACAAAATATTGATATTTCAACTTTTCATAAATATTGTACATATCACAAAAAAAACAGTATAGGCACTACTAGCCTTGACCTCTTTACAACAAAAAAACATAAAATACAAATCATCATGAACACTTTCGTCGTACTAGCAACATCTCACCCCACTGTGACAACTGCAATTGTGTATTTGAGCTTCTCTCTTATTGTCTTACCACACAAAGACGTAACTGCCATTTAGGCTCCTTTGCTTGAACCTGTGTGGGGATGGGTTGTGTATTACTTGGCCCCTCATCTAGTCGAGAAGGTTGTTATACTGGTGGTGTGTTATCTTCCATCTCATCATCCAACTCCAATTCTTCAGATGTATACTCATCCCCTGTAGCTTCTAGGTCATAAATTTTCAATGATTCTAATACTTCTCCAATTAGGTCCCTATTCCTTGAATTCTGACCTTCACGTACAAGTTGAGTTGCATGGTTGATATCCCTAGGCTGCATCAAGATTATGAAAATAGATTAATCAGACTTCTAAAATTAAAGTTGCATGGTCAATGTCCCTAGGCTCTATCAATATTATGAAAATAGATTATTTAGACTTCTAAAATTAATGAGTCGTGAACAAAATAGAAACAATTCTAAAATATTCTTATCATTCTATCTTCATCATTATAACATCGAGGTATGTATTTGGAGGGGCATTTCCTATATGGATTATGGATTAAGAGCTTAGTCCTTAGCCTGTTCCACTCGATGTATTCTTGTGTCGGCTTTCCATTGAACATATCTTTAGCTGCCTAACACATATAATCTAACTTGTTTGTCAACATATCTATTTCATTTCGAAGCTCGACTGCTCAGTTCTTAGGCCCCTTCCCCTTTCTCTCCCTCCTCTCCCACTAAAAGGGATCAACCGATATCCCTTAGTGAAGTCCAAATTACCAAAGCACACGATTTGGCTTGTACCCTCACAAATGTGTCCACATAAGAGGTATGTACGACACAAAGCAATCTGATGAATAATAAGGTCCTATCCTCTATCCTCCTCAATTTCCTCTCCTACATTAGGATAATCATCATATGGGGTCTATATGACATGACTAAAAAATAAAAATTTAAGTTAAATAACTTGCACCAAAATTTATTAAAATATAAATAAAGTCAATGGTAACTATTATATATTAGCATCATTTATTTGCACATTATCGGAGTCATATCGTCCCACAAAATGGAAGTTGTGAGAGTTATTCAATTCTCTAGGAGGGGCTCACCTGAGAGATTTCGGATTCCCTACCCTTTTTTCTTTGGGAATTTGGCGCAACAATTTGAAATGCTCATACGCCCAACACTGAATTGCATGTATAAAAAATAAGTATTACAACAAATAATATATATCAAACTTTGAAAAAACAATCAAAACATTATCAAACTAGCATTACCAACACTTAGGTGTTGGTAATCAGAACAAACAACTTTTGACAAGGCTCAAAACAAACAAGCTAGGGCCACTACACCCCATGCATACTAACCAACTACAGCCATATCCTCAAAAGGCTGTAAATATATTGTAGGCACCGTACCTTCTATGGAATCCGCAAAGATTGTGCAACTGACTAGACATAGAAGGTAGGAACGAGTGTGTCGAAAAAAGGTGGTACGGTTATAGTTCTGTTGCAGCTGTCTAAAAGTGTTCCTCAACCATGTCAGACGAATAATAGAATGGTTAGCACTAGGTGGTAGTTGTCCTATCATGCAGAATATATAATCATCATACTATTCCACTCTCCTAAGAGTTACAGCTACACTAGCCACCTTTAACAGGAGAATTTTTCATACATCTTCAAGAGTAGGCATCATCTTTCTGATGTCTATATTGAACTGCCTGGTGTTCGTCTCTACATACCACCTCTCGATCATAGTAGACAAAGTGCCACGGTCGTAGTGAATACAATTCTAATCTCCTTATCAAATCAATTTGATCATTGTTTTATAAAGGCCATAAAGTAATTGCATTGGCCTTCTCATCAATTCTAAGGGGATTTTCTCAATCCTGAATTGGAATTTGTGATTTCAAATATTAGAATAAATAAATTGATTAACCAACATGATAAGCAAAGAATATAATTTGGAACATGTGCACATACTTCTCCTTCCTAGATATTTTGTGATATATGTTGTCTCTGTCTATTGAGCAATGTAGGAATCTCAGGACCTCTAGGACAGGGTACGCCTTCGGCTAGGATCCCTATTAAAAAAATCCATCATCATGCATTTTCAATCAAAACACAACTTGGACGTATATGGTCAAGTTCGTGTGAAAAAAAATGAAATAATAAATAGCATAAGAAGGGGGGAACAAATAACAGCCTTAAAATGATGATGAGGATCATCATCACAAACTAAAATCAAGTACCTAAAAGAAAACCATATCTTAAGGGGCATTTGGAAAAAATACAAAAGAATATAACATTGTAAAAGAACAATCAGTTGATGAAGAGTATAACAAACTAAAATAACAGTCAGTAAAAGAGCAATGTATACCCTTCATTATATCTAATGTAATAATAAACAACAATATCATGGTAAATAGACTATTACTAGTCTATCAGACACCTTTACAAGAACAAATTTGCGGTAGCTCAAAAACGCAAGTTCAAACCCACAAATATGTAAATATGTTAAAGTAAAATGCTTATAGAGAAAGATATGACCATGAATAAGAAGCAGAAAAAACATGCATAGATCACTAGAAAGGCATGAGCAGATCATTAGAATGCTTGTATCCTAGAAAATGAAGGAGAAATTATAGAAACAATTATGACAGATGCTTCATGCAGAGAAAGAGAAACAAGACATATGCATGCTCATTTCGGAGAAAAAGTAGATAATCCAAACATTGAAGTATACATCTCTCATTGGAATGGAAAAATCAAATAAACCCATAGATGCATGCTTGTCATGGAATAAAAAATCACCACGAAAGCCCTCAAAAAAAAAAAAGGTACAAGATTAAATCTTTTAGCTCCAAGCTGTTGAAAAGCTAATTGAGAAAAGAAAAAAAACCAAACCCAAGCTTCTGTTTTGAATAGAAAGAGCAAAAGCTCCAGATTGAGAGAAGAGAAAAATGAAAACTTAGATCACAAGAAAAAAATGGAGATTAACAACAATGCATAAACCCTATTTACATAAATAAATTTGAGGGTTTGCAATATCAAACCACAAACAAAGCCTTGGTTTATGCAATCAAAGAAAACTACCAGTGCATGTATACCAAAAGATTTGATAGTGATCTCGAGGTATCTTCAGGCCTTTTACTTCTTGTAGCAATAGAATGAAAATAATCATGATCGCCCAAACTAAAATTAAGTTCCTAAACCCATAATCCCTATTGCATAATACTCATCAACCGTATTCAAAACATCCAACCTAAAACCAAGTTGATAACCACCATCATAGCAATAGAAATCAAATTGAACTGAATCAAAACCATATCAACCCAAAATAGTACAAAGCACTCATTTCAACAATGGCAACACCAAAATCTCATTCCAAAACAAGCTAAAAAAAAGTGAAAAACTTGCCCAATTCAGAGAAAAACCTTAAAAACCCCAATTTTCACCGCACTTACCCTATATTGGTTGAAATACTACAAAGTACTAAAAAAAAAACAAAATTGGGAAAAGCTTTCTTACCAAATAAGGAGAATCTGATGAGATGTGCGAATGAGGGAGAAAGAGAACCCCTGAGAAATTCAGCGCAAAAAATTTTGAGGATGAGGAGAAGAACAGAGCCACTCTGAAACGGTAGAAACATAATCATAAAGAAGAAAAGGGTTTCAGGCAGGGTTTAGAGGGTGGGATACTATTACGGCATTTCAAGTGCCGTAATAATACCTCAAGTCCTTAAGGTATTTTAAGTACCATATAACATGGGTTAGTTTTTACGGTACTTAAATTACCGTAATGGTACTTCATGGTAATATGGCTACCGTGAAAGTTATTTTGAAAACAAAATGTTCAAAATTGAAGAAAAAGGGTGTTGACAAGGTTTATAAATGTTGTGGGTTTTTTATGAATAGATAAAAATTAATATTTATGATAATTTCCCTAAAATAAATAAATAGAAAAGTAAATAAAAAAAGATAAGAGAATATACCCTCTTTCAAAGTTCGCATGGGAGTTTGCCCAAAATGGTCTTTTGCAAAATCCAAAATAATTTTTGCTTCTCTTGTCTATATGTTTTACTGATCAATAGTTACATATTTATAGAAGAAGGCAACTCTTAAAACCTAACTTGCTCTTAAATCCTATGTCACGACCCTGCCCCCTGACCCCTACCGTATAAGCTGGAGGTAACAAAGTGTGGGACTGCAACCAGAGGTAACGAATGCCACTCAGGTGGGAGTGCGTTCAACGCTCTTTAGAAGGCATAATCAAGCAAACCACAAAAGAAAGCAAAGACCAACACAAAGGTACAAGAACTAGACAAAATTAAAAACCAAACTATAAATATACAAGTTCCAAAATTTTAATTACAATCATGTCCAAGGCACTACAGGCCCAACCACAAAATACAATTCTTTAAACAAAACAACTACATGACTACCACCAACAGACACCTACTATCAGGATAAGGCCTTTCTTTCCAAACTTGAAACTTCAACCGTCAGCCACGAGTGCCCAACCACCTGCTCTCGAAAACCGTAAGTTGTTACTCTACACAGAGAAAGTCAAAGGGATGAGCTATAAAGCCCAGTTTATCAAAGTTCTTTAACAATGGTGGCAGAAGTGTAAATCAGATATCAAAATATTATACATTGCATGAGCTGATAGTCTATCACATATTTTCATCAAAATAACATATTAGTAATGCAAGCAAACCACATAGTGCATACATGCAATCTTAGTGTCGCTTACTCCCAAAGTAGAAGTCAAGCCAATCATGTTCCTTGGGACTTCTGCCCAAACTGAGGAGGGAAGACGATGACAAATGGATGACCCATTTTGTAATGTCTTCACACAAACATACACACACACTCCCCAATGTTCTTTGGAGCTTTTCATAAGTTGTGGCCTTGCAAGACACGACCTTCTCCTTATGCCCTTCCGGCGAGAGTTTTACAATACCAATGGGTGACCCAATGCATAGTGCCCATAAAAATTTGGGGGGCGCGACCCTCCCAATCATTCATATTCACCTCTGAACTCCCTTCCTATCGTTGGGAGTCAAGGGAAGAACTTAACTGTCGGCCTAACATCCTTATCATATCATAACATATTACACTACCAACGGATGACCCGTTGAGTAGTGCCTTATTCAGTAATCTCAAAATCTGATGCTATACTACCAATGGATGTCACATTGCGTAGTGCTTCATATCTCAGTCTCATCATATCAGATCCCTACTACCAATGAATATCCCATTGCGTAGTCGTTCATATCACAAACTTATCATATTTGATGACAACTACGCACATGCATATCTCATAAGCATTCACTCATGCCCAAGCATGTCTTATTACAATTATTCAAGAATTCATGAGCATTCACTATATCATAAGCATGCATATTCAATAATTCATAAAAGAATAGGATTTTTAGTATGAAGGCCTCTTAGAAAATTTTTCCTAACTTCCATTCCATGGGGAATTTAGTCATGGTTCCAAAAGCCAATTTGAAAATAAACTCACTCGCTTTTAATTTAGAGGTGGTTTAGCCTTAATCAAAGACATATTGGTCAGTGAACGGTCAAGCACATAAAAATTCTGAAATTCCACTGCAACTCACAACAATGACATACGCATGCAATCAGGGGCATAATTCTCATATTATCAAGAATTTCAACATGGTTCCAAAATCAAACATTAAGTCGACACATCCATATTTCATTTAAAATGGTTTGAAGTAATTTGGACACCATTTGACCAGTAAAACATTCAGTACAAAATGAGCAACAGTCCTAGTAACTGCTGAAACATAAAACAGTGACATGTTTATACCAACAGAGGCACAAGTTCAAAACTATGAAGAATTTCGACGTGGCTTGAAAACCAAATTTGAATAGACACATCCATATTTCATTTAAAAATTATTTGAAGTCATTTGGACACCATTTGGTCAGTCAAGAGTTCATTACAAAATGAGCAACAGGAAGCTACTGCAACACAAAACAGTTACATGTCTATACAAACATAGGAATAACTTCCAAACTATAAGGAATTTTGACATAGTTTCAAAACCAAATTTGAAGTAGACACTTCCATATTTCATTTAAAATAGTTTGAAGTCATTTGGATACCATTTTATCAGTCAAAAGTTCATTACAAAAACATGCAGGGTCCCTGGAAATTCACAGTAAAGTTTTGGCACATCTTATAGATTGATCAATAAATTCTAAACTAAAATGGATATTAACACAAAACCTTTTTCATCTTAATTTAGACATACAGGGGTACTCTTTCACGGATTTTTTATGACCAACAGAGTCGTTTTCAGTACTAAATTCATCAGGCCAATGAGGACCACAATTCAATAGTAACAGTGCACAAACAACACAATTTCACTAGCATGCAACTATATTCCTATCGAAATCACACTTATACTTTGCCAAATTTTTCATGTCAAGAGCAGTCACGTATAGAATGAGAGGCCTTCCTAACACCGACGTGGAGAGTACCGAAGGATTCAACAAGTACTGCTTGATATCATTAAGTGCAGCTTGGCACGTCTCATTCCATATGAAGGGAGTGTCCTACTTCAGCAAGTGTGAAAAGGGCTTGCATCGTCCTAAGAGGTTCGAGATGAACCTTCGAATGTAGGCCAGCTACCCTTGGAGAGACCGAAGCTCATGCAGGGTTGTAGGCAGTGGCATGTCCTGGATTACCTTGATTTTGACCGGCTCAATCTCCAGCCCATGATAGCTCACGATGAACCCTAAGATCTTTCTTGAGCGTACGCCAAAGGCACATTTCAAGAGGTTCATATTGAGTTGGTGACACCGCAGCCACTCAAATACCTTTTTAAGGTCCTTCATGTAAGCATTCTTTATTTTAGACTTCGCCACCGAGTCATCCACATAGCACTCAACCTCCTTGTGCATCATGTCCTTGAAGATGGTGGTCATGGCTCCCTAGTACGTGCCATCGGCATTATTTAACCCGAAAGGCATCACAGTGTAGTAAAAGATACCTTTTGGGGTCAAGAATGCAATGTCATCTTCATCCTCTAGTGCCATTCTGATCTGATTATAACCAGAATACCCATCCATGAAGGAGAAGATTTGGCAATGAGCCGTGGAATCAACAAGCATCTCGGTGAATGGCAGTTGGAAGTCGTCCTTGGGGCAGGCGGTGTTCAGCTCACGAAAGTCAATACATAGCCTGATTTGGTCATTTTTCTTCTTGACTGGGACAACATTTGCGAGCCATCTTGGGTATTTGACTTCACGTATGAATCCAGCTTGCTTGAGCTTGTTCACCTCAGCATCGATCTACATCTCGAGGTCGGGTCTAAACCTTCTTGATTTCTGCTTTATGGGTTTGATGGATAGGTCAATACCTAGACGATGGATAGAGATTTGAGGGTCTCAACCGGGCATCTCATGATAATGTCAGGCGAAGACGTCCCAACTTTCTTGGAGGAGGGAAATATAACTTTCTTTCTCCGTTGGGGACATTTTTCTCGAGATGAAAGTTGGCCTTAGGTCGGACTCATCCCCTAAGTTTATCTCTTCAAGCTCGTCAATTGTGGCCAAACAACCTTCTTCTCACTCTTCCGGAGCTTCTTGCAACTCTTCGTCAGGGGATTCAGGATGCTTCTTATCAATCTCGAGTGCAAAGACCCATGATCCTGACATTTCAACTTCTAGGAGGGTCCCATTGTGGGAGACGATTTCTGGTCCCTAGCTAGAGCAGGCAATGAAAGGGTAAACTTTTAACGTGGAGTCCATGGCATCGTGACTGGAGTCACTCGGTACTTGCCCCGAGCTGGGTGGTGCTTCATGCATGTTATAGGCCTCATGGGAATAGGAGCTCGAAGATGGCTTGGACTTGGCTTGGGCTGCCAGGGCATCGATGACGGTTAAGAATCCAGCCACTTGGGCTGGCATCTTTCTTAGGCACTTCTAGTGCGACCTGTTGATGTTGGTGCCTTTGAGCTCTATATTTAGAGCTTTGAAGTCTAGACATTGCCAAGCTGCACCTGTGAAAGAGATATAGAGGAAGAGGGAGGAGAAGAAGAAGAATCGGAGTTAGAGTGTCCTGGGTAGCTTTTTACGTCGTCACCAGAATTGGAGATGTGCAGGGGGTATTTTAGGTCTTGCCCCGGCTTTGACCATTGGGAGATGCTTTTAACGTCGTCACCCGTATTGGACGAGTCTAGAGCAGTTGATGACTCAGCAACTTCCATCTGATTGGACGAAGGGATAAGGCGAGTTGCTCCAGGGATGAAGTCCTGTGAGGTCGACAGTTGAGGAAGGGGCTCGAGAAATTCTTCCTCGACAGGTGGAGGAGGAATGTGGTTCCTTCAGCGAGCTGACCTAGGTGCTCGTCTCCTTCTAGATCCCTTGGGAGGTGTTTGGTCCATCCTATTGGGCTGATGAATAGCCTTAGCTTCGCGGACTCCCTCATGCTTTAGAGATTTGAGCCTACTTCGTCCATAGTAGACTGATAGGGTGACACGTGTCTCGGGTTCAAAGGACCCAAGACCTGAGATCGCTCTCTCGGGATCCTTGTTCACAGAACAAGGGTAGATGCCCAACTAGTGAGAGAGGAATTTTATTTGTGAGGTGGGGACCAACCTCAGCTGGGTCTGTGACTCACTCGGGCTGACTCTCGCGGGCGCCCTCTTAGATCATGACGGAAAGCCCCCTAGCTGCTTCAACTAGTTTGGAATCTCCTCCTTTGACCTGCAATCTCCTTATTTTCTGCAAAGCACTAACATGGTTAATTTGCAAGACAAGTAGGTCGGGGGACCCACCTTGTCTTAGGGCGAACATGCACAGATGTGCACATTCATATGGCAAAGAAGATGAGAAGTTAGGGTGATGAAGAAGAGGATTTGAATAAGCTTAGAAACAATAAGAGGACTTGACGAGGGAACGAGACTGGTATGATAGCTAGACAAGTACAGTGACCGACATGGAGTGATAGTAAGACGGGCACAGTAACTCAAACCGACGCGACGATAGTACTACTCGAAACCAAGGCTGATATGACCGTCCTAATCTGGTGTGGCAGCAAGACATGCATGGTACTCTAAACCGACATGACGGCAATACTGCTCGACAGCCAGATCGCTAATGCTAGACTGAGTCTGTCCTTTAATCAAGCAATAATGGAAGAAAAAAGGATAAGAAAAGAGAACGAAGAGAAGACACGAGACGACGGCGGAATTAGGCATTGCCGCCCATAGCCAGGAACAGTGCCATGGCCCCTGAATGGCGTTAGACACTGCTGCTTGCGGTGGAAGGGTGAGAAATGAACTGCAGACGGTGTTGGCTATCACCGTTGGTGACACGGGAAGGCAGCAGCAACTCTTCCGGGGCAGCGATAGGCATCGTCGTCTACGACAGGCAGATGGCGCAAAAAAAGGCCAGCGAATGGCTGTGAGCATCACCACGACCCTTCGGGGGCAAGGATAGGTATCACCGTCTGCAATAGGTGTGAAGCACCGGTAAGACCCTCGCAGGCAGCAATAGGCATCACTGCCTACGATAGACGCAAAGCGCGAGTGAGATCCCCGCGGGCAACGATAGACATCATTGTCTGCGCGTACGCAGGACACTGAAGACATGCTTGTGGACAGTGATGAGCAGCGCCGTCTGCGACACGTGATAAGAAAGAGAGATAGTCTATGGTCGGCAATGCATCGCCACGTGTGACACCAATCCTAAAACCAAAACAGGAGCTCGACCCGCAGCTTGAGCGTGGCCCGGCTCAACGTGTGCTCCTTCAGATGGCACTTTGCACAATAACAACTAATGCCGTGCGTGAACTATGTTGAGGAAAAGAGATGAACGAAGAGAGGGAGAAAGAAGCTCGCACATGGCACTGCCATTGCCATGCACGACCTACGAAACCACAAGAGGGGAAAGAGAGAATAGAGAGAGAAAAGAAAGAGGGAGAAGAAAGTAAGAGGCATGCACGACACTCCCACTGTCATGCATGGTCTCTGAGAAAGACTCAGAAGAAGACAGATGAAGAAGAAGAAAGAGAAGAAGAGAGAAAAGGAGAACTGTAGAGAGAGAAGGGGAGAGAGAGAAAATACCTTGAAGATGGGAAGGGTACCGCACTAAAATTTCTCTCTCCTCTCTCTCTCTAAGACATGCTCAAAAGAACTCAACAAGAAAGCCTTAATTTTTATTGATCATGAGTTGAATCCTTGTACAATGATTTCGTGAGTCCAAAAGCTAAGAACCCCTTTTCAATGAGAGGTAGCGTTTATTTATAAACTAAGGCTAAAATGTGGGTGGATTACCCAAAACTAACCCTAATTGATGATAATTAAGGTTTATCTGAATTAAAGAAAATAAGAAAATGAGGTGTAAAATGACTGATTTTCCCCTGCCTAACAATTAAAGAAATTCCAAAATAATCCCTACAGAGAACTAGACATGTTCTTGATTCTTCTCGGACGATCCATTGACTATCCGGCCTCCGAATGAACAAAAGATGATTGCCATCGTGTAGGGCTCGATGCTACGATCAATTTGATAATAATTTTAAGCCATGAATCACACTTTAAAGGCATGATCACATAACTTGAAATTTGAATATATCTTGAATACTTTTGATTGATAGTGCGTCTTCATTTTGATGTTTTTCTTCGATTTCTTCGCTGAATTGAACTGGGAATATCACCACGATCGTGTTGCAACAAACGGGATGCGATTTGGTGCTCGAATGAAGATTTGACAATCTTGAACTTTTGTTCGGAATTTGGAATTCTGATTACCGGAATCAACAGTGAATTTGACTTGATCTTGTACAAAATCTGACCGTTCATCACTTGTGGAGTTCAGACTAGTGATAGTCATGGACCTTATGCACGCGATTCAACTGGTCTTGCGTCGAACGGGTTGGTGGGCACTATGATTTGGTCACTCGAGTGAGTGGATGTCCTGCTGATTTTCTGCAACATGTTTCTTCAAATCACAAACTTCTCTCTAGCTTTTCTCCCTGCTCCGACATCGTCACGAGATGTGCCACATATCAAAATGCTCGTTTCAACGAGACGAACATGTTTCAATAAGTTTGAGCGCAATCCAATCTTGAAAGGTGGAGATATGGATGTCTCAAGGTCACTGTTTGTGACTGTGTTTTAATGGAGTTTAGTTACAGGGTGGCCCCATGAGAATAGTGTGCGACTCCTCCTGTTTTGGTCTTTTACGCATAACTTCTTCCTGGAGTGTCCGTTTCTGCTGAAATTTGACCCCTGAGGGTTTTCAACCATGTCAGATCTAATAGCGATAGTCCCATGACTGTTTGATGCCTCGAGAGTAGGGTTCCAGTTATAGAGGTCCGTTTCAGGGTGCAAGAGGCTGATTTTATCAAAATTGTTTCTAGTCCGTACTGCCTTAGACATATCGAAATGTGACGAAACTTGGCAGGAGACTTTTAAGAGTCCTTATAAAGATCTTGACCTGTTCTGGGGCTATTCTGAGACTGTCAAAATTCCCACTGTTTTTCAAGCGTTATTGACCAGTTTCTCTCTTTTATTCCGCATCGGGGACCCATGGTACTGAAAAATGTCTTCAAACGCTCACTCTTACTCAACATAGTATACAAATTTTCAGACTTCAGAGTTTGAAGGACCATTCTTAGATGATGCTCATGCTCTTTTAGGTTCTTCGAATACACTAAAATATCATCTATAAATACCACCACAAAAATATCCAAATAAGGTCTGAAAATTCTACTCATCAGATCCATAAAAATAGCCAGGGCATTGTTCAACCCAAAAGGCATTCCCAAAAACTCATAATGGTCGTATCTGGTTCTGAATGTGGTCTTGGAAACATCTTCCTCTTTGACCCGTAGTTAATGATAGCCCGACCGAAGATCAATCTTAAAGAATACTTGAACCCTTGAAGCTGGTCAAAGAGGTCGTCAATCCTAGGAAGGGGGTATTTGTTCTTTACTTTGACCTGATTCAACTGCTGATAGTCTATACAAAGTCTCATGGCCTCATCTTTCTTTTTCACAAATAGAATAGGTGCACCCCAAGGTGATACACTGGGTATGATGAACCCCTTCTCCAACAATTCCTGCAATTGCTCTTTCAGCTCATTTAATTCGGCTGGGGTCATCCTATAAGGGGCTTTGGAGATGGGAGTAGTATCAGGGACCACGTCTATTTCGAACTTTATCTCTTTGACTGGAGGCAAAGAGGTCAACTCCTCAGGAACAACTTATGGGTATTCTCTTATCACTAGTATCTCTTCTAACTTGGACTGGACATTCTGATTCTCTACTACATAGGCTAGATATCCAATACATCTCTTAGCCAAAAGACGGGAAGCCTGAACGACAGAGATAAGATGTAAAGAGGAAGCATCCTTAATACCAACAAAGTGCAACTCATGCTGGTTTGGGCATCTAAAGGTCACAGTTTTATCATAACAATTAACTGTAGCATGATGTGTGGACAACTAGTCCATGTCCAAAATTATTTCAAAATCCTGAATATTTAAAAGTATCAAGTCTATAGGCAGGACACACCCTTCAAAAAAAGCCCCACATTATTTATTTACCATATTAGTGCTATAAAATCCCCCATATGTGTGCTACTGCCAAAGTCCAGTCAAGAAGTGAAGGCCTAACATTTATGTGGCACGCAAAGTGAGGTGCAACGAAAGAATGAGAAGATCCAAGGTCAATTAAGATTCTAGTTTCCATACCACAGACAAAGAGCATACCTCGGATTATAGAGGTAGACGCCTTGGCTTCGTGCTCCGTAAGCGCAAACAGCCGACCTTGAGTCCTTGCTCGGTTCTTTGACCCCTTTACTCGATAGTCCTTGATCAGGTGGCCGAGCTTGCCACAACAAAAACATGATTTCACCTTCTTATAGCACTTGGCCGCAGAATGGTTACTCAAACCAAAATAAGAGTAGACCGGGTGCCGATTATCCCTCACATCACCGGGGAAGGTCTTTTGAATTTTTGTATTGCCCTAAGGGTTCCTTCCCCTAAACTCTCTCCAAGGAGGTGGTCCAACCTTCCTCCTAAAATTCCTAGATAGCACAGTCCCCCACTTTCCCTTCTTTCCTCAACCAGAACTATTCACAATCTCTCTCGATCTTCATAGCAAGGTCCACTAAGGGGGAGAAGGTCTTGAGGTTGGCTGAAATTACTCTTCCTCTTCTGAGTCCCCTCTCAAACTTGTTCGCCTTTCACGCCTTTGTATTGATAATGTGAGGCCCGTAACGGGAGAGCTCTACAAATTTTTCTACATACTGTTTCACTGATAATCTCCTTTGCTGCAGCTTAATGAACTCCACTTCTATTCTCTCTCAGACTGAGTCAGAGAAATATTTCTCATCAAAAGCCTTTAGAAAATTTTCCCAAGTCACCATGGTCCCTGACTCCTCCAGGGATTGCTTCACTGTTCCCCACCAGTGTTCTGCATCCCCTTCCAACATGAAAGTCCCCAGTCTAACCTTTTGCTCGTCAGAACAGTGTAATACCTCAAATATCTTTTCCACTTATCTTCTCCATCGCTCAGCTTTCTCCACTCCTCCATGCCCCAAGAATGTCGAAGGTGCCAGCCTCCTAAATGCCTCAATTAAACCACTATCAACCTGATCTGCGGCAAGAGTAGCTCAGGTCGGCATATGGTCTTTCATTATTTGAGTCATGGCCCCTAAAGTCTTGAAAAATTCCTCGAGGGCCTTAGTATTCTCATTGTTAAAACTTTCATTGTTGACTTGAGTCCTCCGACCAAAAATAGGAACACTCAGTCACCAGGTTGTTCAAGACCACCCTAACAACACTTCTAAGACTCTCTAGGCCAAGAATCCTATCCTGGCTGCTCTGACATCATAATTGTCACAACCCCGCCCCCTGACCCCTACCGTATAAGCCAGAGGGCGACAGAGTGCAGGACCATAACCAGAGGTAGCGAATGCCACTTAGGTGGCAGTGCGTTCAACGCTCTTTAGAAGGCGGAATCAAGGTAAACCACAAAATAAAGCAAAAACCAACACAAAGGTACAAGAACTGGACAACAATAAAAACCAACTTATAAATATACAAGTTCCAAAAATTTAATTACAATCATGTCCAATGCACTATAGGCCCAACCACAAAATACAATTCTTTAAAAAAAACAACTACATGGCCACCACCAACAGACACCTACTATCATGATAAGGCCTTTCTTGCTAAACTTGAAACTTCAACCGCCAGCCACGAGTGCCTAACCGCCCGCTCTCAAAAACCGTAGGTTGTTACTATACACAGAGAAAGACAAAGGGATGAGCTATAAAGCCCAATAAGCAGATCAAACATCATGTATTATTCTTGCCTATGCAATGTCATTCGTAATCGTCCCCTTTAGAATTCGTGCAAGTGTCACAATAGGGAGTCATATATCAAAGTTCTTTAACAATGGTGGCAGAAGTATAAATAAGATATCAGAATATTATACATTGCATGAGCTAATAGTCTATCACATCTTTTCATTAAAATAACATATTAGCAATGTAAGCCAAACACATAGCGCATACAAGCAATCCTAGTGTCGCCTACTCCCGAAATAGAAGTCAAGCCAATTTTGTTCCTTAGAACTTCTACTCAAACTCAACAGGGAAGACAATGACAAATGGATGACCCATTTCGTAATGTCTTCACGTACACACTCCCCAATGCGCTTTGGGGCTTTTGATAGGTTGTGGCCTTGCAAGACAAGACCCTCTCTTTATGCCATTCCGATAAAAGAGCGTTACACTACCAATGGGTGACCCAATGCGTAGTGCCCATAAAGATTTGGGGGGCGTGACCCTCCCAATCATTCATATTCATATCCTAACTCCCTTCCTATCATTGCGAGTCAGGGGAAGATCTTAACTGCTAGCCTAACATTCTTATCATATCATAACATATTATACTACCAACGAATGACCCGTTACGCAGTGCCTTATTCATTAATCTCAAAATATCATGTCATACTACCAATGGATGTCCCATTGTGTAATGCTTCAGATCTCAGTCTTACCATATTAGATCCCCACTACCAATGGATGTCCCATTGCGTAGTGGTTTATATCACAAACTTATCATATCTAATCACAACTAGGCACATGCATATCTCATAAGCATTCATTCATGCCCAAGCATGTCTTATTACAACTATTCAAGAATTCATGAGCATTCACTATATCTTAAGCATGCATATTCAATAATCCATAACATAACAGGATTTTCAGTAAGAAGGCCTCATAGAAAATTTGGCCTAACTTCCATTCCATGGGGATTTTAGTCATGGGTCCAAAATAAACTCACCAGCTTTTCATTTTGAAGTGGTTTATCCTAAATCAAAGACATATTAGTCAATGAATACTCTTTCATAAAACACATAAAAATTCTAGAATTCCACTACAACTCACAACAATGACATACACATGCAATTAGAGGCATAATTCTCACATTATCAAGAATTTCAACATGGTTACAAAGTCCAACATTGAGTAGACATACCCATCTTTCATTTAAAATGGTTTGAAGTCATTTGGACACCATTTCGTTAGTCAAAATTTCAGTACAAAATGAGCAACAATCCTAGAAACTGTTGCAACAGAAAACAATGACGTATCTATACAAACTGAGGCATAAGTTCCAAACTATGAGGAATTTCGACATGGTTTTAAAACCAAATTTGAAGTAGACACATCCATATTTTATTTAAGAATGGTTTTAAGTAATTGGACACCATTTGGTCAGTCAAAAGTTCCATACAAAATGAGCAACAGTCCTGAAAACTGCTGCAACAGAAAACATTGACATGTCTATACAAACAGAGGAAAAACTTTCCAACTATGAGGAATTTAGACATGATTTCATAATAAAATTTGAAGTAGACATATCCATACTTTATTTAAAAGTAGTTTGAAATCATTTGGACTCCATTTGGTTAGTCAAAAGTACATTAAAAAAACATACATGGTCCTTGGAAATTCACAACAAAGTTTTGGCACATCTTCAGCTATGGCAGCAGAAGTAAGGCGCGGGGAACCTCCCTATTATCTTTGCTGAGGTGTATCATCAGATTTGACTAAGAAGGAACTCGAAGTGAGACGGTCTTGCGTAGAATGATCAATAACTTCTAAACTAAAATGGATATTAATACAAAACCTTTTTCATCTTAATTTAGACATACAGGGTTCTCTTTCACATATTTGTTTTCAGTACTAAATTCATCAAGCCAATGAGGACAACAATTATGTAATAATACTGCACAAACAACACAATTTCACTAGCATGCAACCATATTCCTATCAAAAACACACTTATACTTTGCCAAATTTTTCATGCTTTAATCAAAGATCCACTAACATGTGCTCAAATGTGTCCCAAAATCCCCCACACAGGTCAAGTTTTCCAAGCTCCCAACAAAGGCTTCTAGAGGTAGAGCTTCTAAGTGAGAAGGGGGGACGTGGGAGTGAGAGAGGGCTAAAGCTCTTGGTGGTTTGTGAAGGGGCTCATTTATAAGCAAATAGGGGTAGATGGCAAGCAAGGGCTCACAAGTGGGAAACAGGAGCTACAAGTGGCATCCAAGTGGCTGACAAAAGGCATACAAATGGCTTACATGCACCACAAGGTACTCATGACATAACCCTCACAGCGGCTGCGTTCTTCACGCACGACAATAAAACTTACACATACCGTGGCTATCTTCTTCACTTATGGCAGTAACGCTTACATGCACGATGACTATCTTCTTATCGCACAGCAGTAAAGCTTACATGCACGGTGGCTATCATCTTCGTGCACGGCGGCTACCTTCTTCACGCACAACTGTAAAACTTACACGCACGACGGCTGTCTTCTTCTCTTTGTCGATCTCTTACCGCCACGCTAGCTCTCTCTTCTTCTGCTTCTTGCTGCCGCGCACGGCGACACCTCATTGTTGCGCATTGTTGTCCTTTTACAGTCGCACACTTCACCATGCCAGAACAATCTCGATCCTTACACTCTAATTGATATTAAATTCTAGCCCTTCATCTTTAAAAAAGTTCTAATTCTACCTTTCAATTTCTATCATAAGAAAGACTCAAATACCTCAAAAGAAAACTAAAAACCCAAATAGCCCTAAACTTAAATTTCAATTTCCCAACAAAATAAAAATAAAAAGAATACGAAAATAAAAGACCTATTTTCATCATTCTCCTAGGGTTGGGATAAGTTCAATCTTGAGCTTCGTGTATCCATTCATACTGCAACTAGTGAAAGAAGGACTTTATGTGATCTAGCTAGAATATATATTCTTTTATTCTTCTTTTTTATTCTTTTTCTTTTTCTTTTTCTTTATGGCTTACATCACTCACAAGTAATCCCTTTATAATAAATCAACTCAAAATAAATAAAAGAAAAAAATATAATATCTTAAAACTTGATGCCACTCAAAACCTTTCTTTTAATAATCAAAGAAAAATGCAAACTATGCTTGGGAATAATAAAAGGAACAAGAAGTAAATATAGAAAAAACAATAAAGAGAGTGTCGAAGATTACCTCAACCGGACTTCTTGCATCATACACCAAGTCACCACCTTCCGATGACGCGGGATCAATGGTCAACCTTCAATCTCAAACATGGGAGAAAGCCTTTTAGGACCAAACTCTCCAATAGAACAAGAACTCTTTTCACTTAAAATCTCAAACTTAGACAGAACTCTTTGATAACCTAGTTGAGAGAGATAGCATCTCCTTACTACACCCTTAACCCTTTAGACCATAGTACAACAAGATGGGAGAGAGAGTTCGAAACAACCATGAGTGGGGTGTGTACCTTTTGCTTACCATCAGAGAGAGAGTTGCTATAAGAGAGAGAGAGATAGAGAGTTTCTATATGGGGAGAGAGAGATACTATGTGGGGCGTGCGCCCTATGTAAGTCTTATGAGAGAGAAAAGAGATATGGTGTAGAGAATGTGGGTAGGGGCCACCCCCTTTATAGTGCTTCAAGGGGTTTTAGGGTTTCTTAGGGTTTTCCATGACTTGCCTCTTCTTGTAAGATTGAATATGCACTATTGATCTTACGTAACTTGTGGGGTGAGAGATATGAGTCTTTCAATTCATAAATAGGATATCAAGATTAATGTGCTAGAACATTTATCTGCCATTTCTTAAACTATTTTCCATCAATTGAAATAAATAAAGAAATATCAATTAAAATGTTGTGCTTTTGATACTCATGCACAAGCCTCTTCACATATTCCTTGTTATGTTTCAAAACTTCCTCAAAGATCCAATCTTTCCAAAACACTTAATATCTTGGTCTTCAAACCAAATAACTTGATCACAATAAATGGAAAGATCTAAGTGGTAAGGCGTGCCACCCATGATGGCATCTCATGGGCCCCATAAACTTGCCATAGTGAGCCCATATGCACAAATGGGTACCCATGCAATTTAAAATAATGTTAAATTCAAATAAATATTTTTAGAATTTATTAAATCCATTTGAATATTCAAATCAATGTAAAATCAATATTTTTGTTGTTATAAAATTTAAATTTTATAAATAAAATATCTAGAGATCCAGAAAAATTCAAATAACAATTCTAAACAATAATATAACATAAAAATAAGCATAATTAAATAATTTTAATGGAAAAATGATCCATATGGTCTAAAAATAAATAAATAAGCACTAACGCACTCTACCTTCTACTGTGGACTACGGTTTACACTTGCTTTCATAAACTGACACAGTGTTGTCTATGACCCACAATCCATGTAATGGCTTATTAGTGAGTCACCAAAGTCTAGCCAATAGACAAGAGGTCATAATCCCAATCTATGGATTTCATGTTCTCCCCTAGAGATGTATCAAGGTCACCTAGACCTGATGCAAACCACAACTCTATGATGCATAGGGATAATCTTTTACACATGTACAAGCTTCACCCTGAAAAGCGGCCAGCCTTGCCGAAAGAGCTATCATATATGCATGTCGTATGATAGTATGCGAATTAGGCTTTGGTCCCTATCTCTGAAGGCCACCATCACACATAAAGGCCACACAATCCCTCAGCTCACTCATCTGGGCATACTCAAACCTTATCAAAAAATGACTCATTATAATCCTTATCGGTTTAATCTCTATGCCTAGGTAACATGGGTTTTTTCCCAACCTGCTAGCTTAGCACGTCAATCTCAGAACAATATTAGCAAACATCGTTTGCTTAGTAGGGTCTACACAGTCCCACGTTCCTATTGAGTTCATGTTTCATTATATTAAAAGGTCAGTTACAAGCACTCATAAGGCTTTTAATGGCCACACACACCCAACAACTAGTGCATCTTCTTCATAATTGATTATCAAATTTTACAGTACTTTGGGTTGTTGTCAAGGTTTACCTCTTTATGGTATTGAAGATGTCCTGGTTTCTTCTTTATTTGATCTCAAAGGTTGAGATTTGGAGAAAGATCTACTAGATTATGACCAATTTCTTTTTGATGAACAGTATTTTCTAATCATTGCAACCATTGATTTATTTTACTGATATCTCGTCGAATTCCACTGACCTCTCATCGAAATCCGTAGGTCTAGACTCAAATATATTTCATAACTTCACTTATATTCTCTTGCATTTGTTATTTTACACCTTCCTTGATTTGTAGCAAAATATCCTCGATTGTGAGTCGAGTTTGGTGCCATGATGATGGATAGATCTTTTATGCTCTTATACCAATTGAGGTAGGACAAAGGGGAAACAAAATAACCAAACAAGAAACTAGAAATACAAATAAGGGGATAAGAGATTTTACTGACACCGATACAATATGAGTCTGCTCTCACCCTTGAGACAAATTTTCTAAGTAATTCTCTCTTGCTTTCTAACCCTAGTTGAGATTCTTGCCATCTTTTGCTTCCCGTTTCTAGGTGATTATAGAAATGACCTAGATTGAAGTGCACTTGATCAAGCGATCTAGATTGGCGTGTAAAGTTTTTAGGTGGTTATCTGAGGCACTCTATTGGGGTAACCACTTCCTATACTTCTTGATATTGTTTTTACTTTATTTATTATTGTATTTTTGTGTATAATAAATAAAGGTGATTGTATTTGTGGCAACAAGTGTAAATCCTTAATTTATTTTGTTTTGTTTTGATTTATTTTTGTTGAAAAAGAGTGCATATACTGGGCTCCAACAGGAGCATATTGCGCATCTACTCCCTTAGTCAAAACACCTTGCTAGGTTGATGTTTGTTTAGTGTAAAAAATTGGGGACGATATAAAAATTACTAGATTTATTATTTTTAAAAGAAAATTTTAAATTTTGAGTTTTATGAAACTTAGATTCAGCCCTTCAAAACTTGGACTGTCTCTATTCAATCTCGAGTTATTAGTTTTTTCTAGTACGTAGAGAGTTTACCCATTAAACTTTTATGACTGAGATTATTCTATAGGTTGTAGAGATTATGTCCATAAATTCGATATCTAAAAAGTATCTGTAGCACGTATTTTGCCTGAGGGAGTAAATTGATAGTATACTCCCACGGAAGTAGGAAATCTTTTGCACTGAAATTTCTTTTTAAGTAACACATGTAAATAGACTATGTGATGAAAATTTTAAAACATACCAATAGTGTAACTTTTATTATAACATAAGGGTGTTTTAGTAGTCAGATATAAGGAATGGGTTTAGTCAGTTTTAAAGTCATGGGTTGGTTTAGAGAGTGATGTAGAATATGAGAAAGTT
The DNA here is from genome assembly GCF_054954075.1 of Amborella trichopoda. Lineage (NCBI taxonomy): Eukaryota > Viridiplantae > Streptophyta > Magnoliopsida > Amborellales > Amborellaceae > Amborella > Amborella trichopoda. Next base: position 15,083,114 of record NC_142337.1, on the reverse strand, counting down.
GAGTTAGGTTAAAGTGGTGGGACGGTTTAGAGAATGTCGTGTACAGATAGAAAATCTCCATATCCAAATCAAGGTAGTTTGTGAATAATGCTCATTGAGTTTGTTCCCACTCCTGAATTTTTCTATATAATTACATGTAACCGTCTTCTCAGTATTTAACGAAGGAAGCGGTTATCATGCGGGCCCCTTACTAAATTTATTTTTGAAACAAAATTTAATTCTAAATTTTAGAGAACATAAATCTTTAACATTGAGATGATTAATCTATACAAATAAATAAATTTTAAAACTAAAAATAATAATTTTATCCCCCAAGGGTCCGAAACACAGGTTAAAAAAAAGCTTTAAGGAATCTACGATAAAAATGGCGGCATACAAGCATAAAACCAGCTTAGGTTTGATTTCGATTCAATGGCAAACCGATTTCAAGACATTTTTTATCCAAAATGATTAAAAATTTATGCAAAAGAATGAAAAGTATTTGGTGTGGAAAAAAATAAAAAAATATTACTTATCGTTTGATCTTTCAAGTAGCAGATATGTTATTTTTTTATACCTCTCTTTCTTTTCTTTTCTTTTTTGGTCTTTTTGATAGAAAGGGCATGTTTGGTTCACGTGAAATAGTTTTCTGGTAGGAAATAGATTTTTTAGATTTATAATTCACATGTTTTCTTTTCTCTTGTTTGGCAATACTATCTAGATTTCAGACGAAATTGTTTTCTTTTGTTTGGTAAATTATTTGGCAATCTACCTTCTTGGAATCTGGACTGTAAGCTATTCTCTCTAGAAATCTAATCCCTCTTTCTCTCTTTCAAAATACAATCTCTCTCTCAAACCCATCCTCTCCTTTTAGAAACCCAATCTCTCTTTATCTATTTGAAAACCTAATCTCTCTATCTAGAAACCCATTATTTCTTGCCCTTTCTAAAAATTCATTATCTTTTTCTCTCCTAAAACCCACTCTATCCGTAGAAACCCAACGTCTCTTTCTCTTTATAAAAACCCATTCTCTTTCTCTCTCTAAAAACCCAATTTTTCTCTCTAAAAAGCTATTCTCTCTCTAAAAACCCCATTTCTCTAAAAACGAATTATTTCTCTAAAAATCCAATCACTCTTTATCTCTCTAAAAACTCATCCTCTCTCTTTCTCTCTCTAAAAATTTATTCTCTAGAAACCCAATCTCTCTTTCTCTTTCTAAAAACCCATTTTCTCTCTCTCTCTAAAAACTTATTCTCTCTAAAAACCCATTTCTCTTTCTCTTTCTAAAAACCTATTTTCTCTTTAAAAAAATAATCTCTCTCTAAAAACCCATTTCTCTTTCTCTTTCTCTTTCTAAAAACCTATTTTCTCTTTAGAAAAATAATCTCTCTAAAAACTCATTCTCTCTCTATAAACTCAATCTCTCTTTCTCTCTCTAAAAACCTATTTTCTCGCACAAGAAATCCAATCTCCATTTCTCTCTCTAAAAACACACTCTCTCTAGAAACCCAATCTCTACCTTTAAAAACCAATTCTCTCTCTCTAGAAACCCATCTCTCTCTAAACCCACTCTCTTTCTCTCTCTAAAACCTACTCTCACGCTAAAAATCCAATATCTCTTTCGCGTTCTAAAAACCCATTCTCTTTCTCTATCTATAAACCCAATATCTCTTTCTCTTCTAAAAGCCCATTCTCTCTTTCTCTCTCTAAAAAATATTATCTCTTTCTAGAAGCCTATTATCTCTCTCTAAAAATCCATCATCTTTCCTCTAAAAATCCAATCTCTCTTTCTCTCTCTTAAAGCCCACCCTCTCTAGAAACTCAATCTCTCTTTGTCTATCTTAAATCCCATTTTCTCTCTCTTTCTAAAAATCCAATCTATCATTCTCTCTAAAAACACATTCTCTCTCTCTTGAAATCCAATCTTTATTTCTCTCTCTAACAATCCATTCTCTCTCTAAAAACCAATCTCTCTCTAAAAACTCATTCTGTCTCTAGAACCCAATCTCTCTTGCTCTCTCTAAAACCCATTCTCTTTCTCTAGAAACCCAATTTCCCTTTCTCTTTCTAAAACTCATTCTCTCTTTAGAAACTTAATGTCTCTTTATCTATCTAAAAACCCTCTCTCTCTCTAGAAACTCAATATCCCTTTCTCTATAAAAATCCAAGTTCTTTTTCTCTCTCTAGAAATCAATCTCTTTCTCTCTTTAGAAACCCAATTTTTCTTTCTCTCTTTCGAAATCAATCTCATTCTCTCTCTAAAAACCCGATCTTTCATCTCTATCTAAAAATTCATTATCTCTTTCTAGGAACCCAATATTTTCTTTAAATTTTCTAAAAAGTATTTTTGACTTACTACAAACAAAAAAAGTTTGAAGACTTAAATAAAAAAAATTAAATAAAAGGCGGGACTTCTTAATGGGCCAGGCCAGGTCCAGACCCAATATATTCTTTTCGTGTTGGGTTGGGCCCGGCCGGGCTTTGATAGTATATATTCCGGGGTGAGGTGCAATTTTCAGTACAATTTTTCGGTCCGAGCTTTACTGGGAAGGGCCAAAGTATTTTCGGGCTTTGCCAAACCTTGGGCTAGCCCGGCCCATTGGCAGCCTTACTTACACCCCTACTCTTGATTATTTTGAAAGAAATTGGAATCATACCTATGTAGGTATTATTCTAATTTCTTAGATTTTTGACACATTTTATGGAAATTAATTTCATAGGTAAAAATATTTCTTACTTTTGTGACGAACCAAACTGAGAAATTAGTAATTTTTTAAGAAAATAATTTTTAAGAAGTCATTTTTATACGAACCAAACGTACCCAAATTTATGACTTGGTTAAAAAGTCGCATACCTTATTAGAGGCACTGTTTGGCTTCCATGGAGACCAGGCATTTACCCCGTTTGGAAGTGCCCTGAACACAACAAATACACTTCCGCGTTGTTTCAGATCCAACCTTAATTCCACCAGAATAGGTGGAATTGATATTTTTGATAGATGTAGAGGCTATTTGGATCTATGGAAAAAAAATTCCTAGAAAAAATTTATTTCTTTTGAAATGTATTTCAAGAAATGTATTTCTTATAAAAATAAGTTTCAGTGGTCTGTATGGAACATGGATGCATAACATTTGTATGGCTTTCTTTTTTTTACATTTTTTGTTAAATTTTTTACTGTATTATTTATTATAATGTTATTCTTTTTATTAAATTTGAGATAGTTTCTCTCTCTAAAAAGTTTGAGCTAATTTCTTTCTAAAAAATTTAAAATAGTTTCTCTCTCTAAAATTTTAAGATATTTCCTCTCCCGAAAATTAAAAATTTGAGATAGTTTCTCTATCTAAAAATTTTGAGATAGTTTCTCCTTTTAAAAGTTTTAAGTACTTTCTCTCTCTAAAATTTGATATGGTTTGCCTGACCACTGGTGAAAGACATTGCGTATGGATTAAAGATGGATTTTATTACCAAGAGTAGGATGATATCACTCAACGAGAATAATTTGATCACCTAGGAGCCAAAGATGGAAGATTATGTTATCTATTAATTGGCTTTATCAACCCCACTTGTCTCACAATAAGAAATTGGCTCACCCTTCTCTTTTAGGTAAGCATAAGATATGACGTAATCCTTAAGCCTCATAGCACATCTTTTAGATCTTTCAGATCGTCTTAATTCAACATTACGTAAATATCTTCTAGCTCTTAGATAATGCAAGTTGTTGGACTAAATCACAATCTCGATGGTTCTCATTGTTGCGTTCTTTCTGAATAGTTCTTTCATCTAGCTCTTCTTTACAATTTTACATAGAATTTTTTTAGAAAACAATATCTCAACCAACAATAGTCTTACAAATAGTAGGATTTGTACCATTTTCATAGCCAAGAAAAACACTTTTTTTTAATCTCATCTCTAACATAGTTGTCATCTAGTACATGCAACATATCCAAAAACACGAACTAAAGGATAATCAACTTTTTATCCGCCCAAACATCTTCTGGGGCCTTCTAATAAAATACAACATTGGGTGGCTTATTAATTAAGAAACAAGTTGTCTGAACTGCTTCTCCAAGAAATACTTCTCTAACCACTAGTGCTATAACATACACCCGGCACATTCTATAATAGTAAGATTCATCTTCTCAATAGCCTCATTTTTTGAGGTGTCATGGGAGGTGTCAACAGCTACCAATTCCTATGCTTGTGTTTACATTTGTGGTACAAGCAACCTTTTTGAAGGTTCTTTCAACCATGGCTTGATAAATTAAGAAGATGACTCTAGGATTTTGAGGTAATTGTACCCGTTCTCCTCAACATCACCAACTCTTGGAGCCAACTTATCCATAAAGTAGATTTAGTACCAATTTACTATATTGTAGGGACTTGTATACACTCATTGAAGGGGTAGCACACAAGCCCGAAGGTATAATAGACAAAGAGTGGAAGAAGCTAGACCAAAAGGCTCTCAAAACTATCCAGCAATAGTTGGAAGAAAATATATTTTGTGTTGACAGAGACGTCTGCTAAGTCATTGTGGGATATGCTACATGCCTTGTATGAGAGAAAGTCTATCGGAAATAATACATTCTTGATCTGAAAATTACTACTAGACAATTGAGAGACTATGGTAGTCTCCATGAGTTACTCAGCACCTGATAGGGTGGTTATCATGATTCAGATCACTAGCATCCTGTTGAATGAGAAGACAAGATGATCCTCCGACTCATCGAACTCACAACTTGTCATAAATCGATGAAAGTCTGGGAATGGGGACCAAAATCGATCTAATGATAAAGCTAGATCGAAGACGAGAAAGGGAATCTCATGTTTTCATTGTGGCAAGGAAAGACACATCAAGGAATAGAGTTGGAAGCTCAAGAAATAGTGGAATGAGGACAATGCCAATAATGATGGCAGGAAAACCACTGAAGTGACTACAGATATTGATGTGGTTGGAAACTGTGGTGACAGGTGCATCAATATAGTATTAAGTTCATACAACTCAAATTAGTTTGTAGATACAGGAGCATCGTTTCATGTTACCCAACATAGGTTATTTTGCTTCTTAAAGAGCGGGAGATTTTGACTTTATAAAAATAGGGAATAATGGTTTCAAAAATATTGTAGGTAAGAGAGATGTACACATCAAGACTAATACTAGGATGTAGTTTGTGCTAAAAGATGTCAGACACATATCAGATATCCGTCTGAATCTTAACTTGGGAGAGTGTTTAAATGATGAAGGATACCACTCAATATTCGATAAGGGACATTAGAAGCTGACGAAGGGATTTCTTTTAATATATAAGGCAAGAAGTATTGTTCACTCTGTAGAATACAAGTGCACGTCTCTAATGGCGAAGTTAATGCCGCAATGGAAGAAACCTCACTAGACCTATGCCAAAGGCGACTAAGCTACATGAGTGAAAAAGAAATGCAAATTTTAGTAAAGAAACATATTATTCACATTGTCAAGAGGGCATCTCTAACTCCATGTAACCATTTTTTGTTAGGCAAACAACATAGAGTCTCTTTCTCCAATAAGAGCTCTAAAGATGTAAAAATCCTAGATCTGGTGTATCCAGATATGTGTGGTCGCATGGATGTGAAGTCTCTTGGTTGCATATCATACTTCATCACCTTTATCGATGATGTTTCAAGAAAGTTGTGGGTGTATTTAACAAAATCAAAAGATTTTTGAAATCTTTCAAAGTTTTCATGCTATTGTGGAAAGAGAGACAGGCAAGGTACTAGAGTGTTTCAGATCAAACAATGGGGGAGTACACTTCAAATGCTTTCAAAAGCTACTGTGCCAAGGGAGGCATAAGGCATGAAAAGATAGTGTCACATACCCCTAGTATAATGGTGTAACAAACAGAATAAATTGCACCATTATTGAAAGAGTTAGGAGTATGTTATACACCGCCAAGTTACCAAAGCCGTATTGGGGTGAAGCAGTCCTCACAATGTGCTACCTAATAAATCGATCCCTGTCATTTCATCCAGATGGTGAAATCTCAAAGAGAGTATTTAGACTTAAAAATATATCTCGTATACACAATTGAGGGAGTTTGGATTCAAAGCATTGGTGCACGTGTCTAAGGAACAAAAATCCAAGTTGGATGAGAAAGCACTTCCCATACATTTTCTTAGGGTACTCAGATGATAAGATTAGTTATATGTTATAGGATCCTAAGAATAAGCAAGTGATCAAGAGTAGGGATGCGTCTTTCAAGAAGATTTTACCATTGAAGACATGAAGAACTCAGAAAAGTCACGAATCTTTAATAATTCAAAACCGGTCATAGTTCCTCCTACCATGGTACATGAAGTCCGTTGTGAAAAGTGCAACAACAAGATGGATCCCAAGAGTTTGACATGCCAGTTTCGAGTGATGTAGAACAGGGGGAGCAGCCTATTCAAGAAGTGTCACCTATAACTTAACTAAGAAGATCCTCTAAGGGACATAAACCCTCTACCAGATACCCTACATCAGAATATATCCTATACACTAAACGAGATAGACCAAAAAGCAACTAGGAAGCCTAGGTTGATAAACACAAAATTGCTTTTTACCTTTCTTAAAGTTATGACCTAGTAAAATTGCCAAAAAGGTAAGAAATTACTGGAGTTAAGTACCAAAAAGAGCCCTTCAAATAAAAACAAGAGGGAAGAAATGCAAAACGTTCCCTACGAGTCAGAATCACACCTATGAGTTGAGATAGAATCACAGCTATGACTTGGTAAAATTGCCAAAAAGATAAGAAAATATGGGAGTTAAGTACCAGGCAGAGCCCAAACAAAAAGAAAAGGGAAGAAATGCAAAATGTTCCCTACGAGTCAGCTGTAGGAAGTTTAATATACGTCATAGTGTGCACAAAGCCAGATATTCGACATACAGTTAGCATAGAGAGCAGATTCATCACTAATCTTGGAAATAAACACTGACAATAGTCAATTGGATATTCAAATATCTCATAGAAACATATAAAGTTTGTTTGAACTTTGGGGAAGGAAAACTTATGTTACAAGGGTACACAGATGAAGCCAAGGCTGGAGAACTGGACCCTGTGAAATCAATATAGAGATTTCTGCTTACTTTTGAAGGGAGAGTGGTTTCATGGCAGTCCAAGCTGTAGAAGGGTAAGCAGCTGCTGCAACTAGAAAAAATCCATACCGATAGGAGTACTCGGATATGATGATAAAGACATTGGTCAGAGACAACAAAGAGTTGTGCATAAGCATGGTTGGAATGGATGCCATATGAGCACATGTTTGATCTAGAAGGGAAACCGCCCTCCTAAGACTGGAGAGGGAGATTGTTGAGTGTCTCATTCCATGAAAGAGGTGCACTGGTGATAATATCCCAACAAACCCATTAGGTTGTTATGAGTGGATAACCACTCATGTGAGTAGGGTTGTTATGACGTACTCTCTCTTGTCTCTTTAGAGAAAAAGAGAGATGATATGGATCTCTTCCCACATAAAATAGGACTAGTAATATGCATGTTCATTACACATGGTATTAATTATTAATTATAAAATAAATTTTATTTTCAAATAATATTTTGAAAGGACTTTAAATTATAGAAAGAGAGAAAGAGAACTTCTAATACAAAACTATGAATATTTCTCTTACTCTAATTTAATGCATTTTGCTTATCTATGGGTCAAACCATAGCCTAAAATCTTCCTTGTTATGTTTTTTTTTCCTTTTAATTAAATCATTCACTAAATTAGTATTACTTATATTAATACATATTGTTTGTTTATAAGTTAGAATTATTTTGCTCAATTAACAAAACTAAAGATGCAAAAAAGAAAAACAATAAAGAAATAATCTTTTTCTTTTTTTTATTTAGCAATATAAGTTTTACCATATTATTAACTTATATAATTTGTATTGTTATGAATTATTTTTTGGTTTTTTATATTTTTGGTTATATTATTTTTAATATAATTAATTTTATTTTTAATTACAAAAGTACATATACTATTCATTTATAAGTAAAAATTATAAAAACATAGAGAATATGAAAATACAAAAATGACACATGATACATATAATAAAATTATAATAAATAGGTAACTGTCGCAATCAAAACTAGTCATAATGTTGTTATTATTTATTTTTCTTCCTTTTATGACAGTAAAAATGTTTTGCTTATTTTTTTAATTTTATTTAAAATTTTGAAAATTATAAAAAAAAATAATGATAGAAAATGAAAGAAATCGAAGAAGTAAAACAGAAATGAATAAAGCAAATTGGAAGATAACATAAATGAATAAAGGAAATTGGAAGATTTTTGTTTCAATTACTAATTATAGAAATGCTATAATTTTTAATTTACTAAGATGACTTGCATTTTGAGGAGTTATTTCTAAAAAATTTCAATTATGTTAGTACCTCTATAATTTGTATTTATGGTTAATTATAATTATGCTTTTACCTATGTTTTGCATTTACAATTATATTATTCATTACTATAAGTTAATAATTTTTACACAAAATATAAAAAATTTCTTTAAAATTTAAAACAAATAACATTAATGATTTCAAATATATAAAATAAATTTACATAAGATAGAAAGCTACATTTTATATCATACATTCAACTGTTCACGAAATAGAAAAATTTTTTTATTGAAATATAAAAGAAAATAAAGTATAATATGTGTAAATGGAAATTATGAAAGAGAGAAGTTTTGAAATGTAGGCGAGAGGGATAGAAAATTTTTAGAAAGTTGATTTATTAGAAAAGAGAGAGAGTGGAGGTATGTGGGAATATTGGTGAGGAGAGAGATCATGGGATAGATTTATTAGGAGAGAGAAAATAAAAAACAATTTAAGAAAGTTGATTTATTAGGAGAGAGAGAGTAGTTACATGAGAATATTGGTGATGAGAGAATAGAGAGCAAAACGTGGACACTTGTAGTAGGGGAATGATTTCATGCAACGGTTGTATAGTAATATAATGCAATCTTCTTAAAAAACCATGTTAAAGGTATTTGTTTAACATGAATTTTGTATTGTACACTCTTTTCGTTTTGAAGAACAATCACAAAAAAGAAAATTTTAAAAAAATGCTTTAGAAAGTTTTCATTCTAGCCCAATTAATATAAACCGTCAATTTTATTGAGATGGTTTGATATAGCTTTATCATCATTAGATTAATAATGGTAAAAAATAAAAAAGTTATTTTGAAGTTTTTAACGCATAGATCTTGAAATTCACGAAATGGATCGTCGAGATTCATTGTTCGATGGGTACTAATTTTAACCATATCTAGGATGCAAATTGAAATTTTTTTTTATAGGATTGATTATCAGGACGAAGAGAATTTGCATGCAAAATTTGGGATCATACAAATGTCAAAAATATAGTTTTCTAGAGGTGTGGTTGCATTATACTATTATACAACCGTTGCATTAGATCATTTCCCATTGTGGTATTATATTAAGATATATTTTATAGGGGAGTAATTTTATGCAACGGTTGTATAGTAATATAATGCAACAATCTTAAAACCATATTAAGGCCATTTGTTCGATCCAAATTTTAAAATATAAACTCTTTTCATTTTAATGAATAATCACAAATTATTTTTTTTTGAAAAAGTAATTTAGAAAGTATTTTTTTGAGCCCAATTAACATAGGTCGTCCATTTTGGTGATAGACTTAGATCTAGGCCTTAGAATGATCTTTTTCCTTTTTCAAATTTTTTAGATAACTTTATTATTTGTAGATTAACAATTCTAAAAAAGAAAAAAATGATTTTGAATTCATAAAGTCCTAGATTTTGAAATTCATCAAATGGACGGTCTAGATTCATTGTTGGAGGGGACTCATTTTGACCATATATAGGGTGTAAATTAGTTTTTTCTTTTCTTTTAGATTGCTTATTGAGATGAAGAGAGTGTTTGTGCAAAATTTTGGGTCATACAAATACCACAAACATGGTTTTCTAGAAGTGTAATTGCATTATACTATGATACAACTGTTGCATTAGATCACTGCCCTATTTTATAATAATTTAATAGTTATTAATGAAAATTATAATAAAACTAATTTATTTTTGTTACTATTCGTACTCTTAACTAAATGGTTACAATTGTAATATTAAATATATTTATTACCAAGAGATTATTATTTTTTCAAAAATACACCATACTTGTATGATGCATATATCAAAAAAATAAATTGATGCAATTAAACAATGAGTATCACATAAAAAAAAATGAAAATTCACTTAATGCGAAGATGATGATGTAACATCCACTCATCTCATGAAATTTTGCATGGGTCCAAGCATGACAACTAATACATTTTATTAGGGTATATTTTATCATCTATGTAAGCACATATAGAAGTACAATGGATAAACAATTAAAATTAGTTAGTTCTTACATTAAACACTATACACACTTCTAAGCAAAAGTAACAACTCTAATATCCAATGAGCAGCCAAATGAAGGCTCTAGGTTCTCTCTCAAAGTAGACGAGGTTGCTATACACATCGTTTTTTCTTCCATGGCGTGTAGCTGGGCTCATGGAAAAGAAAAACCAAAAAATAAATCCAAACAATATATAATATCAAAAGAAAATGGAAATCGACATACCTATATAGAGAAAAAAATATGATTGTCTTGCATAACTTCATTGGACATATAGAAGTACAACAGATAAACAATTAAAATTATTTATTAAACACTGCATACACTTCTAAGCAAAAGTAATATCGAAGAACTCTAATATCCAATGAGCAGCCAAATGAAGACGCAACTAAGTTCTCTCTCAAAGTAGCCAAGGCTGCTATATACATCTTTCGTGCTTCTTCCATGGCGTGTAGATGTGTTTCAACAATAGGTTCCTAGAAAGAAAGACAGAAAAAAGAAGAAGAAGAAGAGACAGAAATCCAAAACAATATACAATATCAAAAGAAAATAGAAATCAACATACCTAAGCAGAAAAAAAAATTATGATTGCCTGGGAGAGAATTAATCTTGCCACATTTGTCATGTGTGAAGCACAAGTTAAAAGTTGAGAGAAAGAGAGAGTTGTGGCATGCATGAGAGAAAGAGTTATGGTGTGCATGTGTGTGTGAGAGAAAGAGTAATGTGGTTAGAAGAATTGTGAGAGTGGGAGAGAAAAGGAAAGGAGAAAGATAGGAGAGAGAAATGCGGGAGAGAGGTATGTGGGACAGGAAAGGAAATATGGGGGAGAGAAATGTGGGAAGGGAAGAAAAATGTGGGAGGGAGTGAGAGTAAATCATAGAGAGAGAGAAAGAGAAATGAATTTATTTAAATTGGGGAGAGAGGAATTTACTTAAAGGGTGTGGTTTCTATAAGGTTGCAACCTTAAGCAATCCAATTAAGGCGCACCTCCAAATTTTATTATAACATGTAATTTTGGTCTAAAAAATTCTTAGGATTATTTCAAAATCTATTTTCATATATAATTATAAAATTTTAAACTTCAAAAATAGTTAAAATCAAGTTGTTCTATAAACATATGAATATCTTGAAAGTGGACGGTCTAGATAAGGTGTTGCAAGATGAGCTATTTCTGGGACTAAAAAGCTGCTTTTTTTTTCATATTCACATATCTCGATGTCGATATGATCAATTACAGGTTTTTCAATATTAAAACATTCCCATGGATTTTTTAGGTGCATTTGCAATTCTACATTTTAAGGCTGCAACCTTATATAAACTTTTTCCTTACTTAAATTGGGGAAAGATGGAAGATAAGGCGTCGCCACATTAAAAAAAATGGGGTTACGTAGAAGATGAGGTATCATCATTCTAAAAAAATAGTTACCTATGTTTATGCATTTGCATGCATGTAGGGAGAGAGAAAGGAGTTACCTATTTTTATTCATTTGCATGCATGTAGAGAGAGAGAATGAGAATGAGAATGAGACTATAGAAATGTGGGAAAAAAGAAAAGATGAGTAAATTAAGTTATTGGTATAGAGAAGATGAGGTGTCATCACACAACCAAAGGAGTTACCTATTTACATGTATTTGCATGCATGTAGGATGGAGAGAGAAAAGGTAACCTAGAAAAGTGGGAGAGATGGAGAGAAGATGAGGTGTCATAACACAACCAAATGAATTATCTATTTTTATATATGGAAAATGATCTAATGCAACGGTTGTATAGTAGTATAATGCAACCACACCTCTAGAAAACCATATTTTTGGCATTTGTATGACCCCAAATTTTGCACACACATTCTCTTCATCCTCATAATCAATCTTAAGAAAAAAAAAATTCAATTTGCACCCTAGATATGATCAAAATTAGTACCTATCCAAGAATGAATCTCGACCATCCATTTAATGAATTTCAAGATCTAGGCCTTAACAAATTCAAAATCACTTTTTTATTTTGTAGTATTATTAATCTAATGATGATAGCGTTATATAAAAATTTTGGGAAAAAAAAAATCCTTTTGAGATATATATCTAACCATCTCAATAAAATAGACGACTTATATTAATTGGGTTAGAATGAAAACTTTCTAGAGAATTTTTTAAATTTTTATTTTTTGTGATTGTTCTTCAAAATGGAAAGAGTGTACATTTAAAACTTTGTGTCAAACAAATGTCTTTAACATGGTTTTTGAAGATGGTTGCATTATACTACTATACAACTATTGCATGAAATCATTCCCCTGTATGTATTTGCATACATGTAGGATGAAGAGAGAGAGAGATAATAGAAAAGGAAAAGCTTTCTATGTTCCTTCTACAACATAGAAGTTCTATCATCCCCTACCATCCAGCCCTCCTTTTTTTATCAAGAGAGTCGCTCACCGTTTGATCTTAGATCTGATGTCTCAAAGTATTTTATTTTTAATTTTTTAATACAAATTTTCTGAATATGAATTTTGGTACGTGCCATCTTCTCATTGGGGTGCACCTATAAAAAATATTAACAATAATTTTTTGATAAAAAATAATGACCAAAATAGCCCTTAAAAGTTTTAGGGGTATTTTGATCATTTTATTTTATCAAAAATATTTTTTTTATATGTTTCGTTAGTACAAGTTTAATAGAGGAATGGACGTCTAAAATTTGGAGTCAAAACAGTTCATATAAAAACATTAAAAAAAAAATGGTGTAGAGGTGTGACATTGTGATTGGGGCAATCTTAGCCCTCCATTAAAAAATGGACGGTTGGATAAAGGGGAGGATAGAACTTCTATGTTGTAATGGGAACATAGAAAGCTTTCCCAATAGAAAAATATAGGAGAGATAGAAAGTAAGAGTAAATAAAAGAGAGTGTATAGAAATGTTGGAGGAAGAGAGGGATAAGAATTGAATGAAAAAAGACACTTGGCGCAATAACAAGAAGGGTGTTGCTCTCGCTTAATATATAATAGATAACAATTATGTGAGATGAGGTAGAGATTTTGAGAAACAAAATCTCATCCTATATAAAATGGGAAAGTCTCATGTAGTATTAGGGTTTTCTCTCCCCAACATTATTAGAGTGGGCGTCCTTTTTAGGCTTACCTCTCTTGGTGTATTAGAAAAATATAGAGAGCTTTCTCTTATAAAGAAGAAGAACATAGAGAAAGTTACCGTTTTTCTTAGAGAGAAGAAGAAGAAGAATAGAGAGAGAAGCATGTTAGAAAGAGAAAGAGAAAGAGAGAACCTTTTTTTTTTCACAGAGATAAAATAACCAAAAAAAGAAAAGAAGTATCTCAAAGAGAGAAGAACCTCAAATAGGGATAACTTAGAGAGAGAAAATCATTTAAAAGAAATCAGAGAGCTCAAGAAAAATTGTTTCTTGAAAGAACTTTGTAACTACTTTTTAATAGATGATTTGTCTTTTTCTCCTGTGAATGTAGCTTGAAAAGGTGAACCACGTAAATCTAGATATCAGTTAGATATTTTTATATTATTTGATTTATTACATTTTTTCTATTCATACACACGCACGTTGATTTTGATATATTTTGTGTCCCATAAATCTAGGTTTCAATGCACGCATCCCCATTCGTGTGAGAGTGCTCGACTTGGTAAGCCCAACATTTGGCTCAAGGCATGGCGGTGAAACCCTTGTTATTGTGCACAAGGACAAGTTTCAAAAGGTCTGAAGATGACAGTGAAAAGAGGAAAAGAAAAAAAAATCGTATGAGAGAGAAAGATTGAATTTTTTTTTTTTTCTATTTTCTTTTTATCCCCTACTTTGGTAGTTAGGCTAAAAACATAGGTAAAAGCATTACTTTTGAAAAAAATCTTGTGCGGGAATATTCAAGATAGCTAATGAGGGTGGCAATGAGCAAGGCTTGAGCCATGGCAAGCCAGAAAGAAGTACAAAATATTTAGGGCTACAACTATTAAGCGGTACGAGTTATTTCAAGTGAAAGACTAGAAAAGGGCAAGGGTTATGCCCAAAATGACATGGTTGGAAGTAATGAGAAAAGATATAGGGACTTGTGGCCACATTGAGGATATGACCCTTAATAAGTGAGGTTGTGGCCCCTAATAGAGCATAATGGCGCACTAAGATTCGTATAGCCAACTTCAATTAGTTGGAAAAATCTTTGAAAATTAAAATAGCTAGGGTGGTAAAATTTTTAAAATAAAAATTTTTTAATTTTGCGGAGACATCTTCTAGGCAATCCAAACAGTAAACAAGCATCTTTCTAGTATCTTACCAGTTGCTATCCAAACAAGAGACATGCGTATTCCAAGAGATGCCAGACACCAATTTCATGATCCATCCACCAAATAGGGCCTAAATTATTACGCATGTAAACACAAATGTTCATTCTTTGAGATGTATATTTCGACAATTTTTCAAAATTTTGAGCCAGTGGCTTAATGATGAGGTTTTTATAAGGCCTAGGCTCTATTAAAACAAAACTAAACCTCACCTCAAATCCTCGTCCAAAATGCACTTTCAGCAACTGAAATCGCCTTGATGGCTCTAAAATTAATTTCAAACACCGACAATGAAATTTGAACTAAAAGAAAGATATAAATCTTGAAGTTCGATAAACTTATTTTTAGGCAAAATGGACGGTCTAAATAATTTATTACTGCATGATTTATGTGGCCTTTAAAGGTTTTATGAGTGCTTGTAAAATGAAATGATATAATGGAACATGAACTCAGTGGGAGCGTGGTCCCTCATGGACCGGACTGTGCTTGACGATCTAGGCCAGTCGGTCGGGACAAACCCATGTTACCTGGGCATGAAGAACAAACCGATGAGGGTTCATGGGTTAGCCCTTGATGAGGTCGGAGAACATACCCAGATGAGTGAGTCGAGGGACTGTTTAACCCTTGTGTGTGATGGTGGCCTACAGAGATAGGGGTCAAAACCTTACCCATGTGTCATCACATGGCATGCATATCAATAGATCGTTCGAGAAAGCCATAAATCCACTTTTTAAGGTGAAGCGTATGCATGTACGAGAGATCCCCCTATGGGGCATAGGGGCATATGGGCCCACCATGTTTCTAGAAGGTGAGGCCCACATGTGCCTCCCATGGGTGGCATGCCCCACCTCTTACTACTTTTCATTTTATGGAAAGTTTTGTTTTGTGGTCTATGTGACCTTATGTTTTGGTAACTTTAAATTGTGACATGTGGTCAAATTATAGATTGAGTATATATTGACCACATATTGCCTTAATATGGAATTAGATATTTACTTGATATATCTTTGATAAATTTTATGGAAAAATATGTGTAGAGATATGTTATTTTATAGAATGCACAATATTGAATTAAAATTAATTTAACTTATTTTGTATTGATGAGAAAACAGTTTAGGAAGGGAGGATAAATGTTCATGCACCTTTCATAATGTTGATGGCTTATCTATGGAATAGATGGCTCAGATCTCTCACCCACAAGTCACCCTTGATTGACAGTCCATGTTCAATCTCACAAGAAGAGGCAAGCCAAGGAAAACCCTAAAAAACTCTAATAATGTTCAAGCCTATAAAAAAGGGATTGTCTCTACCAAATATCTCTACATCTTATCTTTCTATCTCTCTCATGTTTAGTCTTTCTCTCTCCCACATCGTGAAAATGGGCTAAGGTATTAGACTATGGAGTTCTTCTCTCTCCCATCTCTCAACTATAGATTTATGGTTAACGATTTTTAGGGTTAGCAAAAAGAGAACCCATCTCTCTCAAACTAGGTTGCTAAGGGAAGTCACTTAGGGTTTGAGTTTGTGAGCAAAGGGGTTCAT
Organism: Amborella trichopoda; assembly: GCF_054954075.1. Taxonomy (NCBI): domain Eukaryota; kingdom Viridiplantae; phylum Streptophyta; class Magnoliopsida; order Amborellales; family Amborellaceae; genus Amborella; species Amborella trichopoda. The sequence goes on along the minus strand of NC_142337.1, from coordinate 15,066,913 downwards.
GTTCCATTGGCATGGCTTGGCTTAAATTTGTTTTCTCAATTTGAGATTGAAGCAAGATCGTCGATCACACGCCATCGAATGGTGGTGACTCGGTGTGGGGTATAATAAGCTCGGTTGAGGTAATTTTCGATACTCTTCTTTTTATTTCTTGCAATCATGTTTTTATTCTCAAGCATAGTGCAGAGTTTATTCAATGGCATCAAGTCTTAAGATCTTGGTTTTATTGTTATGTTGATTTAGTTTGAAGTATATGTTGTTGTAATAAGACCACCTATAAGTGATATTTTGCCAAAACAAAAGGGGTGATACAAATAAGAATAATAATAATAATAATATTCTCGGATAAAAGATCACATAGGTCTTTCTTTCATTGGTATCAAAGCTATTGATATTTGATGTCATTAGTTGCATTTTCTCTTTATTAAGTTTGGATCAAGCTTGGGAATGATATATAAAAAAACTAATGACCTTTGTGGTGAAGAAATACACCCACGGTTAAGAATTATTGAAGTATTCCAACACTGAAAATACACTCTGCATAATGAGTATTATAGGATATTTTGGAGTAGTGATATGACAAAGATAATGAGGTATTTTTCTATTTCATACTTCAGTGATATTTTGTGTCTTTAAGAGTAGGATCTACCTACAAAATTTCAGAAGGATATCCTATAGGAATTAAGAGTTATAGACTCAATAATGAAGGGTGTAAGTTCTGACCCTACAAAATTCAAGAATTGTCTATTGAGTTCCGTGATTTTTCTCACCAATCATATGATTTTATTTCTAGCTGAAATTAGATTGTGATTATAAAATTGAGTCTATTTTCAAACAAAAAACGTTTCATCAAGAAATTCCTTGTGGTTTGAAAGATATGTTCAATTTATTAAAGGATATGCAAGTGCTATTTTCTACAATGAAAACTATTTCCATGACTTGGAAGTCATGCTTTAAGTTATATACTTAACATAACATTTTATGGTCCACACTAAATTTTTAACTTCCATTCTGAGTCTATTTTCTAATAAAATTTATTTGAAAAAGAAATATCTATGAGAAAAGAGGAATAAAAAATTTCGATTGAAGCGAGGTCATCCTGAATTTTCTGCAATTTGGTATGTTCTTCATTGAGACATGAATAGCTATATTTATCAAGCCTACTTAACAAAATCATATGAGGCTTGTGGAAATATATGTATTATCATTATGTGTCTAATTTTAAACAAAATTGGTTTGAAATGGAAGCTCCATGTGAGTAGAGAGATAAGGAAATTTTACTATTCCTAAAATTCTGCAGCATGATTTATTTTGTGATATGAATATCACTTAATTATTTCTCTGAACAAAAGTTTTATTTGGGATTAAAACTATGATGTTGTGATTTGATTTTGAGTCTAGTTTCAACACTAAAGATTTTAGGAATAAGTTATTTGAGAATTAAGAGAAATAATTTTTTTTTATTAAGAGGTGCTCAACCTGATTTTCTGCTGAGAAAATTACATTGTGACCTAAATGTCACTAAAACAAAGACTCACTAAATGGTATGATTTAGGGATAGAACTGAGCACTATTTTATGTTTTTTAGTCGATTTCAATACTCTAAATGATTTAGAGATAAATTTTTTATAAGTTGACAAATGTCATATTTTTATCATGGGATGCTCATGTTCTATTATGCAATATATTGAAAGATGTGGCATGTTAAGGCACATCTTTGGATTCCTAATTATAGAGACCTTTTTAGGGCTCATTCAAAAAGGTTTTTATAGTGTGTCATGAGTATGGTTTATTATAGTAAAATTTCAAAGAGATGTAATGTAGAGTTGGCGAGATATGACACTCTATATGAAGAATATTCGATCTGGGAATATAAAAATGAAAAACGAAAAACAAAAAAAAAAAACAACGATACCTATAAAAGCATTTTGGTTTCTTCGAGATAAATGGATATATACAGAGACTTGGTAGTAGCAAAGAAATGCTGAAGATCAGTGGGAGAATCAAATTTGTGATGTTTGAAATGATGGGATGGAGAAGATTATTTCTTTGTGGTGTGAGAAATGAAGAATCCAAGTGCTGAAGAGATGGAAAGTTCGTGACATGTGAAACTGATGATCAATATATTCTCCATCAGTTGCATGCTCTTTCAAGATCGTAAAAGCAAGTAAGAGCAAAGAATTAAGAAAGCCTAGGTACCGCGCTACACAGTTTTGAGGTATGAAATTTATCCTATATTACATGGTAAGATCATATAAAAAAAGAGGATTCAGTAACCCTTTTATTTTAAGTTTCATATACTTCTTTGATTTTTGGCTATTTGTTTCATGAATATGTATGGAGTGTATGGACATTAGGTGATAGGTGCTAACAAATTTGAAAGAGCCGGTTTTGAAGACCTTGTGTTTTTTGTGCCTCCTTATGCTTGGGTAAGAACTACTTAAGGTAGTGATACATATGGAGATGTGGTTTGATCGAGGGCTTTAAGCCTAAGTATAAAACACGAGATATATGTGTGGCTCATTCAAATATGTAAGCAAGAGTGGAGTGTTCTGATGGAACTCGATCTTAGTGAGCACGAATAGAGTGTTATAATGGAACTCGGTTTTAGTGACCATCCTCCCAATAATATCTATAATATAATGTATTGCATGTGATGATAATATCTTGATAAAATCTCTATATTTGCCAAAAATGAAGTATTTTGTCAAGGTTTTAATAACCATTCTTTAGTCATGCTTTATTTTGGATAAAATTATAAGATGGTGTTTATGATTTGTTTTTGTAGCCATGAATTTGACTTGGTAGGGAATTAAAAGTGAAGGCGGTAAAATGATTTATGAAGGCTAAGCATGTATTTTAAAATTAAAATGGATGATTTGAGAAAAACCTAACTCTATGAATATCGTTTTAAAAAAACCACATAGTCTTGCTAGGTCTACTAAGTCTTTATGAAAAATCATTTTAAACCGTCATACTATTATCTAGGTATTTATAAAATTGGGAGAAAAATTGTCATACACTGTTTTTTAAATACCCATATGCCTTAATCCATATTTCTAATTATTTAGAATCATCGATTACCCAATACCTTGAACCATAGGAATTGTTGAAGGAAGGTCATATTGTTAGGCTTCCTTGACACATGTTGTATTGATTAGATAACTTGGTTTATATGGATTTACTACCAAGACGACTAATGTGGTTGAACTTTTGTGGTTCAGGAAGGTTTTGCATATTGTGAAACCAACGGGCACTAAATTATATATAGCATGAAACTTGCTATACTACCTTATGATATAGGCATAAGAATGTTGAGAATATATATATATATATGTTATATGTGCAATAATTGAGTAGAAGCTGCTACAATCCCCCGTTTCTTTTAGCTGCTTGGATATTCAGATATACAGGTGCAAGCTATCTCACGGATCTAGATGATACGAACTCTACATCTGGATATGTGTACATGCTTGGAGGGGGTACAATTTATTGGAAATTAAAGAAACAGGATGCGGTGGAATTGTTTATCATGGAGGCAGAGTACGTGACGTGCTGTTTGGCGGCCAAGGAGGCCGTAGTTTTTTAATCAACTTGACCTTCACCCTGTGAATTGTGAGGCAGTAATGATTTTTTGGGACAACACGACGGTGATATGGGTGTCAAAAGAGCCACGATTCCATAAGAGCTCCAAGCACATAAAACTATGTTTCTATCACCTGAGGAATAAGGTGAGATTGAGAAAGATCGAGATCTAGATAAAGTAAATATTTCAGTGGGAGCACCTTCTAATATTTGGCAGGCCAGCTGAAACAACAGACTATAATGTAGTTCACCTATGGAACCCGTATGTGTGGCGCTAGTTGTATGGCTACAAAAAAGGAGCAGTTTGTTTGAAGAACTTATTTGAGCCCATGAACATATAACCCCATACAATGAAGGTACATGATGATCTTCTGAGACAATAGGTTCATGATTCACGATGCGATATAAAAGATGGACTACGACCACTTTTAGGATGAGACCCTAGCAGCAAAGAGAAAAAAAAAGCATTACCTCTATAAGTCTTTTTGTAAAAAGATTGGTGGCGAAAGCCATGACTAATTTATTGAGATAATAAGTGAAAAATGCTTGAGAGAGATATTGTAATTGGGAGAGAGAGATGGGGATGAGAGAAAGTGAGAAACAGAGAATGTAAGGTTTCAAAAGCCAAGTAGGAGATGTTGGGTTTATGTAGCCTTTAAAGGCCTTATGAGTGTTTGTAAAATGAAATAATATAGTGAAACATAAACTCTGTGGGAATGTGGTCCCTCGTGGATCATACCATGCAAATGATGTTTGCCAATACTGGATTGTGCTTGACGATCTAGGCCAGTCTGTTGGGAAAAACCCATGTTACCTGGGCATGAATAACAAATCGAAGAGGATTCATGGGTTAGCCCTTGATGAGGTCAGAGAACATGCCTGGATGAGTGAGCCGAGGGACTGTGTGACCTTTGTGTGTGATGCTGGCCTATAGAGACGGGAGGCAAAACCTTACCAATGTGCCATCACATGGCATGCATATCGATAGATCGTTTGGGAAAGCTAGAAATCCATCTTGTAGGGTGAAGCGTATGCATGTGCGAGAGATCCCTCTATGTGGCGTAGAGCTGTGGTTGCATCAGGTCTTGGTGACCTAGACTCGTCTCTAAGGGAGAACCTGTAATCCACAGACTAGGATTGCGACCCCTTGGCTCATTGGTCAGACTTTGGTAACCCACTAATGAGCCCTTGCTTGGACTGTGGGTCATGAAAAATACTTGGTCGGTCTGATAAAACAAGTGTGGTCCGTAGTCCACAATTTAAGGTGGAGTGCCCCATGATTGTTGATTTAATTCCCAAACTATATGGATACATTTGCCATCAAATTAATTTGATGATTATTTTAGATTATTTATGATAATGATTCTTTTAAATTATTTATGAAATGATTATTTTAAATTATTTAAATTATTTATGATAATCATTATTTATGATAATGATTATTTTAGAATTTTTATGATTCTTTGGATATTTTATTATAATTTTTGGATTTAAAAAATTATAGATATTGATACAATGTTTTAATGTTCACTATAAATTATTTTGTTAATTTTAAATGCATAAAAAAAATAATCATAGGGGCCTATTATGCACATGGGCCTAGCATGTTTCTAGAAGGTGGGGCCCACATGTGCCTCCCATGGGTGGCATGCCCCATCTCTTACTACTTTTTATTTTATAGAACATTTTGTTTTGTGGCTCATGTGACTTTATGTTTTGGAAACTTTAAATTGTGACATGTAGTCAAATTATGGATTGAGTATGTATTGACCATATATTGACTTAATATTGAAGTAGATATTGTCTTGATAAATCTTTGATAGATTTTATGGAAAATATGTGTAGAGATGTTCTATTTTATGGGATGCACAATATTGAATTAAAATTAATTTAACTTATTTTGTATTGATGGGAAAATGGTTTAGGAAAGGGGAATAAGAGTCCATGCACCTTCTATAATGTTGATGGCCCATCTATGGAATGGATGACTCAGATCTCTCACCCCACAAGTCACTCTTGATTGACGGTCCATGTTCAATCTCACAAGAAGAGACAAACCAAGGAAAACACTAAAAAACCCTAATCTTGTCCAAGCCTATAAAAAAGATATTGTCTCTACCAGAAATCGTTATACTTTATCTTTTTATCTCTCTCTCATGTTTGATCTCTCTCTCCTACATTGTGAAAATGGGCTAAAGTATTAGGCTATGAAGTTCTTCTTTCTCCCATCTCTCAACTATGGATATATGGCTAAGGGTTTTTAGCGTAGTAAAAAGACAATCAATCTCTCTCTAACTAGGTTGCTAAGGGAATTCACTTAGGGTTTGAGTTTGTAATCAAAGGTGTTCATATTTAATTGGTATGGTTTGGCCTAAATTTGCTTTCTCGATTTGAGATTGAAGCATGATCGTCGATCCCACGCCATCGGATGGTGGTGACTCGGTGTGGCGTGTAATAAGCCCAGTTGAGGGAATATCTGGCACTCTCTCTTTTATTTCTTGCAATCTTATTTTTTATTTTCAAGCATAGTACATAGTTATTTCAATGACATCAAGTTTAAAGTTCTTGGTTTTATTGCCATATTTATTTTATTTTGAAGTATTGTTGTTGTAATAAGACCACATGTCAGTGATCTTTTGCCAAAACAAAAGGGGTGACATAAAAAATGATATATATATATATATATATATATTATACTCGGGTAAAAGATCACATGGGTCTTTCTTTCAATTACATCAACTGTTTTTAAGAGTTTGAATTTTTTTTTCATAACCATAATGTTCAACCAAGATGAACAATGTAAAAGTTTTAGAACGCTTGAATTGTAATTTTGAATGAGATATAAATTAAGACTTTACTTATTTTAATAGGTCTACAGCCCTATCATACCATTTTCCATGGCTAATATCTTGTTCTTAAGGCGGAAGTATACAGCGACATGGGTGAAGCTGTGTAATTCAAGGCCATGGCCCATACATAATATAAATATATAATGGAACAGAGTATATGGAATGGAACCCGAATGATTACGCCACGGGAGCATGAGGAAGATAACGCGCAGATTTGGTGCGGCAATGGAGAATCCCAGCGAGAACAACAACCACTACACCAAAGCGAATACAATATTTGCATTTAACAGTCCCCTGCTCTAAATTTGCGACCGCCCCTTCTTCCAACTCTTTTGACTGCACAATGTACACGAAGAGAGAGAGAAAATAAACACTCTCTCTCCTCTATCCAATATCTTTTTTTTCCAAGTTCCTGTGAAATCACGGACGGAATCCATAGGCCTTAACGTCCGTGAACTGGGCTTTTCAGAGCAGAGGGCTAGGGCCGGTAACAAGCTGGGATTTTTCCGGGTCAGCCCCGGCCCTGGCGTGGCCCTTGTTCCTTGAGCGGCAGCCTAGGTTCTGGCACTATTAGGGGTGTGCCTTGCTAAAATTAAAAACAAACAAATAAAAAAAGGGATGATTTATGAAGAGATAATTTATCTTTTATACATGAAAGTCATAATCACTTTTTTTAAAAAAATTCAAAGTGGGTGTTTGTAAAATTGAATAAATAGGCAAAGTTAAAAAAAACAAAAGAAAAGAATATTTTCAAACATTACGACTCACCCCAAACCATCTAATTTGACATGTAACAAGCCTAAAAGATTGTGACTTCTATGTATAAAAGATAATGGAAAGCTTTCTATATTTCCCCTACAACATAAAAGTTTTATCCTCCCCCTATCATTCAGCCGTTCATTTTTTATCAAGATAGCCACTCACCGTTTGATCTTAGATCCGATGTCTCAAAGTATTTTATTTTTAGTTTTTTTAATACAAATTTTTTAAATATGAAAATTGATACGTGCCATCTTCTCATTGCAGCGTACCTATAAAAAAAGATTAGCAATAATTTTTCGATAAAAAATAATAACCAAAATACCATTTAAAATTTTCAGAGGTATTTTAAGCATTTTATTTTATTGAGAATATTTTTTTTATATTTTTTGTTAGTATGAGTTTAATAGAGGAATCGACGTTCAAAATTTGGTGTCAAAATAATTTATAAAATAAAATTAAAAAATTAATAATACAGAGACGTGATATTATGATTAAGGCAATCTTACCCCTCCATTAAAAAATTGAGGGTTGAATAAAAGGGAGGATAGAACTTCTAAATGGCAAAAAGAACATAAAAAAAGCTTTCCCAAAATATAAATGTACTGTTCGCATAAAAGCCCATAAAAAAATTAAAGACAGGTCTCTCCGCCTAAGTTCCCAAATACTGAGGCCACATTTTGTACCCTAAGGCCTAGGCCGGCCTGGCCACCCAGTCCATTGCCATACTACTCAGGGCGTGAGTTTCGTGCAGTTCCACGCACTTGGATAGCTTCTAGAGAGAGGAGAGAGGAGAGAGAGGGAGGAATGATAAAAGGAGAAAAAGAAAAAAAAAAAGAAAGTAAAAGACTCACGGAAGGCAGGCGTCCATGGGCCCAGTAGGCTCTACCACCCAAAAGATTCTTAAGCAGACTCTGAAGAAGGAAGGCCCCTCCTTTAAAAACCCAACTTCTCTCCATTCCAACTTCCACTACGCCTGCCCCTCTCTCTCTCTCCTTTAAAAACCAATTTCCAGGCATTTCCACTACCCCTCTCTCTCTTAAACAACCAATTTACCAGCACCTTCTCTCTCTACAAAACAATGCATTAAAAAAGAACTCAAAGATGGAATAGTGGGATCCGTACTGTTTCAGGCACAGTTCCAGCCTTCAAAGACTCCCCCCATTTATTCTCTGGGTATATATCTCATCTTTTGCAGGTTAAAAGATATGCTCTCGCTTTGGGATATGAAATCCCCTCTTTCTCTCTCTTCTTTCTCTCTCTTAGTTACCCAGATCGATCAGTCAGTCACTCACCACATTCCTTCCCTTCTCCCAACGTATCTCGTCTTACCCAAGAGAGAGAACTGAAGATTGCATCAAAGGAAGAGAGATGTAGAGAGACAGCACGGCCTAAAATTTTGAGCCCAGGGCTCGAACCAGCACGGCCTAGGTCCATGCAAACTCCGCTGCATGGCTTTGGACTTCGAGAAGAGGGGGCACGCCATTCTGTCAATTGGGTGCTTGGAGCGACCGTTGGTTGTTAAAGTTTGCTCAGGGGAGGATGGATAGATATTAAGTAACAGTAGAGAGAGAAAGATAAAGCAAGTTAGTGAGAGAGAGAGAGAGAAAGCATGCATTTAAGGACGTGTTATTATCAATCAGAGCACATGGACTGCTGATAAATCAATCAAGACTACGGTTGAGGTGGATTTCCCAATGATAAATCTACGGCTCGGAAGAAGCAGGGTGATGAGAGAGAAAGTGAGGAGAGAGAGAGACAAATAGATGTTAAGAATGTGAGATGCTTAAGAAAGTGGGTGAGAAAGACTGATAAAAAGGGTGTATCTCTGCAGACGGGCAGTGTGGATTTGTAGAGAGAGAAAGTGGTTAGAGAGAGAGACGTGCTGGTCCATAACGCACCAGACATGTAGTTAGGGACTCTGAAATCCAAGACAGTGGGTTTTGCTGATAATTTCCTATTTGAAATGTACGAGAGAGAAGGCTCTTCTGGTTCCATTTGCACACGCCATCTCTCTCTCCTCTAATCTCTCTCTAAAGCATATACAAAGAAAACAATAGAAATGGAGGATCAAAACACCATTGATCTCAATTCAAACCATTAAAACCCAACTAGTGTCTCTATTTACAAGGATCCCACAAACCCTAAGCTTCTGTTAACAAGATATTGAAGAAAAAAAAAAACCCTAAAAGTAAAGAAAAATTGGAAAAAAAGAACTCATACTGTGTCTTCTCTGATCGAACAACCACTGTAGAGTCCTCATTCTGGGGGAAACAATGAATTGAAGCCAAGCCAAAAAAAACCAGCTTCAGGTGTATATCCACCAAACTAAAACAAGGCAAAAAGAAAGGAACCAAAAAACCAAAACAGAATAGAAAATCTTAGAGAGAGAAAGAGGCACGAAGCACTAATGGAATCAGGTCCCAAATTCTGAGACATGCTGCTTAAAGTGAGGTGAAGGATGACTATTTCTCTCTCTTCTCTCTTGAAAACAACCGGGCTTCTATCTTTCTCTCTCATAAGAAGGAGGTAGAGGAAGGAGGATGGGGAGGACCATAACCTGAGAGATCTGGCCAACCTCCCGACACACTGCCGCCACCCCAGTAGCCGCCTCCGGCAGAGGCAGCATTCGAAGCAGCGCCAGCGCCTTCAAACAGACCCTCAGTAGGTGCCGCCGGCCATTCCGCTCTCCCACTGCTTGCCCCTTCAGTCTTCAAGACCACCAATGAAGGAACACCACTGCCAGCAATACCCACCCTCCCCCCTCTGCCTCCTCCCATCGCCGCCTCATCAAATGATGAACCGCTCATCGCTTGTTGTGGCGTGCCGAACCCACCGCTCGGCTCGCGTTGCTGAATCCTCCAAGGGTCCATGCCATTTGGCCCCATGCTGAACACTGGTAGCTGAAAACCCTGTCCTCCGCCAAGCTGAGGACCGCGGTGAGCGAAGAGAGGCCCCAAGTCACCTAAATTAATCGCATGACTCATTGACTGCAACGCAGTCAACTGTTGCGAAGGCCGCTCTCCGCTGAACCCACCGAACCCAACCTGATCCGAGCCATAGTAGACCGATACGGACCCAGCGGTTGATGCAACTGGGTCTACTGGTGCAGCCGGTGGACTTGAGACAGGCTCGGGATCATGGACCATGGAGGGGGAGGCGGTTAATGGCTCCGTGGCCCGTTTTGAGGAGGGCTTCTTTTTACGGCAGCCTCCACCAACCGGAACGTTGCGGAGCGTTCCGCCCCTGGTCCAGTATCGGCGGCACGTCTTGCAGAAGTAGCGGGGCTGCGAGAGACTGTAGTTGTTGTAGTAGCAGAATTTTGTGTTGAGGGAGTCACAGCGAGGGCACTTCTGCGGTTGCTCGGCCTGTGGCTTCGCCCGCCGGTCTTGCAAGGCACGAGAAGAGCAGCCCAGCATATCGGCGCCACCCCCTCTTTCTCTCTCCTGCTGCATAATCTCTCTTGTTCTTACTCCCTGCAATAAAATAAAAATGGGTTGTCTAATAATGTGGTGCAACATAAACTAAAAAGTTCACTAAATAAAAAATCGGATCGATTTTCAGCAAACAATTCAAAGAGATTGTAACCAGAATTCACGAAAGATAAAAACTGAGACGATTACTTACAAGTGATAAAGAGAGCGGGAATAGCTCAGAGTTTTTGGTAATGGAGGAAGGGGAAAAGGGTGTGGATTTATAGAGAGAGAGAGGAATCTGGGGGTTTTAGCATGCAGCCGAAATTGTGGTTGCTTAGTTTGAAGTTTCTCTCTCTAGACTTAAGGGGGTGCTTCCTCAACGTGTCTGTCGGTACCCACGGGAATCTATGCGTTCATCATCGCCTGCTGCTGCATGTCAATTGCATCTCTCTTCCCCTTCCCTCTCTTTCTCTCTCTAAACGCACAGATCTGTTCGCTGCAAGGCCCCGAGAACTTAGAGAGAGAAAACCCATGTCGAGAATCTCCCCACCTGAACTCAGAGATACGAACCCATGAACCAGGAAAGAAGATTGTTAGAGAGAAACTGAAACCCCTGTTTTCTTCGCAGCGGCCGCCCTAACTTCCTGTTAAAGTTCAATCCAATATCAGAAGGGAAGATCACAGGCCTGCAACCCTAACTCTCAAACACACACTCTTACCAGCCCAGAAACACCTTCAATTCCTCTTTCTCATTCTACTACTTTTCTCTCTTCTTCTCTCTGTCTAGATGCTGAAACTTTAAAAAATTGGTGATGGGGTGGAAGAACAAGAGCCAGTGCCCAAAAGAGGAAGAGAAACCAGGCGCTGGGGTTTCTGGGTCTGGGTTTTTTTTGGGAAGAATAATGGTAAAGACCTAGAGAGAGAAAGAGAGAGAGAGAGAGAGAGTGGCTCGGTGGGGTCGAGAATGTACAGTGGATGCTGCCTATTACTATACAATACGAAAGGGGCCCATACGCGAACCATCTGCCTTTCTTCATGGACCCAACCGGTCCGAGTCGAGCTGCGCTGGAACCACTGAGCTCGTCACGATTTGCCATCGAGCCCTTCAATGGGTTCCGTTTCATATTTTAGTATATATATATATATATATATATATATATATATTTTTATCCATTTCATTTTGGATGCCGGTTTTAATAAGGTTGTAACTTTAAACAAACCAATTAAGGCGTACCACAAAATTTTATTAGCACATGTAATTTTGGTGTAAAAAATTCTTAAGATTATTTAAAAATGTATGTTCATATCTAATTAAAAAATTTTAACCTTCAAAAATAGTTTAAAATCACATATATTTATAAACACGTAAAAATCTTGAAAGTGGACAATCTAGATAATATGTTGTAAAATGCATTATTTTTTAAACTCAAAATCTTTTTTTTTTCAAATTCATAGATTGCGATGTCGAGATGATCAATTAGAGGGTCTTTTAACATTAAAACGATCTTTTTTTATGGATTTTTCAAATATATATGTAATTTTACCTTTTAAGGTTGCAACCTTATATAAATTTTTTCTTTTTATTTTTTTAACACAGTTTTTATAGCATGAGGCTTGTCTAATTAGACCATTCAATTGACCCGTTTAAAGCCCATTAAAATGCCTCCTAGTCAATGTCCGGTTAACAGTGCGGGTTCGATTGTGCGTAAAGAGGGAAATGGCATGGTGCACGTGTAGAGAGAGATAGTGGCACGTAACGGCATGGGGAGATGTGTGACGTTTGCGTCCGTTGAGCCCCGCAACTGCTCACAGCCTGGACTCCAAAGACAAAAAAGACTACCATCTCTTTCTCTCTCTTCATTAAACAATTCATTCGTCGTTGTTAATTTCGTTAGATGGAGGCATCAATGGGGGAGTTTGTCAAATTAGGCAGTAATCAGATTTTAGGTAATTAAGTTGTGTTTTAAAGAATAAGAATTTGAGTTGTATTTATAACAACAAAAACAAGAAAACTGAATAGTGTTGCTAAAAGGAATAACCGGAGTGAAAAATTTTCTGAAGCTATTACGCAAGAGGCACACCCATGATGCACAACCACAATTGGAGAAGTTACTTGATATAATACTAAAAAAATGAGGAACTTCATTTTGGTCTTCATTAAACCTCTTAATAACAATTTTAAGAGTTGATCTGCTGAAATTTTTGAAGACTTCAGAATTTTTATGTTTTTTTAGGGTCCATCTGAGGAGATATAGGCGAGATTTCATGATTTCAGGGCAAAATAAGGGAAAAAAAAAAATGAAAGAGAAAACTAAGAGCAGGTATACTCCGTTCCCTCAATAGCATAGTTATTTTTAGAGTGATTTACATACAGATTCTAAAATATTTTTTTAAAATACGAAATGTTTTATTTATCGGCAGAAATTACAAAGAAGGCCGTTCAACCGTTGTTTTTTTAATTTTTTCAAAACTACCTTTGGTCCATCCTCAATTTGAATTTGAATTTTTAATTTTTTATAGTTTTTTTATTAGTAGGGCAGTAACCCCAAGCTTTAGGGGAGTTCCCTACTAACGAAAAAAAAAAAAAAAGATCCAAAATATCCTCGAAACGAGAGACAATTTTGAAAAAAATGGAAAAAATGGGTTGACCGACCTTTTTGTAATTTTCATCTATAAATGGAGCATTTTGTATTTTAAAAAAAATATACATAAATTTCTCTTATTTCTATTCCCTTAGAAGAACTACTTGGGAGGCACTTAAGAATTGCCAGATTATTATTCTAGAAAAAAAAATGGATATTTGAATTTTCTAACATATCTTACCATCCAAAAATTGGATGGTCTCTATCCAGAGGCATTATTTTTTCATATGCATAGAGGTTGTAATTGGGATATTTTTTCTACTGAGGTTAATTTATGGGTTGAAGAGGTTACATCCGGAAATATTAGGGTCCTAAAATCATTTCTAAGTAGGGTTTTACCCAAGGGAGTAAATGGATATTCTACTCGTGTGATAGTAGAATATTTTTGGGAAAAACTAAAGTAAAAACAAAACAATAAAAAATTCAGAATAATGATTTTTAACAACTTTATCATTAATTTCTGAAAAGAAGGTCCATTGCATAGGCTTCTCATTAATGGTTCACTTTTTTCTAGCCTTCTCTCTCTCCCTCTGCCTCTCTCCCGGTATCCTACGTAATCCTTTGACAAATTTTATGCTAAATTGCTTGGTAATGCATGTAATTGTTTCTCTCAAAATAGAAACTTTTAACCTATCAAATAGAGGAGGAAGGTGCAAAGTTTTATGAAAGATGCAGTTTGTACAAAAGCTTTATGTTCTATGAAAATAAAGGTAAGTTTCAACTCAAATCCTTTTTCAAAAAGTACTTTGGGTAGTGTAAATCTCCATTATAGCTTTAAAATTAATTTCTAACATCAACTATTGATGAAATTTGAAGCTCAAAAAATGGTCCAAACCTTGCAGATCCTTAAACATTTATTTTTAAAACAAAATAAACGATCTAGATAATGTATTGCAGTATATACTATTTTTATGACTTAAAATCTTAATTATTTTTCACAACTATGATCGTCAAGACTAAGATGACCCTTTTGAAGGTTTTTCAGACCCATACCCATAATTTCTATTGAGTTTTAAGGTGAAACTTTACTTAATTTAATAGGGCAGCAACCTTGTCAAAACATTTTCCCTTACTAAAAATGGACAAATACTTTTCCTTAAAATAAAAACCCTAAGATGTTCAACAGAGGCACAAGGGGTAAAATCTTATTCTTGTGACTATGTCAGTGTGGACCGTCCACCACACCCCACTTACCCCCAACCGCCTCCTAAAACCAAACACTAAATGCTAAAAGTCCTCCTTCCTTCCTCCACAACCCCACATGACCTTTGCTTCTTAATTATGGACGGACCAAAACTCATTAAACCTAGTTATTCATGGGTGAAAGTAGAGCCTACCTTCAAATAGTATCGAGAAATGTGGTTTTAATATGAAAATTGTTGTGATTACCTTAAAATATATTTTCATGTCTAATTATAAAATTTAAAGTTTAGATTGAGCAGATCTATAAAAACTTAAAAATCTTGAAAATTGGTGGTCAAAAACATGCATTACAAGATTTACTATTTCTTAAACTTGAAATCCATTTTTTTGTCATGTCCATGCATATTGATGTCGAGATGATCAATTTGAGAATATTTGAGCATCAAAACGACCTCTTCTAGTGAAAGTTTTGGAGTGCACTCTAATTTGATTGTGTAGAGCCTCGGCTCCATATAAACTTTTTCTCATGGCTCTTACTTCATACTATTAGTGTCTCACGTGTAACGTGGACCATATATTTAGCAAGCATGCAAATTCCCACGTGTAAGCATTGTAGTGTTACAATGTTATGTGGACCGCTTGAGATGTGGGCATGCACGTGTGCTTTATTACAAGTGGGGAATGCCCATCATTGTGATAGGTATATATATCCTATTTATAAATATTTTCTTCACTATTATAAGGACTTAAACCATTGAACATTGGGCAATTAAGAAATAACATGCTCATAAAATGAGCTTAGAGATAATAATGTTGAGATGGATGAGCGGTCAGGCAGGAAACGATAAAATTTAGAATGAATACATTTGAAGGAAATTAGGGGTGGCTCCAATAGACGATATGATGTGAGAAAGTCGGCTTAGGTGGCTCGGCCATGGAGAGTATCGACCTATAACAATACCTATTAGGAGTAGCAATTTGGTTCAAGTAGAATGCTCTAAACTGGGCAAGGGAAAGGCCCAAAAGGATGTAGATGAAATTAATTACAAGAGGTGTAATGACTTACGTGGAACATGATTCATGTAGTCGACCCCAAGTAGTTGGAATAAAGCTCAGATGATGATGATGATTATAAAACACCCTATATTTTATTCTTTATCGAAGTAGTAAGGTACGTCCAATCCCTTGATTCCATTAGAACAAGAAGATTTTCATGGAAATGTATTTCGGTCAAATGTTATTGGTTTGACATGTCTTTCAAAATAACGAAAAGAGGAGTGATATGATGTCACAGTTGTATTAAAGTAGAATGAGACGGTGAGGTGGTTTCATCTCACATGTTAGATTATCTAAACTCAAAGGTGAGATATGGCTCAAAGCTCACCTAAAAAAAAGGGACTAAAAAAATGGGAGAAACCAAAATGAAATCTACCTCTGTCCACTTCCACCTGCCAAAGCTCTCTCCCAATGCCCACTTCAATCTACCAAAGCTCTCTCCCAATACAGAGGACTCATCAGGCTCAAACTCATCCTCAAAGGGAATCGTCTCCCACCAAAGAAAGCAAACCTTAAAACCAGGTACATTTCTCTCTCTGCATTAGTTACAACAAAAAATAGGTAATTCTCTCTCTCTCTATATCAGATATAATAAAAAATAGGTAACTCTGTCTCTCTCTTCTTTTGTCTTTACTATACTTGTGGTATCCAACACACAAAGATCATCAAACCATCCACACAAGACTACCATTTTTACAGGCTATTCCTAAGGCACTTATAGCCCCTGTTCTTCCCTGCTTCCAAAACCTGCTCTTATTCCAGTTTCTTCAATGGAAATAACCAAAGTTTGGAATTGGGAAGTTAGTCCAAAGTTTGGTATTTGGTAGGCGAACATTGCTGAAGATTTGCACATTTCTGGACACAGACATTTGTATCGGGTCCTTTTAAATCTCATTCAATGTACCCTTTTAAGGTTTCTTTTATTGCACCTTGGATTTAAGATCTCAAGGCTACCCAAACAATCTCATTCAGCGAACCTTGGGTTTTATTGCACCTTGGGTTTAAGTCCCATGGCTACTCAACAAAATGACAATAATCTGTTCTCAAACACAATGGTACATATGCTCTTTTTAACCTCCTTGAACACCATGGTTCTTATATGCCATGTAAGCCATGTGGTTGTTTTGCTGTGTCGCTATTTTGTTGTGATTCCATTGCATAACCATTTTTTTGGTAGGTAACTGAAAATTGAAAAGGGAGTGAAGAAACTCGTAAGAATGTTAATGGATACCATTTTTGATAAGCATGTATTGCAAGGGTGCTGAATAAAGTAATTAAACTAACCAAATGGATTCAGCTTCCCTGCATGGATAGAAGAGACCATTGCTTTTTAGCGAATTTTGAGCTTGTGTTCAATTGTTTGTTTTTGAGATTTGTTTGCTTCAAAACCATTTTCTCTATGTGGTGATTCTTTGTTCGATTACTTCCCATGGGAAAAAATCATGACAATTGCATTTGATTTACATAGGGATTTTCTTGATTGCTAGAGGCTTTATTGTCTAATTGTAGATTTATCGTATTGGTTCTTATGCATCTTCTGCTTAAGTTCTCAAATTCATTGTTAATTTTTAAATTAGTATTTGACTATGTTCATCCTCATTTTCTTGACTTTTGTAAGCAATGTAGGTCAGTTGTCTTAATATTTTGTGCTTTATGCGATAAATTGTATTAAAAGATCCTTTTGTTGGCTTCCTTTGGTTCATAGTGCTTGTGCTTTATACTTTGGGTGTTATGGTGCTTGTGATGGACTAGTTTTCTACATAAATATTTTTATATTTCCCTTCGCTTTGATATTTTTTTGAAAGCCATTTCAAGTTGATATTCTAAACTTATTATCTTTCTCTACAATCTCTGATCATATTGTGCTCTGATATTGTTAAAATTGCAAAGTCCTCATGGGAATGATGCTTCCTGCGCTGGTTATTTTTGCATATATATTGTCATGGATATTAACGAAGATCAAGGTCATGCCTTCCCCGATGATGTTGTGAGTTATGGTGGGATGGATTCTAGGGACATTACTCCTATTGTAGGTGAGGATGAGTATACAGTTGAAGATTTGGCAGCAGCTTCTCCTTATGTCAATGATGAAGTCAAAATGATAGAAAATTTTATGATAAAAGTTGTAATTGAATCTAATGAAAATTTGAAATTTGAACCATATGAAAGAATGGAATTTGAATATGAGGAATTTGCGAAGGAGTTATATAATAAATATGCTAGGTGGTAGGGTTCAGTATGCATGCCAGTACCCTTTATTATACGCATGATGGAACTGCTAAAGCTAGATGATTTGTTTGTTCAAAACAAGGATTCCGAGAGAAGAAACATATAGACAATGAAAATAGAGTTAAAAGACCACGTGCAATTACTCGAGAAGGGTGTAAGGCAAATATGATGATGAAGAAAATTGATAATAGAAAATGGGTCATTAGGAAGTTTGTGAAATAGCACAACCATTTGCTACCGAAGCCCGGAGAAGTTCAATATCTACGATCACATAAGAGGATGACTAACACGACACAATATATTATAGACACATACACCAGCGCAGTATTACGTCCACGCCTTATAATGTATGTGCTTAGCCAACAATCGGGTGGAAGTGACAATCTTGCATTTACTAATCGTCATTGTCAAAATCACATTGCCAAAAGTCAACAAAAGAGATTTGAAAAATAAGATGTTCAACTTATCCTTGAATACTTTAAAAATATGGAACTTGAAAATCCCGTATTTTTCTATGCGATGCAAGTAGATGAGAATGGACATTTGAATAGAATATTTTGGGCCGATGCTAGATCAAGGATGAACTATTAATTTTTTGGGAATGTTGTTGTGTTTGACACAACTTATTTGATGAAAGTGAAGAGTCATTTGTTTTCCTATTTAAGACATGACTTCAAGCAATGTCTGGCCATAATCCAACTTCAATAATCACTTATCAAGATCTTGCAATGGGAGCATCCATCACACGAGTATTTCCAAATACTCATCATTGCCTTTTCTTATGACACATTTTGAAAAAATTATCAGAGAAGTTGTCTCATGTATATGCGGAAACTGTTGATTTTCACAAATGCATCCATAATTCTGAGACAATACAGGAGTTTGAATCTCATTGGCAAACGATCATTGATCAGTACAATTTAATAGAGAGTAAATGGCAAACAATCATAAGATCATCCATTATTTAACTATTTTTATAAATTGGTTTTGTGATCTCAAGTGTAAAATCCAATTGCATGTCCTAGGAAGTTGCTCGTTTGGTGATATCTTTTAGTCTTATGAAAGTCAGCTTACCAAGAAGAACTGAGGGATCTCTCATTAGCACTACTTCTTGTTCTCAAGAAATTGCTCTTTTGGTGCAACTTGTTATATCTCATTAGCACCACTTTTTGTAAAGAATGCTACCTCAAGTACTAATTTTTGTACATGTCGCCATTTTTTAAGGGGTACCATTTTTTTATATAGAATGTTGCCTCAAGGACCATTTTTTTGTATATATGGCCTTTTATATGGGGCCTCCGACAATTGTAATTTTGGACTAAATAGTAATGCAATCCAAGATTTACTGCATTAAATGGTTTCTCTATGTTTAATCATTTATTGACATCATTTTCAAGTATGGCTTTGATAATGAGCATGCATGGATTTAAACAGTTGGGGCCTTTGATAATTAGCATGCAACATAAAGACGGTGAGAAATGTCAATTCTATTGTACTGAACTTTGGATTGGATGCTGAGTGAATCAATGAATTCAATGAAGACCATTCTATACAATTTTGAACACTTGTTTTCTCATTTTCTTGTCTTATTTTAGTTCCTCTTAAAATCTTGTTAGTTTGGTGGTAAACTTTTTGTAAGTCAGTTACATTGAATCAATAGATAAGAAGCTTACCATTTAATTTGAGTTGTCACTCAATACAGTTAGATGATTTGCGATCTTTTAAATTTATGATAAGATATATATATCTCTCTCTCTCTCTCTCCATGTTTAGAGAATCATCATGTTTTATATCTCTCTCTCTCTCTCTCTCTCTCTCTCTCTCTTTTTCTGTTCATATTGTACAAAGCATCATCTTGTTTTATGTCTAGAACAAACACCTCAATTTCTTCAAACCATTAGCTAAATCTAGTTTTCTTTATATTGAATTGTATTTAACATAACCCCAACAGTATAATGAAATATGGTTTGTCACATGTAGGGACCACACAATGAATTTACACTTCATGAAATGGCAAATTTATTTTAATTAAAGCCATAAAGTACATAGTTGAAGAGAGAGTGGTTCATTATAGAAGCTATGTGAAATTGAAACTTGGATTATCACATGTAGGGACCACACAATTGCATGAATGAAATTCAAGTTGTAAAGATCTGAATAATCCAAGTGAAAATATATTGATAAGAAAACTTCTTATACAATGAAGTACTAAAACATAATGTTCGCTTACTGCCGCTAATTTGGATGAAATACAAGAAAAGAAAGGGCAAATTGTTTCGTCATTTCTCTCAAATGCTGCAAATGTAGATTTTTAACATATGCTTCCTAGAATCCTCCAAGAGAGAAGCTTGTGTGCATGGCCCCTCTTGCCTTTTCTTCATCTAGGAGAGAAGCATGAAGCCAATTCAGCATCAATAAAACCCTTTACAAAGCCTTGCTCTAATATTGACAAAATTCCTTAAGAGACTTGCTTGATGGATTGGTTTGGAAGAGAACCAACCAGCTCATGATTGTCACATGCAACGAAAAAATTGATATCATTGTGAAAGAACACCCGATAGTTTTTCTTAGGTTCCACCTTGATAACTTCCACGATAGTTTTTCTTAGGTTCCACCTTGATAACTTCCACGATAAGCAGCTATAAGTATTTGGTCTCTTTAGTTTCTTCTTTACCTTCCATGCCTGAACTAGTCATTTTATTTTTTTCACATAAATGGTTGTTGAAACTTCAAAATCTAAGATTTTGGGATAGAGCAGTTTAACGACAAATATCAGTAGAAAATACAAATTAAATCATGAACCATAGTGTAGATATTCCTCATCAACTGTGAGAAAAAATAACTGATGCAACCATTGTGATGACATTATCATATTCAAAGAAATTGGCCAAGCAAGCTTAATTGTCCAATTTTCATCCATGTATTCATATTAAAACAGGTGTATGATGAAATTCAATCCCAAAGTCATTTCAAACTCTTGTTCTGCAATAACAATTATTGTGCTTAGAATATATGCAACAAATATCAAGAGGAGTTATGATGAAGGCCTCAACTCTGCGCATTAATGAAATCCATAAAACATTCCTTAAGAGATTATAAAGAATTTAAGCTATCCTTAAAACAAAGTAGCAAAAAACTAGTCAGTGACTGTTTTTCAATCTGCAATACTCCACACAATTCACAAATACAAATTGTATATTGCGGAGGAATATTGCATAACTCCAACTTCCCCGAAATTCTATAAGGACCAAGTCTAGCAATTAATTCCTCTAATCTATCTTCTCCGATGACTACCTCTTTCTATTGTTAAAAAAATGATGTTAATGGAATCCCACCAAGAACCAATCAAACAAATTCAAAAGAAAAACACGCCTCTTATTGGAATACAAACGAAAAAACAAAATAAAAATATTACCCACCATATCCTAGAATTTATAATAGAAACTACCTCAAGATAAAAAATCCTTAGAATTTCACAGACATGAATTTGAACAGAGTAAGAACTCCTGTGTAAAGATAAAATTGTTGAAGTAGTTCAAGGAAAATAACTCGTCGTTGATCCCAAATAGCTGAGAAAAGGCTTTGATGATGATAAAGCAAGAGAACTAATCAAATAAGCTAAGAAATTATTCTCTTTTAACAATTCAAAGGGCCATAACCAGAAAATTCATAAAAAAAAATGGAAAAAAAAAAAGTACAACCCATTCCACATTGCAAAAAAATAGGTTTAGGCTTTGATAGCTGTAAAAAAAAAAAAAACTTCTCCTATAAAAAATCATAGCTATTTGGATACAAGGTTCATCCAAAAAGCTTTTCAAATTATTTTGACCATGAAGCTCATAGAATCCACAACCTACTCGTTGTAGCTCCTTTTCTAATGTGCAAACTACAAAATTAAGGTTTAAGATTTTAAAACTTATAAAACAAAATTTACCCAAAATATTTGATTTCCTGCATAAGGGATTATTAAAAAGAAAATCTTTTTTATCCAAGAGCCCATAAAACAAAACTAAAATTCAAAACAAATTGTTTACAAAATTAGTTTATAATTGTTTATAAATATAATGGAATGCACAACCAATAAAAAAATAAAAATAAAAATAACAAAAACAAAAATAAAAGATTTTTTACAACACAAGTTCTTCCAAAAAAATTCTCATTTCAACAAAGATAGCTGGAAAAAAATCAGTTAAAGGAATAAATATACCTCATTTCGAAATGGGGTTTTTAAGAGAAAAATCAAAAGAATAAACTTCAGAGTTTTTTGGGGTTCTTGAGCCATATTGATTTGGCTATTTGGAGCTTCTGAGTTTGCTAGTGATCTGAAGTCCACTTTTTTTTAGAGCAATGAGAGAGATGGAGGAAGAAAATGAGTGAAGAAAAGAAGAGAGAGAAAGCTTGGAGAGGGAAAAAGAGAGAAAGAGAGGATTAGGGGAGATGATGGGGAGAGGAAGATAGAGGAGAGAGAGACAAGAGGAGGAGAGTGAGGGGAGGGGAAAGCATGTGGGTAAAGAGAGAGGTGGAGATGACGAGAGAGGCAGCAGTGAGGAGAGAAGATCAGGAGATAGAGGGCCACAAAGATAGAGATTTGAGGTTTTTAATGAGCACTTTAATTTGAATTCAAATTTCAAATCAAATATTTCAAATTTTATTATAAAATAGGTCATAGTCTTACACATTGGATTCAAAATAATCCAATGGCTAAAATTAGGCCAACTCACTATTTCATCATAGTATAATACAACGGTTGCATCATATCACTTCTCTAAGGAAAAGTATACAATGAGACCATTTATCTTTGGTACAAGGTGGATACAATTAATCTTGACCATTGGATGTGAAATTAGATGGTTGCATTTATTTTATTGATCAAGCTCAAACTTCAAAAGAAATTTTTTGGGACTTTGTGACACACTTAAGCTATTAGATTTCATATCGGATGGTATTAAGTAATTGTGACCACCTAGTATGAAAGGTAAATTGTCTCATTGTATAAAATCGCTTAAAATAATATCATAAGTGATACTCATTTTAGGATAATATTAAATGTACACCTTCTAAATAAAATGAACAATGTAGATTACTGTAACGTTACTTCTACTAATGATATTTCAACCATTTTTCTTTTTTGGTTTGAAAAGAGTACATCTATTTGATTAATAACTCAAAAATGTTATACATATACAAAGCAAACTCAAAAGAAGAAAAAATAAAAATGATTTGATATGATATGTCAACCTTGTGTGAACGTTTTTTTACCTAAGTAGTGAAATCGATCTTTTACCCAAAATGGTGAATGATCCCTTTCTACATTTTTCTTTTTTGGAGAAAAATATGTTTTTTGATGTCCCAAAAAAAAAAAAAAAAGCCACCCCCAAGCTCCTCTCTCTCTCTCTCCCTCTCCCTTTCTCTCTCTCTTGTAGCCCTCACCATCCTTCCCACCCTCTGTGTTGCCAAAAAGATTGGGGAGGAAAGCCACTCTCTTTTGTAACAATAAGACGAGCTTGAAAGTGGTTCACGTAAGCTAAATTTGTGATAGGGAAGATGTGAACATGGCCAAAAATAAACCCTAATCGTGAAGAGGACCTAATCGAGGTTGATTAGGACAACCTTAATCGTAGCATTTGATTGTTTCAAGGAAATTTAAATGTTGATTCTTTACATTCGGATTGATTCGTATGTTGTTTTGCCAATTGGTTCGGACAGTATGGTAATTTTGTGCTTTTGGATTATTATCAAGGAAAAGTATACAATAAGACTATTTATATTTGCACATATAGGTCACAATTAATTCCGACTATTGGATTGAGATTTTTTCAGCTAACCAAGCTCAAAGTTGAAATGAAAATTTTTAAACTGTGTGACATATGAAATTGTTAGATTTCACATTTGACAACTATAGAGGATTGTGACTACTTTGTACCCAAGGTAAATGATCTTATACTACACATATCCTAAAATTAATCCTAGTATTAGTTCTGTAAGATCAGGGTTCAGAGCTTGTGTGAATTTCTAATTGATGCTTTAAACATCATAAGTTTACTTTAGTTCCAATCAATGGCTTTAGAAAAGATTTTACAGTCAGTTTTTTCGCATGCTTATATTTTAAAGCTTCTGAAAGAAAGAATAGTTTCAGTAATCATTCATATTCTCTAGTTGACTTCACAAGCTTTTACCTACCCTATTAACTTTCCAAACTGAGAAGATATAATCAAGTGGGAATATGGAATATCAAGGTTCAGCCAAATATTATAACAATGAATCACTAAGTAGATTATCCTGTAATTAATTTGAGTTAGTGGACCATCAAGTATCATAGCATTTGTTTCGCATGGATTAGATTTTTTTTTCTATGGATTAGATATTCATCATTCAAAATGGAATAGAAAATTCTATCACAGTATTTTGCATTTACGGTCAATGAAATCTTATAAAAGCTATATACAAGACATGTCACATCTATAGACATGCTAGGCTTGGTGATGTTCTCAATTCCTCAACTAATTTGAACATGCTTGATTCACACCATCATCAATGAAAAATATGTAAGTTATTCTAATAAACATGTTCTTTTGGGCTCTTTGATTTTTTCTAAAAGGTTTTCTTTATTTAGGTTTTTCCTTTGTAAGGTTATTCTCTCTGTAAGAGTTTTCTTTTCTTTTTTGGAGACTCTATCTCTGTTGGAAAAAATGTTCCCTCTTTCTATCTCTAACATACTTTTCTCTTTCTTCTTCTTCCCCTCACTCTAAGAAGGAAGGTAACTTTTTTTCTCTTCTTCTCTCTAACCCTCTATATTTTTTTTAATACACCAAGAGAGATACACCAAAGGAAAATTCCCTTACTAAAATGTTGGGGAGATACAACATTAATGCTATGTGAGGCTTTCTCTTTTTATATGAGATGAGATTTTGTTTTCCCAAAATTTTTTCTGTAACGCTTTATATGGGAATAGATCCATATCATCTCTCTCTAAAGAGATAAAAGATAATATTTCATAACAATACAACTCATATGAATGGTTATCCACTAATAATAATGCAATGGGTTGTGATCATCAAATACCTCCATTTGTTGACATATTATCACTGGTGTGGACACCTTAGTGAGAAAAATGTGTTCTTAGTAAGTGAAAAAGATTGGTTTAGAGAGAGGAAGTCGGTTCACATCAAGAAGCTCCATTGTTGATTCGAATTGAAAAAGGCAGACAATTTAGAAAGGGGAGAAGCTATGAAGAATTATTCTCTGGTATAGAGAGAGGGATTTTAGAATCTAAGTTTGGAAGCAGTTATGGCATGGAGTGAGACAAAAACAGAGTTTGGATTTTGGGATTGCAAAGAGTTGTGGTTTATAGGGAGCTTGGTTCTTGGATCTCAATAAAACTAAGTGTAATAGTAGAAAAATTGCCACTCATAGGAAACCTGCAAAGCACATTACTAGATTTGTTCAATAAACGAAGGATATAAATTTCCATCAGCAAACCTCATCTGCAATTCTAGAACAGCAGAGCTTATTACTAAGAAGGTAAACTTTTTTTAAGAATTATATCTCACGACATAGTTCTTGGATATATCAAAAACTTTTATGGAGATTCTTCCCTATCTAGTAGCATTTAAATAATGTCTTTTGATTTCACTTGTTTATGCCTGTGCTTTATAAAGAACTTCGGCACAAAATAAAAAACGGTCCCTCCAACGCATAAATTGTTGGGAGAGAAAGAGATTTCGGTTCAAATTCTATATATGAATATGACTAGATGGGATTGTCTATAATAGAAAAGAGATGCAGGTAAATAAAAGTGAAGACTTTATCATGATTTTTATTCATCTACTCGATATTTCAAAGAAAAAAAAGGTTGGTTGAACTTGACAATTCAAATTCATTCATTGAACCGGTAAGTGATTGAATAGAATTCAATTAGATAGTTATAGAAAGTAGTGTCTTGTTGGTTCTTTTCATTGCAGAGAGAGCGGACTAGGGTGAGCAAAGCATTTTAGGGCTTGAGGTCCTCTTTGTTTAGTCGGACTATAACCCACTCTCCAAACTAGCCCATAGTGTCTTTTAAGGTCCGCCTTTAACGCTGTTGGGTGGTTTTGGATTTTTCAAAAATATTTTTCACTAGAGATGGCACATTTCTAGCGTTTGCATCGAAATTTTGGGATTGAAACATAATTGTATTCCTCTTTTAAAGTCAAAAATAAAGAAATCTGTATCCTTGTTTTTACCCTCCGAAATTCATTTCCAGCCAGATGTCCTTATTACAGAGAGGTCCACTTTATAAAATACAATTAATTCCACAAAAATACCCCCACAAATTAGAGAGAGAAACTATATAAAATTTTACATTTTAGAGAAAGAAATTATCTTAAAATTTTAGAGAGAAAAACTATTTCTATTTTTAGAGAAGGAACTTATCTTAATTTTTTAGAGAGAAATTATTTCAAAGTTTTTATAGATAAACTATTTCAAATTTTAAGTTTTAAAGAGATTAAAATATATTAAATTATAGAGAAAAATGATATCAAATTTTAGTGAGAGAAGTATCTAAAAACATTTTAGAGAGAGAAGTATCTAAAAACATTTTAGAGAGAGAAAATATCCCAATAATTATAGAGAAGGACACTATATCAAATTTTAAGTTTTCGAAAAGTAAATTATTTCAAAATTTAAGTTTTAGAGAAAAACTTTTTTGAAATTTTAGATTGAAACTATATCAAATTTTAGAGAGAGTGTACCTAAATATTTTTATAGAGAGAACCTATTTCAGAATATTAGAGTGAGAAATTATTTTAAACTTTTAAGTTCTAGAAATTTCAGTTCTAAAAATTTGTAGAGAGAAACTATCTCAAAAATTTTAGAGAGAGAAGCTATCTTAAATTTTAAGTTTTAAAAAGAAAAACTATCTCAATTTAAGTTTTAGAGAGAGAGAAAGTACTTGAAATTTTTTTAAGAGAGAAACTATCACAAAATTTTTAGATAGAGAAACTATCTCATTTTTAAAGTATTAGAGAGAAAAATATCTCAAAATATTTAGGAGTGTAAAACTACCTCAAACTTTGAAAGAGAGAAACTATATAAAATTTTAAGTTTTATAGAGATGAAGGACCTGGAAATTTTTAAGGAAAGAATTATTTCAAAAGTTTTTGAGAGAGAAATGATCTCAAATTTTAAGTTTTAAAGAGACAAACTATCTCAAAAATTTTAGAGAGAGAAATTATATTAATTTTTAAATTTTATTTGAAAATATTTAGAGAGAGAAACTATCGCAACATTTTTTAAAGATAGAAACTATCTCACATTTATCTTAGAGAGAAAAACTGCCTCACATATTTTAGAGAGAAACTATGTCAAAATATTTAGATAGAGAATTTATCTCAAATTTTAAGTTTTGGAGAGAGAAAGTACTAAAAAATTTGTAGAGAGAGAAACCATCTCAAATTTTAAATAGAGAAATTATCTTAAATTTTATGTTTTAGAGAGACAACGTATCTTAAATTTTTGAGAGAGAAACTATATCAAATTTTAAGTTTTAGAGAGAGCAAGTACCTGAAAATTTTTAGAGAGAGAAAATATCTCAAAATTTTAGAGAAAACTATGTCAAAATGTTTAAAGATAGAAACTATGTGAAATTTTAAGTTTTAGAGAGAAAAAGTATTTGAAAAATTTTGGAGAGAGAAACTATCTCTAAATTTTACATAGATAAACTATATCAAATTTTAAGTTTTATAGAAAGAATCATAAAATTTTAAAAAGAGAAAGACAGAGAGAAAAACTATATCAAATTTTAGATAGAGAAACTACGAAAAAATTTTTAAAGAAAAAAACTATTTCAAAATTTTATTCTCTCTCTTCCTATATCAATACTCACTTCAACTACACTTAACCAATGCTTGTAATGGTCTTGGAGGTTTTCAAGGTAAATTGGACACGGTGACATTGATAATCTTCATTATCGAAATCGAGGATTCTAGAGATCTCGAACTGCTGAATCCCTTGTTTGATAACTTGTCTAGATTTTTGGAAATCGCGGTGTCTCCTGTTTGGTTGAACTTGGGATTCTGAGTACTTTTGGTCCCGGAATTTGTTTACTTTTGACTGTTTATTGAACAAATTCAGGTTGATATATAGAAGCAAATTAGGTCTCCTGATTATGATGACAATCCATTCTTCTTTTTATTTGGTTGTGCTTTTGGATCATGAAAAATCCAAAAATACCCCAAGCAATTTCCCCAACGGTTGTTATATGAAGATGGGGTGAATAGATCAACGGTCAAGTAGGACTGTTAAGCACAGCTGCCGGTTAATATGGAATCTAACCCTATAAAATTCAAATCCAGGTGAAATACTGATGGATGTACAATAGAGGCATCATAAGCTTATGATCTAACGGATTGTGACATGTTAGACCCATCATTAGGAGTCATCGATGGTCGCAACTCTAGGCCCGATAGCTGGTGAATTCCAAAACTCATTGAAACAGACTCAGATGTATCTAGGAATTTAGGCAATAGGAGTGACACTCGCAATGCTTCATATTAAGTAAGAGGTAGCCTGGAAGAAAACGAGGTCTTCTAGGTCAACACACCTTCAATGCCATTTGCGCGCTACACCTCTAACACCCCTATCGAGCACTTTTGATGGGCTTACGTGCCAACCTTCGCTTAGGAGTCAACTCCGATTGGGACTCACTCCAAGATCATGTTTCATCAAGTTTGGCAATGAGAATATGGCTAATCATTTTCACCATCGTTCAGACATACCCCAGAAAGGCCGGATATCCCATTATTTAGGAATCATATAAAATGGTCATAGAATAAGATAAACCTTGTGACCCTTCATTTGAAGGCAATGTAAACCTATCTTCTGAATTTCATAATGTTTGATTGTTATTTGATACCATTTTGAAATGAGCATGCCTTAATGGCTTAACTGCCGGTCCAAGATTTCACTGTCTCAGATGGATATGAGATTTTGTAAGAAGTTAAGATAAGGTATTATGAGCCTTTTTGCAAAATTTCATAAAAATTGAACATCGTTGAACCCGCATTTAGGGACCACTAGCATTCAGAATGCTAGACCATCAAACACATGAAAAACTATCAGAGAACCTCAAAATGGGTTTTTCTGGGTTTTCAATCAAAGGTATTATAAGCATGTTGTCCACATTTCGTAGAACTTGGGTGTTATTTGACCTTCTTTCGATTGCACCAATTGCCAAGGGCAATAATGCCCAATTGTATAAAATACTGACCAAGCCTGATGACCCTATTAAGCCAAGAAATACTATTTATCTGCCTAATTGACAGTCTAGCTTTGAATTAAGATTTCTCTTTGATCTTAAGGAGTTTCTTCATGAAAATTGGTGGGTAAGTTCCTCACAAAATTCTCTACAATTCATGACACAGGATTGCTATTATAAAATTTCATTAAGAAAGTGATTCAAGCTGTAAAAATCATAGTTGTAATAGACTGGAGTTTACTGTCCGCCTGAACTTCAAACTAAGTTTTCTTCTAATTCCTGAGGAGTTTTCTCATGAAATTGATGGTTACATTTCTCATGAGATGCTCTACAATCACAGCAAATGATGCTCCATAAGCCCTTGCTATGAAAGCAATCGAAGAAATGAATCCATGGATTGTTGCAGCCTAACGAAGTTGCAATAATGTAGTTTCAACAATTCATATGTCAATTATCCTTGATGGTTTTGGATCAGGATTGGGACCATTTGGTTGATATTTTAGTGTTTTCACAAGCCTACAAAATACTATAGCAGAAGACCTCCTTTTGTTTGTGAAAATTTTGATGAGAAGAGTATTCATGTCCTATCTGCATGACTGAATCGAGGTGGCCATTACCCGAGATCTTCTCAAGGATGTTTCTTGTACTTGAGGTTTGGATATTCTAACCCATTTACTATTAATAATTTCACATTTGTTTGAGAGAGGCGCGTATAATTGACATTATTTTGGATAAATATCATGTGTAAATCACATTAATCTCTAGAAATGCACTATAAAAGCAATTTTGATTTCAGTGGCAAAGGGAGAGACACCTTCTAAAGCAGAGTCCTACACCAAGCATCATCTGTGACTCAATGGAGCATATTACTGCCTTTGCATCTATACCCAAGATAATGAAGTCTAATCGGAGGTCACACCTATGAGGCATTTGAGGAGATTAAGAACAACAAGGCATATTCCTGCCTTTTCATCGATACACAAGATAATGAAGTCTAATCGATTCTAGGATACATTTTTTTATTTTTTTTTCATGAATATATCTCCATATATTCTTCAAATCAAGGGCTTTTAAACGTCTATAAAATGAGATCGATGCAAATGAAACATAATACCTGAAGGTTTTTAGAACTCCTTGTACCCAGCTTCATAGTAATGAAAAAGCCTTGGTTCATATGTCATCATGGGTGAATTTGTTATCCCTTGGTGCTCGTTTTCTGGTGTTTGGGTGTATTTTTTTATTCAAACATTCCACATAGCATCAAACCAGTCCGATCAATTATGTATCCAGGGAATTGACTATATTGTTGTCATCATATCCCCACAACATGGGATCGAAACCCAGGGATGGACATCAGGACCCTATATTACACAACAAATCCTTAAGAGGTAGAGAATAGAAAGGGATCAGGAAAATGTTGGCTCACAAATTGTAGAAGCATATGGTTTACCAGTCACATAGATGGTATTATATACATTGGAATTGCTAGAACCCACCGAAGACCATCAAAACCATCTCAAAAAGGATCAAATCTTTAGAATCCTCAAATATGTGAAATGCGAACTCTATGGAGAAAACAATGAGTTTGGCAGATCCTTATGGCAATTAATTGTCACACAGATGATAGATAAGAAAGATAAGTTCCCTAGAAAACCATGAGTTTGGGAGATCATTATGGCACTAAATTGTCACACAGACGATAGATAAGAAAGACAAGTCTAAATTGACCGGATGGATTGACAAGGCCATCAAAACTGGCCAAAGTTTAATCTAAGACACCCCTACGGTGACCTCCCCTAAACACAGTATTCTAATATCAGATACCTGAGATGTATGGTTCTGATTTAGGAGCAACTAACAAGACATGATTCATGTAGCCAGTGGCCTCAAAAAAGGAAGAATTACAAAGAGACCACTAGGAAAATGTGTCATATTGACATAAACTTGGAGGGAACATGGACCGGGCACTATAAAGGACTTATTCAACATTTCCCGATGATGGGATACCATCGGTTATGGTTTTTGGAGGCATTACTCCACATTCGGTGCTCTTTCCATCCATATGTATATCCTTTGGGTTTATTTTTAGGAAAAAGTTTATATAAGATTGCAATCTTAAAATCTAGAATTAAGGTGCGCCTCAATAATCCATCATAGAATGTCGTTTTGATGTTGGAAAACCCTCTAATACAAGGGTTTGTCCAAGACACACTCAGCAAAAAAATTCTTCTTCGATAACTCAAATACAAGCGCATAAGTGGAAATTATAGCAATATGTAAGTGGGGAAACCCCTCGATTACACAAATTAAACAATTCCAAGCAACAAGGAAACGAACTTCAAATGGTCCTCGACTCACATCCCTCTCACAACATACGGAAAGAGCAAAAAGCAACTCACAAATACATCCACAACTCAATACATTTCTCTTTCTTTACAACTCTTACATAGAACTAAAACTAATGATATTCAAGAGCTCAATCCTTACAAGATAGACAGCACGAAACAAGTGCACAAATAATGGGGTAGGAAGCTAAAATTGAAGTTCTCCAAGTGTCGGGATTGTTGGGATATAGATATCTTGAGTTCGTATTGATATAAATCACTATGGATGTATATGTATATATCTGTATATGTATATATCTCTTGATAAGGTTAGGTATCTAGAAGATAGAGACTAAGTTACTTGGTCATCAAGTTATCATACCATATTTATCTCCTCTAATCGTATGATTGTCCTTTATATAAAGAGGAACTTATTGATGTAAACTTTAATCCACTATAATGAAGATATAGCCGTTTGGGGCTTGGGATCCGTGAACGTAAGGCTTCGGCCTGAACCACGTAAATGTTGTGTTCTCTCTCCATTACCTTGCTTCTCCAAAGATCGAACTTTCTCTCTCAAGACTTCTCCCAAATAACGCATGCTTGTAATAAATCTTCTGACGCAATCAACTCAGTTCCTCTGGCACGATTAAAAAAAAGACAATAAGCATCATAAACGGCACTAGATTTCCCAATACCACTTCTGTTGAAACCATTGACTTTCACAAAACCAGAGACCCTAATTGTGGCTTTCGAAGGCAAATTCTCAGGGTCGAGACAATATCAAGTCTGATGGAAGTTTCCTGGGCTAGAATGTAGAGATGAAAACTCTCCATGGTGGACCAGAGGGCTCCGGTAGAGGAGCAAATCATATTTTTCTTCTTTGTTGTGAAATTTCCCGACTTCAGATCGGAGGTTAGCAATGTAAACATTAATCCAATATAATGAAGATGTAGCCGGTTGGGGCTTTGGATCCGTGGACGTAAGGCTTCGGCCTGAACCACGTAAATGTTGTGTTCTCTCTCCATTCTATGCTCCCACAAATTCTAACATGGTATCAGAGCGATAGACTTCTCAGCTCAGATGGTATCGGAAAATTTCAAGACCATCTGCAACAACCGATCCTTGTTGATGTGTTACTAGCTTGACCTTTATTCTCCCATGATGTCGGAGGATCGAGTTGGTAAAAAGAGGGAGAGAGACGTGATGGTGATTCCTGGGTTTCCTGTGAATGATGGCGATGAATGTTATCCAGGGTTCCTTGTCTCAAATTTCAACTGCAACCCAAATCATTGGCATGGATCAATTTGCTATGATGGAAGAATTGGCTTTTCTTATTAAAGATAACTTACCTTGTAAGCATCTCATTCTTTCAATGGAAGATATCATAGTCAAATTCCTTCAACGAAATACATGCTTCGAGGTGTCTTGGAGCTCGTACCAATGAATCCTTACCACCGCATGCTTTTACATCGTCTTGTAGAGATTTTCGAGTTAGCACATGAATCTGTTGATGAAGGAGATGATTGCCATTTAAATCTGGATTTAAATGGTATTTTTTTTAAGATGTAGGCTTTTTTTTAGAAGCCCAATTTCATTGGCATTTTCATTTTCTTTTTCTTTTTTTTTGATATGGCTGTACTCAAAAGAAAAAAAAAATTGTATTTGGCAAGTTGGGTATTTCTTCGCATCCACACCCAACTTGAGGGGGAGAGTATAGGAGATATGGAGATGAGATGAGTAGAGATGAAGTCAACATCTCTAATGTAACCGCTATGTGGACAATAAAATCCAGATTCTGGATCAGTCCAATTACTATGCAAAGGGAAGTTATGGTTGATGATCAGAGTTCCGTCTCCAGATGAGGAGATGAAGATGATCGAATTTCACAGTCTTGGTTGTTGATCAAGAGTTCCATCTCCAGATGAGGAGATGAAGATGATCGAATTTTTCGATCCTAGTTGATGATGACCAAGTTTTCGTTCCTTGATCTTGTTTGATGATGGAGTTTTACATTGTTCCATCTTGTGTGATGATCGTCGAGTTTTTTGTTACTCGATCTCGGATGTTCCGAAGAGAGAGAAAGAAAAATAATTTTTTTTTAGAGAGAGAAAGCCTCTAGAAAGAAAAGAAGGCTCTGAAGAGAGAGATCTTCAGAGAAGGCTATGAAGAGAGAGATCTTCAGAGAAAAAAGTAGAGAACTAAAAAAAGATTGTTTCTTGGAAGACCTTAAAGAGAGAAAGTCTTTAAAAGGACGTAAAGAGCCCAATAAAAGTTGTTTTTTGGAAGATCATAGTAACATGTGATTTTTTTAGTAAGTTAATATTATACAAACTCGAGCTGCTTTATGTCAAAGCATCTTGAGTTTGAGGGGGAGTATTGGGATATAGATATCTTGGGTTCATATTGATATACATCACTTTATATATATATATATCTTGATAAGGTTAGGTATCTAGAAGATAGAGACTAAGTTACTTGGTCATCAAGTTATCATACCGTAATTATCTCCTCTAATCATGTGATTATCCTCTATATAAAGAGGAACTTATTGATGTAAACATTAATCCAATATAATGAAGATGTAGCCGGTTGGGGCTTTGGATCTGTGGACGTAAGGCTTCGACCTGAACTACGTAAATGTTGTGTTCTCTCTCCATTCGTAGATGTTGTGTTCTCTCTCCATTCTATGCTCCCACAAATTCTAACAGGGATGACCCTGATAGATTTAGATACATCCCTCGAGATAGTTCCTCCCAGTAGTTTAGGATTTCTAAGGCGTAGATTTAAGGAAAAATATCTCCTTATCCCCTATTTTTGACTTCTATATCTCATGAGACCCAATGATTGAAAAGATTACCTGTAAGCAAAAGGTGTCCAGCTTTTCTAACTTACAACCCCCTGGATCCCTTTGACCATGAATTTTTTACCCAAACAAACACTAAAATGATACCCTCTTCGATTTTTTTCTTTTTTTGTTAACGTTCTCTTTTTCAAATCACGATCTCTCTCAAAACTCCATCTCTCTCTAAAACTCAAAGTTGTAGAGAAGTTCCCCTCTTTACATCGTCTCTCTCCTCTCTCTTTCTAAAATTATCTCTGTAGAAACAAAAAACAATCCACGAAAATAAGAAAGAAGAAATAAACACAAAAGAAAAACAATCTACCATAACGCAAAGATATACGTGGTTTGACAATGTGCCTATATCCATGGGAGATGAGAGTTTCTTTGCTTGCAATAGAGAATAGGGTTACAATAGCTCTCTTCCTCATGCCTCTCTATTCTCTCTGATTACAAAAGAGATCTACGTCCTTAACCCTAAAAAACCCCCCACCGCAACAATATATATAGTCCCAGATAGATGGTACAAATTATCGAAATACCCCATATACAGATATATATCGAATCCTAGATATATCGAATCCCATGTATGGACATTCGAAATTTTTCTCGGGGGATGCTGCTCTTGAACCCCCGTAGGGGTTGAGTCAACCGAGTCCACCTGACCGAACATTCCTTCGACTCTCAAGCCTTCAAGCTTTTAACGGCCCTCTGGAGTTGTCCTTTTAACTCCACCTTAGCAGATCTATTTCCTTAAAATTCATGACATCAATCCTCAACAATCTTCACCTTAACTTGAATTATGTCGAGCCACCCTGAAGATGTCTTCATCCCCGTACCTCCACAAAGGTATGTGACTGCACCCTCACCTGCCATGGGGTGCTTCCCTCACTATCAACAATAGCAAAGCTCGAACTTCTTTTTAGTGATCGACTTTATAAGTATATATGCAGGGTTGTCATTCGTATGAATTTTCTTCAAGTGAATGATTCCTTCTAACACAAGCACCCTGATCTTGTGATATCTTACATCAATGTGTTTTGTCCTTGTATGAAATATTTAATTCTTTGCAAGATTTATGGCACTTTGATTATCACAGTGCAGCACGATACCTTCTTGCTCCACCCCCAACTCACGAGCCAAACCAGTCAACTAGATCACCTCCTTTGCAGCCTCAACTGCTGCCATGTACTCTACCTTTATCGTAAACAAGGCAATCGTGGGTTGAAGCATTGCATTGCATTTCATGAAATAAGTCTACCTGCTAGTGTGAATACATACCCTGAAGTAGACATCCGCTTATCTAAATTACCAGTATAGTCGAAATCAACATATCCCAACAGTTCTGTAAAGCTTCTCTTCTTGCTGAACATAATTTCAACATCTGACGTCCCTCTCAGATATATAAAAATCCACTTGATTGCATTCCAATACTCTCTGTCAGGATTACTCATATATCGACTACCAACATTGACAGCATGAGATAAATCTGTCCTGCTGCAAACCATAGCATACATGAGGCTTTCGATTGTGCTAGCATAGGGCACCAGAGATATCTGCTCTATCTCCCCATCCGTAGTGGGACACTGCTGTCCAGATAACTTGAAATGACTCGCCAATGGAGTGCTAAATGACTTGGCCTTTTCCATGTTGAAATGCTCCAGCACATTTTCAACATACCTTTCTGAGTAACCTAGAGTTTACCTACACTTCTATCTCTATGAATCTCTATACCAAGGATCCTATTAGCAGCCCCTAGATCCTTCTTATCAAACTTAGAACTAAACATAGACTTGAAAGAGGTTATGTCATATGCATTCTTGACAGTGATGAGCATGGTATCAACATAAAGGATCAAGAGAATAAGGGAATTATCATCAAGAACTTTAAAATAAATACAAAAATTATACTCACTCCTTGAATAGCCAATCCGCACCATGAAAGAGTCGAATCGCTTGTACCACTGCCTAAGAGATTGCTTGAGACCATAAAGCGATCTATTGAGCAAGCAAACTTGATCTTCCTTCCCATGCACCTTGAAGCTTTCAGGTTGCTCCATAAAGATTTGTTCCTCCAGATCACCATGAAGAAACGTTGTCTTCACATCAAGCTGTTGTAGCTCCAAATCAAACATGGCTACTAAAGTAAGTAATAACCTTATTGAAGTGTGCTTGATAACCGAAGAGAATATTTCATTGTAGTCCACTCTGTCTTTCTGAGTGTAGCCCTTTGCTACGAGCCTAGCCTTGAATCTCTCACATTCTTTTTTTGTTGCTGCCTCTTTCTTCCAAAAGATCCACTTGTACTCAATCACTTTCCCTCCCTTGTGTCTCTTGACAAGCTCCAAAGTCTTGTTTTTTTTCAGAGACTTCATCTCCTCCATCATGGTTGTCATCTATTTATCATTCTGTGCATCACTTAGAGTCAATTTCCCCAGTACCAACTATTAGAGTAAAAGGTATCATGTCCTCAAAGCCGTATCTCACAGGGGCTTTGTGAATACGTTTTTTCTTGCCTTTTGCCAGATTGTATGGTTCACCATGTGGTTGCTGCGGTTCTGGTATGCAGCTAGATGATTTTTTTTTTCTCGTATTTCAAATTCTTCTAGCTCCATTTAGACTGTCGATCTTTTTCCATCACTTTCATCTACTTGCACTCTGCCATCTTGCATGTTGATTGACTTCACCATGTGAGATTCATCAAACACAATATCCCTACTAAGCAGAAGTAGGATCCCAAAGCTTGAATCTCTTCACTCCCTTCTCAAAATCGAGAAAGATGCACTCCTTAGACTTAGAGTCTAATTTGGAATGTTGCCCACTCTGCATATGAACATAGGCTAGACATCCGAAGATCCTCAGCATAGAGTAATCTATCGACTTTTCTATCCACACCTCCTCTAGAATTTTACAATTAATAGCTGTAGATGGTGACCTGTTAATGGTGAAACAAGTCATGTTAACTGCTTCTGCCCATAAACGTTTCTTCAAATCTGCATTCAATCTTATGAGAGCTCTTTCTAGAAGAGTCATGTTCATTCTCTTAGCTACACCATTTTGCTTAGGAGTTTCTAGTGTGGTAAAGTGACGTACAATCCCCTCTTCCTTACAAAATTCTTGAAATTCTCTAGACTTGTACTCCCTTCCATTATCTAATATCAAGCATTTTAGTTTTTTTCTAGTCTTCCTTTTTACCTCTGCTTTCCATTATTTAAACTTTGTGAATGCTTTACTTTTATGTTTCATGAAGTAGACCCAAACCTTTCTTAAGTAATTATCAATGAAGGTAATGAAGTATTTTACCCCACCCTTGGATTTGATTGGTGAAGGCCCCCATACATCAGTGTGTATATAGTCTATTATATCCTTGCTCGTGTGAACTGCAGTTTTGAATCTAATCTTGCACTGTTTACTGAAAACATAGTGCTTACAGAAATCCAGTTTACAGGCTCTGACACTCTTCAACAATTTCCTTTTATGAAGTTTCATCATATCTCGTTCACTCATATGCCATAAACGCATATGCCACAATTTTGTGTCATCTATGCTAGACTCTACATCTATGGTTACAAAAACTCCACCTGTAACAGTATTCCTTAGCAACCTGTATAGGTTCCCAGCCATTTGACCTTTCATGACAACCATAGATCCCTTACTAACCTTGAAGACTCCACCTGTTACTGTATACTTGCAACCATTCATGTAAAGGGCCCCCAAGGATAATAAGTTTTTCTTTAATTGTGGGACATGCCTCACATTTGATAAAATTCATACTATCCCATCAAACATCTTGATTTTGATAGTTCATATTCCAATGGTCTTTCATACCACATCATTCCCCATTAGAACAGACCCACCACTATATGATTTGTACATTTCGATCCAATTTCTATTTAGGCACATATGAAAAGAACATCCAGAATCTAAAATCCAAGAATCAATAAATTGATTCTTATCTGAAGATATAGAGAGAATATCTCTTTGTGTTTTTCAAAGAAACCTTCTCCTTGAGATTTAATACTACTAGTCTTCTTCCTTGTCTCGTTTGACATAAGAGTAGAAATGATTTCGTCCGTCTCAAGAGTCTCCTTCCCGTACAGTAGAGTTGTAACCAGGTGATCGTATGATCCTGGAAGCGAAGCCAATAGAAGTAGGGCCTTGTCTTCATCCTTGATTTCAACCTCAAGGCTTGCTATATGGCTTATGATCTGGTTGAACTCGTTGAGATGTTCAAATAGATCTGTGCCTTCTTCCATCTGAAGAGAATACAACTGCTTCATCAAGAATAACTTGTTCGTTAGAGATTTCATCATGTAGATACTCTCGAGTTTTGTCCAAACCTCCAGAGCAGTTTCGAGGTCCACCACATAGCGCAAGGCGTCATCTGATAAATTCAGATTAATCGAGCTTACTGCTTTTTCCTCTATCTCTTACCACTCTTTATCGTCTATCTTTGTTGGTTTCTTCGATTTCTCTAGCAAAGCCTTAGCCAGACCTTGTTGTATCAAAAGATCATTCATCTTTCATCGCCAAACAGTAAAATTGTTCGTTCCATTGATCCTCTCAATGTCATACTTGACGCTTGAGCCCTTTCCTGTCACCGTGGTAGTAAACCCCAGAATGCGGACTAACCTGGTAGGCTTTGATACCAATTTATAGAAACGAAAAACAATCCACGAAAGTAAGAAAGAAGAAACAAACACAAAAGAAAGAGACAATTAACCACAACGCAAAGATATATGTGGTTCGGTAACGTGCCTACGTCCACGGGAGATGAGAGCTTCTTTACTAATAATGGAGAATAGGGTTACAATAGCTCTCTTCCTCATGCCTCTCTGTTCATTATGATTACAAAAGAGATCTGCGTTTTTCCCTTAACCCTAAAAAAACCTCCAACGTAGCAATATATATATATATATATATATATAGTCCTCGATAGATGGTACAAATTATCGAAATACGCCATGTACAAATATATATCAAATCTCAGATATATCGAATCCCATGTACGGACCCTCACAGGGGCCGAGTCAACCGAGTCTACTTGGCCAGACACTCATCTGGGCCTCAAGCCCTTTGGGCCTTCTACCCTTCGGGCTATTAACGACCCTCCAGAGTCATCCTTTTGAATCCACCTTGGCAAATCTATTTCCTCAGAATACAAGACATCCATCCTCAATGATCTCCCCTCTCTATATTGACTCTCCTTGTGAAGACTTATCAAAGTATGAGACTTTGCATAACTTTCTTTGAAGAGAGGGAAATTTTTAGAGAGAGAGGAGAGAGATGATATAGAGGGGAACTTTTCTGTAGTTTTGAGTTTTAGAGAGATAGAGTTGAGAGAGAGAGACGGTGATTTGAGAGAGAAAAACGTTAACGAAAAAGAAAAAAATTTGGAGAGAGTGTCAGTTTAGTGTTTGTTTGGATAAAAAATTCATGGTCAAAGGGGTCCAGGGGGTTGTAAGATAGAAAAGATGGATACCTTTTTCTTACAAGTAATATTTTCAATCATTGGGTCTCATGAGATATAGAAGCAAAAAATAGGAGATAAAGATATATTTTTCCTCGATTTAATCATGGGAAGCATGATTCATATCTCAATAATAATACCACAATAATGAATATTGGTACTCTATAGATACTCAAAATGGACGGCCTTAAAGTGAACCACATGTGGAAAAAGTGGTGGGCAAAAATGAGTGAGTGTTCTAGGCACACATTCATGAAAACATGGACATAGCCTTTTCAAAACATGGACAAAACAATGGCTCCAAGGAAACATTATTTTGAGGCAATACAGTAGCCTCAAGATGGGTATTCAAGTCAACAAAGGTTGTGTGTAGGCCCTCTCTCAATGCATTATCCTCTTCACTCACTATGACCAAAAGGCTCTAAGGGAACAAGCATGGGGTGGTGCATGCCACTCTTTGGGTATCTCACTTTCACAAAATGCTCTAATGTTATGTGTGAGATTAGGATTTAAGAGTTTATATGTCGTTCCCATTGTGGGTTTATATTAGATTAAACAACCTATAATTAAACCATTTAAAGGTTGATAAAGGCTTTGATCTTAGCCTTATGCCACCACTCTCCATGGTTATTATAGTATGGGTGTGATTCAATCACCTTTACTATCATAATTCCCCCGTGCTCAATTTGCATAAAAAAAAACCCAAATTTTTTTATGCACTTTAAATCACCATTCATTTTGTAAAAACATGATTATGATCATTCACGAAAAAATATTTCTAAATGAGGTGTGCCCCTCTCTAATCTCTCTCTCTCTTCTTTCCAAATTTGAATTCTCATAAAGCAAACACATCACTCTCATGAGGACCATTTCATATATATGGTGTCATAATGTTGCGGCTAAAGTGTGAGGGTACAACTTAGTAAGAGAAAAACATAAAAAGAGAGATTGTAGAGAGAGAAAATGGGTGGGAGCCAAGCTCTACCAAAAGCTATAAGCAAACTGCTTTATTTTTAAAAGAAATTTATATAATCTCATTCAAAATGGCGCACCCTAATCCTTTCATGTATAATGTTTCACATTTCCAATACATATTAAAAGCTAACCTATTCCCACTGCACAATCCACCAAATTTCTAAGCATAGTCCAACTCCCAAATGTTAGAAACTCCTTATGTTGACTATGTCTTTACTCGCTTCAAGACTTTGAAAATCCACTATTACACCATTCGAGGCTCATGGAAACTAGCAGTCCATGCTGGATTTGTGGGTCCCATATTGGGCCTTACATCATCCACCTTGGATCGAGAGAACTCGCCCCTAAGTTTGTATTCGAAACACCATAATACTTGGTAAGAACAACCGTCTCTGTAGGGAAATTCCATAATATTAGTAGTCTTAAATTCATTTGAGAATACTAACCCATGAACATTGAAATGGGCTAAGACGAGTTTGGCAATACAAGCACAAACTTTATCAATTCAAACTTGATAAGTTTCCATCGGGATCTTCCACTTAAGATGAAATAATAGTTGATCCTGCCTTCTAGCATTGAGAGCATTATCATAGACTTTTTGGTGTACATTATTTTGAACAAATTTGTCAATAAGAACAACCAATGAAAATGGCAACAGCTCGTTTGAGCATATCTCCTATGGATAACCAAATTCAACAGAGAGATAGAGAACTAGGGAACAACTAAGTTAAATAACATGTAGTTGGAAAATAAAATCTGAGTCAAAAT
Source organism: Amborella trichopoda (assembly GCF_054954075.1). Classification (NCBI taxonomy): domain Eukaryota; kingdom Viridiplantae; phylum Streptophyta; class Magnoliopsida; order Amborellales; family Amborellaceae; genus Amborella; species Amborella trichopoda. Next base: position 15,025,623 of record NC_142337.1, on the reverse strand, counting down.
ACAATAGATCGCCAATAGCGATGGAGTTTTTCACAATCTCTCCATCAAAATGTCTCTTCACCTACACATTCCCTTCCATCATAAGTATTATTTTTCTCACTAATTCCTTTGGAGACAAAGAAAACAATTTTCTACAGTATTTTGGATTCAAATCCTTCTCATCCGCCCCATTCTTTATCAAGAATGAGATTCATAGAAGTCTTCCCAAAAGTAGGATCTTCTTCTTGATCCTCTTCAATGATTGGAACATTGTTAAAGTCATTATCGACCACTTCTTTCTTAACACCCAAAACTTAATCCAGGTACTTGTCAAAGACTGGCGGTAAGTCCCAGTCTACAATAGGCTACTTTTGAGAATCAATTGATAAGAATAAAGTTTCTACATGGTTGTATCGGATAGAGTTCTATAATAACAGCCCAAATCTTCATCGATTTGGCACCTAGGATGATGACATAGTGCACCAAACTATTGACTATGATCACACCATAAATATGACTCGTGTTTCACTATCTGGGTTAATGACTCATCGCTTGAGTATTCACAGCTGAGCTCATGTTCACTGCGAGCCTCTTGCCGCTCGAGTCGCAAGATTATCTGCTCAACTTACCTACGAAGTGCCTCCAACTCTTCATCTCTTACATTATTCACTCCATAGTTTCGACGACCGCCTCTCCTCTTGTTGCCACCTTGAAAAAGGATGTGCTAATGGAGATAAAGTGATGCGGCAAAAGTGAGGGTACATCAGCTTAGTGAGAGAAACACTTACAAAGCGAGATTGTGGAGAGAGAAAAAATGGGTGGGAACCAAGCTCTATCAAAAGCTATAAGCAAACTACTATAATTTTTAAAATAACTTTACAAAATCTAAGTTCAAAATGGAACACCCTGACCCTTTTTATACATGTAGTTTCACATTTCTAATACATATTAAAAGCTACCTATTCCCATTGCACAATCCACCAAGTTTCTAAGCATACTCCAACTCCCAAATCTAAGTTTCCATGTTTATTATCTCTTTACCCTCTTCAAGACTTTGGAAACTCATTATTACACTATTTTAGGCTCATGAAAACTAGCAGTCCATGCTAGATTTGTGAGTCTAGTAGTGGGCCCTACATCACAAAAGGTATCATACATTCATACACGCGTGTTATTGCATGCATCTCTATTGCATCATACACACACACACCACTACTAAACATAGAAACAACTTTCTCTCCTCAAAATTATTTGTCATAATTTCTAACTAAAGATAATATTTAGAAAATCAATTTTGCACACACAGATGTGCACACACTCACAAATGCCACAAACTAATTATCACTATATACATACCCATAATAAGTGGTCCATCCAAACAAAGTCCCCCGCCCCAGTGGGACCGCCCTCGTCGTCTCTACGTGGGATTGATGTGGAGCCCAGGTAGGGCCTGTGAGTTACACATTGGCCACTTATTTTCCATATTCCACATGTGTTGGGTAACCTAGCGTGGAATTTTGCGCCACTAAATTTAAAGACATTTTTACACCAAATAAAAATTCTTACAATTAACAAAAATTACCATAAACTATTTTTAATTATTTTCCATTAAAATTTCCTAGTTTTGCATTTAAAAAGAATATCAATAGGAAAATTAGGATCCTTCAGGTGGTTAAATTGGATTCTATGGTACTCTACTGGGGTAGCTTCAAAACCTTAGGCCATTCCTCAAGTTAAGTCAACAAAACCCATTGCCATAGTCTTTGACAGGGGCACAGGCTTAGTTCATCAAATTTAACTTAATAGGTGATCTGAATTCTGGATGTAGGGTGGATTATAGGTGCACCCGCAAGGATATGCACTCTTGTAGATGTGGGGGTCCTCTCTCTAGCACATGAGCATAGCTCGGAATAAGTAGATCAATTATTCAAAGGGGTTTCCCACTTATGAGCGTCCTATGCACATGCTATGAGTAGACTTGATGTCAAGGATATAGTCTTCTCTTACAAGGCTCATTCTTGTAGGTTTCTCCATCACATCGAATTCTCTGATCCTATCTCAAATGCATTCACTGATATACACATGAAGCATTTTCGTATTGATTGTAACTAGAAGAGACCTTCAAACATCATGATTTCGTTTCAAGCTCTCCAAACATGCTTAATGACTCAGGATATTCTGATTTTCTAGGTCCCAATTCACAAAGAAACTAGTATGCCCAACGATTTTCTCACTCCCCACTGTGACCTCAAACTACCGAAGAATGGTGGGGTCAAGTGGCATCAAGACCTTGAAAGGCCATAACTCCAACAATATTTATCAATAGAAATTTGCAAATAAGTTTCTCACTCAAATATATTAACGTCAACATAACCTATGGGATGATTATTTGCAAGGTTGAATAGTGGATTGACCCCCCCAAATGCAACTCAAAACATATGTTGTTGAAGGATTATTCTTGGTCAATCAAAATATCAAGTGATTATGGCCACTCTCACATGATGCTTCTATAAGATAAAGATAAATCCCTTCTAAATTCAAATGCTTCTTCAGAGAGCACATATTGATAAGCTATGATCTTCTTTCAATTCAAATTTAAATTTAGTTCAATGACCAACTCCTTTATACATGATCTTTATCATGAGAGAATCTAGGAGATGTGGTTACTCGCAACTTTGTCAATTAAACCTATCAACTTGTTTGGGCATGTCTCACTTTAATTGATGCTACGTCTTAATAATGAATCTTTTGGACTTGAAATTTGGTATATATATATAGAGGAATCCAATGGTCCAAATAAATTTGGGTCAATACTGAGAGAGGTATGCCTCGATGAAGTTTATCCTTATCTATTGCAAATCTAGGTAGCAAATCAATCCATTACAGGCTACGTCACTTCCATCTCCTAAATGCATTGGCTATGGGGATTTGATATCTTATAGGGGAGCTTATAGGAAAATCCCCACATAATGTGATAGAAAAACTCCATATATCAAAGAAGATATGAGGGTCCATCAATTAAGATTTGGGATAGTTTGATGGCCGTTGCTCCTACCGTAATCGCTTTTTTATGAGAGACTCTTAGGACGCCATCCATTCACAGTTGATAAGGCTTTGAGATAGGAATCAAATGCTTCAGGTCTCATGAGAAAACTTATTATAGATTGGGAGGAATTTTAAGTTTAGTATAGAGGTTATCTCGGATATAATATGTGTACCAGATAGATGACAGATACAGGTCTTGACTGCCAGCAGGAATAGAAGAGGGATCACATCATCCCCAAATAACCTCAAAGCTTGGGAAGAGGGTTATTACACCTCAAATATGTTTGTCCTAAATATTTCATATCAATACTCAAATATCTTGAGTGGGTCTGTCGATCAACGCATGTCTTGATGACTACTGGATCAAGAGCTGTATCAAATGAACTCCGATTTGTATGATTCTAGGATTGGAGGCACATAATGGACCAATATTTATATTTGCAATGTTTCACCTCTCTTTTTTTTCTGATTTAATATGGTTTCACAAGAGTCCGACCAACAACTTCTCTTGACAGCGGAGTCTTTCAAGACTTATCATTTTTTATCGAAACTTCTCCAATATTGTGTGGAGAGGGTAATCTCATAGTCTTTTTTGTTTCGTTAAGTGAGTATATCTGTAACAATCTTAAAATTTCAAAAAAAAAAAAAAAAAAAAAAAAAAAAGAGAAAAGATGCTTTTAAATAGGTGATGGTCTGTTTGAGTATGATGGTCCTTGGGGACCATCACTATATTCAAAAAGTTTTACTTGGTTTAACTTTTGCTTGCCTGCTTTTGCTTGCTTGCTTTTGCTTGCTTGCTTTTGCTTGCTGCTTGTAGCTAGCAACATCCTTTAGCGGACGTGGTTTTCGTATATTAAAAGCAGACGCTTAACGCGACACCTCAGGTATGAGGTAGAGCGTAATAAAATATTATAATAATACGTTATAAGAATTTAAATAGGGGAGGTGAGCACTCGCACCCTAGAAAATTTTGAGATCTCTCTCTCTCTGGTCGAAACACAGTGAACTCCTCTCTCGAACAGAATTTTTATTGGAAGCTTCCTCTCAAATATTTGTGAGTAAGTGACATCGTCTTCCTGAAAAATAGTCTGTTTTTAATAAATAGTGATATTTCCGTCTAGGATCTTTATTTTATCAATTTTATGTGTAAGTGACCTCATTGTCTCGAAAAATAATCCATTCTTTTTAAAAATAAAATGAAATAATTATTTCTGCTTATTATCATGAATTTTCGGTGCGATAAATTTTATGCGCACGTGACCTCATTATCTTGAAAAATAATCTTTTTAATAAAAATTGTGATATTTTATCTATGTAAGAAATTTTGAATGTTGTAAATTAGAAAAATAAAATTATTTATTTTTCTTGTCTATTGTTAGAAATAAATGTGATATTTCTGCTTTTAGTAAAATTGTGATATCTCTTTCTACTGTTTTGAATATTTAGACATTGAAAAATTCATGTGCAAATGACTGCCTTATTATTTAAAAATTGACATTTTTGTAATTGATTATAGTATTGTTGTGAAATGTTTATTTGTGGATTGATATCCCGTAAATTGTGATAATTCCGTATTCTTGAATTTTTATAAGAGTTTTTCTATACATATTAAATTGGCAATTATGTTAGAATGCCTTTACAAACTGCTACCTTTCTAAATTTGAGCCCAAAATATTTGATTGGTTATTTTTGAAATGTTATAGAGAGTGACTGTTATTAATGGTTTAAGTGAAATTCATAGTAATGATTTCAGTGATATGTTGAGTACATGATATTGCTTCTTTCGAATGTTTAAAGAGATTTAGAAATAATTTAAGTATGCAAGTGGACTCATCCGGTTCGCCGGTGAGGTATAAGTGGACCTATCTGGGACGCCGGTAGGGATTAAGTGGACTCATCCGGTACGCCGGTGAGGTATAAGTGGACCTGCAGGGATTAAGTGGACCTATCTGGGACGCCGATAGGGATTAAGTGGACCCATCAGGACGCTGATGGGGTATATAGGTGACCTACTTGGGACGCCAGTAGGGTATTTTGTGAAATCCTTTGAATTATATACTGCCGTTAAAAGTGTTATAAGCATTTCAATTACTCGGATTATACTTAATTATGCATTTATTGAATGTGAAATTGTTGATACATTTCTGTTAATAGATCTCATTTTGGAAAATATTGATATCTTTCAATCATGATTATTTTTAAGATTATGATGATCACTTACTGAGTAGCCAAACTCATCAAACTATGGTAAACATTTTTTCAGGATAACGGCGGATTCATTTTGAGTGCTAATCAATATCAACCTTGGAAGATACTGTTGTTGTGCTAGCTTTCTTTATTTACTTTGTAAGACCTCGCCACTGTAAATTTGTCCTATCAATAGATGTATATATGTTTTGTCTGTCACATCTCAGGAATAACAGTACTTTAAATTCTTGGGGTGTGACCATTATGGTATCAGAGCAATAGGTTTAAGATCCTTGGGAAATTTAAAAAAAAAAAAAAAAAAAAAAATGTACTTAAAATCACATTTATTGTGTGTACAGACCAGGATAAAGTCAAGATCCAGAATAGCTGAAGCCAATATGGAAGGAATTCACAAAGCCTTGAAAAATATGGTTGCTCTAATGCAACATCAGATGGAAAACAACAATCCACCCAGGCAGTCAGTTACAGGAAATGGTGGGAGCAATATCGAACAATTTAAGAAATTAAACCCACCTTCTTTTAAGGGTGCTGTAAACCCACTGGAAGCCGAGGGATGGATTATGCAATTGGAAAAAATATTCGAGGTTATGGAATGTCCTGATGATAGGAAGGTGGCCTTGGCAGTTTTTATGTTAGAAGGGGAGGCACAACACTGGTGGCGAATGGAAAAAGGAGTATTGGTCAAAGAAAATAAAACCTTGACTTGGGAAGTATTTCTAGAGGCATTTAATGAAAAGTATTTCCCAGATTTTATTCGAGACCAAAAAGAAATGGAATTTCTAGAATTAATCCAAGGAAATAGGACAGTAGCACAGTACGAGGCCAAGTTTACTGAATTAGCCAAGTTTGCACCACATATGATTAACAATGAGGCAAGAAAGATGAAGAAATTTGAAAGGGGTCTCAGGCCAGCTATTAGAAGCAGAATATCAGTCTTGAAATTAAGAACTTATGCTGAAATAGTGGATCGTGCCCAAATTGTCGAAAAAGATTTTGAAGATTACCAAAAGACGAAAAATCAGAACAGTCATGTTAGACCTACATCATCTAATCGACAACAGTTTGAAAGGCCAAACAAGAAGCCAAGGCCCTCGCCATTTCAAAACCCAATAGAACTATGTAGAAAATGTGGGAAAAATCATGGATCAAGCCCTTGTTATTGGAATACCGGAGCCTGTTTTAAATGTGAAAAATTGGGACACCAGGTTAAACAATGTCCTAGCTTACAGACACAACAGCTTCCAAAGCAGGGAGAGATAGCTCCAAAGCCTCAGATGAAGGGAAGAGTATTTGCGATTACCGAGCAAGACGCTCAGGCCTCAAAATCAGTAATCCAAGGTACTCTTACTATTTTCCAAAAAGTAGCTCATGTTTTGATTGATCCTGGATCTACTCATTCATTTGTGTCACAACACTTTGCAATCCACTTAAAGGTAGAATCAGAACAATTAGAATACATTCTAGAGGTAGCCACACCGATGGGAGATTCAATTAACACCAATATAATGTACAAATCATGTCTAATAAAGATAGAAGAAAAGGAACTGTTGGTTGATTTAATACTCCTGGAAATTCAAGATTTTGATGTAATCTTAGGCATGGATTGGCTTTCTGCATACCATGCAAGTATTGATTGTTATAAGAAAATTGTTACCTTTAGTATTTCGAATCAACCAGTATTTTTCTTCAATGGTGCCAAAGAAGACTCCCCATCATATTTAATCTCTTGTATTCGAGCTAATCGCCTCCTTCGAAAAGGATGTCAAGGCTTTCTTGCCTATATCAAAGAAGATAGGAAGGAAGAAATAAATTTGGATACCACTCCGGTTATCCGAGAATTTCCCGACGTTTTTCCTGAAAAATTGCCAAGATTACCGCCGGACAGGGAAATTGAATTCTCCATTGAATTAGTGCTAGGGGTAGCACCAATTTCTAAGACACCTTACAGAATGGCTCCTGCAGAACTTAAAGAACAATTGGAAGAATTATTAGATAAAGGTTTTATCAGGCCTAGTGTGTCACCTTGGGGTGCTCCAGTACTGTTTGTCAAAAAGAGAGATGGGACTATGAGATTGTGTATTGATTATAGACAATTGAACCAAGTGACAGTGAAAAATAAGTATCCATTACCTAGAATTGATGATTTATTTGATCAATTACAAGGATCACAAGTGTTTTCAAAAATTGATCTTAGATCTGGATACCATCAGCTTAAGATTAAAAGTGAAGATGTACTCCAGACAGCTTTCAGAACAAGGTATGGCCATATGAATTTTTAGTCATGCCTTTTGGATTAACCAATGCACCAGCTACATTTAAGGATTTGATGAATCGGATCTTTAAGCCCTTTTTGGATAAATTTATTATGGTATTCATCGATGATATTTTAATTTATTCCAAGAATCAGAAGGAACATGAGCAGCATGTAAGAATAGTATTGCAAATATTAAGAGAGAAGAAATTGTATGCCAAACTTAGTAAATGTGAATTTTGGCTTGAACAAGTGACATTTTTAGGACATGTCATATCAAAAGAAGGTCTATCAGTTGATCCTTCAAAGGTTGAAGCCGTTGTTAATTGGAAACAAACAAGCAATGTGACTGAAGTTCGAAGCTTTTTGGGATTGGCAGGATATTACAGAAAATTTGTAGAAGGATTTTCTCGAATCGCAACCCCATTGACTCGATTGACACAGAAAAATGTCAAATTTGAGTGGACAAGTGAATGTGAGGAGAGTTTTCAAGAACTAAAAGTTCGATTAACTTCAGCACCTATTTTAACTATTCTTGAGGGGAGTGGGGGATTTGTGATTTATAGTGATGCTTCACATAAAGGTTTGGGCTGTGTATTAATGCAATATGGGAAAGTAGTGGCATATGCATCCAGACAGTTGAAAGAATATGAGAAAAAATATCCAATTCATGATTTGGAGCTAGCTGCAATAGTATTCGCTTTGAAAATATGGAGGCATTAACTATATGGTGAGCAATTCGTAATATACACGGATCATAAGAGTTTGAAATACCTTTTCTCTCAGAAGGATTTAAATATGCGGCAGATAAGATGGATGGATTTCTTAAAAGATTATGATTGTACAATCCATTATCATTCAGGAAAAGCTAACGTTGTGGCCAACGCTCTAAGTAGAAAATCTACGGGTGTCTTAGCTCATCTAATGATCCAAGAAATACGATTGTTAGAGGAACTAGTGGATTGGCATCCAACTCCGTCTATTAATGGTGTGGTAAGTATGATTGCCAATATTAAGGCGGAACCCCAATTAATCCAACAGATTCGATTGACACAAAAGAAAGACCCTTAACTTATAACAATTATAGAAGAGGTGAAGCAAGGAAAGAGAGATGAATTCTCTATATGTAGTGAGGATTTGCTAAGATTCAAAGGTCGGGTTTGTGTCCCGAATGATGAGAGTGTAAAGAAAGCTATCTTAGAAGAAGCACATCATTCTCGTTATACAATACATCCCGGAAGTATTAAAATGTATCAGGACCTGAAGAAAACCTTTTGGTGGAATAATATGAAAAAAGAGGTAGCACTATTTATGTCTAAATGCCTAACATGCCAGCAAGTAAAAGCTGAACATCAAAGGCCCGCTGGGTTGTTGCAGCCTTTACCGGTGCCAGAATGGAAGTGGGAGCACATCTCTATGGATTTTGTCTCTGGCTTGCCTAGAACAAATTCAGGACATGATAGCATTTGGGTCATTGTGGACCGGTTAACGAAAGCTGCCCACTTTCTACCGATTCGCACGACGTACACTTTGGATCGACTGGCTCAGTTGTACATTAAGGAAATAGTGCGGTTGCATGGAGTTCCTGTCAGTATTGTATCGGACAGGGATACTCGATTTAATTCTAAATTTTGGGCTAGACTACGGTCAGCCATGGGGACGAGACTCACCTTTAGTATTGCCTTTCACCCCCAAACTGATGGACAATTGGAGAGGACCATCCAAACCTTGGAAGATATGCTGAGGGCCTGTGTTATTGACCTTACAGGAAGCTGAGATGACCATTTACCCCTGATTGAGTTTGCTTATAATAATAGCTTCCAAGCCAGTATTCAGATGGCACCATATGAAGCCCTGTATGGAAGGAAATGCAAGTCACCCATATGTTGGGACGAGGTTGGTGAAAGAAAGCTTTTGGGGCCCGAAATTGTCCAGATAACCACAGATAAAATAACATTAATTCGTGAAAGGCTCAGGACAGCTCAGTTTCGGCAAAAGAGTTATGCCGATAACCGAAGGAGAGATCTTGAATTTGAGGAAGATGATCGAGTTTTCCTAAAAATCTCACCAATAAAGCGTATTATGAGATTCGGCAAGAAAGGAAAGTTGAGCCCACGTTACATCGGACCATTTGAAATCCTGGAAAGAATCGGAGGCGTCGCTTATAGACTTGCCTTACCACCCGAATTGGCAAATGTCCATAATGTCTTTCATGTATCTTCACTACGAAAATATCAACCCGACCCGTCCCATATCTTAAAATATGAACCTTTACCGATCAAGAAGGACCTATCCTTCATTGAGCAGCCAACTTTGATACTGGATAGAAGGGTGCAAGTGTTGCGTAACAAGGAGATTCCTTTGGTCCGTGTATTATGGTAGTATCATTCAAGAGAAGAGTCGACTTGGGAACGAGAAGACGAAATCAAAGAAAAATACCCCTATCTTTTCCAGTAATCAGGTACACAAATTTAGAGGACTAAATTTCTTTAAGGGGAGAAGAATGTAACAATCCCAAAATTTCAAAAAAAAAAAAAAAAAAAAAAAAAGAAGAGAAAAGATGCTCTTAAATAGGTGATGGTCTGTTTGAGTATGATGGTCCTTGGGGACCATCACTATTTTCAAAAAGTTTTACTTGGTTTAACTTTTGCTTGCCTGCGTTTGCTTGCTTGCTTTTGCTTGCTTGCTTTTGCTTGCTGCTTGCAGCTGGCAACGTCCTTTAGCGGACGTGGTTTTCGTATGTTAAAAGCAGACGCTTAACGCGACACCTCAGGTATGAGGTAGAGCGTAATAAAATATTATAATAATACGTTATAAGAATTTAAATAGGGGAGGTGAGCACTCCTACCCTAGAAAATTTTGAGATCTCTCTCTCTGTGGTCGAAACACAGTGAACTCCTCTCTCGAACCGAATTTTTATCGGAAGCTCCCTCTCAAATATTTGTGAGTAAGTGACATCGTCTTTCTGAAAAATAGTCTATTTTTAATAAATAGTGATATTTCCGTCTAGGATCTTTATTTTATCAGTTTTATGTGTAAGTGACCTCATTGTCTCGAAAAATAATCCATTCTTTTTAAAAATAAAATGAAATAATTATTTTTGCTTATTATCATGAATTTTAGGTGCGATAAATTTTATGCGCACGTGACCTCATTATCTTGAAAAATAATCTTTTTATTAAAAATTGTGATATTTTATCTATGTTAGAAATTTTGAATGCTGTAAATTAGAAAAATAAAATTATTTATTTTTCTTGTCTATTGTTAGAAATAAATGTGATATTTCTGCTTTTAGTAAAATTGTGATATCTCTTTCTACTGTTTTGAATATTTAGACATTGAAAAATTCATGTGCAAATGACTGCCTTATTATTTAAAAATTGACATTTTTGTAATTGATTATAGTATTGTTGTGAAATGTTTATTTGTGGATTGATATCCCATAAATTGTGATAATTCCGTATTCTTGAATTTTTATAAGAGTTTTTCTATACATATTAAATTGGCAATTATGCTAGAATGCCTTTACAAACTGCTACCTTTCTAAATTTGAGCCCAAAATATTTGATTGGTTATTTTTGAATGTTATAGAGAGTGACTGTTATTAATGGTTTAAGTGAAATTCATATTAATGATTTCAGTGATATGTTGAGTACATGATATTGCTGCTTTCGAATGTTTAAAGAGATTTAGAAATAATTTAAGTATGCAAGTGGACTCATCCGGTTCGCCGGTGAGGTATAAGTGGACCTATCTGGGACGCCGGTAGGGATTAAGTGGACTCATCCGGTACGCCGGTGAGGTATAAGTGGACCTGCAGGGATTAAGTGGACCTATCTGGGACGCCGATAGGGATTAAGTGGACCCATCAGGACGCTGATGGGGTATATAGGTGACCTACTTGGGATGCCAGTAGGGTATTTTGTGAAATCCTTTAAATTATATACTGCCGTTAAAAGTGTTGTAAGCATTTCAATTACTCGGATTATACTTAATTATGCATTTATTGAATGTGAAATTGTTGATACATTTCTGTTAATAGATCTCATTTTGGAAAATATTGATATCTTTCAATCATGATTATTTTTAAGATTATGATGATCACTTACTGAGTAGCCAAACTCATCAAACTATGGTAAACATTTTTTCAGGATAACTGCGGATTCATTTTGAGTGCTAGTCAATATCAACCTTGGAAGTTATTGTTGTTGTGCTAGCTTTCTTTATTTACTTTGTAAGACCTCGCCACTGTAAATTTGTCCTATCAATAGATGTATATATGTTTTGTCTGTCACATCTCAGGAATAACAGTACTGTAAATTCTTGGGGTGTGACAATATCCATCAAGTTGTATACTGACCGGCTATCAGAGCTTTCAAGGCATATTGGGGTCTTAGATGGTAAGTCCTTATTATATTATACCCCAAATGTGGTATTTGAGGTATATCTTTCAGACATATGATTTCATTATATTTATGAACATCCCATAGGGTCCCTCCATCCATTAAGCATGTATGCATATGACGACTGTTTGATCTTGATTCAACTTTACATCAATCCTAACAATTGATTTCATATCCCCTCATATGTTTAATCTTTGAATTATGTGTCTGAAAAAATACATTCAGCAAGCCGCCTCGAATGCTACACTTATGGCATAACAAAGCATGTGGCATTCAAAAATTTGGGTGGACTATGAAATCTGTCTTGCCTTTCTTTTTGCTTGTTAGATGACAACAACATGATCCTCCATTTATAACTTGTAGTACATATGCTTAAGAATTATAGATATAGTGCTTCAATTTAACTTGTGGTCATTGATGGATACACAATTAGAAGGATAGTGGATGAGAAATCTGAGTAGTGATTCATAGGTCTAGCCATATAGTGCGAATGATCCATCAGTTAAGACCCCATAAAGAAAGATGTGAAGGTTTTTTAGTCTAAAAGTGCAGCATAGCCATATCGTAGGCATGGTCATTTGGTTAAGACTTTAGAAGATAGATATGTGCAGCTAGTGAATCTAAACATACGACATAGCCATATTATATGCATGTCAGTTGGTTAAAACTTTAAGAAGAGAATCTAGACTAACGACATAGCCATATCATGGCATGGTCTATCAATTATGACTTAAACAAGAAGGTATATGGTGGTTCTGAGTCTTAGGCCTTTGGCATCTCTTGGTAAAAGCATCATGAGTCAGAGACATTCCTTAGATAAACTTGTCGAAGGACTTTTAAGGGTGTAGCCTTCGCACCCTTGCAATAAAGGGCATGAGTAACTAAAGGCCATAGTCATAGATTCCAAGGAATAACACATAGTTTATAGTCATATGAAAGGGAATATATGGAAATTTTTTAGGTCATACACCATGGAGCTTGTATAGGTTGTTTTGGTCATGCATCATGGACCTTGCCATAGGCAGTTTAAAGTCATGCATCACAAACAACATATACATAATAGTTTAAAGTCATGTGAATCGCATCGTAATATGGGGTTTTGCCTCCTAATACAAATTGGTTCCATATGCTCGAGTACATTTGATGGCAGTTGTTGAACACATGAGACGCAATAGAGTATAGTGTCATTTTAAATATGCATGGTTTGACATATAAGTATGAGTGCTTATTGCTTAGAATTGGTCGGGACCTGGTTTTCTTGGTGAGAGAAAACACTCTCTTAAACAACTGCAAGGGGTGCACACGAGGAACATGTTTTAAGCGTACACGTGCACTCTTCTTTACGCGGATAGGGACCAACAATAAGAAAGATTTTACTGACAATGATGTGTTTTGGACACTTACCTCATCGTTTGCAGGTTAGAAGATACACTCGGACAATCGCCCTCTTAGAACGATCACGAAGCCCTCCAGTTGTCTGCCAGCACAGTTTGGACACAAATTATCTTCAAAATTTAATGCATCGTCTCGTTCATTTCACTCCAGGACTTGCAATGTGTGCTTGAAAATACCCCTCGAACAAGGATTGACTGGCACAAATGAAGAATAAAAGGAGAGAGATGACAGAGGTCCCTCTAGTCTCGCAAATTCCACAAAACTTAATAATCAGAGTGGCTGGAGAGTCCAAACTCTCTCGACTACTTGCTCAGGATGACTCCAACCGAGCGAGCAAGGGCAAGAGCGTGTATATCTCTTGCATCTCAACTCCACTGTATGGAGAGGAAGTTAGAGCGGTGATCTGAGTGCTTGAGACTCTTGAGGCTACTGTAGGAGGTATCAAGTTGCGTGAGTGATGAATATCGAGATGAAGGGAGAAAGGCGCTGAGAGAGAGATGAGGTCGTAGGTACTGCGATGAGAGAGAGAGAGGCATAGAGATAAAGACGGGACCGCAGGTTTGTTGCAGTTTCAAATTACTACGTGAAGCAAAGAGAGAGAAGCTTTCAAAGAGAGACGGGATCGCAAGTACTGTGGCACTGAACCTTGTCACGTGATGAAAGCGAGAGAGGCGTAGAGAGAAAGACGGGACGCAGGTCTGTTGTCGTTCCAAATTACTAAGTGAAGCAAAGAGAGAGAGAGAGAAAGGTGCTGAAAGAGAGACAAGGTCGCAAGCGTTGCGGCTCTGAAACTTATCATGCAATGAAAGTAAGAAAGGGCACAAAGAGAAAGACAGGACCGCAGGTCTGCTGCGAGTCACAGTTGGGGTGCGTAGACCACGGGGTAGGCTAGGGTGCCTAGGCTAAGGGTAAATTCTCTCTCTCCTCTCCACTGGATCTAGGAATTAGAAGCAAAGTCGAGTAAACCCAAACTAATGCCTCAATTTCATTAATAAGTAATCCAACCACTCTTACAATTGACCTAAGCTTGTTTATATAGAGCAACTCCCAAACACGGGTGGAACACTCAAAACCAAGCTAATATGCTGAAAATTAGACATTAAATGAATTAAAATAAAATCTCATTTTTTGACAAAATGACCAAACTACCCTTAAATCATTTGGGCGAATGACGAAACCATCCCTGCTTGAGGGACCTCTTGCCATTGCTAGATTTTGGGAGATTTTTCGAACTCTTGTGGCAGTGGTTGGAACGATCCATTGTCATAGAATTGATGTTTGATCGGTTCTAAACATTTTGATGTCCTTTGATCGCCTTGAAACGAACTTTTTTTAAAGGGTGAAAATCTGGCCAAGTCCATAGCTTTTGATCGCCAACATCGGTGATCCGTGGTGCTCCAAATCCTCTTTTTTATCTTGATTTGAAGAGGACATCGTCATGATCATTCTACACTAGGTTTTGTCTGATTTGATCTTTATTTGAGTACATTCCAAATATGTGAAGTCACCGAAAAATGGGACTCTGATGAACAGGAAATTCATATAATCTTCAACATTGAAATTTGTGCTATCCGGCCTTTAGTTGAATGCGAATATTATACCAAATTGTACCTCTCCTCGATGTGGTTGCAACAGACCCATATTTGCATCGATCTGATGCTCGGATCTCAGATTATGTCCTCTTGAAGTATGAGATGTCTTCTTTCAAAAATTCTGATTTTTATGCTTTTGGGCTTACCTTCTTTCTAGAAGTTCTCTCGTCTCGGACCACGTCATGAAGCGTGTCATATGTCAAAATGACTCTTGACTGATTTTGAGTATGTTCCAATTCCAAATAAGCGAGCGATGAGCACTTGAAAATCATCCCGAGGGGTGACAACACAGTTTCCAGATATGGCAACTGGTTCACTGAGGTCATACCGCAATAGTATGAAACTTACTTGTTTGTCGTAATTTGGGTTTAGAATGGTCTTGGAAGGTTCGATTGAGACCAAATTTGGTCCTTGGGGGTTTTTCGACACTCTGTATCTGATGGCGGTAGTCTAGTATTGTTTTGAAAAGTTACAAGGTATCTTTTCAGCATGTTAGGAGCTGGATTTGAGAATTGAGTTTCACTTTGATCATGTCAAATCTCATTGGAATGTAATGAAACTTGCGAGCATCCTTCGAGCATCCCAAACTACCATTTCATGCTTTCTGATGCCAGTCTAGTGTTCTTTTCAAGTTTCCTATTTTTAAGCTTATTTTGTAGTGTTCCTATGGTTTGGTGGTATCTTGTGTACCAACAAGACCATGGTGTACTAGCTCTCCCCTTATGCGACTCGGGAATACAAATACATAAAAAATGATGTATAACAACTTACCCCGCCGAATGTTGTTGTTCAAGAGGAGTGAGAAGTGTAGCATTCAGAACAAATGTAGTGTCAAAGGTCATCTTTTGAATTCTTACTAAGACATTTTTATTACCTCTTAACGGTCTTTTTCTTCTCAATCACCGGTGTTAGCACGATCCTTGAGGGGGAGATCATGCTAAGGTTTTCCCTTGGGGTATGACCAAAGTGAACTTTAGTAACTGGGGGCCTTTCTTAAGGGCTTTCTTCCCAATGCTACTAGAAACTGTTTTCTGAGAGAGTGTGTTGATAGGGTGCCTTGCGGAAGGGCATACCGTTCCATCTCAACAACATCTCTTATTGGATCAACTAGTGGGCTCCCTTGGTGGACATTTTGTCCCAATCTAGTTGCTTGTATTTGTAACAGCTGAGGGTCCTTTGGTGAACTTGACCCCAGTATTGTAGGAATTTCATTTTGGAACTGGGCCCGACTAGTGGGTGCCCTTGGTGGGCATTTTGTGCCAATCTAGTTGTTTTTATTTGTAACAGCTAAGGGTCCTTGACGGACTTGACCCTAATGTTGTAGGAATTTCATTTTGGCTCTGGGGCCGACTAGTGAGTGCCCTTGGTGGGAATTTTGTCCCAATCTAATTGTTTTCATTGGTAACAGCTGAGGGTCCTTGGCGGACTTGACCTTAGTGTTGTACGAATTTCATTTTGGTTCTGGGGTCGACTAGTGGATTCCCTTGATGGGTGTTTTGTCCCAATCTACTTGGTCGGGAAGGGCTGGTCTGGATTGCACCCAGTACCTTCCAATTTTCTTTCTATAGATGGCTGAAATCATCTTTCGTTAAGAAGTTGTACCAACCTGTTCATTATTCCAAGCACCCTTTTGGGTTTTCATCTGAACTGGGTAGGAGTGGTGCCATAAGCATGGTTTTCACTGACTCCTTTTATTGAGGTTCTTTTACCCGTGACCCTAAGGTCGCGTCCACCTTTGATTTTTACTTTTACTCATGGTGCCTTTTTGGGTTTTCACCGTGCCCGGTTTTCATTTTCAGGACTCTTTTTCTCATGGCTTCATGGCCATGCTCGCTTGTCATTTTCAATCATGGCGCCCTTGCAGGTTTTCACCATGCCCAATTTTTCTTTTCTTTTTTTTTTTTTTTTTTTTTTTTTTTTTTTGCAATTTTACCCATAGTTTTGTGACTATGTTTGCCTAAAAGCTCTCTTTTACTCATGATGGTCTTTGTCAGATGCTCATCAAGCCTGGCTAAGTCTCCCTGGGTTAACAGATACCTTAGGTGAGCTATAAGAGGATGGAGGTGTGACGTAGCCACGTGTTTGTGTGGGAAAGCACACCAAGGTTGCGATATACGTGTGCTAGCGAAGTGCTCGAGAGAACTCTTTTGATGGGGTCATGCTTTTGTGACGGACCCGCAAGCCAAATGAAGCGTCGTCAGGAAGGCGAAGTGTTTTCTTGACGGAACCGCGAGCAGACGAAGCGTCGTCAAGAAGGCGAAACGTTTTCGTGGCAGACGAAGCGTCGTCAAGAAGGCGAAACGTTTCCATGATGGAACCACGAGCAGACGAAGCATTGTCGGAAAGGCGAAGTGACGAGAGATTGGCTTGTTGTCAGACGAAGCGTCGCCAGGGAGGCGAAGTGACAGGAGGCGTCACCAAGGAGGCGAAGTGACAGGAGATTGACCTGTGATCATACGAAGTGTCGCCAGGGAGGCAACACATTTCTGTGACCGGTTTGTGGATAAAGTGGCCTATAAAAGCGAGGCTAGAGGGAGAGTGGGGCATTGTTTGCCTTGGAATGCCTTGTTTTTTGGATCTTCTTCTTTTTGTAGAGAGAGAAAGGGAGGTTTCCCTCTTGAAGCATTCCTTTTTGATGTCATGGCTTTAACTAGCACCAGCATTCAAGCCTTAAAAGGTTCTCATGATGATCCTATGATCGACAGTGAGCTCGTGCCTCTGGATCTACACGGCTTTTTTGAGATTCTGAAAACAAAGTTCAAGCCTGTGCACAAGATTTTGAAGGTCATCAGGCCTGAACCCAATCTCGTCCATTGGAAAATGATGACGGGTTGTGGTGATTGCTGTTGGCCTATGACCCTTTTCATGGTAGTTGCCTCCAACTTCAATGTTCAGATCTTGGGTGTATCGTCAACATGCCCAGCAGATGATCATCCGCTTGGATCTTTGCTCATTGTTGCTCCCTTAACTACCATCTGGTTCGTCGCCTTGAACCAATGGTAAGAAGAAGAGAGTTTTTTCTTCTAGGTATTCGAAGTTGTCTCTAGCAAGAAGAATACCGCTCTCTTGAAGACATAGTAGTTATGGAAGGAGGCAGCGTATTTGGGGGCTATATTCATCAATGGTGGCCTTATTTAGAACAAATTCTTCTCTTTTGTAGCTACTGATGATTGTGCCATATCTGGTTTTCACAAAGACCATTTTTTTTTTCTTTCTTTTTTAACAGACATTGTGGTTCTAATGTGTGTTGACAGTATAAGGGGCCATGATTCCCTTACCTATCGAGTATAGTTGTGCATGAGTGTGTGTTAAACCCCCAGTCAAGCCAAGGGTTTGTGAATGGATCCATATGCTTGCATGCCCAGAGAGGCAGTGGTAATGGAATCAAGAGGGGAAAAAATTAAAAGCATTTGGCATGGGTCATATGTGTGTGCGTACCTGAAAATTGGAAGCTTCACGTCGAAGGCACGCGCATTGTTAAGTGAACATAATTATGCATGCAGAGTGGTAGAACCGTGTGGCCTTTGTGCTTTCCTGCGCGGGATAGAAGAGCTGCTCATCTTTTGTACTTCTTTATGTGGCAAAGTCGCGTGCCGTTTCATGTGATGTTTCACTTGCGCGTTATTCCTGTTTCCTTGTGACGGAGTCGAGCGACATTCTGTTTGCTTATGCGACGTGTCATTCCCTCGTTAGTATATAAAGGCGTGTCGAGGTACCTTTTCCTCAATTTACCCCAAGTTTTTTACTCAAGGTAAAAAACCCTAATTTTTTTTTGTTCCCCTTTTCACCACCATTCTTCGAGCAAAATCCCTCACCATCGAGTGTCATTTGTAGCAATGGCTGGTACAAGCTTTGCCCCATCTCAAGGTATTGTCCTTTCTCTTAGATTTGGTCTCACTTTTTTTTTTTTTTTTTTTTTTTGGCAGTTTCTAGTAAATCTCTATTGAGTTCCGAATGTTTGGTCGACTTTGTCATTGCTTCTTTTTGGTCCATTTTCGCTGTCTCTTGAGCTCTGTGAGCATGAGTCCTTTCGCCAAAAACTCGTCACTGCCTCCTGTTGTGACCATGTGTGTTCGTATTAGCAGTGTTCGGGCGTGGTTATGCCTGTATTTGTGTGTTGCATGCTTTGCAACCAAACCTTGGCTTGGTTCAGAGAGTTTAGCCTTAAGAAGCCCTCGTCTCTAGCTAAGAATGCCTACGCGAGGAATCTTGCATGCTCTTGAGTTTTTGCGTGTGCGCATTGAGTCGTGCTCGATCTTGCGTGTGCTTGAAAATGCATGTGTGTGTTGTGACATGTGCCTGTGATTTGTGTACGCGCATCTGGTTGGTTCTATTTTTGCGCATGTCTGAACGTGTGTGTATCCAACTTTGTTCGCACCCGAGCCTGGGTTAGGGTACTTCTTAGAGTTTTATGCCTGAAGTCCACACAAGTATGCACTTGGGTGTGCCTGCTCTTGTGTACATGTTTTTTGTGCGACACGCATCTGCTCATGTGTACGCACTGATGAGGCGTCACTTAAGTCGGCCTTTAGAGTTATGCGCGTGTGTGGTTGCATGTGAAAATGTTGAGAGTGTTGTTTTGAGCTTTCACATGTGTATGTCTCCTCGGGGTCCAAGTTTTGAACCCATATGTTGCTCACTTTTTTTTTTGTTCTTTGTAGTGAAAATCCTTGACGCAAACCAACTGCCCCGTGAGGGGGAATTGGGAACCAATTCTGATACAAACACCTCTTTCGTCAGAGGGACCTCGCTTGGTGACCTTGAGCCTTCCAAAGAGATAGGGTGGCCTTTGAGAATCACCTACGTAGGGGAAGATGCTCGACTCTGTAAGTACGAGGATGCTGACGGGGAGCCTCTCATTCAAAGGGATAGTATCCTCCTTTATCATTCTCTCCACAGGGATTTTGACTCCAACGAGGACTTTCTTACACTATGAAAGAGGATGCTGGCAAAGACAAACTGTCACTGGGCCGCTGGTGCATTTCATTTTAAGGGAGAGCACCAATACATGCCTGGGTATAGTACTTGGACATTCGATGTCCTAAACTCTCATGCCGAAACCCTGAAGGCATGTGGACTAGCCGCGGCGTGCCAATGCTCAGTCGACTAACGACCGCTGCTCCAACGCCATCAAAGCTCTATTGAAGACATGGCGTTGTAAGACCATCAACTAGCACTTTGATGGAGGTGAGGCATGGATCACTCTCCTTAACCAGTACATCGTAGGTGGCTTGCCCATGCTGGGGGAGATGTAAGAAGAGTTTGTACTTAGCAACAAGACCATTTTGGAAACTAGCCAATCAATGGCCAGCCACCCCCTCCCGACCTCTATGAGTTGTTTGAGATTTACCAACTCTTGTATACTCAGAGACCAAACTCAAGTCTGAAGGGGTGCATTTCGAAGCATGAAGGGACTATTTTTATGGGGACCGCTAAGATGGTGAGGATGCTAGTTCGAGGGCCCTGTGGGAGGATGAGGCACTGAGAGAGAAGGCAATTAGGGCCTCAAAGAGATCAGTTACTCCTCACAAAAGAGGGGAGAAGGGCCATGTTTACCTGGCCACCTACTTGGTCCTTTTCTTGTGTAAGTTCGCTCTGCCGGGGGCAAGGGCCTACATCATCTGGTCAGACTGCTTCTATGTGGCTTGCATGATGGCTCAAGGGAGCGAGTTTGCTTTGGCTCAGCCCGTTCTATGCAATATTTACCACGGGCTGGGGGCTATTGCACGCGGTAAGGCTCCCTCAAAGGACAACATGAGTGAGGTCTTGGTAGGTGAGGGCTTTCCCGAGTGTTTTACGATGAGCATCCCGATCCACTATGTCTCCGGGTGGCTCTCAGGCTATTTCCCTTAGAGGAACACCACCCCACATATCACTGGGGCGTATGAGATAAATGGGAGTCTTACGGAGGCCACCTGCCCTCATATGTTGATGATTGCCGAGATGAATGATGTATTCAGAGGGACCAGGAGAGGCTTGTAAACTTCTTTCTGACACCTCTTTCTTTGCCTGTGGGAGCCCCATTTTCAGTAGGTGGCCCTACTAATAATGTTTATATAGATTCCTTCGGTGGGGTCTTCGATGGGCTAACCATGGAGACAAAGGAGGCCATGTACCTCCTATGTGTGAGGGGTTGCATCCTTCCATACAGAGGTGTGGGAGATAGAACTTTATAGAGGGTGGTTCTTTTTCTGTCTGGGTGTCTTTTTTCATTTCTTGCGGTTCATGGCAGTTACCTCTTCAAAAGTAAGTTCCAAAGGAGGTGGTGATAGTTCTTGCGATGCTGTCACATGAGTGATTTGATTGACAAAGAACGACCACAGAGTTAGGTTTGGGTGCCCCGAGTAATCAATGCCTTCTTTCTAAATATACTGAGATGTTGTAGTCTCGATGGTGGCGAAGGGTGCTAGCATCCCTTTACCATCAATCAAACCCTAGTTATTGGACGGATCGTAATCCATTTTTCTCATTATCTAATGCGTCATGGGACTATAAAGATCTCATTTGGGCACAGATGCGACATCTAGAAGAGTGTTATTCTGAGGGTTCTCTTGAACAACTGTTTTCTAAGTTTCTGTGATGAAACCTGGTCAAGGAGCGAGAGCGGGTCTTAGGGGAAAAACCTCTTCCATCCTAGCCTTTCCCTTTGCAAGGACCACAAATTTTTCGAGACATGAGACACACACGACAATAGAGTCAAATGAAGGAGACGCATGCACGACAATAAGAAGGAAGGCTTGCTACTGCGCATGTGGATGAATTAAGGCCATGCATGGCAACCACTGCACATGAGAGAAGTGGAGAGAGAGAGAGAGAGAAAGCAGCGTCGTGGGTGTAGAGAAAAGACTAACGCCATGCGTGTAGAGGAGTAGCATCGCGCATGTAGATGAGCAACGCCACGCATGTAGAGGAGTAACGTCGTGCGTGTAGAGGAGTAACGTCGTCCATGTAGAGAAGTAACGACGCTCGTGTAAAGGAGTAACGGTGCACAGGTAGAGGAGTAATGTCGTGCGTGTAGAGGAGTAACTCCGCGTGTGTAGAGGAGGAATGCCGCGCATGTGGAGGAGTAACGCCACGCGTGTAGAGGAGTAACACCATACGTGTAGAGGAGTAACACCATGCGTGTAGGGAAGTAACGCCACGTGTGTAGAGGAGTAACGCCACGTAGGTAGAGGAGTAACATCGTGCGTGTAGAGGAGTAACGCTGCATGTGTAGAGGAGTAACACCGCGTGTGTAGAGGAGTAATGCCGCGTGTGTAGAGGAGTAACAAAGTGTGTGTAGAAGAGTAACATTGCACGTGTAGAGGAGTAACACCACGTGTGAAGAGAGGGCACCGTCGTGAGTGAGTAGTGCCATGCGTGGATAGCACCGTGCGTGGGTAGCGTCGCGTGTGGGTAGTGTTGTGCGTGAGTAGCATTGTGCATGAATGGGAAGAACAAGACAAGAAAGCCATCACCAAGGGTGAAAGAATAAAGAGAAGGGCAGTGCCATGAGTGTAAAGAGCAAATCTCACAGCTGTCATACATGTCAGCGCTGCACTTGTCAGTGTCGTACGTGTCAGCATTGCCCAAAGTCAGCCACAGTGACTTTCACCTACCAAGTTAAGCACAATGGATCCTACATACCTTGGGTACTTAAGCACTCTCCCCTTCCCATTTCACCGTCGTTTCCCTCTCTTTTCCTCATACTCTCTCTCTCTCTCTAAGAACCAAAGTGAGAGTTAACTGCTGCCTTTAGAGAAAGTCATTGCTTGGAGCTTGAGGTGCCCTGCGAGTGGGAGGTTTTAAGGCACCGTGAACATCAGGTAAGTAGATTTAATATCTATGCATCACTTAATTTGGTAGTGATCAAATTGAGTAATAAAGATAAGTAAAATGATAAAATGAAGAATATGGGTGTGGTAGAATAAAATGAGTTTGAATGATTGATTGAGTGTCGTAAATAAACTTGTTAGTTGGGGAAATTTGTGGAGTAGCTCACTTGTAAGACTAGTTTAACATGAATAAGGTGTTGCATTAAAGTTTGTCTTGGCTTGTGAGATGTAATGGGTTCTTGGAAGCATGTCAAAACTTGCAAAAGGAATTTCCAAGAACTGTGAGGGTTTTTTTATTGAATTTTTCAATAACCAAACGGTGTCTAAATGAGCTCAAATCGGTCTTGAATGAAAGATGTGCTTATCTGCTACAATTTTTTACCACCATGTTAAAATTTTGTATGGGTAAGAGATATATCCCAAAATGTGGGCATGTCACTGTTCACAGTTGTAGAAAATTCCAGCAACTGTCACTCACTTTGAGTCGAGCTCTGGACCTATCCAGTGATGTTCAGATACCTTCGAACTACCACTATTATAAAGATCTATAGTAAAATTAAAGTTACATGTTCAAATCATTTTGAAACTCCCCCTAGATTGAAAGTTATGCCCCTAGAAGAAGGGTACGTCACTATTACTCGCCACAGAAAATTTCAGTTCTGTGCTAGTCCTGGTAATAAATTGTTTTGTGCACAAACTTTGCCCTAATGTGTTAAAATCACTTTTATATGAACAGTGAGTGAGTCTATTTCGAAATTGATTTTGGAGCCATACCAAAATTCTCCATGATCTGAGAATGGCATCCCTTTTTCTTTGAGGATGCCACGGTTATGAATGTAGTGAAATTGGGCACCCCTTTAATGAACTATCAACTTAAGTGATAAAATGCTATCAGTGATAATTGGTACGCGTGAGTGTCATGTGATAGTTTTCATATGATGAATGCTGCATGGTAGGTGCCATGGTGTTATGTGAACAATGATATGTGACCACGTGATAAGTGATAGCTGATAAGTACAAATACCATGTGATAGCTCTACGATAAATGTTACATGATAAATGCCATAGTGCTAATGTGATAAAGTGTTATGAATGCTAATTGATAAGTGTAAGTGACAGATAGCCCTCTTATGACAGATGTTCATGCTAAATGGCATAGTGTACATGATAGCTGTATATTACTGAACATGACTTGGACTTTACATACTGAGTACTGTTACGTTATGATAACTGTGATACTGACCACTACGCAATGCGACACTCATCAGTAGTGGGTACTGTTATGCTGAAAAAAGTGATCCCGACAATGTTTCCTAACTCACTAAATGATAGGAGGGAGTTAGGTGAAAGTGAAATGGGAGGGTGGCAACCCCCCCCTTGAAATTCATATGATGAGAGTAGTGAGTGATGCCTTGCAAGATAAGTTCCTATAGAAACCTCAAAGTGCGTTGGGGACAGTGTACATGAGTACGAGGACATTTTAGAGTGGGTGACGGACTTGTCATTGTCCTCCCTTCTGAGGGATGGTAGAAGTCCTAAACAATAAGATTGGCTTGGCTTGATGAATAGGACTTCTACTCCGGGAGTAGGAGAACTGAGTGAGTGGGTAATGCTGGAATTGTTCATGTGAATGATAATGATTGTATTGGCTGCATAATAATTATGATATTTTGCTATGACACTTGTGACAGATGCATTGATGTGATTTCTGCTTAATATGACATTTACACTATGATTGCTTATAATTGAAAGAATGGTTTATGACACATGGATAGACTTAATACTGATGCATAGCACCTAGATCTACTTATTGGCTATATAGCTCATCCCATTGTATCTCCCCTCCTTGTAGATTGATAATGACAGGTCAAGGGCCAGGAGCACCTGTTTTGCAACTAAGAGTCGAAGCCATTTCCTTTAAGAAGAAACTCAGATCTTGTATTTAGCTGGGCAGGTTAGCCTGGAGTTTTGTTTATCTTGGAAAAATGTAATATTCGGCCCTGATGCCCCAGACTCAAGTGTAATATTTTTGGAAGAAATTTCATGTAGTACAATTTTTCATGATGTATGGATTGTCTAAATTTTAAATACTCACATGTACTTAAAATTACTGTTTTAGTTCTTTTTATGGCTTGCTTTGATCACCGATATTAAAGTGTTAAATCCACTCCGACCTGAGTGACATACGCTACCTTGGGATCACAAATCCGCACTCGGTCACCCTCTGTCAAGTACGGAATAGGGGTTGGGGGTGGGGTCATGACATCCTTTTTTATAACCTCCACTTGGCTGAGCAATTCTTGTATCTATTCTTTCAGCACCTCAATAGAGGCGCACCTTTGAGATTCATACTGCGGTTCAAGAGCGCCCATGAAATTATGGGTCGGGGATGAAGGACTGCTCATAGCTTCCTGATGGGTGATTCAAGTTTCCATCACTGGGGTTGGGGACTACAAGACTTCAGGGATCTACAAGACCTTGGGAGTATCTTGCTAGTAGGGAGTAGTTGGTGCGAGGTAAGAAATATCTTTCTCCCTTTTAGGGATTGAGTGTTTTAATACATTTTGCAACACCTTGGGTCCCTGATGCGGAATAAACGAGATGTCGGTCAATAAAGCCCTGAATTGCAGTGCAATTCTTGACAGTCTCATAATTGCTCCAGAATGGATGAAAATGTTCCAAAGCTCTTCAAAAGGCCACCTGCCAAGTTTTGTCATAGTCTGACATGTTTAAGATAGTGTAGATAAAGAAATAGTTTCGAAAAAATCAGCCTCCAACATCCTGAAATGGACCCTATAACTGAAGGCCAATTAACGGAGTCTCAAATGGTTGTGGGACCATTGCCATTGGATCCGGCATGGTTGAAAAGCCCTAGGGGTCAATTTTCAGCTTAAACAGATTTTTCAGGACAAAGTTATAGGCAAAAGACTGAAAAAAGGTGAGGCCGCATGCTATTCCCATGCGCCCTCCCTACACCAATCTCCAGTAAAGGAGATTGGATTGCACAGTCACGAGCAACAACTTTGATGACTCATATCTCCCTCATTACGAGTCGGATCACGCTAAATTTTTGCAAGCATGTTCGTCTCGTCAAGACGAGCGTTTTGATGTGTGGCACATCCGGTGACGATGTCCGAGCAGCGAGAAAGGCTAGAGAAAAGACAATGATTTGTGATCAAGGTTGCAAGAAAATCAATAGTAGCATGACCCCCTCGAGCGACCATATCACGGCACTCACGTACTTGATCGACATGAAACTAGTTGAGTTGTATGTGTAAGGTCCAAAGCTATATTTGGTCTGAACCCTGCACATGATGAATGGTTAGATTTGGCATATGAAGGTATTCAATTTGATGCAAAATTTTGGCTGTCAAAATCTAAATTCCGATAAAAACCCAAGAAGGTAAAATCTTCATTCAGGCACGAATCGAGCTGCGTTTGTTGCAATGCGATTGTAACAGCATGCTCAGTGCAATTCAGCGCAAAACTCAAGAAAATACATCAAGAAACGAGTGCACTATCGATCAGAAGTTTTCAAGATTCGTACAAATTTCAAGTCCCATGATCGTGGCTTAAAAACACGATCCATAGCTCGAAATTAGTATCAAATCGATCCTCATGCCGAGTCCAACAAGAAAGTGATCATCTTTTGGTCAAACGGGTGCCGGAGCAACCCCGAATCATCCATGGAAGATCACGCACACTCTAAGGCAGCAATCGGGAATGTTTTGGAATTTCTTGTATTGTTGGGCAAGGGCAAAACCATAATTTTGTACCCATTCTTACATTTTATTTTAATTCAAATAAATTGTAATTATCATCAATCAGGTTAGATTTTGGACATCCACCCATGTTTTGGGCCTAACTCTATAAATATCATGTTATAACTCATTGTAAAGGACCCTCAATTGATGAATGAAAATTTTGAGCATTAAGATTGTCGGCACGTCAAAAAGAGAGAGAAAGGTGAGAGAAGAAAAGTTTAACAACCTTGGCGAAGATAATTTTCTCTCTCCTCCTCTCTCCTTTTTCACTCTTCATGTTCTCTCTCTTATTTTCTCTCTTTCTCTATCTTCTCTTTTCTTTGTTTCTTTCTTCCTTCTTTCTCTCTCCTCTTTTGCTCCTCTCTATCTCTCTCTTCTCTACCTCAAACATGCACGACAGTAAGCATTATCGTGCATGTCTCTCTTTCTCTCTCCTCTTCTGTCTTTCTCTCTGTTTCCCCTTCTGCATCTCTCTTCTCTCTCAAACATGCAGGGCAATAAGCACCATTGTGTATATCTCTCTTTCTCTTCTTTCCTCTTTTCTCTCTACTCTCTCATTCTCCCTCTTTCCTAATCTGTTCTCTCTCTTACCTAATCTTCTCTTTCTTTCTCTTTCTCTAATTTCTTTCCTTTCTCCCTTCTCACTTCTCTATTTCATAATCTCTCTCTTTTCTTTCTTGTGCTCTCTATTCTCTCCTTTCTCACTCCTCCCCAGTCATGCACGGCGATGCCCATCGCCGATGTCCTCCTTCTCCTGGAACATGCACACTGAGCTGAGCCTTAACCCGAGTGACGGGCAGGGCCTCTGTCCAAGTTCCTTTATCCCCATGTTATGCACGGCAATGATCATCACCGTGCACGACATTTCTTCCCTTATTCTCTGACAAGGACATTGAACCGAGCCCTTTCTAGCACGCACGTCAATGCCTATTGTCGTGCTTGTCTTCTCTTTTCTCTCCCTTATCTCTCTCCATCTTGTCATAAACAGCAGAACCCATTGCCACCCATATTCTCTCTTTCTCTCTTCCTATCATGGACGGTGGAATTTATCGCCCTTTATGTTCGCTCATTCTCTCTCTGTCCTACAATGGACTCTCTCCTACAATGGATGACAGAACCTATCGCCCTCCATGTTCCTTCTTCCTTTCCCCCTTTCTCTTCCCTCTGTCATGGATGGCAGAACCCTATTGTCGTCCATGCTTCTTTCCCATTTTTCTCTCCTCTATCATGGCCGACAGAACTCTATCGTCGTCCATGTCTCTTTTCTCTTATTCCATTTTCTCTTTTCTCTCCTCTCTCTTCTCTTTCTCCTCTCTTCTATCTTCTCTCTGCTTTCTCTTCTCACTTCTCTCTATTCTTTCTCTCTCTTCCTTCTCTCTATTCCTTTTCTCTCTCTTCTTTCTTCTCTCTATTCTTTCTCTCTCTTTCATCTCTCTATTCTTTCTTTCTCTCTCTCTTCTTTCTTCTCTCTATTCTTTCTCTCTCTTCCATCTCTCTATTCTTTCTTTCTCTCTCTTCTTTCTTCTCTCTATTCTTTCTCTCTCTCTTCCATCTTCTCTTTTCTCTCCTCTCTCTTTCGTCTTCTCTGTTCTCTCCTCTCTCTACTCTTTCTCCTCTATTCTTTCTCTCTTCTTTCTTCTCTTCTTCTCTTTCTTTCTCTTCTCTCTCTGCTCTCTTATCTCTTCTCTCCTCTATTTTTCTCTCTTCTCTCTTCTCTCTTCTCTCTTTCTTCTTTCTTCTCTCTCTGTCTTCTATATTCTTCTCTCTTCCTTCTTCTCTCTTCTTTCTCTTCTTGCTTCTCTCCTCCGTTTTCTCTCTTCCCTTCTCTTCTCCTTCTTCTCTCTCTTATTCCCTTCACTTCTCTTCTTTTTTCCTTCTCTTCTCTTCTTCCCTTATCTTCTTCTTTTCTTCTTCTTCTCTCTCCTTTTCTCTTCTCTTCTTCTTCTTCTCTCTCCTTTTCTCTTCTCTTCTTCTTCTTCTCTCTCCTTTTCTCTTCTCTTCTTCTTCTTCCCTCTTCTCATCTTCTTTTCTCTCCTCTCTTCACTTCTTCTTTTCTCTCTTATGTCTTCTCTCTTAATTTCTCTCTCTTTTATCTTCTATCGTATCTCTCCACTCTTCCTCTTCTTTTTCTCTTTCTTCCCTCTTATCTCTCCTTCCTTTCTTTTCTCTTCTCTTCTCTTTCTCTCTTCTCTTTTCTCTCTCTTTCTTCTCTCTCTTCTTTCTTCTTCCTCTCTCATGTGGTGTACCTACCCTTGTTTCTTAACAAGGTTCTCGAGAGAACGGTCTCAAATCTCGGGTTCTCTTTAAAACCGAGACACGTGCCACCAGGTCATCACGACCCGGGGGCAAGATCGAGGCATCTAACCACTAAGATATGCAAAACCTTAGGGATTTGCAAGACTTTGAGATCATCTTGCTGATAGAGAGGAGCTAGTGTGTGGTAAGCAATACCTTCCTCCCTTTCAGGTAGTGGGATATGCAAAACCTCAAGGATTTGCAGGACTTTAGGGATGTCTTACTGATAGAGAGGGGGAGAGTGAGGTCAGCGAACGCCGACCTCTTCAATTCATAGGACCTTGGGTATTTGCAACACCTTGAGCTGGTTTGCGAGATAGTTGATCTGAGGAGCAAAGGAAGCATCACTCTCCTCTCTTAGAGAGACTAAAATGCGCAAAACCTTTTGGTCAACTTTTTGTTCTTCTTCAGCGAGGCGTGCCACCTCAGCCTTGAGGAAAGACGTGGGGATGTGTAACACGTTCATGCCATCATGAGCATAAGTGTTCGCAGGTGTTAGCTGGCTCAAGTTATTGACCTCTTTTTTAATATGCTCGATTTGAGCCTCCATCATAAGGGATTCTTACAAGGAGGGAGTAGGCGGCGAAGCTTCTCCTTCGCGCTCTTGACATGTCATATCCTTCTGAGCTGCGGGGAGATTTCCATCGACAAGTGTCAAAGGAATGACCTTTTCATATATCTTTTCTTCCTCGAACATGTGACTAAGTGACCTTGTCATGTCTTTGACATCTTCATGAGAGGTCGGAGTAGTCTCTCTCAAATTTGGGTCACTAGATTTCACAGGAAAAATCAGCTCTTGAGAACGTATTGAATTCGCAAAATATTATTTGGCATCAGCATAGTGCGACTCAGTGATGGGAAACGGTCTCTTGTCAGCATAAACCATGTGTTGCCTTCCGTCTTGACTATATTTGAAGCATTGATATAGCATGGATGGAACCACCCCATGATCATGTAGTCAAGGACAACCCTGTAGGATATTGTAAGAGGTGTTTGTGTGAATGACAAGGAACAACATGGAGGTGTTCAAATCACCAATCTTGAGCTTAAGACAGATGGTGCCAGCTGGTTTTTCTCACAACTGATTGATTTTGTCAAGCTCGTGGGCTCAAGCTGCTCAATGCTTAACCCAATTCGGGTAAGCATCCTTCGGGGCATAAGATTCACTACTAATCCTCCATCCAGCATGATCCGGTTGACTTGATAGGTGTGCAACTCGCCAGTCACAAAGAGAGGTTGATTGTGGAACTTCTCTCGCAATTGCAGGTTGTCTTCTGAGAATGTGATAGCCATGCAACTGTTAATTATTTTAGGGTCTACCTCAACTCGTTCGATTTTCGTTTCATATACTTTGGGATGGGAGAGATCTTGTACTAGAGCCATACGAAAGTTCTCGGATAACACGAGAGCGTCATAGACACTCAGGAGTGTCGGGAGTTTCTTTAAGTGCCCATTCACATTACATTTGACGTGGTCAGCCTCAAGAAGAGTGACCCCTTGGTTTACCACTGGTTTTAGAGAGGTAGGTGGTGATGGTGAGGTTTGTGAAGAGGAAGCTTTGGCTACGTCTGTCAAGAATAATCAGTTGTAGCTATGGGGTTAAGAGAAGAAGCTACGGGGTTAAGAGAAGAGGGTTGGCTGGATTGTGCAGCTAGAATGGGCATAAGTAAGACAATACAAGGTGAGGGTTGTTGATGCTGGAATTTTAATGTGGGAAGCTGAATGGTGTGAATAAGGGATAGGTGGAGGCCCAGGGTGTTTAAAGAGAATTATGAATAGAGATAGATGGGTTTGAATAGGGAACCAGTGGTGGTCCATGATATATCAGGAGCTTAGATGGGATCGGCCTCTGAATTGGCTTTAACCTTCTTCTTGACCTCAAATGTGTTCGGTCAACCAGGGCTATTGTGCTTCCCTCATGGATCACCAACATGTGGCATGCTTCATAAATTTAAGAACTCTCCCCTTTCGAGTTCCTCCATAATTTCCCCAAGTCGGCTTCTGCCGGCCACTGGGGCCCCTTCTCAGGCTTTGGTTTTAAAAGCCGATTGAATGTCTCTTCTAGAGTGGGGTGTGCGCCATTTCTGGCAGCAAAGGCTATAGCATCCGCAACACTTAAGAATCCAACCCTTTGAGCGACCATCTTTCTTATTTGTTTTATTTGTGGTTTGCTGGTATTTCCAAGCTTGAGCTCTTTGTTAAGAGTCTCAAAATCTGGGCACTACATGGTGAGTTTAGAGAGAGGATTTGAGGGGGAAGAAAGGTTCAAAGAACTGGGAATGGAGAAAGGGAGAGAGCTTTCAAGGTCAATATTTGGCTAGGCTTAGGGAGGCTTTTAAATTCCTCACTCTCATTAGATGGGCTTGAGGTCTTTTTAACATCATGACCCTCGTTGGACTATTGCAGGGGATCTTTAAGGTCTTCACCATGCCTAGACCGCTGAAGGGTTATTTTATAGTCTTCACCTTTATCAGACTATTGTGGAGGGCTTTTAGTATCCTCACCTATGTCGAATAAATTTTGAATTGTCTTCATGGTTATGTATTGACCGCCCTTGGCAAAAAGGACTTGCCTTGGGATGAAGTCATACAAAAGGAAGAGAGGTGAGTGGGGGAAGGAGTGCTGCTTCGATTGAGCATTCAGGAGGCTTAAGTCTATAGCGGTGAGCCTGCGGACCCCTTTTATTTTTCTTTCTTTTCTCAACAGACTGGGCTTCTTGAGATTATTAGGGCATGGGCGCTGCATGGGCCTGGTGAAGGGCTTCCCTCTTGAGACTTTTCGCCTTTCCACAACCATGATAAATTATCCATGATCCACATGTCCTAACAAGGATCGGAAGAGCTGATGCTTTTGAGATACCAGAGGCAGGAACTGCACTTGTTTGGGCTTTTCCTGTGGCGGAATTTCGATTTTATGGGTCTCTTTTGGAGGTGAGGATGGTGTGTCACCCACGACTATCTCACTGCTTTTTATGAACCTCTCCAAAATAAATCAGAATCCATGACAGTGGTACAAGTCATGTCCTTTTAATTGGTGATATTGACACCACAAGTCTTGGGACTTTCCTTTCATCTGTTTTAGCTTCTTGGGTGTGCAGGGCACAATCATCTCTTGCTGCACCATCACATCGAAGAGAACACGGAACGTGTGGGGAGACAGTTTAGTCATGAGGTCGCTGTAGATTGGCTCCTCTTAGGCTATGACCACATGTGAAGCCTAGGTAGTCTCAAAAGTGTGAAGCCTCGGTAGTCTCAAAAGCTTTCTTAAGACTATCTGGTTAAGTGCCTCGATCTCACCCTCCGGATTTGGAATGATCGGGCGGTATGCATCTCGGGTTTCAAGGGCGACCCGGGACTTTTGAGATCGCTCTCTCCGGAATCTCGTTCGAGAACCAGGGTAGGTATTACGAACCGGTGAGAGAGGAATTTAAGGTGGGTTCGAGACTTACTCAGGCTGGCTCGCGTGGGCGCCCTCTTAGATCACGAAGAAAGCCCCCTAGTAAAAACTGGTTCGGAATCGCCTCCCTCGGCTTGTATTCTCCTATTTTTTGCAATCACACACATATGGCAAATGTTATTAGACAGGTGGGTCGACGGACCTCACCTTTTCCTCTTTGATGAATATACACAAGAATGCGCACTCAAAAGAAGAAGAGAAGTATAAGAGAAGAAGGATAGGGGAGAGAAGAATTTGATTAGGGAGAGAGATCAACACAATGACTAAGCTGGTGAATAATAGACCTGACGAGGTAGTAAAATGGGCTCGGTAACTCAAACCGGATCAAAGGATTACTACTATACGTCAATACCAATATTGACTAGCTATGCACGATGGTTAGTCTGTCGTGGCAATAAAGCGGGCACAATAATCTTGGTACAACAACATTACGGCTAGACGGCAGGACAATCATAAGAGGCTAATCTCAATTCCTTCTTAATCAAACGAAAGGATAACAAAAAGAATTTGAAGGTCACAAACAGAGGGTAAGAAGCAAGAGAATAAGAAAGAGGAGAAGAGAAAGAGAGGAAGAGAAAGAAAGAAGGATAAGAGTGTGAGAGACATAGTCGGCACTAAGCATTGCTGGCTGGGTTGAAGGAGGAAGAGACGGAAAGACACAGTCAGCACTAGGCATCGCAGGTTGGGTTGGAAAGAGAAGAGAGAGATGGACACAGTCAATGCTAGGCTTGCAAAGAGAGAGAAGACACAGTCGGCACTGGGCACCGCCGGCTTGGTTGGAAGGAGAAGAGAGATGAAGGACACAATCGGTGCTAGGCTTCGTCGGCTATGTTTAAGAAAAGAGGAGAGAGAAGATGCAGTCCGTGTTGAGAAGACACAGTCAGTGTTGAGAAGACACAGTCGGTACTGAGCATCGTCGACTGTGTGAGACAGAGAAGGGAGAGAAGATGTAGTCGGCACTAGGCTTCATCGACTATGTCAGACAGAGAAGAGAGAGAAGATGCAGTCGGCACTAAGCTTCGATGGCTATATTAGACGGAGAAGGGAGAGAAGATGCAGTCGGCGCTAGGCTTCACCGACTGTGTCAGACATAGAAGAGAGAGAAGATGCAGTCAGCGCTAGGCTTCGTCGACTATGTTAGACAGAGAAGAGAGAGAGAGGATGCAGATCGTGTTATGTTTCGCCTACTATTTCAGATAGAGAAGAGAGAGAAGATGCAGTCAATGCTAGGATTCACCAACTGAGTTGGATGAAGAACAGAGGGAGATAAAGATGACAAGAAGAGAGAGAAAAAGAGATAGACATGAGAAGAAGAGAGAGAAAGAGAGATATAGATGAGAAGAAGAGAAAAAGAGAGATAGAGATGAGAAGAAGAGAGAGAAAGAGATAGAGATGAGAAACGAAAAAGAGGGGAGGAGAGAGAAAATTATCTTCCCAAATGATACCAGCCCTTTTCTTCTCTCTTCTCTCTCTCTCCAAGACATACTCACGAACTCAAGCAAAATTCATAACTTTATTGATTGATCCAATAAAATGAATCCGGTCTTTTTACAATGAGGCATTGCCTGTTTATATAAAATTAGGCTAAAACATGGGTGTACGTCCAAAAACTAGCTAAAATTGAAGATAATTATAATTTAATTGAATTAAAAGAGATTCTGAAAATGGGAGCAAAAGAAGTGTTTTGCCCCTGCCTAACAATATGTGGCATTCAAGAATAGTCCTTGTTGCTGCCTGAGAACTTGCATGATCTTCCATTATTGATCCAGGGTTGTTTTGATTCTCGTATGATCAAAATATTATTGTTTTCTTGTAGGGCTCAGCACGACAATCGTTTTGATACCAACTTCAAGCTATGAATCATGCTTTTTAGCCATGATGATGAGACTTGAACTTTGGATGAATCTTGAAAGCTTTGGATCGATTGTGTGCTCGTTCCTTGATGTTTTTTCTTTCGTTTCTTTGCTGAATACACTGAGTATAATGTCATGATCACATTGCAACAAACGCAACTTGATTTCGTGTCCGGATGAAGATTTCATCATCTTGAGGTTTTTGCCAAAATCTGGAAATTCGGTGGCCAGAATTTATAGTAGATTCGACGCCTCCGTGTGTGAAACCCAACAATTCATCGGACGCAGGGTTTAGGCCAGAGATAGCCACTGACCTCATGCACATAATCCAATTAGTTTCATGCCGATCAAGTATGCAAGTGTCGTGATTTGGTCACCGGCACGGGACGCACTGCTACTGAATTTTCTGTAACTTTCTTCACGGATCAGCAACTTCCCTCTAGTTTTTCTCCCTGCTCAGGCATCGTGTGACGACCCAAAATTTTCCCAGTCAGTTAGAAGGTATGGCAATATAGGGAGGTTGAGGTTGAGGCCAGCGCTAGTTGGAAGTACCAGTGCCGGGTGAGTTGGAGAAGAGGTCAGCACCGCTTGGAAGAGCCAGCACCGGGTGGATTTGTGTGAAGATGCCAGCGTCGGGTGAGTTGGAGAAGAGGCCAGCGCCATTTGAAAGAGCTAGCACCAGGTGGATTTGTGTGAAGCGGCCTGCATCGGTTGGAAGTGCCAGCATCGGGTGAGTTGGAGAAGAGGCCAGCGCCAGTTAGAGGAGTCAGTGCCGAGTGGATTTGTGTGAAGAGGCCAGCGTCGGTTGGGGGTGCCAGTGCCGAGTGAGTTGGAGAAGAGGTCAGCGTCGGTTGGAAGAGCCAGCGCCAGATGGATTTCTGTGCAGCACCGGTTGTGTCCCTAACATGCACGAGTTGTGCATGTCAGTTGTCAAATACATGCTGATTGAATGCCACATGTCCAAATTTTTACAGTCTCTTTGTGACACTTGGCCAACCACCTCAACTCAAAAGTACTTAAGCCCCATTCCTCACCTGTATCACTCATTCTTACTTAATCTCTCTCTCTCTAAGACATAAGGTGGGCAACCACTGTTGGGTGGGTGAGAGCTATGAGGAGGGGAGTGAAGAAGACACCATTGTTGTTTAGGTAAGTGGATCCATCACCATTGCATGATAGTCGTAAGGATGCATGGAATTTACGCATGTAAAATGAGAATGACAGTGTATGTGATGTAAGCAAATCCTTATGCCTTTTTATTTAGAAATTAGGGCTCTTGTTCCATGATAATGGTGAATGTCAAGAATGAATGCATGTTTCTTAGATTATATAAGAAATGCATGCTATGCATGATTATGTGTATGTCCACATTGTGAGAGAATGGTTGTTATCATGTGCCTCACCATGAAATTGAGATCATGAAATGTATGCTTGAGACATGTTGTACGCTACTGTGAAATTCCAGAAGTTTGCATGTTCTTGTAGGAGGCTTTTGAACAGCCAAATGGGATCCGATTGACCTCAAGCCAACCCCATTGGAGAGATATACGAGTCTAGTAAAATGTTTGTTTTTTCCCATTTCTAAAATTATTTACAAAAATGAAGTTATGTTTCAAAATGGGAAGGTATATCATTGCTGACTATTTTCCTAGATTTTTAATTTATACCACTGTGGTCACTAATTTTAGCTAGCCAAACGAAGTTCATTTTTGGCCAAACTACAGCCATTTGAAATATCTTTGAACGGACTAAAAGTTTTATGTGGAAAATATTTTGAAAGGCTTCCTAGATTGAAAGTTATACCTTGCTTTATGAAGGTATGTCACTGTGGGAAGTATTGATAAAAATCAAAACTATCACCTTATTTTCCACGAATTTTTGAACCAACAAATGGAATCTCAATGCTTTCAAACTTGACTTTTCAAAAAGATATGCTTCTTGGCTTAAAATTTTATTTTTTACCCATCACACGTTTCCTTACCGTTTGAATGTTATAATGATTTGAAGCAGGGTACGTCGCTGTCCACTGTACACAGCAGGGGGCAGTTAGTTAACCCTCATGTCCTTGAACCTTTAAGAGGCCAAATGGAATCCTGTTGTTTTTAAACCACTCCCAAGTGAGGGATAGGTATGTTTGATATGAAATTGATTTTGGAACCATCTTCAAACTCTAAATGGTCCAAAAGTTAGGAGCCCAATTGTGAGCGCACGTGTGCATGCATGATAATGAAGTTATGATTTTGCTATGACATGGAAGTGTGATTATGATGAATGCCCTGTTGCAATATGAATTGCATGATTTTAATAATGCTTATGCTATATGTGAGTGGATACCTATTGTGTGAATGATGGTATCATGACGCCTATGCTATATGTGAATAGATACCTACTGTGTGAATGATGGTATCATGATGCTTATACTATATGTGAATGGATACCTATTGTATGAATGATTGTATCATGATGCTTATGCTATATGTGAAATGGTTCCTACTATGTGAATGATGGTACCGGCAGCAGCAATGCTATTATGTTATGAGAAAGGGCACCTACTATGTGAATGATGGTGCTGGCTGCTATGATTTTTCCCTGACTCCCCATGACAGAACGGGACTCAAGATGTGAGTAGTTGGGAGGGTCGCGCCCCCCAGATCTATGTGGGCACAATACATTGGGTCACTTAATGGTAGTGTAAAACCCTCTCGTCAAAAGGGCAAGCCCTCTTGCCAAAAGGACGCAAGGAGATGGCAGTGTCTTGCAAGGCCTTTACCTAACAAAAACCCCAAAGCATGTTGGGGATGTGTGTGTGTGTGAGGGCCTTATGAAGTGGGTCTTCTACTTGTCATGGTCCACCCTCCTGAGTGAGGGTAGAAGTCCCAAGTTCATGACTGGCTTAGCTTGACCGATGTGGCTTCTACTTCAGGAGTAGATAGATCTGTTTGTCTGACTTATTAACGCTTTCTGCATGAGCTTTAAACCGACATTGTGATCTGTTGTCTTTATTACTCTACTTTAAGAAAGGTGATTGTGACTTGTGTATTATATATTGAATTGTCTTTCTCACATTTCTGTTAGAGTGTTGAGAAGCATATTGAGGGAATTTTTTTTATACATGTGTATATGTACGTATATTTGTGTTGCATATTTGTTATTACTATCATGCTAGTTGGAATGCAATGGTGTAGATCTGCTTACTGGGTTGTTAGCTCATTCCATCTTATTTTCATAACTGTAGAGTGAAGAGTGTTGACACTTGTGTTTAAGGTGGGTGACCATTGAGGATTTGAAGCTAGAAGTCGAGAGGTTAAAAAGCCGTCCTTTGAAGACTTTCATTGCATGTTTTGGATGTATCAGTAATGTGTGGTGTACCTCATTTTGTGTATTTTGGGCCAGTAGTGCCTTGAAGGAATTGGAAAGACTTTTTTTAATGTTGGATGAATGTGATGACTATACTTTTGGAATTGTTATTTGTCTTGATGAATGGTTTTATTCTAGTTTTCTTTCATGGTTTTCTCCTAATTCCTTGTTTTCATATGTTGAGCCACCCCCACCTGAGTGACGTTCGCAACCTCCAGTCACGATCCCGCACTCTATCGCCCTCCAGCAGGGGTCAAGTGGCGGGGTCGTGACAGTCATGATATCAGAGCAGCCAGGTTAGGATTCTTGT
Source organism: Amborella trichopoda (assembly GCF_054954075.1). Classification (NCBI taxonomy): domain Eukaryota; kingdom Viridiplantae; phylum Streptophyta; class Magnoliopsida; order Amborellales; family Amborellaceae; genus Amborella; species Amborella trichopoda. Next base: position 14,987,901 of record NC_142337.1, on the reverse strand, counting down.
CTTAAGGAGTCTTAGAAGTGTCTGTAGGGTAGTTTTGATAGGCTAGTAACTGGGTGTTTTTGTTTTAGGTTGGAGATGTCGAGGACTCGTACTACCAATGCAAGTTCAAGTAACGGGAACACTAAGGCCTTTGGTGAACTTGCCAGAAATTTGGAGGCCTTGACACAAGTGCCGAGAGACGCTAGGTCGGCCCCTTCTACCCCCGCCCTGATATGAATGATAGTAATCTGATAGAAAGGTTCATGAGGATGGCAACTCCAAGCTTTGTAAGGCATGGGGGAGTAAAAAAGCTGAGAGATGGAGAAGGAAGATAGAAAAGATCTTTGAGGCTCTAAATTGCACCAACGGGCAGAAATTCAAGCTGGGTACCTTTATGCTTGAAGGAGAAGCTGAGCACTGGTGACGCTCAGTAAAATAGTAGTGGGAACGGTCAGGAGTTGTGACAACTTGGAAGAGTTTTCTAGCTGCCTTTTATGAGAAATACTTCCCTGACTCCATAAGGGAAACGATGGAGGTAGAATGCATAGAGCTGCAATAGGGGAATATGTCTGTTGAGAAATATGCAACGAAATTTGCTAAACTATCCATATATGCGCCGGATATTATTAGAACTGAGGCACGAAAGGCTAGCAAATTTGAGAGGGCCTTCGGCCCGATATAAGAAGAAGGATTATTGCAACAAACCTAAAAACATTTTCCCCGCTGCTGGACTTGGTCTTAAAAATGGAGAGAGATGATGATGAATTTCGGGCAAGAAGAGATGGAAAGTTGGGTGTCACCCAGTCCGGGAGTTTTAAGAAGAAGACACAACCCCCTCCAAGGAGAGAGTGGAAGGGGAGAAACAATCAAGGTCGTGTCAGGATCCCGAGAGTTGTCCCAAATGATGTAAGGGGCAACCGACGCCCAGTTTTCCCTCACTGTGGATCGGGGAACCATACGTCGGCGGAATGCTTCAGAAAGACCAAGGCTTGCTTCCAGTGAGGTAAACTGGGCCATTTAATTAATGGCTGCCTCGTCAAAGGATCAGATGACAGACCAAGAGTTCAAGGGCGGGTGTTCACCCTGATCGAGCAAGAAGCCAAGGAGTCCCACAGTGATTTGAAGCACCAAAAACATAGCTCTAGTTACGAGGTCCATTTCAAAGTGTTAGAGGCCAATTTTTTTAAATTGTTTCTTTTGGTGTTCACTACCTTAGACATGTCTGATCGCGACAAAAATTAGCAGGTGGCCTTTTGGAGTGATGATGAGGATCTTGACCAATTTTAAGGTAATCCTGAGACTGTTGAAATTTCCACTTATTTGTAGGCTTATTGACCTGCTTCCTCTTTATTCCGCATCAGGGACCAAGGTGCTGAAAAATGTGTTCAAACAGCTTGCCCCGTCGAATGTTTATGCTTTTAGAGAAGTGAAAAGGACAACATTCAGAAAATTTCCTTCGGTGCAACTAGGATGCTTAGACGTAGCGATGAACGCCGAGGAGATTCACGTAATGGTGCAACTAGAATGCTCAGATGTAGCGATGCATTGTTCGCGGGTCCGTCGATGGAGACTTTAGGGGGAGAAGAGACTTTTTTTTTAGGGATCTTGTCGAAGTCCTCACCGTCGTGTGAACTATTTGTGATTCTGAAAATAAGGATTTCGTACATACCTCGTCAGTCAGAATCAGGCCCGTCTAGCAATTGAGTGCCATGTCAGGGCATTGTTCCCATTTGGTCTGGGTTTCTTTGTCTTGGATAGACAACAAAAGAGCCTTTGGTCGGCGCTCGTCTGCGTAGAGCACCAATTGTCCTTTGGCGAGTAGGGTACCTCAATTTATCAAGATGACTAACTCTAGGTACAACCACCCCTACCCACTACTTTGCAGCTACGACAATCATCTGATTTGTCGCTCCAAAGTCCTGGTTGCCTTAGCCTTCTTGGGGCATCTTTGGTTCGTCGGAATGACTTTCTTGTTTGTTTGTTCTGCTGGAGAACCTTTTGTCAACGCTCATCTACGTCATGCACCAATTGTTTCTTGGCGAGTAGGGTACCTCAGTTTATCGAGATAACCAGCTCTGGGTACAACCACCCCTACCCACTGCTTTGTAACTACGACAACCGCTCTAAAGTCCTGGCAGACTTAGCCTTCTCAAGGCATCTCAGACATCTTGGAGTGTATTTGTAACCTCCTGGGATTGATGCTCTTTTTCATGAGACTTGTCTTCCTTTCTTGGTGAATCTTTTGTCCTTCGGGTCCCTCTCATGAATGGACTCAGACTATCATAATCTTTTCCTTAAAGCTCACATTTTTAAGTCCTGGTATTGTGGAACCAGGGATTTTTTTTCTTTTTGAGTGAGGGTTGAAGTCGCATGTTGAGGCGAACGCTGCATCAACCTGTTTATTGGTCCAAGCTTCCTTTGCACATTTTCACTTGAACTTGGGAAGCGATGCTGTAGAGATGGTTTTCACCAACTTCTTTTTATTTGGGGCTTTTTTATCTATAACCTTTCTGTCATGTCCACCCGTTATTTCATCATCATTTTTGTGAAGGCGTGTTTAAGGTCATGCCTCCGGGACCTGTGCGAAGCAGTTTATCATCATGCAGTCAGGACGTGCACTATGGTTTAAGGTCATAAGCTAGACCATGATGGGGATGGATAGTAGTCTGTAGAGGCCATGAAGTGAGGGTGGTAATGGTTTAGCTCACTGTTGAGGAGATGGCACGAGTCTACTTGTGACAGATGGATGTGGTATGAAAGGTGAGTGAAAAATGGTGACCCACTAGCTTACGACAAGTATAAGTGACAGGATGGTTGGTCGTTTTGTGAGTGCGAGTGAGACTCACTGAGGAATGATGTAGGATGATGAAAGGAATGGACTCACTGGGGAGGTAGTGTAGGTGGTGCGTGCACACGAACAGGTCGGTTAGGGAAGACGTGCTCGAAGATGCACGTAAAAGGTATGTGCGCATATGTGGGGACGAGTTTATGGTCATACCAGCGGGACATGTGCAAAACAGTTTAACATCACGTACCGTGGTTATGCAATTTAGAGTCATACAACTAAGACCGTGCAGTTTAAGGTCGTGCAATTAGACCTCCATTATAATTTAAAGTCATATAGTTTGGACCATGGTGCAGATCCTTTTAATGTCATGCGGTTAGGATGTGTACTATAATTTAAAGTCATGTAGCTTAGACTATGGTTACGCAGTTTAAAGTCATACAACTAGGACCTTGCAATTTAAGGTCATGCAACTAGACCTACGCTATAGTTTAAGGTCAAATAGTTTGGACCGTGGTTATGTAGTTTAAAGTCATACAACTAGGACCATGCAGTTTAAGGTCTTACAACCAGACCATCGCTACAGTTTAAGGTCATATAATTTGGACCATGGTTATGTAGTTTAAAGTCAGACAACTAGGACCATGCAGTCTATGGTCGTGCAACTAGACCATTGTGTGGGTCGCCATGTAAGTGAAGCTCAGTGGGGAATAGGCCCGCGGATGACAATCTATCTCCTTATGGATAAAATGGTTAGGACCATTCACAAACTGAGGGCTAAGAGGGGACCCGACGTAGGATGAAAAACAAAAGCAAACTTCATTGGGGATTAGGGGGGCAAGTGTGACTCCCAGGGGTAAAAGATGAGACTCTATGGAGAATTGTCTTACGACAGGTAACCCGACTCCCTGGGGATAAGATAGCTTGGTGTGAAACAGATCCACTGGGGATTGGAGAGGTAGGCATGACCCTAACTTCACTAAGGATAACGGGCTGCAATATGGGTGCGACTCCTATTGAGGATGAGGGACAGTGGCTTGCTCCTGACTAGATTGGGGATGATAGGTCATAGCTTGGGTGCAATGGCCTGGGTCCAACTCCGCTGGGGATGACATGACAGGTCACAGCATGGGTGCAACGGCCTGGGTGCAACTCCGTTGGGGATAGGGATAGGACACACAAGGCTCCAGCTTGGAGTAGGCGATAATAAGCTACTTGAGATACAATCGTCGTCAGGTGTAGCAACCCTTATTTCTTGAGTAGTCAGTCAGGGATGAATCTACGAAAACACAACCGACGCTGAAGGCAGCCAATACTGCTTCTTAACCAATCAGTCAGTGCTGGATTATTAACAACATAGCCGGTGCTGAGGACTGCAAGTGCTTGAATACATCTGACGCTGAGTTGTTTAAGAACACAGTCAGCGCTGAGTTGCCGAACACACAGCCGGTGCTGTGGTTGGAGAAATACAGTCGACGCTAGGTAACTCCAACTGTACAGTCGGTGCCGGGTATGGATCGAGGAGAGTTACCTCGGGCCTCGGGTCAAAGCCCGACCCAGCTCATCATCACTTGGTTTCCCTTGGACGCGACTGGAATTCCCAATTTGTGAGGGGCATTTGAGGGTAGCATTAGCTACATAAGGGGGTAAAACCCCATTTTCTTCACTTTTCACCAAAGGTAAAAAAAAAATTAAACAAAAATTTTCTTTAGTTAGTGAGCAGAGGGTGCCCGGTAGAAGTTTCGGCAAGCAGTGGGACTTCAGCAAAAGTTTTGCAGGGAAGGTTTTTGGCAAACAGTCGGATTCCAGCGAGGGTCTTGCAGGGAAGGTTTTGACAAGAAAGAACTTTACCAGGGATTTGGTGAAGTTTGCAGGGAAAGGAGGCAAGAAAAGAGAGTTCTCCAGGGAGTTTTCCAGGAAACAAGAGAGCTCTGATCGTGACTTTACACATTGGAGAGTTGGGAAGTACAACAGTGGGAATTTTATGTGCTTTGAGAGTTTTTTTTAGGGACGTAAGTGGTTTCTTGGCAACTTAGGGAAAGTTGCAGAGGTTTTTCGGGATCGACAGAGCAGTTTCGATGGAAACCAAAGGGTCTAGGGAAATGGACGGTTCCTGAAGGTAAACCGTCGCTGCGAAGGTGTACAGTTACGAGAGGTAGACCATCGTAGGAGGTGGACCGTTACAGGAGGTGGACGGTTGTCCTTGGAAATCATGCGATCATTAAGGAGGTGTAGAAACTTAGGCCTTGAAAATGAGGTGTCTCAGGAAGCGAACGGTCGCGGCAAGGCAGGCGCTGGGAGAAGCATAGCCGGCGCTGATTGTTAAAAGTACAACCGGCACTGACACAACCAGCACTGATCCTCAAGAAAGGTAACCGGCGCTAAGAGTTAGGAGCGCAGCCGACACTAGCCTTTGGAGGACACAGCCGGTGCTGACTTCAAACGGTGCTCATCAGTGCTTGTGGCTTGTCATGATGCGCACAGTGCTGCTCGCACATGGCAATAAGTTTCATGCATGACTTGGGACGTTCGGCAATGCGCTACATACGGCGATGTTCATGCGTGACCCTGACATGGGCCGGTAAAGGGTGGTGAATGATGGTGATGCATGGCTTGTGATACCCATTGGAAGCCCAGCCCTCTAACACAACGGCAAAGTCCATGTTGTTCTGTGGAAAAGCATCCACTGTGAAGAAGGTATGCTCTCCATCATAGGCCAGTTCCTTAGCAAAGCAGTCTGCTTTGTATGTTTGACACACACGTCAAATGAATCCTATGTTGTATGTTTAATATATACGTTAAATGAGATATCTCGCTTGGATGTTTGATAGACACGTCAAATGAACTGAAGCTAACTTCTTGGAGTGGTTTCACTTGGTCTTCTGGCCTGTAACCATCCTCTTACTTGTCAAATCAATTGAAGCTGACTCTCCAAGTGGTTTCGCTTCTTCTTCATGAGGAAGGCCTTTCTTTGGTGGGTTTACTTCTTCTGGGAAAGTAACTCTTTTGGGCCTGTAACCGTCCTCTTATCATCAGATGCAAGAGCAAATATGTAGATTTTGGTTTATAATTGTTTATACAACTTACTCCAGCTTCTTCTTCATGAGGAAGGCCTTTCTTTGGTGGGTTTACTTCTTCTGGGAAAGTAACTCTTTTGGGCCTGTAACCGTCCTCTTATCATCAGATGCAAGAGCAAATATGTAGATTTTGGTTTATAATTGTTTATACAACTTACTCCAGCACTTTTTGAAGAATACCAAAAAGGGGCAGCCTTGGTCAAGCCCATGCTGACAGGTGAAGCGATGGGGGAAATACCCCTCTAACCATGCACTGTGTGGAGTCTGATAAGGTAAGACTCCCCCTCTGATGCTAAGCATGAACATGAGTTCTTTAATCGTTGTTGGGGCACCGTCGAGTTCCTTCCCCAACCCTTCAATAAAAGCACGGTCAGTGAAGGTTTCGACTGAAAAAGGGACCCGTCTCATGTGCAAATAATCATTTCCAAACAGACCCCGAGCTTCCCTTGGGGTATGGAAGATAGCCCTTTGGTTCGCAATCCTCATCAAGAAGGGCCACAATTTATTTCCTGAGCACTGATGCTTGACATAAGTGTCAGGGAAATAAGCCCCTAGCCACCTGTACACGTAATGCGCAGGGAATAGAGTTTAAAAGTCCCAGGAAAAGCTTGTCCTCCTACGATGCCATTCCCTCCCTCTTTGCCCTTATAGGCTTTTCCACGGGAGATGGCCCCCGAGCCGTGGTATATGTTGCACAGAACTGGCTGAGCGAAGGCATACTCATGCCCTCTGGCCATGTCACAGGCCACATATAATACCCCTGGATGAATGTTGTCCCCCCAACCAAAAAGCACAAACTTACACAAGAACAAGGCCAAGTAGGCAGCCAAGAAAACACGGTCATCACCAGTGTCAAGTTGATATATGGGAGGCATCTCTTTAAAAACTGCCTTCCCTTTCCCCTTCGAAATACCCTGGTTGCCGTCGGGATAATCCCCATAAAAGAATTTCACCCATTCTGTAAAGGTGACCTTGCCATTGGTAAAGCCACTAACAATAGACTGGTAGGCCTCAAAGATCTTTGGAAGACTGGCCGACGGCTCTTCATCTCTCAAGTTAACTCTACCAAAGATGATTGAGGTTGAGGGCACCAACTCGTCATACATGGGCCTGAGCATCGGCAGACCTCTAATAAAGTGAAGATCCAATAAGGAGATTCTCGTTTCACCATGAACAAGAAGCCAAGTATTGCTCACATGGCTCCATGTCTCCAGCAATACCTTTATTGTATTAGAGTAATGGTCGTAGTAGCTGCCCGAACACTGGACCGCTGCTAATAATGAAGCACGCTCAAGAACGCTTCCACATGAAGCCAATACCTTGGCAGTCCAGGAAGCATATCCCTTCATGGATTGGTCCTCTCCCTGAATCTGGAAGCCTTTTGCCAACCACCTTAGTAATCCCTTCGCCTGGACCATTCGCTTGCCCAAGGTGAGCAAGTTCTCCCCGAAAGCTATGTTCCGATGCATACAGTGAAGAAGTGTCATCCCTTCTTCAATATAGACATTGCCATTATTGCCCTCCCTCACTTCAAAGCATACAGGGTCAGTAATGAAAGTGACGCTAAGAGGCCACTCTAGCTCGTACACTGGCTGGGTCAGCCAAATGGGTTATCCCCATGATAAAACTTCACCCGTAAAATCACGGGCGCCTATTTCCCTTTCCCTTGGGAGCCTCTTCACATCGGGGATTTGGTAAGAAGAACCAGCCATTACAAAGGACTTAATGGTTCACTCCTAAAAAGTTACTAAGATACTGGAACAGCGCCGGTTATGTTTGTCCCACACTCAGCACCGGTTGATCCTCTTAAACACTTAGCGCTGAGTGAGCTCCTCAATGCCCAGCACCGGTTACGTGTTAACGATTAGCTACAGGTGAGTTTGTCGAACACTCAGCGCCAGTCGAGCTTCTCAATGCCCAACATCGGTTGAGCGGCAACATTTAGCGTCGATTGAGTCTTTTAGCACTCAGCGTCGGTTCAGATTGCCAAAACCCTAGCGCCGGTTGAGTTTTTCAATGGCCAGAGCCGGTTGAGAACAAACCCCTCACACGTGCCACGAATCCTAGTCGTGACACCTCGAATTCAGTGGCACTGACTGACAACCGTCACCACGTCCTTGGGCACCGCCTCACACATGAGCAACTAATAACCGTACGGCTTCCTCGCAATGGTTCGTCTCTTGCAGTCATACGGCCCACTTCCTACGACCGTTCGTCTTCCGCCAGAATTGCTCCCACACGGTCGAAAACTCATAGGAAAACCTTCCCGCCTATATTTTGGCCTCGACTTCACCAGAACCTCGCCGAGAAACCTCTACGACACCATTAACAATGTCGAAAAGTGGAGATAACCCTGGTCAACCTCTTGAAAGTGTCTGAAAACTTTTGCAACACCACGAGCAGTGCCGAAAAACTTCCACAATCACCAGGAAATCCCTAAAAGTCCCTACCATAAAGGAAAACAGCACCCATAATTCCTTTCCTTTCATGGAAATCTTCCCGGAGGACTCTCCTTTCCGTGCAACTTCTCCAAATTCGGGGCAAAGTCCACATTCCAAAGGTCTTCTCTACAAAACCCTTATCGGAATAGTACTGCCTACTGAAGAACCTTCCCTACAAAAACTATTGCTGAAGTCCCACTGCTCGATGGAAACTTCAACCGAGCACTCTCTCCTCACGGTTAAAGAAAACTTGCTTAAGTTTTGAAAAATAAGGGAAAATGGGGTTTTACCCCCCTATATAGACTACACTGCCCTCAAAAAGCCCTTCACAAACTCAGAATACTAGTTGCGTCCAAGAGAAGCCATGCGACAATGAGTAGGGTCGGGCTTCGACACAAGGCCCTAGGTAACTCTCTCGATCCATCCCCAATGCCGGTTGATGCAGCACCAGGTAAATTTCCAAACAGTCTCAGTGCCGGTTGACTTAGCCCTAGGTGTATTTCCAAACAACCTCAGTGCCAATTGATTTAGCGTCGGGTGTGTTTCCAAAATACAACCTTAGCACCGGTTGACTTGGCACCGAGTGTGTTTCCAAATACAACCTTAGCACCGGTTGACTTAGCACCAGATGTGTCTGCAAACAACCCTAGTGCCAGTTGACTTCACATCGGGTGTGTTTCCAAATACAACCCTAGTGTCAGTTGACTTAGTGTCGGGTGTGTTTCCAAATACAACCTTAGCGCCGGTTGACTTAGCACCAGGTATGTATCCAAAACGACCCCAGCGTCGGTTGTCTTCAGATAATACCACGGGTCATTCACAACGCTAGCTGAACAGCGCCGGTGTTGTTGTGAGAACTTAGTGCCAGGAGATATTCACAATAAACTATCTGCGCTACACATGGCATCGGCCGTATTTCAAGCAATTTATGCCCTACCACTATCTCTAGTGGAGTTGTACCCAAGGCAGGATATGTCATCCCTAATGGACTTACACCCGGGTTGTCGCACCTAAACTGTTACTTCCCCAATGGAGTCAGGAATTGTCCCTCATCCCCCACTAGGAGTCACACCCCTACTGCGGCCCATCATCCCCAGTAAAGTTAGGGTCATTCTTACTGCCCCAATCCCCAGTGGGTCAGCTTCACACTAAGCTACCTTACCCCTAAGGATTCGGGTCACCTATTATAAAGACTCATCTTTTACTCAAGAAGTACGTTTACCCCCTTTAAAACCACAACGAGGCCCACTTCTGCTTGTCATGCTTCATTAGGCCACCATTTCCATCTGAGCTCTTAGTTTGTGAATAGTCTTAGCCATTTTACCCCCGAGGAGTCGGATTACCATCCATAGACTTATTCCCTATGAAGCTCCACCTACATGACGACTTACACGATGGTCTAGACGCACGACCCTAAACTCTATGGTCCAAACTATATGACCTTAAACTGTAGCTACGGTCCATACTGCATGATCTTAAACACCTCAGTCTTGGTCCATACTGCATGATCCTAAACTGCAAAGCCTAGGTCCATACTGCATGACCCTAAATTGCTCAATCTCGATCCGTACTGCATGACCCTAAACTGTTCAGCCTCAGTTCATACTGCACGACCCTAAACTGCTCAGCCACGGTCCATACTGCACGACCCTAAACTGCTCAGCCCTGGTCCATACATCATGACCCTAAACTGCTCAGCCCCGGTCCATACTGTATGACCCCCTTAAACTGCTCAGCCTCAGTCCATACTACATGACCCTAAACTGCTCAGCCTCGGTCCATACTGAATGATCCTAAACTACTCATCCTCGGTCCATACTGCATGACCCTACACTGCTCAGTTTCGGTCCATACTGCATGATCCTAAACTGCTCAGCATCGGTTCATACTACACAACCGTAAATTACTCAGCCCTAGTCTATACTACATGACCCTAAACTACTCAGCCTCGGTCTATACTGCATGACCCCAATCTACTCAGCCTTGGTCCATACTGCATGACCTTAAACTGCTTAGCCTCGATCCATGCTACATGACCTTAAATTACTTAGCTTCGATCCATACGGCACTACCTTCAACTGCATAACCACAGTCCAGTTGTATGACCTTAAACCATAGTACACGTCTCAGCCGCATGACGATAAAAGGCTCAACACCATGGTCTGAACTATATGACCTTAAACTGTAGCAGAGGTCTAGTAGCACGACCTTAAACTGCATGATCCTAGTTGTATGACTTTAAACTGCATAACCATAGTTCAGTTATATGACCTTAAACCATAGTACATGTCCTAGCCACATGACGATAAAAGGCTCAGCACCATGGTCCAAACTATATGACCTTAAACTGTAGCAGAGGTCTCGTTGTACGACCTTAAACTGCATGGTCCTAATTGTACGACTTTAAACTGCATAACCATGGTTCAGATGTATGACCTTAAACCATAGTGCATGTCCTGGCCGCATGACCATACTGCTTCATGCAGGTCCCGAAGGCATGACCATAAACTCGCCACCGCATACGTGCACACGTCTTTTCCTGCACTGTCATGCATGCCTTCTCTAACCTACATGTTAGTGTGCGCGTACCACCTTCATTACCTCCCCAGTGAGTTCATTCCTTTCATCATCCTACATCATCCCCAATGAGTCTCACCCATGCTCACAAAACAGCGAACCATCCTACCATCCATAATCATTATCCACTCACATTTCATACATCGTCCATCTCTCACAGGTAGCCTCGAGCCATCTCACCAAGTGAGCCAAACAACCACCATTCTTACTCCATGCCCTTTATAGACTATCATCCATCACCACTACGGTCCAGCTGTACGACCTTAAACCATAGTGCATGTCCAGGCCGCATGACGTTAAACTGTTTCGTACACGTCCCAGAAGCATGACCTTAAACACGCCTTCACACAAAAAAAATATATAAAGGAATAACAAGCATGGTGTATACCTGAACAAGGGAATGCTATGAGTAAAAATGACGGATGGGCATGATCACGAAACCATGAGTAAAAGAGTTTCGTTAATAAAAACTGGGCACGGTGAAAACCCGTCTCAACGGCATCACTTCTCAAGTTCAAGCGAAAACCCACAAAGGACACTTGGACCAATAAACAGGTTGATGCAATACTCGTCTCAACCGCCAGCTTCAACCCTCACTCAAAGGAAGAAAATCCCTTGTGGCATAAAACCAGGGATCCAAAAATATGAGCTTTAAGAAAAATATTCTGACATTCTAAGTCTAGTTACAAAAAGGACTCGAAAGACAGAAGACTCGCCAAGAAAGCAAGACAAGTCTCATGACAAGGAGCATCATTCTCACAAGGTCATTAACATATTTTCAAAAAATGTTGAAGACACCCCAAGGAAGTTAAGTTAGCTATAACCTTAGACGGTAATCGGGGTGATTGTCCTAGCTGCACAGCAGTGGGTAGTGGTGGTTGTACCCAGAGCTGGTCACCTCGACAAACTGAGGTACCCTACTCGCCAAGGAATAACGGGTCAGTCAGACTTTGGACCGGCAATCCGGGTGATTTTCCAAGCTATGCAGCAGTGGGTAGGGGTGGTTGTACCCAGAGCTTGTCACCTCGACAAACTGAGGTACCCTACTCGTCAAAGAACGACTAATTCGTAAAGTAGATGACGCTGACACAAGGCCATCAGCACACCATTCATCCTCGAAACGTGGCTCAACACCAGAGGATGTAAGCAAACCCAGACCAAATGGGAACAATGCCCTTCGACATGGCACTCAATTGCCAGATGGGCCTGATTCTGACTGACGAGGTCTGTACAAAACCCTCAGATTTAGAATCACAAACAGTCCACATGAGGGTGAGGACTTCGACAATATCCCTAAAAAAAATCTCTTCTCCCCCTAAAGTCTCCACGGACGGACCCGCAAACAATGCATCCCTACATCTGAGCAGCCTAGTTACACCATTGCATGAATCTCCTAAGCGTTCATGTGGTCTTGTGGCTAGGAAAAAACAAAGTAAAAGACGAAGGAAAATTTTCAAATGATTTTCTTTCTCACTTCTCTTGAAGTACAACATTCGGCGGGGCAAGCTATTTGAACATATTTTTCATCACCTTGGTCCATGGTAGGAAGCAGGTTAATAAAACCTACAAAACAGTGGAAATTCTTGACAATTTCATAATACCCCTAGAATGGGTCAAGATCATCGTCAGCACTCCAAAAGACCACCTGCCAAGTTTTGTCGCATTTTGACATGTCTACGGTAGTGAATACAAAGAAACAGTTTTCGAAAAAATGGCCTCTAGCACCTTAAAATAGAACCTACAACTAGAACTACAATTTCGGTGTCTCAAATCACTGTTGGACCACTGTCATTAGATCCGGTACGGTCGAAAACCCTTATGGGTCAAGTTTCGACTTAATCAGACACTTCAGAACAAATATATGAGCAAAACATTGAAACAAGAAGGGCCGCACAGTATTCCCGTGTGGCCTCACTACACCAAAACCCAATTAAAGGTGACTATTTTACAGTCATGGGCAGTCACATTTTGGACCCGTAACTCATTCAGTCCAAGTCGGATCGCTCCCAAATTTGGTGAGCGTATTCATCTCATCAAGATGAATAATTCAATATGTGGCACGCCCCGAGACGATGTCCGAGCAAGGAGAAGAGATAGAGAGAAGTCGTCGATCCGTTAAGAAATTGCAGAAAATTCAGCAGCAACACGTCTCGCTCGATAGACCAAATCACGACGCTTAGGCAATGGATCGACACAAAACCAATTCCAATGTGTGCGTAAGGTCCAAGGCTGTCATTGGTCCGATCCCATACATGATGGATGGTCAAATTTCATGCATGAAGCCAACAAAGTAACTGAAATTTCGACCGTCGGATTCTAGATTCCGGCCAAAACTCAAAAGTTGTGCAATCTTCGTTTGGGCTCCAAATCGCGTTCCGTTTGTTGCCACATAATTGTGACGGCATGCTCAATGCACTACCACGAAGAAATCACAGAAAAACATTAAGGCACGACCGCACTATCGATCCAAAGTTTCCAAGACTCAAACAAATTTCAAGTCTCATGATCATGGCTCAAAAACATGCTTCATGGCTCGAAGTTGGTATCAAAACGATCGCCATGCCGAGCCCTACAAGAAAACAATAATCTTTCAATTAAATAGGCATCAAAACACCCTCGAGTCAGCCATGGAAGATCACGTAAGATCTCGGGCAATAGCGAGGACTGTTCTACAATTCCACACATTGTTAGGCAGGGGCAAAACAATCTTTTTGCACCCATTTTAGAATTTCTTTTAATTCAATTAAATCGTAATTTTCAGCAATTAGGTCTAATTTTGATCAATCCACCCATGTTTGGGTAGAATTCTATATAAACAAGTACTGCCTCATTGTAAACAGACCCCTCGGCCTTCAGTTGATTCTTAGAAGATTCAATAAAAATTTTGATTCCTTGCTTGAGCCTGTGAGTACGTCTTGGAGAGAGAGAGGGGAGAGAAGGAAATAGTCAATACTCTTCAGACATGCAACTTTTTCTCTCCTCCCCTCTCTCTCTTCTCTTTTTATATCTCTTCTCTCTCTTTCTCTCCCTTCTCTCTCCTCTCTCTTTTTATCTTCTCTCCTCTCTCTTTCTCTCTCTTCTCTCTCTTTCTCTCTCTTCTCTCTTCTTTCTTTCTCTCTCTCTTTCTCTCTCTACTCTCTCTTCTCTCTTTCTCCCTCTTCTCTCTCTCTTTTCTCTTCTCTCTCTTTCTCTCTCTTCTCTCTCTTTCTCTCTCTCTCTTCTTCTGTCAACTAATGAGATCTAGTGCCAGTTGATCCTCTCTATCTTCTTCTATCAACTGGCAAGGCCCAACGCCTGTTGGTCTTCTCTATCTTCTTATGTCAACTGGCGAGACCTAACGTCGGTTGGTCTTCTCTATCTTCTTTTGTCAACTAGCGAGACCTAGCACCGGTTGATCTTCTCTATCTTCTTCTGTCAACTGGCGAGACCTAGCACCGGTTGATCTTTTCTATCTTCTTCTGTTAACTGGCGAGGCCTAACGTCAGTTGGCCTCCTCTCTCTTCTTCTACCAATCGGCGAGTCCTAGCACTCGTTGGTCTTCTCTCTCTTCTTCTACCAGTCGACGAGACCTAGCACTGGTTGGTCTTCCCTCTCTTCTTCTATTAGTCAATGAGACCTAGCATCGGTTAGTCTTCTCTCTCTTCTTCTACCAGTCGACGAGAGCTAGTGTCGGTTGGTCTTCTCTCTCTTCTTCTATCAGTCGATGAGACCTAAAGCTGGTTGGTCTTCTCTCTCTTCTTCTGTCAGTAGGTGAGACCTAGCGCCTGTTGGTCTTCTCGTTCTTTTGATATCAATTGACCAGACTTGGCACGGGTTGAACTTCTCTCTCCTCTTATATCAGTCAACGAGACCTATTGTCGACTATTTTTCCCTCTCTTCTTCGATCAGTTGATGAGACTTAGCACAAGTTGGTCCCCTTCCTCTCTTCTCATCTGACACAATCGGCGAAGCCTAGCACTAACTGCTTCCTCTCTCTCCCATTTCCAGAAACAGGCGGCAATGTTTAGCGCCTACTGCATATCCTCTTCCTTCTCCTCCCTCCTCTCTTCCTTCTTCTCTCTCCTTTCGTCTATCCCCTTCTTCTCTCTAACCATTCATCGGTTACTCTTTCGTTAGACCAAGAGGGATTAAGGTTAGCATCTCATGACAGTCCTGTCGTCTAGCTGTAATGTTGTTGCATCAGATTCGCTTGGCTCGCTTTACTGCCACAACAGACCAACCATCGTGCTTAGCTAGTCGATATTAGCAATAGCATCTAATAGCAATCCTGTGAGCCGATCTCAGTTATCGAGTCCGTTCGCTACCACGTTACACCAATTATTCACCAGCCTAGTCACTGCTCTGATCTTCTTGCTTGTTCGAATTCTTCTCTCCCCCCCATCTTTCTTTCTTCTTTTTGAATACGCTTGCTTGCATATGATCATCAAAGAGGAAAAAGGTGAGGTCTGACCCACCTGTCCCATAACCTTTGCCATATATGTGTGTGATTGCAGGAAAGCAGAAAGAAGAATATGAGCCAAGGGAGGCGATTCCGAACCAGTTTCATTACTGAGGGGCTTTCTTCGTGATCTAAGAGGGTGCCCATGCGAGTCAACCCCAGTAAGTCCCGAACTCACATTTAAATTCCTCTTTCACCGGTTGGTAACACCTACCCTCGTTTTCGAATGAGGTTCCCGAGAGAACGATCTCACAAACGTCTTAGATCTCTCCTGAAACTCGAGACGCGTGCCGCCCGATCCTTTAAGGATCCGGAGGGTGAGATCGAGGCACTTAACCAATGGCCTCTGACCCTCAAGAGGTTACTGCCCCAACTGAGGCAGGGGTTGTGATCATGGATAATGAGGGCCCAAGCATCTTTCAGGAGGAGGGGCCTATGGTTAGTGAAGCTCTTGAGCATCAAGAGCCTGCTTCCCCAGAGTGCGCAAGTCATGAAGATGAAGGGGTTGAGCTTTTTGTGGTAGAAGTTCTGGCTGTAGAGGATGCGAGCCAAGTAGAATAGGCCATAGCTGAGCCTGAAGTGGTGACTTTAGAAGATGAAGGCCAAAGGGAAGAGGTGGGCCTTGAACTTGTCAAAGCTAAAGTGACAGTTCAAGAGGGTAAGGAACGCAGAAGAGATGTTGGCCTTGAACTTGTAGAGGCCATGGCAGAGGGTGAGAGACAAGGGGAGGAGGTTCCTTTAGAGCACACCAGAGTGGTGGCCCCAGTAGGCGAGAATCAAGGTGAGGAGGTTGGCATTGAGGAGACCAGGCAGGTTGAGCTTGGGGCTGCCTTTGAATCTGAAGTGCCTGAGGCTTTGGGCTTCACGATTGCTCTAGAACAGCCAATGACTCACATGGCTATCACCCCTTCGAGACCAGCCCTCGAAACCAAAGTTCCTTCAATGGTGGTGGACCCAGCAGTACTATCCAAACCTATTTTCAACGGGGTATCTGGCATAATTGCAGACATGCTCCGTGCGGGTCTTCGGGGTTTAAGGGAGCTGCCTCACATTGAACTGGGCGAGGCACTAGCCAAACTCAGGGAATTTGCTGCTACGACCACTGTTTTTGGGAACGCGCCAGAAGTCCTCTCTCATTTTGATGCTACTTTAAATGAATTGGAGAGCTGGAGGCTGGAGAGGTTGCATCATGAGGCAGAAAGCAGCAAGTTGGCTTCCTTGGAGGCATCTATCAAACGTCGTCATGAGGGAATAGATTCATGTGCATAGAGGAAGGCTGCTATGATTGCTTATCAGCTTGATCTCTAGATGGAAGGGAGAGCTTGCTTTAATAGGACGATAGGCATAAGGGCGGAGATGCAAAAGCTGAGGAGTGAATTTGACGATCTTGAGAGGGAGATGTTTCAGAGGAAGGCCTTGGATGCCTCTTTGACTGAGGATCTATCAGAGCTCTTTCGCACCATCTAGTCGGAAATCGCCTCCGTGGACAGGAGCCTCAAATGGTGGTTGAACTGAAGGTGCGTATTTAGCAAACCAAGGCTTCTAGAGTGAAGATCAATAAGATCATTGATCATTTTTTAGAGAGTCCTTTCTCTGCTTTGTCTTTCTCTATATGCCGACAATTGTAAAAAATTTTGATTTATTAATAAAACACCTCTCTTTCTCCTCTAGCTCATTTCGTTGCATGATTTCATTCCCCTTTTTGTTTTGCTGCATCTCATCTCTCGCTCTTAAGGAGGCCACGTCTCTAGGCATTCACCGTTTCTACCTTTTACTAAGGGGAACTCTAAGCCTTGCTTTGTCTTGTGGCAAACTGTTGTGGTTTCAATGACCTCAAACGGGGAAGCAGTTGCTTCTTCTCCTCTTAATGTTTGATTGGACAGGGGCTCATAATTCATTTTTCTCATCATTTGATGAGCTTGCTCGCTATAAATAGTCCAATCAGGAGGGGCTTTAGCTTCTATTCGAGGCACATTCACTGTAAGTTCGTCATAGTTCTTGGTCTCAGACATGAACTCCTTTAGATGTTTGAAGTGATACGCATAACCTCCAATTGGCTCTGAAGATTACGAACTTCACTTCTTAACTCTGCCAGGGGATCCTGCTCTTGAGGGCAAGGAAGGTGTCCTCTCTTGGACTGCTCTCCTCCCACAGAATCAGGTAAGCACAGGACTTGTAACTGACTACTAGTTTGAACTGACCCTGCGGTGGGACGGGGAGCATCTTCTTTGCTTATAGCAATCGGGGTTTGGAGGACCTTCCACGGCGGCTGGTGCACCAATTCTTCTTTCAAAAGTGTAATAAGGACATGTAGGACTTTTTGATGGTCCGTCGTGTAGGTGACCTTTGGAGCCTGGAGTTCTGTTCCCATGACTTCCTCAAACTCAGGAGTGACCTCCGGTTCATCTTCTTGTGAAGGTGGCTCAGGACTGGAAACAGAGGGGGAACCCTCATCTTCAGGCGAAGATGGAGTTTCCTCAGGGACGGTAGATGGTATACTAGGACGGATGGGAGTTCGAGGAGAATTTTTGCCTTGTCTTTCCTCTTTCTTTGAACATGTTCACCAATGTTCGCCCAATGTCCTCAACATCTTCATGAGGTGAAGGTTTTGTCTTCCTCACAGACTTGTGATCCCCATCATCTGACTTATGGGGTGACACCAAATCTGTGAAGTAATACTTGCCATCAGCATAGTGAGTTTCGGCTACAGGAAACGGTCTTTTATCAGCAAAGACCGTATATTGTCTCCCATCTCAACAATACTTGAGGCATTGGTGCAATGTTGATGGAACCACCCCTTGGTCATGGAGCCACGAGCGACCGAGAAGGATGTTGTAGGATGGGTCGACGTCGATTACATAAAATTGAGCGTAATCGTTTAATTCACTTATCTTGAGAAGAAGGTGAATCGTGTCAACGGGCTTCTCTCTTGATTGGTTGAACCCCTAGACTGTGATATGAGTTGGAGTGAGATCCTCAGACCCTAATCCCAATAGAGTGAGGATTCTCCTTAGGACAAGGTTGACTGCTGACCCTCCATCTAGCATAATTTGGTTGATGGGGCATGCATGTAATTCACCAGTCACAAAGAGATGGTGGTTATAAATTTTTCTCTCAATTGCAAGTTATCCTTTGAAAAAGTAATCGACATACATCCACTCAAGATTGTTGGGTCCACCTCAATGGGTTCCACCTCAGTCTCGTACACCTTTGGATTAGAAAGAGCCTGAACCAGAGCCATATGATAATCCCTTGAGAGAATGAGGGCGTCATAGATGCTGAGAAGGGCTGGAAGCTTCCTTAGGTGCCCTATCACATAGTATTTCACCTTTTCTTGGTCAGCCTTTTGTGCTCCCGGTCCTGCCACTGGTTTCGGTGGTATGGTAAGTTGAGGAGCAAGTTTATGTGGAGGAGGTTTATTTTGGCCTGCTGGCTGACTTGGTTGCATAGCCGGCTTGGTTTGGGTGGTCTGGGTAGATTGGAGATAGGGATTTGTTTAAGTGAAGTGGAGGTTTGAGGTTGAGGCTTAGGAGGTGGTTGAGTACATGGGATCAGAGGCGTCCCAGGGAATTGGAGAATGGTTGGATTGTCCAGGGTATTTGGGCGAGGAAGGAGCCCAAGGAGCTTAAGGATGGGTAAAGTGTTTGAGGTATTTGGGTGAGAGAGAAGTGATGGACCATGAAACTTTAGGATGCTTGGCTTCTACAGTGGAGGCTATAGCGTTTTCCCCGATCTCAGGCTCATTTGCCCCGTGCTGGGTGATGCTTCTGAGATTTGCACCATGTGACAGACTTCCTGAGAATAGAAGCTCTGCCCTCTTGATTCTCTCAGCCTCTGTTTGAAGTCGGGCTCAGGGGGCCACTAGGGTTTCTTTGGCTTTGTCTTCTTACTCTTCCCAGTGGAAGAGGATGGCTCTGACTTGGCTCAAGCCGCCAAAGCGTTAGCAACTGTTAAGAATCCAGCCGCCTGAGCTAGCATCTTTCTTAGCCACCTCCAGTGCGTTCTTCTTATATTAGTTCCTTCAAGTTCTCTGTCAAGAGCCTCGAAGTCTGGATATTTGAAGGTTGTACCTACAGGAGACATAGAAGAGGAGGAGGGGGAAGAAGAAGAAGAAGAAAAAGAAGAAGAAAGGTTAGTAGGTGAGGGACTTTTAAGGTCATTCTCTTCATCAGACCGGTCTGGACACCTTTTTATGTCATCACCAGAGTTGGACATGTGCAAGGAGTCCTTTAGGTCTTTTCCCTGCTTAGACCATTGGGGGGTGCTTTTAATGTCGTCACCCTCATTGGACGTGTCCCGAGTAGAAGATGGCTCGGGGATATCTTCTTGGTGAGGTGAGGAAGGAAGGATGATTACACTGAGGATGAAGTCTTGTAAGGTCAGCAATTGGGGAAGTGGCCTGAGGAATTCTTGCTCAATTGGTTGTTGAGGAGGCTTGTTCCTTCGTTGAGTAGCCCTTGGCACCTGTCTCCTTTTAGGTACCTTTGGAGGTGCTTGGTCCATCTCTCTAGGTTTTTGAACAGCCCTAGCTTGACGAACTGTCTCTCGCTTTAAGGACTTGAATCTGCTTCACCTGTGGTAGACTCTCCATGGTTAGAAAGTTGAGGGTTCAGCAGGACCTGAATTATCATTACCCGTGTCTTGTATCGGGAGGCCCTCTTGCACCAGTGGAGCAGTGATTTGGGGATCTCCTTCTGGAACGTTACAACCTTCTTAGCATCCCTATATTTTCTTCGCGATTATGTCACGAAAACTAGAGCACTCGCTCAAGTCATGGCCTCCATATCTGATGGTATGGGCACTAATGGTTCTCAGTCCCCCGAGCAAGGCGTCAGAGCTGCTTTGTTGGCTTTGGTGTAATGAGACCTTCTTGAAGCATCATGACGAATAAGGCGCGAAGGAGATCAGGAGCTTCGTCTTCTTCTTGGGCTGTCACTACGTGAGAAGCTTCTGCTGTCCCAAATGCTTTCTTAAGCTCTTCAAGCTTTATCTGACCCTTCTGAATCAGAGCCTTGATGATGTCTTTAAGCGTGTAGCATTCCTCTATGGGCTGGTTGATCCTTTGATGGTAAACACAGTAATTTGCATGGTGTCGAGTTCAGCTTGCTCAGGAAACTTGGTCTCAAGGAGCTCGATCATGTTCAGCTCTAGTAACAATCGTAGTAGTCCAGGGCCCATTCTTTTTCAAAAGGGTAAACCTTATTCTTGTGCCTGGCCAAATAATCATCTCGATTAAGGTTCGCAGGTGGAGGTACCCGGTTCTATGATTGCTGCTGCTTACCACCTTGAGGTGCTGCTTTTATTGTGCCTACCCTTTGGAGAGGTCCAAAGTCTAAGAGGCAGCCTTCTTTGGATCACTTACGGTGACGGCCACACTGATTACTCCTTTTTGCGGGTTGCCCCGGGTGTTGGTTCGAGAACTGCCCCAGTTATTTCCCAAGCTTGAAGATTGTTGTCATGACCCACTATGGTGGCGTGACAAACTCTCTATGCGAACTAACTTAGTGATGAGCTCTGATATGGAGGTTGGATTGGAGGCCTCAACATGTAGAGTGATCTCAGGTCGCATGTTTCGCACACAAGTCTGGACTGCTTCCATCTTAGGCATGGGATTGGGGTGGCGAGCAACTAAATCTCTCCACCTTGCTATGAATTGGTCCACGGATTCGTCAGGATCTTGGGTCAGGGTGAGAAGCTCGATAGTTTGGACTTCTCTCTCGACCTCATAGAAGTGTTGGTGGAACAACTTCTCCATTTCCTCTCAAGTATGTACTGAATTTAGGGGAAGCCAAGCATTCCACTGAAAGGCCGGGCCATCAAGGGTTTCAACGAACTGACGAAGAAGAAGTCTCCCATCAGCCGTTGTCTCTCAACATGCCACCTAGAAATGTGTGATATGCTGGTGTGGGGACGTCGTACCATTGAACAGGGGAAATTTCCCTTTCTTGTAGTCCGAGGGAAACGAGACCTGATAAATGTAAGTGGGGTATGGCTTCTGATAAAGCGTTGTACCCTGTATATCTGGGATTTGCCTATTCTTCAGGCTGTGAGTCACCATAGCATCGATGTCTGCCTGTGAGACGAGGTGAAGGAGATAATTGTCCAGTGAAGCAGGAGGAGGAGGTTGCCTTGGAGCTGCATCATCTGAGTGATGGGAGTTTGGCTCATGGTTAGCCGAGTGTCGCGCGGTTTCCATGCGATCAATCTTCTTCATCATTGCGCGCACCATGTCTTTGAACTTATTCATGCACTCTTCATGAGAGTCGCTAGGTTAGTTGACAACCATAACGCTGACCGTTTCTCCAAGGAGGTCAGTCTTAGGTGCGGTTGAGGGCTTCCGAGCTTGGTGGGTTGTACACAGCAAATCTATCAGCAGGGGTTCAACATGCCTCGACTAAACTCGAGTCTTGTATGCCGGCCGCATGAGGACCAGTTCTCGACAGTCTTGGGACCGTGACCGGTTCTCGATAGTCTTAGGAACGTGGCTGTTGGGTGGTTGGGTCATCTTCTATGACACTGACTACTGTACAGGATTCTCGTGCCTATTCTTTGAGCTTTATCATCGGAAGAGGGTAGAAGGGATTTTGATGAAGAGGGTCATCGGAGGTGGATGCCCTGACTGTTTTAATGAATACTGTTTTAATGAATTCCTTAGTCAGGATTTGTAGACCCCTGTTGCGCTTGGATTTACGTCTTTGATGGACCTCATGCCAGAACTATGATCGGGACTGTGGTTGGTCAGCCCTTTTTGCACAAGAGAGAGTCATCTCCATTAAGTGAAGTAATGTGTGTGGGCCAAGAACTGGGGTCAACCTAGGTTGGGGAGGACGAAGTATTTGATCTCCCATCAGATCTTTTCCTCGAGCTCTCTTATGGGCTCCAAAGGCATGACCGAGATGATGGGGCTGGTTCAAGATGGCACTCTTGGGGAAGGTCTTCGAGTACCAAGGCTTGAGGTGTCTACTGGGAGGAGAAAGAGCGAATGAAGAGGGGACCAGCTCCCGACGATGTCTGAGTCGAGAGAAATAAGCAGCATGTGATGGTGGCACGTGTGCGCCTCTAGAAGTAGCATCGGGATGACTTGGGGGTTGACCAGGGCTCGAACAGGTGGTCTAACCTTAAGAGGCCGAGAGCTTTGAGTATATGTCTTCAAGGGAACAGGTGAGGGCCTACCCTTTATAGGGTGTGCTAATGTGTGCTTAGAGGAAGGATGAGGTGGTCGTCTCCCTTGTGCCTGGGTTGGCGCACCCATGACGTTGCCCCGAGCGGTGGGATGCAGATGCATGCGCACAGGTTTTGGCCCGAGGAGGCTTGATCCTAGACGCTTACTCAAGGGAACACGAGGGTTGCCCCGAGGTGTGGCTCGAGTGGATGACCCATGAGCCTTAGGGTGTATGCAAGAGGTGGAGGCCCCAGAGTCCCCTCCTCGATGTGTTGAGTCTGTAGGCATAGAGACCCGAGGAGGTGTAGGATGTGGGAGGTAAGTTTACGGTGACCCACAGGAGCAACGACAACTTGCTTGCCTTTTGTAGAAAGGGACTGGTCAGCCTTTCGGTGTACCTCAACAATACGACCGGCAAGTGACTTGCCGGTGATAGAGTGCATGCTGTGAGTGGCAGCAAACTTATTGCCGATGCAAGGTGCTTTGGTGGAGGTTCCACCAGAGCTAGGAGATGGGGCGTTAGGGACCTTTAAGTCGCTCCTCACACCAATCCAGGTTAAGACTTGGAAGCTAGACACTGGGTCTTTGCTAAGAAGGAATGTTGGGAACAAAGTTTGAGGAACTTATTCCCAGGGGAGGCTCGCGAATGCATGGATAAGAAAGTCCCCAATCCTGATAAATGGGTTAAGGTACTCAGCAGCCATGTGTATGCAGAAAAACAAAAAACAACCAAGAGACTAGCCGAATATCAACGATCCAACATAGGGGTAGTAGGTCCCCAGTGGAGTCGCCAAGCTGGTTAGATGCCTCTATCTTGCCCTCTAAGTCGGGATGACCTGGTGGCACGTGTCTCAGGTTTCGAGGAAAATCCAAGACTTGAGATCGCTCTCTCGGGAATCTTGTTAATGAACAAGAGCAGGTACACCAATCGGTAAGAGATGAATTTGGTGTGAGGCGGAACACACCTCACTTGGGTCTGGGACTTACTCGAGCTAGCTCGCATGGGCGCCCTCTTAGATCGCAAAGAAAGCCCCCCAGTCCTACAACTAGTTCGAAATCGCCTCCCTTGATATGAGCTCTCCTGTTTCTGCAATCACACACACATGGTTAATTTTACAAGACAAGTGGGCCAAGGGACCACACCTTGTTTTCGGGTGAATGTACACAGGCATGCACATCCAAAAAAAGAAGGGAAGAATAAGAAGATGGAGATTGGGGTGAGAAGAGAAAAAGAAAGAGATAGAATAAAAGAAAGGGGAGAGAAGAATTTAACCAGGTGGCTAGACTGGCACAGTGGCTAGCATGGTAGCAAGACGGGCACAGTAACTCAGACCAGCACAACAGCAATACATGATGACAGTATGATCACCCACTAGTCCTGACATAATGGCTAGCGTGTCGTGGCAGTAAGACGGGCGCAATAACTTAGACCAGCACGACAGCATTACTGCTAGACGACAAGACTACCATGACAGTGCTAATCTTAACTTCCTTTGGTCAAACGAGAAAGGAAGAAGAAAGAAGAGAGAAAAGAAAGAGAGGGAAAAGAGAAAATAGAAGACGAGAGAAGGAGAAAAAAGGAGGAGGAAGAGTAAGGAAAGAGAGGAAAAGAAAGAGAGAGTGAAATGAGAAGAAGAAGAAGAAGAGAAGAAGAGAGTGGAAGAAGGGGGAAGAGAGAAGAAGACGAGAAAAAGATGAAGAAGAAAGAAGAGAGAGAGGAAAAAGAAGAGAGAGAGGGAAAAGAAGAGAGAAAAGAGGATGGATAGAAGGAATAGAAAGAAGGAACAAGAAAGAAAAGGAAGAGGGACGAGAGAGAGAAGAGAAAGAAGAGAAAAAAGAGAAAGAAACATAGAAGGCAATGGGCTTTTGCCGTTCATGACAAGAGAGAAAAAAGAAAGAAACATGAACGGTGATGGCCTCCGCCATCCATTACAGGAGGGAGAGAAGAGAAAGAAACATGGACGGCAATGGCCATCGTCGTCCATGACATGGGAGAGAGAGAGAGAGAGAATATGGACAACGATGGGCTTATGTCGTCCATGACATGAGAGAGAGAGAAGAGAGAACATGGACAGCGATGAGCTTCCGCCGTCCATGACAGGAGAGAGAAAGAAGAGGGAACATGGATGACTATAGGCTTCTGCTATCCATGATAGGAGAGAGAGAAAAGAGAACGTGGAAGGCGATGGGCTTCTGTCGTCCATGACAAAGGGAAGAGGAGAGAAGAAACACGGACAACGATGAGCTTCTGTCGTTCATGATAAAGGGAAGAGGAGAGAGAAAACACATACGGTAATGGGCTTCTATCGTCCATGACATGAGAGACAGAGAAGAGAGAAAGAATATGAACGATGATGAGCTTCCACCATCTATGACAAGGGAGAAAGAAAAAAGAAGAAACATAGATGGCGATGGGCTCCCACCATCCATGACAAAGGAAGAAACTTAGACAGAGGCCCTACCCATCACTCGGGTTAAGGACCGGCTCACGGTAAGTGTTACAAAGGAGGACATCATGCCCGGCGATAGGCTCCGTCGTGCATGGATAGAGAGGAGAGAGAGAAAGAAAGGAACAGGGGAAAGAAAGAAGAGAGAGATTAAGAAAGAGAGGAAAAAGAAAGGAATAACAAAAGAGAGAGAAGGAAAGTAAAGAAAGAAAATCAGGAAAAAGAGAGGAAATATTAGGAAGGAAAGGGGGTGATTAAAGAAAGAGCAGAGAAGAAAAGGAAATGGGTGAAAGGCATGTACGACGATGGTCCACTACCATGCTTGTTGAGAGAAGAGAGAGAAAGAAAGAGGGGAGAGAGAAGGAGAGAGAAAGAGAGGGAAGAGAGGAGGAGAGAGGAAAAAGAAGAGAGGAGGAGAGAGAAAGAGAGAGAAGCGAGGAAGAGAGAAATAGAGAGAAGAGAGGAGGAGAGAGAAAGAGAGAGAAAAGAGGAGAGAGAAAGAGAGAGAAGAGAGGATAAGAAAGAAAGTTACCATTACTAAGGGGTACTAGACTTTTTCTTCTCTCTCCTCTCTTTCTCTTCAAGACGTGCCACGATCTCAAGACTAAACCCTCAAAATTTATTCATCAGCGTGGAACCTCTTTACAATTAGTGCTTAGGAACATTTTCATCCATTCTAAGACAATTCTAAGACTGTCAAAAATTCCACCGTAAATCAGGGCTTTATTGACCGACTTCCTATTTATTCCGCATCGGGGACCCAAGGTGCTGAAAAAATGTATTCAAACACTATTTATTGGATGTTGGCATAGTGAGCATGTGATTTTGATATCAAGGTGGAGTTTTTTGGATATGGTGATATATAAATATCACTGAAAGATTGATAGATAAAAGGAAATAGAAACCCAGAAAGATTAGGACACTTGGGTATATCTATTGGTTTTGAGATGTATGTAACATATATGAGAAATTTCTTATTTGGTGTGGATTTGTAACCTTATATATATGGGATGAAAGAGGAAAGAATAGGTGTGCCATTTGGGTCACCATATGAAAAAGGTGGCTTCCTCTAGAGAGAGGTATGAGCCTCCTATGCATGAGAGGTATGGCCTCCTTTTAGAGAGAATAAAGGTTCCTATGAAAAGCAATACCACGATGTGCCTCCTGTAGAATGAGAGACTGGATTTTTGTAGAGAAGTGGTTCCCATGAAGATTTTGGGTGGTTTCCATTTTTTAGTGAGAGAAAGTCTCGGTTGCTCTCAATGGTCTCTTCCTGGACAATGGTTTAGTTGTGGAATAGAGATGGTTGTCTTCTTAAACTGTGATTTAACTATGGATTAGAGATGATATATCAGTGGTGGAATAGATCAGGATGTTAGTCTAAAAGGGCTTACAGGGTTTGTTCGGCTAGGTTTTGTCTAGGATTAACAAGGTAACTCTATGTCCTAAAATCTATGATGTTACTTTCATTGAAATAATGGACTTCGATTTGTCGTGCCTGCGAATGTAACCCTTTTGGGGTGAACTACGTAAATCTTTGTGTTCTTGTGGTATGTGTGTGTGTTTGTGTGTGTGTGTGTGTGTGTTTCATGCTTTATTTCTCGTATTATAACTCATATTCTCATCTATTATTTCTAGCTGGATAAGTACACGATCCTTGTGGAATCCAACTTTTGGGATTCTTGTTTCTGCATCTAAGAGGGCTATTAAATCCTGACAGTCCTGACCACCAAAGGGATTATAGATATCATGACCATATGATTAGGAAACTTATGATGTTCCAACGTGTAGTATTTTTTGAGCATATTTGTTTTCATTTCCCTCCACTAGCTAACTCTTTTTCTACTTCTTTTCTTGTCCATTTCTTTGATGATATTTCTCTTATGTCTGCAACCTCACCCATGCTTCCTATGGACGGTGCAATTGTAGAGCACTCAACTGCTACTGATGAACCACTTCAGGCACTTGCTATAGATACCTGTTGTCCACCATAGTGCTTGTTTCCCTGTTTTACTTGCACGTTTTATTGATTATGAAACTTGTTTACCTAAGCATCAAGCATTTCTTGCCTATGTTCATTCTTACTATGAGCCGTAAACTTATGAGGAAGTTGTCAAACAACCTAAGTGGCAATATTCCATGGTATAAGAATTGGCTACTCTTGATAAAATGTATGCTTGGGATCTTGTCCCTTTTCCCAAAGATAAAATAGCCATTGGCTGCCAATAGGTGAACAAAAAGCTAATGGCAGTATCGAGCGCTATAAAGCACACCTTGTCACCACGGGTTTTTGACAGAGCCATCATGTCCCGACCATGTTTGTCTCAGTCACCTCATAGGTTGTGCAATTCACCTACTTTATTTAATGATATGATCATTTCAGGTGATGAGGCTATTATACATTTAATCAAACATAAACTTAATCCACTTTTTGCAATGAAAGATTTGGGATTCTTAGAATATTTTTTTGGCCTAGAAATTTCTTATTCTCCTCATAGGTATTTGCTCTCACAACTCGAGTAAGCCATATTGTAACAATCCTAAACTTAAAAAAAAAAAAAAAAAAAAACCTTTTACATTTGATGGTCCATACAAATAATTTGGTCCTTAAGGACCATCATACTTTTTTGCTCTTTTTACCTTCACCTTTTGTTCCTTGTGCCACGATCCTCTAGGAACGTGGGCTTTAAGTGTTAATGTAACACCTTCTAAACACCTCATGTATGAGGTGGGTTAATAATATATTATAATAATATTCTTTTTGTGTTTAAAAGAGGAGAACGAGTTGGATTCTCTCTTTGCAAAAACACTCCCTCTTATGCCCCTCCCTCTCAATAACGTTGAGCCCTCTTTGTGAATTAAAGAACGCAGTGAACTCCTTCTCTCTAGCCCAATTTTATCGAAAGTTCCCTCTCAAATATTATGGGTAAATGATCTCATTATCCTGAAAAATAATCTGTTCATTATTTTTACGCGGTAATTTTATGCGCATATGGTATCATTTTTTTTCTGTTAAAATTATTATTTTTATTTATTATAAATTTTGACATTGTAAATTATTAAAAATAAAATTTCTGCCTATTAGTATGACTTTTAGACACTGTAAAATTTATGTGTAAGTGATGTCATTTATGGTAAAATCATTATGTGAAAAATTGATATTTCTGCAATTAATTATTATACTGCCAATACTGTGAGATTTATGCATTTCTGCATTTAATTGTATTTTTGTTTGTCTATGAATTTTAGATACTATAAGTTTTACCTATTCCTATAAAATAATTAATTATGAAATTACATTCCATAAAATTGTGATATTTATGTGTTTAACCTTGGATTTCTATAGAAGCTCTTAAATTGATAATCGACTGCCTATTGGATTCCATTTCAAATATACCTATTCGATCTGCTAACTTTCTGCAATTTTTATCCAAATTGCTTGATTGGTTACTTACAAATATTTCAATGAAAGTAATTGTTTAAATTGCTTCAAGTGAATTCTTGTTAATGATTTCAATGATACTTTGAATATACGATGTTGATGCTTTCTGATGTTAAAGAGCTTCTAAGATAATTTAAGTATGTGTGGACCTATCCGGGACACCGATAGGGACTATTTGGACTCATCCGGTACGCCGATGATGTACGTTTAGACCTGCAAGGATTATTTGGACCTATCCGGTTATGTCGCTGGGGACTATTTGGACTCATCGGGATGCCGGTGAGGTATATTTGGACCTGCAGAGATTGTTTGGACCTATCTGGTTACGCTGGTATGGACAATTTGGACTCATCCGGGACGGCGGTGATATATGTTTGAACCTGCAGGGATTGTTTGGACCCATCCAGAATGCTGGTGGGGTATATAGGTGACCTACTTGAGACGCCAGTAGGGTATTTTGTGAAATCCTTTGAGTTATGCATTGTTGTTAAAATATTTACATGATTTCAATCATTTGGATTATGCTTAATTGTGCATTTCTGAAAGTGAAATTGTTATCCATAAATGCTTTTTGGCTCGCATTGTTTCTAATAGACCTCCCTTTTTGAAAATGCTTACATCTTTCGATTATGATTATTTTTTAGGACTATGATGATCACTTACTGAGTAGCCAAACTCATCAAACTATGGTAAAAAAATTTTAGGGTAATTGCAGCCTCCTTAGTTGAAGGCACAATAGGACCAACTTTGGAAGAAGTCATAGTTATGATGAAATTTTCGCTTTGTGACTTTTGTTCAAATTCACTATTGTAAATTTTGTCATATCAACTGATGTATATCTAAACCTTCATATTAATACTAGTTTATGAATAGACTTTGAACAGACTCTTAGAAATGGAAAAATCTGTTTTAGTGCAATAAATGGTGAAGTAGAAAAATTTCGTTTTGTTAAAGCTAAACTGTTACATCTCAGGGATTCCAGTGTTATAAATCTTGGGGTGTGACACATATATATTGCTTCTCGAGCTTGTCTAGCGGATGAAACAAAGCATGTTGCCATACCTATTGAGATGAATGTCAAACTTCACTCTATAGAAGGTGAACCTCTTTCAGATCCTACATTTTACAGGCAGCTTATTGGAAGTTTTTATTTGACTATCTCTCGGTCAAACATTGCTTATACTGTTCATCTTGTCAATCAATTCTTAAGTGCCCATCGCTCTATTCACTTGCCAGTTGTACATATCATTTATTATATCTGAGATGCTCTTAATTGTGCTCTGCTGTTTACTTCGTCTTCCACTCTTGGGCTACGTGCCTATACTGACTCTAATTTTGTAAGGGATACTATTGATCAAAGTTTATTACGAGTTTTTCTATTTCTCTTGGTGACTCACTTCTTTCTTGGAAGAGCAAAAAGGAAAAACATATTGCTCAGTCAACAACTAAAGCTAAGTATCGAGCAATGGCCCAAACAACATCCGAGATTGTCTGGCTTCGCTGGTTATTAGCTGACTTGGATATTGAGTTTTTTAAAGTCGCAACCTCATATCAGAAAAGTGCGATTTATATTGTAAAGAACCAGGATTTCCATAAGCGAACCAAGCTTATTGAAGTAGATTGGTATTTTGTTCCATAGGATATTTAGCCGGGACAATATCTTTTCCATACATCTCATCTTCCGCACAGCTGGCTGACTTCTTACGAAGTCCCATAATTCTCCTTATTTTTCAAACCTTGCTTTGAAACTCTCAATGGTTTGCTTCTAACCGTCACGAGTTCGCAGGGGAGTGTGAAATTATATATATGCACTTTCTTCTTGTTACTAGATAGGATGATCTTTCTATAATCATGTAGAATGTATTCTTTTCTTTTCTGTATATCACACAGGTTGTATAATATAATCACCTTTGTACCTTTGTATACATATATGAGATTTTTTCCATAGGTTTAATACAAAAAATACAAAAAATTCTCACACCTACTAGCCGGCAATTAGACATCCTTGTGAGTCTAGGTTACTCGAGTCTCAACCACTTACACTAAAGATAGTGACTAGACATCCTTGTGAGTTGGGCTTGCTTGAGCGTCAATCCCATGTCCTCAAGGCACGTTGCTAGACCTCCTCGTTAGTATGGTTTGCTTGAGCCTCTACTCCAAGCCCTAAGGATGGCGGCTAGAACTCTTCATGAGTCTTTCTCGGCCTCTCTCTCACCTCTCCTGCTTTCTCCCCATCGACAATTTAAGAACTCTTGGTCGAGATTTGCATCGTGTAAATTGCATTTTTAATCGAACTAATTAAAAGTCGGCCTAAGGATGTAGACGAAATTTCAACTTGAAGGAGCTGCATGCATTAAAAGGAGCGATGGAGAGAGATCAACATCAACAATAAGAGGATAGTCGGACTCAGAAAAAGGCATCCCACCTATACCCGATCCTTATACTTTATGTTTCCACCATGTTGGGATTCACTTGTCTAATCCTTATTCAGATTGTTGAAAAGTTGGAAAAAAACATGAAATAAAAAATTAATATTAAGTCATGAAGCCATATAAATGAAATAAAAAATTAATAGTACGTCATTCTATGAAGCCATATACTTGGATGGTCGATCTAGGGAGCCCCATACTAATCCCAATTTACTTTTTTTATTTATTTCGATCACCATTTTGTAAGATGCACCTCTAAATTTTGCTATAAGATATAATTTTGGTGCTAAAAACCTTACGATAGCTTGAAAATCCGTAGTTCAAGCACAAATTTAAAATTTAAAAATTAATGTAGATAGAGTACATTTATAAACACTTGAAAGTCTTGAAAATAAACCGTCTAAATAACATCTTACAAAATGCACATTTTTGAGACTTGAAGTTATTTTCTCTTTATGTTCTATCTCAAGGCCGAGACCATCAAGGTTTTCCAACTTCCAGAAGCTCTTTTCTGTTAATTTTTGAGGTGTTCTTTACTTCTATAGCATAAAGTTTCAAACCTTATGTCCTTTTTCTTTCGTAATTTCCGAGTGTGTATGGTGTAGCATGCACATCACGTGTATCCTACTGCATTTCCTCACTGCCCCACTCCCTATTGCCCGTCTCCTCAGACTCATGGCTGGAACTGGATTGGGATAAGCCCCATTTTTAAAGTTTTAAGAGACCGGCGAGGGAGAGAGCACTTCTCTCTCTCTCTCTAACACACACACACCATGTCCACTGTGTCATCCATTTCCTCCCTCCTGCCCGCACATCTGTCCTTCCGCGCATCCAACCAACTCACAAAACTAACCTCCTCCTCCTCTCTCATCAACCTTAAAACCCCATTTTCTCTCTGTGCAACTCTCCACCACAACCCCTCAAGCTCAAAAATCAGAGCCAAAGACTCAAACCTGGACACCTCCTTCTTTGACGAACTAGACCCCGAACAGGAAATAGCCTTTGAGCAACCATCCCCACCTGAAGGCTGGGTAAAACCACCTCCTTTCTATGAACTCCCCCCTGAAACTGAAGAGGAAATTGCAGGTGCTTATGAAGAGATATATGGGCCTGCTTACAGTGGGGAGAGTGTTTTGGGCAATGACATTTATGTGATGGATGCTAAGGTGAAGAAGAGTGTGGGGTTTGGGAAGAAGAAGAAAGAGAAAGTGAGAGATGGGTTTGAAGAGAGAGTGGTTCAGGTGAGGAGGGTGACTAAGGTTGTGAAGGGGGGGAAGCAGCTTTCATTTAGAGCAATTGTGGTTGTTGGGGATAAGCAGGGGCGTGTTGGGGTGGGTGTTGGGAAGGCCAAGGAGGTCATTTCTGCTGTTGAGAAGTCTGCCACCAATGCCAGGAGGAATATTGTCACTGTGCCTATGACAAAGTACTCTACATTTCCTCACAGGTCAGGCCTCCCTCCCTCTCTCTCTCTCTCTCTCTCTCTCTCTCTCTGGTTTATACTTAATCTTGTGCTAATTTGAAGGCATTTTATGGAGGGATTTTCGATAGTTAATTTGGTTTCCTTATCTCTCTCTGGTTTATACTGAATCTTGTGCTAATTTGAAGGCAATTTATGGGTGGGATTTTCAATGTTTAATTTGGTTTCCAGTGCACCTGTTGATTTGTGTGTGTGTGTGTGTGTGTGTGAGAGAGAGAGAGAGAGAGAGAGAGAGAGAGAGAGAGAGAGAGAGAGAGAGAGAGAGAGTTTTGTTTTGCTACATGGCTGCTGTTCGGACCCCATGAAAATGCACCATGGACTGCACTTCGTTCTTTGATCTTTTGGGGGTGCTCTCTCTCTCTCTCTCTCTATCTCTCTCTCTCTCTCTCTCTCTGTGGTGCTTAACTTGTTACAATTCTCTGTAAGTTTACATTTCTCTTTCACAGCTTCCTTGAGGCAAGACACATGGTTAGCTGTTTCTTATTCGAATTGCTCCAACGTGTGGTCTAGATTTTTGTTGGAAATGAAGGCTTTATGCTCCAAATTAAGTAAATAGTACTGAAAGTGTTCAGGCTGTACAACTTGCAATGCTATTTCATGTTCCATATTTTTGGCTAGATGTAAGTTTATGTTCCCATAACAAATATTTCTTTGTACTGTTGTAGTCGAGACATTTGAGAAAATTAGCTTTTACTTTATCTAAGGTTTTAAGATGTCCTCATCTTCATGATTTATTACTGTGATTCTAAAACATACATGAAAGTTAGCAAAACTTAAATCAATAGAGCTGTTATTCTTCATATGTGATTCAGATCCCATCGTCATTATTGCAGAGTTTACTTCTGTATGTGCCTCACAGAACCTAGTAATTGTGCTTTTCATGCTACTTCTTCCCATAGGACAGTTTTCCTTGTCTAATTGAGCCTACATATTGGATATATTTTTCATTTTACTTTGAACAAATGATTATTTTTCATTCAACATTCTTACTCTCCACTGCAATACAACTATACTACCTATTTACCTGCCAAACTATCCTATTCTTACAAGCTTTCTGTGCTTCTAGTGCATGCACTCTTTTCTTACATGGTGAATGCTCCGTGGTTCTACTCTCACTAGTCTTAAAGGATGAAACTGTTCATAATGCTGATATCGGACTTGTCTCCCTGTTTAGTCTTCTCTATAATCTCTTCTGAGTATAGATCAGATTGATATGATTAAGTGGTATATCTCATTCCCATTGTGTTTCCCACAATCCCACTTTCGTGTCTACTCTCTTATCATGTTTCCATCGTTACTCTGTGTTTCTTATGAGTCTCTTTGTTCCCATTCAAGTTCCCTATTACCAGCAGTTGTTTCATGGGATTTATTTCCGATAACAAAGCTGTTTCTTGAAATCCTGATGAGATATCTTTGAGGAAGAATATCAAACACTTGAGGTAGTAGTTCTTTGGTTTACTCACTAGGTGGTCCTTGATGGTAAATACTCTACTCAACCATTCTCTGTGGTGGTATTTTTTGAGGCTTGTAGCAAGAAGTATAGTTTGGATTACGTTGTGGATTATAGTTGGACCTTCAATTTGGAGGTGCTACTGAGTTGGAGGTTTGGTCCCCCGGGGTTGGGGTGGTCTTAGCTTATGTACTTTTGTTTTTTTTTTGGGTGAATCAGTGGGGATGATGAGCCGCTACCCATTTCATTGGTGACATAAAAGGATAAATTAATTTGCAATCATTTTACACCCCTTGTAAGGGGGACAATACTACATTAGCAACATCATGTAATAATAGGGGATCTAGATCATCTGGGAGGCAAGCATGCCACACTGTTGCTTATGTTATGGATACTGCCCTATTAGCCAGATATTCAGCAACGATATTGGCCTTCCTGTATATGTGAAAAAACTACCACTGGTGATTGCAAAGGAGGAAAGACTTGCGCTGCAGTTAGACGAGACTACATGCAACTTCCATAGGGGCTTACATTTTTATCTCAAGGATTCCGCGAGCAATTTAGAGTCGCTCTCTATGATGAGGGCTTTGCAATTGAGTTCTTTTACTAGAGAAACACCCACGTTCAAAGCATAGAATTCGGCAGCATTGTTGGAGTTGAGACCTAGGGCAACTACAAAAGCAGCTATGAAACAACCTACATCATTCCTTATGATCCCCCGCAACCAGCAGCTCTAGGATTAGAAGAGCTGTCTATATTAAGCTTGAAGCAGCCATTTGGGGGGAGCGACCACACCACTTGCATGCCACTTTAACTTGAGATTGTTGGTGATGCTGCGCTTCGAATAAGTGAAGGCCCAATCCTTTCCCTTAGCAAGCAAGCTGACGAAATGGATGATTCACCTTAGTAGATTCGCTCTAGATGTCCTCCCTCCTCCAGGTATACAAATGTTGTGTTCTGTCCAAATACAACAAGTAGTGATAGTTAAAATGAACATCCAAACATTTTTCATACCAATAGACTTAATATGGAACTTGAGCCACTTGGCAAACATCATAATTGTTGATTTTGACCGGTATATTCTTGCCAAATCTCTAAAGAATAGACCGCCATAGAATCTGCGAAAGATAACAATGCATAATGATATGATCAGTAGTCGCCTCTTCCTGGAGGCTAAGAGGGCATCTGGACTCCACAGGCAGGCCTCATGATTGAAGCAATCCAGTGGTAGGTAATTTGGCATGAAGAGAGAGCCAGGTGAACCACTTGCTCTGGGTAAGGATGGCGTTGACCAAAGTGCTTTAAAAGCTTGCTGTACTGGGGCAGACTAGCAAATCTGATCCCGCACACTCCCAACTGAGAAAGCACCATCTATAGCTTGTATCTAGACAAGCTAATCGATAAACAGGTAAATGGTATTGAGATCCGTAACATTTGGCAATATTGATCCCTAACATTTGTATCGTATGGACGTTGCTTCCAAGCATATGGATCTTCTAGCCTTTCATGATCTCTTGCTCTCGATCCAACAACTATGGACATGAGAGCTAATGGTAGGAGTTGGCTTGTAAGGGTAAGAGCAGTAATGTGCCATTCACCTTGGCAAACTACCATTGTAAGCTTGATGTATACTCCCTACCCTTAGGTCGTTCTGATATTGTGTTATGGGCTCAGTGGCTACGAACTCTAGGACCATGTTGTAGGATTTTTCAAAGTTGTGGATGCAATTCATCATTGAGAAGCAGCAATAATGCTGCAAGACAAGTCAATAGAACGAAGATAATCAGTTCTCATTGCTTCTTAAGGATTCTTTGGAATGGTGGCCCAATTCATCTCTGTTGCATTGATTGAGCAACGTGTGGACCTTTTTGGTAGACCAAAGGATTTACTTCCCCCACTTCCATCATCATCTAATTCCTTTAAATACAAGAACCAGAGCCCTTAATAATCGGCTATACATGCACCCATTTCTACTAAAAGATAGAGATGAAAAAAGCTTGTCTAAGAAATGAAGGAGTTAGCCCTTGTTGCTCTTCAATGCTTTCAATCAGAACAAAGAATGGCTTGTAGAGGATGTATATGGACTACGAAGGCATTGAACTCAAGAAGGATAAATTTCTCGTACTAGAAGAGCTCCATAGGCTTAATACTACTCCGATCTTGATCGTTGATCTTGATGCCATCTTGTCTGAGGAAAAGAGGAAGATATTCCTAGACTGCATTTTGTACTCTTGAGGGCCAGTACAAGTTCCTAGTAATTCCTTTTGGGCCCACAATGCTCTTTTGAGCTTCCAAAGTCTAATGAACTGATCATGAATTTTTTAAATTCATAATTATTATTTTTTCTGATGATACAGTCATCTATAGTACCCCATGGGAAGAACACTTGGACCAATCGGTTTGCACTCTATGAATACTTTGAAAGAATAGACTCTACATCAAGCTTTAAGTGCTCATTCCGGCAGCAAGAGGTGGAGTACTTAGGTCACATCATAAGCAAGTGTAGGGGCAGATCTGGAAAGATTGAGAGTATGGTAAGTTGGCCTATCCTGAATACCTTAAAAAGTTGGTGTAGGTTTTTGGGACTCAATAGAGTCAAGAACTAGGCAAATTTAGCTCCTCATTCACTAGTTTATTCAAGAAGATTGCCTTTGTATCGGATTCTAGGCTCGCTTTAGCCTTTGATGCCTTGAAGGGGGAGGTGTGTATGATATCTATATTAGTCTTGCCCGACTTTTCAAAACTAGGGACGGATGCCTTAGGAATAGGCATTGTACTCATGGAGGGTCGACCCTTATGACTATGAGTTATTATATAGGAATGGCAAAGGGAATGTGGTGGCTGATGTTCACTCACGACATCACCAAGTGGCGGCTACTCTCCTTGCTATGTCGATGCGTCAACTGCCCCACATTATTACAAAAGATTCTTTAGGTCCTTATAATGGAAACAGTTGAAGCGAGACAAAGAAATTTGTGGCTGAATGTGATGTGTGCCATAGGCAAAAGAGGGAGCAGTTGAGCAAGTATACCCACTTCCATGCAACACCCTTATACAGCTGCCTCAGTAGCCTAGTGTTCCTTACAATTTATTCAAGGTGCATGGGATGCCTATGTCCATTGTTAGTGATCGTGACCCTGTTTTTTGGAGCAATAGCTGGAATGAACACCGATTACAAGGGGCACATGGTTGAACCTGAGTTCGTTTTACATCCTTAAACTGATGGCCAAATTGAGGTGGTCAACAAGTGCTTAGAGACTTATTTGTGGTGCTTTGTTTTACAGCTACCCAAACAATGGGTTTGTTGGCTTCCATTGGTTGAGAGAAGGCACAATACTACTTTACATCTCTTCACAAAAGTAACTAACTCCCTATGAGGCATTATATGGGCATCAATGGCCATTCATGGGTCAAAGATGCGCACTCTGAAATTTTATGAGCCTTACAAGGTCATTGTACAAATAGGCAAGGTTGCTTGTTTGTTAGAGCTGCTGGACTCGTTAAATGTTCACTGTGTTCCATTTGTCATGTCTTAAAAAGGCTGTTGAGGTGAGGGTAGGTCAAAATTGACCTATGCCAAGACTCAAAGGGTGGAATATTGATTTTGGAGACTATAGCAAGGCTAGACTGCAGAATACTCAAGAACCAAAACAAGGCAATAATGGAAGTATTAGTGCATTGGAGGGGACTGAGGACGCCACTTTGAAGCAATGGCTAAGGTTCCTAATGCTTTCCCAACTTCCAGCCTTGGGGACAAGGCTTGCCTAGAGGGGGTGGAACCCAATGAACCACTTGAAAGGGACTTGGAGAGATCTGAAATTTGATAAATTGATAGAGTCCTTTAGGATTTTCCTTTGATGAAATTGAAAAGTTAACCAGGGATTAAAATCTGATGAATGGGGAAGGAGTTTTTAGGAGTTAAGGTGAGATAAATTAGGGAAGTTTCTCTTATTTAATTAAATTAACAACAGGAAGATTATGGAAAAGTGGGGGAGTGCCACGGTGCAAAGTTCAAGAGCGCTGTGAAAAGCTTGAACTTTGATATTGTCTCTCTAGGAGGATTGCTGAGCATGCCTCGCTTTCCTTTCAATTCAGTAGCATCTTTTTTTTGCTCTCTCTTATTGCTGTCTTCTTTTTAGGACTCAAAAGAATTGTTTGAAGAGATATAGGGAGTGGTTCAGGTGAGGAGGGTGGCTAAGTGGATGTCTTTTTCTTTTTTCTTTTTTCTTTTCTCTTTTTTTTGGGGGGGCGGGGTGTGGGGGAGACGTCTTTCATTTAGAGCAGTTGTCATTGTTGTGGATAAGTAGTTGCATGTTGGGGTGGGTGAATGGATGGTTAGGGAGCATATTGCTTCTGGGGAGAAGTCTATGATGAATCCGAGAAGGAAGTTTGTGACTGTGCCCATGCGAAAATTGCTCAACGTTTCCTAAGCCTCTCTCTCTCTCTCTCTGTCAATTTGTTAATGATTCTGCTTGGGCAAGGGGTTTTGGGGGTGGTTTAAATATTTGGTTGCCAAATATGCCTGCTATTTTGCAATGTACATGTTGTCTCAGTCCATGTATATGCACCATGGTACTCAATTTTCTATTCTCACATAATTTTGACCTTACTTTGCTATTATGTGGTCCATGATGGTTTTTGTTAGATGGCAGGTTTCTCACATCTGCTCAAGTTGATCTTTTGTGCATGATTTGCAGTTAAACAGGATTTTGTTTTTTGTTTTTGGTTGTGGGTGGATTGGAATATTCTTGATGGTTTTCATAAAGTTTTCTCTGGCATCTGTCTTTGCGAGCATTTCCATATTTTTTCACTCAATACTCTTATTCCTCCATAATAATAATGCGACTCTAGGTATCTACTTCTTAAACTATCTAGTGGCCTATTAAACAGCTCATGGCTCTTTCATTAGGTCTATTTCCTGTGATAGAGCTAGTACATAAATGTGGCTGTGACATTTTCTGGCAAGCACTGCAAACACTTGATCAAACAGTACATGGGAGTTAGTTGATTTGTCTAGGTTTAAGGTGAACCTGGATGGTACTTCATGTAAGTTTAAGGCGGACCTTTATGGTACTTCGTGTAGGTTAGTTGATTTGTCTAAATTTAAGGTAGACGTTGATAGTGCTTGTGGCCATGGCTTTCAAGCTTGATTGGAACCAATCTCTAGTATGACATGGTCTGGGGCTTGTGGCATGAAGGAATAAAAATTAGGATTCTGGTGTCAATCATGGTTACACCATTTTCTACACCTTTTTTTTTTTTTGTGAATTAATGATACATTTTCTACATTTGGAACCATGTGGGGAGGGGTTATATGTTCGGGGAATTGCCAAAAGTTCTAGATGGGCAGAGATCATGAGGACTGGTTAATGCTAATGATAGAACTACCAAAGAGCATAAGTATAGTTTTGTAGATGTTTTGGATGGAGAGGGGTGATAGCTTTGGAGTTTTGAAGGAGGAGAGTTTGAATAGATGAAAATTTGTGAATCAAATGATTCTTTAATCATGTAAAAAGAGAGAAATTTGTGAATCTATGGCGTGTCTTTTAAGCATCATGCAATATGAGAGTGAAGTTTTGAAAGCTCGTGACATAGGTGTTATTTAATTTGCGTATTGATTATGGTTTGGGTGCTTGCTTGGTGGGATTCCACCAGTGTACTTCGTGTAGTCTTTCCTCATTAATTATTGTATATGAAGTCAATAATGTGTTGTACCTTTTAGATGGAGAACTAACACAAATGAGCTTTCTACTAACATAGCCCAGTCCCCTCCAGCTGTACTGGTCTTTGTTGATGGCAGTTTTAGTGAGAAACAAACTAAAACCAACATCCAAATGCTCTGTGTAGTTTCAATTGGAGATAGGAGGATCCTAAACAAAATGAAGCTTGTAAGATGGAAGCACAAAGGTCACAGTGTTTAATAATGGATCCTTCCAAAACAAGAAACCTTTCCATAAGTGCCGTTGTACAATTTCCAGGTGGAATTAGGACGAAGCCTGCCAAACTAAAGAAAGCTTGGTGCTTGACAAAGCTCATATAAAATTCTTTAGAATTCCATAGGTTACTCATGCAGAAAAGGTGTGCAACTTGTATGGCTAGTGATTCAGATCAAAGTGGAGATCCTTACCCATAAGAGAATGACCTCGACTTTCAATTGCAACCTGTATGGAAGCATAAAAAAAACAGACGAAAAACATGAGAAAAACCTTTTGTGAAAAATAAAGCCATGTCTATATGGAAACGGAATGATTCATTGACTACATCTCATATGCAAATTGAATTCAGAAAATTGATTTATTTTGAACTTTATTCTATTTTGGGGTATGGCTGGAATTTTATTTATTGATTGGTTGTATTATGACTTAAAGCTTGAGGGGTAGAAGGGATATTTAGTTTAGAAGTTGGGATGGTTGGTAAGTTACCATATGGGGAGGTACGTATTCCTTTTTTTTGTGTGAGTATGGGTATCTTAAAGTAAGAAAGGTGTAGTTGATAAAGTTGAAAGCAGAGAGAGAGAGTTGTGGGGCCCACACATTAGAGAGAGAGAGAAAGTTTGTTAGAGAGTTAGAAGGTAGGAGAGTTTTTTGTAGGTTTTTTTTAGTTGGGAGGAAAATAAAGGGAGGACGTACCTCTTTGGATAGAGACTGGTGATTTTTTTGTGGAGACTTGATTTATTTCAAAGAA
Organism: Amborella trichopoda; assembly: GCF_054954075.1. Classification (NCBI taxonomy): domain Eukaryota; kingdom Viridiplantae; phylum Streptophyta; class Magnoliopsida; order Amborellales; family Amborellaceae; genus Amborella; species Amborella trichopoda. The sequence goes on along the minus strand of NC_142337.1, from coordinate 14,947,513 downwards.
GAAGGATTTCTTCTCTTTTGGGGCTGAATTTACAGCCACTTTAAATTCTCCATTGTTGGTGATTGTGGGTGTTCAAGATCAAAAGAATGTCAGATTTAATTTCTGGGCTCCTTTTGCATCAAGTGGTATCAGAGCAAGGGTTTGCGACTACGATGGTTGCTCGTGTAGGTCATGGTGGCTGTGGGTATATCGCCTTATACCGAAGGATCGACAACTTGACAGAGGCGGTTGCACAGTTGCTACAGGAGAGAGATCGGCAGCAAGGTGTCCCAAACAAAGAGGTTCCCGTGTTGATGGATCCAAATTGTGAGGATCTTGATGGAGATGGGTATGAAGTGGGGCTTGAATCTGGGATAGAGCATCTTGATTATGTGTCCAATCATCCAAATTTGCTCGATGCGTGACAACATCAATAAGAGTGTGAATTTGATGAAGAGTCGGACAGCCGAACACCCCGAGTCCGACATGATCGGTGTAGGGGCAAGGATAGGGAGGAACCGCGTGATCGACCTCAAGATGCACGGAGGTACGAGCGTAGAGAGTCAGATTCAGGTATTAAATTGATCTCCCTGAATTTTATGGAAATCTTTCCCCTGAAGAGTTTTTGGATTGGTTGAGTACTTCTTTGATTGGGAAGATTTCTCCAATTCAAAGAAGGTCAAACTTGTGGCTCTTAAACTTAGGGGACTTGCACCAGTATGGTGGGATCAAGTTCAAGAAGCCCTGGTTCAAAAAGGTAAAGAAAAGATCAGTTCATGGACCAAGATAAAAGCAAGGATGCGTCAACAATTTCTCCCACCAAGCTATTCACAAACATTGTATCAATAGTTCCATAGGTTTCATCAAGGTACAAAAGCTACCTGGGAGTATTACCGCTTAGCCTTGCGTAATGGGTTAGCGGAGACCGAGGATCAAAAGGTGGCGCGTTATGTTTCGGGGCTGCAGAGTTCGATCCAAGATGAGCATGCATTGCATCATATGCCTCGGTCAGAGGCGGCATATCAAGCCGTTTTAAAGGTGGAGGAACGACAAAGAAAATGGGCAGGCATACACCGACCCACACCCAGAGCGAGATCATCACAGATTGGGAGGCCGGCGCCTCCAACCTGGGGAGTTCTTGCAACAAAAGATGGCCCAGCTGTGGTACCTGTAATTCCTCGATGCTTAATTAAATTTTCCATTTGTAATTTTTTTAAGGATGGGGTTTGGTGTGATGTTGCACCAATGGATGCTTGCCACATACTCCTAGGACGTCCCTGGTAATATGATCGGAAGACCATCCATAATGGTGAACATAATACTTATACTTTTCGAAAGGATGGTCGCAAGGTGGCATTGCTCCCTTGTGTGAGGAAACCCCACCCAAGTCTTCTAAGGAGGAGGGTGTGGCTCTTCTTTCACTCCAGCAGTTTATGGATACGAGTGAGGAGACTGGGCTAATTTATGCACTTGTGGGAAAGGACTTGGGACAGCTTGTTTTAGTGCCCGAAGCTCTGAAACCACTTTTATTAGAGTTTAAGCACCTAGTGCCATATGAGTTACCTGTTGGGTTGCCACCTATGAGGAATATACAATATTGTATAAACATTATACCTGGGTCAAGCTTGCCTAACCTACCAGCTTAGAGAATGAGTCTCAAGGAGCACGATGAGCTCCAGAGTCAGATGGATGAGTTGTTGGCAAAGGGGCTTATAAGGGTTAGCATGAGTCCATGTGCAGTACCAGCTTTGCTTACCCTTAAGAAAGATGGTTCATGGAGGATGTGTATAGACAGCAGGGCATTGAACAAAATAACATTTAAATACTGATTCCCTATTCCACGGTTAGATGATATGCTTGACATGTTAGCTGGGGCTTCTGTATTTTCAAAAATTGACTTGAGAAGTTGCTATCCTCAAATTCGCATACGTGAAGGAGATGAGTGGACAACCACTTTTAAGACAAAGAATGGGGGTTGGTGATGCCTTTTGGTCTATCAAATGCGCCTAGCACGTTTATGCATATAATGACACTAGTGTTACGAGCATTCATTGAAAAATTTGTGGTAGTTTATTTTGATGATATCCTTGTTTATAGTATAGATGCCAATGCCCATGTTGATCATCTTCACTAGATACTAACAGTGCTAAGGGCTGAGAAGCTATACATCAATCTCAAAAAATGTAGCTTCTTGACCAATAGCCTGGTATTTTTGGGCCATGTTGCTTCTTCAGAAGGGGTGAAGGTAGATCCTGAGAAGGTGCATGTTATATTAGAGTGGCCAGTCCCAAAATCAGTAACAGCAGTGCGAAGCTTCCATGGATTTGCTACTTTCTATAGGACGTTTATTAAAAATTTCAGCAGTATTATGGCCCCAGTTACTGAGTGTTTGAAGGGTGAAGCTTTCCATTGGACTTCAACTCCAAATAAAGCTTTTGACACCATTAAAGAGAAGATGAATTCTCCAGTACTTGCATTGCCAGATTTCAGCAAGATTTTCAAGGTAGAATGTGATGCTTCTCACATGGGGATTGGTGCAGTGCTCAATCTAGAAAAGAAGCCTATTGCTTTGTTTAGCGAAAAACTAAATGAGGCAAGAAGAAAGTATTCAACGTATAATGTCGAGTTCTATGCAGTTGTTCGAGCCTTAAGACATTGGCGACATTATTTGGTGCAGCGAGAGTTTATCTTATATACTGATCATGATGCATTGAAGCACATCAATAGCCAGAAGAAGCTTAGTGCACGTCCTGCAAAGTGGGTGGCTTACTTGCAGGAGTTCACATCCACTATTCGGCACCAATCAGGGGATCAAAATTGGGTGGCTGATGCACTGAGCCGACGTTCATACCTCTTGCACACCTTGGTTGTGAATGTGGTGGGTCTTGAAGCTATTCGAGAAGCATATTCAGTGGATCCATATTTCAACCCTATTGTTTCAAAGTGCAGTTCAGGTGATCATTCCTCGTATTACCAGTTCACTTTGTCTGATGGATATTTATTTTATGTTGCATGGTTATGTATTCCTGATACTTCTCTAGGAGAACATCTTATATCGAATCTCCATGGAGGAGGCCTTGGCGGCCAATTTGGAAGAGATAAGACGTATGCCTTGGTGGAGGAGTGATGTTTTTTGCCACGCATTGGCAGGTGCAGAGTGTGTCAGGTGGCCAAGGGACAATCTCATAATACAATCCTTTACACACCCTTGCTTGTCCCGACTAGGCCTTGGGTTGATTTATCCATGGATTGCATTGTGGGGTTGCCTAGGACTGCAAGGGGATATGATTCTATTATGTTGATGGTGGACCGATTTTCTAAGATGGCACTAAGAGGACCAAAGATGCTACAATGGTTGTTATTCTCTTCTTTAAAGAGATAGTGCGATTGCATGGGCTTCCCAAGATCATTATTTCAGACCGTGATACTCATTTCCTTAGTCATTTTTGGAGGACTTTATGGGGGAAAATGGGTACTAAGTTGCAATTTAATAGTGCTTATCATCCACAAACAGATGGCCAGACTGAGGTGGTCAATAGAAGAGTGGGCAACATGCAAAGGAGTTTGGTTGGAGAAAATGTGAAAGTGTGGGATTTGGTGTTACCACAAGCTGAGTTTGCCTATAAGCATTCTCCAAATCGGTCTACTGGGAAGATTCCTTTTATAGTGGTTTATGGTATCTCTCCTTTACATTTTTATGATTTAATTCCTTTACCTGCTCTTGAGATTGTGAATACAGATGCTGCGAGTATGCCTGAGTATATGAAGGAGTTGCACGAGAATGTTCGTAGAAAGCTAGAGGAGAGCTATGACAAGTATCAGGATGGTGTGAATCATCACCGTCGTGAGCGACTGTTTGATGTGGGAGATTTTGTGATGGTGCATTTGAGACCTGAACGGTTTCCTGTTGGCACCTATGGAAAGCTCAAAGCCAAGAAGATTGGACCTTGCCGAATAAAAAAGAAGATTAATGACAATGCTTATGAAGTGGAGTTGTCGAACGGATGGAATATCTCTCCATTCTTTAATGTTCGTGATTTGTTCGTGTTTCATGGTGATGCCAACCCAACGGAGTCGAGTCTTCTCCAACCCGGGGTAGGATGATGCAAATTGAATTCAAAAAATTGATTTATTTTGAACTTTATTCTATTTTGGGGTATGGCTGGAATTTTATTTATTGATTGGTTGTATTATGACTTAAAGCAGGACGAGGTAGAAGGGATATTTAGTTTAGAAGATGGGGTAGTTAGTAAGTTACCATATGGGGAGGTACGTATTCCTTTTTTTGTGTGGGTATGGGTATCTTAAAGTAAGAAAGTTGTAGTTGATAAAGTTGAAAGCAGAGAGAGATTTGTGGGGCCCACACGTCAAAGAGAGAGAAAGTTTGTTAGAGAGATAGAAGGTAGGAGAGTTTTTTGTGGGTTTTTTTAGTTGGAGGAAAATAAAGGGAGGACGTGCCTCTTTGGGGGGAGACTGGTGATTTTTTTGTAGAGACTTGATTTATTTCAGAGAAGAAGGGTTTCTTGTCTTTTGGGGATGAAATTACAGCCACTTTATATTCTCCATTGTTGTTGATTGTGGGTGTTCAACCATAAGATGAAAGCAACTATTAGAGCCTAAAAGCAGAAAATGCATGTCCTAAGAAAGAAGAAAGCAACATCTGGGGGGGCTGACATGGCTGCTGCTTGAATCTGGACTAGAGTTGCTGAAATCCAATGAACAGTAAACATATATAATACATGCTAAACATATTACTCCTACTATTACCCCACACCTTAAAAAAGCAACTTCCAACCACCTCAATACGACCCTTACCCGAAATGGAAAATAATCAGACCAAAAACTAGAGGCTGGCAACTTTTGAAGACTGATTTAGTATTGAGCAGCAAGGGCTGCTTTTTATGTGTGAATTTGATGGCTCTCTGCTTCTTTGTGAAGAATTTTTGAACTATCAGATGGGGTGGAGGCTTCATCTCTTGTTGAGCAGCAATCGTTAAGCTATGAAATCAATAACTCAGTTACTCTCTCTGTAGGTTTTGTGTAACTTTGTCGCTGTCAGTGTAAAGGGCTTTCTAGGATTGAAAATAGAGCAAACCACGGAGAGTTTCTTTCTTTCCTAAGCGCATGAATGAGAACCTCAAACCAGAGGGTTGTGGAACCTAGCGTTTAGAGATCGTTTAAACCTATTGTTGAGGCTGTTTTGTTAGAGATTGAGTTGATGTTAAACTCCATAACCTGCAAAAACTGCTTCACCATCCCGATATCCAATAGGATGCACTGATAAAGTAACACTTGCGGTCATTAAGTATCTTTTGATGATTACACAAGCCTTAGTCATTAACTATCTTTTGATGATTACACAAGCCTGGTTGGATCAGAACCTCTGAGATTTTTGGGAACAAATTTGAAAGTTCCAGACTTCACTAAATGATATATATCATGGTCTGGATTCTTTTGTACATAGTACTTTAGGTCGAACGAACCCAAAAGCAAATTCATCGTAAGATTCCTTTGTAGGTGATTGAAAAAGCTCACAATCCCAATCCTTCCTACTTATAAGGTACATAAATAGCTAGAGTATCCATCACAAAATTTGCTTCCTTGGGAATGCGACTTACATCAATCACGTGCATCAAAGATGATGAATGGAAATATCAACAAGGTATCATAACTGACACATTCCCAAACACATTTTTGTCATCCTTAAACTGAAAGTGTGAGGCTTCTCTCTTACGTTCAAGTAAGACACACTTTAATGGTACAATGCCAGTCTTAGTTACTGGGCAGGACCCTATAATCGCAATTATTTTATTACATGACTCTTTGCTATAAAATATTTGTGATTCATGTGAATATATATATATATATATATATATATATATATATATATATATATATATATTAAGTGCATTTAAGGAAATACACACACATATATATGGATAATATACACAAGGATAATTTAACCTTACAAGCCTTCAAAATTCATTGGTTGATGTTAGAATGGGTTGTAACGGTGGATTTGCCGATTATACAGTTGTTTTATTAAAAGTTTTCACCTTATAGGTAGCTTGGTTATTTGGGTTGTATGTGTAATTACCACAAAAAAAACAAGGGGAACCTTTGTCATTTTAAAAGGAGCATAATTGAAATTTTTACTTAAATACAAAGGGGAATATATACTATAAGACCACCTATTTTGGTACAAGGTCACAATCATCTCTAGCCAATAGATTTGAATTTTGGATACTAAGAACAATGCACAAAATTTGAGAAAAATTGAGCATTGTGCATAATCAATAGAACACCCTTGGCCATTTGATTTTTTATTTGATGGCTAGGAATAAGTTTGACATCCTTGTGTCAAAGCAAATGGTCTCAACTTGTACTTTCTCATATAAGAGTATATTTGTCAAGGAAATTCCAAGATATATATATGTATATATATATATATGGAAAAAGCTGGGATTAGCCCACTAGCTCATATGAACATATGAGCCCAACAGCCCAAGATTGAATATGGGCTAATCTAACAATCACAGATGTCCGATAGTGCTTGAATTTTTATTTTATTTTCTACAAATCTAAATCACTTGAAATTTTAGGTGTGTGTGTTCTTCTCATCAAGGCGCACCTAATAAAAATATTAAAAAAATTATTCGAGGAAAAAAAAACCAAAATACCCCCTGAAACTTTTTGGGGTATTTTGGTCAATTTATTTCATGTAAAATATTTCTTTGATATTTTTCTAAGATTCACCTTTTTTTTGATAAACACATGCCTAAAATTTCAAGGGATTTGGATTTGTAGAAAAAAAGAAAATTTCAAACACTATTAGACATCCATGATCGTCAGATCGGCCCAGATTCAATTTGGGCCGTTGGGCTCATATGTTCATATGAGCTAGTGCGGTAATTCTAGCTTTTTCCTATATATATATATATGAGACTAATGATCCTATGAGTCCCTCGCACATGTGCTGCATAGGACCTCCCTCTATTACTATCAATCTCCTTCCACATCTCAATGAGAGATGAGATGCTAAGTCACCCTGTGAAGAAAATAAAAATTAACCGGTTGAAAAGTTAAAGTTAGAGAGAGAGAGAGAGAGGGGTCCAAATGTTGTAGGCAGACACAATTCTCAACCTTCTTCGTGACCACATCAACCCTAGCATCAATGGCTCCATCCCCTCTGTGTAATGGCCCTTGGCTGTTGTTCCCAGCTCCATTTTACCCAAAAAACAAACTTATCGGGCCTGAAAATTCGATCTAAAGGTCATGTTCTTAGGCTATCCATGGTGCCTGATTCAAGGCCCCTATTGTATGAAGCAGTGGCTTCCGTGCCGTATTCATCCGAGACAACCTCCCAAAGCTTGCCATTGGTTTCACATTGGCCTACTTGGATGTGGAGGATTTCTTTAGTTTTGGGGATCTCGGTTGAGGGAGAAACACACCAAAGATTTGGGTTTTAGAGAGAGAGAGCTCTTTCCCTTCAGAAAAACCACAGGAAAGATTGGGTCTTTTGGAAAAAAATCTCTCTCGCACACACACACTCGATAGATTGGGCTTTTGGGAGCATGCCTCTCCTTCTCTCTTTTAATGCAAGATTGAGTTTCTGTGGAGGTTCTATTTGTTGCTTTCTTATATGAAATTGGGAAGAAAAAAAAAACAAAGAGAGAATGAGTTTTTGGAGTAGGGTTGCTTCTTTCTCTCTCTAGGAAACTTAAGAGACATGGGATGATGGGGGTGGGGATTAGAGAGAGAGAATTGGTAGCGAGTGCTGGTTTGTATGAGATGTTATGTGGGGTTTATGTGAGGGGAGTGAAACCAGAGAAAATATTTTTGAGAGATGGAGGCAACCACAATTGCTCAAAATAGTAGAGGGGACCAATGCTCAAAACGTTTCTCACTCCTCCCTCACTCAAGCAGCCATGCACCGACTCCATAACATGTATTTGGAAATACAAAACACAGGCCATTGCCAATGAGCCAAACCTTTATAGGGGAACCCATCCGTCACCACCACCATATCCTTCTCACTTGGTTTGGGAAGCAAGCAATCCAGCACAAATGCAATCGAACACCAAAACCAACATGACGACATGTAACAAGTCAATAAACCCTAATCAAAAGTTTGCAAGGACAGTGGGATTGCATAGAAAGCTTGAAAGTTTGATTTTACCTGAGAGTGCAATTACACCAGTGCTTTAAAAAACGGATTGGTGCCCTGGATCGGGCACTTCAAAAACCCCTATGGATCGGTGAATTGGCGATCCGGATCAGGAATCGGCCAAATCGGTCGAATTAAGCTTTAAAACAAATCCAAAAAAATTATTAAATTTCATTATAAATGTTGTTTTTTAGGAATCCAGTAAAAAAAGGGGGTATTGCATTATTACCTTTCATTTTTTTTCATCAATTTGTGAATATTGAGATGTTATTTCTCTATATAAACTTATGTTAACCATTAAATTTGCATCATATAAAAGAAAAATTACAGAATTATCATGGATAAAGTATATAATCATACATGGACTACAATAAAGAATGAATTAAATTGATAAAAAAATGGCTACTAAAATCTTGAATTGGCGAAAAACCCTAATCCGCTAAAAAAACCCAAATTATTACAACCTAACTAACTATAATATTATATATTGAATTTGAAATTGTTGGTTTATATTTTATAATTATTTTATTATACAAATAAGAACAAATTCAAAAAAATAATAAGATGTGCTACATTTTTTTTTGCTTGTTGTATTACCTTTCTTTTTTTGTTTGACAACAAAAATAAGACAATGATGCTACCTAGGTACCTTTTAATTTTTTTTATACTTCTTATTTTATTTTTTGACAAGAAATACTTGTTATATTACCTTGTAATACTTGTTATATTGCCTTTTGTTTTTTTGACAAGAAAATAAAAAAATATTGTATTACCTTTTTCTTTTTTTTGAAAAACCTTTTATTTTTTCCTTTTACTTTATTTTCTTACTTTTAAAGGACAAAAATAAGTTGGATGAAAGGAGGACAAAAATAAGTTGGATGGTGCCCAAGGGGCTCGAAGTTGAGACATCCAAGAAGACATTGTGAGTCATAACCAACTGCGCCACGTAATAATAGTGTACTTTGAATTGTCGTCTAAACATTATAATGATTTTGCACGCACAATGTGTGGGAATTATCCCACATTGAAGCTTTAATATAAGTCTACATGGTATAAATGCTTCTGCCGGACCATCAGTAAATGCGTCAGTTACTTAATAGGATTGAGATCTGTGCACTGCATGTGCCTGATGTGTGGCATAAAAAATGCCCCTCAATTTTAAAAAACTTTCAGACTTTACCCCGGATCATTGAAATTTCCCGTGTTACTATAGCGAGTCATCGGGTTATCGCTATGAATCGCCCGGTTCTCTCTAGACGCGGGCGATTTTGTGTAATATGGTGTAATTGGCACGGGGGTGCTGATTTCTGTGTCGAATCGGGCGAGTCCGGTTCGACTCAACGAGTTTTCAGACATTGGATTGCACATATTATTTTTTTTCCTGACTTTGACTTTTCAACCGGTTGATTTTTATTTCTTTACCCAGTGACTTGGCACTCGATATAAGGAACGCTTTGAAGGTTTCCTACTAACGATCTATTGGTTTTCGGCGAATAGCCGGGCTCCGTGAAAATGGCAAAGGTACTTCGCCTGTATCGAAGATGGTTATCTTGTATAAAATAACCTATCTTTCAAATCACGAAGGCTAACTAAGGTTGTAGTAGTGATGAATATTCATCTTCTTTAGTCTAGGGAATTAGGTATGAAATGGCTATCTTGTTACAGAAGATAGCATATATAAATGGAAATGGCTCTCTTAGAAGTAGTAGGCCTTCACGACGAACATATATCATCGAGATTTGGATAGAGATTTGACGGTGATAAGCGGGGTCCTATGCAGCCGGTGTGTGTGAGGGTCTCATTCTCATAGGATCATTAATATATATATATAGGAAAAAGCTAACAATAGCTGGCTAACTATAATGAATAGTGCTATAGGTGGAATGGGAACCGTTAGATCTTCATCTTACGATTCAGAATGCATATCACTATTTTAATTTTAATTATTTTTCTATAAATCGGATCATAATGAAATTTTGGACATGTATACTAAAAAATAGGGCGCACAAATAAAAAATATTTCTCAGAATATAAAATGATCAAAATACCCCTGAAAAATGATGGGGGTATTTTGGCCATTTTAAATTATTGAAAATAATTTTTTTTATATTTTTATATGGTGCGCAATAGTGTTAGGTATTTACACCCAAAATTTCGTATTAATCAGATTTATATAAAAAAACTTAAAATTAAAATAGTGATGTGCATTTTGAACCGCATGATGAAGATCTGACGGCTCCCATTCTACCTATATACTATTCATTGTAGCTGGCCAGCTGTTGTAATATATATATATATATATATATATATATATATATATATATATATAAAGGGCCAAGACACTAGAAGATCTACCATTGAAAAATTAGTAATATTTTGATCTCATAAAACTTTCCAAATTAGTTCCAATTGAGGGACGATGAAATAATAGGGTATTACATGCACCCAAGCATCTTTTATGGACTTATTCAAAAAAGTGTATCGAAAATGAGCTGAAAGTTTCAGATTAAAAAGACACCCTTAGCGATGTTTTTTTGGGGCTTGACCAATGTTTTTATTGGTCGAACCAAGTGCTAAATCCTTTTTTTTTTCTTACGTTTTACGAGTAGAAATTGAACTTGTTCCCTGGTATTGCTGATAGTGTATAGAAACCAATATGCTTACAAATATGTTGAAAAAACAATCCATTAGGGATGTTCTCGCTCAAATGTTTCCTATAGGTTCGTATTGGGTGTACCTCTTTGATTATGGAAAGGATTGATATATTTGATTCATGATGAGATTTGCTTCCCATGGAAACTGAATATGTTGATCATGAGAAGTTAAAGTAATCAAATTATAAGAAAAGTGTATAAGTTCTAAGCAGTGTTTGAAAACTAGTCGAGTCGAATTGGACTCGCCCGGTTCGACACGAAAATCGGCACCCCCATGTCGATTCCACCATATTACGCAAAATCGCCCGTGTTTAGAGAGAATTGGGCGATTCGTAGCGATAACTCGGTGAGTTGCTACAGTAACACAGGCAATTTCAACAGTCAAGGGTAAAGTTCAAAAAATTTTTAAAATTGAGGGGCATTTTTTATGCTACACGTCACGCACATGCAGTGCATGGGTCTCAATCCTGCTAAGTAATTGAGGCGTTTACTGATGACCTAACAGAAGCAATTATATCATGCAGATTTATATTAAAGCTTCCAAGTGGGATAATTCCCACACATTGTGCGCGCAAAATCATTATAATGTTTAGACGGCAATTCAAAGTACACTATTATTACGTGGTGCAGTTGATTATGACTCACAATTTCGTCTTGGACGTCTCAACTTCGAGCCCCTTGGGCGCCATCCAACTTATTTTTGTCCTTCTTTCATCCAACTTATTTTTGTCCTCTAAAAGGAAGAAAATAAAGTAAAAGGAAAAAAATAAAAAATAAAAGGTTTTCAAAAAAAAAAAGAAGGTAATACAATATTTTTTTTATTTTCTTGTCAAAAAAAACAAAAGGCGATATAACAAGTATTAAAAGGTAATATAACAAGTATTTCTTGTCAAAAAATAAAATAAAAAGTATAAAAAAACTAAAAGGTACCTTGGTAGAAAAATGAAAGGTAATACAACAAGAAAAAAAAATGTAGCACAACATCTTATTATTTGTATAATAAAATAATTATAAAATATAAACCAACAATTTCAATATATAATATTATAGTTAGTTAGCTTGTAATAATTTTGGATTATAATTAATTAGGTTTTAATAATTTGGGTTTTTTTTAACGGATTAGGGTTTTCAGCCAATTCGAGATTTTGGTGGCCATTTTTCCATCGATGTAATTCACTCTTTATTGTAGTCCATGTATGATTATATACCTTATCCATGATAATTCTATGATTTTTCTTTTGTATGATGTAAATTTAATAGTTAACATAAGTTCATATAGGGAAATATCATCTCAATATTCGCAAATTGATGAAAAAAATGAAAGTTAATAATGCAATACCCCCATTTTTTACTGGATTCCTAAAAGAAAACATTTATAATGAAATTTAATACATTTTTTGGATTTTTTTAAAGCTTAATCCGACCTATTCGGCCGATTGCCGATCCGGATTGCTGATTCACCGATCCGGATTGGTTTTTGGAGTGCCCGATTCGGGCACCGACTCTTTTTTTAAACCACTGGTTCTAAGAATCAATGGCTCATAGGTGAAAACTCCGAGCATAAAACCCACACCTTTAGTCTTGAATGGACATGTTGTTTTAATACCAGTCCGTGACTAAGGAAGGTTTGAGGACAATGTGTGAGTAAGAGAATATGTTTTATGAGAATGGATATCTGTATGAGTTTTTATGAGAATAATTATAAAGAATAAAAGTATGTAATGCTTGGCATGGGGATCAGATCATGAGCATTTGCATGCTTGCATGAGAATTAGTGAGATTTGTGGTCATATGCATGGGTACGAAAGTTTGGATAAGAAAAGATTGAAAGACATAAGAGTGCATGGGGGATTTCTAAAAGGAGATCCGGATGAGCTTGAATCCACTTTGAGATTTTTTTCATAGCAAGTTCATTCATATGGAGACCATATTTTAGTATATAAAATGAGATAGAATGCGATGAAATTGATATGGCATATAGACCCACCGAGGCCATGCTAGCCATCTCCATGGGGTGTTTATGAGACATGTACATGGCATCTGACTTAGAAAGATTGCATGATGATTTTCGCTTGGGGTTGCATTTGTTTGATTACTTTTGCTTATGGATCATGCTTATTGATCATGTTTATTGATCATGTTATGGATCATTATGCTTATTGATCATGTTATGGATCATGATTACTGGATAATGCTTATTGATCATGTTATTGGATTATGCTTGTGGGCATAAATGTGGTTTATGTTTATGAAGCATGCATGTGTTTTATGCGAATGGATCATGAATATGGTTTATGCTTATGAAATGAGCATATGATTTATGCTCATATATGTGGCACATATGGTTTATGCTTATGGAGCATGGATACCGTTTATATGCTTATGTATCATACATGTGGTTTGTGCTCATGGATTATGGGATGGCTTATGTGAATGTGGATCGTGTGATATGATGAGATTATGAGATTTAAGGCCTCAAAAGGCCAAGTGGGAGAATGTTGGAGTTATGTCCTTTCAAGGCCTTAAATTCTTTCATGTTCAATGGCTTTATTCTTGAGTGGGAGTATAAGAGTGACGTGACTCTAGGATCTTGGCGCACTAGGAGCAAGAGTCATGGAACCCTGATTAGGTCATGAGAGGTACCTCTTAGTCAGGTTCAGTTGTTTTGATATGTGCCTCATAACCATGTGATGGGTCAGGACCATACGATGTATGTATGAGCTTGATGAGAGAAAGTCTTGTATGGGAAGGTTGGGCCAACATATGGCATTGACCTAAATCCTTGACTCTTAGAACCTTCTCGTGGCATGTGCATATTCAGTCGCAATTTATGGGAAACCTGTTCTTCCACGGATCCACTGGATAGAGCTATGCACATGTGTCAAGAGAGGAACCCCCGCACCTTGTTCTTGTGTGCATGTCCTTTAGGGGGGCACTTGAAATCCACTTAACCTTGGGATTCAAGGTCACACATCGACTTGCTTGATACGACTAATATCTTGAGCCCCTGATTAAACACTATATGGGTCATGAGTTTGTTGGGTCATTTTCGAGAAGGTGATTCTGGATTCCCCATCTTCTCAAGTGTAGTGCTCCGTTTTGTAATTCAACTCCTAGGATCCTAATTTCTCTTGTAAATACTTTTAATCATTGCGAAAATGATATATTTTGATGAAAATCATTAAAAGGATTTATGAGAATTTTTCTAGAGCAAGAAAAGCTCATTTTAAAATTGGTTGGATAAATGACATTTGAGGACAGTCCACCGGAAACCCGCATAGGACACCCAAATGGCGAATGGGGCCCCATGCTCCCCCATGTGGAGATGACATGGGGGTGACGTCAACCCCCCATGGGGCACCCCCTTGTCCTTTTATTTATTGTGTATTTTGGTCCATTTTCTCATGTATTTTGTATTTTCATTAAATAGTATTATTTGAAAATTGATTTTTGGCACATGCCCAAAGGAAGTGGCTTGATGCACATGTGTGTAACATTCAGAAGGGGTATAGGGTTTAAAATATTAATCCTAACCTTAAGGGCATATGGTCATTGTGCACTCAACCACTTGCCTTATGTGGTATGAACTCATTGATCCTACATGCTCATGGATTTTGGAGGGAATTTTAGAATATTTATTTTACTGGAATTCTGGACAAATGACCATAAGGGCATATGGTTTTAATTAATTAAAGAGCATGGATATTTTCATCACAAGGAAAATTAAAGTGAATTAAAAGGAGGATAAAGGTGTAAAATACATGTCACACATCAAGATGGCTGATGGTGGATGGTGTTAGGATCAAGCCTCTCTTTGTAGCCTTTGGTTGAAGACATGGAGGGTCTTGATTCATCATCTAGAAGCATCTCATCCCATGTGCCTTAAAGTGCCTATAAATACCCCCTCATGAGCTCATTTCCTACATATATTTTTCTCACTAAGGGGCATGCCCAAAGCTCTCTTTCTCCTCACAAGTGTCGCACACCCAATCTTACTTTCTCTCTCTAAAACCTCATCTTCTTCCTTGATGAAAATCAGCCACTGCTCAATGCAATTTTGTGCTCCATTAATGGGGATCAAGACTCCATAGTTCAATTCATGGATCCTCAAGATAAGAGATCTCTCTTCCTTGAGTAAGCCTTCCTTTTTCCTCATTTTAATTCATCATTTCCTCTGCTATTCTACTGCAATTCCAGCAGATTTTCATGATCTAATTTGATCATCTTTTAGTCTCTTGATCATCCATTTGATGTCTTGATAAACTGTGCTCAATTGTGTTTGTTCTATGAGCAAATCGAGCAAGTCTTCTTTGATGTCTTCCATCGATTTTCTAAGCTTCTTCATCTGATTTCTCTGAGATTTTTCTAGCTCACGTCAGTGAGTTAGATCATCCTAGTTGAGCCTTGATAAGTTGATTTTATAAGGGGAAACTATGTCAAATTTCCTATGCTCTATTGTACTTGATTCATGAGAATATTGAGATATTTTATGTGCTTCGATCCATCGATTTTCTAAGTCTGATTCTCAGATTTTTTCTGAGACTTTTCTAACTCATATCAGTGAGTTAGTTCATTGCAATTGAGGTCTGAAAAGTCTGTTTTTCAATGGGAGATTATGTCAAATTCTTGAGAGTCCTTTTGAGAGAAAACTAGATCTGGTTTTGAGTTTTAAGCTCCTGGATCACTCCCATGACTTGTCCACTTGTGAGATCTGTATATTTTGATAAATCCTTCCATATTCGATGAGTGTATCTGTAAATGCTTGGCTTCTCATTTGTGATGATGAATTAGCCCTCGATTATAAGATTTGCCATCGCGTGCCTCCCATTGATACATAGCTAAGACCCTTGGCGGCAAACCGGGCACCCGAGAATTCCGAATGGCTTCCCATTGTCTTCATCCACTTTACACTTGATCATATGCATATTGTTGTCATGGAGATCATATTATGATGAATCAATCACCATGAAAACCTTCTCTTGTTTCTTAATCCCGGGACCTAGAATAAGCCTTCTTTAAGGAACAAGAAAAGATAGAGAGAGAGCGTGGATGTCCCACACTTTGATAATTGAGAGAGAGATTTGGGTGTGGTGCTTTGAGAGAGAAAACTACTTCCTTAAATGAGCTCATGAGGGGGGTATTTATAGGCAGTTCAAGGCACATGGGATGATATGCTTCTAGGTGTTGAATCTAGGCCCTCCATGTCTTCAACCAAAGGTTACAAAAAGAGGTTTGATCCTAGCCCACCATCCACTGTCAGCCATCTTGATGTGTGGTATGGATTTACCACCCTTATCCTCCTTTAAATTCACTTCAATTTTCCTTGTGATCAAAATACCTATGCTTTTCAATTAATTAAAACCATGATGAAGGATATGGTCATTTGTCCAAAATTTCCACAAAATGAACATTCTGGTTCTCTCCAATATCCAAGGAAAATTGTGCTTCTCTCCAATATCCATGAGATTATGCTACATAAGGTAAGTGATTGAGTGCATAATGACCATATGCCCTTAGGGTTAGGATTAATATTTCAAACCCTATACCCCTTCTAGAAGGTCACACACATGTGCCCCAAGCCACTTACTTGAGGCATGTAACATGTGCCACAAAATAAGTTTTAAATAAAACTATTTGTTGGAAATACCAAAATACAAGTAATAATGGACAAAACACATAAATTACAAAAGGACATAGGCTCCCTCCTTGAGATTGATGTCACCCCAACTTCATCACCATGTGGGGATGTGTGGGGCCACCAAGGATGACACGTGGACACCCATTGGCCATTTGGGTGTTTTGTGTGGGTCTCGAGGGACTGTCCTCATTTGTCATTTTGCTCGAAGAATTTTGAAACGGGCTTTTCTTGATCGATAAAAATTCTCATAAATCCCTAAAAATCGTTTTAATGATTTTTCATCAAAATAAATCATTTTCACAATGATTAAAAATATTTTCAAGAGAAATTAGGATTCTTGGAGTTGAATTACAAAACAGAGCACTCCACTTGGATAGACCTAGAATCACCTTCTCGGTAGTGACCCAACAGACTCATGACCCACAATGGTTAATCAGGGGCTCAAGATATTAGTCGTATCAAAATCAAGTCAATGTGTGACCCCGAATCCCAAGGTTAAGTGGATTTCAAGTGCACCCCCTAGAGGACATACGCACAAGAACAAGGTGCGGGGGTTCCTCTCTTGGCACATGTGCATAGCTCTATCAAGTGGATCCGTGGAATAGCAGGTTTCCCATGAATTGCAACTGTATATGCACATGCCACGAGAAGGTTCTAAGAGACTGTACAGGACTTTCTGTCATCAAGCTCATACATACATCATGTTGTCCTGGCCCATCACATGGTCATGAGGCACATAACAAAACAACGACCCTAACGAAGTGGTAACCCTCTCGGTACCTTCCATATACCAACCCTCTCATGACTGAATCGGGGTTCCTTGACTCTTAGTCCCAGTGCGCCAAGATCCTAGAGTCTTGTCGCTCTTATACTTCTACTCAAGTATAGAGCCATTGAAAATGAAGGAATTTAAGGCCTTGAAAAGACATAATTCCAACATCCTCCCACTTGGCTTTTTGGGCGTTAAATCTGAGCATGTCACATAATCCATGAGCACAAACCACATGCATGGTCCATAAGCATAAATTGTATCCATGCTCCATAAGCATAAACCTTATGTAGAAGCCATACGCATAAGCATAAACCACATTTGCCACATATATGAGCATAAACCATATGTTCATTTCATAAGCATAAACCATATTCATGATCCATTCGCATAAAACACGTGCATGCTTCATAAACATAAACCACATTTATGCCCCACAAGGATAATCCAATAACATGATCAATAAACATTGTCCATCCAATAACATGATCGATAGGCATGATTCAATAACATGATGATCCAGAAACATGATCAATAAGCATGATCCAATAACATGATCAATAATCATGATCCATTATGCAAAAGTAATCAAACAAATGCACCCTCAAGAGCAAATCATCATGCATTCTTTCTAAGTCTGATACGATGTACATGTCTCATAAACACCATTTGGCCATGGAGTTGGCTAGCATGGCCTCGGTGGGTCTATATGCCATATCAATTTCATTATATTCTATCTCATTTTATATACTAAAATATGGTCTCCATATGCGTTAACTTACTATCAAAAATGTCTCAAAGTGGATTCAAGAACTCCTTTTTAAAACCCCCCATGCACTCTTATGTCTTTCAATGTTTTTCTTATACAAACTTTCATACCCATGCATATGACCGCAAATCTCACTAATTCTCATGTAAGCATACAAATGCTCATGATCTGATCCCCATGCCAAGCATTACATACTTGTATTCTTTATAATTATTCTCATAAAAATTCATACAGATATCCATTCTCGTAATCATATTATCTTAAGTATTGTCCTCAAACTTTCCTTAGTCACGGACTAGTACTAAAACAAGACCTTGTCCATTGAAGACTTAAGGTTGTCCATTGAAGACTTAAGGTGTGGGATTTATGCTTGGATCTTTCACCTACGAGACATTGATTCTTAGAACTAACACACTTTTCTTATAATTCGATTCCTTTGACTTCTCATGAACAACACACTCGGTTTCCATGGGAAGCAAATCTCATCATGAACCAAATATGTCAATCCTTTCCCATAATCAAAAGAGGTTCACCCAATACGAACCAATAGGAAACCAAGCATATTTAAGGTTTGGAACATCTTTCGACAAAAACCTCATGAAATGTGAGACTTAGTAATATTCAATTAAGTTTTCATATGTCATCTTTGGCAACTCGATGAAATAACCAATTATATCATTTGCCCAAAGTATGTCCCATAGGTTGTCACTTTCGTTGTGACTTGCCGAGGAGTTCTTTTATCGCATGGTTATATCATGATCCATACATAAAATGCAGCCCTATGTAAGCTTTCACGTTTTAATTTAAACATTCTCAAATAGTTCATGAATGCCACCACTAAGGGGCCTACTTGCTCCCCTTTCAAGAGACCGATAGAGGCTACCTTGTGAATCACCCATGTGAAAGTAAGCAAGAACAAGTCCATATAAGAAACACAAATTTGTATTCCAGGAATCTATGCATTGTCCAATACAATCAACCATTGAAAAACAAGAGTTTAACGGAGGAGTGCCAAATAACTTTCACAAGGGGCACTTCATCAAGCAACTCATGTTTTTCAATGTGGCACAATATCAAAGGCACAAATAATTATAATGCAGCGGAAGAAAAACGGCAATGAACGACCAATTTCGAACAAGAGGCCAAAAACTCTCAAATCATTCTTCATATAATGGCTCTTCTAAAATCTCTTATGAGAAATTGATTGAAATAAATGTCCTCTAAATTCGAGACCAAGTTTTCCATCTTCAAAATTGATATATCATTTGCCTTATTATAAATGCTCCCACTCAAATAAACAAGGTTGTTTCTCCCAAAAGCTCTTTGAAAAAATAATATCTTTTAATCCATCTTCTAAATCGCTTTAAATAATTTCAAGAAAAGCTTATTTTAGTTTTCCCTCAATAATTAGTGACTATAAGATACTCCACTAACTTATGACCCACATAATCATGGCATCATGCCAAAGAAGTCAGAGTGTTCATCCATAATAACAATGAGTTGGAGTGCATCTTAGTTATTACCTTTTGTTGGAAAAACAACACAACGAGAGAGACAAACTCATTAGGGCAAAATCCATTTTCCTTTGTTCCCCCATATGTATTTGTGGTCATACATTTGAGATCAAGAGGACTTTAAAAAACAACTCTTTTGGTTTCAATTATCTCCAATCCATTATAAATGTTGCCATTTATCAAGTAGAAAAACCAATGCAACTTTTATTTGAAAATCCTCTTTCATGCATAAAACTCTTTCTTAACCAATGAGCCTTATGTGCCATCTATAATCCTCAAATAAATCTCATGCATACATGCACATTGTGAGGGGACCTTAGCATCACAAATCATCCACAATATGAGAATACAATTCTTGACTTCATTATCTTGGCATTTTGGAAAGCACAAAAGGATAAGATATGAGACACGAATTTCCATAAGGACTAGTCAATCATACGGCGCATACATCCCATTTGGAATTCATCTCATAAATTTTCATGTCACAACTAGCCTATAAGAATAACCATTCCACTTTCCACACAATGCTCACATAATTCATATAAATATGCTATTTACTTGAATTGACCATATTCAATGCTTTAGTACTTGAATCAAAGATCTAGAAACAAGACACCATCCCTTACATCATTATCTCATACAAAGAGTACACGCAAGTTCTTAAATATCAGATTATGGGTGTATTGTGCCTTTTCAAGTTTGTAGCTTATGTGGCTCATCTTTGCTTTCTAATAATAATAATAATCATATGCCATGCCAAGATAATCCACCAAATAATAATCATAAGAAATCATGAAGTTGAGTTTGTTTCTCTTAAAGCAATAAATCTCCATAATAATAGCGTCATGCATAGTAAGGTAAGAAAATTATGCCTTACGGTCGTCCTATGGCGACCATCTTGTGGAGTGTCAAGCCTTGCTCTCAATTCGTGATTTCCTTTAATCATTTCTTTCTTTTTTTTATCACTGTGCTCATCATCTAATCCATCCTTTTGTGTCTTTGGCCTTGTTGAGAGCATCATCATCACTTTCCGGAAACTTATTTGTAATGGATGTTCAAATCCATTACAAATACTCAATTAGTATGTTCTAGCTCACGGTTATGAACTAGAAACATCTCAGAAAAATCAGGGATATTGGCTCAAGAAATCGGTGAATCAAATCAAAGTAAACTATCTCAATTTGCTTAAGAATCAAGCAATTGAGCATAGTTTAAGTAGGAATCAAATAGATGATGAAGAGATCAAAGGATGAACAAATTAGATCATGAATAACAGCTGGAATCATAGTAGAGTAGCAGAGAATTAGATGAATTACATCAAGGAAAAAGGCAGGCTTACTCAACTATGAAAGTCTCTTGTCATCAATTGAGCCATGGAGCCTTGAACACCATTAAGGGACCTTGAAATTGGATTGAGAAGAGGCTGATCTTGAAGAATATGATCTTTTAGAGAGAGAGAGAGCTTGGACGTCCCACACTTTGACAAATGAGATAGAGATTTGGGCGTTGTACTTGGAGAGAAAACCACTTCCTTAAATGAGCTCATGAGGGGGGATTTATAGGCATTTTGAGGCACATGGGATGCTATGCTTCTAAGTGTTTAATCTAGGCCCACTATGTCTTCAACCAAAGGCTATAAAGAGAGGCTTGATCCTAGCGCACCATCCACCGTCAACCATCTTAATGTGTGGCATGGATTTAACACCCTTATCCTCCTTTAAATTCACTCCAATTTCCCTTGTGATGAAAATGCCCAAACTCTTTAATTAATTAAAACCATATGACCATGATGAGGGACATGCCCTTGTGATCATTTGTACAAAATTGTTTGAAAAAATGACACATGAGAACAGTTCCCTGGGACCCACACTGGACATCCAAATGGCCAATGGGTGTCCACATGCCATCAGTGTTTCAAAAAATGCTAGGCGGCACCTAGACTGTCGAGGGGGTCCAAGCCGCCCAGCTCCTAGGAGGCCGCCCAAAACTTGGGCAGCCCAATAGAAATTTTTATTTTTTGGGTTTTTCTCTCTCTAAAATAGGCTCTCATGGGTTTTAGGTTTCAAATGAACCTAAAACCCACAATTTTGCACCTTTTGTATTAAAAAAATGACCCTAAAATATCCTCAACGAGGGGCATTTCCTCCCCTGGACAGGGCGCAAGCCCTGGGCGGCTGCTTAGGCGGGTTTCCGGGCGCCTAGGTGGACGTCCAGGGATATCTGCTTTTTTTGGGCACCTCGCCCAGGTCCCCCAAGACCGCCTAGGCAGCTGCCCAAGCGCTGGGCGGTCCGCTTTTTGAAACACTGCATGTCATCCTTGGGGGCTCCACGCATTCCCACGTGGTAGTGATGTCAATCTCAAAGAGGGACATCCTTTTGTAATTTATGTGCTTTGTCCATTATTACTTGTATTTTGGTATTTCCAATAAATAATTTTATTTGCATTTGTTTTTTGGCACATATTACATGCCTTACGCAAGTGGCTTGGTGCACGTGTGTGACCTTCTAGAAGGGATATAGGGTTTGAAATGTTAATACTAACCCAAATGGCATATGGTCATTATGCACTCAACCACTTACCTTATGTGGTATAATTTCATTGAACTCACATGCTCATGGATTTTAGAGGGAACTTTAGAATATTCATTTTGCTAGAAATTTGGACAAATGACCATAACGACATACGTCTTATCATGGTCATATGGTTTTAATTACTCAAAGAGTATAGGCATTGTCATCACAAGGGAAATTTGAGTGAATTTAAAGGAGGATAAGGGTGTTAAATCCATGTCACATATCAAGATGGTTGTTAGTGAATGGTGATCAAACCCCCTCTTTGTAGCCTTTAGTTGAAGATATGGAGGGCCTAGATTCAACACCTAGAAGCATCTCATCCCATGTGCCTCAAAATGCCTATAAATACCCCCCTTATCAGCTCATTTAAGGAAATGGTTTTCTCTCTAAAAGCACCACGACCAAATCTTTCACACTTCTCAAAGTGTGGGACTTCCAAGCTCTCTCTCTCTCTCTCTCTCTAAAAGATCATCTTCTTCCTTAAAGAAGATCAGCCTCTTCTCAATCGAATTTCAAGGTCCATTAATGGTGTTCAAGGCTCCATGGCTCTATTGATGACAAGAGACCTTCATTGTTGAGTAAGCATTCCTTCTTCCTTGTTGTAACTCATCTAATTCTCTGCTACCCTACTGTAATTCCAACTACTATTCCTGATCTTATTTGTTCATCCTTTGATCTCTTGATCATCCATTTGATTCCTTGATCTCTTGATCATCCATTTGATTCCTACTTAAAATATGCTCAAGTGTGCTTGATTCCTAAACAAACTGAGATAGTTTACTTTGATTTGATATTTTGATTTACCAATTTCTTTACCCTATTTCTCTGATTTTTCTAAGATGTTTCTAGTTCATAACAGTGAGCTAGAACATCCTAATTGAGCCTTGGCGAGTTGATTTATAAGGGGAAACTATGCTGAAATTTCCTAAGCTCTTATGTGCTTGATTCATGAGAAAATTGAGATAGTTTCCATTTATTTGATTCATTTGTTTTCAAAGCTCATCCTCTGATTTCTCTGAGCCATTTCTTTCTCACTACAGTGAGTTAGATTAGTCCAATTGAGAATTGAAAAGTTTGTTTTGCAAAGGAGAGACTATGTCCAAGTTTTGAGAGCAATCGAGAGAAGGCTACATCTGGTTTTGAGTTTTATGCTCCCGCATCACTCCCACGATATTCCACTTATGAGATCTGTATATTTTGATAAATACTTCTATATTTTATGAGTGTATCAGTAGATGCTTGGCTTCCCATTTTGTGATGATGAATTGGCCCTCGATTATGAGACTTGCCATCGCATGTCTCCCATTGGCACATAGCCAAGACCCTTGGCGATAAACTGGGCACCCAAGAGCTCCGAATGGCTTCCCATGGTCTTGATCCACTTTATACTTGATCATATGCATATTGTTGTCATGGAGATCATGTTATGATAAATTTTGTATAATTTAGCTATGCAAGTTTGAATGGTGCTGAATTTTTTAATGCATATTATACTTGTGCAGTTTGATGATCTCGCTTTACAACTTGTTTTGTTCATGTGCAAGGGAACCCATTAGATTTGTATCCTCCTTTTAAAGTGTATTTTGAAGCCATTATGTCATTGTGGAATTAGTGACCTTGCTGTAATTTGACTTTAAAAGTTGTAATTCAAAAGTTTTGTTGAAATTTTAAAGTTGTAATGGATTTTTTTTTCAACATATTTGTAAGCATATTGGTTTCTATGCACTTTCAAGTAGTATCAGAGCCAAGCTCTAAGAGGGTCCTGCGCTAGCGCGCACGTAGGCGCGAAGACAAGCAAGAAAAGGGATGCGCTAACGTGCCAAAGTAAAATTGCCAAAGTTTTTGAAAGATGATAGTTCTAATGGAATAAGGATCATGACTGGAAATTTTCAGAACTGATCACTATATTTGACACAGTGATAGGACCTTTAAATCTTGATATAATAGTATGATCTTCTGTGATGATTTTTGGTTTTGAATGTAGTTTCATGTGGAAAAAGTCCCACGGCCTTGTTGCACACCACACTTGAGCAATCACATGTGTGTGTAATTGGTTTTTTATTTTGTTATATTTCCGCGTCATATTTGATGTATAATTTGGCATTTTAAATTTGGATGTTGCTGAAGTTTTCAAGTATGTGTCACACGTGTAGTTTTGAGTTGTATCCGTGGAGATGGACTTGCTGATGTAAAATGGACTCAAATAGAGTTGTATCCTCATTTTAAAGTGTATTTTGAAACTTTTTGTCTCTGTAATTGCAGTAACCTTGCTGTAAATTTCATTTGAAGGGTTGTATTTGAGTTGTATTGTTGAAATTTTGAATTTACATAGTCTAGTTTTGCACCCTTTGTACTCCATTTTACTTGTTTTGATTTCTTATATACTAACAATTGCAACCATCAACCACTAATCAATCATGCTCAAAACATGATTCCTATGCACTGAATCTCACCCACACATGCACTCATGAAATTTTAAAATAGACTTTATGGGGGAATTTCAGGGCTGATGGAGATTATGGAGCGGCAAAGGTGATGCTGAGACCTGCTTCACCCGGTACTGGTGTCATTGCAGGGGGTTCAGTACGTATCGTGTTGGAAATGGCGGGTGTGGAGAATGCATTGGGGAAGCAACTTGGCAGTAATAATGCACTCAATAATGCAAGGGCTACTCTTGTCGCAGTCTCTAATATGAGGCAATTCCGGGATGTTGCTCGTGAGCGTGGGATCCCAATGGAAGAGCTCTGGAAGTAATCGACCCTTGCTGTGTTTAGATCCGCGGGGTGTTTTGCCATGAATTTTTGTAACTTGAGAACTTGGAAAGCTTGGAATTATGATTTGGTTGTTCCTTCTGTATTTTGTTTTTGAGTTTCAATGCAGAAAGAATGCTTAATTTGCTTCCAAAAAAGCATTTCTCAGTTATATTATCCCCATATACACTCCTTAAATAAGTGAACGAACACACGCACCCACTGATTATGTGATTGTGTTTGTGTGAATATTCATTGTTTCCTATGTTCATTTTGTATATGTATCAGAAATATATCTCTATGATTCATAAATGACATACTGCTAGCTTACATGATTTCTGCAGTGTTAACTGTAATATTTAAGAATTTGGACATGCAAGTTTTAGTTCATTGCTTGTGGTTGCTACCTTCGTGGATTTTAGAACAGTCTGTGCTGATCACTATGCTTGTCCCAGAGTCTCATCTCACTTCCTATATATATGCATCTCGCTTCTGCAGTCCTCATAGTTCCCCAGCCTGCTACTGCTTTCTACAAAACACTAAATTTGGCGTTAGGAGCTTTTGTCATTTTCAAATACTTCTGTGATAATTTTGGCGGACCCTTTGAGCATTTCTCAAAGCTAGTAAAATCTTGAGGGTTTAGGTCTAGTTTCAGCGTTTTAGGAATGTCAAATTAAATACATAAGAAAATACAAGGAAATTTGAGGCACGAGATGATCTCACTTCTTTTGACATATAAAATGCCCCTGAATCAGAGAAGTTTTTGTGATGTAATTGGTCCTAGTGAGTACGCTTCTAGGATATAATTAGTCTGGAAAAAAAATATCTCTAAGTTGCACTTTGGATGATCTTCTAAAATTGCAGTTCCTCGTTGATTTTGGTGGCCAAATGGGTAGGAATTTTGATAAGCTTTGATTTGACACTAATTTCGTTATAAACTGATATGGAAATTTCAGGAAAATTGGTGTTCGAAGTTTTTGATCTAGATACTTGAATCCAAAACTGGAAGCTTGGGGCCAAAAGTTGCCACACTGAACACATTTTTTTAATCAAGCAAATATATAAATGTGGCCAAGTACAGAAAAAACTGCAAAAATGGAATTGTATATTGTGAGACCATTTAACTATTGTTATAAGGTCACAAAAACTCCAAGCCACCGATTTCAAATTAGGCAGCTCGAGATGTGTTACGAAGTTCGAGAAATTTTTTTGAATTTTGAACTTAGTCAATGATACACAGCCAATCGATTTGAAATCTGACGGACAATGGATTGTGTACTCTTTGTACAAAAAGTACACTGTTTATTTGTATACTTTTTAAATAATGTGTGCTCACTGTCGTATACTCCGCATGCGCCACAAAGTCAGAATATTTTCCAAACAAACCATAGAAATCATGATTATTTTGATGTATAGGAATTACATAAAACTATATCAGCGTTCTCCTCTTATGATACACTAAACCTTTGCTCGGTTTCTTGATATGATGATCTCATTGTGTTCTTGATGTTTGACAGCAAAACAAATCAACAGTGATTATGATTGATTATGCAAATGAAAAATATAGTATCCACAATATGTACCGCTTGGGTGTGATGAATCCGTGTCAAAGAGGCCCATCCAAAATCCCAAAAATTCTTGACTTCCTCTCCCTCTTTCTCTCTCTGTTACTAAGATTTCTTCTCCTCTTTGAAGTAAACAGTGCCTATCTTTTATCTCTTCCCTAAAAATTTCTTCTCTCGAGATTTTTTGTGAATGATCGTCAAAAACTCTCTCCCTCTAGAATTATCTCAATAAATGAGAGAAGAAAATCTCGTTGTCCGATTTTGTGTATCACCTAGAGGAATGGCAAACCTTTTTTTTTGTAAGTCGGCCAAAAGAATATGGACAGGTGACGGCTCAATTATTTTTTCAACCCTAGAACAGACCAAATCATGTATTAAAGAAAGGGAAATGAAATCAGATGGGCGAGCACGTCAAATGGTAACTTCCTCTTTTTTAGAACATCAACAACCATGTTGGCATCACAAAAAGGGATTACAGCGTTTATGAATAACATTAATAAGTAAGGTTGAGTCACTTTCGATCTGAATAGAGAAGCGTTGTAACTGAGAAAGATCTGAACCAGGAAGCACTGTAACTGATCAGCTAGGATATTAGAAACAGTTCCAAAGGGTTCGGCAAATGCTCCAATAAAAGCACCATCACAATCCCTAATAACACCACCACCACCTGCTCGGCCTGAATTATGCAAAGAAATACCATGGATGTAAAGCTTAATTCCATCTGAAGTGTAAGTTATCAATGATAACTCTTGCTGACAAATAAAATACCTAGGATTTAGCATCAACTAGCTCCCGAACATGAGAAATGATCTGAATAACCAATGCTCCCTTTTAATTAACCTATCTTTGAAACTCTCCGGTTGCAGTATTTGATGATAAATGGATCAGCCGAGAGTTGTTTTTTTTAGGTAGTCAAGAAAAGAAAAATAATGACGATGCTCAATCGAATTTGATACAGAGAACAAAGTCAAGGGAGAAAGATAATGATGATGCACAATGAACTTTGATGCAGAGAACAAAGTCGAGAGAGAAAAATAATGACGACGCAAAATGGACTTTGATATAGAGAACAAAGTGGAGAGAAAAGAATGGAGAGAATAAGAGATAGAAGTTTTGAGAGGTGAGATTATGGTGCTCTTTGATGTAGAGAAGAAAACAATGACGATGCACATTGGAGGGGGAAAAAAAATTAATGAATATGAGAGAGAAACAGTATTAGTTGGCTAAAGAAAAGTATGCAAGATCAACCACTACGTATGGAGAGAGAGATAGGATAGAGGAATGACTTCAAGGTGGAGGGTTGAGAGGATCGACTTTTCTTTCATACTGAGAAGAAATTTGAGAGAGAGGAATTTTTTGAGAAAATAATTATGTCCCCCATCATTTTTGTGTTGGTTCTTTCATTGTATATGTAACTGTAATACAATGGTCCAATATACATTTTTCTATCTTATTAAATGCAATATACCATTTCCTATCTTGTTATATTCTCCTTTCAAAAGAAAAGAACAATACACTTTCCTATCTTGTTTGAATTTTCCTTTCAAAAGACAAACACTTTCCTATCTTGTTTGAATTTTGTTTTTATTACGAAGATCCTTTACCAAAAAAGTAATTGGTGTAAATAGGAAGGAACAATTAAATTAGCCAATAAATTAAAATACAGAAATGACATTTTTTTAAAATTTAGGAATAAGAAAAACATTAAGCATTTTTAGAGAACCCATAAACGAAGCAACAGAAGCAATATATCTTGTTATATTCTCCTTTCAAAAGAAAAGAACAATACACTTTCCTATCTTGTTTGAATTTTGTTTTTATTACGAAGATCCTTCACCAAAAGAGTAATTGTTGTAAATAGGAAGCAACAATAAAATTGGTCAATAAATTAAAATACAAAAATAACATTTTTCTAAAATTTAGGGATAAGAAAAATATTAGGCATTTTTAGAGAACCCATGGACGAAGCAACAGAGGCAATATCAATATGTGAGATGGGAATTGAGGAACCATCACCCGTAATAATAAGACATGAATCATTATAGAGAATAACATCAACAAGCATACATGAATCATCAGCTACATAATTTATAGCTCCAGTGTTCATAATCCAACTTATCTCATAGAGTGTGGTGAGATAAATAGACCCGAGAGAGTGAGTCAAAAGTATTAGGGCTGTCTTGAGAGTTCTATTGAAAATAGCGATAATAGCACTGAGAAGCAAGATGTTTTATATATATGACCACTTATTTGATGGGATTCAACACCGGTTCTATTCATCGAAGTGTTGGTGATATTGGTAAAAGTCTTCTTCCTCAATTTACATAGTGTAGTGGACCACCTTGAGCACCACTAAGATTGCCACAACCTAGTCCTCTTCCTCTTCCACGACCTCATCATTTTCCTCTCCCTTTGAGCATTTGAAAGAATGCATAGAGAACTTCATGTGTGGGTCCAGATGCAGTAATTGAGTCACTGCATCCCATAGGTGAAAGATTGAAGATTAAGTAACAACTCGTGTTCAAATAAGAAAGGACGGAGAGATATATATAACAAAAGACATAGTTGAACCATAACTGAAGTAACAAATAATTTGTATTCCTCACCATACCACGTAACACAACGAACTTTTTTCTTGTCATCAACTGGATGTTGTATAATTGCCAGCTGATCAAAAAAAGATTTCATCTTATTTTAATACTTTGAATAGATCGTGCCCCACGTGTACAATTTTGATGCTTGGTGCGAATGTGCATCAATCGCACATCAGATTGTTGTGCATAGGGAAGGGTAGACCCGAGATCTTTTGCGGTGGCAATATCAAGAACTTGTGCCAGAATATCAGAGAGGAGAAACTTAGGGGGCTCCGGTGTAGAACTATCAAGATGTCCCATGATTCCTTGACCTCTTGCAATATGAATAATTTGGACTTTTCATCGTAGAAAGTTGTCATTGGATAGCCACGAGTTGAGAAGAATGTTCAAAAATTGGATAGATGAAGACATGATAAAAACAATAGAGAGAAAAAAAAAGTTGGATTGAGTAGCTTTTTAGAGACTTTCAATATAAGAAGCTTATTTTTAGAGAGAAAAAAACAGACTAAGAGAGACTCTCACAGTGAGGAGTTGATAAAGATGAAACTTTCAATGTTATGAGCTTTTTAAAGAGAGCAAGAAACAGGACAAGAGAGGAAACATCCTCTCTTCTCTTCGTTTTTTTTTTTTTTTTTTTTTTTTTTGTTGGAACTTGGATGATTTTAGAAAAAGAATTTTTTTAAGAACAAAAAGTATGAGGGACTTTGGAATTTAGAGAGAGAAAGATAGATAGTAAGAGATACACATCAGACTTTAGAAAGAGAGTTAAAAAAAGTCCCTTTTTTTTATGGAAAAAGTTTATATAAGGATACAACCTTATAATGTAGAACTACGGATGCACCTCAAAAATCCATCGGAAATGGTAGTTTTAATGTTGAAAACCCTGATAATCCTAAGAACATTTTACATCAAAATTATATACCAAAATAAAATTTGAAGGTGCACCTTACCTCTACACCTATGGATGCATCCGTATGCCAACTGTACTTTTTTTTTATTTTTATAGAGGTTGGAATCAAGAAAAAAAATAAAAAAAGTTGATATGCTAAAGAAAGAGGTGGTAGGTGACAGACGATGGTGATTATGCTAAGAGACTAGTAGAAAGACACATTAACTTTGAAGAGGTAGAGACTTACACTTTTTTTTTTTTTTTATAGAGGTTGGAATCAAGAAAAAAAATAAAAAAAGTTGATATGCTAAGGAAAGAGGTGGTAGGTGACATACGATGGTGATTATGCTAAGAGAATAGTAGAAAGACACATTAACTTTGAAGAGGTAGAGACTTAAAGAAAGAGGTGTGGGTGAGTTGGTGGCAACGCTTTCTTTTTTATAGAGAAATGTGACTTTGAAGAGGCGAGACTTACTTAAAGAAAGAAGAGTTGGTGGCAAGGCTCTCTGTTTTAGAGAGAAATGTGACTTTGTAGAGGCAGAGACTTACTTAAAGAAAGAGGTGTGGGTGAGTTGGTGGCAAGTCTCTCTTTCTTAGAGAGAATGTGGACAACAAGACATATGGAAGAGGAAGGGACATACTTGAAGAAATAGTTATGGGTGATTTATTGGGCCATGCTCTGATACTATGAAGAAGTTTAGAGGACACAATATTTGAGTAAAGTTCTCTATATCTATAGCTAGGGCTGTGGGTTCTATTTATTATATTTATATACTCAACATATTTGGTAAGAATCTTTGATTGACTCATTCAATGATTTGATTACAGCAACAGATGTGAAAGGAGGTTATCATATGAAGAGATTACTATATATTATGAGAATCATTTCCAAGATTGCATCTTTCTAGATCATTCCTATTACTTTCAAACTCCAGCTACCCAAACGGTGTAGGATATTCAAGGAGAAAGCACCTTAATACTTCCATTGAAGGACAATTCTAGTGCTAGGCATTATCCTTGATTTTCTGTAGGGGAAAAGTTCAAATGCAATTCTTCCTTTCAAAAACTCGTCTGGATTAAGAATCTCAAAGACATCGTAATTCACTCTAAACACTTTTTTGCTCAAGTTTTACTATCCGCAAAGTAGTACATGACTAAAAACTGTAGGGTTCTCGTGAACCCCTAGCTTGCAGAACTGAAAATCTTAAACACCGGGATCCCACCTAGGATCATGTACATGATTGACTAAATATGAAGTAGATGAATACAACTATAAATCGAGTGCGAGAAATAAAACAGACATAAAAAGCACACCACAGCAACACACGATTTACGTGGTTCATCCTGTAGGGCTACATCCACGGCCTCGACAATTAGAAATCCACTATTAGTAAAGGACCAACACAATGAAAAATACAGTTTTGGGTTACAAGAGATAATGCATATCTCTAAACATCAATAAAGGACCATCACCGATCTTCCCTTCTAAACCCGCTCTCCTGACTGAGGAACACCGTCGATTAACATCATCTTTCCCATCTCAATACCGCTACTGGAAAGATAACTTTGATAACAACAACGATTTTCTCTCTCTAAAAGTGAAAGTTAACCAACCTAAAACTCATGGGAATACCGCCTCTCTCTTAGAGGCCATGTCTCTCTCTCTTGGAAGCCCATCTCCATATTGGTGATCCATTCCTATAACCCCCAAACAGGTGACGTTCAAAAGGATGGATAGTACGTACTCATTCACTCTCTTATAAAGGCCTCACTTTCTTGCTTCCCAAAAAAGTCAATTTCTTATTTCCTATAATACCGTAATCTTTAGGAAAAAATATATGAGATTCCATACCTTAAAGGGCCAAATATGTTAAAAATTAGCAAGGTGTTTGGAACATCAGACCGGTGTACCACCTTGTTAATTTTAACAAATTTTGGTCATCCATTTATTTAACATATTTAAATATTATGAGGACAAACATTTCAAAAAAATAAGCATAAATCTTGTTTAGTTGTCCATCCAAATGGGGCCTTGCTTTTTATTTGATCTACGACAATACTCTCCTAGTTGCTTTTCATATTACTTTAAATAAGGTGCATCAACCCTTGTCCTTACAATTGTCTAATGCCATATCCATTATTGTAAGTCTAGTACCAAGAGAAGGTCGAGTGAGAGTGGGTAAGGGCAAGATGCTATCGGAAATAGCAGTCGCTGTACATCAAAAGCCATGTCTAAATATTTATCTAAGGTCCATGGCCCGGTGAGAGAGCCAGCAGTCACTGTACATTAAAAGCCATGTCTAAATATTTATCTAAAGGCCATGGCCCGGCGACGGAGCCAGCGCCGGAAACCCTACTGGTGCAACAATGGAGGCCCCATTGTTGCCACCTTCGCAATGAAACGCAACGCAATCGACAGGGTGTCGACCGAATGCTTCGCATTCGCTTTTCCTCCTCTGTCTCGGTCTCTCTGGCAAACAATTTTGAGTATCGTTGAATGAAGTCAGATTCTGACAAACATTCGCCTCTTCGAAGAAGTAATTGTCAGAAGCTGTGAAGTTCTCCAGCACCGGCAACATGCACACCGCGTCTAGCAGAGGTCCGGTCAACATGTTATGTGCCACATTGAGCTGCTCCAGCTTGGCCAGCCCGGCAATGCTATAAGGGAGGTGACCCACCAGTCGGTTCGAACTCACATCCAACACTTTCAGCTTATACAGCCAACCGACCGCCTCCGGCAAGCATCCAGTCAGGTTCGCATTGATGAGCACCAATTCCTCCAAACTCTCTGCTAGTTTGCTTATGCTCTCTGGAATGCACCCGCCGAAGTTATTGTTGGCAAAGACAATCACTGAGGCCGTAGAAGCACCTATATTCGAAGGAATCACCGAGGTAAATCTGTTGTTGTTGACAAAAATCGCATCGAGCCTTGTCTGGAGAAGTGCAGGGGGAAGCATTCCCTCAAATTCATTGAAACGAATGTCGAGATATCTGAGAGAGGGGAGGTTGAGGAGGTGAGAGGGGAACGGGCCACCAAAACGATTGTTGCTGAGGTCAAGCTCGAAGAGGAGAGGGAGGTGACCGAATTCGAGGGGTACAAGCCCGGCGAAGCGGTTGGAGTTGAGGTGGATGAGGGCCAAGTCAGAGAGGAGAGCAAGATGAGGGGAGAGGACACCAGCTATGTCGGCAAAGTTGAGATCAATTCCGGCAACCGTTAAAATGTCGGGATCGTCAGGTGCAGGGGCACAAAAGATGCCGGTGTAGTTGCATACATTGGGGCCGGACCATGTGGAGGTGATGTTAGAAGGGTCCGAGTAGAAGAGAAGCCTCCATGCTTGGAGCGCTATGTATGCTCGGCGCAGGCGCGGGTTGGCCATGCTGGTGGCATTAGTGGTGGCATGGTGGTGGTGGTAGTGGTGTTTCGAGTCCGAGGGCCAAAATATTAAGAGGAGGGAGAGAAGGAGGGTTGTGAGATGGATTCCTTTAAGAGCTGCCATTGACAACGTTGCTTGGCAGGTGGCGGGGAAGTCCTCTTATAATCTCTCTCACCTTTCATGTGATATTTTATTTTCTTTTCATGTAATATCTTTGCTCATACACTACACCAAATAAACATAACAAAATATTATTTGCAATTGTATGCTATGGAATCATTTATCTTTAGAAAATGTATACAATGGGGACTGGGTGTCTTTAGAAAATGGGACTGGAACTGCACACTCTATGCTGGACGGATTTTTTTTTTTTTTTTTGGAGGTTTGGCACAAAAATTTGTCAGACCGCAAAAAATTTAGACCTGACAAAAAATATGTCAGTACTCACAAATTCTAGTAGCTTTTCCCCTGCCCATAATGCGGTCCGACAAAGAGTGCACCGAACTGTATAAAAAAATGGAGAGAGAGAGTGAGGGAGGATAAAGAGAGAAACAAGTAGAGAGAAAGGGAGAGGATGGGTGGAGAGAGAAAAAAGAGAGATAAAAAGGAAAGAAAGATGAAAATGACAATTTTGTTTCAAAACTCATTGACTTTTTGATTGGAAGATAAATGTAAAGAAAAATAGTATTTGGGTTTAAGGTATAATACAAAAAGTATTGGAAGATAAGATGTGTGGAAAGTTATTTTTTAAAGATATTTATAATTTTCTCTTAATAATAAATGGTCTCTTTGTATATTTTTTCATAATATTTATAATAAACAAAATTGATTTGAATACCCCTGCATGCTAAAAGTTCATGTCTTCGATTAAAATCTACTCGCATGCACCTCCAAATCCTCCTAAAATATGATGTTCCAGTGCCAAAAACATTTTGATGGCCTAAAAGCCCATTTTGACACCCAATTGGTGAAATTTAAAGCTCCATAAATGCTGCAAAACCAACATAGCCATAACACTTAGACATTTTGAATAGAGATTGTTTAAATAATGTATTACAGGAGCACTATTTTAGGACTTAAAATCTTTTTTTTCATATTCATAGATATCAAGGTCAAAATGATCGATTTTATATTTTTTTGATGTCAAAAGAACCTGTTCGAGTGAATTTATGAGGTGCATTTAACTATGTATGGTTGTGACCTTAAAAATTTTTATTTTATATTCAAGGTTTGGAGCCAATATTCCTTGGTATTGGATTCCCTCCTTTCATTTTTCATTCTCTCCACCAAGTTAGTATGTGCTTTCAACCAATTGAGGAAAAAAACTAAAACGAAAAGGTGAAAGAACAAGAAAAAAATTTTATGAGAAGTATCTCTATTTTTTAATAAATTTCTAAATACTTAAATTTTTAGAGAAATATATCTATATTGATTCTTTAACTTTCTATAATTTTTTTATCAAAAATTCCCTTCAAAGTTCTATTAAAACCATGGTGGTCGAAGACCCACACCTTAAATTGTTTTATAGACCATCATGGTACTAATATAAACAAGGGAAAGGTTTCTATGCTTCCCCTACGGTATAGAAGTTCTATCCTCCCCTAACCATCCAACCATTCAATTTTGATCAAGAGAGCCACTCACCGTTTGATCTTAGATCCGATATCTCAAAGCATTTTTTTTTTATACAAATTGTATGAATATGAAATTTGGTACGTGTTATCTTCTCATTGGGACGCACCTATAAAAATATATTAAAAATAATTTTTCGATAAAATATAATGACCAAATTACTCCTTGAAATTTACAGGGATATTTTGGTCATTTTATTTTATTGAAAATATTTTTTTTATATTTTTTGCTAGTGCGAGTTTAATAGAAGAATGGACGTCCAAAATTTCGTTTCAAAATAGTTTATAAAAATAAAATTAAAAATAAAATAGTATAGAGACGTGACATTGTGGTTGGGGCAATCTTAGCTCTCCATTCAGAATGGACGGTTGGATCAAGGGAAAGATAGAACTTCCATGCTGTATGGGAAGCATAGAAAACTTGCCCATAAAACAAACCACAAAGTTGGGTATTGGAACATCACAATTCTAAAGGCAGTTCTGGTACAAAAATCATAAAAAGGCAAAGAATGGATATAGATATGTAGATTTCAAATAATTTGGGTATTTTCAAATATATTAAAAAAAAAATTTCTGATAATTACCCAAGAAAAAGAAATACACAATGCACCAGACAAGCAATAATATCCATGGAAGAAGTTATCAGGACTGAAGAGATGATCTCTGGAGAGGGACAGCCATGATAGATGATCTATAGAGAGGGATAGCAATGATCAAGACCTCCCTCCTACAAATGAATATCCACAATTAAATTCTTCCATTTTTTTCTTTTTTCTTGTGAATTGCACATTTGGTATGAGAGGCTGGCTCCTAGATTAGTTTGCTTCAAAATATGGAAATTTCATATGGTTTAAGACTTTTTATAGCACTTTGAATGTAACTTGGATTCTATTGTCCCAATGAGGATATGAGTTGACACCATGGCATAAATTTGAAACCTAAGCAAACTCGGAATAGAAATGACATTGAAAATGGAGTCAGCATTTCCTCTTTGTAGAGAGCGGAATAATGGGATTAAAACTTCTTATAAATAAGTGAAGGGCTCAAGAGTCCTCCTTTAAAATTATGTTGAATTTTTTTCAAAATATCTCTTATTAGGGTTGAGAAATCTAGACAACAAAGACTACTTTGGAAATTTGACACACTTAAGTGGCTAAATCCAATTGACAAAAATACTCCTAGTTGTGCAGAGCTGGGAGCTGGAGAACTATCAAATGATGCAAATACCTCCAGTTTTGTATTGCCAAGCCTGAAAATTTGTAGGTACTTATTTTGGTTCGAATTACCAAATTATCCCTTGTCATTCAAGATTCCCAACTCTCAACAAAGGTGATTTGGAGACTTCTGAACAAATTTTTTAAGGATGTGTTTTAATGAAATGAAACTTAAAAAATAACCACAATAGTAAATGGGATCTTTTTTAGCCCCTTTTATATCTTGTAAAGATAATGCAAGTCCTTTAATGATATTTTCCCTTCTGAAAGGGCCATTTTATGAATATTATGCCAAACATAAATGAAGACTGTTGAAAAGTTTAGAGAATGGTAAACACCCCATTTTTTGGCTGAGAAAATTTTAGATAATCGAAAATATTGAAAATCCTGGTAATTTGGCTTCGTCCCTTTCTAGCCAAATCCTAATTTTTGCCTTATCAAAAACGTTATTTTTCTAGCCTAAACCATACTAAGGACCATACATCTGTAATACACTGTAGTTCACCCTATCCATGGTCCATATGTTATTCCCTGCTCCACGTTTCCCGTCTCTCTCTCTCTTTCTCTCCCTTCATTTGTGGCATAGTATTACTCAACCCCCACGTGGCCCCACTCTCTCTCTCCACCCCCTTCTCTTCCCTCCGTTACTCAGTCTTCCTCACTCAAAACTCTCCCTCATTCTCAATCAATATCCCCACGTGGCCCCCCACTCTCTCTCCCTCTACCAGACATCTCCCTCCGTCTCTCCTCATTTCTCTTCTTCCCCTTGATAATTCTCCCTATCTCACTCAAACTCTCTCCCTCATTTTCACTCAGATGCACCCCCTAACACTCCACTATTCCCCCCTCTCTCTCTCTCTTTCATCCCATCATCACTTTCCCTCTTATCAAATCCTAATGATCCTCTCTCACACAACCAATGTTATCAAATTCGTTTTATTTTGGCTGAAATCTTTGGATTTTAAGCCTAAATCGAAATGAAAAGAAGCATGGTCTTGCCGTTTTGGTCATATTCAGACCACTTCAGCTAGATTCGGACCGCTTCGGGTCTAAATCGGCAAAAGCTTCGGACCGCTTCAGACCGTTTCGGCTTGTTTCGGTCTACTTCGGGAAGAAAAATACCCATATACAAATAGTTTTTTATTTTTTATTATTTAATTTTTTTATTATTTTTATATATTATATATATAAATATCTAATTTATTTATATTAAATTAAAAAAATCCGAAGTCTTCCCCCTAATCGACAGAAACATCTAATTGCTTCATTTTTCTCATCAAAATTAATAAAACTCCCAAATGAACGTGACAGCATTGATATCGCCCATTACTCTCCCCCTCTTCCTCTTACACGTGCCTCTCTCTCTTTTTTTCTTCTCTACCTTCAATTGATCTTTTCCCCTTTCCTTAACATGCATGCACTTCTCTTTCTCTCTCTTGTGATTACCAAATCCCAACGCCTCCCTCTACCCTTTCTCCATGTCTTAAACCCATCATGGCACACCCATCCCCGTCTCTCCAAA
This sequence comes from Amborella trichopoda, assembly GCF_054954075.1. Classification (NCBI taxonomy): domain Eukaryota; kingdom Viridiplantae; phylum Streptophyta; class Magnoliopsida; order Amborellales; family Amborellaceae; genus Amborella; species Amborella trichopoda. Next base: position 14,909,910 of record NC_142337.1, on the reverse strand, counting down.
ACTGACACCGCCTCACTCCAATCCATCTCTTGCTCATCTCCAACTACCTCATCCCCATCTCTTAAAACGGGCACCGCCCCTCTTCCTCTCTCTCTAGTTGGAGATTCAAATAATTGAAACCCCAATTGAATCGATCACCAAATATCACACACTCAATACTGAATCGCTAAAATTGATAATTCAAGAATAAGTTCAAAGATCGTGTACAATTATTTAGAAAAAAAATAAATTAGAGATACAAACATAATCATGAGAGAAAATTAGAGAGAGACAAACCACAACACAAATTTAACATGCCTCCCACAGGCAAGCCGGCAAGTAATTCAACTATCAAAAGAGAAATTCACATGAAGATACAATGTTACCTCAATGTAGAAAATTGATGAAAAACATCATTAAAAAATATCTTCTTATGATCACCCAAAAACCACAATTTACCTCGTTTCACTTCGGATGATCCAAAGACATCAGCAATACAAACTCATACACTTTCTCCACTAAAAATAGACAATAAATCACTCTTCGCATCTTTCCCTTTCTCAACACAACCCAAGGAAGCCCTAGCCCTTTCTAGAGAGAGAGAGAGAGAGGAGTTCTAACCAAGAAAGAAAATTTGTATGTGTCTCATATTCCTCTTTTCTAGCTTTTGTACAAGTTATTTAATTTAGTAATAAAAAACCTCAAAACAAATGGGCTAAACAAAAAGCATCTGAAAGGTGATTTTTCTATCGTCATTCAACAATCTCTACATTGATAGCAAATCACCTACTTACCTTGTTAAGAATCCCCTTTTTACTTCTTCATGAAGTCTAGAGAAGTTAGACTCCATTTTAACTTCTCTATCATCTTCGTGAGCATATCTGCCACATTTTCTTTGGTTCCAACTTTTACCAATCGAACCAAATCATCTTCAACAATGTGAAAACATAATGGTATCTGAGTAATATGTGTTTCATCCTCTTGTGATAAACGGGATTATTAGCCAAATTAATGGCACTCATATTATCACAAAGTATTTTCATGGGCTTATAATTGATACCCAATTCTCTCATAGGGCCTTGAAGCCAACCTGCTTCTTTGCTTACTTTCGTTGCCGCCATGTATTCTGCCTCGGTATTAGACAATGTCACCGTTTGTTGAAGTTTAAACATCCAACTTACTGGTCCATTTACGAATTTGAAAACATAGCCAGTAGTTGATCTTCCTCTCTTAAGATCACCGGCATAATTTGTATCAATATAGCCTTGAATGTGCCCCGAGCCTTTACCAAATATAATGACATAATCACTTGTACCTCTCAAATAACGAATTTTTGCACCTTCCCAATGAGCTTTTCCGGGATTTGCTATAAAATGACTCAAGACACCAACCGAATATACTATGTCTGCTCTAGTGTACACCATGGCAAACATTAGGTTTCCCGCAATACTTGCATACGTCACCTTAGCCATATTCTCTTTATCATCCATAGTCTTCGAACTTGGCTTGGAAGACAACTTGAAATGAGGAGTTAATGGAGTCTTCATCGGCTTTGCCTTGTTCATGCAAAACTTATCAAGCATGGCTAGTTGAAAACGGATTTGCACAAAAAAAAGTATCGACTTTCTTGAAATTAGAATAATCACAAGGAGTTCCAGACCATACCTCTTGAGATTTTTTCTCCTCCAAAGCTATCAAAGGTGATCTATTGATGAGATAACAAGTCGTCATCATGGTTTTGACCTATAGCTCTTGCTCTAATCTGGCATTACTAAACATACTTATAGCTCACTCTATCAAAATGTGATTCATCCTTTCCACAACACCATTTTGTTGGGGAGTGTAAATCGGTGTGAAATGCTTCTTAATTCTTTCATCGTTAAAAAATTTTATAAACTCATCGGAATTGTACTCCTTCCCATTGTCGGTGCAAAGTGTTTTGATGGGGCACCCAGTACTCTTCTCAAATTCGACCTTAAATGCTTAAAGGCAAAAAATGCATCACTCTTTAATTTAAGAGTGAACACCCATACCTTCCTTGAGAAGTCATCTATAAAAGAAATAAAATACCATGCACCACCATATGACATTATGGGTGGGGGCTCCCATAAAATCAAAGTGAATATAATCAAGTATTTTCTTGCTTGCATGGCATTCGGCTTTAAAAATTCGTCTATGTCATTTCTCATAGACACAATGCCCACAAAATTCATATTCTCCAAATTTTATGGAGGGAATTAACTTCCTCTTCATCAAAATCTCCCCCTTTTCACTCAAGTGTTCCAACCTCCAATGCTATAAGCATAGCGGAAGATCATTATTCCCCACTTACAGAATTTGCCACATCATTAATAATGGAGCTTCCCAATAACTTATACAAGTTCCCAACTCTAACACCATTGATCACAATAAGAGAACCCTTTGTTTACGATGTAAAATCTTATAGATCCTCCGACGAAGATCTCTCGGATCTTGACAAGTTAAACTGATGAAAATACAGTGGTAGAGAAAGTGGGACAAATCGAAGTCAAATCTGAGGCCAGATCTACCCGAAAACAAGGAGATCTGCTCTCAAATCTGTGGCAGAGCCAACATGATCTAAAAACATCAAAACACGATTTCAAAGCAATAAACTGATCAAAATATTCAAAATAAGATCAAAAACAGTAAAAGAAGAAGAAATAAAAGGGAAAGAAACTATACCAAACCGAGCCAGATGGCTCAGGACTCCCGAGCCTTCGAGGGGTCGCCCATATCAGCATCAGCGTCCTCTTTGTCTCTCTTATTCAGATGTTGACCAGCAGATCTCTAGTGTAGAAGGGTTGTGCCCTAAAGATAGTTTGGATCTAGGGTTGTTGTGCCTTAGGTCTAGGTCTTTCAGGCTCAAGATTAGGGTTAATGTTTTCTCAGCTAGAAGTCTGTTCTAGGGTTTCAATCCTCTTCTCTAGGGTTTCCCTCTCTCTCCCCTCAAATGGCCACGAAAAAGAGCTTATATAAGGGCCAAGAATCTGTTGGGAAGGATAGCTTTGCATAACCAACAGATCCTCCAGCCAAAAATTCCATTTTTTGGGATACAGATCTAGGCGATACCAGTGGTGTCACCCAAGAAAAAGGGTAAAAAGCATCACGAAAGGGCAAGAAATCTACCCAAAAAGAAAATTTTCAAATTTGGGCGAAAAGGGGTTGGGTGACATCACTCGTGTCACCCAGTCTAGGCTGGGCGACACGACTAGTGTCGCCCAAACAAAAAATAGTCCAAATTGAATTTTTTTTCACTTCAAGTATGTTCATCATCCTCTTGTAAAGCTCTCAGAGAAAATTTGGGTCAAAAAACATTTTTTTTACTATTTTTAATGATTTTTTCGGTAAACTAGGGCGTCTATAGGATTCCGAGTTAAATTAGGGTTTCTGCAGGGTTTCGGATAGACACATTGGTTTTGAGTCACATGGTAGGTTATGTGGACTATAGATTTGGATTTACTAGAATAAGTGTAGTTCTAAGGATTCAGGAAACCACAGAATTTGCCAGATTTAAAATGGGGTGTCTACAGTTGCCCCTCTTTGGCACTCCCTGACCTTCAAGGGATAGGTGAGTGGCAAAGAAGTAGACACTTTGGCATTCCATGTTCTTCGAGGGGCAAGTGAATGTCAAAGATAATGCAGACATTTTAAATATTTTTTTTAGATCACGTGGTTAGAGGGCACACCAACTAATTCCTCCAAGCCATTGCTCTCACCTAGCTCACCCACCTAGCCATTTTTCCTCCTAGGGTTTTTGGCGTGAGATGTCGATGAGTTACATAAGCTTGAAACTCGAGTTAGATATTTTGGTCATGCCACTTTTAACCCTAGCATCTTCTTTAATTTCCTAAGGGTTTCCTAAGGTTTTCTATAAGAAGAGACTTGTCTGGCCGATTCTGAAGACAGAGACGACGCAGCAACGCAGTAATCGTGGCAACGCTATAGTCATCATATACGGGTGTCCAAGCTCCTTTGTTTTAAAATTCTTTTTAGAAATTTTGAAAAGAAGGGGAAATTTTAAAATAGAACCCAGAGCAAGGACAGGTTATGATTTTAACAAAGAAATTAAAGTTTTTGAAAACACAAGATATATAGTGAAAATTTTAAAAAGAGAAAGATATTTCGAAAAACAGGGTTGGTTAGCAATTTTAAATCCTACTACCATAGAGCCCACTAAGCAGTTTAACGTCATGCAGCGATGGACGATGTACTCGGCAGTTATACTCATACGACTGTGGAGTTTTTATTTTTTTTTTATTTTTTTTTGCTGCCCCTGTTTGGGGATGGTTTTCTTTTAATGTAGGTCCTACAATTTAACCACTTGTGACCCCTTTGGTGGACCATATGTGAGCGCATCGGGTCCTTGCTTGAATCTTCATGACAAGGAATCATCAAGTATTTCTTTTCTCTTCTAACCTCAACTCTTGTACTACAATTCAATGAGAGTTCTCTGGAGTTTTGCGCGAAACGGAGTCTTGAAAATACAGGATACTACCCTTGGGTGTTCAGAATCTCTTTGGATTTCCAGATTTCATTCCTCAACCATTCACCTTTCGAAGTTTCAGACGATCTAGATCATTAACAATGTTCCGTCAGGCTAATGCTTATTAATTTTCTTTTAATACCACTTTGACTCTGGGGGAGGAAGAGGAGATGTTTAGAGAGAAAAGACTTTGAAGAGTAGAAGAAAGGAAGGAACTTCTTCTTTTTCATAGCCCCAGCGTCCCTTTCAAGTGTTCTGCCTGGTAGCCTTTTTTCCAACGCTTGGGGTTCCTTTCGGATTTTTAGCCCAACGGATTTTTTTTTTTTTTTTATCACTCCAGGGTCCCTTTTGGGTGTTCAGCCCGATAATCTTTTTTCAACACTTAATGTTCCTTTTAGATTTTCAGTCCAAGGGATTTTTTTTTTTTATGAAGAAGAAAACAACGACAAAGGAAGAGGAGGAGGAGGAAGAAGAGTCAAAGGTGCCCCCTTTTTTTTTTAGTCAATTCGCCTTAAGATCATATAAGAATTCGATCATGTTTTCTTCCTCCAAGTGGTAGGGAGGTTCTAATATTGGTCTTCCTCCGATTTCCTTTTACCCAGGTTGGCATCCAAAATCTCTTTGACAATGGTTGTTGAATTACGTTGAACTTTTTTGTTAAACTGCTCTACTTGAACCTTGATTTTGGGACTAAAAATCACTCTCAGTTTCCTAATCCCTCAGTCTTTTGTATGGACAGATAGGCTCATCAGGGTTTTCCCGTTAATGGAATACTTGAAGTGTGAGGCATGAATACCTCATTTGGTTATTCGCAAAATGAAGAGTGATCACCCAACTCCTTTTCGATAATATTTTTCATTGCAAATTTCGAGTTGCTTTTCGAAGGTTAACTCCATGGTAGGCTCCTTTTTAAGTGAGACTCTTGCACCAGAAGAGTGATTAAGTTGGTATCAGATGGCCTTATGGCATGTTGGGAGTGAATAAATGAGGGTTGAATCTCATTAATTGCTCATATTGTGTCCTCTTCATGAGAGGAGATTGCCCCTATTGAGTAGTTTGATGAGGTCGACCCTGCAGGGCTTTCTGTTTCGTTGGGAACTTGTTCGTCATGAGCTGAACTTGCTTAATATGGGGGTGTCTCGGTTATTGGAGTTGTGCTCCTACCCCAGTTAAGCTCTGGAAATTTCTCCTCTTGAGGAGGTGATCCAATTTGGCCCTCAGTTTTTAATTCCTCATCCCAAATGAGTGGATCATCTAGAAAGTCTTGTGAAGGTGGCCCAGGTGACCCCTTTAGAATTTCTAAAGGTTCGAGCTTTGTCGTATCTAATGAAGGTGTCAAATCTTTGAGAATAATCACATCTTGGCTCTTTGCTTCTCTACCATCTACAACTGGATTCATCTTAGAAGGTGACTCAATTAAATCTTCTATGCTTGGCTCCTCATCCCATATAGGTGGGTTAGCCAAGAAGTCTGGTGAAGGTGGCCTAGGTGGGCCCCTTAGAATTTTCAAAAGTTCGACTTCTTTTGATATTTGAGATGTTGGCCCCTTGTTTGGAAGTGTAATGAGAGACTTTGGGGTGTTGACCCCTTGTTTGGAAGATGATCCCTTCTCGTTGATCTAGATCACATCAAGTTCTAACACGTCATCGTCATCATATTGATCCCAGTTAGGTGGGTCGTCAAGGTTTTTAGGTAAAGGGCTTCCTTTTAACACTTGCTCATTTGCCCCCTCATGAGTCATTGTCCCAGAATTAAGGTTTTCTTGCCATCATGGGCTTGGGAGTCCATAGTTTCAAAACCTTAGTTGAGCTTATGCTCGAGTTCATATTGCTCTTGCGAGTTTGATTCATTGCCACACACGTATGAACCATTTATTTTGTTAACTTAGAAGTACGGGTTGAAGGGTTCATATGTCTTGGTGTGACTCTTAATGATAAGGATTTCTTGTGCCACTTTTGGGAGTGTATCTTGGAGTGGAATTCCATATGCGATACCTTTTTCTTTTTCCCTTTCTTCGGTTATGGGCTTGGAGCTAAGATCATCCTCACTGCTTTGATCTTGAGTATCCTTAGTCATTAACTCCTGGGTGAGGTTATGCTCGCTTTGTTCTTCATCTTCTGGACTTTCCAGTTGATTTCTTCTTGTGCTCCGAGGCTTTTGTAGATATTCTTCGGGTTTGGGCACAGCATGTGATTCTCTCGAGTTAATCAGGCTAACATCAGTATTCTTTGTCAAGACATCTAGAGTTTTTGTTTCTTCTTTGTCAACATCTTCTTTTATGACACTTGTCATGTCGTTATCAATGAGATCTTGGACTCTATGTCTGAAAGCTCGACATTCCTCAGTTCTATGGGCATAGTTTTGATGCTAATTGGACCATCGAGATGTATCGCCTCCATGGAAAGGAGGAATCTTGGCTTCTGTCGGTAATTCTATGAGCCTTGCCTTAAGCAACTTCTTCATGACATCAGTCATAGGCTCATCAATGGGAGTGAATTCCCTTAGTATGGAAGTCTGCATTCTCTATGTAGTAGAACGAATTTTAGTCTTTCTTTGTGAATAGTTTACAGGAGGCTTGCTTTTCTTGATCATAGTCACCTCTCTTTCTTGAGAGGACTCTCCACCAGTCGAGTTATCAAAAACTAAGGTCTCATTCTTCTTGGCTTGCTCATATCGCGATACTCTTTCAAACACTACGTCAAATGAGTAAGGGACTACCCCCATACTGAAGAACGTGACATATTCTGGAGTCATGTTCTTTAACGTCATGCTTACCTTTGTGCCTTCATTGAGTGGAATTTCAATGACTCGCATAGCGGCCTCTTTGAATCTGGTTATAAACAGGGAAGGTTACTTACCTAACTTTTGTTTGGTGGAAGTTAACTCACTAAGGGAGATGGGTCTTGGCCTTCCTCCACTATAGCGGCAGGAAAATTGCCTGAACATTTCGTCAAGAATTGCTTGAGGGTCGTCCTTCATGAATCTTCGATGTCACATCAAGGGTTCTTCTGATAATCTATACGAGAACATGACCTTAAGTTGGTTGGGTCGGTCTCGCAGTGTGTGGACCATCAATAAGTAGGCGTTGATGTGTGTCTCGAGATCCTCTTTCCTTGAAAATATGTTTCTAAACTGCGGCATCACAAACTCCACTGGTAGATCTTCTAGGTGTCCCAAAATTTCTTGTACATAAGCTTTAGGAGTTGAGAAATCCCATATTCCTATTTTCTCTAAAGAGTTTTGGAGGTGTTTCATACGAGCGAATTGAGTCGTCGTTATAGCTGTGAGCTGGCTCGGTTGTATGGTCTGTTGAACTGAACTTTGTGGTATGTGGCTCTTATAAACTGGCTGTTGGGCCCATGTAGCCCCCAGGACAGAGCCTGAGGAATGTGTTGAACTAGATGTGCCAATTGTTGGCTTGTAGACTCACCGGAGTTGAATTGGGTCATAGCATACCCATTACTCGGAGGTTGCACAACTTGGCCATGCAAGGAGGCCTGCAGGATAGGATCTCCACTTAACTAGAATGGACGACTCAACCTGTTATGACGACTAAACCTCTGACCTTGAGAGGTTAAGTCTACCTGACCCTAACCTTAGTTGGATGATCTATCCCTAAGGTTAGGGTACTCTCTTGCCCTAGCACTGGACTGAAAGAGTGAAGGAATATCGTAGCTACTGCTAGGTCGAGTCTGCCCTCGAGGTAGAATTGGGCTCAGGTGATGATTAGGACTAAACCCCTGGTCTATAGTGGGTTGGATTGGCAGGCTAATAGCCCTAGGATTATCCTGGTTTGAGCCAAAATGTTGGACTTGGCCTATGGCTTGAGCTTCTGACCTGACTTTTGTGGATTGAGTGCGTTGGATGGTGTATCCTCTACTGAGCAGGTTTTGAAAGTAAGCAGGCACTTTAGGATTGTCTTTATATCGAGTTAGGTCAAAACCCTAATCTTTACTGGTGATGGGTTACTCGGGTAGACTTTCCCTAAATGTATATGAACCCACTCGCCCACTGACTGGCTGATTGCCAAGATTGGAATGTTGGCCTCTAATTGGCAGTCGGGGTTCATACGGCTGAGATCGGCTGACTCAAAGTTTTGGGCTGGGGCCTTCTTCTTGTTGTGTTGACTGGATTTGAGGTTAACCCCTATGTCTTTGAGGATTTCCCTTGGCCTGACCCCTTGACTATTCAAGGTGTTACGAACCTTATGAACCTGTTGGCTCATGACTTCTAAAGGGTGGCCTTGAAAGCAGCTTGGATGGCTAGGTTTGGTTCCATGTGGGTCGAGAGTCAGCTCACTGACATGAGTGCTATGGGTGATTTGTGAGGGTGCAATGTGACGGTGCCCTCTCGGACTGACTAGATTCTCTAGATCTAGACTGAGCTGGGGTCATAGGGTTGGACCTTGCTCTGCTATGATCCTGGGTCATGATTTTGAGACTCGATGAGATCTAGACTCGACGCTTCAGGGTAGGCCTAGTCTGACTCTAGGGGCAAACCTTAACTGAGACTTAGGCTAAGACTAAACTGGAATCTAGACTTGCTAGACTAAATGGGTTTTGGTTTAGACCATGAACTCGGGTAAGCCTAGTCTAGCTCTAAAGGAAACTCTAAACTTAGACCTATGCTAGAACCTAGACTAGATAGGTACGAGTCTCGGCTCGGACCAAGAGTGGATCTAGGTTCGGACCTACGTGTGGCCTGATTTGGACCTGGACTAAGCTGGGTGCAAGCCTGGGCTTGGACCAAGTGGGTTTTGAAGATCAGATGAGGTGTGGACCCAGACTGGATCAAGGTTGGTTTAGGCACGAGCCCTTAGCTCGGACCAAAAGGGGGCTTAGGTTCGAACCTAGGGGTGAACCTGGTTCAGACCTGGGCTAGGCTGGGTATAAGCCTGAACTTGGACCTAGAGAGTTTTGATGATCAGACCTGGTGTGGACCTTGACTAGATCAAAGATGAACTAAGAATGAGCCTTCGGCTCGGACCAAGAGGGAGCCTAAGTTCGGATCCAATCGAGACCTGGTTCAGACCTGGGCTAAGCTGGGTACAAGCCTGAGCTTGGACTAAGAGGGTTCAGCTTAGACCAAAAGCAGGTCCGGACTAAGATCTAAGACTAACCAACATAAATAAGCATGCAAGCACACGAAAACGTTTGACATAGATTATAGGTAGGCTTGGCTTGAGAGTGGGTTCCTAACTATTGAAATGCGACGAGGCAGATATAGGTCCCCACATAGGTCCTGACCTCCTGTTATAGGATTTTCACCAGGTCCTACTATACATGGAGTTGCTTTTAAGCAAAGGATTGCGAAGGGATGCTCACAGGTAAAGTTACGAAAATCCCAACTGCCTCGACTCTCAAAGCTAGGTTCCCCTCATGCCGTTAATGCGGATTTTGGGGGTTTTCTAAATATTTGTTTCATGGTTTCCCTGGCACTCCCAGTTCGTTGCGTGCTAGAGTATGTAAAGAAGCAGACAATCAAAAATAAAGTGGCATGCAAGCAGGCACACAATGCAATGAAGAAATAAAGCGAGCGCTTGGCACTCGTCATGCTTAGCAATGTGTGCTTCGAGGCAAAGCTTGCTCGAAGCACAGTATAGATGGAGGCGTAAGCAACCCCTAAGAAGGTATAGTCACAATAGCGAGACCAAGCACAGTCCGTGCTAAGTCGAGCACGGCCAGAGTCGAGGGTGACTCGAACGGAACATGGTTTAGGGAGGGTGCAAGAAAACCTCAATGCATTTTTTTTTTTTTTATCCTTTTAAATTTGATGAAACACAGTTAAACTAAGCATGGTTAAAGCAGGGAAAACATGATCTCAATCAAAATTAACAAACTAAAATAAAGTCAGAAAGCTAGAAACATAACCGACGTATCTAAAGCAAAATATTATTTTTATATTTTTAAAAATCTTATTTTGAGCTAAAATTTGGTGAACAATAAGCCAAAAGCCCTAGAAGAGGCATGTGGGGTCCCAGAAGTTTTCTGGGACCACTGCAACTGGGTGACACTGGTGGTGTCGCTCGGGCGGCACTATTGGTGTCGCCCTTGCAGGCTGGGCGATACTGCTGGTGTCACCCAAAAAATAAAAATTTAGTATTTTTTTCTTATGAATTTTGATGAAATAATGTCACATTAAACTTTCAGAAGTAGGGAAAATAATATTTCTAAAAAATTAAATTAAAATAAAGTAAAACAGAAAAGTGCAGATAGAACATACATGTATCAAGTAAAATATTTTTTTTGTATTTTTAAAAAAATTATTTTGATCTGAAATGTTTTGAGCAATCACAAGAGAGTCCCTAGAACAAGACTGCAAAGTTTCAGAAGATTCTGAAACTTCTAAATTTAGACGACACGAGATGTCGCCCTGAATCTGGGCGGCATTGGTGGTGTCGCCCAGAACAAACAGGGTTTCGCAGTACCGAAACCCTGGGTCTTGGTCATAGCCAACTTTTGGGACCTTTTGTGACTAAAATCAGTGAATAAAAATCGTATTTTGGCGCTTGGATCAAGCTCAAAATGCCCCATGGTGGGTGCCAAACTGTTTACGATGTAAAATCTGACAGATCCTCTAATGAAGATCTCTCAGATCTTGACACCTTAAACTTATGAAAATATAGTGGTAGAAAAAGTGAGACAAATCGAATTCAGATCTAAGGTCAGATCTGCCCAGAAACAGCAGATTTGCTTTCAGATCTGTGACAGAGCAAGCATGATTCAAAACATCAAAACACGATTTCAAAGCAATAAACACCTCAAAATAATCAAAATAAGATCAAAAACAGTAAAAGAAGAAGAAATAAAGGGGAAGGAATGAATATCATACCGGGCCGGATGGCCCGGGACTCCCAAGCCTTCGAGCGCTCACCCATATCAGCACCAGCGTCCTCTTTGCCTCTCTGATTCGGATGTTGACCTGCATATCTCTAGTGTAGAAGGGTTGTCGTGCCTTAAAGATAGTTTAGATCTAGGGTTGTTGTGCCTTAGGTCTAGGTTTTTCAGGGTTAAGGTTTTCTCAATTAGAAGTATGTTCTAGGGTTACAATCCTCTTATGTTTTAGGGTTTCAATCCTCTTCTCTAGGGTTTCCCTCTCTCTCCCCTCAAATGGCCACGAAAAAGAGAATGTATAAGGGCCAAGAATCTGTTGGGAAGGATATCTTTTCATAACCAATAGATCCTCCAACCAAAACTTCTGTGTTTTGGGGGTACAAATCTGGGTGACACCACTGGTTTCGCCCAAGAAAAAGGGTAAAAATCATCACGAAAGGCAAGAAATTGACCCAAAAAGGAAATTTTCAAATTTGGGCCAAAAGGGGTTGTGCGACACCAGTCGGGTCACCTAGTCTAGGCTGGGTGACATTGCTAATGTCTCCTAAACAAAAAATTGTCTAAATTGAATTTTGTTTTCACTTCAGGTGTATTCATCTGCCTCTTGTGAAGCTCTCAGAGAAAATTTGGGTCAAAAATGAATTTTTTACTATTTTTAATTATTTTTTAAGTAAAACAAGGCGTCTGCAAGATTCTGGAGGATTTCTGTAGGGTTCCGGGTAAGCAGATTGGTTCTCGGTCACAGGGTAGGTTGTGTGGACTATTGATTTTGGTTTACTAGGATAAGTGTCGTCCTAAGGGTTTAGGAAACCACAGAATTTGTCAGATTTAAAATGGGGTGTCTACACCCTTAGATACTTTGAGAACTCCCCCTTGTCTAGTGAATTTATAGCCACTAGAATCCAATAAAGAAAGAGAAATTAAACTTTTCTTCAAGTACAGCACATATCGAACATGCTCAAGTGTGCGGATACTTCCATCATATATCCTTAATTTTACCATGTCAATCTCAACCATTCTACTACTTGAATTGTTTCTCATCAACACGGAACCACCATCACATGGTTCATATGAACTAAGCCATGACTTATGTGGGCACCTATGATGTGTAGCACCACTATCCAAAATCCAATTTTGATGAAATTCGTGATTGCAACCCATGGCATAAACCACTTTTTCAATAAATCCGGATGTAGATTCCTCCATTTGATTTACCTCATTCTTGGATTCAATGGTTTCTTTTGCTTTTTCAAATTTTTGTCCTTTTTTTTGTACAAGTTTTCTTCATATGTTCGGCTTCACCGCATCCCCAACAAATAAACTTGTTTCCTTAGCCTTTAGACTTTGATCGACCTTTCGACTTAGATCTTGAAGAAGAAATACCTCTCTCACTTGAACGATCTCTTGAAAAATGAACTTTCAATTCCAATTCTCCAATAGATGCCTTTTTTTGAAGTTCATGGGCAAGCAAAGTACTACTCATCATACTTAAGTCAAATGAATCTTCTTTAGTACAACTTAATATTGTAACTAAATTATCATAAGATTCCGATAAAGTACATAACAACATTACTGCCTTGTCTTCATCTTTTATTTTTTACCAACATTATCAAGTTTACAAATAATGCTATTGAAAGTGTTCAAATGATCGAAAACTTTTGTCCCCTCTTTCATCCTTAAACTAAACAATTTTCTATTTAATACAATATGGTTTGTAAGATATTTGTTTTGATAAATACTTTCCAATTTCTCCCACAAATCCTTTGCCTTCTTCTCTCCCACTATATTGAATAAAACCTTATTTGCTAGGCACAATCAAATTGTAGCCATAGCCTTAAGGCCTATTTCCTCTCAATCCTCATTATTCATAGACTCCGGTTTGTTTTCTTTCTGAGTAATGTTTTGTTTTGTATAATCCTTGTTGGACCAAAGTATCATGAATTTGAATTGTCCATATCTCAAAATCATTTTGTCCATCAAATTTTTCCACCTCAAACCGATTATTCGCCATTCTCCCAAATCTATTGCATAAACTCTAATGCTCTGATACCACTTGTTGGAGATTCGGATACCCGAAACTCTAATTTAATCGACTATTGATTATCACGCACTTAATAGCGAACATGTAAAATCGATAATCCAATAATAAGCTCAAGGATCATGTGCAATAATTTAGAAAAAATAAATTAGAGATGGAGACATAATCACGAAAGAAAATTAGAGAGAGATAAACCACAATACAAATTTAACGTAGTTCACCCATAACGCTACGTCCACAGGCAAGCTAGCAAGTAATTCCACTATCAAAAGAGAAATTTACAAATGGATACAATAATACCTCAATAGATAAAATTGGTGAAAATCATCACCAAAATATACCTTCTTGTAATCAACTAAAATCTACGATTTACTCGATTTCACTTCGGATGATCCAAAGACATGAGCAATACAAGCTCATACACTTTGTCCACTTAAAATGGATAATAAATCCTTCTTCACCTATTTTTCTTTCTCAACACAACCCAAAGAAGCCCTAGCCCCTTTCTAGAGAGAGAGAGAGAGAAAAGAGTTCTAACCAAGAAAGAAAACGCGTGTGTGTGTCATATTCCCTTTTTCTAGCTTTTATACAAATCACTTAATTTACTGACAAAAAACTCAAAACAAATGAGCAAAATACAAAAGCAACCAAAGGTGATTTTTCTATCCCCATTCAACATCTCTCTCGAGCTGGGAACAAAGATTTTTCTATCCCCATTAAACATCTCTCGAGAGCTACTGGGAACAAAAAAAGAAAAACTTTTTCAAGCCCCTCAAACACTTGAGCGCAAACCTCTCCTAAACCCCGCAAACCCGTAACAGCTCTATTTCCCTCTCTCAACACTAAGCACATAAGCTCTAAGATCCCTAAAACTCTGATTTGAGGACCATCCTGAACACATAGATCTGTCGTGAGCTCCATCATCTCAAACTCTTTTTTTGATCTAAGCAAAGAACTCAAAATCGAGCATCTCTGGCTCGATCCTCCAACAGATAAGAGGAACGATTCCCTTACATCGACAAACTCTGTTCCAAGCCTCCAACTGTAGGTGTCGGGCCAGCGTGCCCTAGCCTCATTCCAAGTAGGCCTAGATATCTTGTCTTTACTTTCTCATTGATTTAACCTTTGTTTTGGCTGCTATATTTTCAAAAATTATCCATTTTTCCTTAACTTTCTAATTCTTTATTTTATTTTAGATTTTAGGCGATTTTTAGTTGGCACTACCGATGGACAACCAAAAAAGCGACTACTAGGGTCATTTTTCTTTTTTAGTCCATAATTTCATGGAGCCCAATTTTCTACCTCTAAATCAACAAGTTTAAATGATAAATTAAGCAGAAATATTATTTTGCCAAAATTTCACGCATAAATAGTTTGGCACCCACTACGGACTCGTTAAGCTAACTTTTGCCTAAAAACCAAAAAAAATAGATCCAAATCTTTATTTTGGGGGCTTGTTTTAGAAAATCGTTTATTTTTTTTATTATTATGATTATTATTATTATTATTATTATTATTATTATTATTATTATTATTAGTACTATGATTATTATTATTATTATTATTATTATTATTATTATTATTATTATTATTATTATTATTATTATTATTATTATTATTATTATTATTATTATTATTATTATTAGATTTTTCTATATGATATTCAAATTGTTCACAGAAGTCTCCTAGTTCTTTTTTATCAGTCATTTTCTGTTTATCTAATTGCTTTTTTAATTTCATATCAATGCATAGGACTAATCCTTCAGCACATATTTCTGCAGATAATTCTCTTAATGTATAAACAGAATATGGTATGATTCCTCCATTCTTATTTTTTAATCTAGTTTTTACGTTCTCAGCAAATAAATATGGTAATCAAGCAACAAATTTTTCTTTCCAATGATCCTGTTGGTTGTCTTCTCTACTCAATAGTCTAGAAAAGAAAACATCTTTGTACCATTTATAATGGGATAAGGTTGGACATCGCAAATTAGATAGTAAATCCTCATATCGTGCTTCAAGTAAGGCTGTACTCCCCACATAATGAAGTGCGATGGTATAAATGAGAGTATTGACAGCATTACTTTCATAATATAGAATACCTTGATTATTTTCATTTTTTACAGTCCATTGACGAATATTATTGAGAATTTGTTGTTTGGTATTTTCAGGTAAGTGGAAGTCCCACCAACCTCGAAGCCATCCTGTGAAACCACAAACAATAGCTTTGGCAACTTCTTGATCACGGTTGCCTACGATTTTGCATGCAGAAGCATACATGGTTATATGTTTCATGGTGTCTAAATTCTGTTGTTCAGACAATCCATCTATATTCCAATTTACTATTGATCTGCCATAATAAGAAATATTCTGTGCTACTAGGTCTTCTTCAAATTGTATATCTACAGGAGTAGGTCTATGATGATAAGGTCTAGCTATTAATGGTTTCCATGATTTCCCATATATTATTCTTTGAATGTTATTAGTGTCTTGATTATGACTATCTTCCTTAAAAGCTTCTTCCATATTTTCTATTGTGTCAGCAATTATGGGTGTCTTTGCCTGTAAGGTTAATGTAGATAATTCAGGAATATCCATTCTTTTTTGTTTTTTGTCCTAAATTTCTAATTTTGATATTAACTGATCCATTAAGGTCTTATTATCTTCTCCAAGTTTAAATTTTTCTTTATCAAGTGATGGGGGTGGTTTGAATAAGACATTTTTTTGTTTTTCTGGTAGAGGTACAGGTCTTAACATGTTTTCAATCCTAAATGCATGCCTTCCTAATGATTGCATATATAGATTGATGTAATTATTTTGCTCTATCACATGATGAATTAATTCAGATTTATGTTGTACTATTTCTCCTGTAGTCATCTTATAAGGTGTAGCTTTTGTTTCTAATTTTAAATCTGGATTTGATCCTTTTATAACAATACTTTTTTCAGGAGGATAGATACTAGTTAGTGTATTTCCATCTATTGTATTATTATTATTATTATTATTATTATTATTATTATTATTATTATTATTATTATTATTATTATTATTATTATTATTATTATTATTATTATTATTATTATTATTATTATTATTATTACTATTATTATTATTATTATTATTATTATTATTATTATTATTATTATTATTATTATTATTATTATTATTATTATTAGTATTATTATTATTATTATTATTATTATTATTAGCTGTATTTAATATTTGAGTAGTCTTATCAAAATATTTTGTAGGTACTAATCATTCATTAATACAGTTTAGATCAGCTCCTGAATCTTTGAGAGCTATTGAATGAAATTCATATTCTTGATTAATAATAATTTTTACTATTACAAACCACTTTTGGGTTATTACTTTATTGAGTATATTCACGGATGTATTAGTGTCTATCTCTTCTATTTTTGTTCTTGATAACTCAAGTGTATCTACTAATTGAGTGAATTCAATTTCATCTGAATCAGTTATTTCTCCATTAACTTCATTTTGCAATTCTAATATTTTTATTCTATTTTTCAGATGATTTATTTCTACTTTTACTTCATTTACTTTTTGTTTCAATTCAGCTATAGTAGGTTCTTTTTGTATATTGTCTTTTTTACTAATTCTTTTCATTATATTTACAAAACTATACTCATCTGGGGGTTTTATTAAAGGAGTAGTTTTAGGTTTAGATTTTGCAAGATTAATGAATTGAGTTAGGATTTCTCGTTTTTCATCAGGGTTATTTATCTTATCTATGATATCTAAGATTAATGAATATTCTTTTGATAACATATTACAAGATGGCATATTACAAGAACATTCCATTTCAGAAGAGCTTGTAATTATAATATTTTCATCTTCTATTTGTCCTATTAGATACATATCACTACTACTATTATTTTTTGAACTTGATGTAGATTCTTCCTTATCTAATTGTATGCTATCATATATTTGATTTCTTATATTTTCATCTAATATGATTGCATTTAGTTTTTTCCTAACTTTACATGTATTTTTATAATGACCTACTTTGCCGCATTTATAATAGATAGGTATCTTTCTTTTGCCTTTTCTATATTGGTCTTTGGGCAAGAATTTTTTTATATATTTTTCTTTTTTCTTTCTTTTATATAACTTTCTTTCTTGCTTTTCTGGCCTATATTTTTTATGTTTATGTTTATGATTTTTGTCATTTTGTTTTATATGATAACCAAATTGTTGACAAAAATCTCCTAATTCTTTTTTACCTGTCAAATTATGTTTATCCAACTGTTTCTTTAATTTCATGTCTGTGCAAAGGCCTAATCCTTCAGAACATATTTCTGCTGATAATTCTCCTAAAGTATAATTAGAATATTGTATAGTTCCACCATGTTTATTTTTTAATCTGATTCTGACTTTTTCAGCAAATAAATGTAGTAATCCTGGTATAAGGATGTTTTCTTTTCCAGACTCTTATCCAGAGAAGATAGTCATCTTGACTCTGTAGATAAGTCTAAAAGCAACATAAATCTTTGTTTCTTATTTAAGGAAGATTACAAGTAAGTGTTAGTATGTTATAAGGTAGAAACACTACTGATATTTACCATTAGAGAAAGTTGGTCCGAGAGTTGAGGCTTAAGAGCACCCAGTCGAGAGACCGTTAAGGCCAGGAGAACCGCTGAGGTCAAAAAGACGTAAGAGGTAGCCATAAAAAGCACTCATCTGCAACCTAATAATGAAAAATTTGATTAGGAATCTATCAAGTAATGCACTACCACAAGCTAGTAATACTCTAAGGATAAAAAACAAAGAAGAAGTTGTAAAAAACAAATCACAAATTGGAATATACCTAAAGTATCTATTTCAGACATATATAATAGATGAACTTTTAAATTAAAAGTAGGCTATGCAATAAAAACTGTAGAACAAACAGTATCAGTAACTAATAATCAATAAAACTTTCAATTATTATCAGATAAAATAATACAGGTACATAAAACTAAAAATTATAATTATTTACATATAGGATTAATCCAAATAGTTATTAAACCCCTAACAAGGTTAGAATTAAATAATTCCATCTTAGTATGTTTAAGAGACAATAGACACAATAGGTTTTCTGATTCCCTATTAAGAATGATATAATCAAGTATATGTAGTGGACCAGTATATTTTAATTGTTTTCCAGATTATTCAATATCTTTAACTGCTCTTAATATCCTAAAAGTATTATCATTAAATCTTAAAACCCAAGGTTTTGATATGTTATCAGGATCCCAGAATATCGCTATTGTATACAGAATATATTATAAAGTAATGAATACATTATGCCCAAATGCTGTGCAAATGGATATTAAGGGAAAAAGTACTTTCTTCCAAATAAATATTGAAAAATCCAATGTAATAATTCCTAAAACCATACAATGGTCAGATATTAAATTACCAGAATCTTGGAATATAGAAAATGAAAATTATCATCTAAAAGCACCTAATAGAAATATTCCTAATAGACTAATAGAACACCAGAATGGAAAAATAGAAATCCAATTTCCAAATCAAATAATAAAAGATGACTCAAGTATACTACGACAATCTATATTATCAAAGAATATTAATGAATTACCCATATCCATTGGTGAATCATCTAGACATTCTACTTCAAGTAGGATGAATCCAAGAGTACAAAGTTTATTAAGAACAAAAGATAATATAGTAATTCCACAATATCAGCCAACATTAAAAACGGAACCAGACCTTTCTAATACATAAATGGATTTTCATATTTTGACACTCACTAAACCATTATCCAAACAATGGATAGAACAAGATTATCTTTCTAAAGAAAATAAAGATATACGAGAATAGTATTTAAAAAGATTTCAACCCAGGTTAATAGAATTATTCCATAAAAGGTATAATAAGTTATATAAAACAAAAACATGTAATATAGGGTTCTTTACATGGTTACAAAGAACATTAATAAAAAGAAAAGTTGAAATTTCAGATTTTGAGAAAAATAAAATAAGTACCATAGAAAATCAATATGCCTCATATTAAACAATAGAAGGTACACATGTAACTAGTGTACATCCTCCAGAAAAAAGCGTTAAAATCAAATAATAAAGAAAGAGAGAGTTCACTTGTTTCTGAAACAAGAGTTACTCCTTATAAAATGACAACTGGAGAAATTGTTCATCGAATAGAATTAATTCCACATATTATTGAACAAAATAATTATACAAACTTATATATGCGATCCATAGGTAAACAAATTATGAGAATAGAAAATATGATTAGGCCAAACCCAATTCCAGAACCTAAAAAGACTTTATTATTTAAACCTCCTCCTGAATTAAATAAATTCCGTATGATTGAAAATAATAAAACTTTAATGGATCAACTTATATCTAAACTAGCTGATCTTGATATAAAAGACATAAAAGGAAAATCAAAATTAATACCAAAATCTTCTACATTAACTCTCCAAGAAGAAATACCAATAATAGAAGACACTATTGAACACCAGACATTAGCCTTCATAGAATCAAATACTCCACAAATCTAGAGAATAACATATGGTAAAGGTTGGAAACCTGCTACTGCTAGACCTTACCATCTTAGACCCACACCAGTTGATATACAATTCGAAGAAGATGTAATATCTCACACAACTTCCTATTCAGGAAGATCAATAGTCAATTGGAATATTGATGGTATGGCTGAAACACAGGTATTAGATACTGTGAAACATATGACGATGTATGCTTCAGCCTGAAAAATGGTTGGCAATCAAGATCAAGAAGTTGCTAAAGCCATAGTCTGTGGATTTACTGGCTGGTTAAGAGGATGGTGGGATTTTCACCTCCCTGAAACCCTAAAAAATCAAATCTTAACAAATACTCGTCATTGGACTGTTAAAAATGAACAAAATCAAGATATCTTCTATTCTGAAAGTGATGCTCTCTCATTTACACTATAACACTTCACTTTGTGGGGAGTACTGCATTAATGGAAGCTCGATCTGAGGATTTATTGTCCAACTTTATCACATTATAAATGGTATAAGAATGTTTTCTTTTCCAGACTCTTATCCAGAGAAGATAGTCATCTTGATCACTGGAAAGAAAAATTTATTTCAGGATTACCACATTTATTTGCTGAAAAAGTCATAATCAGATTAAAAAATAAACATGGTGGAACTATACAATATTCTAATTATACTCCAGGAGAATTATTAGCATAAATATGTGCTGAAGGATTAGCCCTTTGCACAGACATGAAATTAAAGAAACAGTTGGATAAACAAAATATGACAGGTAAAAAAGAATTAGGAGATTTTTGTCAACAATTTGGTTATCATATAAAAACAAAATGATAAAAATCATAAACATAAACATAAAAAATATAGGCCAGAAAATAAAGAAAGAAAATTATATAAAAGAAAGAAAAAAGAAAAATATATAAAAAAATTCTTGCCCAAAGACCAATATAAAAAAGGCAAAAGAAAGATACATATCTATTATAAATGCGGCAAAGTAGGTCATTATAAAAATACATGTACAGTTAGGAAAAAAACTAAATGCAATCATATTAGATGAAAATATAAGCAATCAAATATATGATATCATACAATTAGATAAGGAAGAATCTACATCACATTCAGAAAATAATAGTAGTGGTGATATGTCCCTAATAGGACAAATAGAAGATGAAAATATTATAATTACAAGCTCTTCTAATATGGAATGTTTTTGTGGAATGCCATCTTGTAATATGTTATCAAAAGAAGATTCATTAATCTTAGGTATCATAGATAAGATAAATAACCCTGATGAAAAACGAGAAATCCTAACTCAGTTCATTAATCTTACAAAATCTAAATCTAACTACTCCTTTAATAAAACCCCCAGATGAGTATAATTTTGCAAATATAATGAAAAGAATTAGTCAAAAAGAGAATATACAAAAAGAACCTACTATCGCTGAATTGAAACAAGAAGTAAATAAAGTAAAAATAGAAATAAATCATCTGAAAAATAGAATAAAAGTATTAGAATTACAAAAATGAAGTTAATGGAGAAATAACTGATTCAGATGAAATTGAATTCACTCAATTAGTAGATACACTTGAGTCATCAGGAACAAAAATAGAAGAGATAGACACTAATACATCCGTGAATATACTCAATGAAGTAATAACTTAAAAGTGGTTTGTAATAGTAAAAATTATTATTAATCAAGAATATGAATTTCATTCAATAGCTCTCATAGATTCATGAGCTGATCTAAACTGTATTAATGAAGGATTAGTACCTACAAAATATTTTGATAAGACTACTCAAATATTAAATACAGCTGATGGTAGCAGATTATTTATTAAATATAAATTATCCAATGCTATAGTATGTAATAAAAAACATTGTTTTCCTACACCTTTCATCATGGTTAAAGGATTAAGTCAATCAGTAATATTAGGAGTTCCATTTCTTACTCTATTATATCCAATACTAATAACTCATGAAGGAATAGAAACTTCCATAGCTGGAAATAAAATCATATTTGAATTTATTGATAAACCCAAACTCAAAGAAATTAATAATGTTAAAACAATTATCCAAAATAAAGAATCATTTTTGTGCTCATTAAAAGAAGAAATTCTTTATAGAAATACTGAAGAAGCATTACAAAAAGAGGAGATACAAAACCAAATTAAACGCATCAAACAAAAAATTGAACAAGAAATCTGTAGTGAAATCCCAAATGCTTTTTGGAACAAGAAAAAACATATTGTAGGATTGCCATATGAAATTGGATTTGAAGAATAAAAAATACCAACCAAAGCAAGGCCTGTCCAAATGAATTCTACTTTATTAGAAACATGTCAAAATGAAATAAAAGAATTATTAACCAAAAATTTAATAAGACCAAGTACATCTCCTTGGAGCTGTGCTGCATTCTATGTCAATAAAAATGTTGAAAAAGAAAGAGGTGTGCCCAGGTTAGTTATTAATTATAAACCATTAAATAAAATTCTTCAATGGATACAATATCCAATCCCAAATAAAAAAGATTTATTAGACAAATTAGCCCAGGCTACAATTTTCTTTAAATTTGATTTAAAATCAGGTTATTAGCAAATACAAATAAAAGAAGAAGATAAATATAAACTGCATTCAATGTGCCATTCGGACAATACGAATGGAATGTGATGCCATTTGGCCTAAAAAATGCTCCATCTGAATTTCAAAAAATTATAAATGAAGTATTCAATCCATATTATAAATTCATGATTGTCTATATTGATGATGTCTTAGTATTTTCTAAAAATATAGATCAACATTTTAAACATATTAATGTTTTTATTAATGCAGTTAAACATGCAGGACTAGTAGTCTCTTCTAAAAAGATTAATATATGCCAAACTAAGATTAGATTCTTAAGACATCATATTCATCATGGAACAATTATCCCAATAGAACGATCTTTTCAATTTGCTGATAAGTTTTCATATATTATATTAGATAAAACTGAATTACAAAGATTCGTAGGTTGTTTAAATTATATAGTTGATTTTTATGAAAATTTAGCATTAAATGCTAAACCACTATATGATAGACTCAAGAAAAATCCTACCAAATGGACAAATTAACATACCCAAGCTGTCCAGAAAATTAAACTCAAAGCAAAGGAATTACCTTGCTTAACTCTAGCGCAACCTAATACTTTCAAAATAATTGAATGTGATGCCTCTGATTATTAGGAGGATTATTAAAACAAAGAATTAACACCACCGAACAATTGGTAAGATATATATCCAAAGCTTGGAATTCCACCCAACAAAATTATTCTACTGTAAAAAAAGAACTTCTTGCAATTGTACATTGTGTTACCAAATTCCAAAGTGATATTTTAAATACTCATTTTCTCATTCGTACAGATTGTAAAGCTGCAAAAGATATTCTTGAAAAAGATGTGTAAAACTTGGTTTCGAAACAAATATTTGCCCGATGGCAAGCAATTTTATCATCCTTCGATTTTTCTATTGAACATCTCAAAGGTTCTACTAATCACCTTCCTGATTTTCTCACCCGTGAATTTTTGCAAAGAGGGCTACACTGATCGTTTTGATCCACCTGAATTATCATTACCATTAATATTATTCAATAAGAATAGAGCAATTGAAAACCAAATTATGAATACCAATACCATACAATCCAAAGGAAAGGCTCCTATGGAAACATCCCTAGATGTTGTCCCAATACAATCTCCTGACATAAGCCTGACTCCATATTCACCCAGTATCCAAAATAGTTCATTAAACTATCCACAACATTCTAGCCAAATACCATCATCTCCGTAAACTCCATTATTCATACAATCTCCAACCATTCGTAAACCTACAACCTCAGACAAATCCCTATATGAAAATATTGTTTTTATTGTAGATGCAATTATAGAAAACATACATGCTTCAGAAGACCCAAATACGGTAGCAAAATATTACCTATGCAATAACCTGAACCCCTCTAATGGTATGAAAACCAGAGAGTGGTTTGAGATGATTCTCCTTGAAACAGGTTCTATATATCTCACTTATTATTACCATAAGAATTCAAAGATTATATCATACTCAAAGATGCAGATATGGAAGATATTAAATTTCAGTGAATGGGGCTCTGACCCTTCACGATCTAAAAAATTACAATTTCCCGATTTCCCAAATAAACATTACCGATACTCTGACTATATTGATGCCTGGCATTGCATACTTACTATCCAGAACCAATATAATTCTCACACATGGTTCCTCCAGTTTAAAATGGTGGTAACCGAACCAGTTCCTAATTGGTTCCTAAATTGGTTTAAAATTTGGGGATCATTATCCCAAATAATGTCAGAAACCTTGCAAGCCTCCCAAGAAAAGTTTATTGAATACAATGGGAAAGATCCAAAAATCAATTATCATTTATACTTTGTTGCATTTTATCAGATACCGTGGATACTAAAATGGTCATTTGCTATATCCGATAATAATATCAATAATTATGAATATATCCCATGTTTGGGAAAACAGATTGCTGTGTAGTGGTGGGACGTCTTTGTCTACTACAATTTAGACCCAGAACATATTATACTGAAACTAGTCCCAACTAGCTTCAAACCTTCTTCTTACTTTAATCAAAATAATTTATTTGAATATATATCTCAAATGAGGAAGCACAATCCTCAAGCCACCAGAGTCGAACTAGAAAAACAACTATATGAAATCTTTTCAGAAGAAGCTGAAACAGCTACAGAAACAGAAGTCATTGAAGAAGCTCAAAATACATCAGCCCACGATATGTCTCAGAAGCAAACATTATATTGAAGCCCATGACCCGATGATAAAAGAATATATATTATACTTGTGACATGATATAAAATGCTCAAAGTTGTTATGACGAGTCCGAAAATACCTGCTGATGTGATTAAAGTCCTCCTTGATAAGACACAAGATGCTCACCGACCATATATGACAAGAAGCTCACCGACCATACAAGATAGAAGATGCTCACTGCTTATATACGACAAAATTAAAGAAAGATTCTCTCAATGTTGAAGACCGTCCGTGCCGCCATCTTTCAAATCAATTCGTCACGCAGCCACCTATTTCCTCCTCACCGTACCTGCCACGTAAGATTCCCACTTCCTTCTTCACCGACTGCAGCGAATCTTGCCACCTGGAGACTTCACCTACTGCCGCGAATCTTGCCACCTGTAGATGTCCATTCAAAATAATTGAAGAATGCAATATGATTCAGAAGAACATGAAGTCCGAAGCCTATATAAAGGAAACCCCTCCTCAGTTACAAGCATCGGAAGATTTCAGGAGTTAACAAGCCCAGAAGAATACTCCTCCTGCTTTCTTCTTCTTCTCTCCCTTTCTCTTGTAAAATATTTAAGAGTGTTTGGTTTTAGAGTGTGATGTGTGATTCTCATTTGAAGGATCTACCCAGATTCTGTCCACCAGAGTGGAAGTCGTTTTGCAGCTTTTGCATTTGTACCTTTTAAGTATACTGTAAGTTTCTGTTATATTGTCACGGTAAATTCCAATATGTTGTCACTATAAGTTTCTTTATACAGTATGTTCATCTGTATGTTGTTTTATTCATAAACAAAGTTTGGATAAAGTTATGTTAATTCGTATTGTTTTAAGTGTTAAGATTTATGAGAATACCTATTCTACTTGGTTAGTAATAGATATTGCTCCTTTTCCATATTCATATTAATCCTACTATTTTTATATTTAGATTATGTTAGATTAGGTTTAGAAAAATACAACTAGACTATGCTAGACTAGTTTAAAATATAAAGGTTAACTTAGGACTAAAATTAACTAAAATTAATCAGAGTAGATCTTGGCGTATAATATCTATATTTTCAGAAAATACTAAGACATCATCATTATAAACAATCATGAATTTATAATATGGATTAAATACTTCATTTATAATCTTTTGAAATTCAGATGGAGCATTTTTAAGGCCAAATGGCATCACATTCCATTCGTATTATCCGAATGGCACATTGAATGCAGTTTTATATTTATCTTCTTCTTGAATGCAGTTTTATATTTATCTTCTTCTTTTATTTGTATTTGCTAATAACCTGATTTTAAATCAAATTTAAAGAAAATTGTAGCCTGGGCTAATCTGTCTAATAAATCTTTTTTATTTGGGATTGGATATCGTATCCATTGAAGAACTTTATTTAATGGTTTATAATTAATAACTAACCTGGGCACACCTCTTTCTTTTTCAGCATTTTTATTGACATAAAATGCAGCATAGCTCCAAGGAGATGTACTTGGTCTTATTAAATTTTTGGTTAATAATTTTTTTATTTTATTTTGACATATTTCTAATAAAGTAGAATTCATTTGGACAAGTCTTGCTTTGGTTGGTATTTTTTATTCTTCAAATCCAATTTCATATGGCAATCCTACAATATGTTTTTTCCTGTTCCAAAAAGCATTTGGGATTTCACTACAGATTTCTTGTTCAATCTTTTGTTTGATGCGTTTAATTTGGTTTTGTATCTCTTCTTTTTGTAATGCTTCTTCAGTATTTCTATAAAAAATTTCTTCTTTTAATGAGCACAAAAATGATTCTTTATTTTGGATAATTGTTTTAACATTATTAATTTCATTGAGTTTGGGTTTATCTATAAATTCAAATATGATTTTATTTCCAGCTATGAAAGTTTCTATTCCTTCATGAGTTATTAGTATTGGATATAATAGAGTAAGAAATGGAACTCCTAATATTATTGATTGACTTAATCCTTTAACCATGATGAAAGGTGTAGGAAAACAATGTTTTTTATTATTTACTACAGCATTGGATAATTTATATTTAATAAATAATCTACTACTATCAGTTGTATTTAATATTTGAGTAGTCTTATCAAAATATTTTGTAGGTACTAATCCTTCATTAATACAGTTTAGATCAGCTTCTGAATCTATGAGAGCTATTGAATAAAATTCATATTCTTGATTAACAATAATTTTTACTATTACAAACCACTTTTGGGTTATTACTTTATTGAGTATATTCACGGATGTATTAGTGTCTATCTCTTCTATTTTTGTTCCTGATGACTCAGGTGTATCTACTAATTAAGTGAATTTAATTTCATCTGAATCAGTTATTTCTCCATTAACTTCATTTTGTAATTCTAATATTTTTATTCTATTTTTCAGATGATTTATTTCTATTTTTACTTCATTTACTTCTTGTTTCAATCCAGCTATAGTAGGTTCTTTTTGTATATTCTCTTTTTGACTAATTCTTTTCATTATATTTACAAAATTATACTCATCTGGGGGTTTTATTAAAGGAGTAGTTTTAGGTTTAGATTTTGTAAGATTAATGAACTGAGTTAGGATTTCTCGTTTTTCATCAAGGTTATTTATCTTATCTATGATATCTAAGATTAATGAATCTTCTTTTGATAACATATTACAAGATGGCATATTACAAGAACATTCCATATCAAAGAGCTTGTAATTATAATATTTTCATCTTCTATTTGTCCTATTAGGGACATATCACTACTACTATTATTTTCTGAACTTGATGTAGATTCTTCCTTATCTAATTGTATGATATCATATATTTGATTTCTTATATTTTCATCTAATATGATTGCATTTAGTTTTTTTCTAGCTTTACATGTATTTTTATAATGACCTACTTTGCCGCATTTATAACAGATAGGTATATTTCTTTTGCCTTTTTTATATTGGTCTTTGGGCAAGAATTTTTTTATATGTATTTTTTTTTTCTTTCTTTTATATAACTTTCTTTTTTTCTTTTCTGGCCTATATTTTTTATGTTTATGTTTATGATTTTTGTCATTTTGTTTTATATGATAACCAAATTGTTGACAAAAGTCTCCTAATTCTTTTTTACCTGTCATATTATGTTTATCCAACTGTTTCTTTAATTTCTTGTCTGTGCAAAGGGCTAATCCTTCAGCACATATTTCTGCTAATAATTCTCTTGGAGTATAATTAGAATATTGTATAGTTCCACCATGTTTATTTTTTAATCTGATTCTGACTTTTTCAGCAAATAAATGTGGTAATCCTGAAATAAATTTTTCTTTCCAGTGATCAAGATGACTATCTTCTCTGGATAAGAGTCTGAAAAAGAAAACATCCTTATACCATTTATAATGTGATAAAGTTGGACACCTTAAATTGGACAGTAAATCCTCAGATCGAGCTTCCATTAATGCAGTACTCCCCACAAAGTGAAGTGTTATAGTGTAAATGAGAGTATTAACAGCATCACTTTCAGAATAGATGATATCTTGATTTTGTTCATTTTTAACAGTCTATTGACGAGTATTGGTTAAGATCTGATTTATTATTATTATTGTTATTGTTATTGTTATTGTTATTGTTATTGTTATTGTTATTGTTATTGTTATTGTTATTGTTATTGTTATTGTTATTGTTATTGTTATTGTTATTGTTATTATTATTATTATTATTATAAGATCAAGAAGAGGAGTATTGATCATTTGCTACCAGCCTCCTCTATCCTAGAAGTTTTTTTCTTTTTTGAGTCCCTACGTGTGCTTTTTCTTCGTTCCGGTTTCTATTGCCAGTTTCCCCATAAAAAGAAAAATCATATTAAATCCTTCTTGGTGTCCTCTTCTTTTATCAATAATTTAGGGCCACTTTCTTTGCTCATTGTAGCTCGTGCTTTAGAATTTGTACCTCACTCATGCATATGTGATACCTGCTTTTTTAAAAAAAGAAAAATATCCTATTATTCTCTATTTTTAACTTCTATATCTCATCAGATCCAAGAATTGAAAATATTACTTGTAAAATGACTCCATCTTTTCTATCTTCCAATCTCCTAAACGTTTTTTACTATATATTATTGACCTTAACAACTAATTGAATGACTTTATCTCTCTTTCTAAAACTCCTTCTCTCTCTCACATCATCATCTCTCTCTTTCAAAACTCCATCTCTCTCTAAAACCCAAACTCCATCTCTCTCACATCATCGTCTCTCTCTCTCTCTCAAAACTCCATCTTTCTCCCGAAAACTCAAACTCCATCTCTCTCTCTCAACTTCATCTCTCTCCCAAACCAAAACTCCATCTCTCTCTCTCAAAACTCCATCTCTCTCTCTAAAACTCCATCTCTCTTTCACACATAGTAAAGTATACTCGTGTTAACCCCTTGGTTTGTAAACTCACCGAGAAGCGAAGAGATCGAGATAGAGTTTTAGAGAGAGAGATGGAGTTTGAATAGGGTGTCATTTTAGTATTTACTTGGATCAAAAATTTATTGTCAAATGGGTCAAAGGGGTTATAAGATAGAAAAGATGGAGACTTTTTACTTACAAGTAATATTTTCAATTCTTGGTATCATGAGATATGAAACTTAAAAATATGGGATAAAGAGATATTTTCTCAAAAAAAAAATCTTGATTTTGCTTGGTTATTGTAGTTATCTTTCGCATATAAACTGGGCCTTTTCTATCTTTTCTTTGATCAATAAAAATTAAATAAAGTAAGAAACTTTTATCAATTTCTTGCACGTTGTTGGGTTCTTTTTTGGATCGTCTTGCTCTTGCTCTTGCACTTGCTTTCAAGAATAAAATTAAAAGAAACAAAAGAAGAGGTGTATTTTATCTTGCCTGAGTACTAGAACCTTCAACCACCTGTTTACTGTTGTCATTGCTCTTAGTTTAGCGTTCATATATCTTATGCTTAACCTTTTTCTTACTGTTATCTTTCCATTCTAAATGTTCTAGGTTGGATCATTTGGATTTCCTCTCTCTTTTGCCTGTTAAAATAAATAAATACATAGTTGTTAGTTCCTAGGACTTTCATTTGCCTTATTGATTCCATTTTCTGTACTTGCTCAAAAAAAGAAAAAAAAAAAAAAAATCAAATTTTCAGGTCATTTTGCTTATTAAAAAAAATGTCTTGTCTTTGAAGGTCATTTTTTTCTTAAAAACAACAAAAAAAATTCCGTCTTTTATCTAGCAATAAAGTTTCTTCTTTTCACTTTTAAGGCTTTAACTGCTTTTTTCCTTTTCCAAAAAAAAAATATCATCTCTTTTGTTGAACAAAATCTTGCATTCAGATCTTTTCACCTTAAAAAAAGAGAGGAAAATTAAAACTCCTACATTTTTCTTGTTAATAAAAATATCATTTTTAAAGTCTTCTTACTTTCAAAAAAAATCCTTCAATTTCTTTTCAAAAAAAAAATCACTTTTCAAAGGTCATCATGTTTTCAAAAAAGAAAAATCTTTTTCCTAAAAACCAATTTTTAGGTCCACTCGCTTAATAATAATAATAATAAGAATAATAATTTCCAAAAAACATTTGAGGCCTCTTCCCCTCCAAAAAAAAATCAAATTTTTCAACAAAATTAAAAAAATTGTTTACATTTCTTTGCTTGTAGTTTTATCACTCTCAACTTCTCTATTTGCCTCAAAAAAAAAAAAAATCTTTTAGGGGCACCCCTTTTGTCTATACCCCTGATCGAGTCAAAACCAATGTGGGGGTGCACATCACTTGGCACGAACCCTACCTTTTCTTCACTCAATTTTACAGGTCTTGATTAGGGGTCACCTACACCCCTCCCTCCAACTCTAATTTCAATGAAAATTAGAGTACTCATTTAAAAAATAGAGAGAAAAAAGCGGCTATTAGAAATCTAACAGTCTATTCACAATTAAAATATAATTATGAGTTACGAAGGAAATGGTACCATTTAAGTCTACCAAACTTGGGCAAATTCAAGGTCAGTATTAAGATGTTATATATGCAATGTGTGGCTTTGTGCAAGATGAAAGAAAATGGGTGAAACCTATTGATTTATTGCAATTACGGTGGAGAATTTTGATTTAAGTGTCAATGGCACTTTCAATTATATTGGTGGTGATGTTTTTACCTTTTCTTTATTGACGGTAGTACTAGGTTAGATGATATGCAAAAATGCATAGCAGAGTGTTTCTCACTTGACATGTACTCGATATCATTGAAGTATTTTATCCTAGAAAATAGAAATTTTTTGTGAACGTATTCATTGATGATGATATTGAGAGGATATTGAACGCACATGAAGACGAGAATGATGTGGTCGTCTATATATGTGATGAAAGTGAACATAGGGATGGTAGTACTTCACATAATTGTAACACGAGGTATATATATGTATTCATTGTGTTCACGTTATTTAATAACTGTTATATGTTATAGTTGCATTGATTTTCTGATTTGTACATTTAAAAATGTATAGGGTAATCCAAGAGGACAAACCCCGCCCAATCCTCGTACTGGATAAAGCAACGCACCAGGGTTCTTAGTTTATGGAAGGATGTACTTATCGAGATACTGTAGGAGTTTCAATCACTATATAATTTCCAAGAAACCCTTGGGAAGTTTACTATAGCACACTATTTTACATACTGTCTCGTTAAAAATGAGGGATATAGTGTAAGGGTGAAATACAAAGGGTAATGGATGTAAATAGGAGATATATGATTCAAAGTTTGATAGAACGAATATTTTTAGAATCAAAACATGGTAAAGAGAGCACTCATGTAATATTAGGACAAGCAATGATGTACAAAGAAGAGCATTACAAAAATATATTGCTTCTTTAATCAAGGATAAATTAAGTGACATTGCGTAATACAAGGCTAAAGAAATCATAAATGATTTGTCTCAAGATTATGGGTTAGAACTACCTTATTATAAAGCTTCACGAGGGAAAGAAATGGCCATTAAAGAAATACATGATTCATAAGAGGAGCTATACAACAAATTACCTGCTTATGTAAATCGTATGTTGGAGACGAATCTTGAGAATTATGCAACAGGACAAGTATAGGCAGAGGGTAGATTTCATCGACTATTCCTAAGATTTTATGGATCAATATATGGCTTCAAAAGTGAATGTCGTTTACTTCTATTTCTCAATAGGACATCACTTAAAGGTGCAATACCTTGGGACTCTACTTACTGCCAACTCATTCGATTTCTTATTGCATTCACTCTTGTGGATACCAACAATACTAATAATTGGTCTAAAGATTGCTATTGAGACATATCGTTCAATCAATTTTTTGTTAGATAGACACCATAGTTTAGTTTATTTTATCTGTCAATTTTTTCGAATGCCCATCCTTCCTTCTATGAGCGTCATTTGGCAAAAAATTTCAAAAGGGATGTAAAATGTATACCTAATGTAGAGCATGTTGGCATACAGGAAAAAAGAGTAGTTTGACAGTAGACACCCCCCTCAAAATTCTGGCTAAAGAAACTCCTAAAAACCTCGATTTTGGACCACACAAACTTTAGTAGACCATGGACAACTTAAAATCAATTTAATTGGTCAAAAAATACACAAAATCCTATCCCAAATTGAAGTAGAGCCCGAGATCTTTCCAACGGTCCAAGAATCGCCTGAATCAAACTTATGGATAAAAAGACACAATAAATGACAATTTAGTCCCTATGAGACCCAAGTTTCGGGCCGCGGCCCAAGCTGTAATACAGCCTGGAAGGCCCATACACGGCTTGATAATACGGACGCGGCCTGATGACACAGTCAACGCATTTTATGATGTTGTAAAGGCGTTTTTTTAAATTAGATAAGGCTAAAACTTTAAGATAAATCCAAAAAAATCCAAAAAAGATAAAAAATAATCACCAATTGAATCTTATAAATACCCCATCTCCCTTACCCAAAAGGAGGATGAAAAAAAGAGACCAAAAAAAGAAATAAATCCCTTAGAAATTCTCAAAATTAGAAAATTTGACCAAAAATACCCAAAAAAAAAACCTTTAGAAAATTCTAAAAGTCCCCAAAAATCCCAAAAAATCAGATAAAATCTCTGAATTCAGATTCAACCTTTGGAGATCCCAAAAACCTTAGAAAACTAAAAAAAATTTCCTTCAATCCTAAGAAAAGCCTAGGTAGACTCTACTTAAAATTCTCAGTTTTTCTCTCTTCTTTATAAACATTAGATCTAGGTCAAAATAACTTTAGATCTACCAATTCCAACAAGCAAACACATCCAAAAAAAAGAGATGGTGGCGCAAATCGGAAGAGCGGCCTGATCCAAACCCGAAACTCCGGATTTCGGGTCCCTAGAGGTAAGTATCACTTTTTTTACTTAATTTAATTTGTTTTTCTTCATTTAATTATCTGTTTCTTTTTTTTTTTTGAAAATTAATTCATCATTAGATTTTAAATTTAGAAGCAATTTGTTTTTTAGTCAAAGAACGGATTTGGAGCTCGCGCTCCCAATAGACTCAGAAAAAGACTAGATCTACATAGATTTGGGATTTTTCTGAGCCCATAATCTAAACAACCCTATTATCTCTATCTTTTAAAAAATAACTCAATTTTTGTTAAGATTTGAGCAGATCTCATCACAGAGATCGGCACAGATTAGAGTGTAAATAGTTTGGCTCCCACCGTGGGGCATTCGGACCTTTAGATCCGTATTTTAGATTTAAAAAAGCTTCTTCTTCTTTTTTTTTCTCATATTTATTTTTTCAAAAAAAATAAAATAAATAAAATAACAAAGAAAGAAGAAAAACAAGGTAAATTTAAAAAGATTTCTTTTTATTAGATTTTATCTTTTCTTTCTAGATCGTATTTTTTTCTCTCTCCATAAAAATTTTAAGATCTTTTTCCTCTCAATCTTTAGATCACCTTTATTTTATTTTATTTTAGATCATCTTTCTTTTAGATCCCATCTTGATCTTCTTTATCTTTAGATCACTTTAGATCATCTTTATTTTTTTTAGATAATCTTTCTTTTAGATCTTATATTGATCATCTCTATCTTTAGATCTTCTTTATATTCATCTTTATTTTTTTAGATCCATCTTGATCATCTTTGTCATTGTATATTTCTTTTATGTTTACCTTCTAGATCATCTTTTTAGATAATCTTTTAGATCATCTTTATCATCTTTGGTTTTTTAGAACATCTTTAGATTCATTTTGATATCATATATATCATATTTTTTTTATCTTCTTTCATTCAGTCTTATCATTTTTAGATCATCTTTCATCTTTTTTTAGACCATACTTATCATCTTTAAGTGCATCTTTATCTTTTTAGAATACATCTTTAATAAATAATTTTTATCTCTTT
Organism: Amborella trichopoda; assembly: GCF_054954075.1. NCBI lineage: Eukaryota > Viridiplantae > Streptophyta > Magnoliopsida > Amborellales > Amborellaceae > Amborella > Amborella trichopoda. The sequence goes on along the minus strand of NC_142337.1, from coordinate 14,875,879 downwards.
CCTGATTAAAAAAAATAAAAAAAATTTACCTCTTGATAAAATACTTTTAAAAAAAAAATCATTCTTTTTTACCTCTTTTGATAAAATACTTTTTTTTTTTTAAAAAAAAAAAAAAAAGAGAAAATAAAAAGAAGATAGATCCGGGCTTTCTTTGCTTTATCTGTTTAGATTAGACATAGATCTCATCTTTTTTTTAATCTTATCTTTTGCTTTTAAGTCTTATCTGCATAACTTAGAATTTTCTTGACTTTATCTTCTTTCGAAGCATCCTTTATTCTCTCTAACAAAAAAAAATTCCTTTTAGCAGTATATTTATCTTGTTTCTTAGATAGGAAAAAAAAAAGAGGATAAAAGACAAAAAAAATGAGATTTTTGTGCATAGTCTTGTAGTTATGTCCATAGTTCATGGTGACTCAGTCATGTAGTTTAACTACATAGTCCAGACTCCTTTAAATGACTAGACCTACAAGACCTTATGGCTCAATTCCCTGGGTCTGTCATCGCTCAAGTAAATCGATACTAAGTTTCAGTGGGTCTATAATCTCACACTCAAGGCTAAGCCTATCTAACCCATCTGTAATCTAGCCAAACCGTAAAGTGCAGTAAGTTTGTATGGCTCGAACTACTCAAAACAGTCAGAGCATTCTACCGAAACCAAAGAATTAGGGTTAACCCACCTTCATCTTTTAAGTCAATGTCTAGGGAATATACTGCCCAATCAGAGGCGCACCTCCCACAAATGTCCAAATCTAACTCAAGCAAGGCTAGCCACCAAGGAAAACTATAGAGTAAAGCATCTTTACCTATACCCAATAGTTCATCAAGCTATGTCTCTATTCCTCAAGGTTCATTCTTACACAATTCTATTGACTACGAGTCCCTTCCAATCGAGTGTCTTAAGAACTTACCCAAGGTCAAAACTTTTTTGAAACGTGTTGCCCTTGTTGAGTCACACGTCTTGCCTAGTGTATCGAATCATAAGTCAGGTTCAAGTCAAGGGACCTCTTTAGCCCTTAAACAGCAAAGTCATGTGAGTTCCACTGCGTCGGCAAGCCGACACCGCCAATCTTCTCGTCCTCCACCATTCATAGAACCGGCTCGACCACAGTACCATCCATCCTATAATCAGTCTAGACCTGGCCCTCCTCAGGTCATGTATAGTCATCTACCAGTGCAACCTCTTCAGGCCACCTCAGTCCCACACCATTAGTCGTAAGTTGCCTATTCAGCTCCTGTTCCAACTCAATACTCACTGACTCAGCTGTACTAGTCGTCTCCATACCTTCCGACTGTAGTCTCGGCCTCTAGTCACCCATAGCTTGGATACCTGTGCACCGGACCCCGACTATCTATTTCCAGGCCCCGGCACCGGCTTATCAACCTCCGGCTCCTTCAATCCAAGTCACTTCTCAGACCTACCTGTATTATCCCTTGACACAAGCCCCTATGTCTGTACCACCTCTCTATCCGAATCCAACCATCTTGCAGGTCCAACCTACCCCTAGTCCAATGCAGCCCATATCAGCCGTATCTCCTACACCAAAAATTATGACATCAATTCTGGAAAACCAACAAACCTTTGAGGTTAAAACCCCTGAGTCAGTTGAGCTCACCTAGCTGAAAGGCAAATTAACCACATTTAAATAGACCCTAGCTAAGATTGGAGTTCCAAATATACTTCCTCCAATATCTTACGTCAATGATGTTCTTAGGGATATCGAACATCTTCCTTCGGGTTTCGATATCCCTCATTTTGAAAACAAGTTCAACGAGAAAGGTCATCCTAAAAATCACATCATTGCGTACCTATTGACCGTTCCTGCACTTGAAGAGCAACCTCGCCGTCTCAAGGTTATGTTTCAGTACACTCTCTCCGGACAAGCTTTAATATGGTTCCGAGAGGTGGTATCACCCGAATCAAACTTCCAATGCGTTTCAACGTTTTGCTAAGCAATAGCACGGGACCATAGAGAGATCAATGACCCTTGGCAAATTGGTCTCCACCAAACACAACTCAGGCGAGTTGTTTACAGATTTCGTCCAACTATTTAGAGAGACTATATCAAAAGTCATTAATTGCACTCTTTTTGAAGCCTTTAAGATCGGTATGGCCATAGAGAATGCTTCCCCTGAGTATAAACTCTACCTCAGTAAAGGCCTTCGGCCTTTTTCTTTTGACTCAATGCTAGAAATGATTTCACGTTATGAGAGCAAAAGAAAGGGCTCGAGATCGGTCACCAGTTACACTGGGGCAAGAGCCTGATGAAATTATACTGGGCCAAGAATCAGATGAAGTCATGAAGGAACAAGAGCCTAACTACAATGTGATTCATGCAAATGTAACTATGAAGAGACGACAATTGAAGAATTTGACGGCAATCCCAAGTCATAGCCATCACCAGAATCATTTAAGGACATAGATGAGGCTTACTCAAAACAAAGCCAGGTAATATCAAATGATAGGACTGATAAAGATGAAGAAGTCCTAGCTGGTATCGACTCGATAAAGATTGACGAGTCGAAATCCCTGCTCAAGCCTGAAAATAATCCTATATGGCATTGGGTCACAAGAAGATATTGCCTTGAAAATGAAGACGGTATCAACTTGATAAAGATCGACAAGTCAAAATCCATGCTCAAGACTAAAAATAATCCCATATGGCCTTAGGATACAGGAAGAAACCGCCCTGAAAATGGAAATCGAAATGGTAGAGTGACGTATTTTACTAAGAAATTTCAGACACCGAATGATAAGAATTGACTTAGTTCTGTATCTATTCTATGGGGAGCTCCTATAGAATTAGAGAAGTGCAACCCACAAGAAGAGGAAACAACTCCAATAGTCCCAATAAAGTTGAGAATATGAAGATACAAAGGGACCAAATTATCTACCCTATGAAAAAAATACCAAATGAGCATGAGTACACTCAAAATCATGTGGCTAGGGACTTTCATAAAGAGAATGTCAAGAATTGCCTTAGCCCAAGGTCCATGATTCATGAGAGAATGAAAGAGCAAACTTCCGCACAAGAAGTTCCAATTGAAGTGAAAGGAATAAACTTGTGGAAGGCTTAAGGGCAGGGGTAGATGATCCAAATCTTAATGTTATAGATTCTCAAATTCAAATTGAGGAAAGCAATTGTAACCAGAATTTTGAAACTCTGAAAAATGAAGAAGGTATAAGAAAAATCTCGATTTCGATCGAAGAAACGAGCGCAAAAAAAGTTCAGGACAATACATGTCACCACAAAAGAAAATGATCTCATCTGTCAAATAAGTGCAGTGGATGACCCACATGAGGCTCAAGACATCAATGAGCTCAATTGAGATCCTAAAACTAGGGACTCCTGAGACTACATTTGTGATGAATTCCTTAATCTCGACAGTGCAATCTACGAAGAAACAAAAGAGTCAAGCCTAAAGGATTCAATTGACATATTCATTAATGTGAACCCACCTATATGGGATGAAGAGCTGAGCCTAAAATAGTTATTTACATCAGTTACTATGACTGATCTAGCAATTAACAACGAAAAAGCAAGGGATTCAAATTTGATCAATCTTGAAGATCCAACACCTCTACAAGAGTTAAAAGAAATCAAAGCCCTTCTATGGGGACCACCGGGGTCACTTTCACAGGATTTTGTGAATAACCCATCTATATGGGATGAATAACCAAATATTAAAGATCAAATCATAATATTCCCTGAAGAGAAAGGGTCCAAAGAAAAAGATAGTGGCAGGGGCATGACACCATTACTTGGGGCACCCCACATTCAAAGAAAAAAAGAAGATCCAATAAAGGTAGTCATATCCATCAGTTTGATAGGGATCGCCCCATCTGATGAAAATACTATGGAGGCGGTCCCATCCAAGATACTGATTGTCTTGTCAAATGGAGAATATCCTACAAGGGCAGCCCTGCCAAACCATTTGATAGGGGTACCCTCACTTAATGTTGAAAATAAAGCAGGGGCAACTGGTGAGGGCCACACTTCATTTGACGACTCCCAACACGCCTTGAGGCGATGTGCTCCTCAAGAGTAACATGAAGTTGCAATTAAAAAGGATTACTGAAAAGGCGTCGGGTGATCGCTTACTCCTCCCTTTCAAATAAGCCAAGTGGGGCATCCACGCTCCGCTTAAGCATTCTACTATGTGGTATTGATAATATAAGGAGTTGAAAAATAGAAAAAAAAAAAAAACAAACAGGAGAAATATGAGCTTAGACCACCCAATAAGAGATTGAAGGACTAGGAAATTGATAGTGACTCCGAGTTTGATGATCAAGGCTCGAGTGAAGCAATCCAAGGAGGAAATATTCTATAGGGATTCGACAACTTTTTTGTCAAAGAAGTATCAGATACCAATTAGGGGTAAGGAAAATCTAAGGATAATCAAGACTAGGACCTCCTTGCCACTTGGAAGAAGGAATGATGATCGAGTTCATATCTGTTTTTTTTAAGATCAAGTGCCACAAGAAGGAAAAATGCTACAAACTCTTCTCCTCCTCATCTGTTTCCATCTTCTTCAAAAGAACAAAAAAAAAAATTCCGTTGAGATGAAAATCGAAAAGAATCTCGAGCGTTGGAAAAAAAAAATCACTGGGTTGAACACCTGATAGGGACCTAGCGGCAAAAAAGAAAAAAAAATCAGTCGGGCTTAAAATCTGAAAGGAACCCCGAGTGTTGGAAAACAGGTGACTGGGTTGAACATCTGAAAAAGATCTCGGGGCGATAGAAAGGAGGATGAAAAAAAGAAATAAATCCCTCTGAAATTCTCGAAATTAGAAAAATTGCCCAAAAATACCAAAAAATAGGAAAAACCTTTAAAAAAATTCTAAAACAGATCCCAAAAAATATCTAAAAATCTCAAAAAATCAGATAAAATATCTAAATTCATATTCAACCTCTAGAGATTACAAAAACGTTAGAAAACTAAAGAAATTCTCCTCCAATCCTAAAAAAAGCTTAGGTAGACCCTACTTAAAATTATCAGCTTTCTCCCTACCTTAGAAACCCTAGATCTAGGTCAAAATAACATTAGATCTACCAATTCCAGCAAGCAAAGGCATCCAAAAAAAGGAGATGGTGATGCAAATTGAAAGAGCAACCTGATCCAAGCCCGAAACTCTGGGTTTCGGGTCCCTAGAGATAAGTATCACTTTTCGGGTCCCTAGAGGTAAGTATCACTATTTTTGATTAATTTAGTTTGTTTTTCTTTATTTAATTCTTTTTTATTTTCTGAAAATTAATTCATTACTAGATTTTATTAAATTTAGAAGTGTTTTTTTTAGTCAAAATATAGATTTGGAGCTGGTGTTCCCAGTGGACTCAGAAAAAGACCAGATCTGTATAGATTTGAGATTTTTCTGAGTCCATAATTCAAGCGACCCTACTCTGTTTACCTTTTCAAAAATAACTCAATTTTTGTTAAGATTTGATCAGATCTCATTCTAGAGATCGGCACATATCAGAGTGTAAACATGACAATACAAGTGAAAGTAGATGATATTTTGAGGATGCATACATATGGTTCATGAAAACATCGCCAGAACGTTGGGCTGCATCCCTATTCATGGGTAAGCAATATGACCAAGTAACAACCAATGTGATAGAGTCATTTAATAAGTGCATTCTAAAAGCTCAAGATATGTCAATTCTTCAATTTGTTGACTTAATTAGGGGGCAAATTATGAAAGTAATGACCACCCACAGCCTGGAAGCTGACATGTAGACTACAATATTTACCCCGCACACTCAAGATGAACTGAAAAAGATCATAAATGTGAGGGCCACTATAGTAAATGCATCAATATTTGAAGCAAGGGGTGATCACATGAATTACAAGGTAAATATTATTACACGGGAATGTTGCCTTGCAAGCATGCTTGTAAAGCCCTTAAATGGATGACTATGGATCCCATTGACTTTTGTGAAGACTATTTGACGGTTGCAAAATACCGTAAAATATATTAGGAAGCTATTATGTCAGTTACCTTGATCGGTCTATCTAAGCGTAGTTTGTGTGGACAACTTCCTCTTGATGGAGTAAAAGTGCTTCCACCTCACTCAATACACCCCCCTGGCCAACTTAGAAAGAAGTGCATTGAGTTGCAAGAAGTAGAAGTGTGACCTATCCACTGTAGTCAATGCAATACACCCGGTCACAACATGGCAACATGTAAAGCTAATATTTGAAGGCTTATACTATTGCTTATCTTCTTTACGTTGTTTCTTGATCTTGTTTTTAGCGTTCCTTTTTTATTGGAGCACCCACTTGTGGGAAATGTTGTAAGTACATATCTTAATGGTGTTTGTGCTTTTTTGTATTTAAGCACCCACTTGTGTTCATTTCATGCTATTGATGTTTGTTTCTTTTCTATTAGAGCACTTGCATTTTTTGAATGTGCCAGTTTCTCTCTCTCTCTCTCTCTCTCTCTCTCTCTCTCTCTCTCTCTCTCTCTCTCTCTCTCTCTCTCTCTCTCTTTTAAACAATGGGTTGTGCATGTCATATGTACATGTAAAACTCTGATGATATAAATAAATCTAGCGATGCAAAACTCGAAACAACTAAGAGGACCAGGGACTCATCCACCTCATTTGATCATCTATTTGTTTTAGTTAATGATTTACATAATTAGGTAAAGGGTTATATTAGGGTGCTCACACTATAGAGTTATTTATCATTGTATTCAATAAATTTTGGACGCTTATATATCCTTATTTTATACATGGAGTATTTTTTTAATAAGTGTATTTTTGGTCATTAGGGGAGTTGTGACATCATCCACATCGGGTATAACATCACCTACATGGAGGACACTACTCATATTAAATGTTCATGTGGGTGATCTTACTCCCTTGTACATTACATCATACCCCTCCCAAGACTAAAAATACTCTTATTGGAAAAAAAACTCCATGTACAAAAAAGATATATAAGTGTCCAAAATTTGTTGAGTAGAATGATAAATTACTCTTTAGTGTGCGCACCCTAGCATAACCCTGAGGTAATTCTCCTATTGTTAATAATTATATAATTTTTATTGAATATTTGTTCCAAGAGAGAAATTTAGTATTTACAAATAAACTAAGGCTATAGTAAAATGGGAGCTTGATCGACGACATGTAGCTCTCGTTCAAAGACTAGTATGAGATCATTGATAGACATTAGGGTCTCCCATATCGATTGTGGTCTACTAAGGTCATTATAGGGGAATTGTGCAATGAGACAAATACCACACATCTAACCATTGGTGAGATAGCTCCAACCATGTACGATGTATGGTAGATATTAAGGATACCCGTGACAGGTAAGCCTATAACAGGCATCAGGTCTAAAATCTATAGAGAATTCGTGTATGAGTATCTAGGAGATTGCCTTCAAGAAAATAAGTTGATACGGATTAAGCATTCATGGTTGAGGACGAGATTCAAGCAACTACTAAAAATCCTATCAAACTACAGTGGTTGTAATATACTCAAATGTATTTCCATTACTTGGTCTACACAACTATATTTTCTTACTCATCTAAATGATCGACTCTTTGGATGAGGCATAGAAGTATGCATGGGGTGTTGTTACGCTTGCCTTCCTATATCGTTCCTTATTTGAGGTCGTGGTGGAGAGATGATGCATTTTAGTGGGTCATAACCCCTACTACAGGTAATTCTCATTATGTTTAGAGATTTACCATTATTTTGGCTTTTTTACTCTTTTTGGTGAAGTGCTGGGTCTAAGAGCATTTTTTAGCTCTATGCCCCAAGCCTATATTGATCAACCTAGGAATTCTTAGAGCTTGCATGTGGAAGAAACAACAACGCCACAAAGAATTTGAAATTCTTGATGACCCCTCATTTGATTTGGTTAGTGGTTTGCTTGTGTATTCATATAGTTGTAGTTAATGTATCAATTGCAAATACAAATAAGTGTTTATTGTGTCTTTTTTTTAGGTGATCTGGTAACCATACAAGGAGTCTTGCGATGAGGAGTACAACTCATTAGATTTGCTCAGTAAGGGAACCATACATTGCCGAACATGCTTGATAAATTTCAACATTGTAGAGTACTATATGCATGATCTCATGTTGTGACAATTTGGGAAGGCGCAAGGGATTCCTGTTGAGCCTCCCAAGTGGGACAAGAGGGAACAGGTCAGCATACACCCCACAAATTGAATTGGGGAGTTGAGCACGTAGATAAGCGACTGACGACAACGAGAACATAATGTTGTCAAAACAGATGTGATATGTATGGTGCAATACCTACAGAAAAGTACATAGCCCAGTACAATATGTTTACACACATATAGAATTACCTCAATCTTCCCCCCTCGTGCTCGCAGTCACATGTACAATGCTCCTTTAGCCATAACAACGACAGAAGTTGGGTACACTATTTAATTTATGTATTTCATTGTTTTATTGTCTTAATATGTATTTAAACTAATTTTTATTGTCATTTCTAATGAAAGCAATATACCTATATAGATGGAGATGACTAGACGTTGCACTTACTAGTGAAGTATTAGCAAGGGAATCCAGGCGGCCCATGATTTGCTATTGAAGAACACTCCAATAGAGATATATATCAAAGAGACAACGAGGAGTGCGGATGGAGGAGAAGAATATGAGAGTACGAGTGAGGCCGGTGAGGAGAGGGGTGGAGAAGCGGAGAGTGAAAGCAAAGAGGACAATGAGAATGGGAGTGCAGAAGAGGACATTGAAAGGGAGGAGGATGGTGAGGAGGGAGATGGAGGAGAGGAGGAATTCAAGAGCGAGGAGGAGAATGAGAGGGCAATAAAGAGAAGAGATGACCAGTGTCAAGTGCATATCCATGCACTGCCGTTGGATGAGGAACCAAGGTGGAAGTTTTGACCGTGAAGAGGGGGAGATGGCCAAGAAGCGAGGACTATAGAAGAAACACATGTGAAGGAAACGAGCATTCTTAGCTGGCCAAAATTAATGAGGCAAAGAAGCTGAAAGATATCTACAAATTTCAGTCTTTAACATTTACTTATATCTACGTAGTTTGATATGTACTTGTGAATCAGATGTTTCACAACGCAAAGGATACGTATTTTGAAAATACTGAGAGGTCATGAAATGTAACCTTGCAAATATATCTATCGCACTCATGCATAATCACACCGCCAAATCTTCATTACAAATTAATATGCATGATTCAAAGAAACAAAGCATAATATAGATATGGAGAAGCCTAGAAGCCAGTAGGGTCAGTTTCTGGAATCTAGAGGCTAGGGGCGGTATTTGTTTCTATGGTATGACACTTTTTGACAGCGGTTCGACACAGTCTTCTAGAATCCTAGCGGTCTGGGACTGTTTGCAGTGGGTCCAGTACTTTATTGCTACAGCCTGGCATATAGGCTTCTGGGTGCGGCAATGGTACCGATATGTCTGGCAGTTTGTAGCGGCAGTCTGGCAGTTGTAAAGATCAGACCATATTTTGTAGTGGCAATTCGGTAATTGTTTGTGGCAGTATAGCATTCCATCTTTGGGATGCCCTCTTCAGTTTGACAAATAATAACGCGGTTTGGCAATGTTTTGTTTGTGGTTCGGCAAAATCTTGACGCGGTCCAGCATTCGATCTTCTGGATGCCCTCTCCAGTCTGACAAATAATAATGCAGTCTGACAATGTTTCTGACAATGTTTTGTTTGCGGTTCGGTAAAATCTTGATATGGTCCGACAGGTGGATTTGTAATGCCACTGGTTTGGCAATTGAAAATGGTCCGACAATGTTTGCAATTGGTCTGGCATTAGTGATGCCCGACTGACACCGAATTTGACATATTTGTATCCGAGTTCGGTAAATTGTTCTATTGGCTCATTACCGGTCCAACATTGGTTCTATGACGGTCCGATATATGATTTGGGTTCCAGTTCGATAGGAATATGTGTCGAACCATCTTTGGTGATTTAGCATCCTACGAGAATGTGACGCTATAGTTTACGGAAATGAGCATTTTCATCCTAACACCTATGACGTTTTGATTGGGGTCTTTGCTATAAAAGTTAGTTTCAAAGTAAAAGTTGGGATATAAAAAATTGTTAGAAAAAAATATATAAAAAGTCATGTCAAAGGGGTTTTAATAATTTTCCGTAAGTATTACCATGTTTCGAATGCCAGAAAGTGAACCAATAAGAGAGGAGAAAGGGAGGATAACATCATCATCAGATAACCTTCATGTTTTGGGTCGTGGACCAAAAATAGGTCTTGTAGTGGCCCCGCATGCCAATTGGCCATTTAGGGTTTACATGTCCCTATAGCTAACTTGTTGTTCTCTAATTAGTTATTTTAAAATTTATTTATTTTTCTTATATAAAACTTTTATTTTCTAAAACTTTCAAAAGTCTTCAAAATTTATTTTTAAACATGGTTTGAATTCAAGGGAAAATCATTAAAGGAGAAATAAGCGCCTCAATCCTGGATTTTTAACTATACTAAGGCACTCCACTTGGCTCACCCTAACCACCTTCTCAAACCGTCCCAAGGAAGCTCATGACCATTGTCTCATTAGCTTATCCCCAATTCAATTGGTCCTAAAATATTCCAAACGTAGAATTTAACCATGTTTTTGTTTAAATTTTTTTATTCACAGCTCTAAGTTTTGAACATACGTTTCTTTTCAAAATTTTGTGCTCGAAAACTCAAAGTTCAGAATATAAGTATTTTTTAAAAAAATTATGCTTCAACTCTAAGTTCCAAACACAAGTTGTTTACTATTTAAACTTTATGTTAACTACTTAGAGGTTGAGCAAAGTTTTTACTAAAATCTGTTCCAAACTCTAAGTTCCAAACATAACTTTCAAGCTAAAATTTGCTCGGAAGTTATAGTCCTAAACAAATGGATATGCAACGGCAGACAAAGTAGGTTTGGAGCTTTGCATTGCAAACTAAAGGCATTAGGGAAAAATAGAAAAAGGAAAAAAGAACATGCCTCTAAAAATTAAAAAATTTATGAAATTTTTTAAAGGGAGCGGTTTGTATAAAGTCTAGGCTCTGAGCAATCAAATTAGAGCCTACATTCAAATAGTATCGAGAAGTGTGGTTTCAATACTGAAAATCTTTATGATAGCCTTTAAATATATTTTCATGTTTATTTATGAGGTTTAAAGATTAAAAAATAGTGTAGATCGAGCCGATCAATGAAAACTTGAAAATCTTAAAAATTGACGGTCTAAAATTACATTACAAAATGCACTATTTCCAAAATTTGAAATCCATTTTTTTCTCATGTCCATGCATCTTGATGTCGAGATGATCAATTTGGGGATATTTGGGCATCAAAACAACCGTTTTTTTTTTTTCGACCAAGATTCAACTATTTCATTAATAGACTAAAAGGAACTTACATCATTAGAAACAGTAAGAGAAGAAAGAGAGACACCCCTTTTGGCCAAGGCATCCGCAACGTCATTTGCTTCATGATAAATATGGGAGAAGGAGACTGATAGGTTGGCCACCACATCCAAAATTTGCAATCATAAAGATCGCAATTCCTACGGTACCCTCTGCTCCTTCTTACACCATCTGATGACATTAAGTGAATCCCCTTCTATTAGACAAATAGTGCCTAGATTCTTCCCAACGAAGATTTTGATACCCCTTAAAGCGTCGAAAGCTCCGCACAATTTCCTGTAGCAACACCAATTGGGCTACCATAAGTAAGCAAAACATTTCCAAAGCAATCTCTAACAACCGCCCCCCCCCCCCCCCCCCCCCCCCCCCAATGCTTGCTGGCCCGGGATTCCCCATCTAACTACCATCAAAGTTTAACTTAAAGCTACCAATAGGCGGGGCATACCACAAACTTTTAGGCCTACTGGGTTTAAAACCCAGAGAAAACAGGTTGGTTAAATTGATCATAACATCAACCTTAGTTATGCCCCACCTATTCTTATCCACCGATAGAGATGACTAGATAGATAGCTTAATTAGATGGATAAGCTTATCTAGAGGCAATGCCATACCCTCAAAAGTCCTTCTGTTTCTCTCCTTCCAAACTTCCCAAAGAGTCATACCTTTGCAATCTTCCAAATCGTGCTTCCAACCTTAGGTAAACAAGGAATACTAAATTGTGATATAATCTCAACCACTTTCTGGGGCAGCGATAAAAAAAAACCAGCTTCATTAATTAGCCAAAGCCATACCTTCAACGTATATGGGAGTGGATCAACAGATGGTCAATTGACTCACCATCCAATTTGCATAGCAGGCAAACATTGGGAAGAATTTTTTCCCGTTTTTTGCAAATTGTCAATTGTTAAGATTTTACCTTGCACAGCTAGCCAAATGAAGACTTGCACTTTATGTGGTATTGGCCACTTTCAAATTTGCGCAATTTTGACGACCATCTCCATTGGTCGTGAAAGAGGAGATTATAGCAAGATTTAACTGAAAATATTCCATCCCTTTCAATCTCCCATATCAAAATATCCTCTGCCCCCTGAGAAATATAGACTTTATCCAAGAGTTCCATCAGTGCGCATCATTGGGATAGCATGACATTATTTAACCTTCTATACAAGAGGGGTAAGTCCCACACAAACTGTTGGCCTCTTTTTTCAACTACATCACTAACTTTATGATAAGGAAAGGCAACAACCCTAAAAAAAATAAGGGAAAACAGACTTCAATGGATATTCCCCAAGCTATTTTTGATGCCAAAACAGAATTTGATTGCCACTCCCTAAATTCGATCTAAAGTAACCCAAGGCCATGGTCCTGCAATTGAAAATAATCCGCCACATAAAAGACACCTCGTTCGCTCTACCACCCCCAATCCACAAGTTATGCCTGTCCGTCCCATATTTTGACCATAAAACTTGATACCATAGATGATTTTTCAGGTGTAAACTCCACCACCACCATTTACAAAGCAATGTCTGGTTAGACTTCATAACTTTCCGTATACCCAATCCACTTTCATGCTTGGGTGTGTAGACTCTATCCCACCTTAACAGATGAAACTTCTTGCTCTTCGTGCTTGATCTCCAAAGGAAATCTCTCATCATCTTCTCAATTCTCTTTGCAATCAAAGCTGACATGTGAATTAGGGACATTTGGTACACAAGTAGATTATGATCTAAGAAGTCACCCTTCCCCCTATAGATAGGTACTTGTGTTTCCAAAGGTCAAGCTTGACTTAAATTCTCTCAAGTACCCTATCCCATATTGAAATGGGGAATTTTGAGTCTGAAATTGGAAGGCCTAAATAAGTAATAGGGAACGAGTCCACTCTACATCCCATCACCATGGCCAACTCACTCACGGTAGTCTCACTACAGTTGATCCCCAACATAGAAGACTTATGGAACTTAACCTTAAGTCCTAAAGTCACTTTACAAATCTCTAAAAATCTCGTAACATTCCTCACTTGTGAAGTTTCGGCATCAATAAAGGTTAATGTGTCATCCGCATACTGAAGAAGAGAGACGTAAATATCAGAGTTTGTGATTTCTGAGGTAGGCTCTAATTTGATTGTTTAGAGCCTCAGCTCTATATAAACTTTTTTCTTTTTTAAATATCTCAAAAACAAAAAATTATTTACATTAACTGCATACAATGAAACCATTTACTTTTGATTCAAGAAAGTTACAATTACTTATAATCATTTGGTATGTAATCTGATAGCTTGGGTGTGTCATATACTTCGAAAGAATTTCTGTTGAACTTTGAGCTTGGTTAATAGAATAAATGTAACAATCTGATTTTACATCCTTATGCTAAGGGCGCGCTTGTTTGGTTGAAAGAAAATCTTTCAGAAAGAAAAACTTTTCTATTTCTTCTGGAAGTAGAATGTTTTGTTCTGGAAGGTTTAAGTAAGTTCTGGGTACGCTGTCTGATAACCTATTCGAATGTTAAGAAAGTTTTGGATACTGTGTTTGATAAAAAATATATATTAACAATATAAATATATAATATAATGTATTATATATATATTATTAATGTATATTTATATTATGTTATATTTTATCATATTAATAATATGAGTATTATGTATTTATATTATGCATATATTATCTAATATTAGATAATATAGTATAATCATCATTATCGTTTTAGTATTTTCTCAATTAATTGGGATCAACTACATGAATCTTAGTTATCCATTATACTCTATTAAAATCTATATCTTTAGTGAGGTCATAAGTCCCCATATCTTTTCAGACTTATAATATAGTATAATATAAAATATTATATTATTTATATAAATTTTTATTTGTTTATTAATATTATATAGTATTGAAATATGATTTATATATCAAATATATAAATAAAATATTATATAATATATTATATTGTAAATAGTGAATAATGAATTGCAATCATCAGGCGTACTAAAAGACGAAAATATTATGACAGTTTAAGTTCCTACCCTCACTCCAGAAACTTAAACTTTCACCTTGTAAAGGATAAATAGAAACTTCATTGGAAGATATTTTAAAGAAAGAAATAGAAGTTATGACGCGTCAAATGCGCATCAAACGCAGAACTTTTACAAAATTGTAAATAAATCTTTGAGAAAATCAAACACACCGTAAAGGTAAATGGACTAATTGTATACTTTTTCTTATTTTAAAGGGTGCGATTTCTATAAGGTTGCAACCTTAAACAATCCAATTAAGGTTCACCTTCAAATTTTATCATAACATGTAATTTTGTTGTAAAAAAGTCTTAGGATTATCTTAAAATCTATTTTCATATCTAATTAGAAAATTTTAAACTCCAAAAATGGTTAAGATCAAGGAGATCTATAAACATATGAAAATCTTGAATATGGATCGTCTAGATAATGTGTTGCAAGAAGCATTATTTTTGAGACTCAATTTTTTTTTTATATTCATACATCTAGATGTCGAGATGATCAAATAGAGGGTTTTCCAATATTAAAACAATTTTTTCGATAGATTTTTGAGGTGCATCTGAATTCTACAGGTTGCAACCTCATATAAACTTTTCGGTATTTTAAATAGTTTAAAATTAGGTACAGTTTGTATAGAGCTGAGGCTCTAAACAATCAAAGTGAAGCCTACCTTCAAATAGTATCGAGAAATATGGTTTTAATACTGAAAATCTTTGCGGTAGCAAAACATATTTTATATTTAATTATAAAATTTAAAGCTTAAAAAAGAGTGTAGATAGAACAAATCTATGAAAACTTGAAAATTTTGAAAATTAACGGTCCAAATATACATTACATGATGCACTATTTCCAAAACTTAAAGTCCATTTTTTTCTCACGTTCATTCTGTCGAGATGATCAATTTAACGAAATAAACTTTTTATTTTAAAATTTCATGTGAAGGTTGGTGGACGTCCACTAATTTAGTATCACGACACACCCCATCCTATGATCCAAAAGGGTAAGTGGTCAGGTCTTCGAAGTGTTGGGGACACATTCGAATTTTTTGATAGTACGTGCTCTGCGCGTTCATTGCGTCGGTGGTTTTCCCTCTCAATTTACTAATTCGAACTTTCGAATGCGTCTTTTCTACTCCATTATTTTATCCATTTTTTTTTTAAAGCAACTTCATCTCTCTACAAAATGGACCATCCCCTCCACTCCCACATTTGAATTCCTGCAAAGTGGCCATGATTCCATCACCACACTACAATGCTGATGATCCTCTCTTTCCATCGCTCTGGTCTCTCTCTCTATTTTTCATCTTTTTGGTGTCAATACTTTTGATTTTCCATCTTAGTGCAAGCGTATTTGTGTATTTGAACTCAATTTGGGTTTTTATGAACACTATTTCAGTAAAATTAAGGGAGCTCTCGGAGATTTTTCTCGTGACCGCAAATCTAGTTCAGGTCCTCTGTTGGAACTGTTGGAGGACTGTACAAAGTCCTTTGAAACCGAAGATCGGTACCGGACTGACCCCAGATTCTTGAAAGTTTGGATTCTTTATGTAATCCCTAAACTCTCTCATCTCTCTCCTCTGCTTTTCTTTTTCTTTCTCACCTTGTTTTCGTAAATTCATTTCTCTTTTTATTCTGTTAAAGTTGTAGACTCCCTCTTCTGACCGTTTCAATTTTTTATCCATCTAATAGTATGTAAAGCTCATCCTGTTCAAGTTTTTCCTCAATGTAACATATTATCGTTTCGGAAAGGTTTTTGATGAAAGTATGTTCTTTTGCGTCTTTCTTGTTCTTTCTCTAGGCCGACATTTCTGAGAAGTTTGAAGAGGTTTTCAAAGAGATGGAGGAGAAAAAGATTGGGCTTACTCATTCTCTTCTTTATGAGGCCTATGCTGTATATTTGGAAGCAAAGGGCAAGCCTTCAGAAGCTGATGCTATTTATGAGCTGGGAATTTCCAGGTCATTATTCCCAACTTTCCGGGTTGTACTTGCTTCTTCCCTCTATGAGTTAAGGGGAAAAAAATGGACATGTTTTTGTTTGTTGTCTCTTACAAAGCTAGAATGTACTGTGTAATAGGAAAGCTATGCCATTCGAGTCACTGAAGAAGGCGTACACTTCCTTCCTCTGTAGAATGGCTGAAGTTACCCAATTTTCAGGGCTTGATAAGGTAACTCAATTCCTACTGTTTGGATAAGTCATTTCTTTCTTGTTCTTTAACATGTAATTCTATTGAAGGTATCAATTTGGATTTTGCCCATTAGTTGTGCTGCAAATGGTCTCATGCTGATGAATTAGGCTTATTGATTTGGGATGATCTCCGAAGAATATCGGTTTCAATTGAATCCAGGAAATGATATTCTTATGAATAGGACAAGATAGTTGTCAAAAACAAGAAGGGGAAGAAGAAACGTTCCCTTATTCGGAAAATGGTAGCTTATGAACTGAAGCCAACATGCTTGCATACAAACTTCCCTCAATTTATCTGACAGGCTAAATGTCCTTGGGTTCATTCACTCGAGACAAAAGCTATGGTTATGGCTGCCGGAATTGCCTTTTAGTATGGATTGCTTGAGCAAAATGTGTTTGCACTCTTTGGGAGTTTCTAATGGTCCCTCAAGATGATCCATCTTCCGATATATATAGCTATCAAGCACATATTACAACTTGTTAGTTTGGAAAAAATTCCTGGTCAACTTGTAACTTACTGAGTTCTGAAGCATTGAGATTCAGAAAGGTTAGGATGAACAGCGTGGGCCACAATAGTAAATGATAATGAGAAACATGGATCATAACAATATGTCATTATTGTCCGATAAACACTGGTTTTGACAACAAATATATGTGACAAAGGCACCTACTTAAGTTATTAAAAGATTGGGTATAAGCATAACAATGTCAAAGGGAGAAGGCATCTTACAAATAAAAGTTGAAGTTGCAAAGGTGTCAACCTTAAGCTGAAAATAGCATGAGTTAGCTGCATTTTTCTATTTTGGTGAATAGGTGTATTGAATGTTGCTACTACAAACTTCATCGAGCATAAAGGGCGAGTCCATTATATCAGATGTCCATCATCTAGGTAGTTGCTGAAGATAATCTCAATGCCTGGTCGGACCCTAGGCTTTGTTTGAGGGCCATATACACCTTTCTATGTTTCCCTCCTTTTCTCCTCCAATTCCATTGTCCTCGAGGATTTTCTTTCTTTGTGGAATAACAGCACCTGCTGTACAATGCTAAAGTGAAACCCATTTCTACTTCTTGACATTCTTGAATGTGATCAGTGGGCCACAATAGGTAAATAATGAGAAATTTGCACCAATTAATTTTTGTAGCCAAGATAACAGCCGTTCAAGACATTGGAATGAACAGATTTCAGTAACATTTACTGCTTCGTGAGTTGTAGATGGTAGATGAGCTAAAGGAAGATATATCTATGTAACAACTTCCTCACTTTAAAGGTATCTCATTGTCGTGATATATGCTGAGGATTGTATTGTTTGAAAATTAGAAATAATGTTGTTTCAATTCATTTTATTCTCAGAATAGAGGCAATTATGATGTTTATTTTTATTTATTTACAAATTTCATGTAAAATTGATTTTCCTTGTAGTATTTATCCTTATTTATGTAGAAAATTACCTTTTTATATATCAATACTGCTAATAAAGGCTTTAAAAATGGAGAAATACTAATACCAATACTTCTACAAATTTTATACTTCTGCAATGGAGAAATAAAATTCAGCAGATTAATGTGAATGCTGGATTAAACCATTTGTATAGAACTATTAGTATATGAAATATTTAAAATATCTTAAAGTATTATACAGCGTGATATATATTATCAATAAATGATGGCATTGTGCTGTTTGTACATTTCGTCGTTATATTGTGCACGCAATAATGAAATACATGCATTTTTAGCATTTAATCGACATCCTGCTTTTGATGTTCTTATGAAGATTTTTCATGATACATTGATTCTACTTGTGTTATGCTATAATTGGTTTTGATATATATATATATCAGCGTTTTTGGATTCGGCATATATATATGGAAAACACTACAAAATGCCTATAGGTGAAGTTCTACAATACTTCACCTACACCTCATCATCGTCCAAAGTTCATTACACGGTCACGGTTGTCTGGTAGTAATGAATTTTAATAATTATTGTACAAATCAGATTTATCTAAAATTTGGGGCGTATGTACATATGGCCAAGTAGCACCAAAATAAATATTAAAAAACTAATATTTATAAAATAAAGTAACAAAAATGCCCCTGAAAATTTATAGGGGTATTTTAGGTTATTTTTATCATCCAAATTATTTGTTTTATATTTTATACAGGTGCGTCTCACTAAGCCGCACACACTTACAAAATTTCAGATCAATATGATTTGTAAAACAAATATTAAAATTCAAATACTATCAAATATTTGTGGTTGTGTGATGAACTTTGGACGGTGATAAAGCCGTAGGTAAAGTACTGCAGAACTTCACCTATAGGTGTTTTGTAGTGTTTTCCTATATATATATATATGTCAACATTTTTGGACTTGGTCGAGGTGGCTCGGACACGGTCGAGTTACTCGGCCTTGGCTTATGGGCGAGGCCGAGTGCCCTGTACCGATATTCTATATATATGGTTATTTGTTAGCTCATTTGCACAGTGCCTCAGCGGTTTTTGGCTATTATACATGTTGTGGCTACCTTACGTCCTGAGTTCAAAGCCTCCCATGCACGATCTACATTTTTTATTAGAAAAATAAATTTTTTTGGCTATTATACATGCTGCGGCTACCTAACGTCTTGAGTTCAAAGCCTCCCACGCACGATCTACATTTTTTTTAGAAAAATAAATCTCTTTTACTTTATTAAAAAAGGCAACACTTTGCAAGGGGGTCAAAAATTGAGGGTTGGACCTCTTGTAAAGGGAACCTGACAACTTACCAGTATGATACTTGCATACTTCCATCATGTCAAGGTATGTTATTATATATGAACTTTATTTACTTTCATTATTCCTATTTTTTTAGCATGAACTCGCACGAGTTATTCGAACTCTGCCAAGTAACTTGGTTCGGCCAGGGTCTCAGTACCTTGGCTGAGTCGATTGTTTGAACATTGATATATATATATAAATGTTGACCAAATGTGCCTTTTGATGGTGCTTTCATTCGTGTTGACGTAAACACTGTTTTATTATGAGACTTTTGAGTTATTTCCAAACATACCATCTTTTCCTTCTTGTGTTACAGGCTAAAACAGATGCATGTATTGAGCGGGAAAAGATAAAGAGCATGAACCCATGGTCAGATTACACCATCAATAGTCTATTAGAGAAGTTGAACCCATTTATCAAAAAATATAATGTAAGATATTCTTAGCCTGCCAAGAAAAAAAAATGTAAGATATGTTTGGAAATAATTTTGTGCTTGTAGTTTTCCCCTTGAAGTGTCAAACTGATTTGTTGGTGTTCTCATACTCAGGGATACTTTAGGAGTGCAAAAAAGTATTTGGGAAAGATGCCTTTGTCTTCATTGCGAACGTCCCGCAATACCATCTTAGAGCTAGGTGGTATATCTTCTTAGTCTCGCTATTCTATTTTGAATAATTTCTTGATCTATTCTATTTTGGATAAGTTTTTGAAATATATTAGATACTCTTTTCCCAATGCATTTCTTGATCTAAAAAGTTAGAAATAATATTTGTTGATCTAATATCGTATTTGTCAGAGTATTGTTTTTTCAGATAGAACCCTGGTGTTAGCTATGCAATTCATCTCATGGTTTGTAATTTTCTTAATCATTTGTTTGTTTTCTTTTTTTTTCTAATGGTAGTTTTGAAAATTTCCATACATTGTCAAAGAGTTATATTAGCGATTAAAAACTTTAGTTTCATCATGCATCGAGGTATCAACAAATTCTTATAGTTATGTCTTTACAAATAAACTTAAAATTATATCTAATTGCTTCAAACTTTTCAAAGTATCAAGTCTGATATTTTTGAGAGAATGAAATGATTCTCATTAATTGGATAACGTCAGCCTTTGGTTATGTACATGTGATTTTTGGATCAAATGATACAAGGAACCTACTCCTATGCTTTAAATAATGCACATTCATATAGATGATCTAGTGCAGAATCTTATTCGCACCTTCTAACTCTGCTGAGTGTCAGTAGCGAAGAGTCTCTCAATGAGAAATTGATGGTGCTTGAAGGTCATGGCCTTTGCGAACAAATCTATGGTCTGATCGTTCAAGCAAACATCGTTTAAGTAAACATGGGGTATTGTATCCATGTTTAAGCTTGAAAGCTTCTTCCAAACAAAATGGCAGTCAACCTTTATTTGCTTGGTCTGTTCTAACATTGGATTGTGAGCAACCAATGTAGCGCTGGGGTTGTCGTGATGAATGGCTAAGGGAGGAGTCAAATGTACACTTATATCCTGAAGAATAGACTGAAGCCGAGTAATTTCAGTAGTCACAGAAGGCATCACCTGTACTCTATCTTGATACTAGAATTAGGAACAATGTGCTCTTTACTAATCATCCAAGAAATAACATACATCAAGAAAGCCACAATTAGCAAATTTATCAAAAAGAGGGGAAAAAATAAGAAAGATTGTACTTGTAGTAGACTATTGTTACAATCTGAATAAGCAACTAAGCTGAACGTGAGAGGTCAGTTTATGTCATAAGGGAACAATGGCGTTATGCCAAATGATAATAATGAATAGTCAGTCCTATGAACTACTGCACTATGACATGTCGGGAAGCAAATATAAACTGACTGGTAATGTTAACATCATAACAGCATTTAGACAAGTAACAGTCATGCTGATAATATTACCAACTAGCTGATGTTAAAGGGTAGATTCTTGAGCTCTATGTCCCATCTGTAAGTGAAGGCTTAGCTGCTAGCTCACAGCTAGATAAAACTGAAAAATTTGTGTGAAATTCTGCTCATTTATGAGCAGTCCCAAATAGTGAGTCAGAATTTCAACTGCCTGGAATAAATTGGAGATGCTGTGAACAATTATATGGATTTTGGATTCAATATTATGAGACACATGTCCCACTAAGGTAAATAACCATCTAGATGTTGATCTATATTCATCAATTTCACCTCCTAAATTAGCATCATTATATCCCTCAAGGATTAGATCCTTAGTACCATAACATAAACCATAATCATGTATCCCATTTAGGTATCTAAATAATCTCTTAACTAGTTGCCAATGCTAAACCAGGATTGGTCATGTTTCGACTAGCAATCCCCACTGCATAAGTTATATGTTTGATCCAAATTTTGCTTGTCCCATTTATAGCCATTTGTTTGATCCAAAATTTGAAATATACACTCTGTTCATTCTAATGAACAATCACAAAAAAGAAAAAATTGAAAACACAACTTTAAAAATATTTTTTTTGCCAATTAACATAGGTCGTTCATTTTGGTGAGATGCTTAGATCTAGGCCTTAGAAGAATTTTTTCATTTCCAATTTTTTTGGGATGGCTTTATTATCATTAGATGAACAATGTTAAAAAATAAAAAAGTGATTTTGGGTTTGTAAAGGCTAAGATCTTGAAATTCACCAAATGAAAGGTCTACATTCGTTTTTAGAGGGGACTCATTTTGACCATAACTAGGATTCAAATTGAAATTTTTTTTTTTGGGATTGATTATTGAGATGATGAGAGTGTGTATGCAAAATTTTGGTTCATACAAATACTATAAACATGGTTTTCCTAGAAGTGTCGTTGCATTAAACTATGATATAACCGTTGCATGAAATCACTGCTTTAACTTTAATTCTTAGAATATAGTCAACAAATCCTATATCTTTTATCTCAGACTTAAAGGACAACCACATCTTACATTCCTCAATGGCTTTTCCATCATTTTCCATTATGATCACATCATCTACATACAAGACCAAAATTAAATGAATACCTCGATGCCTTTAGTGTATACACAATAATCTGCGGTGATATTCTTAATCCATATTCTCTAAGCGTATGTGAGAATATGAAATATTATTGTCTAGAAGATTGTTTTAAACTATATAATGATTTAGTTAATTAATTTGTATACTTTATTTTCTTGACCTTCGCATACAAAACTTTCATATTGAGTCATGTACGTTTCTTTTAATTCAACTTTTAGAAAGGCAGTTTTAACATCCATTCGATGAATCTCAAAATCTTTAATGATTAGCTATGGCTAATATTATTCTAATAGGAAATTTTTTGGCTATAGGTGATAAAGTTTCTTTGTAGCCAATGCCTTCCTTTTGACCAAAGCCCTTAACCACCAACCTTGCTTTATATCTATTACCACTTCCATCAGAATTAAGCTTCTTTGAATATACCCATTTACAACCAATTGCCTTTCTATTTGTAGGTAATTCTGCTAGTACTCATGTTTTATTATATATTAAGGACTCATATTCAATCCTCATAGCCTCCATCCAACTTGTTGCTTCAGGTGAACTAATAGCTTCTTTAAAATTACATGGTGCTTCATTAACTTCAATTATAGTATACATAATCATCTAAATAACTTGGTCTTTAGTTCTCCCTAGTACTTCTTCTAAGCTCAAATAATTCAGTGTCATCAATTCGAGAAGAGCTTCCTACATCAATTATGTTAGGATTTCTTCTAAGCTCAAATAATTCAGTGTCATCAATTTGAGAAGAGCTTCCTACATCAATTATGTTAGGATTTTGTAGTTCTTCCCCACGTTGTTTTAAAATTCTAGCTTGTTTTACCTTTGATGCTCCAACATTTTCAAAGAAGTAAGCATCTCTACTCTCCACAATTTCTTTAGTCTATATCCCTTAGAGTCACTTGAGTACCCTACAAATATGCACTTTATAATTTTGGTTCCTAGCTTATCCCTCTTTTCACGGGGAATATGAACATGTGCCATAGAGCCCCATACCTTGATATGGTCTAGATTGGGTTTCCTGCCAAACTATAACTCAAAGGGTGTTACATAAGTTGATTTATATGTTGCCGTCATGATAGCTTCTCCCCAAATATGATATTCTGCACTAGCTTCTTGAATTATACGATTAACCATATCAATTAAAGCCTTATTTTTTTTCTTGGCCATTCCATTTTGTTGAGGGGTGTAAGGGAAAGAAGTTTGCCTAACTATTCCATTGTTATTACAAAACTCACTAAATTTGTTGGATCTATATCCTCCTCCTCTATCAGTTCTGAGAATTTTGATTTTAGTATTTAATTGGTTTTCAACTTCTAATTTATACCTTTTAAATTTATCTAGTGCTTCATCTTTATGAGAAATTAAGTAAGTATAAGGGTATCTAGAATAATCATCTACAAAAGTAATGAAATACTCACTTTCACTTATACTTCCACATATATCGGTATGAACAATGTCGAGAAGATTTTGAGTACTTTTACCTTTAGGAAATGATTTTTTATGCATTTTTCCTTTTAGACAAGTTTTACATTTGAACGTTTCCTTTTCTAGATAACGAAAAACATTTTGTTTCATTAATTTACTTAAATTTTCATAATCAATATGATCAAGCCTTTTATGCCAAATATTAAAATACTCATCATAAGCAAATGACATGTCCATTCCATTATCAATATTAAGTTTATACATGTTGCCAATCATTGTGGCCTTTACAACGAAATCACCATTTTTCTTGATAATCATTTTTTCCATCCCTTATATAAAATTCACCTCCACCCCTATCAATCCTAGAGGGAGAAATTAAATTCTTTCTCATATGTAGAGCATACAAAACATCATTTAGCATCAAATTGCTTAATTATCATTTCTTCAAGAATGTTAATGCTAGACGAGTTGCCCATAAACATTTTCTCAACACCATCACTCTTTTATTTGAACTTCACCATATTGTTTTTGGTGTTAGAAATGTGCCTGTAGCTTCAGAGTCTACCCACCATTCGTTGAGGGAGCTCACCATCAATGACTCTTTAACCACAAATGAGAAGTCTTTGGAGCCACTACTTTGTCCAATATTCTTCTTCTTGGGTTCAAGCAATATGACCAAATTTGTTACAATTAAAACATTTCTTAAGCTTGTAGGAAGTTTTAGGAGTGAAATGCTTCTTAGCATTCTTATTAGAAATTTTTTTATTTTTTTTCTTGGCCATTGCTAGGAGGGAAATGCTTCTTAGCATTCTTATGAGAAATTTTGTTTTTATTTTTCTTAGCCATTGCTAAATAGGCGTGGTTTTTAGCTTATCCATCCTTCTCTTTAATTTTATCATTCTCTTCCATCCTTAAATGTCCTCTAAGGTCATCCAAGGTATGATTTGTGCCATTATGGCGCAAGTTTTTTCTCAAAGCTTTCCATGAATTTGAAGGTTTTCTATAATCTTCATAATTATGCTTGTGCTCACTTATGGGTTCACCATAATCGGCAAGTTGATTATCCATAATGTTCATATAATCAAAATACTCTAGTACCGATTGACCATCTTTCATCTTACACATATTGTATCTTTCATTTAGCTCACATTTAACAACATAATTATCATCTGTGTGCCTCTTTTCGATGGCAACCCATAAGTTATTAACATTAACATACTTTTCAAATACTTTGTGCAAATTATCGCATAAACAATTTAGGATAGCAATTCTATATAAAAAATCATCATATTTCCACTTCAAATATTTTTGCCTCTCTAAGAGTTGAGTCATCGTTGGGTTCAATAGGTTTCTCTTCATTATTCACATACAATAGTTCTATATTTTGAAGTAAGAAAGATAATTTACTTTTCCATAAAGAAAAATTAGATCCATCAAGCTTATCAATTTTAACCAATTCTGATGGTATGCTTCTTGTAGTAGTCATCCAACTTAAGCTCTGATACCAAATGTTAAGATCAATTTAAGGTGGCTACTAATATGGAATAATGCAAAATCAGATTTGGATCAAAATATCTCTTTGAATCTTTTTTTTAATAAATTATCAAACACTTCACATGCATGTAATCCAGTCATATAAAAAGCATAAACATATATCTATAACTAAGAGCTTATCAAATCAGTCAATCAAATCCCCAATTTGTTATCATCTATTTCATGCTTTATCTTAGTCATGAATCATACCAAAATGAGCAAATGCAAACTATGAAACAAACTTACCAATATGCTACAACTAGGACTAGTAGAGAATATATAAATCCACACCTTTAGAGCATTAAAACCATGCAAATACCTTGTTGGAAAATCTGGAGCATGAAGCGATTAGTAGTAATGTAGAGAGAGAAAGTAATAGAAAAGTGATGGATCAATATGGCTTCACAATAGATGATTAAGGTCTCCCTTGCAAGGCTATGTATATGTACCCTTGGATACAAGGCACCTCCAAATGTTTAGTGAGAGAGAGAGAGAACTAAGATGTTGAGAGAGAATGAGAGATGCACCACACCACAACCCCCAAACCCTACCTCAATGTATATCCTTAATTGCATCAACGATTGGGAAGAATGAATGGAGGAGTTTTTAGAAAGCATGGATAAAAGGGACCAAGTGAAAATATGATATTTTGGTTAATTTTATTTATTTTCAAAACAAAAAGCAATATACCCATAGAATGAATGTAGCGGAGATGAGGATGTTGAGATGGATGAGTGGCAAGACAAGAAGGGATAGAATTTACAATGAATTTATTTGAGAGAATTAGGCGTGACACCAATAGTCGATAAAATGAGAAAGAGTAAAGAGTAGACTTAGGTGGGTAGGCCATGTGTGTTGTTGACCAAGTACAACACCGATTAAAATGCGTGAATTAGTTCAAGTGGAAGGATTGAAAAGGGCAAGGGGTAGGCCCGGAAGGATGTGGTTGAACGTAGTCCGAAAAGATATGGGGACTTATGGCCTCACTGAGGATATGTTCTTTAACAGAGTAGAATGGAGAACCAAGATTCATATAGCCAACCCCAATTAATTGGAAAAAGGCTAAAATGATGATGATTTATTTTCAAAACAGCCCCTAAGGTCATCAAGAAAACTCATACTCAACACAGACAAACTTTGAGAACCATGAAAAACATCGTCAGGAAGAAGGTATATGATTCAGGATACTCGATTAATGATCTTTGCAATGGATTTGAAGTTTGAAGATGCTATCATCACATAATTCAGAAGAAAATACCGCATCTAGTGCTCCACTAATACGGTTGCAACTGCAATTCCACTTTTCGATGTGAGACACAAAAAGGGGCGATCCAAACTAAGTATGTGCAACTGATTTTTCTTTGGTTTGCTTGGATTTGATCCATGGGTGGGTCTATTGGCCAAGCAATTTTTCAAATTTAATCAAATACCCTACTCGTAGAAAGTGATTTTGGCACGTGTTGCAACATTATTGGTGGATAGAGAAATCGAATCCCATGGGCGGAGTTTGTGGATGCCTGACATATTAGATTTGGGCCTATTGAATATGAGGATTGCCATGGGCTCTCTCTAAATTGCATCAAACTATTACAATTTTGGATATCATCAAATTTGTCTATATGAGCAGGATGTGCAAAAAAACTAATTTTCGGACACATGGATACTATGAATTCTTGGTCATGCGATTCAGCCTCACTAAACCACCCTCTACATTCCAAATCTTGATGAATGAAGCTTCTAAGCCTTATTTGCATAAACTTATTTTATTGTTTTTTGATGAGTCTTATTTATAGCAAATCTTGGAAAAAACACGAAGAGCATGTGGTGCTTGCATTGGAGCAATTGCAAAAAATGGGCTTTATGTGAAACATTCCAAGTGTTTGTTTGGGCATAGTGAAGTGGAGTACTTGGTATATTATCTGAATGGTGTTTCACTTGATCCCAAAAAGATTTAAAATATGGTTGAGTGGCCCAAGCCTAGTCCTTTAAGGCGCTTGGAGGGTTTTTGGGCCTTACCTGCTATTATTTGAAGTTTGTTAAGCATTATGGCAAAATCATCACTCCTCTTATAGTTCTCCTCAAGAAGAAATGCATACCAAGCATTTGAAACTCTCAAAATAGCTGCTACGAGTGTTCGCATTGCCTGATTCACTCAAAATTTTGCAATAGATTGTGATTCTGAGCTGGGATAGGCTTGTCCTTATGTACAATGGTCATCCCATAGACTTTATTATTAGGAAAGCATTTGAACTTATCAACATATGAAAGGGATATGATAGCAATCATTCATGCAATTACAAAGTGGGGCCCTATCTGTTGAGACGACACTTTGAAATTTACATTGACTACTGAAGTTTGGGGCACTTCAAGGAGCAAAGAATAAATTCGTTGGAGCATCAGAAGTGAGAATCAAAAGTATTAGTGTTGGCATGAGTTTTTTTTCCATATATTTTTTTATTTTCTTAAAGCACTTTATTTTCTTATGACCAAAATGTCCCTCGTCTAAGTATAATATATGATAATATATTTGCATGTATCCCTTTTGCCGAGTGTTACAAAGGAAAAGAAAGCTCATTCCCCCAAAACCCACTCGTTGGAATTTTGAGGTTGAAGAAGAGATGGGTTGGGAGAGAAAGCTATGGTGTTCTAGTCTCTCTCTCACATTACCCGTAATTCCTCTTTCTCTTTAAAGTTTTGAGGTGTCTTGGTCACAAGGGTGCACCCATAAGCCTTGCAATGTCACCCTTAGACAAGCCACTGTTGAGCTTAATCTCATACACCATTATTCTTAACTTTCTCTCTTTATATTGCTAGTAATCTATTCATACTGTAGAATTTCATACAAGATATTGGGTACTTTTGATGTTTTTGAGTTGTGGATTTGTTTATTCTTTGTAAGCTCTAGTTGGAGCATATTGGTGAGTTTGTTCCATACTTCGTATTTGCTCATTTGGTATGATTTATGACTAGGATGAAACATGAAATAATTGATAACAGTTTGGGGATTTGATTTGATGATTTAAGGAGTTCTTAGTTATAGATATATGTTTATGCTTTTTATATGATTGGATTATATATATGTGAAATGTTTGATAATATTTTCAAGTAAGGTTTAAAGAGAGATTTTGATTCAAATATATTTTTGCATTAATCTAATTAGTAGCCATTTAAATCGATCATATCATTTGGTATCAGAGCTTTGGTTACTTTCAATGGCTACTATAAAACTATTCTTTCCAATTTGGTGAAGATAGATAAATTTGATGGCTTCAACTTTTCAATTTTGAAAAGTAAGCTTTTTTTCTTGCTCCATACTATGGATTTGTTATATATGACTGATGAAGAAAAACCAGCTGAACCTGATGATTATACAACTCTTAGAGATAGGCAAAGGTTTATTAGGTGGAAAAATGAAGATTTCACATGTAACGGTGGCATTCTAACTTGCCTTAGTGATAGACTACATAAAGTGTTTGAATGCTATGATCGTGCAAACGTTTTGTGGGCAGCTATGGAAAAAAAGACGTGCCGATGATAACTCTGTGGCTAAATGTGAATTGCATGAAAGATACAATATGTATAAGATGAAAGAAAATCAATCGGTACTTGAAATATTTTGTTGACATGTGCATCATGGCTAACTAACTAGTTGGGGCTTTAGTTAACCCATTAGTGAACATCAACAAATTATGAAGATTATAGAAAATCCCCTAGCTCATGGAAGTATTTAAATAAATATTTGTGCCATAATGGGACTGTCCATACTTTAGATGATTTAAGAGGACACTAAAGATGGTAGAAAATGATAGTTTGGAAGAAGAATGAAATAGAAACCAAACCTATCTAGCAATGGCCAATAAGAATGAGAAGGAAAAATGTAACAGGAAATTTAAGAAGTTTCCTCAAGGCCAAACTTCTTTGAAATTTAAGAAATGTTATAATTGTAATAAATATAGTCATATTGTCAAATATTGTAGGAAACCCAAGAAGAAAGATGTTGGACAAGCGAGTGGCACTAAGGGTTTTACCTTTATGGTTGAAGAATCCTTGATGGTGAGTTCCCCCGATGAATGATGGGTGGACTTGTGAGCTATTCTGTATATTTCCAATACCAAGAACAATATGGTAGACTTCAAAGAAAGAAGTGACAGTGCTGGAAAACTTTATATGTGCAACACATCTAGCATTAACATTCTTGGAGAGGGCACCGTTAGACTTTCACTTCCAATCGGTGGCGCTTTGACTCTTATTGATGTATTGTATACCCCAGACATGAGGATGAACTTACTTTCTCTCTCTAGGATTGATAGGAGTGGAGGTGATGTCTATGTAAAAGATGGTAAAATGATTATTAAGAAAATAATGTTTTTGTCTTAAAAGCCACTATGGATGGCAATATCTACAAGCTTGACCTTGATAACAAAAAGAAGACGTCATTTGCTTATGATGAGTGTTTTAATTTTTGGCATAAAAACATTGGTTATGAAAACCTAAATAAATTAATGAAAGAAAATATAATCTCTTAACTAGACAAGGAAAATTTAAATGTGAAAGTTGCTTAAAAGTAGAAATGCATAGGAAATCATTTCTTAAGGGTAAAAGGGCTCAAAACTTACTTAAAATTATCCATATTGATATTTGTGGTAAAGTAAAAGCAAAAAGTCTTGGTGGTATGAATATTTTATCACTTTCATAGATGATTATTCTAGATATTTTTAAAATTATTTAATAACCCATAAAAATGAAGCATTAGATAAAAGAAAAAGTTTACATAAGGTTGCAACCTTACATGTAGAACTACGGATGCACCTCAAAAATCCATTGGAAAAGGTAGTTTTAATGTTGAAAATCCCTTTGATTGATCATCTCGGTATCAAGATGTATGACCATGAAAAAATAAAAAGATTTTAAGTCTACAAAATAGTGCATTTTACTACATCGTCCATTTTCAAGATTTCATATGTTTATAGATCTACTTGATGTTAACCATTTTTAAAATTTAAAATTTTATAATTAGATGTAAAAATAGATTTTGAGATAATCCTAAGAATATTTTACATCAAAAATTTATACCATGATAAAATTTGAAGGTGCACCTTACCTCTACAGCTACGGATGCATCCGTATGCTAACTGCACCCTTAGATAAATTCAGGACATATAAAATAGAAGTAGAAAACCAAGTAAATAAGAAAATTAAAATTCTTAGAAGTGATAGTATCATATGAATTTAACCAATTTTGTAACGAGAATGGTACCATATACTCTTCAACAAAATGGTATGGCCAAAAGAAAAAATTGAATCTTGATTGATATAATCAATTGTGCAATCCAAGAGGCTGGTGTAGAATATTGTGTTTGGGGTGAAGCTATAATGGCAGCAACATACATGTTAAATAGAGCATAGTTGTTAACATGAATTGTTTCGGGATCGGGGACAGGATCAGCAGGTTGAAGATATACTGAAGATCCTTGTGTTAGGGATCGATGCCTGTACAGCCTCAAAGGTTGAGATCAAGGCCCATGTAAATGGGGATCGAGCTCCTTTCTTACATAGGATTGAGAATTATTATATAAAGGTTCGAGATCTTATACACAAGAAGTGAAGTTCCCAAGGGCATTTTTTTGAGTTTCTTCACTCAGGGAGCGCATTAGTAAAAGTGATCCTACATATTATGGAGCAAGGAATAACTTTCATAGGAGCAGTTCCATTTTCTTAGAACAAGAGTTCCTCATATAGGTAATAAGTATCTGTGGCTTTAAAAGGTATCTCCCAGGCATTGTTAACCAATAACATGTTGGCTTAGTCTTCTATGAAATAAATAAGGAACTTTAAAGTGACCCCATATCGGTGGGATCTGGATGCCATGTATGGCGATGCTTGTGTTATGTTATTTGGAATCAAGATCCCAATGTGCTCTGGAGCGCGAACCATAGGACTAGGGAACTAGATCCTGTAGTGTTTAGGAACGTGAAATTTAATTGTAAGGAGCTCGTTCCTTTATAAGATGGGACCGAGATTTTGAAAATACTAAATTGAGTTTCAGACGAGATCCGATTCGGGATTATAGAATCGAGGGTCTGTAAGGGATCGCCAAGCAAGGAAGTCGATCCTGGTAACTATGAAATAGAGTCCCTTTTAAATTGACTAATGTAATACCTTGTGAGTTGTGGTTTCGAAGAAAACCTAGTTTAGATCATATTAGAACATGGGGCTCTTTAGCACATGTTCATATTCCCCATAAAAAGAAAGAGAAACTAACAACTAAAAGTGTTAAGTTTACATTTGTTAGGCATTTGGCTAATTCCATGGGATATAGATTTTACAACGATGACAAAGAGGAATCACTATATCCTAGGGCAACTAATGTTAGAAGCTCTTCTAAATTTGATCTGACCCTTAAGTGGTATGAGCTTAGAAGGAGTACTAGGGAAATGAAAAAATCGAGTTATTTAGATGATTATGTTTGTTATAGTGAATTGAATGAAATAACTTAGAATTTTAAAGACGTTATTGGCTCCAATGAATCAAATAGTTGGCTAGAAGCTATGAAGGATGAATATGAATCTCGAATAAGCAATAAAACATGGGTCATAGTAGATTTGCCTTTAGATAGACAAGCAATTGGTTGTAAGTAGGCGTACTCCAAGAAATTGAACTCTGATGGTATTATTGAATGATATAAAGCTAGGTTAGTGGCTAAGGGGTTTAGCCAAATGGAAGGAAATGATTTCCAAGCAACCTTTTCACCTGTAGCAAGAAAATTTTCAATACGAATAATATTTTCAATAAGAATAATTAATCATTATAATTTTGATGTTCATCAAATGGATGTAAAGGCTGCATTTTTAAATGCTGAGCTAGATAAGGAAATCTGTATGACTCAACCTGAATGTTTTGAATCTCAAGGTCAAGAAGATTAAGTATGCAGATTAATTAAATCACTTTATGGTTTAAAGGAGTCCTCAAGGCAGCGGTATATAATGTTTACTCACGCTCTTAGAGAATATGGGTTCAATAATATTGTTGCTGATTACTGTGCATATAACTGATACAATGGTGGTATAGATTTGATTTTGATCCTGCATGTGGATGATATAATATTAACTGGGAGTGATACAAAAGCCATTCATGATTGTAAAGAGTGGTTATCCTCCAAATTTGAAATGAAAGACTTGGGACCATTGTTCAAAAAGGTGTAGGCGCCCGGTAAAACCTTTTGGGGGCATGGCCGCCTAAGTAGGCGCTCAGGAACAAGGACGGGTGGACTATTAATTAAGATGAAATTGATATTATTGTTATTGTTAATTAATATCCATAAGATTTGGTTTTGGATATGAAATATTTGCAAAATATCAATTTCATCCAAAGTTTAAGACTATTCACAAAAGCCCAATTTCATTGTTCAAATGAAGAAAAATTCAATAAATCACAAAAAAATTCAATCTTTCAACTACGAACATGTAAATATATCGTAAAAAAAAAAGTAAAAGGAAAAACAAATGATTCACAACAGAATACAATATAGCAAAATGAAATTAAAACCCTCATTCAACTATGATAATACTTTAGAAATATCAAATCAAATCGATGTCGGTGTAAACCTCATCTAGTGGGTCTCCAAAAGTCCTCTAAATCAACTACTAGAAGCTCCAAAAACACCTACAAACCATTGCTTATGTTTTGGTAAGAAATTCCAAAAAATAAAAAATTTAACGAAATTTCAATAAATCACAAAAAGAGGTTTTTGGGGAGTTTTACTCTCTCTAAAAGGCACAACTTTGGTTTTGGGTTTAGAAAATCCCCAAAACCATTTTCTTACATTTTTAGGGGGGGGAAATGACAAATTTTGACCCTCACCGAGGGTTTTTTCCGCCATTTGACAAATTGTCACAAGGTGGTGCCTAGACGTTGGATGCCTAATAGTCTCGCCTAACTAGAGTCTAAGCATTTTTGAAATTTTTTCGCCTAAGCAATATGGCAAGCGAATTTTTGAATTGATAATGTTGTAGGAATCGAAGTGACGAGATATAGAAATAAAATATCGTTAATACTTAATCAAGATATGTATACTCTTAAGAAATGAAAGAAATTTAATATGGTGGAGTCCAAACCTATGGTCACCCCGATTAACAAAAATTGTAAGGTATCCAAGGAAATGTGTCCTAAAAGTAACAAAGAAAAGAAAATTATGAAGAAACACCCTTATGCACAAGCTGATGGTTGTCTTAACTATTTGATGAATTTTGTTAGATTTGATATAGCTTATGCAATAAGGGTTGCTAGTCGATACATGGCTAAGCCCGGAATTGAACATTGGAAATTGATAAAGAGTATATTTAGATAGGGACACATAATTATGGTCTATGTTGTGAAACTGAATTTAATTCTAGAGGGCTATTGTGATGCAAATCTAAGAGGAGACATTGACGATTACAGATGCACATCAAGATGGCTGTTTACATTTGGTGGGACATGTCTATCTTGGGGTAGTAAAAAGCAAAAATGTATATCATATTCCACTATGGCAGCATAATATATTGCTTTATATCATGCTTCAAGAGAGGCGATATTCTTAAGGCGCTTTCTTAGTAAAATGCCACTAGTCAAGTTTTGATCATGCACCTACAATACTTTATTTTGATAATCAAGCAACAATAGCCATTTCTGAACATCCAATGTATTATAGCAAGTCAAAACATAATAAGAAAAAGTACCACTCCGTAAGAGAAAATGTGCAAAACAAGGAAGTAAATGTTAGTTACCTTCTTGCTCAATTGATGATTGCTGATACACTAACAAAGGGTGCTTATGTTGATCCATTTGTAGGAAATGTATTTGTCTTGGGACTCAGACTCATAGATGAGTCACAATGATATTAGCCTTAGTGGCATATTGATGTTTGAGCAATATATTGGACCCTTAGTGGTTGTTACATTGTATCATGGATAGCCTTTGTGGTTGCGTTAACCCTTATAACGATCATATAATTACCTGCGTTCGTGGCATTTTGAGTTTTATCTTGATGATGCCTGTGTGGCATGAGCATTTTGGATGATGCAATGGTATCTTCGTGATATAGTGGTTTCTTTGTCATCCACTAGCTTGTGTGGCAAGAACATTTGAGTGATGCAATGGTATCTTCGTGGTACAGTGGTTTCTTTATGGTCCACTAGTTTGTGTAGCATGAGCATTTTAGTGATGTAATGGTTTGTTGGTAATATACTGGTTTCTTTGTGATCCACTAGCTTATGTGGCTAATGCTTTGAGCATTTATGAGTGATTGGACCTTCGTGGTTTGCCCTTGTAATTTACATGTTTGAATATTCGACAGTTGAGGATCTCTTGGTGAGATGCATCTATTTGTTGGATTTTATGACAACTCATTGCAGTGATAAATTATCAAAATTTTGATAATGGGTACATGTATGGCATTGGCAGTGCGGGTGTCTGACGCATTGTGCTGTTGCGTACTTATTGAGAGAGTATGTTGATTCAAAAGCTTATGCATGAAGTTCATTAGATGGTTGATGATCATGCAATATGTCACGATGTGTAATAAGCTTGGGAAAGTGTGTGGTTGGTGCCATTGAGTGGATGGAATATATATGTGGATAGATTATGGATTGCTTAAGCATGTACAACTCAAGTGATCATGATAAAGAAAAATCACTCCTATGGATGGATGATTGACTATTAATAAAAAAAAAAGTCAAAAACTGTGGAGGAATGTTGGCATGAGGTTTTTCTCCCTAATTTTTTATTTTCCTATAAGAACTTTATTTCCTTATGACCAAGATACCCATGGCCTTATTATAATATATTTGCATGTATCCTTTTTGCCAAGTGTTAAAAACGAAAAGAACGCTCATTCTCTAAAAACCCACCTGTTGAATTTTAAGGCTTAAGAAGAGATGGGTTGGGAGAGAAACTTATGGTGTTTTAGTCTCTCCGTCTCTCTCTAATTACCCATAATTCCTCTCTCTCTCTCTCTCTCTCTAAAGTTTAGAGGTGTCTTGATCACAAGGGAGTACTCATAAGCCTTGCAAGGTCACCTTGAGACATGCCACTGGTGAGCCTAATCTCATGCACCATTATCCTTAACTTTCTCGCTCTACATTGCTATTAATCTCTTCATGCTTCAGAACTTCTAGCAAGATATTGAATGCTTTTGATGCTTTTGAGTTGTGGATTTTCTTATTCTTTATAAGCCCTAGTTGGAGCATATTAATTGGTGAGTGCGTTCCAACTTCGTATTTGCTCATTTGGTCTGATTCATGACTAGGATAAAGCATGAACTAATTGATAACAGTTTGGGGATTTGATTTGGTGATTTGAGGAGCTCTTAGTTATAAATATATGCTTGTGCTTCTTATGTGATTAAATTATATGGATGTGAAGTGTTTAATAATATTTTCAAGTAAGGTTCAAAGAGAGATTTTGATTCAAATCTATTTTTGCATTAATCTAGATTAGTAACCACTTTAAATCGATCCTACCAATTAGGATTGAGATAATTCTTTGTAGAGGGACCAAGAATTTGGTTGTTGTGTGCATTGTTAAGACAATATCAAGAGGGCCCTCATGGCTATCTCTTTCCTCGATTTGAGTGGATTGAGTTGGTGAGGAAAGAGTGGATTGCTGGTCTTGGGTTGTTCAAAATAATCCATAGATTTCAACAAGGTATGGATGCCATCATGCATTATTCTTGCAAAGGAGGAGAACTTTTACATAAAAGGACGGGTTGTGATTGGGCATCGACCTCCATATTGCACATGGATATTCTTAAGGAGCTATACTCTTCACTTAGTGCAGGTTACTCAAGGTAAAAAAAGGATATGTGATCCTAATTTTGGAAGGGAATGAAGTGAGAAATCAAAGAGTTTGTTGAAGAATGTCATGTTTGCCAAAGGAATGAAGGTGAAATAGTCGGTTATTGGGGTTACTATAGCCACTCCTAGTACTTGATTATATTTGGACAGACATTTCATGGACTTCATAGAAGGGTTGCCAAGTTTTCAAGGCAAAAATTTTATCATGGTAGTGGTTAATAGGCTATCAAATATGTGTAGGTTGGCCTGATGTCTCAACCATACACTGCCTCCACTACTGCTCAAATTTTGTGGATAAGATTTTAAGTTGCATGACATGCCACAATCAATTATCTGTGGAAGTGCTGTTGTTTCTATAAGTAACTTTTGGAAAGAGTTCTTTCGACTACACGTATGCAACTTAAGATCAGTACGGCTTATCATCCACCGATTAATAGAAAAAGGGAAGTTGTAGACCGCAGTTTGGAGTTGAATTTATGTTATTTTTCTGGTGAGATGCCAAAATGCTAGGTAAGGTGGTCATCTTTGGTAAAATGGAGTTATGATGCTACACTCCAGTCTGTGACAATGATGACACCTTTGAACGGTCTATGCTCTACGTCACCATTAGTATCTTATTATTTTCCTGTTTCTACAAAGGTAGATCAATTTAATAAAGAGATACAAGATTTTGATCAGATTTTAAAGGTCTTGAAGGAAAACCTTCATGTTGTTTAACATCATCTGAAGCAATAGGTGGATCGTCACAGGTTGGAAAGGGAGTTTTAGGTGGATGGCTTTTCCTATCGACAGATCTCTATGAAGAAATGTGTAGTGCATAAGCTCTATCCCAAGTTTTATGGGCCTTATATGATCATTCAGAAAGTAGGTCTGATGGCTTACATATTACGATGAGGATTCATCCTCATTTTCATGTTTCTTATTTCAAGAAAAAGATTGGACCACATCATAGAGTTCCAACATGCTTCTTGGTCTTGCTAAAGATGGTGCCTTGAACGTTTAGCCACTTTCTATCTTGACAAGGAGAAATTGTTAAGCACAATGATCAAGTAGTTATTGAAGTGCTCGTCCAGTGGACTGATATGGCCCCCATGATGCAATTTAGGAGCATCTCTACAAGCTTCAACAACATACTTATGACCTTGAGGGCAAGGTCACATTCAAGGGGGAGGGGATGCTATATTTGATGTAGGGAAATTTGAGGGAAAAATAAAATATACAATAAGCACCTTGACACAAGTAAATTTGGAAAGAAGCCAAACATAAGCAATTTTGGAGAAACCCTAAGGCTTTCTCCCACCTAGGGCTCAACCTTAGCCGTCTTTTACAAGACAAAGTCTTTTCTTTGAGCCCTTAGCCGTCTTTTACAAGACAAAGTCTTTTCTTTCTTACAGAGGAATACATGAATGACTCTCTAGCTGTCACACACCAAGTTTTATAATACTAGAATTTCAAAGATGTGACAGTCCATTCTTAACGAACAAAACCAAATTTGAAATTTTCACTAAATATTACATCAAAACAAAATTTCCACTTAACTTTCCGATTTGTACAACGTTTATTTCACACTTATAATTTGCATGAAGATCTATGTGTATATACAACTGTAATAAAACAAGAAATACAAAGGGAATTCATCCATGACTATAACCTTCTTCCAACTACTTCTGCTGTACATACGAAGCATGCGGCTGCGATTACTCTAAAAAACATTTCAGAATAGTTTGATGAGTTTGACTACTCAGTAAGTGACCATCATTATCCCTACAAATCATGTTTAGAGAGTGTAAATATTTTCTAAAAGAACACATATTAAGCAGAATTTTGACATACTGATTTCATGCATTCTAATATACGCTATTAGACAGATTCACTTCTAATCTTACACATATCCTGTATTCCTTATTAAACAAAGAAAATAAGCATAATACATTGACTATATGCACATGATTGTATCAAGATCATATTATTACAATCAAGTATCAGATATGGTCAGACAAGTATCCACATTAACAGAAGTCCTGCACTAGAAGCAGTAACCTCGGGTTCCAGGCCATGGTTTCAAGGTTAGGACTTCTATTATCCCACAAAATGAAGCGCCACCATCGGGTAAATCCGTTGCGTAATACCTCACACACACACACACAACCCCAGCGCGCATTGGGGCTTTTGATAGGCACTGGCCTTGCAAGACATGGCCCTCTCATATGCCCTTTTGGCGAGAGAGCGTTGCACTACCAAAGGGGTCCTAATGAGTAGTGTCTTTCATAAGTTTTGGGGGTGCAACCTCCCAAACACAATCCGATCCTAACTCTCATCCTATTATAGAGAGTAAGGATAAATCACGACTGTCGGCATAAGTATCTCATCATATCATAACAGAGGCATGTCTTCATGCACTCATATTTTATAAATAGCATGTTAGCATGCACACCTATCTTATTAGAAGCATGCTGCTATACACGTGTATCTTATCAGAAGCATGTTGCCATGCACACATATCTTATTAGAAGCATGTTGCGATGCACACATCTTATCAAAAGCATGTGTCATATGTAATTACAAGGAACCTCAACATTTCTATGATGTACATATAGTCATGAGGGGCATCATTATGTCACACTATCATGCATATCAATTCAAAAGACCTTATTATGTCAATTGTAGGCTATATATCAATGTAGTAGATGTCAAACAACGATACTTTTCCATAAAATAATTCAAAGTAATTACTTGCACATAACACTTGAGATCTTCTTGATCTGAAAGATCATCGTCTTGCCCATTATTGAGGCTCGCGAACTGCTGCGCTAGCTTCTGTACGTGCCTTTCAAGGTCTTCAATTCTGTCATCTATAGGATCACAGTGTAGATCTACGAAAACCTCCCTTCTATGGCCTCTTCTTGCTGCCATGGGTTCGCCAAAATCTCAAATCCTAGGCAAATAATCAACAAAAATTGCTGAAATCAGCAAAATCTAGGTTGTTTTAGCAAAACTTTAGCCAAAATTAGCAACCCCTAGGTCCACTACAATTTCCCCTCTTTGTTGTTGACCTAGGGTACCAAAAATAGTAGTGTTACAGTAAATGCGTACGCTACATTAACTTTTGTACTTGCTACAGTAACTTCAGTGTGGATTGCGGGCTCTGATATGACTTGAAGTAGGGAAATTTGAGGGAACAATAAAATCAACAATAAGCACCTTGATACTAGGAATTTTGGAAACAAGTCAAACACAAGCAATTTTGGAGATACCCTGAGGTTTCTCTCACCTAAGGCTCAACCCTTAGGCTTCTTTTACAAGGCAGTTTTTTCTTTTCTTAAAGAGGAATACGTGAATTACTCTCTAACTCATCCATGCCCTCATTTATACTGAAAAATTATTGTTTTGGACAATATTTGTCATTGCAATAAACTTTTGACTAAAAGGTCCTAACTTAAATATGACTTCAAACTAAATTCCCTAACTTCAATTAAAATATCTAAAAACTCCCTAACTGGTCTGAAATGAATAAAAGAAACTATAAAAACCCTAGAATTCCTAAAAACTAAAAATCTTAATCTAAGTTGCGGTTAGGTTTTAGTATAAAAGAAAAATGTGTATTTTCAATTAGGGGAAATGAAAAACCCATCTTTTTTATTGATGTAGGAGGCTTGAGTTGAAACCGTTTGTACTATTCTTTTTATATATTTTTTGTGAGTTTTTCTAGCTGTGGCTGTGGCTGTGGCTGTTAGATCATAACATAGTCGTCAATAAGATATACATGTTGAGAATATGTAAATTTGGATTTTGCATAATGATTTCTGAACTTAGTCATGCGGATTGTTCATACTTATGTATTCCATTGAATAGAATATTGTGGTGTAATAGGGAAAGCCAATATGATCCATTTAAAATATGTATCAATTATGAAGTTTGTAATTGTCGCTGCTCTTGGTTTTGGCTCTTGGCTAGGTGGATGCAAGTACCAGATAAAAGGATGTGCAGGTCGTGGCGGTTTTGCTGAAGTATACAAAGCTTACAAGAGTGAACTCCCTGAGGACGTCGTTGCACTGAAGGTTCTTCCTTATCTTATGTTTGTGAGGTTTTATTGAAGTGCAACTCAAACCAAGACGTGGATTACATCTTATTTTCTCCAGATACAAAAGCCTGCTTTTCCTTGGGAGTTCTACTTGTACCGCCAACTTGATAAGCGCATACCGTCTAAGGAAGTACGCACAAATAGTTGAACTGCTATTATTTCTTGTCACTTTTGTGAAAAATCAGTGTGAGACTGAGTCCTTACTTAATTATTGGGGAATTTAGTTTTGCCAAGCTAATTTTCCAATTCATATTCAATTGTCTATAAAAGAAAAAAGAGAAAATCATAGGAGTTATCGTCAAATCATTCTGCTGTAGCACCAATGTCATACTTTGAACTTGCAGTATTTCATGTTCATCCCTTTTCTCCATTTGCTGATTGTTTAGGCTCTCTTCCATGCACTGCTGATTTTACGTGGATTCCTGTTTATACTTTATAATGCAAACATTTCTTATTTTGACTTTGTTTTCTGGGCAGAGGTCAGCCTTTGGCTTTGCACAAAGAGTGCACATCTTTTCTGATTGCAGCATTCTGGTCTGTGACTATGTGGCACATGGCCTTCAGGTATATGTTGTATGTGGAATGCTTGCATATGTTTTGTTGGAAAACAATCCAAGAAAAAAGAAAACTATAGGTATACTGTAATCCAATTGACTATGGAAAACCTTAGTTCACTTGGGTCATCACCGTCAAGAAAGGATCGGCAGTTATGGAGAGGGATTTGGACCCCTGTTGGGATCATATCCTGTTCTGGTGGGTCCCACTTCCTCTCCATAAGTGTTCAACATTCCATAAGACAGCAGAAAACCTAATCAACTAATCCCATAGTTTTATGTAATCCAAATAATGTGCACCTCTCTGATAATGAAATGACTGAGGGCTATGGCTGATTCTCTGGATCAGACAAGCTTTCATTGTATGCGCATTGGATGTATTCAACTCAGGATTGTTATCTGCTTAGCTAAAAGTTGAGGCACCAAATTTCCCCCCTTTTTTTTTATCATATGGATCTGTTATCTGATGCATTCATCATGTTATTATCACACATGAACAGGATGTTATAAATTCCTACTTAGTGACTGGACAACACATGGATGAAATTCTATGCATGTATTACACAACAGAGATGTTGCGTATGCTGGAAACTTTACACACTGCAGGCATCATTCATGGTGATTTTAAGTCCGACAATTTACTCGTTCGGTACGCGAGGTAAGTGTATTTGATATTTGGAGATCGTGTAGGTACCAAACTTGTTTTAGATATCCTCTGTGATCTACAGATTTTATGCATTGAAAATGAGAGTGCTAGAAATAAGTGTTGTAAATGACATAGTCATTGGAGGATCAATGTTGGGAATATACAGACCTACACCATATTACAGTCTCCTTAACCATATCATGGCACTGAAACAATATACTGATGCATTATTGGTATCAGAGTCATTATCTTGAAAGATGGATGGTCCTACGTATTTATTAAACATTAAGCTATATGTATCTTCACAGTTAAGAATGAAATAAAAGCACTTCCCTTGGTGATATTCAAGTAATTTTCAAAATAATGATTTCTTTGCAAATGTGAAGTTTTGATTAAGATAAATTTATATTTAGATTCATTGACTTTATTTTGATTCAATTAATTAGGGGAGTCGTGTGCATGTATGTTTGCCTTTCCTGTTATCGTTCAAAGGAATTTATGTCATCGTATACATGTCACTTTATAGTCTCGTTCTCTTGTAAATGAGGGGTTTAAGCCATCACTTTTATAAATGCAATTATGTTTATCTCATATACTTCATATCAAAGCAGAATTAGGAAAAAGGTCTGAAGATCGTAATTTGTTAAATTCAGTCATTGCTTGGAGTTGCTTCTCAACAAGATCTATAGTTCTTATGTTTCTATCTCTCAGTTCTAAGAATAATTGGGATAATTCTTTTTGTAAACTAGATTTTTGCTCTTGTAGGTCCTCAAAGGTAGAAGGACTTCTAATAGGAATAGTAGTCACTTGTATTCCTGACTAAAAGATTAAAGTTATGGCCCTATGGTCTCAAAGCCCAATTAGCCTTTAAAATGTTGCCTTTTCTTCTTAGATGATGCTTTCCTTATTGGTCTTAGGTTCATATAAAGAGTACTATAAAACTATATTCTCAAAAAAAAAAAGAAAAAAAAGAAAAAGAAAAAAAACTAACAAGCACAACAATAGGAGGCAGTGCACTGTCTATTGTAGAAAAATAATAACAATAGCAACTTTATTGAAATTGGTAGAGAGAGAAAATAGATATGGAGAGAGGAATTTTGCTGCGAAGCGTATAGCTAGAGGGATGGGTAGATAGCTCTTAGATTTTGTTGTGTATTTTAATGGGTTAGTGAGCCCTCTTTATAAGCTTTGCCTTAAAATACATGTTAGGTTTTGTATCCAATGGTCAAGGTCTATCTCTACCCATATCAACGGCTAAGCCTTCCTTCTCCAATCTCTCTCTCTCTCTCTCTCTCACACACACACACACTAAAAAAAACGTTTTGGTTCAACATGACCATTAAAGCATTATTGATGGATGGCTTGAAAAGGAAAGAGAAATGACATTTACAAAAAAAAGGTAGTCAAAGAATTTAAGGGAAATAAGACTATTATAAAAATAAATAATATTATTAAATGTATTTAGAATAAAAGAAAAAGGAGGGGCCATGAAGTAAATGGTAGTCATGAGGCCTTAGTGGCTATACTCCAACACCTCCCATTGTTCCAAACATATACATTGTGATCCAAATTAGCTATATAGCTTATATAAGGCTAGATTAGTAGCCAAAGGGTTAACTCAAGAAGGAGTAGTTTATGTGAAGACACATTCTCTTGTAGCAAAATTTGCATCTATAAGGATAATAACATTGGTAGCATATTATGGCTTGGAATTATTTCTATTAGACTTTAAGACAACTTTCTTAAATGGAGAATATTTATTTGAAACAAGTAATAGGGATATGTAGTTACAGATCAAGAAGAAAAAGTATATAAATTCAAGAAATCATTATATGGTCTAAAACAATCATCGAGGCATTGGTACTTAACGTTTCGCAAGACAATTGTCCAAATTAGCTATAAAGCTAATAGATTGAATCACTATATATGTGTTTGAAATAGTGGGAGTAAATTTGTGTTTTTGTCTCTATATGTAGATGATATTCTATTAGCTCCAAATGATATGAAAATGAGAAATAAAACTAAATATTGGCTTAATTTATATTTTGAAATGAAGGATATGAGAGTAGCTTCATATGTTTTGGGAATAAAGATTACAAGCGATAGAAATTCTAGGCCTCTCCACTTATCTCAAGAAAAATATCTAAAGAATGTTCTTAAGAGATTTAAGATAGAAAACTGTAAACCAATGAAGACTCCTATATGTAAGGGCATGAAGTTCTCAAAGAAAGAATGTCCAATTAATGATGCAGATGAAGCTAAAATGGAACATATTCATATAAACAAGCCAATTGATCTGTTATGTAATGCTTTGTACAAGACTTGATCTTAGTTTTGCAATAAGATATGTCAGTAGATTTCTATATAACCCAGTATGACTCGCTGGCAAGCAATTAAAATGATGCTTAGATATATTCAAGGAACCAAACATTATAAATTATGCTATCAGGCGTATAACGAACAAATTCAAGGATTCTCTAATGCAGATTTTGCAAGAGATCCTGATGATAGAAAATTCATTTTTGGAAGTCTTTTCTTCTTTAGACTGTTTCTTGATTTAGTAAGAAACGTGAATGTGCTTCTCGATAAAGCAGAATACATCTGTTGTAGTATAACTTCTACTTTTGTTGTCTAGATAAGCCGTTTCATTAGGGAGTTGAAGTTGGAAATAACCAAGCAGCAATTTCGTTAATTACAATTGAAGCTATTACCTCCAAGGGAAGACTCATAGAAGTTGATTATTACTATATCCATGGTAGAGTGGGAAAAGAAAGAAATTGCAGTAAGTTATTTGCCTCCAAATGATATGGTAGCAGACCCTTGAACTAACTGATTGACTGTTGAAATGTCCTCCAAGCGTGTGACCAAGATGGGATTTAGAGAAATATAGATTATCCTCTTGAGAGGCACCTTTGAATGTTACAAAGTATTAAATCCTGTAGATGGACAAAACCTTGTAGTGGGTCATGTTACATAGGGTAAAACCTTAAACAGGCAAAACCTTGTGGCTTAGCAATGTTCTTGCATTCGGCCTTTTAGCCAAGTGGTTGGTGTTCGAGTATGACCCCAAAGGCCTCATGACTACCATTTACTTCATGGTCCCCCTCTTTCCTTTTATTTCAAATATATTTAATAATAATATTACTTTTTATAATGGTCTTACTTCCTTTAAATTTTTTGACTACCTTTTTTTTGGTAAATCTCATTCTCTATTATTTTTAAGCCACCAATCAATAATGCACTAACGGTCATGTTTAAATAAAATGTTTAGTTTAGTATAAGAGAGAGAGAATGGAACCTATTGATATGGGCAGAGAGAGATCTTGACCATTGGATACAAAACCTACCATATGTGGCAAGGGGATAAGCTCTAAAGCTTATAAAATGGGGTTCCCTTAAT
The DNA here is from genome assembly GCF_054954075.1 of Amborella trichopoda. NCBI lineage: Eukaryota > Viridiplantae > Streptophyta > Magnoliopsida > Amborellales > Amborellaceae > Amborella > Amborella trichopoda. The sequence goes on along the minus strand of NC_142337.1, from coordinate 14,831,064 downwards.
CATTAAAATACACAACAAATTCTAAGAGTTATCTGCCATCTCTCCAGTTATCCATACGCGTCACAACAAAATTGCTCTCTCTATATCTATTTTCTCTCTATCAATTTCAATAACGTTACTATGTTTATTATTTTTCTAAACTGTTATCAGTGCACAATTGGTCTATCTTTTTTTTATTTTTCCTTGTGGGAGCACTATCTAATTGTGGTGGTGCAATCAACTTGTTTCTCTATCTCTGTTGGGTTCACCCAAGGATCACCTTTAACATTTCAACTTTTTTTTTCTTTCGCAAAAGGGTTCACGCCATTGACATCAATAACAGGTACGGACCTGTGCAAGCAAGATACTTTTTTTGGGGGTTTGTAGAGACTTATTCTCTCATCTTTTTTGGGTTTTAGAGACCTATTTTGTAACATCTGTTTTTTGGGTTTGTAGAGGCTTATTTTCTCTCATCCTTGAAAGCTTTTGTCCATTTGTTGCCTCTCCCTCTTTTGTCACGTAGTGCTTCTCTCCCATCTAATAACCTTTTTTTTGTTTTTTATTTTTTTAATTACCTCATTGGGCACACGCTTTGAGATCCAATTCTTTTTGGTTATTTTTTGCATACTTCTTCTTGCTGAAGTATTCTATCCCCTAGTAAACTTTCCCGTGAAAGAACTTGAGGGTCGTAGAAGCAACGTGATTACCTTGTGCACCCTCAGTTGAGTTGCAAGCACAAACTGTTGGGGTCCAAACTTTTGCAGCGAAGAGACTTTCACTTGTCGCCCGAAATTAAAGTTAGTCCTTCATCTTGGTGATTCTTTGGAGGCCATTACCTGCTGTTCCACTTAAGGCAATACATGAATCACCATCAATCAAAGAAGTGCAACCATCATTATCTAAAAAAAAAAAGTTGGTAAATCATCCGTCAACGGAGTGGTCAATTGATTTAAACCTTGAATTTCATTGGTATTCCTATAATTTTCTGATAACATGGTTAATAAATTTGTGATGAGTGAACTATCTAAAACTGAAAAACTTAATGGGACAAACTTCAATATGTGAAAAAAAAAGAATTGCATCTTAATTCAAGACAAGAATGATTATGTTTTGACATTTATTAAGCCTGAATTGGGTTCAAACCCCTCTGCCCTAAGTAGAAAACAACTTGCGAAATGGGAAGGAGATGACAAATTGACAAAAACCACATTGCTTATATTTATGGAGGATGATTTGATAAGGGTTTTTGTTGATTATGAAACCTCTAAATTAATGCTGGACGCTTTGACGGATAAATATGGATCTACATCTAAAACCTATATTCAACTTTTATTTCAGAAATACAATTCACGTAGGATGAGGGAAAATGAATCTATGGTAGTGCGTGTTAACAAAATGATTGTTCTTGTTAAATACAATTCACTCATATTTATGGTTTTGACTATGAGTGACAAAATCCACAATAGCATGATCCATTACAAGAATATCTTTTCCTTTTATCATGAGTGATGAAATATGTTTGAGCATGACACTCCTCATGATGAAAAGTTTGAGAGGTATTCACCTTATAATAAAACTATAAATATTTGTCATGAGAAAGCATAAGAAAAATGTTATGACAAAGCATTGCCACAATGGTAGTGCTCAAAAGTGGGAGTGGACCTTTGACAGATTACTAGGCTCAACCCTCATGATCAAGTAGGAGGATGCATGTGCATGTGGCCACTGTGTTGGCATAGACATTGTGTTAGCGCATGCGGTGATTGTATTGGTCCATGTGACCATTGTGTTGGCACATATGGTGAGTAGCTATTGTGGTAGCACATGTGGCTATTGTGTTCGCGCATTGGGCTATTGTGTTGGCAAATGTGACCATTGTGTTCGCACAACTGGTAAGTGGCTATTATAGTAGCATATGTGGCCATTATGTTGGCACATGTGGTTGTTGTATTGGCACATGTAACCACTGCGTTGGTACATGTAGTGAGTGGATATTGAATTAGCACATGTGGCCATTATGTTGGCGCATGAGCTACTTGTGTTGGCACATGTGACCATTGTATTGGTGCATGTGGTGAGTGTTTATGACATTATGTTGGCACATGCAGTCATTGTGTTGTCGCATGTGGTGGCCATGAGGCCTCACAATGCCATACCATTTTTCTGCATTAGCCAGAAAATTGTGACGATGGCTTGTAAAAATTTTCTTACTATGAGTGATAAATCTGCATTAAGGGCTCATGGCCATGCGTTTCTGGTGTTGGCACATGTCACCATTATGTTCGTACCATGTGGTGAGTGGCTATGGCATTATGTTGGCATATCCAGTCATTGTGTTGGCGCTTGTGGTGGCCAAGAAGCCTCACAATGCCATACTATTTTTTCGCATTAGTGTGAAAATCCTCATGATGCCTCGTCACAGTTCTTGTCTAATAAAACATATTCTATCATGAGGATTTTCATGCTAACACAGATTTGTCACTCATTAAAAAGATCATGCATATTCTTGTAATAGTTTTTTTTTAATTACTTAACCATGAGGACTACAACTATTGAATTTAGATAAGTCATGGATGCACTCCCACTTGGCCTCATGTGCCAACAATCTCGGACTTGGCCATGACCGCCGAGCATAATGATAAGTCAGTTACACTCCCACTTTTTGACTATGAATTTTATGGCAATATTTGTGATGATGTTTTTCTCACGCTTTCGCGGATATGTCTCTCAACAACAAATTTCTATAATTTCCATCATGAGGATTTTCATGTTAATGCAGATTTGTCACTCTTGGAAAACAACTGACTTAGACATGTTTTAGTCCCCATTAAGCTCGTGTGTTTAAAAAATAGTTTCACTTAGACTCTCTGTCAATGGGTCAGAGTTCATATTGGACGAGGGCAAGTAACTAATGGTTACGTCATTTTTTCAACATCTTGAATGTAGTGATATTGCACTTTTAGATGTTCTAGAGTAGAGAGAGAAAATCTAGAATGTTGTGTTTGAGCCAAGAGAGATATCTTGACTCTATACTAACAAGATTTAAAATGGAAAATTGTAAACCACTATCAACTCTTGTTGGAAAGAGAGTAAAATTATCTAAGAAGGATTGTCCAATAGAAGAACAAGAAAAATATAATGTTCCCTATGGCAAGCTATTAGTAGCTTAGTGCATGCTGCAAAGATGCCCAAAGACCAGATTCGACCCATGTTGAAAAGCAGCCTAAAGAGATGTTAAGCAATTCTTGTGATTTTTGTTTTTTACGGAATGGCTTCTTAGACAATTTTCTTGATAGGCATGGTTCACAAGTTTGGAACTCAATTTCTTTAAGATTTGGAATTAATCTTGTTTTTAATAATTTTTGCATTTTATTTTTGTTAATATGTCCTAATTTCAAGTGCCATATATATGCATCATTTTCAGCCACATTTCTTGCCATATCGATATAAGAAGAAGTAACATTATTCATTCCATTAACAACATTTAGGTGATACAAATTTTCAACTTTCTCCCCCCAATCATAAATTCAAGCATGTTTCTCAATAGACACCTTTCTAGTCCTGAAACACACCTTATAGCCCCTTTCATCTAACTTAGGGACAGAAATAAGGTTGTGCCTCATATTAGGTGCATACAAAGTATTAATGAGGAAGAAATTTATATTTTCAGGCAACTCCAACTTGTATGTGCCAACATCTAGCATATCACAGAAGGTGTCATTCCCCATGTATATCTGTTGGTTGCCGGTTTTCACCATAGTTGCTGGAATCTCTCCACCAACCTCGTGTTTCCAGTTCTGAGACCCGATTCCGTTAAGGAATCTCAATGGAATCTGTTTTTTGGAACCAAGGAAACTTGATTCCTCAATTTCAGAATTTCGAATTGACACATCTTTAGAAACCACTTTTTGGAACCATGGAAACTTGATTCTTTAATTTCGGAATCTCGATTTAACTCATCGTTAGAAACCATTTATCGGAACCAAGGAAACTCCATTCCTTAATTTCGGAATCTCAATCCAACGCATCTTTAGAAACTTGAACCCATTAATTGTGGGTAGACGTTCTCAAATATATCGAATATAGATTTCAATGAGGATTTAATCTTGATTCCACGTCAATTGGAGAAATCTTCTTTCAAATGCTTCTAGTGATTGCAGGGTTTCATTATTTTACTTGTGCCACCTTGGATGGCCTTTGCTTTAAATTTAAAATATAACTGGTAAATACAACACATACAAGTAAAAGTAAAACCATGGTGTAGACATAATCCTATTTTGTCTTTAAAATAATGAAGTCAAAATCACAATTTAAAAATACTTGTCTTTTGTATATAATGACAGTAAGTTCAATAGTCAACACAATCACTTTAAAATTTGATAAACCTTTTAATAAGAGACATCCAATATACGTTATAGAGTTGATGATCCTCAAGATGTGCTTGTGGCTTCCTTCTCCAACAAAATGAAATCTCGATTCCTGGTGGGGATCGTCAAATGCATTCCATAGTCCATGTTATTATAAATCTTGATCTCAAACTGGCATGGATCTTTGATCAATATACTTCAGAAACTTGATTCCAAATATGCTAGAATCTTGATTCAAAACAACAACGTATCTTTGTTCCACATATGTCAGAAACTCGATTCCATGGATGTCGAAAAATCGATTCTGCATATTAATGAATCTTGACTCCTGGAGTGTTGATTCGAAGGGGATAGGAATCTCGATTCCAAGGAGGACGGAATCTCGATTCCATATGTGGATGAAACTTGGAACTATTTTGGTCGAAACACGATTCTCAGAAACTAGGAATCTTGTTCCTAGCAATTCCTATTGTACGGACAATGTTTCCTAAGACAAGAATCTTCTAGCCGACCGCGATTTCGCGATGCCGGTTCCAAAAACGATTCGAGTTCCCAGGTGTTTCCAACAACTATGGTTTTGATTTCCTTCATATCAACAAAAACATCCTTAGTTTTTGAAACATGCCTAGTCGATGCAGAGTCCACCCATCATCCTCTCAAATCATGATTGGCCACCATTGATTCAGAAACCACACAAAATAGGTCGAGCTTCTTGTTGCTCTTGTGGTTGCTCCTTTGTTCATTGTTCTTGCGGTAGCCATTATTGGAAACATTGTCATTAAGACATTGAGGTTTAATGTGCCCTATCTCTCGACACTTGAAACAATTTGGCGGGTTTTGTAAGCCTTTCATCCTTGCAGTTTGAAAACTTTACCCTTCCCTTTAAATCTCTTATTGTTATTTCGATCATTGTAGGATTTAGGGCGGTCAGTTTTAGAGGAATTTTAGGCAAAGTACAATTCTTCCTTTCTCTTTTTTATTTCTTCTTTCTTCCTTTATATTTAGTTGCATGTGTAAGTTCAACATGGTAATTCCTTGGGTTGAGGGATTAAGAGCAATGACTACAGGTCCCCATGAAGGTGGGAGATTGTACAGTACAATTGACACTTGCATACGATAGGGAATGGGGTTTCCTGTCCCAACAAGGTCTTTAGCCGGAACAATCATTTTGTTAACATGCTCTACCACATATTCATTTCCCCTCATCCTACATGAATTGCATTTTTGAAACAAAGGTTGAATACGGGTTTCAGATGTAGATCCTTATTTTTCCATCCAAGCCTCCATCATTAATTTAGAAGTTTCATAATCTTCAAAAACTCTTATCAAATCATCCTTCATAAAGTAAGCAATGTGGTTTTTTCTAATTTGTCATCTCCTTCCCATTTCACAAATCGTCTTCTACTTTGGGCAGAGGGGTTTAAACCCAATTCAGGTTTAGTAGAAGTCAAAACATAATAAATCTTGTCTTGAATAAAGATGTAGTTCATTTTTTTTTCCACATATTGAAATTTGTCTCATTAAGTTTTTCGGTTTTAGATAGTTTACTCATCACAAATCTAGCAGCTATGTTATAAAAAAGTATAGGAATATCAATGAAATTCAAGGGTTAGATCAACTAACCACTCTGTCAACGGATGATTTACCAACTTGTTTTTTTAGATGATGATGGCTGCATCTCTTTGGTTGATGGTGGTTCACGGATCCCCTTGAACAGCTGGTAATGGCCTCCAAAGAATTACCAAAATGAAGAACTTTGATTTAGAGTGACAAGTGCAAGTCTCTTCGCTGTAAAAGTTTGGAGCCCAATAGTTTGCGCTTGCAACTCAAGTGAGGGTGCGCAAAGTAATCATGTTGTTGCTTGGATCCTCAAGTTGTTTCATGGGAAAGTTTACCATGAGATAGAATGCCTCAGTAAGAAGTATGTAAAAAAAACGCTCAAAAAGAATTGGATCTCAAAAAGTGTGCCCAATGAGGTAATAGAAGAGAAATAAAAAGACAAAAAAAAAAGAAGTTATTAGATGAGAGAGAAGCACTACATGACAAAGGAGGGAGAGGCAACAAAAAGGACAAAAACTTTAAAAGATGAGAGAGAATAAGCCTCTACAAACACAAAAAAATGATGTGAGAGAATAAGTCTCTACAAATCCAAAAATGATGAGAGATAATAAGTCTCTAAAGACCCAAAAAGGATGAGAGATAATAAGTCTCTAAAAACCCAAAAAAAAAGTACCTTGCTTGTGTAGGTCCGTACATATTATTGATATCCATGGCGTGAATCCTTTTGTGAGAAAAAAAAGAAGTTGAATTGTCAATGGTGATGCTTTGGTCAACCCAACAGAGATAAAGAAACAAGTTGATTGCACCACCACAATTCGATAATGCTGCCACATGAATTCCAGTGTAGAAAAATAATAAAAATAGAAAATTTATTGAAAGTAGGGATTCTCATTTCCTAGAAAATTAGGTAACGAGAAAATAAAAATAAAGAGGTTGAAAGTAGTTTTTTGAGAAAAGGTGACTAGATGTTGAAACTTGTTTGAAGGACACAATAAAGATCAAGGGAATCCCATGGATCGTATACCAACAACTAGTGATTTTGACCCTATTGAGTCCCCTAATCTAGATAAAAATCAGAGTTATAGAGCTCCTCCTTTTTATTTAGATGAATATTATTTTTTCTTAAATGAGGATGAGATAGATGAACCATGTACTTATAGTGAAGCCATCAACTCACCTAAATCATCTGAATGTATCAATGTTATGGATGATAAAATTAACTCTTTTTAAAGAAACCAAGTATGGGAACTTGTAGACCTACCTAAAGATATGAAGGTTGTAGGATGTAAATGGATCCTTAAGAAGAAATTTAAAACTGATGGAACCATTAATAAATATAAAGCTACATTAGTAGCTGAAGGGTTTACTAAAAAATAAAGAGTAGATTATGTGGAGATATATTCTCCTATGGCAAAATTTGCATCTATAAGGATAATATTAGCATTGATAGTTTATTATGACTTGGAATTATTCCAATTAAATTTTAAGACAAATATCTCAAATGGAGAATTAAAAGAGGATATTTATAGGAAACAATCAGAGGGATATGTAGTTACAAGTTAAGAAGAAAGCATATATAAATTGAAGAAATCATTATAGGAAAATGTTTATATAAGTGTGAGGCTCTAAACAATCAAATTAGGGAATTAGAAGAGGTTGTTTTGATGCCCAAATATCCTCAAATTGATCATCTCGACCTCAAGATGCATGGACATGAGAAAAAAATGGATTTTATGTTTTGGAAATAGTGCATCTTGTAATGCATTTTTGGACCGTCAATTTTCAAGTTTCATAGATTTGCTCGATCTACACTATTTTTAAAGCTTTAAATTTTATATTTATAGATGAAAACATATTTTAAGGCTATCACAAAGATTTCCAGTATTGAAACCACATTTCTCAACACTACATGAAGGTGCTCTTTACTTTGATTGTTTAGAGTCTCGGCTTTATACAACCCGCACCCATCATTATATAGTTTAAAACAATCATCTAAGCAATGGTGCTCAACTTTTCACAAAACAATTGCCCAAATTAGCTATATAGCTAATAGATTGGATCACTGTGTATATTTTTCGAATAGTGGGAGTAAACTTGTGATTTATCTCTATATGTAGTTGATATTCTATTAGCTGGAAATGATATGGACATGATAAATAAAACTAGATCTTGGCTTAATTCACTTTTTGAAATGAAGGATATGGGAGAAGTGTCATATTTTTTGGGAATAAAACTTGCAAGCGATATAAATTCTAGGCTTCTCCACTTATCTCAATAAAAATATCTAGAGAATGTTCTTAAGAGATTTAAGATAAAAACTGCAAACCAATGAAAACTCTTATTTGTAAGGGCATGAAGCTATCAAAGAAAGAATTTTCAATTAATGATACAGACAAGGCTAAAATGGAACACAGTCCATATAAACAAGCCATTAGGGTCTATTATGTATCATGCTTTGTACAAGAGCTGACCTTAGTTTTGCATTAGGATATGTCAGTAGATTTCAAAGTAAGCCAGGGATGACTCACTGCAATTAATAAAAGGATATTCATATATATCCAAAGAGCTAAACATTACAAATTATGCTATCAGGCTGATAACCTACAAATTCAAGGATTCTCAGATGCAGATTTCCTAGGAGATCTTGATATAGAAAATCCACTTTTGGAAATCTTTTCCTCTTTGTTGGAGGTTTTGTTTCTTAGTTTAGTAATAAATATGAATATGTTGCCCGATGCACAATGGAAGCGGAATATATCTCTTGTAGTTTAGCTCTACTTTTGCCTTTTGGATAAGCCACTTCATTAGGGATTTGAAGGTGGAAATAACCGACGAGGCAGTTCAAATAATTTGTGATAACCATGTTGTAATTCCGTTGATTACAAATAGAGCAATTAGCTCCAAGGGAAGACTCATAGAAGTCCAAGACATAGTGGAACAAAAAGAAATTGCAATAAGTTATATGCATTCCCAGGATATGATAGCAGACCCTTTAACTAAGCGATTGGCTGTTGAAATAGTCTCCAAGCATATGACCATGATGAGACTTAGACAAATATAGAGTTTTCTCCCAAGAGACACCTTTGAATGCTACAAAAGATTAAATCCTGTAGATGGATAAAGGCTTGTAGTTGACCATGTCATATTGGGTAAAACCTTGAACAGGCAAAACCTTGTGGCTTAGCAAAATTGATATATTCGGCCTTTTTTGCCAAGTGGGAGGTATTGGAGTCTAGCCACAAAGGCTTCATGACTACCATTTACTTTATGGTCCCTCTCTTTTCGTTATTTCAAATGTAATTAATAATATTATGTACTTTCTATAATGGTCTAATTTCTTTTAAATTGTTTGACTAACCTTTTTTTGGTAAATGTCATTCTCTTTTCTTTTTAAGCCATCCATCAATAATGCTCTAACGGTCATGTTAAACCAAAACGTTTTCTTTAGGATAAAAGAGAGAGTGAGAGAGAGAGAGAATGGAGAAGAAAGGCTTAGCTATTGATATGGGCAAAGAGATCTTGACCATTGGATGCAAAACCTGCCATATGTAGCAAGGGGATAAGCTACAAAGCCTATAAAAAGGTGGTAAGGGGATATGCTCCGTAGCTTATAAAAGGGGTTTCACTAACCCTTTAAAATACACCAAAATCTAAGAACTATTGTCCATCTCTCCAGTTATTCATGCGCTTCACAACAAAATTCCTCTCGTCATATCTACTCTCTCTCTCTCCACCAATTTCAATAAGGGATTATCTATAAAGAGATATTTTATCTTTTGTATATGGAGGTCATAATCATTTTTATCCCTTAAATTTCAAAATGGGTGGTTGTAAGAGTGTCATTGAATCGACACAAAGTTCCAAAAAAACTTTTTTTGGACTTTGTGACTCACCCCAAGCCATCTAATGTGACATCTAATGAAAACAAAGGGGTATTATTCATGATCTGAATTTAAAGGGTCTGCTATTTGAATAATTCCATTCATGAATAATACCCCTTTAACTATCTGAGAAAAGATTTCATGGGAACATTAGACCCCTTTGAATAATTTCGTTCATGATAGCAGACCCTTTAAATACTCACAAAAAGTCTGGAAGACCCAAAAGGAGAATTCCGTTCATGAATAATACCCCTTTAACCAAAGGGGTATTATTCATGATCTGAATTTATTGTCGAACATTTAGCAGATAAAACAAAGGGGTATTATTCATCAACGGAATTTATTGTTTTTCAGTTAGCAATTGAAAATCCATGAACCCGTCTATTTGCTTAAGTGGTGACCGACAAGTAATATTGTTTCGTGGTAGATTATATAAGTTCTCCTATTTCTGGTTTCTGCATCACCCAGAAATCATTGTTTTCCTCTTTTTGTTGAATATAAATTGTAGCATCTTGTAAGTAATGCATATCTTTATTCATGGAGTAATTTTCTGTAAATTACTTGTGGAGCCTTGTGCGGCTTCCCAATCTAAATTTATGGTCCTTTCTTTCAGTTCTTTCTGTAAGATTTATCATCATCCTTACTTGATTGGTCAAATACAATTGCTATTTCTGATTTGATAGTTCTAAGTTAGTTCCTACCTTTTCAATAGTGGTGACCCACAGGAGGATGCATTTCTTAGTCGCAGTGGGCCCTGGGAAGATCAGGTGAATACTATTAAGTCAAGTCTCAACAATTGGATAGTTCTACATTCATTCAGTTTGTGAATAATGAGTGTAGTTTTGAAGTGCAGGGACTTTGCCTTATAGATTGGGGAAGAGGAATTGACTTGAGTCTCTTCCCTGTTGATATAGAGTTCCATGCGGATTGTAGGACTTCAAATTTCCGTTGTATTGAGATGCAAGAGAATCGGCCATGGAAATTTCAGGCAATTCCCATTTTTGTCTTCTTCAGAAAGCATTACTTTAATATTTATGGAAATTCACTCATTATAGTTTTCCCTTAACATCTTCTAGGTGGACATTTATGGTCTTTGTGTCGTTGTTCACATGATGCTACATGGGCAATACATGGAGCTAGAGAAAAAAATCGGTGCCGATGGGTCTGTTCTTTATCAACCCAAATCTTATTTGAAAAGGTACTGACGTATTCTCCTTCTGGCTCTTCCACACTTTTTGTGAGTATTTAGGAGCCAAGTTTTCTCTGGCTCTATATTTTCAAGTTGCAGTTTGGATTGAATGCACATTAGACTTTCCATTCAGGCACACTTATGCAGCATTTTTTTTCCGATCTTTACCTGGGAAAACATTGTGATGCTGCTGCATCTTGGATATGTACTAAGGTCTCTTGAGGCCTTGAATACAATTTTGCCTGGCAAAATTACTAGATTTCTTGGGCACCAAAAAATGACTGTATCTACACAGTGATTTTCATTCCTCCATGATTATTAAATTTCAGGATTATGCATCTCTCTCTCTCTCTCTCTCTCTCTCTCTGCGGGTGTTATATTCTAGCACGAACCAAAAGGTGATGATGCGTCTCTTACACTTCCCATCAGGAATGTCAGGATGATACATCCAACAGACCATATTCTTTACCAAATGCAAAGTACTAATTGACATAGTTCTTCGTCTTCGCTTTTCATTGTAGATGTCTTTGTTGGTTTCCTAATGTATGGATATATCTAATTGAGTTTCAGGTACTGGAACATTGATCTCTGGCAAAACATGTTTACAACCTTGCTCAATTGTCAAGGGAACTATAGCCCCATGATATTGCAGGGCTTGAGGAAGTCTTTTGAAGACTATATGTGCAAGCAACCCCATTTGATCAAGAAACTGATGCAATTGTTAGTGAGACAACGGACATGCCTGTGTTCTGGCAAGTAATGCCATCTCCCCTTATCACAATCTGTTATTTGAGGAGACATACTCGTTCTCCTGTTGCAACACAATCATTTGTATGATTTATAAGTTCCCAATAAATATTAAGATGTAATATGCATCTCTGGAGAACTGGAAAGGCTAAGTGCTTCTGTTCCGATGTTGAAGCCTTTGTATGGTTGTCATCTTGAAGCACATACTGTTGCAAAATGGATGTAAGAACTCTGATTTTGCAAGAATGCAATTGAGGAGTTTCTGTAGTGATTCAAGGGATATGCATTTCTGAATTTTAGTTTGGAAGGATGGAAATAGATTTTCAAGCTACCATTAGGTTTTCGACACTGGAACGATATCTCCAATCAAATTTTAGAGTTGCGCCTTACTTCTAAATTATAAGGAGGCAATCTTACACAAACCTCACCGTAATTCAATTGTTAATTTCACAGCTAGCAATTGTGTTATTTTTAGAGTAATCCAAGATCAATTGATAGTATGATTAGGACATGTAGTTCCTAGTAGCGGCCATTTGATTTTGGGTGAGGTTTGTAGAAGGCACTCATCTTGGCACACATCTAAATTTCGTTGGAAGATATATTTTTGGTGTTGGAAACCTTATGATGATTTGAAAATCCATGTTAAAAAAATAATTAATAAAATTTAAATTTTCAAAAGTGATGCAGATCGAATAGATCTATAAACATTTGAAAATATTGAAAAGAGATTGTCTAGATAATGTTTTATATGATGCATTGTTTTTAGAACTTGAAATTCGTTTTTCTTATGCCATATTGTGGTTGAGATGATCAATTTGAAGGTTTTTTAATTTCGAAACACTATTTTCTATTGGATTTTTTGATGTGGGCCTTACTTCTATAGTACCTTATATAAACTTTTTCCTTTGATTTTTGGTCAGAATCGCCTAATCATAATAATATAATTTGATCGTAACATTTCTCTTGCACAATGTATAAAATATTAACACTACTCATGAATTTGGTTGATATTAACAAAAGATGTAAAACAGTAACACACTTGGGTAACACCACTCATTGACGAGTTCAGCTATTGTTACTAGTAACAAAGAGATTATGTATGCATTATCCATAGAACTGACAATGACCAATGGGAAAAATTCACTTGCACGCAAGACCAAGGAGGAAAAGTATCAGCATTCAAGAAGGAATCAGCAATTTGTAAGGTCAATTTTCCCGTGTAAAGTTTAAATAAAACAAGGCTAGGGTTTTTGAGTCCCCCGCCTCACATGTACATGTGTAACCGCATCCCCCTACTAAAGTCCGGCTTAGGAGCTTCCTTCCCAAACACTTTACACGTGCACAAACAGTATGTATATTTGATCCCGCCTTCCCCACCATTCCTCTAACATAGAACATTGATGTTAGAGGCATTTGTTTTTTTTTTTTGTTTTGGTGCAACTTACATCAATAAAACCAGTTGCTTACATAACTACATCAAGATTTGTGTAGCGACCCCAAATGTTGACACCAAAGATTACACACTTTATGGAGTTGGTTTTTGGTGATAAGAAGGTTTGGTATTTCTAAAGCTGATATAGAAGTTAATTATCTCAATTTTATGCAGCAAACTTCTATTAAAACAATACCTAAAGGACAATGGAAAGCTCCGGGGGTGGGAAGTATGAAACTCAATATTGATGGCAGCTCATATGAAAACCTGGGTCCAACTGGAACAGGGGGGGTTGCGGGAGATTCTAATGGTGTTATCCTATTCTATTTTGCAGGGACGTGTGGTAAAAGAACAGCTAATGAGGCGGAGATGTTAGCAGTTCTTCAAGGATTAAAAATTTTGAAGGAACAAAACTCTCAGTATCCTTGTGTTATTGAAGGAGACTCCTTGAATGTTATTAGTTGGTTTAATAAGGTTTGGAGGCGACCATGGAGGTTGAGATCATTTTGGTTGGAAGCAATGGATATTGGGGAAGGCTTATGTGTTTCTTTTACCCATCTTGACTGCATTATCGACATTGATCATAACATCACTCATGGTTATGCCCCTACCTTCCATGTTTACACTTACCCAGCTGAATGAGGATTCTAGAATCCTATTTTTCTACATAAATGTTTACATAAATCAACTCTTCCTCAAATACTATTGGTTTCCTTCTAGATTTCCCACATAATTGTTGCCCAATATGCTCTCTAGATTACCTTTTCAACCTTTGACCAATAAGAACGATGAAGTTGATCCATATTTTCAAAGTAGCTTCCTAGAAGAGTTAAATGAATGCCCATCCTTCGAAGCGCCTAAGTCCAAATGTTATGAGTGTATGGGCAACTGAGGAACAAATGATCCTCATTCTCTTCATTATTCTTACATAGCATACAGATGCTAACAAGGACACTTCCTCTTTTTTTCTTTTTTGACAAGGTTACGTAGAAATGGAACTTGAGATGAACAAAGACACTCCCTCTTTTCATCAATTGGTTCATTGTCAACACTTTGCCTAAACTTACATTCAAATTGAGAACTTGCACCATGAGACCATTTCCACACCTTTGCTTGCCTCGAATTAGGAAAAAAAAAGTAATTAGAGAGACAGGCTTAGAAATTCCATTGCTTCAAGCTCCCATAAAATATCGTCCCCTTTATTTGGGTTTACATAAACCTCACTCAAATCTTATAACAACATATGTAATTAAGAAATGATCATATGCAAGGCTCCATCTTATATGTAAATAACTTCTTTTTTTTTTTGGTAATTCAGTGGGAAAAACTTGCCTCGATCCGTTTTTTCAATAGATTAAAGAGTTACATTTTTTAAAGTGCTAATTGAAAGTGTCAATGGTAGGAATGGATACCACGATGTGATAACTGGGTGTGAGGATGCCACTATGACCCAGCCCCTTTTGGCAAATCTTCAAAGGGTGTTGAAGAAACAGCCTCCTCCACAAGGCGACATTGATTTGGGAATTGAACAGGGCAACGTTTCCGAAACATTTATGTGATCAAAACAAAGTTTTGTCACGCACACCCACCTTTCATCTCATATTTTGCTCAAAGATAGCTTTATCCATCTACAAATTGGTGAAGGCCTACTCCCTTGCCTCCTACTCAAAAGTCGTTTCCTATTTACTCCATATTTTTCCATAACTATTTTCCTCCAAAATTGATCATCTCCAATATTTTCGTCCAATGTTTTGCTGCCAAAATTGATTAGGTGTTGTGAAGTTATTTTTTGGGTTAAAAAACAATTTGGAAAGAAAACTTCTATGACTTGCATTGCGTGTCCTAGGGGGATAGTGGAAGAGATAACTGAGATTTTTCGTTGCAAAATGGAAGGTTTTCCAATGATATATTTCGACATGGTAATTTCAAACTATATCTTACCTAGATATGTGTGAGATCCTAAAATCTAAAGATTTCATTTTTAAGTTTGATCTATGAAACGTAAAATATCTTTGGGGTAAGAATTACTTCAATCAAATCCACTTTTTCTAAAATATACCAAATAAAATCATCTCCTTGTTACCCCTATCCATTGTCGTATTTGAGACAAAGTTTACGGGAAAAATTGCATAAAATTCCCAAAAATAGACTTTCTAATTAATTTACCCTCAACCTAATTTTTCCTAGCAACTTCTCCCCAAAAACCATGTTTCCTAGCCAATACCCCCAATACAAAAAAGTTCAAATCATTTTCGGATACGAAGGTAACAAATCATTTCGAATCCCAAGGAAACGCCCGACCACACTTGTACAACGCCAGATTGCTCACTTCAAAACACTGGACCGCCACTTTAAAACGCTGGACTGCCCCTTCAAAATGCCATACCGCCACTTCAAAACGCCGGAGTGCACCTTCAAAATCCCAAACTGCTATTTCAAAACGTCGGACTTCCCATTCCAGCAAAATAATCGGTGGACCGCCTCTTCCAAACTCCAGACCGCCCCCTCCAGCGAAAATGATTTGTTATGTAAAAAAAGGGTATTTTTGTAAAAAAGAAATTAACTTTTTGTATTGGGGTATTTGCTAGGAAACATGGTTTTTTGGTCGTATTTGCTAGAACATTGATTTTTGGGGGAAGTTGCCAAAAAAAAGTTAGTTTGGGTGTAAATTGTTTAGAAAGTCTATTTTAGAGGTTTTTTTTTTACAATTTCCTAAGTTTATATGCCAAAGAAAGAAGGAGGTCTTATTATTAAAAAGCTAAAATACATGAATAGATCATTATCATCTAAATTTGGTGGAGGAAATACGAGGTGGATGGTGGGTGCTGGTGACAAAAATAATTGTTTTGGCCACACAAATGGTTTGAAAACTCTGCTAATGAAAATTCAATTCCCAGATCTATATCGCCTGGTGGACAATCAAATATTAAGGTAGAGTAGGGGGTTTTTGGTAGGGCTTCAACACCGGCTAGGTATAATAAAGTGTCGGATCTGATCATTTTACAACTTCCTATGTTAGAGCCCGGGCTTAATTGGTTGCAAGGCTATGTCCTAAGCTCAATACCTTCTCCCCACAGACTCATCCAAAAAAAAAAAAAATTGTATATGGACCCCAAATAAGGAGGAAGAGATTGTATGAGATCTTGAGGCAGATGGACTCTTTTCGGTCAAGTCGCTCTATTTACTTCTTTTCATGGCAAACTACGATGGGCCGATTTGAGGTTAGGCTGTGCCCCACAAGGTGCAAGTTCTCTTATGGATTGCAAGTTTTGGTAAAGTGTTTACAGTGGACTAATTGAGGAAAAGAGGAAGGGTCATAGTAAGCATCTGTATGTCGTATGATGAAGAGAATGGAGATCCTTTATTACATTTACCTTATTTGGACTTGGGCTTTCCAGAGGATGGGTTATGTAAATCTTTCAAGAAACAAAACTGAAATTATGGATCACCTTCATCTTCCTTATCAACCGAAGATTAGAAGCAATTATGTGAGAAATCGGGAAGGAGAGGAATAGAAGGATATTTAAGGGAGAATTGATGGATGAAAACATGTTGAAAATTATGATTGTAGAATTATTATTAGGTTGGATAAGAGAACCGTTGGAAAAACCGGGTGATCCAACCACTAATCTTCTGGTATTTAAAAAAGAAAATAAAAAAATATATATAAATGTCCAAAAATATATATAAATGTCCAAAAATAAGGAATTTGGTTCGTAAAAATTGTTTTGGTCATTATTACTCACTCATATGTTTTCCCATCTTTTTCAAAAAAATTTAAAAAGACCCTTAGGCACAAAGCGATTTGTTAAAATCTATTTTTTTCATTAAATTTCAATTCATTTGAATGTGTTTTGTTTTAATCATTATTTATATGCTTTTCATATTTTAGTAAAAAAAATTGTACTTTTTTTATGTTTTTAACACTTTTTTGACCGCGCAGGACTTGCCCGGTTAGAACGGTTGAATCGGCTAGTTTACCAATTTAGGCCGGTTAAACTGCTTCCGAGCCCATGTCCGATTAACGGTTCCGATTCAATTTTGGAAAAACAGGGAAAAAGTGACCAAGAAAAGTTGGGGCATAAAAAGGATGGATGTTATGACCAATTTGGAGAATGAAGTCACGATAGTTAGGCCGAAAAAGAAGGGTTGATGGTACGTGGAGACCTCCACCAAGGAAAAAGAAGGGTTGATGGTATCGAGACCTCCTCCCAATATAGTATTAAGCTTTGTGTCCATATCAATGGAATGGGTGACTCATTATTTTGATGAATCATTTCTTCGGACAGAAGAAGATTCTGTAAACATTTACTCGAAATCTCACTTAATAGATTCCATTGTGGAAGAATCACCCACAGTTTATTCTGAGGAATTGACCATGCCGATCCATGCATAATATCATGAAAAATAGATACAAATTTGTAACTGCTACTTAGTATCGGCAATGGGTTTGAAAAAGTATCTAAAAGGTTGATGGTAGCTCCTTTGGCAATCCAGTTTGAAAAAGTATCTAAAAGGTTGATGGTAGCTCCTTTGGCAATCCAATTATATTAAAGTGTGGGGGGTGCTTATGGGATCATCAAGGAAGTATGCTAATTACCTTTCCAGTTCCATGTGGTATTTAGACAACAAATGAAGCTGAAATGTTAGCCTTACTGCATGGATTGAAGTTGTTTACAAATGAAGCTGAAATGTTAGCCTTACTGCACGGTTTGAAGTTGTTTACAAATGAAGCTGAAATGTTAGCCTTACCGCATGGATTGACGTTGTTTACATAATTGCTGTTGGACTAAGCATGGATTGAAGTTGTTTACATAATTGCAGTTGGATTAACTCAAGTATCGCGTGGAAGGTGACAAAACACCATCAAATAGTGTGAAAATGAGCAATGAATCCCTTGGAAATTGCTGACAATATGGCTGCTAATAAAGGACTTGAGTGCTTCTCTTTTCTTTTGTTTTGCAATGAAACCCGGACCAACGACGGGCTATATCGGAAACTTAAGAATGCCACTGGCCAGCTGCAGGCGCCCTTGGATCACTTTAGACCCTTCCAAATCAAATGGCCATCCAGGAAAGCACAGAAACACTTTTCCTACAACATGTATTTCAAAAGCTAGGCAGTAGCAAAAATAAGAAGTAATATTGCAGTGGGACAAAAATAATCTCCTGGGGTTGATTTATAGGGCAGCATCTCCAATGAAGATACAAAGAAGTGGAGCTGCTTCTCCAAACTTCTCTTTAGATTCTTTAGATATTTTCATTTATCTTCAAACGTAGTAGTAAAACTTGCTCTAATTGGGTATGCAGTTACAAAGGATGAGATTACTCCTATAGCTTTAAAGCAAATGACCGTAGAAAAGAGTCATTATAGTCTCTCTAATATGCTGTAGGGATGAAAATAGGTAAATGAATCTATGGCAACTTTGAAGACATTCAACGGAAAGCCAAGACAAATGTATTTAATTTTATTTAAAAATAAAGAAATCTTGGTGTTTATTAGGATGATATGAACACTGTTATAAAAAATTTATGGTACATTAAGAAAATATATATGTTTTGATGAGTATGACAAACAAAATATTAGGGAAAAAATAAGAAACGTCTTTTAGAAATGGCAACTGGCAGGAAGGAAATAGGCTATGTTTCACAAGAAAGGTCCACAACTGTTTCATCCTGTCGAACTTTAAGATGCAGGGTATTTTGACGAGGGATTGTCTACAAAGAGACTATTCATCTTTTGTACATAGAGGTCACAATCAATCTCACTCATTAAATGTCAAATTGGATGGCATGGGGTGAGTCACAAAGTCCAAAATATTTTTTTTGGGAATTGTAGCTATTCAATGACACTCTTACAACCACCAATTGTGAAATTTAAGGGACAATAATGATTGTGACCTTTATATATAAAAGATAAATGGTCCCTTTGTCGACAATCCCTTTTGGTGAACACTACTACTCAATCGTAACCAACAGTCGAATGGTTGTAAAAACGTTTCCTAGAAAATTCATAGAAATCTTTCTAATGAAAGATTCCCAAAATGGTATCATAACATAGTGAAATGAAGAGGATGTCAAACATTTGAAGGGATCGATAGAGTATAGGACTGGCAACGAGCGTGGGCCTACCTGCAACCCTGGCCTGAGCTAGGCCTAGCCTAGATACGGCCAAGGGTGCCTTGGCCCGAACCAGGTAGGGACCTACAAGACTCAAATATTGAACAGTGAAAAAATAAGGACAAAAAGGGTCCTGGTTGAGGCAGCACTCTCCTGGCCCTTGTCAGGCTCAACCAGGCCATCAGGTTGAGGTAGCCGCCACATTTTCTGGTTCAGGGCCTACCTTTTCAAGGTGCAAGATGCCAAATCGAGTATTATGAACTTCACTCCCAGTTTCCTACGACCATTTCCACACTACCCGTATAGTTTTGAAAGGGTTTGTCATCATGAATGATAATTGCAAAAAACACATACACGCATAGATACACACACAGCATGAACATGAAACACACAAAAGTGAAAGATAATCATAGTATTTGCATGCCCATTAAGAACCAAATCCCATCAATGCAGAACTGAAAGCCAAGGAGGAAATGGTATAAGAGGGAATCATTATAACGCATGCCAATCTAGGGCCATACCGCATCCATGAAGAGTTGAATCCCATGGATAAACCATTGGTTGAAAGCCTCATAAAGAATGTTGAGTAAAGCTCATAAAAGCAATGTAGGTAAAGATTCAAAGCACAAACATTGGCTGAAGCCATAGTTTCAAAAGGCGTTAGGCGGCTCCTAGGTGGTCTAGGGGGTCCAAGCTGCCCAATGCCTAGGCGGGCGCCCAGAACCTGAGCGGCCCAGTTGAATCCAAAAAGGATTCTACAGCTATATATTGTATAAAATATAAGAATTAGGTATTTATGGTACATCAGAATTCAAAGTATACTACACATTAGCACGCACTCCATAAACATAACCATAAGTCGGTTCATATCTAATTAAAACTTAAAATTTACCAACCAAATTACCAAACCAAAGTTACCAAATATCAAACCAGTGGAACTACAAATCCATTATCGACAAGACCACAATACAAAACCAAGATGAAGAAAACTAAAAGTAAAAGTAATACTTAAATACTCAAAAGAATCTTCAATAGTTCAATCAATGTTCAAAGTTTAATCATTATTCAACATTCATCATTCATCGTCAGAAAAAGTAGGGTCAACTGCATTTGCATCAAATTCATCGTCATTGGAGTCGGCACCCCCTCAACATATTGGTCGTCCTCCACCGTCTCTTTTGAATCTGTCTCTTCTTCCTCTACCCTCGTCCTCTGTGCGGAAGATCTAATGGCCCTAGGAGGGTCAGCTGATGTCCCTGAAGCATCCATGACCATGTCCCATGTCAATCCTTCATGCCCCTCGACCTCATTATCATCAACTAACCACTCCATAGCATTGTCCATATTTTTTTATCTGATGGGGTCTCTCTTATGTCTCTTAGCAAACCTGTCATCCAAGAATCGATTATACTTGATATAGACTAGGTCATTGAGCCTCTTTGATTCAAGCATGTTCTTTATCTTTGTATGAATCTAACAAAATCAAATGAAACTAATTAAAATCTATGGTTCATGTATTATTAATACAATTATACAAATTACCTTTACAGCCTTACCCTTTCAAAAGTACTCCAATTGCACTCACAACCGGATGAAGAAGTGGTAAGGTTTAAGATCCAAATGACCAACTTTTGTAAATTTGGAGAACTACACCCATGTTGGCTCCACCAATTGGATGCAAAGATATAGGATAAAATCATAAATAAATAATAGAATTATAAAAATGAAATTTGATTACTTGAACTTGATGAACTTAAGAATATTATTACTACCTGGATCAATTTTGGTCATTTACCTCATCACCATTGGACTCCCAAAAGACTTTAATGAGCACTTGTAATTTATCAGCTCATCAACACATATAATATCCTGAATATCAGGATCAGGGACTAACACATCTACACACTTATTAAATCCAGTCATAATTGTGTTATTTTGTGTATATCCATGTCAACATTAAAAAAACTGAGTTCCAATAATAACCAGCTGCATTCAATGGATGATGTAGCTGTCTATCCCACTTCTCATCAATCATCTCCCAAACAGGCTTGTAACGGTTCTCATCATCATCAAAATTTTGGGTTAACTCTCTTTTGCATTTCTCCATAATCTCATATATGTAGCCCATAGAGACCTTATAATTATCAACCATGCGAAGGACTTTGACAAGAGGAGAAAATACCTTAAGAGCGCCCTTCACCCCTCGCCAAAAAGCCTTATAAAGGATAATATCTCCCACCTTTTTCCCAACCTGATCCTTAGACCACTTGCATGCTCTCCAGTCATCCGAGGTAAACATCTGCCTCAACTGCACTCTCCTCGAATATATGTTATCTAAGCATAAGTACTAGGTCGCAAATCTCGTGGCCCTAGGCCCCATAATCTCTTTCTTCTTTGTAAATCTATGCATCATGCTGCGGGTGAGATGGCAGCTATAAATGAAATTTGTAACTGACTTTGCCTTCTTCACTGGACCTGATATCTTGGTTAAACCGCCAAGAGCCTCAAGCATGAGGTCTATACAATGTGTTGTACATGGTATCTAAAAGATTCTAGGATAAGCTATGCGTAACAAATTAGTTGCAGCAACATTAGGACCAGCATTGTTTGTGACAATCTGTACAACAAGATGCTCCCCAACCTCCTTGATTCCCTTCTCTATAACTTGGAATATATAATGGGCATCATGGATATGATCAGAGGCATCAATAGACCTCCAAAAACCAGTCCCTAAAATACAATTCACAAGCAAATTCATCTTACTTCTTCTCTTCCTATCACTCCAAGCATCAGTCATAATAAAAACCCCATACTGAGCCCATGCATCATTCTTAACTTCTGCAGCTTCCTTCGTGACACTCACCACTATTTTCAAAAGAGGCTCTGCAAGCTCATATAGGGTTGGGGGTTTCATCTCAGCTCCAAATTGGCCAATTGCCTCTCCCGCGGCATAGAAGCTGCTTAGGCGAGCGATATTGAAAGGAATGCCCGCCTCATAAAACCATGTAGCAACATAATAAACAGCTCTATCTCTCTCTTCCTTCTTCATTATATTTTCAATGGTGGTTTGCTTCTTTGTTTTCATTCCTGCAGCCTCAGGGTCAGGCCGAGGCAAAAAACTATCCATAAGGCCTCTAACTCGAGGCTTCTCACTCTCAGAACCAGTAGCAATTACAACTCTCTTTCCCTTCCCCCTAATAATGGATTGTTCTACCTCTTGACATCCCTCCCCAATCCCATCCTCATCACTATCATCATCATAATTGACTCAAAACCCCAGACCTAATATCTGCTATGGAGGTAAATCTCTCATTTTTTTCATTTTTACCATACTAAAAAAATTGGTTATTTCCTCTTTAACAATAGCAGGAGTCTTTTTACATGAAGCAATATCCCCTGATACCAGGGGAATGTTTCTTGAACCGGTTTATGCCCCCATTTATATCCTTCTCACAAACCTTACATCTTATGCAATTTTTATCATTAGGATCTGGGTTGTAGCCATATTTTCAATCGAGCTCACCACTCTTATTAGATCACGAAGAATACATCTCAAAATAATACAACTTATACAAACAATAAAAGAAATCACTTACTTTGATTGCTCAATCTCCAGACTTCCACTTTATAGATGCTTCTAAGGAATCAAAATCTTCTAAAAACCCCCAAAATAGAATAAATTAAATCCAATATCAATGGGCGACATAAATTTGAGAAACCTTCTATCCTAAAGAAATCACCAAAATCTAGTTTTTTTAGGGCTTTCTCTCTCCAAAATGGGCTTTAATGTGTTTTAGACTTCAAATGAACCTAAAACCCCCATTTTTTGACCCCTTAGTATAAAAATAATGGATAAAAATAGCCCCCACCGAAACCTTTTTCCGCCTCTGGGTGGGGCACTGTACTTGGGCGGGCACCCAGGAACCTCAACTTTTTTTGGGCGCCTAAGCTTGGGCGATATGCACAAGTCCTCGGATCCCCTTAGGCGACCGCCTAAGCGCTGGCAGTCCGCTTTTTGAAACATTGGTTGAAGCTCATAAAAGCATTAAGAGGGAAATGTGCAGAAACAATACATAGAGAGAACGTAATATTCATATTTACTTACAACTATCTTGGTTATTCTACTTTTTGCCCTGGACTCCTAATACTTCCTAACTCCCTTGTTTAGTCAATCATTAGTTTTTAATAAGTAATTTATAGTAAGTTCTTTCATTGGTTGCAGTTTTTCCAACAATTCTCTTCTATTTGATGCCTACAAGTTTTGCAGGCTTGTGACTAGGATCCCAGCTTTCTTCAAGAGATTTACTGTATATAATAATTAATAATTCTTTTGGCATTCAATCTAGAGACAGATGAAATGAAAATATAAGCTTCATAGCATGAGTAAGGAGGAGGCACTACATTAGAATCCCATGAGAAAGCACGACAGTATCAGATAGGAGCCCAAGCAAGCGATCAATGTCAGAGTATGAGAGCCAACCACAACAGAGAATTAGGCAAACTGACTTCACAATCTCAATCCCAAGTAACTATTTATGCTTCTCAAGATCTTATATGTCCAAAGATTCCTAATGACTAGCTGAAAAAAGCCTCATACACAGAGAATGTTACATATTATTTTTTATAAATCTTATAGATATCAATAATATTATCAATCATGACTTTGGTTAATGGTAGGCACAACAATAAGATGCATCGAAATTTAACGTCACACCCCAAAGCCAGTTCCATCATACCGGTACATAAGATATAATCAGAACAATATATAGAAGTAAACAAGTTCCATTAAGTTTTTGCATTTGTTGGGAGTTTAGCCTTCGCAAATTTCAAAGTGAATAAAAAATGAATAGGTCACATACAAAAGCAGCATTTTGTGGTATAATAACAGTACCTTTCAATAAAAAGGTAATAAGTCAGTTTGTTTGGATCAGAATACTATTTTCTTGGAAATGTCGACCGTGTGATCAAAACAATATTATCGAACTGGGAAGTAATAAAAAAATATTGAAGTGCCCGTGACAATATTGCAATTCCATCACCTTAACTTGTTTGTTCTTTGAAAGAACAAGAAATTGAAGTAAACTATGAGCTTTATACATATGAATTAGTCAATACCAGAACATACGTCATTTCATTAATAAGCTATAAGTGGTGAAAGGTACAGCATGATATTCTGACAAGCAAGTTGTCATCTGAGGATAGGAGGGTGGTTTTTTAATTCAGTTTGTTTCTACAAAGCTTGAGACGTATATACTACTCAATTGTTATACTACTAATGGGCAGGGAACGTAACCAGAATAACTCATCCAGAATTCATCTGCAGAAATAAATTTTGTTTCATTGTCCAATTTATACAGAAATAGAGCAAACTTACTTTTACAAGCCACTCACAGATACAGGAAAGGAGCTACGAGAACAGAAAATACAGGGAAAGTAATATTGAATATGAAGCTTAAAATGCAGGTAACCAACAACCACGACTGAATATGAAGCTTAAAATGCAGGTAACCAACAACCAAGACAGGCAAAGAAGGCATAATATAGGAGGCCCCATTTACAGATCCTGAGCATGAATTTGTCCTCTCAACATCAGAATCATTGCTGGATGGCCTTTTCTTGGTTGACTGGGAAGCCCCTCAAGAAATTTGTTTGATGCTCCCCTGCATGACTTAAATTGAATTTTCAATCATTCCCTCAAGCTATTATAAGAAGAAACATTTTTTTAACTTTCCCTTTTCTACTTCTAACACTGCCAATGCTGGTGACCAAAATGCCACTACAGCAACTGTTGTTTGCATAGAGAAACAAACTACAAATCTCCCATCCAAAGCCAATTTCATGGCCATTTTGGAGATCAATTATCTTTTGCATGCAAATAGAACCAATTATTTTCATTTGTTAGGCAGAGACTAGCTAATCATTTCACATTTAACGTTATCATGACAAAATGGCTAGAAATTAAAATTAAACCAACAATCTCAGTGGTAATAAACACATATGATGAGTCAACCGAATCCAAGCAATCACCAGTCAACTGTTTATCTCGTTCAAACATGTGCGGCTAGAGGCCAACGAGAAAGCAGATGCAGTGGGAAAACAGGAGGCCGAGGCCAAGGCCTTGAAGATGTATATCCATAACCTAACATATTGAGTTTTGAATTGCTGAGGGTTGTTTCAGTTGTAATCCCAACTCAATGCCCCTAGTCTTACACCTGTCTGCTTTATGTCATCCACCCCTTTAATCTCGATCCCCTCTTTTCCTCTCAGAAGCCAAAGCACTCAAGGTTTGTGGCTCAAGGTGGGGTGCTTAAGAGTGCTCATTTTTGCACAGGGATGACAGATTTTATACATGTACATCCCTCTCTTTATTTTTTTCACTTTTACTAATAGGATTGGTTGTAAACAGAAGGCTTCAATGCAATTTTATACAAAACAGAATTTTGCTAGCTGTTATTTACTACATTATAGACTACTGTCAACATTATTAAAAAAAAAAGTAAAATCTTAATGGCAATAAACATAAACGGGAAAGTATAAATTAAGACCGTTCACCTTTGGTATATCACAATCACCCTTAACCATTAGATGCCAAATTGAGCAGCTGGGGTTGCGTCATTGGTCGTGCTTGAAGTCTGAGAAAAGCTTCCTTGGACTGTGCAGAAAAATGATATACCCTAGCCATCTGATATTTACATCAGAAGACGTGGGGTTTTGTGACCTGTGTATGGAAGTGAACAGTCTCCTTGTATACAATCCCGACATAAATTTCAACATAATTAATGCAGTAAATGTGTTATCCATTGGATGGAATTCTTTCTTCTTTGGCACAATGACACTCGCTTGTTAAAGTTATATAACAATTAAAAACAAAAAACAAAAACAAAAACAAAAAAAAGACTTAATGAAACTTATGCAGAAAGAAGAACCCACTGTAAGCTGAAACAAACGGGAAAGATATAATAACTCAAAGATTTTAAATTACAAATAGAATTATCCTCAAACTCTATGTCCTCATACCTTCACAGGAGCTTGCTGGTTCAAGGCACAATCCCCATAGAAGTATCTAAAATTGGTAGGGTATTTACAGTTGTTTATCTCTCAAGAGGGACAAATGTATATGGTATGACATTCATCACCTAACGGGTTCAGCATCTCCAACACTATCCAACCACAACACAACCTGCCCGATAGAGGGTCTCTGTTTAGGATCCTGATCTATGCATTTGCATGCAATTTCAAGCACTTGGAGCAGTTGTTTCTCGTGCTCCTTACTCCATAGAAATGGTACAAATATCTCTTCTTCTTTCTTCTCCCGTTTCATCTGGACCACCCAAGATACCAAGTCCCTGCAACCCTTTGATTTGCACACGTCAACAGGCCTCTTACCAGTAAGAAGTTCCAATAAAACAACCCCAAAGCTATAAACATCACCCTTGAAAGTGGCTGTGAGGGTCTGGCCATATTCTGGAGGGATATAACCTAAAGTTCCAACCAAGTCGGTGGTTACATGGGTATCATAAGGCCTTAAAAGCCTCGACAAACCGAAATCAGCAAGGTGGGCTTCAAACTTGTCATTCAAAAGTATGTTACTAGACTTAACATCTCGGTGAACAATATTTGGGTCGCAAACCCTATGCAAATAAGCCAATCCCCTTGCCGACCCTTGAGCTATCTTCAGCCTAGTGCCCCAATCAAGCATCAAGCCCTCATCAAGCCTCTCATGCAACCAATAGTCCAAGCTGCCATTCTCCATATAAGAGTATATAAGTAGCCTATCATTTCCATGCCTGCAATACCCTCTTAGCGAAACAAGGTTCTTGTGTTGAGCTCTAGAGAGAGCTTCAACTTCCGCTCGAAACTCTCTCTCCATTTGACCACAGTCTCCTGAGAGCCTTTTAATCGCTGCCTTGGTGTTATCAGGGAGATAGGCTTTATAAACCAAACCGAAACCTCCACATCCAATTATGTTTGCCTGGTCGAAATTGTTTGTCGATTTCAATAAATCATTAATGGTGAGCTCCATGCCTTCAGGGTTTTGAAAGAGAAGAACCAACTTGGAGCCAAATGACTCAGATGGCCTATGTGACCTATCTGAATCCACCACTTCTCCGTTAGACTGATATCTTTCCTCCTTTCTTGACATGTGAAGAAGCAAAGTGGCCAAGAGCAATGCAATCCCAAGTCCAATACTCAGTGTTATGCCAAGGATACCACTTCTATTGGTCCTACCAGTTGGACCAGAAGGCTCAAGTCCAAATGCTGGGCTCCTCTGGCACGAAGGAAGTGGGCTGCCGCAAAGACCCAAATTCCCTTCAAAACTCGAGTTTGAGAACGAGAAGAATTGCCCCCCATCGGGGATTTCTCCCTCCAAATAGTTATGGGCCACACTGAACTTCGACAAGAAGGTGAGATTGCATAAAGACATCGGTATTGATCCATTTAGCTCATTATAGGACAGATCCAAGAGTTCTAAGTTGACCATGTTTGAGATGGTATCGGGTATAGTTCCTGTGATGTTATTTCTGCTCAAATCTAATATGTGGAGCCCCTTCAACTGCCCAAACTCAGGCCATATCATCCCATTAAGTCTGTTATTGCTCAGGTAAAGTGCGGGGGGAAAGCTCGAAACCTGATTATACTGCATTCCATTAGAGCTCTTGTTTCGCTTCACATAGAGAGGGATATTGATTAGGGTGGCATTTGCAGTTGTATTGGCACTGACAAGCATTTGCAGCTGAGTCAAGCTCTTGGGTACTTCTCTAGTAAGAGAATTGTTCGAGACATCCAAGTAAAAGAGGTATTCAAAAGTGCCAATCCATGGAGGGATGCCTCCACTTAGGCGATTCCAGGATAGATCGAGCACTTGCAATTTCCTGCACTCTTGCAACCAATCAGGGATCTCACCCCAAAGCCCACAATTTCCCAATGCAAATACCATTAGGCTATTGAACCCACTGATACCAACTGGAATTCTCTCACCATTAAAATTCTTAGTGAGGATGAGAGTTGTAAGATTGCCACAGTTGTGCAGTATATCCAATGCTCTAGATATGTTTTGGAAGCTGTTGTTAGAGAGAGATAGCAAAGAGAGAGACTGGAGGTTTCCATAACTCTCAGGAACTTGGCCAACAAGGTTGTTTCTCGCAAGGCTTAACGTCTTCAACTCCTTGCAATTGGATAGAGAAGCAGGGAGTTCACCATTGAAACGGTTTGTAGCGAGATCTAGAGAGCTGAGATGCGGTATTTTTTCGAAAAGGAGATCAATGGTACCACTCAGAGAATTGTTTCTCAGGTCAACCACTTTAATCAAGGAACAGAGAGAGAGAGAAGCAGGCAATGTGCCGGTGAAGGAATTCGAGTGGGCAATAAGTTGTTCAAGCTTTGTAAGATTTCCAAATACATCAGGAAGAGGACCAAAGAATCGGTTTCCAAAAATCACAAGCGATACAAGGCTGGAGAGATTACTCACTCTCTCACTAAACCGACCAAAGAAATTGTTGGCTGGAATTGAAAGCTCCTTCAAGGAGAGCAACGTGAATACATCATAAGGAAGCCGCCCTGCAAGAGCATTGAAACCCATGTATAACTCTCTAAGAGAAGTACAATTTCCCAGCCCCAATTTAAGTTCACCAGAAAATCGGTTCTCAGAGAGATCCATGACCTGAATCATGGCTGAATTTCTGCAAATGTTGGTGACTATGGGTCCTGTGAATGAATTACTGCTGATATTAAAAACTGTGAGGTTTGGGTAGCCTCTGAAATCAACAAGACTTCCATTAAACAAATTGCTCGAAATGTTGAGAGATCGGATTGATTTAAGGCCAATCAAAGGGAGCACTGATCCTCTCAGCATATTGTAGCTCAGATCCAGAACCTCCAAATTTTGCAAATTCGAAAGTTCCTGAGGAAGTTCACCTTCTAAGAGATTGAATGAAAGAATCAGATATTGTAGCTGATCTAAGCGACCCAATGAGCCCGATATGACCCCTTTCAGACTCAAACCACGCAAAGCCAACTTCTTCACCCTAGCTACTTTTGAACTGTTTCCATTTCCCTGCAGATTAGGATCACAATAAACACCTTTCCATGAACAACAATTGGACCCATGAGACCAACCCAGAAGACCATTATTTGATAACGTTTCAACAAATTCGAGCAAAGCCTGTGAATCATTTGGATCACAGGTCTGGTTTACTTCTCGCTCTTTGGTAATGGAAATTGCATCTGAAGGAACCAATAGAATCCATACTAGAAGCGAAAATCCCATCCTTAAAACCTTGTTAGTCATATTTAGATTGAGAAACGCTAAAACTGTTTTCGCTCCCTCGAACACAAATTATGACAAGGAAACAGTTCCTTCTCTTTCACATGTATTCTTTTTCACTCTAAGCCCAAGCTCAATCATGGAGTGAGAAGCCACCACCGATCTCATAAAATATCACAAACTAAGATAGTCCACCAAACAGATATTCTTTCTCTTTTTAAGCATCTGAACCAAACCTCAATATAGAGGGAGAAACCAGCACCGATTTCACCAAACAACACACAGACTCAACAAAACCCCAAAACCCAAAACCCAATTCTATAAAACCTCCCAAAATCCCAAGCCAACTCCATGAAACCCCTCAGAACCCAAAACCCATCTCTTCAAACCTATAAAACTCAAAACCCAATCCCATGAAACCTCCCAAAACCCCAAGCCAACTCCATGAAACCCCTCAGAACCCAAAACCCATCTCTTCAAACCTATAAAACTCAAAACCCAATCCCATGAAACCTCCCAAAACCCCAAGCCAACTCCATGAAACCCCTCAGAAGCCAAAGCCTATCTCTTCAAACCTATAAAACTCAAAACCCAAAACCCCAATTGCTTGAAAAACTCACTCTCAGAAACAAACGCAGCACCATTACTTGAAAATGGTGATCATCAAAAGCAGCAAAACCCAGGCCCGTGATTCAATCTCAGAAACAAACGGGAATTTAAATATCTCGTAAGGAAAAAAACCCAAAAGAAATCCATGTCCATTCATGTACTGAAAGAATCAGGAACCCACCGCACATTAAAGGGAACCGAGAAAAGGGAAAGCAAAGAGATGAAAGCCAACAAGCACTTGGCTTAAGGAACCCATTAATGGAAATTTACTGAACCATTAAAATTCACGAGAAACTGACCTTTTTCATATCTGGATACAGAGAGAGAGGATAAAAATCCAAGGTTGATTTCGACTGGTCTTCGTCACTGTTGCTCTCTCTAAAAATCCAAGGTCGATTTCAACTGGACCTTTCTCTCTTAGTTTTGTTGGCTTGTTGTCGATGGATTCGATGAGGGAGAGAGAGAGGAGTAGTCAAAGGGAGGGTAGAAAGAGAGAGAGTTAGGTTTAGGTTGCGGGGGCGGTGGAGAGAGCGGAGGTCGCCGGACGTCACGGGGTGGTGCAGGTCATGAGTGAGACGGACGACGGCAAGAGTCAACGTTTTTGCATGTGACGCGCGGTCCCCACGCCAACTCCTAGAGAGAGAAACCCTCTGCCTTTAATAATGGAGGGAAATAAATGCTAGAGAGAGAGAGGGAGAGAAAATAGACACAAATAAACACTTATTTTAAGGCATGAGGTCTATATGACTCAAATGTATATATGCGTTCCCTCTCTAAAGTACATGTTATTTTATTCAAAATTTTAAGGATTCATCATATATACCAAAATGATGATAACTTTTCTTTAAAAAAAGGTCAAATTTTAAAAATTTAAACGTGCGTCTTTTTCGCAAGAGACTAGTTAGGTCCAAACTAGTGAGTCATAAAAATGTTAAAAATAAGTACAATAAAATAAAGAGTTTTGTTAGGCCACTCAGAGTATATATTTAAGGGTTCAACCCAATGGTTTAAAAACCGTATCGGTGACCCGGATTGGGCTTTTCAAAAATCGATTCGAATCGGCGAATCGGCGATCCGGATCGGCGAATCGGAGATCCGGATCGGAATCGGATGAATCGGTCAGAATAAAGCTTCAAAAAAATCCGAAAAAATTATTAAAATTCATTATAAATATTGGTTTTTAGGAATTCAATAAAAAATGAGGGTACTCCATTAAGAATTTTCATGTTTTTGAATGAATATGCGAATATTGATATGTTCTTTCCCTGCATGAACCGCCATTCAGCATTTAATTTACAGTATTTCGTGCTCATCCCTACACTGTTGCTATTGGGACTCGATATGTGAATAATATGGCTGGGATAGGGTGGCCTCAGAATCATCATCTCTCTCGTTTTCTCTTTGAATAATATGGATTAAAAAAAAAAAAAAACAAATTTTCAAAAAAATCGATCATGGATTAAAAAAAAAATCACAAATTTTCAAAAAATTCTATCATGGATTACAAAAAAAAATTCGATCATGGATTAAACAAAAAAAATCACAAATATTTTAAAAAAATTCAATCATGGATTACATAAAATTCTATCATGGATTACAAAAAATTCGATCATGGATTACAAAAAAAAAACAAACAAAAAAAAAAAAAAAATTCAATCGTGGATTACAAAAAAAGAAAAAAATAGTTCGATCATAGATTACAAAAAATTCAATCATGGATTACAAAAAACTCTATCATGGGTTACAAAAAAAGCAAAAAACAAAAAATTCAATCATGGATTAAAAAAAAACAAACAAACATTTCGATCATGGATTACAAAAAAAAAACAAACATTTCGATCATATATTACAAAACATTCGATCATGGATTACAAAAAAATTCTATCATGGGTTACAAAAAAAAAAAAAAAAAAAGCAAAAAAATCGATCATGGATTACAAGAAAAGAAAACAAACATTTCGATCATGGATTACAAAAAATTCTATTATGGGTTGCAAAAAACCAAAAAATTCGATCATGGATTACAAAAAAATCTATCGGGGATTACCAAAAAAAAAAAAAAAAAAAAAAAAAAAAAAAAAAAAAAAAAAAAAAAAAAAACCGTACGGAATCGCCGATTCACTGTTCGGACTCGCCAATTCCGTACAGTGAATCTGCGATTCACTGTACAGAATCGTCCGGTTCTCTCTAGAACCGGACGATTTCCGATTTTTGGGCGATCCGGTTCCTTTTTCACTATTTCCGAGTCGAACCGGGCGAGTCCGGTTCGACTCGGCGTTTTTTAAAACGCTGGTTCAACCTGATACAATCCAATTAAAGCGTACTTCTAAATTTTACCATAATGTGTAATTTTGCCAATGGTTTGTATAAAACTGGTGCTTTTAACAATCAAAGTAAAACGCACCTTTAAATAATGTCAAGAAATGTGGTTTCAATACTGGAAATCCGATAGTCTTAAAATATATTTTCATCTTTAATTATAAAATTTAAATAATCAAATAATATCAAGAGAAATGTGGTTTCAATACTGAAAATCTTTGTGATAGCCTTAAAATATATTTTCATCTTTAATTATAAAATTGAGTGTAGATTAAGAAGATCTATGGAAACTTAAAAATCTTGAAAATTGACTGTCCAAAAATGGGTTACAAGATATACTATTTACAAAACTTGAAATCCATTTTTTTCTCATTTTCATACATCTTGATGTAGAGATGATCAATTTGGAAATATTTGAGCATCAAAACAATCTCTTTTAGTGAAATTTTTTTAGGTGGGTTCTAATTTGATTGTTTAGTGCTTCAGCTCTGTATAAACTTTTTAATTTAAAGCGTGGTGTTTATATGAAGGAAAATTGTTTGGTGCGTTACTATGCGGACTTGGAGATCTATACCGTCCACCAAAATAGGATCCCATAAATAATAATCTTTCAAAGAAAAAATCAACGGTTCAAATATTTTCTCTAAAAAATATCATTTTTATTTTGAAAATTTTATTTATTTTTACATATTAATAATCTCCCATTAAAGATTATATATTCCTTAAAAATTAAAATCAAATTTTATTTAAAAAATAAATTATTAAAGGAGATAGTGGACTTATGGAAATTGTCTTTATATGAATCAACTGACTCATAATATGTGACCCTTTCATAAAGTGCATCATCATCATCGTAGCATTTCTTCAATTAATTGGGATCAGCTACATAAATTTTAGTCTGTCATTCTACTCTATTATATGTTGTACCCCTCATTGAGGCCATAAATCTTAATTTTAAACTACTTTCTATTATATCATTTTGGCTCTACCACTTGTCCTTATCAATCATTCAAAATGATTGTGAATATTGAAAAAAACAAAGTCAGATTTTTTAAATTGAAATGCGTCCTATAGTATTCATTTTATACCGTGCGTACGAACTTTAAGTCCGGTGTAATGTGCCCATCTTTAAGATGGACATTTGTGGGTCAGCGAGCTCACACAAAACTTCTCCTTACTATTTAAAAGCAGCATTTAAAAACCCAAATCGGTGGGCACTAAAAGGGAATAACCATTTTTTTCACTTCATAATTAAACTTTTTAAACGAGACTTTTTTACCCTTATTTGGTTTTTGAACGAACTGAAATGGCTGGATTTTCAATTGTTCAAAAATCGAAAATAAGTCAATTTCGGTTTTTTAACAACCGAAAATAGCGAGGTTCGTTTAAGCTTCTAGAATACGCAATTCTATCTTCGGTTGTTCAACATTCGAAAATGTCATATTTTTTGTTGTTTAATATCCAAAAATATCATATTTTCGGTTGTTCAACATCTAAAATAAGAATGCAAATTCTAAGCTTCTGTCCTATTTTCGGTTATTTAACAAAAAAAAATTTGTACATTTTCCGATGTTGAACAACCGAAAATAGGACTGCATATTCCAACAAGCTTCTGGAATATGCAGTCCTATTCTCGGTTGTTCAACAACCAAAAATAAAAATGCAAATTCCAAGCTTCTACCTA
The DNA here is from genome assembly GCF_054954075.1 of Amborella trichopoda. NCBI lineage: Eukaryota > Viridiplantae > Streptophyta > Magnoliopsida > Amborellales > Amborellaceae > Amborella > Amborella trichopoda. The sequence continues at coordinate 14,796,914 of NC_142337.1, read as the reverse complement.
TTTTCGGTTCTTCAAAAATAAAAAAAAGGTCAAAAAGTCTTTTTAAATTTTATTTTATTTTACGAAGTGAAAAACAGACATTCCAATAATAACGAAAACTATTTGGTATTTTGATAATAATGAAAACTATAACGTACATATACGTAATTTTCAATGCTTACAAAATGGGTATGTAGAGTCGACCTAAAAAAGCACTTAATAGCTTAAAAAAAAATAAAAAAATAAAAAAGAGGACTTAAGGAAGGTTAAACCAATTTTGTCATTCCCAATAAAATCAGGCATCTTGATGAGAAATCGCCAAATTTTAAAATATTGCTGGAGAGAGAGGCTGAAGGGCAGTAACAAGAGTGAGAAAAGAGGGAGGGGAACTCTGAGAAGAGGAGGGCACTCACACTCACGCTTGATGATAGATGGATGTATCATAGTAAGCAAAAGCAGATGTATCATAGTAAGCAAAAGCAGGTGCATTTTATTTGCGTGCGCGGCTTCACTTGTACTCGAAGCAAAAGTCGTAGGGTTGCTTGCAAACACAACGCCCTTAATCCCACTACTATCAATGCCAGTGCCAAACCACTCTCTCTTCACCCATTGTTATCATCTTTTGTTGGGCTTTTTCTTTTTGCTTTTTTTTTTTTTTTTTTGAGAAAGAAATGAGGAAAATAAAAATAAAAAGCAACACAAAGAGAACTGAGAAAGAAATGTGGGGAAAGGGAGGGAGAGAGGGAAGAGAAAAGAAGAAAAGAGGCGATATTGTTACTCATGAGATGACCTTGTTGAAACCACATACCACGGAAGGTGACTTCAAAATCCTGACTTCTTTTGTTGGGCTAACTTCCAAAAGAAATCTTACCTTTTTTTTTGGAATTATTAGAGATTACAAGAGAAGGTAAAGAGGCATCACCCTTTGCCAAAACATGTCACAGAATTCGCTTAACGATAAACATGAATAAAAGAGACCGACATGGATGATACCAAATCTCTACCAATTTCGGCTAAACCAAGAGTACCGAAAGAGCTACCATCGAAATTGAGTTTTAGACTACCAGCAAGAGGTACACTCCAAATATATGTCAGTCTACTTCTAACACAACCAAGAATTAGTGTTGTTCTCAAAACAATTAGTGTTGTTCTCCCACCGATGCAAATGTAAGAATTGCACTAGTAGGGCTCTTAGTAGGGGCTCTTTCTCTGATGTATTGGTTATCATTGATAATTCACCACGAACAGTCCAATTTTGAGAGGACGGGATCTAGGTATTGGGAACTCAAAACCTAAAAAAAACTTCCTTGTTTATATTTAGATGGATGTCAAAATTTTGAATAAAAAAAAAATCCTTCCAAGTATGCCTTTCACGTGAGGGAGTAAATATACAATATACTTCTACATGAGCATAGTATAATGCGCTCAAGTTGTTTTTACTTTGCTTAGAGCAATGTCCTGAAATCCACTTGTTTTTTTATCTCGAAATAGCGAAAATTACCTAAACATTATTTATTAAATAAAATAATATATAATATAGAGAATGTACCAAATAGCTAGTGTTTTAAATTCCAAATCGATGAGGTAGATCATTCACTCACAAATCTGTATCGTATCATTGGATCAATGATCTGGATCTGGATCTAGATCCGGATTGGTCTAAATCTTAATCCAAACAAATATTATAAATAAATTAATTAATTAAAATTAAAACAAAAGTTTAGGGGTAGGATATAGGGAAATCTAAAAAAACATTTGATAAATTTTTTGAAGGGTATGGTTTCTATAAGGTTGCAACCTTAAACAATCCAATTAAGGTATACCTCCAAATTCTATCATAACATGTGATTTTGGTGTAAAAAATTATTAGGATTATCTGAAAATCTATTTTCATATCTAATTATAAAATTATAAGCTCAAAAATAAGTTAAAATCAAGTCGATCTACAAACATATGAAAATCTTGAAAATGGATGGTTTAGATAATGTGTTGTAAGATGCACTATTTTTGGGACTCAAAATCTGTTTTTTGTCATATTCATACATCTCTATATCGAGATGATCAACTAGAGGGTTTTTCAATATTAAAACAATATTTTTCGATGAATTTTTTAAGTGCATCCGTATTTCTACATTTTAAGGATGTAACATTATATAAACTTTTTCTTTTTTTAAAAAAGGCACAAATATATAAGATTGGGTTTTTGGGGAGAATCAGGCTAGGACCCATACCATCTCAGAAATTGTTCGGTCCCGATCGAGTCTCCATCTAGATAAAAAGTTGTTGAGTTTTAAATCACTGCAAATGATAACAAAATAAATTTATGCATAGTGTATTGATTTTATATAAGATAATCTACTCTAAATAAAATCAACTATAATGCAAACAACCATGACTTCTTCATTCGGGTGAGATATATCTCCTCACCTTGTTTTAACGAGTGCAGGAACTTGCATCTCGCTCTTAGCTAATCTCTACCGATGAACTATGGACTCATTAAATCTCTATTGAAAGAATTGCACAATTTAGTGTTCAAGTACTCGTCCACTTGCCGAGCCGAGTACCCACGTTAAACTTGGGCTAATTAAAAAAAAAACAAAAAGAAAATTCAAAAGTTATATAAAATTGTGGAATCAACGTATAAAAATTATATAGGCAATTTGGATATTGTTTACACTAATTTGTACATTTTTCTTGTCGTTTGTCGTATTTTTATATTTTTCCTCCTTTTTAAGATTTTTCTTAAATGTAAACAACTTTAACTCAATTTTTATCGATCTATGCTTTATATATTTTTAGCTTATTTGGACTTTTTATATCGAGTTCGAAGCTCCAATGAGCCAGATCAAGAAGAGGCTAGAGATTCAGGGATACCTTACGAGTGCAGGGGCAAAAATGCTTTATTAAGAAACCGAAAACCATAATCCATAAAACCAAGATAAAAAGGCCTGTGCCTTGTGGTTTTATTTCACTTTTTCAAATGTTTATTTATAATTTTTACTTTTAAGTTTTGGACTTTTTTAGGCCCTGTAAACTACTTCAACCAGTTACTCGACTAGGGCCAGGTCAAGCCCGATTCCCTAGCTGAATTTAAAACCATTAGCTCTGTTTCTCTCTCCGCACCTGCTCTCTCTCTCTCTCTCCCCAATCTGGACTAGGCGCGCCCACCAAGTAGATGTGCGGCCTTGCTCCCTGCCACTCTCATCAATAATTTAACCTAGGCCCTGCCAGCCATTCTCATGCCAATAAGACTTAGACAAAAGGATAGAACCAACCTCATATAAGCACAAACACTTGCACATATATGTTAAGTAGGGATGGCAATAGACTCGATCAGACCTAGGGCCCGACAAGTAGACCCGACCGTGGATCCTAGCATGGATCTAAATTTTGGACCCGAATACTATTTGGATATAGGCCCAGACCCATACTCATAGAATATATGATGGTAATCATTTGTTTTTACGTGCATGCAAGGTGTTCATATTGCCACAATATTGGTAATATTTTATAATAGTATTGGTAAAAAAAGAAGAAAAGAAGAAGCTCATAATCATAAGGCACGTGATGATAAAAAAAGGCAAAAAAAAAAACTCATTGTGATAGGGTGGCAATGTATCCGACCAGACCTGGGACCACTGCCGCCCCTAATGTTAATTTAATGAGTTTTGGAATTTAAATATAACGAATTATATATGCAAACCGAGTAATGATCCTACGAGACTCTCCCACACCCATATGTGTAGGACTTCAAAGGATTACCATTAAATTTGACACAGATCTCTAAAAAAGTTATCACATGGGTGTGGGACTTGACTTTTTTAAAAATCTGTGCCAAATTTAATGGTGATCCTTTGGCGCCCTACACACATAGTTGTCGGAGGGTCTCATATGATCATTACTTATGCAAACCATGTGAAAAGAAATAATGGGCTAATGATGCTGCATAGTGGGTGCAGATCGAGCAATTTATAGATATTTAAAAATCTTGAAAATAAACGATTCAAATACTTTGTCACAACGCATGTTATTTTTAAAACTCGATATTCTGTTTTATTTTTATACCATACATCTCGAAACCAATATGATCGATTGGGAAGTTTCCAAACTTCGGAGCGCTATTTCCTACAAGATTTTTGAAGTGCATTAGCTAAACCACTAAAGAGTGGGGAAGAAAATGCACTCATTAAACAAACGTAAACCCCAAATGGGGCTCTATAAGAATCTCTCACCATGCAATAGTCCTTCTCTGACTATCTGAAAAAACCAGGTGAAAATGATACCATCATAAGCTATACTCAAAACTTATGTAGTCATATCTCAGTGTAGTCGATAAACAGGCCAAACATGGCAACTCTCTGCTGGTAAAAAAAAAAGTGTTAAAATAAATACAAAAAGTTCTAAAAGAAATATGAAAAATATATTTAAAGCATGATTAAATAAAACACATTCAAATGAAATTCAAAATTAGCGAAAAAATGGATTTTAAAAAATCGATTTGTGTTTAAGAGTATTTTTTATTTTTTTCAAAAAAAAGGAAAAATGTAAAACTGTGTATTCATGCTAAAACACTTTTCAATTTTTATCAAAATGATAAAAATATTTAAAAATGCATTACAAACAAATCTCTTATTTTTTTTTATTTTTAAAACAACCTGCTAGATCACCAAAACCGGAACCAGCAAGTGCCTAATTTTAATCTATCCTTGAATTGGCCAATATTGCAAACACTGTTCCTGAACACTCATCTCTCAAAAATCTCGAACAAGCTAACCAAGTATTTTGATGTGGGCGAGGGAGGTCAAGGGTCCTCTTTGCTCTATTTAAGAAATTCCTCATCTTTCAAAACGCCCAAACAAGCTAACCCAATCATTGGGTGGGAATGAGGGAGGACAAGAATTCAAATTTCTAAAAGTTCCTCCAAAACGCCTAAAGAAAGTCAAAGCTTTTTTTTTAAAAAATATTTTTTATTTTTTTTTCGAATAAGGTTTAGAATTTTAGATAAAGCACCCTCTCGTACTTTTCAAGTAAGCAAGCCTCTAAATTTTGGTTGAAGGCACAGTTTCGGTATTGAAAATTTGATGATGACTTGAAAATATATTTTCATCCTTACTTATAAAATTTAAAATTTTGAAATGGTATAAAAAAATATCCTTAAACACGTGAAAATCTTGAAAATCGATAAATCTAGATATCTTTTTACAATATACACTATTTTTAGGTCTTAAAATTCCTTATTTCTTCATATTCTTACATCTCGAGGTCGAGATGATGAATCGAAGGATATTTCAACATCAAAATATTATCTTTCATAAAATTTTTGAAGTGCACTTTATTTCAATAGTATAAAGTTGATACTTCATATAAATTTTTTCTTTTACTTTCAAGTTATAGAAAAACAATCAAATTACTTTCGTGTCTTTAAAGTCTTATAAGATGAATCAATCTACTTCCTCTAGTTACACTTAAGTTCTCTCTCTTGATTGTCCTCTCTCTCTCGCTCTCTCTTTGCTTAGATCATAGGGCATGCTGGTGATAAAAGTTTAAAAGGAAATTTCTCAAAATAGTAATAAGTGATGCACTAAATTTATCAAAATGACAAAATTTAGGAAAATTATTTTAGTTTCTCAATAGACAATACCAATATGAAAGATCTAAAAATGATCTTTAAGTACAAAATTACCAATTAGTACATTTCATTTACTAAAACTATAAAACTCACAAAAAAAAGTTGTTCAAACACTAGAAAATCCTCCAATTGATCATCTAGACAACAAGAAGTATTGATATTAAAAGAAAAAAAAAAAAATTTAAGTCATGAAAATAGTGTATCTTGTAAGGTATTATTGAAACCATCAATTTTCAAGACTTTCAAATGTATATAAATCTACTCGATCTACATCATTTTTAGAACTTTAAAATCCATAATTAAGATTTTCAGACCACGATAGGGCTTTCAAGGTGGAAAGTACATCTTTCGGCCAGGTTTGGAGGTGCATCTTACTTTGCTTGTTTTTTTGACACCTTATACAAACCACCCTTTACCAAAACTCATCCATCCATAAATATCATTTTTGTCAAATGAACGGTGATGGAGAGAGCAGCATCAAGCACTATTGTGTTCTAGAGTTGCCATTTTCTACCCATCCATCACTATCCAAGCATTGATTGGACGGTGACAACCCTCATGACTATTTAACTTCTATAATCTCGAGAAACGTTATATGTACCGAGATGGGGGTGCTTCTGCATTTTACAGAGATCGATTGGTCACACAAGTGAAAGAGAATGAGGAGCATTTTGGGAGGAATAATCTTTAAAACTACTGCCTCTCTCACGTATTTTATGCCCCATTTCTCCACTATTTCGAGGCATCATTTTTCAACAATTCATTGTTGTTTCAGGGTTATTTGTACAGATTAAGTTACATTTACAGGGTACTCTTGGCTTCTCTGCTCTTATTTCCTTCTCAATATGAGGAATCCTCACCTCTCTCTCTCTCTCTCTCTATCATGTTTGTTCTTTTTTTTTAGTACTCATTTAATTACAAGGACATATAAAATCACTTAATGAACTTGAGATATTGGCTGATTAAGGATTATGTATTGATTTGAATTGTGGGGGATTACTATATTGCATCAATAAGTATTAGTTTTGGAAAAGTATGTTTAAATTGTAAAATTCTCAGATATATCACACCCGTGTTACAATTCACTTGTTTCTACATTTTGTTTGACATTTTTTCATTATAATAAAGAACCCCATTAAATTATGTGTGCTTTAAATACCTAATAGGAATAGAAGCCATACAATCGATGTTACCATCAGAAATCCCAATTCGACTCTTCCTTAGGTTTGTGACACTAGTTATTGTTGAACCAAACAACATAATTTGTATTGAGTATCCTCTCTCAATCATTTAGTCATCTTACTTCAGTATTTTGTTAATGGATTAATTTAAGGTGATTATGTTATGCTCTTTAAATAATTCGAAATTACAAGCATTTTTTCTTGTTTGGTCTAGCTTGTTTGATGCCTTATTGTGGGTATGCTATTGAAAAAGTTGAATGAACAAGGAGTCTAAAATGCCAGATAGTAACGAGAGAATGAAATAAGTTTATTATGAAATATAAACATCGTTAACTGTAAATATTTGGAGTGTTTTGAGTAGGGGAAATTCGAGATAATTTCTTTAAGTGTCTTGTGCCAATAGTACTGGAAAATCTTAGACCTACTTGAGAATAGCGGTCTCTCTATGGATTTAAAATGTTGGGAATGGCTCTCGAGTACTGAGATGTGAATGAAATAAGATTGGAGGCCTGAAAGTGATGTATACTGCCACTGTTTGTTGAGTGGAGCCATGCAGTGTTGACCTTTCAAACTTCGAATGCCAAAGTGAAGAATTGCTCGTCTTCACATGAATCACATATTTGAATTGTTGGTCACTTGTAGGGTATTCTTGTGAACATCCCATTTTAAATCTGAAAAATTCTATAGTTTTTGAACTTTTAGGACCACATCATCCTAGTAAACCCAAAATTCATAGTTCACAAAGCCTACCCTGTGACCCAGAACCAGTCTGCTTGCCCGGAAACCTGCAAAAGTCCATGTTTTGACCCGAAATCCTGCAAATACCCTATTTTACCAAATAAATTATTAAAAATAATAAAAAAATCATTTTTGATCCAAATTTTCTCCGAGAGCTTCACAAGAGGCTGAGGAACACACCCAAAGTGAAAAAAAAATCAATTTGGACATGTTTGGGTTTAGGCGATACTGGCAGTGTTGCCCAAGTCATCCTGCAGACGCCCTGTTTTACTAAAACAATTATTAGAAATAGTAAAATAATCCGTTTTGATCCAAATTTTCTCTGAGAGCTTCACAAGAGGCTGAGGAACATACTTGAAAAGAAAATTTTCAATTTGGACATTGTTTGATTTGGCCGACACTAGCAGTGTCGCCTAGCCCAAATTAGGAGTGTCACCCAGACTTAGATTGTTTTTGCCCAAAATGAAATTTCTTCCTGGGATGATTTCCTTGCCCTTTTTTATGAATTTTGACAAATGTTTTTGGGCGACCTAGGCGTGTCGCCAGAGCGACCAACTGTGTCACCCAGATCTGTACCCCAAAAACTATTTTTTTTGGATGAAGATCTGTTGGTTATGGAAGTATATCCCTTTCCAACAGATCCTTGACTCTTATAAAAGACCTTTTTCGTGGCCATTCAAAGGCATCTCTAGACAGCTTTAGAAGATTGAAACCCTAGAGGATAGACTTGATTCAGAAACCCTAGCCTCCTGAAACCCTAACCTTAAGCCAAAAGCCTAGATCTCTAGGGCACAAAAACCCTAGTTCTAGAACCATCTCCAGGGCACAACCACCATTTCAACCACAGATCTGCTGGTCAGCATCCGAATCAGAGAGGCAAAAATGATGTCCATTCTGATATAGGCGAGCCCTCGAAGGATCGGGAGTCCCAGGCCATCTGGCCCGGTTTGATATAATTTCTTCTTTTGTCCTTCCTCTTCTCCTTTCACTGTTTTCATTTTATTCTGATCTTATTTAATTAGTTTGCTTTAAAATCGTGTTCTAGCGTCCTGGATTATGCTGGCTCTGCCACAGATTTGATAGTAAATCTGCTCGTTTCCAGGCAGATTTGGCGTCAGATTAGAATTCGATTTGTCTCATTTTCTCTACCACTGCATTTTCATAAGTTTAAGGTGTCAAGATCCGGAAAATTTTTGTTGAAAAATTTGTCAGATTTTCATTGTAAACAATTCTCTTGGTTGATATGTTCTTTCCTGAGGGGCCAACATTCAAATGCCAATGACCGTTAAGGGCCAGCTCGAGCAGACTAGTTAATCATGAGTAATACAATTTTACCCCATCCACTACCAAACTTTTTTAGTTAGTGTTTGGTCTGCTCTGGTAAGGCCATGTCTCTCCTCTTCTTATTTGGAAAATGTCTCAAAACTTTCCTAGTCCCAAAGCATCTTGTTTTTCCTTATATTTCGAAATTAATCTACTTTGTCCAAATTAACCTACTAAGGAAGAAAAATTACCTGAGCGTCCAAACACCCTTAAGGGTAACATATCACAATTTCAAATATGTGAGTAATGTGTGATCGTTGTTGCAATTTTCATATTTCATATATGCCTCTGACGGCAATTGTTTCCCTTGAAGCTTTCTTGATGGTATGGTCTCCATTCATTCCAAATGCCAATAATCATCCTATATCGCAAAGGCCATTCCATACTTAAATTATTCATGTAGGATCGTGATATCCCAAGTTCCAACATAAAGCTCGAAGCAAGCTTGAGGCATGGCGTGCAAAATTGTATATTTCATTATACAAATCTGCACTCTCAAGTGATTATGTATGTGAGAGTGTGAACCCATATAAAACAATAGAGGCTTGCAAATCAGTTCGTCTTCAAACACTAAACAAATCAGTTTAACTGATGCAAAAAAAAAAATGAAAATAAAATTTTCATCCTTGAAGTGTTCTAGGATAAAAGGGATGTACAAGCTTAAATCGAGAATGAGAATTTGCATCTTAGAATCCTTAACCCGAATTTTGGTGCCAGGTAATATCACATCCTTTTGTTTTGAGAAACTATGAGTTTAACCCAGTGGTTAAAAAAATGGATCGGTGCCCCGGATCAAGCACCTCAAAAACTCATATGGATCGGTGAATCGGTGACCCGTATCGGGAATCGGTCAAATCGGTTCTATTAAGCCTTAAAAAAAATCCAAAAAAATTATAAAAATTCATTATATATGTTATTTTTTAAGAATCCAATAAGAAATACAGGTATTACATTATTAACTTTCATTTTTAATCAATCTGTGAATAATTAAGATGTTCTTTTCCTGTATGAACTTATGTTAACCATTAAATTTGCATCACATAAAACAAAAACATAGAATTACCATGGATAAAGTATATAATCATACATAGACTACAATAAAAAATAGATTAAATTGATAAAAAATGGCCATTAAATTGGTGGAAAAACCTAAACCACAAAAAAAAAAAACCAAATTATTACAACTTAACTAACTATAATCCAAAATAATATTATATATTGCAACGAAAATTGTTGGTTTATATTTTATTATATAAATAATAGCAAATTTAAAATATTTTTCAATATCATTTAATTTAAAATGTATTATTGACAACTGTAAGAAAAATAATACATTACAAGATTTATAATGCAAATAAATAAATAAATATTATATTTGATTATCAATATATAAATTATTCGATTGCGCATCAATTTTCGAAATAACACTTCAAATTTTTTAAAATATAATTTTTTAGAATTTTAGAATAAATTTAATGGAAGTGATTGTTAGAGACAAAGAAATATTTCAAATGTGTATGAATCATATCTTAAAATTAATATTCCTAAGTTATGTTAAAGCTAACCCTATTATAAAAAAAAAAATTATAATTATATCAGCTATTCCTAGTTTGTATTAAAAAATATTTGTTGTGTTAAGAAATATCTTTTGTTTTTTTTGACAAGAAATACTTGTTGTATTTTTTTTACGAGAAAATATGATATTTGTTGTATTACTTTTCTTTTCTTTTTTTATAAGAAAAAAAGAAGATATTATATTACCTTTTTTTTTTTGCTTGTTGTATTACTTTTTATTTTTTTATTTATTTTATCATATTATTTTCTTCATTTTAGTTTTTTTTTTGAAGACAACAGTAAAAACCTATCTTTTTTTTTTGTATGCTATTATTTTTTTTAAAAAAAAATTATAATATTATTTTTTAAAATTATTTTTATGAAGACTCAAAAAATGAATTTTGCACAATAGCATCCCAGCTGAGATTCAAACTTAAGACATCACGCATAAAACCTCTGCTGCTAACCACGACAGGCCTTGGTGCGCTACTAAAGAATTTTGTACAATATTTACTTATATTGTATGAATTGTCAACATAATATCGTTTAGCGCAAGTCCCACATTAAAGAATTGGAGAAAGTCTATAAGATATAAATACCTTTACAAAAGCCTTAATGCCAGCGTGATAGAGAGAAAGGGTAACTTGAAATGATATTTTGAAAAAATTATCAAAATATTCTCAGGTAAAGACTTGCCCTGTGACGTCACTAAGCGGCCCTGTGAAATCACTATGTGGCTGAAATCGTAATTTATGACGTAATAGGGGCGATTCACGATTCAAAATCGTTGACTCTCCTCTAGGATCAAGCGATTTTCGGTTTTGTGGAAGAATTGATACGGGGTGGAATCGCAATTTATAACGTAATAGGGGCGATTCACTGTTCAAAATCCCTGATTCTCCTCTAGGATTGGGCGATTCCTGGTTTTGTAGAAGAATCGACACAGGGTGCCCGATTCTTATGTCGACTAGGGCTAGTCCCGGTTTTGTAGAAGAATCGACACGGGGTGCTCGATTCCCATGTCAACTCAGACAAGTCCCAGTTTTGTAGAAGAATCGATACGGGGTGCCCGATTCCCATGTCGACTCGAACGAGTACATTACGACTCGCCAATTTTTAAAACCTTGGTTCAACCACTTATCCTTAAGAAATACTTTGTAGATGAATATAGTTTATCAAGGGCATGGACAATAGGTGTTTTGGCATGGGATTTTCTTGCCAAAACTTTCTATTCGATCTTTGACATGTTTTGAAGTTCCAAGAAACTGAAAAAGGTACCTTATAAGAGTAAAGTTTGAATTTTATTTTGGATGACTTGAAGAAATTATTTCTGAATTCTTTTGAGGTTCACCTTTTGCATGCCCTCCATGTGGGGTTATTGTCTTGGAAGATTTTATGCCATTAGAGCTCTTAACATTTCTGGAAGGCATGTGGCTGCTAAATGGTAGAACAAAATGATGTTTCATTCATCTACGTCATATTGTCAAACAGACATTGAGATGTAGAGATGAGAATGTCCTTACATTTAAAAGTCTAAATATGGGGAATGCTGCAGTGCATATTCGTCTAATTAGTATAGTGTATAGTTAGTATGGTTAGTATTATTATAGTTGGAAATGGTGTATGGTGAATAGTTAGAATAGCTAGTTTAATGACTATAGTGTTAGCATAGTTAGCATAAATATGGTGCCATTTTTTTAAACTTATTCGTTTTTTTCACTCCGATTTTTTGAGCCTAGTCAGCTATATTTGTGACATTTTTACAGAAACATTTTTGCCGATTCGAATTTTTTACCTAATTTTTTTATCCAACTTTTAAAAATAAAGACAATTTATTTCTGATCTTATAGTGAGCTGATATATTGATATTTCCATACTTGCTCACTATGATCCATACGTACAATATATACGTACATAAAAATGAAGAGGACCCTAACAATATAATTTCTATACACCCTCCATACGTCACCCCTAATTTGACCATCCAAACAGGATACATTTGACCCCAAATTTTGGGAATGGTCTTAAAAAGATTCGATGAGCAACTTTAAAGAGAGAGAGAAAGAGAGAGAGAGAACTTTGAGCACACCTAATCCTATATCTAACAATAAGAAAACCATTATTGAGGGGTTTAAAAACAAATCATTAGTGTGTGATAGGATCAAAAGGTATATATATAATAGAAAGTTTATCAAAATACTCATAAAGATGAATTATTGAGCATTTTGCCCATTTGCAACTATTCCAACTTCCAACCCAAGACCATGTGTTTTTTATGAGTATTGTGAAATTTAAACTTTTGAGTAATTTAACAAAGGAAAAGTTCTGTTTGCATCACGAAACACAATACTACATTTGCACTACTGACGCATCACACTGTTGTATGTCATTTTTGACGTACCTCTATGAGCCCATGCGAATAAAGAGAAAGCCGGCGATAGTTTGGTCTTGCAGGTTCACGAAACACCCACAGGGTAGGATTGTGTCGAAAAATAAAGCCTCTAGACCTGGGTGCGGCGGTGCCCTTGCACCAAAGAAGGACCATTCACTGTAGCCCTAGGACAATGGCTGCAACAGGGCACCAGACCATCGCTTTTGTGGTCAAAATGTTGAAAAACCCCCGAGGACCAAATTTGGGCTCAATCGGACCCCTTTAGAAGGTCCTATGCTCATACGGCTTTGCAACTCATGGGTTTTACCTTAGCGGGATGCGGCTTCACCAAACCAGTCCCAAAAATGGGGAATGCAACAACGTTTTTTGGCATCAACTTCTCCAGCCCACGACGCCTTTCTCTGAAATTAGATAGAGCTCAAATGTTGACATGTTCTAGATCTCACCGACCCCATCATTTTGACCTAAGGCAATCACTGTGGCGTGACCAGGAACCCCCATTGCCCTGAACTGTAAAGCAGCTGAAGAAAGTAGGACCAAAAAAGGGTTCAACAGGCTCCAGATTCGATGAAGTATAGCTGAAAATCCAAGCCATGGATTAACATGAGGATGAGTTCAGAAGGATCACCTCATGCAGAGCTACATTCTGGTACGACTCTTGCAGTCAATCCCTTGTTCAATGGATGCAAGTTTTCAAGTCACCAAAGAAGCAAATCCAGTCGGTTGTCGGAATCCCTTTCTCCGGTAACCTTCCAAAGTAGCCGAAGGAACAAATTTGCACCAAATCGGGCCCAACTTGGTGTAAAATGATTGCAACGACCTCCTCTTTGACTTGCAAGCAGAGTCAGGAGCTAAAACGACGCAGCTCAGAGGTGCATTGGCAAACAAAGTTCACAAAACTGGTCGGACTTTCACCCTGGGGAAGAAGGCCTCCACAACACGATGGAAGGGCATCAAAATGCTCGCAATCGAAAGAAGACCGAAGATATGTTGCTCAATAAGCCGAACAGTTGCTGCAAGTTGCAAGACCAGCTTCCAAGGTCTTCCCAAGGCAGAGTAGCCTGCATGCAGGTACGGTCTTGTCATTCAAGTAAAAGATTGCAGGGGCATTTTTTTCATTTATGCCAAATTTTGAATTTGTTTTCATTTTCTTTAATTTTAATTAAGCTTGGATTTTGAGAATCCATTTGTTGAATCATCTCTATAAGCAAGCTTAGCTCATTTGTAAAAAGGGCCTGAAAAATCGCTCCAAAAGGTCCCCTTTTTGGAAGCTCCAATACCCCAAAGACTGGGAAGAATCAAGGCTAGTTTGTTCTTGTCCTACCTTATTTTGTGAGCCTCTAGTCCATTCGGGGGAGGAGAGAGGAAGAGAGATAAAACTTTGACAAAGAGGGTACCCCTGAGTGTGCGGTCCCGCAAACATCTTGGCGCGCGGGTCATCCCATTTCTCCCGAGCCGAGTCATTCCCTCTCTCTCTCTCTCTTTCTCTCTCTCCCTCTCTCTCCTCCTCCCACCTCCACGCGCGTAACCCTATCTGTGCGGAAGCCTTTACACGACCGCGAACCCACAGATGTGTGCTAACATGTAGACCTCTGCCCTCGACTTCTACCCACACTCGCTTTAGTGGCCAGCAAATGCTTTCAAACGGGGATCCAAGGAGGAGGGATATCAGGATCCCATCCAGATGGCACGGAGAGAGTGAAAGGAGAGAGAGAGAGAGAGAGGGAGAGAGAGAGAGAGATTGAGGACATGAGGAGGGCTCCCATCCAAACCGTGCTGACGAACAGCCGGAGGTCTTCGTAATTGCTCTAAGAGGGTCATCCGTCCGGATGCATCCCCGAACCCCCAAGCGGTGTAAGAGCGATTCGCGCTCTAGTTGCAAAAATCTCTCTCACCATCAGCTTCCTATCTGCTAGCAAGAGGGCCCATGCATCCACCGTGCACCGGACCTCCAACGTTGTTCAAGAGACGGTTTCCTCACCCCTGTACGGAGGGAAACCACGTCCCCACTGACATCAACTAGTGACTCCCCTGGGGACACGTCACATGATCGTTGGCTCGAGCCCTCTCCAGATACCAATCTCCCTTTCTCCTCTTTCCACTTTTGCTATGGGATCCGCTTATCCCCCTTTCCTCCGGATTGGGGAGTTCTACATCCCCATACTCGTGGCTACTCATGGAGAGGCTCCACCATTGGGTCCTCCCTCCCGTCCATGCCCTCTATGCAGCCATGCTGTCCTAGACATCTCGGCCTCGGTTGAGGAGGTTCGGGGCACGAGCCCTTAGGCCCCTCACCCTGCCTCTTCCAGCATCAGGGGAAGACCCCTCTATGCCCACTGCACGGGCAACTCTGCTGTCGCCCCCTCACTAAAGGATCCTGTTGCTGATGGGCACACCGCTAGCCATTGGCAAAACCCGTGCCGTCACTCCTCCTCACTCGGTCGGTCCTAATAAGATTGCCGTCATTGTGGACAACTGAAAGGCAACCTCGTTCGCATCACACAGGGGGCATCACCAACACTGGCACCCCCGCGCACAAACCACGCACTGGCAATTACCATGTCAGCTCGCGTGGTTACTCCACCATGCATACCTATGTCTACAAACTTCCTAGTGAACCAACAGCCATAATAATGAATCGGGGCAGGATGCAGCCTACCCCGGTCCCTCAAAAAGCTTTAGGTCATTTTCGATTAGGGTGTAGTGGCTCTGACGTCGCCGGCACCCTGCATGTCAGCCCACGGCTCAGGACAGCCCAAAGGCTGGCCCCCAACCGACACGTGACTTCCGAGACAATTGGAAGTCCCCCAAGCAAGCGTACATGCACTCGGGGGGGCTAGATGGCCTCACCAGCTAAATGGGCGGACGACACATGCACTCCATCCCCCACCACACAAGGGACTGGCCCCACGGCCGCCCTATATATTACTATGGGTCATGCACACATATCCAGATCCAAAGAAATCCTCGACTGCAGAAAGGATCGAGCTGGTGGGCATCCACCTCCACTCACGACTCAGAGGGGATGAAGACCCTGCACATCCCCACCTCTCTACCTAAAAGCAAGGCGGCGCCGACGACCATAAAAGAGCCAACCACTGACTTGAAAGTTTTACAAATCCCGACCTCATTGAAGGGTGGAATGGCTTTTCGACCCTCCGGGACAACAGTCCTCCAAATCACCTCAAGATTCTGCAGATATCTAAGGTGCTGCACGTCAAACGGGAAAAAGCGACCAATGCCGGCTCATTATGTTGCATCAGCAAGGACCGGGCAAGATCTTATAGATCCTTAAGGTCTTGTCCCTCACCACTTCAGGGAAGGAAGGAGGCGAGGCCAAACTCACAGCATCGGACCTCCTGGCTACCGTATCAGGGGTTTGGTCTGGCCATCCGGAAATGGAGAGTGATACAGTCTCCTTGGGCTGACCCCTTAGTGCTTGTCGGTAGGGACCCGATGCCCACGGCAAAGAAACAAGATCTGATTTTGTTTGACCAAGCCAAAGTAATGGGGGAAGAAGGGGCAAGAACGAAGGATGATGTTCCCCTGAAAGCTACTCCCTCCCCATTACCTGGCTTCATCTCAGAATCCCGCGAGATGCCTAAACAGACAAGCACGTGGAGCGACCCCTCATTGAAAGCTGTGACCTTGCCCACGTGGGATTTGTAAGGGCATATAGCCCATCAAATTATGAAGAAAATGGACTACGAGCCGTCCACCAATCAAGGCCTGAACGACGGTAAAGGGATGCTAGTTCCCTTTACCGTAGTAGAGGCCGTGTCAGCTCGACATCGCAAAAGGGAGGGCCTTGGTTACTCGGGGTAGCCAGGGCCACCACGGCCACCCCAACCTTTCGACATCCGGCCTAGTCAGGATTCCTTGGAAACAACGGGAAGGCAAGACTCAATATCAAAGATCAAAAAGGAAAAAAGAATCTCGCCATCATAAACAGGATAAGGAAGAGGGTCCACTTTATTCACATGTGCAAGAGGTTACAAAATCCCAGCAAATGGGTCATCAAGGGCCATACAAATAAAAGGATGGAGAAAGACTGTAAAAAACGATAGAGAGCCTCGTGCATCTTTTGTCTCAACTCCAGTGCCGCCTCTAACATTGCCTGCCTCTGCTGCTTATCGAGAGAGACACTTTTCACCATCCGCTCAGACGAGCTAAGGAGCTGCACCATCTCCAAACTTATGCGCGCCAATTTGAGAAACATCAAAGCCATCGCCTCTCTATGTCGATGACGGTGAGCTCTCTGATCGACCGCGTGAGCTTGCAATGAGGCAATCTTGCTCTCTATGTCCGCTAATTGGTAGGCGAGTTCGATCTCCTCCTCGATCAATTAAGCATCTCTAGCAGCAAGTTGCTCCCTCTCCTCCTCATACTCTCGAAGAAAAGATCGCTTCTTCACCAGCCTCTCTTGTAGGGAAGCTATGCCCGCGTCAAGGACCTTCGACATGGCGATCTTATTGAAGATGGCTGCTGAGCCCCAGTCTGCGAAATCCCTGAGTAACTTCTTCAGCTGCTCAAAGATCCCCTCTCGGGGGTGCACAACCTCGAGGCCGGCTGCGCAGGTTTTGACAACCTCAAGCTCCCTGTTGAGGTCAGAAAGGGGACACTCGCACAGTACCTGGAGGCCCACCCGAACCATGCGCTCCACGGTCGACTCTTCAGAATTCGGCGATGAAGGAGCCAAGGCAAGGGGACCCGCAGATGCAGAAGGCTGAGTGTCAGACGTCGCCTCTACATCTACAAGGGATAGAGACATAAAAAGGCCTACATGGCCCTTGGACAAGGACTCCTCCGCGTCGCCCCTTGATGAAAATGCTCCAAAGCCAGGAGGCACTTGTGGTGCCGCCAGGGGAGCTGACAAGGTCGGTGAATCCTCCGCCTTCATGCCCTTTGCTGCACAGAAAACAAAAAAAAAAAAAAAAAACGAGGGAAGAAACTAAGTGGGTCAGATCAAAACGACGCGCCAGCCACATGACCTAGGCCCATGCAACCACTCATTACCTGGTGGAGAAGGAGGCAGACTCCTACTGGCCATTGCCCTGCTCAAAAGTGCTGCTTCAGGATGAGGAGAATGCCGAGAAGGAGGCCTAAGAAAAAGGCACAAAAGGTGCTTTCTCTTACTTGGGATCCAGACCATGGGTAGGAACAAAAGCAGACACCCCTCCTTTTTTTTACAGCAAGAGGCCCAATCAACTGGCAAGCCCCCCCCCCCCCGCTCAATCACATAAGAGCGTCGGCAGTATGCGAAGCGAAGCATCAGAGGCTAGGCACCGAGGCGCCGCCAGCGTGCAAATCGAAGCGTCGCACAAGCCAACACCATGTGCCTCAAAGGTACGGTCGTACGAGCAACATGCCACACGTGCGGAAGATTACGCTCAGTCCCGAGGAAGCACTAAGGACACGTAATCAAACAATCATACGACGTCGACGCCGTCTCTCCCTCTCGGCATTAACTGTTGCATGTATGACGTGGCCTGCTAAGAAAGGCATGCATGTTGTCATCCAAACGCCGCCCAGCTCATGCATGCAGGCCAACTCCACTGGCCAGCCTACAGCAAGGGCCCACTCAGAGCGCTCGAGGCATGCCCCTATACCACTCTCCTTTATGGGCAAGTGAACCTCGTTCCTTGTCTCGCCCACGTGCGGGACGCTCTGCGGTCCCCCAAAAAAAAAAAAAAAGCGGGGTCTTGCGAAAATCGACAACGACACATTCCTCTAAGGTTGGGATGAACATCTGCAAGGGCATCCCAACCATCACCACACAACAAGCAACAACTACCCCATGGGCAGAACTGACACTCCATCATCCATTCCTTATCCCCATCATCGGCAGGGATAAGGACTGTGTCGGCCCACAAAAAGAAGGAGAGCGAGCACATGGCGACATAAGGTAAAGAAGGAGAATTCAATGCAAAAATGGATTTCATTTCATGAGCAAAAAGGATTACATGTTTTTTACAATGCACTTTGTGACACAAAAATATGTACATCCATTCAGAAGTGGATCCCTTCCCTTTAAGAGGTTGCCTCCATCTCTTCAAGTAAGAATTGAAGAGGACATTGAGAGCCTCCTCATTCAACTCATCCTCCAATGAGGATGACAGGCCCCCAGCGCCTCATACACAGCCGTGGGCCTCACGTCATGGGTCCCGCACAAATAGAGGAGCTCTGAAGCAACAAGCTCACCCTTTGTCACGGGTCCATCGTCACCTCTGCAAGGGCAAATGTCTTCACAAGGATTCCCAATGCTCACGTGCACCCCAAAGGTCGGTGTCAAGCAGTTCGTCCCTCGCAGCAGGCATCACTCAACGGCCAAGCTCTTCAAAGAAAATGAAATCTCCGCACTGCCTCCACACAAAGAAGCATCAAAAAATGGTACTTCATCACAAAGGGGAAAAGTTGCCCTCATGCTCTCCTGCCTAGCCCCCTTTTAAAAGGCCTAAGCCCATCAAAGCTTGTTGCTTCTTGAGCACCTTACTACCCATTTGCTCAGCCATGTGTCACCACAACGGTGCCTTGTTGACTGTGACATTTAAACCGTCTCACGCCTCACCTACCAGGTGTTATTCACGAAGCGTCGCGGTCAAATCTCGCATCGCCACTCTACCGGCCTGACGCTATCAACAGATCACTCGAGCGGATCTTGCGCCAAGGCCCCATCGCCATGTGGCATTCTCCATTTGACCTTGCCCAGCATGCAGACGCCTCGTCAGCCGAACACCGCCTCTACAAACATTGCCCCCTGCGGTGAATGTTGCCACTTTGCCCCCTGCACCTCCCCCCCCCCCCCCCCCCCCCCCCCCCCCCCGGCCTTTCGGGGCACCTCTTCATTCCACCGCCCGCAGGTGCCTCTTCATTCCACACACCCCCCCCCCCGTAGCTGCTTATTCATTCTACCCCTTGTGGGCACCTCCATCATCGACCCACATGGACACCAGCCACCTAGGTAACCATAAAGCTACTCTTCGGGGCAATGCCCCTCAAGGCGAAAGGACACCCTGCCTCAACCCTCAGCCGCTACAATCAACCCGGTGCAAGGCCATACCCTCAAGATGCCTCCGTCAAGGTTCACCATATTGGTGGTCTCTTTCTCCCCCAAAATGAAAAAAAAAAAGAGGAGTCAGGCACGATGGCAATCATTGCAAGTAAAAGAACAAGAGCTTCAGGCAGACATAACCCCAAAAACAAAAGGGGGGGGGGGGGGGGGGGGGGGGGGGGTAGGGGGGACTACGGATAAAATCGCCTAATAAATAAAAAAAAAACAAGGGTAAAAATGACAGGTGGGCATGGCCATGAACCAATGAGTAAAAGAGTTTTAAAAAAAAAAAAAAAAAATCTAGGCATAGCGAAAACCCGCAAAGAGCGCCATGAGTAAATGTGGAAACGAACGGGTGGACGTGACCTTAAAGTCACAGGTAAAAGCACCCCAACAAAGGATACGGTGAAAACCAACCTGCAGGCACCATATCCCCTCGGTCCCAGTGAAAACTCACAATCGGTGCCGGGACCTAACCTCCTGCTGCCAGCCTTCGGGCCAAATCTCCTCACTCCAGCCTCAGTGCCTTCAAAAAAAAAAACTCCCGCCCCAGTGCCTTCAAAAAAATAAAAACTCCAAACCCTGAGCCTTCTAAAAAAAAAAAACTTCAGCCCCTGAGGCTTCTAAAAAAAAAAACTCCGACCCTTGAGCCTTTCAAAAAAAAAAACTCTGGCCCCAGTGCCTTTGACAAAAAAAAAAAACACTCTGGCCCCTGATCCTTAAAAAAAAAAAAAATCCAAGCCCTGAGCAGTCCAAAAAAAAACTCATGCCCCAATGCCTCCAAATTTTTTTTTTTAGCCCCAGTGCCACCCTTATATCCCGGGCCTTAGTGCCGCCTTCTTATTTTCGACACTGGAGCCTTAGTGCTCTTGTGTCACCCTTTTATCCCGGGCCCTAGTGCCCCCACAACAAAAAAAAAATCCTCTCCTCTTCTCTTCCATCAAACGCAAGCATCTAGGTTGAAGTCCCCTAAAATGGGACCACTTAGAAGGCCATCCTCCTTTCATGTCTAGGTAGTTTGGGAGACCCCCAACTGGACCTGTAGGACGTAAGCCTAGAGGTACGTTGTTTGCTCTTGGTGTTTATCTTTGGATAGGGATAAAGCTCACGAGAAGGGCCCCCGCCAACTGGAACGTCAGGACCTCCCCGGCCAAAATGGGATAAAGCTCACAAGAAGGGCCCCCACAAGCTGTAAAACCAAGAGTCCGCGTTGAGAAGTCGTAAGCACGCCGATGGCAGAATATCAGCGTGATCTCCCAAAAATGAAAATGAATTCTTGTGGGACCCGGAGAAAGCCCCTCAACAAGGCACCAAACCATTGGAAACCACTTGGTCACCCCCCGGTCGAGGGAAAAGCTAAGCAAAGTCTACCCCTCGAGGATTACGCTGTGCCGACGATCAACAAAAAAAATAAAATAATCGAGAGCCAATAAACATGTCTTGGCGAGGATTCGTCAAAGGAGCTACGAAGTTAAATTTTTCCAAATGTTGCACTTCTCGCTTCTCTCGAAGTGCAACATCTGGCAGGGCAAGTTGTTGTATGTCATTTTTGACATACCTTCATGAGCCCATGCGAATAAGGAGAGAGCCAACAACAGCCTGGTCTTGTGGGTTCACAAAAAAAGGACTGTGCCGAAAAATAAAGCCTCCATCCTAGTAACCTGGGTGCGGTGCCCTTGCACCAAAGAAGGGCCCTTCACTGTAGCCTTATGATAGTGGCTGCAATAAGGCACAAGACCATCGCCATTGTGTTCAGAACTTCGAAAAACCCTGATGACCAAATTTGAGCTCAATCGGACCCCTCTAGAAGGTCATATACTCATACGGCATCTCAACTCATGGGTTTTACCATAGTGTGATGCAGCTTCACCAAACCAGTCCCAAAAATGAGGACTGCGACAACGTTTTTTGACAGCAACTTCTCCAACCCATGACGCCTTTCTCTGAAATCAGATAGAGCTCAAATGTTTACATGTTTTAGATCTCGCCAGCCTCGTCATTTTGACCTAAGGCACTCACTTTGGCGTGAAAGAGAACCCCCATTGCCCTGAAGAGGAAAGAAGCCGGAGAAAGCACGACCAAAAAAGGATTTAGGAGGCTTCAGATTCAGTGAAGCATAGCTTAAAATCCAGGCTATAGATTAACGTGAGGATGAGTTCAAAAGAACCACCTCACACAGAGCTACATTCTGGTATGACTTTTCCATTCAATCCCTTGTTTAATGGATGCAAGTCCTTAGGTCACCAAATAAGCAAATCCAGTCGGTTGCTGGAATCCCTTTCTCCGGTAACCTTCCAAAGTAGCCGAAGGCACAAATCTGCACCGGTTGGTTCTCTCTCTCTCTCTTTTGTCACAATTAACAAAGCCTAGCATTAGTTGGTTTTCTTTTTCTTCTTTCACAGCCAACGAAGCCTAACACCGATTGGTTCTATCTTTCTTCTGTCACAACCGGTGAAGCTTAGCGTCGGTTGGTTTTCTCTCCCATTTTCTGTCAGTCGGTGAAGCTTAGTGCCGACCGTGTCTTCTCTCTCTTTTGCTCTGTATAACACAGTTGGTTGGATTTCTCTCTCCTCTTCTATCAGTCGGTGAAGTCTGACACTGACTAGTTTTCTCTCTCCTCTTTTATTAATCGATGAAGCTTAGCAATGGCTGGTTTTCTCTCTCCTCTTCTGTCAGTCGACAAAGCCTAATGCCAACTGGTTTTCTCTTTCTTCTTTTATCAATCAGTGAAGCTTAGCACCGACTAATTTATCTCTCCGCTTTTGTCATAGTCAGTGAAGCTTAGTGTCGACCGTGTCTTCTCTCTCTTTTGCTCTGTCTAACACAGTCGGCGAAGCCTAACGCTGACTGCATTTTCTCTTTCTTCCTTTTAACACAGTTGGCAATGCTTAGCCTCAACTGCGCCTTCCTTCTATCCGCTCGTCTTTCATACTCTTCTCTTCCTCTCTTCTCCTTCTTTCTTTCCCTTCATCTCTTCTTATTCTTACCTCATAGCCTTAATTCTGCCACTCCGTCGTTCGACTAAGAGGGATTAAGGTTAGCCTCTCATGGTAGTCCTGATGTTTAGCCATAATGTTGTTGTGTCAGGATTACTTGGCCCACTTTATTGCCACAACAAACTGACCATCGTGCCTAGCTAGTCGGTATTAGTAATGACCTCTAGTAGTAATCCTGTGAGCCGGTCTCTGTTACCGAGCCCTTTTTGCTACCACGTCAGGCCAATTCCTCACTAGCTTAGTCATCGTTCTATCCTCTCGCTTAGTCGAATTCTTCTCTCCCCCGTCTTTATTCTCTTCTTCTCTTTGAATGTGCATGCTTGTGTACGTTCATCAAAGAGGAAAAGCGTAAGGTCTGACCCACTTGTCTTATAACCTTTACCATTTATGTGTGTGATTGCAGAAAATAAGAAGAATACAAGCCAAGGGAGGCAATTTTGAACCAGTTTTATAACTGAGGGGCTTTTTTCGTGATCTAAGAGGGAGCCCACGCGAGCCACCCGAGTAAGTCCTGAACCCACCTTTAAATTCCTCTCTCACCGGTTTGCAACAACTGTCCCCTTTCTCGAACAAGGTTCCTGAGAGAGTGATCTAAAAACCATCTCGGGTCTTCCCTCGAAACTTGAGACGCACGCCGTCCAATCCCTAAAGGATCCGAGGGCGAGATCGAGGCACCTAAGCAGCTTTGTGACTCCACTGGGGACTTATTACCCCTTAGTCGAATCGTTCTTGTTTGGATAGTTTCTTCTTTTATTATCTGCTTTTATCTTTTAACACTTCACTTATGGCTTGTGGGTTCTGTAACCCATACATCTAGATCGGGGATTTTCTTATCCCTGCATTTGAGAGCATACCTAGGGAACAAGTTCCTTTGACTTCGTTCCCAACCATCCTCTTGAGCAAAGACCCCTTATCTAACTCACTGGTCTTAACTTGGACAGGTGTGAGGTGGGACCTAAAAATCCCTCACTCCCTATCTCCTCGCTCTGACGGAAACTCCACCAAGGCGCCCTGCATCGGCAGCACTTCTGTTGCCTCATACAGCATGCACCCAGCCACTGGCAAGTCACTTGCCGATCGTGTTTCTGAGGTACGCCGGAAGGCTGCCTAGTCCCTTTCTGCAAAAGCCAAACAAGCTGTCGTTGCTTCTGTGGGTCGCCATAGGGCTACCCCCCACATTTCTGCACCATTGATCTCTATCCCTAGAGGATCAACACATCGAGGCGGAAAGCCCACGGTTTCCAACCCTCACACACACCACAAAGCTCGTGGGTTACCCACTCGAGTCACACCTCGGGGCAAACCCTTCTGTTACCTCGAGTCTATGTTCAAGATCAAACCTTCCAAGGCCAGGTCCTGTGCATGCTACTCATATGAATCTCACTGCTCGGGGCAACTCCACTGCCACGCCTACGCAAGTACATAGGAGACGACCATCTCCCTTCCTACTTTGCACATGCAAGTGCACTCTGTAAGGGATAGGCCTACACCTGTTCCCTTGCAGATACTTGCTATACCACTTGCTCGAGCCCGGGTTGACCCCCAGGCCACCCCTGACCCTTCTTCAAGGGGTGCGCATGCGTCGCCATCACAAATGCCCTCTCGCCTCTAACTCAGGCCTCCTTATGAGTCAACCCTGCTCTGGCCCACTCCTTCTTCATCTAACAAGCACCTTCAGCCTTGGTACTCGAAGGTTTTCGCTAAGAGTAACATGCTGAACCAGCGCCATCACTTTTGCTTTGTCTCTTAAGCCCATAAGGGACCTCGGGGCACCGACCTGATGGAAGATTGAGTCCGTCATCCTCCCCGACCCAAGATGACTCCACTTCCTAGCCCTCATCCATTGCCTCACCTAATGGAGACAGCTTTCTTCTGTGCAAGAAGAGCTGACTAGCCGCGACCTATATCGCAGTTTTAGCGCGAGGTCCATCAAAACCTCAAAACTAAACATGATAGAGGTTTGCAAATTTTGACTGAGGAGGTGACCAAGGTAGTGAAAACAACTAGTTCTGACGATCCTCTTCACCTGAATCCCTTCTACCCCCTTCAAACAATGAAGCCTGAAGAAGAACTCCATGAGCCCTGTGCTATGGTTACTGTTGTAGAAAAAGATCCACCTGCTCAACAGCCACGGTCCCAAGACTGTCGAGAACCTATCCAAACGCAATCAGCATATAAGGGTCAAGTTCTGTCAGGGCATGCTAGCCCCCTGCTGACTGACCTACCACATACGACCCGTCAAGTTCGCATGCTCTCTGTTGCCACTAACGTCGACCTCCATAGTAAAACGATCAGTGTAATGGTCTTAAGTGAGACGGATGATGCGTAGGAAGAGCGCATGAACAAGTTTGAGGATATGGTGCGTGTGATGATGGAAAAGATCGATCGTATCGACGTCGCACATCAGTCAGCTAACCATGATGTCAATTCCCTTCACTCTGATGGTGCAGCTCCACGGTAGCCCCCTCCTTCTACCTTACAGGACAATTCTTTCCCTTATCCCGTCTCTCAGACATACATTGACGCTATGGTCACCCATAGCCTAAAGAACAGACAAATCCCAGGGATACAAGGCGCAACGCCTTATCAAAGGCCATACCTCTCGTATATCGACCAGGTCTCGTTTCCCTTAGATTATAATAAAGGGAAGTTTCCTTTATTCGATGGAACCACATCCCCAAACCAGCATATTGCCCACTTCCAGGTAGTATTTCGAGAAACAGCGGTTGATGGGAGACTTCTTCTCCGACAATTTGTTGAGACACTTGATGGCCCAGTATTTCAATGGTATGCCCAACCTCCTCTAAACTTAGTGCATACAAGGGAGGAGATGGAGAAACTATTTTATCAACGCTTCTATGAGGTCGAGAGAGAAGTTCAAACCATTGAACTACTCACCCTGAATCAAAACCCCAATGAGCCCGTAGATCAGTTCATATCAAGATGGAAAAACTTGGCTTCCCGCCATCTTAATCCTATGCCTGAGATGGAAGTAGTCCAAACTTGCATGCGAAACATGCGACCCGCGATCGCTCTACTTGTAGAGGCCTCTAATCTGACCTCCATGTCAGAGCTGATCTCTAAATCAGTCCGCATAGAAAGTTTATCACGCCATCATGGTGGGACACGACAACCATCTACAAGCTCAACAAACAACCAGAGCAACACACGAGGTAGCCAACAGAAAGGGGTAATCTGTGCAACCATCATGGTCACTGATTCAAAGAAGGCTCCCTCCCAAACTTTGGACCTCTCTAAAGGGGTAAGCACAGTAAAGGTAACACCCCGGGCTGGTAAGCAACAACAGACGTACAACTGGGTACCCCCACCAGCCAACCCTGATCGGGGTGATTATTTCACTAGGCATAGGAACAAGGTTTACCCCTTCAAGAAGGAATGGGTCCCTGCGCTGTTCTGGTTAATATTGGAACAAAATATGATCCAGCTTCCTGAGGAGGATCAATCATCCTACATATGACCGCTACACACTAAAGGATATTATAGAGGCTCTGATTCTGAAAGGTCAGATAAAGCTTGAAGACTTAAAGAAGGCTTTCGGGGCAGCCGAAACCTCTCATGCTGTAATTATCCAAGAGGAAGACGAAATGCCCAATATCCTTTACGCCTTCTTCATTATAATGCTTCCGGATGGCATAATCACACTGAAGCAAGAAAGGTAACCTCGTCGCCTTGCTAAGGGACTGAAGATCATTGGTGCCCATACCATCAGATAAGAGGCCATTACCTATCAAAATGCACAAGTTTCCTTGATATATTTGCAAGGAAAATGGGGGAGTGTCAGGAGTTTTACAATCGCCCTGTAAGTGACCCCCAAGTCACTTCTCCAGCGGGGTAAGGAGATATCCCAAGTCACTTCTCCAGTGGGGTAAGGATCCCCTGCACCCGTTCAATTCTGGTGATGACGTAAAATGCTGCCCAGATTGGTCTGATGAGGGGACCGACCTTAAAAGTCCCCCACCTTCTAACCTTTTTCCTCCTTCTGCGCATGCTTTTCATTCTCTCTCTTCTACGTCCCCTGTAAGTACAACCTTGATATGTCCGGACTTTGAGGCTCTCGACTAAGAATTCGAAGGAATCAATATAAGCAAGACGTAGTGGAAACGATTGAGAAAGACCCTTGCATAGGCAGCAGGATTACTAACAGTTGCTAATGCCCTGACAGCTAAAGCCAAGGCAAAGCCACCTTCTTCAAAGAAGCACAAGAAGTCGAAGTCAAAGAAGCCCCAATGGCCCCCTGAGCCTGACTTTGAGCAGTGACTGAGAAAATCAGATGGGAAAAACTCCTATTCTCAAGGAGCTTGCCACATGGTGTAAAATTCAAGAGCAATACCCACCACAGGGCAAATAAATCTCAGTTCAGGGAGGATGATGCAGCCTCCAGCGCAGAAGTTGGGCACCTTGAGGTTCCTCAGTCCGCCACGGCCCCCTAATCCAATGACTAGTCTGTCTATCTTACAGCTCCCTGGGTGCCTTCCTAATCTCAATACTTCAAAAAGGACACCTATCCTCCAATTTCCTTGGACCCCTTTGATCTTATACACTTAGTCTCTTCCAAAACCTCAAACTTCCATCACTCAAACCAAGCGTGTTGTGCAATTAAGTCAGCTAGTCGGCCAAAATAAACATTTTCTACTCAAACCTGCTCCTCAACCCAACGTACCGCCCAAATCAGTGGCAGGACCAAGAGCACAAGGCCTTGATCAAGAAAAGGTGGAATATGATATGATAGGGCATCTACGAAAACTTTCGGCTCTTCTTATTGTTTACGATGCCCTCATGCTCTCAAAGGATTCCCTGATGGCTATGGTTCAAGCTCTCTCTAACCCAAAAATGTATGAAACAGAAGTAGAACTCATTGAGGTAGACCCGACAATTCTACAAGGATGCATGCCAATCAACTTTTCAGAGGATGATCTGTAGTTAGGGGAAAAGTTTCATAATCGCCCTCTCTTTGTTACTGACGAATTACATGCATGCCCCATCAACTGAATTATGTTAGATGGAAGGACAACAGTCAACCTTATTCCAAAGAGGATCCTTACTCAATTAGGGTTGGGATCCGAAGATCTTACCCTGACCCACGTTATAGTTCAAGGGTTCAACCAATCAGAAGAGAAGCCAGCACGCAAGGTACGCCTTCGTTTTAAGATCGGTGAGTTGAACGAGTACGCCCAATTTCATGTAATCGACACCGACACTTCCTATAACATCTTTCTCGAGTGATCATGGCTCCATGACCAGGGGATGGTCCCATCAACATTACACCAATGTTTCAAGTATAGCCGAGATGGGAGACAACATACTGTCTATACTGACAAAAGACCGTTCCCTGTAGCCGAAACTCACTATGCCAATGCTAAATATTACTACACAGATCTGGCATCGCCTTAGAAGCCGAATGATGAAGGTCACAAGTCTACGAGCAAGATTGAGTCCTTGTCTCATGAAGATGTTGAGGATGTTGGGAGGACGTTAGTGAACATGTTCAAGGAGGAAGAAAGATAGGGCAGAACTTTACCCCTAACTACTCTTCATTCTAACATCCCAACCATCATCCCTCAAGAAACTCCTTCTTCGTTCGAAAAGGAGTCTTTGACCTCTACCCCCAATTCTGAGCCACCTTGGGCGGAAGATGAACCAGAGGTCATTCCTGAGATTGAGCAAGCCATGGGGACAGAATTCTCGGCTCCAAGGATCACCTATACACCGGACCAACAGAAAGTCTTGCACATTTCCATTGCGCTCTTGAAAGCCGAAGCAGCGCAACAACCGCTGAGAAATATTTTTCAAAATCCGGTTCCTATAAGTATAGAGGATGCTCCTCAGACCGGTGACCAGCTAAAAGTTTTACTTTTCCCCAACCACTCAAAAGAGTAATTCGATGTAGAGCAACTTTCTTCCCCTCAAAGGCAGGATCCCCTAGAAAAGTTAAGAACCGAAGTCCGCAGTCACCAGAGTCAATTGGAGGTCATGTGTATAGCTTCAAAACATCTCAAGGAATTCGTGTTGGAGACTAAAAACTATGATGAGCTTGCGATAAATGCACCACTAATGGAGGCCCAGGCCCCTCTTGGCTGAACTATCTATAGTTACTAGGCTCACCGAATCATGAGGAAAATGAACTATGAGCCCTTGGCCAATCAGACATTAAGAGGAGAAAAAGCAATGACTCCCCATTTCGAAGCTATCCAAGTCACGACAGCCCACCATGGGGGTAAACAAGGCCTAGGGTATTAGCCTCTTGGGATAATAAAAGTGTCGAGAGGCATTCAGAAGAGAAATCACATGAGGTGCAGCACAAGTGAGAAGAGAATGAAATCATGCAACAAAGTCAAAAGAGAGAAGCATTTTATTCATCAGTTAAAAACTTTTACAAGTACTGACAAAAGGAAATGACATGTTCAAAAACGATCAATCATCTTATTGATCTCTGCGTTGGGCGCTGCAGGAGAAGTCTCGGTGCCCTGGATACGCTCCTTTAGTTCCGCCACCTTTTGAGTTTCCTCTGTCATCGCCACAGTTTTCGACTCAATTGTGCCATTGAGTTCGGACAACTCTTCAATCAATGAGGCCTCCATGGCTTCCTCTTAACCATCGCCATCTCGAGGCCCGTGAATTCCTGTCTCAGTATTCGCATCTCCTCTCAGATTTCAATCGTTCTCTTGAAGCTTCCTTGCGCCTCCTTCTGGAGGTCCTGTTGACGGTCAGTTATCGTGGCCTTCTTCTTGATGCAGGCGTCTATTTTCTTGCGACGACACAAGTTCGACTCTTCCAAAGAGGCCAGTCTGCCAGTTTCTTCTTCATGATGTAGCGCTCTCAATCGTCAGCTCTCCAACTCGTTTAGCGTTGCATTAAAATGGGAAAGCACTTCTAGGGCACTCCCAACTGCAGTAGTCATGGTGAACTCCCTCAGTTTTGTCAAGGCTTCGTCCAGCTCATCAAGGGGCAGCTCCCTCAAGCCCTTAAGGCTTGCTCTAAGCATGCCTGCAATCATGCTAGAAACACCACTAAAAACAAGCCTAGACGGTGTTGTTGAGACCACTACTGTTGAAGAAGCCTCGACCTCAAGGACCGAGCTTGTTGAAATAATAGCCATCTGAGCCACGAACTCCTCTGAAACAAGAGCAAAGCCTAGCGCTTCTTGCCCCTCAGACTCATAGGCAGCCCCAGCCTCAACCTACCTGGGTTCTTCAATACCAGTCTCGCTGGCTTGACCCTCTCTTATGGGGACCTCTACTTCCTCTTCATCCACCTGAACTGTCGCCTCAGCATTATCAAGTTCAGGAACCGCCTCGTCTCTTTGGCCTTCGCCATCCAATTCATCTCTAGCCACGATGTTTTCCATTTGGCTTCCGCCTTCAACAGCCAGAACCTCGGCTACGAAGAGTTCAACTCCCTCATCTTCAAGACCTTTGTTCACTGGGGCAGCAACCTCCTGGTGCTCAGGCACTTCATCAACCTCAAGCTCTTCTCCTTGAATCATAGCCCTTGCCTCGATCAGGGTACTAAGCTCCTGAGGCATGGAGGCCACATCAACATCAATGCCCTTATTTGGAGAAGTCGCTTCAGGGCTTTCATCCTCATCAGTCTCCATCTGAGCCGCCCCTGGTTCAGAAACTACCCCTGGACTCAAGGGCCCCTCCCCAAGTTCCGGAGTCACCTCCCAATCAGAAAGTAATGACAATGGGCTTGGAGCTGCCGGAGTCGTCTGCCTCAGTTTCTGAAGAAAAAGAAAACAATTCAGGAGAAGCAGAAGGTGGTCCAGAGAGCACAGAAGGTGATACCGGAGTAGTTCTTAAAAGATCAAAAGAGGAAGAGCTACCTTCTAATTCTGACACCATAGGAAGCTTGACACTCTTGTGCCTTTGAATACACCAACTAACTGTAGGCGGTGCACGGGTATCAACAGCGGCGAGCGCTTTCTTTTCTTCCCCCCTACCGGAGTAGGAGCTGCCACTTCAGATCCACCTCCTTGAGAAGGCCATCTAGCTAATTTACTATGGGGACCACTCCCAATAAGGGCATTCAAGTCCTATGGGGGATGCTTCTCATAACCAGGGACTCATCGTCCCTCATCTCACTCAAATATGGAACTAAGATTGTCGAAGACACTCCCAGTCCTTGTCTTCATTGCAAGGAATTCTAGTGAGGCTATCTCACGCAGAAGCCCTAAAGCCCGCCAATTGGAGGGACAATCTAAGATGAATATCGCATCAGGAGCTAGAGCATCCACCAGTCTCCTTAGCCTGGTATCCTAGCGCCAGTTACCGTTCACCCCTTTCAAAGGGTGATCTTGATCCCACTATCCCTTACTGGTGATTCTCCACAAGTTCACATAGGCCTTGGTCGACCGAACCCTACGGCCGAAGTGAGGGATTACATATTTGCTGGTTTCTGTCATCTCTAGACACATGGACCAAGCAGTCCATATATCCTCTGGCAGCCATCACTCATGAAAAGTTCCAAAATCTTATGTCTTCCCCTTGTTCACCTTACTCCAACGCTTTTATAAAAACATCGAGAAGGGACAGGTCTGATCAAGCCCGTGCTAACAGGCAAAGCGATGGGTAACCTAGCATTGTGCGGAGTCCGATAAGGTAAGACTCATCCTCTGATGCTCAGAATAAACATGAGCTCCTTAAGGGTTGTTGAGGCACCGTCTAGCTCCTTCCTCAACTCATCAATGAAAGAACGGTCGATGAAGGTCCCGACCGGAAAGGGGACCCGCCTCATGTTCAAAGAATCATTCCCAAATAGACCTCGAGCCTCCCCTGGGGTATGGAAGATGGCCCTCTAGTTTGCAATCCTCATCAAGAAGGGCCACAGTTTATCTCCCGAGCACTAATGCTTGATGTAGGTGTCAGGGAAATAAGCCCTTAGCCATTCGTACACGTAATGCACAGGGCATGGAGTTTTAAAATCCCCGGGAAAAGCCTCTCCTCCAACAATGCCACTCCCTCCCTCTTTTCCCCTGTAGGCCTTTCCACGGGAGATGGCCCCTAAACCATGATATATGATGCACAAAACCGTCTGAGCAAAGGCATACTCACGCCCTCAGGCCATGTCACAGGCCACATACAGTATGCCCAGACGAATGTCGTCCCCCCCAGCTAGGAAGCACAAATTTGCACAAAAATAAGGCGAAATACGAGGCCAAGAAGACACGGTCATCCTCGATCTCAAGCTGATATACAGGAGGCCTCTCCTTCGCAATTGCCTTCCCTTTCCCTTTTGGAGTATCCTGACCACCTTCAGGATAATCCCCACAAAAGAATTTTACCCCCTCTGTAAAAGTGACCCTGCCATTGCTAGATCGGCCTGCAATTGACTGGTAGACCTCAAAGATCTTTTGAAGGCTGGCAAGTGTCTCTTCATCCCCCAAGTTAACACCACCGAAGATGACTGAGTTCGGAGGAACAAACTCATCATACATAGCCCCAATCATTGGGAGACCTCCGATAAAATGAAGATTTAGTAAGGAGATTCCTGCTTCACCATGCCCAAGAAGCCAAGTATTACTAACATGGCTCCATGTCTCTAACAATACTTTTACTATATTGGAGCAACGGTCATAGTAGCTGCCCCGAACACTGAATCGCTGCCAATAGCGAAGCACGTTCAAGAGTGCTTCTGTATGACGCCAATACCTTGGCAGTCTAAGAAGTGTATCCCTTCAGGTATTGGTGCTCCCCTTGAATACAGAGGCCTTTTGTTAACCACATTAGTAGTCCCTTTGTATGTACCATTCGCTTTCCTAAGGTAGGCAAGTTCTACCCGGAAGCTATGTTAATATGCATGCAATGAAGAAGCATCATTCCTTCTTCAGTACTGATGTTGCCATCATTGCCCTCATGAACTTCGAAACAAATGGGGTCAGTAATGAAAGTGACACTAAGGGGCCACTCTGGTTCACATACTGGTTGGGTCAGCCAAATGGGGCTCACCTCTTGATAAAACGTCGCTTGTAAAAATCACAAACACCAATCTCTCCCTCCCTTGGAAGCCTCTTCACATTGGGAATTTGGTAAGAAGAACCAACCATTATAAAGGGCTTGGTGGTTTACTCCCAAATGTTGCTAAGACACTAGATCAACGCCGACTGAGTTTGCCAACACTTAGTGCCGGTTATATTTTCCAATGCCCAGTGCCAGTTGAGTCCTTCAACACTTAGCGCTGGTTGCATGCCAACAACTAGCACCGGTTGAGTCTGTCAACACTCTGCACCGGTTGAGCTTGTCAACATCCAGCACCAGTTGCGTGCCAAATGACTAGCGCCGATTGAGTCTTTCAACACTCAACGTCGGTTGAGATTGCCAATACCCAGTGTCAGTTGAGCTTGTGATCAAATCTCTCGCGCGTGCCACAATCGTAGTCGTGACACCTCAAACTTAGCTGCGCCGACTGATAACCGTCACTACATTTTCGCACCTCCTTAATTGATATACGAAAGAGGTAACCGTACACCTTCCCTGCGATGGTTCACCTCCACGACGGTTCACCTCCTACAACCGTACGCCTTCCACGACGGTCCACCTCCCGTGACCGTTCGTCTCCCATCGGAACTTCTTCTAACGATCGGAAACTCACTAAAAAACTATCCCACATGTGTTTTTCACTTGAACAACACCAGAACCTCACCGAAAACTTATCCAAACTTTCCTATGTCCCCGGGAAGCTTTGAAAAACCAGTAACAACGTCAGAAACTTACCACAATCCCCGGGAAACTTCTTAAAAATCCCCAAAAAAACTCCTAAGACGCGTGGAAACGCTCACAGTTTCACTTCCCGCCTCTTCTACCAAAAACTGCTGCAGCAGGAACCCCTTTCGTCTCTCGAAAAACTCCCCGGAGAACTCCCCTTTCTTGCTCCTTTCCCTGCAACTTTGCTAAATTCTTGACAAAGTCTGCACGCCGAAAACCGTCTGGAATCCCACTGTTGGCCGAGAACCTTCCCTGCAAAACCTTTACTAGAGTCCCACTGCTTGCCGAAACTTCAATCGACCGCCCTCTCCTCACCGTTAAGAAAATTTTCGCTTAATTTTTTTTTACCCTTGGTAAAAAAGTGAGGGAAAATGGGATTTACCCCATTATATAGACCACACTTCCCTCAAATGCCCCTCACAAACTGAGAATTCCAGTCACGTCCAAGCGAGGCCAAGCGACAATGAGCCGGGTTCTGCTTTGACTAGAGGCCTGAGGAAACTCTCATCGATCCATCCCCAGTGCCAGGTGAATTTCAAACATCCCTAGCGCCAGTTGACTTAACATCGGGTATGTTTTCAAAACAACCCTAGTGCCGGTTGACTTAGTACCGGGTGTGTTTCCAAACAACCCTAGCGCCGATTGATTTTGCGTTGGATGTTTTTCTAAATGACCATAGCGCCGGTTAACTTAGCGTCGGTTGCCTTCAAACAATATCACGGGTTGTTCACATCGTCAGCTGAGTCTTTAACAACCCAGCGCTGATTGCGTTTTTGAGAACTCAGCGTCGATTGAATACTCGCAAGAAACCACTAGCACTACATATGGCACCGGCCGTATTTCAAGTAGCCTATTATCACCTACTCCAAGTTGAAGTCTTGTGCATCTTACCACTTATCCTTAGTGGGGTTGCACCCAAGCCGTGACCTGTCATCCATAGTGATGTTGTACCTAGGCTGTTGTTGTGGCCTATCATCCCTAATGGAGTTAGGAGCTATCCCTCATCCCCATAGGAGTCACACCCATACTGCAGCTCATTATCCCCAGCGAAGTTAGGGTCATTCTTACCTCTTCAATTTTCGATGGATCTGTTTCACACCAAGCCATCTTTCACCCTAGAGAGTATGCTTACCCCCTACTAAACCTTAGTGAAGTCCGCTTTTGTTGATCATCCTTCATCAGGACACCATTTTCATTTGAGCCCTCCGTTTGTGAATGGTCTTAACCATTTTATCCCCAGGAAGTCAGATTGCCATCTATAAATCTATTCCCCATTTAGCTTCACCTACATGGCGGCATAGCCTTGGTCCGTGCTGCATGACCCTAAACTGCATCGCCTCGGTCATCGTTGCATGACTCTAAACTGCACAGCCTTGGTCCGTGCTACATGACCCTAAACTGCACAGCCTCAGTCCGCGCTACATGACCCTAAACTGCACAGCCTTGGTCCGTGCTGCATGACCCTAAACTACACCGCCTCAGTCTGTGCCGCATGACCTTAAACGGCACAGCCTTAGTCCGTGCTGTATTACCCTAAACTGTACAACCTCAATCAGTGCTGCATGACTCTAAACTGCACAGCCTCGATCCGTGCTGCATGACCTTAGACTGCACAGCCAAGGTCTGAACTATATAACCCTAAACTGTAGCAGAGGTCTAGTCGCACGACCTTAACTGCATAGTCCTAGTTGTATGACTTAAAACTGCATAACCACGGTCCAAGTTACATGACTTTAAACTATAGTACACATCCTAGCCGCATGACGTTAAAAGGCTCAGTACCTTGGTCCGAACTATATGACCCTAAACTGTAGCGGAGGTCTAGTCGAACGACCTTAAACTGCACAGTCCTAGTTGTATGACTTAAAACTGTATAACCACGGTCTAAGCTACATGACTTTAAACTATAGTACATGTCCTAGCCGCATGTCATTAAAAGGCTGAACACCTTGGTCTGAACTATATGACCCTAAACTGTAGAAGAGGTCTAATCGCACGACCTTAAACTGCACGGTCCTAGTTGTATGATATAAAACTGCATAACCACAGTCTAGGCTACATGACTTTAAACTATAGTACACATCCTAGCCGAATGACGTCAAAAGGTTCAGCACCATGTTCCGAACTATATGATCCTAAACTGTAGTGGAGGTCTAGTTGCACGACCTTAAACTGCACAGTCCTAGTTGTATGAGTTTAAACTACATAACCACGGTCCAGTTGTATGACCTTAAATAATAGTGTACGTCCTGACCGCATGACGATAAACTGCTTTGCACATGTTCAGGAGGCATGACCATAAACTCGCCCCCACATACACGCACACGCCTTTTACATGTACTTTTCACGCATGCCTTCCCTAACCTACCTGTTAATGTGCGCGTGACACCTTCATTATCGCCCCAATGTGTCCATTCACTATGACACCATACCTCATTTCCCAGTGAGTCTCACCAGCGCTCACAAAACGGCGAACCATTCTGCCATCCATACTCGTTGTAAGTTAGTGGGTCACCATTGTCCACTCACATTTCATACATCATCCATCTTTCATAGGCAGCCTAATGCCATTTCTCCAAGTAAGTCAAACCACCACCATACTGACTCCATGACCTCCACAGACTTCCATTCATCGCCAACACGGTCCAGTTGTATGACCTTAAACCATAGTGCATGTCTGGGCCGCATGACGTTAAACTGTTTCGCATAGGTCCCGAAGGCATGACCTTAAACACGCCTTCACAAAAAAAAAAAGAAAAATAACGGGCATGGTGTATACAAGGGAACGTTAAGAGTAAAAATGACGGACGAGAATGGTCACAAAATCATGATAAAAAGAGTTTCATGAATAAAAAACAGGGCACGGTAAAAACCTGAAAGGGCATCGTGAGTAAAAATGGATGAAAAAGGTGGACATAGCCGAAAGGTTATGGGTCAAAGAGCCCCAAAATAAAAAGAAGTTGGTGAAAACCGTCTCTACAGCGTCGCTTTCTAAGTTCAAGCGAAAATCTGCAAAGGACGTTTGGACCAATAAACAGGTTGATGCCACACTTGTCTTAACGTATGACTTCAGCCTTCACAACTGGTGAAGCCTAGCACCGGTTGATTCTATCTTTCTTTTGTCGCAACCGATGAAGCCTAACGTCGATTGGTTTTCTCTCCCCTTTCCTGTCAGTCGGTGAAGCCCAACACCGATTAGATGTCTCTCTCCTCTTCTATCAGTCAACGAAGCCTAACACCAACTGGTTTCTCTCTCCTCTTTTGTCAGTCAGCGAAGCCTAGCACCGACTGGTTTCTGCTCTCCTCTTTTTTCAATCGACGAAGCCTAATGCCGACTAGTTTTCTCTATCCTCTTCTATCATAGTCGGCGAAGCTTAGTGCCGACCGTGTCTCCTCTCTCTTCTCCTTTATACAACACAGTCGGTGAAGCCTATCACTGACTGCATTTTCTCTCTCTTCCTTCTAACACAGTCGATAATGCTTAGCCCCGACTGCGCCTTCCTTCCCTCTCTCTCCTTTTTCCTCTCATCTTTCATACTCTTCTCTTCCTTTCTTCTCCCTCCTTTCTTCCCCTTCAACTCTTCTTATTCTTTTCTCATAGCTTTAATTCTTCCACTCCGTCCTTCGACTAAGAGGGAATGAGGTTAGTCTCTCATGGTAGTCATGTCGTCTAGCCGTAATGTTGTTGTGCCAGGATTACTTGCCCGCTTTATTGCCACGACAGACTGACTATCGTGCCTAACTAATCGGTATTGGTAATGACGTCTAGTAGTAATCCTGTGAACCGGTCTTAGTTACCGAATAAGTCTCGAACCCACCTTTAAATTCCTCTCTCACAGATTGGTAATACCTGCCCCCGTTCTCGAACGAGGTTCCCGAGAGAGCGATCTCAAAAACGTCTCGGGTTTTCCCTCGAAACCCGAGACGTGCGCCGCCCAATCCCCAAAAGATCTGGAGGGCGAGATTAAGGCACCTAACCACCAGGAGCTAAAACAACCCAGCTCGAAGATGCATCAGCAAACAAAGTTTACAAAACTGGTCGGACTTCCACCTCGGGGAAGAAGGCTACCACAACACGATTGAAGGGCATCAAAATGCTCGCTATCAAAAGAAGAACGAAGATATGTTCCTGAAAAAGCCGAACAATTGCTGCAAGTTGCAGAACCAGCTTCCAAGGTCTTCCCATGGCAGAGAAACCTGCATGTAAGGACGGTCTCGTCATTAAGGCAAAAAATCGTAAGGGCATTTTGGTCATGTGCGCCTAATTTTGGATTTGTTTTCAATTTATTTAATTGTAATTAAGCTTGGCTTTTGAGCATCCACCCCTATTTGGTGAATCCTTTATATAAGCAAGCTTAGCTCATTTGTAAAAAGGGCTGGAAAAATCGCTCCAAAAGGTTCCCTTTTTGGAAGCTCCAATACCCTAAAGGCTGGGAAGAATTGATGTTAGTTTGTTTTTGTTCTGTCTTATTTTGTAAGCCCCAAGTCCATTCATGAGAGGAGAGAGGAAGAGAGAGAAAACTGTGAGAAAGAGGGTACGCTTGAGTGTGCAGTCCCGAGGGCATCTTGGTCGAGCGGGTCATCCCATTTCTCTCGAGCCGAGTCATTCCCTCTCTCTCTCTCTCTCCCTCTCTCTCCTCCTCCCACCTCCACATGCGTGACCCTGTCTGTGCGGAAGCCCGCACTCATCCACGAACCCACAAACGTGTGCTAACCTGCGGGCCTTTGCCCTCAACTTCTACCCACACCCCATTTAACGGCTAGCAAATCCTTC
Source organism: Amborella trichopoda (assembly GCF_054954075.1). NCBI lineage: Eukaryota > Viridiplantae > Streptophyta > Magnoliopsida > Amborellales > Amborellaceae > Amborella > Amborella trichopoda. The sequence continues at coordinate 14,758,576 of NC_142337.1, read as the reverse complement.
CGAAAGGGGATCCAAGGAGGAGGGATATCAGGATCCCATCTCGATAGCACGGAGAGAGTGAAAGGAGAGAGAGATTAAAGACCTGAGGAGGGCTCACATCCAAACTGTGCTGGCGAACAGCCGGAACGCTTCGTAATTGCTCTAAGAGGGCCATCCGCCAGGGCGTGTCCCCGAACCCCCATGCGACGTAAGCGCAATTCGCGCTCCAGTCGCAAAAATCTCTCTCATAGTCAGCTTCCTATCCGCTAGCAAGAGGGCCCATGCGCCGGACCACCATGATTGTTCGAGAGAAGGTTTCCTCACCCCCACACGAAGGGAAACCAGGACCCCATTGACATCACACACATCCATCCTAAGTATGTATGTGAAAAAGTGTTAGTCCTACATAAAACAAAATCAATAGTCTAAACTTATTTTTCAAAAACTATCATTTTTAAAATTTAAATTTTATTTATTATTACATACTACAGCTCCCCATATTAAAGATTATATATTACCAAAAAAATTAAGTTCAAAATCCATCTCAAAAACAAATCATGGAGAGAGGGTACGTATCTACATATGAGTTGTCCAAAAAAACTGTGTTCTCCAATAAATTTCCCTTCATATATTACGAATTATATATATGCACAAAAAAATTATACTATAAATTATAAAAACTCAAGTCTAACATATACATACCATGCTTCTTCCTTAGCTGGGATTTGCTTTCAAAAATGTTATGAATGAATCAATAACATACATAGGATAGAAAACATAGAAATCAAGCAATTTTAGAGAACAAAACAGTATAAAATTCACAAATTTTGGAAAATACATTTGCTTCTTTCTTCTACTGCAAAAGAGAAATTCACAATAAATTTATTTCCAATATGTAAACCTAATTCCAAAGGTGTAAATTACCTAAACACCAATATGAAAACCAATATTATAAGTTTCTAATTTCATTTTCAGCAAAATTGACCTTTTTTTTTTGTTCAAGAGAAAGAGAGCATCATCATCTGATAAAATAGCATAAATCCCACAGTAAAAAGTCATTATGATGCAAATCTAATTCTCAAGATTAATCAAAACGTTAAGAAAAGCAACAAAACTGAACAAGGCAAACAGTTTTAAAAAATTCAACATAAGATCAATGCAAAGTGAACTGAAGTCCTTTGACTTGTGCAAAACAAACAAAAAAAACATTGGAGGTTAGGGTTTCAGTCTCGGGGTGAGAAGGGGTAGATGTTTCGCATCACAGAGAAGGATTCATGTTCCTCGATCCGGTTTTGGCGTGACGTCGCATGCAACCGCACTCACGCAAAAGCCTTACCAATTAAAAACTCGCAAGAAGTCAAAAACTCATAAAACATCAAATTTTCAGAGAAAACAAGAAGGAAGAAGAGGCTATCACCAAAGAGAAACTTGATTTCTCCCCCTAAAATCCCAAAAAGGAAGACAAGGCCATGCCACCAAATCAGCACAATTCAAAAAGGTGAATTTTATGCTTTAACAAAATGAATTAGAAATATGAGATCATAAAAGCCCAAAATAGAAGTTTCCATAGCAAACATTATCTTGATAGAAGTCTTTTTATTTAAAATTGTATTAATTGACAACGTGCTATTTTGTCGTTCCACAAAAAATAGAAATGGTGGTTGTTTTTAACTCTTTTGTAAAACCAATGTGGATTCAATATACAAACACAAACCAATTGACAACTCCCAACTGTTAGGAAAACCAGTTAAAACTAGTTTCATATATACTATGAGTTATAGCAATGAGATGGAATACATGTAGAGCCTATGACCAATAGATGATACACATACAAATACTTCAATGAACCATGAAACGATAGAACTCACCATAAACTAACGTACCATATACATCATGTGCATGATATCCAGCCTAACGATATTCTAAGTGTTGTAGCTAGAAAAAGAACTCAAGACAACATTATTACTCAAGATAGTATAACTCACATGAAGATTAAGCCAAGTTGAACTACGACTTGGGTATGCTGAATACTATTCAAGCCTTAGTATTCATTAATTAGGAAAGACAAAAATAACAAATGACAACATGGGTAATTCATACACCACCAAAAAAGAACCAGAAAGACCAGGAATGCAAGCCCACAAACAAATAAAACAGAAATATCACAAAACATGCACACACAAACTTATCAAAGTTAATATATAAATAAATAATTAGCCTAGCAGCTTCGATTCTAACATAGTTAGTTACCAAAAAAATTGAATTTTTTAATCCCTACAATAAATTCCCAGACAAGTTCTCCAAATCAAATATCTCGTTCACTCAGCTAATGTAAAGAAAAGCAAAAATGCAACACCGGCAAGATTCATCCGAGCCTTATCCCAACTATCTAGAGTTAGCTACACAAATCCTGCTCTGCCTATGGGTTCAAAATTTGTGAAAAAATGTGGTGGTTGCCTACCAAATGCAACCCTCCTCACGATCAGCATGGGGCCAATCAATGCGGAGTTAGGTATCAGCAAAATTAAATAAATAAATTAAAAGAGAGCATAATGAGAAGACACAAGTAATGAAATAGAAGAAAAACAAGGCATACAATACCTAAATCATCTATTGTAACAACAAATGCAATTTCTTTCGAAGAAAAAAATGTCATAAAAGAACCATTAAACTTGTAGGTACACATTTCCGTTGCAACTTCTAAATCTCATGCACATTTTTCTTTACCAGATTTTCAACTATACTAGTTCTTGAAGCACTTTCTTCAAAAATTTGGTAAAACTACATAGTACATCAAAGAATATAGCATGTAATTTCACAAACATACAAATAAAAAAAACACTACCAGTCACGAGAAAAAAAAAAATAGCTATAGCTATTTTTTTATCAGAAAAAATTGGCATCATCCAACAAAAGAAATAATGCATGAACATAAACTTACGGAGATCATAAAAAGAAATAATTCATCACAAGAAATAGAGAAACTCATGAAAGCAAGAAAGTACAGTCTATAAAGAAAGAGAGAGAGAGAGAGATAGATAGATGAAGAATTCAGATTGACCTTGCACAAATACATAACAAAAATCCAAAGTATCTGTTCACAAAATCCGAACATTATGCAGCAAAATACTCCAAGTTCAGTGCTATCAAATGAATATAGACCTTGAAATCAAGTTGCAGTCTACACTATGGATCCTTTTTAAATGCCCGAAGAATGGGAATTCTACAAAATGCTCAATTAACTTCCCAATATGAAGATAAAAACCTCTCATCCTTGGATTTCAACGAAAGTAAAACAGATATTTGTATAAATTGGACAAAATTAAGAGGGAACAACAATGGATTTCAAACATACACAAAAAAAAATCAATGGAAAAACGTCATTTCAGTACCCAGTCAAAGTTTAAAGCAATTTGATGCGTATGTAGAAACACATAAATATAACCAACAAAAAAATAAATAAACTCATACAACCCGCAGGGAAAAGAAACCAAAGCCCAAGAAAGTTATATTTCTGCAGACCCCAAAGCCCAAGAAAGTTATAATCCTTAAAGTCCTTGTTCATATCCTTCATAATTTAGATTAAAAACCAAGTTTTATAGTGAATCCTAGAAACCATAAGACTTCATCTCCCATTTCTCCCCAGATTCGAAATTCAAGTTTTGCAGGAGAGAAGGGATAAAAAGGATCCAAAAACCACTGAACCCTGCAAGATCCGATCTCCGATTCACTCCCACTTACAAACCAACTATATTGGAAAGCTCTACAGAAGAAAAGAGAAAATAAAAATTCATATGGTCTCTGTTCAAGGAATGGGGCTTTAGGAAACAAAGCATTTTTTCCTCAAACTTGGCCATTAGTAGTTACCATTCACAATTATTGGTGACCGTGGCCTGTTTAGCGCTATCTCTTCAACCCGTTAAGGGCTCCGACATCCTCTTGCAAACACGAGAATGGTTCCCTCTTGCAAGAGCTCTGATTGCGCTAGTTTCATTCAGACAAACCTGACTCGATTTCTCCTCCGATAAAATGGTGGCACCTTCTGATGAACAAGATGCAGGCATAGGAGATGACCCACTTGCTGCTTCAAATGTTTGATCATCACCGGTGTTTGAAAACTCAAGTGAGCTGGGGACATAGGTGCTATGCTTGGACTACCGCGTGTCGTTTGAGGTGAACATGGATCAGACTATGAGATTGTATTTATGAGAGCCATAAGCTCGACAACAGGGAATGGAGGTACTTGGGGATGGCCGCTATAGCATATTGCTTATGGTTGGGTGCTAGGTTTGTGATGAGGAGTAGTTTACAACACAGAAGAAGTTATCCTGGCAAGATGGCAAGTGCTCTGAGCAGAGTTGTGGTGCTAACCGGTAACCTAACATGCACATGGGAACTGGAGAATTTATCTGGTTATCATTGTTTGATTATATTTTTTGGACAAACTCGGCTAAGTCCATGACAGACTCAACCCAATCTGTCAAACACGGCTCGGACTTGGGACCTTCCGAGTTCTGACCGATTTCATGTTTTCCTTCACTTAAAGGAGGTAGAAATCAAACGCCAGTTCTCTCTCTAAGGGGGTCCCCCCTTATTCATCTCTGTCAAAAGGGGTTTTCCTCTCTAAAAGGGATGGAACCTAAACCCCTGTTCTCATTTTTCTCTCTAATCCCTTATTCTCTGTTTGAACAAATATATGTCTAAAATTTGAAATCAGGGGAATCTAGCCAAATCATACCTTGAATTTTAGTACCGCACTCACCAAATGTATCTCCCTCCAAACCTCCCAATCCTCTCCCTATAAAGTATGAGGTACAAACACCCTCATCTTCTCTCTCTCTCTCCCGCTCTTTCCTCTTTATCAAAGCGTCCCCATATAATCACCCTAATCCTTTCTATCTCTATATAATAAAATAAATAAAAAATACATTACTGTTATATATTTATGTAATATAATATATTTTATTATATAATATATTACATATATATATAATATATTATATTTTATTATATAATATATATTATATATTATATAATAAAATAAAAAAATAAATTATACTATATATTAAATAAAATAGATATTTTTATATTATATATTTATGTAATATAAGATACTTTCATATATGCATATTAAAAATACAATATATTATATGTTATAGTATGTTATAAATATTATAAAATATAATAGATATTTATAATATTATATAGTAAAAATATATATTAATAGAATAAATATAGAATACAATGTACAATATACTAAATTATTTTATATAAATATATATTATATAATAAAATAAATAAAAAATACATTATTGTTATATATATATAATATAATATTATATATTATATAATAAAATAAAAAATGCACTATATTATATATTATATTATGTTTTATATATTATATATTTATGTAATATAAGATAATTTCATATATATATATATATATATATATATATATATATATATATATAAAATACAGTATATCGTATATTATAGTATGTTATAAATATTATATATTTCTATTTAAATTATTATCTATGTACATCTAAATATAAGATATTTACCATATATCCCATGAGTTTTCAAACTTCTTAACTTTTCATGGAGGATAGCAAATACATAAACTATGAACTTTTTAAATAACTTCTAATTTCCAGTCCTTCAGTAACTTTCAATAAGAATGATGAAAAAAATGATCAAATGGGAATTCTAAGATCAATGAAACTTTTGTAAATTCAAAACTCCAGCAACTATAGATGCCAAGAATATGAACTCATGAGAATAGCAACTATAACCCTAAGTTATGCCACTTTACCATTTTGTCATTGACCCATGTTTTTATTCCAATGCATCCAATATGCCCTTACAAAAACACCCTTAGTTTTTTTAATAATGTATTAAAGTAGATAACCACCAAGGGTAAAGGGTAAAGAAGTAATTGGCAATGGTCACACATGTGAAGTTATCCTACTTTATCAAAGTCAATCACTTTGCAAATCTAAAATTTCAAACCAATCAACTTAAAGATAATGTCCACTTTATACATGTGTGTGAAGATATCTTTCAACTCAAATTTGAAAATCTATTTTCTCTTTAATATCAAATTAATTAATTAATTAAACTTCACATATTCCATGCCTTAAGTTATAACATTACATAATAAAATATAACAATATATAACAAGACACTATAACACAACCCCTTATAAAACAAGCAACCAAATGCCAATCTGGTCACCCCTGCCCCCCCCCCCCCCTCCCCCTCCCCCTCCTAGGGATCAGAGCCCAGCTAGGTGGTAATCTTAAAGTGAGGCATGGGGTGCCACGTGGCAGCCCTATGGCCACTCGGATACCACATGGCACTATCAGGTCAGGACTAAAGTGGAATTTGAGTCAAACAATTTGAAAAACCTCGTATTTTTTAAAAAATAAAATTCCAAAAAATTATCTAAAATTCACAATAAATATTTAAAGTATTTTCGAGCAATTATTAGGTTTTTTTCATCATTATAAAATCGGACAAAAGGTACAGTGAGATCGCATGCTAATAATTATAGGTATCGGAGTACTCCATTGGACTAGTCCCAAATGATGTTCCGCCGAGTCTTAGATTGACCCAATAAACCAATATTCCACAGTCTAAAGCAGGGACACATAATTGGCCATATCAAAGCCGCTAAGAGAAAACTTCCGATCATCCAACTCTCAATGGATTACAAGTGTACCCCTGTGGGACATTACAGGGGTCATCTCAAAGCACATGTGCATTGCCTCTTCCAAACTCGGATAATGCATTTGGAAGTGTGGCTGCCCATACGAAATGAAAATGCACATTCCATGTAATGGTCTCGTGTCAGGATACAGACTTATGTCCCATAAGTCTTGATCATTCCATACAGGGCGAATACTCAAATAAGTAATCAGGTTCTATTTTTCCCGTTTGGATTCTCCAAGTCCTGGTTGATCGTAGCTAAACATGAGGTTAACCTATAAAATCCTGACTAGGAGGAGACCCTCACTCCCCCTTGAAAAATTGTTTTCTCAACACGTGAACTCTCGATGCCTCATGCGTACTCGGGATAAAAGAATATGGACTCTATTTTGCAAGATGACAAGATTTCAATCTCTCAATCGCTCCCACTGAATGAGAGACTACTGGAATTTAGGCCTTGATAGGCCATATTTCCAACATTCTCCCACGTGGCCTTTTGAGGTCTGAATTCGTATATCTCTCTCTCATTATCGTTCACCATAAATCAAAGCATTCATACTCATCCATGGATTTATCATTCACAAGCAATAGACAAAGTAATAACAACTATGTCAACCTCCTTAAACCCATCCCATGCACATGCCTCACAAAATCACTTGCCCCCAAGCCTTTGGTTAATGGATCTGCATGCATAGCCTCAGATTGAATATAACCAACTTCTACTTCACCAGTTGCTATCTCTTCCCTTACTCTAAGATATTGAGCTTTAATGCGTCTTGACTTGCTATGGAACCTTGGTTCAACTGCCACTGCTATTGTAGCTTAATTGTCACACATGATTCTAATAGTTCCATGTTTTAGAGGGTTGAAGTTAAGATGATTCAAGAACTTCTTAATCCAAATGGCTTCTAAAGTTGCCGAATTTAAAGTCATAAACTCGGTTTCTATGCTAGATAGGGCTACAATATTTTGCTTCTTGGTGCGCTAAGAAATGGCACCACCCCCATAAAGAAATAGATAACCCGAAATGGATCTCGAGTCATCCGGGTCTCCTTGATAGTGGGAGTCTGTGTATCCCAAAACTTTAAGCTCACCCACATTGCCATAGGTCCATAATCAAATGTTCCTTTCAAATACCTCATGATTCTTTTCACGGCTTTCCAATGTTCTAATCCAGGATCACTTTGAAATCAACCAATCAAGCTTTGAGCAAAAGCTAGATCGGGTCTAGTTCCTATCGTTAAATACATTAGTGATCTTACGGCACTCCGATACGTGATCCTTTCCATCTCATTTCTCTCAAGATCATTGTTTAGTTTCATATTGACATTTAATTTTCCTCTCCTCCACAGGTGTATCTATAGGCTTGGATTCACTCATACTAAATCTCTCAATAACTTTCTTGCAATATGTAGATTGAGATAATTGAATAGTGTGGGCTGTTCTATCTCTTATAATATGAATCCCTAATACATACGAAGCCTGTCCCATATCTTTCATATCAAAGTTACTTGATAGCAATACCTTTGTGTCCCTTATATGGTCTAGGGTGCTACTAACCATTAGAATGTCATCCACATATAAAGTCATGAAAGTAATGCCAGTGCCACTAGTCTTATGGTATACACAATGGTCATCCTCATTTGGTTTGAATCCATATCTAATCAGGGTTTGGTGGAACTTGAGGAACCATCTTCTTGAAGCTTGTTTGAGACCATAAAGTGATTTGTTAAGTTTGTCCACGAACTTTTCCTTTCCTTTCACAACAAAACCCTCAGGTTGGTTCATGTATATATCCTCTTCTAGGTCACCATTTAAGAAGGCAGTTTTCACATCCATTTGATGCAATTCTAGGTTAAGGTAGGCTGCTATGGATATGATCATCCTAATTGAAGGCATTTTGGCAACAGGTGAATAGGTGTCAAAATAATCGACCCCTTCCTTTTGAGTAAAACCTTTCGCTACATGTCTTGCCTTGTATTTTTCAATACGCCTTTCGGAGTTAAGTTTCTTTTTGAATATCCACTTACATCCAATGGATCTAAGGTTAGGTGGTAAGCGGACTAACTCCCATAAATGGTTCTTTCTAATTGAATTTATCTCATCTTGCATGGCTTCCTTCCATAACTTATGATCCAGACAAGACATAACATGTAGGTAAGAAAAAGGTTCATCATCGGATTCCTCACTAATCCTCTCATACTCCTCCCCAAGGTAAGTGAAAAAGGTAGGTGGTCTCCTTATTCTCTCACTTCGTTTAAGTGGGATGTTTTCAATTTCTTTGTTAGGCTAAAGCTCATGGAAGTCTACTCTCTTTTGGGTTGATTCTCTCTCAAGGAATTCATCTTCATGGATATGGGCATCAAGGCTTTCAATCACAATACGATTCAAGAGGTTATAAAACCTAAATCCCTTCCCATGACTTATCCTATAAAAACACATTTTACGGTTTTAGGATCAAGTTTGGACCTATTTTGGGATGGTATGTGAACATGAGCTGAACATCCCCAAACCTTAAGGTGCTTTATTGAGGGAGGTCGGCCCATGAAGAGTTGGTAAGGAGTTGATTGAATTGCTTTGGTGGGAGTCCGATTAAGGACATATGTGGCGGTTAGAATCGCCTTCCCCCAAAACTCTAATCCAAGATTAGCGGTACTCATCATACTTTGCACCATCTCAACTAGGGTCTTATTCCTTCTCTCAGCAACCCCATTTTGTTCAATTGAGTAAGGCATGGTGGTTTGGTCGACAATCCCATATTGGACACAGATCTTGGAAGGCTTGGCAGGTGTATTCCCCACCTATCCGATCTAAGGTTTTTGATGGTTCGACCTAGTTGGTTCTCAACTTCCGCTTCATATTGTTGGAATTTGGTTATGGCCTCACTTTTGTTTCTCATGAGATAGGTGTGACCAAAACGGGAGTGCTCATCAATGAATGTTATGAAGTACCTCATGTGCCCCATGGTAGGCACACTCATAGGTCCACACACATCCGAGTGGATTAGTTCTAAAAGATAAGAGACCCTTTCGACCTTTTGGTGCGACTTTTTAACGATCTTTCCTTTAAGGCAAGCCTCGCATCTATTATGAGAATCAATATTCATTTTATCAAGCAATCCTTCTTTCATCATAATATGCATTCTAGATAGATTAATGTGACCTAACCTTAAATGCCATAAAGGAAAATTTTGTAAATCATCACCCAAGTAAGCAAACTCCTGTTTCATTTTAATTTCATAAAGCCCTTGAACCAAGTGGGCTACAAAAACAAGGTCTCCATTAATATAGCCATCATGCACATAGACCTTATCCTCCTTGAACAAGAGCACAAACCCGGCTTGACTCATCTTGAAAATCGAGATGAGTTTCTTCCTCATCCCAGGTGCATAGAGGGTGTCCTTAAGTATGAGAGTCTCACCATTAGTGAGTTCCAACACATAGTCCCCTTTTCCTACGACCCTTTCCATTTGATTTCCACCCATATAAAGATTATGGGTGTCAGGTTTGACATCATAAAACCTTCTAAAGCCCTTTATAGAATTTGCCACATGGAGCCCCCGAGTCAAGAACCCAGACATCCGCCTCCTCATTGGCAATCAAAGTCTCATGGACCACGAAAACTCTCTCTTTCCATAGTCCTCCACCAGTACTAGCTTGAAGCTTACCGGTATTGGGCTTAGGAGCAAAATCAAAGTTTTGTGGAGGATGAGGATACCTACAAAACTTTTGGGTATGCCCGTATTTCTTGCATCTATAGCATTGCACCTTCGAATAATCTTGGCTTGAGGGCCAAACCGACCTCCCATCTACCATCATGGGTGTGGGTCGTGGTTTAGGCCTAAAAGGCATGGGGATAGCATGGTTTGGTGGCTAGGCATGGGTTTTAGGAGGGTAGGCGCTAAATCGATAAGGGGAGTAGCATTTTCCCTTTTGCTTCCCCTTCCCTTTCCATTTGCCTTTTCCCTTTTTTTTTTGTTCTTAGTATTATCACTCCCACTCACTGCCACATTACATGTATTCACCATAAAAGAGTTAGGAAGAGAAGAAGAGATAGAAGTAATGAGTAAGGGAGTAGAAGAAGATGAGGGTTGGTGAGATTTTACTATATGTTCCATGGAAGATAGTCCATCCATTGCCATCCTTCTTTGCTCTTCCCCTTCCATGAAAAATGCAATCTCCTCCACTGTTGTAGGCGCATCTTTGGCCATCAAATTGGCCACAAAGGTCTCCCGTGAGGGTGAGATCGAAAGCACAAACATCATCTTTTGTGTCACCTCATCATATGAGTGATAGGCTCTCTCACTCTCTCTTATACAACTCTTGAACTCTCTTAGATGATCACCCACTTTGGTGTGATCATCTATTTCGCAACACATGAGATTCCTCATTCTAAAGATCCTTTGAGCTTCATTCAATGTATCGTATTTCTTTTTCATGCTCTCCATAATATCGTTGACACACACGAAATTCTCATACTCCTTAACAAAGGAATCACTCATGGTTGCAAAAATAATGTCCATGGCACTCTGGTTTTTGTTATGCCATGTCTCATATGCATCCTTAACAACTCGAGGAGCATTGATTGTGGGCGGATTATGTGGTCTAGAAGTCAATAATGGCAATAGACCATCTTTATGAAACACAACCAATTATCCTTCTCCATTCGGAGCTTCTCCATTCGGAGAAGTTGGTTCCATGGAACCTCTCCTTCTTAAGCAATTCGGTGAGTATCGAACGGGCTGCCATGGGTTCCTATTTGGCACTCTATAATCCCTCTAAAGACCTTAAAAGCGCTCTGATACCAATTGAGGGCGGATACAAAGACTAGAGCAAATTTTTAAGACGAAAAACAAGGCAAAATGCAAACCTTCAACAAGCCACTTGCTTAAAACCAAGCTAAGTGAATAAGTTACAATCCTTTAAATAACAATTACAACTATTTCTAGCATTGTAAAACCACTGTAAATAAACTCAACTACCAACCCCTTTATGGGGCAATTACACATAAAGCAAGACAAGCTTATGAATTACATTTTCCTACCATAGACATAAACTATGTCCGAATGCTTAAATACATTATACAACTAATCTAAACAAAATTCTAAGGAATAAAATCAACTAAACAGGGAGTTAGAATGCCAAATTAAAATTGAGAAGCCATGTTTCAAACCCCTTGTGCCAGGGCCACGCAATCGGACCTTATAAGGACTTAATTTTGTCCCTTGAGATTGTACAAAAGTGGTTCAATCTCACAAGAGGGGTTAATCCAAATGGAAAGAAATTACACACCTTAAAATCACTTCTTAATATCTCAACACACTGGCATTATCATCCAAACCAGAATGCAAAAGGATTGAATCGAATCTGATAAAGAACAAAACAGTTATGGCCAAACTACACACGGTGGTCTCTCGGACTACCAAAACAGTCTTGTATGAAAAGTTTATGAACCCCCATAGGTAAAAACTGTTGGAAATATGGCCTAAATTCCAGTAATCTCTCATTCAATGACAATGATTGAAATCTTGGCGCCTTGCGCAATGGAGCCCAGATTCTTTTACCCCGAGTACGCATGAGGCATCAAGCATTCACATGTTGAGAAAGCAATTTCTCAAGGAGGTGTGAGAGTCACCCCTCCAAGTTAGGATTTTATAGGTTAGCCTCATATTTAACTACGATCGACCAGGGCTTGGAGAATCTTAACAAGAAAAATAGAACCCGAGTACTTATTGAGTATTCGCCTTGTATAGAATGGTCAAGACTTATGGGACATAAGTCCGTATCTTGAAACGAGACCATTATATGGCATGTGCATTTTTATTTCGTACGGGAAGCCACTCTTCCAAATGCATTATCTGAATTTGGAAGAGCCAGTGCACATGTGCTTTGAGAGGACCCATGTAATTGAGTTAAATCATGTCCCACAGGGGTACACTTGTAATCCATAGAGAGTCAGATGATCGGAAGTTTTGGCTCAGCGGCTTTGATATGGCCAATTATGTGTCCCTGCTTTAGACTGTAGAACATCGGTCTATTGGGTCGTTCTGAGACTCAACGAAACATCTAGCCCAATGGAGTACTCCAATGCCTACAGTTATTACCATGAGATCTCACTATACCTTTTTGTCTGATTTTATAATGATGAAAAAAACCTAATAATTGCTTGAAAATACATTAAATATTTATTGTGAATTTTAGAGAATTTTTTGGAATTTTATTTTGCTAAAAAAATGAGGCTTTTCGAATTGTTTTACTCAAATTCCACTTTAATCCTAACTTGGTATTGCCATATGGCGTCCAAGTGGCCATAGGGCTGCCATGTGGCACCTCACACCTCACTCTAGGATCACCACCCAACTGGGCGCTGATCCCTAGGTGGGAGGGGGACCAAATTGGCATTTGGTTGCATGTTTTATAAGGGGTTGTGTTATGGTGTCTTGTTATATATTGTTAAATTTTGTTATATAGTGTTATAACTTAAGCCCCTTTCTATCACGTCTTAATTAACTCACACATGGGTCATGCATAGCACACGTGAAGTTTAATTAATTTATTTATTTTACATTAAAGAGAAAATGGACTTTCAAATTTGAGTTAAAAAATATCTTCACACACATGTGTGAAGGGGACATTATCTTTAAATTGATTGTTTTGAAATTTTAGATCTACAAAGTGATTGGCTTTGATAAAGTAGAATATCTTCACATGTGTGAACTTTGCCAATTACTTCTTTGCCCTTTACCCTTGGTGGTTATCTACTCTATACATTATTAAAAAAAACTAAAGGTGTTTTTATAAGGGCATATTGGATGCAATTGGAATAAAAACATGAGTCAATGACAAAATGGTAAAGTGGCATAACTTAGGGTTAGGGTGAGTGATAATGGTTTGAAATCCCATCCATTCATCCTAATAGTTAGAGTGGTTAGGTACATAGCCTCTCATGTGCCTTTGGATTAGTGCATCAAGGGTGTTGATTGAGTCCAAGGTTACACCCATGCTATAAAAGCACATCAAGAGATCTCAAACCCTAATTATCTCAACTCTTGAACCATTTCGAAAAAATTTTGCGCCCCCCCCCCCTCCCCTCTTTTTCTAAAGCTTTGTGAGAGAAAATTGCAAAGAGAGAAACCCCACGTTTTTTTTTTAAAAGCCTTTTAGAGTTCCATTGATGGTGATCTTGATGGTTGTACTCCTTTCTTATGCTTAAATCCATAGTGTACATTTATTAAGGTAAACTCCATTAAATTGTTTTCTCATAAGTTCATATTCTTGGCATCTATAGTTGCTGGAGTTTTGAATTTACAAAAGTTCCATTGATCTAAGAATTCCCATTTGATCATCACTTTTATCATGTTTATTCATAGTGTGGTCCTTCATGAGCTATAGCTTATATGCATGATAATCAATGATCATGCATAGTATCCATTGATTACTGTGCATCAAATCCATCAACTACTTTAATCTCAATGTGTCACTGAATTTTTAGAAATTTTTCATCACGTTTTTACCTATGGGAGTTTATAATCTTTTCATACAAGACTGTTTTTGTGGTCCGAGGGACCACCGTGTGTAGTTTGGCCATAACTCTCTTATTCTTTATCCGATTCGATTCAATCCTTTTGCATTCTGTTTGGATGATAATGCCTGTGTGTTGAGATATTAAGAAGTAATTTTAAGAGTGTAATTGCTTCCCATTTGGATTAGACACTCTTGTGAGATTGAACCATCTTTGTGCAATCCGAAGGGATAAAATTAAATCCTTAGCCCGATTGCGTGGCCCCTGCATAAGGGGTTCGAAACATGGCTTCCCGATTTTAATTTTGCATTCTAATTCTTTATTTAGCTGATTTTATTCCTTAGAATTTTGTTTAGATTAGTTATATGTTGTATTTAAGCTTTGGGACATAGTTTATGTAATTTGTGTTATGAAAGTGTAATTCATAAGCTAGTCTTGCTTTATATGTAACTGCCCCATAACGGGTTGGTATTTGAATTTACTTACAGTAGTTTTACAAGGCTAGAAATGGTTGCAATTGTTATTTAAAGGACTGTAACTTATTCACTTTAGCATGTTTTAACCAAGTGGCTTATTGACGGTGTGCATTTTGCCTTGTTTTTCGGCTTAAAAATTTTCTCTAGTCATTGTATCCACTATAAAAAAACGTGATGAAAAACTCCTGGAAATTCAGTGACACACTGAAACTAAAGTAGTTGATGGATACTATGCATGATCATGGATTCTCATGCATATAAGTTATAACTCATAAAGAACCACACTATGAATAAATATGATGAAAAAGATGATTAAATGGGAATTCTAAGATCAATGAAACTTTTGTAAATTCAAAACTCCAACAACTATAAATGCCAAGAATATGAACTTATGAGAAAAAAATTCAATGGAGTTTACCTTGATAAATATACATTATAGACTTAAGCATAAAAAGGAGGACCACCATCAAGATCACCATCCATGGAACTCTAAAAGCCTTTTAAAAGAACGTGGGGTCTCTCTCTCTTCAATTTTCTCTCACAAAGCTCTAGAAAAAGGGAGGGGGCACAAATTTTCCAAAATGGTTTAAGAGTTGAGATAGTAAGGATTTGAGATCTCATGATGTGCTTTTATAACATGGGTGCAACCTTGGACTCAGTCAACACCCTTGATACACTAATCCAAAAGCACATGAGATGCTAATGTACCTAGCCGCCCATGCCCATCCAACCATTAGGATGAAGGGATGGAATTTTACACCATTATCACACACCCTAACCCTAAGTAATGCCACTTTACGATTTTGTCATTGACCCATGTTGTTATTCCAATTGCATCCAATATTTCCTTACAATGACACGCTAAGTTTTTTTAATAATATATTAAAGTAGATAAGCACCAACGGTAAAAAGCAAAGAAGTATTTGGCAAAGCTCACACATGTGAAGATATTCTACTTTATCAAAGCCAATAACTTTTTAGATTTAAAATTTCAAACCAATCAATTTAAATATAATGTCCCCTTCACACATGTGTGTGAAGATATTTTTCAACTCAAATTTGAAAATCCATTTTCTCTTTAATATTAAATAAATTAATTAATTAAACTTCACACATGTCATGCATGGCTTATGTGTGAGTTAATTAAGACGTGATAAAAAGGGGCCTTAAGTTATAACACTATATAACAAAATATAACAAGACACCATAACACAACCCCTTATACAACAAACATCCAAATGCCAATCTGGTCCCCCGCGCCTAGGGATCAGCTCAAATTTGAAGATATTTTTCAACTCAAATTTGAAAATCCATTTTCTCTTTAATATCAAATAAATTAATTAATTAAACTCCATGCATGGCCCATGTGTGAGTTAATTAAGACGTGATAAAAAGAGGCCTTAAGTTATAACACTATATAACAAATATCACAATATATAACAAAGACACCATAGCACAACCCCTTATAAAACAAGCAACCAAATGCTAATCCGTCCCCCCACCTAGGAATCAACGCCCAGCTGGGCGGTGATCCTAAAGTGAGGTGTGGGGTGCCACGTGGCAGCCCTATGGCCACTGGGATGCCACATGGCACGACCAGGTCAGAACTAAAATGGAATTTGAGTGAAACAATTCGAAAAACCTCATTATTTTAGCAAATAAAATTTCAAAAAATTATCTAAAATTCACAAAAAATACTTAAAAGTATTTTCGAGCAATTATTAAGTTTTTCTCATCCTTATAAAATCGGACAAAAAGGTATAGTGAGATCTTAGGCTAATAACTGTAGGTATCGGAGTACTCCATTGGGCTAGTCCTGAATGATGTTTCACCGAGTCTCAGATCGACCCAATAGACCTATGTTCCACAGTCTAAAGCAGGGACACATAATTAGCCATATCAAAACCGTTGTACCAGAACTTCCGATCATCAGGCTCTCAATGGATTACAGGTGTACCCCTGTGGGACATGATCTAACTCAATTAAAGATGTCCTCTCAAAGCACATGTGCACTGGCTCTTCCAAACTCGAATAATGCATTTGGAAGAGTGGCTTCCCGTACAAAACGAAAATACACATGTCATGTAACGGTCTCGTGTCAGGATACGGACTTATGTCTCATAAGTCTTGACCATTACATACATACAAGGCGAATACTCAATAAGTACTCAGGTTCTATTTTTCTCGTTTGGATTCTCCAAGCCCAGGCCAATCGTAGCTAAACATGAGGTTCACCTATAAAATCCTGACTAGGAGGTGACCCTCACATCTACTTGAGAAATTATTTTCTCAACACGTGAACTCTCGATGCCTCATGCATACTCGGGTTAAGAATTTGGGCTCCATTTCATAAGGCACCAAGATTTCAATCTCTCAATCACTTACACTGAATGAGAGACTACTGGAATTTAGGCCTTGATAGACCATTTTCCAACAAGAATGGCACACTAATGTTTTTGACATAGATATACTGAGTTCTAAATAAGAAGAGGAACCTAACTACGAAATTGGAACCTGACAATTTTTTTCATCAGCTTCAGCACCTAATCAATCAACCCGATTTTAAACTTGAAATGGAGATACAAGTCATGCGATACCCTAAAGCATGCATTTTCTGCTCAAAAGAACTTTCCAATTTAAAGAGTTCTCTAAGACAACCGCATGGCATGAAGCCTAATCAGTTGGAAAGTATCCCTAGGACAATAAATACACGAACATATAACGAAAAGAAAAAGAAAAGCAAGAGCTAAAGATAACAACAAGAAATACTAAGAAGAGGAAGATTATTAAAAAAAAAGAGAGAGAATATAAAGGTAAAAGAAAAGCAAGACAAACCTTCTCATATCTTGAGCTCTGCAGCATTTTCTTCCTCTTCTCTAGACATCTAGTACCCTTCTCAGACTGAACAAATATACAAACATATTTCTCAAAAAAGGCACCGAAACATATCCAAAGTAAAGTGATAGAGAGAATGTAAAGATAAATATGGCCCGAAACATGGCCATGGCCGGGCCCTAAGAATAATTTCGAGGCTCAGACCGGATCTAAGCATAATTTCGAGGCATGGCCCGTCGTTATTGATTTAGTTGAAGCCGATCGGCCCTATTAAGTAGCCCAAAGATGAAACAGGTACACTTTTTAACAAAATAAACTTTAAGAAAATATGCAAAAAAATTACAGAACCATCAAACCTCCTCTTTATTTTACGACTATAACATATAAATGTATATAATTCCACTTTCTTTCACAAAAAAAAAAAGAAGATACAATTCCCATCATTTCACCAAGAAAATAGCACAAATATAAGGTTTTCAATACAATTACTTTTTTAGGAAATAGGGGGGGAAAAAAACTGTGTACCAAAACGTTCGATACCGAGGAGCTAAGAATGAGAATTTGAGATTTAGGGGGTTATAGAGAGAGACAAATATATTAGGGTTTTCAGAGATAGCTTTTGGGGACGATTCGAGGAATAGGGTTTTAGATAGAGAGAGATGTGGAAAGAATGAAGATTTGAAAGAGAGAGAGAGAGAGAGAATTACATGGTGATTATTTGGGGACGATTTGAGATAAGATTAGAATGTTTATTCCTTTTATTTATAGAGATAGAAAGGATTAGGGTTATTATATGGGGATGCTTTGATAGAGAGGAAAGAGCAGGAGAGAGAAGATTAGGGTGTTCATACCTCATACTTTATAAAGAGAGGATCGAGAGGTTTGGAGGGAGATACATTTGGTGAGTGCGGTACAATTGAAGGTATGATTTGGCTAGATTCTCTTGATTTCAAATTTTATAAATAAAGAGAATAAACATCCTAATCTTATCTCAAATCCTCCCCAAAATTTCGTCCAGAAATTTGTCTGCGAATTGTATTGCCCTTTCGATTCGGTAATTGTTCCCTTATGGATATTATGCCCAAGAAATCAAACTTGGGTTTGGAATCGTTTTATCATTTTAGCAGACACAACTAATCCAGCCATCTTGACGCTTTTCAAAAAGATGTTTAAATGCTTCCAATATTGTTCTAAAGATTCTGAAAAAATAAGAACATCATCAATGTATACAATAGCAAAGCTTGTATAAGGATTAAATATATTATTCAAGATATTTTGAAATTCAGATGGGGTATTTTTAAGCCCAAAAAGCATCACATTCCATTCGTAATGTCCGAAAGGAACTATAAAAGCCGTCTTGTACTTATCCTTTTTTGCAACCTGGATTTGGCAATAACCAGATTTCATATCAAATTGTGAAAGATAATAGCATTATGCAGCCGATTAAGTAGGTATCTTATCTACCTAAAGGCTTTGTTGAGAGGCTTGTCGTTTGTTACTAGCCTAGGTACACCTCTTTCCAATTCTGCAACTTTTTCCACATAGAAAGCTGGGCAGCTCCAAGGAGAATAACTTGGTTTAATCAAGCCTTTATCCAGGAGTTCTTCGATTTCCTTTTTACAAATTTCTGATAACTTGTTATTCATTTGTGTGGGTCTAGACTTAGTGAGAATAAGTCTTTCATTAAAATCTGGTTCATAGGGTAATTCCACCACATGCTGCTTTCTATCCCATAACGCATTAGGTATATCTACACATATTTCTTTTTCAATCTTGTCTTGGAAATCTTTTATTTCTTTTAGAATTTTGCGATTTTTTATTTTCTCATTAATTGTCCTATATCTTATCTCTTCTTTCAGATATAATAGGAATTTCTCCTTATTTTTATTTTGTCTTTTATCTGATTGATTTATTGGAGTCTAGGTTTTTCTATTAATTCAAACTTAACCTTGTGGCCTTCGATTTCTGATTCAGGTCCTGATTCATCCAATTTTATTATAGCATAAAGCATGTTAAGTACTGGGGAACCAAATATAACAGGTTGGCTCAAATTTTTAACCATGATAGAAGGCAAAATAAAACAAGTTCCATTATTACATATAGCAGCTTCTGATAATTTATATTTGATTATCATTCTACTTCCATCTGCAGTATTGAGGACGTAAGTTGTTTTGTCAAAATATTGTGGATACGAGTCCTTTCATTGATACAATTTAAATCAGCTCCAGAGTCAATAAGGGCTATAGTCTGAAAACTATACTCTTTACTTACTACTACAGTAATTAGAGCATACCATTTTTGGGTTATTATTTTATCAACCATATTTATGTATTTTAGATCTATTAGTTTTTCTTTTGTTATTGTATTCACATTTTTAGCTTTTATTTCTGGATTTAATCCAGAGATTTGTCCCATAATTTGTTTAGAGGCCTGAAGCTGATGGTTATCATTTTGAGGGTTATCTTCAGGAAGATCGGCCTAGTATTCTTCCATTAACCCTTCAAAATATTTTTCACTTTCTTGATATTCTTGTTCTTGTTCCCCTTGATTAGAAAAGTCATTTGATAATTCAAGATTATTAACTCTATATTTTTGAGCTATAAGTTCATTGCGCACTTCATTTAGTTCATGCCTAATGTTAGTGCATAGGGCTAACCCTTCTGCACAGATTTCAAATAAAATTTGTTCCCATGGTATTACCTCATCATGCTTATTTCTCAACCTGGTCTTAACCTTTTCAAAGAACAAATTAGGGAGTCGTGATACAAACTCCTCCGTCCAGTAATTTGCATTTCATCTTCTCTAATTAACAATCTTGACCAGAAAACATCATTATACCATTTGTAATGGGAGAGAGAGAGACATCTAAGGTTCAATAATAAATCCTTCAATTTTTGTAGTTGTAAGGTAAAGTAATGGTGTAAAGCGAGTATTTACAGCATCATCCTCATTCACCAGGTTTCTTGTTTAACTTCTGCGGTATCCTGGGGAAAGACTACCCACTGCTTTTTAGCAGAGTTAGTAATTGGTTTCTAGTTTGTTCATCAAGAGCCCACCAACCCTTAAGCGGGCCAGTAAATTGACAAATAATAGCTTTGGCAGTATCTGGGTCTCTATTACCATTATTTTTAAATGTAGTGGCATACATAGTCATATGTTTCATCAAATTTAGAATTTGATGTTCAAAATATTCCATCAATGTTCCATTCAACTATAGATCTACCACTATATTCACCCCCTCCTATTACTTCTTCTTCATACTGAAGGTCCACTGGTGATGGTCGAGGGTAATACATCTTCGTGGGGGCAATAGGAACTCTTAGTTCCATAAGTAATTCTGTTTAATTCTAAATTTGGATTAAATCCATTTTCTATTCTAGCGAATTCTTCTTTTCAGTAATCCTCTATCATGTCTTGAAGAGTCAAGGCCTAACCTGAACCTTAAGGATCTTCTTTTTTAATGTCTAATTGACATAATTTAGCAGTGAGTTGGTCTAGGAATTCACTAGTAACTAGATTAAGTTTAAAGGTTTTATTTGGAAGTTCAGAAGGAGGCTTCAACATGATAAGTTCCTTCTCCTTCTTCTTGACTTCATGCTTATCTAGTTTCCCTTCTGGATTTTCAGGATTTTCTTTTTTGAGATCTTCTTTACTAACCATGAGTTCTATCCTAGATACTTGTTCACTTAGGCTTTTCAAATATAAATTTGTATAATTATTTTGTTCAATAACATGATTTATACTCTCTACCGTTGCTGTGAGAATTAACCTTTTGGGTTCAAGTTTATAGGGTATGGCTTTAACCTCTTTAATATCCAGAGGTACCTCAGGAGGATGGACAGATTGAATTTCTTTCCCGTTTTTTGTAGTAAAGACTTGGAATTCGTTTCTCACCATGTTCAATTCTTTTTTGAAATTAGGAAACCGAATTCCTTGTTTCTTTAAGAAATATTCTAACCATTTAAAGAATTTTATGTTCATTCATTTTCTTTTAGAAATTTTATATATTTTTCATAGAATTTGATTCTGAGGTTTTCTTTAAACTCATTTTGGTACCATTTTCTTATTTCCCTATTTTCTTCAGAGTAAAAGTCTATTTTTAGAGCAACTTTATCCATTTAAATTTTTTCTTCTTTAAAAAGAACATTAAGATCAAATACCATATCCGAAAAAGTAGAACTAGTTGGATTTCCTGGTTCTTTATGGTTTCTCGAAAATCCAGGAGTTTCGACCCTATAATAAGGTCGCTGGACCAATCCATGTGTATGCCGCAGTCCTTTTAGAATAACTCTTTCATCCTTTTGATGCTCACTCTAAGGGACAGAAGAGCATTAAGTCCTAGGGGGACGCCTAGCATGACCATCTGCTATATTTATCCTAACTCTCCATATTGGTGTAAACTAGATTTCAAACTCCATTTTCTTTTTCAATTATTCATTCAACCTCCTTATTTTCTAGAGGTCTAAGTTGAACCTCATTTTGCAGGTTCCACCTATCAAGGAACCTGATTTCATTCCAAGTAATTGTCTTGGGGGTAATAGTCGCTATTATTGTCAGTTTAAATTTCATTAACCAGGATCAGACATACAATATTATGCAAGATGAAAATACATCAAAGGAATCTAGGCTGATCTAACGATCACGGATGTCCGATAGTGTTTGAATTTTAATTTTTTTTCTAAAACTCCAAATCAATTGAAATTTTAGGCGTGTGTTCATAAAAACTAGATGAATATTCGAAAAATATTTAAAAAAATATTTTACATGAAAAAATTGACCAAAATACCCTTGTAAAGTTTTGGGGGTATTTTGATCAATTATGTTTTTGCAGATAATTTTTTTTTATATTTTTATTAGGTGCGCCTTGATGAGAAGAACATACACCTAAAATTTCAAATGATTTGGATTTGTAGAAAAAAAATTAAAATTCAAACACTACCAGACATCCATGATCGTCAGATCAACCCAAATTCAATCTGGGTCGTTGGCGCATTTACCTTATCTAAGCTAGGCTGCACACTTTAGCTTTTTCCTATATATATATATATATATATATATATATATATATATATATGTATCATATAATAAACTATGCAATGCACATACCTGTTGTTGAAGGCTATGAAATTGTTCTTCTGTTGTACCTAAGAGATGTTATGCTTCTTTACCAAAGAATGTTACTTTCAACTCGGTTGTGTCATCTATTAGAATACATTTAATACAGTACCCATAAAAGTTTTGTGTTATCTTAGTTTGTCCGTTTAATATATAATAAAAAGAAATTTAATTTTTGTTTATGGATATCATACTTTAAGCCTGTTTCAACATTATTTGATTAGCACATTGAGCAACGACGTTATGTTTCACCAATTTGAGATGTTTTTATTAAGCACTTCAAATATCCTCTATACCATACCTCGTCGTCAACTTTGGGTATTACTGCTTTGACTTGTGAAAAGATGTAATTGATCTACATAAATTTTGATAACGTGTTAGTACTCTGTATAATAATTAGTATATGATAGAATATATATTTTCAGTTCATACCTTTTGTAGCTCGGCAATATCCATATTGGTCAACTCTTTTATTGTCTTTTATGGGGATTCCCTTTTTGTTTTTTGCAAGGATGGCAGCGGTGTAATTTGTAGTATTCCACAATTTTCAAATTTGGATTATAAAAATTTATATGTTTAGTTTCATGATATGAAGAATAATAGAAGACAATAATCTTACCACTACTTAAACTGAAGAAAAGTTTCATTCTTGGATTTCAGTATATTCTTGCTTATTTGTGTTGTTGAGATCCATATATTATATAATATTACTGTAAAGTTAAATTTAATAAAGATGCGATATTTACCTTGGAATATGGTAATACGTATGTTTGCACTCTGTCGTGTCCTTTGTAAATGTACTTGTATAAGTACTTTGCCACTTTTATACTAGAGCAAACTTCAACATTTATAGGACAACTGTAACAAAGTAGTAATTTTGAATTGTATGGGACAAACCGTGTTATTGATGATATTGTTGTCCATCATTTGTGGCTCACAGTTTAATGTTCTTTTATAAATTGAGTAGTTGTCATCTGTTATAAATATAGTCTCCAAGAAACTCCGTGAATTGTGGAACCTACATTCCCCATTGATATGGCAGTGTTTTCTTCCTTCCAGGCCCACATGGGCCATGTATCACATGCTTTATTACCCGTTCATATAATACAGGGTCTTCTTTCTATCGAGTAGCTCGGCAAAAACAATTGCATCAAGCGGACGTATTCGTATCTTATCATTAGTTGCCATAATTAGTAGCATATGTGCGTGTTGTAAACCTCTCTTTTGAAACTCAATGACACATACGTGGGCAATTACTTTCCCAAACAAAATACCTTTTATGACATACTTTTTGAGGTCCTCTAGTTTTGCTCTGAATACTCTTGTAGTCAGGTTTGGCCGATTATAGGCAATGTCACCAGGGTTCAAATAGTCCTTGATTTCAGGCCAATTAGAGTAATAAAGACATCGGGTTTTCCATATTTTCAGACTAAAGTCATTGCATCTAAATATTGTGCTTGCCTCTTGGACCCCCAATGAACAAAGCCCGTAATATAACTTGTTTGCCAACCTTATGTGCTCTGACTTCTCCATCTACAATGGCATCGTGTAGGCTTCCGGTTCTTAGCTTTTGTTGGTTGTCTTTAAAAAACCACAGGCGAGACATATCTATCTTTACATACATATCAATCAAATATTATTGTAAGAGTCATCCACTTCGCAACATGATATTTCTTTTACCAAGTCTTATTTGCAATGTATATGCATAATATTCACGGCAAATAACATGTCCTTTTCTCATGTTGGACTTATTTTCTCTTTTGAGTATCTTGGGATGCCAACCTATTTCACCATGGGGGAAAAGTAATCGATCATTACAACCTATAATTATTGATACTTTAATCATTTATCCAGATTGCCCTTGGACAACAATATTCCAACCTTGAATTTGTTTCTATCCCAACTGCAGCAACTTGTGATGCAATAGGTTCATTGTAAACTCATTGATCCAGTCTTGGGTCACAATTGATTACTAATCGACAAGGTCTTAAATCATGGTAATGAATCAAGCTTCAAAGAACTAAGACATAAGGATTATATTTCTGTAAAATCTGTGTGAGGGGTTCAATCAATGTGGGGTTCAGCATGTCGTAAT
Organism: Amborella trichopoda; assembly: GCF_054954075.1. NCBI lineage: Eukaryota > Viridiplantae > Streptophyta > Magnoliopsida > Amborellales > Amborellaceae > Amborella > Amborella trichopoda. The sequence goes on along the minus strand of NC_142337.1, from coordinate 14,733,844 downwards.
GTTTGAGACAATTGCCAACTTCATTCTCTGTATCATACCTAGAAGAGTGTTCATTAGGAATTAGAGATGGAAGGCCATGTTATGCCCTTTCAGTCTTTCACTTTAAAATTATATGTGCCGCTTTTGTTTTGAGCATTTGCTTTGTAATCTCCAATAACAAATATAGTAAATTGAATGCACCATTATATCCTCGAATATTCTTTTTGAGTTGGCTTGTAAGATATGATGATTGGATAAATAATTCATAAAGTTCATTCGAAGTATCTGGGTGAGTTAAATCCACTCCACCACCTCCACAACAGAAAGCGAGAGGTTCATATTGAAACTTGACTGCATGACAATCTCGACAAATAATGGGAGGCTTGATACGGAACCCATTGTCATTGTCAATAATACATGAGGTATCTTCAGAAGTTGATGGATATATTCGATTATCTATATCCATATGCAAAGGAGTGGTAAGGGATTTTGTCATTGGAGAATTGGTTTGATAATGAAGGAATAATATTTGTCAATGGTGTATCTAAAATGAAAGAAGGATAATGAAGTTTAGAGGTTTTCTTTCTCCAAAAAATATGTAAGCAAAAAATCTGCATAAAACGACAATTTTGTCAATGGTGAATCTGAAATGAAAGCAGAATAATGAAGTTCGGAGGTTTTCTTTCTCCAAAAAATATGTGAGGAAAATGTTAATAGAACGACAATGAATTTAAGTTTGTACCATTGTCATTATCAATTATAGAGGTATCCTCAAAAGTTGATGGATATATTCCATTATCTATATCCATATTCAAAGGATCTCTTCTCTCTAAGTGGTAAGGAATATTGTCATTAGAGAATTGGTTTGATGATGAAGGAATAGTATTTAACAATTGTGTATCTAAAATGAAAGTAGGATAATGAAGTTTAGAGGTTTTTCTTTCTCCAAAAAATATGTGAGCAAACTCTGTATAGAACGACAATAACTTTGAGTTCATACCATTATCATGGTTAATAACAGAGGTACCCTCAGAAGCAGCAAACTTTGTATAGAACGACAATGATTTTGAGTTCGTACCATTGCCATTGTCAATAATAGCGGTACCCTTAGGAGCTAATTAATATATTCCATTATTTATATCCATATGCAAAAGATATCTTCTCTCTGAGTGGTAAAAGATATCAATGGAGTAGAAACGTCTTGTGAAATTATAGTTTTCAAATTTTGAGATTGTCCGTATTGATTATACTGATATGTCCTTTCGATCACTCTTAGATCAGCACGGGAATGTGAATCTCTACAGTGATCTTTGTTCAAAGAACTCTTTGGAATTGAGTGGTTTCTAGGGTTACGACCCATTTCCTGTTATAACATAGTTACTATGATTTTTTAATATGTATAGAATACTAATTAGTTTAATCATACAACAAATAAGATCGAAGCCGATAAATATTGCACTACATAAAAATGAACATATGTTACTTGATTTCATGGAAGTACAACACGCACAATAATAATAAAAAAGAAAAAACAGAAAAGGAAAAGTATGTATGCATGGGGCCAATTCTATTGACATTTGGTAGTTTTATGGGTGAATGCATGGACTATTAGGGTGCGTTTAACATATGGAGTTTTTGGGAAGGGAGTATCCCACAAATTATGGAAGAATGCTCTTCCATCATTTTTGATGGAAGGGATGATGTCTTCCAAAAATGAACCCATTTTAACACTAAAAAAAGCTGTGTGCTAGGCTGCCCTTCCACTTTACAGCTTTTACACAGTAATATCAAACAAGGAATTGGGATATTTAACTTCCACTTTTGGAAACTTCCACTTTTGGAAACTTCCACTTATCAAACATGCCCTTATAGATTAAGTAATTGGTTAGTAGTTTTATCAACCGTTTTATTGAATATATTACGGCAAACAATGAGAAAATATAAAAATTCCTATTTTATTATTATCAGTACTACTACTACTGGCTCATACCTTTAGAGAGCAAAGAAATAACCGTTTGGGAGTGAAGGCATTGAAGAGAATAACTTATTAGTTGTTGTTGGGCTTCTTGATTTCCTGCAATTGGGAAGATGTTCAAAAACAAAATGAGAGAAGCAATGAAAATTATATCATTTTAAAATTTATAATTAGTCCACCTTAGAGATAGAAAATGAGAGAGAGGAGAGAGAGAGAGAGAGAGAGAGAGAGAGAGAAAGAGGTAGGTAAAAGAGATAATGAAAGGCTCTTTCAAAAAAAATAAATAAACAATTTACTGATAATAGATCAAGTTTGACCCATGATTGCCAAGATGCATCCCGGCTTTCAATAACCATTGAGCCCCTCAAGAATCTTCAAGTTGGCCCATTTCAATGATTAAGGAGCACCACCATGAGCTCCTTCCAAATTAATCCACCTGTTATCTCTCTTTCTATTCCCTCATGTTGGGCAAGCACCTCTATCAACAAAATGTAATAACTAAACGTGGATCAAGTTTGACCCGTGATTGCCAAGACGAATTTCGACTAATATAACAAAACAAAATATAAGGACTCATGCACAAATTCCTAATGTTCTGATATAGTAGATGTTACATTAAAATTATATAACTGCAAACATAAATCACAACATAAGATTGTGATTTATGTTTGTACTTATATAATTTTAATGTAACATCTACTATATCAAAACATTAGGAATTTATACATGATTGAAGGCGTATAAGATCAAACATAAATCAAACCGTTTTTACGAATTATACATGTTACATGTTACATTAGGAATTTATACATGTTACGTTAAAATTACATAGGTACAAACATAAATCAAACTGTTTTTAGGAATTAGAAAGCGCTTAAGATCAACTGAGTCCTGACCATAGTTAACGGAACCTTGTGGGTAGGGTGATGATCCCGCTCGGGAACCTGGATCCCATGCTTCTTGCAAGGGATGTTGTAGGGACCCCGGTTTTTCGATTTTATGATCTCACTCTCGAAAAAATGGGACCATATTTCATCCCTCAATTGAATCCAGTTCCATATCGAAATAGATCCCCGCTCCCATCAAGGTTTTGGTACATTAAAATTTTGGGTTCCACGTTTGTGGGATCTACTTTCATTAACGGATACCAGGTTAGAGATTTTCATTGTCCCAAGTTCCTATTATTTAGGCATCATAAATTTCATGATGGTAAAATCCAGTCCCTTTTCTGCATAGCACGAAGTTCCAATTGTGAGAATATATATTTCATTTAAAATCTTATTTTTATGATGTCCTATTGTTTTAGATTCATAAATCACAATGATGAATCCATAGATATACTTTTACTTCTAGGGCTCTTTGTATGACTCCAATGTCTTGCAAAACAAGTACAAAGGAAAAAGAAAACAGTGGCTAGCAAGACTTATAGAACTACATAATTAATCCATTGTTATTCATCCAAAAATAAATAAATTCATTGTTAAGCGCGGGGGGCACTTGATAAGGGATCTTGGTACTTGCAGACCTACGGCCAATCAGATGAGGATCTTGAGTCCTATACTTGAAGAATCTCGATGTTAGAACAAGAGGAACCTAATCCTCGATTCCTTAACCAAGGGAACTCGTACTAGCTCTACTTGACAACCTCATTATATGTATAGTGGAGCTTAGATTCCTGCTTGTCAAAACCTCAAACCTATTGACATGGGATCTCGCTCTCATAAACTTAAGGATCTCGGTCCCAATCTTGTTAATTGTACGGACACCAATCCTAACCTTAGGGAGCTTTTACTATATGGCGGTTCAGCGATTCCCAAACCGATCCCGCTCCAATCCCGCTCTTGGTCTAACAACTATGGTCCTGACCTAAGTTTAAATTATTTGTATATATAGGTATATGCGCAAATGTTACAATAACAATCATGAATCAAAAAGAAGACCTCTTATGTGACCATTTCTATAAAAATGTATGCATGCGTCCATGGCTTCATGAATATTAAAAATATGCAGCGCAGACATCGTAAACATAAACAAGGTGTTAGTAAATAAACACATAAATGGTTATAATGCCCAGCCAAATCATTTATACTGTCACATAGAGTGTCGGTACTGCAGCCTTGAATACCCTAACCACTAAGCCATGATCCAAACCCCAGAATTTTGGAAATGATACATAAGAGTGCCTTCTATAGAATTTGCTAATTCAAATTAGCGGACTAAGGTCTCTTCCTCCGAGACATATTTTGCAACCCCAAAATAAAAACCTGCATCGACACATACACTACTGGCGCATGAAAATCACTGACGTGATTCATATTATACAAATGCGTATGGAGCACTATTGTGAGCCTGTTATCTCTCTTTCTACTCCCTCATGCTGGGCAGGCCCCTCCATCAACTAACTGAAATCTCTCTCTCTCTCTCTCTCTCTCTCTCTCTCTCTCTCTCTCTCTCTCTCTCTCTCTCTCTCTCTCTCTCTCTCTCTCTCTCTCGCTCTTAAAAAGAATTCCATTGCATACTTGAGAGCAACAGCCCAATAATGATGCTTTTTCCTCTTTGGCAACAAAGTAGTGGTAGATTTTGAAGAGGTAATGATGCTTTTTCCTCTTTGGCAACAAAGTAATGGTAGATTTTGAAGAGGGATCATATATATTTAACTGTATAATTGTAAGTAATCACGAGTAAAGGTCCATCTCTGTTAAAAAGGTCTTTAGGCAAGCTTTAAGCCTAGGGATTGTGCATCATTCATGGCTTGAAATAAAGTTTCTCTAAGTTCGTGGACATGTTGTTGCAATGAATGGAATATAGGTTCTTTCAATCAAAAAACAACAAAAAAAACAAAAACAATGCGATGAAGGGAATGTGGGTTCTGGAATACGGAAGTTTCCCTAAGTACTCTCTCTCTACAACCCATAAAGTTCCTCTCAAAAAATAAAAAAACAATGCGATGAATGGAATGTGTTCATAAATATGAAAGTTTCCCTAAGTACTCTCTCTCTACAACCATAAAGATTCTTTAAAAAAAAAAAGAAAAAACCAAACACTTAAAGAGGCACTTCTATAATTTTTCATAATGGAAATTTAAAATCAAGTAAAAGCAAGACAAAAAAATATCTAATGAAAACACAAAATTTAATGAAACTGAACCAATATCCGATAAGAACACAAAATTTAACAAAACTGAACCACTATAACAAAACTATAAAGCATGACGATGAGCATTACCTCAAAGAAGCCAAAATCGGGTAAAAGCTTGACGAAACTATGTAATGCAAATAAAAATTTTAATAAAACTAAACCAATATCTGATGAAAACACAAAATTTAATGAAATTGAACCAATATAAGGAAACTATAAAGCATGATGAGGAACAATTACCTCAAAGAAGAATATGAGTACTCCCATACCTTGAGGGGCTTGTGTTAAATAAAAATATGTCCCCCCTTAAAGGTGGGTTCACGTGAGATACTTTGTTAAGATATATATCTCTCTTCCCATAAAGATGTGTATATCTCTCTCTAATTAGATATAAAATATGATATATTTTGACAAGTACATTCTATTTAAAGCAAAGAAATTTATAATAGAATCGTTTATTTTATTTTTGTTTATATTTGGTATGATTAGTATAATAGAATCGTTTATTTTATTTTTGTTTCTATTTGGTCTGATTAGTATGTTCAGATATATCTCTCTCTTTCCTTAAAGATGTGTCTCCTTAAAAATAGAATTCTCTCTCTCTCTTCCTTTGAATATATGTATGTTTAAATATATCTCTCTTCACTTAAAGATGTGTTCCCATAAAAATATAATGTTTAGATAAAGATAAATATAACTCTTACATATCTCTCTTCCCTTAAAGATGTGTCCCCTTAAAAATATAATGTTTAGATAAAGATAAATATAACTCTCACTCTCTCTTTAGCACGTGACTCTCTCTCTCTCTTAGTTATCACTCTCCCATTAAAGATATGCCCCCTTAAAAATAGAAAGTTTAGATAAAGATGAATAGAACTTTCTTTCTCTTGCTCGCTCTCAAAAAAAACTGTAATTCTGGTGACCAAAGAGAGAGAGAGAGAGAAATTCCTATTCATCTTTATCTAGACATTCTATTTTTAAGAGGACATATCTTTAAGGAAAGAGAGAGATAGCTACGAAAGAGAGTCACGTGCTAAAAGAGAGAGAGAGAGTCATACTCATCTTTATTTAAACATTCTATTTTTAAAGGGACACATCTTTAAGGGGAAGGTATAATACATTCAAAGAAAGAGAGAGAAAAATCTATTTTTAAGGGGATATATCTTTAAGGGAAAAGAGAGATACATCTAAACATACTAATCAAACCAAATAATAAACAAAACTAAAATATTCGATTATATTATAATGTCATTGCTTTAAATAGAATGTGCTTATCTAAACATACCATATTTTATATCTAATTAAAGACAGATGTACACATCTTTAAGGAAAGAGGATATATATATAAATATATTATATTTAAAGGAAGAAAGAGAGAGAGAGAGTATCCCAAGTGAACCCACCTTTAAGGGGGACATAATCTTATTTAACACAAGCCTTCAAGGTACGTCACGAAACATATTCTTCTTTGAGGTAATGGTTTCCCATCATGTTTTTGGTTTCTTTATATTGGTTTAGTTTCATTAAATTTTATGTTTTCATGAGATATTAGTTCAGTTTTGTTAAATTTTGTGTTTAAATTACATAGTTTCGTCAAGCTTTTACTTGATTTTGGACTTCCTTGAGGTAATGGTTCCCTGTCATGCTTTATGGTTTTGTTATATCAGTTCAATTTTGTTAAATTTTGTGTTTTTATCATATCTTGGTGCAGTTTCATTAAATTTTATGTTTTCATTAGATAGTTTCATAATGCTTTTACTTGATTTTGAATTTCTAATATGCAAAGTCATAAAAGTGCTTCGTTAAGTGTTGGGGTTTAGAGTACTTAGGGGAAACTTTAATATTCAAGAACGCATATTCCATTCGTCGCATTGTTTTTTTTTTTTCTTTTTGAGAGAAACTTTATGGGTTATGAGAGAGTACTTAAGAAAAATTTCATATTCCAGAACTCATAGAGAGAGTACTTAGGAAACTTTCATATTCCAGAACCCATATTCCATTCATTGCGTTATTTTTTTTTTTTTTTTTTTTTTAGAGAAGTAACCCATATTCCAATTATCGCAACAACATATCCACGAACGTAAAAAAACTCTTTCAATCCATGTATGGTGCGCAATCCCTTATAGCTTAATACGCACCTAAAGACTTTTTTAGAAAAGAAAAAGTATTCCTCTTTAAGAAAAGAAAAACTTTGTCTTGTAAAAGAAACCAACGACTTGAGCCCTAGGTGGGAGAAAGCCTTAGGGTTTATCTAAAAGTGCTTGTGTCAAGGTGCTTTCTCGCTGAATTTCTATTCAATTTTAAATGATGTATATTTTGATTTTTTAGTTTTAGCATTTATTTTTACGCTTTTTAGTTTTTAGAAATTCTAGAATTTTTATAGTTTCTTTTATTTATTTCATTGCTATTAGGGAGTTTTAGATATTCTAATTACAGCTAGGGAGATTTTCGAAAGCCTTAGCGCTCTCCAAAATTGCTTGGGTTTCTTGTTAAGTTTCTTGTTCCCTCAATTTTCTTACATCTAGTGGTATCAAAGCTTGCGATCTACACGAAAGTTACAACAAGTACAAAAGTATTGTAGCAGTACGGAAATTACTGTAGTTGCACGTAAGTTACTGTAGCACCACTTGTTTTGTTTTCTTAGGTCAACAACAAAGAGGAGAAATTATAGTGAGGTCGAGGGTTTGCTACTTTTGGCTAAAATTTTACCAAAGCAACAACGATCTTGCTGATTTCAGCAATTTTTGTTGATTATTTGCCTAGGGTTTGTGATTTCAATGAACTTACGGCAGGGAGAATGGGGGTTTTTATCGATCCACTTCATGAACCATATATGACAAAATTGAAGAACTAGAAAGACAAGTACAACAGCTGGCGCAGCAATTTGCGAGCCTCAATAATGGGCAAAACGGTAATCTTTCTACCTAAGAGGATCTCGAGTGCTAGCCTTTTCACTTTCGCACTTTGCCTATGGAGTCAAGTGATGAGGATAGTGATAGAATACCTAGATATGGGGAACTTCACTCTAGGAATTTCGATTGAAGGATTAGATTTTTTATTTTGACACAAATTGCATGGAAAGTCAGCAAATTGTAGATTGAGATTCACCACCAATCGTCGATATAAAGTTAGCAAATTGAATATTTCTTAGGGGATCCGATTTATAATAAGGATCAAGATGATAAAAAATAAATTTTGGAAGAGGGTGAAGAAATTGGAGAGAAGGCAACAGGAAGACTAATCCATATCATGGCCCTCGAAGATATCATTAATATTAAAGAGATAAAGCATTCAACAAATTTAATGTATGTGAATCAAAGTAAAGCAGTGGAAGCATGGTCGATTCAGAATCTGCAAATTGTGGCCTGAATTCCTCAATGAGTAATGATGCGATGAGACACTCCCACACCCATGTGAGTAGGACCCTAAAAGATTACCATTAAATTTTGATACAGATCTCTAGAAAACCCATTCTCCCAAATCCTACTCCCATGTCATAACTTTTCTAGAGATCTATGTCAAAATTTAATGGTGATCCTTTGGGGTCCTACTCACATGGGTGCGGGAAAGTCTCATAGTGTCATTTCTCTTCCTCAATATACATATCAAGATCCGTTTTTTGAAGCATTATCTTTACCACGAATAATATTTGAGCCAACAAAGAAAAAGAAAGTTGAAGAAAATGTTTTTGATGCTGAATTCATCGCGGTACAATTCAAAACTCAAGGATGAGTTTTCTCCCATAAGGGGAGAATGATTACACTTATGTCCATGGCTTTAAAATAATTTGCGAGAGTCAATAAAATAGAATGAGACGGACATAGAGGTAATATGGGACATCTACACGTGTGAATAAAATATCTTATGACACCACCAATAGGATTTCAACAAAACTAAAGTTTCACAAGGGTCAAGCCCATAAGATGGTGCCACATGAGATATACCCACATGCCACAAAGCATATATGAATAATAATATAAATCAAAATAATTCTCAAAATCCCATGACTTTACACATGCCAAATGAACCACGTGTGAACAAAACACCATGTGATAAAATAACTCACTTAAGTCAACATTATAAAACATAATGTTTTAAATAAACATAATATATAACAAAAGACAACAATGCCTCCCACAAATGCGCAGGACATCAGCATGATGTCAACGCCCAAGGGGGTGTAGGGGTGCCACGTGGCATCCTTAGGGCCACTTGGGACCCACGTGGCATCTTTATGGCTTGTCTGCGTTCGCCATTTTGGGTAAACAATTTAAAAAAAAAAAAAGAAAAAACAATTTTTGATGTTTTAAAAATTCTGAAAAATTCTCCAAAAATCCAAAATATTCTCCGAATGATTTTTCAACATTATTACACATTTTCTCAGCAATATAAATTTTTGCTCATCAATTTTACATTAATATGAGCCAAAGATAAATGAGATCTTTAAACATATAACACTAGTCGAAGTCTTCCATTAAGCTAACCCGAATGACATTCCACTAGTGTCTCAAATCTACCCAACAGACCTATGATCCAAGGGCAATGGCAAGAACACATCATTGGTCACATCAAAGTAGTTGAACCAGAGCTTCCCGTTATCGGGGGTACAATAGATTACTAGTGCACCCATGTAGGATATGTTCCTACTCAAATACAAGGGTCATCACAAAGCACATGTGCACTAGCTCTTTTAAGTCGAATAATACTAGAGAAGAGTGGCTTCCCCATACGACTGTGAGTGCATATGCCATGAAACGGTCTTGTGTCAGGATACGGGCTCATTTCCCATGAGCCGACCATTCCATATAGAGCAAATACTTTTTTAAATACTTGGGTTCTATTATTCTTGATTAGATTTTTTAAACCCTGGCTTATCACATCAACTATGAGGCATTCTAATCAATATAGTCCTGATTGGGAGGTGACCCTCACACCTTCCCAAGAGTTCACATTCTCAAAACGTATACTCTCAATATCTCAAATACTCGGGGTATATGAATCTGTGCCCCAATGCGTCAAGCACCCAGATTCAATCTCTCTCTAACACCACTTAGCGAAAGACTCTTAGCTTTAAGGCCTTAAAAGGCCACATAGCCAACAATATAAAGAGAGGGAGGTTTAGGAAAATCCATAAAATAGATACACAAAAAGAGAGAGAGAGAGAGAGAGATTTGAGAAAAAGGGAAGATCAAAATTTCATAAAACAGGGAGAGAGAAAGAGAGAGAGAGAGAGAGAGAGAGAGAGAAAAGGAAAGAATATTTAGAGGATAATAGATGAGAGAAAAATAAAAAATGAAAAGAGAAATGATAGGTAAACAAATGAAAGACAAAGAGAGAGAGATTTATCGATGAGAGAGGGAGAAATCTTTCAGTGTCGATAGCAAATGTAGTGGTGGGCTGGTAGCCAACAATATAAAGAGAGGGAGGTTTAGGAAAATCCTTAAAATAGATACACAAAGAGAGAGAGAGAGAGAGAGAGAGAGAGATTTGAGAAAAAGGGAAGATCAAAATTTCATAAAACAGGGAGAGAGAACGAGAGAGAGAGAGAGAGAGAGAGAGAGAAAAGGAGAGAATATTGAGAGGACAATAGATGAGAGAAAAATAAAAAATGGAACAAAGAAACGATAGGTAAACAAATGAAAGACAGAGAGAGAGATGAGATTTATCGATGAGAGAGGGAGAAATCTTTCAGTGTCGATAGCAGATGTAGTGGTGGGCTGGTAGCTAGGGTTTGGGGGTTGAAGGCTGCCTGACTGGACTTTGACTAGAAAGAGCTCAGAGAGACGCAAAGCAACTAGGCACGGTTAGGATTTTTGTGTTGGTCGTGAGATGAAAAGAATATAGAGAATAAGGGATTTAAAGTTTCAGGTTTGGGTTAGGAAAAATTAAAATGGTATTGGGTAGGGTTTAATCCATATCCATTAATCATGATTTTAGACTAAATATTTAATTTAGTCATATTTAAGAATCAAATTTTTAGTTTATTAATCATATTTAATTTAGTTAATGACTTTTAAATTAATAATAAGGTCTAAATAAATAACTAACATTTATTAAAACTATCAATATCAAATTAATATATAATAAATCCGATCGGGTCAACTAAGACCTGTACCCAACCGGGCCACCTTAGGAAGGACTCGTACCCGACCCACCGGGTCGAAGGTTTGGACCCATACCCGGACCCAGGTCGGATATAGCCAACGGGTCCTGGGTCGAGTTCGAGGCCATTGCCAGGCGTAGCTGCATTCAAAGTTTAAAATAATTATTAATATCACCAGTACAATCATAAATAGCATTGCATTGATGTGCAAAAAACTACAATGCAATCACTAAACATGTTCTCACCAATATCCCTTTTAATTTTCAGAAGTTCATAACTAATTGTAACACACGTGTAAATAACAAGTCTGATATATAAACAACTGCAAAAATCATTTAGAAGCTCCATAACAAAGTGGGACCTATCCCCACATAAGATATTATTCACAATGGGGGCGAGAAAAATGTTGTGGTCGCATTAAACTACATTTATAGAGTAAAATAATCATCATCAAGTAAAATACAAATAGAAGACCACTAAAGGGCTTCACATTTCACGGCTGAAGTAAATCATAGATAAAAATAGATGCTAACAGTAATAACAGTGTATATACTGTTATATGCCAATGTGTTACTGTTACAACACTATATATACATTTTTAATAATTAACATAATAATAAAAACCTACCAATAATACACCACGATAATCTTTGAATTAAAGCATTCGAGGACTAATCTGTGGGCATGGCATCTATTGTGGAATTCTATAAAATTAAAGAACAAAAGAATTTTTCAGACAAGTAGTGAGAGTGAGAAAAAGGTAGATAAAGAGAGTATAAGGTAATCTATATTTTACCACAGCAATATATGAATCACCCCTTCTTAACAATGAACAAGTGCGTGAATTATGCTCCAACTTGTTGCACATATGGCAGCTAACAAGCTTTCTTCTCTGATGGTGCTTTGTATCTTGTGGTTGAAGAGCGGCGTTTGACTTCGTGAGCGACGAATTTCGTAACACAACATTGCTTGATGAACAATTTTGACGTATTTCACTTGTCATAGCTACTCACATAACTCCTATTATCCATAGTGCAAACTTGTGTCATTGTGATTCGACTGCTTTCCTCATGGATAGCGCTTTGTCGCAATTTCGTAAGACAACATTGCTTGAACAATTTTGACGTATTTCACTTGTCATAGCTACTCACATTACTTTTATTATCCATAGTGCAAACTTGTGTCATTGTGATTCGACTACTTTCCTCATGGATAGCTCTTTGTCGCAATTCTTGGAATCTTGATGCAGCTTTTTACTCAGTCTCTGCAATTTTAATTGCTTATCGACACAAATAGCCGTATCGAGATAATAGAGAATATGGGGAATTTCCTGTCACTATGTTCTTATGCTCATCCAATAAAATCCCATTCTTGGCATCCCTTATCCATCACCCTAAAATGCATTGGATGAGATTTCTTGAATATGCTCACGATGGAAAATACGTAACATATGTCTATAGATGTACCCAAAAAACTTAAAACATTTTATAGCTACATAATGCGTTTTTATTTATACATCGAATCATCAACTTCTATGTGTTGACGGACCCATTCTCCACAACTTTATTTGCCACAGTCAATATCACTCAGTGTTCTAAAAGGCGGACAAAGCGAACCGCCTGGTGCCTAGGTGGTCAGCCCCTGGGCGGAAGCCAAAAGTGCCTCGCATTGAGGGGCACTTTTTGAACTCATTTTTAAAACTAAAAGGGGATAAACGTAGGCTTTAGGTTCACTTGAAATTTAAACCCATTAGAACTCATTTTAGAGAGAAAAAAACCCAAAAAAACTAGATTTTTGTGATTTTCATGAGATCGAAGATTTTCTCAAAGTTAAGAGAAATCGATCTACACATCACCCATTCAGATTAAATTTAGTTTTGAGGTTTTATATGTTTATTAGAGAGGGTGTTCTATAAGAGTTTGACAATAGGAAACATCTCAGAGGTGGAAGTTTGGATATCAAGCAATCAAGGTTAATGAAAATTTTTATTTTTTAGATTGCTCAGATTATTTTGAGATGTTTTCTTCGTGATCTAATCGAGGTGGTGATCCAAGTTAGAAATATAGCTATAACCCAAACCCTTTGGATAAAAATTGCATAAGATGTAATTATTATGAAAAAGATACAAAAGGGGGAATATTGCGCCTTGTAAAAATGTTCCTAAAGCTTGGAAATCTAGCAATCAAGGTTAATGAAAATTTTGATTTTTTAGATTGCTCATATTATTTTCAGATGTCTTCTTCGGGATCTAATCGAAGTGGTAATCCGTGTTGAAAATATAGCTATAACCCGAACCCTTTACATAAAAATTACATAAGATGCAATTATTGTGAAAAACGATACAAAAGGGGCATAAACTGGTTTACGAAACATCTTGCCAATATTGGGGGAATATTGCACCTTGTAAAAATGACCCTGAAGCTATCAGAGAGGAGATTAAGCAATCTATGAGTTTAGTGAAACACAAACAAGAATAAAAGCCTCGTCATTTGGAAAGGTCTATTTTTTATTCTGCTAGAAGAGGTGATTCGGGTTGAAAGTATGGTTACAATCTGAATCCAAACAATAAAAAATGTATAAGGTGTAATTTGTGAAAAAAATATCAATAGGGGTACTAACCGGTTCAAGAAACACTAGCCGGTATTAAAGGGAATGTTTCTTCTTGTAAAAAGGTTCCTAAAGCTATTAAGGATGAGATTAGACAATATTTGAATTTAGTAAAACCAGAAAAAGAAGAAAAATAGTCTTGTTATATGGAAATATCTTCTCCAGGTTCTTCTAGAAGTAGTGATCCGGTTGGAAGTATGGTCATAACCCAAATCCGAATGACAAAAATTGTATGAGGTGGAATTATTGTGGAATGGATATTGATGGGAGTATTTATCGGTTCAAGAAACACTTTACCAGTATTAAGAAGGATGTTGCCTCAGGTAGAAATGTTTTTTAGACTACCAAGGACGAGATTAAACAATAATTGAGTTCAAAAAAATACAAAAAGCATAAAAAAGGTGAAAAGGTACCAAGTAGAGTAGCCGAAACTCCTAGGGTCTCATCTACACAGAATAAGAGGGAGGTAGAAGAAGAGGAGGACGAAGAGGAGGCTGATTTAGAAGAAACAGAAGAGGATGAGTGTTACGTTGAAGAAGGAGATTACTATATATATATATATATATATATATATATATTTATAACACACAGGTAGTTTTTTCTTTCCTTTTTTATATTTATGTTTTGGTGAGAATCTTTTAATAAATTTTTCTCTTTTATTTTTTCTATATGACTTTCTATCTTTTCTCTCTAATTTATATTTTTTCTTTTTATAACTTCTTTCTTTGGATTTTCAATATTATAACCAAATTGTTCACAAAAGTCTCCTAGTTCTTTTCTACCAGCAATTCATTGTTTATCTAAATGTCTTTTTAGTTTCATATCTGTGCATAGGGTTAATCCTTCTGCACATATTTCAGCGGATAATTCTCCTAGAGTATCGACAGAATATGGTATTATGCCTCCATGTTTACTTTTAAGTCTATTTTTTACTTTTTCAGCAAATAAATAAGGTAATCCTGCTATAAATTTTTCTTTCCAATGATCTAATTGACTATCTTCTCCTTGAAAAAAATACATCTTTGTACCATTTATAATGTGACAATGTTGGGCATTTTAAATTAGATAATAAGTCTTCAGTTCTAGCTTCAAGTACAGCTGTACTCCCCACAAAATGAAGGGTTATAGTATAAATAAGAGTGTTAACAGTATCACTTTCTGAATAGAGAACATCTTGATTTTGCTCATTTTTTACTGTCCATTGTCGAGTTGTATTTAAGATTTGATTTTTGGTATTTTCATGTAGATGGAAATCCCACCAACCACGAAGCCATCCAGTGAATCCACATACTATGGCTTTAGCAACTTCTTGGTCATGGTTTCCTACCATCTTACAGGCTGATGCATACATGGTCATATGTTTCATTGTATCAAGAATTTGGTGTTCAGACATGCCATCTATATTCCAATTTACTATTGTTCTTCCTGAATAAGAGGTTGTATGTGATATGAGATCTTCTTCGAATTGGATGTCTACTGAGGTAGGTCTATGGTGATATGGTCTGGCTGTAGTAGGTTTCCAACTTCTACTATAAGATATTCTTTGAATAGTTGATTATTACTGTTTTCAGTAAATGTTGTTTCCATATTTTCTATTGTATCTTCTATTATAGGTTCTTCTTCTTGAAGAGTTAAGGTGTTTGATTCTTGGATTTTCCCTTTACCTTTTAGATTTTTGTCTTTTTTAGTATTTTCTTTGATTTCAATGTTGGCTAATTTTGATATTAACTGATCCATAAGAGTTTTGTTATTTTCTCCATTATGGAATCTTTCTTTATTCATAGCCTGTGGTGGTTTGAATAACACAGATTTTTGTGATTCTTGTATAGGAGATGGTCTTAACATATTTTCAATTCTTAATGTTTGTTTTCCTATGGATTGCATACATAAATTAGTATAATTATTTTGTTCTATTATATGAGGAATTAATTCTGATCTATGTACTATTTCATCAGTAGTCATTTTATATGGTGTAGCCTTAGTTTCTAAGGTAGGTGAACTATCTGTTTCTTTTCCTCTTATTACAAGGCTTCTTTCTGGGGGATGTACACTAGTAATCTTATTTCCTTCTGATGTATTATAAGTACAATATTGGCTTTCTAGAGTATGTATTTCAAAATTAGGAACTGAAACACCTTTTTCTTTTAATATTTCTTTTAACCATGTAAAAAAATCCTTTCTTTTGCTTTTCTGTTTTAAGGAATTTATTATATTTTTTATGGAATAATTCTATTAATCTTGGTTCAAATTTGTTAAGATACCAAGTTCTAATTTCTTTGTTTTCTTTAGATAAATAATCTGCCTCTATGAAAGCTTTATCTATTTTTTGCTCTTCTTGCAGAGTTAATATATGAAAATCTATTTCAGAATCGGAGAGTCTGGATTACTTCTAGATTCATTTTGTATCTTTTTATATTGCGGTATTACTATATTTTCTCTTGTTCTTATTACTCCTTGTATTTTTGGATTAATACATGAAGTAGAGTTTCTAGAAGGTTCTAAATATGTTTTATGTGGTTTTATTTCAAAATCA
Source organism: Amborella trichopoda (assembly GCF_054954075.1). Classification (NCBI taxonomy): domain Eukaryota; kingdom Viridiplantae; phylum Streptophyta; class Magnoliopsida; order Amborellales; family Amborellaceae; genus Amborella; species Amborella trichopoda. The sequence continues at coordinate 14,717,509 of NC_142337.1, read as the reverse complement.
TCTTTACTATTTTTATCTTTCTTTGGACTTGCGAATTGTATTTCTATATTACCATCCATATGTTCAATTATCTTATCCGGGATACTTTTGGAGGGTACTTGGTAATGTCGATTTTCATTTTGTATAGACCAAGATTCTGATGAGACTATTTCTGACCATCCTATTGTTTTTGGTATTAAGGTATTAGATTTTTCTATATTTGTTTGGAATAATGTAGTTTTTCCTTTGGTATCAATTTGTACGACCTTTGGACATAAGGTGTTCATAACTTTATAATATATTCTATATATTAAAGCAATATTTTTTGTGATCCTGAAATCATATCAAAACCTTGGGTTTTTACATTTAATGTTAACACATTAAGGATATTGGGATCATTTAGGGAGACTGAATAATTAGGGAAACAATTAAAATATATTGGTCCACTACATAGACTAGATTCTACCAAGTGAATCGGAAAATTTATTATGTCTAGTATCTCTTAGGCTTGCTAGAATCGAATTATTAAGTCCTAATCTAGTTAATGGTTTAATTGTTACTTGTATTAATCCTATATGTAAATAATTATAATTTTTATTTTTATGAGTTTGAATTATTTTATTTGACAATAATTGAAAATTCTCTTGAGTACTTGTAATAAATAAAGATTGTTCTACTGTTTTAATTGCATAGCCTATTTTTAGATCAAAGGTTCCTTCTTTATATATATTAGATATGGGTACTTTGGGTATATTCAAGTTCTGTATTTGTTTTTCTATATCATCAATTAATATTTCTTCCTTATTTTTTATATTAAGAGTATTATTAGACTGAGGTAATGCTTTACTAGATAGATTCCTAATAAAATTTTCCATTATTAGGTTGCGGATGAATGCTTTCTGACTATCCTCTTACGTCTTTCTTGACCTCAGCGGCTCTCTTGGCCTTAACGGTCTCTTAGACTGGGTGTCCTTAGCCTCAACTCTCAGACCAACTTTCTCTAATAGAAAATTTAATTAGGTTTCTTACTAATAAAGTTTTTCTCAGAATAATAATATATATATAGTTTCTACTATGTACTCTTATGTGTGTGCTTGTATGGTTGTATCATTGCACGAAATACAGATTATGAAATGATATGAACTATGGAGCATGGAGTATGGATTATGGATTGTGCTTGTATTACTATGTTATTAGTTACTATTATATTTTATTTTTGTTTGTACTAGTAATCTATCAATTTAGAATATACAAAGGTTTGGAACTATTTGGATTATGAGATTTTTAATATGTTTTGATGTATACACATATTCCCCTACCCCCTGCTCCTCTTCTTTAACCTAGGTTCTAAACCACCCAACATCTAGGTGGCCCGCCTAGGCACTGGTCCGCCAGGACCCCCTGGCTGCTTTGGCACCACTCAGTGTTTTTTGGAACACTAATATCACTTATCTAGTTCCTTTAGAAACTTAAGAAACACTATCTTAGTATAGGCATTTGCTGCTTGTTTCTCCATAGGCAATCTTGTATTCAAAGTTGGTGTAGGAGAAATAAGTGGTATGATCCAAATAGAATTCACCACTATACTGACAATCAACGGCTTCTTGTTTGTAATTTAAAATACCTATGAAAAATGGTTCATGCTTTCACTTTGCTAGGTTGTAGAGCAGTTTGCAAAAAATGTGCCATGCAAGTAGATTAAGTCCATTGTTGTCAAATATCATACAACTGTGTAAGCCAACTATTTTCATTTAGCTCACTTATCAGAGATTAATTGTAAGGACTGAGATTTTCCTGGCTTGAGGAAGTGCACGACAGTAAGAACACAGCAGTGCACGGCGGAAAGAGAGAAAAGAAAAGAAGCACCACCATGCGCGAGGTGCCGCCGTGCGCGAAGCACCGCCGTGCACGAGTGCTGCTGTGCGCAGAATAGTGTGCACCGCCGTGCCCAGAATAGTGTGCACCGCCGTGCACGACAGTGAGCGTGCGGCAGTAAGAGACGGAAGAAGAGAGTGAGCGTGCGGCAGTAAGAGACAGAAGAAGAGAGTGAGAGCGCCGCAGTAAGAAACAGAGAAAGAGAGTGAGCACACGGCAGTAAGAAGGAGAGCGCCGCCATGCGCAGGATGCCGTCATGCATGATGCCGCCGTGAGTGTTCTGCTGTGAGTGCTTTATGGTGTTTGTCAGCCACTTGGATGCCACTGGTATGCCCTTGTCAGCCACTTGGAAGCCACATGGATGCCACTTGCAGCCCCTTGGTTGCCCCCTGCCAGCTGCCTCCACCTCTTGGCATATAAATACTACCCCTCTCGTCCCTCCAAGGACTTTTGCTCTCTCTCACTCTTGAACCCATTTTCAAACAATTAAAATCTCAACCTCTTGGAGCCCCTTTTGGGAGCTTGAAAACTTGACCTGAGTGGGAGAAGTTGAAGTGCTTTTGGGTGCATGTAAGTAGATCTAACATTCATGTCTCCATAGTTTGGTTATTATAATCATGATTTTTTAATAAAGATGTGGCTGCATGCTATGGAATTTATGTTAGAATATGCTTGTTTTTTAAGGACTGTGATTCTTATGGGCATGATAAATTGAGCATTGGAATCATTTCTGTGGCCTATGAAAATTTGTGGGAAAGTACCCCTATGCATGTATTTTAAAATGAAAAAGACCTTGTGTCCATGTCCATCCTGGTTTGGAAGTTATGGATTATTTTCTAAAGTATGCCAAAACTGTAAACTGCATTTCCAGGAACCTTGCATATTATGTACAGAGCTGTTCACTGACTATTTTTAAATGAAAAATTGGTGTCCATTTCAAAAATGGTTTTGGAAACATGTTAAAATTCTTTATGGTTTGGGAATTATGCCCCTGTTTGTATGAAAATGTCATTGTTGTGAGTTGCAATGAATTTCCAAAACTATTGCATGTTTTGTACTGAGCTGTTCACTGACCAAATGGTGTCCAAATGATCTCAAACCACTTTTAAATGAAAGCTGGATGTGTCTACTTCAAAAATGGTATTGGAACCATGTTGAAATTCTTTATGGTTTGGGAATTATGGCCTTGTTTGAATGAATATGTCACTGTTGTAAGTTACAGTGAATTTTCAGAACTATTGCATGTTTTGTACTGAGCTGTTCACTGACCAAATGGTGTCCAAATGATCTCAAACCACCTTTAAATGAAAGATGGGTCTGTCTACTTCAAAAATGGTTTTCAAACCATGTTGAAATTCTTTATGATTTGGAAATTATGCCCCTGTTTGTATGAATATATCATTGTGGTGAGTTGTAGTGAAGTTCCAAAATTATTATATGTTTTATGAAAGGCTGTTCACTGACCATATGCCTCTGATTAAGACTAAACCACTTCTAAATAAAAGGTGGATGAATCTATTCTCAAGTTGGTTTTGGGACCATGACAAAACTCTCTATGGATTGGAAGTTAGGCCAAATTTTCTAGGAGGTTATTATACTGAAAACTCTGCTCTGTTATGAATTATTGAATATGCATAGTTGAAATGAGGCATGCTTATGATATAGGGAATGCTCATGAACTCTTGAATAATTGTAATGAGACGTGCTCGGGCTTGAGTGAATGTTTATGAGCTATGAATGTGCATGGTTGTAATAAGACATGCCTATAATAAGAATGTGATATGAAAACACTACACAATGGGACATCCTTTGGTGGTGGATCTGATATGATAAGAATGTGATATGAAAATACTACGCAATGGAACATCCATTGGTGGTCGATCTGATATGATAAGAATGTGATGGAAAACACTACGCAATGGAACATCCATTAGTGGTAGATCTGATATGATAAGAATGTGATATGAAAACACTACGCAATGGGATATCCATTGGTGGTGGATCTGATATGATAACAATGTGATGTTGAGCACTACACAATGGGACATCCATTGGCAGTATGATATAAAATACTGAGATCTTTACCCGACTCCCAATAATAGGAAGGGAGTTGGGATGTGAGTATGAACGTTTGGGTGGGTCGCGCCCCCCAAATCTTTAAGGGCACTACGCATTGGGTTACCCATCGGTAGTGTAACGCTCTCGCCAGAAGGGCATAAGGAGAGAGTCGTGTCTTGTAAGGCCACAGCCTATCAAAAGCCCCAAAGTGCGCTGGGGATTGTATGTGTGTGAAGACATTACGAAATAGGTCATCTATTTGTCATTGTCTTCCCTCCTGAGTCAGAGTAGAAGTCCCAAGTAACAGGATTGACTTGACCTGATTGATAGGACTTCTACTTAGGGAGTAAGCGACACTAGAATTGCCTGTATGCACTATGTGTTTTGCCTGAATTACTAATCTGTTATTTTGATAAAACTATGTGGGCTTAATACAAAACATGCAAAGTTCCTGGAAATGCAGTTTACAATTCTGACATACTTTAGAAAATAACCCATAACTTCCAAACCAAGATGGACATGGACACAAGGTCTTTTCCATCTTAAAATAAAGGCACAGGGGTACTTTCCCACAAATTTTCATAGGCAACAAAAATGATTTCAATGCTTAATTTATCATGCCCATAAAAATCACAGTCTTGAAAAAACAGGCATATTCTAACATAAATTCCATAACATGCAGCTACATCCTTATTCAAAAATCATGATTATAACCCCCACTCAGGTCAAGTTTCCAAGCTCCCAAAAAGCTCCAAGCGATTGAGATTCTAAGTGTTTGAAAAGGGGGGTTCAAGAGTGAGAGAAAGCAAAAGTCCTTGGAGGGGTGAGAGAGGTAGTATTTATAAACCAAGAGGGGGAGGCAACTGACATGTGGCAACCAAGGGGCTACAAGTGGCATCCATATGGCATCCAAGCGACTGACAAAGGCATACAAGTGGCATCCAAGTGACCGACAAGCACCATAAAGCACTCATGGAAGAACACTCACGACGTCATCGCGCACGACAGCATCACGCGAACAGCGGCATCACGCACACGACAGCGCTCTCCTTCTTACTGTCGCGCACGCTCACTCTCTTCTTCTCTCTTACTACTGCGCGCTCACTCTCTTCTTCTGTCTCTTGCTGTCGCGCGCTCACTCTCTTCTTCTGTCTCTTGTTGCCTCACGCTCACTCTCTTCTTCTGTCTCTTACTACCACGAGCTCACTCTCTTCTTCTGTCTCTTACTGCCGCGTGCTCACTCTCTTCTTCTGTCTCTTATTGCTGTGCGCTCACTGCCGCACACGGTGGTGCACACTATTCTACGCACGACGACACTCACGCACAGCCGACCGTCTTTTCTTTTCTCCCTTTCCACCGTGCACTGCTGTGTTCTTACTATCGCGCACTTCCTCAAGCCGAAAAATCTCGTTCCTTACATCACCCCCCCGCCCTTAAAATGATTTTGTCCTCAAAATCATATTTCTATTAATCGAATAAATGGGGGTATTTATCTCGGATTTCATCTTCCCGTTCCCAGGTCGATTCTTCCTGTGAATGGTATTGCCACAAAACATGGACCAAAGGAATTTCTTTATTGAGCAACACCTGCACTCTTCGATCCAGTATCTCAATAGGTTGTTCAATGAAGGTTAGGACTTCTCTAATTGGAATCAATTCATGTCTCAGAACATGTGATGGGTCGGGCTGAGACTTCTTCAATAGAGATATATGAAAGACATTGTGGACGTTCGCCAACTCTGTTGTAGGGCAAGTCGATAAGACACGCTTCCCACCTTTTCCAGAATCTCAAAAGGTCCAATATAGCGTGGGCTCAACTTTCCTTTCTTATCGAATCTCATAACGCCCTTAATTGGCGACACCTTCAAAAATACCTGATCACCCACCTCAAACTCAAGATCTCTTCTTCGGTTATCGGCGTAACTCTTCTGCCGACTCTGGGATGTTCTGGAGCCTTTCTTGAATCAAAGCAATCTTTTCTGAGGTCACGTGAACAATTTATGGCCTTAAAAGCCTCCTTTCACCAATCTCAGCCCAACAGATAGGTGACCTACACTTTCCTCCCATACAAGGTCTCAAAAGGCGTTATCTGAATACTGGCTTGGAAGCTGTTGTTATAAGCAAATTCTATCAGAGGCAAATGATCATCCCAGCTTCCCTTAAAGTCAGTAACACAAGCCCTTAATATATCTTCCAAAGTCTGAATGGTTCTCTCTGATTGTCCATCAATCTGGGGTAAAAAGCAATGCTGAACGTAATTCTTGCCCCCAAGGCTAACTGCAGACTAGCCCAAAATCTCGAGGTAAATCTAGTGTCCCAGTCGAACACGATGCTAACAGCTATTCCATGCAACCTCACTATCTCTTTGATGTATAACTGGGCCAATTATCCAAGGTATAGGTTGTGCGGACCGATAAAATATGGGCGCTTTGGTCAGTCGGTCCACAACGACCCAAATACTATCATGCCCGTTCTAGGTAAACCAAAGACAAAGTCCATAGTGATGTGTTCCCATTTTCATTCTGGCACGGGTAAGGATTGTAACAATCCGGCAAGCTTATGATACTCAGCTTTCACCTGCTGGTATGTCAAGCACTTAGAAACAAACAGTGCTACTTCCCTGTTCATGTCATTCCATTATAAAGTTTTCTTCAGGTCCTGATACATTTTAGTACTCCCGGGGTGAATGGCATAACAAGAGCGGTGAGCTTCTTTTAAAATAGCTCTCTTCACATCCTCATCATTCGGAACACAAACCCGATCCTTGAATCGTAACAAGTCATCGCCGCTTACAGAGAAATCATCTTTCCTTCTCATCTTTATTTCATCCAGAATTTTCATGAGCTGGGAATCCTTCTTTTGTGCCATCCAGATATGTTGAAAGAGCTAGGGCTCCACCCTTATGCAAGCGGTCATACTTACCCCGTTAGCAAGGGACAGAGCAGGGTGTCGGTCCACAGCATCTTCTAATAATCTCATCTCTCGAACTAGTAGATGTAACACTGATATTACGGGCTTTCTACTTAAGGCATCTACTACCACATTAGTCTCGCCTGGGTGGTAATTGATGGTACAATCATAATCATTCAATAAATCAATCCATCTCCTTTGCCTCATGTTCAACTCCTTCTAAGAAAATAGGTACTTGAGGCTTTTATGGTCCGTAAATACCTTAAACTGGGCCTTATAAAGGTAGTGCCTCCAAATTTTCAAGGCGAATACTACAACCACAAGCTCCAAGTCATGAGATGGGTAATTTTGTTCATACAGCTTTAACTGTCTTGAGGCATAAGCAATGACCTTCCCTCACTGCATAAGCACACATCCAAGCCCTTTGTGAGAGGCATCGGTGTAAACCACAAAGTCCTCATTTCCTTCGGGTAAGGTCAATATCAGAGCCGTAGTCAGTCTCTTCTTTAGTTCTTGAAAAATTTTCTCACAATCAACTGACCACACAAATTTTACTTGCTTCTGGGTTAGGGGAGTCAAGGGAAATGCTATTTTTGAAAATCCTTCTACAAAGCGTATACAGTAACCTACTAATCCCAAAAAACTGCAGACCTCTGTCACGCTTGTCAGCCTTCCCCACTTAAGCACGGCTTCAATCTTACAAGGGTCAACTGCGACCCCGTCCTTAGAAACAACGTGCCCAAGGAAGGCCACACTAGGAAACCAAAACTCACTCTTGCTCAACTTAGCATACAACTTTTTTTACTTCAGAGTCTGGAGGACCACTCTTAGATGTTGCTCATGCTCTTCTACGTTCTTCGAATACACCAAAATATCATCTATGAAGACCACAACAAAAGTATCCAAAAAGGGTCTGAAAATTCTATTCATCAAGTCCATGAAAATAGCTAAGGCATTGGTCAACCCAAACAGCATGACCAAAAACTCATAATGGCTAAATGCGGTCTTGGGAACATCTCCCTCCTTGACCCGCAGTTGGTGATAGCCTGACCGGAGATCATTCTAAAAGAAAACTTGAGCCCCTTGAAGCTGGTGAAGAGGTCGTCAATTTAATCTCCATAACTCTCAAATTCTTTAATTGCTTGTCCAATTAATACAATTGAGGAATTCCTTTAAGAAAGTAGGATGTTTCTCACAAACCTAACCTAGCTCTTCTCATTAAATTTTTTTTAATTTGTGTCATTTGCAAAATCTGTGGATGTTGTTAAGGAATACTCGAGCAATAGCACCTTGCATGGCCTTATCATGATTGGTGATTATTGTAGTTGGATGTTTACCATGCACTGTTGAAAGCCATGTCTCAAATAACCAAACAAATGATGATTCTAATTCATCTCCTAAAAGTGTGAGACCAAACAATGTAGAATGTATGTGGTGGTGGATTCCAATAAAAGGGGCGAAAGACATTTTAAACTTATTAGTTTTATAGGTTGTATCAAAACGTCAGTACACCCCCAAAACAATGGTAGGCATTCCTTAACCAAGCATCAGCCCAAAAAGTATTGTCCAATGATCATTAGCAGTTACCTCGATTGCATAAACGAAGGAAGGATTCTCACTTTGTATACCCTTCAAAAACTCCAGAAGTAATTGAACATCATCATTAAGACTTCTCTTTTGAAGCTTTTTGAGCTCATTTATGCAGTCACGGTCCATGAAAACTACATTATAGTCACCACCAGATTCCACTCTACAGACATTCATGATCTTATTAGTAGGAATCCCAGCTATATGTAAGGTATAGATGATGCTTCTTTTATATTGAGATATTCTCCGACGCTTTGATGATGCTTCTTTTATATTAAGATATTCTACGATGCAATCGATGGTGATGCACCTTACTTGGCTCACAAATACATGATTATGATTTCTGCCAAACCGTATAACGACCTACTTGTGATTTGTTTACATATTTTCATCATTGCTTTGCAACCAACTCTTCTATTTGATATCTTTCTAGTAGGTTTTCCATCATCACTTTTACTTGTACGACAAAATCTTTCTCTTGAACATAAAAATGGCGAAAGCGCATGACCCCATATTTGCATGAGAAATCCAATTTTTTCCCTCAAATCTTAGGAATTTACGAAATTGAAATTAGCAAATCCCTGAATATGCATCATATAATAATTTGCCAAAATTGAAATCCAATTTTTTCCCTCAAATCTCAGGAATTTACGAAATTGAAATTAGCAAATCCCTGAATATGCATCATATAATAATTTGCCAAAATTGTTAATCAATAGAGAGCACCCAATTGCAGAGCCAATTCCATGTTACCCCATAAACTAAATTCTAATCAAATTTCCATGCATATCAACTAAGAACAAAGCAAGAATACTCCCAAAAAAAAGGGCTACAACATTAGTTTTTTATTTTATTTTAGCATTTTAAGCAATTCTTTTTAACCATCTGAGCATATGCTCATCTTGGATTCGTATATAAAACTCAAACAATCAGAAGACCTATGAGCCATGATGTTTGAAGAGAAATTGGACACCATTAGAAAGAGAAATTGGAAGAGATAATACTGAAAAAGAGAGATATCTATTAAAATCAAAAAAAAAATTCAGAGAACCCTAATTTCAGAAATCCCTGAAAAGCCTAGTTTGGATAAACATTCTAAACCCTAACAGTAAGCCCTAACTGAGAGAGAAAGAGAGAAGCAATTGTACCTTGGAGTGGAAGAAAGGTGGCGGTTGTTCATGGCTATGAGAGAAGAATCACAGAGAGAGGACCCGCAGAGAGGTGGCGGTTGTTCGTGGCTATGAGAGAAGAATCACAGAGAGAGGACCCACAGAGAGGTGGTGGCTTTTAGTGGATGCGAGAGTGGAGGCACAGAGACAAATGGCCATTCGAGGCTGTGAAATAGGAGCCACAGATAGCGGTGGCGCTGCTGTGAGTGAAGGATTTGGGGCCGAAAGAGGTGGTGGCGAGATAGGGCGAAGAGAGAGAGGAGTGGAGGCGAGTGGAAGAGAGAGAAAATGGTTAGGTCTCCGGTGAGATTGGCAAGGGGTTTGAATGGGGGCCATTCTTGATGGAGAGAGAGCGTTAGACGTACACCGCAAACAGGCACAGGGGGAATCAGGTTTTTAAGAGATGAGAAAGGAGAAATTGTGCCAATTTTGCCGTTGAGATGCAAATCCCATTTTTGAAATTTGAATTTAAGAGTCAACAGTTATTCTTTGGGTTCTATTGCAGGTGTCATAGGATAATTACTTTATATTTATATACATGGTGCGGTTTGTATAGAACCCAAGCCGTAAACAATATTGGAAATCTCCTTTCGAACATATTTTCCTTTTTATTAATAAAGTTTAAAGCTTTAAAAATAACGTAAATCAAATAAATCTATGAAAATCTTGAAAATTGACTGTCTAAAATGCATTACAAAATATACTATTTTCAAAACTTGAAATCTATTTTTTTTCTCATATCCATGCATCTTGATGTCAAGATGATCAATTTGAGGACATTTGGGCATCACAACAACCTTTTCTAATGAAATTTTTGTGGTAGGCTCTAATTTGATTGTTTAGAGTCTCATCTCTATATTAACTTTTCCCTTACATATAAGATAGGGTTTGTATAAAGTCTAGGCTATAAACAATCAAATTAGAGCCTACTTTCAAATAGTGCGGAAAAATGTGATTTCAATACTGGAAATCTTTGTGATAGCCTTAAATATATTTTCATCTGTATTTATAAAGCTCAAAGCATCAAAAATAATGTAGATCGATAGATCTTCTAGTGAAAATTTTGAAGTAAGCTCTAATTTGATTGTTTAGAGCCCCGGCTCTATATGAACTTTTCCCTTATATATCTTAGGATGAGGTTTTCATACGTCCATGAAAACAAAATAAAGCCTCACCTCAAATATTCGTCCAAAAAGTACTTTTGTCAACAGAAATCTCCATGATGGCTGCAAAATCAATTTCCAACACCGACAATAAAATTCAAAACTTAAAAAATGGTACAAATCTTTCGGATATATGAACACTTATTTTTAAGGTAAAATGAACGGTCTAGATAATTTGTTGCAATATACATTATTTTTAAAACTTGAAATCGTTTCTTTTTTTTCACAACCATAATGTTCAAGCCAAGATTATTGATGTAAAGATTTTTTTAATGCTTAAGTTATAATTTATCTTATGTATATCCGGTTGGATCGGATTGGGTTGACCAAGACCCAATCACAACCAACCCGATAGGCTTCAATTTAGAAACAGACCCAGACCCAAACCAATCGAGTGAAGGTCAAGTGGACAAAGAACCTGTCTATTGGGTCTATTGTCTGGGTCTAAACCTGGACCCAAATCAGGTCCACCTGTGGGGTCCACAGGTCAACTTGCCCCATTTCTCTGAGAAAGAGAGAGTGAGTGAGTGTCCCTTGGGTCAGTGGCTATATGAATTGTTGGGAGACAGGATTGAGGGAAATTTTGATTATGTTTGTGACAACAAAATAGGTAGATAGTGGCGTTTTTTATCCCTCAAAATTAAGTTTGGCCCCAAAGTTGGGGAATCCGCAGGCCGATTCTTTAGCCATAAACTTGATGCCTACTAGTTTGGACAATTAAACGAGGGTGTTTTGTGATCTAGGGTGATTACGATCCTGATTATTTTCGAGTATTTTAGGATGTTACAATGTTTTAGGATGTAAATTACTTTGGATTCCATAATCCCACATTATTGTAGGGAGTTTTGTGAAGGTTGTCAACATGGCCTTAAACTTTTTATCTACCGTGATTCAAATCTATCCCCACTTTATTTATCATCTCTCTCTATCCATCTCATATGATGTTTATGGTAGCTCTTGGGTCCTCAAAAGATGTGTTTAAGATATTTTTCTTTAGTGCTTAGGGAATATATAAACCATTGTAATCAAATTCGCTTAGCTTCGACCGAAGAGGTTGAAGCTTTCGGATTTTACGCTTAGACCAAAACGAAGCAAATCTTGGTACTGCCGCTTCGGTCAAATTCGAATCGCTTTGGGTTATTTCTGTCAAATTTGGGTCTGCTTCAGGCCAATTTAATCGAAGCTTCAACCTCTTTGGCTGAAGCAAAGAAATATCTATTTAAAATAAAAAGTGAATTTTTTTTTAATTTTTTCATATTTTTTTATCTCTATATATAAATATCTAATGTATTTATATTAAATTAAAAAAAATTCCGAAATCTTCTTCTGAATTGGCCGAAGTACCGAATTGCTTCATTTTTCTCATCAAACCGAAAAAGACTCCAAAGCGAATCCAACAAATCGAAAAAGACTCCAAAGCGAATCCAACAACATTGATATTAACTGCATATCACATACCTAAAGCCCAACCAAAACTGAATTTTTCTTTTTAATCGCAGTCAAAATGGTGACCTTTGCTTAATGGTCAAACTAAATGGTCAAAACTAATGAAAAGAACACAAAGCCCCAAAAGGGGGGTAAAAAAAACTCAAACTTCACCAAAACTATATTGACCTTTTTCTTCAATAAAGGACCTAAATCTTGGAAATGTTCTTGTAACTTCGAGGTATTAAAAGCCCATAACTTGGAAAATCCAAGAATCAACCAAAGTGCGATGAGTATACCCAATAATGTAACCTAAGTTTAGCCACTTGGTAATCTTCTATTTCACGACTCTAAACGTTTAGAGAAAATTGCAAATTAAAGTAAGGCAAACTGTCTACAAATTCAGCAAGTATTCATCCACAAAAAATAAAAATGTTTTCTAGAAAATATTTTCAGTTGAAAATGTTTTCTAGAAAATATTTTCACATGAAAATATTTTCTATATGAAAATGTTTTTCAAGAAAATGTTTTCCATGAAATTTCCATGAAAATGTTTTCACATGAAAATGTTTTCACTAAAAAATATTATAGAAAATATTTTCACGTGAACCAAACCTCCTTCATGGAATATTTCATTAAATTCAACTCCTAATTAGTTAAAAGGATGCCTACATAAAGACAATGCAGATTGGATGCATAGATTAAACAAACTTGAGTTAGATGTGAACACTAATTTTACATGAAAAAATGTTTTCTAGAAAATATTTTCACATGAACATGTTTTTTAGAAAATTGTTTTTTAGAAAGTATTTTCACATCAACATGTTTTCTAAAAACTTGTTTTCTAGAAAATATTTTCACATGAAATTGTTTTCCATGAAAATATTTTATGGAAAATATTTTCCTATAAAAACAAAATGTTATCTATAAAATGTTTTCACATGTTTTCTAGTGAAAATGTTTTCATGTGAAAATGTTTTCTAGAAAATATTTTCATATGAAAATGTTATCTATAAAATGTTTTCATATTAAACCGTTTTCAAATGAAAATGTTTTCGAAAAAACATTTTTCAAGTGAAAATATTTTCTAGAAAATGTGCTTTAAATCCCTTCAAAATCCCTAACAAACAAATGGGCTTTAAATTTGATCAACGCCTTTTGGAGAGTTGATCTATGATTCGACCAAGTTCTAAGCTCTATCCGACACCGTTTATAAATAGTCGGTTTGTAAATCAGCCCTATTTTTGGGCAAGTGGCTGCTTGAATGAGGCACCACTGCAATCTTGGGACTTTGAAACCCCGTATCTCAAGTATTCGGAATTGAAATGCCCTGATTTTTGGAGGGAGTCTTGGAGGCATCTCAAATTAAACTTCAGATAATTTTGACAGCGTTTGGACTGTGGATTATCTCCCTCATCCACGTCCATGTGATAGTTCAGTGTCACAATGGCATCCCAAGCTCATGATCTTTGATTGAGATATCAAATTCCACATATGTTGATCATTCTCTCAATTTCACCCTGGTTTGAGACTATTTCAATGGTCTCTAGAGCATTCCGGCAGTTCCACCATATATGGTCCCGTCCACCTGCTATACCGGTCAACCTTGCGCAGCTGAGGTCGTAGGGTTGCTGTAGTTCGGATTCCCTTGTACTCCCTACCTGTTTAAGGGTAATATGTTGTCCTGGTATCCATCACCAGGCCTCAATCCTATGTTACGATGAGACAACCACATTGTAACAGAGTCCATTGCTCCATATCTGTTTAGATTTGATTGGATGACATTTTGATACAAAATACACTCAAAACAAAGAGCAGCAAGCATTTTAGAAGATACAGAACAATAGTATCATTTGGTCCAAGACATCAAATGATGTTCTTTTATCTTGGGTAACTACAATGATCGCTCAGTTATCACCAAATAAACATACCAATTACCATTATCAATCATTTCTTCAAATGACAGCTCATTGTAGAGTTACTATTACAACCTTTATACAGAAACTACAAGGTGATGCATTCTGCAAATGCCCTTCCATGGAGATGGCACACCTAAGATTGTTGTACCAATTCTTCTAAATTCTAGGCTGAGGCGAGGTAGGTGATGATTTCATGCCATAGGAATACACCCCAACACCACATTTTTTTCCGAGACGTCCAGCATCTACATACTGTACAAGGAGAGGGCACGGGAGGTATTTACTGTCTCCAAGGCCAGAATGAAGAACCTTCATTATCAAAAGAATAGGACAAAAAAATTAGCCTCTAATTATTATAATTCTTATATTAATAACATATCTAACATTCTATATAGACTCCACGTATTATATGCTCTCTCTCTCTCTCTCTCTCTCTCTCTCTCTCTATATATATATATATATATATATATATATATATATATATATATATATATATATATATATATATATATATATATATATAGGTTGTATAAGGCCGAGGTTCTAAACAATCAAAGTAAAGTGCACCTTCAAATAGTGTCAAGAAATGCAGTTTCAATACTGGAAGTCTTTGTGATAGCCTTAAAATACATTTTCATCTCTAATTATAAAATTTAAAGCTTCAAAAATAGTGTAGATCGAGCAGATCTATGAGAACATGAAAATTTCAAAATTGACAGTCCAAAAATACAGTACAAGATGCACTATTTCCAAAACTTGAAATCCATTTTTTTTTCTTATGTCCATACATCTTGAGGTCGAGATGATCAATTTAAAGAAATTTGAGCGTCAAAATAACCTCTTCTAGTGAAATTTTTGAGGTGCACCCTATTATATTATATAAATAATGTGAATATATATATATATATATATATATATATATATATATATATATAGATAATGCACATTATTTATATCTAGTTTGGATGTCCAATATAAGAAGCTCATAATTAAAAAAACTTGCAAATACACTTGAAAGGTTTGAAGTTTTTTTTTCTTTAGATACAAATTTGTTTGGCTGTTTTAAAAGCTAGGTGCAGCTTAATTTTATCTGCGAGTTATGTTCATTCAGCTGCCTTACAAGAAATTTGATCACCATGTGACAATGGTTTTATGGTGGCTTTTTCCCATCAACAAAGAGGAGGGGAAAAGGAGATGATGAAGAAGGAGAGAGAGGAACATCGGCCGGACCGTTGAGGGGTGGCTGGAAATTAGAGAGAGTGGGGTACGAGAAAATGAGGATTTTCGCGGAGACTTTTACCTTGCCATCCAAATAACTCTCGCACATCCAAACTACAAGCGCTTTGCTGAGGTTTTAGCTCGCCATCAGAAATTCTTCTAGATTAGGGTATATCCAAACTAACATTTTGGCCTTTACTAGCTTATCGGCAAATGAATAATAAACAACTCCACAATCGTTGCTACTTCAAATTCATTTCAATGGATGAAACATATCTTACTGAAAAAAAGAAGAGCAAGAATACCTTCATTATCGATAGGCAGACATCTAGTCCAATGAAATCTGCCAGTTCTAAAGGTCCCATTGGATGGTTTGTTCCAAGCTTCATCCCAGTGTCAATGTCTTCCTTCGTAGCCACACCAGTATAGAGGGCAAAGAAGGCTTCATTTATCATGGGCATAAGGATTCGGTTAACAATGAACCCAGGGAAATCGAGCGAGCATATTATTGTTTTTCCTAGCCTGCAGGTGATTTTGATTGTCAGATTACCTCATTGGTTGAATGATCTGCATGTTTGAGTAAGAATCAACGATGTGAAAACTCGGTCTTGAGTACGGAACTGGGCAGGGCCCAAACCCAAGTCAGTAGGTCAGACTCATCTGAGTCTCCACAAGATAACTGAGTGTATTAAAGACTAACACAGTAACCTCAACTGTTGAAATTCAGCCAATTCTCGATATTTTCTATGGGACCCAGCACCCTTCCGCAAATGACTAACTCGTACAAGTCCAAGTTGGGCTCAATGAGTCTTAAATCATTGTTAATAATTTAAAAGTGTAGGAAACTTGGTTAGTTTGTTTGTGCTATAAGAACTAGGTAACTTCACCTTTTTGCTAGGGTTTTGACAATCGCAAAAACTTCATCAGATGTATCTGCCCCTCTGACAATCTCTACGAGCTTCATAATGGGAGGGGGATTCATAAAATGCATGCCAATAACCTGTGAGAAAAGCATATCTTAATCATTTTAGTGTAGGGATATGACAAATGGAAAATGGAAACAATAAAAGACTACTAACTGTGATTTCATCGGCTCTCAATAAGAAACTAAATAGAAGCTTTACTGTTTCCAATGAACAGATAAATTACAAAGCTTGCAGCTTCATGTTTCAGATCCCTGCACACTGAAAATGCGCTCAAAAGAACAGCCTGGAAAAGATTTACTGTAAGCTATATTGGTGCCTACCATCACCAGTTATGCCAAGCACTTGTTCAATGACAAAAATGATACATTCATCCGGGGTTTATTAACAGATCCACTTTCCAAGCTGGACCTCAGAAACATCCAATTTTAACAAATCCAATTTGCAAGATGGACCTCAAGAAACATCGAAAAACTTTACACTTCAACCTAAAGGTATCACCAGATAAACTCGCGGGATGAAGCATGCTCTTGCCCAGATATTTGTCTGTGTCACCATCAATGTGTATCGGAAGGAACAAAATCATTTCTATTGCTGCATATACATGACATTATGACCAATTACATTTTAACTATTTGTTTACGAAATAGCCTAAGAACTGTGGGGGGCATCCATAAGCATTAGTGACAGGGCATTTCTGTTAGCTCTCCTATTGTTTGGCTGAATAATACATGGGTTAGGTTGTCTCACAATTTCATCTTAGGATGAAAAGTCTCTCTTGTGTACATGCACCATCAGGTTTACGAAAAGGACCATTTCAGAAAATAGGACGAGGAATTATATCTAATCATTACATAAAATAAGGGAAGCTAGTCTATTACACAAATGGAATTTTAGCCGTGCTTCCATTTGTGCAGGGTACAGGGAAGTTGGTCTTCTCTTAACCATTCTGTAAGCAGAGTTCACAACTTTAGCACAAGAGATTCTAGATATCCCATACTCTCACCACAACACTTTTGTGTACCATTTTTTTTTGTACAGTGAATTTTTACTGTATATGGATGAAGTTCTATGGGAAATGTTTCCCAGAATATTCTTGTTATCATCAAGAAGGTGAGAGATAAAAATCCCCTCACATGGATGCTGCCATGGACCTTTACATGCACCAGGGTGCAAAATAGCAGATTCACAAAATTATGTTGGTGGTGGTGTTGCTGATGATGATGGCAATGGTGATGCTTAGAAGTAGTGCTAGGGGCAAACACATATACAGATTCATGGAAAACAACGCCACGCTCCCAGCAAAATGATTTTCTACTTTTTGTACAGCCAGTATTATATTGGTTGGTTTTGTATTATCATAGTTTTGAAAGGGGACATTCCCACAAAAATTGGAAACAAAAGGAAAGGAAATATTGATTGCTCAAATACATCCCTAAAAGGGATATAAAGAACATTTTAGTCATACTCCCTTCACTGTTTGGTGGAGAGACAAGTCCTTAAATACTACTGCAATTATAAGACGAACATAATTCATCGGCGAAGGTAAATTCTAAAAAGATTGCATTATCATCACCAATATTCTGAATGGATTTGTAATAAAGGGGTATGTCACTAGCTGTGTCAAACAAGTCAGTATTTTCTCTTATAAAATAGGGTGCTCAAATTTCACACTGATAATTTGAGGCTCAGTAAATCATCATCATCGTCAGAGCCTTTTCCCAACTATTAAAGGTCCGCATGAGACTCAATAAATATTTGTCCAAAATCTTTCAAAGCGGGTATGTATGCTAATTCTCCCAGAGAGGGAGCTCAAGGGGAACGGATTGCCCGTTACAAGGATGTCATCTTTAGCGGAAAGAAAGCCTATATGTATTTGATGAAGCATGCCACGTGGCATAAAAAGATATAATAATAGTATATGCACATATACCTGTCTAGGTCTGCGAGTTGTGGTGGCCAGACGAGTAATGGAGATTGAACTAGTATTTGATGCCAAAATAGCAGAATCTTTTACGATCCTGTCCAGTTGAGAAAATAGTTCCTTCTTAGAACCTTCAGACTCCACAATAGCCTCAATAATAATGTCTGCAGAGTGAAGGTCTCGCAAGTCTGTTGAACATTTAAGCCTCATGATGGCATCATCAGCCATTGCCTGAAGCCTCAAAAAATTCAGGTAAGCTTCATAAAGATGAAAACCATAACATGTCCAATTCATTAATACATAAATTGCCATAACAAAAGAGGGAACTCTTCATTGGCAAACAACACAATCAGATAGTTGATTTTCTTGGATATGTAAGCAGATATTGCTTAGAAAAAACATAAAAAACTGGAAAAAAAAAAAAAAAGTACAGGCAACTTTTTGGAAATGAACATTGATGAGTCATCCACGTAGCATTGCAGGCAACACATTCTTGAACGGTCAAAAACTTGATTGCTTGAAAATGCTGACAGATAATTGAAGTCATTTACGTGATAGATTGGATGAAAAGCATTTTTAAAAGTTTGAGCTTTCCCCATTTAATAAAACCAAAATGTCTATCTATCACTTGATGTTAATCAGACCTAGCATTTTGGATATGATGGACTCAAAACAGCAGTCGCACATTATCTTAACCAAAACGTCTTATAAAAGTTGAAATGCTAGTTCTAATAATAGACAAACTCTGAACACGGCTCCAAAGCCACACCCTAATCCAGTTATAATTTAAACAAACAAATCAGTATCGGTTTTTCTATAAATGAATTTTTAAAAAATAATTTTTTATAATTTAAAATAAGTTTTTTATTTTAATAACTTGTTTTTTATAGTTCTATAAGCCAATGCCCTTGTGCTTCAGTGTGGCCGTTGGTTAAAACATATTGCTAAAGTGATTTTCCTAGGATGAAATTACAAAACATGGATTCAAAGCATAAATATTTTTTTAAAAAAAAAATCAATGCTGACTTATAGAAGACCTAGATCCAACATCCATCAAATGGACAAACTGCATTTACTGAAAATGACAGACTCACTTTCTCCCTTTCTATGCAAAACGCATTTTGCTTTTTTATTTTATCAGCATGTGCAAAATTTGGCTCAAACAAACAAGCCCTTATAGCTACAATGAGCTTATGCTACAATATAAGCCCGAAAACTTATAGAATCATTGTGTGTGTGCGTGTAGGATGCAGCTTATAGAAGGCGTCAACCTTAAATATTCAAAGTAAGGTGCACCTCCAAACCCTATTGGAAGATGCAGTTTTGATGCCGCATACTTTTACAATGGCCTGAAAATCTATTTCCACCCCTAATTGTGAAATTCAGAGCTCCAAAAATAGTGCAGAGCGGATCTATAAATATTTTTAGAACATGGACAGTCCAAATAATGTGTTAAAAGATGCACTTATTTTAGGATTTCAAATCCTTTTTTTTTAGCCCCAACATGCATATATCTCAAGTTCAAGATGATCAATTGGAGGGTTTTCCAGTGTCGAAACAATTTTCGAGATGCGTTTTTGGAGTCCACCTTACAATTATAGTATAAGTTTAGACACCTTATATAAACTTTTTCTACACAACCAAACACAGAGGGAGCAAAATCCACAACCCTATAAGAGAGGAGGAGAGAAAGAGAGAAAGAAATTACATATTTTAGAGAGAGAAATAAGCAAACATCACATTTAGAGAGAGAGAGAGAGAGAGAGAGAGAGAGACCATGACAATAAGAGTGTACCATATAAATATAAAAAAGTAGTAGAGATAGGATTGTAACAAACATGCTATGACTTAGAGAGAGGGAGAGGGAGAATGAAAAGAGAGACAACATGACCCAGAGAGAGATACCACAAGTCCAAGAGAGATAGTAAGAACAAGAGAGAGAGAGAGAGAAACACCAAGAGGAAGAAATAACATCACTTTAGGAGAGAAAGATGAAGAGAAAGAAAATTACATGACTTATACAGAGAGAGAGAGCGATAGACAGAGAAAGCACAATAACGAAAGGGACAGAAAGATAAGAGTTACATGACTTAGGTAGGGAGAGACCAAAAAACCAAGAGAGAGAGACTGAGAAAGAGACCAAGAGTGAGAGAACCACTAAAGAGAAAATCGCTTTAAGAATGAGAGTGAGGATAGAGACACAGCCATAATAAAGCGCTGCCATATAAGTCCCTTGGTCACTACCTCACATTTTCTTTTCGATTCTCATATCGCTTCATTAATGAATCAGTGTGATTCCTAGAATCTAACCCGACATTAGAAATTTTGCCCATGCTTCATGCTTTTGCTTCACATAATACTTCTTTCATTTTATTCTTTGTCTAGCAACTATTGTTTAGGTCTTGCAATTCAGTGCTAGTTTGCCCCAAATGTGTCAGTGGATATTAATATGACTCCAGATAAATGAGAGGAGCCAGAGAAACTAACAAAGGGAACAAATCCACCCCAGATCCATTTAGTTTTGCATATACTAATGGGTTTTAGAGGAGTTCCAAAGACCTTCAATCTCTATTTCATTTACATCAAATTGGAATACAGAACAAATACCATTAATTCAGGTCTCAAAGCAAATTACAGGTCTTAGAAAGAAAAATGAAAGGAAATGGAAAATATTAGCACCAAAGGGCATACGACACCACTTACACCTAGATATAATGTAGGAATGCTATCCACACTTTGCTTTTCTTCAACCTGGGCTTCAAATGAGTATTGATGTCCCATATGTACTCAAATAGGACAGATTCGGAGCCGCTGGTTGAGAGGTCAGTTGAACCTCAACATGAGTCTTCTCTTGAAAAGGGGTGGTAATCTAGGCCTAAAATCTGGGTAGGATCTGAAGTTTGCAAGTGTGCATCGTCTCAGCTTAATCTGGGTAGGATCTGAAGTTTGCAAGTGTGCATCGTCTCTTGGGTGACTGCCAGCGTGTTGTTATTGTAGCGGGATACCTGACTGCTTGTCTAGGATGTATTGTTCTTTCAACTGCCGGTTTGATCTCAATGTATTGATAGGAAAACATTTTACTTCCGTCATGGCAAGTTTGGAAGGAACTAGCTCATGGCCGAACCACCAGTTGTGGTAGGCGAGGAGAGTATCATGTTTCCTTGAGCCTTGATGAGGACTTGACTGCTGGTCTTGATATTGGACAGGAACGAGGCTTCGTAACGATCGAAGTGGGTGAAGGACTGGGCTTGATCTCTGCCCTTATCGCCAGTCCTGATGACTGAAATATCTTCGGTCCAAAAGGGGGCTTAATGACCCCCTTATGACTGCCATGTTTAGGCGTAAGGGGATTTGACTCATGTAGATGTCCAGCCACTATCCTAGTAGGCTCAAGCAAGCTAGACTCTTGACGATGTCTGGCTGCAGTCCATGAAGTATTACAAATAAGCTCGAGCCAGCTAGACTCATGATGATGTCTGGTTACCATTCTTGAAGTATTACGAATAGGCTCGAGCGAGCTAGAATCATGATGATGTCTGGCGGTCGTCCTTGAAATTTAGATGGAACAGGAAGCAAAAGATCAATCAGCAACATACCTGTCACTAGATTGAACTAAGCAGAGATGAGGCCCGTGATGAGTTGGCAACCTGATGCTGCATGTTTGGCTCATATGGAGGAGGTGCGGCTGCTTAATGTGACGGCTTGTGGCATGCATTTCTTTGGATATTGATGCCAAGGATGTGTAGCACCCTGATCAACTTTACACATAAGATTTGAACCATGAGGATCTGAGGACAGGGCTCATCTCTCTCCTAGAAGAGTTCGTTTTAAATAACCTCAACCCTGACTCATCTGAGAGCTGGATGGCCTGAACACTTCAGTTCGACCATCCGAGCAGGGGTCTTTCTCGGAGCACCATTCATCGCACATTGATGGACAGCCACAACTCCTCTTCGGCTTTAGAAACGAATGGCGATGGTTTTGGGTTGCTGAGCCTGCAGATAAGTAAAGGTGATAGTGGTTGGGCTGCCATGCATAGCTTGCTCAATATTGAGGACCAGCTGATATGCGGGATTGTCCTTGGCTTAACAAATTTCAAGTTCCTTGATTTATATGGCATGCATGCTGTCTTGAAATCTTTGAGTGTAAGAGTGTGCAACATAGCGGGCCATTTTGCTGATGAGCATGCCATAGGTCCTGCCACTAGTCTCCATGGAACCGCAATTCACCATAAAAAATGGTACAAACATGTGTAAAAACATAACCGAACTGATCATTTAGTTCAGACCAGTGTTCAAAAACTTGATGACCCGATCCGGAATCAGGCGATCCGGATCGGGTATCAGCTGGAGAATCCCGAATCTGATAATAAATCAGGATCCGAACGTGTCCCTAATGTAAATCGCGTGTCATGATGTCATGAATCGTATCATGACATCATGAATCAGACACGTCATCAGTTTTTTTTAGTAAAAACATACACGTCACTGGTTTTAATAGCCATATTTTTTGAAAGTCAAGAATTTTTTCAATTTAAAAAATAGGGAAGTCACACCCCAACTTCTGGGCACGTGTTCAAAACCTCGAGTAGATTGCATATGCATGTATGGCATATGCTCATAAGGCCATGCACATCTAAGGTTTTTATAGAGGCTTTGCCATTGTAAACGGGATGATGTGGGACTTTTTTCGTTGCATATGCATGCGTGGCTTATGCTCATAAGGCCATGCACATCTAAGGTTTTTATAGGTTTTTATAGAGGCTTTGCCATTGTAAGCAGGATGATGTGGGACTTTTTTCCCTCGCATTAAATGTAGCTCCTACGCATCTCCAATACCCATTCTCCCCTTCGATAATAGTGTAGCTCGCACTAATGCTCCCCCTAAATTAATAGTGTAGCTTGCATTAATTCTCCCCCTAATAAATTAATAAAACGTAGCTTGCATTAAGGGCAAATCACAACCTATTATACAGCATACTTTGGAATTATAAATATTAACAATATTATTGATTAATATGATCATAAATTTAAAGTCAATTCAAATAATTTCAATTTTAATATAGTTATCTATAGTTGGACCTCTATTGTGAAATTTTAATTATGTGAATATGATCACATCAAAATTACGTTAATATTATGATGTTGATACATTTTAGGGTGTTTTGAGTAATTAATTTTAAATTATATGTTCTTGAGACACGCAATATAATAATACAATTTTTCTATTATCTTGTAATTATAGTCAATTCTATTGTCAATTTATAATTATTATGAAAAAAATAACATGCATTTTTCAATTTTATTGTCAATTTTTAATACAATAAAATGTATGTTGTTAATAAATAAATAAATTATTCTTGATAGTTGACAAATAAAATGTATGTTGTATTCTTCTTTCTCTCAGTATAAGAATACATGTTTTTTCTATTTTCTTGTAATTATATTCAATTACATGTCATGAATGTATAATTACTATGCAAAAAAAAACTTGTATTTTTAAATTTTATTGTCAGTTTTTTAATGCAATAAAATGTATGCTGTTGATAAATAATTAAATTATTCTTGATAGTTGGTACATAAAATGTATGTTGTTTTCTTCTTTCTCTCAATATAAGAATATATGTTTTTTCAATCGAGAGAATACAATGAGATAAACAACGTGATGACGAGCAAGAACGAAGCCACCTTTCTTTTTGGTATTAGGTTTTTTTTGTTGTTGTGTGCTCCATTTGGACTTTGTATTTCGATCCTTGATTATTATAGGCTCTTTTTTTCAGTAATATGAATGAATGGTTAACATAATAGACATCTTGACAGGAAAACAACGTCTCAGACTCTCAGTACTCACTAAGTTTTAGAAAGTAATGGAAGTACATAATGCACCACTCCTAATTTCTTTAGAAACTAAAAGGAACACTATATTTAGAAATTTATTGGGAGTTTTTGAAAAAAATTTGGGACAAATATTGCTGATCTGGCCGATTCTCCGAACCGATCCACCGACACGGGTATGGGTGTGACCAATTCAGGTCACCTATCCGTTTTTTCAAACACTGGTTGAGAGAGGGCTTCCCTTCAAGTAGGATGATGGTATAGAGAGAAAACACTAGATTAGACTAGACTCTATCCTAGATGAAGGGTAAACTCCTCCCCAATAGAGCCCCTAGGAATTTGTTTGCCCCAAATGTATCAGTGGATATGATTATGACTCGAGATATATGAGAGGGACAAGAGAAACTAACAAAGGGAACAAATTCACCCTAGATCCATATATTGGGAAAAAGGGGTTTTGTGTATACTAATGGTTTCAGAGTTCCAGAGACTTTCAATCTCTGTTTCATGTACATCAAATCAGTTTACAGATTTAAACACCCTTGATTCAGGCCTAGAAGCATAATATAGAACTCAAAAAGAAATATACAAAGAAATGGAAAATATCAATACCAAAGAGACCCCTATAATTGGATATAATCAATGGTTTAAAAAACGGATCGGTGACCCGGATCGGGCTTTCAAAAAACCGATTCGGATCAGCGAATCGGCGATCCGGATAGGGAATCGGGTGAATCGGTCAGAATAAAGCTTAAAAAAAATCCAAAAAAATTATTAAAATTCATTATAAATATTGTTTTTTAGGAATTCAATAAGAAATGAGGGTACTCTATTAAGAATTTTCATGTTTTTGAATAAATATGCGAATATTGATATGTTCTTTCCCTACATGAACCGCCATTCAGCATTTAATTTACGTCACACAAAAGGATAAACATATAATTATCATGGAATAAGTATATCAACATACATGGACTACAATAAAGCATAAAATTAGTAACATATGATCTAAAAATAAAATGATAGACGACGTTATTGTTCTTCTTGGTCACGCTGGTGCCATTGATTGAATTCGTTTAATAATTCATTGATTCGATCTAAAAACGAATCATCGATATTAGCAGACGTCTGACTATTCTCAAATCCCTAAGTGTTAGTGTTTTGTTGTGTTCCCAATCTAAAATCCCCGAAGATTGTCTATCCTTCATGCTCACCTGCACTGTCGTGCTCATCCCTACACTGTTGTTATTGGGACTCGATATGTGAATAATATGGCTGGGATAGGGTGGCCTCAGAATCATCATCTCTCTCATTTTCCCTTTGAATAATATGGATTAAAAAAAAAAATAACAAATTTTCAAAAAAATCGATCATGGATTATAAAAAAAAATCACAAATTTTCAAAAAATTCTATCATGGATTACAAAAAAAAATTTGATCATGGATTAAAAAAAAAAAATCACAAATTTTCCAAAAATTCTATCATGGATTACAAAAAAAAATTCGATCATGGATTAAAAAAAAAAAATCACAAATTTTCAAAAAATTCAATCATGGATTACAAAAAATTCGATCATGGATTACATAAAATTCGATCATGGATTACATAAAATTCGATCATGGATTACAAAAAAAAACAAACAAAAAAAAACAAAAAATTCAATCGTGGATTACAATAAAAGAAAAAAACAATTCGATCATGGATTACAAAAAATTCAATCATGGATTACAAAAAACTCTATCATGGGTTTCAAAAAAAGCAAAAAACAAAAAATTCAATCATTGATTACAAAAAAAAAAACAAACATTTCGATCATGGATTACAAAAAAAAAACAAACATTTCGATCATGTATTACAAAACATTCGATCATGGATTACAAAAAATTCTATCATGGGTTACAAAAACAAAAAAAAAAAACAAAAAATTCGATCATGGATTACAAGAAAAAAAAACAAACATTTTGATCATGGATTACAAAAAATTCGATCATGGATTATAAAAAATTCTATCATGGGTTACAAAAAAACAAAAAATTCGATCATGGATTACAAAAAAACAAAAACAATTCGATCATGGATTACAAAAAAATCGATCAAGTATTACAAAAAAATCTATCATGGACTACAACAAAAAAAAAAAAAATTCCGTACGGGACTCGCCGATTCACTGTTCGGACTCGCCGATTCCGTACAGTGAATCGGCGAGTCACTGTACAAAATCGTCCGGTTCTCTCTAGAACCGGACGATTTCCGATTTTTTAGCCGATACGATCCACTTTTTGCGGTTTCCGAGTCGAACCGGGCGAGTCCGGTTCGACTCGGCGTTTTTTAAAACACTGGATATAATGCAGGAATGTTGTTTACACTTTGCCTTCCTTCAAATTGGGCTTAGGGGTGGCAACGGGTCGGTTATGGGCCGGGTACTGTTGGACTCAGACCCGAACCCAAAAGAGTGCATATGTACCTGGACCCGGACCCGGACCTAGTCCCGCCAGATTCAAAATCATCAGACCCATACCCGTACCCGAGAGAGGCCTTTGGACCGGGGACCCGAATTCATACCCAACCTCAAACTTTGCCTCTGTACCCGCTGGACCCGTACCGAAGACCTTTGTCTCCAAGACTTTAGTAGAAAGAACATTGTCGTCAATCTTTGCCATTGTATTTCTCTCTTCCTCTCCACTCACTCTTCTCCCTCCTTGAAATTGAATTCTAGGGAGAGAAAGAGAGGATTTGCCCTTTTTTTTTTAGTATTTGAGGATTTATAGTTTGGGTTCTTGGTTTTGAAGAAAGAAAGAGAGACAATGATTTGCCCATCTAATAACCCATAAAGTGTCGATCTAATAACCCATCGTTTTGAAGAAGCGTTCTGCAGTGGAGTTCATGGTTTTATGGTTTTGAAGAAGCATTTTGTAGTGGAGTTCGTCGAAGGCTTCGAAAACAGCGTCCCAAGACAGTGATCAGGTCAAGAATCCACCCCTTCAAGTCCCATCACAAAACTCCTTATAGATTGAGAGAATTCTCAATTTTAGTGATCAAGGATTGTCCTGGCTCATCCTAGCAGATCAATTTGTGCTTGGCAGCCAGTGGACACAAGCATTATCTCTATGTATAGATGAGGCGTCAACTCATCTCCAAATGAACTGAAACTCTAGGAAGAGGGTTACCATGCCTCTATATGATTTCCTAGAAGTTCCAAGTCAAACCCAAATATTATGAAGGGACCTGTGCTAGGGCCATATCCTGGCAATCAGTGAGCTTGAAGATGTAAATGATGTCCAAATTGTACGAAAATTGGATGAGAGGCGTATTAGAGCTCAATATGCTTTATCTGCAAGGTTTCACGACATTCAAATATCAATTGATGAGGTTCCGCATGCATCAGCCTCCAAAGCCCCTGTTGTGAAAAAATGATCCTCAAGATGTATCAAATATTATCCAAACTTCCCCAGATTTTGTGGAGAGGCATATAAGGCCTTGGAAATACTGGTCCCTCAGTTTGGTCTCGATCTGAGATCATTTGATAGTCTTTGCATATTGACCAATCATTAAGATACATATGGTGACCGGCTATCAAGCTTTCATGGCAAACCCTGACATTATCATCCTTCATTTATGATGTTTGAGTATGGTTTCTAGATATCTCAAAATATTCCAATCTCATTAGTATCATATGCAAGGCAAACATCAGCCAAGCTCATATGTGCTTAGCAGCCATTGTATTTTGTTTGTTTCATCCTTTGAGATTATGCACCTCCCTTCACCTTAAATCCCTTGAGGGTATTTGATCCTTGAATGAGAGTCCAAGAACAAACACAAATAATGTCTTAGGGTTATTGATACGAAGGAGATTTGGGATTGAGAGATGGAAATTAGAAGGAGATAGAATGAAAGTGCATAGACAGAGAAAGAGAGAGCTTGGTTCTTAGCTAATTCTAAAAAGAGAACAATAGCTACAAACTATGGCTACATTTTCATGGAGAGGTTGTAGTAAGAGAGAGAGAGAGAGAGATAGTCATTCTAGTGAGAGAAATATCATTATAGTGAGAGAGGTGGTCGTTCTATAAAACAAGAGAAAGAGAGAGAAAGAGAGAGAGAGAGAGAGTGAGAGAGAGTTTGGTCAGGGTTTGCTTAAAAAGAGAGAACCCATTCATTATAGCAAGAAAGAGAGGTCATCAAGAGTTAGGCCTACATTTTCTTTGAGAGAGGCCGTCAGAGTCTTCTTTTCTTCCACACCTTTTCCCTTTTCTTTTCACTGCTACTTTGAAATATAACTAATTTGTGAAATTACTTTTCTATCAAGCTTGCAACTTCCTCTTTAGAAAATTTGGAACTTAAAGCTACAATCTAACAATTTCCCAACTTTAAAATTCTTCTCTGTCCAATTATCAGTTTAAATGATTCCATCGTTTCCTCTCTCCAACCATGAGCCAAGACATCAAACTTATCCATCAATCTATCATATCCAACCAACCAAACCCTAGAGAGAAAGAACCCTACCTGATAGTTTAAGTGAGGGAGAGCGAAGAGAGGGGTCCTCATTTCAATATAAAGACACAAACCCCCATAAATAAAACAATCAAGTATTTATCACAGTAACCACCCTTTCAATGAACCAATCAAAACCCAGTGAAACAAACCCCCTATGATCCCAAATCACAGCTCTCTTTCTATACCAAAAGCTTGCTGAAATTGAAAACATGTATTTCTCTAACTACCCCACAAAAGAAGATCGCAGACGACTTTTGACAGATGTGCAACATTGCCAATTGCCGCTTTGAATCAGTCCTATGGGTACAGGAATCCCTAGTCTAAATATCTCAAACTAATGATACCCTATCTCCTAGAAAAATGAACTTGAGACAGTTTTTCTCTTTAAGAGCCCCCTTTTTATGCATAATATCAAACATGGGCTCAACAATTCATGTGCATAACTTCAAGAAGCAGCATTGTCGACACTCTTGGATAAATCATCATATACTTCAAGGACATGTATCAGGAATGGGACAAATAGAAGACCTTCAATTTGCCTCATCCTTACAGCCAATGTTCTAGATTCACAACCTCCCCTGATCCATTATTTTTTTCTTGAAAACCAATTGTCACTATTGAACACATTGCTTAAATAAAGGTTTTCCACATCACACCACACATGTGAATCTTCTAGATCCAAAACTTCCGAACTGTCCAAATAAATAAGCTTTACATCATTACTCTTGCACGTGCATGCAATAGAATGCTAGATCAACCCCAAACCCCCATGTATTCTCTGAAATTACGGAAGTATTATGAAATAAGAAAATGCCATGTACGTTTTGCTGTCTCCCATTTTAAGTTGATTCTTCATTTTTCATGCCAAATTCCCAATACAAGATCCCAATACTCAATGGAGTACACTTCGGAGACCTTCATAAGAATTCAATGAGAAGGACTTTAAGAATCATATATTCCAAAATTAGTCAAATCTCATCCATTCACTAGATAAAAGATCATATCAACCTCATCAATAAATGGTTGGCGCACTCTCTAAACTTAATGTTTTATAAAAAAACTCTAAACTTAATGCAGTTATACATTCAAGATCCATTAAAAGGAAGTAGTAGAAAATCCCAAATGATGAAGGCCATCAAGGGATGAGATCAATAAAAACTGACTTGAAATCAGGGATTTTATACCCCTTCCACTGGGCATGTTAGCTGTTGCTGTAGTGTAAACTGGGCTCCTCAAAGCAGCAAGCTACACATCTTGACCACTCTAGGTAATATGTATCACCACAAATGTCAACTTCCCAACAAGGCATTCAATTAGAAATAATTCAAATACGCTGAATGGGACATTTGATTTAATTGCCAGTTTGACACCATTCACATAATTATTCTAGTTGCTTCTTCCAAGTCATAGACCCCATTCCATTCAGATACCAAAAGAAATGGACAGATTCATGTAAGATATAGCACGCAGCAGGATATTCGAAGTTTAGAATTAAGATCCTAGATCCTCAAGAACTAATAAGCATATCAATTCTAAAGGATTGTTCACTGGATGATTAGTTCAAATGTGGGAAAGTCCTTTGCCGTGGTGGTTCTCTGCATCAGCAACGCTTCCACTGACCAATTTGGATACATTTTTGCAAAGAATCTCTTCATGTATCACATAATGCCCCATTTCTTCCAACACTTAAGTGCATGAGGCTGCATTCAGTGTAAGGTGACAGGCTGCATTTATGTGCCCATCGTAATATGTCTGACAATCTTTTATTCTTTCTCCACCTAAATACTTTGCCCGCACCCAGAAAAGTGTCACAATTTCTTCAAATTGTTGCGGATTTTGGGAACCATGTTCTATGAATTGTGACCACACATTTCTTCATGAACTAATACTAGTATGGATCCCAAGAAAAAGGAAACAGATGAATGAAAATAGAATTCATCATGTTGGTTATGGGAGAAGAGAGACTAGAAGACATCTGAAAATTGCAGTTACATCAATATATCACAAACTACATATTGTTTTGAGCCAGTGGTAGACTCGGCTGAGTTAATTGGATTGGAATCCTTGCCAAGCCAACTATAAGGGAACAACTCGGGCCATTCAATATATATATATATATATGTGTGTGTGTGTGTGTGTGTGTGTGTGTGTGTGTGTGTGTGTGTGTGTGTGCGTGTGCGTGTGAAAGCAAGGCATAAAAATTATATATGTAATTTGGATTTTTTACAATGATTTATGAGTTTTTCTTGTCATATGCTCTATTTTTATATTTTCCTTTCTTTTTTTTTTTTAAATGTCTCCAATCATAAAACATTTTTTTTCTAAATTTATGTCATATATATTTTTATGAGGGTTTTTGGACTTCTTATGTTGTATTTGGTTTTGTTTCACGTTTACAATTTTTATTTTGTTTTCAACAATTTTTTATTTTTTATTTTATTTTTTTGGGGACTTTGGGCTCTTTACACTACTCGGCTAAGTCAGTCTACTCAGACTCAGTCAAGTAACTTCCCTCAAGCCAAGCGCGTCCAAGGCCCAAGCTAAGTTTAGAAATATTCTTTTGAGCTAAAATGTTGTGTACATCATCTACCCTCAAGTTTCTTTCAGTATTTAAAATCTCACTGCAATTCAATGTACCATCATCAAGAACCATCTTGTACAATTTCCAATATTTTGTTGCCTGCCAAACAGTTAGATTGAGAACAACTTCGAGTTTAGAGTGAGGTAATAGCACTGCTGCCATGGGACAGCCCATGTTCCTTCCAGGGTCTCAGGCCCACATCGAGGAAGGTTATAGGCAAAACCTATCTGGACTTTAAGGTCAATGCTCCCTCTCTATCCTGCGATTAACCAAGTATAGTGAACAAGAGTTCTCCGAGCAGACCCCAAAATACATCCCTCCTTGGCATTAGTCCTGCTGTAAAGTGGGTTTGCGAAACAGTTATGTAACTTCTAGGAGGTCTCTTTTCCTTTTCTATTGGTCCTAGAGGCAAGAGACACATTGTCCGCATTGCTCCTTACAAGAGACGTTTGGCCCCATCATGCTTCGGGCAAGTGACAACTGACCAATACATCCTGCCTCTTGTCATACTAGTAGTCATTGATGTTCCTTCCTAATGGCATAACCAGTTCTGAACCAGCCACCTTTCTCAGAGGTTTTCTTCTTCTGAGAACTAAAGTTCAAGGCATTGAAGTACTTGGCTTGGCAATAGAACCTTTCTCTGAGGGTGATCCTTCTGTGGGAGCTTCTGCTGTGGGGCCTTCTTCTATAGGAGCTTCCGCTGTGGAAGCTTCTTCCGTGGGAGTTTCTTCTGTGGGAGTTTCCGCTATCAGAATGCCCTCTTCTTAGGGAGTGCTACTACTGTGTGAGTGCTTCACTTCTTCTAGGCAAAGTACAAGTTAGTGAAACAAACTTCGACCCTTTTTATCTAAGCTGGCTGCTGTCAGAACTTTTTCCACAATTACATATGAAACTAAGTCAAATGAAAATTATATTTTACACAAGGAAAACAAGTGTGTTTTTTTTAGATCTTTCACCAAGAGGATGTACATATCTTATTTTCAGCCAAGGCATCTCGAACCCTTACCCAAAACCAGCATCTAATAGTTAAGGTCAAAACACCATCCTCTCCTTAGCTATAGATTTCCATGTTCAGACTTCAGAGACATGAGGACCACAAGTGCTTCCTCAGCCTAGGCAAGTCATGAAGTACATAGTGGCCCCCCCTCAAATGTTGGCTGGATATATGTTCTACTTAGCCACCAGGCAATGAGCCTGGCTCATTAGGTATGTCCAGTCATGCAGGGTCGTGGCTGTTCCTTGAAATATGCTAACACATGAAGCAAGTAAGCCAAATGCACTCATGTAGCAAGCAGGTCAAATGGTCGTGCATAGGCATAGTCACCAAAGCCCTATCTAGTGATGCCAAATAATTAGAAAACTTAGTCAGATATTGTCCATTTACAAGGTAAAAAAATCAAATCAGCCTTATCAATAAATAGTTGACATACTCTCAAAACTTAATTTTGTTATACATTCCACAGTAGTTAACTTACAAGGAAGTGGTCCATAATCTCATATGACAAAAAAAAAAGGACTAGATTTGAAAACTGAACCAAATTAGGGAATTTACACCTCTTCCACTGAGCAAGTAAATGATGGTGTTAAGTGGGTTTCTCCGAGTAGCAAGCTACATCTTGATGCCTCCATTTATCACCATAAATCTCAACTTCCCAACAAGGCATTCAATTAGCCACAGGGCAAATAGGCCAGCTGGGACCTTCAATCCAATTGACAGATTGAGACCATTCATGAAATTATTCCAGGTGCCGCTTTCAAGTCATAGGCTGCATTCCATCCAATGTCAGAAAGTTTTCACTAAATGGGATGGTACATGTAACATATAGCATGCAGCAGATAGCATAGTTATCAAGACCGGCCTGTAACACCTAATCTAACCAGAGCCTAATCTGATCAGTGCCTTGGCTAGTTCAGTCTAAAGCAAAGTTTGATTGAAAACCAGTCAAAAAATAGTGTTTGACCAGTTTCTACCGGTCAGACTGTCCAGTTTTGACCAATTCAACCAGTTAACAAAGTTGAAAAAGTTTTTCTAATGTATTTTATATTTTGAACTATTATCTTATAATTTTAAAAATCTAGTTCAATTGGTTCAACCAGCAATTGAACTGGTTCAACAGACCAGACTCCACACTGGTTCAGTGGCCGATCCGATCCTAATAACTATGATTAAAAGTATAGAACTAGAACTAAGATCTAATGACCCTCAAGGAAAAATATGGATATCCATTGTGAAGGATATTGTTCACTAGATCATTAGCACATAAATATGTAAGTCCTCATCATTGAGGATGTCCTCATTATTGATGCCTCCGCTAATCAATTTGCAAACAACTTTACAGCTTTGCATAGAATCTCTCCATGAGTCGCACATCGCCCCACTCTCTTCATCAGGCTGCATTTAGTGTGAAGTGACTGGCGGGGTGCATGTACGTGCCCATAGTAATATTTCTGACATTCTTCCAGTACCTACATAGTCTGCTTGTACACAAAAAAGGGTTACAGTCTCTACATATTGTCGTTGATTTTGTGCACAATATTCTCTCAACTGTGACCAAAAATTCCTTGACAAACCCATACTAGTATGGACAGCAAATAAAAAGAAAGAAAAATAAAAATTCATCAAGCCAAATGCTCTCATGCAGCAAGCAGGCCAAATGCTACAGGGAGGTATGGTAACGAGCGGCAATCTTTCTATCTCATTTTAGTATTCTAGATTTTTTAAGTTTCTACTCTTCCATGGAATCAGGTTTTCTCCATCCGAGTCATGGGGAATGGAGCAACTGCTTCACCAGACCCAAGCAAGATTCTGTGGGATTATATGCTAGAGAAATGTTCCAGCACCAATTTTTATAATTGGAAGGGGAAGCTGGTTTCACAGGAACAATGATTACTTTGATTAAAGAGCAACTGCTTCACCAGACCCAAGCAAGACTCTGCGGGATTATATGCTAGAGAAATGTTCCAGCACCAATTTTTACAATTGGAAGGGGAAGCTGGTTTCACAGGAACAAGGATTACTTTGATTAAAGCTACAATGACAGACACACAAATACTTCTTGTTTAGATCTAGGCAGCAGCAGCAGCAAGTGGATTGAAACTTCTATTGTAGAGTGGGTACAGATGAAAGAGATAAGCGCTCATCTAGATTGAAATTGAACCGAATTTTTAATCCCTATCAGAAAGTAAGCTCTTTGGATTTTTTGGCTAAGTAAGCTGACAATGTGATTTATTGATGACGAAAGGTAAATATAAAAACACATATACCTTTGATTGTCTCCATCAAATAGAGTACGATAGATCATCATAAAATTCTCCAGGTATCCCACCTCTATAGCAAATAACTTGAAAACCCAAATCACAACCAAACCCAATTTAAAACATATTCTCTGAAATCACATATTGACTCACTCTGTTCGTTCACTGTACACCGTGAACTGCTAATGAAAGGAAAGAGATGAAATACGACTCGCTGCCTACACTGGCGCACCAGTACAAATTCTGGAACTTGCCTCTCTCTGCCTACAATGGCGCACTAGTACTTGCCTCTCTCAAGCAAGTGGTTTTCTTAGGCTTTCCACTAAAAAAAAAGCTCTCGCTTCGCAGTTAGTCTTGTTACGCTTAACAACACCACTCGTATGCTTAGCTCATTGGTTGCTGAGAACCCAAAAAGGGCCCCAAATCACAACCAATTTAAAGCATATTCTCTGAAATCACATATTGACTTATTCAATGTTCTGGAACTCAATTAGAGTTGCAACGCAAAAACCTCTATTCCTTTAATCCACTGGCACAAATAATTTTTCACTCTTCTTAGCGAAGGATCCAATGGAACATAAAAACCATAAAAAAGGATATCTCGCACATAAACAAAGGAACAAAATATATTGAAATAAGTCAAAAGCAATGTAGATGATAAAATGATAACATGGTCACTGCATCAAAGAGAATGAAAAATTGGGCCCCCCAAACAAATAACTGCTATAGCAGCCATGAACATGAAGAGAGAGAGAGAGAGAGAGAGATTGAAGAAGCAGCCATGAACATGATGAGAGAGAGATTGAAGAAGGCGTACCTGAGAAAGTTGGCCTTTGCTGACAAATCGGTTAATGGAAGATTGGATGTTATGAAGGCCTCTCTGCAAAGCTGAAGAATCGGAGTCAAGAAGAATGACGTCAAACCCACAAGTAGCAGCGATCTGAGCTATGCCAGACCCCATCTGCCCACCTCCTACCACCCCCACCCTCTTAATTTCCTCCATTGATAACTCTCTGTCTCACTCCCTCTCTTCCCAAAAACTCGACTGTTTCTCTCTCTCTCTCTGCTGGATATCTCTGTCAATGCCCTCCCTCTCTCTTTCTCTCTCTCTCCAAGTCCCGAACCAGCAAAAATGGCCTGCAACGTTCATTTGTGACAGTGGTGTGTCGCCGCGACGACTCGAGCAGGGCTAGCAAGCACGACCGGGAACGGAAATCGGCGTAACCGGAAGCTGTCCAGCCTGGGCTACAAAGAGTTTTTAAAAAAATTAAAAACAAATCTCAAAACAATTCAAAAGATACGAAAAGTATATATAAAATATAGTTAAATTAAAAGGGTGCGGTTTACATAGAGCCTAGGCTCTAAACAATTAAATTAGATCCTACCTTCAAATAGTATCGAGAAATATGGTTTCAATACTATAAATCTTTTTGATAGCCTTAAGAATATTTTCATTTTTATTTATAAAGTTTAAAGCTTCAAAAATATTGTAGATCGAGAAATTTATGAAAATCTTGAAAATTGACGATCCAAATATTTGTTGCAAAATATATTATTTTCAAAACATGAAATCCATTTTTTTTCTCCTGTCCCTGCATCTTGATCTTGAACTGATCAATTTGAGGATATTTGGACATCAAAACAACTTCTTGTAGTGAATTTTTGAGGTAGGCTCTAATTCGATTTTTTAGAGCCTCAGCTCTATATAAACTTTTCCCTAAATAAAATACATCTGTATGAATAATGAAAATTTTGATTCGTAGGGATATTTTAGAAATAATCCAAAAAAATGAAAAAATATAAAAAAATTATTTATGGCCAAAATACTTCTCAGTATTTTTAAAAAATATTAAAAAAACCCATGACAAACCATTTTTCTTTTTCCTTTTGTTTTTGCTTGAGCACCTAATCGTTTTTTTCAAGTTCATGGCTTGAGCACCCTAATCGGCCATGGCCTGTGCCCGGTTCTGAGTAACCGGGCCGGGTCCAAATCAACCCGATTGAATTTGTAAACACTTCAAGTTCAATTCCTTCACAATTAAAACAAGGAGATATAGTAGAATGAACCCAAAAAAAGTATTTTATAACAGAGGGTGAAGTTTGCATAAGGTTGCAACTTTAAACAATCAAAGTAAGGTGTACCTCCAAATGTTATCATAAGATATAATTTTGGTGTACAAATGCTTAAGATGGCTTGAGAATCTATTATCTTCTCTAATTATAAATTTTTAAACTTCAAAAATAGTTCGAATCAAGTGAATCAATAAACACATTAAAATATTGAAAATCGACAATCAATATAATGTGTTGTGAAACATACTATCTTTGGACCTCAAAATCTTTTTTTTTTCATATCCATATATGTCGATGTTGAGATGATAAATTAAAATATTTTCCAATATCAAAATAACCTTTTCCAATAAATTTTTTTAAGTCCACCTTAGTTGCATGGTTTAAGGTTGCAATTTTATATAAACTTTTTCTTTTAAAAAAAGGGTATGATTCGATAAGACTGAGACTCTAAACAAACACAATAAGGAACTCCTTTAAATAGTATCTATAAATATTGTTGCAATATTAAAAATCTCTATAATGGCTTTCAATTTTATTTTTATTTATTATATTAAAATTTAAAGCTTCAAAAAAGTATAGATCAAGCATATCTATAAATATACAAAAATCTTGAGAATTGACGAGCTAAACAATGCATTACAATGTGCACTATTTTGATAATGGAGTTGGGGTTGTGGTGGTAGCTTCACTTATGCCCCAACTAACGTGCAGGCTTCCATTCTCATCTAACGCATTAAAAAACCACTAACGATTTAAAAAACAGGTAGGGGCTCATCCTCCCCACTGAATTACTAAAAAAAAATGTATACTATTTTCAAGGTTTGAAGCCTATTTTTTTACATCCATAATGTATTATAACAATCACTTGCACATAATACTTGCACACAACACTCACACATAACGCTTGAACAAAACATTTGTGCATAACACTTGTTCATAACAGTTGCGCATAGCACCTGCATAACACTTGCACATAACACTTACATATAACATTACATTATCTAAGATTTATGCTACAAATATTACAAATTAAATACAAAAGTATGTAAAACTTACAGTTTCATAAATATTACAATTAAATGCAGAAATATCTTTGGGAATATTATAGAAATATCAAATTTTTTCAAATAATCATTTTTCAAGAAAAATGAAGCTACTTACACATAAAACTTACAATATCTAAAATTCATAATAATAAACATAAATATTACAATTTTATTGAAAAATAAAATACCATAATTTATTGTAATCTAAAATTCATAACCATAAACGAAATGTCACAATTTTATTAAAAGCAGAATTACTAATTTTCAAATAATTATTTTTTAGGAAAGTGAGATCACTTACACTTAAAAATGATGAATATAAATATCATAATTTTATTAAAAATGGAATATTTTTCATAAGAATAAAATCACTTACACATAAAACTTACAGTATTGGCAATATTACAATTGAATGCAGAAATATTAGTTTTTCAGTTGTGATTTTATAGGAAAATGAAGCCACTTACGCATATGTCTCTTTGAGATGAGAGATAAATTAAAATACTCAGTTTGATTTTCAAGTCGACCGTAGATCCTTTTATCATCTTGCATATCCCTTCAAGTAGACCGCAGATCCCTTTATCATCTTGAAATGATTTGATAAGTTCAATGATTTTGTTAAGTGATTTCACAACTTAAGCAATTTTTTAATTCTGTTAATTATGGAAACATATTTGATTAGTCCTGTAGAAGTTCAAATGAAAAATGCAAAGACGTAAATTTAAAGGGGAACGCATTTGATTGATGCAATCCTTCAATTTGTAGTTTATTTTTCGCTTCTCACTTGTGACTTTTCAATTGTGCAACCTTGTGTTCTTTGTTGACCATTCCCTCACTCCGAAGCGCCGCCAATCACGACCGTCCATCTCGAACCCCAGATCCCCGCTTTCCCAAGTGATCCTGGCCGTTCATTACAGCGACTGGACTATCACCGTAATAGACACCACAGAAATGAAGGAACAAAGGACACGGCGTGCCCACAGCTCTCCTTTTTTAACGACTAGGAATAGAACCGATATATAAATAATATTACGAGGCATTTACGGAAAATTTGGAACCAATCCTGTCCTCTCCTCCCCAGCCTCAACGGCCCAGTTGTAAGGTGTCGGATTTCAAACCAAATAATTTAACGCAGTTTTAGGGAAGCTGTGGAGTCCGCCCTGCGACTATAAAGTCAGTTGTATTGGCTCTGCGCATTTTGCGTTGTCCTATGGATGCCCTTTAGAGTGATCTCTCTTCCTCCGTCATCTTCAATCGGACTTCCACAAGGTGAAAACCCTAGGGTTTCTCCGATCTCTGTATGCCCTATGTGAGAATGTTTTTGTCTTTCTCCATTTTCTGATTCATTATTTGGTAGATCTTCCCTCATCTCAGGTTTTTTACTTCGGATTTAGGTTAAGAGTTTCTGATCTGCAATTCTATAGCTTATGGTTGTCTTTTATGATGTCGTTTTTCTTTTCGTTTTGGTCCGATTAAGATCCGAAATGTAATTTTTGGACTGCATTTCCATAGTCGTGTCCGTTTCAGTTTTACAGTTTTATAGGAAATCTGATTATCGCTTGCATTTCGTAGTTTGTTCTGTGTGGCTAGCTGTGCTTGATGTGAATTTTGATATTGTCCACCTGATTATTGTTTCGTTCTATTTTTTTGCATCAGATCTGTAGGCTATGATTCTCCTTTTAGGTCTTGGTCTTTCTGCTTTCATGGTTTCATATGCAGGGCCTAGCCAGGCCATGTATTCATATAACCTTTGGTTTTTCTTTTTTTTTCATGATTTTATCTGTTCTATTGAATGTTACCCATGAATCAATAGTTTAGTATGTGTTTGCCTGTTCGATATGCTATTTTTTAGGTTCGGATATCTTTAGATCTTGTTATGTGCCTTCAGATCTGCTGATTTAATTTATTTATTTATTTAGTTGTTTCTGTACAATATGACTCTGCGGACATGTATCGACTTTTACTTAATGTTCTGCTAGATTAATGTCTTACAGCTTTTTTTTTATGGTATTCGTGAACTCTGTTCTTGTATTACATTTTGGGAACATGTTGTATCTGATTCTGATTATCTTCTTTTTCACCTTTCAGTGTAAGTATTATACACCACAAGCACTAGATCCTTAGCGTTTCTAATCCATAAACAAACTAATACAATGGGTGGGTCTCACAAGCCCCTACTAGTGTGGCATACACATGGTAGAATATATAATGTCTGATTTTGTTATTTTTTACTCTTTTTGTTGGTTGCATGTCATTAATTTTTTTTGAGTCTTGGTGTACTATTTTAAAATGGACTGCAGTGGTATACATAAAAGCAAGGGATTGAAATAGTTACTGCTTAACTAGAATGGTATTGAAGAAAATTAATAGTTTCTTGAATGGATATGTTATGCAATTTGATTGTTGCTTCTCTATTTGCTTGAACTGCAATGGTGCTTTGCTTTGTGATAGGTATTGTGTTGAGATATTGCACTAGTAATATATGTTTTTCAATTGGCATTGCATTAATCTGTCATCTGATGAAATATTAATTTGTTGGTCCAATATTGAACTGCCATAAGTAAAATATGACTGTTTTTTAATTTGTAAACCATGAATATGAAAGAAGACTTATAGGATTTTGTAAGATGAAGGTGGGAAATTGGTCAGACCAGAATTTGCAGGGAAAATGTTGCAAAACCAATAGAGACAGCAACATAGTGCTACTTGTATGGGGGGCCTGTCCAATTCATGTTGACTGTGGTTTGTTGTATGCATTTGGTTAAAACGTGGAACTGGCGAGTAACTGCATAGAGAAATGTAAGAGGGCCCCTTGAAAAGCGATACATCAGAGAGGGATGTGTGTTCAAATCAGTTTCAATCCATGTTATTTATTTGTGTTGGGATCAATATTCTGTCTGTTTTTTTTTTAAAATTATTTATTTGTTTGCGTATATTTTCCTTTGGAGCTGTTGCGGGATCTTGCTGGTTTAAATTTTTGTGAGATTTGGGCATAGCTCGAGCTGTGATGCTCTTTTTGTGTTACTGAATGTTCTTAAATGTCAAAAGTCAGATTAGATCTTAGGGAAATTATCTGAATTATCTCTTTCTTCAAATAATTA
The DNA here is from genome assembly GCF_054954075.1 of Amborella trichopoda. NCBI lineage: Eukaryota > Viridiplantae > Streptophyta > Magnoliopsida > Amborellales > Amborellaceae > Amborella > Amborella trichopoda. The sequence goes on along the minus strand of NC_142337.1, from coordinate 14,676,977 downwards.
AAAAGAAAACCTATTTTTTTGAAAACCTTATTTATACCCAGCTTTTTTTGCTGTTAATCTTTTATTGCCCAAAATAGCCAAATCGATTCTATTAGGGCTTGAAGGTCGTCATGGTCTCTTTCTTTGTGCTAAAGTATGATGGTTGTGAAGTCATCACATTTCTACTAGAACTATGAAGGCCCTTTAAGATATAATAACTTTAACCATATGGGCTTTTAAGTTATAAAACATCACTGTTCTAATAGAACCATGATGGTGTTTAACTTATGGGAACCATCACGGTCCTAGCAGAACTGTAATGGTTTAGAACTGTGAAGGTGGGAAGTTTTTAAGTTAACTTAAACCATCAGAATTCTAAAAGAACCCTGATGGTTATTGTTAGGGTAGAGAGGTTATTGCTAGAGAGAGAAAACTGTGACGCTTACTATATCTTAAAAGGCCATCGTGGTTCTAGTACAACCATGATTCTTTATAACTTTACAATCATCATGTTTTAGTGCAAAGAAAGGGACTGTGATGATAAGTGTATTTTAGGCAATAATAGATGAACTGTAAAAAAGGGTATGAACAAGATTTTTTAAAAAAATGAGTTTTTTTTTTTGATATTTTTTGAAAAAAGGGATATTTTTCATAATTTTCCTAGATTTTATGTTGTTAATTGATGTTGGGTCCTGTTGTTTGGTCAGATTGGTACTTGACCCAATTCCTAGGGCTCTCATGAATCTAGTTACAATATCAAAGCTTAGGATGATTCAACATCAAAATCAATGTTTAAAGGTGGGCCTAGGCACATTGCCAAGGCTGTGCTTGGCCAGGAACCCTGAGCCTAGCCCTAGGAGACCCCCCAGGTACTATGTATGCCCAAGGGTGGAAATGTCCTCTTGGCGAGGGGCATTTTCCATCATTCCCTGCCCCCAATAAGGGTAAAGTGGGGGTTTTTTCTATGTCCATAATCCCATATCAACCTTAAAAGACTAAAAAACAATGTTGTCAGATTCGCTTTGGAGTCTTCCTTGGTTTGGTGAGAAAAATGAAGCAATTCGGTGCTTTGGCTGATTGGAGGAAGACTTCGAACTTTTTTTAATTTAATAAAAATAAATCATATATTTATGTATAAAATATATACAAAGAATGTAAAAAATAAAAAATGAAAAAATAAAAAATACTTTTATATAGCTATTTCTTTACTGGCTGAAGCAGACCCGAAGAAGGCCCGAATCATATCCAAGGCGGCAGCACCCGGCTTCGCTTCTCTTCGGTTTATGCCCAAAATCCAAAAGCTTCGGTGTCAAGCGAAGCAAATTTGATAACATTGCTAAAAAAACACAAAAGTTATCATCAAATTTAGAATTTGGTTGGAGAGAAACTTCAAATTCGACGCTTCCAAAATTGAAACCAAATATTGTTATTGTTGTTTATGGACCCTCATTTGAGGGTTATTAGAGAGCTTTTGAGATTGGGAAGCATCTCAAACATTGAAGATTGAGCATAAAAGTAAGTCAAAGGCATTCTTATTTGAGTTTTCTTGTTATTTCGATATGTCCACTATAATTCTTACTATATTACAGGCCTGTTTGCCTGGAAAATCTGGGTAAAGAATCTCTCTCTATATATATATATTATGATCTAATGAACGGCTGAACTCACAATTTGTTGCTTCTCTTTGGCTTTGTTCTGACTACTGTTAGAATGAAGAGTTCAACTTGCCTTTTAGTAACAATGTCAAAACCCTCAACAATAGGGGCTTTTTGCTATTGCCCTAAAGCCCTCTCCTACTTGGGCAATGACAAGACTTAGCTACACATCAAAGCATTCTTCAGTCACTTTCTAGTTCGTTGCGCTAAGGACAAAATTTGCTGGGGCTTTGCTCGAGGGCTACACATCAAATCCCTAGGGAGCGAGTGCTTTGATGTGTATCCTACACTGACAAGTTACTAGATTTGAAAATTAAGTGATTTTTGGTGAACATCATCAAAAAAAGAAAAAAAATGAAGTGATTTTAAAGCTTTTCATTTAGCAATGAGCTTGTAGATGCTGTTACTCATTCCTTGAGGGAAATACTTTTATATGTAGGCAATTCTAATAACACCATTTTTTTGGGTAAGTAATTGTAATAACACACCTGATTAAGGATTTCTGTCTGCTTTCTAAATGATGTAAGTCTGCGAGTACTGTGCAATTGGAAAATGTGATGCTTATCTTTATACCAGATGGCTACATACATATATATATGTATATATATATCATATATACACACACAATGTACTACCGAACTGTCTCCAAACTAGTAAAGTATCTGTACCTGAGTCCCATTTCATGTAGAGGAATAGACTTTACCTGTCACTTGGTGCTCATGAGATTATTTTAGTCTGCATGTTGATGGTTAATGCTATCACCATATTTTGTCACCATATTTTGTCAACTGTAATAGTGACTGCATCTATATCCTAGTTAAATGTTATTATTATTATTTTTTGCATGTTCATGGTTCACCACAGTATCAACACATATCAACCGTAACATTGAATACATTTAATCAGGTCTCCAGAGTTTTAAAACATGGCTGACCACTGTCGCCATCCATCCATCGCCCAGACAGTTTTTGGGCAATCTTACCTCTACTCAAGACTATCCCCAAAGATGCAAGCCCCAAACTGCGGCAGCATCCATCGCATGGCCATTGTTCATGATACAAATCCATTGCCAGCTGTATATGGCAATACGACACTGCAAAACTCGTTCTTGGAGGCTTGCCGAGGTGGCCAGAGCCTATCAATGGCTGCCCCTATCTCGCCTGTCTTGGTCCAAGCTCCCTCCGAGAAAGGTGCAAAAGGATTCGTTATTGATTTCTTAATGGGGGGAGTCTCTGCTGCTGTGTCCAAGACAGCTGCTGCTCCCATTGAGCGTGTGAAGCTTTTGATCCAAAACCAGGATGAGATGATTAAGGCTGGTAGGCTCTCAGAGCCTTACAAGGGTATCGGAGACTGCTTTGGCCGAACAATCAAGGAAGAGGGTTTCCTTGCTCTGTGGAGAGGAAATACTGCAAATGTCATCCGTTACTTCCCTACCCAGGTGTGATACTTCTCTATGGCGGTTTCTTTTGTTTATTCGCATTTTCTTCTGTGTGAGTTGGTCTCTATCCACGAGCTTTTTCTTCTCCATCAACGGTTTTGTTTTTGTTGACTTTATCTTCTCTTGTTGGAGGATCTGTGTGCGCTCGTGTTTATTTATCTGTGCATTGTTTTTGTTGATTAATCTCGGTCCTGTATTTGTGCATTTTCTCCTCTCTTTGGGAGCTTCATATTTGTGCTTCTTTTGATGGTGACATTCCTCTTTGGTTTTAATACCCTGCTTGACTCCAGAACCATAATTACCACAATTGCCGATGTTTGTTGCTTCACTAGATGCTATACAATAATCAAATGGATAATGTGAAAACCATAGTACATTGGATCATCACTAAGAGGTGGTGGATGATGGGGAGTGGGCCAGAAGAGGACATGATCCCAAGGAGGGTGACCTTCTGCTATTTCCTCATCAATATTGTTCATCTAAGATGGACTGATGATGATGATGCTGTGGACAGTGGGTTTTCTTTGGTTCATTGGATTGTAGTATAGTATGTTACATTACTGGGTTCAAAATTGCATCATTATTTATCATTAGTTTGGACATAAAAATTCAAGGTGACTAATTCTATTTCAATAAGCAGGCTTTGAACTTTGCCTTCAAGGATTACTTCAAGAGACTCTTCAACTTTAAAAAAGACAGAGATGGCTACTGGAAATGGTTTGCGGGCAACTTGGCTTCTGGTGGAGCTGCCGGTGCCTCATCACTCCTCTTTGTCTATTCTTTGGATTATGCTCGTACCCGTTTGGCAAATGATGCTAAGGCTGCAAAGAAGGGTGGGGAGAGGCAATTCAATGGCCTGGTCGATGTATACAAGAAGACCCTCAAATCAGATGGTGTTGCTGGTCTCTACCGTGGTTTCAACATCTCATGTGTTGGTATCATTGTGTACCGAGGTCTCTACTTTGGGATGTATGATTCTCTCAAGCCTGTCGTACTTACTGGGAATTTGCAGGTCAGTACCATGTTTGTGCCGAGCCTAGATTGCAGCTTCATTTCATTCTATTTACATGTTTAGAGGAATGGTCCTGTGAATGGGCTGTCCATTTTTCCATCGGATAGGGATTATTGTTGGTAGAATGGGTAACCATTCTCACTCCCTGCTCTCCTCCTCAGACATGCAATCAGAGGCATCTCTCTCTCGCTCTCTACCCACTTGCATCTAGCGGCATCTGCTTTTCTAGACATCCCACCTCCCATATCTTCCTCTCCATTCCTCATCCCTGTACCCTTCTCTCTCTCACACACATAAAGTTGGGTTGTTCAGGCCTTTAAGGCCTAACCTGGTATTTCCTGTTGATCGTCTCTTTCTGCGTGTTGTAGATTGTCTATTTACTGGCTATTGTCTCATATGTTCATCGTGCTTTAGCTGGTTTAATTATACTAAAGAAAAGAAGCTTACATCTGGTTCCATACCTATCTATGATGCGGTTACAGGACAGTTTCTTGGCAAGTTTCCTTTTGGGTTGGGGTATCACAATCGGTGCTGGGCTCGCATCCTACCCTATTGACACAGTCCGTAGAAGGATGATGATGACCTCTGGTGAAGCAGTCAAGTACAAGAGCTCTTTGGATTGCTTTAATCAGATTTTAAAGAATGAGGGTGCCAAGTCGCTCTTCAAGGGTGCCGGTGCCAACATCCTCCGTGCTGTGGCAGGTGCTGGTGTGCTAGCAGGTTACGACAAGCTGCAGGTGGTTGTTCTTGGCAAGAAGTACGGATCTGGAGGTGGGGGCTAATTAGTCTTTTGCACCAGCTACCCCGTTCTCGTGATGGTGATGAAAAGGCATACAGTAACTTTTTTAGATCGATTCTGTGCTTTGTTTTTTCTTTACATGCACTATTCGCCTACCATTGATTGGAGAGGTGTAATTTTGGTTGCTTTTCCCCTTTTTTTCCTCTGAATAATTTTGAGCGGCAGCCTTTTCTGTGTGTCTTTTTTTTTCCAAATTCAGGAGGGAAACTCTGCGGTGATAACAATTGATTGAAATAATTCTATGGCATGTGCTTGATTCTCATGCCCCATCTTGATGCACAACCATAATTTGTTTGGGTCTAGAGAAGAAATATAAATGTGGTTATGGATCCTAGAGATGAAAAATGGTTTTCCGCGAGTAGTTTATTCTCAAACAGTATTATTTCCTCGTTACGTGAGAAGAATTGGAGGTCCTGTGGTCAACTGTATTCCCTACGGTCATGGTTAGGCGATGCCAATTACTGCCAAATTGAAACTTATGGTTTTATGCGGTTATATTTTGTACCAGTTCAAACGACTACTGGGCTTTGGTGTGAGGCTGATTATGTATATTTTAGGTTTGCATCAGGTTGCAATCTTAAACAATCAAGTTGAGGCCTACCTCCAAACCGTCATAAGATGATTTTGGTGTTGATAATTATTGTGATGGTGGGGGAATCTATTTTCCATCTCAATTTTAAATTTCAAACTCCAAGAATGGTTCCATGCAACTAGGTCTATAAACATGGAGGTATTAAAATTGGACGGTTGAGAAAATGTGTTGCAAAATGTAGCATTTTTGGGTCTTAGTCTTTTGTTTCTTCATGTCCATACATACACCTTGGTGTCCAGGTGATTAATTAGATGTTTTTTTTTATATCAAAACAACCATGTTTATGAGATGCATACTAATTTCAAGGTTTAAATCAACTTTTTACGTATGAAAATCTTGAAAATGAACGGCGTAAATGATATGTTGTAAAGTGTGCTATTTTTGAAACTTAAAATCTTTTTATTTTTCATTGTCATACATCTTCATGTCGAGATGATCAATCAAAGGGTTTTTCAATCTTTTTATTTTTCATGGTCATACATCTTCATGTTGAGATGATCAATCAAAGGGTTTTTTAACATTAAAATTACATTTTTCGGTGGATTTTTGAGGTGCATCCATAGTTCTATATTATAAGGTTGCATCTTATATAATTTTTCCTTTATATAAACCCTTTTAAGAAAATGTGTAGTGTGCGATGGATAAATCGACTGTTACTTTAATAGTGGACTTTTGGATAATTCTTTTTTGGGTGGTTCTACCTATAAGGTTACAACTTCAAACAATCCAATTAAGACGCACCTCTAAATTTTATCTTAACATGTAATTTTATAATTTTTCCTTTTATATAAACCCTTGCTTTTAAGAAAATGTTGTAGTGTGAGATGGGTAAATCCACCGTTACTTTAATAGTGAGCTTTTGGATAATTTTTTCTTGGGTGCGGTTTCTATTTATAAGGTTACAACTTTAAACAATCCAATTAAGGCGACCTCTAAATTTTATCATAACATGTAATTTTGGTGTAAAAAAACTTAGGATTATGTGAAAATATATTTTAATTATTGTATTAAAAAATATATAAATACAGCAATGCCCGCTGGGTTTTGAACTCATGACCTCTAGGAAAGTGAACTCCTGTATAGAGTTTCGAACTGTGACATTGCACACTTTGGGATAGAGAGCAAAGTATTTGGTTGGCCATATGTATTATATGAAGGAAAATTGTTTCATGCAGGCTAGATTGCATTTCTACAATATGCGGTCCACAGGTATAAAACATCCATTTTAAAAATGGATGCAAATAGGTGGTCCATCTAAAAACAATTGTAATTAACGGTCCAAATGTTTTCTTAATATAATTACTATTTCTTTTTTTTCTTTTTTTTTCATATCCATGATCTTCATATTAAAAATCGTATATTCTCTAAAAATTAGTATCAAATTATATTTGAAAAATATATTTATTACCAAGTCCACATTTCAACAATATGCACGCTGGCCGCATAGAAACTGTCCTTATATGAATGTGCCAGAATTGCTCTTCCAACATATTATTAACACTTGGATACGCTAGATACCAACATGTGTATGAGTATTAATAGAACATTGGTATGTTTCGAGTCTTTAAACCCCCTTTGTAAGGCATTATGTTCTCTTAAATGACAATTCACTGGCAAAATAAGATAGAAGATTTTTACGTGCCAAATCTGACGAGACCTTGGATAAGATCTGCTCGGATTTGTGCACACACTGAAAAAGTTAGATCTATGAAATAAATTAAAACAGAAAATAAATTTCTAAACAAAGAGAGGAGGAGATACTTATCCGAGGAACCTAGAGTTGGGGCACATATCAAGACGGGTTCTTAATACGTTGTAGAATATTGAAGAAGGGGTTTGGAAGGGTTTTGGGATCCTAGAAGGTCTTGTTCCTAGGGTTTTGAATTAATAAACTTTTAGAGAATTTTTTGTAGAAAATTTGAGAAGATTAAAATTAGGATTCTAGTATAGGGTTTTTTAGGATTCTCCTAGATCTAGAGAATATTTTATTATGGGAGGGATAGGTTTTAGATCGAGATGAAGATTGTGGATCCAATGATGCTTAACTTCTATCCACTTCTCTGTATGGGTCAATGGTAAAGCTACTTACTTCTTTAGGGACAAGGTGACCCACTTTCACTTTTTTTATATATACTGGTTGCTGAAAGTTTTAGCGTGATGTTTACGACAACAGTTAGTAAGGGAATCATCTTAGGAATGAAGATTAGTAGTATCTCATATGCAATATGCGAATGACACAATCACCTTTTGTGATCCATGTAAGGAGGAGATAAAAAAATCAGGGATATTTCTAAAGTGTGATGAGTTAGTAACTGGCGTCAAAGTCAATTTTAGCAAGACAAATTTGATTGGAATTGGATGCCAAGAAATAATTGTTGAGAGGTCGATTAATTTTTTGGGATGTGGTGTTGAAAGACTAACTTGCAAGTATTTGGGTATTTCTACAATGGATTCCAATATGGAATCCGGTTTTAAAAAGTTTTCATAAAAAGTTGGATTTAATTGGGAGGTAGATATACTTTAATTAAATCCACTTTGTCCAACTAACCAATGTGATTTATGTCTCTTTTTCGTATGCCCAAACAGATTGTGAAGTGCTTGGAAGGACTTATGAGGAATTTCCTATGGGGGAGCATTGATAAGATTTAAAAATTGCAGTCAGTTGGGAGAAAGTCTATACAGTGGAGAGAGAAGGAGGCCTGGGCATTAGAAGATTAAAAATTATGAACTCTGGTTTGTTAGTCAAATGGTGGTGGAGTATACATACTCAATAAAATGTGCTTAAAGAGAAATATGGGGTGGATGGATGGACTAATTTTATTAAGAGCTCTAACAATAAGTCATTATTATCTCATGTTTGGAAAGGAATGGATTATTGCAGGCCTATTTACTTGAAATAAATGAAAAAAAGACTTTGTTTCGATTTGATAAGAAACTTGATAATTATGCACTAAAATATTATTTACGTGAGGAGTTCTCCAAAGTCTGCAACTCAAATCTACGAAAGCATCATGGTCAAACCACTTCTATTGACCTCTTCTCACATATTCTTGTTTGTGCTTGTATTATTATGTCATAGATTAATAAATTAAAGGGAAAACATCATTCAAATACTTTATTCACCTCAAAAGGTCCATGAGATTAGATCCTATATTTTAGCACACAATTGTTAACTTTTATTTCATTCAGATGCCTCTTCACATACTTTCTTAATAGCGGAATGTTCGTTGCCCTAAATAAATATTTTAACTTCAGCCAAATGATTTAAACACCCTATTCTAACTCAAAATTCAAAATATATTTTGTTATGAAAACATCTTGTTTTGAGTTTGAAAATAGGAACGGGCAAGATTATTTGAGTATTATTAACGAACTCATTTGGCTAATATGGCCTCCCTTAAAGTCACCAACAAGAAAAGATAGTTAATACCCTGCTTTCTTGGTAACAAACATGGGATACAATTTTTTAACCAAAAAAATTGTTTTGAATTTGAAATCTAGAAAGAACAGGGCATTTAAATAATGAGACTGCATACCACAAAATCATTTATCTTTATGACAAGGAGTTCACAACTACTCATAACCATTCAATATCAAATTGGATGGCTTGGGTCATGCCACGGTATTCAATAATTTTCTTTTGAACTTCAAGTCTAGTCACATTCGCCTCATTTGATATCTAATAGGCAAGAGTGATTATGACTTTGTATCAAAAGTAAATGGTCTTTTACAGATTTTTCCTTAAATAATCAGGTTTTAGTAAGGGACCCGGTTTCTATGAGGCCAAGCCCACGTGTGTAGAACTGCGGGCCTATTAATAAATCTATTTTTTAGATGGATTTTAATACTTAATTTTTAAGGACATGTGATCTCTAACATGGAGATCATGAATATGAGAAAATAAATAAATTTTAAAAATTAAAAATACTATATCTAATATGGAAACATTTAGACCGTTAATTTTTATTGTTTTAGACGGAACACCTACTTTGCATCCATCGTTAAGATAGATGCTTTACACTGTCTAGACCGCATATGTAGAAATGCAGTCTAGCCCTCATGAAACAATTTTCCTTCATAAGTTATAAAAGGTTCCTATGTGAAAAGATTTTTAAGAGGTAACTTGGCGATTTAGTTTATGGAACCACTTCATTGATTTTTGATGTGGACACACCTTAAATTAAATTTGGCCCATTAAAGTAAGGAAAGTTAATCGCTGAAGTGAGGGATTAAGCTGAGAATAGTATGACACCCTCTTGTTTCTCCGTAATCCATGTTTTAAATAAGGTGCTGTTTGTATAAAGCCGAGGCTCGAAACAATCAAATTAGAACCCACCTTCATAGTGTGAGATATGTGGTTTCAATATTGTAAATCTTTGATTAGCCTTAAAATATATGTTTATCTTTAATTATAAAATTTAAAGTTTCAAAAATAGTGTAGATCGAGCAGATCTATAAAAATTTGAATAACTTAAAAATTGACGGTCCAAAATACCATGCACTATTCCAAAACTTGAAACCCATTTTTTTCTCAAGTCCATGCATCTTGATGTCGAGATGATCAATTTGAGGATATTTGAGCATCAAAACAATCTCTTTTGAGGTAGGCTCTAATTTGATTGTTTAGAACCTCGGCTTGATATAAACATTTCCTTTTAAAATAATTGACAATCCAAAACTTAACAAATTGATACTCTTAAGCCTAAGATCAGTATCTTAGAAGAAAAATAGATTTAAACCCTAAGCAATGCCCAATCTTGAACACCATCTCAATATCCTATTTGAACTGTCCGTTGAAGCCAACCCTAAATCAATTAGATTCTTTTACCTGAGCTCCATAATCTGATTTGCTAAGTGATAAAATGGATTTCGAATTGCTTAAAGTTGAAAGTGGATATATCTTGCATTTAGATTAGTTTTTGGGTTCTCAATCCATGAAGAAGATGGATTTCAAGGTTAGTTATAGGTTAAATCCGCAAGATTTGAATTCCAAAAACACGCCTAGGCCGAATAGGATTTATCATCAAGAATATGATGGATGAAATGATTGAGAGAGAGTAGCATTAAGAGAGAGAGAGAGAGATACCAAGTGAATGTAGCAGAAAAAGTGAGATTTCAAATCAATAAAAACAATATCCACCACACAAGAACTCCATTACATGCAAATTATATCCAAAATAAGAACATAAATTAAAAAGATCAACAAGCTCAAAATCCACATGCCGGTTGCTTGTGCGGGGTTTTCTAAAGGCACATCCTTGAGAAACCCCTTAAGCTCTCTAATGATGCTCCTTTCCATGGAGGCAGCCCTTCCACTATTTCAAAAAACCCTAATATTGAGGATGTATTAGTGCCTGAAGTGCCTCACTCGAGTAAAGAGAAGGGAAACTCCATACTTGTTGCAACAGTCAATGGCATCCTGATCTCTTATGCTCCCACCTGGTTCTGCTATTACACTTACTCCACCGTCACAAGCTTCCTCAACAGCATCTTTCCAAGCTATTGAAGCACAATTTATAAATATTTCAGAACCCCAGCACAAAACTACGCTCATAAACTTTACATCACTCGAGTTTTTTGTAAAAAAACAATCAGGAACAAAATGTGTAGGTACTCCCTCGGGCAAATGACTTATGTAAGAGGATTCTCTTGATAATGAATTTTGAGATCCATTTTAAAATGGGTATTTTTCAAAGAAAAATAAATAAATGGATTCTGAGTACCTAAACACCTAGATCTGACCATCCAAGAATTGGAAAGTGAATGAGCAATCACATGGAACGTTTTAGACAGATTCAAAAGGTGCGTATATGCACCTTGATTCTATCTAAAAAGGCTCAGATATGCACATTGTATCCGTCTAAAGAGTTGTCCCTTAACTCCTGGCTGTACTTGGGGCTGTAAATTTACATTTTGCTATTGCAATGGCATTTAACCTTTTTGGAAAAGAAAAACCACAACTTAAAAAAAAAAGGGCGCAAAATATTTTCTAGAATTTCTTATCTTCAATTCTTAAATCTCCTACCATGCCAATGAGTTAGAGAGAGTTTAATATTTAAGGAATTCTATACTATGAGATCATTCACCTTTCAGTACAAAGAGATCACAATCACCTTTAACAATCGGATATGAAATCCGATAGCTTGGGTATGTCACACGTTGCAAGAAATTTTATTTTGAGTGTTGCCTAATCAAATACACACCCACAGCCTGATTTCACATCTAATGATCAATTGTGAATGTGACATCCTTGTGCTACAAATAAACGGTCTTATTTTCCAATACTTAAATTAGGTCTGGTAAGCAAGACTAGATGATTAAGACTTCCCTATTAAAGAGACTACTCTCTCTCCTCCACTCCCCCTTTCTCTGAGCTGCCAAAAAGTTATCAAGGATCCTTACCAAATGGGAAAAAAGCATCACTGGCAAGAGCCGCGCCTCTAGCCTCTTCTCCAGCCTTTTTCATAGCTATCCTAAGACTCTCCACCCTATTTGGCTGGCCACTCCCCATTCCCAGCATGCAGTTATCCTGTCAATCATCACCCCCAAAACTCATAAATTGGAAATTTGGACGAACAGATGTGGAAAGAAATAAGCATCCTCATACAAGAAACAAACAGATTAAGATTCATTTCCCTTTTTTCTCTTTCAGGGATCTCAAGAAACTTTTTAAGTCTTTGAAAATACAACTTAATACTTCATGGTTATCTTGAATGAAAGAACAAAATGACTTATCTGCTATCAAGCCCACATATTTTCATACAAGCACTGTCATAGTCAAGATACGACATAATCGCAACAACAGCCTCACAGGGATCTTCTTTTTTATTTTCTATAAGCATGAATATATATATCACTCCCAACAGCTAGTGGAGCTCACTAAGGAAATACATGACAGCATCCCAAATCGAACTTTCCTAATAGCATGGCATCTCATATCAAATGAAAAAGCATACTTCAATCCCAAGGACCATGGAACAATCAAAGCCCTTACATTCATCACCTGGGATAGTGAGGGAGAGAGTGAGTTGCACTAGAATATCACATAATTTGAATGGTGTGTCCACCCTCCATCGCTATCTCTCGTTGGGAGCACCCAGGTGATGTAGTGGGCTGTGTTGAAGCCCTTAGAGGCCTTTTTCTGGCACGATTTGTTGGGCAAAACCAGCATAGCTGGTTGTGGCATTATAGAGCTTCAGCTGTCGTTTCCGAAATGGGCTCACAATGCGGGATCAAACAGTTATGGTCTCTGCAAGTTTCGGGTATAATTTTTAGGGTAGAATAACATTTTTGGGGGCAGAGTTGCTTTAAATTCTTTGTTACTGGTTTAATTTGGGAAATAAAAGCATAGGGAAGATTAATTTGGGTTTTGATTTATTTGTTAGGGATCAAGATAGTAAAACACTTTCGTCTTTAATATTTTCTAAGACTTTAGGAATCCTATTTTGGAGAGAAGAGCTACCTATTATATGAGGTCCTAACATACGAGAATTGCAGGGAGTTTGATTAGTTTTGGAAAAGGGATTCATGCAGGAGTCCAAAAGGATAGGGATAGAGTCCTTTAATGTAGGATTTAGAGAGCGTGTGGGTAACAGAAAGGAGGATATTTGGCATATAAATAGAGGCTATTTGAGAGATTTTTTAGATATGAATAATATTTGGGGAAAATACTATTGAAGGGGTCGAACCCCTTTAAAAAAATCATTAAGGGGTTCCAAAGATCTTAATTAACATTATGGGGCTTCACTTTTTAATTTTCATTTCACATACATATCCCCTTAAAAAAAGTAAAAAATACCTAAATTGCCATCATTCAGGATCAGGAACCTTGAACAAGCAAGAGAATTTCAATAATTTGACCACCTTAAAAACACAGCGGTACTCTAGCCATTTGGTAGGGGCCTCTTAGAATGGTCAAATTACTAAAAAGACCCTTCTTGTCGAGCCTAAATAAGGGAAAATTTGGCATTTTTTTTTTTTTTTTGAGGAGATACCTGGGTGAAATAAAAAATAATCTAATGATATTTAAGATGCTTTGACCCCCTTGATGATTTTGTAAGAGGTTACGATCTCTTCATGACATTTTCCTTAATATTCGTTTTGAGAGGTCCTGGTTTCACCAAAGAGAGCAAAGAAGCTTTGGCTTGTAAACTTACACCTTCAATTCTCAATCAGAGTTTCAGATTCTTATTTGTAGCCTATTCTTTGTGAATTTTGTTTTGCATCAGGACTGTGGTTTTTCCATTGTACATTAGATCATGGTGATTTTCCTTTGAAATTTGGGTAATGTATAGAAAAGTAACCAACCTTGGCTAATACAATGGCATTGCTCTTCACATGCTTAACACATAGCCAAGCAAATTCAGCATCACGAAGCACAGCTTCTTCAGGAACCTTTTTGGAGACAACATTGAATTCAATGTCTTGTGGGGTTAGATCATCAGACTCTTGAGCTAACCACCCTCCACCAACTTGTCTAAGGGAGAGCTTCCCTTTCTCATTTTTCTTTGCCTCCAGGATCCTCAGAGTCTTTGACTTGCCTTTAAGAACCTCCAGACCCTTTTCTGTGTACTCGGGAGCAACCACAATCTCATAAAACATTCGTGTTTCACCATCTACTGGGCTTCTGAACTCCCTTATCTCTTTAGCTAGAGCCTAAACAGCAAGAGGCTATTAGTGAATCAAATAAAGGAGAAGGAAAAAATAAATCAAGTTAAAAACATACTTACAAGACCAGTATAAATCATCAGGTAGTACAAGGACCCCAAATCTCATGCAGATATTTGGACCAACTATTTCTGCTGGGTGACTATTTCAACACTTGGAAGTAGTTTAAAATACAAGACAACAATGTTGTGTTAATTTACGAGTTTTTTGAGGGTAAAATACCAAAATATAAATTTCAAATTTGAGGGAGGTAAAGAGACACTTCAGATAATTTTTTTTTGGCATACTATCACTGCATTTGGATAGAAAATTTATTTAAAATATATTTGCTAGGGTCATTTTAGCAAAATACTAGGGGTAAAATCATCATTGAAAAATGTGATGGGTCCATACACCTGCTTAAGATTCCATATTTCTTGACCACCAGCATCATTTATGCAGGTGTTCCAAGCAATGACCAGATATTTTCCCTGATAATGAACCTTTTTAATAAGAGTGTCTAATTGCTCGAATGGTCTAATTACCTCATCCACTGCAATATTAAATGCTACTATCCCACCAAATGCACTGACTGGGTCTGCTCTCACTGCCAGTCTATAAGCTTCTAAAGCATCAGTCCTCGATGCCACCCCACATGGATTCGTGTGCTTCACTATCACACAAGTGGGGTTCTTGAATTCCGAGACACAGTTCCAAGCTGCATCTGCATCTAAATAGTTATTGTATGACATTTCCTACAATCATAGGCATTTGTTAGAAATAAAACATGTTACACATCAAAAAATCATAAAACAGTAGTGACATCAATCAGATGCATGGCTTCAAGTCTCAAATTTTAGCATGTTAATATGACTTGGATATCAGTTTAATGGCATTTCTGGTGCATTCTATTGTAAAGAGAAAAGTCTCAAACTTCTGATATATGAAACAGCTTTCATCACCTCAAATAACACACAGACAATCATACTCATCAAAGTGCTTCTAGGATTCAGCGCATATGCCCCAACTTGTGCATGCACATGCACACTTGAAAACACTATAAGTTGGGCCCTAGGAACCTGGTAATCTTCCATCTCCAGATTGGTGACAACAAGCTGGCTTTACATGATGAGAAGGCTGATTAGGTTATGAAACTGAGGATAGTGCTAAGGTGATACAAGATGATTTCTGGTCAGATGACCAATTTGATTTAAAGTACAACCGGGCTGCAGGATATCCTTGCCTCTAAGTTGGCCTTTGAGAGTGTGGGTAGCCACAATGTCTACCGTGGATTTGCCTTTTTGCTTTGGTAAACTGAACAAGGACCGCTAATAGAAATGCTTGAGAACAAACTGGGTTCCCTGGAAAACCATTTCTCTTTCATTACTGACAGATTACTCTCATCATGGCAACTCTACAATATTCAGGTACATTACATGAATATCAGGTGCCAATATATGGGACCTTTTAAGACAATTTTTAACCAGGCCTGCTATTAGCAGGTATTTAAACCTTTTGATCATGGCAGTTTGGGGCTTAGGCATCTGAAGCTCACCAAGAAAGCACTTCTTAGGAAATGGCATTTGATACGGGAGTAGGCTTCAAGGATCTATTGGTTTGGCAATCATAGTCTTAAGTAGAACAGAGACATGCCCTTGGTTAAAGCACAGTAGAGCAATTAGGTTTTGGAGGGGCACTTGTTTAGAAGAGAAGAGTTCAACTGGAGATTTGTCTCACATTAGATTCTATTATAATATGTGGCAGGTAAATGGAACCACAAATTTCTCTTTTTGTTTCTATTGATACCCACTGTATGCGTTGCCCAAGGACTTCTTTAAGGGTGGATGGGTGATTTTGGTTCCTTGTTCAAACAAACTCTTGGGATGAGAAAGCAGATGACATAGACAGGCAACTAAGTTGCCTCAAGTATTAACTTGTCCCTAAGGGTGGTGTTGATAACCACAACTTACCTTGAGATTGCAGTGATATAGACTAACAAATCTTTTTTCAATGCCCTGACCAGAAGTTTGATGGTAGCCTTCATTACTTGTCTTGTTTGTGGCATTCCAGCTTCTGGCCAGGTGCTTGCTTTGGGTTGGGTACCCATGTAGACTGGTATTCGGAAGAGTGCTGATCACAAGAAATGAGGTTTCATGCTTTCACATATGCACTTTATAATAGAGTCAGAAAACCATCTGCTCTCCCTTTTGCGAGACAAATTTGGGCCCTTTTCCTAGACCCTATTTGGTAAGTGTTGGGTGAGGATGTTGGTTGATCTCATGAGGTGCGGGTTCCTGGCCCATTTTCTCCAGAGAGGTCTTCTTTGAAAGATATGCTACATGACAACCTCTTGGAAATATAAAAACAATGCAACAATGGGATTTTGAATAGCACGTGTACCATGCAATCTGGTCAAAGAAGGAATAAGATATTTATGTATTTCCATGGGCCATTATCCTTGGGGCCCATTTGGGTAGGAGGATTCCTAGTTTCCAACCCTGGATTTTTAAAATCTATGAATTCTCTAGTTTCCATTGTTTGGCATCTCTAAAATGCTCTATTCCTTGAAACAAAGCTTTCTCAAATAATGTCAGCCTTACCCATTTTCCTCATTATAAAATTCTTGTTGGAACCCACTCTTTTAACTTTTTGAAATTTTAATATTGAGAAAGGAATGCAAGTATTAGAACTAACCTCTCTCTCTGCTTCACCCCCTCCCTGTCTCTCCTGCTCTATTGCTCTCTCTACTCCTCTCTCTCCTCTCTACACCTTCTTTGTACTCTCATCTCTTTCTACCCGTTTTCTCTCTATACCCTTCTCTTTCTACCCTTTTCCATCTTTCTCTCTTTATGCCTTTGTCTCTCTACCCCTTTCTGTCTCTCTCTACGCCATTCTTTCTCAACGCCCTCTATGTTGGTGCTGGGAAGTTGTTTATACCACCTCTATGTTCAAAAAGGCACAAGTGGGGGCGCCTAGGCGTTTTGGTGGTCTGGCCGCCTAGGAACAGGGGACCTTAGTTTTAAATGAATGCTCGACATAAATTATAAATGAAGAAAAACATAAGAAACTCGATATAAGTTTGAAATGAAGATATAAGATGTTAGTTTTCTCGACACCCTAGTCCCGAGAAACAATGAGTATATGATGTCAATCTGAAAAAAATAATCACATATAACTTCAC
This sequence comes from Amborella trichopoda, assembly GCF_054954075.1. Taxonomy (NCBI): domain Eukaryota; kingdom Viridiplantae; phylum Streptophyta; class Magnoliopsida; order Amborellales; family Amborellaceae; genus Amborella; species Amborella trichopoda. The sequence goes on along the minus strand of NC_142337.1, from coordinate 14,659,675 downwards.
ATAAGAATTAAGATATAACATAATTATTAATTTATCAAATAAAGTAAAACAAAAATAAAATATCAAAACATGACACATTGTACAAAACAAGAATCAAAAGAATTCGATATGGGCCCAATTTCATCATCCAAATGAGGAAAAATTCAATTAATCACAAAAAAATTCACAATCTTTCAACTATAAGTAAATATATCATCATAAAATAAAAAAAAACAAATGATTCACAACATAATACGTTACAACGAAAACAAAGCAAAACCCTTATTCAAATATGATAATGCTTTAAAAATATCAAAATCAAATAGATGTCGGCATGTTGGTGCAAACCTCGGCTATTGAGTCGCCAAAAGTCCTCAAAATCAACTACTAGAAGCTCCAAAAACACCAACGAACTATTGCCTTTGTTTTGGGAAAAAATAAAAAAATTATCGATCTTTCGATAAATCACAGATTTCGAGGCTTTTAGGGAGTTTTAATCTCCCAAGGAGCCACGGATTAGGTTGTGGGGGTTTAGAATACCCCTAAAATCCATAAAGGGGGGGAATTACTAATTTTGAGTTTTGACCCTAGACAAGGGCATTTTTTCTGCCCTCGGTAACCTACATCGAGGTGGCGCCTAGGCGGCTGCCTTGACTGTAGTGCCTAGGGGGTGCCTTGCCCACCTAGACGGGCGCCTAGATGCAAGCTGCCTAGGTGCCCTGCCTAAGTTCTGCCTAGGCATTTTAGCAATTTGGTGGCCTAGGTGACCGCCTAGGTGGCTAAGCAGCCAATTTTCGAACATTGAGCATGGCAATGATTCAACTGGGCACCACAATGGTAACTCAGATATGCAACATAACAAAGTGAAGTGCGCTGTAGAATGTCGGTTCCTAAAGCTGCGGTCATGGATCTGGAACAGAGACCATGATAGTATGAAATCCAGGCCTTATGGCCAAATTCTCAGGCGGGCCAGATAACTCCATTTTTAGATGATACACTGAGGGAGCAGAGCTCATTAACTATGTTCTTGATATCGAGGGGAAGGAAGCTGAGAACTGTGACAGCTGGTAAATCTTCCAGATTTTCATGAGCACTATAGGCTTCACATCTCTACCGGCTTCAGAACACCACAGGCTCTCTATGAAATCCATGTGCTTCAGCTGCACAGTAAAGGGCATGGTGAGGTCCTGTTTTCACCTAAAAAAACCCCGTTTTCTCCCACTAAAAGCCCTCTCTATGCCACCTCTCAGGCCCAGAGACACTAGAGCAAGTTTGCCCAGCTCTCAAGCCCAAAGATGCTGGGCTCTTTTCATCCTCAATCCAAGAGCTCAATTTTTTTTTCTTTTTTTTTTTGAAGATCTGGTGACAATATATTAATATATAATATGTGCTTTTACAGAAACCCACAAGGTATGGAAGTAGGCATCCCACATACTGGGTGCTCAAATCTGTACAATCAGGGTAGGAGAAGCAGGCGTATGGAAGTGGAGATGAGAAAGTGGAGAAAAATCAGGTAAGTTAGAGAGAGAAAGAGAAGGGGGGGAAGTGGGAGGAGGGAAAGGGATGAAGATGTACAACCCACTATAGTCGTGGGGGAGCAGAGGGAAGACTACAGAGAAAAGATCACTGTAGGGAACCCACATCCCCGAGCTCTATCCAAACCGCAAAATAGCAGACTGAGAAAATATCCAAAATTACAATTGAAAAGATGTGGTTGTGAAGACAGCTCCCTTTTTTGCCAATGAATCAGCTATTGCGTTTGTCTAAATTATTATTAAAGAAAAAATAAAAAAAACTTGAACTTCAAACCCTTGAACTTCAGTTTTCCTCCTACCCAAAGGGGGCCTTAAAGGAATTCCATGCAATCAGGATGAAGGACCCCATCCAATATTGCACAACAATGACAAACAGTTAGGCTCCTAAAAGTATACAAGGGATCCGGACCCAATCGGATCCAAATCCGGATCGGAATATACGTGGGATCCGGATCCAAAAGATTATTTTATATATTGTTTTATATCTATAAAATAATATATAACAAAAAATAATGTATAACATATATATAATATATATAAAATAATATATAATATTTTAATAACGGGGTTGGATCCACCTGTACCTGGATAAATAACATATATGTAAGGAAAAAGTTTATATAAGGTTGCAACCTTAAAATATAGAAATAAAGATGCACCTCAAAAATCCATCTATTTTTTTTTTTGAACTTTGAAAAACCCTCTAATTGATCATCTCGACATCGAGATATATGAATATGAAAAAAAAAAAGATTTTGAGTCCTAGAAATAATGTATCTTGCAACATACTATCTAGACTATCCATTTTCAAGATTTTCATATGTTTATAGATCTACTTGATTTTAACCATTTTTGGAGTTTAAAATTTTATAATTAGATATGAAAATAGATTTTTAGATAATCCTAAGAATTTTTACACCAAAATTACATGTTATAATAAAATTTGGAGATGCACCTTAATAGGATTGTTTAAGGTTGCAACCTTATAGAAACCACACCCTTTATGTAATATACATAAAATAATATATAATATTTTAATAACCGGGTCAGATCCACCTGCACCTAGATCCGATTTGAATTACTCTTCAAATCCAAATTTTGGATACAGATCCAACCCATGGGATCCAAATCTTGGATCTAGATAGGGTCTGAAATTCGGGTTTCAGATCTAAATCGGTTAAATTCTCAGCCCTACTAAATCCATACCTGTCTCCCAATGGTGAAGGCCATTTGAAGGGCTATACCAGATGGGAGTTTCTTTTAGTAATTCCAGGCCATTGGATTTTCTAGGCATCTTCAGAAATGAGCATGGCATACCAAAGATATTTTTAGGACCAACTACAGGAGAAGCAAAGGCTTTGCTAATAGGCATTAAGGTCTTTGCACAATGTCCCTTAGGACCCAGTTATCAAAAGGATATTCCTCTAGTAGTATTAGTTGGGCATGATGCGAACCAGTCCCTCCATGGAGGATCGTGGCCATTCTAAATGAGGTTGCTGAGATACGCAAGTCCTCAGTGATACCTTTCTAAGGCCAACAACCAACCATGAGGCTCAATCTGTTGCCAAGAATAGAGTCGGTTGGGATACTTCAATGTTGGGAATTCTACTCTAACCATTGGGGGAAGCTTCGACTTTGAGGACTATTCATCTTCTTCATTGTACATAACACCAAACTTTAGAGAATACCTTGATATGGCAAACAAAAATTTTGCCATCAAAGCTAGTGAATTGATGCTGCAAGTATCATCAACAATAGAATCATCAGTTAAGCATGGTGCCATTATGTTTCTCATGTGTTGGATATGGGTACCCTCAATTATCTGAAGCAGAGAGAGGGAACGTTAAGAACCCTTGAAAATGAGTTGGGCATCAGAGTAGCATACAGAACACACCCATATACTACTAGCAGCATTTAGAATGGAAAAGGGCCATGCAACCATGGAAAAAGGGCAAGCAATCCATGAATATACTTATTTAAAAAAGACATCCATGAATATACTTCACCTTTCCGTGGTGTTGTATAGCAGTAGCAATTCCACCAGCATTCACCTCAGAAAGGCTTTTATCAACATAAAATGCAGCTTTCTGATGGGGATTTTCACCATATCTAAGTGATGAGTTCAGTGAGAGAGGCACAGTAAAGCTCGGAGGGAACTTATCTGCTAACAAAAATCACAAATGAAGGTGTTAATGTATGGAGATCAACTACCATTATACCAAAAACAGGTTAAACTAATACCCCCTCCGGATTGCTTCCATAACCATTCTGACACTGCCGAATCATAAGATGCAACATGCTGAAATGCCTTCCATGCCAGCTTCCTGCGGAACAGCTGTCCTTCTTCTTTACCCCCTAAATAATCTAAAAGATCTGGATAATCTTTGGAGTCAACAACGACCAGAACATCCTTATGATTCTGCACAAGCAAAAGTGAAAAAACAAAACCAAACTTTATCACAATATATTGAAGTGTTCAACAGAGTATATTTATAAAGACAATGACCTTAGCAGCAGCTCTGATCATGGCAGGTCCACCAATATCGATGTTTTCAATACCATCTTCAAATGCGATTTGGCTAGAAGAAGAAACTTTCTCATAAAAAGGGTACAAGTTTACCACCACAACATCGAACATTCCTGCAGAAGAAACACTGACAAGGGTAAATTCAAGTATGGGGCATTTCATCTAAAATTCCAAGTGCTACAGGCATTTGTTTTAAGCAAAAGACAGAAGGTTTCCAATAATGCAAAAAGGCTATATAGAACTGATTAAAACCGAGAAAACAAAGTGGTAGCATGTACTTGTAGCTACTAGCAGCAAAGCAATAATGCAAGCACAATTTAGGTTTGGTAAAACCAGAACCCTCAACTCACCAATCCCATGCATATTTAGAGCTTCCATGTGATGACACTCATCCCTTTTTGCTAGTATGCCCCCATGAATGTAAGGATGCAAAGTTTTTACACGACCATCAAGCTGTAGAAAGAAAAATAAATGGTACGATTATCTGATCTGATAAAAAGAATACTCAGGCATTTGCCTTTTGTTAAAAGAACATTTGTAATCCATTTGGCACATGTCATTTAACTGCTCAAAGATCAGCAGGTCAAAACTCGAACAAATTACATTCTTATAAATGACTCACCAATCATTTTATACCTTGAAAAATATTTATATAAGATATCTCCTGCAGCGTCAACAGGAATAAGTTGCCATAGAGAAACATCCCTTTGTTTGAATAGGGATAATGGAGCTAGACTCATAAACAAACATGGAGCTCACGTGAAATTCCCAGTGAGAATACATACCAAAGAGTTCAATCAAGAATGCGTGAGGTGGAATTTTTTAATGTACAAAAAATTATCAGGGGAAAACAACTGAAGAAGCCATCATTACATGTAATAAAAGAACGACATGTAAGGAAGCATCAAACCAACGAAGATAGTTGTAATTGCATGCATAAAATTATTCATAAGATATAAATTCCGCCACTTGCGATGTAACTGTGAAGAACAAATGTGGGTTTCAGGTACACTACAATTGCTGCACGAAGATGGCAAATGTACTAAAAGATAAATCATAAAAGGTAAATCCCAAAGAACTATGCCTATTATGATGCAATTATTTATGCAAGTGACAGCAACGAGACCCTAAGTAGTTATTGCGCACATGATATGAAGTTGCATCGCCAGTGATAATGCATCCCCATAAAATATGGGGATGGGGGCTAGAGGGGCAGGTATCTCTTCCCAATTTTCTTCTATCTTCTTATGCTTTATCGAAAAATATGTTTCTTCTTATGGTTTTATTAAAAAAATGTCTTCTCATGAGCCAACACCTCATAGAAGCTAAATACATAATCATTGTTCACTAATGATGATAATGCAGTGGCAACACTCATCCCCACAAAATTCGAGATGGTTGGGAGCGCCAACCCCTTTTAATCATGGTGATAGGGCAATGTGGGGTACAACCTTCAATCTCCATTGCTTTTACTTTGCAAAGATCTATGACCACTAACAGCATCATCCTCATCTGATGATGATGACAATAGAGGCCGTACCCCAGTATAATTCAAGAAGGGGAACCAACAGCCCGCATCCTTGCATTTCATGAGGATGGGATGCTGCTCATGATGAGAAATGGGTAAGCCCTATTACTCTAAGGAAAGGAACACAAAGGGATAGACCAGTCCCAATAGGAGATAAGGAAAAGAAAAAAAAACTATAAATCTACGTCCATGCATTGGTAACTATTTTAAAGAAAACATAATCCTACTAGATGCATTATATGTATTATAGAGTCATCATTTCTGAGATGTCCCCCAACCAAATAACCTTCAGAAAGTGAAGCTTCCTTGTTGTCAGCCCAATACTTGGAAGTATGCCTCTGACTTTTGCACATCAAACAATACTATGAGCATAAAAAGTTTCCTTATATTCTTATAAGCAAGAGTTTGGATTTGTTCCAATAGCTTCACTTTATTGTAATGTCACACAATTTACCAGAAAGTGAGACCGAACATTAGGGATTGCATCTCACCTGCGTTTTATGATATAATTGCAAATCAAGCAACAAAATTGACAGAGATCTACTTCAAGAAAGAAAATGTGGAATAGCATCTAAAGCTGATCTTCAGAAAACAAGATGAAAGATGTCAGAGACTTCAATAGGTTGAGGTTGTATTTACTGATGCTATGACCATTTTTCTAAGATAGGCGAGTAATGACTTTAAAATTGTATGGGTAAAATATCCACAACAAACCAACACACTAAGTTTGCCTGTCGAGAATGCATAAGAAGCCAAACAAAATAATATTTTTCAAATAACCATGGAACGAATAAAGCCTAGAAACATACCATTTCCGGGAAGCGAGTAATTTCTTCCACTTTAGTTACAGGAATTCCAGCTTTTTCTAAACTAGATGCTGTTCCACCAGTTGAAACAATCGAATACCTATAAGCACAAGAAGCCCGCACCAGATAACAATCAATGACAATTTAATTTACTAGGTGAAATCCCAAGCAGAAAATATATATAAGCTTCTAAATGTGCATCTATCCAGCATTTTCAATTAGTTTTATTTCGAAGCATACCATCAGCAATTCAAAATTCAATAGTTCAGGAGACTGATGTCCCACACAAATCAAATGCATGATCTATTTCAATAAAAATACGAAAACATACAACTATAGTGCAAATTAGTAAATGCAGAGAATCGTGGTTGATAATGTGGAGATCCTAGTAACTGAAGCAACTGTTTCTTGTTCGTTGTAACTAATATTGTAATGATTCTGTGAGATTATACAGTTTCTTAGGTGGGACAAAGAGCACATCACCAAGAATGGGAAATTACAAAAATGATTATGAAATAGGTACTAAGCAATATCATGGGAGGTATGTACAAAATTTGGGGGAAGTGTTAAACAGGTGGAAGATTCTCAGTGATGATGATAGAGGGAAGAATAGTTCCTAGGCAAGCCAAGGAATCTGCCTTGGAGTGTGCTTCCCACAAAGTGCATCCAAAGGACATCACCACTCCTTTGCAAAAAATGGAAAATCTGCTTGAAGATGTTATCCTATCTGCATGGGCATAGGGCAGCTTTAGTGGCCCATTGGATGATGCTGAAGGAATATCCTTCAATGAGGATCGAGGATCCTAGTCTCCATTATATAGGGAAAGACCATGAAGAAATGCCAAAGACTCAGCATGTGAGGCATCCCCACTGCCAATGGGACCCATGAGTGATAGAAGAAAGCAAAGTTTCAAAAAGCGCTAGGCTGGTCCTCGGCGGCCTGGGGGTCTAGGCCGCCCAGGCCTAGAACTTGGGTGGCACAGTTGAATCCAAAAAGGATTCTACAGTTATATATTGTATAAAAGATAAGAATTAGGAATTTAGGGCATATCAAAATTCAAAATATACTACACATTAGCACACACTCCATAAGCACAACCATAAGTGAGTCCATATCCAAATAAAACTTAAAATTTACCAACCAAATTACCAAACCAAAGTTACCAAATACTAAACCAGTAGAACTACAAATCCACTATCCACAAGACCACAATACACAATCAAGAGGAAGAAACCAAAAATGAAAGTAATACTTGAAGACTCAGAAGAATCTTCAATATTTCAATCAATGTTCAAAGTTTAATCATTATTCAACTTTCATCATTCATCATCAGAAAAGTACGGTCAGCTGCATTTGCATCATATTCAATGCGCTATCAGAGTCGTCACCCTTGTCGACGTATTGGTCGTCCTCCTCCGTCTCTTCTGAATTTGCCTCTTCTTCCTCCTCTTCCTCCACCCTCATCCTCTGTGTAGAAGATCTAGTAGCTCTAGGAGGGTCAACTAATGTCACTGAAGCATCCATGACCATGTCCCTTGTCAATCCTTCATGCCCCTCGACCTCATCATCATCAACTAACCACTCCATAACATTGTCTATATTTTTTTATCTGATGGGGTCTCTCTTATCCTTGTTAGCAAACTTGTCCTTCAATAATATCTTGGATATCAGGATCAGGGACTAGCACATCTACACACTTATTAAATCCAGACATAATTGTGTTATTTGTTTATATAGCATTGTCAAGATAAAAAAAGCTGGGTTCAAATAATAACCAATTGCATGCAATGGCCGATGTAGCTGCCTATCTCACTTCTCATCAATAATCTCCCAAACAGGCTTGTAGCGGTTCTCATCAGCATCAAAATTTTGGGCTATCTCTCTTTTGCATTTCTCATAGCCTCATACATGTAGCCCATAGAAGCCTTGTCACTATCAACCATGTGAAGGGCTTTGACAAGAGGAAAAAATACCTTAAGAGCACCCTACACCCTTCGCCAAAAAGCCTTAGAAATGATAATATCTCTCACCTTCTTCCCAACCTGATCATTAGACCACTTACATGCTCTCCAGTCATCCGAGGTAAACATCTGCCTCAACTGCACTCTCCTCGAATGTATGCTATCTAAGCATAAGTACCAGGTCACAAATCTCGTGACCCCAGGCCTTACAATCTCTTTCTTCTTTGTAAATCTACGCATCATGTTGAGAGTGACATGGTGGCTATAAATGAAATTTGTAACTGACTTTGCCTTATTCACTGCACCTGATATCTTGGTTAAACCACCAAGAGCCTCAAACATGAGGTCTATACAATGTGCTGTACATGGTGTCCAAAGATTCTAAGATAAGCTATACGTAACAAATTAGCTGCAGCAACATTAGGAGCAGTATTGTCTGTGACAACCTGTACAACAAGATGCTCCCCAACCTCCTTGATTCCCTCCTCTATAACTTGGAATATGTAATGGGCATCATGGATAGGATCTGAGGCATCAATAGACCTCCAAAACCCAGTCCTAAAGGACAATTCACAAGCAAATTCATCTTACTTATCATTCCAAGCATCAGTCATAATAAAAACCCCATACTGAGCCCATGCATCCTTCTTAACTTCTACAGCGTCCTTTGTGACACTCACCACTTTTTTCAAAAGAGGCTCTGTAAGCTCATATAGGGTTGGGGGTTTCATCTCAGCCCCAAATTGGCCAATTGCCTCTCCCTCGGCATAAAAGCTGCTTAGGCGAGCGGTATTGAAAGGAATGCCCGCCTCATAAAACCATGTAGCAACATAATAAGCAGCTCTATCTCTCTCTTCCTTCATCATTCTATTTTCAATGGTGGTTTGCTTCTTTGTTTTCTCTCCTACAACCTCAGAGTCAGGCCGAGGCCAAAAACTATCCATTGGGCCTCTAACCTGAGGTTTCTTACTCCCAAAACCAAAAGCAATTACAACTCCCTTTCCCTTCCTCCTAATAATGGATTGTTCTACCTCTTGACACCCCTCCCCAATCCCATCCTCATCATTATCATCATCATCATAATTGGCCCCAACCCCATACGTAATCTCTGCTATAGAGGTAAATCTCTCATCTTTTTTCATTTTTACCATACTAAAAAAATTGGTTATTTCCTCTTTAACAACATCATAAAATCTTTTTATATGGGGCAACATCCCCCTGATACCGGAAAGATGTTTCTTGAACCAGCTTATACCCTCTTTTGTATCCTTCTCACAAAACTTACATCTTATGCAATTTTTATCACTAAGATCTGGGTTGTAGCCATATTTCCAATCAGGATCACCACTCCTATTAGATCCCGAAGAAGACATCTCAAAATAATGCAACTTATACAAGCAATAAAAAAAAACACTTACTTTGATTGCTCAATCTCCAAACTTCCACCTTATAGATGCTTCTAAGGAATCAAAATCTTCTAAAAAAACACCCCCAATAGATTTATAAAACATTAAAAATTAAATCTAATATCAATTGGTGATGTTTTGATCAATTTCTCATAACTTTGAGAAACCCTTCAATCCTATAGAAATCACCAAAGACCAGTTTTTTGGGGGCTTTCTCTCTCTAAAATGGGCTCTAATGAGTTTTAGGTTTCAAATGAACCTAAAACCCCCATTTTTGAACCCTTAGTATAAAAAAAGGGGCAAAAATAGCCCCCACCAAAAGCTTTTTCCCCCTCTGGGCAGGGCACTGGACCTGGGCGGTCACCCAAGTCTGGGCGCTGGGCAGCCGCCTAGAGGTTTCCTGAGAGCCCGCTTGGGCGCCTAGACCTGGGTGATGCGCCCAGGCTCCCAGATCCGCCTAGCGGCCGCCCAGACGCTGAGCGGTCCGCTTTTTGAAACACTGGAAGAAAGTCCCTATTATGTGTTCGCAATAGGCCACCAATGCCAGCACGGCTTTGATTCCCATGGATATTGCCAATCGAAGTCTAATTTAGGTCAGGGGTAACCATTGAGGAGGTGGTGATGGCAGAAGCGATTTTAAAAGATGGCAACGCACCAATTGGAGAGGGAATTCGAGGTAGATTAGCAGCAAAGAGTTTGTTTGAGGAAGCCGAAAATATAACATGATGGTGGATGGGTACAATGACAACCCTTGAAGATCCTTCGATTCCTTTTGAGCTGATGGTGAGGTGCCAAAGTAGCCTACCAGAGGACGGTATGGGAAGAGAAAAGTGTTGTTTGTACGGACTTCCACCAAAGGGGTTTTAACCTGGAGAGGCCAAAGAGGTTCACAAAATGAGCCTAAATTGTGACTAACTGGGGGCACAACAAAAAGAGATGGGAGCAGGATTCCTCTTTGTTACCACATAGGACACAACTATTGGTTAGATGGGATCCTCGTTTTTTATCTTGTCCAATGTTAGGACTTTGCACAAAGCGGCAAGAAGGGAAATCTTGCACCTTCGATGGAACCGATGGGAGCCAAGCTCTGTTTACAGTCACCGGATTGGGAGTGGATGTTGCCAGGCTTTCGAGAAAAGAAGAGACTGAGAAAGAGCCACTCGTCCCAAACAATTTTATCGGCACCAGAGAGGCGTAAGACGAAAGCCCTGAACCGAGCAAGACGGGAGACAAGCTGGTAAGCTTCAGTCCTAGTGAGGTCTCAACATAGGATAGGAGTCCAAACTGTACTCCCAGCCACTCAAGAAGCATAGTCAGCAATAAAGGGCCTCACTATCTATAGCAGTGCTGTAGAGGGCAGCGAAGGCAAGGGTTTAATCTCCAAGCTAGAGGTCTTTCCAGAATCTAGTATGGTCCCCAGATATTGGTAGGAAGCACACACAATCTAAAAAGTTGAATACCATAACTATCAGATATTACTGATCTCCATACTTGATCCTCATTAGTGGTGACCACCATTTGCCCACGAGGTGGCGTTGACAATTTGGCCGTTTCAGAAGCCTAGGTCCCTGGAGGATTCAGGTTTTCTATACCTGGTCCCACCTAAACAGGTTGAATCTGTTGAGAGTTTGAACTTTGAACTTACATTCTAAAGGAATTCTGCATGAGATGTTCAAGTTTCAGTGACACTATGACTGGCACGCAAAAAAAAGGAACATGGAATGTTGGGATGCTTGCTAAGATGGATTTGATGAGGGTAATACGGCCACCAACAGAGAGTAAGCGACATTTACAGGTTTTTCAACTGTGGGGTCCCACTGGGACGTCTTTGGTTTACCCAAGCAGAGGGGTAACCCTAGATATTTCTACAGTGGCTTGGCTCAGGTGAGGGATTCTTGATTAGCACCTGACTGAGTCCTTCCTCTAAGAGAACATAGAGAATCTTACATTTTCATGAGGCATAGTTCTTCCCATTGAACCTTTCAGTCTTTAAACGTTCAGCCATCAAACCTTTGGCTGCCATTCTCTTGACTAAAGAAATAAAGAAAATTCCTAAAACTATGATAGCAAGAGGACCCACTCTGATACCAATGACCTTGCATTACAACCCTCAACGGTAGTGCTTATGCCGAGGGGTAAGGGTTTTAGACATGACCTATGCAATACCGCTCAACCCTAGGTGACTCAACCAATGGTTCATACACTCCCACTGAAGTGTGCATCCACTATAATTTTTATTTTTTACATATTCTTAAGGCCTTTACAGGCTGCAAACCCCAATCATGCATGTTGACCTTTAGGCCCATCTCTAATTTGAAACAATGAATGAATAGCCCATATATTGCCGACTTCTTGAGGGGAGGCATCAAGGACCACCAAAGGGTCATCTGCATATAGAAGATGAGAAATGGTGGGACCACGAGGGGACGAAGAGAAACCTGTGAGCATACCATCCTTGTAAAGCTTATCGATGGACCTGCTAAAGACATCAGCTACACTTGCGAATCGGAAAGGAGACAAGGAGTACCCTTGTCTAAGGTCCACTTGATGAAACTGAAGCAATTATTATCATCTAAAAACTATCAAGGTATGTTTTTGAGTTACTAAACTAATCAGCACTGAGTAACAACTTGGACTCACACACAATCCAACAATAGAATAGCCTTTAAGCACATCTGGAATGAAAATAAAGTGTAGCATTTTGTCTCTCTATCTAAAACATAATTTTACAAGCGTAAAGAATTCAACTTGGAACAAAAATCAGGAACAACGACAAAACCAAAACCATTTATCAGCATGTAACATCAACCATTGTTGAATGGTCCATGTTATGTGCTTAGTAGTGTATAAACCTCAGCCTCTAAACTCTGAATTCCTCGCTTGTTTTGCCTCTATCATAGTTATCAAATGCGACCACATAAAAGTGGATGTGCCCTCAGGCGGAATGCATACACCTGCAGATGCAACATTTCATGATGCTCCCATGTATGAGGGCACACTGATTGCATATACAGGTATCTCTCTAGATTAACTGCTCATGGGCAGAAAAAATGCCCACAAGTAGCAGCATTTCAAACCCCACCCCACCCCCCCACCCCCCCTCCTGTCTTTTTTTCCTTAAAACCATCTTTTCATGGTTCTACGGGGATAAAATTGTACAAGCTATTATTGATTTTTTTTTAAAAAAATCAGATACAAAGATTCCAATAAAATTTGAGGATTCTTTGTGCAACATTCAAGTCTATTTGTGCATTAATTTGAAGGATTTAGGGCAAAGATTTCCCAAGTAATTGGGGGTTTCAAGGAGTGAGGAAATTAAAACTTAGCTATCGAAATTTCTTTTGATTCTGGGTTTCATTCTGGAACCAGGATCAATTGTGCTTGTGATTTACTTTCTTTTTTTGAATGTTATGTCATGACTCATGGGCATTTTGGGTTTGGGCTGTATGTTACAGTATATTGTACTTACTGCTAGATGCTAATATACGCTTTTAGTGCTTGGTTGGTCACTCGGTATAATACATGTTCTTTTTGTTTTCTTTAATTTAATGAATGGAATGGATTGATTTATTTTACTTGTTAATTGCATTAGACTATTAGGGAATGGAGACAACAAACTCGATTACTCTTTTTAGGCTATCAATTACTCAGACAACAGATATATTGGAGATAAATACTAAAGTAAAATGCTAACTATTATATAAATCGCATATTCTTGTTATTCTTTGTACTTTTATGCTTTTATAATTTTTTATATTTGTTGACTGCATTGTAAGTGATGTGCCCACATTGGGAAAGCATTGAGCTGCATAGTGCATCAGAGCACCTAGCACATTGGGTCCACATCCCACATTTGACAACGATGGCCTTCTATTATTATTTTGTTGTTGAAATCAACAAATAGTCTTAACAGTGAACTGGAAATGGTGGATGTGGACTGCCTTTACACATGAGGTGAACTTAACAGAATATGCAACAGCAAGGTTTTGGGGTTATTGAAGTCTACTAGTTCGAATAGGATTGGAGAATTTAACGTCTGAATATGTTAGGATTGAAGGTAATTAGGTGAGGTGACACGAAAGTGTTAGATATGATTAGGGAAACAATTAGGGATCGATTCAAAGGGTGTTGAGGGGGGTTGAAGTTGCTCAGGTTCAGCAAGTGCAATTGATAGATAAGAAGGGAATGAGGTAAGATTAGGGCTAATAAAAGACTGATGGGGCTTAAGGAAATTGGCACTGGTTTTGGGAAGGAGGTGGGCTCTGTTATCAGGGCTTGGGAAGGGTCGATGTAATGGGGTACAAATAGGGTGCCAAGGAAACTTGGATGGGGGAGTGACACAGAAGAAGGGACCCAAGCTTAAATGGGGAGAACCTCCAAACACAAAAGCTTGGATTTTGGGGAGTCTCAACCAAAGGAAGAGACGGGCCCTAACAATTAAGTGTATACTTCCCTAATCCTAGGGTAGAGTTCTAGAATCATTCTCTCCACAAAATAGTTGAGGAACATCTCCTCTAAAGGTGGCCTCTCACCACAATTGCAATGCAAGTTTTATTACTTGATTTTAATTTGGCAATAGACCTACATGGCTATTTATTTGATGTTTGAAAGTCTCCTCATTTTAATTAGCTTGGGGCACAAGCAAACTCTAGTTCCCTAAACTTCCTGATCTTCTAGATTTTTTGAAAATATGATAACTAGTTCCTTATAGTTTTAGAATACTAGATTTTTAAATAAAATAAGGAAACAAATTTAACTGGAAAAACAAGGAAAGAACATAAATTTTAAAAAGGCTCTCAACTTTCTGATCTACGGGGTGTACAATCTTCTCGAAGAGTGATTTTTAAGAAGATTGCCTATGTTACCCACCTTTAGGTTTCTTGGATTCCATAATGGAAAGAGAAAAATAAAAAACTCAGAAAGTAAAATTCATTATTGACTCTTCCAGCAGGCTTCAACTGTGATTTAAAGCCTAAAAAGTAAGAATTAAGGAAAATTCATATAGATAAGGATTGTAGATCCAGAAGAGATATTCGATCTAAGCCACATCCATAGTGAAAAGTATGCCATTCAGAAAGCAGTCTGCATGCACAAGAAACTTTTTAAAGCATAAAAGGTGCAACTTTGAATGTCAATAGTCACCTTAAACTAGTGTTTACACTCAGGTGCAATAATATGTCTCTAACATAGGACAACCCATGTGAAATGGAGTTTTTGAAAGCTCTCCAGAAAATTGTTTCTCAGGCAAAACATTGTAATCGGAAACTTCTCACAAAATCGAATTCTTTTTTCTTTTTTTAAGAACTTTTCCACATAGCCAATTTCAATTAATCCATTAGTGGCTAGGTGAAGGAATCTTCAAAATGTTTTAAATAATCAGGGTACAGATCACATAAACACATTACCTATTCTTATCAAAAAGGAAAATAAACAGTTAGAAATATTAAAATGAAAACAAAAAATAAACAGATGCATAAAATGAAAACAAAAAATAAACAGACGCATAGAGAAATTCTTGATTGCTATCAGTTTGGTATCATTTAAGCATTTGATAAAGGGAAATTAATGAAATAACTCACCCTAAATCTAGAAGTCCTTTGGCAAGGAAAGCCAGGTCTCGCTTGTCTGACAAGGATATCAATGCTTGTTTACTTCCTGTCATAGTAACAAATGAATAACCATATTTCTTTATACTCAGGGAGAATAACATAAGAAGGCTCACCCTCCAAATACGAGCAGAAAACTACTCTAATACCGAATGTTAAAGACTTTTAAGTGTTATCACTGCAACGCCCAAGTAGACGCATGAAAAATTAACTTGCTAAGAAAAGCCATAAGAGAACGTTCCTAAGAGTAATTGTGCGAAATCCTGGACTAAACCAGAAGAAAAAACAGAATGGAAGGCATCATAGGATGTTAAAGCATGCATCATAAATGTTTCCATTTATAAGTAACAATAACCTAAAACATAACCTCTTGAAGGAAAGAGAGATGCACAAACTAAATACACGAATGCCAGGAAGGAAACACAGAAAAGCAATGGAAGATATATGGGAATGTTGGACTCCAAGAATCAATTCTGCTACCCTGAACACAGATTAAACTAGACAAGAAATCCAAACACCCAGAAAGGACCAAGACTAACTGAAAGCGGCAAATCACCACCTTTTCATAGGCTTTCCAGTAGCAAATGGATCTATGTCTCATCAAAAATGCCTCTCAAGGCTCCAAAAGCATACAGAATTAACAATTACCCAATGATGCTAAGAACATCATTGTGATTAACAAATAGCTGTTAGTTCTGGCAGGAAGTTGAGAATAGCTTGTAATTCTCTTGACGAGATTAGGTCAACAAACCAACATGGATTAGGGAGAGAAACAAGGACTACCAGCATGACATGTTTGGTTTTAAATGATATAGACAACATAAAGAATAATAGACATAATAATAGATAGAACCACCACACTATTATTGAACACTCCCTTTCAAACTCAAGGCAATGACAAGAAATAAGCAAAGAGCTTGTTCACTAAAACCTTGTGCATCAACTATGGGGGCCTTGGGAACAACTTGAGAATTAATAAGGTAGGAGATGCAGGATAGTTGGTGCATTCAGTCCATGCGCTTCTCCAAGTAAAGTGTCAATCATGAACAATGTGCTCAGCACAATTACGAAACAGCAGGTTGGTAAGCCAACTGAAGAGCACATCTACTATTATAGTAAAGTGGTATAGACAAAAAAACATCAGCATTATCCGGTGGAATAGATTCAAAAGCATTATCCAGTGGAATAGGATTCCGCAAAACCTATAAACATTCAGAAGTATCTGTTGTAGGTAGTACCATTCCCAAAGAGCCATAAAACCAAATTCCACCAAATATCTTTTTCTTTAGAAAGTTTACTATAATTGCACTACTGAATGTATACAAAAAATGAGGTGACCCTGTAAGGGCACTCTATACATAACCTGTAGGGTCCAAAAATTCTTACAATTAGAAAATTACAGATCAAAGAAGCGAGGAAAGAAAAGGGTGCTGCAAAAGGCTAAGGCCCCAACAGGGCATTGGAATAGGCCCCCTCCCTAGCCAGTCAATCTACTTTAGAGTTGGCTTCTCTAAAAGCACGGCACCATGAGATTCTAAAACCACGGGATAAGGGGGAAATCTCATCAAATACATTGTCTAGGCGCCATGGCCAAGAGGAAAGATTAGATGCCCAAATGATGACTTCTTGAAGTCCCCTTCCACCACCAGATCGGGACTCCATGTGTGGTCAAACTTGCGAAGGCCCTCCAAGAGGGCTGGGGCCTTAGCAAGAGTGGAGTCCGCCATACCGATAGGGCAGTAATAGGATAAAAAGGTGCATCCATTACTCAATCGAAACAGACCCCCAATTCCGGATGGTCCAGGGTTCCCAAGGGAGCAACCATCGAAGTTAAGCTTAATGGAGCCCAGTTCTGGTCATCTCCAAAGTTTACGAATCCCACCAAATATCACAAACTTTCATACCGCAATTCATGCACATGATGGTCTCATATCATTCTAAGAAAAATTTCCACAAAACAAACCAGCAATATTCAAAATGATAACCTTGGGAAAGTCCAGCACATCAACATTCCACTTAACTGTTAGAGCTTCAGAGAGAGAGAGACATGCTAAACAGCACTCCCATACTTAAATTACGTTGAAATCAAACCATGATACATATAGCATACAATTCAAAATAACATGAATTGGGAATTTAATTTCCAATATCCAACTTCAATTATTCATGATTTTTTTTATTATAAATATCGGTGAAAGTTCAACCAAGTAATACAAGAAAAAATCAGCTGAATCTCCATTATATCAGCCAAAGTTGTGGAAGAGAAACAAAATTCATTCATAAATACATATGCAGATGACAAATGATAGTAAATCTAAAAAATAGGTGAATTGACACAAAAAAAAAAGCATTATCCTACATAAATGGATAATATAGATACTTTGGCCAACGCCAGCCAAGATTGATGGTAATACTGCCTTCAAATGATAACCAAGAAAAGCTAAACACTAACTACAAGCTACAGATTATAGTACCTCCACATAGACTCCTTTCCTACAACCATTTATGTGCTGAGAATCCTTGATATCTCTCTGTATATCTATCACTATATGGTAATACATCGAAACATGCGAGATATCTATCTATATGTCTGTCTGTCTCTATATCCAACTATCTATTTATATAAATAAATGTGTGTGCAGACACACCTACACACACAGATGCGCAAGAACAAATGTGTAAACATATAAGTGTTTATATGTGTGTAATATGTAAGCATAGATGCTCACATGCATACACATAAAGAGAGAAAGAAACACACTTACATATGTATGTCACATGCATACACATAAAGAGAGAAAGAAACACACTTACATATGTATGTCACATGCATACACATAAAGAGAGAAAGAAACACACTTACATATGTATGCATGCATGTATCCTTACATAAATATGTAGGAAAGACACACAGACATACTTGCAAATATGCATATCTGTGAATAAATTCGTGTGTATGTGCATGTATGCACATGTGTAAAAGAAAAGACAAATAAATGAAAGAGAACCAAGATTGAGTGGTGAAGAAAAGGCTCAGATTTCTATCCAAGCTTCAGAAAATACTCTAGCCTTTTTTGGGAAAAAATTGGAAAACTGAATTTTGGCCTGATTCTAGATTGCATCTCAGGATGAAGGTTTAAATGAATATAACCATTGAAAAAATTCTAACAACAATGTCGTAGCTTCACACCTCCCATGGACTTCATTCTAGCCTAATGCTGACTTTCAAGCCACATTCCGATAAGGTATGAATCAATTTTATGCAATGAGAATTAAAATAATTGTCATAAACCTTGCTAAAGTCGAGGTATACAACACTCGAAACAAAAATTTAAGTAAATTTAAGTAGACAAAAAAGAAATAAGGAACATAACTGCAAGGTCAGCATCTCAGTGGAAATACTATCGCAGCAACAAGGCATTTTTACAGAAGGCTCAAATTCGATGCTTTTCCTTAAAGAAGGAGAACAATTCCAGTAAATGACGACATTGACAAACTACTATTGTCATTTCTGAAAACATCGTGCTACTATGATTTTTCTTTTATGAAGGTTACTATGATTATTTTTTTTTTATTTTGGCTTTTCCTGCTAGAGTTTACAGTGAAATCCAACCATGGATTGGGCAGTCAGTGTCTAGGGAATGATTAAAAAAATAAATAAAAAGATAACCAAAACGATGTTTTGATCCATTAACCAATACTGCGACTAACCAGTAGATAAGAAACGATACAGATAAACAACCAAAAATAATTTACAAAATATCAATATCAACAGTCATTTGAGAGAACTAAATGTACCGGTGCGATTGGCCATTGCAGGAGCTGAGCTCTGAGCAGAGGAGGCAGCCATGGATTGCAGAGGCCTTAGTGAGATGGAGCGACAGCAGAGTGAAGATGAGCGATGGCCAATTGGCAAAGGAACAGGCTGTAAGAAAAAAAAGCCCAAGAATCCATGAGAGGAAGGGAGAGGAGGAGAAGAAAACAGGAAGCAAGAAGAGTGGGAGAAAATGTTTTGGAGTCTTGATGTGGACAGTGAGCAGTAGGCCATTCCTAAGTGATATATGAGTGAGAGAGCGAGAGAGAGAGATGGGTTTTGTTGCGGCAGATGGAGTTTTGGCGTTGAGGAGAGAGAGAGAGCTGCAATTTTGTGCACCTTCCAAGAGCGGGAACAAGTTGTCTTTTAGACGGGGACATTTTCCGTCGCGAATTATATCCCAAACAATTCATCTTGCACCTGTTTTTTTTTTTTAAAAAAAAAATTATACAAAGTTGCATGTACTCCAAAAATCCAATGGAAAAGGAAAAAGTTAGTTTTAATGTTGATAAACCCTCTAATTGATCGAAAAACTAAAAAGATTTTGCGTCTCAGAAATAGTGAATCTTGCAACACATTATCTGGACTGTTGATTTTTTAAATTTTCATGTGTTTATAGATCTACTTGATTTTAATATTTTTAAAATTAAAATTTTATAATTAATTGTGAAAATAGATTTTTAGATAATACTAAAAAAAATGTACACCAAAAATACATGTTATGATATTATTCGGAGGTGTGGCTTAATTAGATTATTTAATGTTGCAATCTTATAAAAACCACACCTTTGTTTTTTGGCTTTGCATCTAAGCCTTTTTTTTATCCTTTAGACTTGATTATCTATTTATGGCATGTTTAGTTTGTGTTAACTATTTCTTGATAAATATTTGTACATAAAAAATCCATTCACGTGGTCAGATGTAAGAATATTTTTATATCAATTAGTTGCCCATTGTTGTAAAAATATATATTGTGATCAATTGGTGTGAAATTATTCCTATACATTCTTTCACATTACCAGAAAATATTTTCACGCAAAACAAACTTGTGTTGGAGCGCGTATAGCATGCTGCCATAGCAACATATGGTAAAATAACAACTCCCTTGGAATTGGAATTTACTTATCAAAATTTTGGGATCTATCTAAATATCATCAATGATTGTTTTTAACAAAAAAAATTGCATTTTGGGATCTTGAACACCTCAATTTTGCTATAAAAAAATGGAGAGTTCATGTTCAAAATTGGGACTTTATTGTTTTTTTTTTTTTGAGGCACAAATATAACATAACTTGATTTTTTTTGTATTTGAAATTATGTGTTGGGTTTTAGAAATTTTGGGGTCCAAAAAAGGAATCCAAGCTTGCGTTTTACCCAAGGGAGCAATTGTACAGTATATGCTTCAGTGGGACCACTTAATGTTTTTACTTTTGTTGAGCCATAAAAGCATATAAATAGAACTAAGAGTTGCTTTCAGTTGATTTTTTTATCTAAAATTTTGAGATTCATCTAAATTCTAAATATCGTTAGATGATTATTTTCAAGAAAGCACTTTGATCGTGCCCTCCAAAAAAATTGGATGGTTCCAATTCAATCTTAAGGCTTTAATTTTTTTAAGGCATATGGAGAGCGCAATTATATATTTTCAATTAAATTACTACTAAAAAATATGTGATACATAAAGAGAGAAAGCTTTCCTACATTAAACTAAAAAAGTAGGAAAACTAACCTATTCTGATTTTGAGCTCAATGAACCCCTTAGGTCTTTTGCCTAAGAGAATAAGTACATAATTTGGGCAAGCTTTCTATGTTTCCGTTATAACATAAAACTTATATACTTCCCTACACTATTTTAATTTTTTATATAAACTATGTTAACACCAAATTTTGGGCGTCCAATCCTCTATTAAAAGCGCACTTTTAAAAAATATAAAAAAAAATTCGCCATAAAATAAAATAACCAAAATACCCTTGAAAGTTTGAAGGGTTATTATGGTCATTATAATTTTATTGAAAAATTAGTTTTAATATTTTGTAAGTGCACCCCAATGAGAAGATGACACGTATCAAATTTCATATTCATATAATTTGTATATAAATATTTAAAAATCAAATAGGCATTGGATCTAAAATCAAACAGTGAGTGGCTCACTTGATCAAAATTGGATGATTGGATGGTAGGGGAAGCATAGATCCTATGTTGTAGGGGAAGTATAGAAATCTTTCCCATATCATATGCTCCCACAAGATTAGACTATACAAGCAAAAACATGAGAAAAAAAATAGAAAAACTTGCCCACAAAATATAGAAACGGAAAACTCCAAGGATAAATAAGAAAGGCGAAACAAAAATGGGAGTGGTATATTTTGTTAGTATTTTTTGCTTGAAAAATGCTTAAATGTATTTCAAAATAACAACTTTGGTTTATTATTCTTTTCTAAATTACTTTGACTATGGTTCTGTTATTCTTTCTTAAATTGCTTTGTAAAGAGAGAAAGATGTTGGTTTGAGTCCCACATTGAAGATGAGAGAGTTTATTGAGCTATGTTTAAGAGCACGCATTCCCATGCAAATATTCTCTAAATACAAAGGAGAGGGAAGGTACATGTGTGGAGTACACAACAGGTGCGTATGCGAAGGCATGGCCACAAGGGCGCTTGATGGAGTCCTTTGCACTTTGCTCACATCGTGCGCCCCTCGCCCGAGTACGGGTTGGGCTCGAGGCTCGATCTCTTTTTGGTGGTACATGTAACCACTGCTACAATAAATGTGCAAGCACCTTGTGGCTCTATATAAAAAGGTCCTTTTGCCATATGAGATACACACTTTCACAACCGTTGCATTTCTCTCGAAGCATCATTTCTCTTCAATTTCAGTGAGAAAAACCAGTGGGGTAACTCTTTCTCTCTCTACTTGCTTTTGTTTCTTTCTCTCTCTAAACTTTCAAGACTCTGGTGTTTAATGTGTGGGTTCTAAGCTCGGGTGCATAAAGCTTAGGAATATTGTAAAAGACCTTTATGTTTTCATGTATTTCGATGACAAATTGTCCTTCTTATGCATATCAAACACTCTATCAAAGGGGGTAAATATCATCTTGAAATAGCGCTCCTGCATGCCCGAAAACAAAAAGAGTTCGAGATCTAATTTTTCGAAATTGTACCATTCTCTGCCCCCATTTCACCGACTTAACCTCCAACAATTCAAGACAATATTTATGGGTGAAAGAAAGGAGATTGCCATGATTTCTTTGAAAGTCAATGAATCTCGATTTTACTTAACTCGAACACTTCAACGGGTTGAATTTCAAGAGAATGCAGTAAAAGGTTCTCTTTTTGCTTACCACTCTCAAAGTGGCTTACATAGTCATCGAGTCAATGCCTATGCCGCCGCCACATCGGATGATTCCACTGACGAGCAAACTCAATCATACAAGATATGAATGGAGGATGACTATATATGCAAGGGTCATATCCTAAATGCCTTGGCGGACCCTATCTATGACATGTATGCCTCCATTGGTACGACAATAGAGCTATGAAAACTACTTGAAACCAAGTACCTAATGAAAGAGTATGGTAACAAAATATTTATGATCTCTAACTTTTAGATTTTAAATTAATTGAAAACAAACATATTCTCTCTCAAGTATATGAATTGCAGCTTGTAGTGAATGAACTTAAAGATTGTGTGATTTCTTTTGATAAATATTTCCTAGTAGGCTATATAACTCATAAGATACCCCTATTTTGGAGAGAGTATCAAAAGAAGATGGAACGCAAGAAAATTGATCTTCATTTGATTCAACTTCGAAGATCTCTTCGAATTTAAGAAGTGAATAGACTTAGGGAAAAGAAAGAAAAATTAATTAATTTTCACTCTAAGGCAAACTTTGTTAAGCAAAAATCAAGGGCTCATTCTAACAAAAAGACTTTCTTTCTCAAAGTCCATAATGGAAATTATAAGGACCAAGAGTCTATTGCCAACAAAAAGAAAGTCATTTGTTATGTATGTGGAAAATCGAGACATTATTCAAGAGAGTGCCAACACCAGAAATGGCTCAAAAGGCCTAGAAACCAAGTGAACCTAACCACTGAAGAAAAATTTGTTGCAATAGTCAATGAAGTAAATATGATCGATAAAGACAATGGATGGTGGGTCAATTTTGGTGCTACCATTCATGTGTCTAACAATCAAGACATTGTAAGACTTTTGAACCAATGGATGACGGTAATTCAGTTCAACTTAGAACCTAAGCTATGACAAATATGCTTGGAAAGGGTACGGTGGAACTAAAGTCTAGTTCAAGCAAGGTACTCACTTTAGAAAATGTGTACTACATACTTTAATGAGTTTTGTGAAACTAATGGTATTATTCATCAAGTAACTGTTCCTTATACCAATCAACAAAATGGACTAGCATAAATGAAAAATAGAACTTTAGTTGTTGTAGTAAATGCAATGCTTATTTATTCTTCTTTGCCATTAAACTTGCGCGGTGAAGCTTTATTATCTGCATGTTTTATTTTGAATAGAATTCCATATAAAAAGTGTGATAAGACTCCTTATGAGCTTTTGTTTGATAGAAAACTTTTGTTTTAACTTTTTTCAAAGTGTAGGGTTGTTTTGCATATATTAGACTTCCATATCCTAAAAGAAATAATTTGGGTCCTAGAACATCTAAATATGATTTCGTAGGATATTCTCAAAACAGTAAAGCATATAGATTTTTGGATCTAAACTCTAACACAATATTGGAATTCAGAAATGCTGATTTTTTTAAAAATCTCACTTGTAAAAGTGAATTGAATGAATCAAGTAGAATACAAAATGAAAATAATCATGAAAATGATAATAATGTTGATGAAGAAGTTATAGAAAATAATGATTATGAAATAATAGAACCAATAAGAAGTAAGAGAATTAGAGATGATCCATCTTATAACTTTGGACCTGACTTTTATATTTATCTTGTTGAGGCTAATCAAAATAAATTTTTTTAATTCATGACCTACATTCTCAACTGTGGATGATGATCCCATATCTCTAAATGAAGCTTTGGCATCTCAAGATGTAATTTTTTGAAGAGAAGCTATAAATAATGAAATGGATTCCATGATGTCTAATAAAACTTAAAAATTAGTTGATCTTCCACCTAGTTCTAAACCAATTGGTTGTAAATAGATTTTTAAAAGAAAAATGAATTTTGATGGTTCTATTAATAAATAAAAAGCAAGATTAGTTGTTAAAGGTTTTTTTTAAAAAAAGAATGCTTGGTTATTTTGATACATATGCACCAGTAGCAAGAATTGCTACCATTAGATTGTTCTTAGCAATGGCCTCTATCAATCATCTAGTCGTAGATCAAATGGATGTAAAAAATTGGTGACATAGATGAAAAAATATATGTGGAACAACCCAAAGGGTTTGTAATGTCAGGTCATGAGAAGAAAGTTTGTAAATTGGTTAAATCTCTTTATAGACTAAAACAAGCACCTAAACAACGGCATAAGAAATTTGTTCAATTTGTTTTAAAAAAAATGAGGCTGATAAATGTGTGTATAATAAGAAAAAAAAAATTGTGCCATAATTTGTTTATATGTGGATGACACTCTTATCTTTGGCCCTAATCTAGAAATTTTGGAGGAAACTAAAAGTTCATCACATCTAACTTTGATATGAAGGACTTAGAAGAGGCAGATGCGATACTTGGTATCAAAATGGTGAAAAACAAAAAAAATATTAATTTTGACTCAATCTCACTACATTGAAAAAATGCTTATCAAATTTGAATATACTAATAGTAAGTCAGTCTGTACCCCTAATGATATCATATTAAGTTAAAAAAAATTTATGGGAGATGTATATCTCAACTTGAATATACTTGCGTAATTGGTCATTTAATGTATACAATGACTAGCATGAAGCCTGATATTGCATATGTCGTGGGCAAACTTAGTAGATGTACAAGTTACCCAATAAAAGAGGGGATGTTATACCTCGACTATTATGATACTTGAAATGAACTATCAATCATGACATAAAATATTTGGGTTATTACGGTGTGTTGTAAGGGCATAGTGATGTTAATTGGAATAAAGAAATCCAAGATCCACTATCAGCATCCCAATGAATATTTACATTAGTGAGTGATGCAATATCATGGGGGTCAAATAAACAAACATATATTTCACGCTCTACTACGGAGTTTGAAATTATTGTTTTAGACTATGCCGACAAATAGGTCGAATGGCTAAAGAATTTGTTATATGACATTCCCATATGGCCAAAACTAATACCTGTAATAATAATATATTGTGAGAGCTTGTAATGATATATATAATGAAAAATCTACACATATTGTAAAAGGCATAACTTTAGTAAGTTATTATTTGGGGATGGAGTGATTAGTGTAGAATTTGTAAGATTAAAGGAAAATTTGGTTGATCCTTTGATTAAGGCCTTGCAAGGGATGATATTAGTAAGATGTCAAATCGAATGGGGCTAGAGTCTCCCAACTTAGTCTTTTATAACCTCAAAATTCTAAATTCAATATAGTAAAAACAAGCTGTACGCATGGTTAGTTTGGTCACTAGATGACAAAATATAATTAGTACCCATTATAAGGAAATCCATACGATAGATAAGTCTAATAATAACCTGTATGTTAGTAAGATGAGCTATGTATGGACTATGTATAAATCGGGGTGATTTATATACAGGGGCACTCTTGATAGACACACTTATAGAAGTGTGGAAGTGATGTTGCTTCCTATAAGATGGACTCGTCTTTAGAGCACTTATAAAATCAGGATATAAGCATAAAGGCCCAAGACATGCTAGCAGTTAAAAAGATACTAGAGTTGAATATTTTTGTGAGTTATACTATCGATCTGTTAGATAAGTATCCTGGTTCAAAGCTATATGCTACCACAATACTTGATGGACTTTGTGGTGTACACTCTAAGTGAAAGTTCAAATTGAAAGATACTTCATGGTATGCAAATAATATGTTTCATATGTTTTGTTTTGTTATTTTGAATTGGTAGAGAAAATTATTAGTATTTTTGTTTGAAAAATGCTTAAGTGTATTTCAAAACAACAACTTTGGTTTATTATTCTTTTTTAAATTGCTTTAACTATGGTTTTATTGTTCTTTCCTAAATTGTCTGTAGAGAGAGAAAGATGTCGGTTTGAATCCCACATTGAAGAGGTGAGAGTTTATTGAGATGTATTTAAGAGCATGCATTCCATGCAATATACTCTAAGTACAAATGTGTAAGAAGGTGCATGTACGGAGCACGCGAAGTGTATGATGCGCACGTGCACATGCGTGTGCGTGGGCACAAGGGCACTTGACGGCGCACTTTGCATTTCGCTCAAATCGGAGCGAGAGGCGCCTCTCACCCGAGAACATGTACGGGTTGGGCTTGAGGCTCAATCTCTTTTTGTGAGTCCAGCTCATGTGGGATACCAACGGTCATCTATTTATTGATGGATGTGGTTCACCGAACGGTCATATAACCGTTGATGACATGTAGGCAAAAGGACGGTCATCTAACTATTGATGCATGTGGGTCACCCAACAGTCATATAGCCGTTGATGACATGGAGGCAAAAGGAGGCTATAACAGTAGCCATCAACTGAGTTAAAGAGTTGCATGTAACTTGTAGTTGTTGGTGGTGCATGTAACCACCACTACAATAAATGTATAGCCACCATGTGGCTCTATATAAAGGAGTCATTTTGCCATACGAGATACACACTTTCATAGCCCTTGCATCTCTCTTAATACTCAATTTCTCTGTAATTCCAATGAGAAAAACCAATGGGCTAACTCCCTCTCTCTCTCTACTCGCTTTTGTCTCTTTCTCTCTCTAAACTATCAAGACTCTAGTATCTAATGTGTGGGTTCCAAGCTCGGGTGCATAGAGCTCAGGAATATTGTAAAACACCTATATGTTTTCTTCTATCCCGAGGACGAATTGCCCTTCTTATGCACATCAAACACTCTATTGAATGGGGGTAAATATCGTTTTAAGATAACGCTCTTGCGTGCCCCAAAACAAGAAGTGTTCGATATCTAATTTTTTGAAATCATACCATTTCTTGCCCCCATTTCACCCTCCTAACGTCCAACATATTTAATGGCAAACTATAGAGAGAAAACACCAAATGGTATATAGGGTAAAAAGCAAAAAGCCGCAATGCAAAAGTGGGTGCAATGGAGTTGCAAAGCATAGTGGAGAAACAATAAAAGTATAGAGAATGTGGTATGCATGCTCAACACAATACAAAGAGTGAAAACTCCCTAAAAAATGAATAAAGGGTGTGGTTGTATAAGGTTGAGGCCCTAAATAATCAAAGTAAGACACACCTTTAAATAATATCAAAAGATATTATTTCAACATCGAAAACCTTTGCAATGGTCTGAAATTTTATTTCCATCTCTAATTATAAAAGTTAAAGCTTAAAAAATAGTGTGGATAGAGTAGATCTATAAATATTTGAAAATTTTGAAAACTGATAATTAAAAAAAATGCATTACAAGATGCACTATTTTCAAGACTTGAAATCCATTATTTCTCATGTCCATACATCTTGAGGTCAAGATGATCGATTTGAGAATTTTATCGCATCGAAACAACCTCTTCTAGTTAAGTTTTGATTCGTGCCTTAATTTGATTGTTTAGGGCTTCACCTTTATATGAACTTTTTCCAAAATGATTGTTGTCTATTTGATTGCAAAGTATGGAGGGAAAACTCCAAAGGACCAATAGGGAAAAGGCAAAAAGCTACTAAGCAAAAGTGGGTGAAGTTAAATTGCAACATATAGAGGAGAAAATACTTGACTATAGAGAAAGAAATGTTACATGTGCTCAACAAATTCTACTAAGCAGCTTTTTTGCCCAAGGGAATTATTATATATAAAATTGTTTCATGCAGGCTAGACCGCATTTTTCTAATATGCGGTCTAGAGATATAAAACATCCATCTTAAAGATGGATGTAAATAGGTGGTCCATCTAAAAAAAATTGTAACTACCAGTCCAAATGTTTTTTTAATAGAGATTTTTTTTTTAGTTTTTTTTCATATTCATGATCTCCATGTTAAAGATTATATATTATCAAATTATATTTAAAAAATATGTTTATTGCTAAACCGCATTTCTACAATATGGAGGCCGCCCTAACAGAGAAAGAAATGTTACATGTGCTCAACAAATTCTACTAAGCAGCTTTTTTGCCCAAGGGAATTATTATATATAAAATTGTTTCATGCCGGCTAGACCGCATTTTTCTAATATGCGGTCTAGAGGTATAAAACATCCATCTTAAAGATGGATGTAAATAGGTGGTCCATCTAAAAAAAATTGTAACTACCAGTCCAAATGTTTTTTTAATAGAATTTTTTTTTTAAGTTTTTTTTCATATTCATGATCTCCATGTTAAAGATTATATATTATCAAATTATATTTAAAAAATATGTTTATTGCTAAACCACATTTCTACAATATGGAGGCCGCCCTAACAGAGAAAGAAATGTTATATGTGCTCAACAAATTCTACTAAGCAGCTTTTTTGCCCAAGGGAATTATTATATATAAAATTGCTTCATGCCGGCTAGACCGCATTTTTCTAATATGCGGTCTAGAGGTATAAAACATCCATCTTAAAGATGGATGCAAATATGTGGTCCATCTAAAAAAAATTGTAACTACCAGTCCAAATGTTTTTTTAATATTTCTTTTTTTAGTTTTTTTTCATATTCATGATCTCCATGTTAAAGATTATATATTACCAAATTATATTTAAAAAATATGTTTATCGCTAAACCGCATTTCTACAATATGGAGGCCGCCCTAACAGAAACCGTGCCCTTGTTATATTGTACACTCCAGAGCAGTGGTTTAAAAAACGGATCGGTGACCCTGATCGGGCTTCTAAAAAACCGATCCGGATGCGCGAATCGGCGATCCGAATCGGGAATCGGGTGAATCGGTCAGAATAAAGCTTAAAAAAAATCCGAAAAAATTATTAAAATTCATTATAAATATTGTTTTTTAGGAATTCAATAAAAAATGAGGGTACTCCATTAAGAATTTTCATATTTTTGAATGAATATGCGAATATTGATATGTTCTTTCCTTGCATGAACCGCCATTCAGCATTTAATTTACATCACACAAAAGGATAAACATATAATTATCATGGAATAAGTATATCAACATACATGGAATAAGTATATCAACATACATGGAACACAATAAAGCATAAAATTAGTAACATATGATCTAGAAATAAAATGATAGACGACGTTATTGTTCTTCTTGGTCACGCTGGTGCCATTGATTGAATTCGTTTAACAATTCATTGATTCGATCTAAAAACGAATCATCGATATTAGCAGGCGTCTGACTATTCTCAAATCCCTGAGTGTTAGTGTTTTGTTGTGTTCCCAATCTAAAATCCCCGAAGATTGTCCATCCTTCATGCTCACATGCACTGTCGTGCTCATCCCTACACTGTTGCTGTTGGGATCTCGATATGTGAATAATATGGCTGGGATAGGGTGGCCTCAGAATCATCATCTCTCTCATTTTCTCTTTGAATAATATGGATTAAAAAAAAAAAAAAAACAAATTTTCAAACAAATCGATCATGGATTAAAAAAAAAATCACAAATTTTCAAAAAATTCTATCATGGATTACAAAAAAAAATTCAATCATGGATTAAAAAAAAAAATCACAAATTTTCAAAAAATTCTATCATGGATTCCAAAAAAAAATTCGATCATGGATTAAAAAAAAAAAATCACAAATTTTCAAAAAATTCAATAATGGATTACAAAAAATTCGATCATGGATTACATAAAATTCGATCATGGATTACATAAA
This sequence comes from Amborella trichopoda, assembly GCF_054954075.1. Taxonomy (NCBI): domain Eukaryota; kingdom Viridiplantae; phylum Streptophyta; class Magnoliopsida; order Amborellales; family Amborellaceae; genus Amborella; species Amborella trichopoda. The sequence goes on along the minus strand of NC_142337.1, from coordinate 14,629,615 downwards.
ATTCAATCATGGATTACAAAAAAAAACAAAAAAAAAAAAACAAAAAATTCAATCGTGGATTACAAAAAAAGAAAAAAACAATTCGATCATGGATTACAAAAAATTCAATCATGGATTACAAAAAACTCTATCATGGGTTACAACAAAAGCAAAAAACAAAAAATTCGATCATGGATTACAAAAAAAAAACAAACATTTCGATCATGGATTACAATAAAAAAACAAACATTTCGATCATGTATATTACAAAACATTCGATCATGGATTACAAAAAATTCTATCATGGGTTACAAAAAACAAAAAATTCGATCATGGATTACAAGAAAAAAAAGCAAACATTTCGATCATGGATTACAAAAAATTCGATCATGGATTACAAAAAATTCTATCATGGGTTACAAAAAAACAAAAAATTCGATCATGGATTACAAGAAAAAAAAAACAATTCGATCATGGATTACAAAAAAAAAAAAAATTCCGTACGGGACTCGCCGATTCACTGTACGGACTCGCCGATTCCGTACAGTGAATCGGCGAGTCACTATACAGAATCGTCCGGTTCTCTCTAGAACCGGACGATTACCGTTTTTTTCGCCGATTCGATCCGTCCATGGGGATTCTCGGGTCGAATCGGACGAGTCCGGTTCGACTCGACGTTTTTTTAAACACTGCTCCAAAGGAAGCATCCTGTACATGCCCAACAAAAGTAAAATGATTTGTTGCTCTTGCAGGAGAATACAATGCAATTGTTCCTCGCGTAAAACTCAAGTTTGGAATATGTTTTCGACCCCAGATTTTTTGGATGTAACCTTTAGAGCCTAAGAAACAATCTCAAAGGAAAAATAAAATAAAATAATAAATCTCACTTTTTATATGCCTAAAAATAATAATGTACGGAAATTGAAAATGAACCATCCAATTTTTGGAGTGAATGATCAAGTTGTTCAATAAATCAAAATACATGTTTTTCGTGAAAATAATCATCTAGTGATATTTAGGTATGTCCCAAATTTTATTTTTTTTAAAAAAAAAAACCAATGAGTTTCTCTATTACTCGAGGGCGTTGTCGTATTGCACGTTCCCATGAAGCATGTTGTATGCATTCAAAAGAGTGAAAAGATGTGGTGCTTCTATGGGAAACATATTGTGCAACTGTTCCCTCAGGTAAACTCATGCTTTGAATATTTTTTTGGACCCTATATTTTTAGTAGTGTAATTCTCCAGAACCCAACAAACAACCTCAATGAAAAAAAAATTGGAGCTCTATATGTGCCTAAAATAGATCCCAAGATTGAAGAAGAACCATCCAATTTTTTAGGGCAAGATTGAGGTCTTTAATAGCTCACGATACGAATCTTTTTCTTGAAGATAATCATTAGCGGACGTTTAGATGGATTCCAAATTTCAGTATAAATAAATATTCTTCGAATTAGCTCTTTTGACAAGGAGTTGTTGACCATTATGCTCTCATGGGAGCCCGCTATACGTACTAAAAAATAGTGAAAATATTTGCTACCTTCTATGGGAGCATAATGTGCAATTTGCTCACTTTAGTGAAAATCAAGCTTCGAATATTTTTTGGACCCAAAATTTTGGGGATATAATCTCTAGAACCTAACAAAAAGCTTCAAAGAAAAAACAATCACAATCTCTATGTGCCACAACAAAATAACATTCCAAGATTGAACATGAACCATTGAACTTTTGGAGGGCAAGATTGAAGTGTTTGATAACTCAAATACCAACTATTTTCTTGAAAATAATCATATGTTGATTTTTAGATGGATCCCAAAAATTTTGGATTAAGAGTAGATTCTCTTGGGAATTTATGGATTTTTTTTTTTTGACAAGGTTTCTTCTATTTCATTATAAATAAGACAATTACAAACATCAATTATTCTCAAGCAAACAATACCTCAAAGCCTCAGAGACCACCATATCATCCAATTGCATCCCCCTTTTAACCAAACTATATACTATCTCATTAGCTTCTCGATAAACATGCTTTAAAGACACTTCTTACTGAGCACATCCATTTTGTTCTAAGGTTCTAAGGTATTCTAGACTCCTTATTACACTAGTTAATGATATTTAGAGAATCACCTTAACTAAATGTCTGTTGTATCAAGTGAAGACCTTGTAACAAGGCTTCAAACTTTGTATGATTTGCAATTGTCATACCACATGGACTAGCATAACATAAAATAATTGCACCATTTTAATCACTCATAATTCCTTTCCAACAATAATTCCCATAGCCTTAGATATTTGTCCTATCATTCTCCCCACTATTGATAAACTCCTACCACTCAACTGTTCCAAAATATCAACATGACTTCTTGGAATATCTATTGCCAACCCTGATAACTGAAATACCCAACCTTATATATATTATAAGAGAAAGGGCAATGTGGGAAGAGATGATCTCCATACTCTTCATCTGACAATAACCGTAATTTTGCCTCTCTTCATCAAATTATCCATTGTTACTGTTTTCCCTTGAAACAGAATCCAAAGAAAAACTTTAATCTTCAATGGGATCGAACAACTCCAAATTTTTTGCTGAGAGATGATCGGTTCCACCTGAAACTACCATAAAACAATAGATTGTAAGCGTATTTGACTCTAAATTCTCCATCATTATTGGCTTCCCACTCCAATTCATATTTCATCATTTGAGACAATCAACACCATTGAAGTTTGCTCAACAATTCTGAATACTATGAAAGCGGATTTGAGATTAAAATCCATCATTCTCAGCTTCCCACACCAGTTCACCTTTCATCATTTGAGATAATCAACACCCTTGAAGTTTACTCAACAGTTCTGAATATTATGAAATCACTCTATCAGGCACTCTGTTATAAGACAACTGAATGTTTCATTCTATTTTTCCACCCCCAACATCACCTACTTCCATCACTTTAGCCACATGCTATGTAGAGCAAATATCCCAAAAAATAAAAATTTTAGCACACATCTTGAACGACTCTGTACTAGAGTTCTAGTCCCCATAATGCCCTTCTACAAATGAGACTGATCCTTGTCTGCCCCTGGAAATCCACTTGGTTATTTGATCGATTCCATATTTTGCCACCAATACATCCCTCCATAGTTGGTCTTCACAATGGGCAGACCGCCACCACCACTTGGCTAGAAGAGCTTGATTGACCAATTTTAGTCTTCGGATCCCCAACCCACCATCCTTCTTAGGAGTATATACCCTATCCCATTTTACCAAATGATATTTTTTACCTTCCCCATGTGATCCTTATAAAAAATTCCTCATCAATTGTTATATATACTTGCAAACTAAGCTAGGCATCACTAAAACATACGTTTGGTAAATTATCAAGTTAGACAAAGAGGCTTGGAACAGAGTGACTCTCCCTCCCAAAGATAGATGTTTAGTTTTCCAAAGATCTAGTTTTACGTGAACCTTTTGTACAATCGGATCCCATATTGACCTTGACATCTTTGTATCTGAAATGGGCACCCCCAAGTATACTTAATAGGGAAATACTCAACCTTGCATTCCATGTGTGCGGCCAAGGCAGTCACTATTTCTCGAGAGCAGCCTACTCCCACCAATGATGTTTTGCCAGAGTTGACCTTTAAACCCAATGTCATGTCACAACATCTAAGCATTATCTTTATGCTTTCCACTTGCTCAACCTTTGCATAAAAAAAGAGCAATGTATCATCAACATATTGTAGATGTGAAATTGTAAGACCACCATTATTAGAGACTTTAAACCCGTTGAATCGATGCTTGGACTTCACATTACGAATCATTAAACTAAAAGCCTCTACTACCATAGTGAATAAAAATGGGGAAAATAGGTCGCTCTGTCTCAATATGCTAGATGATTTGAAGAATCCATTGGGGCTCCCATTAACTAGGATCGAAAAGTGTGTGTTGGACAGATACCCTGCTATCCAAGATCTCCACTTCTCACTAAATCCCATTCACTTCATAATTTCCAGCAACAAGTCCTATTCGACTAAGTCATAAGCTTTATCTATATCCAACTTCAATACAATCCATGGTTCTTTGCATAGTTTTCTTTAATATATACATTCTTGTGCAATCAAAATTCCATCAGTTATAATTTGTTTTTGATAAATGTTGTTTGGGGCCCTAAAATGACATGCTTTAGCACCTTTTTCAACCAACCCCTCTGCTAGAATATTGGGTATTATCTTATACAAACTAGTCAAAAGATTAATTGGCCTAACATCTGATATAACTAAGATAGGCATATTTTGAGGTATCAAATCAATGAAAGTTGCATTAATGCCTTTATGTATAACCCCCTTGCAAAAAACTCTTTCACCATTGTTTTAGGATATTTTTTGACACTTGTATCCCCAATGTAAATAAAGAGGAAGCCAATCGCGAACTAGGCCGTGGGTATCAAAATGCCTGTAGACCACGAAAGCACTGTTCAAATAAACCCTAATTTGGAGCGAATTTTTGAAAGGCGATGGATGGGTCCCAAACAGCACGTGGGGGTAACACTTGACTCCCTAAGATCACCTGCCAATGTTTGTCACGATTCAATGATGTTAAGGTGGATCAGAAGCAAAACCAGTTTTCAGATTCGGTATCTTACATGCTGAAAAATCACCTTATAACTACAACCCTATCACCAGAGCTTCAGATGAACACTATACTACTTCTATTTGATTCAGAAGGTCCGAAAACCCCCAAATATCAAATTTTAGCTTATTCGAATACTTCTAGACATTATGTGGCCAACTTACCCAAAAAAGGTAGGCTACACACTATTTTGGTGCCCCAACGGTGCACTTTCGTCCCATCGGCATGCATGTTTTGATATATGGCACGTCTCATGACATGGCCTGAGATGGAAGAAATCTTAAAGAGAAGATACTCGAGAAAACTTATGTGTTACAGATTTTTACAAGAGGGAGATCCCTTCAACGAAACGGTTGTATCACGAAGCCCCGACCTCGGATCGACTTGAGAATGAGTCTGTTGCCATTGTGACATTGAGGGCTTCGATTTAAAGTAAACATCATATGTGATAAATGATAAAAAATACTTTATTTTGAGGTTGCAAGAATGGGTATTTTTTGGCGATCAAAATCCATACTCTGACGACATTCCCAATTCGAAAAGTGGTGGTCCGGTCACCAAATCGAGTCATTCTTGTCACCAAATGATCATGGCGGCTTCCTCGTCATTCTAAGATGAAAAGATCGGGCCAAAACATCAAGGAATGGACAAGATCTAAGATTGTAAATTACCTATCTTTTGTCGGATTTTGTCAAGAGCTCAAAACTTCGATTCGAGGATTACGTAATATGTCAAAACGATCACCTCGTCGAGACCATCACTTTTGTGGCATTCTTTTCATTGGAGGGTTGCCGGAAAGGCCTGAAATGGGCCCCGGATGACCACCATAGCCTATGGCCCCTTTTTGGGGACCATATTGTAATTTCAAAGATTGTGGGTAGGGGCAAAATGATCATTTTGCCCCAAAAACGGGATTTAAATTTAAATCAAGAAAAAAATAATTTTTTGCAATTAGGGTTAGTTTTGAGCATCCACCATTGTTTCAAGGGATGTTATATAATCATTTGTAACCCTAAGTTCAAAAAGGGCTAATGAGACTCTTCCGATAAGCTAAAAAATTAATAGAATTAGCTTGAGTTCTTCTTTGTTGGTAATATTTTTGTCTCTACCTCTTTCACCCAAAGAGAGGAGAGAGAAAACTTTTCCCCACAAGTCACTACCCTTAGAACTTCTCACTCCCCACCGAGAACTCCTCACTTCCCACTTGGAACTCCCCACTCCCAACCTAGCCCCGGTTCAAGGGCCACACCAGGTAACACCTCACTCTTTCTCTCTCCTCTCCCTCCTCTCCTTCTCTCTCTTCCTCTCTTTTTCTCTCTCTTCCTTGCTCTTTCTCTCTCCTCTCCTTCTCTCTTTCTCTCTCTCCCCCAACCTGATCGAGCCGACGGCTTGTTTCTTTCTTCTCGCTCTGCTTCCCTCTCTCTCTCTCTTCTTCTTCTCTCACTCTCTCGCTCTCTCCATGCACAACCGGGCTGGTGGTCGGCCCGCCCCTCTTTCTCGCTTCTTCTCTCACTCTCTCTATTTCACTCTCTCTCTCTCTATGCCCAACTGGGTCGGCAGCTACCTATTTCTCTCTTCTTCTTCTCTCACTCTCTCTCTCCCTTTCTCCCCAAACCTAACCAGGCTGGTGGCTTTGTCGGCCCGCTTCTCTCTTCTTATTCTCTCACTCTCTCTCTCTCTCTCTTTATGCCTAACCGGGCCAGCAGCGCCCCTCTTTCTCTCTTCTTCTCTCACTCTCTCTCTTTCTCTCCATGCCCAAGCTAAGCCATCGACCCATCTCTCTCCCTTCTTCTCTCCCTTCTTCTCTCACACTCTCTCTCCCATTCTCCCCATGCCTAATCGGGTCGGTGGCTAACGCTGATGTCTCTCTCTTTCTCTCTCTCTCTCTCTCTCTCTCTCTCCCTTTCTACGTCTAACCGGGCTGACACTGTCGGCCCGCTTCTCTCTCTTCTTCTTTTCTTACTCTCTCTCTCTACGCCCAACCGAGCCACCGGCCGCCCCTCTTTCTCACTTCTTCTTCTTCTTCTTCTTCTCTCTCTTTCTATGTCCAACTGAGCCGACAGCTTAGCCACCAATCCATCCCTCTTTCTCTCTTCTTTTCCTCTCTTTCTCTCTCTCTCGCTCTCTTTCTCTCCCCCTCGATCGAACCAACAGCTAGGCCACTGGTCCCCTCTTTTCTCTCTCTTTCTCCTTCTCTCTTCCTCTATCTCTTTATCTCTCTCTCACCCCTTGGTCGGACTGGTGGCTAAGCCACCGGTACCCTCCTTTCTCTTCTTTTCTCTTCCTCTCTATCTCTTCTCTCTCTCTCTCACCCCTCGGTCGGATCGTCAGCTAAGTTACCGGTCCCCTCTCTTCTCTTCTCTCTCTTGTCTTACTCCTATTCTTTTTATTCTAACTCTCCATTTTATTTTAATTCATTTCACCCCTATAATTTATTCCATAACTAGTTTTAAATCCCCATCTTTTCACGTGGTCGTGCACCACCTTAACATCCTCCCCATCTAGTTAATTCTTATTTATTTTGTCTCATCCACCTACCTTACCTCTCATTACCACCTCATAACTACCTCACTATTGCCTCATTTTTCCTCACGTTTATAAACCCACTTCATGGGAGCTTTGCATCTCGCCATGTGTCACCTACCGTCATGCTACATCATGCTCCCCAGGATTTGTCTTAAAAATGCACACCATCTCATGACATCTCATATACTCCCTTGTTTTGTCTCATTTATTTCACCTCAACTTTCACCACGGCCATGACCATTTCATGCACCCATTAGCTCATTCCACACTATCTCTCCATCCCATCTTACCATTTTGTCTTATACTCGACTCTCATGAGATCTCCTACCATCAACTTTGTCTTAGACCCCACCTTCATGAAACCTCATATCCTCATGCTTCCATAAATTTCACATTCATGTTCGTTTTACACCATGCCAACTCATTTCACCATCTCATGCCCAAGTCCATGGCTTAGCCGTGGGCACAAATCGCTTTTGTCTTTATCTCCTCCTTTGCACTTTCTCTTTCATTCCCCCATTACACTCTTAATAAATTACCCATCTAACGACAAGGTAGGGACTTCCGACCCACTTGTTTGGTCATCTTACGCATGTGTGTTCATAAGGTGCAGAGTGCAGCAAGGGAGCTAGAGCCGAACCAACCTCATGCTTGGCGGGTTTTTCGTCATGATCTAAGAGGACGTCTTCGCATGCCCGAGCGTGTCATGAATCCACTGTGTGATAGGTCCCACCTCACACCCTATAATTCTCTCTCACTAGTTGGTACATACCTGTACGTGCACCACACACATTGTGGTTTCTGAGAGAGCGATCTTGGGCCGGACCCCACATACGGGTCCTTGCTCACGGTCCCGAACCGGACGAGATTGAGGCCCAACCAACCATTAGTAAGAGACCTTGGCATTATAGCTCTAGCTATAAGGTAGAGAGCAGCACTGCGAAATATAACTTTTGTCGTGATCGACTTTATCTTGATCGGATTGAAACGAAACTTGGTGGGCACTCTTAGAACATCAAATGCCACACTTTCATGCTTTTTGAGGCTAGGGAGACACCTTTTTGAAATTGCTCAAAAGTCAGGCTTGTTAGTGCGGGCTTCCGTAGTCCACAGGTGTGATTGGCACCTATGGGCATGGTTCCTCTTCTATTATTCAACCCTGAGCGTTAGCACATAAGCTAGCTACTATGGAACTTGAAATACTCTTTAGTACATAAACTAAATGAAGGTTGAAATTAGAAGCTACTTTCATGACATGAAAATAACATATGGCTGCCCAAATTATCATATTAGTTTGAAAGGATATGGTTTCTATGACAGAAGTGGTCCCCCTCTAAAATCAATATTAAAGATAGATGTAAGATCTAAATGTTTTAGAGATTCTTGATCTAAGCTTTGGTCCTTGAATATAAATAATAAAATTAAAATTTAATTTTAAAAATTATTTTTTAAATAATTTTTTTGCATCATTTGTATGGGTGCCCTTTTTTTGACGTCCATCTTAAGATAGACGTTGCATAGGTTTTCAATCCCAAATTGGGGTTATGATTCAATATCAGAATACCTCCTCTATTTGTGTTAGAAGAACCAAGGAAAAGAAGGCTAATGTGGAATACACAAAGCGTGTTATTTGCAGGTGCACATGCTTGTGCGATAGTGCAAAGGCACGTGAGGTGTACTTTGCACTTCACACACTCGTTATAGAGGCACTTTTAGCTTGTCGATTGGTTGGGCCTTGCGATGTTGTGCGGGTCACTCTTTGGTGACAATTTGAGTGTTGTAAATAGGTATCACATCATGATGTCATGAATTGAGCATCATATTGCATGACCATGTTAGAAGCATGTACGTGCAATGATGTGCACAGTGCGTGATGATTAAGTATGTGATGATATGACAATTGTAAGTCATGAACAATAAATAACTGTTAAAGGAGTGGAGTGTAATTATTTAAAATGCCTGTGATTGTACAAGAATTTTACATGAGCGTTAATACAATAAAGACATGATTATTCAAGATGCTTACAATGAACAATTACAACCTTAAGTAATATACAATCTTCTTCCTTTTTTTAACTTACTTTCTCCTTTTAAATTAGGGCAACTCTCGAGATCAAAGATCTTGCTTTTCCTATACATCAAACAGGCAACATAAATGCTCGATCTACTTTCAGATATGTTGAAGACAAATTTGCTCAAAGAACCTTATATACACTAATTATCATCACCATATAGCCAATATTGTCTTGAAATAACGCATTTAGTACGCATAACCTTTTTTTTTTTATATATATATAAATTTCCAAATAATTTTTTTTGGTTCCTCTCATTCACCAAGTGTTTGTAACATGAAACACCAATGTGGAGTTGAGAGAGGAGAGAGAGTGAGAAGAGGTGGATAAGTTGTAGGAGAGAGATGGTTTAGGTGTGATTGGGGTATTCCTGCATATAAATTTTAATTTTAATTTTTTTATTTTTCAATTTAAATATGGGCAAGCTTTTTATGTTTCCTTACAGCATAAAACTTATATACCTCTCTTTATCCAACTGTCCATTCTGAATAGAGGGCTAAGATTGCTCCAATCACAATGTCACGTCTATACACTATTTTATTTTCAATTTTTTTCCTATAAACTATTTTGACACCAAATTTTGGATGTCCAATCCTCTATTAAACTCACACTAGTGAATAATATAAAACAAATATTTTCAATAAAATAAAATCATCAAAATACCTCAGAAAGTTTCAAGGGGTATTTTAGTTATTATATTTTATCGAAAAATTATTTTTAATATTTTTTATAGGTGCATTTCAATGAGAAGCTGACCATACCAAATTTCATATTCATACAATTTATATAAAAAAATTAAAAATAAAATACTTTAAGACGTCGGATCTAAGATCAAACGATGAATGACTCTCTTGATCAAAATTGGACGGCTGGATAGTAGGAGAAGCATGGATGTTATGTGTTGCAGGGAAGTATATAGAAACCTCTCCCCACTAAATATTATTTTATTTAAAAAATATTTAGCCAGGATTCGAGCGAGGGAGCGTTCGGATTGCTAGACAGATATTAGAGAGGGAGAGATTTGGATTGTTACGAAGTGATTGCTGCTGAAATATAAAACGCAAAGGAAAAACGTTAGCACGAGGCCCCTTCTCTGTTACATGCTTTTATACTGAAGCAGGTGTAGCGTTGTTGGGCAGGGAGGGATTCGATCTCTCTTCCATACCAACAACAACAGAGAGAAGAAGACCCATCAACAAACACTAACCAGCACATCACTTTCTCTCTCTACCTGGTATGACCCACTTCCTCTCTCTCTTTCTCTCTCTACATGTTGCATGTACCATTTCGCCCTCACAATGCAATTTCAATGGCGATTACAGAGACTTGGCACCAAATACTTGGGTTGTCCTTTCCTTTTACTTTTCTAGGGGTAGTGTTTGTTTTCCTTCTTTCTCTCTCTGCTCTTCATTGAGTATTTTGATATTTACTTTGTGATTATGCTTGTTTCTAATGGTTAGGTAGCCGATATCGAGAGGTCTCTTTGTATTTGTTGCACCTAACCTGTATTTTGGTTAAATATGGTTCTTCGATTTAAAGTATGCGATTTTCTTCGAGTAGACGAAAACCTGTATTTACTGACTTGTTTAACTTTGTTTAATTTAATTCGATGTAGGTGGTTTATTAATTCCGTAAGAAACTAAGTTTCACAGTTCTCCATTGCTCGTTCCACAGAAGATGGAATAGAATGGTGACGTTGGCTTTCGAGTAAGGTACTCTATGTTTCTATCTACTAGTGATTGTTATTCAGTTTTTCTCTGCAATGTGAAGTTGGTTTTGGTATGAGGGATTATGAGCTGAGAGTTTGACCTTGGGGGAAAAAATCGGGGCATAGTCAAGTGAACATTGATGATGCTTCCATGATTTGAGATGATTATATATCCTATGTTCTTCAAAATAACGAATGAGTGAGGGGAATTCACAATTTGCTATAGGAATGGGAGAGTTTTATGCAGTCTTGTTGTTGGTATTCATGTGACTGAAGGATTTGCTGTTAATTGAAATTTGAAAGTGCAGCGAAAACTTGGGGGCGACATGTCTGATTCATCAATCAATGATATTGAGTTACGATTTTCTTCTCTAGAGCAGATTGGAAGAGGATCATTTGGAGATGTTTACAAAGGGTATGCATTTCTCTTCTCTGTGGTTGTTTCTATGTATTCCTATCATAGGCGCATGGCTTTCATTCCTATATTGTGGTTTATTGCGGTTGTTCTTGGTTTTCTTTCCTATTCTGCATCTCTTTTCGTCTGCTTTGTTTTAAGAAATGCTTTAACTGATATTTGAGCTGAAATATGGAGCGTCCCACTATCATTAAATTGGTTTCGCTCATGTCTTCATTTTCTGTTGCCTGTGGATTTGTATTGTTTGGAAATGTATGAATGTGTTACGATGGCGTTTAGTTGCATTGGCATTTGGTGCCTAATGTTAGTTTCTTGCTTCTATTGAAAGTTTTTATTTGATCTAGAAGGCTTTGGCTTGGTGAGATATACAGAGTGTCCATTGATTTCTTTATTTTTATTTTTCTTTTCCTTCTTTATGCCTTTTATGTTCTCAAAGAGTTATGTCGGACTAGAGCTAATGCTTGGAAAATGAAAACTTTAACATATTTCAAAGAGATTAAGGACGTACTTTGTATCCATCTCCCATTGCATTAGAGATCTGATATTTTAACAAGAATATGACCCGTGCTTATTATGTCCAAAGTATGAAAGTATGCCTTTTTGAGAATGTCAAAAAATGAAAAGAAAAAAGAAAGCATGCCTTACTGGTTTCTTGTCCACATATGCACAATTTTGTGTATCGGAGTCTGTTCTAGTAGGCCACCAATCTTCTGGACTTTCTGCCTTACTGGCTTAACCAACTTACACAATTGAAACACCATTATCAATAGGAATCCATTACGGAAACAAGAAAGACTTCTCTTCATGATGGTATTTTGATTTGGAGAATCTAGAGCCCCCAACATGGTCTTATGCTTTTGCGACTAAATTCTTCACAACACGTTGGTGAATCTAAAACTCCTGGTGTTCACCAAAACGATATATGAAATCTAAAACTTCTGCGGTTCACTAAAAAGATATATCATGTCGTCGTCATCTTTAAGTGGTGCACCACAAAGTGTTAGCAAAAGGAAAGAGAGTTTTTTTTATAACCTAACAAGGTTGCCTATCCAGGATGCTGTCCAATGGGAAGGGAAAACCTTTTTTAGGTTAATAGACTCTATTGAGTGAGTTGTGTACTGCATTGCATGGTGTTGACAAGTCCCTTAAGAGTTACAATAATCAAAATACTAAAAGAGTGCTTGGGCTCCCTCCCATGTTGAATTAACTGAACCAGGATGGTCTATGTGAAACTTAACGCCGTATCTCCCTTGTCATTATAAGTGAGACTTCTCCGAACTTGGCTTTCATAGGATACCTTCTGTACTACGATAAGAATTCTTCTTTAATGCATTTAAGGGTAGAGGGGATAGATCGTACTTAGGGAAACAACTGTAAATCAAGTTCACCAGCTTTTGAATCACCACTATATGCTATTGTCTGTTATGACCCTCATAATCTTGACCTCATTTGAACTTTACCCCCTATGATATGATGTTATTTTATAACCTCTCTTTGTAACTACTATGTTTCTGGGTGAATACACGCGTGTGTGTGCACGTGTTTGTCCACCAAAACAACGATCCACTGCAAAAGATTGAAATCTGTGTCTGTGTGTGTGTGTGTGTCCACCAAAACAAGGATCCAATGCGAAAAGATTGAAAATACATCCATAAAAAATTAATATCAAAACACTCCCTTGATCTTTTAATAGGTAGTGCAATCAAATGATCTGTTCCATCCTATACCTTGAATAAGAGGATAAGAACTTGAAAGTTATGAACCTATGCCAAAGGTGATAATTCTTTGCTGGTTGACTGACAACAGAATGATGTAGTCAGACTTTCATTTCTATGTACGTTGATCTCATGGAAATGACATACTTTATACCACATATTATGTTATAAATTTGCCTATTTGACAAAACTTCATAAGGCTTTCATTCCTACATAGCCCTATCTGTTTATCTATTGACCCCTTGGTTTGACACTCTATCCCTGTAATTGACCTCTAGTATTGCCTCATGGGAAAGTATTGCCTCTTGCTTTCCCATGAACCCTTCTTCCTTCCAAATCAACATCATGCTGATCTCTCTTTTTTGGTGCTCTTCAACTCTGGGGGAATCAAAACACTACGTCTTTTTTTGAAATCATTGCTCTCCATCGTTCGAAACAAACTTAAATGTATCTCCATTTGTCATCTCAGAATTGTACACATTAACGTCGTCTTTTTCGGTGACATGCCAAAAACATCTATCATTTTAGATAACATTACTTTGCTCACTTTTTTTGACAATCATAATTTGAATTTGGAGGTCCTCACCTCTTGCATGTCTCGGAAGTTACTTTTAATGCCTTTCTTTTTACTATTCAGAAAAGAAGCTACATATTTGCCTATGAAACCTTGATAAAGGTTAAGCTTCCTTCTTGGGAGAACCTTCTCTATAAAGTGGAAAATTGTTACTCTTCACTTTTTTATATTGTATTTCAAATATTTAAATTGTGAAGTATGTACACATCACCTGACCCAAATTTGTAAACGGGAGACTGTCAAATGCCTCCTCTTGTTCTAGCCACCTCCTCAAGTTTTCCCTCAGCTTTGAGCCCATAAATTTAAGTCTACCATCGATCACTTGTTGGTTATGTTGGATAATTCCTTTCCGAAACATCGTTTTTAGACAAAAATAAAAGCTAAGACCTGATTCTCTAAAGCTTCTCTATACAACAACTAGCTCACTTGCAAAATAAATGTAAATGAAATCTATAATGGGAAGCACCATTGACAATTTGCCTTATTATTCTGATGCAACAGGAAAAAAAACAAGGTTTTGATGTATCCCATCCCTTTGTTCTTTTGTTTCTATTGTGACTTTTTTGATGCATTTGATCATAATAAAGAAGCTTGGTATAGTGATGCTAAGTGTAGTTCCCACCCTTGTTTTGTGATGTCCTTCAAAAAGTTCATGCTCACATGATCATTAGTCTTTTCAAGTTCAATCCATAAATCCTTCTTAGAACCTGTAAACTTTGATAATAAGTGATACACCAACATATTGTTGTCACAGTATTGGACTCTTTTTTGGCTTTTTTGTAAAGGGATTACCTTACCTGTTAGGGTTCTGGTAGATCCCAAGTTTTGTAAGGGACGCTAGACCCAACACTTGTATTTACTTCTTTCTTTATTCAATGAAACAGTTAACGTTATCAAAATAAAATAAAATAAGTGATCCACCAACATAGCCATTGATACATTTCCTAGGCTAAAAACCTGGTACTCCTTTATTAATATCGCAAACTTGAATAGCAGCCTTTGAATTTGGATATTCATGAACTGAAGGTGGCATTACTGATGCCAATGCTCTTGAGTGGGACACAAGACTGTCCACCAATAAAAAAATTGAAAAGGATATTCTCCAACTTCTGCTGGTGTGTGCTTAAAAGGAGCGGCCAAAAAGGCATCACAACAAGGTTTAATATCGTTAGTCACAATAATTTGCAATGCAAGCTCTTCTTTTGTTGATGAACTCTCCAACCTTAAATCATAATTACTTGGTAAGGGAGTGAATAGGAAACCATTGCTAATTCAAGGTGCTTTCTTATGGTGTACCCTCTTAAAGAAATCAACAATGGCTTAAACTATTGCTCCTTGAACAGCACCAAGTTTAGTTGTCATAATTCAATTCCTCTTGCCATTACCCTATGAAAGCTCCATAATTATGGGGTGCCTTCCCCTGGGGATCTAATCATTGGGAGCACCATTTAATGGATAATTGTGGCTTTCTAATTTGATTTGAATTTAATGGTAGTTGTGACTTTCAAATTTGGGTCGATGTGGCGATTGTTTTTTGATTGTGTTGCCTGACCAGGGTCCACCTCTTTCACACGTAAAATCTTGTCCAAAATACTTCCTCCTATCAAAATTTCGGAGTCTAAAATTTCACGTTGGTTTCATCTCCTGATCATAGTTTGCCATCCACTATTCTGCACCCTACTATCGTACTCCTGGCTTTCATGCTCCCTCCAAGGTGACCAGTGTCGTGCATCATGCTATCATCCCCAATGGTTTTTGTGCTCCCTCCAATGGTGGTCAGGCAGCATTTGATCGTGGGGACAACACCAACCTTTAAGTGCTTGTGGCTAATGTGGTCTAATAACGAAAACTGTGGGACTTCCAGGAATTGGATTAGGGATCAGTTGTGGATCAGGAGGAGAATCTGCACAGCTCTGAGTGGAAATGAACGAAGAGTGCCCAATTAACCTTGAAACCTCCACAAAGGTTACCAATGTGTCTGAAAATGTAGAGATTCCATGGATGCAATGGTATTTCCTTCACGGTGATCCACATTTTTCTCTTTCTTATGCCTCCAAATGAAGGTGTCTGTGGAAAGAACTTGAATTTTGCCCTTTTGAATCTTGGATATGAGATCTAGAGCTTCCTGGCTTTTCGTTGAGTTGGGAATGAGACTAAGATTCCACTGCCCTCAATAAATATGCAGATTCATTAAGGTGACATCCGCCGGTATTTACCTTGCTATTTTATTCTTCCAAGGTCATTTCTCAGGGGAGTAAAGAAACCAGCTGGAGAATCCCTCAGAAGGGTTATTTATTCTCCCACTAGACTGGTGAGATCCTACAGTCAGGATAGTTGGGGTTTGAGAGGGGGAATGTGCGTTTGTAAGGGTAGGGGAATTCCCAAATTTGGAGAAAGGTTAGTAGGACCCAGTATCATGTTCTGGGTTGAGAAGGGTCGATGTGCAGCTATAGGTAGGGAGGGTTATGTGACTGGAGCCTGATTGGGGGGCTGTCCTTGGTGTTACAAGGTTTTCATCTCTGGGTTCTCTGTTCGGCCTTATGTGGAAATCTGATACATAAAGTTTGGGTAATGGTGGTGTGCTGGTTGTAGCTGAGTCCAGTGATGAGGATGAGGGGCATCTTGTGGGGATGGATGGTGGCAGTTATCCTGGTTAGAGTATCCTTCAATATTGTAGCATTTGTATCTGAGCCACGAATGACATTTCTCTTGTAAGGGAGGGTTCTCTGCTGGAGGGAGGGGGGGGGATAAGATTGTGGTATGGACTTCCGGGGGTGAGATTTAGGCTCTCCTACAATTTACAGTGATGAGGGTCTTCAGAGAAGAGAGCTTGGGGTCTGACTGTAGTTACGAGCATCTCCCAAGGAGGTGGTCACTCCAGCTCTAGAAGCTCGATCCTCCGTTCCAGGACAAGGGATCTCGATTCTAGGCATCTTTTGCATTTAGGGATCTTGATCCGCAAAATTGGGGTCTAGATCCCTGGTTAATGGGATGCAGATCTATCTTATCCAAATCTTGGGTCCATGTTTAATTAGAATCGATCCTCCACGAACTTGGAATCGAGCTTCTTCTACATTAGGAGTGAGGTTCTTTGCCATACTTGGAGACCATTTACAATGGAAGCATGGATCACTAGCATGTTTTAGTTGTTGAGACTGGGAATTTTTTTTGTCTAAACTATGAGCTATAGACAATATAATATAGATTCCCTATTGAGGGAGGTTCTTTACTCTTTTGGGACCTATTTATGTAATGGCATGGATTCCTGATATATTTTATTTTTGCTATTTATACACCTTGTGAGTCATGACTCGTGACTAGTTTCGAAGAAAGGCGACAAGAGAGGGCAGGGAAAGAGGTAAAAAGACGGAAGAAGATGATGAGGATAGATGAATTGTGGTATTATAAGTGAGGAAAGAGGTTGAGATTGATAGGCTTAACTCCCTTGAGGCTAATTCACTGGGTCCTGACCACCTCCCTTTTTTTCTTTGGTGCGTGTGGGGGAGAGAGAGAGAGAGAGAGAGAGAGAGAGAGAGAGAGGTCGCAAGCATTGTGAATGTGAAGCAATGTTGGCATCGCTACCACTTTTTGAGAGAAAGCACAAGTAAAAAGAAAAGAAAAATTAATTTTTAGCATTAACAATATAAAGGGGAGAGAGAGAAGAGACCTTTACCCTCTCATTGACCCTATCAACTAATGACGTTGAAGTGAAAGGACCAAAAGGAGGAAACAAGGTCAAGGACACTGAGATTTGAATCCTTGTATTGGAAGTCGTTCCTGAACTAGAGTACTTTATTCAAGTGATATTTCGGAGCCTCAATTTTAAGTTCACCACTATTACATATACTTCATCACTCGATCCTGGACAAATTTAAATTGCGCTTCCTACATGTTGGGATCTTAATTAGAGTAAAGGACACTTCCTAGTATACGGGATCACATACACTAGAGTACCCCAATCCCGTATGCTTCATCATTCGATCCTAGACAAATTTAAATTGCGCTTCCTACATGTTGGGATCTTAATCCCTTTACCACATGATGTATGGTTCTCGATCCCCTAACTACGGATCTTTGTGCCTCACTCAATCCCACATTCCCTCTTCGGCTTCGGGATCTTCCCTCGCTCCCGATCCTGGTAACTACGGTCTGCTTAGAAGGGATCTTTCTCAATTTATTAACATCATTCCACCTCCCTAAAGCGCTATGGAGTTCATTAACAACAGATAAGTGCCCCCATTTCTATGGTCTAAACTTTAGAAGCCTTCAAGCTGTTCTTTGAGGAATCTCAAGGTTACCATCAATCCTACTGCTTATTTGGATTTGGTAACATCAAATTTATGCTCTCATCTTTTCCATCCCATCTCTCCTTACTGGCTTTTGCACCTACTGTTGTCCTCCATCAAAGCAGCTAACTAATTCCCTTCGAGCCTCCCACCATCTCACCCCATTCTACATGTGCCCTTCCCGCTTCTCCCTACATCAGGCCCTCTTCACTACGACTGTAATGTACCAATGAAATGTTCCTAGAAGGTTTCCTGCCCCTTTCTTCTTCAATCCTTACACCAGACTTCTCCATTATTCAGCCTGGGAAAGTTCAGGAGTCTCTTGCGTACCTTGGCAAATTATATAATACTATCAATGACTGGACAATGCAAAAGCATTGTCCTGCGACAATGCTGATTGCATCCATTCTTCCATTACATTATCAGTTGGGGCTTGAGTTATAATGACAATGTTCTCTAATCTCGCTACGACCCAAGATTGCTGGCCAAACAACTGTTCTCAAAAACTCTAGAAGTGCATGCTCATGTTCGTTCTTTAACTCAGAAAACCTTTGTCAAATAAATTAAAGGACTCATGATTATCTACTTGAATCATACTAGAACACCAGCCTGCAAACTAGTTTTAACTCTAGACTGTTACTGTTCTCATCGTCCTCTAGCTTTTATAGCTTCAATTATCTTAAGTCATGTTTATAGAATATCATCAGTAGTACGCAAGCTTGCCTTTAACGGTCTTGGTAGTGACTCATTGTGTGGGTAATACTCTGTTGTTCATCAACTTCTCTTAGATTCATGATTTTGTGAATTTATATTATCTTGTCTATAAACGATGATTGCATCCAGGTATTTAATGTAATTTATGAAATGAGGTTCCAAGAAACGGCCCACCAATACCCAAGAGGCCGTAGGTGCCTTGCTTTGGCTTGGGCAGGCCGTTTTGTGCCCAGGCGGGCTAGGTGGTCACCCAGAACGAGCCCAGTGCCCAGGAGCTGCCGCAAAAATGGTGGAAAGAACTCTGATGGGGGGCATTTTGGTTCATTTTGACCCATGAGAAAGGCAAGGGGGTAATTCTAATCCTCCAAAGTAAGAATACTCATTTTATGCCCTAGAAACACCCAAAATCGACTTTTTTTAGGGTCGAGAAAATTTTGAAAAGGTTGTAGAATCATCTGAAAACTTACCACATCTTATTTGAAATTTGAATCATTCATAGAAAGAGTTGAAAATCTCCTCCACTACATCTCAAGTTTGATTCCTACAGCTGAACTGAGCTAAAAAAAGAAAAGAAAAAAGAAAAAAAGGAACTGTTTTGTTTTTTTTGGTGGACCAGTGGGGAAGGGGTCCCCTACCCATGGTAGGAATGGAATTCTAGATATCATCTAGTGGCACCCACCACTCTGACTACCTATGCTATGAGTTTGTTTCTTAAAAAAAAAATAAGAATTGAGAATCTCCTCTTTCTTTTATTTTGTATTGCATCATTCTAAATTGGTCATTTCTTCTTATCGGAAATTTGGAGTTATGAGTATGACAAAAATATGGACTGTGAAGTGTGAAGTATGGTATATGTACACTAATTCACTAACACACAGGGACTTCTTTTTATTTTTCACTATTTCAATAATTCAAAGAATCAAAATTTTCAGTGACTTGAACACGTTTGGACATTCATGCGCATGTATTTGTTTAGAAAAGTTAGTTACAATCCATATAAATGCATAAATAAACATATTTGATGCATATATCTACATATATGTGTGTTTGGACAGCATAACATATGTGTATATCTGGCACCTTTAAGACGCCTGAGGTTCTGGGAAGCCATCTTGGTGCTGGGCACTCTAGAGCTCCCCCAGGAACCTAAGGGCTGCCCAATGGTTTTGGTAACCTTGATATGTAGTTATATATACTATAGTTATATATGCTATGCAGCAACCTTGGAAGATCTAAATACAACTTATTGGAGAAATGTAGGCAGTCAGGATTTTTCATTTATTTAGCTTTATTTATATATATTTATTTATTTGGAAATTGTGTAGATCGTTTGAAACAAATTTTGTTTGAGTACTTTGAAACATATGTCTCTGTCTTGCATTATGGCTAAAATTCGAGCCATGTCTAAGGTTCCGAGCAGCTAAACCTTGCTTTGGGTGGATCGCATTATTGTGAGAAATATTTAAAACATATTCGTTCATTGCAGTAACATTGCATTACAAATCATTCACACATATCTTATATTTCTTCTTGGAGAAAAAAATTTAATTTGTGGTGAATTGTTTTGGTTGATGTGTTAGCTTTCATTTTGCTCCAATGGATTTTACACAGTTGCCTGCACCACTAGTCACTAAAAGATACTAACCCATAAAGAAAAAAAAAGAACCCGTAAAAAAATCTCATGACTCTTCCTGAAGAAATAATTTTATTGATGGTGAGTTGTTTTCTCTGTTGTATGAACTTTTATTAATTTAATTCTTAATTTTCCTTGCAGTTTTGACAAAGTGTTGAACAAAGATGTCGCTATCAAAGTTATTGATTTGGAAGAAGCGTGAGTGAACAACTAATTTGCATCTCTGTTTTGAGCTCTCCTTACCCCTTTTACCTTACAGTCAAGATTTGCTAATAACTGTTTAGTAATACATTTCGCATAAAAAAGTTACTGTCATAGTATCAAATATGCTGCAAATACTTTAGTAGGGGTTGCTTCCTTTATCTCTTGTATATGTTAAACTGACCTTGAGAATTTACTAAAGGAGGTATGTTGCCAATATTTCTTTTTCTTTGAGAATTTATGCATGCCTTTCGGCTGTTCTTGGTGATTTCTCTTTCAATACATTTACACTTGGGGCTCACTGGCAACATGGATATTTAAAGTTTTAGCTTTTTCTGATCTTTTCAGTGCTGCTTGGGAATTGATTTTCTCATATATGAGATAATGCTACATGGGGTTTTTCTGTATGTATTTCAAATAAAATAGAGGAAGAGGTTATTTATGTGCTGGTTATGTTAGACATATGGTTGCGATAGTGATTTACTTTGGGATTACATATGCTGCATGCTTTTGGACATTTATGTGTAGCTTTTGTCATTCAAGATTTGTTTGTTTCTTAAAATAAAGGGTTTTGTTAGGCTACACCACTTGGTGGTGTGTACCCTTAAAGTCCTCAACACTATTGGACACTTAGATACTCTTATCCTATAGGACATTTACATACCCTTATCCTATAGTATAGTAACTTTTTGTCTAGGGGTATTTTAAGTAATTAGTCAAGGGTAAAGTAGACATTCCGAATAGAAACAAAAGCATTTATTAGCAATAGTGGACCATGACATCACCGACATGGTGTGTGGCATCACTCACAAGATGCATTAATTGTTTTTTAGCTACTACTAAAATGCCACTATTTTCTTATAGAAATATCCATTCTACCCTTCTAAATGACCAAAAATGCCCCTACTCAAAAAATTTTGTATTGCAATTCAAGGGTATTTAAGTGTCCAAACATGTTGAGGACTTTAAGGGTATACACCACAAGTGGTGTAGTCTAACAAAACCCTAAAATAAATTTATAATTGGGGAAACACTGACAAATAATGGCTCTTTTGGCTCCCTGAGTATGGAATCATGACCTAATTATGCCAAACCCTGTTTATACCAAAACTGGAAGGTGCCCCTACACGTTATTTCAAGTGTGATATTTTTAAAATTTTTCAACCATAGACCTTGACATGCCTATATAGATGTGCTGCTTACATTAAAATCCAGTAGTATAGCGAGGAAAGTAAGAAGGTTAAAGTTTTAGCAGGAAATGCCTTCTAATCACCTGGGATCACCATAGTTAGAGTGGAGCCCTGTCTCTGAAGAAATTGGCTTGTAAGATATATAATGTGGAAAGAGCTTTACTTTGTTCATTTATAGGTTCAGTTGTTCATTTGTGGGTGCTATGGGAGTGCTTACCCTAATATAAAAAAACTGAAGACTGCAAGTGATTAAAAAACATAGATATCCTTGGCGAATTTGTTTTTACATTTTATACTTCTTTTTTTTGTCATTTGTTCAATAAAAAAAATGATCAATTTGGATAGATTTTCTGTTATGTATTTTTCCTGTTATTAGAAAAATGCATGTCTACTTCACAACTAATGGATGTGATTTGAGACATTTTTCATTGTTTTCAGGGAGGATGAAATTGAGGATATTCATAAGGTAATGCCATCATTCAGTATAATCTTGCATATCTGTTTGTGCTTTGAATAAACCAATGAGTTTTCCTTTAATTCCATCGTTGTTTTTGGATTGGTAATAATATCTGTCTCTTACCAGGAAATCTCAGTTTTGTCCCAGTGCCGTTGTCCTTATATTACTGAGTATTACGGCTCCTACCTCCATCAAACAAAATTATGGATACTTATGGAATTCATGGCGGGTGGCTCTGTTGCAGACTTAGTAGGTTACTTATGCTTTCTGCTGGGTCTATATCTCGACTGTTCAATACCCATTTTGATTGCTCTGGATATTCTATTGTAGAACCAGTAGAAAATGATGCATGTGAAATATTTGGTATACTGCTACTTAAATGGATAATATTTTTGACGGTTATACTGGTGGATAATTATTCATGTATAATTATATGATATACTTTTTGTTAGTATTCGTATTCATCATCTGCTTATATGTATTGGAGGTGTCTGATGTTTACTTTGAAAAAGAAAAAAAAAAGTCTCACATTATTTTAGGGAGAAATTTATATAAGCTTGACACCTTAAAATGCAGAACTAAGGTGGACCACTAAAATATTTCGAAAAAGGGTACTTTGACGTTGGAAAAACATCTCTAATTGATCGACATCGAGATGTATAAATAAATATGGAGAAAAAAAGAGATTTCAAGTCCTAAAAATAGTACATCTTGCACCACATTATCTGGACCATTCATGTTCAAGATTTTCATGCATTGATAGATCTGCTTGATTTGAACCATTTATGGAGTTTAAAATTCTATAATTGGAGATAAAATTAGATTCCCACACCATCATAAGAATTTTTGACACCTAAATTGCATCTCATGATAAAGTTTGAGGTGCGCCTTACTTTAATTGTTTAAGGTTGCAACCAGTGATTCAAAAAGTGGACTGCCTAGGCGGTCCAGAAGGCCAGGGCACATCGCCCAGGCCTAGGTGGCCAATCTTGGCGCCTGGGCGGCTGCCTAGGCGGTACGGAACCCGCCTAAGCAGCCGCCCCGCTCAAAGGAGGAATTTTTTTTTTTTTCAAAGTTGATAAAAATTGATCAAAACATCACCCATTGATATTAGATTTAATTTTTGATGTTTTATAAGTCTATTGGGGGGTTTTTTACAAGATTTTGAGTCCTTAGAAGCATCTTTAACTGGGCATCCTTTTTGGATTAGACTGGGCTGCCCAGGTTCTGAGCGCCCACCTAGGCGCTGGGCGGCCTGGACCCCCTAGCGCTATTGTTTTATATTGATAGTGCTATTGTTTTCTAGTTCGTTGGTTTCTTTTGGGCCTTCCAGACTTTCGGTTTTTGGTTTGCGTAATGACTGTGGTTTCATGGTCTTGCTTAATTGTTGAGATGCAAAAAGAAAGCTGAGATGCTTGAGAAAACTGGTGACGGAGAGATGTCTGCTCCTTAAGTGCTCATTTTATTAATATTCTTGAAGAGAACCGGAAGTTTGAGATTGATGAGATATAATTTCTTTCATTTTCGAAAACAGATTTGCCAAAACAAAGACCGACATAGGTGGGACTGTCAGCACTAAGACTGACCATTTTATGAGATAGGGATACCTTGATGTGATTGACCTGAAGCAGTTCTATTTATTTCCTTAGAATAGCTCCCAACTTGAGTTTCATCCTGTATTTACTTTAAATCGAACTACATATCATGTTTTGAGTCATGAGTTTTCACATTTAGAGTTGGTAATGTATACAATGAGACTATTTCTCAAAAACATGTATACAATGAGACTGTTTACTTTTGATACAAGGAGGTTACAATCATCATTGACTGTTAGATTTAAAATTGGGTGGTTGAGGATGTGTCATTGTTTAGGCTCAAAGTCCAAAATAGAATTTCTCGAATGTTGTGATATACTTTCATCTATTGGATTTAACATCTAATGGCTGAAAGTGATTGTGACCTCTTTGTACTAAAAATAAATAGTCATGTAGTATACAATCGCTATAGAGTTTTTTTTTGTTTCTTATTTGTATGTCCCATAGCAAATTTGGTGGTGTTTTTTATTTGTACGTCCCCTAGCAAAATTGGTCATACTGCAGGGGTTATTAAAGTACATTGTTGCTTAATCCTGCTAACTTTTAGTTGTTGCATATTTGTAGATTCAAACAGGACCACCTCTGGATGAAATGTCTATCGCATGCATTCTACGTGACTTGCTACATGCAATTGAGTACCTCCACAGTGAGGGAAAGATTCACAGAGATATCAAAGGTCAGAACCTTTTGTAATTTATTTTGGGGAGATAGAGCCTGTTATAACTCTAATGGCATAAATTGATGATGTATCACACCTTCCCCTTTTAAACGTTTCTTTATAGAATTCGAATTTGTTTATTGAGAAATTTGTGGGTGTGTTTTTTAATTTTCTGTCTTGCTTTCCTCAGCTGCTAATATACTGTTGACAGCGAATGGTGATGTTAAGGTACTTATGAAATAACTTATCTGAAACAGATTTTCTGGAGAGGACGTAGTCTTCTTCCTTAGCTTTTTCATTTTCATACAAAATTTACTTAAAAGCATTTGTGCCATAGGTTGCAGACTTTGGCGTTTCTGCACAGTTAACACGAACCATATCGAGGAGAAAGGTCATTGTTCTATCTCCTTTAATGACATTGGTCCCACTATTTATTTGTGAGGGTATTTACATTTGTCTTCTTAACTTGAATAAATTGTTGCCTTCGAAAAAATCTTGTAGAAATTCTGGTTTGCTTTCAGTCTCATTTTTAGTGTTGCGTTCATTTGTTTTTTGTTTTATTTGTGCCTTAAGAGGCTTCTTTTTTTCTTTTCTTGTAGCGAGTACCTATTGAGGCTTCTGTTTCTCACCTAATAACGATTTATATTGATAATATTGTTATGTTGAAACTGGGCTGAGCCTAGTCTTAATTTCTTACTGTTGTTGCTACAAAGCAGAATGGGTTCCTCACATTTATCATCCCATTCTTAGTATATAATACACACCTTGTTATCTAATCAATATGGCAGTGCTGCCATCATAAGTTTCAAATAGATAATTCTTTTATGGAGGAGATTTGCACTGATGTGAATCTGGGCTGGGCCTTGTAAAATCTCCTTTGTATGTAGAAGCTTGGACCGAGCCTAGTTGCTGCAGACTTGAAAAAGTTTTAATTTTTATTTTTATTTTTATTTCTTTTATTTTGGGGGGGGTTAAATCATTGGGAAGGGGTCTTGAACCCTATGTGGCACCCACCACCCTGACCACCTATGCCTTGAGGCCATTCCTAGGGCATGTAAATGTTGCTTGAAAGAAGAAGGAACGTTGAGGTAGTTCCCTTCTGCAATTTGTTTTCTTATTGGAAATTATATCACTTAAACACAAGTTGTGGCTTGCATCTAGGATTTATTCTTCCCATTCAAAACCCTTAGTTGTCCTTCATTCATACCCTAAATTTTCTCCCAGAACCTTGTTTTTTCCCTTTTGGAGCTCCTTCATTTTGCAACCTTGGACGGATTACACAGAAGTACATAGAAAATAAAATAGGAACACCAAGTCTAGGTCCCACTTTGAAAGCTTTGTCTTCTAAATTATATTATTTCAAAACTTAGAAAATTTTAAAAAATTGCTAGTTTTAATTTGTCCTAACTTTAATAATATTTTTTAACTTGTTTAGAAGATAGACAGAGTCTCTGAGAACGCTCCTTCTAAACTTAAATGTACTGGAAGCCAAAATACTATTCTATGATCAAAAGCATTTTACTAAAACTACCTTGTAGGACCAGTGTTTAAAAGTTGTCGAGCTGATTGCTCCCTCGTAAGACTAGTATTTAAACACTTGTCGAGCTGATTGGGGACTTGCCTGAGTTATCTTGGCTTGGGACCCTGGTAAGTCGTAACCCACTAACTCAGGAATCGCTTAAGTCTTACCTTTTCTGCCCCTTCTTTGTATATTTCTACAGACTTGATCGGGTCCTGTAGAAACTTGCCCTAGTCAAACTGGAACACTTGGGCACATGTCCTGCCTGATTCTATGTGTTTAAACAATATAAGACACTAAGACCATCATTATATGTTATTATGAATCAAAAGTAGCCATCATTTTATATTTCTCAAATTGTTCCTATCCATTCAGAACTATTTTAGTTAACCAAGCCTTTTGGTTTTGAAGAATATCCTTGGGTGATTTAGAATTTCTCACTTATCAAAGAACAAAATAGAAATTTCTCGCTGTAAGTTAGTCAGTCTCTAACTTAAAGAAACATGGCCTTCTATTATATTTTATCCACTTTGACTGTTTTTTTCTCAATAATCCCTTGACTACTAAACATTCATGTGACCTTATGAATCTACATGGATCCAGACATATTTGTGACTTTTAGGCTTGACTACTTGGACGATAGATATAACTGGGTTGCCTACCACTGGTTGCAATCCTACATTTCCCAAATTTACAATACTAGACAGCTTCACATGACCCTTAGATGGAGCATAAGGCCAACCTTTGGCAACAAAGACAGTTGCTCTTTGATTTATAACACTCCCCATCAAAGCACAATTCAGCTTAACAAGCTTTCCTGATGGAAACCTTCCATAATTATGCGATGATCTGTGCATCAAACTTGTAGTTGTGGATGTCTTTTCTGAATACACTTTAATATATCCATTGGCTATAGTGATTGTGATCTCGTTATACGTACAATAAGTGGTCTTATTGTATACATTTCACTTTTATCTCTCTCCTCCACTCTCTCTCCCTAATCCATCATTCACCACCACGAAATTTCAGCGAAGAGCCCAATTTACTGCCACTACTGTTGTTTGACTCATTGTTTAGACTTTGGACCATTCTTTTGTTTTTCAATTGTTCGAGATATTCAATTCTTAAGGCTCAAGTATGATGGAGGGTGACTTGGTAGTTGGGATGTTGAAGATGTTAAACTATGTTAGTAGTTAATCTTTGTGTCACAACCTTTTGACTTTATGTATCAATTCCTTCTCTAGCTAGTTTATTACTGCTTGGACCGTGATTATATCGTTTGGTTGACTTCTCACTATTACTCTTGTGACAGACCTTCGTAGGAACACCATTCTGGATGGCTCCAGAGGTGATTCAGAATACTGATGGGTATAACGAGAAGGTACATTGTTGTACACTGGTGAAATGAATTGACATCTATTCTTTTTCTTATTATATTGTTCATTATACATTTATAAATTATACTAGCTTGTTTTGCTTCATGCAGGCTGACATTTGGTCATTGGGAATCACTGCTATTGAGATGGCAAAAGGTGAACCCCCACTGGCGGATATCCATCCAATGAGGGTTCTTTTCATCATACCTAGAGAAAACCCTCCGCAGGTTTGCTTTGCTGCTAGATCATATTATGCCAATGCAAAACAATTTTTTTTTCCTTCAATTTAATTTTGTGCAAGCTTCTGAAATATTTGGCATTTATTTATGTTGTTATCTTATGGATGTGCTTTGCAGCTAGATGATCACTTCTCACGTCCTATGAAAGAATTCGTCTCTTTATGCTTGAAAAAAAATCCGTCTGAGGTAGTTGTTTCACAACTCTGATGCTCTTTAGGCTTCTTTTATGATATTTTGACACTAATAACAAAAAAAAAGGGTAATTGAAACGGAAGACTAAGGGCCAGTTTGGATGTCAAATAATAGAACCTTCAAATTGAAAATATCTTAAGTTTTTTCATCCTTAATTAAGAAACATTGCCATCTTTTTTTTATTATTATGTTGGACTGTTTGGATGGAGTTAACATACTAAAAGCAAAGTCGCATTCTACCCTTCCAAAATTCTCTTGCCAATCCAAAAGGTTTTCTTGTGTCTCTCGCAGCAATAAAAAATTTGCTTCCGTACAATAAGCAGACCTGCAACCCGAGCTTCTCCTTATTCATGAAGAGAAGGGTTTACCATGGCTGTGGTGTGAGAGAAAAGGCTCGCCTTTTGTAGAGAGAAAGGCCTTGGCTTTACAAAGACGCCGCCTAGGGCTGTCATGGATGGGGCTTGAGCTTCTCTGTTTTTTTGCAACCCGAGCTTCTCCTTATTCATGAAGAGAAGGGGCTTCCCATGGGTGTGGTATGAGAGAAAAAGCTTGCCTTTTGTAGAGAGAGAAAGGGTCTTGACTTTACAAAGATGCCACCTAGGGCTGCCATGGATGGGGCTTGAGCTTTTTTGGTTTTTTTAGAGAGAGAAAATGAAAATGCTCTGTTTATCGAGAGAAAGAGGTTAGATTTGAGGTTTCTGAGGTTTCACGGAGTTGTTGGGTCATGGGTTGAGGTTTGCACAGGAGTGAGAGAGCTGCACTTTCATAAAAAAAAATTCAAGTTTGATTTGAATTTTTTTTATGGTAACTTTTGCCTTGACACTGTAGTATTTTTTATTTCAATCTAGAAATCTAACAAAATCTTGAGGTTGTCCAAATGGTTCAAATCTGTTTCACAAGATTTTTGAATTGCAAATCCAAAAATATTGCAATTTTGGGTAGATCCAAACTGGCACTAATTGATTGAGGTCGTGAGCATGGAGTTATACTTTTTGGTTGCATGTGGACTTCCAAGCTAGCAATTCCACTTGATAACTTATTATGACTAAGCAATCCTTGTCATTTTTGTACTTTCTATTGTCCCTGATGTGGGTGACAATTATATGGGAGTTTTCCTCGGAAATATGCTATTAGGCACATGAAGTGCAATTGGCCAGTTGAGACAGTACCTTTACTTTTTTTGCTTTATATATTTCTAATGGAGACTGGTTGTCTCTTATACTTCAGCGGCCCAGTGCCAAGGAACTTTTAAAGCATCGTTTTATAAAAAATGTCCGTAGAAGTCCAAGGCTTTTGGAAAGAATAAGGTACAAGATGTTTGAATTCCTTCCTTAAAGAGCATTTTTCCTAAATTATATATATATATATATATATATATATATATATATATATATATATATTATTCTTTGCATACTTTCATTTGGTCCTTCCTTTAAGAAGTGTCAAGTTTATTTATATGATTGAGCAAAATGTCTCTTTATATTTACATTTGTTTAATTGATAGAGAACGCCCAAAGGTGCTGGTTAGAAATCCGGATACCCAGAGAAATGGTCATACTGCCTTTGAAGATGTATCCAATCCAGTTCGAGAAACCAAAGGTCTGAAAGATGAGGAGACTGTGAGAGCCAGGTGCATATAAACTCAGATATGGATATTATTAAATTTCTTCTGTTTTGTCTAAATGTTCTATGCTATGTTCATCATATTGCTGAAGATTAGGCAAATCAATGAAAACTAGCTGTACTTTTTCTTTTTAACATATTTATTGGATAGTTATGTTATATATTGTCTTCAGTTTTTCAATGATATATTATCAACAATAAAGTCATATATGGTGTATTTGTTATTGAGTTGTTTAAGGATATGTAGGAATGCTGGCTGGGACTTCAGTGTGCGTGGAAATCTTGGTGGTGGCACTATCAGCAATGCTGTGAGCCCACCCCAAGTCAATGCGACCAAAGAAAAATTTTCAGATGCGCAATATACTCAAGTTCTTCCCAGGGTATCCTCAGAACTAGATAGTCGATACTCCACATTGGGAAATACGCCTCAAGACTCAACTTTAAACTTCACCACTGAGATAAAAGGAAGAGATCAGCAAACTGATGAGAGAGAGGAAATTTCACTTGGAGATGTAAGATCCCATTTGTGATGCTCAATGTCCTAGTACTTATCAAAGACAAGAACACGCAATTTTGCAATGTTATCTGTTTCTTAAAATTGGTGAATTACTCCTTTACCAGGGCAAAGTATCTGCAAACAGCTCTGGGACTGTCATTTCACGAACCCCTAGAGTGACACAGAAATCATCCTTTTTCACTGATCAAAGCACTGCAGTATGATTAACTTTTGTTTTGATCATGCGTCTGTTGGTTACATATCCTGAGATTTGATCTCTCTTTTTGACATTGCCCATTCATCTCTGCTTTTGATATTTGTAGTCAAGCAGCAGCAGACGTTCATCTAGTGGTGATTTATCTCCCAGTGGCACCATTGTCGTTCGAGGGCCACTTGATGAAGCAGACCCGCCCTCCAGAACACCAAGGTCCAGGTTAGGAATTCAAGAGAAGGCATCAAGAGCTTCACAAGAAGATAGTGCTGTCAACCTAGCAGAGGTTGTTATTGTGATTTCTATATTTTGTTAATGTTTACAGTATCATTCATTTCAATGATTGGATATGATCCTTAAATTGGCTTTCTATTGGGGTTGTAATTTTATAGGCAAAAGCAGCACTGCAGGCTGGCTTGAGAAAAGGAAATACTCGAGAAAGGTTTCAACTTGGAAAGCTTCATATAGATGGGCAGGAAAGCAAAGTTGCAGAGAGGCCAACCAGCTCGGATTCTTCTAGGTGAATTGTACAATATTGTAGTGCATAACTTAAGTAACACTATTGTTTCATGTGATATTTTATGAGCATGTGATATAAATTGATTTTTCACGTGTTCTCTTTTTCTCAACTTGATGTCACTTTTGTCACAGAGATTCTCATGAGTATTTGGATGCACCAAATTTATTGTCGAGATTGGGTCGATCAAGTGATGATGAGAGTGGTGCCCGCTATGCAGCAGCTGTGTCTTCCCCATCCTTGTCTTTATTGCTTATTCCTGCACTGAAAGAGGTTCATAACCAGAGCTACTTTTGTTTTTTTTTCTTTTCGTTTTTTCCCCAATACTGCCATTCTCTTGCATGCATGCTCATTCATATGCACCTATGGCGTAGGATAGTACTGGGAATTTTGTTGTACCACCTTGAGAATTTGTAGCTAGCCTTCTTTTGGTAACATTAGAAAAAACATTAATTGATATAATGACACAATAACATTGACTTGCTTCAAGTGCAGATAAACAAAGATATCTTTTGAAGGCAGAAACAAAAGAAACCAGAATAAAGCATTTTAAGAGCACAGAGGCTGTGAGAAGAATACTGAATAATTTATCTAGGAAGGAAGTGAAAGACTCTCTATTTGTGCACTCCCTTGTGATAGGCCACCAAATTAGTCTCATCAGGGGTGCACTGACAAGGGATTTTCTACAGAAAAAGAGGCAACATGTCTTCAATATTTTGCTGATAAGTTGGAGAATGGCCTCCTAATGATCCCTAAGAATTATTTCACAACTCTGCAACCTTAGAAGGTCGAGTCGCCAAGAGAACGACCATCAAGATTAAGCTTTCAAGTCCAATATGAGAGGTAGGCTACATAATGGTAGGTCAAGTTGTGTCTTCACTCTTAGTGACTATTGATCATTCACATCAAGGACTGCCAGCACTAATCCCTTGAAATTTTGGGAGGTAATGCCCCCTAGAAATGCGAACATTTCAAATCCTCTTTATGATATCTAGTGAGAGCACATCCTCAAAATGTCGCAACCTCATCGTGAAACTATGCCATGATTGCCAGAACCTCACAAATGGGGCAACGAATATGGAGTGGCTGAATAGGTTCCAAATAACTTGAATAAATTATAATATCTCGGGCAAAATTGCATGGTAAGAATATCTGTCAGAGTTTCCATAAATGTCCTGGACAGGAGTTCAATGTTTGGGAACTTGAAGCTGTGATGCTGTTAAGTAGTCCCAGTGAGCAGCTATCTATTACCGTACTTAGGAAAGGCTCAAACTTGTGAGGAGGGAAAAGCCACATGGTGGAACCTGTGCTGCTCTCACCTGCCTATCTACACAGGAAGCCAGTAAATGGCTTGATTGATGATAGTTAATAAAGTTAGTGATTCCAATGCCAAACTAAGTAGCTTGTTTGTTTCCTAGATTGGGGTTGTATGTAGTTTCTGTTCTTCTTGAGGGGAAGAAGTGTGTATGGTCCATTATTTGTCTTCATTACAAGTATTTCAAGTAGTTCTAAAACCATTCCTCATCCATATATGGGGAACAGGCATGTCTTGTGGCTTATCCATTCCTACACTGATGTATTCATTCTCCAGTTAGATGCTCAGTGGTGTGGAATTTGTCTTTGACTTGCTGGAGGTTTGGAAAGATAATACTAGGATTACTTTCTGTGAGAAGGAGTTGAAAAAAAAAAAGGATCACAGCTATTACAATTGTTGTTTCAAGGTTCTTGCGTCGTGGTTTATGGGGAGTTTCAGACAGGTTGACGTAGTCCTCTCATAATGCTTCTTGATGCCATATAAACAAAATCTTTGGTACTTTGATCCTGTCTGCATACTAGGGAGTACTCAGGAATTTCGGATCTAGTGTAGTTATGCGTTGAACTCTTGTGGGTGAGAGTCTGGCATTTTGGTCGAACGATTTTGAGCCTTCTGAGTGCCAAAGCCCTTGAATATTTCCATCATTGTTGATATATGGTGGTTATAGGACTTGACATCATTTTTTAGCCTTTTTGATGGAAGAAGGTGATCTGAATGTGATAATACTAAGGAGATTTTCTTTTCACCGTTGGGACTCGGGACACTTGATTCAGCCTCCCATACATGCTATTCCTCTTTTGGTAAACAATCATGAGATTTGTCATAATTTAGGACAGGAAACTTCTGTTCCTTTCTTCCCTTTTACTTATGGTGGTTGAGCTGGGGATTAGATATCACTTGAACAATGATTGGAGAGAGAGATTAATATAACAAGATGGCTATAGAAACTGTTGCCTCTTGCAGACTAAAAGAATGGATCCAAAAGTTTACTATAGAATAGGGTTGCTTATCTAGTGTGTTGTGATATTCCCGTTTCAATACATTCCAATCTGCTAGTGGAAAACTAATGAGCTCTTGGAATTTTTAGTCAAAATAGCATCTTTTAAGATTCAACATGCATTTTGCATGCCATTGTTTTACACTGTCTAAGAATATTTCTCTACATATTTGTCTGCATTGTGAGTACCTGTATTTGGGAGATACGCATGAAAATGCATGCACGATTGTGAATATTTTGGTGAGGGAGTTTTTGGATTTTGTCTCCCTAAATCCATGAGTTTCATATGGCAATATTTAGGCCTCTGGTAACGATTCAGAAGGAGCGGTGGTGCGTGCTGTCACCAACTCTTTAATTGAAATGGAGCATGCACTACCCAGTTCATGTGAAGTTTTTGTCAGCAGGTTGCTTCAACAACTTGGAAGGTCTGTGAATTCTTAATCCATGTTCTCAATTCTCTCTTATTCAAGTTATCACTTTTATATTGCATTTTTTCTTTGTTCACTAAAATGAGAGGGAAAACCTTTGCAGCACAAAGGAACCCTCTGTGAAAGGGCTCCAAGAACTGGCAGCACGCATCTTTGCAAAAACCAGTGCTCCACCAAACATGGAGAGTGCAAACAATGAAGCAACATCATCAAAGCCAAGCAATGGGAAGAGGCAACCAAATGTTGATCAGACCGAGAATTCAGGCCTAAGTCCCCTCGCAAGATTTCTAATATCAAGGTACTGATACTCTTACATTCATTTTTTCATATGTTCTATTGTACATAATTAGATCTCCTTTCCATGTTCAGGATGTAATGGCCTTTATTTGTCAGGTGGCAGGGTCAAGTTTCTCGTGACCTTAACTCAGTTTAGGGGAGGAACATGAAGTGTGATTGTATTGAGAATTTGTTTATGTGAATATTTGTTCTATCTAGGTGTCATTAGGAATGTCTGGCAGCCGCTTGTTTGCCATTTTGCGGCCTATTCTATTTTTTGATGTCATGTCATAAGGACAACACCTGCTTATGATCATTATCATTGTTTTGATTGCTATGTATAATATTGAAATACATTTTTTGTTTGTGGACATGTTGAGAAAATCTGTATTATTTATTTATTTTTCTGTTAACTGTTTTTCATTGAATAAAGGAAGTTATGTGACAAAAATAATGTGTGGTGGGACGAGTTAAGTTGGGTAACCAACTATTTTATGTGCAGAAGCATGAAAAAATTACAGCCCTTGGTCTTCTGTACAAATTCAGCCACCTAATGTGGTGGTGTCTTACAGTCCGGCTCTCTGGTTGCAAGCGAGACCCCTTCCTTTGCTTGTTCAAAAAACGATGGCATTCACACTGCTCCCAAAACATACATAAAGGTTGTGTTTTATGGATCAGCATGCCTCCTGAATTTGAATGAGCAATTGGGGCTCATTTGATAATGGATAATAGAAAATTATTAAATTGTATCCTGGCCCCTAGGATCCTAGGTTTCTGGATTTGGATCTGCAAGACCTGATCTTTAATCACACTTCTCAAATTCTTGTGATTGTAATATCCTTACTTATTGAACATGAGATTTTGGAGTTGTGAAAATTAGTCAAATTAACCATTTGTTGAATACTTAGTCGATGAGATGTTGATAGTTGTGGAATAGTAATGAAATTTGAATCGTAGCCTATCCATGGTAAACAAACAAGATAGATGTTAAGATTACCAAAAAATGGTTGAAGTCTTTGTGCGATATTGTATTTTGTATTCGACATGTTCATGTTTTTATTGGTAAATAGGAGCGATAAAGAGTGGGTTAATGAGTAGAAAGAGTTGCCCTCAAGTGGAATGGAATACCAACACCATGTCAGAATTTTTAGCATTTAATGACATGATGCTGATTAGAACTCCTCAAATCAAATCAGTAGAGCACTCTTTTTAAGTAATCCTTTTCATTGCATGTCATAAAGTGTTTTGCTAACTATAAATGTAATCGAGCGATTTATGTTCTCACTCAAAGAAGAGATGCAACAGAAAATAAATTATAATATAAACATCAATGGAAAGAGTTAATGGTTTCAACCAGTGTTTTAAAAAACGCCGAGTCGAATCGGACTCGTCCGGTTCGACTCGGAATCGCAAAAAGTGGATCGTATCGGTTAAAAAATCGGAAATCATCCGGTTTTAGAGAGAACCAGACGATTCTGTACAGTGACTCGCCGATTCACTGTGCGGAATCGGCGAGTCCGTACAGTGAATCGGCGAGTCCGGTACCGTTTTTTTTTTTTTTTTTTGTAATCCATGATAGATTTTTTTGTAATACTTGATCGATTTTTTTGTAAGCCATGATCGAATTGTTTTTGTTTTTTTGTAATCCATGATCGAATTTTTTGTAATCCATGATCGAAATGTTTGTTTTTTTTTTTGTAATCCATAATTGAATTTTTTTTTTTTTGCTTTTTTTGTAACCCATGATAGAGTTTTTTGTAATCCATGATTGAATTTTTTGTAATCCATGATCGAATTGTTTTTTTCTTTTTTTGTAATCCACGATTGAATTTTTTGTTTTTTTTTGTTTGTTTTTTTTTGTAATCCATGATCGAATTTTATGTAATCCATGATCGAATTTTATGTAATCCATGATCGAATTTTTTGTAATCCATGATTGAATTTTTTGAAAATTTGTGATTTTTTTTTTTTAATCCATGATCGAATTTTTTTTTGTAATCCATGATAGAATTTTTGCAAAATTTGTGATATTTTTTTTTTAATCCATGATCAAATTTTTTTTTGTAATCCATGATAGAATTTTTTGAAAATTTGTGATTTTTTTTTTAATCCATGATCGATTTTTTTGAAATTTTGTTATTTTTTTTTTTAATCCATATTATTCAAAGAGAAAATGAGAGAGATGATGATTATGAGGCCACCCTATCCCAGCCATATTATTCACATATCGAGTCCCAACAGCAACAGTGTAGGGATGAGCACAACAGTACATATGAGCATGAAGGATGGACAATCTTCGGGGATTTTAGATTGGGAACACAACAAAACACTAACACTCAAGGATTTGAGAATAGTCAGACGCTTGCTAATATCGATGATTCGTTTTTAGATCGAATCAATGAATTGTTAAACGAATTCAATCAATGGCACCAGCGTGACCAAGAAGAACAATAACGTCGTCTATCATTTTATTTTTTGATCATATGTTACTAATTTTATGCTTTATTGTAGTCCATGTATGTTGATATACTTATTCCATGATAATTATATGTTTATCATTTTGTGTGATGTAAATTAAATGCTGAATGGCGGTTCATGCAGGGAAAGAACATATCAATATTCGCATATTCATTCAAAAACATGAAAATTCTTAATGGAGTACCCTCATTTCTTATTGAATTCCTAAAAAAAAATATTTATAATGAATTTTAATAATTTTTTCGGATTTTTTTTAAGCTTTATTCTGACCTATTCACCCGATTCCCGATCCGTATCACCGATTCGGATCGGTTTTTTGGAAATCCGATTCGGATCACCAATCCGTTTTTTAAACCATTGGTTTCAACGCAAAAAATAAGTACAAAATCTCCCATGATTCCTAAAATTGGCCAAGATTTGGGCTGCAATTTCATCATGCAGTCTTCCACCAAACTCAGTCAACCCTGCTAAGTTGTTGGAGGTTCAGTACTATCATCCACTGCATTTTCCTTGGCCACTCCTCCCAAATTTTCAAGAGCTCTCTTCTCTAACACATGCTCGGGTCATCTTGTCGCCTGGATAATGTCATGCGATATACATGTGGGTATGATGATTTCAACCTACGTCGGATTACAAATTGAGCTATCAAGATCTAGAACGGCATCTTCCATATTCCAAAAGTAAACTCGCAAAATATTCCGTAACCATGAATGGCAATGGTTGAATAACTCTCGCTCCGACCTCAATTTGAGATATTGGAGCCAGAGTTCGACAGCCCGGGAATTCCTTAAGATGGTACTGAACAACACGATATGAGCAAATGGAACCATGCATGTTGAGGCAGTGCGCATCTTTGAGCTAACATTTACCTACACCAATTTAATCAAATATATCAGTGAATATGTCATGAAGTTGTATCAAAGGGTGTTGAGGCACTTTCAATGAGTTAGTCGGCCTGCCAATTGTATCCCATAAGATTTTCAGGTATGCAACGTATCCTTCCTATCCAACAAGCACTAATGGAAAAACTAATCAAGTCATCGTGCCTTATCCCAATTATTTGAAGTCGTGTAGGAAAATCTAATCAAATGAAACTAGAAAACTCCATATTTATATATGCACCTTTCTATTATGAAATCGTGAAAATATTTGCTTCCTAACTCAAGTTGGGGATGTGGCCTATTCCCCATAAAGTTCAGCTATTCATCTGGTTAGCGGCACAACATAAGATTTTGACTATAGATAACCTTATCAAGCGGGGTAAAATTTTACCTAACGTTTGCTTACTTTGCAAACAAGACGATGAATCTGTTGCACAATTGTTGATGCATTGCATTTTCTCTTCTCGAATCTGGCACTGGCTCTTTAGCTTGGTTGGTGTGTCTATGGCAAGGCCGCAGACAGAAGGGCCTTTGAAGGTGTGGTTTTACCATATCAAAAGGTTATTCTAATAATCCAACATTCAATTTGGTCATGTCTTTTTGTGACTAAAGATGGATGGGGAATTACGAAAGTAAATGTCATGACCAATCTTTCTAGTATTTTCTCACTTGGGGTTAGAAAATCACGGTGGCTTTATGGTATGCTCCTCCTTTTGGATGTCTTAAGATTAATTTTGATGGTAGCTTAATTGGTAACCCAGGTCCCGCGGATATTGGGGGTATTATTCGTGATTGTTTCGGGAACACTATTCTCTCCTATGCAGGACCTATCGGTAGGGCAACATCGAATCTTGCTAAGATGAGTGCCTTACTCAGAGGTTTACTTATTTTTAAGCATCGTAACTTGGGCATTAATCTCATTGTTGAAGGAGATTCTTTGAACGTAATACAATGGTGTAGGAAAGAGCTGTCAATTCCTTGGGAACTCCGATCTCTACGGCTACAAGTCTTGGATATTTCAGCTTCTTTATACATTTCTTTCTCCCATGTTTTTTGAGAGGCTAATGTGATTGCTAATGCTTTGGCTAAAGGAGGTGTTGGCCTATACTCTCTGCTGATGTAATCTCTTTTTAGAATATCAATAAAATTCTGTAACATTGGTCAAAAAAAGTTGGGGACGTGTGTCCAAAAAATGATCAAAGATGATCCTAGCAAAGTATTCGAGTTAGTTAAACTAAAGCAAACTAGCACTCTATTAAAATAAGTTTTTAATTGATAGACAATTGTTACCTTGAAATAGGCTGATGTTGGGATTGGATGAGATGGAACTATGTATCTGGCTACTCGGAGGGAATTAGGAAAGTTGGTCCAACTACTTGAATTGGGTTTGATACTTTATTGAAAGAGGCAAAAAGTTTATATAAGGTTGCAACCTTAAAAATGTAGAATTACATAACCTTAAAATGTAGAATTACTAAAAATCCTCTAGTTGATCATCTCAACATCGAGATGTCTGAATATAAAAGAAAAAAGATTTTGAGTCCCAAAAATAAGGCATCTTACAACACATCATCTAGCCTGTCGATTTTCAATATTTTCATATGTTTATAGATCTACTTGATTTTAAGTATTTATGGAGTTTAAAATTTTATAATTAGATATGAAAATAGATTTTGAGATAATCCTAATAATTTTTTATACCAAAATTACATGTTATGATAAAATTTGGGGGTGCACCTTATTTGGATTGTTTAAGGTTACAACCTTATAGAAACTACACCCTTGAAAGAGAGACTAATTATATATGGAAAAGGTTTAAATAAGGTTGCAACCTTAAAATGTAGAACTAAAGATGCACATAAAAAATCCATCATAAAAGGTTGTTTGGATGTTGAAAAACCTTTTAATTGATCATCTCGACATCGAGATGTATGAATATAAAATAAAAACAAGATTTTGAGTCCGCGAAATAGTGTATCTTGCAACATATTATCTAGACCATCCATTTTCAAGATTTGCATATGTTTGTAAATCTTATTGATTTGAACCATTTTTAGAGTTTAAAATTTTATAATTAGATATGAAAATAGATTCTTAAGCCATCCTAAGAATTTTTTCTATCAAAATTACATGTTATGATAAAATTTAGAGGCACACATTAATTGGATTGTTTAAGGTTGCAACCTTATGCAAATCGCACCCATTATATATTGCCTATTAGTTTAATATAGAAGGTGTATACGGTAATCTATATATTTAGGAAGGTGTATATTGTAATCAGTATATATAGGAAGGGTAGGTACAATATCTTGTATTTTATAGTAAGTCTCGATAGAGTATAGCTGTTTATGATTTATTTCTATTTTTGTCATCTATATTTCTATTTAAGACAAGCTTGCATATTCACAATCTTCAATGGACATTGAGTCTCTTCAGAGAAACTTATGACTCTTTACACGGTATTAGAGTAAGGTTCAAGACGAGTCTGTTGCTCACCCAATTGGTGCAACTTTTGTCGAGTTGTGTTTCGACTATTTGATCTATCTCTCTGTCGAGTCATGTTTCGACTATCTGATTTGTCTCTCTGCTGAGTCGTGTTTTGACTGTCTGATCTGTCTCTCTACCGAGTCGTCTTTCAATTATCTAATCTATTTAATATCCTCTCCCTCAACCCTCTAATATGTTTGATCAGAGAGCAATCTGAGCATGACAACTACTGTTTCTACTGTCACACTATGCACCAGAAGATCCTACTCGTTTCCTGCAATTAGTGTTGAAACTCCAGCTGCTCTCTCTCATAGCATCTTGAATTTGAGGGAGATTATGAAAGGAAAATATATATTGCCTATTAGGTTAATATAAAAGGTGTACATAGTAATTTGTATATTTGGGAAGGTGTGTATTGTAATCGATATATATGGGAAGGGTAGGTACAATATATTGTATTTTATTATAAATCTGTGTAAAGTATAGGTGTTTATGATTAATTCTATTTTTGTCATTTGTATTTATCTATTTAAGCCAAGCTTGTATATTCATAATCTTCGATAGAACTTGAATCTCATCAAATAAATCTGAGACTCTTCACAGTGACTAATGATTTAACCAAAATGATGGCAAAGAATTTTCATCACCCAATTGTCTTGATTGCTCTTGTTGTCTTAAATTATTCCTACTATGTTCCAACTTAGATTTTTTACCAAGAAGCCGAATCCAAAAAGTTGGGATAAGGCTTTGACGATAATGATCGTGCTTTCAACCAACAAATTCCTTGTACTACGAGGTATGGATTTTCGTTTTAAATATTTCGAAGTTAAATAAATGGTCCCTTTCCCATACACAACAAATTGAAGAGGATGAGTGGTTACTTGAGACCCTATTTGCAATTTTCGGTGAAATTTTTGTTGCCATGAGTTATACGTATTATAATACCAATGAGTTACGTATATGTAACAAAACCCAACAATGTAGAGCATATGATCCAAGGAAGTTAGTAGGATCTACAAGTTCATAATCGTATATCCATGCTAAAATGGTATATATTGCATCATCGATTGTGAGCCACATCTCTGTTAATTAGTGGAAGTCGGTTGGTCATCTTGATTGAAGCAAAACAGTGAGTTTCCTGTATTTTCTAATGCACTTGAGAGGTATTCAGTATCTCTGTTTCTCCCCATTGAAGTTTTTGGACACTATTACTGATTGGAAGATGAATTAATATTCTTATCTGTGCTTTTAAGCGAATACTATGAGCCTGCATCTCAGATACTCGGGGAAGGATCTCATTGTATGCTGGGGGTGCTCTCAGTTTTTTTGATTTTTTTATATGCTTTTCATATTTTAATAGAATTTTTTTATATTTTGTTTGTGTTTTTCAACACTTTTTTTACTGTCTCGGACTTGCTCTATTAGAGTAGTTGAATCGGTCAGTTTACCGGTTAAGCCAGTTAAACAGCTTCCGAGCCCATGTTTGGTTAACCGCTCCGGTTCGATTTTGTGAACACTGCTTTCCATAACATTTGAAACCAATTCTAATTCTATAGGATTTAACTTAATTGGAAACAGTTCTAATTCCTACGGTGTCTAATTGGAAACAAGAGTGTCTTTGTCGGCATAAACCCTAAAACGAAACTTAATCATTACAGGGCAAATGGGAAGTAGAGTTTTCAAGGATTTATTCACTGATTCTAGTTAAGAGGAGGCTCTGCCAGAGTTTTGGAACAAAAAACAAAAGACCTTAAAGAGAGTAGTCTGTGGGTTGGGGTAGAGAGAGAAGCTCAAGCTCTTGTGGTTTTGGATAGAGAGACTTATTCGGTTAGATAAATATAAGAATATAGTTCAATTTATTTATTGTTTTAAAACGTATATGGATGCAAAAGGAAATTAAAAATTTTGTAAAACTAGGAAATTTAAAATTTTAGATTAAAAATCCATTTCTAGCATGGTTTAAGAGGGGACCCTATATGTATAGTATGAGTTGGCTGACTCATGGACAGCCCATCAAAAAGGGAGGCAATTTTGAAGTTTCTACCAACAATCGTAGCAAAAGTGAGCCTCGCCATGTAAAGAAATATGTCGACTTCTATATTGATTTGAAAAGCAAAGAAAAACCAAACCACCCCCGTGAGCCATTGGAATAACATTTTGTTCTATATTGATTTGAAAAGCAAAGAAAAACCAAACCACCCCCGTGAGCCATTGGAATAACATTTTGTTCTAATAGAGTATAGAAACTCACTACGCCAACTCGAAATCGTCCGAGTTTCGAAAGTACTAGGTTGGATCTTGCCCCGATTCCAAATGAGCCAATTGATACTTATAGTTCAAGTAAAATAATTTTCAATAATAGATCTTTTAGCCCAATCCTTGAGTTTTTTTTGTTTTTGATATTGATATGAGGCTATAATCAGCCCATTTTCGATTGATTGCAGTACCAATCAACTTCTATTAAACTAGATCAGAACATTGTTTGTTCAATTTTGGTTGACAGATTTTTCCTACAAAAAATCCTCATTTTTTGATTTGAAAATCCTCGTCCACCATTCTTCAAATTTATCTCCCAATTATCAAATGTGAAAAGAAAACGAAAGTCCCAATTTCAATTGTTAATTTATTTTGATATAAAAACATTCCATTTCTCTTATTGTTTCAACTAGTGATTAAAAAATCGGTGAGTCGCAACGGACTCGCCCAAGTCGGCACTAGAATCGATCCCCCAGTGTCAATTCATATAAAACACGTTGTTCTAGAACCGGGCGATTCTATACAATAAATCGCTGCATGATGTCATGAATCCCCCGGTTCTTCTACAGTAAATCGCTGCATGACGCTTAGTTCTTCTACAATAAATCGTTGCAAGACGCTCGTGTGTATGACGGGTGCATTCTTGTAATTTTTGGGTGTATGACGTGGGTATTCTTGTAAATTTTGGGTGTGTATGGCGTGGACGTTACGTGAGCATTCTTGTAATTTTTGGGTTAAAATGATGACGCACGTGTATTTGACATGGGCATTATTGTAATTTTTGGATTATCTTATAATTTTTAGGTTAAATATGGTCAAAGACGAGTAAGTGGATCGACTCATC
Source organism: Amborella trichopoda (assembly GCF_054954075.1). Classification (NCBI taxonomy): domain Eukaryota; kingdom Viridiplantae; phylum Streptophyta; class Magnoliopsida; order Amborellales; family Amborellaceae; genus Amborella; species Amborella trichopoda. The sequence goes on along the minus strand of NC_142337.1, from coordinate 14,587,133 downwards.
AAGATCCCATTGAAATAAGATCTACACAAGAAAAAGCACTTGCCATTCGTTGGTTATTAGGGGCATCCCGAAAACGTCCGGGTCGAAATATGGCTTTCAAATTAAGTTCCGAATTAATGGATGCTGCCAAAAGGAATGGCGATGCCATACGCTAAAAGGAAGAGACTCATAGAATGGCAGATGCCAATAGAACTTTTGTACATTTTCGTTAATCCATGAAAAAGAATCTATATAGACACATAGATCCATGGATCCGTACATCTCGATCGGAAAAGAATCAATAGAAAAAGAAAGAATCGGAATCGATCGATATGTTTCTTGAAACAAACGAAAAAAAAAGAAGAGATGAAACATCAATGATGGATCAACTAAGCTCTCTCGGGGGCTTGCTTAAGAATAAGAAAGAGGAATCTCATGGAAATACCATGGAATAAAACTTAATTCTATTCGTGGGGATTCAGTAAATATCCCATTCCAAAAATAGAAAGATCGAAACAATTGGAACTTTTTCAGAGATTGGGTGCAGTTACTAATTCATGATCTGGCATATATAGAATGAAAACTTCACACGACGTGGGTATTCTTGTAATTTTTGGATTATTTTGTAATTTTTGGGTTAAAATGAGTCAAAAGCTATGAACCTAGCTCGTGTGTATGACGTGGGCATTCTTGTAATACTTTTGGATTAAAATGGGTCAAAGGTCATGAACCATATAATTTTTGGGTTAAAATGGATCAAAGGCCATGAACCTAGCTTGCGTGTATGACGTGGGCATTCTTATAATATTTTTGGGTTAAAATAGGTCAAAGGCCATGAACCTAGCTCGTGTGTATGACATGGGTCAAAGGCCATGAACCAAGGGTTTACACCTCCAAGCCAGGTGACCCTAACCACAGGGCTTCAAGCTTCCTCATTCGTTCGCACGTGATTTGAATTGGTACCAATGAAGTATTTATCCACTTCAATCTTCTTCCACTTTTTCGATGTGGTATGTTGTGAATAAAATGTAATATTTGAAAAGGTGATATAATATAATACTTTATTCGGATTAATAACATCACAAAATGGGGCCGTGGTGTAGCAGTTATCACGTCCTTCATTCACATTGGAGGTTGCTAGTTCAAATTTTGGCAACGTTATTTTATTCTTTTTCTTGTCAAATTTCTGTTTCTTTTTTAAAAAAAAAGAAAAAAAAGAAGAAGAAGGTAATACAACAAGTATTTCTTGTCAAAAAAATATAAAATAAAAGGTTATTGTTAAAAGAAACCAAAAAGGTAATACGACAAAATAAAAATAAAAATAAAAATAAAAATAAAAGGTTCTTGTTAAAAGAAAAAAAAAAAAGGTAATACAACAAACAAAAAAAATAAAAATAAAAGGTTCTTGTTAAAAGGAAAAAAAAAAAAAAAAACCACAAACATTTCTTGTCAAAAAGAATAAATAAAAGGTTATTGTAAAAAAAATAAATAAAAGGTTATTGTAAAAAAAATAAATAAAACGTTCTTGTCAGAAAATATATATAAGGTAATACAACAAGTATTTCTTGTTAAAAAAAAAAAGCTTTTGTCAAAAAAGAAAGAAAGCAATACAACAAATATTTCTTGTAAAAAAAAAAAAAAAATTCTTGTCAAAAAAAAAAGAAAAAAAGGTAATACAACAAGTGTTTCTTGTCAAAAAAATAAAGGATTAGGGCTCTCCGCCGATTCCCGATTTTGGTGGCCAGTTTTTTTATCTATTTAAACCATTGTTTATTAAAATCCATATATGATTATATACTTCATCCATGATAATTCTATAATTTTTCGATATAAATTTAATAGTTAAAATAAGTTCATACAGAAAAAGAACATCTCAATATTCGCATATTGATGAAAAAAATGAAAGTTAATAATATAGTACCCCAATTTCTTATTGATTCCTAAAAAATAATATTTATAATGAATTTTAAAATTTTTTTAAAATTTTTTATAACGCTTAATTCAACCAATTCGACTGATTCCCGATCCGAATTGTCGATTCATCGATCCGAATGGGTTTTTTGAATGCTTGATCTGGTGCATCGATCTGTTTTTTAAACCATTGATTTCAACAAATACATTGAAATTTGAATAGCGATAACAAAATGCTTCAAATTGACTATTTTATAACCATTTCTTTCCAAAGCATCATTTTGGTATAATTTTCTTGATTTTGTTTAATACCTTCTATAATTTATTTCTTTTTTATTTAAAGTACTTGTTTTTATGTATTTTTCCATATACCGTACTCATGATTACTGCGGTTGAGATTAGCGATGCCTTGAATTTTTATCCAAAATCCATCTCGGATATGGATATTGGGAGGGGAACACATGAATAGATGAGCTCTCATCAAAACTGCATTCCTATTGTAGGAAATAAATAGATCCAGAATTTCTATGGATTCAGTTTTGGTGCGTAAAGGCCGGCAATTGTTACCAAACCCTGAGATCTACAGTATCCAACTAGTGGCACCAATAACCTTTGCCATGAGCAACCCAGACATGGGCAACTAGCCGCCCTTATTTTTACCCTCATTGGGTTTTATTTTTTACAACGCTCTCTCTTAACACTGGTCCCCAGCGACGTCCCTCATTTTCTCTATCAGATGGAAGAAATTTGTAACAGATGGTGGATCAACATTAGCTCTGCTCATCGAGCGCCTAAAGCAGTCAACTTTTCCTCTTCACCATGCATGCAAAATTATCGATACCTCAAAACCCATCAATGGAACTGCCTAATTCAATGGAATGATGAGATGATCCACAATGTTCATCCTGGCTCCAACTCGGATGCCTCAAGTCTTTACTGAACTTTGAAATTATCTCAAAACCAATCATTCAACTTCTAGCTGTGTTTCAGGGCCAGTGCAAAGTTGGGTGTTCTTCAAATGGGGAAAATATTCAGTCCACCCTTTGAAAAAGTATCGTATTTATTGTGGAAGTTAGATATGTACTGTAAAATCCAGGGAACTTAATGATGCAATACCCACATAAAAACACGGCCATATGCGGTATAATAGATTGAGACTACATTCTTTTAAGTTATTGAACCTTTTTTTGTGAGAGAGTACGGTTCTTGTATAATTTGGTGATTCTTACATTATGGATTCTTTTGGGAATGTAGTGTTGAAACGAGAGAGATATATGTGTTAGCTAACGCACCAATACATTTTCGTTCTATGATATACTGTCCTCTCCTAAAGTTTATGGAAACAGCTCTGTTGTTTCATGCTTCTTGTTACATTGAGGATTTGGGTTCAGACCTAGCTTATATGGCTATCAGCCTTCAAACCTAGCTTATCTGCATTGACACCTTGCTTTTATGGTATGGTAGTTACTCTTTGGGCAATCGGATCCCATGAAACAATTTAAAAAGCTGAGGGGAGAGAGAGAGAGTAAACAAAATTTCTTCACAATAAAGATCTACAACAAAGCTACAATGTGAAGTATCACTAACCTGCTTACCTGATTCATATCTCAGAATAGTGACCATTTTTTTACAGCATGATAACATGCAGGAGTCCCCTTTGGCCATAACTGGGGAATTGTATTTCTTCTTTGAATAGCTAAGCTGTCTTCTCAACTTATATACATACATGTCTCTGGCACTAGGCTTTCTTTGATTTCTTATCTGCTTGTTGTGTTGAAGGTGTCAACCTCCGAAGCGAACTATGCAAAATCATCACTGGGAATACAACATTTTGTAATAAGATACGGGGAAAGTAAAGCCTGCTCAAGATTGAAGAGGGAATTAGGATTACCTCCAAAACTGACAAAGACGCCCCAGCACAGAGTAATAACAACTTTGCAGTAAATCAGTATTAATGCTGTTACTGCAATGAAAGAAGAGGAATATATGCCTCAATAATGCTCGGAAATAATTCCAACCATAAATTTACATCCAAACCCTAACCCAAAATCATCCCTACAAAATATCCCAACCATGCTGGCACATGAGTAACCCCTTAGATCCAACTTTCATGTTAAAAAAAAGAACCCCAATGAGTTCTACATTTTGTTTCGCACCAAAATATCCTCTAATGATTTCCAGCCCCTGGGGGAGCATACTGTCCATTTGCTCTCTCAGGTAAAACTCAGTATAGGAGAACTTTTAGGACCTGAAACAACCTAGCACTAACTTCCAAAAAAAGAAATTAAATTAAATAAAGAAATTCAAAATCAGTCTATGTGAACCTAAAAAATAACATCCTAAAATTTAATGTAAATCGTCCAATTTTTAGTAACTGAAGTGCTAAAGAACCCAAAATTCTTTTTTTGTTTTTATTTGAAAGAACTACCTAGTGATTCTTAAGTGGATCCAGTATATCATATGCTGTAAAAATCAATCTCCATCTCTCTCTCTCTCTCTCTCTCTCTCTCTCTCTCTATATATATATATATATTAAAAAAAAAAAACATAAAACGGTAAAACCTCTCCCTCTCCACCCTACATTCCATTTAACACCACCATAGACCCCCTCCCTCCCTCTTGAGGGAGAAAAATGTGGCAATCAAAGAAGAGCACGACGATATGATGGGTTGGTGATTTCACAAAAGAATGGGATCTTAGAGAAGGAAGTCAGAAAATTTTGTTGATGATGCCGTGTAGAACTTCCTATAGAAAACCAGAAACATTTTATTGATATTCTTTGGGGATCATTAAAGCTCCCCAAACATTCTCACTCTAGTTAGCAATGGCCCCTTTTAAGGCCATGTTGATGGGGCTCTGGATTTTACGGTTAATTCTCCAGGCTCAGCTACAAGCAAATTCTCGCACAGGTTCACAGCTAGAATAACAGAGAATGTGATGATCAGCATATCTTGGGAAGGAGTTTCAAGATTTAGTTTCCCCCTTGCTGCTCAAACCTTGAAGTGTACAGAGATTCCGGATCTTCACAGAGAGAGAGAGAGGGAATCCGGTTGTTTGAGTGGGGAGGGAAGAGATGGACAGACATGAGAGAGCGGGTTTGTGGATTTGTTGGGGTTGGGGAGAGAGAGAGAGAGAGAGAGAGAGAGATTTTCAAAAATAGATTTCTCAAATAAGGATTCAAGGATTCAAGGAGAGAGAGAGAGAGAAAGAGAGAGAGAGAGAGAGAGAGAGAGAGAGAGAGAGAGAGAGAGAGAGAGAGAGTTTTTCAAAAATAAATTTCTCATATAAGGAATCAAAGAGCTTTTTCAAAAATAAATTTCTCATATAAGGATTCAAAGAGTCCTGTGGGGGTTTGTTTGACACAAAAGTTGAAAACTGGGTATGATGTATTTGTGCCATTAAAGGTGAGGATTTTCGCAGAGATGGGTGTGGTTAGGGGTAAGCTGGAAATTTCCCAGATTTCATTGAGAAAAAACAGCAAGCTATAAGTTTAACCCCAAATCCTATATAATGATAAAAAGAAATCCCGAGTAAACTTTTCATCAATATAATGTAAAATAATTGGTAGTTAGGGGGGCAGTTGCCTCAACATAACGTCCTAGGCTCCATTCCCAGCATTAACACTTCAATAAAAAAAAAAAAAAAAAGGAAAGAGAAATAACTTCTTTGGCAAAACTAAGCAACCACATTCTGGAAACTAGGTTGTAGAACCTTAGATGACACTCAAATGGAAAGGGTTGAGCTGTTCCTTGGCTCTTGCAATGAGTATGGCCATGGGGTAGCCGCTGTGGTACACCCACATTTCCTATTAACGGCATGCACAAGAAACCTAGGGCATTTTGATACAAATACTATTTAGGTGGACATAATCGATAAGACCAAGTTGTGATACTTCTTGATGGATTCCTCATTTCTAGAGAATGGGAAACCAAAGTTTACAGGAAAACAAATGGCTGCTATCTAGACCAGTACCAAATTATTGTCTGATCATTTTAACTACCTCGATGTGCAGAAAGTTAAACTCTTTAACAATTTGAGAATATGTCATTAAAGCACTATAGGTTTCACAGTTTCATTTCTGGGGGACTAGGACATTGATATGTTTGATGCATGAGGTGGCTTCAAAACAGTGTTTCAAAAAGCACTGGCAGCACCTAGGCGGTCGGGGGGTCCAGGCTGCCTAGCGCCTAGGCGGCCGCCCAGAACTTGGGCAGCCCAGTGGAAAGAAAAATGTTAGTTTAAGTGTCTAACAGTTAAAGTCATACAGTATAACTATAAAACAAAATCCATAATCCATATTTCCATGAATGAGGAGAATTTAGATAGTCCATAATCCATATTTTCATACAATGCTAGAACCATACAAGCATACACACAAGAGTTAGATAGTATAAACTAAAAATTAAAAATAAGAAAACGAAAATATATAGAAATTCAGAAAATATACAGTCTAGGATTAAATAGTCAACACCAAGAGTCCAGCGTTTTCAACTCTTCATTATTCAGTCATCACTATCATTAGAAGGAGTAGGGTAAGCCTCATCATATATATAAGATTCGAGGCCATCATCATCGGAGTCATTTCCCTCTTCAACATAGCGCTCATTCTCCTTTGTTTCTTTTGAATCTGCCTCTTCCTCCTCTTCTTCTACCTCCCTCTTACTCTGTGCAGATGAGGCCCTAGGAGTATTGACTGCTCTACCTGGTGCCTCTTCACCTTTTTCTTTCCTTTTGTGCTTCCCTGAACTCAAATATTGTATAATAGCCTCCCTGATAGCCTCAGGAACATTTTTACATAGGGCAACATCCCCCTTAATACTGGCAAGATGTTTTTTAAACCGGTAAATATCCACATTAGTATCATTTCCACAATAATTACACTTAATATGATTTTTGTCATTCGGATTCGAGTCATGACCATACTTCCAACCCGGATCACCACTTCTAGAAGAACTTGTAGAAGATATTTCCATAAAACAAGGCTCATTTTTTTCATTTTTTTGGTTTTACTAAATTCAAATATTGTCTAATCTCATCTCGAATAGCTTCAAAAACCTTTTTACAAGAAGCAACATTCCTTTTAATACCGGTAAGGTGTTTCTTGAATCGGTTAATACCCCCATTGGTATCTTTTCACAAAAATTGCACCTTACACAATTTTTATTGTTTGGTTTCGGTTTATAACCATACTTCCAACCAAGATCACTTCTTCTAGTAGAACCAGAAGTAGACCTATTCAAATGACAAAAATTTTGTTCTTGTTTGTGTTTTATTGAACTCATACATTGGTTAATCTCCTCTTTGATAACTTTAGGAACATTTTTACATAGGGCAACATCCCCTTAATATCGCCAAGATAAACTTCCACCTCTAAGATGTTTTCTGGTGCTATAATCTTCAAAAACACCCTCTAATAGGCCTAAAAAACTTCAAAACTAAATCTAATCTTAGTGGGCGATGTTTGGATCCATTTCCCGTAACTTTGAGAAACACTTTGATCCAATGAAATCACAAAATCTAGTTTTCTTTTTAGGTTTCTCTCTCTCTAAAATGGGCTCTAGTGGGTTTAGGTTTCAAATGAACCTAAAACCCAATTTTTTTTTTATAAGAGTTAATTGTATTGCTATAAAGTATTGTTGTACATAAAGTGTTTAATCCGAGAGTCCCTACTAGGCGGGACTCTCAGTAAAAAAATTAGGTTAGTCGACCCTGTACAAAATGGGCTTATAGATCTACCCGATAACAAAAGATTTATAGTGAGATTACAAAAACATGGCCTTATAGTTTTGCCCCTTTACAAAGAGATCTGCTACTCGATGTTCCCTCTGTGGTCCAAATCAAGAAAGGAGGTGGACCGGGTTTGGTCTTCAACTTAAACCTAAAACCCACTTTTAAAAACAATTTTTTTTCAAAAAAACCCTCAACAAACGGTATTTCCACCCTTGAGCAGGGCGCAAGCCCTGGGCGGCCACTGAGAGCTGGGCACCGAGCACCCGCCTAGGCGACTGCCTAGTTTGGAAGCCTAGGCCTGAGCGATGCGCTCAAGCCTTCTGGACCGCCTAGGCACTGGGCGGTCCGCTTTTTAAAGCACTGCTTCAAAACATAAAGAAACTCTAGAACATGAAAAGTACAATCAAAACCTAGAACCAGTACACTTTCGTTCATATCGAGAAGAAACAAGCTAAGATATTGGAGAACATAGACCAAAGATAGAAAAGGGGAAAATGTGATTTCATCAAAGACAAATGAATAGAGACAGAGCAGTACATGCAACTCTCAATGTTATTAGATGAGCTTCTAGCGATTCAAAAAAGATATCAAGTTCAATCAATTCCAAGAAAAATGTGATGAATTCCATGAAAAATGTGATGATATTAATTTTTTCAAACTACCTGTGGTCATATGTAGTATTAAATAACTTACACAGTTGCATCAGCAGAACCATAACATGTAGAATAACAGGATATTTCTCAAGCTGCCACCTGTTGCTACATATCCTTAAGACCTCCCATAGTGCTACAGTGGAAACCAAACCAAATAGAGCAATGGGGATCTTGTACCTATGATTCGCAACATTAAACATTGCTGAGTGAGCAAACTTACGGGGAAAATAATGGGCAAAAAAAGTTAGGATGTAGACATTTCAACATTATAGTGCATGCATTCCAAAAAGGATCTCTAAATTTTACGGTTATCTTTCTTAACATTCAAAAAAGGGTTCGTGCTCTTGAAACGATGGACAATATGATGCAACAAGCAGCAACACAACCACCATAAATAACTAGAAAGCAATGCTCCACGACAATACCTTTAATCTTCTCAAGAATCTCAACTGGTTAATTACTTAATAATGCAAAACAACATTTGATAACTGATATTTACTAGCTCAAATATAATGGTAAACAATTAAATGCAATAAGATTAAATTTCACTAAAGGAGGGCATCTTAATAACAGCTAAGACCACATAGGCAGGTGATCCATGAACCAAAAGGAACCTCAATGAAAATACTGGCTGGTAAAACGTCAAATAGCTTCGGAATGACCATGGTCCAGCTAAAGATCATCGAGAGAAGGCGAAACTTGCACCGTTCATTGACTCCACTGTCTACAACAATGTATGTATTGGGGTGCTAGTTGCTCACCAGCTTTTTAAATGGTTGGATTGTGGATTTGGGAGCACCAGAACATGTAGTTAAGGCGTGGCACTCAATGAGAAACATTGCCACCCAGAACGTGGTGGGTATAGGGTCATGTGGATCACTGTTTCAGTATGATTGGAACATGTTGCTCCATCATATGTTCAATGTTCCTGTCAATGTCCAGATCCTCCTTAACAAGACACTCAGTTTCTTGGTGAAGGGGATAGTATTCGGATAAGCCTAGCGCATGGTTACTTGTTTTTATGTAAATGACTCATTTGCTTTGGACTTAAAAATAGTCTTGTTGCACCCCTTTCTTCCTTCTATAGACATGATGATTTTTCTGTTTCTTCATTATGGTGCTAGATAGGATCAAATCAGTAAAGATAGGATGCTTAGAAAAGCTCATAGGATCATTGATAAAAGTAAACCTACGTATGTCAGAACCTTGTTCAATAGAAATATCCAATAGAAAACCCATTTCCTAAGGCACAAAGATCGAAAGAACTATTAGATATTATTCATTTAGGTATATGGTCCCTTTGATCTGAAAATCCACACAAATGCCAGTATGAACACTCACATTATCGTTCGTGTACTCAATTGACGTAAGTATGAGGCACTCAATTGCTCCAAGGAATTTAAGTTGGAGATTCAAAACCAATCAAGGAAGAAAACTAAGGTTCTCAGAACTGAGAGGAAGCACGAGTACACCTCTAAGTTTTTTTTTTTGGATAAGTGTTAACATTTATATAACTGAAGTAAGATTACAAGAGAGTACAAGAGAGATAAAAAGACGAGAGGACCCTGAGAGTGGGTCCCTCTGTGTGAGACTACAAAATGGGCTTATGAAAATTCCCCTTACATGTACCCCTTAACTGGGAAGCATACCACAAAGGTAGAAAAAACAAGATCACAAAGTGTTGTTGGAGCTAAGGTTCTATAAGGAAGTTGGTGCTGAGATTCAAAAACGAGATGGTGAGGTAGCTGCAGGCCGTGCTAAGGTATCTTCCTAGCTCCGTCTTTTGCTAATAAGTCCGTGAACTCGTTTGACGTCCTCCAAGTATACCTCCATAAGACGTCCATACTCCTGCATACATGTGCAATTTCAAGAAATATAGATGTTAGGTACCAAGGTGGTGTCACAGATCCACCTGCCCATGCTATAACATTTTTTGACTCTCCTTCAACCAGTCGTTGTGAGCCCTAGTCTCTATTAAATGATTTAAGACTGTGCGTCATGGTGGCCTAGGTATTCTGAGTAAGTAAGGAGAATCTAACTATTATGATCTCTGAATACCCCTCCTGCCCCTGCATGACCAGGATTCCTTATGGAGCAGCCGTCAAAATTGAGCTTGATGGTACCTTCGCGTGGGGGTTGCCAGTTGTTAGCTCTTGTTGGTTTTTGAGGCCTATGTTTGAGTATGCAATGCCAGTGTGTATGGAAGGAGTTGGCTGAGATACCTTAAAAGGCTTTGTGATTGGAGGCCCAAAATATTAGTAGGGAAGTAACCTTATGGAAGAGTGCATGAGTATGGTTACAATGGCCTTGAAAGATCCTGGAGTTTCTCTCCTTCCAAATGATCCAAATGGTTGCAGCTACTGTTGCCCCCCATAGGATCTTACCTGCTTTTGGCCAGAATGCTGCTATGTTCATCATCTGAAGGCCCTGTAAGGAAGGCGGAGTTACCCAATGAATGTTGAACAACTGAAGGACTTGAGTCCACAGTTCATGGGCAGTGCTGCAATGTAAGAAGAGATGCGAATTGGTTTCTTCCTCGCTTTGACACATTACGCATCTATTCGGCATTTGGCGACCCCTTTTTTTCAATTGGTCCACTGTAAGTGCCCTTTGAGCAAGAGCAATCCAATTAAACATTTGAACTCTGGAAGGGGCTATAGTGGACCAAGCTTTCGCGAGCCCTGAGTTGGGATTGGTAGGGAAGGATGGTGGATACGAGAGCATCCTGTAAAAAGAAGAAACCGAAAAGTTTCCTGTTGGATCTGGGGTCCAGATCATTGCATCCTGCCCATGGGTGGTGGTAAAATAGGAGTCGAGAAAGGCCATAAGTGTAGAGAGAGAGCTTATTTCCTCATCAGTGAGATTTCTTCTGAATATTGGGTTCCAAGTCCTTCTACCTCCTTGGGTGACCATTTCCTCTGCCACTGTTGCCTCCTTGTTAGAGGTAAGGGAGAATAGAGAGGGGTAGCTGTCCTTGAGTGGTGAATGTCCTGCCCAGAGGTCGGACCAGAATTTAATTCTAGTTCCTTCCTTGGTTTGGAATCTGATGTGCTTTTTGAAAGATGGGAGAACAGAGGAGAGGGACTCTTCCATGCTCCCAAGGCGTTGGGGGTCTGTTGGCTAGTGGGTAACCAAGCATTTTGGGTGATGCGGTATTTTGATCGCAATATCTGTGCCCACAAGGAATCTGGTTAGGTTGCGAAACGCCACCACCGCTTCCCTAATAAAGCCAAATTATGTTGTCTTAGACTACGGATCCCCAATCCCCCTTGTGATTTGGGCATGCAAATCTTGTGCAAAGGAATGAGGTGGTACTTTGTTTTCTCTGGTTGGCCAGACCAGAGAAAGTTCCTCATGAGTTGTTCTAGACGGTAGGATACTGAGCTGGGAATTTGGAAGAGCGACATAAGATAGACAAGTGTAGTAGCTAGAGTGGCTTTGATGGGGGTTGATCAACCTGCCATTGAGAGATATCTCCCTTTCCATCCAGCTAGTCGCTTGTCCACCTTGTCTATGATGGGTGCCCATTGTCTCTTCTTAGGTTTACCCAACCCCAGAGGGAGTCCTAGGTAGGAAGTGGGTAGCTCTTCCACTGTGCATCCCCAGTTTGTGATAAGGGCTTTTACTTCCTCCATGGAGAGTGTTATTCCCATCATTTTTTATTTTGCCATGTTAACTTTGAATCTTGTTGCCTCTTGGAAACATTTGAGAAATAGCCTGAGATTATGTGTTTCTTCTAGCGTAGCATCAAGGAAGACCAGCATATCATTTGCATATTGCAAGTGAGATACAGTTGGCCCCTGGCGGCTACTCTTGAATCCAGATAAGAGACCTGCCTAGTACATTCTTGAAAGCGAATGGCTGAAAACTTCAATCGAGATGGTGAACAGGAATGGGGAGAGAGAATCCCCTTGTTTTAGACCCCTAGACGAGGGGAAAAAACCTTTAGGCGTCCCATTTATTAGGATAGAAAAATGAGGATGGGAGTAGAAGCCTCTCATCCACCTTCTCCATGTATCCTTGAAGCCCATTCTCTTCATTGTTTCTTCTAAGATTGACCAGTCAACATGGTCATAAGCTTTTTCCCAATCTATTTTGAAAATCCGACCCGGTTTTTTCGATCTGTGCCTTGAGTGGAGACATTCGTGAGCCACGAGCGATCCATCTAGAATTTGTCTACCTTTGATGAACGCCATTTGACCAACGGCAGGACCTGTTGTAATCTGGTGGCCAGCACTTTGGCTAGAATCTTGTAGGAGGAGTTTAGGAGACTGAAAGGTCGAAAGTCTCTTAGTTCCTCTGCCCCTTCTTTCTTAGGCACCAGAGCTATAAAAGTAGCATTAAGGGCTTTGTGAAGGATACCCCTGTGGAAGAATTCCTCAAAGAAACTGAGGAAATCTTGGCAGAAAGTTTCCCAATATCTTTGGAAAGGTGCTATCGGGAAACCATCTGGACCAAGGGCTTTGTCTTTGGCCAGGTCCTTGACAGCTTTGTGAATTTCTGCCTCAGTGAAAGGCCTCTCAAGCAAAGCTGCCTTGTCTGCAGGAAGAGATAAGAAATCCAAGTCAGACATACGGGGTCTACGGGCCTGTGGGGCTGAGTACATAGACTGAAAAAAGTCTAGTATGGCCCTTTCTATTCCAGCTGGATCCGTGAGATGATTCTCTCCTACTTTCAGAATCGAGATGGTATTATCCCTCCTGTGACAGGTTGCTATCCGATGGAAGATGCCTGTATTTAGGTCTCCTGTTTTAAGCCAGAGGATTCTGGATCTCTGGTACCAATAGACTTCCTCTTTTTTTAGAACTGAGAGGTATTCTAGTTTGGAGGAGGATTTGAGTGACTGTTCAGTTTCTGAGAACCCAAAGTTGGGTCATAGACTGTTGTAAACTTCCAAGGGAAGCCGTCAACAATTCTGAAGAGGACCGAGACCGTGAAGTCCCCTATGAAAGAGGAAGTTAAATGGTGATCAGTTGGGTTCCATATTATCCAGACCCTCCCGAAGCCCCTACCGAAGGTTTAGCCACCCATTGGCAGGGCGACCTACCCCACACCTGTCTCACCAACTGGAGATTTGGTTCTGGAAGCTTTGTTTCCCGGAGGATTGTGGGTAGATGTTTATGTGTAAGATCCTTGACAGCCTTTCTTATGGAAGGGTGTCCCAGACCTCTAATATTCCATGAGATGATCTTCATGGATGCCGGACTGAAGCAGAAGAAGAGGCCAAACGGGTACACCTCTAAGTTTTTGAGAAGTTCCAATGTTAAAAAGGCAGAGGCGGCTAGGGGCCCTGACGGCCTAAGCGGCTGGCCGCCTAAACAGGCGCCCACATACTTGGGCGACTCTAAGAATAGGGGGTTGGGGTGGGGGGCATATGTTATTTTGTGTGTGTGTTTTGTGAATGAGGAGCGTGTGTGTGTGTAGTGTGTGAGCGCGTGTGCGTATATGTGTGCTTGAGGCCTCACATGAAATTCTTAAAGATCATCCTCTTTTCTTTTTTTTCTTTCCTTTTGGATCTGTATTTGTGGGAGAGAGGTCTCGAACACTTGGATGACGTTCTTCTTTTTTTCCTTCTAATATGTCAAGAGAGAGAGAGTCTATGAGAGAGAGGGACCTCACATCAAATACTTGGAGATCATCTTTTTTCTTTTTCTTCTTCTTACATGTAAGAGGGAGCATATGGGTCCATGAGTATCTTTGTGTTTGTGCATGTATATGTGTGTGTGAGAGAGAGAGAAGTGTGCATCGAACTCTTGGAGGCCATCTTCTTCTTCTTCTCATATCTAGACAGAGCACATGGGCCCGTGAGAGAGAGAGAGAGAGAGAGAGAGAGAGAGAGAGAGAGAGAGAGAGGCGCACTATACATGTCTGAATTTTTGTTTTTTTAAGGGTGGATATTTTATTTTTTTTAAAGGGATGGCCCTAGGTGGGCACCCAGATCTGCCTAGGCGGGCACCTTAAGCATGCCCTCCTAGACCCCACCACCTAGGCAAGCCGAGGCGGCTTGGCGACTTCTACGAAATTTATGTTTAATTTAGGACTTTTAAGTCATTTTAATTATTGCATAGACATTCACTGTCTTTAAATATTAAATTATAGTATAAAGGAGGCGGTAGGGCCTTGAGGGGGTCATTCCACCTGATTTTCAGATTAAGAAAAAAAAAGAAAAGAAAAGCTCCAAATTTTGGAACCCTAGCTTGGGGTAAGGAGGAGACCCTAGGTTTCTCCTAGCTATTGCTTGCATTTGACATGTTTTCTTGCTGATTTTACTTTTCTTTCAATTTCTCTATATTAATTTGGTGTCAGAGCCAGAGTTTTCTTCAACAATGAAGCCGAGAAGTGCTAGTCGGGTCTAGGTTTGCTGATTTCGGCCTTAGTTTTGCTAAATCAGCCTAAATCTTGCTGATTTCAGCAGGTTTTTGTTGATCTTCTGGCCAGGGTTTGTGATTTAGACGAACCCATGGCAGTGTAAGGGTTCGTAAGAGGGGAGGTTTTATAGACCCACTTCGTGATCCCAGAGATGAAAAAAATGAGGAACTTAAAAAGCAAGTTTAGCAACTGGCGCAACAATTTGCGAGCATCATTCATGGGCAAGACATTGATCTTTCCGCCCAAGAAGATACCAAGTGCCACCTTTCTCATCTCTGTGCTCCGTGTGAAGAGTGGAGTGAAAAGAAAAGTGATAGAAGCCCTAGACATGGGGAACATCATTCTAGGCTTTTTGATTTGAAGGAGATTCTTGATTTTGACTTAGTCTGTATTGAAAATCAGCAGGTTGTATATTGGGATCTGCCACCAATCTTCGATACATATGTAGATGAAGAACAAGATCTTGTAGGAGATCCAATATATGATGATGATCAAGATTTTGTGGTTAAACCAATCTTTGACGAAAGATGAAGATCTCAAGGATATTGAAGAGGTGGAGCATTCAAGAGATTTAAGGCATTGGAAACATAATAGTGCAGTAGAAGTGTGGTCGACTCATACACAACTAATTGTAGCTCTAGTTTTAGAGTGTAATGAAATGAAGGTCGAGAAAGCTTCCAAAGGCCAGAAAATTGAGTTTGAAGTTCTGCACGCAATTTCTAATGCAAGTTCAGGGACAGCCAAATTTGATAAGTTTCTATCAATTACTTACTATACATACCAGGATCCATTTCTAGGGAATTTCTTCTTACGACAAATAATATTAGAGCCATCAACAAAGAATAAGGTTGAAGAAGGTGGTTTTGATGCTAAATTCATCTTTAGCACACTTCAAAACTCAAGGACGAGTTTTCTCCAATCAGGGGAGAATGATGCAGGATAAAATTATTTCTATTTTTATTTCTATTTTTTATTTTTATTTCAAAAGATCTGCCCAATGAAGCTGAAGGGCAAGTTCTATAGGACAGCTGTGAGACCAACTTTGCTCTATAAGGCGGAATGTTGGGCGGACAAAAAACAATATACCCATAGAATGAGTGTGTAGCGAAGATAAGGATGTTGAGATGGATGAGTGACAAGACAATAAGGGATAAAATTTGAAATGAATCCATTAGGGAGAATTTAGGTATGGCACCAATAGGCGATAAAATGAGAGAGGTAGATTTAGGTGGGCTGGCCATATGTGGCACCAACCAAGTACAACACTTTTTGGAGGTATGAGTTAGTTTAAGTGAAAGGACTGAAAAAGGCCAGGGGTAGGCCCAAAAGGACATGGTTGGAAGTAGTCCAAAAAGATATGGGGACTTATGGCCTCACTGAGGGTATGGTCTTTAATACAACAGAATGGTGGACCAAGATTCGTGTAGCCGACCCCAATTATTTGGGAAAAGGCTATGATGATGATGATGATTCAATTTCAAAAGATGTATATTTTTATCTTCATTTTAGGTTTTATTTTTAGGGTTTTTAACTTTTTCAAGGATTCTAAGTTTTTTTTTTATTCACCATTCACTTGTTACGCGTCACAAGTACTATTCACAGGTATTGTTCATGGGTTACTCTTCACAGGGGTAAAATTGCCGTTACAAACTGTGTTTAATTTAGGACTTGTTGGGTCATTTTAATTATTGTATTGACATCTAATATCTTTGAATATTACATTATAATATATAAGAGGCGGTAGGGCCTTAAGGGGGTCATTCCATATGATTTTCATAATTGAAAAAGAAATAAAAGTTTAGGCTTTTGAAACCCTAGCTTGGGGTGAGGAGAAAACCCTATGTTTCTCCTAGTTAGTGCTTGCATTCGGCATGTTTTCTTGCTGATTTTCCTGTACTTTCAACTTCTCTACATCACATTGGCAAACTATGAAAAGGATACTCTGATATCTCCAAAGAACCATAGACCACTTGAAGATCTTTTTAAGAAATAATCTCCGGTTGCTAGGGTGTAGCGAGTCTAATTGGATGGGTGACCTAAGTCATTGATGGTCGATATCAGGATATTCCTTCATTTTGTTAGTGGGAGACTTGCACGACATGGTCTACCATGGAATTGGAGTATATGGAAAGTTCTGCAGCATCGTGGGAGGGCTTGTGGTACACAAGGTTCCTACAAGCTTAACGATTGTTTTAAGTGTTAAAGAGCTAGCGACCATGTTTTGTAATGACACAATGGCATTGACTTTTGCAAATGATCAGAGAGTATTATAGTAAGATGTAGTAGGAAGAGATCGGGTATCATTATGTGCAAGACGTCACTAAAAGGAATATATATTCAAAGGAATATATATTCACATGAGCAGGATGGTAGCAAACCCCATGACTAAGCCTATGCTTGAGAAAAGTATTCTCTCAAGCATAAGACTCATGTCAAGGGATTGCGACCCACAAGTCGCTAATTGTTTTTCTGTAACATCATCATCGTCTAAATCTTTTAATACATGGATGATGGATGTTGTTTTGGATTGGTTTTCACCATTCATTTGAGAGATTTACAAAATTATGCTCCATTTGATGCACATAGATATAGTTTGGATCAATGTCCAAAAAAATGTCGATCTCGATTAGGAACCAAGAATTGGCTCGTTTTATAGGCACTCACCGGATTCCGTAAATGAACCAAGCGAGTTCATAAGGAACCAGGCATTCCAAATTTACAGAATCACCCTGTTCCCACCCACTATGACGTCCTATTATTTTTCATTTTTTATTTCCCAAACTTTAGAAATCCTATTTAAATTTTTTTGACAAATTCCAACCCTAGAGAAGCGGGCCCAATCTGGCTGGGATCAACTATCTGGATTGGTCCATTAGGTGATTAATCTGCCTGCCCAATCCGGGTTTTAAAATACTAGTTTGGATGAATATTTACACTAAAATATTCGGATGCATGTTTCTTGTGCAATAAATCCTCGCCAAGCTAGGTCAGCTTCTTGCATAGCTTTGACTGTCCTCAATGTCACTAAAATTGGAGGATGAGACACACATAGGTTGTGTGACAACGACGTCAACATGAGATTGAGATGAGATTCCATGGATAGGAATCTAAATGATCCATATGACATCCCACCAGATCATGTAGCATGTATGATAGCCAGGTGTGAACATTGGGGATATAAAGGTTAGTTGCTTGGGTGCGGTTTTGGGCCAAATTGGTTGTCAAGATCATAATTAACGAGATCTCCTCCCTTGCCCAGTGATCCCTTGCAGAACCTCGATTCTCTCGATCCCGGAGCAGAAATGGTCTGAAAATCAATTTAGTGTTTTCGGGATCTCGCTCCATCTTAAAAGGGAACGAGTTCCTTTACAATTTAATTTCGTGTTCCTGAACATTATAAGATCTAGCTCCCTAGTCTTATGGTTCGCGCTCCAGAGTGCATTGGGATCTAGATTCCAAAATAACGGAACACAAGCATCGCCATATATGACATCTAGATCCCACCAATATGGTATTGCTTTAAAGTACCTTATTTATTTAATAGAAGGACTAAGCCTACATGTTATTGGCTAACAATGCCAGGAGCTACATTTTAAAGCCATGGATCCTTATTACCAACACGAGGAACTTGTGTTCTAAGAAAATGGAGCTCGCTCCTATAAAAGTTATTCCTCACTCCATAATATTTTGGATCACTTTTAGTAATGTGCTCCCTGAGTTAAGAGACTAAAAAAATGCCCCTGGGAACTTTGCTTCTTATGTATAAGATCTCGCACCTTTATATAATCATTTTTGATCCTATGTAATAAAAGAGCTCGATCCCCAACATACATGGACCTCGATCCCGACCTTTGAAGCTATACGGGCATCGATCCTTAACACAGGGATCTTCAGTATAGCTTCGATCCGCCGATCCTGCCCCCAATCCCATAACCGTTCCTTTTCCCGTACCCAACAACTATGGTTAGGATGCACGACTATGACTAAACTAAGACCTACATGGTGTAAATTCGACGTAGATGCTAGTACTTCTTATCATTTACACTATGACGTGTGTCTTATTGTGAATGTCATTATCATGGAGGCGTATAGGATGGTCCCTGTTCCTAGTAACATCCTACTAAAATAGACTTCTAGATTGGAAAGAATCCTTCCATGATAAGGAATCTTAGAAGGGGCTCCTTTATATAAGAGTGTAGAGAAAGAGAGAGACTAACATTTTTGGAAAGTCATGTAAAACTCTAGAAGCGTTCATTTCTCTCCATGAGCTCAAGTGTTATACTTTCCTCTTTCCTTACCTAAGTTTTCTCTCTAGAAAAAACAAGAGTTTCCTTCATCCCTTTGCAAAAAAATTTAGGTGACATCCATCAAGGGCTCGAGGATTTACGCTGTTAACTTGTACTCTTGATCCTAGTAATCATGGGGCAGTCTAAAGATGTGAGTATCGAACTCTCAACCCATCAAGAGGAGTACCACACACCTGAGGTGAAAAGAGATGGCAAACCCAAAGAAAATTGATCAGATTTGAAAAAGGTATGTAATCTCCGATCACTCTTGTGTACGTTTTTTGCATTTTTGCTTTGTTGCGATTTAAGCATAGAATCCAAAACTACCAAACAAGTACTTAGTCCATTTTAAAGTGACCTAATAAGCATGATAAAACACACATACCAAAGCTTTTAAGGGAAAAATGCTACCCCTTCTTCAATACGAAACACATCAACAATATTTTCTCATTCCCAAATGATATATGATGCTAAACTACAATTGCATAAAGAGTGACATTCATTCTTGAGGAACTATTTTTTGCATAGAGAAAATCGCTAAAATAGCACAAAAACCACATTGTTTCAATAAATTCCTTTAAACAACGGTTTGATCAACCCCTAATCATTCACAAACAACCACTAAACAAACTAATATTTACAGAGAAACTAGAAACTAATATTTATAGAGAAATTAGGGTTTCATCAAACAAAGTGTCACTTACAGGAAACAACACAAGATGAGTAGAGAGAGATAAGCATAATTGCGAGGGTATCTCCTGATGTTCTCCTGAATTCTCAGCCGCGCCTGTGAAACTGAAGAAGGTAAAGAGTAAGTACGCGATGGACCAAGACCACAGTCAAAGAATTCTCCCGTCCATGAAGCAGGTTGGCGCTTTAAATCCTCCACAGTGAGCTTTGAGAAAGGGTTGAAAGCAAAGAGAGAGAAAAAAGATGTGGCCCCTCCTGTGCTTGTTGTGCAGCGGTCCACACATGGTGGGATGTTGCGAGTGTCTAGGGTTTCCAGGTATCCGGTCTCTTGGAGCCATGTCTCGAATGCGGCTTCAGGGACGCTGAGAGAGAGAGGGTTGGCTGAGAAGGCCATGGCGTTGCTCCCTACTTTCTGTGTTTTTGTGGGGAAATTTGGTAACTAGAAGCCGGACATGGAAGTTTGGAGTTTCTAGTTCCGTGATTTTGATACCCGTTAATAAAAAGATTTAAGGGGAAAATTATACATGGGAAAGCAATGGTTTAAAAACCGGATCGGTGACCGGGATCGGGCTTTTCAAAAATCGATCCGGATAGGCGAATCGGCGATCCGGATCGGAATCGGGTGAATCGGTCAGAATAAACCTCAAAAAAATCCGAAAAAATTATTAAAATTCATTATAAATATTGGTTTTTAGGAATTCAATAAAAAATTAGGGTACTCCATTAAGAATTTTCATGTTTTTGAATGAATATGCGAATATTGATATGTTCTTTCCCTGCATGAACCGCCATTCAGCATTTAATTTACAGTATTTCGTGCTCATCCCTACACTGTTGCTGTTGGGACTCGATATGTGAATAATATGGCTGGGATAGGGTGGCCTCAGAATCATCATCTCTCTCGTTTTCTCTTTGAATAATATGGATTAAAAAAAAAAAAAAACAAATTTTCAAAAAAATCTATCATGGATTAAAAAAAAAATCACAAATTTTCAAAAAATTCTATCATGGATTACAAAAAAAAATTCGATCATGGATTAAACAAAAAAAATCACAAATTTTCAAAAAATTCAATCATGGATTACATAAAATTCGTTCATGGATTACAAAAAAAAACAAACAAAAAAAACAAAAAATTCAATCGTGGATTACAAAAAAAGAAAAAAATAGTTCGATCATGGATTACAAAAAATTCAATCATGGATTACAAAAAACTCTATCATGGGTTACAAAAAAAACAAAAAACAAAAAATTCAATCAAGGATTAAAAAAAAACAAACAAACATTTCAATCATGGATTACAAAAAAAAAACAAACATTTCGATCATATATTACAAAACATTCGATCATGGATTACAAAAAATTCTATCATGGGTTACAAAAAAAAAAAAAAAAACAAAAAAATCGATCATGGATTACAAGAAAAGAAAACAAACATTTCGATCATGGATTACAAAAAATTCTATTATGGGTTACAAAAAACCAAAAAATTCGATCATGGATTACAAAAAAAATCTATCATGGATTACCAAAAAAAAAAAAAAAAAAAAAAAAAAAAAAAAAAAAAAAATTCCGTACGGAATCGCCGATTCACTGTTCGGACTCGCCGATTCCGTACAGTGAATCGGCGATTCACTGTACAGAATCGTCCGGTTCTCTCTAGAACCGGACGATTTCCGATTTTCGGGCGAGTCCGGTTCGACTCGGCGTTTTTTAAAACGCTGTGGGAAAGTATTCGATAAGACGATTTACTTTTTGTCACAATTAATATTGACTGAAATTGGGTGGGTGTATTTATTTTATGGGCGCAAGTGTACATACGGATGCATCCATAGGTGTAGAGGTAAGGTGCACCTTCATGTTTTATCATGGTATATAATTTTGAGGTAAAATGTTCTTAGGATTACCTCAAATCTATTTTTATATTTAATTATAAATTTTTAAAAAGTTTCTATGCTCTTTCTACAGCATAGAAGTTATATCCTCCCTTTAC
This sequence comes from Amborella trichopoda, assembly GCF_054954075.1. Classification (NCBI taxonomy): domain Eukaryota; kingdom Viridiplantae; phylum Streptophyta; class Magnoliopsida; order Amborellales; family Amborellaceae; genus Amborella; species Amborella trichopoda. The sequence continues at coordinate 14,565,522 of NC_142337.1, read as the reverse complement.
CATCCAGCCGTCCAATTTTGATCAAGAGAGTCACTCACCGTTTGATTTTAGATCCGACGTCTTAAAGTATTTTATTTTTAGCTTTTTTTTTATACAAATTGTATGCATATGAAATTTGGTACATGCCATCTTCTCATTGTGGCGCACTTATAAAAAATATTAAAAATATTTTTTTGATAAAATATAATGATCAAAATGCCTCTTGAAACTTTAAAAGGTATTTTAGTCATTTTATTTTATTGAAAATATTTTTTGAATATTTTTAGCTTGTGCGAGTTTAATAGAGGAATGGACGTCCAAAATTTGGTGTCAAAATAGTTTATAAAAAAAAATTAAGAATAAAATAGTGTAGAGACGTGACATTGTGATTGGGGCAATCTTAGCCCTTCATTCAGAATGGATGGTTGGATAAGGGGAAAGATAGAACTTCTATGCTGCAGGGGAAGCATAGAAAGGTTGCTCTTTTAAAAATAGTTAAAATCAAGTAAATCCATGAACATATGAAAATCTTGAAAATTGACGGTGTAGATAATATGTTGTAAAATGTACTATTTATGATACTTAAAATCTTTTTATTTTTCAAGGTCATACATCTAGATGTCGAGATGATCAATCAAAGGGTTTTTCAACATTAAAACTATTTTTCCGACAGATTTTTGAGGTGCATCCGTAGTAGTAGAGGTAAGGTTGCAACCTTATATAAACTTTTTCCTTATTTTTTTTGGAGAGTGTGGTCACAATTAATATTGACTCAAATTGTGTGAGTGCATTTATTTTATGGGTGCAGTGTGTATGGAGCCGAGGCTCTAAACAATCAAAGTAGAGCACACCTTCAAATAATGTTGAGAAATGTGGTTTTAATATTGAAAATCTTTGGGATAGCCTCAAAAGATATTTTCACGTCTAATTATAAAATTTAAAGCTAAAAAATAGTGTACATCGAGCAGATCTATGAAAACATGATAGTCTTGAAAATTGACGGTCCAAAAATGTATTAACATTATTTTCAAAACTTGAAATCCATTTTTTTCTCTTGTCCATGCATCATGATGTCGAGATAAGCAATTTGAGGATATTTGGACATCAAAACAACATCTTCTAATGAAATTTTGAGGTAGGCTCTAATTTGATTGTTTAGAGCCTCAGCTTTATATAAATTTTTTCTTTATTTCATTGACCACGCTCAAAGTTCAGAAGAAATTTTATGTAATACATCCAAACTATCATATTTTATTGTAAGTAATTGTGACTAAAAGTAAATGGTGTCAAAGTATATGATCCCATTATAGATATCCCCAATTTCAACTTTCCACCTATCTCATCTCATAATTTTTGTATTATACCTTAAACCCCAATTTTATTTTTCTTTATATTGACCTCCACTAAAATAATCAAATAATTGGGAGATCAAAAATACCATTATTAATATTTTTTTATATTTTATAATTTTTAGGTTTTAAAGCTTCAACTCTCTTTCTACCGAAATTTTTAGTTTTTAGTACGTCACCTCTCTCACTACCGAAATTTTATAATCTCCTGAAATTCCAATCTCTCCCCAAACTCTCGTCTCTCTCTCACTCTCTACCTAAATATCGCGAACTCTCTCCCTCCCTCTGCTAAATCGATCTCTCCCTCCGCGGAATTCTGGTGTTTTGCATCCATATCCACCATGTATGCATCTGTACTTTTGCCTGCTCCTTAAACACCCCCATCTCAAAATGCCTCAAGCTCTCTGAAACCTCCTCCTCCTCCTCTTCTCTCGAGCTCCAATACGACTGGCATTTGAGCTTGGAAAAATGGCAATCATTCAACTCTGATATATCGATGTTTGGGTTAGACAATTCAATGGCCGTGACCTACTAGCTGGTGTGTTGTGCCTTGCAGGTGGGAGCTCTTCAATGGAGTGTGCCACCTTCATGGAGCCACAACCTCATCCTTTTTTCATGGGCTCTGAGTATCTCATGTCAGGCAATATTGTTTCCACATCTTCTGTAAATCTATCTGCAAAAGAAGCCGGGAATGATGTTGAGCTTTGAGAGAGAGAGAGAGAGAGGGAAGAAGGGGCAATAATGTGCAAAAGCTCTCACCTTTAAGTAGTACATCAGATGAAACCCCATGAAAAAAATGTATCTTTTGCGGCTGTAGCGGCAGGAAAAGAGCGAAGAGACCACGATTGTTTGGAGCCGAATTAGGGGCAGGGAAAGAGAGAGAGGAGAAAAGAGAGAATGAGCCCCATTGTTAGAAACCACACCGGTGCCATTATCTCAATTAACCTTCAGATATCAGCCAATATAATGCGGTCCGGTTATGGGCATTGAGTTACTGGAATACAATGCGATCTCACTACGGTTAGCAAGCCGGGGACCATGAATAGATCGGCTCACGATAAAATCAATAGCAAATCATTTTTGTTTTAAAAAGTCTGATGAACGAATCGTGTAACAAATTGTTTGGCAAAAAATACTTTATATAAAGATATCGCTAATATATCGGATTAGGCTAAAAAAAATTGGATAAATTTATAATATTATACATTTTAAAATTTTAAGAAATAAAAATTATGTTAAAGCCATTAATAACTAATTCATCCGTAAAAACTTTATTAGACTAATATAATTAATTTAGATGACCCGTGACTCTTATCCAATCATCTAATATTAGATACATAATTAACTAGTATATACCAAAAAAAAAGAAAAAGTTTATATAAGGTTGCATCTTTAAAATGTAGAATTACAGAGAAAGGTTTTTTTAATGTTGAAAAAACTTCGAATTGGTCATCTAAACATCGCGATGTATGAATATAGAAAAAAAAAAGATTTTGAGTCAAAAAATAGTGCATCTTGCAATACATTATCTAAACTGTCCATTTTCAAAATTTTCATATGTTTATAGATCTTGATTTTAATCATTTTTTTAGGTTTAAATTTTATAATTAGATATAAAAATAGATTTGAGATAATCATAATAATTTTTGCCATCCAAAATTACATGTTATGATAAAATTTGGAGGTGTGCCTTATTTGGATTCTTTAAGGTTGTAACCTTATAGAAATCACACCTAAAAAAAAAAATGTACCATATAAATCTACTCATTAAATACTTTAAGGAACATCACACCTGCTTATTACATGCCAAAAACAAATATACTATATAAATTCATTCACTAAATACTTTAATATTAAAATACATGACTAACTAGTATATACCAAAAAAAATATACTATATAAATCTACCCATTAAATACTGTACAAAACATCAAACCTACTTACCACATACCAAAAACAAATATATTATATAAATTTATTCATTAAATATTGTAACTATGGTATGGTATCAGATATAATATTTAAATTTATCTAGATTGGGTATCGGTGATACCGACGGCTCCATTACTTTTTTTAGCGATCCGTGTTTTGGCTCTCTGGCACCTTACCACGTAAAACTTTGCCTTTCTGGCATGTGGCTTCATTACGTGTATTTCTGGTATGCGGCCCACCACCCTCTGTAGCTTTGTACCCAATCTCGCCTATGTGGCTTAGAACCTTACCCTATGCATTATAACTCATCGAATCGCTCGTGCGATGTATTTTATGGAAGAAAGACCTATTTAATATTTTATTAAGGAGTATAATTTTTTTTTTAATAATAATAATTATTTTTTTATTTTAACAAAAATATCACTTACAGATGATTTTATTATAATTAATAAATATTTCAAAATAAAACAGCACAACAATAAAATAAAACTCAACTATTTGATAGCATTTATTCAATTTAATACTATGTTTGAAAATATAAAATAAAAAAAACACGAAAGTAAAAGAAAAGATGTCGAAGTTTATCTCATTCAAGTTTATTACATCTCCACACCGAACCACCATATCCAATAACGCAGGATTAACGATCTAATTTCAATCTCGAACCGAAAACACTAATTTCGATCGAACTAAATATCTACCTTTAAATCTCCATATAACGTTAATATTGGGAGCCCCTGCATATCTTAAGAGAGAAAAAGGTTAGAAAAAAGGCCCGAGAAGAGAGAGATTCTCTCTCCTTCCGAGTCGAGTGCTATGTACCCCTCTTTCCAAACAAGAAAAATAAGATAAACTACCAACCTTCAGTTGCGTCTCCATTGTCAATCCACTCACCCACATACTCCTTCCCCTCTCACTGGCTCACCCCTCTCTCTCTCTCTCTAAAAGCAAAATAGAAAAAAATACAGAGAGAGACTCCCCACCTTTCTCTCTCTGCATCTGCACTAAAAAACAGAGGTGCATACTCCTGAAATCAATCACTCAAAAACAATCAAAACTTCAAATTCTTCAGCAAAACATGAAAAAGAAAGCACCCAAAAAATACAATCAAGATTCTGCATCATGAAGCCAACCAATCTCGTATTTTAGTGAAATCACAAAAATATAGGATATTATTCTGATTTCCTCTTTGCCTGAATCCATTTCCTGATCTTGCTTGAGCACTCTTCATCTAGTTTTACATAGAGTTTCAACAATTCTGTGTATGCTTTCTCCACATATGTATCAATGTGATCTTCATACTTTTCGTACAATGCTGGGACAGTGAGAACCAAGACGAGGCTTGTGTATCCTAGAGTGAGGAAATCAGTCCAGCTCCCTATAACTGAGATTAGCCATAGATAAGCAGCGATTGAAAAAGAGCTTCGAGTCCTTTCCAAGGGCGATATCCTGTGAAACCTTGAGAAAATAATTTGTCTGTGAACGTATGAAAGCAGCAGACACCTCCACTAGTTCTTCTGAGTGTTGCAAATCTGGCAAAGGTGGAGGCGGCATATTATGCGTTACTGATTTAGAGAGAGCTTGTAAGTTTTTATATTTTCACATTCTCTACAATCTCCCGGTATCCGCCATTGTTGAGTTGGAAAGAAATGGGTTGCAAAAACATTGAGGAAGAACGGTCTAGGGAGAGAAACACGTGAGGAGAGAGATTTAAACACGTGAAGAGAGAGAAAGTTAGAAAAAAGATAATCTTTTTTTAAATTGTTCAGGTTAAAAGTTAGAATAAAAATAAATAAAGTTATTTGGAAAGTTAGACGGTAGATTTTGAAATTTCGAGTTTAGAAAGAAACGAAAGTTGAAAATTCTATGGAGGTATTTTGTCTATTATTTTTTTAATATTTTGACTATTAAATTTAAAACAAGTACAGAATGTGTGAAAAGAGGGGGGGGCAGGATTCTCACAGACGGGCTTCGCTTGAAAAATAGGCTACACACATACGGGTGCCCTACACAAAAACCATGGCTAGATCAAAAATGCTTTACATGAATTGAGCCATTAATGAGATTAATTCCAATTTATGATAGGAAACCGAGCAAAAAATGGTCCCCTAGGGGTGACTCAGATTGGAGTGATACAAGGCTGCAACTGCTTTTGCTAGGGAATCAGCCTCACTATTTGCTTCTCTCCAAACGTGATTCTACGAGATTTGTAGATTCCTTGTGAGTTAACAGATCACCTCGAAGATACTGCTGAACCTCGAAGGCCAAGGGGTATGCCTGAGGCCGAAGCTATAACACTATAAGAGTCGCCTTCAATGGTTATAGACTGCACCCAGGTAGTGTTTAATTTATTGAGGCCTTCCCAGAGGGCTGAAGTCTCTGCAACTGTTGAATCTGAGTCGCCAATCGGAATAGAAAAGGAGTAAAGGGTATTGCTGTTGTGGTCGTGGAACAAGCCACCTATACCTACAAGGACAGGATTTTCGAGAGAACACCCGTCAAAGTTGAGTTTGATGTTGGCCTGCTTCGGGTGGTCTCCAATAGGCATAGCGCGGGGGCCTCAGAGGTTTAAAGGAAAAAATGGAAGTCCAACTATGTAGAAAATCAATGTGGCAAAGATTTTTGAAATGTTTGCGGTGGGTGGTCTAGAAAATGACAGCAACTCTGATCTTTTCTAGTAGTACATCCAACGAAGATATTTGGCTTCAAAATATTTTGGCGTTCTCTCTGTTTAGATTGTCCACAGAGTGGTAGCCACTGAAGCCTGGAACAGCAGTGTGCCGGCTTTAGGCCAAGGAGTTGAGAAAGTTGAACTTAGGAGATGAGGGACATCAGGAGTCACCCACTGGCATTAGAACAACTGAAGGATGTCAACCCAAATTGATGAGTCTAACTTGCAATGGATGAAGACAGGAGTATTGGTCTCCTCATCTTCAATACACATAATGCATCTATTTGGGATTTGGAGTCCCTTTCTTTGTAATTGATCCATTGTGAGGGATCTCTAGGACCCAGCTATCCAATTGAAACATTGAATCTTGGGAGGGACCAAAGGAATCCAAACTTTGTTTGCAATAGAAGTGGGAGAGAAGCGGGGTTATAAGGTGAGCTAGAGAGGAGTAAAAGAAGGCCACCAAGAAAGAACCCGAGTGGTTAGGGGTCCAAATAAGAGTATTGGAGAGGGCAGTGAAGTTCTGGGTCCTAAAGGGATCTTATGAGGATGGGACTCCACACCTTCCTATTGCCAATCAGTTGGATTTGGGATTCCACAGTTGCGTTAAAGTCATTGGCCAACAAGAAAAGTCCAGGATAGAGGTCTTTTAGGTTTCATATGTCGAGCCCTTTTAGAGATTTAGGTCAGCAGACTTTCTGCCAAGAGAAAAGATGGATCTTCCTATCCCCCATTACTAAACCATAAACAATTTTAATATGTCATTAATATGTCACTTTTATTTCAAAGATGTTTGAATGACATTGTGGTTCAGGCACACACCTTTCCCATCACATCAGGGGCTTGTTTTCCCAAACAAACGCCCTCATTTTTTGAGTTCCCCTGAAAAAAAAAAAAGGGGGTGGATTCACGAGGACCGAAACCAGGACCGACCTTCCATGAAGAACCATCCCAAGATAGCACTACCTAACTAGTGCGCCCTTTGAAATTTGATATTAGAAAATAGGAGGCTATATTATATATAGGGTGCAGTTTGTATAGAACCAAGGCTCTAAACAATCAAAGTAAAACACACCTTCAAATAATGTTGAGAAATGTAGTTTTAATACTGAAAATCTTTATGATAGTCTTAAAATATATTTTCATCTTTAATTATAAAATTTAAAGTTAAAAAAACTAGTGTAGATCAAGCATATCTATAAAAACTTGAAAATCTTGAAAATTAACAGTCCAAAAACGCGTTACAAGATGCACTATTTCCAAAACTTGAAATCCATTTTTTTTATCATGTCCATGCTTCTTGATGTTCAGATGATCAATTTGAGGATATTTGGGCATCATAACTGCCTCTTCTAGTGAAAGTTTTGAAGTGGGCTCTAATTTGATTGTTTAGAGCCTCGACATATTTGGGCATCATAACGCTTTACAGTTTACACTATATTGTTTACCGTTGTTATCACATAACAAAAACAAAATATTGATTATTTGGTCCTTTAGTCACTCTCTGCTTCTCATTCATCGGTAAAAGACTATGTTTTGAGCTCTAATTTGTGCCATAAATAGTATTTTCATAAAAACAATTATCACAAAAATCTACATGTATATAATTGTCTTTACACATGATTTACTTTACAAATGATTTGCTATAAATAGCATTTCATTTATAACAACTGAAATCTGTATCTGTTTGTTTAAGTTTTAAAAAAAAGGAAAAAAAAATTCATACCTTCAATCTGCAACTGTAGCTTTGAAGAACACAAGGGGGATAAAACCTTCTATTTTAGTTTTTTTTAAAATAAATTTTTTTTTTCAAAAGCATGAAAGTAGCAATGGCTGCAATACACAAAACAAGAAAAAAAAAAATCTTTTAGAAAAAAATTATAGGTAAAAAAAGATATGATTTTTTGGCATTAAATTATTATGAAAAAAGCGCATTTTAAACGTTTTTATGAAAACTACGCTATTTTTTCCCCTTATTTTCAAAAAATCATTGTTTAAAACTGTTTTTTTTGAAAAAATTATCGATTAAATGGCGATTTGCTAACTATGGATCTAACACAAGGTGTGTTGTGCCGCATTATAGGCGTGTGAACAATAGAGAGAAAATGAGGGAGGGTAGAGAGAGAGATAAAGAGAGAGTGAGTGTAGAGAGCAAAACGGTGAGGGAGGGTAAAGAGAAAAAGAGTGAGGGAGGGTAGAGAGAAACCAGTGGAGAGATTAAAAAGAGAGATGTCTGGTGGAGAAAGAAGAGCAAGTGTCATGTGAGGTCTCTGACTCCATTTTCACCAAAGGGGGGCCTAAATCCCCATTGATATGCCACTTTTGGGAAAAAGGTCGATAGTAGTAGTAGCACCCCATACTCTCTAGTCACCACGTAGTGGTTTCCATTCCCACCACTAACACTACCCCACTAATACCTTAAAAAAAAGGTAACTCCTAATCCGTTAAAAATAGATAGGGGTGGTTTCCATTTCCACCACTAACACCACCCCACTAATACCTTAAAAAAAAAGCTAACTCTTAATCTAGTTAAAAACGGGTATGGGCATGTCTTCCCTACTGAATTACCCCAAAATCTAAAAATTATAGGAGAAGTATTAAGAAGAGTATTTTGGTCTCAAAATCAATAGACTATTTGACTGGGGGTAAATATAAAGAAAAATAGTATTAAGGTTTAGGGTATAATACAAAAAATATTGTGGGTAAGATGAGTAGAAAGTTGAAATTGGGAGGTATCTATAATTTTCTTAAGATTAAATTTGTATAAAAGAACAATGGAAAAATATTATTAAGTGCAAGGCTCTAAATAATTAAATTAGCCGCAGCTCAAAATTTTCACTAGAAGATGTCATTTTGATGCCCAAATATCCAAATTGATCATCTCAACCTCAAGATGCATGATATGAGAACAAAATAGATTTCAAGTTTTGAAAATAGTGCATCTTATATTGTCGATCGTCGATTTTCAAAATTTTCAAGTTTTCATAGATCTGCTCGGTCTATACTATTTTTTAAGTTTTAAATTTTACAATTAGTGATGAAAATATATTTTAAAGTTATCACAAAGATTTCCAACATTGAAACTATATTTTTCGATACTATTTACTCGGCTATATACCAACTGCATCCAAATATAATTGAGGGGCTAATGGTATTAAAGTTTTAACCTAAAAGTACAAGGGAGTTTGAACCCAAACGTCTAATGGGCATGGAAATTACGTGGTGGTGGGTAGAAGTCATTTTCTAAAAATATATTGCGTTTGACAATTTGCATGAAAATTTGCGAATATGTACTTGGTTGAACATGGAATTTTGTAAACATGAATATTTGGAAAATAATCAATTTTAATTGTTCATTATATTTATTTCTGATGAGGGGTTCATTTTTTTAAAATGAACGAGAAGTCGAATTCATAGCTCATCAATAGGTTTAACAAAAAGAAAAAACTTATATAAGGTTGCAAATTTAATTGTACAAAGTTGCAGAAATTTACATCGTCTATTTTATTTAAATAATACAAATATGACATTATCGTAAAAGATGTCTCTTTTGACAATATCTTGAAAGATAATGTCAAATCACACTTTAAGATTATGTACAAAATTGTAACTTTATTTCTACAAACAAGGTTACTACATAGCTAGCAAGCCTCCATTTAAAACACAATTTTTTGAAATCTGTAGTGTTTTAAAAGATCTTCAAAAAATCATTTTTAATGTAACCAATATAGATATGTATTTTATCTTTTTAAAAATAGATTATTCTCTATAACTTTATTTCTTCATTAACTAAATATTATTAAATTTTGGTTTAAATATAAGTATATTAACAATGAGAGTAAATTAAGAATCTTGATTTAACAAAAAATTGCATAAAAAGTTTAACCATAAAGTTTCCTTTAGAAAAGTGTACCAAAAAATACAAGCAATATATTCCCCCAAAAAAGTATCTAAACAATCATATATCTCAAAATAATAGGTAGAATTAGAAGAAGAGTAACCCAATGAATTATTTTTTTAATCCATAGCATAATTGTAAAGAGCAAGAGAGAGATTGTAATGATACTAAAGATTTAGGCAGTTAGGAATCTAGTGTGATTCGAATTTGCTTAAGCATTTTGTTTTGTTTTTTTTATGCAAAGAGAAGTTCGATTGATTTTGTGTTTTATTTTTTATTTCATTGGTATATACAGTATGGCATTTTGGATGGACCACTATTTTACATAGTTGGGTTTTAGTGTTTTCTTTTAATTAACTACAATCCTATATTGACGGAGTTTTTTATTTTTTGTTTTTCCTTTGAAAATAATCCAATAACTTTGGTTCACAGTTTTTAGTATTTGCTTCTTAGTTCTTATGTTAGTATCGTTCTTGTTATTTCATTTTATGCTCCCAATAAATCTACGATATGTTTTGTACTCTAACAACAAAGTAAGCATTGTTGCTAGATTTATTGAAACTGTCAACAAAAAATTGTCAAGTATTATTCTAATGACACTAGTAAGGCTATAAAATAATTGTTTAATAGCTTTAATATATCTATGCAATAGCTTACAAATCATAATCCTATATAACGTATCTTTACATATCTAATTTTTTTGCTACATTTTTTTGAACCAAATCCAAGATATTCACGATTCTATGACTTACTTTAGTTTTTGGAGATCCATATTTTGCACCCAATTTTTTCATTCAACTTTTTGAAATAAAACCGATTTATTAATTGATATTTTGATTTACTGATATTTTATTATTGCCTGACTTGCTAACTAGGGTCTAGAATGGGCAAAGTTTATATAAGGGTGAGGCCCTAAACAATCAAATTAAGGCACACCTCAATAATTTAAAATTCATTAAAAGAGGTTCTTTCAATGTTGAAAAACTCTTAATTCAATCATCTCGACCTCAAGATGTATGGACATCAGAAAAAATAAATTTAAAATCTTAAAAATAATGCATCTTATAATGTATTATCTAAACCGTCAAATTTCAAGATTTTCAAATATTCATAGATATGCTTCATTTACACTATTTTTTATCTTTAAATTTTATAATTATTGATGATAAACTACTTTGATTATTCAGGGCCTCATCCTTGTACAAACTACATCCTTGCAGATTTCATCCAAGAAAAAGTACCATATTGAGTTACACTGGACGATATTCTAGGCGAGGTGTGTACATGAATGAAAGGAATAATTCTATCAAAAAGCTCTCCAGTTTTCAGAATCACCATTCTTGTTGGAGAAGTTATCTCGTAGAATTAACAAATATCTCCTGATATTCAGAGCAACAATCTTTGCTGGAAAATTATATCATGGATTGCATAATGAGAGTTGGAAAAGTGTGCGATACGGCCTAATGTTTTAGTTCTATTGCTTTCTTATCCCCTCTTTAAGGCATATTTGCTACTTCGAGGGGCACTTCTATCATTTTTAGGTTAAGATGTTTATATCCATGGCACTCAGATCAAGATGCTAAGTCTTTATTGTGCTTAAATGATCCAAAAAAACTTATTTTTAGGGCTCGGAAGACTCATCTGGGTTGAATCAACCTGGCAGATTTCCAAGTACTAAAGGTGCAGGTCCTGAATCTTTGAGTTTTACCCAATTTTTTGGGCTGGGACTAACTAGCATTAGTTTTTATCTTTTTCCTCGATTTTGTAAATAAAGTATTTCTAAAACTTGAATAATACTAGGCCACTCGACTCAGCTCAGGACCAGGCCCGATCCCCTTGATTCATGAATTATCTAAGCATTGTCTTATAGAGAGGATATTATTATTCCATGCTGATGTTATTTCTTGGATGTTTCATATCAATGTTTTAAAACACTGTTTTTGTTGGATTTTGTCAACCCTTTTTGAATTTTATTCATAAACTAAAAGAGTTATGGAAATATTTTCGGTTATTAGAGAAGCCACCAGTAATGGTGCTGAGGATCTAAGTCATTGCCACTTTACACTTATCCGCGTTCAAAACAAATAACAGATCTGGTTCAACTGTATCTGTTTCTTTGAAAATGATTCTCAAGCTAACATGTTTTGTTTTGAAGCCCAAAGGGCCAGTGTGATGCAAATTTCTCAAGATTACGTCCATCCTCTAGGCACCAAACTGTCCAAATAATTCTGAGTCATGGAATCTGCTAGATGGTTGAGAACAGGCTATTGAGGTTCTCAACAAGGTTGATCAGGAGTTCTTATACCCCTTATACAGGCCCACCCATCGATTTCTGACACCGATATGTTGTCCAAGAACGAACTATATATTTCTCGAATTTGTGCAACCTGCAGGAATCAGATTTGGAATATGATGAAGAACCATTCCTTGAAAGCTCTTGAAATCTTGGTTTTCATTTTTATAGCATACAAGGCATCCAAGGAAACCCAACAAGAGATTCCTTTTCTTTTAGGGTTTCATTATCATCGAATTAAGGGGATACTATAGACCCTTGGAGATGTTGATAAAATATACAAAATTTCATAACCTCTATTTGAATACGTCCGGATATCTATGGTCAGTAAAAGTACCTGCTCAGATAAAACTCCAGACAGGCCAATGAATGCTCCTGGCTTCGCATAGGCAGTTATATGGCTTGCTAAGTCTCGTAAAGGATTTAAAAGTAGGTTTGCAATGACAATGTCATACTTCGCAGTTTCAGCCATAATATCGCCATCACATGGATTCTCCCCCATAGCATTTTCTATTCCAACTGACGAAGGCATGGGGACTTTGAACTTGGACTGGTAGAAATGCATTTGGTCAGGTTCAATGTTATTCAATGCAGCATTCCGGTGAGCTGATGTTATTGCCTGAGGATCGATATCAACTCCAACAGCTAATGCAGCACCCATCTGCATCAATAATAGCCCTTCAGTTGAAAATTTCTCCCTAACCAATTTAATGGAACTTAACAAAAAGACCAGAATGTTTACTAGTTTTAAGTTTGAGCCATATAAATGTTAGCCATTCTACAGCAGAGCTGTTTGCAGAAAACACTATGTAATTCTGCTGCAAGCAAACCCATCACTGTACCTATAAGGAAAACTTCATTGTTTTGGTGTTGATATGAATTTATCATTAGGAAAAAAATGAAGCTAGGATGCATAAAGTGAAATATTCACTAAGAAAACAATGAAGGCCAAGGATGCATTACGGGCATAACATAAATGCCTGTAAAAATTTTGAAGGACCAAAAAACATGTACAAAATCACACAACTGTTTACAAAACATGATAATTTTATCATATGTCAACCAACAAATTGAGTGTCATATGAGGAAGTTTGATGAACTGGGATAAAAGCAATTCACATAAATCAAAAGATCGTGCAGATCACCTAGACCAATAAACTGCATGTTGGTAGCACCAAGAATGAATGTTGAGAATTTCAAAATTTGGGGACCTGGCAATATTGATAAGCATATGCACAATATCCTAGGTTCAAATTCCACCTTCAGCTTACTGAAAAAAACTTTAACTTGTCAGCAATATCTAGCTATAAACTAACATCACCTTTATTGCTGCAATTCCAAGAATCCCAGAACCAGTGCCATAATCCAGGACATGTTCTCCACCCTTTATCAACTCATGCAACAATAAAAGGCAAAGTCTGGTTGTTGGGTGTTCTCCAGTACCGAATGCCAATCCTGGATTGATAATTATATTTGTTGCTTGAATATCCTACCATAAATTAAGAACAAAGTAGAAATATAACAAATTCTAGTAAACTTCAGTAGGTGAAATATTAAAGGAAAACTATTTCCATACACCCTATTTTTAAGTTTCATTTCTCAACAGACCCAAAGTCAAGTCATATCTGGAGGCATAGAGATTGCATCTATTATTTTTTTAACCCCCTGGACCAACTTTGCCCACTTTGATCCATCTTTTTAGCCCAAACAGATGTTAAAAAGACATGCCTCTCTAAACCCCTTCTCTCCCTTCCCCTGTTTCTCCCCAAACTTCTCTCTCTTTCTCCCTGTGATTTAGGCGTGTACGGAGAGAGAGAGAGAGAGAGAGAGAGAGAGAGAGAGAGAGAGAGAAATTTGAGGAGAAACACAGGAAGAGAGAGAGAAAGGGTTTAGAAAGGCGTGTCTTTTTAACATATGTTTGGGCTAAACAGATGGGGTTAAAGTAGGCAAAGTTGGTTCAAGGGATTAGAAGATATAATAGATGAAATCTCTAATGCAACCAGATATGTTTTCAAACCTTGGGTCTGTTGAGAAATGAAACCTAAAAACATGGTGTACGGAGATATTTTCCCAATATTAAATTCATCACTATCAACAAAATGAGTAAGAATGACTATAGATAAATATGTACACCAAAACTGCACCTCCAACAAAATATAAAAAACAATTCAATCAAATCCTTGAATTTGTCGGAGGTAAATAGTTCATATGTAAAGTACCAAATTCATTTAACATAATGGTGTCATCAACTAAATTATATATAACGTGATTGTTCCCAAAAATGCCTAGTTCTTAGTTCTTTCTTGCAATCAAATTTCATAAAGATGATAGATTCACAAAATTTCCAGATTTTCTCAAGCCTCTTAAGTGTCTATCTATATATATATATATATATATATATATATATATATATATATATATATATATATATATATATATATATATAGTTTTATTTTTTATTTTTTTTTGAGGGCATACTTTTACACTAAATGGGACAAAACCCCTTAAAATATCATTAAAGGGGGTAAATTATCACCGCTAGCATTTGAGGCCATGCTTTTTCTTTTTCATTTCACTCAAATGCCTCCTCAAACAATTCTTTTAAAAATACCCATATTACCCTTGTTCAGTATTTGGAATTAGGAACAATGAGGGTAATTTCAGTAATCCCCCCCCCCCCCCCCGGCATCCTAAAGTGGGCAACTCAAATAACAAAAATACCCGTAGTTGTTTTGGATTACAAATAAAGAATGCTTTGATCAGTATTTGTAATGTGGAACAACTAGGGGTATTTTTTGTAATTCTGCACTTAAATGCTTTGCATCGATAAAATTAAAAAATAGCCCTAGTTCTTTCATCTATTTAATACAGAACAATGTGTTCCTTATTTGTAATGCAGAACAACTAGGGGTACATTTGTCATTCGGGTAAAGCCTCATGGTGAAGTACTGAAATGCCCGTCATTGTTGGGTAAACGAACTATTTAAGGAGCCATATCAGTGAAATGGAAAAGAAAAAGTATGACCTCAAATGTAAGTAGGATAATTTGACCTTTTAATGATATTTTGAGGGGTTTTCCCCTTTTTAATGATGTTTTCCCCTTTTTTTAAAATAGTTTGACACCCTCCTTCAATTTGGTGAATAATTTATCATTCCACTTGAATGTTGTTTCTAATTCATGCACGTAAGTACATAGTTCGGTAACAAATAAGCATTTGTTGTAGGGGCCAGTGCAACTTGCATTGGCATCTACATTTATCCCTTCAATTTATTGTATGTCTCAAAATAATTCAAAGGGAAAAACATTGTTTGTTAAATTTCACTATCAATGGCGTCTCCTTCTCTCATCTGGAACCAGATCTATGCCCTCTACCCCAAGCCCCCTCCTCCCCCTCGCCGCTCTCCTCTCCCTCACAAACAGCCACTTCGAGCCAACCTAACTACTTCTAGTAATGCAAAGGTGGTGGCTACGAACAGCAGATCTCCTGAGGTCGAAACTAGGATTCCTCGGGCTCCTACTCCAAATGCCTCTCTACGACAGCTAACTATGCAGGAACACCCAGCAACTTTTTGCAACTGTATTTTCGTCCCCCGGTTAGTGTCAACACCCCTCAAATCCAAGCTCGAGGCGTCCTTGGTCGGATCTTTCTCACCAAGGCGATATGACATTAGGGGGATTGAGAAGCTTGCTAAACTCACCTAGAAAATCTCTCTTGTAGGCAGCTCTCAGGAGGGGAAGTACTTTTCTCTTTCCCCTCCCCAGAACTAGCTCAGCATGTTTTAAACGAGGCTCCTCCTCTCTCTTTTAAAGGAGCCACCGCTCAGCTTCGCCTTTGGTTTCCTTATGTCGGCTCTTTCTCCAAACAGAGAGTCTGGCTTACCCTTGATCATATCTCCAGCTACTTTCAAGATTATAGTAGCAGCTTGTGGGGATCTTGTCTCAATCCTTTGGAAATCCCCAGAGTTTCTTCCTCTCGGGTCCATTCGACTAATGTTGGAAGTGCTTGACCCCTACCAAATACCTTCAACCCCTACTTTCGGTTGCGCTTTCTTGGTCTCTTGCATCCTCGCCTTCCCCCCATTTCTTCAACCAGCCTTCCTACCCCCGGGAGAGCACTAGGAAACTCTCTCAGTGGACCCTGGTTAAACAGAAAAGACGATGGAAAAAAGTTTCTAGACGGAATGTCGAAGATTTTTTGGTGGCCTCCACTCTTCTGCCCCCCGGATGCAAACGGCCACCTGCTAGTCAAGGCAGGAGCCGTGTGTCAGCAAACTTCAAAAATCCCCACGTCCAACTCAGCACCCCGGCTAGACATAGGCGCTGATGGCTCAGTTGGGCCTGGTTTCAGCTCGCCCAAACACGTTCTTGACCATCAGCACATCCCGGCTATCCCATTACTCGTGCCCCCCCCCCCCCCCCCCCCCCCCCACCCCCCTCGACCCAAGTCTCTAGCCCATTCTCTCCTCCCATCTCTTTGACTGCCATCCCTCCTCCCCTGACAATTGTACCCTCGAGCCCCTCGCCTTGATCGTCTCCCTACCCACCTGTCATGCGTCGACAGGATCCCTTGGGATTGACACTTGCCCCTCCCTCGCCCCGTTCTCTACCCCTCATCTCACCTACCTCGCCACCATCTCTCTCCATCCACACGGCCCCAGGCGACTTGTGTAGCTCCCCTCACCGACCCTAGCTCTTCCCTTTGCTTTCTCGCCCTCTCGCCTGTAGCTCTTGACGCTCTCCCTGTTACGTCCTCTTTGCCCTTGCTCACTTCCCTTGCTCCCTTTGTTGTCTCCGCCTCCCCTGCGACGGTCCCTTCATCGACCAACGTCCCATTGCCTCTACCCTATCTAGGTTTCACCTCCCTTCTTTTCTTTTATTTCCCTCTTAGCCCTGCTGTTTCTAGCATAATGGATAGAAACCTGCTCCCTTTTGGTATTGCCTTGGTTCAATCCTCTGACTCTTCCCCTTTGGAACCAGACGTAGTCTCTGGCTTGTTGTCCCCTCACCTTTACTTTGAGTCACACCTCGTTCGGGTCTACCAAGTAAGAACAATGCACGTTCAGTATCCCCCCCCCTTATCAACACTGGTCGGCAGACTACTCCTCTGTGCATATCCACCATTACCTTGCTTACCTTCCCTCTCTGACCTCCATTGTTGCACCTTCTCCCCTCTCCTCTCTTTCCCCTTTTGAACCTTTTTCTCCTCTTGTTTACGGGTATCATGAAGTATCACGCTCTTCCACCCCCCACCAGGTCACTAGATTCCCTCTCTTCCCCTCCACCCAACCCTCTCCCACTCTCTTCCCCTCGACCAAACCCCTCTTTTTTCCTCTTTTCAACCCAGAACTTACCCTACGTCCTTCCCCCTTCTCATCAGGACCCGATTTCTCTAGTCTCTGCACCCGCTTCTAATGATGAAGAGACTCTTCTCGTCTCTGCACCCTCTTCTTCTGATGGAGAGACTCATCATGTAGACACATCCACCATCACTGCTCAAGCTGGCACACCTATAGCTGAAACCAGCTCCAAACATGTCAACACAAATGCCACTGATGGAAATAACAGGGAAGAACATGTCAGAGACCAAGAAAAGATGAAGGATATCTACAAAGTTATGGGCTTCGAACACGATGGACCCGCTCACCTCTTCTTATAGGCTGATGCTCAGAGTCGCATTAAGGTGCGATCAAAGGGACAGAGGGAACTTTTGAACCTCTTTTCCTCTCTCTTACCTGATGATTTTAACTCACGAACTCAGTGGGATCACCCTACCTCGCTCCCGAGAACGTCAGTCTTATTGACCTCTTCCCATGGAATATCAAAGGCTTGGGCCAGCCTTGCAAAAGAACTGCAGTCAAGGATATGACTGTAAAGTTCTCACCAACCATTCTGGCTATTTCTAAAACTAAACTTCCTGAGCCTACCCTCCCCCTTATTAGGCAGGTTTTGGGACGTAGACCTAGCCAATGGGTCTCCCGGCCTGCAATGGGGAGGCAAGGGGCATTTGGTTCATCTGGGATCCTTCAGATAACACTCTGGTCTCCTTCCACTCCGGAGACTTCTCAGTCACAATTCTACTCTCCCGCATCTTAGATGGATTTCTCTGGAAATTCACTGCTGTCTATGGCCCTAATTCAGAAGCAGATAGAGCTCAATTTTGGGTGGAACTCGACAATATTGTTACACTACCTCACCCTTGTTGGTGTTTGGAGGGGGGGGGGGGGGAATTTTAACATTATAAGATGCTCCAGGGGAGCTTATAGACATCCCTCTCCAGGGGAGTCGGTACACTTGGTCTAGCCACTCTCTTCAACCCATCTGTTCCAAGCTCGATATATTCCTGATCTCTATAGAATGGAAGCAGGCCATCCCTGGCTCTCATGCCCTCTCTCTTCCCAAAACGACATACGACCACTGCCCTTTTCTCCTAGATACGGTTGCAGTACATAGAGGCCCCAAGCAGTTCAGATTCGAACTGGTATGGCTTCAAGAGGAATCACTCCTAACACCGATTCCCCAATGGTGAAACTCAATGTCCACACTAGTAACAGAGAGGGCAGGGTATAGGCTACAAACCAAAATGCAACTCCTCAAAGTAGCCTTAAAAATCTGGAGTTAGTCCTTGCCTGGGAACTATTCCCAGAATAAAATATCCCTTCTTCAGGTCATCCAATCTCTGGATTGTTTAGAGGAAACCAGACCTCTAACTGACCAAGAAGCTACCCTTAGATCCTCTGTGAGATTGAAATATTTTGCAAAGCTTAAGAAAGAAGAACTCTTTTGGTTCCAGAGATCTCGTGTGAAATGGTTGAAAGCAAGGGACATGAACACGAGATACTTTCATCGGGTAGCCAACTGTCGTAGAAGGGATAACACCATCTCCATCCTCAAAAAGGACAACATCTCTCTTACTCATCCTGGGGAAATAAAGACAGCAGCTATATTGGATTATTTCCAAACCCTCTACGCCGCTCCTTCGGCAAGTAGGCCCAGGATGACTTCTCTTGACTTTCTCCCTCTATCGGATCAATGGAGAACATGGCTTGAGAGACCTTTCTCGGAAGAAGAAATTATTGGGGCCATAAAAAATCTTGCAAAAGACAAGGCCCCAGGCCCTGATGGGTTCCCCATTGCGCCGTTCAAGATTTTCTGGGACACTTTCCGTCTAGACTTCATCTCTTTCTTTGAGGAGTTCCACACTAAGGGCATTTTACACAAAACTATCAAAGCAACCTTTATTGCCCTTGTACCCAAAGTGGAAGGCGCTGAGGAACTTAAAGATTTCCGACCCATTAGCCTCATCAAATATTCTTATAAAATTCTTTCCAAGGTGTTGGCAATTAGGCTTCAACAGGTACTCCCTTTGATCATTTCACCTTCTCAAACAGCCTTCATCAGATATAGGCAAATCCTTGATGGTGCTCTCGTAGCACATAAGTGTATCCACTCCAGACATGTCTTTTTTAAAAAAGCCTGGCCTGATCTTCAAGGTAGATTGGAAGAAAGCCTATGACTATGTTGATTGATCTTTACTCGACCAAATTCTGGCTAGAATGGCTTTCGGCCACACTTGGAGAAAATGGATGTTAGGTTGTTACTCACATCCCTACTTTTCTATTATCATAAATGGTTCCCCTAAAGGCTACTTCCCGTCATCCAAGGGATTACGCTAAGGGGACCCTCTCTCCCCCTTCCTCTTCACGATAGTGGCCGAAGTTTTCAGCAGGTCCCTATCCCATCTCTATCAAGAAGGCTTGCTATCTGGCTTTAAGAGTTCCTCTCAGAGGCCCATTGTGTCCCACCTGCAGTATGCAGATGACAAACTTGTCTTCCTCGATGCTACCTCACAAGAAGTTGATAATCTGAGGATTTTCCTTCGATATTTCCAGGAAGCCACAGGGTTCAAGATCAACATGGATAAATCGAAAATGATGGGGGTGGCCATCATGACTAATCAGATTAGATCATTAATCCCAAATTGGGTATGCCAAGTCGAGGACCTACCTTGGCCTTCCCTTGGGATTAGGAAAACCGACAAAGTGCTGGTGGTCCAAGGTGATAGATAAGGTAGACAGACGTCTCTCAGGTTGGAAAGAAAGATTCCTGTCTATGGCAGGCCGCAAAACTCTAATCAACGCTACTCTAGCAAACATTCCTGTCTACCAAGTCTTTATTCCACATGCCTGCTTCAGTAGCCAAACGTTTAGAGCAACTTTCCAGGAACTTTCTATGGTCCGTCCAAGCTGAACACGTAAGATTTCATCACATTTCGTGGGATAAATTTTGCCAATCGAAATCGCAAGGAAGACTTGGGATCAAAATCCTGAGTAACATAATTTGGCACTCCTTGGAAAGTGGTGGTGGCACCTAGCTACACAACCAGATGCACTGTGGGCTAAAGTTATTCGTCACAAATATAAGATTCCAGCTACTACTTGGGTACCACATGTGAGGCGTCGAAGTCGTGCTTCAGGTGAGTGGAACTCGATCGCACATTCCCTCCCTCTCTTCAATAATTTTGTTAGATTCCACGCCAGAGAAGGGTCGAGAGTAAAATTCTGGTCCAACCTGTGGTTTGGTCATACCCCTCTAAGGGAACTCTACCCCTCCCTATACTCCACTGCCTCACATAAAGAATCTTTAGTGGCAGAAGAAATGGCTATAGTAGGAGAGAGAAGAGTTTGGAATACGTCCTTCAGGAGGAACCTCTCTGAAGCAGAATCAGCCTCTTTTACCCAACTCTTAGCAGCCTTGCAAGCCTGCTACATTCCTATCAGTGGGAATGATGCTATGGTGTGGACTCTTGACCCCTCTGGGCGCCTCACGGTCGGCTCTCTTTATAGGAGGCTCATTCAATCTCCCACTCTGTCTTTCAACCCCCCCTCGATCCTAGCCAAAGTTTGGTCTTCCATAGCACCCTCAAGGGTTCAGACTTTCAATTGGATAGCAGGATCACAGAGAGCGTTAACAGTGGACCAACTACAAAAGAGGGGAACACATACTCCAGATGTGTCATAAAGAGGAGGAATCAAATGCTCATCTGTTCATTCACTGTGAACATGCGACTTTTAATACTCTTTGGCCTAGAAAAGGTTATTCCACCCACGATACCTTCCCTTCTATCCACAGATTTCGCCAAGCCCTGGCCCAAAGATGGAAAAATCATATGGAAGGCTGTCATTGCCGTGCTTGTTTGGGTTATTTGGATAGAAAGAAATAATAGGATATTCCAGGGATGTTATCAACAGCTGCCTGCACTCCTCCACAAGGTTAAGACTTTGGTAACTTTTTGGGCAACCAACCACAGTCTTTGCGGGTACATCCACGAACTTTTTTCTAAGCCAATGAGGTAACATCCTTTTTAATCAACCTAGGAAATCTCAAAAACCCAACAACTGGCAACCACCCCCGAGAGGACCTATCAAACTCAATTTCGATGGTTGCTCAAGGGGCAACCTAGGACCAGATGGGGCTGAGGGAGTATTCCAAGATCATGAAAGGAATATTCTGCTCACGTACGCCGAATCCCTCGGCTATACTAATTCACAACATGCTGAAGCAATGGCACTGTTGCTAGGGCTCAAGCTTTTTAACCCCTCTTGGGGATCCCACTTGATAGTTGAAGGGGACACATACAATATTATATCTTGGGCATCCGAAAAGTCTATACCACCCAGGTATATCGCTTCGATCTTTGATGAGATTGAATTCATTTGCAGGGGTATCAGCGTCTCATGGAAGCATACATTCAGGACGTCCAACGCGCTCGCAGATCTCATGGCCAATGACAGAGCCAACCTCTCAGACAGTCTTGGACTCCCTCTAAGCTAGCCGATGAGCCTTTCTCTCCTTTTGTTCACTACTCACATACATGTTGTAAATAGGGTGTTATATAAACCCTCTCACTGTTTTTGTTGAGCCAACTCATTGTTGTCACAGTATTGAACTCTTTTTTGGCTTTTTGTAAAGAGATTACTTTGCTCGTTAGGGTTCTGGTAGATCCCAATTTTTGTAAGGGACGCTAGACCCAACACTTGTATTTACTTCTTTCTTTATTCAATGAAACAGTTAAATTTATCAAAAAAAAAAAAATTTTCAAAGGGAAAAATGTATGAAAATAGTAACCCTACAATTGTGATGTACGCAATCATGCCCTCTAATGATGGCAATGAGCCCTAGGCAGAACGAGCGACTGAATTCGGCGAGAGGCAAGGCCTAGGCCACTAAATTTGGCAAGAAGGCGGGGCGCAAGCCACTAAATTTGGTTCGAGGGCAGATGGCTGGGCACAGCCAGAACTGGGCCAGTGTTCGGCCCAACCTAGACAAGCCCTTCTTTTGTGTTCATTTATAAAATTAAGAAGTTGGTTCAGTATCCAGTGGCCCAACTCGACCCATTAACTAGGCTGGGATGAGCCAAGCCACTTAGCCAAGAGCTAGCGCCATGGCCCCTTTGGCCCGGTCCAAGTTATGGCTCTAGGTCCCAGGCTAGGTTGTGCTAACCATGGTCAGGCCTATTGCCACCCTAAGGCCCCCCTTGCAAGGACGTTGCTCTACTGCCATGAGTCTATAACCTCCTATGGCTCATAACCATGGCCATGAGGTCTCCATGAGGCCCAAGGCCACAAGTCCCAAGGTGACACAACCCCATGGCTCCGCAATCTTAAGAAGTGAACCCCATTGGATTATATGCGCTAGACACATATGCCCTTTTACATCATATCAGCAAGAACCAAAGCTAAACACAAGCATAATTCAAAGAAACCTAAGGTTCTTCTCCATACTCCAAGCTAGGGTTCCAAAAGCTTAAGCTTTTCTCTCTTTCAATTTCTAAAAATCATGTGGAATGACATCCTCAAGGCCCCACACACCACTTATATATTATAATTTAATGTTCCAAATGCAAAATGTGCCAAACAAATAATACACTGACTCATATATCCTAAGTTAACTTAAAATTCATAATGACAGCTTTACCCCTATGAACAGTACCCATGAACAATACTTGTAAACAGTAATTGTGAATAGTACTATGGAGTAATAAGAAAAATTAAAGGCCCCAGAGTCCCTAAAAAACTAAAAATCCCCTAGAATTAAACCCTAAAATGAAAACTATAATATACATCCTTTGAAATTAAATAAAAATTAAAAATAAGAATAATTTTACCCTCCATCAGTCTCTTCAGGTTGGAGAAAACTTGTCCTCGAGTTTTGAAGTGCACTAAGATTAATTCAACATAAAAATCACCTTCTTCAACCTTCTTTTTCTTTGTCGGCTCAAATTTTATTCATGGTAAAAAGAATTCCTCAAGATATGTTTCCTAATATTTATATTGAGGAATCAATGCAAATTTATCAAATTCGGCTATTCTTGAACTCCCATTAAAAATGGTGGAGGAAACTTCAAACCCAATTTTTTGTCCTTCAAACTTAAAATCGACGGTTTATCAGACGATTACACTTCCATTGCGCTACTCTGATTCCATGCCTTAAATTTCTTGAATGCTCTATCTCTTTGATATTAATGGGAGCTTCAAAGGCCATGATTTGGACCAGTCCTCCTGCAGCCTTCTGTTCATATTCTTCAACCCTCTCCCAAAATTTCTTCATCATCATCTTGATCCTTAACATAGAACAAATCCCCTAAATGATTTTTTTGTTCATCGAGGTATATATCTATTGGGATTTACCAAATTTTGTAATTGAAACACAAATATTGAATTTCTAATTTTGTAATGTTGTACACTTTTGAATATGGATAAGCATTATACATTTTTCTTTTTTTTGTTGGATAGATCCCTAAAATCAAGGGGATCACAACTTCTTGTATCCTCTATAAATATTCCTACAATTGGATAAATATAATTCATTCAAATTTGCACCAAAACTTGACATGGTATCATAACATGGTTTACCTTCTCAATAGATTGATATTGTCGCCTAATACACATTTCCAAGAACTTTGCATCAGCAGCAGAATGCTCTTATCTATCATTTCTCTCTTCAATCTTTTTGGGTCTTTAAGTCTCCCTCCCATCATTTGGGACCTTCTCCCTCTTCTCTCCATTGTTTGGTACTCTTCCAATCTCTCTCTCTCTAGCACCTTTTGACACTTTCTCTCTTCTCCTAATTTTTGCACCGTTGGTCTTTTGGAGAACCTCTCAAGTTGTCTCAGTCTAGCTAGCAAGACCACCTCTTGACATAGCATACTAATTGTAGCCTAAGAGATATTGGAACCCAAAAAGCAAGGCCGCTGAGATAAGCATGCTTGCAACAACATCGTTTTGCACCACTTGGGAAGGATCTCTACTTGCATCCACAAAGTTTAAGACCATACCAACCAAGGGCTCATGATATCAGAGTCAACTTGAGACACTACACGTATCTCCATCTTGATCACACGCCCTACAAACTTGAGAGATTCCACGCTGCTGCACTTCCTCATTCTTCAAAGTTTTGTGAGCCATGAATGACATCAATAACAACACTACCATAGTTCTTTCGTCTGAAAAACAAAATCCTCATGGTACTAATCTTATTTCGACCCAATCCCCTTATTTTTTACATCATTCTGACAAACCAGGGACTGTTCTTATATCAAGTTTTGGAGCAAATTTAAATGAATTGTATTACCCAATCGTGAAGATATCTATGGAAGATACAAGAAATTGTGATCCCTATAATAATAGGAATGCATCCAATAAAGAAAAGAAAAGTGTACAATGCTTATGCAAATTAGAAAGTGTAAAACACTACAAAATTTGAAATTCAAGAATTGAATTTCAATTAAAAAATATAGTAAATCCCAACAAGAATTTGGTAAATCCCAACACTCCCCCTCAAGTTGGAGCGTAAACATTGAGAATGCCCAACTTGCCTATAAGAAACTGCAATTGCTCTTTCCCAAGAGCTTTTGTGACTAGTATGGAAATGGGCAGTACGAATTAGGCCCTGCTGAATTTTCTTTCAAACTAGATGACAATCAAGTTCAATATGTTTTGTTCGCTCATGAAGGACTGGATTGACGACAATATGTAGAGCGGATTTGTTGTCGCAAGGGCCATTATGAGAAATGCCACGATCAGATAAGAGGTAGTTTAGCCAGATAAGTTCACACAATGCAATTGCCATGGAACGATACTTAGCTTCTGCAGATGATTGTGAAACTGTATGTTGCTTCTAAGTTTTCCAACCAAACATAGTGTAGTATCCGGTAGTTGAGCGTCGAGTCATAGGGCAACTAGCCCAATCAAAGTCACAATAGGTAGAGAGTTGCATAATACTAGTAGCAGAAAGTAGAATTCCTTAGCCAGGTGTTTCTTTTAAGTAATGAAGGACTTGAGTAGCAGCATCTAAACGTGGTTTGCGAGGTTGGATCATGATGACTAAGGATGTGGATAAGATAAATAATATCGAGCCTTGTATTGGTGAGATATATAAGTCTTCCAATCAAATGCCAATAAGGCATAGGATCATCCAAAAAAGGTCCATTGGTTGCATTCAATTTTAAATTTTGTTGAAAGCAACAGATCTGGCAGCCAAAAGACCCATGCCTTGAAGAATCTCGAGAGTGTATGTGAGGAGAATTCCCTTTTTAAAACGAGGAACCGCAATGCCAATAAAGTATGTGAAAGGACCTAAAACCTAAATCTTTGATATGAAATTGATCACTGAGAAAGGTCTTGAGAGTATTAATGACATTAATGTCATTGTCGGTGATCACGATATCATCTACACAGAACATGACATATGTGCATGAACTGCTAGAAATGTTAGCGAATAAACAATAATCCGCATTTGATTGAACATATCCTGCTGCTAGTAATGCATCTGAAAATTTGGCACACCATTGCCTAGACGCATGTTTAAGTCGACAAACGAACTTATTCAAACAGCAAACTCAATGCTCTCCCTTACGTGAAAAACCTGGTAATATCTTTATAAATACCTCTTTGTATAAATCACCATGCAAAAAAGCATTTTGGACATCCAGTTGGTACAAAGACCAATTTTTAATAGCAACAAATGCAAGAAGACAACAAAAAGTGGTAAGCTTTGCTATGGGAGCAAAGGTTTCATGATAATCAAGCTCCTCTTACTAATTGCTTCCCTCCAATTAGAATCAGTGGAGGCTTGTTTGAAAGAAGCCTTTGGCAACCAATCGAGCCTTGTAACGCTCGATAGACCCATCTGCTTTGTACTTTATCTTGTAAGCCCATTTGTAACCAATGGGGCCGGGGGGTAGTTCAACCAAGGACCATGTATTATTGGCTTCTAATACAATGATCGCTTTGCTCATTGCTTCCCTCCAATTGGGATCAGTGGAGGCTTGTTTGAAAGAAGTGGGTTCACATATAGAAGAAATGGTAGTGGCAAAAATTTTGCAAGAGGCAGAAAGTCTGTCATAAGAGACGACAATACTTAATGGATAGAGAACATCTTGAGGAGGAGAAATTATAGCTGGTTGAGAAGACACATTGATTAACCAATGGTAATCTTGTAAATATTTTGGAAGTTGTGAGACCGTTTGGAACGCCAGGGGGCATTTGGAAGCATAGATGGTAATGGAGATGGAGATGATGGAAGCATGATATAGGTTGGAGAAGATGTTGATTGCTCAATAATGTGGGATGAATCAGCAGCGTACAGTAATGTTAAGTTGGTATGAATGTCAGGTAATGGATGTGGGTGAACAGTGTGTGAAGGGGTTGGGTATGATAAAAACTCAAAAAATGGGAAGCAACGCTCATCCAAATTAGAAAGTGCACAACATTACAAATTTGAAATTCAATATTTGAATTTCAATTCAAAAATTTGGAAACTCCCAAAAAGAATTTGGTAAATCCCAACAATATCGAAGATTGGTGGTAAATCTCAATCCACGACTTGCTAGTTTTCAATGCAATCTGTGTCAAAATAAAAAATCTCATCCTTCAAATCGAAAACCCTATATTTATGATCCCAACATCTAGGTATTCTATCACTATCAATATCACTTGACTCCACACGCGGAGCACGAAAGTGCAAAGGCTTGTACTCAAAATCCTCTTGGGCTGAAAGATCACCCTCTTGCCCATTATTGAGGCTCGTGAACTGTTGCATCAGCTGCTGAAACTTACCTTTCAAGTTCATCAATTCTCTCATCTATAGGATCACAGAGCGGATATAAGAAAAGCCCCCTTACACCGCCCCTTCTTGCTGCTATGGGTTCACCAAAATCACAAATTCTAAGCCGATGATCACCAAAAACTAGCTAAAATCAGCAATCTCTAGGCTGATTTGGCAAAATTGGGCCAAATTCAGCAAACCTTACATTGGCTACAGTTCCTGGCCCTTGTTGTTGAGCTCCTTGTTCTAATACATATTTGAAGTTGAAAAATTTAAGGGAAGAGTAAAATCAGCAAGAAACAAAGCCAAACACAAGCATAATTCAAATAAACCTAGGGTATCTTCTCCATACCCCAAGCTAGGGTTCCAAAAGCCTAAGCTTTTCTCTCTTTCGATTTCTAAAAATCATGTGGAATGACCCCCTTAAGGCCCCACATACCTCTTATATATAATAATTTAATGTTCCAAGTACAAAAAGTGTCCAAACAAATGATACATTGACCCATATATCCTAACTTAAGTTAAAATTCATAATGACAGTTTTTACCCCTATGAATAGTACCCATGAACAGTATTTAATGAACAGTAATTGTGAATATAAATAAAAAACATAAAAACCCTAGAATCCCTAAAAAACTAAAAAACCTCTAGAATTAAATCCTAGAACTAAAACTATAACAAACATCCTTTGAAATTAAATAAAAAAATAAAAATAAGAATAATTTTGCTCTCCATCAAATTTGGATTCTAAAGTTTGTTTTGTACAAGACCCTTTTCGCATAAGGCTTGGTATAAATCCTATTTTAATGAGCTTTAGTTAAACTTGAAGACCAAATGATAATACGTTGAAACCATGACAA
Source organism: Amborella trichopoda (assembly GCF_054954075.1). Lineage (NCBI taxonomy): Eukaryota > Viridiplantae > Streptophyta > Magnoliopsida > Amborellales > Amborellaceae > Amborella > Amborella trichopoda. Next base: position 14,537,434 of record NC_142337.1, on the reverse strand, counting down.
GTACATCAACAAGTTTCTTAATTATGCTTAACATTATTTTATATAATTCATCATCAACTAAGCCTTATCCCAATTATTTTATATAATTATCTTCCACAAATGATATTAATAGATAAAATATATTAGACAGAGGAGTAAGTTACTAAGTTGTTAGAACAATGAACCCTAAGGCATTGTTTATAAGATTATATTCATTATGAAGGAAAGAACTTCTAATTTATAGGACAAGAATCATACTACAGGAGTTCTCCACTCAGGAATTATCCAAAGACCATTTGTAACCTCCACTGGGTGAAACATGTCCTGTATAAATTTAAAAAAGAGGATCAAAAATTGAAATTGCTACTTACATTATTGCTAAAAGCAATTAGGACTATCCTAGAAATTAAGATGTAAATAATATGCACCATAACAAACATAAGTCAGGATCAAAACTATCACATCATACATTATTTTATTATAACTAATACTTTGCCTCATGTGTTTTTCTCATTAACTAATGTATTTATGTTAAACAAAGAAATACAACATAAGTAGAGAAGCTGCTAAATCAATTCAATCATAAACAAATGATTACAACAACTTGAAATTGGAGAATTAAGTCGATAAGTGAACAAAATTCTTGCCCGCTTGGCCACCTCGGTAGGCTAGGGAGCTATCAAAACAAATCAGCCTTGGGCCGGACCGTATTCAGATGTGCTTGTGCTCCTGCTTAGGTGGCCCAATGGAACCATTGGCCAAGGGTTGAAAAAGGCCCTCGGCAAAGGGCTCCAAGTGTTCAATATGAGGCCTCCTTCTCTCTCTCTCTCTCTCTCTCTCTCTCTCTCTCACAGACGAATATGACCTCCAAGTGTTCAATGTGAGAGCCCGCTCTCTTTCAGATCCATACTCTCTCTATAAATGTAAGAAGAACAATAAAAACAAGATGACCTCCAATTATTCGATGCAAGGCCTCTTTCTCATAAACACATACATGGACCCCTACACTCTCTCTCCCTCCTCCCCCCCCCCCCATCTTCTCTAAAAAGTCCACCTAAGTATCTAGATGCCCACCTAAGTGGCCGAAGCCGATTTTTACAACACTAATCCATATTGAAGGGAAAAAAAGGTTTCCTTGGTGATGTGATGAAATTATTAATAAGAACAAAAAATTACAAGAAAAGATTAATCCACCCTAGATATGAAAGTAAACACTACAACAGGAAATTATGTACTCTAATATTCATTTTCCAGTCACACAATGCAAATTTAGCAGATCCAACTCAACAATCAAGAAAGGGAAGTAGTACATGTCTTGGTTAAGAACTTTCCAATTTTATCTTCATTTATCATATATGGAGTTATGAGTACTCAGTTTTCATGTATGCCTCCCAGTTATATGAGAATTTACCAATTTGTTTGCTCATGGAAGATTGGATTTGGTGCATGTTAGAATTCAAAGCACAACTTCTTTCCTTTCACAAGAAAGATTTCTCCATGCTGGATTCAGAGGAAGAATGATGATGCTCACTCTAATTTTAAGTAGTTACAAGACTGTGAGCATGATCACAAGGACCTCCATGGTCACCTTGTTCCAGGATGCATATAGGAAAGTCTATCAGCAATGGTAGGAATCAAACTTAACATTGTCACATTTGCCGAGTTGAGTAATTGGCTACATGTGCATAAGACTCTATAGAGGTGGATATTTATTTAATTATGTCCATATTTGAGTTAAAGGCTGTGTTCTGAGAGGCAGTTCAGATATTTCTATTGATCTGGTGTGGGTTATGAGTGCCTAGGGTTTGTGAGTCAAGGGGCTATACACACCTATAGTACCCCATTCCACAAGAAATTCATTAACAATGTTAAAGGAGCAGTTACTCTCTCTTCCTTTCTTCATCTTGACCTCTCTCTATGTATTTTTCCCATTCATGGTTTATATGGACTGCAACATAAACTAGAATTTCAACTGCAATGGCAAGGTCAGGCATTTTTCTTCATCCAAGTGGATTTCAGCATGCAATATACAACAGTAAGTTACATTAATAGTATACTTTCTTAAATCAATTCAACTTTTTCTATTAATTGAAATTTAAGATGAATATTTTGCAAGTTATCTCAAAATCTATATTTTCTAGCAACTTTAAATTTATTGATAGGCTCATATACCTTTCACAATTTTATTTGGGAAACTAGAGTAACTGAAACAGTCCAAAACTCCATAGCCTCTTTGTAAAGTTTAGAAGAATTAATCCGAGTTTATCCACATGTTCTTATCCTCTGAGCTAATATTCTCTAACTCCCCCGTAGAGGGGCCAACACAGGTGTGCTGGTCGCTCAGGATATAATAGAATTATTATTATTACTAAGGGCCTAAGGGAATCAAGGTCTTCAATCACAATGATATAACGTCACAGTAGTATCATATATAGAGATAAGGAGCATTACGGTATTTTCGTGAATGTATTCATTATTACTCATTCTTAGATGCTCAGCCCTAAAAAATACAGTACTAACCTCAACAATCTTTACCCAGTCCTGCTCTTTGCCATTTATGACTTCATAACTAGGAGTCTCCTTCATGCCAATGGAATCAGCAGCGTGTGAGATGCAACCAGCCACATCTTGGCATTCCTCAAAGAAAGAAGTGACACAAATCTGCAAGCACAAAACCTTTGAACAGGTATTTTGGAAGATCATAGATACTCAAATCGATAGAGCAAGTGAGGGTTCCGTGTGACCTATGTCAAAAAAGGGTTCTTAACCTCTCTTAGGCCTACAAAAAGGTTATTCATCGCATAAATCTGTATTACATAAGGAACACCTCCAAATGTTGCCACAAAAACTGAAGAGGAGCATAGTAAGATGGATACAAAGATCAAAGAAATTCAAACATTTCAGAAATTGCCACTTTCAATTTTGTGTTTTTGATAAAAGAATACAATCTGTTTCCTTACAGCTGTTTTCTCATAGAAGGCCCTTCAGCTTTATTTTGCAAAAGGAGTTGCTTATCTCCTTAATGTAATTGGCTTAATTCAAACCAGATAAGAAACTGTTTAATGATTAATGCTGGGTGATAGCAATGCTCTCATAGGTGCTCCTAAGAAAAAAAAAAAGAGGGAATTTTCATACCTCAGAACTTTCAAAAGAAATTATTGATAGAAAAATGATTGATTTGGACAGTCATAAAGGCTTGATTTTGCAGCAATAAGCAGAAAAGGGATAAAATTCACTTTTCCAAATCCAAAATGATTAATAAAATTCCTTATCAAGAATAATTGTTGCCTTTAGAGATGATTCGATAAGAGCCCTACACATGTATTTCCTTTTCCTGTTCATGTTACATACCATGTCAATTTCAAAATTCAATGCGGTTTAACCGTCCACATTTTGCAGCAGTTGGAAAATTCTTACAAAGTTGGGCTTTCAAATCTCTGATATATTGGACTTATGAAAAAAATGATGCTAATGAAACCCTGTTGGCATTTCTCAGACAAGGATTGCCCAAGTTTGGAAAAATTTGCAAGAAGTTGATCTAATCCAGTGGATTGAAGAATTTTCAAAAGAAAAAAAACAAAATGGAGCATTGATAAAAAAATTTAATTAGGGTACAATTTCAATATAAATTAGGGTAAGAACAATGTAAAAAACTCCTAACATTTGTACATCTTAAGCCAGTGAATACATGCCCACAATGAACTATTTGGTCAAAATGACCAAATCCAGCAGCATTCCAGTTGCCAATATCCCTTTATGCCATACACTAATGTTGAATTGCCAGTGAGGAAGATTCAACAAATATAATATGTCTTATAATAGCAGAAACAACCTCAAAAGAATTGAGTATACATTTTGAAGCATCCCCGTTGCTTTGCACCTTATTAGAGGAGCATCAAGAGATTTATTTAAAGGACAAGAAAAATACTGGCTCTAGAAAATTCTAGAATAGCACTAATGCCCTATAATACAGCGAAATTCATTAAGAAACATAAACAAGGTGTTGATGATTGTTAGATAAAGTGACCTCCAGTTCCTATACCAAGTTTCGGGGATTCCCAACAGAAGAAAAGCAACATAGTAAATTTCGATCGCCTCACAGAAATAACAAAGCAGGAAAAGCCAGAAAAAAAACACATAAAAATGTTAACCATACCAAAGAAAAGAACTATATTAATAAGGTTGCACCTTAGCATCATCTGGGTCACCATCTCCATCATCAATGCTGGCGGAGCTTGCACCAAAGCACAAAAGAGCATCTGATAGCAACCCCTATCCAAAGTATTGACATAACACAGTTCACGCATACTATGAAAGACAGCAGATACCTCTGTTCATCAACTTCTTTCCTTTCAACAGCTCAAAAAGAATGAAGCCCCTAACAATCAAATAAAGCTAACAAGTCCATAGCATATGAAGGATTCGGTGCACTAATGAGGCAAACAAGCGATTCCGTTATCTAAAAACCAATGTAATTATTGTCGGTAGCAAAAACAAGAAAGGTTGGGTACTCACCAGCTATAGTTGAGACTGTAACTTCGAAAGCAAATAAGTAATAAATAAGCTAAGTGGGCCCACAGTTTTCAGACACATATGAAACAGATGCAACCCTAAAAGCATTACTTGAAAGATTTTAGTCCTCATCAAATGCAAATTGAAAACATTCCGTATGTTATGGCAGAAAAAATATAACTATGCGGAGCAAGTGTTCGCATTATGTGATGAAACAGAGGAAAAAGAGGGAAAGCTAGAGTTCAAATTAGTAAGGCAAACACTTTCTGCAACTTTGCAAGGATTGCACCTGCCACTCCAGTAAAGAAAATGAAGGAATGGATTTGAGAAGGGGAATTACTCACTGCAATATCCTTGCGGCACCAAATGCGAGCTGAGAGATAGGAAGCAGAAACCGTATCATCCTCAAGTGAGAGTTTCCCAATAACCGAAGCTGTCAAATTGCAGTGGCTTCGCCATTGTGAAGAAGAAGAAAGAAACGAAGGTTGGGTAGTTTTTTTGGGTTGAGATTGAGAAAAAGAGGAAGATAAGAGATGAAGATGGGCGTGGTGGTGGAATTGTGAAAGGAAGCGAGGGAGGCGAGTGTTGCAGAGAAACATGGAGATTATTGATATTCAAAAAAAAAATGGAGATTATTGGGAAGCAAATTCGTGAAGAGTGGGAGTCCCTAAAAAGAAAATATTGAAGTGTTTGTCAATAGTCCACGGGTCATTTCCGCTTTGTTTTTTTTTCCCATGGGGCATGTTTAGCTCGTATGACAGAGATCTCATACATTTTTATTTTCGGACGGTCGATTTTTACGGTCAACTTTTCTGCATTGAATCAATCGGTGTTAAAAAGTTGGGTGCATTTGGCATAGGGATGCATCCGTAGCCGTAGAGGTAAGGTGCACCTTCAAATTTTAGCATGGTGTAAAATGTTATTAGGATTTTTCAAAATCTATTTTTATATCTAATTATAAAAAATTTTAATTTTAAAAATAGTTAAAATCAATAGATCTATAAACATATGAAAATTTTAAAAATAGACGGTGTGGATAATATGTTGTAAAATGCACTATTTCCGAGACTTCAAATCTTTTTATTTTTCAAAGTCATACATTTCGATGTGGAGATGATCAATCAAATGGTTTTTCAACATTAAAACTACTTTTCTGATGGATTTTTGAGGTGCGTTCGTAGATCTACATTATAAAGTTTCATCCTTATCTAAAATTTTTCCTAAAAGTTTTCACATGCTGAAATTTTTCATGTAAAATTTTCTCAGGAAAAAATAAAACAAATTCTTTTATACGAACCAAGCGTGCAATGAAAAATATTTTCATGTGAAAAATTCCCCTGTATTTTTCACACCAATTAACTGCCAATCGGTCTAAAGAAATGCACATGGACCGAACCGATTAATATGAAAATATTCTCACATTTAACTACCTAAGATAATTTTTTCACGTGAAAATATTTCTCAAATTTGTCCTTAAAATCTATCAAAATAGAACTATTTTTCCTTTCCCTACTATTCCAACTCAAAGTTAGAGGCATTTTGATGGGCAGATGTTGAAATTAAAAAAATATATAGGTAAAAGGTTAAATTTGAGGTGTACAAGGTGCACACCTTATACTATATAAAAAAGGCGCATCTCGAAATTTTGCTATAAGATATTGTACTGGTGTTTGCTATAAGATAATGTACTAGTGTTTGCTATAAGATATTGTACTGGTGTTGAAAAAACTAGAGTGACTTGAAAATCCATGTTTAACTCTAATTATAAAATTTAAAATTCTAAAAAACAGTATAGATTGAGCAGATTTATAAATACTTGAAAATATTAGAAATAGACTGTCCAAATAACTTGTTACACAATACACTATTTTTTGCATCATAAGGGCATTCTAATAAATTTTTCCCTTTTTTTTTTTTTTTTTTCTTTTGCTTTGTGTTTCTTACTTTGGAATCCACATTTCATTGTCCCCTGCAAGATAAGGCATTGTCAACTTGCTTCAAAAAGAATTGATAGGCATGCCTCTCTCCCTCTCCCCTTTCACTCTTGGGAAAGGTTTATATGCTGCCCCTACAACACAGAAGTTCTATCTTCTCCTACCATCTAGCCGTCCAATTTTGATCAAGAGAGCCACTCACCGTTTCATCGTAGATCCGACATCTCATAATATTTTATTTTTAACTCTTTTTATACAAATTGTATGAATATGAAATTTAGTACGTGTCATCTTCTGACTGGGGCGCACTTATAAAAAATATTTAAAATAAATTTTTGATAAAATATAATGATCAAAATACCCCTTGACATTTTCAGAGGTATTTTGGTCTTTTTTTTTTATTGAAAATTCTTTTTTTATATTTTTCGCTAGTGCGAATTTAATAGAGGAATGGACGTCCAAAATTTGTTGCAAAAGAGTTTATAGAAATAAAAAATAAAAAATAAAATAGTGTAGAGATGTGACATTGTGATTGGGACAATCTTAGCCCTCCATTTGGAATGGATGGTTGGATAAGGGGAAAAGGGGGGGGGGGGGGGGGGGGGGGGGGGGGGATATAACTTCTATGTTGTAGGGGAAGCATAGAAAGCTTGCCTTTCTCTCTCAGTCTATTTATTGGCTCACACATTGCTTTGTTCATTAGCTCACCTTGAAGGCTAGATTGGCAAAAGTAGAGTTTAAAAAAAATGTCGATTTGGATTCGAATCGATCAATTCTGATTAGGAATTGGTGGAAATCAGTCCATTTTTTAGTTGGAGCCAGAATCAGCTGGTTCCTATAGAACCAGATGGTACTCTAATAGAAAAATGTTTTTAGAGAGAGATAGATAGAGATTTGATCTGATAGGGTTTTAGAGATTTGCCCCATCATTAGTTTAGAAGATGAAAATTAAATTTTACAAATCAATTAATATGTTACTATATATATCATGTAATTTCTACAAGGTCTACTATAAGATATTTACTGAAAGACATTTTGAAATCTTGGAACTCATAATATGATTTTCTTTCGTTTTTTGTCGAAGGTGGATAGTATAAAAACCCTATCAAAGGGCAAAATTATTTATGAAGTTAACTAATGATTTGTTGAAGTTAACTAATGATTTCACACTATTATTTCATTTTTTTTCTTGAAATTTATTTAATGGGAAAACAGCATGTACTCCCTATAAAATCATAATCCCAAATAGCCTTCCCGATCCATAGAAAACCCATGGACTCCCATCAATTAGAGGTAATGGCATTTAACCCCCTCTGTACATTTCTATTGTCTAAATTACTATATTTAGAGTTTTTATTTTTGAAGGGATGGATTGCTCATAGCTTAAGAATTATTGAAGTTTTTCTTATGAATTTGTATGGAGTTTTGTTTTTTTTTCTCTATTATCATTTTAGGGCTAGAATGATCATGGTGGTAGGAAAATTTGGGTATTTTTTAAATTAAAAATCATTCAATCGTTTGATCTAAATTGATTGCTCATGGCTTAAGAATTATTGAAGTTTGCTTTTGAATTTGTTATGGAGTTTAGCTTTTTTCTCTATTGTCTATTGTCATTCTAGGGCTAGAATGTTCTTGGTGGTGGGAAATTATGGGTTTTTTTTAGATTGAAAGTCATTCAGTCATTTGATCTCAATTGATTGCTCATGGCTTAAGAATTATTGTAGTTTTTCTTATTAAATTCTTATAGAGTTTGTCATTTTTTCTCTATTGTGATTTAGGGCTTGAATGTTCTTGGTTGTAGTAAATTTTTTATTTGTTTTGTTGTATCTGTTTTTTCTTGATTATCTTTGCATCAATTGTTTCTTATTTGATGTAGCTCTTTAAAAAAATATATACAGACTTTAGGATGGTCTATATTGCTAGTTGTATATATTTTGCTTATCTATATTGATAGATTGAACTATAGCTAGAGAAATGGTATTGCTTAGCTATAGCTTAGAGAAATAGTATTATTTACATACTAGAAATTTAGGATGAGGTTTTTCTCCAATTTCACATGCATTCGAATTCACGTCTACAACATCATTTAGTTTTGTTTCATTTTGCTAAAGAAAGGCATTGTATTAGTTTAACTTGGATATGAACCAGTTTTTACTTTGTAGAAATATTGAATTGCATGTTTATCTTAAAAGTTTCTTTTGCTTTATTTCAAGACTAGTTTCCATAATTTACTAAAAAATCCAAACATTAACATGATAAAATCGATAAGATTGCAGTATTCAAATAATCATTGTTAGAAATATTTTTGTAGGTTATGTCCCCCCCAACAACATGCCTACCTACCTCTTGTTAAAATTTAGTTGCAGCTCTTTTAAAAAGATCCTAGACCAAACTTGAGCAAGTTCAATGTATACAGTGTAAATTATTACAAATCTTGTACATGACAAAAGAAAATGAGTGATAACGTATTGATTTATTGTATTTTTGGTGGAGAACTACAATCAAATGTCGATGGGACTTTAGATTATATTGGTGGCGATGCATGTACATTTATGATTAACAATAGAACTGGGTGGTTAGATGACCTGCGAAAATATATAGCAGAGCGTTTCTAACTAGACATGCACTTGATATCATTGAGGTATTTTGTCTCGAGAAATAGAAGATTTATTATGAATCTATTAATGGACGATGATATTAAGAGGATATTGAAAGCACACAAAAGCGAGAATAATGTGTTTATCTATGTATTTGATGGGAGTGAACAAAGGGGTTGAAGTACTTCACGTAATACTAGCGCAATTGAAGAGGTCAGACCCCGCCAATCCTCAAATGTTTTGATCTCTGATTCCAAACTAAACAATGCACCAAGGTTGCTTAGTTCATGGGAGGATGCACTTACCGATATAGGGCAGCAGTTTGAATCCCTAGATGACTTTCGAGAAGCCCTTAGCAAGTTTACTATAGCACACAATTTCACATACTGTCTTGTTAAAAAAGAGGGGTATTGCATAAGGGCGAAATGCAAGGGTGATGGACGCAAATGAGAGATATATGCTTCGAAGTTTGGCAGGACGAATGTTTTTAGCATCAAAGCATGGAAAAAAGATCACTTGTGTAATATTGAGACAAGCAATGATGTGCAGAAAAGAGCGTCCCAAAAATTTGTTGCATCATTAATCAAGGATAAAGTAAGTGATATTGGGCATTACAAGGCTAAATAAGTCATGAATGATTTGTCTCGAGATTATAGATTAGAAATACCTTATTGCAAGGCTTGATGAGGGAAAGAAATGACCATCAAAGACATACATGGTTTGCAATAGGAGGCATACAACTAGTTACCCGTATATGTATACCGTGTGATAGAGACGAATCCTAGTAGTTATATAATAGAACAAGTATGACAAGATGGTAAATTTCGTTGAATGTTCTTAAGCTTTTATGGCTCAATACATGACTTCAAAAGTGGATGTCGTCCATTTCTATTTCTCGATAGGACATCATTGAAGACACGATATCTTTGGACTCTACTTGCTGCCAACTCACTTGATAGGGAAGAACAAATGTTTCTCGTTGCATTCGCTATTGTGGATGCCAAAAGTATCGAAAACTTATTATGGTTTATGGAATCTCTAAAGATTGCTTTTGGGACAGATCGTAAAATCATTTTTTTGTCAGATAGACACATTGGATTAGTTGATACTATCTGTCAAGTTTTTGAGAATGCCCATCATGCCTTCTATGAGAGTCAATTAGTAGATAATTTCAAGAAGGAAGTAAAAGACATACCTACTGATATTAAGAAGGTAGTTATAAAATATTTTATCAGAGCATGTAGAGCATATATGCCACAAAAATGTTTTTAGAAGATGAGTGAAATTAGATCAATTTTTAAGACGCATTCAAGTGGTTCATGGAAGCATCGCCAGACTGTTGGACCACATCACTCTTCAGGGGTAAATGATATAACAAAATAACAACTAATGTGACTGAGTCAAATAACAAGTGGATTCTAGAAGCACGAGACATGCCAATTCTCTAGTGCGTTGACTTGATTAGAAAGAAAATCATGAAACCAATTGGATTGAAGAGTTGAGCAGGCATATAATTTGGGACAAATCATGAAACTATGCACGATCGGGTGCTGTGACAATTTGGGAAGGTACAAGGGATCCCTTTTACGCTACCTAAGTGAGATAGGAGGGAGAAGGTCGGTATACACCCCACAAATTGGACTGAAGAGTTAAGCAGTCAGATAAAAGATTGGAAGCAACGAGAGAGTAATATTGTCAAGGCAACCTTAGATAAATTTGGTGGTGTACCTACAGAAGAGTACATGTCCTGGTACAACATGTTTATGCAAAGATTTAGAAAAACCCCCATGCGCCCCCCGTCGCAAACTCAATCCCTTGTACAATCCTCCATAAGCCATGATGACAATATGAGTTTGATATACTATTTATTTTTGTATTTTTGTATTTTATTGTCTTAATATATCTTAAAATTATGATTTATTGTATTGTCTTAATATATCTTAAAACTAATGGTCTATTTTGTTTTTTATTGACTACTTGCAGCGACATACCTATATAGAGATGCTACAAGCTGCACTTAATGATGAAGTATTAGCCAGGGAATCGAGACGTTATGTACATGCGACTCATGATCTACTATTGAGTAATACTTATGTAGAGACAGGTGTCGAGGAGACAACGCTGACTGCAGGTGGAGAACTAGAAAGTGAAAGTGAGGGAGACAATGATAGTGAAAGTGAAGAAGACAATGATGATGGAGAAGATGATGTTGAAAGCCACGATAAAAATGAGAGAAAAACAAAGAAAAAATCTGATCACTTTCAGTCCTCGACGTTGCAAGATGAATCGAGGTGGAATTTAATATCGCGAAGAGATGGGAATGCCTAGGAGGAAAGGACCATGGGAATGCCTAAGTTGAGGCAGAAAAATTGACCTTTTTTTTTTTGTTTGATATGTATGTTTGAAACAGATGTTAAGTAAAGAAAATGGTTGATATTGATATTGATGTTGAGTTTGATATGTATTTTTTGATATTAAAAAGGAAATGGTTCAAAGATAGTTGGATATGTATGTTCATTGTCTTTCTTAATGATGATGGTATTTCTTGAAATGGAAATGGTTTCAAGCGTAGTTAAAGTTACTCAGATCAGTCATCTACATACATAATATAATGTTTTCTTAAAAAGGAAATGGTTCAATGAGTGTAGTATATGGTCCCTTTAAAATATTCATTGCATAATATAAGATTTTATTGTTTCTTGATTTTTCAAGTCTTATGGATATGCCTTGACTGAGTTCAAATTGAGTCATATGATCATATCTAAACCATCTGCAACACTTGCTAAGTCCCCATCATATACATATCTTTTTTCTAGGATAAATTGTTATGGTTAAATCCATTCCTTTCATAAATAGAAATGATGAAGAAGCTGGAATGTGAAAAATAAGCAGCCATTTCATTGTGACTAGCTTCAAATCCATCTGCCACTTGAGTCACAGCGCTCCGACACTGTTTATGTGCACTCCGGTACTGTGTTAGTGCGCTCTGACACTGCGTAAGTTTGGTCAGCAGTGGAGCACTATGTAATCACAGCGCTCCGGCACTATGTATGTACGCTCCGGCAGTAGAACACTTTGGAGTCACAGCGCTTCGGCACGGTTTGGTGCGCTCCGGCACTATGTGAGTGCGCTTCGACTGTGCAACACTCTAAAGTAACAACGCTGCGACACTGGCTATGTGATCTCCGACAGTGGAGTCTTGAGTCACAACGGTCTGGCACTGTGTATGAGCACTCCGAGATGCGCTCTTGCACTATGTAAATGCGCTCCGACAGTACAACACTTTGTAGTCACAGCGCATCGGCACTGTCTATGTGCGCTTCGACAGTGGAGCATGAATCATTGTGCTCTAGCACTGTCTGAGTGCGCTCCGATAGTGGAATCTGGAGTAACATGCTCCGGCAGTAGGTATGTGCGCTTCAGTTGTAGGAATGCACTCGACACTATGTAAGTGTGCTTCAGCAATGCAACACTCTTGAGTCACAATGCTCCGGCACTACGTGTGCTCCGCGTCGGCACTTTTTAAGTGCGCTCTGGCAGTGGAATCTGGAGTCAAGGGACTCCGGAACTGTGTATGTGCACTCCGACAATAGGTGATGCGCTCCAGCACTGTGTAAGTGTGCTCTGGCAGTACAACACTCTGGAGTCACAACGCTTCGGCACTGTCTATGTAAGCTCCGACAGTGTCTATGTGTGCTTCAGCACTGTGTAAGTGTGCTCCGGTTGTGTAATCTGGAGTCACAACTCTCCAACACTGTGTATGTCCGCTTCGGTAGTGGATCATGCGCTCCAGCACTGCGATGGTTCGCTTCAGCAGTGGAGAACTCTGGAGTCACAATGCTCCGACACTTTGTAAGTGCGGTCCGGTAGTGGAGCACTCTGGAATCATAGTGCTTCGGCACTATGTAAGCACGCTCCGGCAGTGGAACATTTTGGAGTCCCAGGACATTGGCACAGAGTAAGTGCGGCCCGACAGTGGATGACGCTCTGACATGGTGGAAGTGCACTCCAACAGTGGAGCACCAGCATTGTCTATGTTCGCTCCGGCACTGGATCATGCCCTCCCACATTGTGGTGGTTCGCTCTGGCAATGAGTTCCGAAAGTCAATGTCAAATATGGAGAAATTGATTTTTTGTGTATGGGAATGGCATTCCATCTACAAAAAATGAACTTTTTCCCTTGGGGGGGTATTTGCATAGAAAGTAAGTTTTTGAAAAACAGTGAGAAAAATTTAGGTTGGGGGTAAGTTGCATAGAAAGTGTGGTCTGGGGGCGTTTTATAATTTTCTCAAGTATTTTTATGTGTACGAACTGCATACTAATCTAGTATTTTACTAAGGGAGTAATGGAAAAGCTATTTATGCTCCCCCTATAGCATAGTAGTTCTATCCTCCCCCACATTTTTAACCATTGATTTAGAATGGAGGGTTGACATTCATTCACTCAAGTTATCACAAAATGGGGGGCACGGGATCAACCAGTAACCCATTTGAAATAAGTCCGTAGTAGAGAGAGAGAAACCCATTTTTAGAGAGAGAGAAAGCACGGGAGAAGAACGGGATAAAGGGTTTCTTGGAGGAGAGAGAGAACGCAGAAACCAATGCGAGAGAAAGAGAGAGTACACACTGGTAAAAGAGGGAGAGAGGGCTTCTTGGAGAGGAGAGAGAGCACACACCATTAAAGAGGGAGAGAGAGGCTCTTATAGAGAGAGGATAGTTCTTCTATGCTATAGGGAAACCATAAAAAGCTTTCCCGAGAGGAAGAGAGAAAGATTTATTTTTCTTCCAGAGGATTAGGGCAGGAAGGTCTTAGAGAGAGAGTCCAAAGGAGGGCAGGAAACAAGAAGATTCTTGAAGAGGAGTGAGAAAGAAGTTGGGCCCAACCCATGGTGACCTCTTTTCTCTCAAGGCCAAGAATTACTTCGCCAGAAAACAGAAATCCCCCCTTGGCGATTGGCTCTTGAAGCCACTTGTGGTTGATTGGTTGTAGTCGAGTGTGTGGCTCGACAATTTGCTCGGTCATCCCGACAACAAGGTTGCCGCTGCTCTTCGTCGTACTCAGCCCTCTAGGGCAGCACCCAAGGCTCTCATCTTCACAGTTAATTTGCAGATCTCAGGTTTGATATTTTTCTATTTTCCTTTTTATTTAATTTTAGATGTGTGTTTGCATGTGTGTATGTTTTAAAGTAATCTCTCTAGCATCATTTGTGAAATTTATTTCGTTTTGCTCTCTCTCTCTAGCATTATTTGTAAACTATAGAGTTGTTTATTATCTCTCTCTATCTATCTTTGTTTCTTGAATGATATTAATTGTGTGAAATTTAGAGCTATGAATGATTGATAGATGTTTTCTTATGTGAAATTTGAACAAAGTGGTGTCTTTTTTTTTTTTAAGATGCCTTGGAGCTTAGTAGTTCTTGCAATTTTATGGAAATTTGGAGTTGAGTATTGTTGTCTATGTTACTTTTTTTAATCCATCTTGGTAGGGCTGCTTGCTTTTTTGTGAAATTTTTTTATTGCTATTTTTTTTGTGAAATTTGGAGGTTAGTAGTGTTTCTATGCAATTTTTAGAATCCGTTAGGCATAGGATTGCTTCCATTTTTTCCTAAATCTGAAAGTTGAGGTAATGGTTTCATGTTTGTTTTTTGGAGCCATTGAGGGGAATTTTTTTTTTATGAATTTTGAACTAATTGTCCTTATCATTTTTTATGAATATCAGGGCCAAGTAATATCTTTTAGTTAATTTGTGGATCCTTTGAAACTGTGGTTGTTGCATTTTTTTTGTTGAAGCTTTGAACTAATAGTATTTCTTTTGTCATTTTAAGGATCCATGTTGATAAGGGATTCTTGTCTTTCATCATTGAGTAGGACACAAGTTGCGAATTTACGAAAGTGGGCTACTAGTTTTAAGCCTTGCTCCAATTAAAAAAAAAGAACAAAAAGAAAAGAGAAAACAAGGCACCCTCTTAAATTGGGCTTTTTTTTATTGAATAATGGTTGCTTATCTCAATGAATTACTTAATCGA
Source organism: Amborella trichopoda (assembly GCF_054954075.1). NCBI lineage: Eukaryota > Viridiplantae > Streptophyta > Magnoliopsida > Amborellales > Amborellaceae > Amborella > Amborella trichopoda. The sequence goes on along the minus strand of NC_142337.1, from coordinate 14,522,387 downwards.
ACTCTTCTTTGCTCTGCCTAATCATATGCGGTGTGTTTGCTTTGTAGATTGCATATACCGACGCCTCGAATTTATCAACAATATTATTTATCAGAAAGGAAAAATGTTACTTATTTAGCTTCCTTTCATAACATCCAAATACTGATTTTTTCTCATATGAACATTCTTAGGATTAAGAATTGTATCTCATTGTTTGCAATGTTAATCTTTTTTACTTTCTTGTGATCATAATGTTGAGGATTGATATCTTGTATTCTTAGGAAATAGATCTGCCAAGGTGGAGTAAAAAGCCTGAAGGTCCGAAGGCTCAGAGGAGTCGTCCTGATAGGTTGACTCGATGGCCTCGGCCCATGTGGGGGTTCGGGGGCGGCAGCCTCTGAGGAAAAAGTCAAATATATCTATACATGGGATTCAATATATATGGGACTTAATATATATTCGTATAAAGGTATTTTGGTAATTTGTACCATCTATCTAAAACTCGATATATATTGTTGCGTTTGGGGGTTTATCTAGGGTTAAGGGAAGGACGCAGATTACTATGTAATAAGAGAAGTGTGAGGAAGAGAGTTTTTTGTAACCCTATTCTCCATTGTCAATAAAGAAGTTCTCATCTCTCGTAGACGTAGGCACGTTGTCGAACCACGTATATCATTGCGTTGTGGTTGGTTGTCTCTTTCTTTTGTGTTTGTTTCTTCTTTCGAGTTTTCGTGGATTGCTTTTCGTTTCTACATATAATATAACAATAATGTTTTTATTACTTTTAATCTCTTGAAACACGAGGGCGCAAGCACCACAGTGTAGTATTCTACTTTGCATCAGATGATGCCTTACTTCTTGACTCATTACACTATAAATTCATGCATGGTGACGACGCATTCCAGAACGCATCATGAGGAACCCAGATGGGAACTTCCACTAAGGGTGAAAGGGAAGGGTGATTGCGGCCTCTTACATATTTGTAATTTAAAGTCTTGTAGTTGGATATGTACAAACTCAGCGTTGCAGGCGTATGTTGATGTAGTATCTTGCCCTCAAACTCTATGTATGTGTAACATGTATTTAAGACAGTAACCTTTCTCAAATGAATTCTATTTCTTACATTTTGTCTTTTTCTTGGTGAATTGGGAGTTGAGACAATATCTTTTTCAAGTGAGTTCTATTTAAGACAGGACCCTAAATACACACTAATTCTTTTTGTGAGAATCATGGATTGCAATTCAAGTTCTTCAAACTGTGTTCCCATGGAATTTTTTTTCGATTCAAGCTTGGTGTTTCCTTTTGATCCAGGGAATTTGGTCTAGGTAGTGAAAATGTTAAAATGGGTAATCAGTGGTAGTTTTAATTACTTCTCATAGTACTATAATCAAATTTGGGTAATTTTCTGAGAGCATGTATGCTTCTATCTTGATATCTACACTTACCTGATACTATCTAGTGTATGAATTTGGGGAAATTAGAAATGGCATTTCTAACTGACATAAATTAGAAACGACGGCTATCTCCACTCTCATACTATTTGGTGTATGAATTTGGTGTACTATTATTTTAGTATTAAAAGCTAAGGAGTAGTATTGGAAGCGCAAACCATCCATAGAGTTCGTACGAGGGAGAGAGAGAGAGAGAGAGAGAGAGAGAGAGAGAGAGAAACATGCACATACACCCAAAGAGTGACAAAGAGAGTAAGATAGCTAGGTCATAGATAGCGTGAGAGATCTACATATTGTTTGCAACATATGGAAGCTATACAAAAATTTTATTTGCAACATCAATTTGCAAAATGGAAAGCTATACAAAAATTCCATTTGAAGCTATTCAACATGCACTTTGAAACTATACAAAATTCTACTTGCAACATTAATTTGCAAAATATGGATATACAAAAATTCTATTTCGAAGCTTCATTCCAAGATAAAGTCTTCTCCATTAGCATTGGGTTGCAAAAAATTTCAAAGATGACGAGCTTGATTGTTGAGCATTGGGCTTGCAAAAAACTTCTAAGATGATGAGCTTGATTGTTGAGCATTGGGCTTGCAAAAAATTTCTGAGATGATGAGCTTGAGGGTTGACCATTGGGCTTGTACAAAAACTCCAATCTTGTTCTTAAAGTTATGGCCTATGTTTTGACTTCATGTATTGTTATCCAAACTGATATAATCATTGAAAATTTAGGATATACATTAGCTCGATAACCAATTGAAAATGGAAAGAACTAAGCATTTAACATAAAACACATGCCGTTATATCCTAATACATTTAATATATAACGATCAATTAGTGCAAGTGTATTATCGATATACCGTCAAAAAAGCGAATGGTGTATATAGCGAAGTCTACATATTGTTTCGCTCAGCTTCAGGCTCCATTATGGGAATTTCCATGTCAGTCCTGCATAAGTTGCAAATTAGTGATTAGTTGATGCATTATTTCAAATTCACAAGACAATATTAAAGTACAACAATATTAAATTATAATTGTAAGCATAATTATAATTTTACCCTTGAGTTTTCAAAGTTGGACAAGTTCGCCTACCATGGCCTACATTTTGGCAAACAAAATACTTCCCCGTGCTTGTCTTCTCTTCCCATAGTGCTTTCTTTCTTGCAATGCCGAGTCGTCCTTTTGTTCGAACACATTGTGATTCAAGTATAAAGATGTTTGGGTTAGTCCATGGTGTGTGACTATGACTAGACATGACATCATTTATATTACTACCTTGATTCGAACAAGTTGTCTCTTTTTCATACTCCAATCTCTTTCTCTCCACTTTTTCATTACACTCCATAACAATGTTTTTTGTAAATTCTCAGAGAGTTTCACTATTTGATCTGTTTGATACAACTTTAAAGGCGGCTCTACTTAAATCATCGTAACGAGCAGTTTGAAACTCCTTATAATCAGCCTTAATTTGAACACCATCGCCATCTGATACCATCTCTTTGTTTCCTTCCTTAGTCCATCTTGTCATGATGTAGTGCTTGAGGATGAGCATAACACTATTATAATAGAAAACCTTTAAAACATGTGCACAAAGAATACCATCATGTTCATACAAGCAATATGTACGACCTGCTGTGATTTCTAATTCATTGAATACCACTTTATATTGTGGCCGATTGACATCATATTTATACACCCTATATGTGGTATTTGATCCCTCAACTTCTATAAACTCTGCAACCATGGGAGGTATCTTTTGAGTTTCCTCAACAAACTTCCTAAATACATCATGGGTGTATAACTTAGTAGCTTGTTTTTCATAGAGGAATGTCATTCTCATTATTGGAATACCTTCAGTGCTCGTGAAGTCCCTCATATTTTTTTCTCATATAAATGATCAATTGCTTTATAGCACTGCTTTACAAAACCTAAAAAACTGATGTGTGAATTTACATACTGTTTAATAAAACTATTTATAGATTTACTCCGTGGACTAGACCGTGCACCAGCAAGAAATGTATCATTTATATACATATCAACCCACTGAGAACGACATCCATATATTTTGTCCAACCATTCATTCCTCCTGAGCTCATATTTTTGACGCATTCACCAACGATCCTCAAAATCATTAATTATCTCATTATAATCAGTAATGATTCTATGCAACTCATGTAAGAACCCTGGGTGCTTCCGCTCAACATGGCTCAATTTTTCTTGAAACTTTCGTGAAATATGCCATCTACATAATCGATACCTTGTATTTTGAAGAACTTCTTTAATTGCAGCAGTCATGGCTGCGCCTTGGTCAATAATGATGCAACCTGGTTCTCGACCCAGCATAGCTTCTAGCCAATGCCCAAACAACCATATAAAAGACTCTATTGTCTCATACCTAATTAGTGCACAACCAAAGACTATATTGTTTCCATCATGGTTTGCTCTAATAATGGGGACAAAAGGTATATGATATGCATTTGTCTTCTTTGTTGTATAAAAAATAACTACATCGCCAAATTACTCATATGATATCCTTGATCGCGAGTCAATCCATAGCACATTATAAACTTGACCTACTCCATCAAGCTATATTTCATAAAAAAAATCATGGGTTCGCCTCAACACGCTCACGAAAGTAAGCCAAAAGAGCCTCCCCATCCCTCCCTCTAACACTCGCCTTCCTGCGGGTGCTATGGATAAAGTTTTCGACATCTACATGAGTGAAGCCCAGAGCATTTGACCCATTCGCATGTTCTGTTAAAATATGCATAATTTTATGCACACCAAACCTTGCTGAAGATATCGCTTTGATCAAGTTCATGGTAGCTGTTAGGATGGCTCGATGTGATCTTAAATGATGTACCTTTGATGGCGATGTAAACTTGTGGGAGTGCTCCTCAACAAATTTTGTTACAACCCACTTTCCCTCTTTCATCATGCGTACCCTTAACATTGCTTTGCATCCGTCTTTTGTTATTGGTCGATGATGAATTTTTTCTACATACTTTGGATCACGTTTTCCTTCTTTTGAACAAACATAATCTCGCATCCTCAAATTGTTGTCATTGTCTTTCCTTGCCCTCTCAAGACGAATGCTAAAGTTTTTTCGTTAGGCATAGGCATTGTAAAATTTATACACAGCATCCTCAGATTCAAAGTTCATTCCTATAAATAAGTCCTTTTGATGCCCACTATTATCTTGTTGATCACAAAACAGTGGGACCTCATTGTCCTCACCATCCCCAGTTGCTATGATATTGTCATAACCCGCATGCATAAAATTGTCTTTATAGAACTCATCATGGTCCATCTTTATAGAAAAAACAGTATTTGAAAGGAAGCTAAATAAGTAACATTTTTCCTTTCTGATAAATAATATTGTTGATAAATTCGAGGCGTCGGTATATGCAATCTACAAAGCAAATACACCGCATGTGATTAGGCAGAGCAAAGAAGAGTTCGATTAAGTAATTCATTGAGATAAGCAACCATTATTCAATAAAAAAAAGCCCAATTTAAGGGGGTGCCCTGTTTTCTCTTTTTCTTTTTGTTCTTTTTTTTTTTATTGGAGCAAGGTTTAAAACTAGTAGCCCACTTTTGTAAATTCGCAACTTGTGTCCCACTCAGTGATGAAAGACAAGAATCCCCTATCAACATGGATCCTTAAAATGACAAAAGAAATACTATTAGTTCAAAGCTTCAACAAAAAAAATGCAACAACCACAGTTTCAAAAGATCCACAAATTAACTAAAAGATATTACTTGGCCCTGATATTCATAAAAAATGACAAGGACAATTAGTTCAAAATTCATAAAAAAAAATTTCCCCTCAATGGCTCCAAAAAACAAACATGAAACCATTACCTCAACTTTCAGATTTAGGAAAAAATGGAAGCAATCCTATGCCTAACGGATTCTAAAAATTGCATAGAAACACTACTAAGCTCCAAATTTCACAAAAAAATAGCAATAAAAAAATTTCACAAAAAAGCAAGCAGCCCTCCCAAGATGGATTAAAAAAAGTAACATAGACAACAATACTCAACTCCAAATTTCCATAAAATGGCAAGAACTAGTAAGCTCCAAGGCATCTTAAAAAAAAAGAAAAGACACCACTTTGTTCAAATTTCACATAAAAAAACATCTATCAACCATTCATAGCCCTAAATTTCACACAATTAATATCATTCAAGAAATAAAGATAGATAGAGAGAGATAATAAACAACTCTATATTTACAAATAATGCTAGAGCGAGATAGAGCAAAAAGCTATAAATTTCACAAATGATGCTATAGAGATTATTTTAAAACATACACACATGCAAACACACATATAAAATTAAATAAAAAGGAAAATAGAAAAATATCAAACCTAAGATCTGCAAATTAACGGTGAAGATGAGAGCCTTGGGTGCTGACCTAGAGGGCTGAGTACAATGAAGAGCAGCGGCGACCCTGTTGTCTGGATGACCGAGCAAATTGTAGAGCCGCACACTCGACCACAACCAATCAACCACAAGTGGCTTCAAGAGCCAATCGCCAGGGGGGATTTCTGTTTTCTGGCAAAGTAATTCTTGGCCTTGAGAGAAAAAAGGTCACCAAAGGGTGGGCCCAACTTCTTTCTCACTCCTCTTCAGGAATCTTCTTGTTTCTTGCCCTCCTTTGGACTCTCTCTCTAAGACCTTCTTGCCCTAATCCTTTAAAAAAAAGAAAAAAAAAAATCTCTCTCCCTCAAAGCTTTATAACATAAAAGAACTATCCTCTCCCTTCAAGAACCTCTCTCCTTTTAATGGTGCAGGCTCTCTCTCCTCTCCAAAAAGCTCTCTCCCTATTTTACCGGTGTGTGCTCTCTCTCCTTCAAGAACCCTTTATTTTATTTTTCCGTGTTTTTTTTTTCTTTAAAAATGAGTTTCTCTCTTTATTGTAGATTTATTTAAAATGAGTTATCTATTAATTCCGTACCCGACAACTTAAGTGAGTGAATGCCAGCCATCCATTGTAGATCAATGGTTAAAAAGGCGGAGGAAGTTAGAACTTCATGCAGGTAGAGCATGGAAAGCTTTCGCGGGAGCATGCTCTTTGCTCATAGATACTCGTACCGTACGTAGGATCAGGTCGTCAGTAAGTGTGTCGTCATCACCGTGGATTTGTCAACACCAGTCTTTCTTCTACCTTGGGTTAGGGTTAGGGTTAGGGTTTGGATGGAACTTGCACCAGGCATGGAGACTTAGCCTCAGGGCAGATCTGTTTCCAGTAGTGCGGGTAGGCGGATCTAAAGGTTGGCTTCCTTTAAATTTCGGATCTTTTCTCAATTTGATCTGTTTTTTTTTCTCCTGTTTTCTTCCTTTTATGAATCTTTCGTATTTTCTTCTTATTTTTCTGCACCCTCGAGCAGATCTGAGGTTGGGCAAGTTCTTATTCCGGTAAATTTTCATCTTTAGTATTACGTGGTCATGATTTTCATTTTGATCTGATACTTTTTATTTCTTACATTTTTCTCTCTCTAATGTTTTTCTTCTGAGAAATGAACAATTCCCCTGCGGATCCGTCAGGATCATATTGTTTCGTATGAGGTCGAGTCTCTTGATATCGTGTTTCTGCTAATCATTTCAGGTTTTGTTGATCTTAGAATATCATGTTTCTTTCTCTTTTTTTGTATCATAGAATGGTTTGCTTGCATCTTATTCTAAAAAAATGGAAATCTTGGTACCTCAGTAGTGATCCTTGATTTATTTTTATAGTGTATGACACATTCTCCTTTTCTCACTCTCTTTTATGTTTTTCCAGTTCTTTCTTGTAGCTGTAGTCATCCTTGATCTGCTTTATTGTTTCTCACATGGTCTTTGTTGGTATTGTCTTTTTTGAGATGTGATGATAACAGAGGGCGAGCTTGAGCTTATATTCAACGCATCGATTTCATGACCACCAAAAGTTCTTAGATATGGTTAATTCTTCTAGTATCCATATTATATCTTGAAGCTTTTATCAACTTACCAGAACTATTTGAAACATTATGTAATATGTTAAATGTTTTATTATGAAATTTGGACCTTGATGAGAATCTTCTTTTTGCCAAAAAAATAAAATGTAATGTAATGGTTTATCCTTTTTGGAGCCTCAACACATAATCCTTTTCTCTTCAGAGGGGGAGACAATAGTAAAATCATACAGTGGCAACATCTACATGAATTTCCACCCGCATAATCGGTGAAAATGTTGGTCAAAGGTTCAGTTTTTGAAATTGTATATTTTACTTGAAGAGTACCAAATCATTGCAGTCCATGCTAGTTACTTCAGTAAGTTAAGTCTGAAGGCGAATTCCTTTGATTTTGTCAGCTTCATGAGAGTGAACAAGCCAACATTACTCCCAAAATTTCAACTTTTGGAAAATCTCGAGAGTGCTTGACGTGGATATGTGAAAGCTATTCACCAATGCATTATATAATAAGAAGTACATGAAAGAAAACTAAATATAGAACAGTGCAAATATGAAGAACATTAGCAATTCTTTTATTTTTGTGGTTTTATTATTTCTTATGTTTTTATCATTTTTATATTTGTTTGTATGAAAACAATATTTTGAGACATAAAAACATGAGCGTAAAGGAAAAAAATACCATGAAAAATAGCAAGAATATCAATATGCCCAATATTATGACCTGTTTTATATTTTTGCTTTTTTGAAATATAAATCGATCGAAGACCCTATGCAATATAATAGATGGCACATAAATTTACGTAAAACATTTATTTTGTTTCAGTAGTAGTAGATTTACATTTATCCTGAATGTATCATATTCTGATAGTCCTAACCCAAGTGTGGATGTAAACTGGGTTGCATTCATGCTTGTCACTATTTAGACATTCCAATCATTTTGATTGTAAAACCCCAAAAGGATATGGTCTATACTTGATGACTTTCTATCCTCATCCCAAACAACCCTCTAAATGAGTATCATTGTACAAGTCCAAATGGAGGAGGATTTCCATTTAATCCCATCACTACCTGCTTCAATGTGCACCTGGGATATTTGAATGGTTTAAGAATACTTCTCCATGCTCTGCATTTGCAATTGGATTTGGCAGGCCATTTTAGTGTTTCATGAGGACCATGGGTATCCTCTGTTGTCATCCTTGATGTAGAGTTCTCATTTTCAAGATCCTTTTGTTATTTTTCATCCAATAGAAATCATCCTATAGGAGATTCTCATCTTCTGGCTCATTCCTTCTCTTGGGCTCATAGTCAGAGTGGATAATAGTACAAATTACAAACAACTCTCTCTCTCTCTCTCTCTCTCTCAGTTTTTTGAGATGAACACTTCTAATGCTTCGAACTCTTCCAGTCCTCCTTCATTGAGCTCCCTCCTAATGTATCGGTCGAAGCAACCTCTGCTTCACTATCTTCCAAGTATTCATCACCTTTGTGATTGCCATTTTAGGATCCTTCGCAATCTTCATTCATATCTATACAATTCAATCTTCTAAAAATAACCTTTTTACCTTATTCATTATTGTATTTATATTACCTTCAAGTTTCCCATCAAGGATTTAGTGGCCCTTTAACCTCGAGAGCCACTCATTTTACATCATCCCATCTGGGTCACACTTGTTTCTTCTTGAGAGTGTCCTTTATTTGCCAAAGGCTAGAGCTGTTCTGTATGATTGATAAAAAAAGAAAGAACTATGAATAGAAAACAATAAGTAACATGAGAGTTCCCCTACTCTTTAGACTGGTTAAACAGCTCCTGATAATTCACCGAGGACTTTGTCATTTTGCATCAAAAGGCTTGCAGCTGAGAAAAGTCACTTATTGGCCAATTTTTCCCTCCCAATCTTTCTTTATCATCCAATCTGGGCAATCCTCATCCGCATGGTTATTTGCAGTCATAAAACATTGTTGAGAGGTAATGTACATCTTTGACTCATATATTGGGGGCATTTTACATTTTATAACAGTGGACAACTATTGTTTAAAGGTTTCTCCTGTTAAGAAAATAAACAGCCTAATAACAACAATTTTGCCCTTAACTTTCAAAGCCAATGAAGTGTTACTAAGTTTCTCCTGTGTGTCTCTGTGTGTGCTTTGATGGGTAAGCTTGAGATTTAAACCTTGACATGGGTTGCAAATATATGAGCTGTAAACAATGAGGCCATTAAGCTTAAACCCCTGGTGATTTTCTTTAAGGATTCCAGATATGTTTCCATGTTTTTGTGGTGGTCACTTGACAGAACTCCTGATGCTATACCGACTTGAATAGTTGCTCTTTCATTAAAGCATGGTTTCTATTTATAGTATTTGGCTCAATAAATGCTGGCCCTTTAGTGTCACTATCACATTTACCAAAAGAAAGAAAAAGAAGGAAAACCCAAGTGGGTATTCCCTAATTTTGAAAGCTTGCTCATAATGCTGCCTTCCATGTCATCATAAGAGTACAGAAATGTCGGCAATCACCCCTTGCCTTCTTATAGTTAGAGGGTAATTTAAAAGTGGATACTGCCATGAATATATAAATTGATTACCATTTATTCAGTTGTAATTGATTAATGTTTGGTCATGTTTTGCCTTATCATTATTATTATTTTATAAACTGTTAACTTTGCCTTTTATTAATGTTTTGTCATGCTTTTCATTTTACACAGTTTTGCAGAAGAAATAGGAAGAGATGGCTGCACATAGGATTGCTCATGTTGCGTACACTGGACCAAGTATTATTAAGGAGATCTTCTATGGCATGACGCTGGGCCTGTTGGCTGGGGGCGTTTGGAAGACTCACCACTGGAACGAGCAGAGGAAAACCAAGGCTTTCTATGACTTACTTGAGAAGGGTGAGATCAGTGTCGTTGCAGAAGAGTAGCCTCTCTCTCTCTCTCTCACAAAATTCTTCCCTTCCATTATTTTTCTACTCTCAATTGCTTCCAATTTTTATCCAAGGAATTGGGTGTTTGAGCATATGGGTCAGGTACAATAAAATAACTGCCAAAACCCGTATGCTCTTATTTATTCGGATTGTAACGATGTGTTAGCCTTAGAGTAAGGGCTGAGCCAATCTTGGCAAATAAACAGAGGCTTTCCTTTTTAGCATCAAGCTTTCACTTTCTATGGAAGATACGTGGTTGTTTGGTACCTATCAAATGCCCGAATTCTGAAATTTATAGTCTTATGCGTTGATATCAAATATTTGAGACTGGTAGTGATTCGAAAATCACCCGTCTCACAAGGACCAGAATGGAAGGCGGGCGATTTTGGGCCAAGAAACGTCAAGTCACCTGAGTCTCCTGGTTAGCCGGTTTTTTAAAAGAATTAATAAATATAGCCCGACCCGGAAATTACCCTAGTTGGATTGGGGGTATCAATATTGGACACATGTCTCCAGTAATTTTTGAGACATTGTTTGAGAGGTTGTAAGGTAAGTTATGTGATAACTGGATTACGAATATCGTACTTCTCAAATCATGGACTGTTAAATAGTAGTAACAATGCACTAGTGGTAGTAAACAAAAGGGTATTTGATCAGGTGGGCGGTTTCTCTTGAAATGATGGGTCCCTGTCCACCATTGGATCCTTAGGCAGGAGGATCCCCTCCATTGAGTTATTTATTAAAAAATTCACATGAAGAGGTTTTTCAATGCCAAAAAATCCTCACAACCATCATCTCATCCTCAAGGTGCATGGACTTGAGAAAAATGGATTTCAAGCTGTGGAAATAGGACATCTTGCATTGCAATTTTTGAAACGTCAATTTTCCATTTTCAAAATTTTCAAATGTTTGTAGATCTGTTTGATTTATGCTATTTTTTAAGCTTTAAATTTTATAATTTGATATAAAAATAATTTTTCAGATCGTTACAAATATTTTAAGTACTAAAACATCTTTGAATACTATTTGAAAGTGCGTCTTACTTTGATTATCAAATATGAAGCTCCATGTCACATTTATGCCCCCTTGAAAATGGATGTCTAGGTAATATATTACAGTATACACTATTGAAGTGTCTTTTATATTTAGGTATATTGTCGTACTGGTTGAAGGGATTAATTTGAGAATTTTTCGATGCTAAGATTACAAATTTTTTTTTGTGGGATTTGGTTTGCAACTATGATCTTTTGTCATTGATCCCAAGCTTCGTATTAAAAAAGGACGAAGTTTTTATAAGGCCTCGACTTAGGAAAACAGAATAAAGCCTCACCTCAAATCCTTATTCGGAAAACATTTTCGGCAATGGAAATCTCCATAATGGTTCTAAAATCAATTTTGAACATTGACAATAAACATTGAATTTCAAAAAATATATAGATGTTCCGGATCTATGAGCACTTATTTTTAGGATGAAGTTGATGGTCTTGGTAATTTGTTATTATATTTAGAGTTTCAGATCCTAATTTGGTCTATAACCATAATGTTCAAGCAGAGATGATCGATGTAAAGGTTTTCCAATACTTGAATTGCAATTTTTAATGAGTTATTTGACGAGGCTCTACTTATTTTGAAAGGGCTATAACCTTATCAAACCATTTTCTATAAAAAAAATGGTGCGATGAGTCTTTGAGAGCCCATTTGGAAAATCTTCCCCGCAAAACCCTGCCACAAAATGTAGTTCCAACATCGGAAACACGATGATGGTCAGAAAATCTCTCTCGATCATAATTATGAAATTTAAAACTCAAGTGATGGTATGAAGATTTGTATTGACCCTTCTTGTGAAATTTTAAACTCCAAAAATGGTTTTCACTCGATGCATGAACACTTGAAAATAAACTATCTAGATAATTTACCATGAAAAACTAGTTCTGAAACCTGTAATCTATTTTTTGAAGTATAGACTATTTGTTTTTAATACACGGAGATCACAATCATCATTTATCGTTTTGAAATTGGGTGATTGAGGATGTGTCATTAAGCACAAAGTAAAAAAAAATTTCTCATCGTGACACACTTTCATATATAGTTAAGTGATTGTGACTTTTTTATATCAAAAATAAATATTCCCATAGTTTACCATCCCAGTAAATATAGACATGATTATTCTGATTATTTTTTTTTGTCAACAAAACTTCAATTTTCAAGTGCCTTGCTATAATGTTTTTCATTATAAAAAGGATATGTCATCTTTCATAATTTAAAGATAAACCATTGTACTAGACATAGCGAAAATTAAGCCTATAATGGTAACGACAATTTTAGTTAAGGACACAGTTTCTATGCAGCCAGCCCGCATATTATAGAAATGTGGGCTTGGTAATAAATTTATTTTTTAAATATAATTTGGTCCTAATTTTTAGATAATATATAATTTTTAACATGGATATCATGAATATAAAAAAAAAAATTGAAAGCTAAAAGTAATAATTATATTAAAAAAACATTTGGATTGTTAGTTACAATCAGTGGTTTAAAAAATGGATTGGTGCCTCGAATCCGGCACCCAAAAAACCAACCGGATCGGTGAATTGGTGATCTGGATAGGGAATCGGCCGAATTGGTCAAATTAAGCCTTAAAAAAAATCCAAAAATATTATTAAAATTCATTATAAATGTTGTTTTTTAGGAATTCAATAAAAAATGAGGGTGCTACATTATTAACTTTCATTTTTTTTCATCAACATGTAAATATTGAGAGGTTCTTTCCATGTATGAACTTATATTAATCATTAAATTTGTATCACATAAAAGAAAAGTCATAGAATTATCATGGATAAAGTATATAATCATACATGGACTACAATAAAGAATGAATTAAATCAATGAAAAAATGGCCAATTAGAACCTAAAAACAACCTAACTAACTATAATCCAAAATTATTACAACCTAACTGACTATAATATTATATATTGAAATTGAAATTGTTGGTTTACATTTTATAATTATTTTATTACATAAATAATAACAAATCTAAAATATATTATAATATTATCTAATTTAAAGTGTATTATTGACAATTGTAAGAAAAATAGTACATTACATGATTTATAATACAAAAAAATTAATAAATAAAATAAAATATTTGGTTATCAATGTAGAAATTATTAGAATGCGTACCAATTTTTGAAATAACACTTTAATTTTTCAAAATCTAATTTTTTAGATTTCTAGAATAAATTTAATGGAAGAGATTGTTAGTAGAGAGAGAGAGAGATTTCAAATCGCATCATGAACCCTATCTTTGAATTAATATTCCTAAATTCATGTTAAAGATCATGATGTTATAAAAATAAAAAAAATTATTAGATCATTTATTCCTAGGTTGTATTAAGAAATAGTTGTTGTATTAAGAAATATCTTTTATTTTTTTGACAAAAATACTTGTTGTATTACTTTTTATTTATTTTTTGACAAGAAAAATATGATACGTGTTATATATACATAGCCTAGGCTCTAAACAATCAAATTAGAGCCTACCTCAAAACTTTCATTAGAAGAGGTTGTTTTGATGCCTAAATATCATCAAATTGATCATCTCGACATCAAGATGTATGGACATGGGAAAAAATGGATTTCAAACTTTGGAAATAGTACATCTTGTAACGGATTTTTGGACCATTGATTTTCAAGTTTTCATAGATATGCTCGATCAAGACTATTTTTGAAACTTTAAATTTTATAACTTCAGATGAAAATATAATTTAAGGCTATCACAAAACTTTTCAGTACTGAAACCATATTTCTCGACACTATTTGAAGGTGGGCCTTAATTTGATTGTTTAGAGCCTCGGGTCTATACAAATTGCACTCAAGACAATACAATTTATTTCAAACTTTTAAAACATTATAATACAAAATATAAATTAGTGACGGATATCTTTTGGGCCATAGCAGTAATAAGGAAAATTATCACAAATGTACTTTAATTTTCGTTTATTTAGAAAAAACCCCAATTTTCATAAACTTCGTCCACAACCCCTTCTTCAATTTTGCTTCAATTAACGTTCAAAATAACCATCATAGTAGTTGTATTACTGTAATAACTTGAATGAATATTACGGTACTTTAAGTACCGTAAAACCTAAGCCATATTATATGGCATTTTAACTACTGTATCACAGCGGCAAAGGCAGGATAAGATGTGCATGAGCCATCTCTAGAGGCAAGGGCAGGATGAGCTTGTGCACCTCTTCTTTTGGGATGAAGCCATGGCTGAAAAGATAAGCTCGGGGAATGAGTTTATGAGAATGGTTTGTCAGGATAAGCTTGTGCGTCTCTTCTTTTGGGAAGAGGCCATAGCTGGCTATGGAGAAGAGGAGGACTAAGAGCCAAGTGGTGCCAGTTTTCGGGGTAGAGGCCAAGAGAATATCGTCTGGATGACTCACAAAGTGTTTGGAGAAATCCATTGTTGTCTCGACATGATCCTCCGGATACCAATAGCCTTGCCATTATGGTACCCTATAAATGTTTGGTGGTGGGGAGATCTTGGGACAAGCTGGAGACCAAGGGATGTGGACAGTCAAATGATAAGCTTGAGATGGCGCACATCATATCCCGCCCTTGCCTTTGTGATACGATAGTTAAAATGCCGTATAATATGGCTTAGGTTAAAAAGTACTGTAATATTAGTTCTAGTAAGGTTATTTTGGTCACAAAATGCTTAAAATTGTGGATGACGTTTATGAAAGTTGGATTTTTTTTTTCTAAATAAATGAAAATTAAGGTATATTTGTGATAATTTCCCTAGTAATAAGTTAAAAAAAATTGTATCCTATTCTTGACCCATTAACATTTGCTTAATACAAATGTTTGAAATCCTATAATAAATAATTTTAAGAACCATGAAAACACACTAGTAATTTTTTAAAGAAATTAAAGTCTTTAATTACAAAGAGAAATGAATGATGATAGTTCTTGAAATTTTACAAAAAAATTAAAATATTTTTATTTTTGGTACTAAAATTGGAATGAAAATTTTAATATTTAAAATTTATAGAAATTAGTTTTATATAACATTTAAAGGCACAAAAATCAATAAAAATAAAAATTTATTTAGTGGGCACATGGACATATACATATAATAAATATAAGTTATGTACATAAAAAGAGAAATGATCCTACATGCGGATCTATAAAAAAGTCAAGTCCCACACCCATGTGGTAACTTTTCTAGATATCCGTACGAACTTTAATAGTGATTCTTTGAGGTCCTACACACATGGGTGGAGGAAAGTCCTATTGGATTATTACTTATATAAAAATATGTGACAAAATTGAAATTCCTAAAAACAAAACTCGAACTCTACATAATTGTCTAAAATAATGTGATTCTTTTATCAATGGCTCCTCCAAAAGATTCTAAACTTTCTAAAAATATGGGAGAAGGAATAATATTTCCTTTTTAACATTAAAAGAAAAAGATAATATTTCCGTCTTTAGTCACAACGATGTAACTAACTCCGAAAAAGGGTGTGATTTACCTTTTAACGTTGGAAAAAGTTTACATGAGGTATCGACCTTACCAGTAAGGTGCACCTAGGGGTAGCCATGGGTCGGATACGAGTCAAGTCTGGTTGCATCTGGACCCAACCCGTCGGGTCCAAAAATTGGACCTTCCCGTACCCCGTTAGGCCTAGGGTCTATCCCATAGGGTCTCGGATCTGGTCGGGTCCATTTCCACCCTCACTTTGAGGGTTTTTTTTTATCATTTTTTTTTTAACCAATCTTATACCCATGTTATTGACAACAAGGTCACAATCACCTTCCATTAGATTTCAAGCCATATGATTTGTCGTACAATAGCTAAAGATAAATACGATTTCTTATTGTATACGGTCCTTAATGCACTAAAATGAACAAGGCTTAAAGTATTTCATCTCCATTAGTTTACAAGTATGGGTAAAGGTCAGGTCCAACTGGACCCGAATGGCATTCACATCTAGGTTTTGGACGCAGATCCGATCCGCTGAGTCCAAATGTTGGACCTATACCCGGAACCATGTCGGTGATACCCAACGGGGTCCCGGGTCTGGTCCAGATCCCATTGCCACCCCTAGGGGCACTTTAAAAACCCACTAGAGAAGGTTGTTTTTATGTTGAAAAAACCTTAAATTGATAATCTAGACCTCGAGATTTATAGACATGAAAAAAAAAAAGGGATTTTTTTGTCCTAAGAATAATTCATCTTCTAACACATATCTGGACCATCTATTTTCAAGTCTTTAAAATGATTATAGATTTGCCTAATCGTCACCATTTCCGAAATTTTATTAAGCAATAGATTTTCATATCATCACAAGGATCAGCAACACCAAAACTGTAGTTTCGAGGTGCACGTTACCTCAATACTTTGAGGTGCACCATATTGACACCTTATACAAATTTCACCTTCAAAGTTTTTGCCTTGGATGGGTTTGACGAGTTACAAAGAGAGCGAGTGGGGATGGTTTTAAAGAGATTTGAGTCAGTGAGAGAATGAGAGGAAGAAGAAAGGGAATGAGAGCGTTTTAGGGAGAGGACATGTGATAAGCAGTGTTCGAAAAGGCCACGCGGGCCGACTACTCGGCCCAATGCCCGAGCCGAGTACTAACCCAAGTCCGAGTTTTTCGGACCGAGTAACACCAGAAAACTATAAAAATGAATTTACAAGAAAAGGGAAAAATATATTCAATGTTAAAAAAAAACAAAATAAACTAATTGTGGTTAACGCAATAGGAAAAAAACTAAACTTTTAGAAATGAACTTGTGATTGGGGGTATATTTGAAGTTTTGCAAAAACACAAGGGAAAATGGAAAAATAAATATTCATGACCAAAATACTTTTCAATCTTGGCCAAATGATAGAAAATGTAAATAAGCATTTTACAAATAAATTCTTTACTTTTTAATTTAGGGAATGTCCACTTGTTTGATAGAAAATGTAGATAAGCATTTTACAAATAAATTTCTTACTTTTAAATCTACGGAATGTCCACTAGTTTATTGCAATTACATTTACGGAGGTGATGGAGCTTCTTGAGCACCTTTAGGGCTTCCATGCATTCAAAGAAGCCCTATGAAATCTTCTTCAAATTTCAGTTTTCTGTTAGTATAGTCTTGAAAATGTTTTATTCATTACACATCAACGATATGCATTGAGCATCTCCTGATTCTTCAACCCTGTCAACTTAGCTATTTTTCAAAATTTTGCACTATTTGGACTGACTGACACACACAGGTCCGACTTGGACTCAAGCAAATTTTAAAGTACTAGCTACAAAGGATAGGAGGGAAGTCCTTGTCATTTTTTGCTTTATTTTATTAATGATTGGTCCAAGCAATTCTGTTGCTCGTTGCACTGATCTCTCCATGCCACTGAAATAAGTTATGGTTTTAAAACAAATTCGAGTTGTCCTTGTAAACACAGAGGTTTATTAGGTTTTTAAAACAGTTTACAACTCTTTTTAAAACGAAATGGCCCCAAATATTATACTGGTATAAGCTGTGCTGCCTTTTTCCCCTATTGCTTTCTCTAACATAGCATTTCATCCGTTTTTATTCTGGTCAGTCAGTATATTAAGTTTCTAAGTACTTTTCAGTTGGTTTTTGGAGCAGATTAGATAGTTATTGAGTTTACATATCATATTAGCTAGTGGTGATGGTCCAAGCCATAAAAGCAGAGCAGGGGACGATAAATAGAGTCCAAGTATGGGGATTTGGCTAGACATGGTGGCTCAAAATTATGACAAAGGAAGGACCATGAGATGTAAGAAAGGTTATGCATGTCTTAAAAAAATAAATAGCAAATTACGTATGGACACTATTGGGGTCAATTACCAAATGGACACTTATTTACTCGAGTTATGAGTACCATCCCCTCACCTGTAGCTATTTTTTTTTTTCAAAGCTGCCCCCTGTTCGGTAATGCAAACATTGGATAAGGGCGATCGTTTTAAAGTAATGTGTATTTATTGTCCGGTGTTCAAAATACCGAACAACTTTTTGGGTTTTCAAAACCCTGTGAGCCCGTTTCTTGTGAGCGCAAAAATTAAAAGCCGAACAGCTTTTTGGGCTTTCAAAACCCTGCGAGCCCGTTTCTTGTGAGCGCAAAAATTAAAAGCCGGTTGTCCGGTGTGTGCATTGTCGATCAGGGGGGCAACTTAGGAAAAAAAAAGCCACGGGGAGGAAGAAGTGGTGCTCGTAATTTCATTACGAGCAAATGAGTGCCTATTTCGTAATGTATTATACGTAGTTTGCTCAAAAAATGAGTTGTCCGTGTTCAACATACAAGACAACTTTTTGGGCCTTCAAAACCCTACGAGCCCTATTTTTTTGCCGCTCCCTAAAGTAAAGGAGGGCGTGATGGAACCACATTCTTATTTTTGGCAGCCATGGCCGTGAGGTGATCCTGGAATGGCTTTCATGGGAAGACCCAGCCATGATGATCTTCCCATGGCGGAAATGCCTACAAATGTTGCTGCTACTAGTGTTTTCGAGGGGCTTGCTGTTGCTGCTGGTTTTCCTGAGGGGGATATTGTTGGTTGTTTTAATGGAGTTTTTAATGGCGGTGATGCTAAAGATCCCCTTGTTACTTGTTACATTGATGGAGATGCTGCTGCTTTTCATGTTTGAGAAAATGCAATAGATCAAATCTTTTCTTTGAATCCAAACAACTTCAAACTGTTTGGTCAAACCTCCCAACTTATTGCTCTACAATATTGAGAAATAAACAATAACATTTTCCTCCAAAATTTATGGGAAGCGTTGTAAATCTTGGTTCCATCCTAACCTGTTCAAACAAGAGGAATCTAGTACCTAAACCCTTTTAGGACTCTCCACCATCACGACGATATGGCATATAGCGGTAGTCCTTCGAAGCATTTCTCCGCCTCTTTTTCGCCATAAAAGCTTTGAGTTTACCAGACGCCTTGAGATCATCATACTTCTCAATAAGCATTTGCGTGTGCAATTCAGATTTTTTGAGATAGAAGGGCCACTTCCCTTGTTTTACAGCCTCTCTTTCCTTTTTCTTGTGCTTTGCTAATTTTTCAACATGGGTCACCTCGTTCTGGTTTTGGGTGTGGAGAAAGACGAATTCCACAATACCAGAACAATCCACTTCTCAATAGATCCATAAAACCATAGTTCCATAAAACCAGGTACTTTTTGCCAAGTCGAGAAATGTTTAAAGGGCTTCGGACCAACCAGGCCTAAATCTGACATGGATACCAGCAAAGGCCAGTGGTCTGAGTTACCCCTCGCGAGAAGCTCCACTCGCCTACTACGGATCCTATACTACCTCCCATGAACTGAAAATCCTAGGTACCAACGTCGGACCCCGTCTCCACCACTAAGGGCTGGATTTGAAGGAAAAATCGAGGTACATACGCATAGCTCACTGGCCAATGCCCATTCACTTCAGGGAAGGGACTTACACCGCCCTTAGCGCGCACGTAGTTTTCTTCGCAGCTAGCGCGCCCAGCAAGAAAACGTATGCGTGACAATACCACACTAGCCTAAGACTCACAAGCAAATAGAAAGAAGAAGAAGAACCAAGATGAAGTGGAAGAAAAACTTCATTAAAAAAAAACATGGGGTACACCAAGGCATTACAATCTCAACACACAAGTTTAACCTTCACACATGTGACCCCAAGGTACACAAAGATATTATACTCTTGACACCAAAGATTAACCTTAAAACATGTGACGCCGGGGTCACATGTGTTGAGGTTAATCTTGTATGTTGAGATTGTAATGCCTTTGTGTACCCAATGTTTTTTTCTTTAATGAAATTTTTCTTCCACTTCATTGGTTCTTTTTCTTCTTTCTATTTGCTTGTGAGTCTTGGGCTAGTGTGGCATTGTCACACTAATTGAGAATCCGTCCTTTTCCACATGGTATCAGAGCCACAATGGTGGTGGTTACGTGGTCTTGACTCCCTTTGTCCTTATTTTCTACAAATATGGATTGTAATCCTATCAATAGCTTTATCCACTGTTCTTTGTGCCAATTCAATTTCAGCTCATGCGAACATAGATTTATTTGGGAGTAATGCTCATGGTTCTTCAGTTGGAGGGTGATCAAACAAAAAATCATCCCAAGGGTAAGAAGTTATTATGTTTTAAAAGGAGAGAACTCTAGGGCAAGCTTTCTATATATCCCCTACCGCATAAAACTTATATACTTCCCCCTTTCCAACTGTCAAATCTGAATGGATAGTAGAGATGGCCCCAATCACAATATCAAGCCTTTATTTTTAATTTTTTTTCTACAAAACTTTTGGACACCAAATTTTGGGAGTCCAATCCTATATTAAACTCGCACCTATAAAAAATACAAAAATAATATTCTTAATAAATTAAAATAACAAAAAATACCCAAACTTTTAGAGGTATTTTGATCATTTTAGTTTATCAAAAATATTTTTTAAATATTGTTTTTAGGTGCACCTTGTGAGAATAGAACGTACAAAATTTTATATTTACATAATTTGTAGAAACAAAATTAAAAATAAAATACTATGAGGCGTCGGATCTAAATCAAACGATCAGTGGCTCACATGATCTAAATTGAACGGCTGGATGGGGGGGAAGTATATATCACCGATCCAGTAGGGGAAGTATAGAGACCTTTCCCATAACGACATAGACGTGTTTTGGATGACGATGGAGCTCCAAAAGCACTTTAAATGGATGGTTTTCGTATGATATGGAGAAGGGAAATTTTCATACTTAGGCAAGTATTGACTGATAAGCCTAGCCACTGGTTCTTATTAAATATGAATTTATTCAAGATAGATTCCCACAAAATTTGGATGGTAGACTATTAGAAGCATTATAAACCTTCAACCCAGGAATCATAAGGATTTGATGAAGAGTGACCCATCTTTGGGGTCATCGATTGCCAGACTTTGCTCTGTATCTTGGCAGCCAGTCAAGTCCAAATTTGATAAATGGAGGCTTTCATAAACTTAAGATCGCATGGGTTGTAGGAGTCATGGTCCTATAACCCATATGTAAAAGTCTCGTCAAGGTTGATAGTATTATATGACTAGGTCTTATCGTCAAGGGCCTGAAATGCTAGAAAGGTTCAACAGCCAGTCATCAGATATGCCATGACAACTGATCGTTGAGATGTTCTATGAAATGATCTTCGAATAAAATCAAAACTTGGTACTAGGGCTTAGCCAGTTCGAAATTTGATACAAATTGGATAAGGTTTGATACCCCTCTATGAGGTACCATTAGCTAAGAGGTCTAAGGGATCGATTATCATTGAATCCCACCAAATGTTATTGGATTTGAATGTAACTAAACTCTGCAAAACTTCGTTTAAAGGTATTATAGGCCTGTAATTTAAATTTCATAAATATTGGATTGGTATGTAACTTTGCAAAGCTTCAATATTATAAGCCTGTAATTCAAATTTCATATATATTGGATTGGTATGTAACTTTGCAAAGCTTCATTGTAAGGTACTATAAGCCTATCATCCAAATTTCCTAAGGTTTGGGTGTCATTTGTTATGGTTTTGAGTCCACTATGCACCAGATTATGCATGTATGAATTAGCCATTGATCCCAGAAATCCTTATCTCGGAATTAGTATGAAACTTCATTGGAGTGTAATTTGAGCCATAATTGTCTATTTCTCATGAATTTCAAGGGAATATTCTTCGCTCAAATCTTTATCATCCATGAGAGTGTTGTTTCTCATGATTTGGATGGTGAAAGTAATCTGATCCACAATATGCCCATTCTTAGTGTGTTGCAGAATGGCAGACCTTTGGTGCTTCAAGCTGAGATTTTTCGCAATTTATTTTGAATTTTCTCATGCAATTTGGTAGAGATGTTCATCATAAGATCCATTATCATATTAATAAGGTTTCATGGCTAATAGTCTTCTAATTTGGAAGCAATTTGACCTATAATAGGTAGGTGAGTTGGAAAAAATTAAAAACTATGATGGGCAATGGGGCATATCTCCCTCATTTTATGATCCATTTGACCTAAAATTCGTATTGTTACATCCTTTTTTGAGCACATAAAGTTTTAGATTAAAAGGCCCTAATGTTTGCAGGCGATCTGGTATGTAATGGATAGCTTTTAACTGCATCAAAAGCTTAGCAGCCAGTATGGGTAGATAAGCATGCAATTGAGATTTTCTAGAGACAAACCCTATCTTTTTGAGTTTTAAAAGCTTATACTTTCTCTATATTTATCTTTTCACAATTTCATGAGAGTCAGAAGTCCTTACTACGTCCGTTGGGGATGGAGATTAGACCTAATTTATGGTTTAAAAAACCACAATTTTTTAAAAGAAAATGTGTGGTATGTAAGAGGATTATCAATAATAGAAATAGTTCAAGGTTCGTCCACTCACTGTGTCGGTGAGTATCTTGCATTATCTTTACATATATTTTTTGAGAGAGGCTAGTTACTTTGAAGTAGAAGGATATTTTTAGTTTATTTAATGGTACTTATTTTTGAAAACTACTATAAGCCTTAGACTATATTAGTATTGTAGTCATATGTGATCATGAGCTTATATATGGTCATTAGACCACATGGACTGTATTAGTTTATATTAGTATGTCATGGCCAGTCTATACACACTCTCTCTTCTTGTACTTTTAATGTGGGCTTGTGATGCAATGGGGAGGGTGAAAGAAAAGAAATAAACTAGAAAATAAAGATAGAAATAAAATAGGAGAGATTATACTCTCTGAGGGTTTATGAGGAAGTCTACCAAAAAGATCTTTTCACATAACCTAAGATCAAAATTTCCTCTCTCTCTCTATATTTTTCTTGTCTGATTTCATATTTATAGAAAAGAATTTAAAATTAATTTGCTCCTAACAAATTCTAATCAATATTAAATCATAACCCTTCATCTTTTAAGAATTAAAAGTTCAATTCTACCCCTCAATTCTCTGCAATAAAAAAAAGACATAAGTACCCTTAAAGAAAACCAAAACTAACTTCAAGCTTAAATCAATCTCCCAACAATATAAAAAATAAAAAATAACAACCTAATTGCAAATGAAACTAGAAATTGTGCACATGAATACCTAAAGAAGAGGATGAAGGTACACTTAGCTAAAGAACCAGAGAAATTCATTAGGAAGATCAATAACTAGAGATACTGATGTAGGGGATAAACCTTGATTCAAAGTTCGAGTCTTCAAGCTCGTGTTCGACCTTCTCGCAACCCCGAGAGAATGATGCAAATAGGTTTTTTAAAATTTTTAATTTTAATTGTTTTGGGGGATTAAAATTTAAACATGGAGTGATTTTGGAGTTCTTCTTTTCATTATATTTTTTATTATAAAAAATTGAGAGGTGGAATTGGAAATATAATTCTTAAAAGATAAAAGGTTATGAATTAGTATTGATTAGAGCTTCTTAGGGAGCAAGTTAGATTTTAAATTTTTTCTATGTAATGGGCAAGAAAAAAAATAGAGAAGACAAGAATAACTAATTTTAGGTCTTGTAAACATATCTTTTGGGTGGACTCCCTTGCAAATTTTAAAGAGGGCATAGTCTTTCATCCTTTATTTTTTTCTTTATTTTTTATAATTTATTTATTTTCTTTCTTCCTCCTCCCTGCATCAGCTTGACATGAATTGCAATGGACATGTGTCATCTCATGTGTGACATGTTGTATTTTATACTATAACATCTAGTACAACGAGGTGCTACCTCATCGATCTTCTATAAAAACCTCTATTTCTTATTAATTTGATATTTCAATTCTCTTTTCCTAAGATTTTTGGAGAATAAATGGTATATGACATTCAATTAAGTATTACAACATGATCTATACAACTTGGTCACAACAAACTCCAAGATTGTAGGGATCATAATTATGGAATCTATAACAAACTATCCAAATCTATAGAAAATACAACTTGTGATATTAGTCACAATCTACAGCTATATAGAAAGTACAACATGATACCAATCTCAATCTATATTTAGGATATCACAATCCCAATTGCCTAATACCTTTTGTACCTCTCTATCCACATTAGTGATTACTTGAGTTATTTACAGTATTAATCCATCCAATACAAAAGCTCATGCACGGTCCAGTAAGAGATTTATATGTTCCTGTTATCATAATGGATGTTCAAAACCGGGCTTCTCAATACAATTACCAATTCTGAGATGAAATTGTGTCTAACACTATGGTTTTAAATGAGTTTTTTAGTGGGACAATTAATATATTCATAAGCCATTTCAACAAATTGGTTGTAACTTGGGAGTGTACTTTCTGGGACCATTTGTATCTAAGGATTTTTACTGACAAAGGGCATTTAACACTTCGAAAAAAGTGAGATTATATGTTCCCGTTATCATAATGGATGTTCGAAGCAATGTTTCTCAATACAATTACGAACTCTGAGACAAAATTGTGTCTAACTCTATGGTTTTAGATGAGTTTTATTCATGAGCTGTTTTAGCAAATTGGTTGTAACTTGGGAGTGTACCCTTTGTATCCGAGGATTTTTACTGACAACGGGCATTTAACACCTCAAAAAAAATGAGAGCATCTTGTGATTCCAATGGCCTTTGAAATTACGTTTTCTATATTCTTTTTTTGTGATGTCCACCTCTCTGATATCTAGATTACACAATAACTGGATTGATGAGCTGCGACTTTGCTGATATTTGGATTCTGTAATAATCAGATTGAAGTGGAGTTCAGTGTTTACCTGGTATATCTAGATTCAGAACTCTGTTTGTACTTGAGCAACATGTTGATTCAGGCTTAACTGTGGTATAGGAGAGACTCAAGGGAAATTCTAAGACCCTGTTTTTTTTTGTTTGAACGGTAACGTATGACTTATCATTAATTTAAATATAAAATACAAGAAAGTCAAGCAAAGGCACAAGATTTCCCTTTTGGAATTTCCCTTTTTCTCAAGGGAAATTCCAAAACTAACAAATAATAGTTTGCATTCGATTGTAATATTATTGTAAGAGAGTAGATATTCATGAAATCACGAAGCCAGATGGAGGGGTGGCAATGGGTCAAGTTTGGCTGGACCAGGACTCATACCCAGACCTGAGGTCGGGTCTACCTATCGAGTCCTGGGTTTGGTCGGGTCCATTACCACCCTATAAGTACGAGCTTTTTTTTTCCCTTTTTTTTTTTTTTTTTTAACCAACTTTTTTTTTTATCTATCATATACCCATATTATTGGTAACATTTACAGTATTGCACAACATTTATGAATACCCACATTCCTTAATATTTTATGTAATAACTGAAAAATCCTAAGAAACAAGAGTACTGACAACATTTATGTTCAGGTCGGGTCCAACTGGATCCGGACCCAACCTTTCGGGTCCAAAATTTGGACTCATACCCGGACCCGAGGTAGGGTCTACTTGTCGGTCCTGGGTTTGGTCAGGTCCATTGCCACCCCCAGCCTAATGAGTAGAATTATTGCATTCCCCTTGGTCAGACCCGGGTCCATTGCCACCCCTAGCCGGATGAGTAGAATTATTGCATTCCCCCTGGTTCCGAAGAAGAATTTACAACAATTTCACTCCAAAGAAATCTCCGAACACTTTTCTGGTATTGGCAATAGATTTTTGTTGTTTTGTTAGTATTGGCAATAGATTATTACTGTTTTTTAGTTTTTGCGGGAGATTATTCTTTCATGCAATAGTTTTTCAATATATCCGTCCATAAAATATCCATTAATCTAGCTGCTAAGAATATTCATACAACTAGCTTCCTTTAGATTACTTATAAAAATTAGATGCTCCTTATTGTGTGCTGCAATAAATTGTTGCAAGGGATGCCTACCACTTCTCAAGTAGCTAGGCACAGGCCACATCCAACACATCCTTACCATGCAATATAGATGCATCTATCCATGGGTGTTTTTTGGTATGTCAATATGCCAAAGACGCGACATCTATGACTGACATTTAACTACCTGGACATATTTTTCCTTGAAATATAAGTGTAAAAGTTTGTTGAAATGACATTAGTTTTGCGTAAAAGTCTGAAAAAGGTCAGTTTGCAGATTGATATTTTGTAAAACTTATATCCATCTATGTATCTGTGTCTGTGTAGATAATTACCCCGCCTACTCTTTTAGGGAAAAATGTCGCTGGATCTAAGCTTCAAACTAAAGGGAAACTAAGCAATACTTAAGGCTAAATATAAATGGATTGTCGACAAAGAAACTATTTATTCTTTGTATATAGAGGTCACACTCATTGTTGTGCCTTAAATTTCAAAATGGGTGGTTGTAAGAGTGTTATTGAACAGATATAACGTTAAAATTTTTTTTTTGGATTTCGTGACTCACCCAAGTCATCTAAGTTAACATTTAATGAGTGAGAATGATTATGAACTCTATATACAAAAGATAAATGATCTCTTTATAAACCTTTCCGAAAATAAATAGCCAAAGTATGAAAACTTTTCAAAGTTCTTGTCCATGAAAAGTCATAGTTTTGACAAGCTTACCATACATGCCATCCTCTAGAGAGATACTACCTAATTGATTGACTTCTCCTTGATGGTGAGACATATACCTGGAAATCTATTCCCATGAACATTTTGGGAACTGTATACTATGAGACAATTTACTTTTGATGCAAGGGGGTCATAGTCATTACTGACCATTGGATATAAAACTAGGTGGTTGAGGATGTATTATTGATTGGGCATAAAGTCCAAAATAAAATTTCTCAAGGTTACTAATACATTTCAGTCTATTAGATTCATATCTAATGGCTAAAAAAGATTAGGACGTCCTTGCACAAAAAAAAATAAATGATTCAATAGTATACGATTCCAACATTTTAAGGGATGCCGCTTTTTTCTTTGCTTTCCTCATCCTGCCAGCCACCTTGCATAATCTTGGGCATGCCCTTGATCACCACTCACTTTACAATTATAAATTTAACTACAATAAGAAAATAGCATAATAATGACAAAAAATAGTGAAAACATTAACAGTGGGAATAGGAATAACAAGATCTAAAAAGAAAGGAACACTAAACATCCATTGAGAATATGCTCTAGCCTTGAGTCTCACTTCAAGGGCGCTCTCTCAACCCATCACATGAAAAGACTGAAATAACAAAAATTGAATGAAAGAATATTGAAGAACATGTTCATTTGGTAGAAAATGTTAATTTGAGGAAAAGAAAAACAATTGGAATTCTATTCATGGTAAGAAAGAAGAGAGAAGAGATCTTCCCCACCATCCACAAGGGAGTCATAGAAAGAAAACAAATCATCAGATTTAGTGGCCTTCAAACACTCACTAAAGGCCCCAAGCACTGATGGTTGATAGAGGAAAGCAGGGCTCTCGGAGTCGGTCCCTGCACCATCCGAGAGTTTCACGACCGAACCTGAACCTGATCCCGAAAGAGAGGAAGAAGAGGAAATCATATCCGAACTCGATACCGAGCCCGATTCTTTTCCTGTGAGTCTTTGGACAAGGCTCATGAAATCTTGAGCTTCAATGTGTATGATTTCCGGAGTTTGGGTGTAGATGATGATGGGTGGCCGAGATCTCTCCTCAGGTATGACCTGCTGCTTCTTTTCAGGCTTTCTGATCCCACTACAGTCCTTAGATATCTTCGGCCCGGGCTTGCCTTTGTGGGTTTTCTTGCTCTGAACCTTCATGACTGGAGAGAGAGAGAGAGAGATTTGTGATGGAAGAATTTCAAGAGGGAAGATGTTAGGGGTAGAGAGATGGAACAATTTCAAGGAAGATGGAACCATTTCAAGAAAGATGGGTCTGTAAATGGGGGGAGGGTTTAGAGAGAGAAAGGGTTTAGAGAGAGAAACAATTTGGTTGACTTTAGGGCGGGAACGTGGGGTGGGTGCACGTCATGGGAAGACAATTAGCGTCGAGATGAAAGGGACGTGGAGGCAAAAACTATTCTTGTTCTCTTCCCAATCTTTAACTCACAAGTCAATGCTCACCTATAATAAGACTTAAAAACAAACACTCTCTCTCAAATGAATACTTCTCATCGTACGGTTGAGATTTCGAATTAGCAAATGCCACATGCAATGGAAACCGTCCATTTTGATGATAAAAGAAAAGTTAATAGATAGCTATATTCGAATGACGCCCACGTACCACCGCCACCTACATAACGTGGGACGTGTGACGTAAGGAAGGTGGCCTCCCAACTAATTAATATCATTGTTGGGGTGGCAACGGGTCGGGTACGGTTTGCTGAGAGCCCCTCAATGGAGAAGAATGGGCGGACTTCGAGACCAAAAAATTTGAAAGCGGTGGCCTGAATTCTTCTTCCGAAGAAGTCAAACCTGAAACATAAGAGCAGTAATTTTAGAAACAGAGCATAATTTTTCAAATTTCAAAATAATGTAACTACTAAGATTAGTCACCGTTGGATACCCATCGGTAGATTCCTGGAATGGATGGCTGGTTTCTCGGAATCCTTTAGATCACAACCTTCTGTTTTTTCGATTGGAGTTAGGCAGGGTGTGCCTAAAAGTTTGGCGGTTACACATGAACTTTGGCGAGATTCCAACCACGATGGTCCAAAATCCAGCGACCTTTTGACGTTTGATAGTCCTTCAGATGCACTGACGAAGGTCCAAGAAATGAACTCAAATCTTGTTATCGTGGCGGCGGTTTTAGTTCCCAAAAAGCTCCCCTCAAAACTCAAATCTTTGCGAAAGATGTTCCTCGCAATGTGGCGACGAAACCTTCCTTTGGGTTTCATCTTCCTGGTTTTGTCTTACCCTGTGTTTTGGAAGGAGGTTGAAGTGAAGAAGCAAGTCTTTTCCTCCATCTTGATTTCGCTCTTGTAATTGAGTCTTTGTGCCAATAACCTCCTCTCTGCCTTGTGTTTTCATCAGAGGCTCTGGGCCCTCCTGTTGGCTCTGCTTGGAAGCTACATATGTATCATCTCCCTTGTCGTTTGGCTGTTGCTAAGAGCGGGGTAAGGCTATCAAGGACAAGGTTTGATCCTTTGATGATCGATCCACTGACAATTATGGTTGTTGAAGTAGACGAGGGTCCTGCGAGCCCACTGCCTCTTGCGGTTGAAGATGCTAAATCTGAGGAACCTGGCCATAGTTTGGACCTGATTATCGTAGAGACACCTGTGGCTGTATAGGAGGAGCTTACAACTGGGTGTTTATGCTTTAACTTGTTTAAAGTGCCGGTGTTTGAAGAGGTGGTTCAAGATGAGACACCACTAATAGACAGAATGTTGGAGGATATGGGGATGGATGATGTTCCTTTGAACTTAGTGTTGGAGGAAATAAAGGAACATAGAAGGACGAGAATGGCAGTTGAAAAAGATTTGGTGCATGAAAAAAGCTCTGGTAAGAGCTCTATGGTGGAGTCAGGTCCAAAGATTCCTACCAAAAAGTCTGCGGCTGGCAAGAAAAATAAGGCTATCTTGAAAGGGGTACGCTCCTCCACGAGGCTTCAGGCTCATGGTATCCCCAAAGGAGGTTCAATTGCGGTTTCAATTGCTTTCTGTTACTAGACAGTGGTTGATGTGGACTCCTCTTCAATTTCTTATGCGGCAGACAATGAACTTAATGAATCCTTGATGGTGGACCAGGTTCTTCCTCTAACCCACCTCCTTTTAATTTCTAATGATTTTTTACCTTGGAATATTAGGGGTCTTGGACATCCCAATAGGAAAAGAGATATCCAGTTGCTTGTTTCTAAGTATAGACCCGTTGTCTTAATTTTGCAAGAAACTAAGCTTCCTAATCCCAATGTGTCTGTGGTTAGGAAGGTTTGGGGTGCCAGTACTGTTAGTTTTTGTAGGATTGATGCTATTGATACATCGGGAGAGCTTTGGGTTCTTTGGGATCCGAAGGCTTTGGTTAATTTTGAAATTATTATTAGAGACTGTTTTTTATTGCCGGTTTAACAGTCCGAAAGTTGGTTTCTCTTGGGGTTTTTTAAATGTTTATGGGCCCACTATGTCTGCACTTGAAGAAATTTTTCTTAATGAGCTCAACTCTGTCATTCAGTAGGTTTCTTATCCTGTGGTTGTTGGAGGGGATTTTAATCTCATTCAGTGGCCTGATAAATGTTTAGCTTGTACCCCTATTAACAACTCAACGAGGATGTTTAATAGGTTTATTGCGAATATTTCTTTGTTGGATCTTCCTACTATTGGATCAAAGGTTACTTGGTCCAATAAAAACATCACAAACTTATCTATGTCCAAATTAGATAGATTTTTTATCTCGATGGAATGGATGGAGGAATTTCCTCAACATTTGTCAAGGCTCTCCCCAGAATCTCTTCGGATCATTGCCCTATTTTGCTGAATACCAGTCTTTTAAAAGGTGGCTCGAAACCTTTTAGACTATATGTGGGCTGGCTAGAGGAGAAAGAAATTGTTGAGTTGATTAGGGGGACATAGGTTAATACGGTTGTGGAGGGATTGTTGGACTTCTAGTTGCATAGAAAGCTTTTGAATATCAAACACAAATTGATAGCTTGGAAGAAAGTCAACAAGTTTGATATCAGAGCAAAAATTGATGGAGTTTTAGCTGAGATTAAAATCCTAGTTGAGTGGGGTTTTATTAGAACAATCCTTATTGGACCATTATTTGAAACTTAAAGAATTGGAAGACTTGCGTCGTTCAGAGGAAATATATTGGAAGCAGAGGTCTAGATCGAAATGACTAAAAGACGGGGACCTTAATACAAAATATTTGCATGCGGTTGCTAATGCTGGAAGACGACAAAACAACCTTTCGGGTTTATCTATTCCTGGGATTGATTATGAGGATGATGCTGCTTTAGAAAGAGTAGTCATTAGCCATTTTAAGAAGGCTTTTATCAAATAAGTTAATTTTACACGTTCTTTTGGTGGAATCCCTTTTAAAGTGTTGTTAGTGGGGGAACATTTTTTTTTGGAGAGAGAAGTTTCTATGGAGGAGTTGTATAAGGCGGTTTCTGTGATGCTAGGGGATAAAGCACCAAGTCCTAATAGCTTTCCTCTATCCTTCTTCCACAGATTCTGGAAGGTGGTTAAAGGCAAACTTTTGGAATTCGTCATGAGTTTTTTCATTCGGGAAGATATTTTTAAAGGAGTGAACTCTTCTTTTCTGACTTTAATTCCCATGAAATCCATAATTATTGAATTATCTGATACTAGACCGATTAACCTTTTTACAAGTCTCTATAAAATAATTGCAAAAGTCCTAGTTGAAAGATTGAAAACTGTTCTGCCTACTCAATCTACTTTCATCAAGGGCCATCAAATAACGGATAGTGTGCTTTTGGCACAAGAATGTATATATTCTCGGGTCTTTAGTAAGAAGCATGGTGTTTTATTTAAACTGGACATGGAAAAAGCTTATGATCGTATTGAATAGGGAGTATTGTTGGAGATTTTGAAAGTTATGGGGTTCAGTGAAAAGTAGAGGAGTTGGATTTTTGGATGCCTTTCTTCGGCTCATTTTTCGGTGCTATTTAAGGGCAGCTCGATTGGTTTCTTCAAGGCTACTAGAGGTCTTCGACAAGGGGACCCTATCTCTTCTTTTTTATTTACTATTTATGCATAATGCTTTAGTTTGATGTTGAGCAAGGTGGAGAGAGTGGGTTATTTTGAAGGTTTCAGCATTGCAAATTTTGATATTGTAATCTCTCATTTGCAATATGCAGATGATACTCTAATATTTTGTGATGTGAATCCTTCTCAAGTCAGGAATATTGTTCGTTTTTTGGAAATCTATGAGGTCACAATTGACTTTAAGGTAAATTTTAACAAATATTCTATGATCGATATAAATTGTGCGGAGAATGTTGTTGGTGAATTGACCAGTGTGATGGGGTGTAAAGTGGGTTCTTTTCCTATCACTTATCTTAATCCTATCTCTGACCAAGACTCTTTGGCAGTCTGGGATAAAGTGCATGAAAGAGTCAAATCTAGACTTGATATCTAGAAACACAAGTATCTGTCTTTAGGTGGTAGGGTGACCTTGTTGAGAGCCTGTCTAACTAATCTTCAAGTCTATCAGATGTCGGTGGTTAATAATCCTACCTCGATTGCGCAAAGGATTGAGAAAATGATGCGGGATTTGCTTTAGGATTCCAATAATGAGGTCAGGAAATTTCATCTTCTTAGACAGGATAGAGTATGTACTCCAAATAAAGAAGGTGGATTGGGAATACGTAGAATTAAATTGGTGAATCAAGCTCTGATGTGCAATTGGTGGTGGCGCAGTCTTCAATTAAAGGACCACCTTTGGCACAAAATCTTCGTTTCCAAGTATGGTGTGGATAGATTTGGAGCTTGGCTTGGGGGTGGTAGAGGAAAGGCATTTCTCAAAAGTGGAGGTCGATTGCAAATTATACAGGTTATTTTAGATGGAATCCTGGAAATGGTATCCAAATCTCTTATTGGCATCATAGATGGATAGGGGAATACCCTCTGAAGTTTGTTTTCCCAAAACTGTTTGGGGCTGTTACGAGGACGAATATGTTAGTCAGTGAGGCTGTGGAAAGAAGGGTCAAAATCTTTCTTGGAACATTTATTTGGCCTATAGCCGTTTCAATAAAGTCCTTTTTTCCCAATGGTGTGCTTTAATGGAAATGCTAGATAAGAGATATGTGTCGCTGAATGCTAGGGATGAGATGGTTTGGGAGATCGAAAGTGATGGTGTCTTCACTGTTAAATCTTGTTATAGTCTTTTCTTTCACGGTCGATGGAGATGGTCGTGCCATCAAATTACTCAAATTTGGAAATGGCCGATACCTCACAAAGTACAAGTTTTTATTTGGTTGGCTGCTATGAATAAAGTACTGACCACTGATGATTTGATTAAAAGGAGAAAATTTTTACTGAATGTGTGCTTTCTATACAAAACTGATGGTGAATCTAGTGCACACCTTTTTATCTACTGTTCTTTTATGGTGAGAATTTGGCACTGACTGTTTGGTGTTCTAGGTATCAATTTAGCACTTCCTCAATCGGTGGAGGGGTTAGTTTCCCAATTTACCCTTCTTCATTTACCTAAGGTGGGCAGGATTATCTGGAGGATTGCTAAATGCGTAATCCTATGGGAGGTTTGGACAGAAAGAAATATAAGGTCATTTGAGGGGGCTTCTATGGCTTTTGACCGACTAATTCATGCTATCAAATTTTCAATCTGGTCGTGGCTATCTGTTTTAAAAAAGGGGTGTGATATCTCTAAAGTAGATGTTATGACAAACTTACACAACCTTTTTCGTCTTGGTTGTGTTAGTAAGAGACCGAGAAATATCTGGATTGCGCTTTCAGCAGGTACCTTGAAACTCAACTTTGACAGTAGTTCTCTCGGCAATCCTGGTTTAGCCGGAATTGGACGAGTGGTACGTTATTGTTTGCGTAACAACATTTTTTCCTATGCTAGACCTATAGGTGTTGCAACAAAAATTGTGCGGAGCTCAGTGCATTACTTGAAGGTTTGAAAATTTTTATTGCAAGGAATTGTGGTAACAAATATTGGATTGAAAGGGACTCCCTGAATGTTATCAAGTATTGTACTAAGGAGCAGCACATGCCATGGGAACTCCGGCCTTTATGGTTGCAAATTTTAGATCTTGTTTCCCCTTTATTGTTCTCACAATCTCATGTTTATCGAGAAGCAAATTATGTGGCTGATGCCCTGGTTAAGGGTGGTTGCTCTTTACCTTTTTTTGTCATTTCTAATGATGTAATTTCCTTTCCTTAGTATTCAATAAAAGTAGTAACATTTGTTAACAATAATAATAATAATAATAATAATAATAATAATAATAATAATTTTAAAATATAAAATAATCTTTTTCTACACTGTTGATTTTTTGGTTTTTGGTAGGACTACTACTTTTTTATATGCATATTTAAAATGGATGCTAGATATGTTAAGGGGAAATATATGTAGAATTGCGTTCCTAGGCATACAAAACACTACCTCGCTATTCATTTAATGATATAAACTCCTCAAATAATTAAAATAATGTGTACCTTAGAAATTATTGAGTAATTAGTAGTTGATCTTTAGTAATTCTACATCTCAAGTTTGATTCCTGCTACTGAACTCCCCCCCTCCCCAACACAAAAAAAAAGGGAAGTTGCACCTCCAAACTTTATCATAAGATTCAATAATGGTGTTGAACATTTTAGGATAGCCCCAAAATCTACGTTCATATCAAATTATAACATTTTAAAATTCAAAAATACCTCAAATTAAGTGGATTAACAAATGCCTGAAACTCTTGAAAATGGATGGTCCAGATAATGTATTCCAAGATGTACTATTTTTGGAACAAAATACTTTTTTTTTCCACTTTCATATGTTTCGATGTCTAGAAGATCAATAAGATAGTTTTCCAAAATCAAAACAGCCTTTTTCGATGTACTTTTGGGGTGCACCTCAATTATACAATTCAAGGCGTCAACCTTATAAACTTTAAATGAACAATGTGGATTTCCATCCACTCAACACGATATGGGTCATCCGATGAAAGAATGAAGAACCCCACACATGTACATATGGGACTCAAGACATGAATTGCTGTAGTTAGTAATGGGAAGACATGTGATATAAGGAGGTCACAATGATCTTCAAGCCAAGTGAGATGGTTGTGTGTATACTCTTGACCGGTTCAAAATAAAAAAGAGTTTTATTTGAAGTTTGTGATACATCCAAGATTTGAAATTTATATCCATTAGGGATGCTTGTGACCTTCTTTTACAAAAATAAAATTGGCTTAGAGTACAATATTCACTCACTTTAGTTAAAGTTACACTACAAGCACATATGTTCACCAAGGTAGAATAAATATCTACCCTAAGAATAAAGAATGGATGGTAGATTGACAACTATACTCTCCATTTATTATTTGCTTTAATACCATATTCCTACCTACTTGATTTTGTTGCCATGTGATTCATTAAATGACAATGGGGATTGTTAGAGGTAGGTAAAATATGTTTCCTAGGGTAAGGTAATCTAGAAGCAAACCTTCTATTTTCTGGTTCCCTGGGCAATCCCTAAAAACTAAATTTTGGGATATTCTTCTCAAGAAATTAGGCATATCTTCTAATTTCCAATGATTGACATCCAAATTGCGATAGAAATATCTTGTCATCCATGTATTTATTTCATTTATGGGAAAAAGATCTTCTAGTTAAATGGTTGGAAAATTTATTCTCTAAAAATAAATCTTTTTCACCTTAAATGATCCTCGTTCCTACAAAGGATTGTCTATAAAGAATCCATTTATCTTTTGTACGTGGAGATCACAGGCAATCCCGCTCATTAAGTGTCAAATTGGATGGCTTGGGTGAGTCACAAAGTCCATCATTTATTTTTTATTTTTCTTTAAAAATTTTGTATCTTACAACTACCCATTTTGAAATTTAAGGGACAATAATGATTGTGACCTCCATACACAAAAGATAAATGGTCTTTTTGTAGACCATCCCCTCCCACAAACCTTAATCATTTCTCTCTTCTTGAGTGTTTCAATAAACTTTTATCCAAGGAGCCAAAAGGGCCCAAAGATTATTTAATCAAAATTCTTATCATCTAACAAGTATTTTCAATTGGTTTTCCTTGTTTTTACTTTTCCATTTCTTGGTTTGCTATGTTTTTTGTTTAGAAAGCATGCTTTATGGGGGTTATAGCTTTCGAATCTTTGTAGTTCCCTCATGTAACGAGGAGTCACACCTTTGGATCATTGTAATGGATCATATGTTGTTTTAATTTGGTGTATGATCCAACTTACTTTGCTTTGATTAATGACCTCAACGTGTTTTGTGCCGACCTGGTGCTAGGGGTGACAATGGATCTAGACTCGACCCGAGACCCGAGGGGTAGACCCAATCCTGGTTTAGATATGAGTCCAAAATTTGGACTTGATGGGTCGGGTCCGGTCTAAATCTTGGACTCGAACACTATTCGGGTCTGGGTCCGATCTGGTAATATTTTTTGGGTGCCAATATATAAAATATATTTAAATATAATTAAATATATAGATATTTTAATTTTTGGTCGGATCTGATCAGGTCCAGTCGGGTCCGGGGTTTGGGTTTGGGTTTGGTCCCATATCATTTTTTTGAGTCCAGGTTCGGGTCTGGTCGGACCCATACCCGACCCGACATATTGCCAACCCTACTTGGTGGTCCCACCCTCATCAAGCGATGTACATTTGCCTTATAATTAATGGACCCGATTTTGAAAAAACACGTGCATCCTCTTGTGCATAAAATTATAGTTATGGTATCTCAAGCTTTCTGATGGCTCGAAGGTTTATTTATATCCTTCGTTATGAAATTTAAAATTTAAAAATGTCCAAATCAAGCAGATCTATAAACTATTGTTATAAAATGTATCATATTTGGTACTTGATTTGTTTTTTTTTCATATCTAATATATTTTGAGGTCGAGATGATCCAATTGGAGAATTTTCCAACATTGAAACACACTCTTTTGGAGGATTTTTTAGTCCAACTTATTTCAATGGTATAAGTTTTACACCTTATATAAACATTTTTCTTGATGATTTCTGAATGTTTTTTAATATATGTTCTCTTGAAATTCAAATAATGGCATACACATTTTTGTGCTTGCAGGGTGTCGTCTTCTCATACATACACATTTTTTGCCTAGAATCCTCGACTCAATTGACAAGATAGTCTAGTCTTAAGGGGGCCGTCATGTTTGTGAATAATGAAGTATAGCTTTTCACAGCTAAAATATTAAATAGTTGGTGCAAGCATTAAAAGATGGTGCGGTTTACATTAGGTTGCTAGCTTAATTGTAAAAGTAAGGTTGCACCAATCTACACCGTCCATTTTAGATAGATGGTGTAGATTTGAAATATTTTTAAAATAAGACAAAAAAGTAGCACATCTTGAAAAGTAATATCAAATCTACAATCTTACTTCTACAAATAAGGTTGCAACCCTATATAAATTTTTTATTAAATTTTGTATTATGAAAACCATGTATCTAGGAAGGAGTTTGGTATAGCTTAGAAATTGGGCTTGGTTTTGATTGGTTGCTGATTGGTACCATTGAACCATTGTTTAAAAGTCCATATTAGTTGGGTGAAGTGACCATCTAGGATATTAAAGGACAGTAGATATTGTCTATCAAGTTAATATGAAAGGTGTCTATTGTAATTTGTATTTGTCTATATAAGACAAGCTTGTATATTCATATTAATTAATGGGCATTGAGTCTCTTCAAAAAAACCTGAGATTCTTCACATGCATGTTCATCTGTTACTTGGTCCCGTTCTTTTATATATGATTGAGGCTATTTTCTTGTCATTTAATCATGTCTATTTGTCTGCGAGCATTGAATCGGTATCGGATTTACACTGAGTTTTGTTGACTCTTCTAAGTGTCATTCTATTTTTTCGGTTGTCTAGGTTGTTTTTCTCTCTTAAACAAAGATCTGATGTTTTTGTCTGTTGCTCAAGCCTGCATTCTTTAAGCCTTATGTTTCAGAGGCTTCTTAATCTTTCATTGCTTGAGCCTTCTGTTGTTCCTCGGTGCTTGATGATCAAGCAATCCGAGTATGACAACCACTTCTTCTATTGGTCATGCTATGCACTTGAAGATCCATCTGGTTGTTTCCACAACTTAGTATTAAAACTCCAGTTGCTCTCTCTTATAGCATCTTGAGTTTGAGGGGGAGTATGAAAGGAAAGTATATATTGTCTACCAAGTTAATATGGAAGGTGTATATTGTAATCAGTGTATATGAGAGGGGTAGATACACTATCTAGTATTTCTATCGTAAGTCTGGGTACAATATAAGTGTGTGTGATTTGTTTCTATTATTGTCACCTGTATTTGTCTAACACAAGCTCGTATATTCATATTGATTAATGGACATTGAATCTCTGTAGAGAAACCTGAGACTCTTCACATAGGAAATCGGTTCGAATAGGTGAATCTAAAATCTAAATTAGCGATCTTGTCAAGAGAATTGGCCAATAAACAAATAAAAAAAATTAGAAAAATAAAAATTAAAAATAGCAATAGAAAATAAAAATGTGGGAACCAGACAATCTAGTCAAGCCAGATCATTTGATTTATTAACCGACTTGTTCTGCTATGTACTAGCCAATCTGTAGAGAACCAACCAATTCCTGGTGCTGACAAAGAACATGTCAGTTCCCACCTCTTTCTGGTCCAAATGAGTTGATTCCAATTCGAATTGGTGTTATTTCAAATGCTGCGTTGGATTAGCAAAAAATGAAATAGTTTATTGCAACTTTGAGAGGGTAAACGACCTATTAGAGAGCATTGGATTTAATTACTTGGTTTCTACTAGGCATAAGCAATTCTTACAATTCATAGTAAAATAATATATAATATTTTTGAATTTAGTTAAGAAATTTTGGAAGCCCTTGTCCAAATATTAGAGAATGTGACAACCTTGTAAGGTTTTCTAATTGTTTATTTGGTGATTATTAAAATGTTAGTGAAGAGACCCGGTTTTTAGCGTCATGCGTGTCTGTTGAATGGGGTGTACGAAACTCCTTAGCATTAGAACTATTTTTAAACAACTTGCAAGTCTCATACAACTTGTGCTTCTTTGGGTAGGTTAGCTATTCCTCCTTGCGGACCGGTACTTTGGGTAGGTTAGCTGTGTGTATCGCCTTTTTGTGTGTGGTTTGTGATATGATTTTTGGACTCCAATTAAGGCATAAAACATCTGAAAATACAAAACAGAAGGAACTACCTTCAATTTAAAAGTATAATAAGTGCATTATACTTACAATTTTATAGGGTTTATTAATCTCCCGATGGGTTCGGATTGTAGAATTAAGATGGGGCCTCTTAGACTACCGGTTTGTATGGATTACCAAGGATATTTGTGCTCATGTTGAAAGGTAAAGCAACAACTTGGAAGGAGGATTTACTTACCAAAAACTCCCACAGGGAATTCAGCCCCACCTTGCTCTCCTTTGAGAGAAGAGTGGCTTGCCTCAATGCATTGTATCTATAAAGTTTCCGAGGCAAGGGTTGATCCACTCTAAAGACTATTCCTAAGTCTAAATCGTAGTTATTTATCTATAGTTTCCCCTTTGAAGTGGTTTGTTTGGGATTTTATGGATTTGGGGATTTGGAATTGGATTACTGGGTAATTTTGAAAAATTTTGAATTTTTGGGTTAATTTAAGATTTTGGGATTTGGTTTTGAGGTTCCTAAGTTTATTACTCTAGGTTTTCAACTTCTCTATAATTTTTTAACCTTCTAACCGCTTGAAATGAAGGGAAAAAGGGGGATTTTATAGTCTCATTTGGGCTGATACATAGGAGAATATCAAAATTTGGCCCCACAATCGAGGAAGTATCATCATTTGCCTTTGGAAAGATTCAGTTTCCATGTCTTAATCATCTCCACCCCTTATTTCCTTGGTTTTCCACATATTTTTTGTTGTTTTAGCTTTATAGTTTTGTAAAGTATTCTCTAAAGAACATTTTGTAACAAATTTGAATAAAAAAATCCAAGATTTGGAATAGTTATGATCATAGTAGAAGGGCTCATGAGGAATAACTTCACGAATTTTGGTGCAAAAAAGCCATATATTTCAAGAGATATTACATACGATGATCAAGCTTTGCACAAGTTTATGACTACTATTGTAACTCCAACTACTTTCACATGGGAGATCCATAGAGTGTCGCCCTCCCATAATGGCTAGAGAATTCGATAAAAAATCTAATGGTTCAAGTCCCATAAGAAAGCTCCTTACAGATTGGGAGATATATTATTTTAGTCATTAAGGTCATCTTAGAGGCTGAATATCCACATGGTAGCTTACGTATACAGATTTGGGCTACTGTTATGGGGTCAGATAATCTCTAGTTGAACTAAAACTTGGGAAGAGGGTTATCACACCTCAAATATGACTTTCCAAAACGCTTTAGATTAATCTGCAACGATCATTAGAGGACTATTGGTCAGGGCACATCCTGACGATTGATGAATTAAGAGATTATTGAATGGTTTGTAATTTGTATGAATTTTGGACAAGAGGCATATGCGGCCTCATTATGAATATCTACAAATTTCCACCTTATTCTTATATGATTTGTTGAGGTTTCAGATCGAATGACAATCACACCCCTCTTGACAAATGGTAGTCTTCAAGGCATATCAAATTATATCCTAACTCTTCCAATCTCATGCAGAGAAACATATAGGGGGGTCATGGTAATATAAGTCCTAAAGTTTGGTCTTGAATTGGAATTTTTTGATAGCCTTTGAAAAGGACTGGTCATTAAGATACGTATAGTGAATGACAATCAACGCCTTTAAGGCATATTAGGGTCCTAGATGGCAAGTCTTAGCTTTATTGCACCTCATTTATGATGTTTGAAATGCATTTGAAGATATCTTCTGAAATTTTATTGATTGTCCTTATTTATAGTTCTATTGGCTATCAAGTTTATATGTGCTTGGCGAGTGCTCAGTCTTATTCACTTCATGCATTAGTATTTATCCTTACTTTTGATTGTAAATCTCCCAAGTATGTTATGTCCTTGACTAAAAAACATAACCAACAAATATTGAATGGAGAATGTCCAAATTATTGTGGGCTAGATCTAAGTATTTAAGAACTCAAAATAAAATTATTTTCAAAATAAAATTATTTTTTATAATAGTCATCTAGGGATTTAAATAGATCCTAACATTTTAGATTAAATAAATTCTCTTAAAAAATCCTCCCAACTCTTCTGCTTGAGGGAGTAAGTGTATAATATGCTCATGTGGGAACATAGTATACACGCTTATATATCAATTCCTAAGTCCAAAATATTGTGGACTAGATCTAAGTATTTAAGAACTCAAATAAAATTATTTTTTTATAATAGTCATCTAGGGATTTAGGTAGATCCTAACATTTTAGATTAAAGAAATTCTCCTAAAAAATCCTCCCAACTCTTCTGCTTGAGGGAGTAAGTGTATAATATAGTCATGTGGGAACATAGTATATGCACTTATATATCGATTCCTAATTTCTATCCATATTCACAAAAAAATTGAAGTAATAATTGTGGATTTCTAAGTTTGTGATCTCACAAAATTCTGCATGATTCAAATGTTTGCCATCAAACAGAGATTGGAACCAAACTCAAATAGATAAATGTAAGATCTTGTAAGATTATGAACATATCCATCATGTTTATGTGGATGTACTCATTATCATTGATAAATCACTGTTTCAATAATATTAATCATGATAATAAATTATGTGTTGCTTGGCAATGTCTATAATTTATAGGTTGTTTTACATATAAGTTTGTCTTTTGAAATTATATGAAGTAGTAATGTGTGAGAATAACATATTTCAGGCAAAAGTAACAAAAATAAAAAAATCACAAAAAAAGTCAAATAATTAAATAATAGAATACACAATACATGATACTAATCAAACAACTACCATAATAATATCAGGGAATGTATACAATGAGACCAGTTACTTGTAGTTAGTATTTGAAAAAAGTCACTTCAGATTGAAATCAGCTGATCCTAATAAGGAATTAGTGGGAACCGATCCAGCTCCATTTATGATGCAAGCAAATAGAGAAAAATGTCAAAAATAACTCAATAAACCATCAAAACAAGGCTAGATTTGAGTGGACCTAGCTTTTTTTTTTGTACAAAAGGAGGCCCCAAAACCCTCAATAGGGCATGGTTTTACTATTCGGATGCTTTTCTTAGTGTTAATACCTCAAAAGTATTACAAACCCTAATACCTAGGCCTTTTTAATACATTATAACAAAAAAGACCAAAACTACGCTATCTTAAGTTAAAACATATAAAAATACCGCATAGGTCCGTTCACTCAGATGTAAACATAAAAGGTTTCTAAACTCCTCTTAACTCTTATTAAAAATAGAAAATCACTAAGATGCTTTAAAAACAACCACAAAAAAGTAACTCTTTTATTATGCACCGAACAGTCATTTGACTAGTCAAAATAGTTCTCATGGGTCATCCATCTTTTGCCAACCCTCCTCTATAATGATTCACATCCTAATGTCGCAAGGAAATCCAAGAGGATAACACCGACTTTGTGAAAGAGTTTATTTTTAGTTTGTTGTTATTCTTGCAGTCTCTTAGTGATTTCTAGTGTTTTACTTGAAGTAGAGGGTAAATTAGGGATTCTTTTTAATGTTTTTCATTTTAGTGAAGGGACTTATAGGGTACTTTTATAGTATTTTGACTTGAGTGGGGGTAGTTTTGTTTTTTCTTGTTATAATGTAATAAAAGGGCATGGGGAGCTAGGGTTTCTAACACTTTTGGGGTGTAAACTATAAAAAATACCCTAAACAACAAACCAGGCCTTACATATGGTTTTAGGGTCTTTATATCCAAGAAAAGCTAGTTCCACTCGAATTTAGCTTGTTTTGATGGTCTATTAAACTATTTTTGGCTCTTTTTTCTATTTTTCTCCATACTTGATATCATAGCGAAGTTAGAAACATTAACACACCTGGATCAAAATTACCTCGTTTAAGTTAAAATATTATAAAAATACCCTATAAATCCATAAAATGCCTTTAAATTTAATTAAATCATTAAAAATCACTAAGAGATTATAAAAACATCAACAAACTATAAATAAAGGCTACCAAAAAGTCAGCATTCCCCTGTTAGATTCATTGCGACATTGGGATGCAGATCATCATTAAGGGATGTGTCAAAGGATGGATTGATTAGGTCAAAGGGCACCGAGAACTATCTTGGCTGTTGAAGGACTATCTGGTACATCATTCTCTTCCGATTGGGAAGAACTCGAGCTCAAGTTGGCTCTTCTTCTATTGCTACTTCAGGTCTTCTCGAAATGATGAGCAACATTGAACACATTCAATGTGTCAATCTCCACTGGAAAGTCGACCATATAGGCATTATGCCCCATCTTCTTCAGCACCCGAAATGGTCCGATCTCTTGTTATTCAGCTTCTTGTATTTGCCCATAGGATGCCTATCTTTGTGTAGATGAAACATCACCAAATCACCCACTTGAAACCCTTTGAATCACCTATGTTTATCAACAACTTCCCTGTAATTGGTAATGGCAATCTCCAAATTAGCTCAAACTTGGTTATGGACATCCTTCATGTGTTCGATCATACTATCAGCATCTAAGTATTTTTATCAATTAGTTGGTAGAATAGTCAAGTCCAGTGTATAGGTAAGATTCTCCCCATACACGACCTTAAACGGTTCTTACTAGTTGACCTATTGTAGAAACTAATGTAAGGAAATTTGGCTTGTAGCAAAGTAAGGTTGCACTATTTTTTCTTATCATCCACTATGCTTTGAAGTAGGTTGC
Organism: Amborella trichopoda; assembly: GCF_054954075.1. NCBI lineage: Eukaryota > Viridiplantae > Streptophyta > Magnoliopsida > Amborellales > Amborellaceae > Amborella > Amborella trichopoda. Next base: position 14,478,714 of record NC_142337.1, on the reverse strand, counting down.
CAAGGGTTCGGTTAACCACCTTAGTTTGACCATCAAACTCTGGATGGTAAGCATTGTTGCATTGTATCTTGATATCCAGCTTGTGTCACAAAATTCCCTGAAGTGGTTGAGAAACTTGGCATCCCTATCCGATGTAATTATTTTGGGAATCCCATGAAGTCTTAGTACCTCACAGAAATATAAGTTGGCCATATGAGCTGCATCTAGAATCTTTTTATCAGCAATTAAGTAGGCCATTTTTTGAAAACTTTAAACCATAACAAAAATGAAGTCCAGACTTCATTGAGTATGTGGAAGACCCAACACAAAGTCTAGGATAACATCTTCCCATCCCTGGGAATGAGAAGTGGAGAATATAAACATATGTTATGATACTGCTGTTAGTCCTAATAAAATAAATAAATAAATAAAATTGATAAATAACTTACTCGGATATGTCCTTAAATCACACGAGGGACTTGAGGTTCCATACCAAATCCTATAGACCAAGTCATCCGGTGACATGCAACCTTGAGAGTCATCTTTGGTGAATCTCATTCACCTTCCATCTCACTTTTTCTATCATTGTTTCTTTATTTTTTCTAGAGGGGTTAATCTCCTTTTATAGAGAACATATTTATTTTGTAACTCTCACATTCATAGTCTATAGGAGTTGAGATCCAAACGTAACTCTTGCCTTAATTCCCTTAAGTACAACTAATTAGGATTAGCCAATTGTCACGAAACTGTTAATCATATGTAATGAGCTAAACTTGTCATTAGTTTACTAATGACTCACACAATAAGATGTCATCCGAGCATTCCCATAATTTGATAAAAGGTATTTAGAAATTAAATAAATTTTGTATTTTTATAATATAAAAAAAAAATTCTTAAAAGGAATCCAAACACACCATTGGGTTTGCCCTCTAGTGTAACATCCTATTAAAACTTAAAAATGAATCGTAGTATATGACATTGCTTCATGTTAACCGCATGGATTTCATATATACTTTAATACGGCTTTTGTACCATTATTGAAAAAATAAAATTCTCTAATAAAAGGGTTTGATAGGCTACATTTCTAACAACTGTCTCTTTGCAACTTGATACACTCTACATCTTTCTACATTCCTAGCCACTTCTCGCTTAACTTTGGGTTAACAATACTTAGAATCTACTACTATAATGGTTTTGTCTCACCCAAAATCCACACCCCTGCCCCCACCCACCCACCCACCCAAATGTAGCTCTCAAATTAGGACCTCTCAGATCACTAGAAATGCATAATTAATTTCTTTTAGAGAAACCCATCCTATACCATATAATCTCCTGCAACTCTGCCTTGACCTATGCCCAAGTTTATCCAAAATTATCGAGCAGCACATGAGTCATGCAGACACGCAAACGATGTCATAATAATTTCAATCATGGTCAAAAGTGATGCTCTGTGTCTCAAGGAATTTGCAACTTTATTCTATCTCCTAGCCTTGTGAATAATCATGAAGGTATTCCCATGTAAATATGCCATCGACCTAGCATGTTGGCTATTTAGCTTATACTGTCAATTAATAGACATCAGTGCCTCATGATATGAAAACAAAAGAAGCTAAATAAAATTATGACTCTATTATCTTAAAGCCTAAATGATCACATAAAATTTTACGCTGTATGTGGAGTATTGCCGGCATGTATCATTCAACTTGTTGAAATATGTTGTTGGTCCATGCTCTTGGCTTCATACAGCCCCAATACCAACATTCAAGACATCACACTCTCGTTCAAACATCTTATCAAAGTTTAGCAATGTTGATACGGGTGCCTCAGTTATAGCCTACTTAATCATCTCAAAGCTATTTTCTATTTCAATGTTCCATTTGAAAGAATCCTTCTTAAAACAGTCAATAATTGATGCTATGATGGTGCAAAATCCTCTAATGAACCATCTATACACATAATGGATTAATGTAGGGGAAAGCCATTCTCTTATTACTGCCACCACTCTCATTCACCTTGATTCACTTAGTGGAAACCACGAAACCCAACAAAATAAAATTGTTGGTCATGAATTCAAATTTCTTTAAATTTACATACAACTACTCCATTAGTAACGAGTTCAACACGAGCCTTAGATGGTCCATATCCTACCTTAACTAGTGTTGTATATAAGGATATCATCAAAGTATACCACCATGAACTTTTCTATAGGATTTCAAACAGTTTATGAGCCTCATGAAGGTGCTAGGTAGATTTGATCACCGAAATGGCTTAACCAGCCACCCATACAATCCCTCTCATGTCTTAAATGTCTTCTTCCATTCATCAACCAACCTGATTCTTATTGATGATAACCACTTCTCAAGTCTATTTTCGAGAATATTGTAGCCCCCTTCAACGTGTCCAATATATCATCTACAAGTGGTACCAAAAAGTGATAATTTATGGTAATTTCATCAATCGCCTTGCTATCCACAGATATGTGTCGGGAATTAATTTTTTAGGCGTCAACCTAGGCTCACACTTCCTTGCTGAACACTGTTTATAGAAACTCTGAAACGTGTCCCTATAACTCATCTTGCTCCTTAAATCTCATTTTATAGGTTGCTTTATTTGGTTGGCTAGAACCAGAGATGAGGTCGATCTCATGTTGGATGTCTCACATGAGAGATAATCCCTCGGAACGATCATCTAGTATTAATATTATTGAATTCCCTCATCCATGGGTCTAGGTTAGGATGAATAAAACTAATGAGTTTTTTTTCAATTGGCACCACAACATACAATATACCTTACTCACCCAAATCCCTCATGAACTCTGTCGAAGATACGATATTAGTGTTGTCCTCTTCTGATTTTGAAGCACTGTCCACCTTGGAGGGCCTCATAATCACTTTAACTCCATCGTTTGCAAAGAAGTAAGTGTTTTTGAAACCATTATGAGTCGTACGCATAATATACTATCATCGTCTCCCCAACAACAAATGGCAAGTGTCATAAGCACTGCATCTCCTCATATTCATCTTTGTATGTCTTTTCAATAGAAAAAGAAATAAGATATCTTTTAGAAATAGTTACCTCATTGTCGTTCTTGAACCACATAATTTTATAAGGCTTTGGATGGTTTTTCACCTTGAGCTTAAGCTTGTCAACCATCTTCTAAGAAACAATATCATTGAACTTCTCCATCGATGATTAGATTACACATTTTCGCATTTGCGTTACAAGTGCATGAAATATGTTTGTGTGCAACCAGTCATTTTCCTTCTTGACTTGAGGCATAATCATGTTGCATCAGGTCACCAATGTCTCCTCATGATCACTATATGTCACTTACGGGTCTTCTTCATCAACTGGCTCATTGTACATAGGATCACCTTAAAGAAAGAGTCTTTGTTGTCCTTATCATAAAACTCCTCAGAAAGGTTAACGAATTTTCTATTTGGGCACTGTGATGAGACATGCCCATTGCCCGAACACGTTGCACCAACACCTGCACCTGCACACACACCCACACCCCGCCTATTCAAGGGTCATCCCTGCTTAATTTCAACCCTCTTTGCAAGGTTATACATTGCTACAAAACTACTACATCTTGAATTAATTGCCACATTCCATTCACATGCTTGGCAATGAACTGCTCCTCCCGCTCAATCACATCACAGTCAAAAGGTGAACGCCATCTCTGTATTCATCCACCAACCTATCTCCTTGGTGAAATATATCCACCAACCTATCTCTTTCATCTTTTTCCTCATCTTCTCCCACGACACAATTTTAGGTTGTCTCATTCTCTCTCGCTTTGTTTTAAATTGTTTTCAGCATACTGAAATACTTTTTCTTCAATTTATTGGTAATAATTTTAACATTTTTATTCTATAGTATATCCTTATAATCAAAGACCCTATTTATTGTGTTTAACCAGTCTATGAAGTTGGTGGGCTGCAACTTCCCTTCAAAATCAGGAATGTGTACTTTTAGATCTATAGATTTTGAGTACTACTTATCCTTCTTGATCATATTCCTCTTTTATCGACTCATCTCGGAGCATAATTATGAAAAGGGTTGTATTCAACATCATCTTGGATAAACAAAACTTTATCTTGCCCATGATTTATGCCTGTAGTCCGCCTTGTAAGTTCTTGAATTTGTTGATTTCTTTTTGTGTTTTACAATTTTCAGATTTGAAAAGTCCAAACTTAGTAAAAGAAAAAAAAGAAAGAAATGAAATTATTCAGGCAAAAAGAGTTGCATATTAATAATCCAAAACTTGACAAAAATAAAATTTTTGGGCTAAATAAAATTCTAGATATTCAAAATCCTAAAATTGCAAAAAATATGAAAATTTCAAGCTACATAAATATTTGGATATTGAAAATTGTAAAAGGTAAGAGATTTTTGGGCTCAAAATTTTTCGTGAGGCGAGGCTTTACTTTGTTTTGATAAAGCCTAGGCCTTATATCCTATTTGACTCATATCATTTATCCCCTGATCCCACTCATTACGAGGTGGATTCACATGAATACCCCTGCTTCAATCTCTTCTTGCAATCATAGGTTTACTAAAATCACATACCCTCGACAGAAAACCAATAAAACCTAGTTGAAACTAGCAACCTCTTGGCTAATTTGATAAAACATAACTTAAAATCAGCAAACCACTGACTTAGATATAGATTCTCAGCTTTGTCATTGAAGAAAACCTAGATGTAATGCCAATTGATGTCAAAAAAAAAAAAAAAGAGAGAAAAAATAATTAGTAGGCTATCAAAATATGTCAGATTTGAGTGGACTTACCTTGACCTGTCTTTCTTTGTCCAAAAAAGAGAGTCCAAAACCTTAAATAAGACATGTTGTTGTTGTTCACACCCTATTTGTATTGTTCACGCCCCAAAAGGGTCAGAAGCCTTAGCAACCCATAGCCTTTTATTGCATTATAAGAAAAAAAAAGACCCAAACTAACCATATTTAAGTTAAAAAATTATAGAAATATCCCATAAGTCCTTCACTGAGATTAACATAAAAATGGTCCCTAAACTGGCCTAACTTTAATTAGAACATTGGAAATCACTAAAAGACTAAAAAACTGCAACAAACTAAAAATAAACTCATTCAAAAGTTAGCCTTCCCCTCTTAGATCTTCTTGCGACCTTGGGATGTGGATCATCATAAAGGGTTCATCAAAGGATTGATTGATTGGGTCAAAATGCCAATGAGAATTGCATTGACTAGTCGAAAGATTGTGCATCACATTTAGAATTGGGAATTAACAGGTTCCGCGTAAAATCGTCTGGTTCACTGAAGGACTGTCGGGGAACCAAGCGATCTTGTTAGTTCACACATTTTTGTTTTTTTTACCGTTTTCATTGTTATTGTTATTTATTTTTACTTTTTTTTGTTTTTTTTTTTTTGAGCGATTTAATCTGGACAGGTTTCTTGAATGGCTGATTCACCTGACTGATCCAGGTTTTAAACATTAGTTTTGGTATAAGAAGATCACAATCGCTCCTAGCTATTAGATGTAAAATTTAATAGCTTAGTTTGTCTCATTAAGTTTGAAAAAATTTTCTTTAGACTTTGAGCCTAATCAATTATACAACTACCCAATTTCACATTGACCATGACTGAATATTATTTGATGGAATAGTGTAGCATGCATCGAGGGGCGCATTTCTACATGTGCGTCCCTGGCGCATCTTACATCTATCCAAAACCCAAAAATCAACAGTGTGAAAAAAGACATAAAAAAATTAATTTTTATTTTTAAAATTAATTTTCCTTTTTATATTTGTGTTTGTCAAATTCTAAAATGTTTAGATCCCAACCCAATCTTTACGATTTTGGATGGAGGATTCATATGGTTCGGCCTACTCATAAAAACCTCTTCCTTATTTGATAAAAGGAAAATGTTTTGAAAAGGCTGCATCCTTATCAAAATAAGTAAAAGTCTCACCTCAAAAATCATTGAAAATTATAATTCTTGTACTAAAAACCTTCAAATCGATCATCTTGGCCTTGAGCATTACGATTGTGAAAAAAATTAGGATTTCAAGCTCAAAAAATAGCATATCTTGTAACATATTATCTAGACTATGCCTAAAAATAAGTGTTCAAACATCTGTGCAGCTTCAAATTTTATAGTCGGTGATGGAGATTGATTTTAGAGCATCCTCGAGATTTCTGATACCCAAAGTACTTTCCAAAGAACAATTCAAGGTGAAGCTTTACTTTGTTTTTATAAAGCCTAATCCCTAAAGAAAAGGGTGTAGTTTGCATAAGGTTTCAACCTTAAACAATCAAAGTAAGGTGCACCTCCAAATTTTATCATAAGATGTAATTTTGGTGTAAAAAATTCTTAGAATACCCCAAGACTTCATTTTCATATCTAATGATAAAATTTTAAACTCCAAAAATAGTTCAAATCAAATAGATATATAAATACATAAAAATCTTGAAAATAAACGGTCCAAATAATGCACTGCAAGATGCATTATTTTTTTTTGTATTCACACGTTTCGATGTCTATATGATCAATTGGAGGTGTTTCCAACTTCAAAACAGCTTTTTAATATAGAGTTTTGAGGTGCACCTGAACTCCATATATATTTTAAGGTTGGCATGTATCTTTGATATAAGGGTGCGGTTTGTATAGAGCCGAGGCTCTAAACAATCAAAGTAAAGTGCGCCTTCAAATAATGTCGAGATATGTAGTTTCAATATTAAAAAATTTTGTGATAGCCTTAAAAAATATTTTCATCTTGAATTATAATATTTAAAGCTTCACAAAAAGTGTAGATAGAGTAGATCTATGAAAACTTGAAAATTTACGGTAAAAAAATACGTTACAAGATGCACTATTTCAAAAACTTAAAATCCATTTTTCTCATGTCGATACATCTTGATGTCAATATGATCAATTTGAGGATATTTAGGCATCAAAGCAACCTCTTCTAGTGAAATTTTTGAGGTGGGCTATAATTTTATGCAAAAGGGAGAAGTTTATATGAAGCCGAGGCTCTAAACAACCAAATTAGATCCTACCTCCAAACTTTCACTAGAAGAGATTGTTTTGATGCCTAAATACCCTCAAAGTGATCATCTCGACATCAAGATGCATGGACATTAGAAAAAAAAATTGATTTCAAGTTTTGGAAATAATATATTTTGTAATATATTTTTATACCCTTCAATTTTCAAGATTTTTAAGTTTTCATAGAAATGCCAATCTACACTATTTTTAAAGCTTTAAACTCTATAAATAAAGATAAAAATATATTTTAAGGCTATCACAGAGATTTTCAGAATTAAAATCATATTTCTCGATACTATTTGAAGGTAGGCTCTAATGTGATTGTTTAGAGCATAGGCTCTATACAAAGTGCACCCTATGCAAAATTGATTGTCATCCAAACCGGGCCATAATGAGCCGTGGGACTCTACTTTACTCTTTCCCATCGCTCCGAAAGTGTGGATCAGTCTTCCGTTATGCCCATGCCCCATTTCTACATATGCTTCTAATTTCGCTTTAACTTTATAGTTCTTGAAATGTGCAGAGGCCTTCTATGCTCTAAGAAGCCCTGAATTCTGGGAAAATAGAATCCAAACGTACACGATTCCTTAGAGCCCTTTTATGGAGCACTGCTCCGATCTTCTTTGTTTTTGATACATTTTTTTCTGTCTTGTTTTGTTCTATTTTGTTTTGTTTTTCCTCTTTGTTGTTTTTGGTGTTGATGCAGGTTTTGCACCAGAGCAATGACGTCCAAATCTCATAAACATGGAAAGCGTATTGAGGTACACCATGAAAGCACAATCATTTAGATGATACCATATTGCATTTCCCACCCATCTGCAATTCTAGCTGATTCTTGGGCTTGTAAAATTAGTGGGGTTTGATAGGAATTGATAGGTTTCTTTTTCTTCATATGAATTCGCTCTTTGTGATTTGGCATAATTTGTGAAGGCACTTTGATGTGGGTGCGCCAAGCTTGATAGATTTGTGAAATTGAATTGCTTGCTTGATTTTATGGGAAATAGGGTTTTCTATTTTCCATATGCTTTTCCTGGTAGCTGGATAAATTTCTGTTTTGTATGGTGTTATTGAAGCTAGCGTGCGAAGTGAATGATCCATGTTGGTACTTGGTCTTTCTGATTGTATGATAATTGAGGTTCTTTCTGTATTCGGATATTTGTTTTCCACCCCTAGGTTCAAAAGATGCGAAAGAAGCTCAAGAAACATGGGCGACGCTTGGTTAGTACAAGTGGGTCGTCCTCTGAGTCCTATGATTCAAATCGGGGAAGGCCTAGGACGAGAAAAAGTAGTCACAAGAGGAAAATAATCCATTATTCCAGTAGTGAAGATGAGGACCTTCATCACAAGAAGACGAGAAGAGGAAGAAGCAGGCGTAGCATGAGGAAGAGGAGTGATTCAATTAAAAGAAAGCGGGGAAGCCCTATCAAACACAAAAGAAAGGTGAGGAAAAGAAGCTCAAGAAGTAGTTCCTTGAGCAGGTACTCCAGAAGGAGTTGCTCAACTTGTAGGAGTTGTAGTAGTAGCAGCTCAGAAAGTGATAGAGAAAGATATAAGAGAAGTGGTCGGAACTCGTCAAGAATTAAATCTCATTCAAAATACCAAATGAAGAAGAATGGGGAAATTCTGAAGAGGGCTAGCGATGAGAATGATAAATATTATGATAGGTATAGGCCTCATAGGTGCTCATCGTGTAGTGGTGGCACTGAAGATGAGGAGAGAGTAGCCCATCATAAAAAACCAGTTTGGAGTGCAACTTTATCAAAAAAGGAGAAAATAGGGGAGAGAGAAAATGAGGATAAGATGGCAATACAGTTGGATGATCGTTGCCCATCTTACACAGATGATGAGACAGATAGAAGAGGAAGGAGTGTACTGTCCTCTATTATTGAGAGATGCGAGCCAGTTGAAAAGGAAAGTGCAGGTTCCCTTAATATTGTCCAATCTTCTAGCTCCAAGAAGGTTGATGAGTCATCAATTCATGACAGTGGGGTTGAAAGATATTCTGCTAAGGACCTGGACATCATTAGAGAAAGCAGTAAGATCAGCTCGTCTAATGGGTCTAATGGGGGTGGTTCTCCTTCCCATAGAGTTCAGTCAAGGATCTCCCGCAAAGAGGAAAATGTTGAGACCACTGTTGATTTTGATAAACCTGATACCGAGGCTTTGGAGGCCCTTTTAAGACATAAAGCTTTGGAAAATTTGCAAAGGTTTCGTGATAGACCTGGTGGGAAAGCACTAAATATTAATGGAAAAGGGCCTGAGGGTAGAGCTTTTGGGGCAATGGCAACCAGGAATGATGAGAATACTTATGGAAAACCATCTGAGACCCCTGATAAGAAATTAGCAGCACAAGAAGTTGAGAATGAAAACATTAGCAGTGAAAGTGCCAAGGAAGCCAGTTTTTCTGCTTTTTCTCGAATAACCACTGAACATCCCAATCAAGATGTTTCTATTACTAATCCTGGACATTTTGCTACTGCCACTTCAATAAATGGTAGTTCTAGTAGTGCGCTTACTGGAATTGCCGAGGGAGCACTTAATGCTACTAATGAAACCCAGAAAATCGCCACTCATATGCCCAGTGCATATGAACCCTCTGAGCAGGAATTATCTCAGAAAATCATGAGTACTCCATGTCAAAGAGTTACTGAAGTGGTGCCTGGCCCAAGTGAAAAAGGAGCTAATGAAGTGAAGCCTGCCCCAAAAGAAAAAATAGTTACAGAAGTGAGGCCCTCTCCTACTGAAAATGGTGAGATGGAATTAGGGACTATTAGAGCTGATGCATCTTCTTCAGATGCTTCTTGCAGGCATGACCCAGCAATGAATAAGACAGAATTGGATAATTCGAAAGGTAGGACTATAGATAGCTCGCAATTTGAGCAGAAAACGATGTCGGTAATGCGGGGTGGAGAAATGGTGCAGGTAAGTTATCTGGGTTTGCATAATTTCTGTTTACTAATTAACTAGTTAAATATGCATGTATGGTGCTGTTTTGAGTGTTTTAAATTTGATATCTCTTCCGTAAAAAGAAAAGGAAATGTAGGCAAAAAATGTAGGCTTAATTAGATATAGAAAATTCCCCCCATAAAGAGATATGTAGAGTTCAACCCTGAATTGGGTTTCAGAAGGCCTTGATATACTGAAACATTGGGCAGGTGAGCTACAAGGTATACATACCAAAACGACCCTCAGCTTTAGCAAGGAGGCAATTGCAGCGGTGAAGTGTAAGTATCATTTTTTTATACAATTAAGGCTTGAGTATTATATCCCACTAAGGAAAACTTTGAGCATTCAAATTATAGTGCTCTTTAATCCAGATAAATGTCGCTTGTGTGTTTTTTCATGGCATAAATTCGTCAAGGGCTCAAGCCTATCTTTCAAGTAAAGACGTACAAGATGTTGGAATGTGGGCAAGTGAGTTTTACCCTAATACAATACGATATATCTCCCCTAGCTTTTTGCTTTGGCTTTTGGATGTTGGAAGGCTAAACAAGTGACCTATGAAAATACAGAAGCAAGGATTTTTTTTTTTTTTTTAAGGATCATTGCTGAAGCACTGTTGATTATTACTATAAAATTAATCTTCCTATCCATTCAGGATTGTGTCATTCTTGTTTTGCATGTAATTATTATTTTCTCACTGATAATATCTTTTTGAATGTGGCATAATCATATAGACTGCTCATTCTCCACAAAAAAATAAAAAGAAAAGAAACGGAAATCATATAAATCACTTATAGACTGTACAAGGACGTGAACATCCATGCCTTTCTGTGACATGAACATGCTGTGCTTGACAAAGCTCCTAAAAAAGTGGCATGTGGGACATGGCAAGTCCATCCAATTCTAGTTTGTGGGCCTTTTTACATCTGTTATGTATGTATGTATCGTGTCTAAAGTGATACTAATTGAACAAGGAAAAAAAAAGAGATATTTTTATCCATCTCCTACACGTACTTTTCAAAAATTATGGATATGTACTTCTATATGGTCGTAGAATCTGGAATCCAGACAGGTGAATTCTGAGCATATATGTTGATGACTGAAATCCAGAGCTATGTGTTCTGTGCAGAAAAAGAAGAGATAAATAAATCAGGACATGCTATGTCAACATGCATGTTGGTCATGGTGTTAATGTCAATATGTCCTTCTTACATAGCTTATACTTAGGCTTCGTATTCAGCTTTGTGAAGCTCAGGAAGGAGGCCTTTATATTTTTCTAGTCACCAAGGAAGCCCTAATAACAAATAAAAAAGGTCTTATGTTCATGCATTCAATTTTTTAGCGCAAAGAAATGGAGTTTCGTGCTATACTTTGTGATGGAAAATGTGGGCAATGTTTCAAACTTGATATCAATCTAATGTTCCTAATAGGTGTCGTGTTTCTCTTGTTATTTCTTTGCCAAATGTGGGTGATGTGGTCATTGTCTTCTCTTTGTATGCAGGGTAGTCGTTTCTTATTGACATATGAGTTTGAGATTTGCTATATGATGTGGTATCTCAAAATTCTGCAGTGCAAGTTGGCTGTGTTTGGGAATACATTTTGTTTCAAGCATATTTTCTGTGGGCATTGAGAATCCTCTTTATGTAATAGACATTGTTGGGAGGCATTCATCAAGGGGCATGTTTAGGTGTACCTCCCACTTCAAACAAAGTTGCATATATATGAGTGAAATTTAAAGTTGCTTTATCAAAAAGAAGAAGAAGAAGAAGAAGAAGATGAAGAAGAAGATGAAGAAGAAGGAGGAGGAGGAGGAGGAGGAGGAGGCGGAGGAGGTTAGTTTTATATGCTCTTCAGCTAGCATGTTCTTGTCCCCTTCAAGTGAAACCAAAATAAAAGGGCACAAGAAAACATACACTATATAGAAATTTGTTTTGTGTTTTTTATATAGTTTGGAATGTTTTTAGATAGTTCAATGTTTTTACTACTTAAGGAGATAATACAATCTGTTAAAGGTGAAAACAAATCTCAGAGAAAATGTTGATGATCAGTTTGCCATGATTAATACCAGATTACTGATCTAAGAAAAAAGGAAAAAATTAAAAAGAATAATGTTCAATGTTTACTGTTCTTACTTTTGCATGATGATGGGGCCTTTGGCTCTACAGCCTTGTGGGAGCTGAATCCTTTAAAATTGTTTATGTTTTTGCAGTCTGATATTGATGTTAGACTGAAGTTTGCTATTTATTTAACTAGATAGGATTTACTGACAGATAACCATTGGCTAATGGGAGGCATGTAAACTGTACTAGTTGTAATAAATAATATAACTATAATTAATTATAATTAATTATGTGCATTGTAATTTTTTTGGTTGTTGAACCATGTATTAAAACTAGTTCAAAATTTTCATGAAGTTATACTTCTTTTTACACAATAAAAAAAATAAATTTAATTGTCTACAGTGTATTTTTCGCTTCATAATAAAAAGTAGAACTTCATCAAAACTTTTGACTTATTTTTGTATGCCATTCTTTAAAGCATGTTGTGTATGCGCGCGGTGTGCCATACATGTTTGAATTAATAAGGGTTAAGAATTACTCTTTAGTAGGCTGATTTGATTGGTGGAATACAACGGAAGTAAGGTGACCTAGTTAGTTTCCCTTGTCTTTAAAGTCCTACCATACTTCCAAATTTCTAATCATGACTATTGTCCCATTTAGGATTCTATCAAGATCCTGTTTGAGCTAGACATGTTTGTGCTTCAAGCGGACCCTGAAGAGTATAGCATTATTTGGGTAGGTTTGTATGACTTTGAATTCAAAAGAACTCGAGAATGGCTTAACTGCCGTTAAACCAGCTAAACAATTGTGAAAGTTGTAGGGAGGACCATATTGTTGTATGGAACATTGCCAAATACTCTCTCACATGGCCTCCATTAGGTCACAATGAGCAAGGCCTATGGCTAAGGAGAAGAAACCACCAAGCTCCAGAGAAATCAGAGCCGATTGGACTCAATTTCAGCACCAATAGCCCATAAGTGGGATGAATGCTCCTATTGATGCAAATCAAAACTTGGGCTGATTCAATATTTTATGTTTTAATTTTTTTATTGAAAATTCAAGGGGAACGGATGGACTTATTTACTTATTTATTTTATTATTGTTGGGGGTCAAGTTGGGAGTTGATTATCTGTTATGGGCTGGGTAGTGAAGTGTTTTTAATTAGGGGTGGCGTGAGTTCTTGTTTGTTGGGAGTTTTAGGAGGCCCTTAAAAGGTGGCATTGATTTTTTTTTTGGTTAGCTATGTACATTTATTTTCCACGTTGGAAATAAGAGGGGTCCTATTAAATAGGGAATTTGGTAGAGAATGTGTGGACTCCTAGGTTTAAGAGAGCTACCTCTGACTTAATATATCTGGAGAGAGAAATTAGGCGGGTTAACAGAGGGGTCGAAGAATAGTTACATGGATTCCTAAATTAGGGGATTTAAAAAGGTAAGTACATGAGTTTAAGAGAGAAAGGGCTATGAAGTCCTAAAATAGAGGAAGGGAGGGAGAAGTGCGTGAGGGTAATAGACGGCCCTAAATTGGTGGGTGGTACACGACTTTTACAGAAGTTGGAAAATGCCTTTTCAATTTTTAGTTTTTGTATTTTCGGTTTTGACATGAGTATTTTCTAATGAAAGAGTCGAGATCTTATTTGGTGTGAAAAAGAGAGCTTCTTCTTTCCCTTTTGGCTTCATTTATGGCCATACTTTTTTTCCTTATTGTAGCTGAAATTTGCATATTCAAGGATCGAAAAGAAGGCAGATTTAACTTCTAGCCTTCTTTTCATACCATCCGGTATCAAAGCACGGTTTGATGGTGATCGGAGAACATGATGACTGGCCATGGTGCTTGTGGCCGATGGAATGTCGATCTGAATTGAGTGGACGAGCGAGTTGAGAAAGTCAAATGTGTCATTTTTTGACTAAGCATTGCAAGAAGCACCACATTCCATCTTGAAAACCCTGTTGAAAATCTTGTTGATATCTAGCATTGCAAGTACTAGAGAATTCATAGTGTCTTGAGGTGATTGGAAAGCTTTGCTTTTCAGGCACTACATGGTTAGAGCCATGATAGTGCTGAAGTGTGTAATGAACCACCAATAGAAAGTAATGTCTATGGAAATTGCACGCCGATGATATTGATTTTGGAGCCAGCCATTACATTATATCACTCATCTTAGGATCTATCTTCATCCCATTTGAAGACACATTATAACCCAAAAACATTAGAAAGTTAGCACTTATTATATTTATGAATCACTATTCACCCCATCACAATGTTAATATTTGGTACATATGGGCATTGGCATCTACATTGTAGCAAATACATCATCGAAAGAAACTACCATGGACTTACCAATAAAAAAGGTTGTAACACCATTGTTATCATGTGCATGAATGTGGTAGGTGCATTCAATGGACCTAGAGGCATCGCCAACCACTCGTACAACCCACTCTTCATCTAGAAATCTACTTGTTTCCTTTGCGTATGCAAATCTGATGATAGCCACTTTTTAAGCCAATCTTCGAAAATGCTGTTGTTCTAGACAACCTATCAAGCATATCATCCAACCTGGGAATAGGGAACCAATACTTGACTGTTATCATGTTGATCACTTGGCTGTCTACACACATTCACTATGATCCATTTTTCTTGGGGCAAGCAAGGTTGGTACAACACATGGACTCATGCTAAACCTTATGAACCCCTTTGCCAACTGCGAACAATATCTTTGAAGCTCATCATACTCATTAGGTCTTGTTAAAATATAACACTTTAGTTGGTTGAGAATCAAGAAAGTGTAAAGGGAGATCAAGAATTAGGAGGAAGAACAATGGATAGAGATAGAGAGACGGGAGAAATAATGTGTTGAAGAAAGGAATTAAAAGAGAGTAACGTGTTGTGTTCTCTTCACACCCATGCCCCTCACTTATATACCCTTATTAATGTTAAAAAGTGCAATTACAAAAATAGCCCTTAAGTAAGGGAAATGAGAATACGGTCCACAAGGCCTTAAAACACAATAGCATAGAGAAAAAACTTATCTAGTCACAACACTCCCCCACAAGCTGGTGCATAGATATCTGTCATGCCCAACTTGCTTAAAATCATTTTTAGTCGAGGTTTCCCCATAACCTTGGTACAAATGTCTGCTAGTTCGTCTTCAGTTTTAACCTGTTGAAGACAAATTTCCTTAATAGAAACCCTTTCTTGAATGAAATGACGATCCACTTCTATATGCTTCATCTTATCATGCTGGATCCAATGTTTCAGAAAACGGTCCGCCTGGCGCCTAGGCGGCCAGAAAAAACTTTCCAAACGCCTCGACCTGGGCGCCCCTACATGGGCGGCTGTACTTGGGCGGGCGCTCGAGGCAGTTGGCGTTTTTTTTGTATTTAACTTCACCCAAAAGGGCTAAAGGGGTCATTTTAACCCCCAAGTTTTTACAAAAGAAGTTTTGGAGTTTATTTTTGTACCCCAAAGTGAAAAAAAACAAGAAACCCTCAATCTTACACTTATTTCTGAGAATCTAAAGTAATTTTTGAGAATCGAAAGTACTTTTTGTGAATTGAAATTTTTTTTTTTTCTCATTGAAATTATTTTTAGGGTGCTATTGGTGGTATTAGAAGACTTTTGAGTTGATTTGTAGCTCGATTGAGGTAACCAACATCGAAGATCAGAGATTGGGTAGAAAAGGTCAGTATGTAATCTTTATTTGAGTTTTATTTTTCCAAATTGAGATGTCTTCTACAGGGTCTATTGGGGGTGAAGATCTTGGATGGAAATATCGTGTTAACCCTGATAAGAATGACAAAAATAAAGTTATGTGCAATTTTTGTGGATATGTTTCTAATGCCGGCATAAATAGATTTAAGAAACATCTTACCGGTATTAGAGGTGATGTTGCTCCATGTAAGAAAGTCTCAGATCTTCTAAAGAAAGAAATTTTGAAATACATTGACGTTGAAAAGAGTAAAAAAATTGCAAAACAAAGGATATAACAGAATTAAAGTCAGTGGTCCATATTTTTGATGATAATATTGACACTAAAGAAGAGACTGAAGATGGGGAAGAGGTAGCCATGGTTGGTACTCAGGTCTCTAAGACCAAGAGGGCTTTTGGGTATAAGAAGGCTTGTACGAGAGGGCCTATAGATAGTTTTTTCACACCTAGCCCTGAGACAGTAATTGAAAAAAGCATGGGAGGCAAGGGGAAAAAACAATGTGATAATTGAAAATAAGTTTAAGAAGGAAGATAGAGCCGGGGTGATTCAGTCTATTGCTCGGTGGTTTTACCATGCATGCATTTGTTTTAACACTGCTTGCTTGAATAGCTTCCATACAATGTTGGAAGCAATTGGGCAATTTGAGCCAGGTTTGAAAGTCCAACTCCTTATGAGATTGGAGAGCCACTACTGAAGAAAGAAGTTGAGTACACTAACAAATATCTCAAGACTCATAAGGAGGGATGGGCTAAATTTGGGGTTTCTTTAATGACAGATATGTGGTGATGGGCTAAATTTGGGGTTTCTTTAATGACAGATATGTGGAGATAGGAGGAAGAGTAACATGAATTTGTTAGTAAATTGTCCTACGGGTACAATTTTTTTGTGCTCAATCGATGATTCCAATGATGTTCATGATGCGCATTATATATTTTCTTTTATTGATAAGGGCATTGAGGAGGTTGGGGAGGAACTTGTAATACAAGTGGTCACAGATAATGTTGCTCCCAATCTAGCTGCAGGTCATTTGCTTCGACAGAAGAGGCCTTGCATATTTTGGACTCCTACGCTGCACATTGCGTAGATCTTATGCTTGAGGCCATTGGTGAATTTCCTACTATTAAAAGAATTATTTGTAAGGCTAAGGAGGTTACAATCTTCATATACAGTCATATACTTACCCTTAGCATGATGCGCAAGTTTACAAAAAAGAGAGAGCTAGTGAGGCCTGGGGTCACTAGATTTGCAACTGCCTACCTTAGTCTACAACGCATGTATAAGAGGAGGATGGCATTAAGGTCTATGTTTGCTTCAGAGGAGTGGAGTAGGTATAAGTGGTCTAGAGATTCCAAGGGAAAGAAGGCACGAGATATTGTTCTTTCGAAATATTTTTGGCGTGGGATGAAGCATGCGATATTAGTATTTCTTCCTTTGGTGAAGGTCTTGCGCTTGGTTGATGCTTATAAGCCCTCCATGGGCTTTATATATGATGCAATGGAAAGGGCTAATAATGTGATTGCAGAGAATTTGGGCAAGCGAAGTATGCCTTAATTTGGGAGATTATAGATGACAAATGGGATAGGCAGCTCCATAGACCATTTCATGCAGCGGGGTACTACTTGAACCTCAAGTTCTTTTATGCAGATGCAGATATTGAGTCAAAAGGGGTAATTATGGATGGTTTTAATGAGTGCCTGGAGAACTTAGTTTCTGATCCACATATTCAAGATAAGATATCAATTGAAGAGCTAATTTTGTACAAGTGTTCTTTGATGTCATTTGGGAAAGATATGGCATTAAGACAGAGAAACAAAGACGGACCAGGTAGTATTCTTTTGACTTTTGTTTTATAAAATATAAATTAATAATTTTCTTTCAAGTTTTGATAATGTTAAATATCTAAATTAATTGTAACGGTTGCCCACATATTGCAGCCCAATGGTGGAGACATCATAGGAGTAGCGCTCCAAACCTCCAGAAGATGGCTATACGGATCTTGAGTTTGATAACTACCTCTTCTGGTTGTGAGCGCAATTGGAGTTTATTTGAGATGGTATTTTACTATTTTATATGTTTTTTTTCTTTATAAGTTCATTTTGTAATATAGATTCATAAAAGGTAAGAAGATCATAGACTTATAGTAGTTACTTATGCATTATTTTTCCTTATAGGTGTATACAAAGAGAAGAAATAGGCTTGAGCAAAAGAAGCTCAATGACTTGGTTTTTGTTAGAGAGAATCAAAGGCTCAAGGAGAAGAAAAACCAGCCAAAGAAGGACGCTATCTCTTCGAAAGACATGGAGAATGCTTCGGATTGGCTAGTTAGTGACCCTAGTACTGAGGAGGTCTTCCTTGGGGACGGTTTGATTGGGAAATGGTCGAGTAGGCTTCGGGGCAAGCTTCTGATCCTAGGAGGACCACTCGAGCAACTTCTTTTGCTGGTACTTCACGGAGGGAGATAGAGGAAGAGGAGGCAGATTTAGAAGAATCTCTGGAAGAAGAGGATGATGATTCGGATGATGACGACCTCAATTCTAATGCAGATGAAAACAATGAAGATGATGATTTTGATTCTTATTGATGTCTTGATTGCCCTCTCGCTTCTTTTGTAGTAACTTTATTGCACCATCTTGGTTTGAGCTTTAGACATTTGGACGATTTTTATTTAGTTATGTGGTTTGTAATTTTTTTGCCTTTTTGGACTATTTCGTTGTGTAGTTTACTAGTTTTTTATAGTTTTGGAAGTCAGTTTGTTGAAGACTTGGAGAGTTGGAGATTTTTTGAAAATTTGGCTGGATCGGATTATGGGCTATACTGATGGCTGCCTTGTTGTCACAGTACAATGACATTGACCCTTTAACAAGAAAACCAAGTTTTTGTAAGAGAATGTTTAGCCAAAATCATCCACATGCACCATGAGCCATGCATCTTGAAAGTTGGACAATGTGATCTAACACGGTGTATATAAATTTTAATTTTTCTTTTTCTTTTATTTTTCACCGACTAGATCACTCACAATGGTCAAAGTACAATAAAACTCTCTTGAAGATTAAAATAAACAAAATAAAAGTGGTTCTCATTTGCTACCACTAAATATAACTTATTTATCAATAACAGAAATTAACACAATGCTTTGGGAATAAGAAAGGCACAAGAAAGAAATAATGCAAAGCACAAAGTAAAGATGTTAGAGATTATCTCAATCGTGCACATCCCACACTGAGTCTCCTCCTTCAATGACACACGGGATAATGGTCAATCTCAAATCCTCTTAAGTATAGGAAATCTTAAGGCCAAACCTTACACAATATAGGAGCATGTGGAACTATTATGGCCCAATGCTTAAGCCTTATCTCAGTAACTATGCGGCGTGCCCCTCTTTGCAAACCTAGGTGGGGTGTGGCCCCCCCTTATGATGTTATGAGAGAGAGAGAGAAGATCTTAGAGAGAGAGATGTCCTAGAGTGGGGCATGCCCCCTAGAGAGAGTGTAGAGAGCAAGGAGAGATTGTGTGTGTAGAGAATATGGGAGAAGGGTCCCCTATTTATTGACTTTTCATGAGCTAGGGTTTCTTTAGGGTTAGCCATCCTTAGTAAGATTAAATGTTGACCATTGATCATAAGAGATTTATGGGGTGAGAGATATTCCATTCTTTAGATATGCCATCATGATTCAAGAAGGTTCTAGAACTTTATCCTCCAGTTTTCTAAACCTAATCCCATCAAAAATTAAATATAGAAAATAATTTCATACTTTATTTTATGGATAATTTTCTCTTAATCATTCCATCTTTGAATAGTCAAAATTCTTGAATCACAAAATATACTAAAAACACATAACTTGATTTACAAGCCAACGTTGGCTTGAACAAAAATGAGCAAGCAAACCATCCTGTGTGTAGGACGTGCCAGCCTAGGTGGCCGCATGGGGGCCCCACCCAATTTTTTCAATGTGTTTTAATTTTAAGATGGGCCCCACACCTCCTGGTGGGCCCCCATGTGTTTAGTGAATATTAAAATGATTTTAGAATATTAGAAATACGCTTTATTTCACTTTCATTATTTAAAATACTGAAAAATGATTCTCTTATTTTATAAATCCAAATAATAAAAATAAAATATCCAGAGGATCATAAAAATTCAAATAATCAATCTAAAAATCATATAATATAAAAATAATTAAAACTGAATAATTTTGATGGGAATCAAATCCGTCAAAGTGTGGGCCACCAAAGTCAGTAAATAGGCAAGGGGACACAATCCCAGTCTATTGACTACAGGTACTCCCCTAAAGACGAACCAAGGTTACCTAGACCTGATGCAACTACAACTCTATGATGCATAGGGGTAATCTCTTGCACATGTACACGCTTCACCCTAAAAGGTGGTTCGCTTTTTCGATACGGCTATCATATGTACGTATGCTGTACGATGAGGCTTTGTCCCTCGTCTCTAAAGGCCAACCATCGGACGCAAGGGTCACACAGTCCCTCGGCTCACTCATCCGGGCAACTCCGACCTTATAAAGGGATAACCCACAAAACCCTCATTGGTTTAGTTCTATGCCTAGGTACCATGGGTTTTCCAGCTTGACTGACCTAGCACATCAAGCCAAGTCTAAGTATCAACAAATAGCATTTGTCTAGTATGGTCCACAAAGGACTACGCTCCCAGTGTGTTTATGTTCTATTATTTCAGATATTGATTACCTTAATGGCCATAGAAACCCAATAGATCTATACTTAGCTTTTGCACTTGATCTTGCTACTACAAGTCACATGGTTCCCTCCAACAAAAGTACAATACCATGATGTTGATCTTTGATCTATGATAGAACCAGCCTGGTCTGCATTTGTATAGGCTTCAACTCGTAAATTCCCCTGATTAGCAAACATCAAACCTCTTTCGAGTGATGATTTTAGGTACTTGAGTCCTTGAGTAGCAGCCTCAAGGTGGATAGTTTGTGGGGAATGCATAAACTGACTAATCACACTAACAATGTATGCAATGTCTGGACATGTAAGCGAAAGTATATTAATCGACCCACTAATCTTTGAAACATAGCCATATCCTTGAGAGCTTCTCCCCTTTTGTCATCAAGCTTGTGATTTTGTTCTATGGGTGTGTTTGCTGGTTTCACCCCAAGCTTTCCAGTTTCCCTAACTAGATCCAAGATATACTTCCTTTGAGAGATGAAAATTCCTCTTTTTGACCTGGCTACTTTTATTCAAAGGAAAAATTTCAGTGGGCTTAGGTCTTTGATTCCAAATTCTCTCACTAAAAAAACCTTAGGGCAATTACCAGTTGCAACAATATCATCCACAAAAGAAACAAAAAATCGATAACAAAAAATAGAAACCACAGGAGATGGACCCCACACATCAGAATGAACAATAGCAAAAGGAACAATTTTTTTATTATTATTGGGTAAAAAAGAGTTTCTACCATGTTTTGAAAGTTCACAAACTTTACATTGAAGCTCTGAGCAAGTAAACAACTTGGGAAAAAAAAAAGCAGTGACTGAAAAGACAAATGACCAAGTCGGAGATGCCACTGCCAAATCCGATCTTTATTAACAGTACTACAGGATTGAAGAGCTTGTGGAGTAGTAATAGGTTGGTCAAGAATGTATAGACCACCAGCTTCATGACCATCGTCAATCATCTTCCTCATATCCAAGTCCTAAAAAATAATGGGAACGAAAGAAGGTTACACTACAATTTAGACTCTTGGTAATCGAAGTAACAAACATTAGGTTTGTATTAAAGCTAGGAACATGAACAACTAATGCTAGAGACAATTGAGGTGAAATATGAACAATGGGCAAGAAAGAAACATCGGCAGTTTTAACTTTGTCTCTACCAGAACAAAGAGAATAAGAGAAAAACAAACGAGACATACCAATCATATGATCTGAAACGCCAGAATCAATAATTCAGGACTGTCCAGAAGGATAAAGAGAAAGACATGGTTAGTAGAAGCATGAATACCTGAGTGGGCAAATAATGATGTAGAGGTAGAGGTAGAGGTAGTGGATGGGCAATCTAATTGTACAAACAACCGAAGAATACTCTCAATTTCCTCCTTTGGGACTGATATCATCTCGCTTTGGACAGAGTGAGGTTGTGAATGCATTGGGTTGTACCTGATCTGTATTAATAATTGCTGAACCACCAGTGGATGAGGCATTACCTGCATTGAATTTTGCAGGTCGACCAACTAAATTCCAACAATTCTTCTTAATGTGACCAATACGACCAAAATGATCACACATTAACTTACTTTTGTCCCCTTAATTGGGACCCCTTTTTCCAAATTTTCATGATTCACTCTCATTGTTTTTAGGAGGCAGTGAGGCAGGGACAAGAGCTAAACGATCTAGTGGTTGTGTGGGCAACATGAAACTCTTTCTACTTTCTTCACTCTGGATAAAGGAGTATACTTGATTGAGAGATGGAAGAGTATCCCGTCTAAGACTTTGAACCCTAACTAACTCAAAACTCGGGTTCAATCAGGTCAAAAAATAAAAAATACGACCATGGATTACAGTTAGATTCCACAAACTGTTATATTTATCTCTAAGGTTGCCTTGTCACCCTTATTATAGTAATCTAGAGACCACTCCCCATGTCGACGAAGGGACATCTCCTATTTCAATTGGTAGACCAGAGACACATTCTTGCTTTGGGAGTATGCTTGGTGTACTGAGTCTCAGATTTCTTTTGCAGTTTGAAGAAAACGAAAACCCCTACTAGTTGGGGTTGGACCAGCGTACATTGAAATTGTGCCAGTCTGACACAAAATATGTCAAACTGGCTTGTATATTGAAGTTGTGCCAGACTGGCTGAGAGAGATAGTGGAAATGTGGGTTAAAATGAAGGTATTTTAGTCCAAAAAGTTTTACCTTTTTTGCTTGGGGGATGAGTGTAAAAAAATAGTATTGGGGTTAATAGTGTGATATCAAAGTTTTTTTTTTTTTTTTTTTGAGGTATTTTTGGACGGGGGGCTGAAGGGAGCTTAGAAAGTCTAATTTATGGTGTATCTTTAATTTTCTCTATTTATAAATATTGAGATAAATATATTAGACCTTTTTTAAAATGACATTACTTTAAATTATTGAAACCCTTAACCATAATAAATTAGATTCATTCTCCATCTTGCTTACAGTCTTACAAGCCATCTATAATAAGGGTGACAAGGCAACCTTAGAGATAGCCCATTGACCTAGCTATTTATGTTTGCAAATTTATCAAAGTTGATGTAAAAATGGAAACCAGAGCCACTGCAAGGGGCATTTCTCTGTTACTCATGACTATCTCCACTGCTTCACTTCTCTGGCCGGCCTTTGCCGGAAAAATTAAGGGATTCAAGGTAGACATCATCCACCGTGACTCTCCACAATCCAAATGTCACTGAGGGTTATAGAATGAGGCAAGCTGGGCGTCGATTTGTCTCCTACCTCCAGTACCTTACGTCTGTCCTTGATGAAAAGAGGGGAGCGAAGGCACCAGCCTCAGGGTACTACAATGAGTACCTCATGCCGGTCGCAATAGGGAGCCCACTGAGGATTTTCCCTCTGTTGATCGACACTGGAAGCAATCTCATTTGGAGCATGTGCCAACCCTGCGGATCATGTGAGTCTGGCAACCCTATTTTTGATCCCAAAGCATCTTCTTCTTACAAGAAGATCAGTTGCAGTGACAGTATGTGCAAGATGATTACTACCAATTGTACAAATGATTGCACCTACAGGGAGAGTTATAGGGATGGCTCATATACCAATGGCATACTTTCATCTGATATGTTCACCTTTCACTGGAATGAAACCTCCATAAAACCTTTAACGACTTCAAAGACGAACAGCTCAAGCACCATTAGTGCTTTTGATGACATGGTTAAGATTAGTGTTACTACTTATTCTATTGTGGAATTGGGAATTGGTGGAATTTTGTTCGGTTGCGGCACTGAGAATAAGGACCCCTACACTAAATCTGGGGTGTTTGGGGGTGGAACTCTCTCTTTTATTTCCCAATTGGCTCCGTTCATGCCAAAGAAATTTAGCTACTGCTTTCCGCCACAGCCTGAAGGCCAAGGTGTAATGTTATTGGGGGAATATGCTGAGATCAACAGCCCTAAGGTCCAGTCGACGCCAATCTATAGGAGGCCGTTTGCTGATACATTCCATTTCTTGTTCCCAGTAGAGATTTATGTGGGTCCTGATCCAGTACATGGCCCCATAAGCTTCTTTGATTCAACCATAAATGGATCAAAGACTTTTGTCATTGACTTTGGCTCTATTATCACTTGTTTGAACCGAGAAGTGTACGATCCATTAATCAAGCTTTTGAGGGATAATGGCAAAAAGCAGTGGGTTCCCGACCCCCTCCTTGAATATGATCTTTGCTACAAGAATGGAAGTTCAGGAGAAATTCCATCAGTCTCATTCATCTTTCATGGCGGTGCAACGTGGGAGGTCAGTCCAGATGGTCTTTTTGGGCGTATGGGTGGTGGATTGATGTGCTTAATCATAAAGCTTAGCGACTCCATTTCCACCTTTGGCAAACTAATGTAGAGACCTATGGAATTCGAATATGACCTTGTGGCCCAAACACTGTTTTTTGCTCCGGCTACTTGCAGTAATCCGTTGTAATGCAGGAAATAAAAGTGCTTTACATAATAAGATGATGCGGTTTTTATGATTGACATTGAGATGTACTCCAGTTGGGACAGTCTCATTTTCCGTAATTATAAGACCTGAATAATTTCTATTTAAGCACTTATTGCTTAATTTGTTGGGCGTGCTAACTTGACGATAGACTTAATGGCAGGAGAGAGCCACATTTCTATGTTTCGTAAAATTTTGCAGTGTTCCCTTGAAAGCAAAAACAGAACTCCAGTTTTTTATTGCCCCACTGTGCAAAGCATGTCAGAATTCTTCTGGATGCTTGTAGTTTTTGACTCGGAGGCTCTCTCGCTCTTTCTCAAAGTTCTTGTGACTATTTCTTTGAGAGAGCGTCCCTATCTTTAATCTCTCTTCAACCCACCTATGTGGGATGGAGAACCAAAGATAGAAGGACCACTCGAGCTGCCTTCTCGAGATGACTCAATTGACAATCCACTTAGTGGGATAGGAAACCAAAACAAGAACCTCTAGAAGTCGATAGGGGCGAGGGCGTGTCTGTATTAATAGCGACACCCCAAGGCCAAGAAAATCCGCTAGGGGTCCCCATTATTGAAGAAGAGCCAATAGGGCAGCCCCATCCTATGAATTGATTGGGGCAGCCTCATCGAACAATAACAATACAATAGGGGTAGTAGGTGAGGACAAGTCCTCATCCCATGAACCCTAAGTCGTTACAAGGCGTCCGAGTATTAATCACATTGCCTTCCTCGTCCATGATTCTCAACAGAACTCGTGCATAGAGGATGAGCCCGTCAAGGAATTAATATTCCTTAAGAACAACTCGAGGTTCTTGTTGAGAAGAAACATCATAAGGGAGTAGGGTGATCATTCTCCTCTTTCAGTAACCAAGTGAGGCATTCACGTCTACATATGTTCATATGAGCTAGTGGATTAAATTCACACGTTTCTCGAAATTAGTCTTTTTCAAAGGCAGTACAAGCTTAACACACACATCGGGCTAGATAACAATAAAAACCTTTTAAGAGGAAAAGTAATATAAGATTTGCAGCCTAAGTAAAGGGGTTGAAGGGCTAGGAAACTGAGAGTAGGCCCAAGTCAAGAAATTCAAGGTTCGGTTGGAGTGACCCAAAAGATCTCACTGGAAATGGGCAACTACCATCGAAGAGGTGTCTAATATCAACCTAGGGCCAAGAGAAATCCAAGGGTAAATAAATTTAGAGGCCCCTTGTACCCGAAGAATAGGAAAGGTGACTGGCATTCCAGAGGGAATATGAGATGAGGAAGTCGTTAACTGATCCTAGAAACATGCTAGAAGAAGCACTTCCAGTTCTTCAAGAAGGGGCAAACCAAAGAACCCAATTCACAAGTGGCATCCACAGAAGTCAAAGTCCAGAGAAGAAGTTGCTAAAAATTTTAGGTACCAGCCTCCACCACCCATAAGTCAATTCGGTTAGTCAAAAAAAGAAAAAAAAGAAGAGAAAAAAACCAAAAAAACTATAGGGCTGAGCACCCGAGAGGGACCTCATGTGATGAAAAAAAAGAAAAGAAAAGACAACAAATCTCAAGCAAATCTAACGATGCATGAACTCACCAATGAAACTCCAAGAGGCATACGAAGTTCTCATAAGCAAATCAAATGAGACCGTGACTCCCTAACGAAAATCCCAAAACAAATCAAAATATACTGAAAAGTTCCAAAGCAAAATAAGATCGGTGTCTCAAGCAGTCAAGGGGCATTTGCCTAATGACCGTGGTTGAGGATCTCTCCAAGTAACCCTAACAAACCTCGACCATCCGAATTTTAGGGTCGCTAGTAGAGGAACAAAATAAAAAAAAATCCAAGGAGTTCTTGAACACTAGGGGATGTATCTCATTTTACAGGACATCGGTTCAATTAAAGACCTTAAGTAACTTCTCTTTGGATTATGGCATGAGGACAAATAACTGAAGATAAAGACAATACTTGATGATTCCAAGTCCTGAAAGTCCGAGTCAAGGTTTGCATAGCTCATATAAAATTAATTAACCCATCTCAAGTCTTAATGCTATGACACAAGGTGCAAAAAGTTTTTTTTACTTAAATTCAGTTACCTGGTTAGATTTTAAGCAGATAAAAGGTCACTAATAAAAAAATGGAAATAATAAAAATAAATAACGAAAAATTAAAAACTAAAAAATAAAATAAAATAAATTAAATTCCAACAAAAGGGTCAGAATTGGTTAAATCGTAAGACACGTGTTCTCATAAATATTTCAAAATTACTCTTTAAAAAAATATTTCAAGAAATCTTTCTTTTCAAACAATATTTCAAAAACCTTTCTTTGAAAGCCTGTCCTTCAAAAGGAAAAAACATATTTCCTTAAAAAGGAAACCAAAGAAAATAATCAAAATTCAACTTCTCAAACTTTCAAAGTTTTAAAACCATATAAGGTCAAGATTTCAAAATTGAGGGTAGACGTTTTCTAAAATCTCAGGTAAATATCTGTTATTATGAAAAGACCTAAAATTTTTCGTTATTACCCAGATGTATATTTTTTCAACTTCATAAAACTTTTTTTTATATAAAAAAAAAGAAACTGCCCATTTTCAGTTTTTGAAAAACTGAATTTTTGTGCTTGTAATTCGGTAGGCTAAACAAAAAAGAAAAAAAAAAAAGGAAAAAGGTATATATATATATATATATATAAAACATCCATTTTCTATTGAAAAAATTTAGATTGCAAATGGACAGATTTGAATCCTTGATGTGAAAGTGTAGAACCATTCATAATAATCGAAAAGCCACACCCATTCCATGATGAGCCTTTTTTTTTTTTGGCAATTAATTAAATAAAAAATATCTATTTTTTATTAATTTTTTTTTAAGATTTTTAGTAAAATTAGATTGTATATGGGGGAACTCAAACCCTTAACATGAAAGTGTAGAGGCATGCATGATAACCAAAAAACCAATTCAACCCCATTTTTAAATATTGGGGCATACATAATATTAATATTTAAGAATTTTGGTTTTTAAAATTCGTTTTTTCAAAAACTGAAATATAAAAACTTTTGGTTTTTGAAAAATTTATATAAATGTGAAGATCTAAACAACCAAATTAGGGCGCACCTTGTGATGAGAGAAATGCCATTGTTTGAATGGAAGGCAATTTTGCATCACCATCCCAATAAAAAGTCCCTATTAAAAAAGGAGGTAAGGAGCAACAAAAGTGGGATCACTCCCATTAAATGAGTGACGGCTACTAAAATATAAATTGAAAAACATATAAAATACAATAAAAAATATAAATTATAGGAGTCGTACTCGGATCCCTGATAGAACTAATCAGTTTTATCAAAGAACCAGTCGATTTTTTATGCAACTTCCCAATTCCCAATAATATAGGAAATCGACAGGGTCCCACTACTTTTTGATTTGGATCGGACAATTCCAATTTGAATTGACATTTTTTAAAGGAATTATATACAATGAGACCATTTATCTTTGATACAAGGTGGTTATAATTCCTTCTAGGGCAATGATTTCATGCAACCGTTGTATAGTAATATAATGCAACATTCCTAAAAAACCATCTTATGACCATTTGTTTGATCCAATTTTGAAATATACACTCTTTTCATTCTAATGAACAATCAATAAGAAAATAAAAAATAAAAAATTGACAACACAACTTAGAAAATATTTTTTTATCCCAATTAACATAGGCCGTTCATTTTGGTGAGATGCTTAGATCTAGGCCTTTGAAAGATTTTTTCATTTCCAATTTTTTTGGATGGCTTTATTATCATTAAATGAGAAATGTTAAAAAAAAAAAAATTTGATTTTTAGTTTATAAAGGCTAAGATCTTGAAATTCACAAAATGACTGGTCTAGATTCGTTTTTGGAGGGGATTCATTTTGACCATATCCAGGGTTCAAATATAACTTTTTTATTTTTATTTTTTGGGGGATTGATTATTGAGATTGAGAGAGTGTGTGTGCAAAATTTGGGGTCATACAAATACCACAAACATAGTTTTTTAGAAGTGTCGTTGCATTATACTATGATACAACCATTGCATTGGATCACTGCTCTTCCTTATAACCATTTGATGTGAAATTTGATAGCTTGGATGTATCACAAAATTCGAGAAAATTTCTTTTGAAGTTTGAGCTTGGTCAATAGAGTAATTGCAGTCACCTAATTTCATATCCAATGGTCAAGATTAACATGACCACCTTGTATTAAAGGTAAATGGTCTCATTCTAGACTTTTTCTTTTTTAAAAACCTAGTACTAAGTGAAAGTAAGACGTATGTGACCTTTTACAGGTGAATATAATTTTTTTTTTTAATCACCCTTTTTTGTTTTGGCAAAAAGATCACTTACAGATAGTTTTATTACAATAAAAAATATTTCAAAATAAAGGCAACTTAACAATAATATAAAACTCAACCACTTGATGCCATTTATACAACTAAACACTACGTTTGAGAATAAAAATAAATTTACATGAAATAAAAGAAGATGTCAGAGATTACTTCAACCAGGCTTATTACACCCCACACCGAGTCACCAATATCTGATGGCGCGGGATCAACTGTCTAGCATCAATCTCGAACTAGAAAGCCAATTTCGGTCAAACTGAGTAAGCACCCTTAAATCTCTACAAAACCCTAACTCTAAAAATAATTTAGGCTTAACCCTAATTTCTCAACCCTTAGTATTTATAGGTCAAGAGGGAGAGATAGTAGGAGGCCTAGGGTTGGGGCATATCCCCCTATAGGTCTTTAGGAGGGAGAGAACTTTAGAGAGAGAAACCTTGAGGAGAGAGATGAGAGAGAGAGTTATAGGAAGAGAAGGTGTAGAGAATAAGGGTTTCAAAACACCCTTATTTAAAGTGTAAAGTTAGGTTTAGGGTTTCTTAGGGTTTTTCATATTTGTCTCTTTCTTGAGATTGAATATAGACCGTTAATCAAGGTGATTTGTGGGGTGAGATATCTGAGCCATCCATTCTATAGATAGGCCATCAACATTATGAAAGGTGCATGGACCATTATCCCCATTTCTTTAAACCACTTTTCCATTTATATTTTATAAATAAATTAATTCTAATAAAATATTATTCATTCCATAAAATAGCATGTTCCATCTGATATATTCCTTACGAATATGTCAAATATTATCAAGTTAATATATGCTACCATATTTATATAAGATAAGGTCAATGTTTACTATATACTCAAATTGACCATATCCCTTAAAACATACTTTCCATAATACAAATTTCTTGAACATAAAGAAACCAAAAGAGAATACAATGGTGGGCCGTGCCACCCTCATGTGGCACATATGGTCCCCACCCACATGCTCCATGGTGGGCCCATGTGCATTATGGGCCCTATGTAATTTTATAAAATTTTTAAAATAACAAAAACAATTTTAAAACTTTTATTTGAAATTTTATAACTTTGTAAAATCAATTACTTTATTTTTATAAGTCCAAAAATTACAAATAAAATATTAAAAGATTCATAAAAATTCAAATAATAAATCTAAAATAATTTCAATAATAAAATGAACACAATTAAATTAATATGATGGGAAATGAATCCATGTGGTTCAGGAATTCCATCAGTGATCATGAGGCACTCCACATTCTACTGTGGACTACAGACCACACTCGCTTTATCAAACCGACCAAGTGTTTTCCATGATAAACAGTCCAAGAAGGGGCTCATTAGCGGGTCATCAAAGTCTGACCAATGAGCCAAGGGGTCGCAATCCCAGTCTGTAGATTATATGTCCTCCCCTAGAGACGAGTCAAGGTCACCACGACCTGATGCGACCACAGCTCTATGGTACATATGGGTATCTCTCGCACATGCATATGTTTCATCCAAAGGTGGATATCTAGTTTTTCCGAATGATATATCGATATGCATGCCGTGTGATGGATCATAGATGAGGTTTTGGCCCCCGTCTCTGTATGCCTACCATCACACACAAAGGTCACACAGTTCCTCGCCTCACTCATCCAGACATAAGCTCCGACTCATCAAAAGATAACCCAAAACCCTTCTCGGTTTATTCTCTATGCCTAGGTACTTTTCCAACCGACTGGCCTAGATCGTCAAGTACAGTCCGCTATTAACAAACATTATTTACTTAATATGGTTCCCGAAGGACCATACTCCCACTGAGTTTATGTTCCACTATAATAAATGTTTTTCATTACACACTCATAAGGCCTTTAAAGGACGTATAAACCCAACACTAAGAACAACCATATGTCTATAGTGGATAATTTATATATTTAACCTCTGTAGACTTCTAATATTTTCTAAAAAGTTTAAAAAATATAGTGAGTAGTTACAAATTATTAAATCCATATTATGTAGATTCCTTATCATGAACACGAGTTATTACAAATTGTACTTCCATAAATTGTTCCCAGGAAACCTAGGTATAAGAAGCCATAATATCATTACTTACTTCTTAGTTGTGACCAATGTTTAAAAGATAGGCCAATTTTTAAAAATTCGGCCGACTAACTTGGGATCGGTCACTGACCGATCATGATTTAGCTCAATTCCAACGGTCATGTATGCATGAATTTTTTTCAGTGTACTAATCAGACTAATAGGAGATTTGTTCTAAAAATCGTCTGATAAGTGCATTGTCATAGTGCAGAGTCTGCAAAGCTTTCCTTATAACATTTTTTATATATTTCTTTTTTCTTTTCTTTTCCCTATTTTTTCATTTCTCTATTTAAAACTTTATATATTATTACAACTTTTTGAACACGGTTTCTATGCGGCCAGCCCGCATATTGTAGAAATGCGGGCTTAGCAATAGATATATTTTTTAAATATAATTTGATCCAAATTATTAGAGAATATATAATCTTTAACATGTAGATCATGAATATGAAAAAATAAAATAGAATTAAAAAATAAAAATAATAATTATATTAAGAAAACATTTGGACTGTTAGTTACAATTGATTTTAGATGGACCACCTATTTGTATCAATCTTTAAGATGATGTTGTATACCTCTGGACTACATATTGTAGAAATGTGGTCCAGCCCGCATGAAACAATTTTCTCAAATTTTTTTATGTGCTAATTGTAGGGTTTGGCGCCTTGGGCGAGTAGACTCAGATGCACTAGAGTTGGTCTGGGGCGATAGGGTGCCAAATCTATAAGTCCCTCAACTCGAGGATATAAAATTTATTCGTTGTCCATCTGATTTGATCTTCAATCTAATACCTACACAACCATTCCCCCAGGTGCACATAGACGCATATAAGAGAGAGAGAGAAATGGAAATTTATCAAAATTGTCACAAAGAGATGAATCAATTTTATATTTTACCTATATTTTTAATTGAAATCCATAATACCCAAAAAAAACATTGTCTTGAGTTGAAATATTATACTCTTTTATAATATAATATATTATATATTATATATTTATATTTGTTTTATTAATGTAATTTATATTCTATAGTATATATTGATTACAAATTATATATAATATATATTATATAATATTAACATTATCTATTATATATTGATCACTGAAAAAGTATTGCTTCCTTAATCATTTTATCCGAAACCCAATTATGCTTATGATATTTGTTTTTTATTTTTTATGTGACAATATAAAAAAAGCAATACAAGTACAATTTAAACATTTTTTATTTTTTTTTGCGATATTTTTGGGTTTTTGTGAGTTTTTTGGGATTTTGTTTTATCAAAATTATATTTTGCAGAAAAAAATCGAAGTACTAATCGTCCCATCTAGTCGGAATTGGTTGGACTAATCGGATCAAGCTAGGACCGACTAATCGGCCAGATCCGTTGTTTAGAACACCGGTTGTAACTATCAATGAGTTAAAAAGCCAAAAAAAATTTGCAACTATGATTTAAAAAGTTAAAAAGCCCCAATATCTATGAGTTAAAAGAGTTTGTAACTATGCTTTTAGTTCACTTTCGAAGACGTATACGACTTTATTTTACATTTTAGTAGTTTTTAAATACTCCTATAACTTTTATGTATGGACGAGGGAGTTCCTATTTATAAAAGATTAAAAAATTAACTTCTTTTAAAAAATTCAGAAAACCGGTGTAGACGCCCCTTTTAAAATTGGTTATTTTTCCAATTTTCTAAACCCTAATTCCCCAAAACTTTAGGAAAATACCTTGAAATGGCCAAATAAACCTCTAAGACCAGAATAACCTAATAGACCCTAGTTTACCATCTCCCATAGTCCATTTAAACTTCAATGGTTTCCTAATCTTCTAGAAAAAATATAGGAGATGTCCCATAAAGATCCCAAAAACCCTAAAAATTATGTAAATCCAAGAGGAATAGGAAGACCTAGAATTTAGGGATATTTGAGCCCATCCCAGACTTGAAATGGGATAAAAATCAACCCAGAATGGGTTAAATCTAAAGAAGATCGATCATTCAAACCGAAATTCGGAGTAAGAAATCTGCAGACAACACCGAGGAAGTTGTACAATTCACAAGGCTCGATGACGCATACTGCTTCGTCACCGCATCGACTTGAAAAAGTAACATTTTTTCCCTTGATTCCTTGATTTTTCATTCATGTGGAAAAGTGTATATTACTTATTGAAATTGGAATTTTTTGGAATATAGTATATGGTGTTTGGACTGCATCGTAGAAACCAGGAAAGTGTAAATTCACTGTTTGAATTGTTTGGAATATCTTTTTCCTGAAAATGCAAATCCTCTATCTCTATTGTTTTCTCCCTGCAATGTTAAGAAATGAGTCTTTCTCCCTTTTCAAACGCCAACTCTATCTAGAATAACACCAACAAAGGTAATTAGAGAATCTCTCTTTCTCTTCAGCATAACATCTCTAAATATTTACAAATGAACGGTATCCTTCTAAGACAAATCTCCACTCAAGTAAAAGCGAGAAACAAGTATCCATTCCAAGAAAAAGAGGGAAAACAAGTGATGTAAGACGAGTTTCCCTCTAGCAAAGCGAGAGAAAAGCTTTAGAGGGAAAAAACAATGCCGGAACCAGAAGTGTAACCATTCATTGATTCTATATAATCATTTTTATGTCCATTGATTGATAACAAAATTTGATATTGTTTGATAACAAAATTTGATATACTTTCTCTCTGTAAAACTCAAAATTTGGGATAATCTCTTTCTCTCTCTCAATTTTGAGATACTTGCTCTATCTAAAATTTGCTCTATCTAAAATTTGATATGGTTTTTTCTTTAAAATTTTAATACAATTTCTCTTTCATAAACTTAAAATTTGAAATAGTTTCTCTCTCTGAAAATTTTAGGTACTCTCTCTATCTAAAATTTGATATAGTTTATCTCTTTAAAATTTTGAGATACTTTCTCTCTCTATAACTATAAATTTGATATGGTTTCTCTCTATAAAATTTTTGAAACGGTTCCTCTCTCTCAAAAATTTATTGGAGTTTCTCTCTCTAAATTTTAAAGTACTTTAAAGGGAAATTTTTTTATAGAACCGAGGCTCTAAACAATCAAATTCGAGCCTACCTCAAAAATTTTACTAAAAGAGGTTGTTTTGATGCTCAAATATCCTCTAATTCATCATCTCCACATTAAGATGCATGAACATGAGAAAAAAATGGATTGCAAGTTTTGAAAATACTGTATTTTGTAACGCAATTTTGGATTGTCAATTTTTAAGATTTTCAAGTTTTCATATATCTCTCGATCTATACTATTTTTGAAGCTTTAAACTTTAAAAATAAAGATGAAAATATATTTTAAGGCTATCCAAAAGATTTCAGTATTGAAACCACGTTTTTCGATACTATTTGAAGGTAGGCTCTAATTTGATTATTTAGAGCCTAGGCTCTATACAAACCGCACCCATACTTAAAATTTGAGAGAGTTTCTTTCTAAAAATTTTGAGATAGTTTTTTTGAGAAAATCTTTTTATCTCACTAAAACTTAAAATTTGAGATGGTTTTTCGATCTAAAATTTTTGAAATAGTCTATAAATTTCAGGTACTTTCTCAATCTAAATTTGAGATAGTTTTTTTCTCCGAAGTTTTAAGATATTTTCTCTCTCAAAAACTTAAAAGTTTGACATAGCTCTCTCTCTCTCAAATTTTTTAGGTAGTTTCTCTATCTAAAATTTGACATAGTTTCTATCTTTAAAATTTTAATATATTTTCTCTCTAAAACTTAAAATTTGAGATAGTTTCTCTTTAAAAGTTTTGAGATATTTCTCTCTAAAAGTTCTCATGCAGTTCCACTCTCTAAAATTTAATATAGTTTCTCTCAGCAAGATTTTAAGATTCTTTTCCTATCAAAAACTTAAGATTTGAGATAGTTTTTGTTTTTAAAATTTGAAGGTTCTCTCCTTAAAACTTTAAATTTGAGTTAGTTTCTGTCTCTAAAAATTTGAGATGATTTCTCTCTTTAAAATATTTCATATATTCTCTCTCTAAAAAATTTAATGTATTTTCTCTTTTTTGAAATTTAATATATTTTCTCTCTCTAAAATTTGATATAGCTTCTTTATCTAAAATTTGAATATGTTTTCTTTCTTCAGCCGCACATGGCAGAGGTGGGAAAGGGGCTTGAGCCATGGTGGTACACCCTATACTCTACTTATTATGTTGCGGTTTCCATTCCCACCACTAACATCACAGCACTAATGCCTTCAAACAGCTAACTCTTAATCTACTTGAAAAAATGGGTAGGGGTCTATCTTCTCCATTGAATTACCCAAAAAAAAAAAAAAAAAAAAAAAGGTATATGGTAGAGGTTTTCAATGATGCTAGATTTTCGTTTTCATTCACAAATGAAAGGTCCTCAGTCTCGCTAGGGTTGGAGAATCCTATGGACCTCAAAAAATTTATTCAATCAAACTTACGGCAGGGTAGTTACAGGTCCGTGAGAAAATAAGTCGTTTTCATGAGATGTTAATTCCACCTATTTTAGTGGAATTGAGATTTCTAATATATAAGTTTAAAATGAGCATTCAGGAATCCTACAAAAAATCTCAATTCCAATAGAAATGTTAATTCTAAGCGAACCAAACAAAATTGGCTTGACTTTTTGCAGAAAAAGTGACTCCTAGAAATTTGAATCCAAAAAACCAAACAGACCCTTAGTGTTTTTGTAACATCATATCAAAGGTGTTCCATTTGTTGCAAGAAAAGCTAGATGTAATTAAAACAAGTTGCTTAGAAGCACTTGGAACTCTTCTCAAACCTGCTTTAATAAAAAGCGCCCTTCGCATTTGATTTGGAGTGAATTTATTAGCTGATTTATGTGTTCTCTACATCTCCCGATTCTCATTTGATATGGAGAGAATTTATTGGATGATTTATGTGTGTTATCTGGTCCATGTGTTTGGAGTCATCTCTTTAAACTTTTGCTTGATACACATCTTAGCAAGACTTCGACCTCTGCTGCGGCCGATGGTCTGTGAAGAAGAGACTGCTTTCGGCCTATTTTGCCGATTACAATTTGACAGAATCCCAATCTACCCTCACATCGACATTGTTAAAGCACAAACTGAGGCAGACTGGTCTCGTGTCCTCTTGCCTCTCGGTCCCGCACGTAAACAGGTCTATATGATCCATTCTCTGGAATCACATATAGGGGTGACTCTTCATGATTAAATCTATATGATCCATTATGTGGAATCACATATAGGGGTGACTCTTCATTGAAGCTTAAGTCACACATGATTAATGTCGCATAGCCATTGTCTTATGAACAATTCCAAATGGTTAATGTCCTATCGAAATTGCCTAACAGCTAATGTCAAGTGGAAAATGCCCAGAGGCGAATGCCTGCTACGACTGATGCCTGACCAATTCCAAATGAGACTATTGTTTGATGATTAATGTCCATCCAATGTCACCTGATTCGATATCATGTGCGGCCCATGCTTTGGAGTTGAGATCATATGCAACTCACATTCAAATTTGAGTTAGTTTCAGCAAAAAGAAGAGCATATATAGCACGAGGGAATGACATAAAAGGAGTAGACAGGTCTTCTAAATTTGATCCCATTGGGGGAAAACAGGGAGCAATAGCAAGAAGGGAAAGAAAAGAGGAAATGAATGAGATAGTATCTAATGAAGTTAGAGAAAACTAGAAGAAACATAAAATATTATGTAAAGAGACCATTTATCTTTTGTACATGGAGGTCACAATCAATCTTATATCTCAAATTTCAAAATGGTTGGTTGAAAGAATGTCATTGAACATTCACAAAGCTCCAAAAAAAAAAAAAAAATTCTCGGACGTCATGACTTACCCCAAGCCATCCAATTTGACATCTAATAGGTGGAAATGATTGTGACATTCATGTACAAAAGATAAATAGTCTTTTTATAGACAAGCTCTTAATAAATAAAGCTTAGATAGCTCAGATCTGACCTGGACTTGACAAGACAACAATTTATAAAAATATGTGCTTAAACTCCCAATAGAATTCAAAGGCCATATTGTTTTCGAAATCATATCGCAAAAGGCTAAGAGTAGTTGCATGTGGCCTAATGTTGGTTGTATGTTGCCTAATGTTGGTTGTATGTGGCCAATTTTATGCTGCATCGAGCTTAACTTGGATCTCATGTGGCCAAGAATAGGCCTCATGCAGCCTAATCATGGCTGCATGAGGCCACATTGAGCCCGCATACAGTCAGAACCTAGCCCCCTATAGATTCAATTTTGAATAGACCTACTGGAGTTTATAGTAGAGGTTTCAGAAGCACAAGGATCTAATGCACTACATATCATTAGAAAAATCTCAGAAAAGGAATAATTTTCAGTAAAAGGAAAAATAGTCCTTATTCTATTGAAAGAGGAAGAATCGTTGGCTTAAAGCCAAATTGCAATGATGAAAATCACGAAAGGAAAAGAGAATGGAAGGTCTGTCAAATTTGGGGCAACCTGGAATAGTTGGGTAACCTGCATTAAAGCACTCATCTACTTGTTGTAGCTTTAGCATCGTGTCCTCCATAGGGATGGAAAATTCCTTCTTAACCCACTAGAAAGCCTCAGGGTTTTGATGAAAGATGGGTTCTAGTAAATCACTTTGTTTGAAGAACCTCTCATCCTAATCTATCAAAGGCTTCTTGATTGATCACTTGCGAAGGACTCCTTGATCAAATAGAAAAGGTTCCTCAGGACCTAAGAAACTATTGTGGGAAGAAGAAACATCAAGTGTTGATTCGTAGAGGAGGAGGGGTATCTAGAATCTCTACTGATTATTCCAGATTCTTTTCTTTTGCAATCATCTCATGATGTGCATTGCAATAGGTATAAACTCGCAAAGCCGTGGCTCTATATAATTTTTTTTTTTAAACTACCAGGGTTTAATGCGCTGGGATATGGTTTGCACAAGGCTCTACAAAGAAAAAAATGTCAAATATCCTGAACTCAGTAGGAATTATACGAAATCCATACTGAATTTCAAAATCCATATGAATGCAAGATAAAAGTATCTGCGTGAGGTCAAAGATGATCTTTGGCAGCCTGGTTTGGGTCGCGTGTGGCCTATTTTGGGCCTCATGCAGCCTACTCTTAGCTGCATGTGCCATACTTTTGATTGCATTATGCCTTATCCTTGCCTTATGTGGCCTAGATTTACCCTCTTGTGGCCTCCAGTCAAACCTCAGCCACGTGCGAAGCAGTCCTGATGTATAAGGGACACATGGGATGTTTGTACCAAGCTTTTTGTAAACAACTACAAACTGTTTGTGTTAAGTTACGATGCCTGTCCATAGAACTAAGAGTCCCTATCCAAGAAGATACATAATCCCTTGGAACCAAATCAAAATTGCAAGTGATTTTTTTTTTTTGGTTAATTCAGTGGGAAAGGCAAGCCTCTACCCGATTTTCAAGTACATAGGCATTAGCTTTTTGAAGGTATTCGTAGGGTGGTGTTAGTCGTGGGAATGAAAACCACAATATGATGACTAGAGTGTGGGGTGCTAGCACCACGACCCCATCCCCTTTCCCAATTGCAAGTGATTTAGTCCAGACTACTTGCAACTTAACTTCTAAGGGATGTAGAGCTTAATGGTTATTTGTATTAACCCTTTTGAGAACCCTGCATGGTGTTTTCGATTTGTCGTAACCTCTGTCCTCAGGTTTAGCAGCAGATCCTTTCCATTTAGAGAATGTCTTTAACTGGACCTCTTGTGGCCTACTCTAAATTTACCTAATCCAAATTGCATGTGGCTTAGTCCTGATCACTTGCAAATTGATCGTTAATGCCCAAGGAACATGTTCGACACTTGAAGCAATCTTTTATGAACAACCGCAAGGTGTTTTAAATAAGCCACAACCCCTAGTCTGGTAATAGATCTTGTCTAGACAGAGATTAACCCTGGAACTGATTCCATGCTGCCCACCATGAATCACTATCCAATTAGCTACCTAGTTCGGCAATGAGAGCCTCGGTCTTTCTCAATGATAAGCATTGCAAATTCCCTAAGTCATGATCCTTTCCAATGTCTTGTGGTGAGGATGCCGTGCATACCAACTCCCTCATCCATGATCCTTTTTGCATCTGATTGGTATCGTGGTTTGTACTAGGACGATGTATAAATATTGCATTGATCCCTTCCACCTGCAGGCGTCCACTTCTTTGACATTCAATCGACCCTGTGTGCCTAATGAACATCAATGAGGAGTAATTGCAGAAACCTGAGATTCGAGCTAGTATTCCTAATCTAACTTTCGTTGTCTCTTCATCTCGTATCTTACTGCTCATCCATATAGCATCTCTGATGCATTGTACCATATAGAAACCCTAGACTTTCCTAGAATTGACCATTGGAAAACTGAGCTATATTTACATAACATGTCGAGGAGAATGGGAAGATATTTCCAACAGTCTAACGCTCACTTCAATCGGATATACCGTCGGCAAGTTATGGCTAAAACAGTTCAGCAGAAGTAGACTGCATGATGCTGGCTACAGTAAATCCCTGGCCAAAGATTGACCACATCCCCTCCCAATTTATCAATACTCTTGCTGAGTTTTGACTTCTCTTTCCATCTTTAATGACCTTTGATTTTCTCATCTCAAGGAAGCGCAGGTGCTTTTACGAGAGGAGAAAAACTCGGGTGAGCCAACTCAAACTCGACCGAGCAACTAGACTCGCCACCCTTGTGAGAATACCTTAGTTGGGTCGTTTGGCTCGGGGATCTTAAAAAAATATTATAAAATCTAAAAATTAAGAAATTTATTTGTAATATGATTGTATATGTTTTCCATCATTGCAAACATTGAAAAGTGCTTTGCCATGAATACTTATTCTTACATTTTCTCTTCTTTTTGGATTTATTTCTAAAATATCCCCGTCACAAATTGACTTTTTCAAAATTCATTTTTTCATTACTTTTTAACCTCATTTAGATGTGTTTTGTTCAATTATACCTTAAGCATAGTTTCCTATTTTTTGGGATGTTTTTGCTTTTGATTTTTTTTTTTAACACTTTTTGGCTTGACAGGACTCGGGCCACTGGGGCAGAGTCCGAGTTACTTGGCTCAGAGCTCCATGGCCGAGTCATAATTTTTTCATTGGTTTTTACCAACTTCAAGGGCATGCAAAAT
Organism: Amborella trichopoda; assembly: GCF_054954075.1. Taxonomy (NCBI): domain Eukaryota; kingdom Viridiplantae; phylum Streptophyta; class Magnoliopsida; order Amborellales; family Amborellaceae; genus Amborella; species Amborella trichopoda. The sequence goes on along the minus strand of NC_142337.1, from coordinate 14,438,753 downwards.
AACAATTACCAAAAAAAAAAAAAAAACAAAAAATGTATTGCTACGTAAAAAATGGTCAACAGGGAGGGCATTGCTGTATACCAGATAATCTCCATGTTTTTAAACATTCTCATTTTCAGCAATAATTTATTTCACAGAAAAAATGGCATAAGCATATGCCCCTCAACCCTAAATCTTTGTGCAATCTGCCGGAGCAAAGGAAAGCCTCTCGTTCACAAGGTCATACTCCACCTCCATATTTCGCTGCATTAAGTTAATAAAGACGGAGAAAGAATCAGTTGACCTCATCATCAAGCATACCAACTCTGAGTCCATCTTCATAAACAAATTGTTGGGATCCACTCTCCAATCAGCCTAACATCTGGGATTCCTGCAATATCTCTTGAACTATCATTACTACTGTAGCAAAGATCAAATTCCTTCAAGGGGTCTGGAGTCCATGACTTATTGCTAGAGGCCATCACATTTTGGACCAGTTGATTATATTCTATCCGGTCCAAAAAAGTGAGAGGCGAACCGGAGTTGATGACCAACTTCTTTGTTTTCTCTTGACTTGGATCGAAAGATGCCCGGTGGTATGCCAATACGCTTGGAGCCGACACTAATGTCCTCAAGGTTCAAGAGGTGATAAATCGGTGTAGACTTCATACCGGGTGTTTTGATGTCAGCGCAATTGCCCATAAGCATGACGCCGGCGCCACTTGTCCGTAGGCAATATGTGAATCTCTTGGGTAAGTAGGGACTCAGTTGAGAAACAAGGGAGAGAGGCCCTCCCCCAAAACCCACCAGCGCAGAGCCTATAACTCCAGGATTAGAGTCATGAATGCTGCATCCAAATCCTATTTTGCCAATTGCCAGTACAACTTGGCCATTAGTAATTCTGGTATCAATATTTCTCTCAATGCTTGGTGAAAGGTTATTATCAGTATTATTATCAAAGGTAAAATTATTTTTAATGTTTTCAATCCATTCAAAGGTGAAGGTTTCTTATTCCAGTATGCCATTTGAAAATGTACCATCTCGATACTTAAACCTCATAAAAGCAATCAGTAGTGCACGATGAATTCATATTCTTACAGAGAGTCTCATTGCAGGCAATGCTTTGATAACTCGAAGATGTGGCGGGGTCATAAATGGGGTCGGTACTGTTGGAGCCCGATTCACCCTGTTCACACTCTATCCACACCAAGTCACTCCCAGTATCAATTAACAAGAAGAAATCTCTTTTCGTGTTCCCTATCCCGACCTTGATGAGGTAGTCATTGTCGATGATCTTGTTCCCCATGCCGCAAAATATCCGACAAGGGCTGAGTGGCAGGCGATGGAGCGGCGGGCGGCTTGCCTCATTCGATCATGGTCTGTGAGATTAGGGGTATAAAAAGGAGATGATAAGGAGTCGCGATGGATGAGGTTTTGCCTGAGTCCAGTAATTTTTGTAGCAGAGGACACCTTGAAAAATGAAGTGGAGGTGACAATCAAGAGTAGCATGAGAACAAAAACCCTTTGAGGTGACTGCAAATCCATGATTTCCTAAACCAGTAAATGATAAACTTTGTTACTTTTCAAATGGTAGAAGAATTTTATACCCAAGTTGTTCTTAATATAGATTGCCTATGCGGCTCCTTATTGAAAGTTTTAAACATGCAAACTATGAAATGGCAGTATGCTTTTAATTATTTTCTATATTTGGATGCCATTCACAGGGCTCATTAATAATTGTTCGATGCATATGGAGATAATAGTGGGGGAAACTACAATATTATCTTTCAAAAACTAATGGAAAAAGTATATAAGGTTACAACCGTAAAATGAAGAATTAAAGATGCATCTAAAAAATCCATTGAAAAAGGTTGTTTTAATGTTGAAAAACCCTATAATTGTTTATCTCGACATGGAGATGTATGAATATATAAAAAATAAAATTTGAGGAAAAAAAATAGTGCATCTTGCAACACATTATGTAGACCGTCTATTTTTGGAGTTTAAAATTTTATAATTAGCTATTGAAATAAATTTTTAGATAATCCTAAGATTTTTTTATATCAAAATTACATGTTATGATCATATTTGGAGGTGCGCCTTAATTGGATTGTTGAAGGTTGTAACCTTATAGAAACCACGCCCAAAACTAATATCTTGAAAAGATTGGTGGAGAAGGGCTTGAATTCAAATAGCAAATATCTTCTAGAATTAGTGAGGAAATATTTTTTAATTTTTAAATATTTTGAAATTGTTAAGTATGCTTTTTCTTATGGACATGGTCTCTATGAGTCCATGTAGAAATAAGCCACCTCTTAAAAATCTATTTTAGAGATGGGTTTTTGGACTTAATTTTTATGGACATCTAATCGTTAACATGGAGATCATGAATATGAAAAAATAAATTTTTTTTGTGAATTAGAAATAATAATTCTATTAAAAAAATATTTGGACTGTTATTTCAATTGTTTTTAGATGAATCACATATTTTCATCCATCTCTAAGATGGATGCTTTGTACCTTGGGTTCATCCATCTCTAAGATGGATGCTTTGTACCTTGGGACCACATATTGTAGAAATGTGATCCAGTTTGCATGAAACAATTTTCCTTTCCTTAAATAAGAACTAACAAGACACATCATATTGATGGACATACTTAACAAACAATATAGAGAAATATAGCTCACTATCTTTCTACGATGTGAATGAATAGCAGATATTTGTTTATGGAAAAAGTTTACACAAGGGCGAGGCTCCAAACAATCAAATTATGGCGTACCTCAAAAATTTCATTCGAACATGTGGTTTCGATGTAAAAAATCCTCAAATTGATCTTCTTAAACTCAAGATGTATGGACATGAGAAAAACTGAATTTCAAGTCTAGAAAATAGTGCATCTTGTAATGCGATTTCAGACCATTAATTTTCAATATTTTCAAGTGTTCATAGATATACTCAATCTATACTATTTTTCAAGCTTTAATAAATTTTCAGGCCACCACAAAAATTTTCAGTATTGAACTAACATCTTTCGACACTAAGTAAGCTTTGATTGTTTAGTGCATGAGCCTTGCACAAACCACACCCTTAACAAAATGAGTCAATTGTTTATATGATATTTTGTAATAACACAAAATATTGATATATCAAATCAAGCAACCTTTAGAGGCTCTTATTGCATTTATACTGAACTAAATTATCGCTATATTTAATATCAGTTTAATAAACTAATTAATATTATGTGTTTTAATTATTATAATTATGTATATAAAATAAATAATAATAATAATATTATATTATTATCAAATTCTAATAATCATAATTTTATTAGTATAAATATATCGTAACATAATTTACCTGCATGAATATAACATTTCATAATATTTAACTATGACTCCAATTTTTGTAATTAACTAATATTCAATACAATACTAAATTATTCATATAGTTTTAATTCTTATTGATAAAATATTATTTATCAATATTTAAATTTATAAAATTTTCATTACATAAAACTAAATTAATAATACTGACCCAAAATTTGTGACACTATATAATTATCACAATTATCATTAATGAAACTATAATTAATATGTTTATAATAAATTAATTATATTTAATTTAATTATAATAAAATACCATAAAATATCTATAATTAATTTTTTTATATAATAAATTAACTATATTTATTTTAATTGTAATAAAATACAATAAAATATAGTTTTTCATTTTAGTATTTATGATAATAAAAATAGTTTTGATATTGATTGTTTTGATACAATAATTATATGTTAGAACACTGACATACCACCGTTATAATATCAATAAAAACTCCCTTCAAAAATAAGAAAGCATAGGTTTTTATAACTATAAAAATAATCATCATCGTCATCAAAGCGTATTCCCAACTAATTGAGGTCTGTTACATGAATCCCAGTTCGTCACTCTGCTCTATTGTACTAGGTCTGTGCCACACATGGCTGACCCACCTAAGTCTATTTTCTCTTATCTTATCGTCTATTTGGTGCCACACATAAATTCTTTTAAATGTATTCATTTTCAATTCTTTCCCTTCTTCTCTTGCCACTCATCCATCTCAACATTATCATCTCAGCTACATTCATTCTATTGGTATGTTGTTTATTGAGTGCTCAACAATCTGCCTTAAAAAGCAAAGCAGGCCTCACAACTGTCCTATAGAACTTGCCCCTTCAGCTTCATTGGTGTGCGGCGATCACATAAAATTTCTGGTGCACATCTCCACTTTGCTCGCTCAACGCGACATCGTCTTCAAACTCTCCATTTTTCCTAGGTTATCGATCCAAGATATCGATAGTGTGCTCTTTTTGGTATTTATTGTCCGTCAATCTTAACTACTTCCTTGTCTCTACTCCTATTGTTATTCAATTTGTATTTCATATACTTTGTCTCGGTCCGGCTAATTTTAAATCAGTTAGATTATAGAGCATCATTCTAAAGTTCTAACTTTTTATTGAGGCTATTTTTATGTCATCTGCAAACAATAACACCATGGTACCCCATCTTGTAGGTGCCTAGTTAGATCGTTCATAACTAAGACAAAGAGGTATGAGCTTGATCTTGACCTCTGATGTAAACCTATTGCCACTGAAAAGTCATTCATCTCTCTACTGGTTGTTCATACACTAGTTAGTACTCCCTCATCAGATCTCTCACCAAGTCGATGTAGTGAAGACTCATTTCTTGTCTAACACCCACTAAATCAAATATCAAGGTACTCTGTCATAAGCTTTATCTAGATCAATAAAGACGATATAGAGGTCTTTTTTTTTTGCCCTAAACTTCTCAATCAGTTTCCTAAATAGAAAAATAGCCTTAGTTGTTAACCTCCTTGGTATAAAATCGAATTGGTTTTCTGACACTTTCGTTTTATGCCTTAATTATTGGTCAATTACTCTCTCTTACAGCTTCATAGTGTGACTCATATGATCTCTCGATAATTTGCGCAATTATGTTTGTCACAATTGTTATTGTAAATAAGTATTACAATGCTTTTCCTCCATTCATCTTGCATTTCTTGTTTTCAACACCTTGTTGAATAGCTAGGTCAGCTAGTCAATGCCAACCTTTCCTGTGTACTTTCAAACCTCTATTGGAAACCATCTAGTCCTAAAGCATTTCTTATCTTCATCATCTTCAAAGCTTCTTTCACTTCTGATATCTTAATCAATGACATCCACCTTGATTTAATAAACAAAATGTAACATACATAGTCATATTTTGGATATTATTTAAAAATTCATCAACAATCCATTCATTGATAGTCTCACCGAAAAATATCCCAAGTGACAATATATTAGATTTCTTCAAATTGAATGTCTATTGGTGATGGACGCTCATAATAATTTTTGGTCATAACATTTCGTGTAACATTCATAGTGTTAAGTATCCTTTCTGTCTCAGTGGTATTTTTAAAATATTTTGGTTTTTTTTCATTAGAATCAGTATCAATTTATTTTGTAGAATAATAAGGTTGAGAATCCTCTGAGACTTCTTCACTATTATTTGGTTCAAATACGATATTTATTTGCTTTCTAAGAGGTAACTTTGATAGTTCATTGGTTAAAAAATCAAGTTCATTTATCGGAATATTTAAAGTTCTTTTACTAAACTTGTTATTTTATAAAAATGGGAAAAGTTTACATAAGGATGCAACTTTATAATGTAGAACTACGGATGCACCTCAAAAATCTATCGAAAAAGGTAGTTTTAATGTTGAAAATTCGATTGATCATCGAGATGTATGACGAGATGTATGACCATGAAAAATAAAAGATTTTAAGTCTAAAAAATAGTGCATTTTACAACATATTATCTACACCGTCTATTTTCAAAATTTTCATATGTTTATAGATCTATTTAATTTTAACCATTTTTAAAATTAAAAATTTTATAATTAGATATAAAAATAGATTTTGACATAATCCTAAAAACATTTTACATCAAAATTATATACCATGATAAAATTTGAAGGTGCACGTTACCTCTACAGGTACGGATGCAAAAGTATGCCAACTGCACCCTATAAATATTAAGCATTGAGGTGACTAAGCGCTTTATCCCAAAAGGTAAAAGTTGGCTTATTGGCTTAGGAATTATTACTTTTGGAGAAGTTTTTTGGAATAATTATTTTCATTTTTATGTAAAAATAATTTGTTTTATTGGTTGAATCTTATCTCTAATATCTTCTAGAATAGTTTTTATTCTTTCTGTTTCAGATCCTATGGTCTGTGAATAAAGATTTGTATAGTTTTGTTGCTCTACTATGCCTTTTGTTCTTAGTATTCTAGAAGCCTCTTAGAGGTACTGCTAACATATTATTAGAGATAATTATACTTTTATTAAGAGGATATATTGAAGATATTTCTTCATTTTTTATTGTGGTCCTAAGGTTAGAATTAGTTTGAATGGAATTAATGGCCGCATTAATATCTTTTGTGACTCAGAATAGCGATGTGGAAACTAATCGTCATACCATTCGAAGAACGGTATATGGGTTTGTAATTCTTCTAAAAGATATTTCAGCATCGTTTGTACATCATCTATTAGTCATAAACTTCTAAATGATATATTTGCATTAATGAGGGGAATCAATGTTCGCAAAATCGAATCGGAACGGTTAATCGGTTTTGAGGCTGGGAGCAGTTTGGATCGGAACCGGAACCGGGGTAGTTAACCGTTTTAACCGGTCAAATAGTTTTTTTTTTTTTAAAAAAGATAAAAAACATCCAAAAAATTTGAAAAAAGATAGAAAAATCAGTGCTCGAGTGGTAAACAATGCCCCTAAGACAACCTATTAAAAATTGACAAGATATCTATGAGACTTGTCCTTACAATTGTCAGTCATGATGGTCACTCCTGTACCGGGCCAGTAGACCTTAAACTGTGCAATATGCTTATCAACATCATGAACAACAACTTCTAAACATGGCCCTGCAAGCTCCTTCGCAGTTGAACGTCTAACACCTGGCCCTGCGCCAACTATAGAATCTACCATTTGTGGGTAGAAATCTAAGCTTGCAAAATTAAATGACAGTGCATTAACATATCAAAACATGATAATCATCTTTCTCGCTTTTTCTATTAATACACCTATTGACGGAAATTTTAATTTTTTTTTATGATATTGTGACTTGTGGGGATCAAGTCCAGAGGGTTCGCTGGTCATTAATGACACATCTATGGGTTCATGTCGTTGAGTAGTAGATGACCGACTATAAGAGGATGGACGACTAGAAAAACTATGTCTCAATCTACTAGATGTGGATCTAAGTAATGAAGGCCCACATCCTCCTCTACCCAGTATTACATGTTCTTGAGGTTGACAGCTACTGGATGCACCATCCCTTCTCCCATACATCTCTTGAATTTCCATTTGTGTATAATTAAGCTCTTGAATACTGACAATCCTTGCTCATTCTATTTGCGCCTCAAATTCTACATCTTGGTCATCTTCCTCATCTATTGGACTTTCGTACCCCCTCCTTATCTCCTCAGCATCCTTTCTCTCTGCACTTTTTTTTCTTTTCTTTCTGTAATTATTTTTATTATTTGTTGTTTTACTTCTGGTTGCACTTCTTTACAACCGGAGACATTACCCTTTACCCAAGCAAGATGTTCTTTTAGGCGATAAATACCACCACCCATTTCCTTGTTACAAAAATTACATCGAATTCTTCTTTTGTCATTCACTTTTGTATCATACTGCCATGTCACATCTCCCCTTCTCATCTTATTATTTTCTTATAAATTTTCCTAAACATAAAAGTTCATTAAAAAAATATTTTTTTGGAAAAATCACTCTACTAAGGGGACCTTGTAAGCATGGATATTTAAGCCCTACTTTCTCATGAAAATGAACAAGTTACAATAACATCCAATAGAAAAAGAAATCATACTTAAGATGACCATGAATCACCATGCCATTCAATTAATATTTCTCAATAAAAAACATGCACGTGTGCTTCTAGACCATGAAAGCTGAAAAAGCCATGCACGAGGGGAATGCATTAAGAAATGTGGTGAAATATGTTTTCTAGAGGGCTAAGGTCAAGTAAATCCTTCCATGGGGAATATGAACAAAAATAAGTGCCCAAACCTTTCCCAAAGTACATGGTACACCATAAAATTGAATAAGAGCAGCAACCTATTAAACAAGAAGTACTCCATATAAAGATACCACAATTCTTGATGAGCAGTTTGCATTTCATGTGATAGTTACCCTTGCCATGAATATTTATTCAAGGTAAAAAGTATTTCTCAAAAGGTTCTAAATGGATGCATCATAAGAGAAAAATACATCTACTTTCCAAAAGTGGAATTTAATACACTCCTTGCTATACGTTTAAACTATAAAGCATGCATTGCTTCAAGGAGTTCTACAAGCTAGTACAATAGATCAATTATGTATGGTGATCAAAACTGAAGATATGTTGCCAAAACTGAAACCTCTATAAAAATGGGCTTTAAACACAATTATGTTGAACAACTAAATATATCCCTTTTTCATAACATTGCTGCATACATAAAGATATAAAGTATAGCCAACAGGTAGTCCGATACTTAATACTTGGGATACTAAGTGTTTCTTGAGTCAAAATTACTCTACAAAATCAAATCATTCATAAAAAATATCTCCCTAAAATTTAAAGAATACTGGGAATACAAATTTTTTTTTTTGAATATATATATATATATATATATATTCTCATATTCATCACAAAAAACATATTTTTATAAATATATATATTATATAACATTAAAAACAATCCTCACAAAAAAATATCAATTTTATTTTTCATTCAATAAACTCTAAAATCCCCAAAATCGACCTCCAAATTTTTGTTTTTGTTCTAAAATTCATTCATTTATTTTATGCAATCAATAATCTCACACAAATATTGTTTATATATATTCTCATATTCATCACAGAAAACATGTTTTTATAAATATATATATTATATAACATTAAAAACAATCCTCACAAAAAAATATCAATTTTATTTTTCATTCAATAAACCCTAAAATCCCCAAAATTGACCTCCAAATTTTTGTTTTTGTTCTAAAATTTGTTCATTTATTTTATGCAATCAATAATCTCACACAAATATTCTTTATATATATTCTCATATTCATCACGGAAATTTTTTTTATATAAATATATATATTATATAACATTCAAAACAATCCTCACAAAAAATATCAATTTTATTTTTCATTCAATAAATCCTAAAATCCGAAAAATCCCCAAAATTGACCTCCAAATTTTTGTTTTTGTTCTAAAATTCGTTTATTTATTTTATGCAATCATTAATCTCACACAAATATTGTTTATATATATATTCTCATATTCATCACAAAAAACATTATATATATATATATATAACATTAAAAACAATCCTCACAAAAAAATATCAATTTTATTTTTCATTCAATAAATCATTCAATAAACCCTAAAATCCCCAAAATTGACCTCCAAATTTTCGTTTTTGTTCTAAAATTCGTTCATTTATTTTATGCAATAAAAAATCTCACGCAAATATTGTGTATATATATTCTCACATTCATCACAAAAAATATATTTTTATAAATATATATATTATATAACATTAAAAACAAAAAATCCCTAAATTTCTAAAATCGAGCTCCAAAAAACCCTAAATTCCTAAAATCGAGCTCCAAAAAACCCTAAATTCTTGAAAAGCGAGCTCCAATTTTTTTTTTTTTGTTAAAAAATCGTTCTTTTATTTATTGCAATAAATAATACTAGTCAAATCTTGTCTGAAAAATCCTAAAAAAGCTGTAAAACTAAGACAAAAATTAAAAAAATTTGGGCTCGGGCTTACCTTGTCTGCTTCAATCTCAAAATCAAGCCCCAAATCTCTCCATTTTAATAAAATCAGGAGTCTTGAAATATATATATCTCTTTGATCATTAAAATCCCCAACTTTTTATCGAAAAAACTGAAAAACCAGGCCAAAATCAATGGAATAGCGGATTTTTCATTAAAAAACTAAAAAACAGCAAAAAATGCACCAAAAATTCGGAAAAAACGATTTAATCTCGGAGTTTTTGATTCAATAATGATGGATTTATAGAAGATTTGAAGGTATATTATAATAATTGAGCAAAAAAAAAACAAAAAAAGGTAGAAAAAAGCATAAAAAAGCTACAAAAAATGGCGGATCACGGGTTCTGCCCAAATAACAGACACTGTTAGAAATAACGGCCGTTATTTTCTGTGGCGCCGTTATTTTGTTATATCATTCGATATAACACCAAACCGGACCGGTTTTGTCAAAAATTCACCTAGTCAAGGCCAAATCAGCCTGTTTTTTGACCGATTTTTTTCAGGACGATGTGTTTTTTTACTAGTACACTAAAACCGGACCTAATCGGAATCGCCACTCCACCGGTAGTGAGTTAACCGGACGGTTCTGGTTCTGACCGACCGGTTTTTGGAACACTGGGGAGAATAGAGAGGGGGATATAACATCAATGCCCAATATTTATCGAGCAGGTTCGTCCAAAGATTTCCTACTTCCTCAGCGCAAATTTATGTCTAGGTATATTTTCTAGATTTGAATTTTGTGGGGATATTTTCTAGATTCTAAGGATATTTCTAAACCGAGCAACCAACTTTAAAAGGGAAAAAAGAAATAAAAAAACTAACTCTTACTCTATGTGAGACTAAGAAAGGCTTTACCAAGATTGCACATGAACCTCCTAATTTTGTGAAGGAAAGACATAGATATTCAATGACTCAATATTTTATTTTATTTAAAAATAAAATAATCTAATTATATTTAGATGGATCTAAAAATTTAGATTAAAAATACCAAAATAACTCTTTTGCGGCATGAGTAGAAATATAATATGCTCTTGGTAGAGCATAATACACGTCCTCTTCATTTCGTGTCATAGAGTATTATGAGGCAAATGACTACAGTTCTCTCTCGCCAAAAGAAGAAGCTCAACTTTATACTCCGTTGGAATTCGGGCCTTCTAGTTTTTAGAGCAAACCACGTATAAGCATTATTCGCCCAACATAGATGATATTATATTCGTACGAAAGTATCTTCTCTATTCACTACCTCGAGTAAAATCTATAAAGGATTAATTTTAGCATCCGAAGGTTTTATAGATGTAACATCTTGAATTCTCAGATTAACCTCAATAAAAAAAATTTGCACGCTCTATGTACTAAAGAAACAAATTTAATTGAATTGAGATCATTCAATTTTTAGAGAGCGAGCCTAAGTGTTAGAAAAATCAAAATTCGAATCTTTCTTTTGAAAGAATTATCTAGTGATTCTTATATGATTCCCAAAATTTCATATTTTATTGAAAAAAATCCTCAGAAGTATGGTTTGCTACTAACATAGTTGATGTATGACTCTTTTAAAAAATAAGGTTGTGACCATCTATTTTTGTATAGATCCTTTCAAAATTTTAAGGTGATTGTGGACAACTTGAAGGTGATAAGGCACTATGTAATTTGGTGAATGAACTTCTCCCTGCCCTTTTATCTATTCTCCATCTTTTCCCAATAAGAGATGGAGAGATTGATTGAGAGAGAGAAGTATCTTAGAGAGAAAAGCCTTAGTATTTCTAGATGCAAAAGATGATGAAAAAATTTGGAACAAACTCATCAAATTCGTATGAAATTATAGACACAATTTGATAGTTTTTCTAGAGAAAATGTGACTGAAAATGAGTTTTTCAACAATATATAACATAAAATAGAACACAAGTTTCCTGCAAAACAGTTGTTAGCAAATAATCTAGAGAGAGAAAGCTTCTTCGAGATACAACACGGTGCTAGAATTGATTATGTAGAGGGGTCTCACAAAGATGAGAGGCACGTGCCTTGCACCCATCTCACAAGTAAGCATAAGAGAGATAAAGAAGTTTTAGGGAGAGAAAGAGAGCTCGTGCTTAATGCTCTAGCCTTTCAAAACCCATTTCCATAAATATAGCTACAAAAAGGAAAAATAGAGAGACACATGTAGAGAGAGAAATGACAAGTCTTGCCTTTCAATGACCTTCTGTCCCTCTCTTTACATGGGTTTCTCTTATTCTCTACATAAAACACTAGCTTATTTTGAAATATATTTTAAGTAACGTAGAAAAGAAAACAAATAAATTGAAATTTTTTGGGCTGTTATTTTGTAAATATTTGGAAGCACAATTTTCTTTAACATTCCCTCACTTGTTTTAAAATATTTATAAAACCATAATACAAACTTTTAGTAGCTATACAGAAGTTGCTGGGGTTGTACCTCCTCAAACAACAAATCCATCCACACATATGATCCATCCACTTGATGGCATCAACCACAGACATCCCCATGCTCATCAATTGTCGTGACGTATTGCGTGATCATCAATTATATCATGAAATTAGCCTTCATGCTTTTAGATTAGTAGACTTTCTCTCTCTCGCTAGTGTCTTTCGAAAAGCATCGGACACTCACAACATGATACTTACATCACCAAAAGTAATCTATGTCACCTAAAAATGTGAATAACCATCAATATAGCGCATCTTGCCATGATCCCATAAGGATCCTCAAACTGTCCAAACTAGTCATCGCAAAGTGGAAAATGTTGTCTATAAAGACATGCCAACTTGAGGTTATGCCCAATGAGTCATGCTAAATACAATGGTCCACTTTGGCCATCACAATGCGGATAACAGAGTCAAAAGACTGCTAGTCGGAGGTCATGTTCAATTGTCCAAATATCTAAGCTAGCCATCACAGCGCGGAAACACGGAGTCAAAAGACTACTAACTGGTGGTAGTTTGTGATAATTACGCCTCCGAGGGATTTCACCACATACGAACAATTAAATGTCCGAAGGCATAACTTAACCACCCTTGGAGGGCTCTTATACATGCCACACATGAGTCATCGCCACAAAGGCAGATATGCCACACAAACGTCATTGCTACAAAGGCGGATATGCCACATAGGAAAATGGTAATAACATAACATTCCACATGCTCAATAGCTGCGCTACTAAGGCTCATCACATGTGTACCATAAGAAACCCGTGGATCTCAATCCCATACCCCTTACACACCTTTCATGTGTGTTTATGTTGATACCTTTAGCCAACGGGTCAGCTATCATGAAATATGTGTGGAGATTCATTACTTTTATATCCTTTCGTCCCATAAACTCGCTTACGGAATGATAGTTTCTATCAATGTATTTTATTATATTGTCGTACATAGGATATTCAGAAATGACTATGACAGCTTGGTTGTCACAATGAATAACTGTTCAAGTGCTGTCAAATGTAGCCAAAGGTATCTCACTGAGCAATTTTCTTAAATATATTGTTTCATTGGCCGCCTCATATAAGGCTACATACTCTGCCTCCATTGTTGATTGTGACATACTCTTTTGTGTATTGCTATCCTATGATATACATGCTCCTCTATAAGTGAAAAATCCATCCAGATGTAGATCTGGATTTATCATCTTTGCCAGCCCAGTTTGCAGCATTATAGCCTTGCAATTCTAATTTATCATTTTCATAGCATAGGCTATAACTGGTGGTCCTTTTGAGATATCTAAATATTATCTTTACAAGTTTCCAATGTTCCAAACCTGGGTTACTCATATAATGGCTAGCAACCCCCAATACATATCCTTTGTCAGGGCGTGTGCAGTTCATCAAATAGTTTAATGATTCTACTACTTGTGTATTAGGGATCTTTTCCATAATCTCTTTTTTCTTATAAGTTTTAGGACACATGTCTTTGGACAGTCTATACCCTTTCTCATATGGGGTTCCATTGGTTTAGATTCATCCATTCTAAAAGTTTTTTGTGTCCTTACAATATATAGTTATTGGCTTAAGTAGAGTAATCTTATCTTCTTATCTCTTGTGATTTGCATGCCAAGAACCTGCTCTAATTATCCTAAGCCTTTCATATCAAATTGTGAAGATAATCACTCTTTGGTATCTTTAATAAGCTTATGATCACTACCTGTAATGATAATCTCATCTACATATAACACTAAAATGAGATGACTACCCCCACTACTTCGGATGTATACACAATATTCAACATTAGTATTAACAAAGCCATAGTTCTTTAGTGCATCGTCGAACTTTAAATACCATTGTCTTGAGGACTGTTTCAATCCATAAAGAGATTTCTTTAATTTGCACACTTTGCCTTTTTGTTCTTTAGACTCGAATCCCTCAGGTTACCTTTGTCTTTACATCCATTTGATGTATGTCAAAGTTATAATAGTTTGTTATTGTTAGAACAATCCCAATGGATGACTTTCTAGCCACATGGGAGAAAGTTTCTTTATAATCTACCCCTACTAGTTGGGTAAAACTCCTAGAAACCAGTCTAACTTTATACCTATCAATTGTTTCATTTGAATTCAGTTTCTTAGTATATGTTCATTTACAACTAATGGCTCTACGGCTTTCTTGTAGTTCTACTAAGGTCCATGTCTCATTCTTCACTAATGAGTTATATTCATATTACATTGCCTCCATCCAATTGGATGCCTCGGATGAACTTATGATATCTTTAAAGCTTATGGATTCATTATCAAGTTCTACATTATACCCATAGTAGTAATCCAAGTAACTAGGTCTTTTAGTTTCTCCAGTACGTTTCCTAGGCTCTATCATAATAGGAATACGGTTAACACTACTAGGGTTCTCACAGGAATCACTAGGTTTCCCCATTTCTTCTTCTTCAAATTCTATAATTTTAGGTTGTTTTCCCTTTGGCATTTTTTCATCTTTAAAGAAATGAGCATTTCTACTTTTATGATAGTCTTTGTTTCATGATCATAGAAACTATAATTTTTGGAGTGACTAGAGTACCCAACAAAAGTGCATTTAATTGTTGTAGGTCCTAGTTTTTTTCTGTTTGGATTAAGGACATGAGCTACACAACTCCGAACTCTAATGTGATCTAAATTAGGCTTTCTATTAAACCATAATTCAAAAGGGGTTCTACTCGTAGATTTGTTAAGAACTCTGTTTAATATATAAGTTGAGGTTAAAAAAGCCTCTCCCCAAAATTGGTAAGATATATTAGCTTCATGTATCCTACAATTAACCATCTCTAATAAGGTTTTATTTTTTCTTTCATCCATACCATTTTGTTGCGGTGTATAAGAGAGTGTGCATTATCTAATGATCCTATGTTCCTTACAAAAATTTTCAAACTCAAGTGAAGTATATTCTCTTCCTCTATCACTTCTCAAAATTTTGATCTTTTTATCTAGTAGATTTTCTACTTCCACCTTATACTCTTTAAATTTTCCTAAAGATTCACTTTTATGAGAAATCAATATATATATGCATATCGTGAATAATCATGAAAGTGATAAAATACTCATGTCCTTTAAAGGCTTTAGCATTTAATTTTCACAAATATCAGTATGTAAATGTAGAATACTTTCAGCCCTTAATCCCTTTGGGAATGATTTTCTATGCATATTTCCTTTGGGTAATTGGGTTCTCCTATTTCCATCTTCTTTGGTGGGTCCCTACAAAGTTTGGCAATATGACTAAGTTTGTTACAATTAAAACATCTTCTTAACCTTTTAAAGAATTTTCCCTTTTTCTTGTCTTCTTTTTTATTTCCTCATTGTTTTCATTAATCTCCTTTCTCTTAATATGATTGGGTCTTGGATACCCTTTTGAATAGCCAAATAAGCCTGCTAATGGGCTGTTTCATTTTTTTCTTTAGCCCTATCATTCACTTCCATCCTAAGATGTCCTCTTAAATCATCAAGGGTGTGGATGGTACCATTCTGGCAAAAGTTTTTCTTAAGGTATTTCCATGAATTATGGAGATTTTCTATTATCTTCATGATTTGATGATGTTCGGATATGGGTTCTCTATAACCGGCAAGTTGGTTAGCCATTACAATCATATCATCAAAAAATTCTAGCACTGATTGGTTCGATCTCATTTTATATTGGTTATATCTTTCATAAAATTCATGTTTTGTCATATAATTGTCCTCAATATGCCTTTTCTCAATAGCCTCCCATAAGTCTTTTAGCATTAGTGTAGGGTTCAAAGGCCTTATGCAATCTATCATTAAGGTAATTCAAAATGGCACCCTTACATGTAAAATTATCATTTTTCCATTTCAAGTATCTTTGTCTCTTTGTAAGTGTAGAGTCATCATCAGGTTCAGTTATGATTTCTTCTTCAATTACATTCAACAAACCCATAATATGCAACAATTAAGATACTTTACTTTTCCAAAGTGAGAAATTATAACCATCTAGCTTATCAATCTTCACTAAATCAGTCAATAAAGCTCTAGGATTAGCTATTTTCGATACAAATTGAAAACCCCAACACTTTGACACCAATTGTTGGCCCAAATACAATGGATATTAGGAAATTTCATAAAGAAATAGAGTTATATCAACATGCAAGTTGGGTTTTGAACTCAATCAGAAATATCCACAAATATATCGCATGCAATTCTTATCAAAATACCCACAAAAAGTTGCTGTAAATTCTTTGCAACTCAAGAGGATATACAAATATCACTAACTTTGTAATCCACTAAAGGGGATCTTAATCAAAAATCAATTGCAACTATTGATAAACTCTTTTAAGCATCTCAATCGAATTTTCAGCAAGCATGCACTCATAAACACCCATCATAAACCATTCCAATAATATAAGATAATGCCCAATACCTTTTTCCTTGCTCATAGAATATTTTCTAACCTTCTTGTAGTATTGCTAGATGCAAACGATAAATAAGAAAGTTGAAACAAACTCGCTAAATTCGTATGAAATTGTAGACACAATTTGGTAGCCTTTCTAGAGAGAGAATGTGGCTGAAAATGAGTTTTTCATCAATATATAACACAAAATAGAACACAAGTTTCCAGCAAAACAATTGTTAGAAAACAATCTAGAGATAGAAAGCTTTTTTGAGATGCAACATGGTGCTGGAATTAATTCTGTGACACTAGAGGGCTCTCACAGAGATGAGTGGCACGTCCCTTGCACCCAGCTCACAATGAGACATAAGAGAGAGAAAGAAGTTTTGGGGAGAGAGAGAGAGCTCGTGCTTGGTGCTCTAGCATCCCAAAACCCATCTCCATAAATATAGCTACAAAAGGGAAAAATAGAGAGATATTGACAAGTGTTGTTTTTCAATGACCACTTGTCCTCTTCACATGGGTCTTTCTTATTCTCTACACAAAGCACTAGCTTATTTTAAAATATATTTTAAGTAGGGAAGAAAAGAAAATAAATAAATTTAAATTTTTTGGGCTCTTATTTTGTAAATATTTGGAAAGACAATTTTGTTTAATAGCTTGCTAAAACTGGTGTCTAGCCAATTTCAAATAAGAATAGTATTGATGATTAATATCCTACGCCTCATATCATATGGTTGAACATCATGTGTGGCCCATGCTTCGGAGTCGAGATAATATGTGACTCACATTCAAATTTGATTCAGGCCATGGGTTTAGCAAAAAGAAGAGCACATATAGCATGATGGAATAGCATAAAGGGAGCAAAAAGTCTTCTAAATTTGTTCCCATTGAGGGAAAAAGGGGAGCAATAGGAAGAAGAGAAAGAAAAAAGGACATGAATGAGATAGTCCCTAATGAAACAAGAGAAAACTAGAAGAATAATGAAGCAAGAGAAAACTAGAAGAACATAATAGATTTTAGCAAGAATTAAAGCTTAGATAGCTTTGATCTGAACTGGAATTGACAAGACAAGCCCAATTTATAGAAATATGTGCTCAAACTCCCGATAGAATTCAAAGTCCATTTTGTTTTTGAAATCATATCACAAAAGGCTAAGAGGCCTAAAGTTGGTTGCATGAGGCCAATATTAAGTCACATTGGGCCTAACGTAGATCTCCTGTGGCCAAAAATAGGCCTCATGCAGCCTAGTCATGGCTGCATGAGGCCACATTGAACCAGCATGCAGCCACAACCTAGGCCCTGTAGATTCAATCTTGAGACCTTTAGACATGTTATTTTGGTCTCTCAAGCCTTTTGACTGATCTGCAAGCTTTTTTATTAGACTTGCATGAGTTTATAATAGAGATTTCCAAAAGCATAAGAATCTAAGATAGCACAAATCCTAAAAAAAATCTCAAAAAAGGAATAATTTTTAGCAAAAAAAAATGGTCCTTATTCTATGAAAAGAGGAAAAATCATTGCCTTAAAGCCTTATAATAATGATGAAAATTATGAAAGGACAAGAGAAAGGAAGGTCAATTAAGTTTGAGATCATCCTGAAATAGTTGGGTACCTTGTATTAAAGCACTCTCAAGTCAAGACATCAAGAAAACAAATTACAGTACATCTCATCTAATTGTTGTAGCTTTAGCATCATATCCTCCACAGGGATGGAAAATTCCTTCTTAAACTACTAGAAAGCCTCAGGGTTTTGATGAAAGATAGGTTCCACTAAATCACTTTGTTTCAAGAACCTCTCATCCTCATCTATCAAAGGCTTCTTGATTGATCACTTGGGAAGGACTCCTTGATTAACTGGAAAATATTCCTCGGGAACTGAGGAATAATAGTGGCAACTTAAGCTTGAGGAAGAAGAGAAATCAAATGTTGATCTGTAGAGGAGGAGGTATAGGGTTCTCAAGAACCCATTAGCTTGCGGAACCGGAAATCTCAAATGCTGGGATCCCACCCAAGATCGTGTACTCAATTGGCCAAATACGAAGTAGATGAATACAACTATAAATCGAGTGTAAAAAATAAAGCAAACATAAAAAGCACACTGCAACAACACATGGTTCACCCCGTAGGGTTACATCCACGACCCCGGCAACTAGAAATCCACATCACAATGAAAATTACAATTTTGGGTTGCAAGAGATAATATCTATCTCTAAACATCGGTAAAAGACCATTACCGATATTCTCTTCTAAACCTGCTCTCTTGACCGAGCAATACCGTCGATCAACATCTTCTTTCTCACCGTAATAATGCTACTGTAAAGATAACCTCAAGAGTATTCAAGAGATTTTCTCTCTTTAGAAGTGAAAGTTAATCGGCCCAAAGTTCATGAGAATATCACATCTCTCTCAAAGGCCATGTTTCTCTCTTAGAGAACCATCTCTATATTGGATATCCATTCCCATAACCCCTAAAGGGTTGACCCTCAAAGGGTGGGTATTATGTCCTCCTTCACTCTCTTATAAAGATATCACTTTCTAGCTTCTCAAGAAAGTCCATTTTTTATTCTTATAATACCTTTAATTTTTAGAAAAAAATATGGGTATAGTGATTTGGCTATCACCAAACCCAACAGAAGGGGTATCTAGAATCTCTACTGATTATTCCAAATTCTGTTCTTTTGCAATCATCTTGTGATAAACTCGTAAAGTCATGGCTCCATATAAAAATGTTCTAAACCTAATTGGGTTTGTTGTGCTGAGAAATAGTTTGCATGAGGCTTTACAAAGAAAAAATGTCAAAACTCCCGAACTCAGTAGGAATTTATACAAAATCCATACTGAGTTTCAGAATCTGTATGAATGTAAGATAAAAGTACATGCCTGAGGTCAAAAGATGATCTCAGCAATCTTGGTGTAGGTCGCATGTGTATTCTTGGCCTCATGCAGCCTACTCTTGGTTGCATGTTGCATACATTTGATTGTATTATACCTAATCCTTGCCGTTTTTGGCCTAGAGTTACCCCCTTGTGGCCTCCCTCTAGATGTATGTTGTCAAACCCCAGCCGTGTGCAAGGCATTTCTGATATATAAGGGACACATGGGATGTTTATACCAAGCTTTTTATAACCAACGACAATGTGTTTCTGTTAAGCCACAACCCCTGTCAACTTCGACAGTTGTTCTTTAGGCAACCCTGGCCCATCAGGAATAGGAGCTATTATGAGAAATCACACAGGTATCACGATAGCTTTGACCACCAAGTTTGTAGGCCACTTGGACTCAATGGAGGCAGAAGCTACTGCGCTGTTAGAGGGCATTAGAATGATCCAACCTTTCTCAAACTTACCTTTTATCATTGAAGGTGATTCCAAAAATGTCATTGTTTGGGTCAAACATCCCTCGTCAATCCGTTGGATTTTAAACCTTATCTTTAATGAAATTTTACACCTAGGTAGGGGTTGGCCATCGCATGGAGACACATGTGGAGGGAGGCAAACCACGTCACAGATGCCATGGCAAAAGCAGCGGCCTGTGGTGAAGAAATATGAGACCTCGTCGAGTGGGTTTCTAGTTCTGCTGAAGCCATTTTATAGGCTTTTCTCTAACGGCATCTATTGTAACTACACTGTTTTCGCTCTCTCTAGCTACTTTTAGCTGTCCTAGTGGATTATATATATATATATATATATATATATATATATATATAGAAGATACTGCAAAACGCTTATAGGCGAAAATGAACAGTGATTTCGCCTACTCTCATCACCATCCAAACTTCATCGTACGGTCACGATTGTCCGGTAATGTTTTATTTTTTTCTACAAATCAGAATTGCTTGAAATTTGGAGCGTGTGTTCATAAAAAATAGGTGAATCTATGAAAAATATCAAAAAAATATTTTAGACTAAAACAATTGACCAAAATACCTTGGAAAAATTTCAGGGGTATTTTGGAGAATTTATTTTTTAAGAATTATTTTTTTATATTTTTATTAGGTTCACCTCACTAATATGTACACACTCTCTAAATTTCAGGTCATTCTGATTTGTAGAAAAAAATAAAAAATGAAACACTACCGGACAAACGTGACCTTACGATGAACTTTGGACTATGATGAGGGTAGGCAAAATCACTGTTCATATTCTCCTATAGACATTGAGAAGACTTTTCCCCACACACACACACATATATATATATATATATATATATATATATATATATATATAACAGTCAACATTCTAAAAAAAAAAATCTGTCCATAGGACTAAAGAGCAATCCCTATCCAAGAAGATATCTAACCCATTGCAACCAAATCCAAATTGCATTTGATTTAGTCCAGACTACTTGCAACTTGAGTTATAAGGGATATGTAGCTTAATGGTTACTTGTAACAACCCTTTTAAGAACCCCTGCATGGTGTTTCCAATATGTCATAACCACTATGCTCAGGTTTGGCAGCTGATCCATTCCATTTAGAGAGTGTCTTTAACTCGACCCCTTGTGGCCTACTCAAAATTTGCCTACTCCAAAATGTGGCTTGGTCCTGATTACTTGCAAATTGATCCTAAATGCACAAGGAACATGTTAGACACTTGAAGCAATCTTTTATGAACAACCACAAGGTGCTTAAATAAGCGACAACACCGAGTTTGGTAATAGATCATCTTCAGACAGCGATTGCCTTGGACCTATTCCATGGGGCCCACTACGAATCACATGAGAACAAGTCCTGACCACTTGCAACTTGACTTTTAATGCATGAGGAACACTTTGGGAGCCAGTAGTGAACTTGTTACATCCCTTCACAAGTTGTTCTCAATAAGTGTCAATCCATAGGTCTGACAATGGACCCTGCTCAGGAAGAAGGGGTTAAGCAATTAGTCTTACCTTATAGTGGCATGCTTTCTCCGCGTAAGTATTTTCTCCTCTGATTCCAAAAGCGTTAATTGTCTTTTAAAAATATATACTAAACATCCCCAATTTCCAAAACTCTCCTTTTTCCATATATTCAAAAATGTTTTATTAAAAAAATGGGTGAAACTTTTGAAAGTGATGATAATCTCATTGGTTTAAACTATCAGTCAAACCTGATTTCGGAGCATAAGTAGACCGACCATTAGTCATAAGTCTACATAAAGGTAATGGACCCAAGACTACCTATATGCAATGGCTTTTTGTTTGTCCTCTCTGATGAGTCACTTCCTGTATCAATTTCAAATATCGATTTGTTTCTCTCCACAGCATACATTATCTCTTGCATTTTAGGAATCACTGTATGTTTGGCCACCTAGTTCAGCAATGAGGGGATAGGGGTTTCTCGATGACGACGATTGCAAATTCCCTCAGTCAAGATCCTTTCCAATGTCCTGTGGTGAGGATGCCGTGCATACTGACTCCCTCATCTGTGATCCTTTTTGCATTTGATTGGTGTCGTGTTTCATACTATGAGGATCTCTAAAATATAAATACTGCATTGATTCTTCAACCGACAGGTACCCACTTCTTTGATATTCAATCTTAAACCTGTGTGCCAAATGAACATCAATGAGAAGCAATTGCAGAAACCTGAAATCTGGCCTAGTATTCCTAATTGAATTTGGTCTGTCTCTTCATCTCATATCATACTGTTCATTCAACATCTCCAATAAATTGAACCATATTTGACTCACTAGACTTACCCTAGAATTAAACATAAGAAAACTAAGCTATATGTTTACATTAGATATTGTAAAGAATGGAAAGATATTTCCAACAGTCCAACACTCACTTCAACCGGACATACTGTTGACAAATTATGGCTTATGCCAATAACAGAAGTAGACTGTATGGGGGCTACAATAAATCCTTAGCCAACGATTGATCACTTCCCCTCATAATTTGTCAATGCTCTTATTGATATTGATTTCTCTTTCCATCTCTAATGACTTTTGATTTTCTCATCTCAATGACGTTCAAGTCTCTTTATTAGTGAAGAAAAACTCAGGCCAGCCAACTTAGACTTGCCCGAGTAACTCTAACTCGTCTCCCTGGTGAGTCTAAGTATCCTTGAATTGGGTGGACTGACTCGGGGATCCTAAAAAGATCCAAAATATTATAAAATAAGATATAAAAGATTTATTGGTAATATATTTTTTATGTTTTATATCATTTTGGTAAAGATTGGAAAGTGTTTTGGTCATCGATACTTATTTTTATATTTTCTTTTCATTTAAACTAGACTCCAACCCTCCAAAAATAAAATGATTTTTTTGAAATCCATTTTTTCACTACATTTTTAACTTCATTTAGATGCGTTCTGTTTAATTTTACTTTAAACATATTTGGGATTTTTTATTTTTGAACACTTTTTGGCTTAGCCAGACTAGGCCCGACTAGAGTAACTGGGGCCAAGCCCCGTGGTCAAGTCATAGTTTTTTTTCATTGCTTTCTACCAACTTGGGCATACACAAATACAATAACCAAAAAGAATTGTACTGGGATATAAAAGATGGTCAGCAGGGCATTGGTGTATACCAATAATCTCCATGTTTTCTTATTTTCAAAAACATATTTGTCAACTCTAAATCTTTGTGCAATCTGCTGGAGCAAAGACAAGCCTCTCGTTCACAAGGTCATACTCCACCCCCATATTTCGCTGCATTAAGTTACCAAAGATGGAGAGAGAATCAGTTGGGATCAGCATGAAGCATGTGGTCAGTGGATCCGTCTTTGCAAACAAATTTTTGGGATCTACTCTCCAATCAGCCTCACCCTTGAAGTGGAATGTAATATCTGGGAATCCTGTAACATCTCCTGATCTATCTTCACTCCAATAGCAAAGATTAAATTGCTTCAGGGGGTCTGGAGTCCATAACTTTTTTGTAGAGTCCACCAAAATTTTGACCAGTGGATCATATGCAATCCGGTCCAAGAAAGTGAGAGCCGAACCAGAGTCGATGAACAACTTCTTTTTCTCTTGACTTGGATCGAAGATGCCTGGTGGTAAGCCTATACGCTGGGAGCCGACACTAATGTCCTCGAGGTTCAAGAAGTATAATGTATCCAAGAATGGTAGTTGATAAATTGGCGTCAACTTGATACCGGGTATTTTGATGTCAGCATAATCACCCATAAGAATGACGCCGGTGCCATTATTCGGAAGGCAATATGCGAATTTCTTCGGTAATCTGGAACTCAGTTGAGAAATAAGGGAGAGAGGCCCTCCCCCAAAACCCACCACCCCAGAGCTTGTAAATCCAGGATTAGTGTCAAGAATGCTACATCCAAATCCTATTTTGTCAATTGGGAGTACAACTTGGCCATTAGTAATTCTGGTATCAATATTTCTATCAATGCTTGGTAAAGAGTTATTATGAGTACTATCATCAAAGGTAAAATTATTTTTAATGCTTTGATCCCATTCAAAGGTGAAGGTTTCATATGCCAGTATGCCATTTGAAAATGTACCATCACGATACCTAACCCCATAAAAGCAATCAGTAGTGCACGATGAATTCGTATCCTTACACAGAGTCTCATTGCAGCCAATGGTTTGATAGCTCGAAGATGCGGCGGGGTCATAAATGGGGAACCTAGCGCTGGAGACCGATTCACCATGTTTACACACTGTCCACATCATGTCACTCCCAGAATCAATTATGAAGAAGAAATCTTTTTGCGGGGTCCCTATCCCGACCTTCATGATGTACTCCAATTCCAATGTTGCCGGTGATCTTGTTCCCCCTGCCGGATAATATCCGTCGAGGGCTGACCGGAAGTATTGGTGGCGAGCGATGGAGCGGCGGGCTGCTTGCCGCATTCGATCATGATCTGTGACATTAGGGGTATAAAAAGGAGATTGTAAGGAGTCGCGGTGGATGAGGTTTTGCCTGAGTCCAGTAATTTTTGTAGCAGATGATGACATTCTGAATAATGAATTGGACGTGACAGTGACGAGTAGCATGAGAACAAAGACCCATCGAGTAGACTCCAAATCCATGATCACCTAAACCAGTAAACTGTGTTACTTTTCATAAGGTAGAAGAGAATGGCAAACTGCAATTTTCATCCCCAAGGTTGTTCTTAATATAGATTGCCTAGGTCGCTCCTTACTACTGAGAGTTTTAGAAATGCCAACTATAAAAGGCAGTAATGCTTTTAAATATTTTCTATGTTTGGATTGTCGACTATGAAAGGCAGTAATGCTTTTAAATATTTTCTATGTTTCGATTGTTAGATTTAGATATTTTCTATGTTTGGATTGCCAACTATGAAAGGCAGTAATTCTTTTAGATATTTTCTATGTTTGGATTGTTAGATTTAGTAAAGAAGAAGTCGATCAATTCTACTAACAAATTATGAAACCTTAAAATGTTTTATATACAAATACAAATTTAATGTAAATTACATTATCCTTACACAAATATACAATGACAATAAAAGATAACTAAAAATTATACATTTTATTTTCGTATACATATTATCCTTACACAAATATACAATGACAATAAAAGATAACTAAAAATTATACATTTTATTTTTGCATACATATTATTACCCTTCTTCAAGTTGATGCGAACATGAGTAAAGCATTAGCTCGTTCACTAGAAAATCATGGTGGCTCCGAGTAACAGATTTAGTGAAAATTTCAATTGTTTGCTCAATAGAAGAAACATAAAGAAAATATAATATACCATCAAGATAACGATCACGAATATAATGACAATCTATGTTAATATGCATTGTTCGCTCATGAAAAACTGGATTAGACGCAATCTTAATTGCACAATATGGGATTTGAAATAGAGATACTAAACTCATTGAGAAGAGCACGAACCCAAACTTATTGAGAGAGCACGAATGGAAGTACCTCGAATATAGTGTAAAATTCAATGAACTGCTGATAGATGTGGTCGTCGAGGATCTGAAACAAATTGGCTCACAACATGCAGTGATACCATGTTAGATTTAGAGAATATGAAGAGCTCAGGAAGAGTCCAGAGAGAAACAATCCCAATCAATTCTCATTAACAAGAAATGGAACATACAAATACAAATTTAGTGCATACCACATTATCCGTATAAAAATATACAATGACAAAAAAAGACAACTGAAAATTATATATTTTATTTTTGTATACACAACATTGTGGATGCTTTTAAAATAGTGATGTGATATCCTTTCCTATTTTTCCAGCTATGTTCTTTAGGGATGAGACGGCTTGCTATCCCTGGGTAAATCCCTAACAATCAATATCTCAAATAATAAATAAATTATTTTTTGCTTTTCATTAAGTTGTACATATTCTAAAATTTCATGTAAATGAAACACGTATGTAGAAATTGCATTTATTTCAGTGAGCAAACTAAATTGACAGTGAAGAGCATATTATATCATGTGAATGCCCATGGATGGAGAATAATATGTGAATTGATAGCATGAATATTGTAGAAGATAAACAAATTCATAAACTCAGAAGCATTTAAAACACTAGTAATTTCGAAAATATTATAAAGGCCTTTGAGATTTATTTATGCTAGAATTTTCCTATTTGGGGGCCATACAATTGCAGGTGACAAAGTTGTTGGATCCGAAATCTCCTACAAACATTTTGACGAATGGTTCTAAACAGGCACACATTCCTTTTATGTTTTTTTTGGTAAACGTAGGATATTGTCACCTCAACAGACAGAGATCAGCCCCCTAGTACAAGACCATGTTGCGGTAGCCCTCACCATGTTTTGAGTTAACCATGGTCCAAAATAATAGACATTATTCAAGTACAAACACCGAAATCACGACAGAGCCTACCAGTGTAAATACAAAGCCTGTCAGTGTAAGGGCTCGTTTGGTTTATGCATAACAGTTTGCAAATGTAAAACAATTTTCAAATCTAAACAGTTCCTGTGCAATAGTTTTTCAATCATGTTTGTTTTTCATGTTTCGTTCAACAATATTAAAATTCCTTTGTACCCAGTTATTTAATATTTAGTAACTCATTGGTAAACTATCCCAATCTATCTTTCTCTCTAAATACCCATTTTCTCTTTCTAAAAACCCAATATTTCTGTATCTCTTTAGAAACTCAATCTCTCTTTCTCTCTCTAAAACCTAATGGCTCTTTCTATCTAGAAACACAATCTCTCTTTCTCTCTCTAAAACCTAATCACTCTTTTTATCTAGAAACTCAATCTCTATTTCTCACTCTAAAACCCTATTTTCCCCCTAGAAACCTACTCTCTCTTTCTCTCGCTAAAAACCAATTTTCCCACTCAAAAAACCCAATCTCTCTTTCTCTCTCTAAAAACCCATTCTCTCTCTATATGTAGAAACTAAATCTCTCTTTCTCTCTCAAAAAGCCCAATCTCTTTTTTCTCTCTAAAAACTCATTCGCTTTCTAAAAACCCATTTTTCTCTATAGAAACCCAATCTCTCATTCCCTCTCTAAAACCTATTTTCTCTCTCTAAAAACTTAATCTCTCTTTTTGAAAATCCAATCTCTCTATCTAGAAACTCAGTTTTTTTTTCTCTCTAAAAACTCATTCTTTCTAAAAATCCAATATCTCTTTCTCTCTCTAAAACCCTTTTTCTTTCTCTAAAAATCCAATCTCTCTTTCTTTCTCTAAAAAACCCAAACTCTATTTCTCTTTCTAAAACCCGATCTCTCTTTCTCTCTAAAATCCCATTTTCTCTCTCTAGAAGCCCGATCTCTTTTCCTCTATTTAAACACCAATTTTTTCTCTCTAGAAACCCAATCGTTCTCTCTCTAAAAACCCATTTTCTTTTTAGAAACCCAATATCTCTTTCTCTCTAAACCTCATTCCCTCTCTAGAAACCCAATCTCTCTTTCTCTTTATAAAACTCAATCTCTCTCTCTAAAAATCCGATCTCTCTCTAAAAACTCAATCTCTCTTTCTCTCTAAAACCCATTATCGCATTAGAAACCAATCTTTCTCCCTCTAAAAACCTGCCTCTCTCTAACCCAATCTCTCTTTTTCTCTCTTAAAATCGATTTTCTCTCTAGAAATCCAATATCTCTTTCTATTTAAAAACTCACTCTCTCTAAAAACCAGCTCCAGAATAGAGAGAGATGGTCGATGGAAGAGAGAAATTTTTTTTTTTTTGGTTTCAGCCTTTTGCTGTAAATGGGAATAAAATATTTTTTTGGAAAATTATCGCTAATATACTTTAATTTTAAGAAAATCGCAAAAAAGAAAACCCAACTTCTCAAAACCTCCCCCGCACCCTTTTTCCCAATTTTTGAGATTTTTTGGACGAAAATACCATTTGCGGTAGTCTTTCTACCGTAACACATTTTGAGTGTATTACGGTAGAAAGATTACCGTAATAGTGTGAGGATACATTACGGTACTTTGAGTACCGTAATGAACATTACGGTAATTTAAATACCTTATATAGCATTACGATACTTTAATTACCGTAATACATAAATATATTATTCACGGTATTTTTAGTACCGTAATGTTTTGAAAAGCTTCAAACCGAAGCTAATATTAGTGTTGCCCCCATCCTTCCGCACTCTGCGAAATCAAAGCCAATTAACACATTTTGTTTGCAAAATCCCAAAAATCTCTCTAATATTTTATTTTCGAATAAATACATAGCAAAATAGGAATAAATTCGAGTTTTTTTTTTTTTCTTAATGTATATACCGTATACATATTACCCACCACCATGTGAGAAATTTTGCCAGAGAAAAAAATGGTTCTACAAATTCCTAAAGAAAAAAAGAGACTCTGGTCTCCTACGTAATTTTTTGTTGGGTCAACATGACCATAGTTATCCAAGCCAGTGGTTGTCTCCTACATGATTCTTTCCTAAAGAGAGAAAGTGACCTCTCATAATATGCTTTTGTAGGCCAACAAGGCCATAATTATCCAAGCCAATTGGGTTTATCTCAGAAACAGGTTTACCATCTCGCACAGGCAAGTCATGTATGAAATCATAACCATAGGCGACTTCTTATTTTTTCATGTACTTCAAAACTCAATTACATAAACCAAAATTATAGAGAAAGTGAATTATGCTAGCAGGTTAAATCTGACCATACTGAATGATGAAAATACTAAAAATCATAATGTTAATATGAACATCATCAATGACAATATGATAATTTGTTATAAAGGTGTATCTACTTTCACATCATTCCATGGTTGTAATATGTTAGAAAAAGAACATATTCAGAGTAAACACTATCTGATTGGCTTTCGATCTGACATTTACGAGCATGTCTTGGCACTTATGCAATTCTTTATCTGTTATGTAGATAGCAAAAAGATAAGGAATGCACATTAGAAACCACATGTTGTATGCATCTCACAATATTAGAATTTAATGGGCATAGTATGGAAAACATCATTAAAAGTGTACAAAAAGAAAAGAACGGGTAACTAGATAGGTCTTTGTAGAACAAAGTCTCTTTCTCTCTCTAGGAATTTATAGAACTATTTTTTTCTCTGTAAAATACCCACATGGTGATGGGTAATTTGTATACAGTATATACATTAAGAAAAAAGAAAAATGAATTTGTTCTAATTTTGCTCTGTATTTATTCGAAAATGAAATATTAAAGACAAATTTTTGGGATTTTGCAAAAAAAATGTATCCCTTGGTTTTTTATTTCGCAGAGTGCGGGAGGAGAGGGGTAGCACTAATATTAGCTTAGGTTTGAAGCTTTTCAAAGCATTACGGTATTAAGAATGTCGTGAAGAATATGTTTATGTATTATGGTAATTAAAGTACCGTAATGTTCTTTACGATAATTAAATTACCATAATGTTCATTACGATACTCAAAGTACCGTAATGTATCTTCACACTATTACGGTAGTCTTTCTACCGTAATATATTCAAAATGTATTACGGAAGAAAGAATACCGTAAATGGTATTTTCGTTCAAAAAATCTCAAAAATTGAAAAAAACAGTTTGGGCGAGGTTTTGGGAAGTTGGGTTTTTTTACAATTATCTTAAAATTAAAATATATTAATGATAATTTCCCTTTTTTTTTTTTATCCGCAAAGCGAGTAATGGATTCCCGGGAATTTCCTTCCCACCTTGTGGGGGCTGGATTTCTTTTCACACCATTTGCTCCTTGTGATAGTAAAACCTTTTCCTATGGGACAATTTTTCATCGGCTTTACCCACGAACCAAACGCATGTAACTGTATGTTTTATATGACAATTGTTTCATGATGTAAGTTTTCATTGGAACTAAACGAGCCCTAAGTGATTTGACAGCAGCAGTGCCATGGAGCAAAATGTATGTTATTAAAAAAATAACAGACATTTTAGGGAAAACCACTGCTACATAACGCTGTTGTCAACACTATAGCACAATTGAGTCATTTAGATAAAAATGGTGAAATGAGGAACACTAAAGTTACATCTAAATAACAGCCGTTTGTGTGCCTCTTATTTGCAAACTATTGCATTATAAGCAGCAATATAACTGGGTAATATTTAAAATCCACGACTCAGTTACTTATATGTTCTTTTTTTCCTCGTTTGCCTTTTCCCCTAAAATTTTCGTTTTATAGCCCATTTTTTACCCTTATATAACGGTCTGACGTTGGCCTGGTGACCGTTGTTCAGTTTACTTACCTTTGGTGAGGAGGTCTCAGGGAAAACAAGCACCGTGATGCCCCATTTCCAGTAGTGTAGAAGGCTTAAAACTAAAGTCAGTATAGGAAAGCACTAAATGGGGATGGAACCCGGCGCATGGCCGAGTAACCCGGATCGGGTCTGAGAAACCAGGCCCTAACCAGGTGGCCAAAAAGTGTTTAAAAAATATAAAAATATAAAAAATCAAAAAATGTTTAATAAAAATTAAATAAAAAACATCTAAATGAGGTTAAAAAATAGTGAGAAAATGGATTTCGAAAAATCAATTTGTAACCGAGAGATAAAAATAAGGATTTGTGGCCAAAACAGTTTTCAATATTTGCCAAAACTATAGAAAATATAAAAACAAATATTACAAATACATTTTTTATTTTTGGTTTTTAATAATTTCTTTAAAATTTTGTTTAAGATCCCGAGCTTGACCACCGAACTCGGGATGCTACCGAGCTACCCAGCCAGGTAGGACCCAAAAACCTGCTGGATTAAACGAAACTCTGGCGGGTGGTAGATTGAAAGCCCGAGTAGAAGGCTTACTGGGGCAGGTCAAGTAGGGGGTCCAACCCCTGGCAGTTAGTGTTAATTTTTATTTAAAAATTTTTAGAGTTTCAAAATCATTTGTGATGTTAATATTGGTGATGGTCCATCATGCTTTTTTAATATATATGGACTACCACTTTTTTCTCTCACCTTTTTGCTTGGTAATGATGAACTCACCTCCTTGCCCTCATGTGGGACAAGTGTCCCTGTCCATGTACGTCCCATTACCCATTATCGATCTCTCTATATATCTCTCTCTCTAGTTGCCACGTCTCTACCGTTCCTACATTATATTATTTCTCTACTATATAAACCTTGGGCAAGAAAGAGAAAACATTTAGAGATGTTTGAATTTGGGAGAGGGAAGGGAGTAAAGTCAATAGAATTGTCAGCAACATTTTCAAGACGGTTTTGAGGTATTTTTTTAAAAAAAACGAAATCATAAAATTTTTTCTTGATGTTTTTTTTCCCTTTAACTAAGATCAGCTTAGTTGGTTTGTTTTTAGAGAGTTTTTTGAGCATGCAACTCAGAAACTCTGATTATTTTTTATCTAGCTGTATCTTGAGGGTGTGCTCACCAAATATCTTATTGTATCTCAGTTTTGTACCGAGATCTCAGTTTTGTACCGAGTAAAGGGTGATCAATGCTTCAGAGAAAACGAGCTCATCTCGTGCCTCTAGATCCTGATCTTTGTTTCCACTTTGTATAACTTTCGTCTCCAAATTCTGATTCCTACGGGAGTCCGACTGGTACTAGAAGTGTTTCATTTTTCTAGATATGACCTCCAAATCTAGATTCCGACTCCTATGGGAGTCCGACTAGTACTAGGAGGGTTCTAGTACAATTCAACCTTCATCACGGTCTAGGGGAGGTGCTGCCAAATTTTTCCCAAGATAAGAGTTAGTGCAAGGCTTATCGAGTGTAAGTTCCACTTATGAGGTGGCAGTCAGATTTATTAAGTGAAATTTCAAGCCATCGATCATGAGTTTAAGCTATCGACCATGAGTACAAGCCATTGGTTGTGAGTTTAAGCTATCAACCGTGAGTTCAAGCCATCAGCCGTGAGTTCAAGCTATCGAGTGTATGTTCAAGCTATTGACAATCTGTAAGGTTTTCTAAAAAGTTTTCTACTGTGCTTCAGCCATCACCAATACCCCAAAGCTAACAATTTCGAAGTGTTGATCCAACGTAATGGCTGCTGCAAGCTCACTTAAAGCTATGACCTAGGATTTTGTCAGATTAGATTGTTTTGATGGACTTAATTTCTGACAATGGCAGTCGAAAGTACTATTCTTACTTAAGACTTTAAAAGTGGAATATGTGCTAAGAGAACCATGTCCTATTGCTCGAAGTACCTCCTTGATACCTACTAGTGATCACACTTTTGCAGATCGGATTACGGAGAAATTGCAGCTTGGGACGAAAATGATTATATTTGCAAATGGCATGTCTTGAATGCTCTGAGTGATATGTTGTTTGATCTATAGTCAAGAATGCCAACTGCAAAGGAACTATGCGCAGTTCTAAAAATTAAATATAGGAAAGAAGATTCTAGCAAAAAGAAGTATCTCCTTAGTAGATACTTAAACTTTAAAATTACACAAGAAAACCCGATCTTGGCTCAAATTCATGATTTTCATATCGTAACAAATGAACTTGCATCGAATGGTATTAAACTTGATGTTACATTCCATGTCAGGCCAATAATTGACAAATTGCCTTCGTCATGGAAAGATTACATAAATACATTGATGCATAAGTCTGAAGACTTTAGCCTCAAACAGTTATTGACCCATATGAGAATTGAAGAAGAGACCAGACTCCGAGATGTCAAAGAATACAAATCTCATATGGTCGCCAGAGCTCACACAGATGAAGGTCCAAGATAAAAGAAATCAAGAACTCAAAAAGGAATCAAGATGAAATGAAAGAAAGAAGCAAGGAAAGGCACCAAATATGTAAACCCAAAAACAACCTGGGATAAAGGAACGAAATCTTAAGTATGCTTCTTCTGTGGCAAAACTGTCCATGTACAGAAATTCTGCATAATTAGAAAGAAGCTGCAAGCTCAAGCTAATGTAACCGAAGAAAAATTTGTTACCATGATCTCTGAAGTCAATGCAATAGGGGGCACTGCAGACTGGTGGGTGGACTTGTGTGCCACCAGACAAGTCTATAATAACAAGAACATGTTTAGGACTTACGAAATGGTGGAAGGGTGGGAGAGGAGACATTGTCTTATATATGGGTAATTCTTCTTCCTCTAAGATTGTTGACAAAGGGATTATTGAACTAAAATTCACGTCCAGTAAAGTCTTTATCCTTTTGGATGTGTGTCCATGTCCCTGAAATCCGGAGAAACCTGGTATCTGCATATTTTTTGAACAAGAGGGATTTCAAACTTGTCTTTGAGTTCGACAAGTTCATCTTGTCGAAGAATGATGGCTTTGTAGGAATGGGCTATGCCTCAGAAACCATATTCAAGCTCAACCTTCATAATGAAATAGGTACATCTTCTTCTGTGTATATGCTTGATTCTTTTTCCTTATGGCCTGGTAGATTAGGACATGTTAACTATCATGCATTAAGGAAAATGAGTAGTGTAGACCTAATTCTTAAGTGTGCGACTTTAGAGAATACTCTGTGTGGAGTCTATGTACGGTCTAAGATCACAAGAAAACCCGTTTCCTAAGGCGAAAAGAAGTTCCAAATTACTAGAATTAATTCATAGTGATATCTCTGTTCGGAGAGGTATACAAACTCGTGGTGGGCAGAAATATTTTGTCACTTTTATAGATGATTTCTCAAGATACACCTATGTTTATTTTATAAGAAACAAAGATGAAGTATATGGGAAATTCAAGGTTTACATGACAGAAGTTGAGAACCAACTAAATTCTAAAATTAAGGTTCTTAGAAGTGATAGAGGTGGTGAATATTGTTCTGCTGATTTCACTAACTATTGTGAAGAAAATATAATTATTCACCAAGTTACTGCTCCATACGCACCACAACAGAAATACTTAGTTGAAAGGAAAAATCGCACTCTTATGGATATGGTCAATGCCATGCTCATCAATTCAAACCTTCCTGCTAATATTTGGGGAGAAGCCCTTATGTCTGCTGGTTTCATTTTAAACCATATACCATATTCAAATTCTAGTGCTTCACCATATGACAATAGAAAAGGTAGGAAACCTCATCAAGATTTTCTCAAGGTTTGGAGATGTGCAGCCTTGGTAAGGCTCCCTAACCTTAAGAGGTCCAAACTTGGACCTAGATCGATAAAGTGTGTTTTTGTGGGCTATGTTGATCATAGCAAAGCCTATAGATTTCTGGACCTGGAGTCTAATATTATCGTAGGGTCCAAGGATGCAGAATGTTTTAACACACATCATTGGTGAGCGGGATAATGAATATGAAGCTCGACATTGTAAACATAAAATTGGTGAACACGAAAACCTTGAGAACTGAGAACCCAGGAGAAGTAAGAGAATCAGGAAACCAACTGACTTTGGTCCTGACTTCCAAATGTATATTTTGGAAGAAAATCCTAAACTTTTAAAGAAGCCGTGCCCTCACGTGACACTCCTTTTTGAAGGGAGGCAGTCAACAATGAAATGACATCAATACTGAAGAATGATACTTGGATATTGGCTGATTTACCTCCTGGTGTTAAGCCATTAGGATGCAAATGGATTTTAAAAAAATAAATAAAGAAGGATGGTACCATTGAAAAATATAAAGCAAGACTAGTTGCGAAATGATTTAAACAAAATGAAGGTATTGATTTCTTTGATACCTATGAATCAGTTGCTCGTATAGCTACTATTCGAGTTCTCATAACGTTGGCCTCAATACACCATCTAGAGATTCATCACATGGATGTCAAAATAACTTTTCTCCATGGTTAATTGGATGAAGAAATTTATGTTGAGCAACCACAAGGATTTGTCCTTAAGGGACAAGAGTACAAAGTTGTGAACTTGTAAAATCCAGATATGGTTTGAAGCAAGCACTCATGCAATGGCATGAAAAATTAAATCGTATTATTATTCACATGGATTTCAGATCAGTGATTTTGATACGTGTTTTTGCTAGAGTTTGTGACAATGCAGTAGTTGTAATTTGCCTATATGTAGATAATATGTCAATGGTGGCAGCAATACTGCATGCATTAAGGCCACAAAGAAGTTATTGTCTTTTAAATTCCAAGCCAGTTTCAACCCCTTGTGATGCTCACATTAAACTCAGAATGAACCGTGAAGGTCTTGTTTCCTAATTGGACTATGTCAGAGTCATTGAATGTATAATGTATACAATGTCATGCACTATACCAAATATAGCCTTTGATGTGGGTAAATTGAGTAGAAATACTTGTACCCATGTTAAGAGCATTGGATGCAGTCTTTAGGGTCTTAAGATATTTGAAAGGAACCATAAACCATGACCTACATAACGCGAGTGTTTTAATGTTTTATAAGTACAGTGATGTTTTCAGCATTCTTATGAATCTATATCTTTCTTATGCATCTCCCCTTGTGGTAGGGGTTTGTTTTTGGGATTCCAAGAGGTAGATTTGAATCTCCAAATGATTGGAAAAAATTGCCTTGGATTCCATTGTGTGTAGGCTAAGTGGCCAAGGAACTTGTTGGTAGACACACCACATGTTCAAGTCCCAGGCTTGCAGTCTCATACTGTGTGATTGTGACGTTTTGTAGACCAAGCGAATGGTTAGGGATTTACTTTGAGAAATCCAGTTATGTTCGCTTGAGGCAAAGCCAGTTGAGACTTATGCTTGAAATGGAGTCATAGTTTTACTCTATATTAGCGATACCTAGCACTTGGTAGAATTTTGAGAAAAACCTTGCAAGGCACCAAGTCTGGAAGAAAGGTAGAGGGATGAGATTGAGCCCAAATAAATTTTTTCCACAGGGCAATGGTAACCCTACCTAGGATAAGGAGATCCCAAGTCTAATGTTCAAGCGAAAAACAAGTCGCTTGTATGATGTTTGATGGTTGAGGGTACCACAAAATTTGTATAATTATAGAAATTTATAAATGTCTACCCCATCCCTAGCTGTGTGGTACATTTATTGCAATGAATCAAGAGGTTGAGCTTTGCTCTTAACGATTCTATTTGCCTAGATGATGAAAAGCTTAGGCTGAGATGTTGCAATGCAAAACATCTTCCATGGACACACCTATATGAGTGTGGAAGTGGATGCCGCTTCCTATGGGAACTGGGCATTTCCAAAAGCGCTCATGAAAACCAAGTAGAGTGTAGGGCCTTTAATGCGCAAGCCTTTTAGAAAATCACAGCTTTTGAAAGGAAATATATGGTATATGGGAGGCTTATCTTTTATGGACATAATTCAAGTGATTTGTATAACACAATGTAGAGGTTCAAGTTGAATGACACCTTCACTTATGTATTTTGTTTCCTAATCTTACTTCTTTTCTTCCTGTCCGGTAGGTTTTTGAAACTAATGAGGAATTGTTAATTTTTATTTAAAAATTTTTAGAGTTTCAAAATCCTTTTTAATGTTAATATTGATGATGGTCCATCATGCTCTTTTGGTGTGCATGTACTACCACTTTTTCCTCCCACCTTTTTATTATGTCTTAATTGTTTTTTAATTGTTGCTTGGTAATGATGACCTCACCTCCTTGCCCTCATGGGGGACAAGTGTCCATGCACTTGGTATTACACATTCTTTCTCTCTCTCTCTCTCTTTAGTTGCCACTTCTCTACCCTCCCTATATCATATTATTTCTCTACTATATAAGCCTTGGGCAAGAGAAAAGCATATGACAATGTATAAATTTAGAAGAGTGAGAGGAGTGAAGTCAATGGAAATTTCCAACAACATTTTGAAGAGGGATTTGAGGTATTTTCTTGAACTTATAGAATTTCTTCTTGATATTCCTTTTTCCTTTAAGTAAGATCAAATTAGTTGGATTTTTAGAGATTTTCTGAGCATACAACTCGGAAACTCTGATTGTTTATGATCTAGCTATATCTTGGGGGTGTTTCCACCAGATACCTTATTGCATCGCGGTTTTGTACCGAGTAGGGGGTGATCAATACTAAGAAAAAAGCAAGCTCCTCTCGTACTTCCAAATCCTGATCTTTGTTGCCACCTTGTATAACCTTCGAATCCCAATTCCGACTCCTATGGGAGTTTAACTGGTACTAAGAGTGTTTTATTTTTCCAAATATAACCTTCGAATCCAGATTCCGACTCCTACGAGAGTCTGAGTAGTACTAGGAGCATTTTAGTACAATCCAAGCTTTATCACGATCTAAGGGAGGTACTGCCGAATATTTCACAAGATGATTGTTAGTGCAAGGCTTATCAAGCGTGAGTTCCACTTATGAGGCGGCAGTCAGATTTATTGAGCATAAGTTCAATCCATCAGTCATTAGTTCAAGCTATTGACCGTGAGTTCAAGCCATCGGTCGTGAGTTCAAGCTATCAACTGTGAGTTCAAGCCATTAGTCATGAGTTCAAGCTATCGATCGTGAGTTCAAGCCAACGGTCGTGAGTTCAAGCGATCGAGCATGTGTTCAAGCTATTGAACAGCTAAAACTAGCTTGCCTAGTGGGCGACTCCGGGTAAACAGGCCGGATGACGACCGCTTTTTCTTATACGACCGCTTTACTAGTGATGCCCCAGCTGAATTTCCAAAAGCTATCTCCATCAAAATGGTAAAAGGATTCACCCTGGATCATAAAGGCTTGAGCAAATCCCTACTTGCCTTGTAGTGGAATGTTTGAAGCACAATTTTCATTAGTCCATATAAATAGAATCCAACACGGTCCCCAATATTCAAAGTAGTTAGTGTCGAGGACACATTTCATACTCCACATGGTTTTGAGCGATAGAGAACAGAGAATTGAAATAATGGAAATCTACTATAATAGGATACGTTTGGTTACTTGGATTCAGATTTTTTGAAGTTATTTTTCCTGAAAAAGGTTAACCAATTGGTTCACTTAGTATTAATATTTCTATTAGAATTGAGATTTATGTGGGATTCCTGAATGCTCATTTTAAGTCCAAATTTTGGAAATCTCAATTCCACCAAGATAGGTTGAATTGACATTTTGTAGAAACGACCCATTTTTTCACGAACCCGTCACTGCCTTATGGTAAGTTAGATTGAATAAATTTTTTCGGAGTCTATAGGCTTCTCCGACCCTAGATACTGAGGACCTTTCATTTGTGAATGAAAACGAAACCCTAGCGGCACTGAGAACCTCTGCCATCTGCTCTTGAAGAATGAAAACATATTAAAATTTTAGAAAGGGAGACTATATCGAATTTTAGAGAGAGAAAACATATTAAAATTTAGAGAGGGAAACTTTATCAAATTTTAGTGAGAGAAAGTACATAAGAATTTTTAGAGAGAGAAAATACGTGAAATTTTTTAGAGAGAACTATCTGAAATTTTAGAGAGAGAAACTATCTCAAATTTAAAGTTTTCAAGACAACATCTTAAAATTATAGAAAAAGAAAGTATCTCAAATATTAAGTTTTTGAGAGAGAGAGTATCTTAAAAATTTATAGAAGAAATTACATTAAATTTTAAAGAGGAGCTACTTAAAAATATTTAGTGAAAAATATCTTAAAACTTTTAGATAGAGAAACTATATCAAATTTTAAGTTTTGGATAGAGAGTTTATTAAAATTTTAGATATAGAAACCATATCAAATTTTAGATAATGAAACCACTCGAAAAAATTTTGAGTGAAAAACTATCTCAAAATTTTTAGAAAGAAATTATCTCAAATTTTAAATTTTAGATAGAGAAAGTACCTTAAAATTTTAGAGGGATCAACTATATCATATTTTAGAGAGATAAACTACCTGAAATTTTTTAAAGAGAGAAACTATCTCCAAAAAATTTTATCGAGAGAAATTATCATAATTTTTAAGTTTTAGATAGTGAAAGTATCTTAAAATTCTAGAGAGAAACTATATCAATTTTTTAGAAAGAAAAACTTATCTCAAAATTTTTAGAGAGAGAAAATTTTTCAAATTTTAAGTTTTTGAAAGAAAATGTATTAAAATTTTAGAGAAAAACATATCAAATTTTAGAGAGAGAAACTACCTCAAAATTTAGAAAGAGATAGAGACTATCCCAAAATTTGACTTTTAGAGAGAGAAAGAATAACATTGTTATAAAAAATGGACTGAAAATGATTATAAAGAATCAATGAATTTTGTACTGTATATCCAAACAAGAGATTTGAAGAATCCATGACAAGAATCCTTGATATTGAAAATCCATAGATTTTTTTGGATTTCAAATATCCAAAATTTCTAATTTCCTCCTATCCAAACGGGTCATAACAATTTTTGCTCTCTTTGCTAAAGGTAATTATATTGTAATGAATTGAAATTGGGTGTTTTGGTTCATGCATTGTTTTCTCTCTCTACAACTTTTTTTCTCTTTGCTAGAGGGAAACTTGTCTCACATCATTTATTTCACTTTTCTTTTCTCGTTGGGTACATGTTTCTCTCTCTTACATTAGTGGAGATTTGTCTTAGAAGGGAAGTGTTTCTAGAGTCGATGGTCATCTGCAAATATTTGTGGAGAGGGAGAGAGAGATTCTCTAGTTACTTTTGTTGGTGTTATTCTAGAGAGAGAGGGATGTGCAGCTGACTTGGTGTTTATAAAGGAGGAAGATACATAGTTCAGGCAATCCAAATAATGAATTTGCATTTTTCCGGTTTATACCGAATGAAATCCAAACAACATATACCATATTTAAAGAAATTTCAATTCCAGGAAATACCAATTCCAAGATAACTTTCTACAAGATTGAAAAATATAAGGAACCAAATGAGGCCTTAAAGGATTGTCTATAAAGAGACCATTTATCTTTGAGACAAGTTTACATAGAGACGATGCTCTAAACAATCAAATTAGAGTCTACCTCAAAAATTTCACTAGAAAAGGTTGTTTTGATGCCCAAATAGTTTCAAATTGATCATCTCGACATCACGATGCATGGGCATGAGAAAAAAATGGATTTCAAATTTTGAAAATAGTGTATTTTGTAATATATTTTTGGACCATCAATTTAAGTTTTCATAGATCTGCTCAATCTACATTATTTTTTAAGCTTTAAACTTTATAAATAAAGATGAAAATATATTTTAAGGCTATAACAAAGATTTTCAATATTGAAACTACATTTCTCAGCACTATTTAGAAGCTCTAATTTAATTGTTTAGAGCCTAAGTTCTGTACAAACTACACGCTTTATCTTTTGCAGATAAATGTCACAATCATTCCCATTCATTATATGTCAAATTAGATGGATTAGGGTAAGTAACGAAGTTCGAAAAAAAAAAAAAAAGAATTTTGTGTCTATTCAATGACATTCTAACTATCACCCAATTTAAAATTTAAATGACAAGAGTGATTGTGACCTTTATATACAAAAATAAATTATCTCTTTGTAGACCATCCCTAATCTTAAATCAACAAAGTTCACAATGCAATGGCTTATTACCTTTCCTAGCAACGACAACGGTATTGGAAAGAGTGGGACCCACCAAAGCACTCTGAAGAGAGAATTGAAAGCCCAAATATTACATGCTCCAATGTAAGCATATCAACCATTCATTCTCACTGATAAACTCCTTTTCGGAATAAACTCTAGAACTCGAAATTTTGGAGAGGGAACCTCCTCATGTGACTACCCTCAAATAAAAAAAACAAATAACAAGGAAGAAAACTAAAAGAAATCATCATACTTTTTTTTTTTTGGGTCGGTCAGTGTGAAGACATAGCATTGCAAATTGTCAAACGCTAACCAATTAAGCCTAGACTCTTTTCCTAAATACGGCATACAAAAATTGATGGAGATTGTCCCATTTTTAAACGCTTAGATCTAATAGTTTAGAAGCTCAACATCTTATTTAAAGCTGTCAGAATCTTGATCCGGATATTTTAAAGTGGATTACGCACTTTCATATGGAAAAATAATCCTCCCCCAATGGAGTATGCGTAGATTGTGAGGATTGGGTAATGAGTGCGTATAGCATGCACCCGTGGGAGTAAATTGTATGAAAACTCCCACAAAAAACATTGCCACTTGTGAGTTCTATATTTTATAAGAAAGTTTTGTGTCCACGTATCAATTCTCTTTAAAATAAAGATTTTGGATTTTGAGTTTTGAGATACCTGGATCTTTTCTTTAAAAAGGTTATGGTACAATATTAGGACGTCAATTTTTAGGCACATAAAGAGTGCGAGCTTGGTACAATATTAGGACGTCAATTTTTAGGCACATAAAGAGTGCGAGCTTGCACATAAAGAATGCAAGCCCTTTTTTTTTTTTTTGTTAGTTAGTCGCTGGATTCTAGTTACTACAACCTTAAATTTGGGATCCAAAAAATACCCCCACGCTTGAGTTTTGCCCAAGGGAGCACACTGACAGTCTACTACCGTGGAAACATGAAATCTTTTCACATACGTAAGCATGAAATCTTATCTCCAAT
This sequence comes from Amborella trichopoda, assembly GCF_054954075.1. Lineage (NCBI taxonomy): Eukaryota > Viridiplantae > Streptophyta > Magnoliopsida > Amborellales > Amborellaceae > Amborella > Amborella trichopoda. The sequence continues at coordinate 14,397,369 of NC_142337.1, read as the reverse complement.
TTGGAGTGCACTACGAAAATATGGTGTTCCATCACTTGCATCTTTCACACATTAGTAGTAGGACAATTACTTTTTCTACGGGCACATCGCTTTTGGGGCAATTATTAAGTAGAAAATGATTTGATAGGGCTGCAACCCTATCAAAATAAGTGAAGCCTCACCTCATAATTCATCTAAAATTAGAATTGAAGCATTTGAAACTTTTACATCAATCATTTTGGTTTGAAAATTGTAGTTGTATAAAAAAAAAAAATTAATGTATTTCAAGTTCTAAAATTAATATATATTATAACAAATTATCTAGATTGTCTATTTCACATGAAAATAAGTGTTTGCAGATCCGTAAGATCTGTACCATTTTTTAAGTTGTGAATTTCATTGTTAGTATTGAAAGTTGATTTTAGAACCATCACGAAGATTTCCGTTGCCAAAAATGCTTTTAGGACGAGGATTTGAAGTGGGGCTTTATTTTGTTTTCATAAAGCCTAGACCTTATGGGACTGCAAAACTTAACTTTAAGCACTCAAAGTAAGACTCACCTCCAAACCTTGTTGAACGATATAATTTTGGTGTAAAAAACTTTAATAATGATCTGAAAATCTATTTCACGCATGATTATAAAGTTTAAAACTTCGTAAATGTTACAAATCAAGCAGATCTACAAATACTTGAAAATCTTGAAAAATTGATGGTCTAGATGATTTATTATAAGATGTGCCTTTTTAGGCCTTGAAATTCTCTACTTTTTCATATAAGTACATCTTGAGATGATCAATTGGAATGCTTTTCCAAATCAGAATATTCATTTTTTTTATGGACCCGGTTTCAATGCAGCCAAGCCCGCTTATGTAGAAATGCATATCTCTTAATAAATCTAATTTTGAGATGGATTATAAGACTTAATTTTTAAGGACATGTAATCTCTAATATAGATATCATAAATATAAAAAAAAATTAAAAACTATAAATAATAATTTATGTGAAAAAGCATTTTGCTCGTTAGTTTCCATTATTTTTAGATGGAACACATGCTTGCATCCATCTTTAAGATGGATGCTTTACACTTTCTAGACCACATATGTAGGAATGCGGTCTAGCCAGCGTGAAATAATTTCTTTTTTTTTTATTAGGGAAAAAGTTTGTAAAAGGATGCAACTTGGTAGTGTAGAATTACAAATGCACCTAAAAAATCCATAAAAAAAGGTCGTTTTAATGTTAAAAAACCCTTTAATTGATCACATCGAGATGTATGACCATGAAAAATAAAAAGATTTAAAGTATCAGAAATAGTGCATTTTACAATATATTATCTATACCGTCAATTTTCAAGATTTTCATATGTTTATAGATCTACTTGATTTTAACCATTTTTTAAATTTAAAATTTCATAATTAAATATAAAAATAGATTCGAGATGATCCTAAGAACATTTTACATCAAAATTATATACCATCATAAAATTTGAAAGTGCACATTACCTCTACACCTACGGATGCTTGCGTATGCCAAGTGCACCCTTTTATTAATATTCATGGCATACCATTCCTCTGCGCTATAAAATTAACGCCTTTATATAAACTTTCTCCTTGTATTATTAATGCAAAGTTAACTTTATTAAAAAAGACAAGTAAAAGAAAGGTTGAGCGGGATCAGTGGTGGCGGCGGATTGCATTATTACCAAATCAGGGATAGGTGGTGGCGGGGTATAAAATGTTGATTACGGCACTGAAGGATCGTTATGGCTTGAGCGGATAACTACAATCTTTTAGAGAGAGAGAGAGAGAGAGAGATAGAGAGAGAGATTTTCTTTGAATTCAAAAGTGTGCAACTTGAGATGCAACTTGCATAAGCAATTTGACCACTTAAAATGCAAAATTAAATTTTTTTTTCATTTTTTTTTTTTTCATAGTTAAGTACAAATTACATTGAACAAAAAAAAAAGGAAAAAGTATAGAATGAGACGATATACTTTTGATACAAGGTGATCACAATAATATTGACCATTGGATGTGAAATTGGATATTAATATGCCTTTAACCTCAAAATGTGTTAGGTATTGTAACAAGTATTTTCATACCTAGGTTGCCAAATGTTGAGAAAGATTGCCCAAGGTCCTTTTCAAAATCAAGCACTCCTTATGGTGCTAGTTGAGTGCAAGGGTGGGGCATATCAGAGGTGGATGTTGTGATTCAGCTTCACAACTTAATCTCGTTGGGTCCAGCTCGAAATAGATCAAGAAGTGTTTGGGGTCCACCTCCTCTTTCTATGCTTAAGTTAAACTTTGATAGTAGTTCACACGGTAATCTTGGGCTGGCAGGTGTAAGAGGAGTGATTTGTGACTCCAATGATCTTATCTTTCTCACATATGTAGGTCCGATTGGTGAAGTCACGGCTAATTTTGCTGCAATGACAGCTCTTATACAAAGTTTAAAATTTTTTGGAGCTAATTTGGGGGAAGACCATGTATTATATAGGGAGATTTGCATAATGCACTTAAATGGTGCAAAACAGAGATTAGGGTTCCTTGGGAACTTAAATCTCATTGGCTTCAAATTCTCGACTTCTTGTTAGGGCATTATGCTTCTTTTCTACATGTTTTTAGGGAAACAAACTATTTAGCTGATTCCTTTGTCAAAGGGGGTGTGTCTTTACCCTCTCTATCTATCTCAAATGATGTAATCCCATTTGGGTAGCCTTTTCTATTAATAAAAAATTCGGATATTGGTAATAAAAAAAAATATCCATTGACCAAGTTCAACCTTCAAAACAATTTTTTTTGAATTTCGTGACGCATCCAAGCTATCAAATTTCATATATCAAATGGTTGTAAGGATTTGTAACCACTTTGTATCAAAGTAAATAGTCTCATTGCATAAAATCCCAAAAAAAATTACAAATTTATGCCCATCAACTTGTCATATGTTACTTTCAATAGAGACGAAATTATCGGATTACCTATAAGAGGTTGACAATTTCAACATTTGTCATATTTTTTTTATTTAATTTCAAAATACCCATAAATAACAAATAGTCTTGAGTTGGATAGTTCCGAAAGGGTATTGTTTAATATGTGATCTTATAGGTATTTTGATAATTCTCCTTCAATAAAAAAAATTTGGTAAGATAGTTTTTTGAAATTATAGTACAAAAGGATAAAAAGAGGGAGGTGAATTTTGACCATTTATGTTGACTCAATTTGTTTTCCTTTAGTTTTCGTTTCTTTTTCCTTAAATAGGAATGCCTGTGCAGAACAAAAAAAAGTAATTTCTACAAAAATAATAATAATTTCACAGCTCCATTTGAAATTAGTAATTCCTCAAAAAAATTCCTTAAATATAAATTATTTGTTAAATATAAAGACAATACTTCCCACCAAAATACGAAGAACAGTGCCCTATTCGAGTTAAAATAGGAAATCCTCTTGTGTAAGAATGCCCATTTCAACAATATAGCAACGAAATAGGTAAATAATATTAGAGAAAAGTTTATATAGAGCCGAGGCTCTAAGCAATCAAATTTGAGCCTACCTCAAAAATTTCACTAGAAAATAGTTTAAACAAACGGCACCTATTATTATGAAAATAGTTTAATTAAAAGTTATAAAATTAAATATGATAAATTTAATGGTAATAAGAGAGTGAATTTTAAATTTCTCAACATTCTTATTTTTCAATTCAATTTGCCTAATCCCTTTTTTTTATATATTTCTAAATGCACATCTAAAATCTCTTTACTTGCATATGTCCTTAGTTTGTTATATATCCCAATGATAAAGTTGCCAAACAAAATATTGTTGAAAACCCCTTCTATGTCGATCAAAATATTGATTGAAATAAATAATTTATCATGGAGAAGAGATATGAATTAGGATGAAAAGAAAATGGATTGTATACAATGAAACCATTTACTTTTGATACAAAGTAGTCACAATTTCTTACAACTATTTGATGTCAAATTTGATAGCTTGGATGTATCACAAAGTTCAATTTTTTTTTTTTGAAGTTTGAGTTTGGTCAATGGAATAATTGTAACCACTCAATTGCACATCCAATGGTCATGACTAATGTGATCAAATTGTATCAAAGGTAACTAGTCTCATTTTATACTTTCTCAAAAAGAAATTCATTAAGAAATTCTAAAAGGCCTTTTTCATGCTAATTATGTAACCAAAAATAGTATCCTAGAAATAGGAATCGCTATAAGAGTATTTTTCTTATCCAAAAAGATTTAAAAAAGAAAAGAAAATACAAGATAGAAAATAAAACACTCATCTCCATTTATACTATTTTTGTTCTCCAACAAAACCGACACGTCATACATTGGTGTTAAAGTGTGTTGCTGACCAAGACAAAGTCATGTGTACATAAACAAGGTCCTCATACAATCCAAAAGTGAAAGTTATTTATCAACGGCCCACGGGTCTTAAATGAAATGGTCAATTCATTTCATGGAAAACTAAACGTAGAAAAAATTAAACTTCCATCCTTTTAAAGTCGTAGATTGGGAAACGGACTGTAGAAACACACCCCCACCCCCCCACCCCCCTTACTCACCAGGTTTTCATTTTTACTTACACCATCGAGGTAATATTTTTTAAAAAAAATAGGTAAGGGACTATCTTCCGTATTGAATTATCCAAAAAAAAAAAAAAACAAAAAAAAAAAAAAACGGTAGTAAGAATACTTACAGTGCCCTGCCCAGCCCTGCCAGCTTGGACCACTAAAAGAGGCCCTGCCCTAATTATCCAGGCTAAAGAATTTTTTTTAAAAAAAAAATTGCAAAGAAAAATACTGGCCCGTTATGGCCATGGCACCTACGGCCAGATCTTGCAGCCCTAGCCCTAATGTTTTAGGGTGGAGCTAATCAGGCCTGAACCACCCTGCCCATTGCCATGATAGGAGAGAGAAAAAGAAACTTATGAGGAGAGGATAGTAAGGGTAGCAATAGGTTGGGTCAGGTTCAGGTTCAGCTGGACCCAAAAATAAACTATAGTACCTGGACCGGGATTCAGACCCAGACCCAAACCCAAACCCAATCAGGTCCAAAGTCCCCAAACCTAGACTTAAAAAGATATATTTAATTCAAAAAACAAAAAGAGAAACTACTTGGACCTGAACTTAGACCCAAACTCCCATCTAGATCCAACACCGACCCAAACACAAATCAGGTCTAATCTACTATACCCAGACCCAACATGTGACCGTACCCAAAACAGGGTCGGGTCTCGGGTCCCGGGTCCCTGTTCCCAAGTGCGACCAAATAGGAGGCGCCTGTAGCACCTGAGCAGTGAGAAAGAGAGAACGGGTTGTAACCGCTGAATTACGCATAGAAAAAGAGGATATCTCACGTGCGTAAAAAGGAACCGTGAACGCGTGACGCCCACCATGGCACGGTCCGTGCCTTGAACGAGTCGGCGGTACAACACTTACAAAACCGAGAGCCCTCCGCCTGTCTCTGTGTTTCTTCTTATTTTGTGTTTGGGTGTCTAAAAGCGCCAGGTGATCATGACTGGAAGAGAAATCTTGCACAAGATGAAGGTCCTCTCTCTCTCTCTCGCCTCTTTATTTGGTTACTTGCGCTATCTGGTTTTCCTTTATCCTTTCTCTCTTGAAATTCTGTGTTTTTTCTCACTCTAATAATTTGAACGTTTTAGTCTTTCTTATGTCCCTCTGTTCGGTATTGTTGTAAATCTTTGGTAAATTTCAATTTCATAGTAACAGAGAAAATGGGTGACCGGAATCATGAGAATTGGATCACTTCCTCTTCTTTTATGTACTGCGTTTGATTATATTGTGTTGGCGTCTCTCATGAAATTCAATTATGTATGTCCCGGAATTGTCATTAGATAGAGTTGCTTCCCACAAATTCTCTGTGGAATGAGTTGGTTTTGTGCCTGCTCATGGTGTATTTTCTTCTGAAAATAAAGGGAATGATCTGATCATTTCTCCGCAACATAAAGGTAGTGATCTGATCAGTTGTGATCATAAGCTGAACTCGCCGTTCGTGGCATTTGTGTATCTCTAATGGACTTTCAGCGCATCTGCTTAGATAAACCCTTGTTTGGTATTGGGGAACAAACCCCATGCTCGTAGTACACTGCTACTTCTTACCTGTCAGGGCTTAGAAGTGATTACCATAACCTGACAAATGTGTTCCGTTGGTTTTTAAATTGACAGTTAGTGAGTACCGATGGACATTGATGCTAGAAATAGATATTAATGTCTAGTGATGATTAGCAAAAATAAACATGAATTGGTGTTCATAGAAGAGTTACATTTTTATTGGAGCGTCCCTTTCTAACTCTTGGCATGTGATTTAAGTTTATTACAAATTTTGGCGCCTTCGGATGCAGGAGTCTGCTGTGGTTTTTTATGGATTTAGAACGTGAAACATATTTTAAACTACCAGAAATGCATTTGGCCTTAGGTCTCTCCATTTGCAGCACTAAAAAATAGTGCAGATATAATGGTTTGAAGGAATAAAATGGGCGGCGCAATTAGAGTTCCAAAATACCCTGCTTTTGAAGTTCATAGTTTTTTCAGATTCATGATCGTTATTGTTGAGATCATTGACAAGAAAAGACTCTCACCATGTTGCATGTGAACATTCAAGAATGTGGTTTATAGTTGTTCCACTCTCACCATGTCGCATGTGAACATCCAAAATATAGTCGACCTGTAAAACTTTGGATCCGAAATCCATCATAGGGATGAACAGGTGTCTAGACACATTCATGGCGAGATTACTGGCTCTTACATGCCCAAGAATGGAGAAAGCTGTGAAGTTAAACTTTAAAACACGTGGTGGACTGGTGAATTTTCCTGCCTAATTAGTCAATAAGGGAACTTGATTAGTAAATTTGAGTAGTAACTAATTAGTAAAATAGATGAGTAGTGGTAAATTGGAAGAGTAGTATAGCTAACTCACATGCTGAGGGAGGCTTTTACATTTGGGACCATGATTGTATTGGCATGTACACTCTGTTGCTTCGAATAATCTGAGTTTCATTCCCGAAAAGAGTGATTAGTTGTTTCCTTGACTTGCGCTTCCCATGATACATATTCATTTTGACAGATGCCCCATCTTCCATTTGTTTTCTCTTGGCTTGTTCTTAGATTAGTTCTCCATCCCTGTGCTATTTTTTCTTTTCGGCACATGATTGCTTGGCGTAAGATTTGTTTTACTTGCTTTCTTCGGAGAAATTTCAGAGATCTATATGCGTATAGTGCTTTCATGAACTAAGCTTCATTTTTCTCTTGAATGGTCACAACCCCAATGGGTCTGAAAACCTCTCGATAACATGTTTGCAAACTTCGCATCTTTGGGGAATGGTGGTCAATGAAACATTGCAATTAATACCGAACTATTGGGCCATATGGTGGACACATATCCATTAGGACTTTCATGGCTACCATCTCTTCTTAGACCATACATAGAGAGAATTCCTTATGGGAAATAATACCTAATGGTCCTATGCATGCTATGTTATAATCATCTGGAATCTGCTGTGTGTTTTCAAGAGGGATGGTGATGACGAGTCCTAGTTTCTTTTCCAGACTGTCACCATGGACTGCAGTTCATCTCCTCTGCCCATCTTGAGAATTGATAGAGGGTGCCCCAATGAATGTGTGCTCCAAATGAGTGGTATATATTATTCACATGTACTTTTTCATTCCTGATTAGAAACTAATTTATTTGGGCTGGGTCCACGGGAGGGGAATTCAGGCAGGTCCACAGGAAGGGAATTCAGGCAGGTTTCTTTTTAAGGGACGAAGCCAATATTCGGGAGTGCAGGTAGTTAACTTAGTTTCTTTGATAAAAAAACAATGACATTTTCCTTTTCTGATTATTCCTGGGATGACATGCAAAACTAGTGAAGCTCTAAACTTGATTGCTGGTCGATCACCTACTAGCTACTTGGATTCTTCTTGAGCAGACAACATGACTGCTAGTATTCGATCACTTATGTGATAGATAGTTGGTCCATGGACTTCGGCATTTCTGCTACTCATACAATGGGTAGTTACTGAGGGTAATTGATCTCCCTCTGGTTGGTAAATGGCTCTGCCGGTTGGAAAACCATTAAAGATGAAAGCCTGGAAACTATTGAGACTAAATAAAGAGTGATCAAGATCTGCTGGAAATTCAACAGAAGATATAATGATTTATTATCATCTCAAAGAGGAGTGATGATCAACCTGTTTCACCAACTGTAAATAACAGGGAAATAACTACAGAACTGGTGTGACGGTACCTTTGTCTTCCTATTCTGTCATGAAAAACATTTGAGATTACCACTGCAGAAGTATGCTATTTCCCATTGGACTATGTAAATCGTAGTGTGGACTATGTAAACTGTAGTCCATTGGGATATTAACAAGCTCAATGAAATGGGCATTGATAGAGAGATTGTGTATGCCATGACTGGATCCATCATGTCACCCTTCATCTTCCATTGCATGGTGATAGCACGGATGAGCTGAAGTTTTATAATTTCATTATTCAAATGAATCATATTATATGTTTCCATTACAAAATTTAGAAGTTCTCATTTTTTTTGGGAATGTTTCCTTTTAGATTTTAATTTGATTGAACTATCATACCTGATCATGACATTACTGAATATGGGGTTTTGTGATCTTTTTAGGCAGCAGCAGGTTTCTGCCCATCAACATCAGACACAGGAAAGGGGAAGAGCAAGCTGTGTAGGCATGTCACTCATGGATTTCACTTGGTTAAGGGCAAGGCTAGGCATGCCATGGAGGATTATGTGGTGGCCCAATTCCGTAAAGTAAAGGATACTGAGTTGGGCTTATTTGCAATTTTCGATGGCCATTTGGGTCATGATGTGCCAAATTACTTGCAGTCCAACTTGTTTGATAACATTCTGAAGCAGGTACAATGTTTTGACTTATTTCCATTATTTATTTGTTTATATTCTTTAGAAATGACATGCAAAGACAGAATATAAGTGAAGCCCCTATATATGAGTCAGTGACTCCAAATAAATGAGAACACAAAATGATATGCTCATGAGCTCAGAGGAAAACCTTTTCACTTCAGTCTCATGCTTCACCTAAAATTGGACTTGATTAGTAGCTTCCTTTAATGTTCATCTATCTTAGTAGCTTTGACTTACATGCCGATTAACTGTTTTTTGCAAATTGTTTCTCATTTGCCCCATTGGTATTTTTTTGAGCCATTTTTAGGTAAATGAAATGCTTTTTCTCAAATTCAATTGCTAGATTTTCTTTCAGAGTAAATGTATGTTATAATGAATCAAGGTTTTTATCATGATAATAATGAGATATTTTAAGATGGGTGTGGTCTACGTTCCACACCATGTGGACGCTCGAAGGGTGCTCAAGCAACTTTCAACAGCTCAGATTGAAGAGGGCTAAAATTCATCGTCGTTTTTATTTTTATTTTTATTTTTAGTTTACAAATGGGGTGTCGATACCCTTTATAGGAAGAACTAATAAAAAATGAAGAATATTTCAGATTAGTAAAAGGGAAATTTATCAAATGACACATGAGAGATGAACATTAATTACCTTACCCGTATCTTTTGATTCAATTTTTTCAATACCAAAAACACAAGATCATGATCTTGTGTTGAAATAGTTGCAATTGGGTAGAAATTTAAATAGTTCATCTCTCATGGTATCACGATAAGATAAAGATGATTTCAATTTATCTGAGATAATTGTCACTGAAGTTTTAGGACATCCTAAACTTTTCTTGACAAGGAAAGCCATTCATATGAAATCCACGTTTGCAGGTTCTGGGCATATATGACAAGATGTGAGAAGTTGTAAAAATGCTAAAAACAAATACAGGCAATTACTGTTTGGGTGACTCTTTATCCATAATGTTTGGATAGGCCAATTAACTCGTGGTCTCAAGGATTTAATTCTCCATTTGGAAAAAGCCGAAACCAAAGAAAAGAAAAAGTAAAAGTTTGACGCAAAATTAGACACCCAACGAGAACAAGAAAAATTTCTGCTATGATTATGTCATCAAAACGTGTGAATTTCTAGAAAGGTTCTCAGGACATGAATGTAACTTGCACATCTTTTGCAAGCAGCAAGACTTTTGGACACACACAGAGAATGCAATAAAGAAAGCGTACGAAATAACTGATGATAAGATATTGGAGAAAGTGGTCGATTTGGGAAGTGGAGGTTCAACTGCTGTCACTGCCATACTAATGAATTGTGAGAAGCTAGTCATAGCGAATGTCGGTGATTCACGGGCAGTTGTTAGCAGAAATGGTGTGGCTAAACAGCTATCTGTTGACCATGAACCAAACAAAGAGCGTGAGGCCATTGAGAAGAAAGGTGGCTTTGTATCAAACCTCCCAGGTACTGCAAGCTTCTTATTCTGGGATCGCCTCTTCTGGTTATACAATTTGGTCATGATCTTTTGAATTGTATTTTGCCTTGTGGTTAGGAAGTTTTGAATTAAAGATGCCCAAAACATTTTCAAAACATTTTCCTTGACTCTTCCTTATGTCATCTTTCTTTAGTTTATAATTACAAAGCTCTTATTGAGTTAATGGTCTTCATATTGCTTGGGACAGGTGATGTTCCTCGTGTTGATGGGCAGTTGGCGGTAGCCAGGGCATTTGGGGACAGAAGCTTGAAAGCTCATGTCAGTTCTGAACCACATGTTGTGGTGGAGATCATTGAGCCTGATACGGAGTTTCTCATCTTGGCAAGTGATGGTCTATGGAAGGTTGGTTGGAAAGAAAACTCTCTCTCTCTCTCACATATATATATATATATATATATATATGGGCAATGATTTCATACAACGGTTGTATAGTACTATGATGCAACAACCTTCAAAAATCATGTTACGGATATTTTTTTTATCCTAATTTTGAAACATATACTCTTTTCATTCTAACGAACAATCACAAAAAAGAAAAATTCGAAAATGCAACCTAGAAAGTGTTTATTTAGCCCAATTAACATAGGCCGCCCATTTTGGTGAGATGTTTAGATTGAGGCCATAGAATGATCTTTTTTTAAAAAAAAAATTTTTTGGATAGCTTTATTTTCATTAGATTAACAATATTAAAAAAGAAAAAAATGATTTTGAATTCATAAAGGCCTAGATTTTGAAATTCATCAAATTGACGGTCTAGATTCATTGTTGGAGGGGATTCATTTCGACCATATATAGGGTGCAAATTAGTTTTTTTTTTTTAGATTGATTATTGGGGATGAAGAGAGTGAGTGAGTAAAATTTTGGGTCATACAAATACCTCAAATATAATTTTCTAGAAATGTGGTTGCGTTATACTATGATACAACCATTGCATGAAATCACTGCCCTATATATATCTATGGAAGGTTGGAGAAACTCTCTCTCTCTAACTCACAAACGTGTGTGTACGCACGCATGCACCCCTATGTGTGTTACCAAGATCAGGTAGCGTTCTACAAAAGCAAGTTAACTGTGCACTTGCACTTGCTCACTTTGGCAAAGCACCCCATAGGAGGATTCGTTAGATGACCAATGTTAGGAATCACCTGATGACTAATTTCAACATGAAAAAAAAAAAAGACTTTTTGAGTTACACCTAGATATGTACCCCTCCAAAAAACACAGTTCCCGTTCAATCCAAGGGCATCAACCTTTTTAGACTTTCCTAGACAGTTCCGGAGTTAGATCATAGTACCCAATTTTGTTTATAATTTGGTTGCTAGTTGAGCCAATTGCATCCCCAAAGTTGGGAGTCGTGATCCATGAAAGTGATCCAACTATGGTGTTTTCAGAGGCATTATCTATTTCGTTCCATGGATCATATTTCTCTACTTCTGTAGTACACGTCTCAGGCACCATGTAAACAAGGAGGTGATGATTCTTTGGGCTATCCTGTTATCTCTCTCTCATGTCCACGGCTTGTGTTTTTTGCTATATTAAGGTTATGACAAACCAGGAAGCAGTAGATTCAATTCGATCTGTGAAGGATGCGCAGGCTGCAGCTAAGCATCTCACAGAGGCAGCTTTGAACAGAAAAAGCAAAGACGATATCTCATGTGTCGTCGTGCGTTTCCTCTGACCTTTTGCTCTGCATTGTGTGTATATTTCTGTTCCAGTTTCAAGAAAGGCTACTCTTGCAAGTGTGTTGCGGCCTGGTTGTTTCACCTCATGGGGGTGTTGATGTAATCATAGTACAAAAATTCAAACAAAAGATTGTATTTATTGAATGTAGTCTGTCATCGCCATAGAATCTCTCGTACGGCAATGTTGTTTTACTTTTAATGAAAATGTGATTTTATTTATGATGAACTGTGGCCATGCTTAGAGGGGAGGGGATATCAAATCTTAGCCACGGCTTCTCTTAACAAGCTTTCTTTCGCTCTAGACGGTCTCCCTAGGCGCGGTGGCATCTTTCACAGGCCACTTTGGAGCACCGTGGCTTTTCCTATTTTCTATCTCTGAACTATTTTCCTAAGAGGCTCCAACTCTTCTTCTCACAGAATACTTCTCATCAATCCCTTCCCACTCGCATCACCTTTTTATTGAAACCTATGGAAAGATAACTCTAACATAGAGATGAACCCTAGAGGACTTTTGACCCATCAAAACAGCAGAACCTCTAACCTAATCTGATGGGATTCCATGTTCTTCACCATATTTTCAAATTCAAGGAATTTCTTATCTAACTTGATAACAGCTTAATCTAATCCTTGAACTTATCATACTGAATCTAGTAATGTCACATTTAAACATCATCCTTTATTACAAAGTTGATCTAGCATTTGTGGTTTACTTTTTGCTATTTTCTCTCGATTCGGTACTTTAGTGAAGCTATTAACCATTTGTTTGTTTGTTGGTATATATATCAACTTCTTCGGTGAACAAATTCTCACGAACATTGTGATAGTGCACTTCAATCTGCGTCGTACGTGCACGAAAGTTTGATTTCATGGCAAAATTATTGAACAGATGTTGTCGATGTGATTTCGGACATTCTAATCCATCGATTCTCCTAAAGCATTTGGGTCAACCATATACTTTGCCCTGGGGTTTCATTGCAGCTCTATATTCAGTTTCTGTTGATGATCTTACAATTGGTTGCTTCTTGCTTGCCCATGATACACGTCCAAATCCCATACTGAAACTATTACCAATGATTGCTTAGTTGACTTACTTGAGTCCACATCATATTAACCTAGTAGCTTGGTAGGAATTTGGTGCCCATAAAACAGATCTATATCAATGGGTGTCTTTAAATACCTCAATATTCACTACTGCATCTATGTGAGTTGCCTCGGCTCTTGCACGAATTGACTCACGATCACAACTGAATATGGAAAGTTTGGTAAGATCATGGTGATTTCGGTTGGAATTGTAGTGAGCTTATAGATTGTTTTTTATCACTGATTTTATGAGTCTTTAACAACAGATCCAGGGGTTTTACCATGGACTAACTCTAGATATTTATAGGCAACCTGTTGATTTCCATTACATTGTGCTTTGGTAAGGGAAATACATATAATCAGTACAATAAGGGAAATACATGTAATTAGTACAACAAGCAGTAAAGATTTAAAAAAAAGAAGAGGAACACTAAAAATATTCCTGCAAGCTTGTGCCTCTCTGCCTCAATTTTCACCTATGGTTGTCTTTTTATTTTTTTCTTCTGTTCTTTTTTTTTTTTTGGTTGTTGGGCTTGGGGAGAGCAGTGTAAAGTTTGATCACAATTAGGGATTTGATCCCCTTTGGCCTTAAAACTTTGTCAAACCCTGCTCCTTGTCACTTTGAACACTAAATTTTACCCCTTAGGTTAGAATACCAAATCCAAATCCAACTTTCCCAGGACTGAGTCCAATTGAGAAATGAGGAGGGTTGAGATAGGTTGGCAGCCAGTGAAAAGTTTTTGCCACATCCCTATCATTAATCCTGATAAAGCAAAATGGTGAAACATAATTTATATAGCCAACCCAAAATAGTCGGGATAAAGCTCAAATGATGGTGATGATGGGCAATGATGAAAATCAAATGTGTAACGCTTTTTTCGATACAATTCAAGGGCTTGTGTCTGTCAGCATGCACACTTTAGGCTGTCACTCTCTCTTTAACACAATTGTATAACAAAGGGTCTAACCAAACAAGAGTCTAACCCCCTTCAAATGGCCAAGGCATGGAGTATTTATAGACTTGGGGTGGTATTGGGGATTTTTTGCTATTTTTTAATTTCAGGGGAAGTTCTTTGGGCCGAAATTGTTCTATAATTTGATGAGGAGTGAATCATGAACGATTAGACGAAAATCTTATCCATTAAGTACTCATAGGCATGGAGCTATGAATCGATCATTGACCAATGATCACTCTGCAGCAACCTTGATTTTTCTCTTGATTTTATTTCTAAACTAGTTCTAATCCGTCAAGTGTTGTTTGGTGTAAGAGAACCCAACATGACATCAAACCAGCCTGGTCAACTATGGAGTATGGGACTGGATTACACTGCGGTCATCCTATCCCTTCAACATGGGTTTTAAAGCCACAGATGGACCTTGGGACCCCCCCATTACTAAAACAAACAGTTAAAAGGTAGGGAATGCAATGGTATCCGGGCAATGGAAAACTGCCTATTGTAGATGCACAAGGTTGATTGATCAGACTGACACAAGGTATCACATATACAGGAACTATGGAAACCTGCAGGAGACCATCAAAATGGTCTCAAATCAAGGTCAAGATTGAGGATCCACATAATATGTGAAATAGGATCTTGCTGTAAAAAATCATGAGTTTAGGAGACCATTGTGACACTAAAGTATCACAAGGATGGTCAATAAGGGAGGTTAGTTAAACGCCCACTAGATCGACTCAGAAAGTTGTCAAAATACAAATCCAAGAGGTGCTCAAAATACCCTTAGAAAATCATGACATTCCAACACCATATGCTGGAGATTTGGGACTAAAGTTAGATGTACTGATGGGCACTATTTGGACCAAAAAAGCGGGTCAGTTCACAAAACGATCTGTAGTGTCCGATGAAACCAAAACTTGGTAGAATAAATGGTTAGCCCTTAAACCCATGCAGGTCTAAATTTTAGCTCAATCTGATAGCATTTTTGAAGAGTTCCTTGAAAGTACAATGTGGGTGGCTTCTTGGACACTGTCAAGGCCCACAAACATAAAGTAGCAATCCTATTGAAAGGACCAAATAGGCACCTCCCAAGATGACCTTTCGCAACCTTTTGGGCCATATCTCTCAAACTCCAAGGTGAAACGAGTTGAAATTTCGAGAATTGTTCCTCACTCAGTGCTCTTTCCATCTGTATACATGTTAATGGCATTATTTTCTTGGACTAGTACCAAATTGATAATCAAAGTAGGGGATCAAATGGGTCATAGCTGGTTGCAGGCCGCATGACCTCCACCCACCTTTCAATCAATTTCATTTCCTTATATTTGGAAATGAAAGTTTGTTAATAAGCTCCTCACTCAATTCCTAAAACATCAATGAATTTATTGTGTGTGGTTATTTACAAGATTGAAATGTGGCCCAAAATGAATACTGTGACAAAATGGCCTCTGGTCAATTAACTCAATAATCCATTAATATGAGGAGATTTTGCATGGAACTTGAGGCAAACCTCCTCATATTAACTCAATATGGTTATTTCATTTTGAAATGTGGCCCAAAATGAATGCTGTGACAGAATGGCCTCTGGTCAATTAATTCAATAATCCATTAATATGAGGAGATTTTGCTTTTCGAGTTTCGAAAGGCAAACCATATATATGTCCCCAAAATAACCATAAGTAACTTGTCCATTGAAAAAAAATGGGGCAAAATGTTTGCTTTTTAGATGATCTAAACTTTTGGGTTTCTACCAATCAGTTGAAGATGGGCCTAGAAGTCTCTGCATGTGACTTGAATGTGGTGTGCACGGGGTAATACGGTGGCCGCACACACCCTAGAACTGGGCTGTTGTGGCGTACAACTGGTCACACTCAGCCTGAAACATGGTGTGCATGACCCAAAGAACGTCGTGAAGTCCACAACAAGGGTGCGCATGGCTAATCCCAGATCATAAGTAATCAAGATTAGGCTCGCCCATGGTCCGGTCAAGCACAATCCTGCTCAAGGTCAGGTCACGTGTGGTGTTGACTTTGCTGAAAGTTGGACATGGTGAACTAGTATGGTCCCTCATTCTTTTTTTTTTTTTAGCGGCATAAAAAAACCTCTAAAGATTTCACCGCACCCCCTCATCTCTTATCTCTCTCTGACTTTTGACAATAAAAATTAGCTCTAACAAATGTTTTTATACCATTTCAACCCAAAAACTTTTTTAACCATCTTTTCTGGTTTCCACCCATTAAAAACATTTTTGGATTGAAATGATAGAAAAAGATTTATTGAGGCTAATTTTTTAAGGTCAAAAGTCAATAAAAGAGGGAGATAAGAGATGAAGGGATACAGTGAAATCTTTAGAGGTTTCCTTATACCGCTTGAAAGAAAACTTGAAAGAGAGTCTACCTTGAAATAATATGAAGAATTAGAGTTCTATACGAAATTTTCCCAAAATTCAATTCACTTTCCCTTTATTTTCTTCAAATCTCTACACATGCTTCTTTGTAAAGTCAATTTGTCTTTTATTTTAAAAAATCCCTTTTTCAAATCACTCAATTAAATGGCATCTTGGATGCCATAACAAAAGTACGAAAGGGGCTGAGTTGTGGTGGTAGGGGCCCGTCTTCCCCACTGAATTACCAAACAAAAGGAGAAGTAAGTAATGCACAATGTGGGACGCGCCACCCATTAGAGCTTTAGTGGGCCCCACATACTTCCCCACAGTTCTAAATTGGTGGGGCCCATAGAGAATAATGGGCTCCCATGTGTCTTAGTTATTTTAAAATTAACAATATGATTTTAGAAATCATTTAATATTTTATTTTTCTCTGAATAATTAAATATCTCAAAATTCAGTTTAAGCCTATTTATAAATTGTTTTGAGAAAATAAAATATCCAAATACTTCTAAAAACTTATTATAATAGTTAATTTATAATCAATTCTAAATTAATATGATGGGATTCGGATCCAATTTCATTAAGGAAAATGTGAAAATACTAAGGCACTTCATTTTCTATTAGAGACCATGAACTACACTCATTTCCTCAAACTAACCCAGTAGTTCCCATGATATGCAATTCATCAAAGGTGTTTATAATTGGGCTACTAAAGTCAGTCAATAAGTGATGAGAATATAATCCAAGTCTATGAATTACAGGTTCACCCTAGGGACAAGCCTGGGTCTCATAGACATGTGCTCACACATCGCAATTTGGTGCATGGGGGTTATCTCTTGCACATGTATATGCAACACCCTCAATGGTGCTTTGCTATGAGTCTCGTGTGTACATGTCATGTGATGATCTATGATGAGGATTTGGCCCTTGTCCTTTTAAACATACCAATCATACACAACGGTCACACAGTCCCTTGGCAAACTACCCTGGGCATTTTCGACCTCATCAAGGGATAACCTTGCGAATCTTTCTGGATTATGCTATAGACCCAAGTATCTTAACTTTTTAGAACTCCATTAGCATAGCTCGTCAAACCTAGTTTGAGTCTCGACATCAATATTGCCAACTTTGGTACCTCTAGACCATACTCCCACTAGTGTTCATTTGTTCCACTATAATAAAATTGGTTATATGCTCTCATAAGGCGCCTTTTAGTTGCCATAAAAACCCAGCATTTGATGTGTGTGGCCGTGGTTAGATTGCGTGTGCGCTTGACCTAGCTGTGGCCCACTTCTGACCTCATTGCATAGGTCTTGACCCTGTATGGAATAGTCCTACATCGGAATCAAATGAGACATGGCGAAATTGCAGCCTGTCATTTTTACGAAAACTAGGCACAGTCAGTCAATCGGACCTGCATGCACGCATGTAGCATGCACGTCTCATCACCGAGTACTGATTAAAGTTTTTGAAAAATGGGCCCACTGTTGGCACCAAATTGTATAACCTGGGCATTTTGCCCCACCAGTTCTCAACCGTAGGAATCGTGGGAGAGAAGGGTTACCTCTTTTGAAGAAAGAAAAGAGAAATTGAGGAAGAAGAAAAATGAGAATACAAGGACTCAAAAGGTAAAGAAAACAGTCCTACCAAAAGTAGGTTAGGGTACTGGTACCCTAATACCACCTAGGAGGTGATATTTTTTAAGAAGCAAAGGGAAAAAATCGTAGCTAGCATACTGGTACCCTTAACACCACCTAAGAGGTGATATTTTCTAAAATACTTAACTAAAAGGGGTCTCAAATAAGAAGCAAAGTGAGAAAATCATAGGAATTCAATAAAAGGAGAGAATTAAGAAAAATAAAAGAAAAGTAAAAAATGAAAGAAAACACCCAGGGTGAAGATTGATGAATTAGATCTAAATAAATGTCTATCATCAATAGTGTGGTGGGAATATCTTTGAAATCGAAGTTGTTAGAGAGGATTCAGACTAATAGATATGAGAATTGACCGATCTAGGGCTATTGAATGCAATATCTAGGTTTTCTAGATCTTCCTCGGGTTATATCTGTGTTTGGATATTAATATAGGGATTAGGACTGACCAAGGATTGATGTAGGGCTTAGGGCTGACTCAAGGTTGATTTTGGACTTAAGGCTGATCTAGGGTTTCACCTAAGGCGATGATATCTACGGTTTTTGGTCCTAAGGCTAGGGTGTCTAGGGTTTTTCTCTTAAGGCTAAGCTATCTAGGATTTTTCTCTTCTTCTCAAAGATTCTGGGGACCTCTTAGAGTTCTCGGTGCTCTCTATATAGAGCCCCCAAATGTTTTCTTAGTGATCACTCAAAGTTCTCTGAATTTATGAGAGCTTCTAGATGCTCTAATGGTAGAGGGAATCCTATTTATAGAGTTTGGAGACTAAGCATCTTAGGAATTAAAAGATCTGGGATTAAGATTCTAAACCCGTATAGAATTATAATAAAAAAACTTGTAATGGAGTGATCTTGAATTGGGTTAAGTTGTTTTTCTCAGAGAAACATACGGTCGTGTTGAATATTGTTTAGTATTTTTTTCAATAACTCTCAAACTGTATATTGAAATTGAGTGATTCTTAAACTATCAGAGAGCTCTCTCAATTCCCCCCAAAGTCATGGGATAGTTGGGATGTAAACTAGTGAATATTCTGAGGGTGAATCCTATGGAAAGTTTTAGGATGTTAGTAATGGTTGTGCCGGCATTATGTGGGTGCACTAGAGGGTTCCTATGGGTGATTGGGAGTTCTACTTATGGCCTGAGATGAAGAAAGTACCTAAACCAAGTTTAGAATACTGAGCTAAATCTTAGCTATCCCCAACAACCTATGGGGTCATGTAGCTAAAAGGTTAAGGACAACTCAAGGTGGGTGGGTTCAAGTTAACCATAGGATTACATCCCAAAAATAAAATTACAAAACCTTGCTTGAGCAAAATGGTGACTCCTTCTCAGAATAGGATGACCCTTCAAGCAGAGAGCCAAACCTCGACCCCAAACCCCGACCCCAAACCCGTGTTTGTTAGCGTAAACCTCTCTCCTGACGAAAAAGAAGAA
The DNA here is from genome assembly GCF_054954075.1 of Amborella trichopoda. Classification (NCBI taxonomy): domain Eukaryota; kingdom Viridiplantae; phylum Streptophyta; class Magnoliopsida; order Amborellales; family Amborellaceae; genus Amborella; species Amborella trichopoda. Next base: position 14,377,783 of record NC_142337.1, on the reverse strand, counting down.
TATATGCACTTCTTAAAAGAAAATGGGGACGTCGTTGCCTGGATGTATCAAGAGATGTGTGTCGACCCTGGAACCAAACCCATCAAACAGGCTCCAAATAGAATTTGACTTGAGCTTATACCTCAAATCGAGGTTGGTTTGGAATTGTTCTTTAGAATGCAGGGCGTCGCGGGCTCTGAAACACCTTAGTGACTCACTGTCGCCATTGGGCTTTAGGTGGAATTGAAATCTCTCTATCGCCTTACTATCCTCATGTATCTTTAAGAGAGGTTTTAGCATAATACCATATGCTTCAATGGTTCTCAAAAATAGATATCCAGCAAAAAGATGAGAAAACAATATCTGGAAATCATGAGAAACGTGAAGCTGAGAAACCATGATAAATATGTATGGGGAGAGCTTGCCTGGTTAATGGCGAATGCATGTTTCAAAGAGTTGTGAGAAAAAGGAGAGATGAGAGAGAAAAAAAAATGTATATTATGAGAAAACGATTAAAGAAATATAAGAGAGGTTGATATTATAAGAAGGAAAATTTACATATGGACCGGAAAGTATTTCCTGTACTACATAAAGATCCATATTTAGAGGTACGTGACGCTATTTTGCGGTACGTGACGCTCAAAGGTCCAAATCAACCGTGACGCTCAAAGGTCCAAATCAACCCACACACCCCCCCCCCCCCACCCCCCCTGTTTTTTCTTACTAGCTTGAACCATTGTGATGTTTCTAACATTGAGCCATTTTTATTTTTATTCTTATTTATTTTTCTTTCTTTTTTGTTTTTTTTTTCAAATGGAAGGCTATGGCATTGTGTCGGATAACTTAGAGGCCGGTCCAATATTGCAGAGGACATACTATCAAAATGCAGTCCGATGTTTAGGTCAGCAGACTAAGATTTTCTTAGTGGCATCGCCACAACTAAGCAGTCTGATGTTGTAGACATCAGACATTAGACCGCTTAAGTCAAGTGGTTATCCGATGTCTGCATCATCATACCTCCTGGCATGCCCCTAAGTGCCACAAACAAGGCTCTGATGCTCCATAAATCAGACCATTATGTCGATACAATGTTGTAGCATGCATTTAAGAAAAAATAAAAAAATAATAAAAGTGAAAAAACCAGTCTTAGAAACATGATATCGCGAGGCAAAGTTGGAAAACAAAAGTTAGCACGAGGGGTGCACTTGAGTATAAGTTACCTCAAAATATGGCACCAAATATATATTTCGGTCCATACGTAATTTCTCCTTATAAAAAAAATGGAGCTCATTAACGATGAGAAATATAAAAAGGGACAGTTGACTTGGTCAAGAGCAAATGTGTGTTGTAGAGAGCTTTTGAGAAAAAAGAGAGATAAAGAAAAAAGAGAAATAGATATGACAGACATTCAAGTGAAGTAATTTCATACGGCCACGTCCATATTTTCATCCCTCAATTGGAAAATTTCAACTGTCGTGTACTTTTGATGTAAGGAAATTTGAGCAAGCAATGAAATAATACGTCTAATACAAGCAATAATTTGGATAAACCTACAGTTTTTTCTTCACCCCAAGCTAGGTTCCAAAAGCTTAAGTTTTTCTTTTTATTTCTATTTTCAAAATCACATGGAATGACCCCCTCAAAGCCCGACCATCTCTTATATATTATAATTTAATATTCAAAGATATTTATATGTCCATACAATATATAAAATGATTAAAAATATCCAATCTTAAACATAAAATTTGTAATTGACAATTTTACCCCAATGAGCAGTAATCCCATAATCCCTAAAAATCTTAGAAACCTTAAAAACCAAAAATTAATAACAAAATATACATACTTTGAAATTAAATAAAATTAAAAATAAGAATAACTTTGTTCGGCATCATTATCCCTTGGTTGGAGAAGACTCGTCCTTGATTTTTTAAAGTGCTAAAATGAATTTAGCATCAAACCCACCTTCTTCGACCTGCTTCTTTGTTGACTCAAATATTATCATGTAAAGAAGAAATATATCTTGACACGTGTAGTAAGGATTTGATAAAAACTTATCAAATTTGGATATCCCTAAACTCGCATTGAAAATTGTGTAGGAAACTTAGAAGTCAATTTTTTGACCTTTATAGGCATTCCCGATATCTATTTAATTAAACTTTGAATCCAGGGCTACAATTTGTTGTTTATGAGTCAACCACACTTTTGTTGCGCTATTTGGATTCCCATACTATAAATCTCGTGAATGCTCCACTTCTTTGATATCCTTCAAATCTTCATATTTTTCTTTGTCAAGGCGCAAGTTACCACGAAATCTTGATCATCATAGTATATTGGATCTCCTATGAGGTCTTGTTCTTTATCTATGTATGTATGAAACATTGGTGGTGGATCCCAATGTACCCTGCTGATTTTCGATGCAAACCGTGTCAAATCAACAATTTCCTTCAAATCGAAAACCCTAGAGTGATGTTCTCCACATCTAGGTCTTCTATCACTTTCCTCTTTACTCAACTCTTCATACGGAGCACAAAGATGAAAATGGTGGTACTCATCACTGTCAAGCCCATGAATGATGCTCGCAAACTGTTGTTCCAGTTGTTGAACTTGTTGTTTAAGCTCATCAATTTCTTCATCTCTGGTATCACAATGTGGATCTGTAAAAAAAACCCTTCCATAATCACTTCTTTTTGGCACGCCAAAATTATAAACCCTAGACAGATAAGCAACAAAATTTCCCTGAAAATAGCAAGATCTAGGCTATTTGGCAAAAATTGGCCCAAAATTAGCAAACCCTTAGCTTGACTATAGTTTTCTGGCTTTGTTATTAAAAAGATAGGAGTTTTGATACCACTTTGATGTAGTGAAATTTGATAAAGCTACAAAATCGGTAGGAATATATGTCAAACACAAGCAATAACTAGAAAAAACTTAAGGTTTCCTCCTCATCCAAAGCTAGGGTTCCAAAAGCCTAAGCTTGGGAATGACCCACTCAATGCCCTACCACCTCTTATATATTATAATTTAATAATCAAAGATATTAAATATCTATACAATGACCCAAAAAGTCTTAGCTTATAAAATTTGCAATGATAACTTTACCCCCGTGAACAGTAACCCATGAATAGTACACATGAATACCTATGAAATAGTAACTAGTGAGAATCCCTAAAAAGCTTAAAACCTCTAAAAATAAAACTCAAAACTAAGATCAAACTATACATCATTTAAAATTGAATAAAAATTCAAACTAAGAATATTTTGTTCTGCATCAACTTCATAGAAATGTAAATGTGAAAGTAAAAATAATGAAATACAAGGTATTTAAATATATGAAGGTGAATTTTTAAGATGCATTTACGTCATTTGTAATCCATGTTTTTTATTTTCTTTCCTATCCGTTCAATAATTAATCTCAGAATCATGTGTTGCGCACAAACTTTGAAAGTGTTGAATATTTTAATGAGAGAAAACGTGTAAATTTTTGCATTCAAACTTTGAGGGTGCTGAATATTTTAATGAGAGAAACATGTAAATTTAGCATATTTGGCTAGTTCTAGATATTATTTTTGGAAAAAAGATGCATACTCCCCTCTCTATGAATTTAACTCTAGAAAAACCTTTTGGTCCATGGAAAGCCCATAAAACCCCCTCAAAGTTAAAAAAACATGATGTTAGCTCTTTCCTTGCATATTTTATTTTCTAAGTTACAATATTTGTCTTTTTTCTATTTTCTAATAGCCCGGTCATCCAAATCTTAGAATAGTATTATACGTCAATTTTGAAGTACTTATATCCCTGAGGCGAATATGGAGAGAGCCGGTAGTAACCTGGTCCTGTCGGTGTCCAAGATGCCGCCAGACCACGGGAACACTGTTGCAATAAGCCTAAAATTGGGCAACTTTTCAAGAAGTGTCAGAATGGCCTCAAATTCCATGAGAGCATTGTTTTTTATACCTTAAGGATACCCGGAAATTTTTATCGCGTTATGACGAGTTTTGATATGATCAAGACAAAATTTAGTTTTCAAATCCAGTTCTTATCATGCTGAAAATAGATCCTATAATTATAGCCCCATTTTTTGGATCTCAAAATAGTATCAGGCTACCGCCATTAGATCCAGAATATCGAAAATCCCTCAGGTACCAAATTTCGGCTAAATCAAATCCTCTGGGATCAGTTTGAGCCTAACTTACTATAAATGGGTGGGTTTTACACTATTGTGATGCAGTACCCGATCATTTTGATATATGGCACACGTCATTGCGTGACCCAAAATAAGAAAATTTATAGAGAGAAGATGGGCTCGAAACATGAAAATTCAGATTTTTGAAAAGAAGAACATCCAATCTTTGAGAGGTCAAACCTTAAGATCCCGATGTCAAATCGTCACAAGTACGGGTCCGTTGCGACCATGCTCCGAAGAGCTCCAGTTTGATATAATTTTATGAATGATTGGAGGCCGGATGACATGAATTTTGCGGTCGAAGATGACATATTTTTTCGGTCGCCAAAATCCTATTTTTCGACGACTTCTTAAAATTGGAGCATGCTCAAATGGAGACCAAAATGGACGAAATTTATTACAAAATGATCACGGTAGTATCCTATTCAATTTGTGATCAAAATGAAGACTTGAAACATCATAGATCATGCTTGATTGACGGTCGAAAATCCCAAAGTTTATGGACTTGGCCAGATTTTTTGTTTTTCCTTAAAAATCCATTTCAAGACCATCAAAGGATATCAAAACATCCACAATTGTTCAAGCATCGATTCTATGATGATTGATCATCCGAAATACCATCGTAAGCATCCTAAAAAGCACCCGAGGTCTAGCAATGACAGTAGATCCCTCATGGAGGGATGGTTTTGTCATTAGTTGAAAAGTGCTTAGGGGTATTTTGGTCATTTAGTCAATAGGATTAATATTCTAATTCACAAAATGTTTGTAAACCTAAGTTTGAAAGTATAATAAAACAATTTGGGTTTTTATCCCTTCAAGCATTTTCTTGTCCATAGCTTCTAACTTCATGAGAAAGGAGAGAGAATATTTTACCACTTTAGGTAATTGCCCTTAAACCCTCCACTTCCAACTTCAAAACCCTCCACTTCTAACTCCCAACTTCCAAACCTCCCACTTCTAACTCCCAACTTCCAAACATCCTACTCCCAATTTTCAACTTCCAAACCCCCCCAACTCCCAACTCCCTAGAACCTCAAACTCCCTAATACTTAGAACCTCAAACTTCCTACTCCCTAGCCTTCCCAACTTCCTATACGCTACACCATACTCCTCACCTTAAATCATCATACACCTTATCTCATACACTACCCTAACCCACCTAGGTCCTTTCATCTTAGACCTAGACCCCAACCTTAACCCCAAAGGTCAAGACACCTCTCTAAGGAGTGCTCAAAAGGAACCCTCAAAGGTGCACATACACGTAAGCTAGATTAGGTCCACTCTCTCTCTTCTTTTTCTTTCTTCTCTTTCTTCTTTTATTCTCTCTCTTCTTTCTCTCTCTTTGGGTTATTTTAAGGAGGCTCTTTGGGTTAGTGACTTTTCGATGGGCTAAGCCCACGACTTCGCTTCCCGAATCCTCTAGATATCAAGGTTTCGAGCATAGTACCTTCCTTTGTCTCCAGTAATACCTCTTAGGAGAGGTTACGCCGGAAGGCTGTGGAATTCTTGGGCCTCTTATTTCTCTCTCTCTTCTTTCTTTTCTTTTCTTTTTCTCTTTCTTCTCTCTTATTTTCCTTTCTTCTCCCTCTCTCTTTCCTCTTCTCTTCTCTTGCTCTCTCTTTCTCACACTCCACTTGTACCCAGGGTAGGTTCGAGCTTCCCCCTCTATTTCTCTCTTTCTCTCTCTTTGCTCACTCTCTTTCTCCTATTGTCATAGACCCACACCTAGGGTGGGCACATCTTTTTTCCCTCTCTCTCTCTCTCTCTCTCTCTCTCTCTCTCTTCTAAAGCTATGGACTTGCGCCATAGGGCAGGTCCATCTACCCCCTCTCTTGCCCTCTCCAACCCTCTCTCACCCTCTCCCTCATAGATCCATGTCATAAGTGGATCCGTCCACTCCTTTCATCTCTCTCTCATCATTTCTCGACTCTTCCCTCCCAGACACACATACCCATGTCATAGGCAGATCCATCCTCTCTCATCATCTCTCTAATTCTCCTCTCCCACTCCCTAACTCAGCTCTCTCTAACTCTCATCCCTCATTTATCTATCTTCATTCACTCTCTCTCACCTCTCATTCACCTACCCTATTTTCATTATTTCTTCATTCTCTTTCTTCACTCATCCTTTCTCTCACCCTTGAGCACTCGAGCTGAGGTCCTCTTGAAATAGTTTCTTAGGGTCTTAACTCTTGGGTTACTTCTCTAACCATCAGTTCATATAGTGTTTCGGATCGTAAGAGATACAAATTCTCCTACGCTCGATCACTCATACTGGGGTCCTCCTGAGACAGTTTCCTAAGAGTTTTGACCCTTGGACTACTCTAACCAATGGTTTACATAATGTTTGGGTTGTGAGGGATCTATGTCGTTCTTTCTCATTTACTCTCTCACTCTCTTCTTTCTTATATACTTTCTTCTTATCTTCTTATTCCTTCTCTCGTAACTCTCTACTTTCTTTTCTCCCATTCCATTTCTCTCTCATCTCTTATAAATCTACTTTTAATACTCTATCTAACTTTTTAAACTCGGACAGCTCTCGCGGGGCTCTCCGAAAGTGATTTCGCGATAGTCGAGAACTGCAGACCTCACTTTCCAGCTTTGGAAGTGATTTCTCGACAGTCTAGAACTACAGATCTCACTCTCTAGATTCCTCCGGAGTGCTCTTGACTTTGGTCTCGAAGTTTAGGGACCTTTCCATTGTTTCATATTACCTTCTTAGAGAGGGGATGCCAGAAAGATATCTAACTTTTGAGATGCCTCCTCTTTTTTATATTCTCACTCCTTTCTCACAGCTTCTCTTATTTCTCTATTCGTCTTCTTCTTAGTTACTCATCAGGGGGCCTATACAAAAGTGAGCTCGCGAGAGTCTAGATCTACAGACCGCACTTCCTTTGCGAAAGTGAGCCCTTGATAGACTAGAACTACAGACAACACTCTCTTGAATCCCCCGAGATACCTGTGGCCTCCAAGCCCAATATCTTTCTTGTCTTCGGTAATACCTCTTTAGAGAGGTGACGTCGTAAGGCTGCCCAATTTTTAAGTGACCTCCTTTCTCTTCTCTACTTCTTCTCTATCCACTCCCAACCCCTCCAACTCTTAGACAAGACCCCCAATCTGCTATATAACTACCAATAGGAGGAGATCCCAAAAGGTATACCTTGAAAGCTATTTTTAGTGTGTGGATCCGAGTATTGTGCAATGAAGTGAGGGAACTAAATTCAAACCGCGATGCAAGGATAGCTGAAGGGTTTTTGAAATGATCTAAGAGGGCAAATGACCCAAACGTGTCCCCCGAACCCAAAACAATAAGGTAGATGCTCGAGCCCTTCTTTGCCAGTTAAAATATCTCTATTTGTTGGTTCATATCCACATGTCACACACACGTACATACATGCGTGTGGGCCCCATGGTTGTTCGAGAGAGGATTCCTCCAATTGGGTCACTCATATCGGGCCGACCCAAGACGACGAGAAATCAGGCCATAGCTATATTTCTCTTCATCACATGTGGAGCCCCTCCTCTCACTCTCTCTCTCAACATCCATTGAACCCCCTTCTTTCTCTCTTCTACAAATACCTCACAAGTAGCTTAAATGTGGTCCCCCAAATTCCACTAGAATAATGGTTCATTAAAAAAATAAAATGATAAAATATTTTAGTTTAAACAATGAAAAAAACCTCAAGGAGGTCTATGGGCTTCATATGAACCTGGGGGCTTATTTGAAATTAAAATTATAAACATCTTTTTCCCATTATATTTTTTATTTATTTCAAAATGTGAGAGAATAAAAAAAAGAAAAAGTTTATATAGGACCGAAGTCCAAACCTTACAGTAAAGGTTGCATACTAATCCACTATCTAACAAAATTGTCAATAAAGATATTAGAGTGGATTTTGAAAGTGAAACTGGGAAACCTAAAGAACTCGTTCCCCCTTTCTTGGCCCTTTCATTTCATTTCCCTCGAAATTCTCTCTCTATCTACCTCTCTCTCTCTCTCTCTCTCTCTCCCTCTCTTTCTCTCCCTCTCTCTCTCTTGCCAATGAGCACAACAATCACAATCCTCATCAGAAGCTTCTCTCAAAATCCCTCAATTTCCACCCTCTGCATCAAGATTTACGAAGGTCTTCATTTCTCCCTCACTTTGTTACGCGCCAATCTCTTGAGGCCCAAGATCCACATGCCTCGAGTTCTCTGTGATCCTTAAGCTCCAGCCATCAGCTTTGTTGGCAAATATTCAATGGGTATCCTCTTTGAAGTAGCTTATTTATGCTGGATTTTGAAATACGACCATTTGTTGCATGATCTAAACCCTTGCCAATCTTGCTCACCCCTTCATAAGTGAGGATTGATCAACGTTTATGAAATGGAAATATGAGAGGTATGGGATATCATTGCTGCAAAGTTATATGTTAAACTTTATACAGAAATATAAGTATACTCTCCCATGAATTGAGTTAGTCTATGTTGCTGTTGTTCCTCCTCTCTCCATAACTCTCCCTTTAGTTTTGGTACGTTTCTTGATTGAATAATTAGCAAGCTCTACTTTGGAGGTTACGGGAAAGATTTATATTTATCTACAGGAATTTGATCATCATCAACATCATTAACCTTTTCCCAATTTATTAGGGCCAGCAGCACAAATCCTAGTCCTCTATTGTGCTCTATTAATTGTCATACGCTCCGTAAGACCATAAGTCCCGTGTCTTTTTGGACTACTTCCAACCATGTTTTTTTGGACTATTTCCAACGATGTTCTTTTGAGCCTACCCCTTGCTCTTTTAAGCCTTCTACTCGAACTAACTATGATTTCTCAACATGTATTGTACTTGGCGATGCCACACATGCCCAGCCCACTTAAGTCTACTCTCTCTCATTGTATCGCCTACTGGTGCCACTACAAAACTCTCTCGAATGATGGAAATGTGATTTTAAAATCTATTTAATGACCAACTGACTAATGTTCAAGTAAATTATGGTGCCTTAATTTTTTCCAAAATGATGAAAAATCATATATATTATTCTCATATCCGAAAAAAAAATCAGTCATAAAATCTTCATTTTCTTGAACTCTAATTACAAACTCTGTAAGAATTGTTTATTTCATTTAAACTAGAAGCCCTAGTTTTGCCTTTCCTCTAGATTCTATCTATCCTCATCTTTCTCTTGCTCACTTCTCTTAGAAGATTCGGTCACTTTTTTTTATTAAATTCTTGCATTCCATGGCATCTAAACAAAACCAGTTTTTATTTTTTGTCATTTTTGTATAATGAAAATATCTCTCGAAGATGTTTTCTTTGATATTACCTTGACTTATTTGTCTGTCTTTAGATAATTTAGTGGAGTTTAAATTAAGATTTTGATTTTTTTAGTGGCTTGCTTCTAATATATGAAGTAGTTCCTAGTTAAGAATATAAAGTAACGTCCTTCTGGTTTCATGAACATAGAGTTAGTTTAGCATGGGCATGAGATGCTTATGAATTTTGAGTAATCCCATATAAACATTGATTTTTATTATAGCTAGTTTATGAAAAACTGTATAGCTAGTTTATGAAAAACTGTATAGCTATTGGAGTTAAAGTTGCTAGAATTGTCATGTAACATACTTATGATATTCTATAATATCTATCTTTATAGGTTTGATTAAATTTTTTTCCTATGAAGATGGCTACCTCAACAGTATTAGTATTGTTCAAGATAAATGATGTTGCTATAGAGTAAAAATATTGGCAATATTGATGGTCATAATAAGGAAAAGCATTTAATGCTAGCTCTAGAGTATCTTGAATTATTAGATGATTAAATTTTCAGTTGTTGAATGTTCTAACTAAATTATCTTTTCATCTTTATGGGTACGCAAAATAGGATGAATGCAAACTTGGAGATGATTGCAGTTGACATGGAGATGGGGAGTAATTCGATTGGTAATGGGACGTAGATAAATAAGAAGGCATGAAGTTCTCTTCCTTGGGAGTACAAAATGGAGGATATTATTCTTTTGGATGTTGATGATTTTTATAGTCACCATGGATTAGAGAATGCTATTGACATAGATGGTGATGATAGCAATGACTCTAATGTAAGACAAGATACAAGTGAGACTCGTATGGTGGAGCCTCTAACCATATAATTTAGTATAGAGGTCCCACAAGAGGGTATGTGATTTGAGTCCCATGAAGCTGGATTAGATTTTTATAATAAATATGTTAAGAAATTTGGTTTTAGTATTCAATGTTTTCTTCGACTCGTAGAACAAGGAAAGATGGATCATTCATCACTCGTAAATTTGTATGCTCAAAACAAGGCAAGCGGCACAAGATATATGAGGCAAATTAGTCTCGGCCTTATACAAGGATAGGGTGCAGAGCCATGTTAAGAATCAAGAAAGATGAATATGGTATATGGTTTATTGCAAATCGCAATAAAGATCACACTCATGACTTAACTTCACAATCCAAAATCCATCTCCTTATGTTACATCGTAAAATTCTGAAGTACACACGAGAGATGATTCGTATGCATAACTAATGTGGGTTAACTACCCCAAAGATAATGAAAGTGTTGAGTACACAGGGTGAAGGTCCAAGGAGTCTCCCTTTTGTAGAGCTAAAATGTAAGAATGAAACATATAAAAATCAGAAGAAAATAGTGGTGGAGATCTATGGATGATGAGATTGCATTGTAGAACGACATTTTGAAAGTAAAATACGGTGACGACAGATACAGTCTATAGTTGGGTGGTAACGGTAATCAGAGAAAGCAATCTATAGTTTGGAAAGGTTTTACAAACTAAAATATTCATGACAATTTATTCTAGATGGGAGGTGGGTAATGGATCCAAGGTTCCTTTTTGGTATGGTAAGTAGGTTGGTGATGCTCCTCAAAGGTATTCCTTTCCTCTTGTTTTTAATGCTTCTTCTAATCCAATGGCAAAAGTGACGGAGATGTTCTCAAGGGAAAGAGGAGTTTGGGACATTGGGTATATTTACAATAGAGCTTCTGATGAATTTATTGTGCAGATGGCAGGGTTGTTACATGTCTTGGAGAAGGTAAACTTCTTTCCTGATTTTAAGGATGAGGTGGTATGGGAGGCTGAGAATGATGGAATTTATTTCAGTAAAATCTGTGTATAAATTGTTGTTCTATGATAGGAAAGGTGGAATAGATGCTCATTAAAGAGAATATGGACATGGAAGATACCACAAAAAGCCAAGGTATTCTTGTAGGTCTTATTTCAAGGGAAATCATTGACTGTTGACAAATTGATGAGTAGAGGAAGAATTATATCCAACATTTGCATTATGTATAAGGATAGTGACGAGAACATTTGCAATATGTGCCCCAATTTGGGAGTATATCACTACACAATGAGTTTTTTTTTAGGATGTGCTTTGTTCCATAGAGCGAGGAGTCTTTTACATGATCGTTCACAAAGTGGCATGAAGTGATGAATGGGTGCAAAACCCAAGTCAATCATCAAAGATCAAGACAAGGCAATGGCACCTGCAATAAAAAAAGGTGTTCCCAGAGTCCCAATGCAGGTTATGTAGATGACATATTACACAAAAGATTGAGCAAAAAATGGCACAAGTTGTGCACAAACATCCATCACTCCATAGGGACACAAAAATATATTGACCATTGTACTACCATTGCACAATTTGAAGATGAATGGCCAAGAATATTAGAAATATATGATTGAATGAATAATGAATGATTGAAAGTCTTTAAAAGAAATCTGGCATCAATAGGTGGATGTATAGCTGCAAGATTACTTCTTTGTTGGCAATAGGACTAGTATAAGAATTGAAGCCATGAATAAGCATATCAAGGCCTATGTGAATTTTCATACTAATTTGACTACATTTGTTGGCTAATTACAAGAATTAATTAACAATAAATTTGATGAAGAAAACTCTGCAGACTTCAAATCTCACAATGAGACACCAATTATGAAGAATGCCACTCACATAGAGAAGCAAATGGCTCAAATTTATATATCAACTGTCTTTTAAAACTTCTTTCAGCCAGAGTTAATGAGAGCCGTTAATCTTATTTGTGATGTGCAAGACGATGATGGGGGCTCTATGCACTTTAAGTTTGAAAGAATATGGGACATGTCGCCCATTCTACGTGGTAGAATTCACTATCATTGAGGAGAAAGCAACATGTAGCGACCATATATATGAGTGCATGGGTATCCCATGTAGCCATATGCTTAGGGTATTTGTATTTAAAAATATACTTTGAGTTACCCCAACACTATATAATGAAGTGATGGACAAAGGGGTTGCTCGTGTTGGTTATAGAGTTCAAATACAAGCCCATACTTATTCCACATGCTACAATGATCTATTGCAAAGGTGCAACATTCTATCAACTAATGGGCAGTGAATTTGAGTGTATATGAGTACGCAAAGATGCTTATAGATGAGGTACATGTAAAGATTGTTTCTAGGGTTGACATGGAGAAAGCTTCTTAAAAGCATGCTTCTTCAACCTATGGTAGCCCCACATCCACAGGAATCCCCACCCTATGTGGGGTTCTCATCCTCACTGTGACTAATTATTGAGGCTTCAATTTGTGCAAAGCCAAAAGGACAACCAATTCATGTGATAATCAAACGTAGGAATAAGCAAAGAACGAGTAAGAGAAAGTGCACTAAATGTGGAGTCATAGGTCAGACAAACATAATTGTTCATCTATGCATTGCAAATAGTATGATTAGACATCTTTCTTACTTGTGATCTTACTTTACTATTTAGATGCCATTATCTGGGCTCACCGTTCTTTGCTTTAAATGGAAGCATACGTGCTTATATTTAAAGAACTTATGGAATGTTGTTTACTAGATGGTTCTTTTTGGAATATAGTTTATGGAAAATAATGTCATGAAAATTTCTTACTCAAATGCTCTACTATTACAAAGTTATTATTTCTTGTATATTTATATATAGGGGGCAGTATTTAGAGCACAAGTAACCTTCAAGGCAGCACAAGTAATCTTCAAGGGAGCATAATTGACACCAAGAAACCTCTTTTACACCTTTTTGAGCTTATGGTTCCTTGTATCCTTTTTGTATCTATTATGTAGTTTGTTTTTTAGATGTATAGTATTTTTTGAGTTACCTTATCTTTTTGGCTGGGGGGTTTTGTATTGAGCACTTCTGGCTTGGGGCTGCCTATTTTTTTGTACTCTATGTACTTTCTGGTTACACATAGGTTAACAATTTTAAAACAAAAAATTATATGTCTTTTTTGTAAAGAGAGTTTTGGATGCTAATTGGAATGTTGTAAGATCACTTGGGTGCATATAAATACATAGTTTCTTTGTGTCAACAAATTTGGCAACTAATTTGAGGGTCCCCATTTTATTTATATAGAAATGTAATATTTTTTCTTTTGTGATCAGAAGTGCTTGTTAAGGGCTATGCTATCAGCTTTTATTTATGTAAATTTAAAGATGATTTGAATTTTTTAAAGAATATGCTATCATTTTGATTCATGCAAGTATTGGTTGTAGGATTTTTATGTTCATTGAATTTGAGATGAACTCATTGTTGTGATGTTAAGATGTTTGAAGAATTATTTTCCTAGTTATCCATCAGTTTCAACAGGTGTTTCATGTGTAATTTGGACTAAATGCCGCTACTAGTAGAAACAAATCAATTGCGATGAGTATCTGTTTCAGTAGGTGTTACTTTTGTTTGAACAAAACTTAGGCCGATGTACATACACTATGTAGTAGTGTGTATAGGTTGATTTCAATGTATGTGCACTGTTGCGTAGCATGTATATGTTGTTATTGAGGTCCACATGCTATGACACAGGTGTAAACGATGTTAACAATGTGAACACATTGCTAACAATGTGTATATACTACTGACAACTTGTACACACTTTTAACATTGTGTATGTGTTGATTTCAAAGCTTGTATATTGTTCATAATGTGTATATGTTGATCCCAGTATTTGCATACTTTCATATGAGCATACATAGGATGTTACTAACATGTATTGTAAGGCATATGAGCTATATGCATCATCGAAGGATAGGCAAAAACAAACTATATTCCTACTGTGGTACCAGAACGAGCCAAAAATATTCTAAACTCAACGCCTGAGACAAGATTGGTTGGAACGAGATGGAGTTCAATGAGTAGTAGTGTGTATATACTGCTAACATCATGTACACACTTTTAACAATGTGTATTGATTACAATGCTTGTATGTTGCTCATAATGTGCATATGTTGTTCTCAGTGTTTGCATACTTTTACATGAGCATATATAGGATCTTACTAACATGTGTTGCAAGTCATATGAGCTATATGTAATGTTTCTTAGTTTGATTAATAATTTGACTCGCAGGCTCTATTTAGAGTTTGTGTAGTTAACTCGAATACATGTTGATTGATACAAGTTTTGGAAGAGTTGCCGGACATACATATTATGCTTGGTTATTACATCTATTAGTGTTGCTAGGTTTTGGCGTCACAGTGAGCTCTAGAGTGTTCGAGAGCTATTGCTTGCATTTGGAGACAGAGATTGAGCTAAAATGTGGAGCGGTATAGATTGACCTTTAGAAAGTATAGCATCTATGTCAACATAACTGTGGAGCAGCATAGATTGGCCTAAAATGTTGTGGCAACACAATCGTTTGATATTCTTTGTGTCAATAACTTTGACAACTAATTTGAAGGTCTCCACATTATTGATAAGGGAATGTAATACTGTTTTTGTGATGACAAGTGCGTGTTAAAGACTATGCTATCAATTGATAGTTATGTAAATTTAAAGACGATTTCATTTTGTTAAAGAATGTGTTGTCATTTTGATTTATACATGTATTAGTTGTAGGATTTTTATGTTCATTGAATTTGAGTTGAGCTCATTGCTGTGGTTTTGAGATGCTTGAACAGTTGTTTGTAATTGCTCATTTTTTCTGGTCATGCATATGTTTCAGCAGGGGTTTAATGTTTGATTTGAGAAAATGGCTTAAAATGACAGTGTAAATATAATAAGGCAAGTTACGCCAGCAAAATCTCAACCATCTTGTTGGTCTTCAGTTAGTTAGATGTTGGGGATTTGATTTTTTTCCAATTGCGATGGTAATTAGCAAGTAGAGAGAGAGAGAGAGAGAGAGAGAGAGAGAGAGAGAGGGGGATCTCCAATATCAATGCACATAATATCTGGTTAATTGAGAAGAACAAAAGTGTGTTATTTTTATTTGATTCCAAAATTAAATAAAATGCATCCTTGGAGAAATTAAACCAAAATGGTTTTATAGTATATTTGACTGTCTTATGATTCCAAGAACATAGAGTAACAAGGAGACAATCAACCTGCCCACAGTATAGGTAACATCGACAAAAAACCATTTGAATTAGCAATAACAAGGAGAAAAATCCACTTAAAATTCAATCCATCTATCCATCGATAAAAACCATTTGAATTTGCAATAACAAGAAGAAAAATCCACTCATAACTCAATCAACATACCCCCAATAGCAATAACAAAGATAGAAATGGAGATATTTATATTTCATAATTTTTCATACAAAATTACTATCAAGTCATTGTTAAATTTCTTGCATAAACGGCTCATTTTTTCTTGGTGAGTCAGTGGGGAGAGGACCCCTACCAGTCTAAGACGTAGCATTGCAAATCATCAAGTACTAACCAATTAAGTCGAAGCTCTTTTCCTAAAAATTTAGTCATTAGTACTAACTGCAAAGGCTTTCTAGCACATTTATTATATAAAAAGCCTTTCCAATTGCATAGTGCACTCCAAAAGATCTCTTTAGCCGCTCGTTAAGGGAATGGGAGGTCTCAACCAAAAGTATTGTGCTTAGAACATATGAATTAAAATTGGAACTTGAAGAAGAGTAGCCATTCTGAGTGTGTCGCTTTGAAAGGGAATACATCAGAAGTGCATTCCTCCACCCATTACTTCTCATGAATGGGAATTTCTAACCAGGAGTTCGAGGTAACAATCCAAAAGGGTGGCAAGTTTCAATGATCCTTCTTTTTTGCAACTTCTTAACCATATGATGAAAATGTGATAAGGGAGATAAGCACGCATCATACTAGAATATCAAAGACAAATATATATAAAGAGAGGTTTGTATGTATATATCAAAAATGATATCAATCATATATACCAGGTAGGATCGAGCGTCTGTTAAGGCATACTATCGCATGCACACGTAGATTCACTCATTACAACCAGATTTGCTAGACCATCGAGTATTCCGACATTTAAAAACTATATGACCCACATATTTTTTAGGAACAAATCCAAAGAAGAATAAATTTTAATGATGTCCATGCCGTCACCCAAATCTAAATCGTTATATACTATCAATTATAGTAAAACTTGCATTGGTTTAGCTACAACAGTTACAGGAAAATTGCAGCCTAATACAAGAAGGTCCAACCTCTAAGAGAAACTCAACTCGATTCAACTGCAGTAATAGTGGAAAGACAAGGGAATAAAGGGGATTCTAACAACTTAAATCAACAAAGCCAAAAAAATAAACAACTATTAATCATGGCATCAACATATTTACCCCATCCCAACTTATTCATCCACTTATAAATCAAAACAATTCATACAATCCAACATAAAAAGATCCTATCTCACAAGGAATAAAAAGTTCCAATTAATTTGTATGCAACAAAAAAATGGAGAGACATCAGACAAATAAGGAACATGATACCTCAAATTCATGAATGCACTCATGAATCACATCAATTCTATAAATCCCAACACAAAAAGATCCTATCCGATAAACAATTAAACTCCATTTGCCTCAGCAGCAACAAATCATTAAAAAAAAAAAAGAATCAAGAAAACAAAATAAAAACTCTAATTCATCCATCCCCCAATGAATAATCTCATCCAATTATAAATCAGAATATTCATACGATCCAACATAAAACGATCCTATCTCACAAGGAATAAACGGTTCAAATTAATTCATATGCAAATAAAAAATGGAGTGACATTAGGCAAATAAGGAACATGACACCTCAAATTCATGAATGCACTCATGAATCAAATCAATTCTATTAAGCCCTACACAAAAAGATCCTATCCGACGAACAAGTAAAAACTCAATTTGATTCAGTTGCAACAAATTATTAAATAAATCAAAAAAACAACAACACGTCATTAACCCCCAATAAATTATCACGTCATTAACCCCAATACAAGAACAACAAACTCAAGAATATAACAATGCCCAACTCGTTTTATCCAACTCCTATAATGATGAAAACAGATGGCCGACCATAAATCCCATTACAAGTATCCTAGATATGTAAAAACACCTCACATTAGTCCATATGCAAGAAAAGGGTACCAAAAAAGAGAGAATAACAAAGAAAAAGGAAAAGAAGAGAGAAACTTTAGGGGCGGGTTCAGGAGTGCATCAACAAGATAAATCATACCAGGGCAAGCTTTTGCTGCTCATTTGTCAGTTTAGGCACCTCTCTAAAAGTCGACTCTCTCCTAGGAAAAATAGAGGCAGACTTCTCCACAACGACAGAGGAGGAGGAAGGAGCTCATTCTCCTCCTCTCGATTGTGCATTATTATGACTACGCGCTCCATTAGAGGTGGGCGAAGGTCTTTTCATCCATCTTAATAGCTTTAAATCATAATAAATTATATGGTTAGTTGAATGAAAAAAGAAGTTTGATAGAGAGCATTAGAGCTAGGGTGGTAAGAACACAAAAGTTTATAGAGAGAAGGTTGAAAGAGAGAAGATTGAGGGAGAGCATTAGAGCTAGCGTGAGAAATGATCCCAAAAGTTTAAAGAGAGGATAGAGCGAGAAGACTGAGGGAAGAGAGAGAGAGACAAGTGGAATAAATTTTATTTTATTTTTTTGTTTTTTAAAAAGCGATGGGCAACCAGGATGCCCCAGTTTCTATTTTTAGACCCTATGCAAAATCACCACCATCCGAATGATTTTTAGACCCTGTGCAAAATCACCACCATCCGAATGAACGCGTTGTTAAAGTGGTTGCAGCCCAGTTTCAAGCCATCTCTACCCGTGCTGTTCTTTCTCTATAGCCAAAAGATTTCATACTTCTTTCTCTATAGCCAAAAGATTTCATACTTCTGTAGGAATATATGCCTATTTATTCCCTTGGGTAAACTAAAATAAATTTTAGGACAACAATTTTTAGAGATATGATCTCTTTAACACATAGACATCAACATCAATAAAAAATTAGAAATTGCACTCTCTATGAACTTGAAATAAATAATGAATAGAGACCGTCAAATTTTTGGAGGATGAGATATAAGTTTTATAAAACTTCAAAATTTCAAAAAAAAAAAAATCTCCTTTTAAAAATAATCATGTAGTGATTCTTTCACAAAATTTCATATCGAGCAAATCTTCCCAAGTAGATCTTCTACCTGAGGTAGTAAATATACAATATGCTCCCCCGGATCCTAGTATACACATTTCTCTTGTGCTTATTTCTTAGCTATTGAAATCTAGTTATTCTTTTAAGTTTGGGCGATGTTTGTATAAGGTTGCATGTAAGATGCACCTCTAAAATTTTCCTAGAGATATCGTTTCAATGTTATAAACCTTATGATTACTCAATAGTCTAGTTTAATCTCAAGTTATAAAAATCAAAATCTCTAAAATAGTAGAAACCAAGCACATCAAACACTTGAAAATCTTGAGAATAGATGATCCCAATAATGTGTTATAAGATGTATTATTTTTTGGATTTAAAATTTTGTTTTCTCTTAATATCCATATATTTTGAAGTCGAGATGATCAATTGGAGAGTTCTCTAACACCAAAAACACTATATTCATGTTAACCATGCCAATAAATGGAAAAAAGGTTAATGTTTTAAATATTAAACTACAATTCTCTTCCCTTACCCTATCCGTTAAGACTCTCTTTCTCTCTCTACCCGCCCTCTCTCTCACTCTCTCTCTGTTCAATATTAATCTCTCTCTCTGCCTAATATCAATCTCTCTCTCTCTCGCATTGAAAAATGTGATCCAGCACAAAAGTGTGCCTGAACGGCTTACAGCTTTTGGAAATCCATAAGCCTCATGACTCGTCAGGCACACTCTTGTGCTAGACCGGCTTCTGGCTTTTGAAATTATAGAAGGCTCGCTGCCGGTCCGGCACACTTTTGTGACAAACCTAACTTTTTTGCTTCGGTTCGGCACAGGTCCAACACAAAAGTATGCCGGATAGGCCACGCGGCTTCTGAAATTCCATAAGCTAGAAGCCGGTCTAACACACTTTTGTGCCTAACCGCTTTTTTTTTTTTTTTTTCGATAGGTCACAAAAGTGTACCGGGCCGATCACGAAGCTTCTAGATTTTCAGAAGCCGGTCTAGCACAAAAAATGTATTTTTCAATGCCAAAGAGAGAGAGAGAGAGATTGATTTTAGGCATAAAGAGACTGATATTGGGCGAGTAGAGAGAGAAGTGAGATTTTTAATTGGTAGATTAAAAGAGGAGAATGGTAGTTTAGTTTTTAAAACATTAAAATTTTTTTTATGGGGTAAAAGCAAGAAAAACTAAGCTATAAATGTGATGCTTTGACGGGTGGAATACAAGCATTTTAGAGGGTAACTATAATTTTCTTAAAAAAAAAATCAATAATTCATAAATAAATAAAAACCTGCTATCCATCTCCAAATAAAAAATAATAAAATAATAAAAATTTGGAACAGGGTTCCCCGTACTTCAAACCCTATGAATTTGCACAAACAAAAAGACAAAATGCTATTTCTCAACAAACCCACCCTCTGGCACTACAACCGGCTGGAGGGCATGGCATTCTTTACACGCAGTAACAAACGGTCGGAAAATTTTCCGGCCAAGCCACGACCCTCCTGACTCCTGACTCCTCCCACTATCCTTCCCGCCAGTTCTCACACCCACCAAAATCTTCTGAATCTCGGACTTACCATAAGCATCCTCAGACTTCGCAGACGAGGTTCTTCCCGGCACCGGTGCCATAAACTGCCATGGCGCCGGAGGGTAGCTATGAAATCGTGCATGGCCAGATGCTCCTCCATTTCTTCCTCTAGTTTTTGCTAGTGATCTCTCGGAGTCTTGTGCAATCTTCATGCTGCTATGTCGTCGAGAATTGCTGATGACATTGCTATTGCTATTTATGCCGCTGCTACTGCTGTTGCTGCTGCTGTTGCTGAGAGACACCGCAGAGCTCCCTGAAGATGAGGTCTTACTGCTGCTGCTGCGACTGGTCGTGGGCAAGTAGTTTGATCCCGGAGGGTCGGCACCCACCGGAAAGACATGTGGCAAAAGCTGACCATTGCTGAAAAGGAAATCTGCCGGGAAATTTTGATTGTGGCCGATAGAATTCGAGGGGCTGAATTCGAAGTCAAGAGTGTTAGTCGGGGAGCAGTTTCCGGATTTCTCCCGATAACCGATCATCATGCAAGAAAACGACAGTGTCTCATCGCAATCCTCTCTGCAATTTGAATTGCGACCCTTCTCCATGGCCGAGAAACTGCCTGAAAAGCAAAAGGTAAAAACTACATAAAAGTCGGTCCGACACACAATTGTGCAGTTATACGAAATATTTGAATTTCTTTAAGGTCCGGATATCACGGACGAGGGGCTGTATATATAGGACTGCAGGAGGGCTGCTTTCGTATAGAAAAACCATTGGATAGGAGGAGGAGACCTAGAGAGAGAGATTTTTTTTTTAGAGAGAGAAAGAGAGATTTTTTAGAGAGAGAGAGAGATATATATTTAGTAGAGAGAGAGTGGTGAAGGTGTTAAACATTCGGTGAAGGCTGGAAGTGGGGAGGGATATTAACAATGCTATTGATGACACGTGTACACCTTTATAGGTGGAGAGATGTATGGGCGGGGCATCCTAGCCGCTGATTGTGACAGGAACCTGAGATGTTTTGGATCGATGTGGACGTAGAGTGACCGTTGGATGGGACCACTGCTTTTTGTGCGTGGGGATGGCGATGATGCCTTCCACCCGTGCCAACTCAGCTTCTAATCTTGTGCTCTGTAACAACGCAACGTTTTCACCTGCATATGCGAAAATGCCATTTGTGAGGCAATGGGCCGGGTGGCCCGTTGCTTAGAAGTACGGCCACGGGCCGTAAATTGTGATCCAAAGGTTCGTCTAGGGCTAGTGCCGGCCCTCCCCCTTTTTATTATATGTTTTCTTCGTTTATTTCTTGCTTGGCTCGGCCACAGATTGGGCCGGCGGCTTTATGGGAATAAGGGGGGCCCATTGCCACCCCTAAATGCCAATGGCGTATGTAAAAGCGGCCGGTGAAAAGATTATGCTCCTGCGGGAGCATATTATCTATTCACTCCCTTGTATAAAATTATTATATAATTAGAGACCCCCGCCCCCCATTCTGGGTATGTAACCTCTCCAATATTGCATCCGACCTGGAAAAAGAAAATTTTCAGAGGCAGTTTGTATGTAGCTGAAATTAAAATAACATAAGATATGAGGACCTTCTTTTTTATAATCAGATCTAACATTTAAGCATTTAGGAACTTCTATTTTATTTATTTATTTATAAATTAGCCATTGGAGTTTCTAAAGCGAATCTTTCGAATGGAAAAATATTCAAAAATATTCATAATAGGGAATACATGCACATTATGCTCCTGCAAGAGCATGCTCTACAGGCGCATTCCTCAAACTTGTGCAAGAAATCTTGCCACTTTTTCTTCTGTTTTTTATAATGAACGGTTTTGTTTCCAAATTTATGAGAAAGGATAACAATGTGGGGAACATCGAATCAACAAATATAGATCGAGCAACTTTCGAAGCATGGCTCTCATTTTGGTGAAATCGATAAATCTAACGTATTACTACTTGGAGAAAGAATCAACCTTTTACTAAAGTTGCAAAGGCAACTTCCTTAATAAGTGACGTTCTCTCTCTTTCTCTCTCTCTCCCTCGCTCTCTCTCTCTACCAAGGCCAACTTCTTTAAGCAAGGATTTAAAAAACGGATCTGTGACCTGAATTGGGCACCCCAAAATTCGATTCAGATTGATGAATCGGCAGTCCGAATGTCCATTTTATTGTATGGAAAAAACAGTGAACCGACAAAAAAACAGTGAACTGGCAAAAAACCAGTCCGAATTGGTGAATCGGGGGGTCCAGATCGCCGTTTTACCAATGATTTAAAAAATAGATTGGTCACTCTGATTAGGCATTGCAAAAACCGGTCCAGAACGGGGTAACCAATTCTTGAGTTAGACCAACAATTTTCCTATATATATGTAAAACCATAACGGGGTGACCAATTCTTGAGTCAGACCTAGCGATTCCATTTTGACCCGACGTTTTTTATATCACTGCTTAAGAGACATGTTCTCTCTCTCTTCCTGCAAAGCCAAATTCCTTAAGGGAGTGTTTGATACCTGGAGTCTTTTGTATTGGGAGGGACTTTCTCACAAATTATGGAAGACTACTCTTCCATCACTTTTGATAGAAGGTGTGGAAGGCGGCTTTTCTATTTTGTAGCTTCCACACAATAATATCAAATATGGAAGTGAGATATTTAATTCCTATTTCCAAAAACTCTCACTTATCAAATACGCCATCTCAACATGTGTGCATTCGAGAGGGTCACTTTCGCCCATTTGTTGGAAATGTCGTATAAGGTGTATGGCATTCTGTTGGATTGGCATAAAAATCAGATGCCCTTGCCCACCTCTCTTTCCCATGTTGCGGAAACAGCTCTATAGATAAGGAATCAGAGGATATTACCTTCTTAGTTTCAACACGGAACTTTTCATCAATCTCATCATACCCTTACAATTTGAAATGTAAAGGGCTTGTGTCAAAATTATCAATAAACGACCAAGGACATTAACTATTGAGGGGAACTTTGCCTACAGTTTGTCGAAGGCAATGATGTCTTCAAAAATAACTAAGACATGGTGTAAGGATTTTTTTAAAAAAAATCCATAACTAAGACATGGTGTTAGGGTTTTAAAAAATTTCCACACTCATGGAAAGGGATGGGAAATCATTCAACCCAAACAACCAAGTTGGCTTAAAAGCCTTTAGGAGCCACATTAGATACACGCTCCATTTATGTCTTTGCTCATTACATAAACCCATTGTCACCCATGTTTGTTGCATGTAGGTCCCCTTCCCCACTTCATACATGTGATAACACAAATCAAAAATTTCACCATAATTTATTAGAGCATAAAATGCTGTTTATTGAGGTTTTGTTAAAGAAAGAGATTTGACTAGCTTTGGGAACCCCAACTCAACTTTGAGACTGGCATTGCCAACATATGGGTCCATGGGAATCAAGGGTACAAGTGGGGTCAATGATAATCCATTCATATCCTTCTATGGCAAACATTATGTGGGGTCAATGATGGTCCGTTCATTCTCTTTGTAAGGCAAACAGTGGTTAAGGCCAGTTCCAACAAGTAGAAATCTGTCGTACTTGATGAGAGGATTGCTGCCTTCAAAGATATCTGCTACAAGCTAACCTTGTGCCCTTCATTGCACATATGATCTTACTCTTGTAAAATGGTGTGATGGGGAGATAAATAATGATTTAGAGCGAATTTTATGGATGACAAGAATGTTGTTTTAGTATGCTATACTTAACATTCTTGACAAATTTATATATGGATAGGGAAAGCCTTAGGTCCAATTTTTGGGCTATATTGTTGGGTAAGTGTGGTCATTAAAGGCTTTATGAGTGCTTGTAATAAAATATTTTGATATAATGGAACATGAACTCAGTGGGAGTGCGGTTCCTTATGAATTATACTAAGCAAACGATGTTTGCTAATATCGGACGAGCTAGGCCAGTTGGTTGAGAAAAACCTATGTTACCTGAGCATAAAAACCTATTCAATAAGGGTTCTACTAGGTCATCCCTTGATGATATCGGCGTATGCCCGGATGAGTGAGTCAATGGACGATGTGACCCTTGTATGTGATGGTGGCCTTCAGAAACGAGGGCCAAAGCCTCACCTGCAAGCCATCACACGACATGCATATATGATAGTTGTTTCGGGAAAGCGAACCACCTTTTAGGGTAATGTTTTTGCGTGTACGAGAGATACCACTACACGTCATAGGAGTTGTGGCCGCATCAGGTCTAAATGGCCTTGGTATGTCCCTAAGAGAAAACCTGAAATCCAAACACTGGGATTACGACCCCTTGGCTCTTTGGTGACCCACAAATGAGCCCCTACATTGACTGTGGCTGATGAAAAACATTGGGTCGGTTTGATAAAGCTAATGTAGACCTTAGTCCACAGTTGAAGGTGGAGTGCTCTAGTGTTTATTTATTTAATTCCTAGATCATTTTCATATCTAATAAATTTAATTATGTTTGTTTTTAATGATATATGATTATTATTTGAATTTTTCTAGATATCTGTATATTTTATTTATCAAATTTATATTTATAAAAACAATGATATTGATTTTAGATTGATTTAATTATTCATATTGGATTTTATGAATTTCTAAAAATCATATAATTTTTAATTAATTTATTTTTACATGGGAGGCCCAATAAGCATATAGGCGCACCCTAGGTGGGGCCTATGAGTGTCACCTAGGGTGGCCCGCCCCACTCTAAGGAGTTTTCCAATTTTGTTGGATCAGCTTTGGCTTGAAGAAAAAGGTTTGTGATGTTTTGGAAAGTCTTTGCCTTGAGGAAGCTTTGAATGGATTTTTTAGAAAGCATGAGAAGGCTTGTATATAATTTTGATAAGCACAATATTATGAATGGAATTATTTTATTTAATTTCTATTGATGAGAAAATGGTTTAGGTATGGGGGATAAATATTCTATCACCTTCCATAATGTTGATGGCCCATCTATGGAATAGATTGCTCAAACCTCTCACCCCACAAGTCACCCAAGATCAATGATTCATATTCAATTTCACAAGAAGATGCAAGCCAAAGAAAACCCTAAGAAATCCTAATATTGTTCAAGCACTATAAAAAATAGATTTATCACTATCCAAATCTCTACACCTTATCTATTACACCTAACTCTCACTTCTCCCTCTCATATCCCACAAAGGGACACGTCCACTTAGAATATCTCTTTCTCTCTCTTAAGAGAGTTTTTTTCTCTCTTTCTCTTAAAAAAGTTTCTCTCTATCTCTCAAGAGACCCAAAAGCGCACGTCCCACTTTCTCATCTTTGATATCTCTCTCGTGGTAGTTCTCTCGACTCTCTCATGATCTCTTATCTCTTATTGGGGTTTTAAGTAATAAGGTTGTGGTAGAAAAGAGAAACATCTCTTTTAAACTAGGTTAGTAAGGGGATTCACTTAAGGGTTTGAGATTTGTGATAAAGGAGTTCATAATTCCATTAGAGGGTTTGGCCTAAACTTGCTTTCCCGATTGAGATGGAAGGTTGATTGTTGATACCACGCCATTGGATGTTGGTGACATAGTGTGGGGTATAACAAGTCTGGTTGAGGTAATCTCCGACACTCTCTTTTTGTTTCTTATAATATTTCATTATATTGTCTTTATATTTTCAAGCATAAGGATTATATATATATTCCTTGTTTATAAAAAATTGGTGTAGTGACATCAAGGTTTTTATGATATTAAATTTGCTAGTTTTATTTTCTTTGAAGCAAGAGTTATTGTAATAAGACTACTTGTAAGTGATATTTGCCAAAATAAAAGAAAAATATGTGAAAAGAAGAAAAAAAAAAAAAAAATCTCCCGACAAGATCATATTAGTCATTCTTTCATTGGTATCAAAGCTATTGAGACTTGATGTCATTAGTTGTCTCATCTCTTTATTGAATTTAGATCAAGCTTGAGAATGAGATAGTCAAAAAATACACCCCGATTAAAAAATTATTGAAATATTCAAATACCAAAAAAGACACTCTGTAAAAGGGGTATTATGTGTTATTTTGGAGCGGTGATATGAAAAAGATAATGAATTTTTTGTATTTTATAATATTATGTATTTTTTTAGTAATATTATGTATTTTTTAGAGTAGGATCTACCTGCAATGTTTCAATAAGAGATCCTAAGGGAATTCAGAGTTATGGACTCATAAATGAAGGGTGTCAGTTTTGACCCTGTAAAATCCAAGATCTGTTTATTAAGTTCCATGATTTTTCCCACGAACCATCTGATTTTATTTTTAGCTGATATTTGACTATAATTCATCAAATTTAGTCTACTTTAAAACAAAAATAGATTTATCAAAAAACTCCTCGTGGTTTGAAAGATATGTTCTATTTATTAAAGGGTATGCAAGTGCTGTTTTATACAACGAAAACTATTTTAATGACTTAGAAGTATGATTTTATTTTCATTATTAACAGAAAGTTTTTAGCCCACACTAAGTTTTTAGACTTCCATTATGAGTTTAGTTTCTAATAAAATTTATTTGAGAAAGAAATATCCATGAGAAGAGAGGAATAAAAATTTTAAATTCAAGAGAGGTCACTTTGAATTTTCTGCAATTTGGTGTGTTTTTTATTGAGACATGAATAGTTATATTTATCAAAGACTACTTAACAAATTGATATGAAGCTTGTGAAAATATATGTGTTACAATTCTGTGTCTACTTTCAAACAAAATTAGTTTAAAATGGAAACTCCATGACGGTAGAGAGAAAAGATAATTTTACTAGATAGTACTCATTCTGAAATTCTGTAGTATGATTTATTTTGTGCTATGAATGTCATTTATTCATTTCTCTAAGGAAAAATACTAGTTTGGATTCACACCACGATGTTAGGATTTGGTTTTGAGTCTAGTTTTCAACAAAAAATATTTTCAGAAGATAATCTTTAAGGATTGAGAGAAGCAATTTTTTTATTGAGATGCGCTCAACCTAATTTTCTACTGAAAAAATTGTATTGTGACGTAAATGTCACTAAAACGTAGATTCACTAAATGGTGTGATTTAAGGATGGAACTTAGCATTATTTTATATTTTTTAGTTTATTTCGATACTCAAAAGGATTAAAAGATAAATTCTTTATGAGTTGAGAGATATCATATTTTTTTTCATGGGATGCTCATAAATTCTTTATGAGTTGAGAGATATCATATTTTTTTTCATGGGATGCTCACGTTTTATTCTGCAGTATATTAAAAGATATGGCATGCTAAGACACATCTTTAGATTCCTAATTATGGAGACCTTTTTAGGGCTCATTTTAAAAAAAAATTATAGTGTGCCATGAGTATGGTTTATTATAGTAAAACTTCAGAGAGATTGTAATACAGAGTTGGCGAGATATGATACTCTAAATGAAGAGTATTCGATCTGATAATAGCAGAAAGAAGAAGAAACACAATACCTATAAAAGCATATTGGTTTCTTCGAAATGAATGGATACATAGAGAAACTTGGTGGTAGCAAAGAAACACTTAAGATCAGTGGGAGAATCAAATTTGTGATATTTGAAATGATGGGATGAAGGAGAGTATTTCTTCACAGTGTGAGATAGGGAGAATCCAAGTGCCGAAGAGATAGACACTTCGTGACATGTGAAATCGATGACCAATATATTCTCCATCAGTTGCGTGCTCTTCCAAGATCACAAAAGCTTATCAAACAAGTAAAAACAATGAATCTAGAAAAGCTTAGGTACAACCATACATGGTTTGAGGTATGAAATCTATCTCACATTACATGGTAATGTCATATAGGGAAAGAGGATTCAATAACTTTTAATTTTATGTTTAATATGCTTTGGTTATATTATTTTGGCTAATTGTTTTATGAATATGTATGGAGTGTATGGACATTAAGTGATAGATGCTAATAAATTTGAAAGATCCTATTTTTTAATACCTTATATTTTAGTGTCTCTTTGTGCTAGAGTATAAACTATATAAGTTAGTAATACACATGAAGATGTGATTTGATCAAGGGCTTTTGAGCCCTAAGGATAAAACATGAGAGATGGGTGTAATTCATTCAAATATGTAAAGCACGAAAGGAGTGTTTTGATGGAACTCGATTTTAGTTACCATCCTCCCAATAATGTCCAGTAATATGATGTATTGCATGCGAAGATGATCTCTTGATAAAATCTTCATATTTGGCAAAAGAAAGTATTTTATCAAGATTTTGATAATCATTCTTTACTCATGCTTTATTTTGGATAAAATTATAAGAAAGTATTCATGATTTTTTTTTTTTTTGTAGCCATGAACTTGACTTGGTAGGAAATGAATGTGATAAAATGATTTATGAAGGCTAAACATGTATTTTTGAAGTAAATTGGATTATTTAAAAAAAACCTAAGTCCATGAATATGGTTTTGAGAAAACCACATAGTCTTGCAAGGTCCACTAAGTCTTTATAAAGATCATTCTAAACCGTCATACTATTTTCTAACTATAGCTTGTGATTGTATACATACTTGGTCAATAGTTTTTTTTTAATTAAAGAGAAAAGCATTGTCCGTTGAAGGTATTTATAAAATTATGAAAAAACCTGTCCTGCTCTGATTTTTAAATACCAATATGCCTTGACTCATGTTTCTAGTTATTTAGAATCTTGGATTACCTAAGATCTTGAACCACAGGGAATGTTGTAGAAAGGCCACCTTGCTAAGCTCCCTTGATACATGCTGTGTTGATTAGATAACTTGGTTTGTATGAATTTAATACCAAGATGACTGTGGTTGAAACTTTGTAGTTCAGGAAAGTTTTGCATATTGTGAAACCAATGGGTATTGAATTACTTATTGTATAAGAATGCTAAGAATGTATAAGTTGTATATCCAATAATTGAGTGGGAGCTACTATAGTCCCTTGTTTTTTTTTAACTGCTTGGATATTTAGATATACAGATGCAAGCTATCTCACGAATCCAGATAATGCGAAGTCTACATCTAGATATGTGTTCATGCTTGGAGGAGGTACGATTTCTTGGAAATCAAAACATTGAATATGGTGGCATTGTCCACCATGGAAGCAGAGTACGTAATGTGCTTGTTGGTGGCCAAGTAAGTCATATGGATTAAGAAATTTCTTGATCCACTTGAATTTCTCCCCGTACGTTGTGAGACAATAAGGATTTTCTGTAACGACACGACGGCGATATGCATGTTAAATGAGTCATGATTCCATTAGAACTCCAAGCATATAAAACCATGCTACTACCACCTGAAGAATGAAGTGAGATTAAGAAATATCGAGATTAGCTATATATTCATAGATCTGATGATTGCAGATCCTCTAACAAAAGGGGTTGCCCCTAATATTTTAATAAGACATGCGAGAGAGATAAGGATAAGAGAAAGTGATGAAGATATAATGTAAGGCCTTCAAAGGTCAAGTGGGAGATGTTGGGTGGGTGTGGCCATTAAAGGCCTTATGAGTGCTTGTAATAAAAACATTTTGATATAATGGAACATGAACTAAGTGGGAGTGTGGTCCCTCATGGACCACAGTAAGCAAACGATGTTTGCTGATATCGGACTGAGCTTGAAGAGCTATGACAATCGGTTGGAAAAAACCTATATTACCTACGCATAGAAAACTATTCGATAAGGGTTCTAATAGGTTATCCCTTGATGAAGTCGGAGTATGCCCGGATGAGTGAGCCGAGGAACTGTGTGACCTTGTGTGTGATGGTAGCCTTCATAGACAAGGGCCAATGCCACATCCACGAGCTATCACACAACATGCATATATGATAGTCGTTTCGAGAAAGAGAACCACCTTTCAGGGTGAAGCTTATGCATGTGCGAGAGATAGCCCTATACGTCATAGGAGCTGTGGTCGCATCAGGTCTAGGTGATCTCAGTACGTCTCTAGGGGAGAACCTGCAATCCAAAAACTAGGATTATGACCCCTTGACTCATCGGTCAAACTTTGGTGGTCTACTAATGAGCCCTTGCATGGACTGTGGGTCATGGTAAATACTGAGTCAGTTTGATAAAGCAAGTGTGGACTATATTCTATAGTTGAAAGTAGAGTGACCCAGCATTTATTTGTTTAATTCCTAGACCATATGAAGCTTTTTCCCATCTAATGAATTTAATTATGTTTGTTTTTAATGACAAATGATTTTTGGAATTGTTATTTGAATTTTTCTTAAGCTTTGGATATTTCATTTATCAAATTTAGATTTATAAAAATAGATATATTGATTTTAGATTGATTTAACTATTCGTATTGGATTTTATAAATTTCTAAAAAATCATATAATTTTTAATTAATTTATTTTTACATGGGAGGCCCAATAAGCATATGGGCCACCATTACAATGTGGGTGGGCCCATGAGTGCCACGTAGGGTGGCACGCCCTTTCCAATTTGTTGGATCAAGCTTTGGCTTGAAGAAAAGGTTTGTGATATTTTTTAAAGCCTTTGCCTTGGGGAAGCTTTGAATGGATTTTTTAGAAAGCATGAGAAAGCTTGTGTATAATTTTGATAAGCATAATATTATGAATGGAATTATTTAATTTAATTTCTATTGATTGAAAAATGATTTAGGAATGGGGGATAAATGTTCTAACACCTTACATAATGTTGATGGCCCATATATAGAATAGATGGCTCAAATCTCTCACCCCATAAGTGACCTAAGATCAGTGGTACATATTCAATTTCATAAGAAGAGACAAGTCATGAAAAACCCTAATCTTGTTCAAGCACTGTAAAAAAGGGATTGATCCCTACCCAAATCGCTACACCTAACTCTCATTTCTCTCTTATATCCCATAAAAAGGGCATGCCCCACTTAGAATATCTCTCTCTCTCTCTCTCTCTTAATAAAGTTTCTCTCTCCTTCTTTTAAAAAAGTTTATCTCTATCTCTCAAGAGACCCAAAGGGGCACGCCTCACTCTCATCTTTGATATCTCTCTCATGGTGGTTCTCTCAACTCTCTCATGATATCTCTTCTCTCATTGAGGTTTTAAACTATAGGGTTACAGTAGAAAAGAGAAGCATCTCTCTCTAACTAGGTTGCTAAGGAGATTCACTTAAAGGTTTGAAATTTGTGATAAAAGAGTTCATGGTTCCATTAGAGGGTTTGGTCTAAACTTGTTTTCCTAGTTAAGATTGAAGGTTGATCGTTGATCCAACGTCATCGGATGGTGGTGACTTGGTGTGAGGCGTAATAAGTACAGTTGAGGTAATCTCTGGCACTGTCTTTTTGTTTCTTGCCATATTTAATTATGGGTGTAATTTTTATAGAGCTTAGGCTCTAAACAATCAAATCAGAGCCTACCTACAAATAGTATCGAGATATTGGGTTTAATACTGAAAATCTCTGTAATTGCCTTAAAATATATTTTTATCGTTATTTATAAAGTTTAAAGCTTCAAAAATAGTGTAGATCGACAAATCTATGAACACTTGAAATCTTGAAAATTGACGGTCCAAAAATACGTTACAAAATACCCTATTTCCAAAACTTGAAATTCATTTTTTTATCATGTCCATGCATCGTGATGCCGAGATGATCAATTTGCAAATATTTGGGCATCAAAACAACCTCTTCTAGTGAAAATTTTTATGTAGGCTCTAATTTGATTGTTTAGAGCCTCGACTCCATATAAACTTTTCCCTTTAATTATATTGTCTTTATATTCCAAATGATAAGAACTGTGGATATTTTCTTTGTCTAAAAAAAATTGGTTTAGTGGAATCAAGGTTTTTAAGATGTTATATTTGTTAGTTTTATTTTTTTTGAATCAAGAGTTATTGTAATAAAACTAATTGTAAGTGATCTTTGCCAAAAGAAAAGAAAAAGAGGTGGAAAGAAGAAAAAAATTTCAAGGGAATCTTGGTCAATTTATTTTTCACAAAATATTTTATTATTATTATTAGGTGCGCATCACTAAGGTGTACACACGCTCCAAATTTCATATCGATCCGATTTGTAAAAAAAAATGAAAAACTGAAACACTATCGGACAATTGTGACCGTACAATGAACTTTAGATGGTGATGAGGGTAGGTGAAATCACTGTTCATTTTTACCTATAGGCGACAAATCATTCCAATTTGTAGAAAAAAAATGAAAAATGAAACACTACCAGACAATCGTGACCGTGCGACGAACTTTGGACAGTGATAAGAATAGGCGAAATCAGTGTTCATTTTCACCTATAAGCATTATATGAAAAAGTCTTTCTAATGCCAATAGGCAAAACTAAACAGTGAATTTGCCTACCATCATCACCGTCTAAAGTTCATCGCACGGTCACGATTGTCCAGTAGTATTTTATTTTTCATTTTTTTTCTAAAAATCAGACTAATTTAAAATTTGGAACGTCTGATCATCAAAAATAGGCGAATCTATAAAAAATATCAAAAAAAATATTTTACGTGAAATAAATTGACCAAAATACCCCCAAAATGTTTCAAAGGTATTTTGGTCAATTTGTTTCACAAATTATTTTATTTTTATTTTTATTTGGTGTGTCTCACTAAGATATATATACGCTCCAAATTTCAAATCATTCTGATTTATAAAACTAAAATAAAAAATAAAACACTACTAGACAATCGTGACCGTGCGATGAACTTTGGACGATGATCATGGTAGAAGAAATTACTGTTCATTTGCCCCTATAGGTGTTATGAATATGGAAAATTCTTCCCAACACCTATAGGTGAAAATGAACAGTGATTTTTCCTACCATCATCACCGTCTAAAGTTCATCATATAATCACGATTGTCCGGTAGTATTTTATTTTTCATTTATTTTTTACATATCAGAATGATATGAAATTTGGAGCGTGTGTTTATAAAAAATAGGCGAATCTATAAAAATATAAAAAAAAATATTTTATATAAAATAAATTGATCAAAATACCCCCAAAATGTTTCAAGGGTATTTTGGTCAATTTATTTTTCACAAATTATGTTTTTTATATTTTTATTAGGTGCACCTCACTAAGATGTACACACTCTCCAAATTTAAGATCATTTTGATTTTTAATAAAAAATAAAAAATAAAACACTACTGGACAATCGTGACTATGCGATGAACTTTGGACAGTGATGTGGGTAAGAGAAATCACTATTCATTGTTGTCTATAGGAGTTGGGAATACTTTTCCTATATATTTATATATATATATATATATATATATATATATATATATATATATATATATATATATATATATATATATATATATATATATATATATATATATATATATATATATATATACCCCGGCAAGAGCACATTAGTCTTTCTTTCATAAATTATATTGAGTTATGAGTTCTTTTTTTGTTCTCATTGTACTCCGGGATGGAAACCATTTGGGCGGTTTGAAAGTTCATTCAGATGGTTCGAAAGTCTACCATTCAAATTGCCCAAAATATGTGTTTGGGCAGTTTGAAAGTTCAATATTCAGTCCACCTAAAGCACAAAACCAATACTAACATGTTTGGGTAGTTTTGAAATTTTGATTTTAGAGAGAGTGACTATTGTGAAACCCGAAGAGAGGAAGTGTTGTTTTTTTAGACACTAGCCAAGATGAAGGGTGAACTCTTTGCGAATGGAGTCAATAGAGATTTGGTTGCCCAGAAATGTGCTTTTTTAGACACTAGCCAAGATGAAGGGTGAACTCTTTTCCAATGGAGTCACTAGAGATTTGGTTGCCCAGATATATAACACATTTCTGGGCAACCAAATCTCTAGTGACTCCATTGGAAAAGAGTTCACCGCACCCTTCATCTTGGCTAGTGTCTAAAAAAACAACACTTCTGACTCCATATATATACCAGTGAACTAATACAATTGGGGCCAAATTCACTCTTAAATTTCATATTGTGGAAACAAAGGGTTTTTACATATATATTGGTCATGAGGAGTTTTAAGAATTTCTAATTCCCGTTACAATTTACATTAACCTTTTATATGGGGTCGAACACCTTTAATTCGATCTTGAAGCCTATACATACATAGATCTAAGAAGAAAAATATACATAAGTATGACAAAATATCAATATAGGGGCATTGGGGCCCGTATACTTGACTACTTGCAAGGAGGTTCTCTACTTCTACTCTGCCTCGAGCTGAGGACTCCAATCAACAACTTTCTCTATCAATATGATGATCTTTACATACAAATCAGAAGACGGATGTATCAGGGGCTTATCTCCTGAATGTCGATGTAAGAACTTGATGCAATTTGACATCACTCTTCTCTCGTTCTCTCTCTCTCTCTCTTTATATATATATATACACCTACAATTTCAAGTGATTTGGATATGTAGAAAAAATATTAAAATTCGAATCGTCAGGTCGACCCAGATTCAATCTGGGACGTTGGGCTTATATGTTCACATGAGCTATTGGGCTAATCCCATCTTTTCCCTATATATATATATATATATATATATATATATATATATATATCACACACAAGGATAGGATATGTTAAGGAGCATGTATGGATTCAAGGATCAGTCCCTTATCTTACTGAGAAATGGGGTTTAAACAAATTTTCTGCAGTGATGAGGGTGAAAGTTGATGAGGTTTATCCAAACCTTTGACCACAATCAATCATCTCTCATGAATTTGTTTCATATGATAAGTTCATATATTGGTTCGAATTTTAAAAGCACTTTAGGAGGTTCCAGTGATAAGATCTATCTAATTTTGTACTTGATTATGTCTTGATGCTCGAATTTGAATGTTTAACTACCAAGATCTGATGTGATATTTCATGAGAAAATCAATGAAAGTGGTTATCGTCCCATCACTGAAAAACTGCAGCACAACTCTGATACATTTGAGTATTTTCAACACCACTCACTGATGATGAATTATCTTACCATGAAATTTGTGGGGTAATATAAGACTCAAGAACAAATACAATCGTTCAAACCTCACCTCAAATAGATCATGGACAAGGGAAATATGGCCCATCAAATTTGACCAATTTCCGCAGCAGATTACGACAGCAGATATGAGGCTTGCGAGTGCAATTACTCCCATCACCGGGGATTATAGACCATGGAGGCATGACACACTTTTCCACAAAATTTGGGCTCAAGACTTTCGATATATTGGGATAAATCGCACAGAGGCAAGTTTCTTACATAGTTTTATGGGTATTGGTGTGGAGCTTGCTACTCTCAAGAAATCCATGAGATGCCGCACTTATATAGTAGATAGGAATTGAGTCAGGAATCTAATAGTTCAAGTTCCATGAGAAAACCCCTAATAGATTTGGAGAAATCTCACATTTGGTGACCTGAGTTTATTCTGACTATTTGCCTAGCAGACGACATATAGTGGTCTGGCTGCCTATGGATATAGATAAGGGGGAAAGTCTTCTCCAAACAATCTAAAACTTAGGGATGAGGGGTACAATGCCTTAAATATGATTTCACAAGAGTTTTGAATCAATCCCCAAAATATTGTGTTTGGGGTCGTTAGTCAAAGCATATTGTGGCCACATATGACTTATGGATGATAAGTCAAATGATGTCCAATTTGTATGATTCTTGGACAAGAGGCGTTTGAGATCCCATTAAACATATATACAAGGATACACCTCAGAAGGCTCATATCCCTTGCCAAGGAAGATTTATTATAACTACATTTTTTCCATCTCAATTACGACTTGTGGGTTGAGATTTGAGCCGGGGATTTAAGAGTCTCCGATCGCAGAAAAAAGAGTACATGCGGATCCTCAAATCAAACCTTACCGGAGAGTATTGTCTCAAATGAGTAATTTATTGTAGCGGAGAAGTATTATATAGCATTTCTAAGATTAAACAAATGGATTCACAAATAAAAGTACTAATGCCACAACCACTCCGTAAATTACAATCAAACTTTAGTAAAAAGACTCATTCTGTTAAAAAAAATACGAGGTAGAACTAATAAAGATTTCTTTTTTGATTCATCATAAGATTTTTTTTTTATTTATTTATCCGATCCATAGCAATCAATATAACAGATATATACCTTATGAACATCGGATTACACTTGGACATTAATAGAGTGAATAGATCTGCCTTTTTTTCCCAAATCATTTTTCTTATTTAAAATTGTGGTGTAATATGTATCCACCTTTTTCTTAGCCATTGAATAGGTGAAACAAATCATAAAATGTATTTTATAAATACATAATTATCGGGATACCCACTTTTTAATGATTTGTCTTGAAGAAGGCCCAATGTAGAATTATGTAGATGAAACCCAATCTCTTCAGCTCTTAAGTAGGTATGAAATCAGGATTTACGAATTAACACAGGGATACATGGATCTCTTGGAGGACCACCGTTGTATTACTTCCTCTTACTCTTGAAGTATTGGGATTGTACTTGCCTCCAGTTGCAACCTTAGGGGAGTGTGTAAATGTAGTGAGAGTTAGAAGGCGTTCCTTAACTTCCCAAAACGATGTCGACAAGACAAATTAATTCAATAAGAGTATTGGCATCGTTTGAAGATCAGCTATTAAGTCCATGAAATTCACAGGAGAGAGAGAGAAGATATTAAAAAGAGAGTTTTACAAATAGAAAGATGGGGCACCAAACAACTAATCAAATATTACATGGTACTTACCAAACAACCAACAAAGTAATATTTTGTACGAATATTAATTTTAAACATGATAGTTAATCGTTGATAAGATAGTCTATTCTTCGTAAAAAAATAAACAAGGCTCTCAAAATATCAATTGGTTGCACAAAGATATGTCAACCTTGATTTTCTTATAACAAATCCATTACTTTTATTCTTTTGGGGCAATATCAATTAATTAGCCAGATTAACTAAAAATCCTTAAAAGTGTCAAATCATCCTATTTTATATTAAGAATAGTGCATTTTAAGTTCTATTTCAGGATCCTTTTTTCAAGATTGGGAATTACGAACAAGTAACGGCATTTTGGTAATTTAGCTCTGCTTGGGTTCCTAGGAGAATAACAAAAATATCATTGTTGCTCACAATTAGCAACATGAATCATGGGATTTACAATGAAAAAAATGAGCTTCTTGTATTTAACTCTGAACAACCTAAGGTACTTTCATCGTTGGGCTCTGACCACTCAAGTGGATTAAATTACCAATATGTCGCTACTTGTTTAGGATTCCCAATCCTAAACAAGGCAATTGGGCCATTTTTAGTCTATTAACCTGAGAGTTATGTGAGTGAAATAAAACTTAAAAAGCAACACTCCAAATATGAAATAGGATAATTTGGCACATTTAAACATTTACTTAACTTGGACTCCAACTAGAACCTATCCAAACAACATTGTCCTAGTCACCAAGATTTACATAACAAAAGGTTTTATAGCCAAGGTATGAATCAAAAGCTAGGTTGACAAATGCACTAGACCATAAGTGGCACAAGTGATATTGTAGGGTAATTTGAGCTTTTACTTGATATTTTCCCTTCAGTGTTTTCATCTTACCTTTTCTCTCTATAAATATCTCCCCGGGCAAACTCCATAAATCCAATCCCACAGAAGAATAGATTCATGGGCAAGACAAACCTATATAGATTCATCTATTTCAACCTAATGAATCCTAGACCTATCCAAAATAGTGATGATATTGAATTTGCTCCTTGTCTCCATCCGTGATGTGCAAAGTGGCACATGTATATTTTAAATGGGTAATGATTGTCCTATTATAAGCCCTTGCTGATTTTTCACCAATCGTTCCCAACAACTGGTATCAAAGCCTAGGGTTTGTTCTTCATTATGTATGTGAAGAAGGGTTTTTTTTTGCTATTGTGGTTATTTGCTGTATTTTTTTTTAAATGGAAAGGGCAATAGAATTTGAAAAATTAAATTAAAGTAATTGGCTAATATGGAAAATGATGATAGAAGATTATCTTATTGGATCGGCCACTTCGAGGTAAAGAGGTCATGCCTGTTGGAATGGAAGATTGGGAATGGGATGTTCACGATAAAAAATGTTTGGTAGTGTAACAATCCTAAAATTTCAAAAAAAAAAAAAAGAGAAAATATGCTTATAAATAGGTGATGTTCTGTTTGAGTATGATGGTCCTTGGGGACCATCACTGTTTTAAAAACTTTTGCTTCGGATTAACTTTTGCTTTGCCTTTACTTTTTTCCTTTGCCGCTTTTGCCTCCTGCTGCTTGCAGCTGGCAGCGCCCTTTAGCGGACGTGGTTTTCGTACGATAAAAGTCTGCTTTTAACCCGACACCTCAGGTATGAGGTAGAGCGTAAGAAAACAATATAATAATACGTTATAAGAATTTAAATAGGGGATGTGAGCACTCCCACACTAAAACAAAATTTTGAGATCTCTCTCTCTGGTCGAAACACAGTGAACTTCTCTCTTGAACCGAAATTTTTTTATCGGAAGCTCCCTCTCAAATAATTGTGAGTAAGTGACATTGTCTTTCTGAAAAATAGTCTGTTTTTAATAAATAGTGATATTTTCGTTCAGGATATTTATTTTATAAGTTTTGTGTGTAAGTGACATCGTTTTCCTAAAAAATAGTCTATTTTTAATAAATAGTGATATTTCCGTCTAGGATCTTTATTTTATCAGTTTTATGTGTAAGTGACCTTATTGTCTCGAAAAATAATCCATTCTTTTTAAAAATAAAATGAAATAATTATTTCTGCTTATTATCATGAATTTTAGGCGCGATAAATTTTATGCGCAGGTGACCTCATTATCTTGAAAAATAATCTTTTTAATAAAAATTGTGATATTTTATCTATGTTAGAAATTTTGAATGCTGTAAATTAGAAAATTAAATTTATTTATTTTTCTTGTCTATTGTTAGAAATAAATGTGATAATTCTGCTTTTAGTAAAATTGTGATATTTCTTTCTACTGTTTTGAATATTTAGACATTGTAAATTCATGTGCAAATGACTGCCGTATTATTTAAAAATTGACATTTTTCCAATTGATTATAGTATTGTTGTAAAATGTTTATTTGTGAATTGATATTCCATAAATTGTGATAATTCCGTATTCTTGAATTTTTATAAAAGTTTTTCTATACATATTAAATTGGCAATTATGCTAGAATGCCTTTACAAACTGCTACCTTTCTAAATTTGAGCCCAAAATATTTGATTGGTTATTTTTGAAATGTTATAGAGAGTGACTGTTATTAATGGTTTAAGTGAAATTCATATTAATGGTTTCAGTGATATGTTGAGTACATGATATTGCTGCTTTCGAATATTTAAAGAGATTTTGAAATAATTTAAGTATGCAAGTGGACTCATCCGGTTCGCCGGTGAGGTATAAGTGGACCTATCCAGGACGCCGGTAGGGATTAAGTGGACTCATCCGGTACGCCGGTGAGGTATAAGTGGACCTGCAGGGATTAAGTGGACCTATCTGAGACGTCGATAGGGATTAAGTGGACCCATCAGGACGCTGATGGGGTATATAGGTGACCTACTTGGGACGCCAGTAGGGTATTTTGTGAAATCCTTTGAATTATGTACTGCCGTTAAAAGTGTTATGTGCATTTCAATTATTCGGATTATACTTAATTATGCATTTATTGAAAGTGAAACTATTGATGCATTTCTGTTAATAGATCTTCTTTTTGAAAATATTGATATCTTTCAACCAT
Source organism: Amborella trichopoda (assembly GCF_054954075.1). Lineage (NCBI taxonomy): Eukaryota > Viridiplantae > Streptophyta > Magnoliopsida > Amborellales > Amborellaceae > Amborella > Amborella trichopoda. Next base: position 14,338,065 of record NC_142337.1, on the reverse strand, counting down.
GATTATTTTTAGGATTATGATGATCACTTACTGAGTAGCCAAACTCATCAAACTATGGTAAATATTTTTCAGGATAACTGCGGTTTCATTTGTGTCCTCGTCAAGATCAACTTTGGGAAGATATTGTAGTTTTGCTTAAACTTTCTTTTGTTACTTTGTAAGACCTCGCCACTGTAAATTTGTCCTATCAATAGATGTATATATGTTTTGTCTGTCACATCTCAGGAATAACAGTATTGTAAATTCTTGGGGTGTGACAGGTAGCTATTAGACCATGTATTTCACCATCAAATTTACTTAATGTTTGTCAATGTAAAATATCTGCAAAGCTTTGGCAATCTTTAGAGCAATATTTTGAGCATCTCTTTGGTACAAATAAAATACATGCGATGAAAGAAGCAAGAAGAGCCAAAACAAGAAAGACTTGTTGTGGCTATACAATAACCAAATCCCATTGTTTTATCTTAGCAAGTGCAAGAGAGTCAAGCTCAAGCTCAGGACAGTTTTGATATAAGTGATGCTAGTTATGAGGATGACACTGAATTAATTCAAGATGAAAAAGGACTACCAGTTATACCTGAGCAAGAATTGAGAAGATCCACACGCCCTCACAAAGCCACACAAAGGTATTCTTATTCTTTATATTATGTATTGTATACTGATAATGGTGAACCTGAGTCTTTTCAGGAGGTTATTTCTTGCCTTAATGCTGAAAGGTGGCATAACGCAATGGAGGAGGAGATTGATGCTTTGCATAAGAATGATACATGAGAGTTGGTGGAACTTCCACATGGGAAAAAAACATTGAAAAATAAGTGGGTATATGCTATAAAGTGGGAGGCAAATGGTCTTATGCGATATAAGGCCAGACTTGTGGTAAAAGGTTATGGGAAAAAACCAGGTGTTGATTTTAATAAAAAAATTTCTCCTCTTGTTACGCATAGCTCTATTAGAGTTGTTTTATCTTTGGTTACTAACTTGAATTTGGAGCTAGAACAACTTGATATTAAAACTGTATTATTGCATGGTGATCTTGATGAAGAAACCTATATGTGTCAACTTGAATGTTTTGATAACAAAACCAATCTTAACTTGGTTTGCAAGTTGAAAAAAAGATTGTATGGTTTGAAACAAGCATCTAGGCAATAGTATAATAAATTTGAAAGTTTTATGTTGGGTGAAGGTTATTCTAGATGTGATTTTGATCATTGTGTGTACTTCAAGGGTTCAACATATGATTCTTTTACTGTTTTGTTGCTTTATGTTGATGATATGCTTGTTGTTAGCCATGATCTGAGTAAAATCAAGCGTTTAAAGCTTGATATGTCCAAGCATTTTGCCACCAAAGATCATGGACTAGCCAAGAAGACTTTAGGTATACACACCCATAGAGACAGAAAGCAAGGTAAGCATTAGTTAAGTCAATTTGAATATATTTCTAAAGTTCTTGAGCGTTTTCAATATGATTGACTGCAAACATGTTTCTATGCCATTAGCTGCACATTTCAAGTTGTCTAAAAAGGACTCTCCAATGAATGAGGTAGATGGAAGTAAGATGAAGAATGTTCCATATACTTCTGTAATGGGTAGTTTAATATATACAATGGTTTGTACTAGACCTAACATTGCCCATGCAGTAAGAGTTGTTTCCAGATTTGTCTAATCCATGTTGGGAACATTGGCAAGCAGTTAAGTAGATTCTTCAGTATTTGAAAGGGACACGAAATATATGCTTGTGTTTTGAAAATTCATCATTGGAAGTTGTTGGTTATGTAGATGCAAATTATATAGGATGTCGTGATACTAGAAGGTCTACCACTAGATACATTTTCAATGTTGGTGGTGGTGCAGTCAACTTGATGTCAAAGTTGCAAGATATTGTTGTCTTGTCATCAACTGAAATTGAGTATGTAGCATTGACTGAGGCAGCAAGGAAATGATTTGGTTGAGAAGGCTACTGGTCAGTTTGGGACGAAACAGGATAAATATGTTGTGTATTGTGATAGCTAAAGTGTTATTCACCTTGCTACGAATGCAGCTTATCACTCTAAGACAAAACATATAGAGGTTAGATATCATTTTATTCAGTTGGCCCTCGAGCGTAGAGATTTGCAATTGGACATGATTCACACTGAGAAGAACCTTGCTGATATGTTGACAAAGGTTGTCTCAAGTGAAAAGAATACAATGTATAGACGACTTTCGTGGTTGGAGGAGACATAACCTAGAGTGGATGGAGAGTGGTGCATTGGTGAGTATTTAAGAGGCTTTGTGATTTGTCTTCAAGTAGGCGATTGCTACATGTGTGAAAACAAATTACACATGTGGGAGTTTTATTTAACTGTTTTCTCTTTTATTTTGGGCCATTGGATTGCATCTAATCCAATGGTTGTTGTGTTGTAGGAAAATTATTCTTTTAAAGGGATTAAAACTATTTTGTTTAGAGTGAGAAAGAGTGAGAAAAAGATAGAGAGATTAGGCTGCAATTGGGTTTTCTTTTGAGACCTTGGTATGCTCTATTTTAGGGAGATAAAGTGAGCAAAAGGCTTAAACTCCATTTTGGATTTGTTGTGTGCCCTGTTTTAGTGAGAAAAAGTTTTAAAGATAACCATTTTTGGTGTTCTTGGAGTTTTGTTTTTTGGCTCAGTTTAGAATGAGAAATGGCTTCTGGAAATTGATATTTTGAGCTTGATTTCACATTGTAATATTCTCAAATTAGTAAGTAAAGCCTCATGTCATTCTCCCCTGGATGTAGGTCATGATTTGTGACCGAACCACGTTAAATCTTTGTGCTCTGTGGATTGAAAGTTGCTGGATTTTCCATTCCATGTTCTTGCTTTGATATTGTGTAGTTTTCATTGCTTGTTTATATTGATATGAATGCACAATAGCTGTGAATGTTATAAACCCTTGCTGATTTTTCACGAATCGATCCCATCACATTGGAACCTAGATTCTAAGGTAAAAGCTCTATGGAAGAAATTCATAATAGCTTTTTCTGTCTTTCGAGTGTCCTCTGGTTCCACTCCAAGAATTGAGATGCCACTTACATTGTTGGGCCTCCTGTGTGAGTTAGCAAAAACATGAGATCACTTTATTGTTATCTCCTTCCTTAGCTAACTTCAACATCGACCTTTGGAACGAAAATACATCCTCAAGCTTTTAGTTGGGACTCAAGCTCCTTCTGGTGTTTCCTTCTTCTCTTTTGATCTAAATTCAAACCACCATTACGTTGTTCAAGTTGGTTCAAAGCTTCAAGCCTATTGGAAGTATCAGAAATGTTCCTTCCTACGTCCTCAAATTTGATGTTACTCCAATGCTTGAAGCTATGTTTCAAGATCTTGAGTTTTTGGGTAATCTTGTAGCCATCCCATGCTTCTAGAATTATATTGTTCTATACCGATAAAACCCCATTCCTTAAAGATTTCTCACAAAGGCACATTAATTCAAAACAGAAAGGGGCACAACCAAAACGCTGACCGTTTATATCTAAGATTATTGGCACATGCTCTGAGGTTTAGTGGGGTAGGGCCTTAATAGCCGTTTTCGAAAAAGAGTCTCCCACTTATGAGTACCAAAAATCTATCCAACATCGACATTTGGGGATTAACCATAGAATTATTTGTCCATGTGTGCATGGTTCGCAAAATATGAAGATCAACTAATGCTTTGGAGGTGATCAAGTTATCAAATATTATTATTTGTGGGTTATATATTTATGCATAGCTTGATTTATTAGGCCCTTGAATTTGATTAAAATCCCGAGCCCCACATCAAAGGAAGTTAACCTCAGATAGAATGCAAGGCAAATCATTCAAAGAAGCAATCTTTTTCACTGATAGCATTTGGGCAATAAACATTCTTCACACAATAAGATGTTTGTCCAAAACCAAAGAAGATAACAAAAAAAGATCGAAAGGGGATCTCAAAAACGACATTGACCACCAAAGGGTACCATGCAGTTAGTTTCCACCAGACATATAAGAAGAAACTGAAAACCACCAGACATATACGAAGAAATCAACTAGGGTGCGGCTCAAAAAACTCCTAATGATAGACACGTCAAGGGAAATCTTCGATTCTTGAAGGAGTAAAATATGTAACTTATGCTTCTCTTATCAACCACCTCAACACTCTTATTTTTCTCTGATCCCTTAGCCCATTAATTTTCCATGAGCATATCTTCATTTCGACTAGAAATCTTTCCATCCCTAATGGCCCCCGAAGAGCCTGCAGAAAGTAAGTGGGTCAAAGGGGGATCCACTTCAAGACATTGCCCAACTCTCCTCCTCCATGGGGCTAACTGCCATTTGATCTCAGCTTGGCCAATGGCCTCCTCAATCACTTCTATACAACCAGTGAACTCCACTTACTTTGCTCTCTGCATGTCTCCTGCCTTTCGGTTCACCTGCATTTTTCTCTGTGGCTTTGTCTGTCCAGTTCTTAGATTGGGGAGAGAGAGAGATCATCAGCCAACGAGTCTGAGGACTCGGTAATGTAACGAGGATAGGTTGACAAGGCATCTAGCCATTAACAAAGCTCTAGGCAAGTGCTCATCTGTGGCGTCCATGGTGGGGATCTTGATAGTCATGTTGCCCCCAATTAACATCATTTTCCCGTTGAGAAAAGTTTCTTTTTAACGGTCCCCTCTGGTACCTGGTGAAGGCTAGCAAGGTGGTAAGTACTGGGTTGCTTCTCAACATCCAAAAGGGTCAGCCATGGGTGTGGTAGGAAAGGTATGGGCTCTGATTACGGCAGCACCAGAAAGGAAAACCCAAAACAAAGCATGGATTGTCTTTCTCTAGTAACCACTACTTACATATGTATCTCTCTCCTTCCCTTTTGATAAAGACGAACTTTTTTTTCTTGGAAAAGATAAAAGGGACAAAAGGTGTACCTTTCTATAGAACAACATGACCATTTTCTTCTCCTTCCTCTGTTACAAAGTCGCTGCCTTTCAATCATCCATCATCGTCGGTGTACTTTCACCAGATCGAATAATGGAAATGTGCTCAAGTTCCATCACCATTGGATCCTCTAATTGAACGGTCTGGGATTGCACCTCTTAATGATCTTATGCCTTCAATCATAGTCTCCCTTTTGGGAATTTTTTACTGGCCTGCGTAAAAGCTCAACTTCCTTGGTTTTTGGCAATTACTTGCCATTGCTTTTCTTTGGGGTGTTGTCCCTCAACTGGGTCCATCATTTGTTTGCCAGCCAATATCCTTTGCTTCCACTGAAGCAGACGACCCATTAAAAGACTGAATCACAGTGGGGTGGGTATTCTCAATCGTAATAGAAACTCTTAAATATTCCCCTAGGACTTTAAGAATCAAGTGCTCTACTACCTTTCTATGTGGGGGAACCTACACCTTGATTCTAAGAACCCCGAAGGGTAGACCGAAATGAACCAGTCAACATCTAGTAGTTTTCTACATTCTTGAGCTACAAGAAAAAACACCTCCTTCATCCAAGCATGAATTGGAATCCCCTCCACCTGAAGCCAAATAGTAGGCAATTGTAAAAAGGAAGGATTAGAGCGAGAAGACCACCATTCCAGAGGCATCAGAACTACATTGAACCTCCGAAACCGATGCTTGTAGGCCCTCCTAGCTTCATCTTCCTTGTCAAAAATCATGAGAACACTATACGTCGGGGTAGTTCGGCAAGCTAGTGGATAACCCCACGATTTGGCAGCCTTGTCTTGAAGCATACTCAAGTCCTTAATAGGAGGATTGAAAGAGCATACAATTGTAGTTTTCGACATGGCTCAGTACAACTGTCCTCAAGCTCAATAAGTTTGACATTGTCCTGAGTCTGCTGTGTCTTGATTCTTTGGATGTGATCTTCAACCTTACCACCTGTGACAACATCTACAAAGGAGTGTTCTTCAAGGCTCCTAGGCACCCAAGGTGGTCCCTCTGCTTCACAGACACCATTGAACCTCTACTGCTGCCCCCCTCCATGATGCAGAGACTTACCAATGGTACTTTATTTTTCACTCCACTGATTATCCTGGCTTCTTGTGTTCCCCATAATAGTGAGGCCTACCATATCCGAATCCATTTCCATTCCTCCATTCTCTAGCCACCTCCTCTTCTATGACTTCCACCTAGTGATTGGGAAGGCCCAAAACGACCCATCTCTCTCTCTTGGTATTCATCTGTTGGAACATTGAGACCTTAAAGAGGCAGGGGTTAGAAAAGAGAGCTATAGTGTACAGTGTTCTAATTTGTCTCTCTTAATACCTATAATTCCTTATCCCTCTTTACAAATTTCAGAGGTACTTTAGTCACAAGGGAGCACCCAAAGAGCCTTGCAAGTTTACCCTGGGAGAAGACATTTTTGAGCCTCATCGCCTGCACCATTCACTGATTTATTTCTTTAACCAAAAAAAATCCTTTGAAGTGCTTTCTCTGCAGAGTTTTAACCAAAGATTGGTTGATTTTAGCAAGCTTTTCTTGTGGCTATGCATTCATTTTCATTCTCTTTTGGTGGCTAATATAGTGGTGAGAAAGTTCCTTTCTTTCCCCTCTTTATTTACATGTTATCAATAGAGGTTTAGGGGAAAACACTCTTTAACGAAAAATTATAATTTTGGGGCACACTGTTGTAGTTTGGAGAGCCCATTTGGTTGATATTTACATACCTATTGGCTATTGTTAGGTGTATAGCAGAAAATGTATGTCATGTATTTGATGAAATTTCTAAGTGGTTCTAATTAGATTGACCTCTAGCCATATTTTGGCTTGCTCAAATTTTTGTTTAGTAGCATTTCCACATTGATCCTAACACACATAATATTTATAACATAATATCTAAAATTCAAAGTATTTCTTTCTTTATAAAATCATGATATTTAAACTCATTAAGTTCCACATAATGTCACATTTGATTTAGATTTTATATGCATAAAAAAAATCAAAACAATTCTACCGCTCACATGTTTCTAAATTTTAATATTTGTCTGATGAGGCATCTCAACTGCTTCTTACAAAAATTTATAATCAGCTTTGACCTAAGTCATGATTACTTTTTCTTTTTATCTCTTTGTATTATTAAGTGACCCTATTCTTGTTGACCTGTTCAACCCCCATGTGAAATATGCCCTTTATTAACAAATAAAACTGCTTATTTTCTGACACATTTAGGATTAGGATTATGAAAAGAAATAAAGAGAACACCTCAACTGCCAATATGTTACCAGAGATGTAAATTTTATATGAAAATTGGGGGGGTTGGGAACACTTTTGGCTGCCGACTTGGTGCAAACCACAAGAACACCACCCCTAGTTGAGTAACTCATACTCTCAGTCGTTGAATCCTGCTTCATTTTGTGCAAATTAAGAAAACAAGTCATAGACTACACATGAGATACCATGACTCAATGGATTACAATGCGCCTCTTATTTGTAACATGGTACTTCTACTAATGCATAAGTTCCACAAAAAGTTCGTCCCATAGTTAAGAGGACCTCCCAACATAGGTGGCGATCCGGTTTAGGATTCTCATTCCGGCACTTCAGAAAAGAGATCTACAAGGGATTTAGATTTTTAAAATTATGGGATCCCGATCCCCACTATTAAGGATCCTAATTCCTACTGTTTGGGATCTCACACCAAAACTTAAAGACCAAAAGAACAACTAAATTGATTATTGTATTTTTTATAGCAAGCTAGCAACACAACTATATTTTGAATTTAGTAACATTACTTGCTGGCTATAGATAAAGAGATCCCTGCTTTAAGAATTATATATTTCCCGAAACTATATATACTCTTTAGGGTTGGGGAGCAAGATCCCTTAAAGTTTGGGATCTTTGGGATCAAGCTCCCTACCATATGCATTGTAAGGAAGGAACTCCCATTTATAAAAATGTTCTAGGATTTTAGGATTCCCCTCTCCCAATCTCAACAACTATGGTCTGTCAATCTCAAGAATACAAAAAAGATTCATGAGCATATCAACCAACATCATATAACTACAGCTTGCCATTTCTGTTACTGTGAAGCCAAAAAAGTCTACTTGATTTTTTTACTCTAGAAGGCAGAATAACAAGAAGAAATTTTCAAAAACCACTTAAGAGTGAGTACATATCGCCTTATTGTGAAAATGTACATGCAGCAAAGGACAAGGATAGCCCACAAAGAAAGAGATTTCTTTTTTCTTTTTTTCTTTTTTGCCTTCTCTTTCTCATTTGAAACTGTTTCCAGTCTAGAACGTGTAAAGCAAATCGCACTTTTCCAATATAGCCCATGGCATAAAAGCAACAAATGAACAGAGCTTAATGGTATCATCACATGGGAAAAAACAAGAATCAATAAATATCCTGGTTTTGAACAGAATCAAAATGAATAGTACTTATATGTACCAAAGGACCAAACCTATACAGGAATTGAATTTTGTATCCAAATAAGTTTATAGAATCCATGTCTAACAAGAGGGATGTGCTACACTTTGCAACTGTCTTCATCTCTCAGCCGATTCAAAAACACGTCAGGCATTTCCTCAATATCTAAAGCTTGAAGGGATCTCAGGTATTGAAATCCTTTGGGTAAAGCCCTCAACTTCCGGCAATCACTTATGGTTAATTCACGTAGGTATGGCATGGCACCCTCCTCCACTTTCCTCCATGTTTCCACTTCTTTTAAACGAGAGAGAAGGAGAAATTGAAGCTTAGGAAAGCCCATTGCACTGCATTTTCCTATTTGCTTACCTGTGTGTGCACCAGAAAGAGAGAGATGCATGACATTGGGCAAGTTTGAAGGATAACAAATGGATCTTCCTTTAGCCAGGAACCATTCAATCCCAGCACAGTGAGGGACGAAAGAGAAGAATTAATACAACTTGGTAGCTTCTTTAACAGCCCATGAAGACGCAGTTTTTGAAGAGCTGTTTGGGGTGGCGATAATAATGTGCTCATTTCTTGGAGAGTGCAACAATAACCAGGGGTGAATACGTATAAGGAAAGGAGTGAAGCATCCTTTGGATTGATCTGCACAATGCTCTCCCATCTTCACTCTTTTCAATTCTAATTACTAATGTTTGAAATTGGGTCAAGTTGACCAGGTATCCAATGAACTTTGAATCAGCCCATACACCTTTCAATTTCTGGAGGCTCATTAAGTCCCCCATTTTATTGGGAACTTTTAAGCTTGTATGCGATACACTCAAACACCTCAAACTTTGCGTCTTTGAAAACCCACTTGGTAAAGATCCTTCGAGATATGTGATTTGTAGAGTTTGTAGGCTACTTAATTTTTCCAGAGACCTTGGAACCTGCTCCACTGTATTTAATGTGATGTACCTAAGATGAATGAGGTGCCCCACTGCTTCTGGTAGGGATTTGACACTTATGCCATGAAGGTCTAACACCCTCAAAAATCTTGAGCTAGATAACAGGCGATGCATAAATGACCGGGGTACTGAACCATCATAGATATTGAAGGAGGTAGTGTCCTAAGATGAGACATTTTTTAATCTCTACGAAAACCTGAAAGATTGTCCTTGACAGAGACACGCTGAGTATCCATCTCAAACTTTTGCATATGCCCATCATTGAATACCCCAAAATTCTCTCTTTTTGATAAAAAAATGCTAAGTGTGCGCACTACGCCATGCACCCGACATGCTTTGACTTGCCCACTTTTACCAATTTTAGCCACATGAATCAAATTCCGATCAAGCAGCTCTTTAAAGTAGTCCTCTGCTACCTCCTTGTCTGTGATTCCTTCCCTTCTTTCTATAAACCCCTCAGCAATCCATGCCCTAAGAAGTTTCGAACGGGGAATAACGTAATCTTCCGGAAATAAGCAACAATATAAGAAACAGTACTTTAGAAGAGCTGGCAAATCCTTGTAACTTAGTGATAAAACACCCTCACCACTTCAAAATTTGACCAATTGTTCAACTCCCACTTTAGACTACGGCGAACCTTTGCCCATTCAATTTGTGTTTTCATCTTTTTGGATACCATACCCCCGATAGCCACAATCGCGAGCGGTAGACCACCACATTCCTTAACTATGAGACTTGCTTTCTCCTCTAATTCTTGAGGACATGCATTCCCAAATTCCTTCCAGAATGCGTTCTTGCAAAAGAGGGACCATGCATCTTCTTTTGAAAGAAAATTAAGGGTATAAACATGGCATCTTACATGCACCGGTGAAGCTACTTCTCCAATGCGAGTCGTGAATATTAATCGACTCCCATTCCCTGAATTAGGGAAAGAAGTGCAGATCCCTGTCCACACATCTTCACTCCACACATCGTCCAAAACCACGAGAAATCTCTTATCTTGTAAATACCCTTGGAGCTTTTCTCGCAGAGCACTAACATCCATGTCCTCTAGAAATTTTGGTATCTTTCTATCATTAGCACCTGGAAATCCCAGTAGATGCTAGTTAAAATTCTTTTGATTGTGAATGATTGTGACACAGTGACCCAAGCACAACATTCAAAATTCCTTGACATTGTGCCTACCATATATTGTTTCTGCAATAGTAGTCTTCCCTAACCTACCCATGCCAACAATGGAGATTACCTTTAGTTGTGGCTCTCCATCCAGTAACCATCGCTCAACAAATTCTACTTTACCCTTGATTCCAATGATATGCGCTTCCCCGGCCGTAAAGGGAAGGAATTGTGGATACGCCTTTCTTGTATCCATGGCATTTGAGGAACTCGCTTCGTCTTCCCTTCTAATGCCAAGCCTCTCCCTTCTCTCGGCAATCTCACGAGCACGCACTCTAAAATATTGCATCTCAATTGCAGCTTGATGCCGAATTATCAGCTCCTTAATGAGGCAAATAAGTAAGACCAGATTGTATCAGCATAATTTAGGAATGCTTTCATGCTTTGGAGCTCCTCTCTGATCCATCTAACATCACCTTGCACACCCAAACGAAGTGTCACTTCATCCTTGAGCATTTCGCCCAGTTTTCTCAGCAAAAACGTTACAATAGGATCAGCCATCTCTCTATCCGTCTCTCTCAATTATTTGTTGTTTGGCCTGAGAGCTTCTTATGTCCTCCACCTTTCTGCCCCACAGTGGCGGCAATGCTGAATTATATCAGTAAGGAAAATTAGGTAGATAGAAAATTTAATGACCCTTGAAAAACTAGCACTTCACCCAATTTTGTTGCTTGGACCAATCAATTAAGTACACAGCTTCCACTTCACAATTTTCTTTTGATTGTCTATGTTTTCCATTTATATTTTCTATAGGTATGACCAGTTCAACAGGTGCTACCTGCACATATATTTAAGCAACAATTAACCTCTTAAAAGATTACTGCCTACACTTAAGCACCAATTTGGTAGACAGTCATTGACTTTCATTCTTAATGCCTAATAGAATATTAAAAGTCAATGAATGTCGGTGGTGACATCTTTTACAAGTGAAATTGGTTTTTTTTTTTTTTTCATTAATGGAGTTGACTATGAAATTGGGTAGGGATGGCAATGGGCAGGGTGGCCCAACCAGGCCCAGGGCATGAGCCACAAAATGTGGCCCAAAGGCCGGCCATGGGCCAAGTCAAGACAGTCCGGCCCAGCCCAGTTTGGCCCATCCCGGGCCTTATTTCCTTATCCTTTTTCCCTTATTTTTCTTAAATTTTACCCGGCCCAGCCCCATGTGGCGATGTCGCCTAATTTTGGTTGATAAACATTATTAAGTCAGTGAAAATCCGAATATTCCAGGACAATCTGAAAAATTCAACATTCTTGACTAAATATGAACCCTTGGATTATTTAACTGGATCAATTTTCAAACATACCCCTATCTCAACCTAATAATAGCCCCTCTAAAATCCCAGGAAAATGCACTAAAAACACAAGAAAAACACACCAAACATACTAAAAAGTACGCCATAGGAAAAATATCTAAAAATTAGTAGATAAATCACAGAAAATTCATAAAATAGGAAAAACCCTTAGATAAATCCTATAAATTTATAAAAAATTAGGAAAATTCCCCAAAAATATTAGAAAATTCTAAAAATTTGTATTAGACATTAGGAGATCCAAATTCCTTAGAAAATTAGGGAAAAGCATCTCCACACCTTAGGAAAATTTAAAAAAATCCCTACCTATGACCCTTAGCCCCTTTAAAAGCCTTAGGAACCCTAGATCTTGGTAAAAGAACCCTAGATCCAGTAAATTCCATCAAGCAAAAGGCATCTAAAAAGGAGACGGTAGCATGAGAAAAGCAGCCGAATCAGAGCCGAAAACTCTGGGTTATGGGCCCCTAAGGTAAGCAACTCCTCCTTTTCTCTTTTAAATTAGTTAATTTCTTTTATACTTCATGTATTTCTTTATAATTTATTTATCTTAGACTTAGTAAAATTTTAGAAGCATTTAAAGGCTTATACACAGATTCTAAAGCTAGAGCTGCCAGTAGTTTCAAAAGGAGACCAGATCCGTATAGATCTGTGATGTTTTTGAAGCTATAATTTGAGCAACCTCACTATCTCTATTATTCTATAAGTTTAAAGCATAAACAGGAGGAAGAAGATAAGAATCAACTACTTCCAGGTACGTAAGTGACCGCCATGCCACATTGGCCAAATTCCTGTTGAGAATGGCTGAGCTACTAAGTATGTGGAGCATACTACTTAGCCGAGTGAAAATATAGTGATCAAAGGATGCTTTTATGTAGTCTTACCGTTGACAAATAAATTGAGAAAGGCAAGGATATGAAATTCCTTTCTTTATTGGGATGAACATGGTTACAGTGAGTCATTTAGTAGCTACCATACTATAATCAAACGAATTCTACCTCATCTTGGAGATGATATGAAGATGGAAACGGTAAAATACAGCTCGAGTTTGTCAACTTGAAAGAACTCCTCCCTTCCTTGGATGGAATTGGAATAGAACTCGAGGTCTATCAACAAAGGATGATTAGATAGTTGGCAGACGAGACTCTCTTATCTATATCCAGCTACCCCCCTTCAGTTAACACTTAAAACAATCTAGAGGAAGCTCACAACAAAGTTGGGATTGATAAATTGAATCCCACACATATCAAAGGAAACCATAACTTCTCTTTGCAACTAGCACACAGGGAGAATGGTAGGAATACATAGTTACAAACCATCATCCATGTAAGAATGAAACCAGAAGGAAAGCAATTCTTACTTGTTCATTGGGCTTTGAATGCAGTCTAGGACTTCTAGGAGGTGCATATGAAATAAGACTTTCGGAATTTCCTCTTTCTTTGCCTTAGCCTCAAAAAACTTTCCATCAATATATTTATGTATATTAAATAGAGTGAATTCCAGTGACCAGACACGGATGAATCAAAGTAAGTCTTGAACTGGAGCCCCAGAACTCCCATGCCTTTCTTGGTTAGACCAACTTGACTTTCACTCTTTGGCTTGCTCAGTGCTTATGCTCTGGCTGACAAGAACAATTCTCTCTATTTTTTTAGGAGCAAAGCAATCAAAGAATGAACCAAAGCAAATGATTTTTCTAGAATGGCTATTCCTAACAATCACTCCTTGCGATGCTATGGAACCATGACAATTAGGATCTCAAGACACAGCTACACCTATGATACAACAATAATTGACTTACATCACCATATCTTTTTCTTCTTAATTCTTATTTTGGTTTTCGTATCATGGATGTTGATTCTCATTTTATGGCATTTCCACTACCAAAAAAATCCAATCCCGGCAAGGATTGTTCATGGAACTACTATAGATTTTATTCTAACCATATTTCTCAGTATCATCCCGATGTTCATTGCTATACCACCATTTACTGCTTTATGCTCAATGGATGAGGTAGTAGTAGATCCAGCCATTACTATCGAAGCAATTGGACATCATGGTATCAGAGTGCGCCCCTTCACAAGGGTGACAAAAGTGCAAAGAAATATACTAGTGGTTCATGAAGCATCTGGCTTACTGGTAACTTCCCGTTCCAGTCTTTGAAAGACTAAAAAGACTATACCATGACAGAAATGGGGAGTTGAATTGGTTAGACTTATACCCCGAAATTTTCCTAGTATAGGTCACATCACTCGCTCCTAATTCTAGATTTTGGGCAAGAGCAAAATAGGCTCTTTACTATTTTGTTTGTTTTGACATTGCGCTAATGACTGAACTTGTTGGGGCTTTGCTCATTACCTATGGTTCCATTTTTGTTGTTGATGGAGGTACATGTCCCTCTTTGTCGCAATATATGAGAAATGTATGCTCCGCCTGCAATGTCCGATAACGGCAATGAAGTAATAAATATATCGATACCGCAGCAGTGGCACCAAAGTTTGGATCTACTGGGCCGGACCCATAACCTTTCAGATCCCCGTTGGCCACAACCACAGCAGTAGTTGCAGAACAATTAGGAAGGGAGAGGACAACCAGTTCTTCCTGCTCGTGTTTCTTCGTTTAGAAGACATAGGTCTTACGATAGGTAACAACAGGCACAAGCACTTGACTGAAAGGTTTCAATTGCAAATCATAATTTCAAAAAATAAAAAAATTAAAGTAAGTTTGGTAGTAAGGACAATATAACTGCATTCCTGCATTTGAAAATTCACAATAATAAATTTAAAATTCGTCATAATATTATTTAGAAAGTTTATAAATAAAAAAGGAGAAGCTAAAAACATGGTAGGCTTGTTTCCTTATAAAATCTGCAATCTTTATAATTTCCTTATAAAACATTAATAATCTTATAGATGTTTTTAATGATCACAATAACATATGCAAATTGATTCTCTCCAAGGAAATTTTGAAATTTTTCTAATAAAGAGAAAATGAACAATTATAATTCTATAAAAATATAAATAAACACATTTTTATTGTTGAAAATGCAACTTTTTTATTTTTTTGGTAAATAGGGCATGTTTATTTTAAGGCATTGAAAAATTAGAAAGAATATTTATAGTATTTGAGACAACATTGATTGTATGTAATTTTTTAGGGTATAAACAAAAAGAAAAGTATACAAAGAGACCATATACTTTTAGTATAAGGAGGTCATAATTACTTTTGTTCGTAAGATTTTAAATCGTGTGGCTATAATCTACACTCAAAACTCAAAAAAAAAAAAATTATTGAACTTGGTGACAAACCCCAATCAATCAAATTTGACATGGCTAGGAGTGTTTGGGACCTCCATGTAACGATGGTAAATGACATCATAAGATATAATCCCGCAGGAAAAAGGAAAGTTATTCAAGCAACTAAAATACAAAGGAAGAAAAGATCCTCTCCAAATAAATATCTGTTGAAAAATGAGCGCAATTTTTATGAAGTATTTTAAAATTATTAAAATAAAATAAAATTTAGTCACAATTATTTCTAATGATTCTTATTGTAATACTTTTAAGGGGAAGGGAAAATGAGTCTTCAATGAAATTTGGAATTACTTAAAGATCAAAATAGAAAAAAATCACCCAATTCTCAAAAGTAATATCCGTTGAAGTTCCAATAACAGAAATAGAGAAGAAAAATAAATAAATCAACACATTATATACGTGGTTTGGCAATGGTGCCTCCATCCACAGAGGGTAATCAGAATCTCATTTATAGAGATTACTCCGGTTTACCAGAGATTTATAGAATTAACTCTTTCTTTTTAGGAAACAAATCCCATAACAATTGTAATATCACAAAATAAGAAACTAAATATAAGAAACTTAATATCTTATAATATACAAGATAGGAAACTCAATATATGATTTCTATAGTTGTCAACACTCCCCCTCAAGTTGGTGAGTAGATATCAATAGAGCCCAACTTGGACAGTATCTTATGAACCTTTTTCTTTACAATAGCTTTCGTAACATATCTGCAAGTTGGTCTTCACTTCGAACATAAGGAGTACTAATAATGTTTTACTGAATTTTTTCTCTCACAAAGTGACAATCAACTTCTATGTGATTGGTTCTTTAATGAAAACTTGATTGGACGCTATAGGCATAGTTGCTTGATTATCACAGAACATCTCCATTGGATTGACCGTTGGGAGCCCATATCTCAAAGTAGGTATATTAACTACATCAATTCACTTGTAGTTGAAGTCATAGCTCTATATTTGACCTCTGCACTGGATCGAACAATCACATTTTGTTTCTTGCTTCTCCAAGTACTAAGTTTCCTCTGACCAATGTACAATAGCCGGTAGTTGACCTCCTGTCAATTGGACTACCTGCCTAGTTAGTATCAGAATAACCAATAATATTAGTATGACCATTCAGTTTCAACCAAACACGTTTGCCAAGTGACGACTTAAGATATCTGATAATCATATTGACAGACTCCATATGACATGATCTAAAAGCATGTATAAATTGGCTCACAAGACTAACCGCATATATTATATCTGGTCATGTCACAGTCAAATAAATCAATCTGCCCATAAGTCTCTGAAAGCGGCCCATATCTTCAAGAGGTTTTTCATTTGTTGAATTAAGTTTGCAATTAATATCAACAGAAGTGTTAACGGGGTTTGACACCCAGTTTCTCAATTTCTTTCAACAGATCTAATACATATTTCTTTTGAGAAATGAAGTGTCCCTTTTTTTAATGTGCTACTTCAATGCCGAGAATCAAAGAATCAATTGTCACAGCAAAGAATCAATCCCTTTTTTGGACCGATTGTCACAGCAAAGAATCAATCCGACCTAGTTGATTCAATCGCATGGATACCAATCCAGGTTTTAAAAAATTATTGTTCAAAATAAAAAAATCCTTCATTTTGGATCAAAATTATGAAGACTAAAACTGGCCAAAAGAACAGGTGACCAGATCCCTATCTGATCTGATATAGACAATAAACCAGTGTTTAAAAAAACGCCAAGTAGAACCGGACTCGCCCGGTTCGACTCGGGAATCGACAGTAGGCCTTTCAAATCGCTCAAAAAACCGGGAATCGCCCGGTTCTAGATAGAACCAAGCGATTCTGTACAGTGACTCGCCGAGTCACTGTACGGAATCGGCGAGTCCCGTGAAGAACACGGGCTGCACAGTGTTCTTTACGGGATTCTTCAAAATTTGTCATTTTTTTTATCATTTTTTTTGTTTTTTTTGGCATGTGATCTAATATGCAGGCTTTAAACAGCTTTATTCAGCTTTTTCACGGATTAAATGGTTGAGAAAT
This sequence comes from Amborella trichopoda, assembly GCF_054954075.1. NCBI lineage: Eukaryota > Viridiplantae > Streptophyta > Magnoliopsida > Amborellales > Amborellaceae > Amborella > Amborella trichopoda. The sequence goes on along the minus strand of NC_142337.1, from coordinate 14,320,949 downwards.
TTTGTGTTTTTGGATCACGAAAGTTGCATTTTTAGGGTTTTCGCCTTTCTTTGTGTTTCATATCAAATAGGGCATGAATCTGTCAAAATTTGTAGGCATTTTGATCGTAAAGTTGTTCATCAAAACCTTATGTTACGAATTTGTGATAATCATTGAGAAAAACAGAGTTATTTGGAGATTGAAGGCTCAGGTTCACACAACCAGGTAAGAAGTTTGGGTTTTTTTTTTTTTCCGCCATAAGATTAATTTCACTGCATATTTTGAAGATAATGAGTTTAATTTGTAGGGTTTTTAATCTTTATTGTGTTTATTATGATTTAACATATTCAATTTTATGTAATTTGGTCAATTACAACATGAATTTTTAGATGAACACATAGATGTCTATGGAAAAAAATATGTGCTTTTTTTTTTTTTTTTTTTTCCGCCTTTTGATTTTTTGTTCATGATATATTAGAAATAATGTGTTAGATTTCTAGCGTTTTTAATCGTTATAGTGTTGTTTATAATTAGATGTATTCAATTTGATTTGATTTATTCAAATTTAGCTTCATTTTTTAGATTCAATGACTGTTGTGAAGAAAAGAACTGCGTTTTTTTTTTTTGCTCAATTTAATCGATTTGATTTGATTTATTGATGATAATGTGTTCAAAATTTAGGGTTTTGATTCCTTATATTGTTGTTTATTAGAAAATGTACTCAATTGGATGTAATTTATTCACTTAGAGGTGGATTTTTTAGTTAAAATGGCTTATGTAAGATGGCTCTATGAATAACGATTTTTTTTTTTTTTTTTTTTTGTAATCCATGATCGAATTTTTTGTAATACATGATCGAATTTTTTGTAATCCACGATCAATTTTTTTTTTTTTTTTGTAATCCATGATCGAATTTTTTGTTTTTTTGTTTTTGTAACCGATGATAGAATTTTTTGTAATCCATGATCGAATTTTTTGTAATCCATGATCGAAATGTTTGTTTTTTTTTTTGTAATCCATGATCGAATTTTTTGTTTTTTGTTTTTTTTGTAACCCATGATAGAGTTTTTGTAATCCATGATCGAATTTTTTGTAATCCATGATCGAATTGTTTTTTTCTTTTTTTGTAATCCATGATCAAATTTTTTGTTTTATTTTGTTTTTTTGTTTTTTGTAATCCATGATCGAATTTTATGTAATCCATGATCGAATTGTTTGTAATCCATGATCGAATTTTTGTAATACATGATCGAATTTTTATTAATCCATGATTGAATTTTTTGAAAATTTGTGATTTTTTTTTTTAATCCATGATCAAATTTTTTTTTGTAATCCATGATCGAATTTTTTGAATTTTTTTTGTTTTTTTTTTTTAATCCATGATCGAATTTTTTGAAAATTTTTGATTTTTTTTTTAATCCATGATTGATTTTTTTGAAAATTTGTGATTTTTTTTTTTTAATCCATGGTTGAATTTTTTTTTGTAATCAATGATCGAATTTTTTGAAACTTTGTGAAATTTTTTTTTTAATCCATGATCGAATTTTTTGAAAATTTGTGATTTTTTTTTTTAATCCATGATCGAATTTTTTTTTGTAATCAATGATCGAATTTTTTAAAAATTTGTGATTTTTTTTTTTAATCCATGATCGAATTTTTTGAAAATTTGTGATTTTTATTTTTAAACCATGATCGAATTTTTTTTTGTAATCAATGATCGAATTTTTTGAAAATTTGTGAATTTTTTTTTTGTAATCCATGATCGAATTTTTTTTTTGTAATCCATGATCGAATTTTTTGAAAATTTGCTGTAATTTTTTTTTTATTTTTTTTTATCCATGATTGAATTTTTTGAAATATGATGATTTTCCGAAAAGATATAAAAATCGTGATAAGGTTTTGATTATCATGATGTATTAAACCCAATTTTTAATTTTTATTGTTTGAGTTTGCTATACTTTTCTTTTTTTTTTCCATGATCGATTTTTTTGAAAAATGACGATTTTCCGAAAAGATGTGAAAATCGTGACAAGGTTTTAATTATCCTGAGGTATTAAACCATATTTAAAATTTTTATTGTTAAGGTTTTTGTTGAAAAATTTATATGTTGATAGATTATTTATGCAAAAAAATGCATGTTATTATATTTTTAATGCAAAACTGTATTTTTTTATTCTGTTGTTAATTCATTTTTTAGTTGGAATGACTGATGGTAGGTGGCTCTGTGAAGAATTGTTTTTATTATTAATTTTTTATTGCAAAAAATGTATGTTCTTGATAATTGAGTTGTAGCTATGTTTGGAGCTTGCATTTTGTATTGTATTATCCTGAATGTTTATAATTGATATGTACGAAAATATTATTGTCAATAGAGGTATTTTGCAATAACAAATAACAACAAATATGGCTACATGAACTACGCCAACATATTATCACTACACATGGTGATTATTTTTCTTGTTGAACTGTCAGGTTAATTTTTAACTTTTTACATCGTAAAACAGTTGAATCATGTCAAGATCTGCAGAAGACCCCGCATGGCAACATGGGGTCAGACTTGTTCCCAACAAAAAAGACAAAATTATTTGTAATTACTGTCAAAGAGTGATAAGTAGTAGGGTACATAGGTTCAAGCAACACTTGGCAGGGGTTAAGGGAGATGTTTCTGCATGCATTAGTGTCCATAGTAATGTAAAAAAACAGATGGCGGCAATTCTTAATGCTAACAAAGGTAAGAACTTCATTGAGTTGTTATATTTGTGAGAAATAATACACTAAAACGTAATATATTTGTTTTAGCTTGCTATGTATAGGGATGCTATAGGATCCTTCGGAACTAAACTTGTCAGGAATTCTTGAACTATGATGGATCTAGGTTAACCCATCGCTAATATTTTGTTCATTCATATATTTAATCTTATGAATTGTTCTTGCCCTTACAATGCTTTTTGCATTTTAATCCAATTGAATGGTGGGAGATATATGGTACTGATGCACCTCACTTAAAGAGGATAACAATCAAGGTGCTCTCCCAGACATGTTCTGCTACTGGCTGCGAGCGCAACTGGAGTACGTTCCAATGGTTGCACACTACTAGAAGGAATCAACTTGCTTCTGAGAAGCTTCATAAACTAGTGTACGTTCATTATAATTTAAACCTCCGAGAGCGATAAATAAGAAGGAAGCTTGAATATTATGGGCCGATAGATTTAGATACAATATTTGTCATAGACACAGCAGACCAATGGGTAGTAGAAGAGGAGGAGCCAATGTTGCACAAGAGAGCGTTCCTTGAAGCTATCGGTGAGGAAGATCTTGAAGAAGGTGACGAGTAGCATGAAAGAAGAAGCAGCCAACCAACGTATCCACAATTCGTCGTAGATGTCGGTGATATTGTACCTAATGAGGGAGAGTGGGAAGGGGGTCTAAGAGAAAATGAGAGAGACGATGATTTGAGGCCACCCTATCCCAGCCATATTATTCACATATCGAGTCCCAACAGCAACAGTGTAGGGATGAGCACGACAGTGTAGGTGAGCATGAAGGATGAACAAGCTTCGGGGATTTTGGATTGGGAACACAACAAAACACTAACACTCAGGGATTTGGGTATAGTCAGACGCCTGCTAATATCATGATTTGTTTTTAGATCGAATCAATGAATTGTCAAACGAATTCAATTAATGGCATCAGCGTGACCAAGAAGAACAACAACGTCGTCTGTCATTTTAATTTATGTTACTAATTGTATGCTTTATTGTAGTCCATGTATGTTGATATATTTATTCCATGATAATTCTATGTTTATCCTTTTGTGTGATGTAAATTAAATGCTAAATAGTAGTTCATGCAGGGAAAGAACATATCAATATTCGCATATTCATGCAAAAACATGAAAATTCTTAATATAGTACCCTCATTTCTTATTGAATTCCTAAAAAATAATATTTATAATGAATTTTAATAATTTTTTTGTAATTTTTTGAAGCTTTATTCTGACCGATTCACCCAATTCTCGATCCGGATCATCGATTCGTCGATCCGGATCGATTTTTGAGGTGCCCGATCCGGGTCACCGATCCGCTTTTTAAACTATTGCAATAAACCAATATTTGTTGATAACTGGTTAAAATTGGTGGTTGACCGATTTAATCACTAGTTTTACGTGTTTCTTGGATTAGCCGACTATCTTCTCCCTACCGCACTATTGTTTGGCCTAATTATTTATTTATTTCTTACCCTTTCCATGATAATTGCATATCATATTTTTTAGAGAAATGACCTTGTGAGACCCTCCCACACCTATGTGTGTAGGACCCCAAATAATTACCATTAAATTTGGGACAGATCTCCCCAAAGGATCATCATTAAATTTGACATAGATCTCTAGGAAAGTCAAGTCTCATACTCTTGTGATAACTTTTCTAGAGATATGTGCCAAATTTAATGGTGATCATTTTGAGTCTTACACACATGGGTGTGAGAGGGTCTGATAGGAGCATCACTCTATTTTTTATTTCCAAGAACTTTACTAAAAAAATCTCAAGAATTTAGTAAAAAATCGTCCGGCCTTTCTGCCCATTTCAAAACATCGTTCAAAATAAAGGCATCCTCCATTTGGATTACAGAAAAAGGGGAAGACCATTTTTGTCCAAAAATCAAATTTAAGTCGGCCAATAAAAATAAAATAAAGGCATCCTCCATTTGGATTACAGAAACAGGACAAGACCATTTTCGTCCAAAAATCAAATTTAAGTTGGTCAATAAAAATAAAAGAAAAAATATCTCCATACTCTTTATTTTTAAGTTTCATTTCACAATAGACTCGAGATTTTAAAAGATATCTTGAAGTGTGACAATTGTAGATTTTTTTAAGTCAAACAAATATCAAAAGATATGTTTTTTTTAAAAGTCATCTTCCCAAACTTCTAAAGAGAGAAGGGCTTCATGGATGTGAGAGGTTATTGGAAAAAGGGAGAGATGTGTTTTGAAAAAACATAAGAGGATAGAGAGAAACCCATGAAGAGAAAAAGAGAGAAGTTTGAGGTACATAAGTAAAAAGAGAAAAATAATTGAGTTTGAGGTATATAAGTGAAATGAGAAATAATTCAGTTTAAAAAAAACATGTTTTTTTAAAATTTGTTTATATTAAAAAATAGATTTATTAAAACATATGTTTTGAAACTTAGGTTTATGAAGAAATTAAAAAATCATATTTATTTATATTAAAACATAGATTTATTAAAACATATGTTTTGAAACTTGGGTTTTTCGAGAAACTAAAAATAAAAAATAAAAAAATATTTTTCTCAAAATAATGCGATGGGTTTGGACGGCTAATAAAAATAAAATGCGGTGAGTGTGTAGATCGAACACGCGACCTTCAGATCTTTAATCTGACACTTTGGAACCAGTAAATAAAGACGGCGGCTTTTTTTATAAAAATGGAGATGGGTGACACTTTAAAACTTGAAATTTGGGAGTTAATAGGGTTAACAATGGCTGGGGCTTCTGCATCAAACAAGCTCCTGAGTTTGGGAACAAAGATAGTGGCGGTAGGAAGGAATTACGCAGCTCATGCCAAAGAGCTCGGCAACGCTGTGCCAAAGGTCGCCTCCATTTTCTCTTCTCATTCATCAAAATCTCCCCTTTTTGCCACGGTTCCATGATTCTTTTTAGGGAAATGTATATTCTATTTATTAGCTGACAGTCTCTATATGAATTCATATTGCTTTTCGAATACGATTTTCTTTTTCAATCAGATCTTGCTTACTGATCAAGTGTGATGATTTGCTTCCTCTTGATTTTGTGATCATTTGTGTACCAATGTATCTCCCATTTAAATGTGAAATTGGAGAGCTGCAACGGTTTCATTATTTCAAATTGTAAATCCCTACAATCCAAGGATTTACAACTAGGAATAACTGGTAAAATCCCCTTAATCAAGGGATTATATTTGGCATGTAATTGTAATATAAGTATCCCTTTTGGGGTAATAACAAGAAAGGTCAATTCTCCAAAAATTAACTATCAATAACGATCCAATCCGTCACTCACCAGTGATTTCTTCATCTCTCTTGATCGTAGAGATTTTTTTAAGGAAGGTAGACATTCCCGTTGTATCTTGCTTTCATCTTTCATCCATTGATTTCATCTTGCTGTTGGTGTACCATATTGCTGCATCTTACATCCCGCTGATTTCATCTTGCTATCGGCGTGTCATTATTTTTGCATCTTGCATCCCATTAATTGCGTATTGGGTTTGCAAGTTTTGTAACTTGAACGAGATGCAAATGGAGAGGGTTTTGCAAGTTTTGCAACTTGGATGAGTTGCAAAATTTAGAGGGTTTGCATGTCTGCAAGCGTGATTTGCAAAGGGCACTTGGATGTTCTTGGAGCGTAGGATCAAAGATGTTTTTAATCTCCAAAAGATAGTTCAAGAGGCTGTGTTTGGCGGAGGTAGTGGGTGCATGTTTAGGGAGTTCTTTGCAAGGTGGAGGCTATTTCGTACATGAATTGAAAGAGGGATATGACGGTACCTTTCTATTGATCTTGGGACTCAACTTCTTTCTCTGGGTTCCCTTATTTTTCTTCTGATCAGAGCCATTCAAGATCTCCATTCGAAATCACTTGATTGGCATCGAACAGAGATAAAATCCGAGCCATTATCTTCGCTCAAGCTCCTAGCCATATTCTTGACCTCACGCTGTCATGGTGGCCTTCGAATCAAGGCTGAACTCGTTCCGAGCAAATCAGGCCAGGACCTGAGACTTGCCCATGGTTGAGTCACTGATGAGCACCATCTTGAACACGTAGTCGATATTCCGGCTCGGATTGCTCGCCATAGTAACACACCACCGAGATTCTCTCTTACTAGCTTCCCTCTCTCTAGAAAGAAGCCTGTAAATTCCTTGCTACTTGTATTCCATTGACGCAGTTCCGTCAAATTTCCCTATTCTATGTCTATTGCCATAGACAACCAAAAACCTTGTCTGTCTGAAGACTCCACCAATGTCATCCCTGATGGGAACACTATGACCAATGGTAATAGCTTTTCTTCCTTTGTTAGTGATTTCACTAGCCTTTTTCATTTGACCAACAATGACAATCCTGGTAATATTCTTGTCTCTCACATCCTTGAAGGTGAGAATTATCCACAATGGAGTCGAGCTGTGACTACTGCTTTGAGTGCCAAAAATAAGCTCTCCTTTGTGGATGGTTCTTTAATCATACCTCCCATCTCTTCTTCTAATCATTTTCTATGTAAAAGATGCAATGATATGGTCCGATCCTGTATCTAAAATTCTCTCAATAAAGAGATTGCTGAAAGAGATTACTGATAATATTTTTTATAAAACCACAGCTCAAGGCATGTGAGATGATTTGAAAGATCGCTTTTCTCAAAGCAATGCACCTCGTCTTTTCAAGTTACGACGGGATCTTGCACTTGTTTCTCAAGGTTCTTCCACGATTTCAGCTTATTACACCAAACTTAAATCTCTTTGGGAAGAACTTGCTTCTTATACCCCTCTTCCACCTTGTTCTTGTGGGTATTCTAAGGCCTTGCATGACTATCTACAACATGACAGATAAATTTCATTTCTCATGGGACTCCATGAGTCTTATCACCCAATTCGAGGCTAGATCCTTCTAATGGACCCTCTTCCTAAAGTCAATAGAGCTTATTCTCTTCTTTTTCAAGAAGAAAAGCAGTAGCAGGTGGCTACAAAAACAATTTCCGTCGTAATTTGATCATCCCACATGCCTTGAGCAGTGGTTTCATAGGAAATACTATCAACAATCTCTTTATTGACAGAAGTTTGGATCCAGTATCAGACCATGTCATTGCATCTTTTTCATAGAAGTGGGTATATAAAGTGACTCGGTAAGGTAAAATGACAAGGAATTGGTGGAAGGGAGATTTTGATAAGGGAAAATGTTCTCATGAAATACTGACAAGGAATTAGTGGAAGGGAAATTTTGATAAGGGAAAATGTTCTCATGAAATACTACATCAGAGAAGTGAAAATAGAATTGGTGGAAAGGTTGAAAATAGAATTTCCGATCCAGGATCGGACCATGTCATTGCATCTTTTTCATAGAAGTGGGTATATAAAGTGACATCGGTAAGGTAAAATGACAAGGAATCGGTGGAAGGGAGATTTTGATAAGGGAAAATGTTCTCATGAAATACTACATCACGAGAAGTGAAAATAGAATTGGTGGAAAGGTTGAAAATAGAATTGGTGGAAAGGTCAAGAAGACGGTAGCCTTTTTGAGCATGGGATAACCAAGGAAAACACATTTGCGAGTGCGAGGGTCGAACTTATCCTGATTTGAATCGATTTTTTTTTTTTTCATTGACCCAAATGGGATAATTATATTACAATTACATGCCAAATATAATCCTTTGATTATGGAAATTTTACAGGATATATGCTATTCCCAGTTGTAAATCCCTGGATTGTAGGGATTTTTATTTTCTCCCTTAGACAACCCTCTTCAACTTCGAGTTTTTTGTGACTCTGATTGGGCAAGTTGCCTTGATACCCGCCGCTCTACCACTTGATATTGTGCCCACTCTCTTATATCTTGGAAAACCAAGAAGCAACATACTGTTAGTCGGTCTTCCGCCGAGGCCGAATACCGAGCTATGGCTACTGCCAGCTGTGAGATCATTTGGTTACGCTCCCTGCTGCATGACTTGGATGTTTATCACTCACCACCTGCCGTTCTTTATTGTGACAATCAAGCTACACAAAGCTACATTATAGATTTCAGTGATGCATGACAGTCTCATCTACTCTTTTAATTATTAAGGAAGGAAAAAGGGATGGTCTCTTCTACTTTGAGCATCCTGAATATCTGTAGTAAGTTTGATTTATTCGGTATTTGTGAATTAGTTTTTGCAGTTTCAATACCGTTGTATTTTCTACTGTGAAATCTGAGAGAAGCTCCTCTAAGCTTCTTCTTGATGACATTTTCAACATGAAATTGTTGGCTTTTGTTTGTATGCCATTTCTTCTAATAATGCATGGAGGATATTGCTTGAAATTGTTACCAGGATTTTACTTTTCATTATCAATGAAAAATGGAGTCCATATATTCTGTTTGATCCCTGGATCTTTGAGATGTTAGGCGAGCGGTTAATCTTATTTATATTGTGCTTGATTTACTCCTTCATTCAATTAGGAGCCAGTTCTATTCTTGAAGCCCACATCTTCTTATCTTCAAAATGGGGGTGCCATTGAAGTCCCTCATCCTTTGGAGTCATTGGATCATGAAGTCGAGTTAGCAGTCATTGTTGGGCGAAATGCTCGTGATGTACCCCAAGGAACCGCCATGGACTATGTTGGAGGTGCTCTCTGCTTTCGAGAAATTTTGTCCTTTAAATACTTTTAAGGGAGTATTTTAGTAAAAAAAATTGATTTGCATGGTAGCAGGCGATTTACTTCTCTCTCTCTTTTTCTTGCCCCTCCCTTGAAGAACCAAGCAATGGTACTTTCGTTTTTTTCATAATCAAGCAAGCATCATGCCAGTGACCTCTAATTGTTACGTGGCTACATATACTAGTACTAATTGTTACACTTATAACTGTAGAACAGATTATTTCGTGATAAAAGTCTTGATAATTGCACTGAAACAGATCACGCCCCAGCCATGAACTTTGTCACTGAATTCTGGTTATAACTTGGGTAGTATATTTCTATTTCTCATCTAGGTCATGCTAATGTGTGTTAAACAAACAGGTACATGATCACATTGATATCTCATATTATCTACCTTAGTAACATTGACCTTGGACCTAGAGCTGCTGATATTTATATTCTTGCTGTCGTTACATTTACAAAGGAGAATCAGGTTTTACAACTTTGCGTAGAGGATCATTCTTAGCAGATTGTTGGCAAATATAGCTATGGGTGATATATCTTTGTGGCCCTCATCCTCACTCCTCCCTAACTCTCTAATTTGCCAGTCCATGTTTTTCCAGCTTCTTTTCTATTCCTTTCTTTCTTTTATTAGATGTGTACATCTCTAATTCTTTTATTAGGGGATACTTGATGTGTGCTTCATAATCAGTGAATCGGTTATTTATCAAAAAGAATGAATGTAGCTATGGATGGTTTTGACTTCTAACTACAGTAGACACCAATCTATGGGATGATTTAAAAGCTCAAGAAGCTCTTTAATTTAGGATTAAGTTGTTGGAAGAACTTTTGAATTTTTCCCTATATTTCCCCTTATATTGGTCCTTTACTTCAAAAAAGAAGCCCTTTAAAATTAAAGGGTTCCTAAAAAAGAGTTTTGTATTTTTTACTACAGTGGCCCTAAAAAATAAGAGTTTTGTATTTTTTACTGTAGTGGCCCTTTACTTCCTGCATATTTGATCTTCGATGCATGTCTTTATGTCTAGCTCTTCGTTTTTTATTGTATATAGTGTTTCCCTAGAACTTCTTGGTTTTGGTTTTTCTCAAACTCTGGCTTGGGTTTTCTACCGTTTCTTTTTCCTCTCTTTAATGCTTTTTCTCTTTTTTCTTAGAATCAGCCAGGTTTGCATATTTGCCAATTCAAATTGGATTGACATGAAAAAATGCTTCATCAACTGATCTGGTTCTAATATCATTGGGTTTTCTCTTTTGATCAAGATAATGACCATCATTGGGTATTCTGGATGCTGGACCTACTCTACCTTCCATTTGCATATTAACTGATCTATTTACAAGATTACTATTTGAAGGCCCAAGAAGTTGGTATATTGATTTGTGATGAGTATCACGTATTACTTATTACCTTTAGCAAGGCTGCTTGCTATTCTCGTTAACAGTCTTTTGCAGTCAATAGAAACCATTATCTCTGCTAGAATTGTGCAAACTTGTTTTCTACTAGTCCATCTGCAGTAGCTGAGGAGAGGCCACTCCTTGTCTACTTAATTTATCAACCAAGTCTTGAAAATATTTCTATAAAACCCACACTTTGGGCAAAGTTCATAGCCTATTAAATGCATAGATTTGCATGGTTTCTCTTGTATGCCACAATGACAACTTTGACCCAATTTTCTGATCACCAATGTGTTGGAATATTACTCAGGAAAGCAACAGTTCAAGAAGGTTTAGCCCTTTTAGCTACTCCCAGTCAATCAGCCTGCGACATTGTCTGCTGCTCTTGTACAATCTTTGCACCAGGGACAATGCATTAAAACTAAGTTGATGGAAACATTATATTATGATTTTGTTTAAGAGTCCTTACCTTCTGTCATTTTAGTGGAGTCGACAATGTCGATCAAGCTGATAGTGAAAAAAAATGAAACTTTCAACTGAGCATAGAAGAAATATGGTTTTCTACACCTGAAATCGATTAATAAATTATATGCATCCAACCTCAAATAGTTGGGAAAAGGCTCTGAGGATGATGATAATATGAAGGGTTACTTGCGTCAGACGCAGTCTAGAAGGATTAAAGGAGTTGAAATTTCTCTAAAATATACTTGTTGATATGTGAAGATGAATCAGACTTTGTAACTAAATCTAGAGTAGTCATAACAATTGATTAGGTAAACGTTAAAATAAAATAAAATTGATATGGTAAAATGCACTATACTATGTGGCTTTGTGCAATAGATATCTGGAATCTAGAATTCTTATGAGGAAGCCAACAAAGATATGGCATGTAGGATTTGTTGGAGTGAGGCCCTAGACAGTTAACTGATCCAAAATCTCTGAAGATGAGAATTAGAAGTGAGAGCTTCAGGAACAAGACAAATGAAAAAGCAACTAGGAAGTTAAAGAGCAAGAAACATGACAGAAATTAAAGAAGCAATAACTTGAGGAACACGACAGACATTAAAGAAGCAAACACATGTCCTAGAGCAACTAGAAGTTATCTTTAAGCTCTTCGTGTTTTTTTTTTAAATTATCTTTATGCTCTTTGTGTTACAGTTGCTGGACATGTAAATTTCATGTGCTTTGCCATAACAACCTAACCTGAGATATATTTGAAGCTTCAATAAGTATAGAAAAAACCAAAAGGATTTTTGGTAAGCGAAGAACTATGAAATCTTCCTGAAGTTGCCATAATATGTTGTCCTAAAGAAAGAAATGGGAGGTTCTTGGTGTCTCTCTCAACTGGAAACCAAATACTGTGAAGTTTTTAGGAAGAGTATTAATGAAAGAAATAAAAATAGAGTTCCGAGGGCTTGTATTGGATTGTATATTTAGTGTGTGCCAGTTTCTAGTTTGCCTGCCAAAATGATGGATTAGGGTTTTCCAAAATAAAGGATTTTGTTTAGTCATGGCTTTGATTCTATGTCAGACTTGAGTGAGACAAGGAATAAGGACTTGAATAACGGAAAGAATATTCCTTTCTGGTAGGAACAACTAATCGAATATAACTCTCCTGTGTTTTAAAACCTTGATTAGAAGGTCGGATCGATCATTCGGGACCAATCCAAGTTGCCGATCCCGGCTGGATCCGGCTGATTCTTTGGTGTGAGATTCGGTTCCCCAAAAAAAAATGATATAAAAAATTTTAAATTTGAAAAAAACTTATAATTGAAAAAATTAAGAAAATGAAATGGGTGAGAACCATGCAATTCGACCAATCTGAATTACCTGGTTCCCTTACAGACTTGCTTGGATCCTTGATAGAACCAGGTGATTCTATCAAATTCAAAACAATTCTTGGTTCCAACTAGGAACCAGGTTGGACCCTACCAATTCCCAATCCGAATCGGTGATTCCCCGACTAGATCGACGATTTTTAAAACACCCGAATACTATTATGACACATCGACAGTCTGTCATGCACTCCAATTGACTTGCATTTGCAGCTGGTGGTAATAGCACCTTTTTTATTCTATACTTTCTCTTTGTTGATGGTTTGGTAACTATATTTAGATGAGAAGGTGATATGGCCCCCTTTTTTTGGTAGTCTTCCCCCCCTCCCTCTAGAAGTGTCTCTTCCTTTATGTGCTCATCTTTCTTCCCTGTTAGGAGATTTGGAACTTTTACGCCATTGGGTATGGCATAAAAGATTTCTCCAAATGAAATATTTGGACAATTATATCTGCAAGTTAAATGCTATTAATTTTTAGATAATATGATAATTGTTTGGGTAAATATAATGTGTATAATGAATTTTTGTATTTTATATTTAATCTATAAAAAAGATCAGGAGCTTTATTCAACTTGGAGGCCATCTTTCTCTTCACTGTCTCTAATCATAAAAAGGATCTTTGCATTCCAATATGTCAATGGTGCTTTTGAATCCATACTCTATAGTTTACATTTCAAGTATTAGTAGAAGTTTGGCAGTTAATGCCTACTGATTCAAATCACAGGTTATGCACTTGCCTTGGACATGACTGCCAGAGAAATACAATCTTCTGCTAAGGTATACATCTGAGCTTTTGTATTTTAAATGTTGATTTTGTTACAAATTTTTTTAAAGAGGAAATATGTAAGTTAAGTTGCTACATTTAGCCTTTGTCTATGGAAGCTAACAACTTTCTTCAATCTTGTCGCATCATTTGAACTTCACCACTTAAGGGATGTGCACTAGATTTTGCTGCATTTCGCAGTCAGACTTAGATGGTTTTGTGATCTAAACTGCTCAATCGACCTGTGGAACATTGCTTTTTGTGAGGTTGTTTTCATAATCAATGGAGTCATTCCCTTTTAATGGAAGGATGTGGCTAGATCCCTATGCCTTTATATTAGGAAGATGAAGGTAATATAATAGTATACTTAGGCCTTCATGAAGGTACGGCAATTTTCTCTATACACACAAACAGGAGCATGTGTTTGGGTTCGTGTATGTGTGCGCGCGCGTGAGTGCGTGTGTGCGTGTGCTTCTGAAAGATGATAATGCTCATATATTGCCTGTTATGTGCTCCCAACTTTTCACAGTTATTCATCTACAATAGTAATTGTTGTCCTTTTTGTGTACAACCAGTGGTCAGGTCTTTGTGGAGGAAAATCGTTTTGTGCCATTTGGTTGTGTACTATATATTATTAGTTACCCTCCACAATCACTAGTTTCAAAATTGGGTTAACTACCTATTCTAAGTTTCAATCTCTTCTTCACTTGAACTGAGAATTGTAGTAAGAATTACAACGATTAGATTGACTAGCAACATTGGTGCAGAGAGGTGGCACGGACTAGGTTTATGAACCTATATTTTCTCAATAATTACTTTCAGTTGTCTACTGTCGAGAGAGATTCTTAGCATGTCTACTGGTTTCTCACACATTTTTCTATCTCTAGGCTGCAGGGCTTCCTTGGACAGTTGCCAAAGGCCAAGACACCTTCACCCCCATTGGTTCAGTTGTAAGATCTCTTATATAGCATCTATTTTGGCATTGGATTCTCCATTAAGCAGCATTGTACCTTGGTTTGAAATTTGTGTGCGCTCAAGATGCAGTGAACTTGTATATATTCACACACACAAACACATGAGAGTTTCCATAGAGAATATACTCTCTTTTCTTATAAGTTGCATCGACAACCCCCCTATTTTTTAATAAATTCCTGTACACTCTTTTAAACTTTATTTTAAGACTCTCGCAAGATGGCATCATGGCATCAAAAGCACAACATTTGAAAATTTCTTTCCTATACTGAAGTAGGTGCTGAATCGCATCGAATCTTCTATTCCAAAGGAGCAAATGTTTTGTGACTTGGATTTGAGTTGGTCAAAGTCTCTAAATTTGGAGTTTGTGCAGCTCCTATCTATGGAAAAATATTTTTCAAATTTCAATTTTTAGATCATGATGTTTATTAAGTTTTACCTTCTTGAGATGAAGTTAAAAGAACATGATGTATCTGCATATATGTAAAACATGGATTGTTGGAGGGTTCTCATTATAACCTATAAGAAAACTGGGTATGTTGCCTATAAGAGACACAATCCCCACCCCGAACCCTCGCCCCCCCAAGGGACCCCTTAAACTTTTATTAGATTCGCCTATTTATTTTTACACACACACTTAAAATATTAAAAAAATAATTCTCAAAAAATAAATTGATCAAAATACCCCTTAAAACTTTTATTAGATTCGTCTATTTATTTTTGCTAATTATTTTTTAATATTTTATTAGATTCGCATATTTTTTAGGAATAGACACTCAAAATTTCAATTGATTTGGATTACTAAAAAAAAATATTAAAATTCAAATACGAAATTCAATCGTAACAATTAGATTACCCAGATTCAATTTGGGCCATTGGGCCTTTACTGTAGCTGTCAGTTAGTAGACTGATCTCAGATTCTTCGAGAATTATTATTTTTTGGAACTTTGTGTCAATCCAATGGCAATCTTACAAGCACCATTTTGAAATTTAAGGGACAAGAATGATTGGATTGTGACCTTCATGTACAAAAGATAAATGGTCCCACTAAATTTTTTAAGGGTATTTTGATCAATTTATATTATACAAATTAATTTTTTAATATTTTTATTAGCTGTGCCTTGATGAGAAGAATAGATGCCTAAATTTTCACATGATTTAAATTTGTAGAAAAAAATTAAATATGAAATAAGGTCATGTCCGTCAGATCGGCTCAGATTGAATCTGGGCCATTGGGCTCATATGTAACTATAGGCTAGTGGGCCTACATATATATATATATATATGGGAAAAGATGAGATTAGCCCACCAGCTCATATGAACATATGAGCCCAACGTCCCAGATTGATTCTGAGCCGATCTGACGATCACAGATGTCCGGTAGTGTTTCAATTTTAGGTTTTTTTCTATAAATCCAAATCACTTGAAATTCTAGGCGTGTGTTTATCAAAAATAGGGGAATCTTCGAAAAACATCAAAAAAATATTTTACATGAAATAAATTGACCAAAATACCCCCGAAAAGTTTCAAGGGGTATTTTGGTCGGTTTGTTTTTCTCGAACAATTTTTTTATATTTTTATTAGATGCGCCTTGATGAGAAGAACGCACATCTAAAATTTCAAACGATTTGGATTTGTAGAAAAAAAAAATAAATTCAAGCACTACCGGATATCCGTGATCGTCCGATTGACCCAGATTCAATCTGAGCCGTTAGGCTCATATGTTCATATGAGCTAGTGGGCTAATCCCATCTTTTCCCACATATATATATATATATATATATATATATATATATATATGGTGTAGGCCCACTAACCTATGGTTATATATGAGCCCAATAGCCCAGATTCAATCTAGGCCGATCTGATGGACATGACCTTATTTCATATTTTAATTTTAATTTTGTTTCTGTAAATCTAAATCATGTGAAATTTTAAGCGTCTATTCTTTTCATCAAGGCACATCTAATAAAAATATTAAAAAAATAATTTGCATATTATAAATTGATCAAAATACCCCTAAAAAGTTTAGTGTGTATTTTGGTCAAATTATTTTCACAAAATATTTTTTTGATATTTCTTTTGGATTCTTCTATTCTAAAGAACACACGCCTAAAATTTCAAGTGATTTGGATTTATAAAAAAAACTAAAATTCAAATACGAAATGCAATCGTGATCATTGGATCGGTTCAGATTCAATCTGGGCCATTGGACTCATATGTAATGTAGGTTTGTGAGCGTACGACAACATTTTTCATATATCTATATATATATTTCATGTATTTTATAAAGGGCATTTTGGTCTTTTTAAAATCTCTCCAAACCTTAATTTCAACATCAAAAGATTTCTTTGACTTTTTTGAATGATGATTGAACTTTCAATGTATTTAAAATTACAAAAATGGCCTTATCAAAATTTTCGAGTAAGCCATTGTTAGTGTAATTTTTTGGACTTGTAAGGGCATTTGATGCCAAAAATTTTGGATACTAAGCTCTAAGTTCATTATTAATATGGTGTACTCTAAAATTAACCCTATATATATGGAAAAAGTTTATATAAGTGCGAGGCTCTAAACAATCAAATTACAACGCACCTCAAAAATTTCACTAGAAGAGGTTGTTTTGATGCCCAAATATCCTCAAATTGATCATCTCGACCTCAAAATGCATGGACATGAGAAAATAAATAAATTTGAATAGTGAGAAAAAAGTTTATATAGAGTCAAGGCTCTAAACAATCAAATTAGAGCCCACCTCAAAAATTTTATTAGAAGGGGTTGTTTTGATACCCAAATATCCTCAAATTGATCATCTCGACATTATGATGCATGGACATGAGAAAAAAATGGATTTCAAGTTTTGGAAATAGTGCAATCTTATAATGCATTTTTGGACAATCAATTTTTAAGATTTTCACATTTTCATAGATCTGCTCAATCTGCACTATTTTTTATGCTTTAAATTTCATAATTAAAGATGAAAATATATTTTAAGGCTATCACAAAATTTTGAAGATTGAAAGTCACATTTCTCGACCTATGGGCGAAAATGAACAGTATTTTCGCCCATAGGCTCGGCGCCGTCCGATTTTTTTGGACAGCGTGGATTAAAGGCCGTCACCGACTTAGCATGTCCATGGCGGTTCGTGACGGGATTTTTTTCGCGCAAAAAGTATGGGTCAAATATGGGGGGACCTCCATGGCTCCCGTAGGTCCGTGGGATTTTAGGCAAACCATCACGGACATAGCATGTTCGTGACAGGGGCGAAACACTATAGCACTTCGTCTCTAGGCATTTTTAAGACTTTTCCTCTCTCTCTCTCTCTCTTTCTCTCTCTCTCTCTCTCTCTATATATATATATGAAAAAAGCTGGGATTAACCCACTAGTTCATATGAACATATGAGTCCAATGGTTCAGATTGAATCTGGGCCGATCTGACGATCACGGATGTCCGATAATATTTGAATTTTATTTTATTTTCTACAAATTCAAATCATTTGAAATTTAGACGAGTGTTTATCAAAAATAGGTGAACCTTCGAAAAATATCAAAAAATTATTTTACATGAAATAAATTGACCAAAATACCCCTAAAAAGTTTTGGAGGGTATTTTGGTCATTTTATTTTTTGCGAATAATTTTTTTTATATTTTCATTAGGTGTTTCGTGATCGTCAAATCGGTCCAGATTCAATCTGGGCTGTTGGGCTTATATGTTCATATGAGCTAGTGGGCTAATCTCAGCTTTTTCCTATATATATATATATATATATATATAAGCGAGAGAGAGAGAGAGAGAGAGAGAGAGAGAGAGATGTTCTTTCTGAGTTTCATACAAATAACTTGCCAATAAAGTAGATAATCTGCAATAACTTACCTAAGTAAATAGATGATTTTGTATAATTGATTCAGCATGCTTCAGCTAGTTTATTAGCGATTTCTGTTGCTACATGATTGATGCAGCATGTTTCAGCTAGTTTATCAGCAAATTCTGTTACTATATGAGTTCTTCTTTGGGATGCCTCCCTGTTATCTATTATGCATGGATGCTTCGTAATAGCTGCCAAAATCCTGATGGGTTTTTTGAAAACCTTTGGAAAATGACCATGGATTGATGGTGAAGCTGTGACCACACCTGTATCCGTGCATCATACCTGTTGAAAATGGCAAGTCATCCAGTGGTTTTACAAATAACAAACCACATTCGGGCTGCAGTTTCACAATGAATTCTCTAATGAAATGGCTATTTTTTTTATTTTTACTTTTAGTAACATTTTTTACTGCAAAACTGTATTCTGTACAATTGTGGGCTTTAAGCTGGTAAGACAACAAAACAATGGGGTATCGAGAGACAAAATTGTGTGTTCTTTTTGTCATATGAAATTTGGGAGACTAATGAAATAGGTATAAAAGAGTGTGGTGGTAGGCGTAGTGCTTACTCTGTTTGGTTCGTGCAAGGGGTATCACTGATGACAGGCATGCAGCATTTCTTGGTTAACTCATCCGCAAGGGTGTTACCTTCTACAAAGTCTATTGGTAAGTAATTTGAGAGAGGATGTCATGGATTTTGTTGAATGCTTGGTGCAGTCTCCATGGGCAAGTTGTCTCATGCAGGCTCATGTTATGGTGTTCGCTGAATCGCTCTGGATGAGCAAGTTGTCATCCCATTGGCTGTAGAAGTTTTTGAGAACAGCCAGAAGTTCCCAGGTTTCGGCGAAGTTTGCATCTCCATGGCCTGCAGGGAGTGAAAATGTTTAGGAGGATATGTCCCTGGCTGTTTGAGTATATACTTCCCTAATTCCACTGGGTCCTGGGTTTCCTTTTGAATCAACATTGAAATTAAATTTGTTTGTTCCAATTGTCTTGGGGAAATGTGGGGTTGCGTGTGGTGGACAAAACAATGTCATTCCATTCAGCTGGGAACATGACTGTCAAGAAACTGACTAGATGATAAATCTTGAAATCAGACTGGATGCCTGCTTTTTGAGCAACAAACTGCCTAGGGAAGCAAACACTAGCCAGACTTGATACATATTTTGTATTAAAAACCGTGACAGTCCAGGTTCCTTCATCCATGGGAATCTGCTGGTTTATATCAACTGGTAATGATACATAAGGGTAGTAGTCATATCAAGAATGAACACATGCATCTGACTTGGATAATTATTCTGCATTACCGTAGTTTCATGTGCAATTCTATCTCACTTGAATGGCCTATTAAATTTGGACCCTGTTCTGACTCTTTTCTTAGTGTTCATTGTCTTTTATTGCATGATCTTCGAACTTGATTATCCATTGAACAACCTGGTATATTGGCCACTTTGCCATAGAAAATTGGAATTCCCTTTGATCCTCCGGAGGAAAAGAATTGTCCTACTACAAACTAGGCTTATCATAGATAATCTAGGTGTGGATGTGATAGCATTTTTTTTTTTCAGCCAATTTGAAAGCTCTGAGAAATTTTTTACAACGTTCTTCAATGTGCTAATGTACCAGTTTTCTTCCCTGCAGATACCCACGTCTATGGTGAAGGACCCTCATGACTTGGAGTTATGGCTAAAGGTTATCATCCCAAGTCATGTCGTTGTTTTCTGTATTTTTCTTTTCTCTAATTCATTGGCATATTTCCTTGCTCCTTATGTTTCTTTCATTATTGTATTATATATGAGTTGACAAGAAGGGATTACGCAGGTAGATGGTGAAACCCGACAAAAGGGTTCAACCAAAGATATGATGTTTAAGATCCCATTCCTTATCAGTCATATAAGCTCTATTATGACTCTTTTTGAAGGAGACGTCATACTGACTGGTAATGGCTTGAATTTTTCAGCATTTTTCTACCAACTTACTTGACGTCGATCTTTTTTTGTTCTTTTTTTTGTTTTCTGCCATTTTTGACCATTGAAAGCTCCATATGATAAAATAAAACGAGAAAATACTGAAAAGTTTCTTCGAACTTTATATTACAAAAATTAATCAGTTAATTACTTTGAATTGATTATTTACTAGGTACTCCACCAGGAGTTGGTCCTGTAAAGGCAGGACAGAAGATAACAGCAGGTATAACAGGCCTGGTTGAGGTCCAGTTTGATGTTCAGAAGCGCCAGCGACCAAACAGTTCTTAAATACATCAAAACAATCAAAATGATTTCTGCCACCGAAACTCCTCTTCCTATTCCAATCGAGACCTGATGATTTGAAACTCCGCAATTCAATGCTGAAGGCTCCCAAATATGTATTTCTGATTATAATATTATGCAGATTGGACAATTGTGTTTGTGCATGAACATGTGCGTGCCCGTGCGTATGTTGATTGCTGATGGGCTCATGTGGATAGTTCTCCAATGCACACACATTTCATCATGCAAAGCCAGCCAAAAGATAAGGGCGTATGTTGATTGCTGATGGGCTCATGTGGATAGTTCTCCAATGCACACACATTTCATAATGCAAAGCCAGCCAAAAGATAAGGGAAAATATTTCATCCACGCACCATTGGGTGGATGCTACATAGGTCAATCGTCCCCTATTTTGACCCCTGAGGGCATTTCTTCCCCTCTTTAAGGAGCCCATGAAGAAACATTTTGTAAAAGATCCTTAAAAAATGTTTTTAATGGTTCAAGAAGTGCAGGTTATCTATTTCATAGGCGGTTATATCTAGCCCTTTATAGATTCTTTCTTTCTAAAAAAGGAGTTACATTTGGAATATTTATGGGCATATTTCATAGGAGTATGAGCCTACATCTCCGTTAAAAATAAGAACTGAATGTATGTGACCAACCTCCGTAATGAATTCCGTAAGACATGTTTGATTCGTAAGTTTTGTGGTGGTTTTCATGAGAGGTCATGGACACCACCGCATGCATCACTTAATTTTATTTTGGAAATTGTGGCTACCAAAAAAGCATGGAACTACCCTTTTTCACAATGGAAAGTAGTATGGTCAGGAATGGGCTCAATGTTAGGTAGTCAATGTGGCAAGGAGTCTAATGTGACGTTTTGAGTTTCATTTTTATTATAGATAATAAATTTTATTTCCCATCAAATTATCACTACCTCCTCCAAAGAAAAAAAAGAAAAAGAAAAAAAAAGTTCACCGTTTTGGAAGCCTCAACTTCTATAAAAAAAAAAAAGAAAAAAAAAAAAAGAAAAAAAGAAAAAAAAAAAAGGAAGCTCACTGTTTTGGAAGCCTCAACTTCCATTGCTAAAATGGGACTGTGATACATATGGGAAGTGATATATATATTAGACACATGGGTAATGATCATGTATATTTTCAATACACGATATAAGAGTTTTTTATCCTTTGTTTCCTTCAAATTTCCTTTTTACCCCATTTCTCTCTCACCCTCTTGTATCTTGAGAGTGCATCTAAATAACAAATCTCTTGCTCTCTCTCTCTACATATCTTCTCCTAAAAGCCTATATACCTCTCATCTCTCTTCTCTCTCTTTCTTTCTCATCGGATCTCTCTCTCCCTGCTGAACTGAATCTCTTGGTCTCTATATTTTCCTAAAAACCCATATCTATTCTTTCTCTTTCTCATCAGATCTCTCTCTCCCCGCTGGCCCTCACTAGAAAGCCATATTCTCCCTCTGTATCTCCCACTACCCATAAAAACCTGCAAGTCCCTCTCTTCTCTCTTTCTCACTTTATCATCAAACCTCTCTCTAGAAAGCCAAATTAAAGAAATTTAAACCATTGTTGTACTCTTTGAGACTAGCCATGAATCATGCAAAAACCGAAGGAAAAAATCACATAAAAGAGCAAAGTGTGCTTGAAACCCAAATTGTTAACAGATGCATAAGTATCCACTTCATCCAAAAAGCGAAATCCTCTGGTATTTGCAGAGAATGAAAGTACACAGACGCAATAAGATATGTATAGAACCAGTCCTTTTGTGGTGACATATGATTCAGTTCCAGTAAGAGAGAGAGTAGGGTGATGGAATGGCAAAATATAGAAAGAGAAGATGTGAGATAGATGGAGAGAGGTGTTCATGGAAAAATGAAGAGTGAGGAATAGTGACATTTCAAAGAGAGGTTTCAGGCTTCACAAATTAGTGGGCTTTGAGATCTTTCGGTTTGTAAAATGGATGGCCTACAAGTCCAATGCACCTCAACACCACGTATTGAAAATACACATGATCATTCCCTTTACACCGTGTATTGAAAATACACATGATCATTTCCTTATTTTCTAGAGTTGAATAGCAAGATTTAAGAAAATTTAATATCTTTGGACAGATGCATATTGTGATACAATGGTTGTGGGGCTTTGGCTACGAAAGAAGCCGCCAAGATTCCAACTCATTAATCACATTCCTATCATTTTTCCATATTTTTTTGTGGTTACACGAATTCGGGTGAGGTTTATATAAGGCCTTCATGTTAAATAATTAAAATAAGGTGAACCTTTAAGCTGTCCGAAGATGTAATTTTAGTGTATAATTTTTTACAAAAACCCGAAATCTTTTTCGTCCCCAATTATAAATTTCAATTTCTAAAAATGGTACAATTCAAACACATTTGTGAACTTGAAAATCTTGAAAATGGATGGTCTAGATAATGTGTTATAAGATGAATTATTTTTTGGACTTGAAACCTACTTTTTTCCATATTCATATTCTCAACGTCAAGATGATCAACCGGAGGGCCTTCCATTGCTAAGGACCTTTTCTAATGAATTTCCAATGTGCAACTTACTTCAACATTCACACCTTATGTGAACCTTTTTTTTTTTATTATTATCAAATTAATGCCCCATTTGAATGTTGTCTCTGAGTGCCAACTTCGCTCTCTAATGCGTGGAAACTTTTATAAGTTGTTTGATGTTGTGATCCTGATCTTGATGAATGAAAGAGCAACATGGGAAATCATTAACGATGGTCTAGATAATTTTGAAAATGGATGGTCTAAACAATCTAGAAAATTGATGGTCTAGATAATATGTTACAAGATGCTTTATTTTTAAGATTTAAAGTATGTTTTTTTTTCTATATTCATATTCTTAATATCAAGATGATCAACTGGAGGTTTTCTAGGGCTGAGAACCTTTTATAACGAATTTTTAAGGTGCAACTTACATCAGCATTGACAACTTATGTGAACTCTTTTTTTTCAAATTAAGGCACAATGGATTTAATATTGATTAGGATTTCTTAAGGCACAAGTTAGATTTGAAGGTTATTTTCTTCTATAAATATACAGCTATTGGACTAAAAGAAAAACAGAGTGAGAAGAGAAGAATTTATTTCGGTCTAAGATCTTTTTTGGGTTGGCTCAATCGCAGAGATTTTTTTTGGGTTGGCTCACTTGCAGAGAAGAGAAGAATTTATTTCGGTCTAAGATCTTTTTTGTAGTTTTCGAATTTATTTGTTTTCTTTCCCTTCTTCTCCCTACATCTAGCATCAAAGCCTTGAGGTCCATGTACCATGATTGAAGCACAAACATCTACCACTCCTGTTCTATAGCTTGTGGATCAAATAATTGAGGGAGTCAAAAAAGAGTTAATAGGATGACTTGACAAACTAATGCAAACAAGTGCTACAAGATCTACTTAGTGGATTGCAATATAAGGAACGAGAATATAAAAAGGTGGAAGATAAAAAATCAACCACCAATTCAAACATTAATCACACGCCATGGCTCACTTTAGAAGTTGATTTCATTGTAAGGCATAATACAAGTAGTGGAAGGTAAAAGGGACTTGGGCATCCTAATTGATTTTTCCAGCATATCACAAACTTTGGCGGTTTAAATCCAAAAATTAAGAGTTCAACACGAAAAATATAAAAATTTTTAGTTGGAACAAAGTGGAGAAGACATGAAATGAGAATCTTCCAATTACTTAATCTCAAGATCGAGCTTGCCCCAGCCCTCGGAAAATGATCTAATGGTATTTTAATTTTTAATTTTACTGTTTTTAAATTAAGTTTTAGGTTTAAAGAATAATAATAATAATAATGGGTGGGAACCATGCCATTTGGCTTTTCCAGAACACCGGGTTCCATAACAAACTGGCATTATTCTCTTACGGAATCTGGCAAATCCGTTTGAGTTGGACTGATTCTAGGTTCAGACAAAGAACATAGTCAGTAGGGATATTCTAAATCCGAATTGGCGAATCCAGACCAGTGGATTTGAAATCACTAGTTTAGCAAAAGGCTGTTGTTTGCAATTCTATAAAATTTAAACTAAAAAATTGGTGCAAAGCAAGCAATTCTATAAACGTTTTAAAATCTTGAAATGGGTAGCTTGCAGATAATATGTTACAAGATGCACTATTTTTAATATTTAAAATCCTTATTTGAATCCATTTATGTGTAGCTCCAATTTAAGATGATCAATTCGAGGATATTTTAACCTTTTTTTATGAGTTTTTAAAATGCATTTTACTTAGTTTATGCCTTGTATAAACCTTTTCCTGGCGAAAAGATTCTGATGTGGTAAAGAAGGTTTCAATGATAGATGTCATATTGATATAATGGCTCGTATGACCATAGCTGCAAGAAAGCATAAAATATAGTTTGCACAAATAAATAACGGTGTTTTTTAGGAAATTGTTTCATACGGGCTGGACCGCATTTCTACATTTGCGGTCCAGAAAGTGTTAAGTGTCCATCTTAGTAGGTGTTCCATCTAAAAAGAATAGAAAATGACGGTCCAAATGTTTTCTTATTAGAATTATTTTTTCTAGTTTTTTAAATTTATTTATTTATTCATATTCATGATTTCCATGTTAGATATTACTTTTCCTTAAAAATTAAGTCTTAAAAATCCATCACAAAAATTAGATTTATTAAGAGGCCCGCGTTTCTATACATGCGGGCTTGGCCGCATGAAAACCGGGTTTTTTTTTTTTTTTTTTTTCCGGTGAATCAGTGGGAATGACGGCTCCTATGAATAGTAGCCATTCTCTTCAGCTAACCGTCGTTATGTAGCGTTTTAGGGCATTGAGACATCTGATTTGCTTTCTAAAGTCATTAACTAGTGATTGAAAGCATAAATAACTGCCACTGCTTTTTGGACATGGCAGGCTTTCTATGCTTCTCCTACAATATACAACTTGTATATTTCTCCTTATCCAACTGTCCATTCCGAATTGAGGGCAATATAATCACAATGTCACATCTCTACACTATCTTATTTTTAATTTTTTTCTATAAACTATTTTGACACCAAATTTTGGATGTACAATTCTCTATTAAACTCACACTATAGAAAAATATAAAAAAATATTTTCAATTAAATAAAATGACCAAAATACCCTTGAAAGGTTCAAGGGGCATTTTGGTCATTATATTTTATAGAATAATTATTTTTAATATATTTTATTGGTGTGCCCCAATGAGAAGATGACACGTACCAAATTTCATATTCATACATTTTTTTTAAAAAAAAACTAAAAATAAAATACTTTGAGATGTTGGATCTAAGATCAAACGGTGAGTGGCTCTCTTGATCAAAATTGGACGGCTGAATGGAAAGGGAAGCATAGATCTCCTTTTCCTTTTGGATATAGGATATAGCAATTGTATTTTTTTACAAAGGGTTTATCTAAAGTTAACAACCCCTAAAAATATAAAGGTTAATATTAGAATAAGTTGTGGTGGGTTTATTTATAAAAAAAATCATTACTTTTTATTAAAAAATTATTTTATTATGTAACTTAATCATTAAGAAAAAAAAATTTAAATTTTTTATAAAAATACAATGATATCACAAAAAATAATTTTTTTAAAAAAGAAAACTACGTGGTTAGTAAATACTCCCTTCACAACTCACCATTAACGTTGGTAATTTGAAAGATTTTGAATTGTAAATTATCCCTTTTAAAAACTACCTTTAAGAACAAAAAAAGATCGTCCATTGTAAGACTATTTATTTTTAATACAAGGAGGTTACAATCTTTTTTAGTCATTGGATGCGAAATCTGACTGATTGAAATATGTCAAAACATTCGAGAAATTTTATTTTGGACATTGTGCATAATCAATGACGTATCTCCCTCCACCCGATTTCATATATCTAATAGTCAATAATTTTGATGTCCTTGTATAAATAGTAAACGGCCACATCAATATATTTGGGGGACCGGTTTTTATAATGGCGAGGCTCTAAACAATCAAAGTACAACGCACCTTCAAATAATGTCGAGAAATGTGGTTTCAATACTGGAAATCTTAGTGACAAACTTAAAATATATTTTCATCTCTAATTATAAAATTCAAAACTTAAAAAATAGTGTAGATCAAGCAGGTCTATAAGAACTTGAATATCTTGAAAATTGGCGATCCAAAAATACATTACATTATGCACTATTTCTAAAACTTGAAACCCATTTTGTTTCTAATGTCCATCCATCTTTTGGTCGAGATGATCAATTTGAGCATATTTGGGCATCAAAACAACTTCTTTTAGGGAAAATTTTGAGGTGCGGCCTAATTTGATTGTTTAGAGTCTCGCATTTATATAAACTTTTTCCTATATATTTTTTAAAAGATAAAAATGCATTTTTAATTATTTTTTTATTTTTCCCTTTTTTTTTTTTTTCTTTTGCCATTTTCCCTGTTTATTCCAGGTTGGTTGCTCCTTTATTTTGCTTTTGTAAATTGGCCATCATCGTTATTGTGTTTTTTGTAATAGCAGGTGAGAGAAATAGAGGTAACTTATTTATTTTGCTAAGGTTGTAAACGGGTCGGTCACCTAGACCTTGACGAGATTGTGGTTAATTGGATCCAAACTCGACCCGATCCTGGTTAATTGGACCTAGACCCAACCTGCATGATCAAGACGGTTACACACACAACTGATATGACCCGACCCGACCCGACCTGGTACGAAATTATTCAAGCTGTACCCGATTGAGGTCCATTTGGGATCAAGCGGACTTTTTTTATTATGAAGCCTCCATGGAGTTTAAGAAAGTACCGGCTGCAGGTGATGGATTTATGCAAAAATCAGGTGGTCATTTTCAATCATGTTTACGGGAAGGCTAATAAGATTGCCGATTTTTTTTGCTAAAGATGGGATTTAGGCTTTATTTCATATTTATCATTATAACGGAGTTGTCGCGTTTTGAATAAAAATTACGTGTGCTTATCCAAAAAAAAAAAAAAATAAATAAATAAAAAAAAATAAAATAAATAAAAAAAAAAGAAAAAGAAAGAAACAAAAAGGAAAAGGAGGAGGGAGGGCAAGCGGACTTGAGCCTGAGGTCCACGCTCTGGACCCAATTCTTGGATCTGTCTCCCCATATTCTGTGCAATTTAGATATGGTAGGAAACTAAATGGGCAGAAGACATAAAATATATCCGCTACACTACACCGCCCTGCATAATGCATCATCATAAACCTGGTTTAACCCATTCCTTCCCCATTACCCATACATACAATAAACCAGTGTCAGTCTTACTTTCGTGACCTACCAACTCCCAATTCCAGCTGTCCTCCACACCCACACAATCCTCCAAAGAGAAAGAGGTCCCATGGCCATCCATGGTTTAGACTTTAGAGCATGAGGGAAGATATTTTACTAATAATAGAAGGAAAAAGCTTACATAAAGGTGAGGCCCTGAATAATGAAATTAAGGCGCACCTCAAAAATTCATTAGAAAAGGTAGTTTTCATGTTGATAAACCTTCAATTTGATTATCTCGACCTCAAGATGTATGGACGTGAAAAAAAATATATTTCAAGTCTTGAAAATAGTGCATTTTGTAATGTATTATTTAGATAGTCTATTTTTAAGATTTTTAAGTATTTATAGATTTGCTGAATCTACACTATTGTTTGTACTTTAAATTTCATAGTTAAAAGTGAAAACAAATTTTCAAACGATTATAATTTTTTTTTTAATACCGAAACAACATATTTCGGCACTACTTGAAGATGTGCCCTACTTTAATTGTATAGAGCCTTCGCACCCATAATATAATAAGGTAGAATAAGGGAAAGTCTATGTGCATTGTACAAAAGACAACAAATCCCCCATACATACATGAGATAAATGTGGCACCATAACTATTCCATGCCTCCCATACCCACCAACAAACACACAGTCTCCATTATTGTCAGATTGTCCTGCTATACCCATGCATATCCGCCATTTCGTGGCGCTTCAAACTGTTATTTTTGTACAGTGGAATATATAAAAAATAAAAATCTTAAAAGGTACCTAAAAGGGGTAGGCGGGTCACAGTACAGGATGCATACAAGAATATGTCATGTATCATCTAAGAGTATTTTTGCAAAAGGGAAAACACTAATTCTAAATTAAAATTTGTAATCCTAGGTTTGTTTTTAAAAGCTGTTTTTTCCTTATTTTATGGAGCAAAACGGCGGAATTTTAGTTTTAGGATTGTATACTATGGATATTTATTTTTGCGACAAGAAAGGCGTAATTATTCCTAACTTGACTTGAGATGTACCACAAAGTTTGAGAATTTCTTTTGTCTTTAAGTCTAGCCAAAAACACTTTTACAACCATCCGATTTTGAAATCTGACGGAGGGTGCAAGGCACTTGAGGTTCATGGTCTCATTGGCATAGAGTGTTAAACCCCATAAACATCCCTTCCAAATTTAATTTTATCTCTGAATACTGAAATCTTGATCAACAGTCAACCTACACCCCTAGTCTAGCCTAGAATATTCTATGAATATGATAACCAAGTATCCTTAGATATTCCCAAATATCTAAACTTTGGAAACCCAAGATATTTCAAATATTTTTGGATACATCATTTTAGGAAACCAAATTTTCACAAATCCCTATATATGCTAGTTAATATTTCAAAATCTCCTGGTTAAAAAATTAGCATCTCAAAAATAGGAAGTTTCTATGACTAAAAGAAAATAAAATTATTGATAATTTCGATCAGACCACCACCATTGGATTCTGTGCGATCTCTAGAGTAAATATGTTAAGATAACTTTTGTGAACTATGATATGCGCTACAATTTCTATGCCATATACTATGGTGTTGACACGTATCACTCCTTGGTTGGGGAATGATTTCATGCAACAGTTGTATAGTAGTATAATACAACTATCTTCCAAAACCATGTTAGAGACATTTGTTTGACATAAATTTTTAAATGTACGCTCTTTTCATTGTAAAATATAATCACAAATTTTTTTTTTTTGAAAAAATGCTCTAAAACGTTTTCATTCTAGCCTAATTAATGTAAGCCGTCTATTTTATTGAGATAGTTAGATATAGGCCACAACAACATTTTTTTTATTTCCAAAATTTTTATATAACATTATCATCATTAGATTAATAAATATAAAAAAGAAAAAAGTGATTTTGAATTTGTTAAGGCTTAGATATTGAAATTCACCAAATGAATGGTCGAGATTCATTATTGGATGTGTACTAATTTTGACCATATCTAGAGTGCAAATTGAATTTTCTTTCGTATAATTGATTATGAGGATGAAGAGAATATGTGTGCAAAATTTGGGGTCATACAAAGGTAAAAAATATGGTTTTCTAGAGATGTGGTTGCATTATACTACTATACAATCGTTGTATTAGATGATTTCCCCTCCCTGGTTTGTCCTGAATTACTGCCTTCCTATTTTGGTAAATTATTGTCTATAAATAGAGTATTTTTCAATTGATTTTAGAGGACCTAACGACAAAACCCTAATTCCTTAGTCACAGAAACCTATAGCATTCTAATCCTAAACTTAGCCATTCAAACCCTTATACTAAGACCTTGCTCTAACCATTTTCAGAGATAAACAATAGCCCATTAAAAGTCCTAGATGTAAAATTCCTAGTCATCTCTCTCTTTCCGAGAGTGTAATCAATCATTCATGATCATCAATAGTAAGATCAAGTAGCTTATACTCATTCCGTACCCGAGTATAAGCTTGTTTTATACCTGAGCATAAGCTTGTAAAGCTAAGGAATCGTCGAGACAACGATAATGACGAAGCCTTAGCTCAGATATTATAACTCAAAAAAGCCAGAAGAACAAACTATTTCATGGAAAATCCGATTTGAAATCGAGGATGTAGACCTACAACACGTCGAAGATATTCCTAATATTCTGTTTAGCACGAAGTAGAGGGGGTGATCTTTAGATAGAGGCAACACAAAATGATTCAAATCCAAAAGGACCAGATATGTGTCATTCTCGAGTTCAAAAGATGACAGATAATTTGCAAGACTCAAGAGTGCTTATTCCTTCCATCAAGAACTAGGCTCTTATATATGAAATTGACCTCCTAAAAATCTTAAGGGGAGCACTTAGACCACACTCACATGATTTTCTGAATAACTAGCCTGAGGGGGATGAAGAGCTGAATTTTGGAGATCCAATTGAGTTAACCTTCCCAAAAAGTCCAGTGGAAGGCCCACTTAAGTGGCAAAAGGAAACAAGAGAAGAGCGAACCTCAAAACCTCACAGTGGCAGGGCCCACGATCTCGATAAATGGGGTGAACCCTGAGCCAAGAAGATCCATCTAATGAAGAGCAAGTTCTCATTGATGCAAAAGACCCTGTAGGAGTAGCCCCACCAAACTACTTGATAGGGGCAGTCTCCTCTTATGCAGAGAACACTGTAGGGTAATCGATAACATTGAACTTCCTTCCGTTAATTCCCAACATATCATAAGGCCATTAGGTATTAACTCCACTATTCTTCTTATGCGAGAATCTTATCTAAACTTAAGCACTGAGAAAGATCCTATCACAAAATTACCTCCTGAAGTGCAACATGAAGTTGTAACTGAAAAAAGATTATCGAAAAAGAGTACGGTGATATCTCATTCCTTTCAAGTAATCAAGTGAGGCACTCACACCTAGCTTCAGCACCATACTTCGAGGGTATTGACACCTAGGGAATCATTGTTCGAAAGCTATCCCTTTAATGGGAGAATGTAATGAGCTTAACCATTCAAACGAAATATTGAAGGACTAAGAAACTGAGAGTGGCTTCGATTATGAAGATGAAGGTCCAAGTGAGGTAGGTAAAATGAGATATTCAACGAGAACTTGGTGACTATTGTCAAGGAAATGTTGGATACTGACTTGAGGCAAACGGAAATATCAGGATAGCCAAGATTAGAACCTCATTGATCATGACCTGTTTCTAGGGTGAAGTCCGACACTAAAAAGAAAAGCATCATTGACTCTTTTCATCCTCCTTCATCTTCTTCTTGAAAGGGAAAAAAAAAAAGAAAGAAAAAAGAAAGAAAGAAAAGAACAGAAAAGAAAAGAACAAAGAAAAAAAATTCCTTTGGACTGAAAATCCGAAAGGAACCCTAAACATTGAAAAGAAATGCCACTAGGTCGAACACCGGATTGAGAACCCAAGGCAATAGAATGTAAAGAAGTTATCTCCTTTCTCTCTTCTCTAAAATATTTTCTCTCTCTAAAACATCTTCCTCTAATCTCTGTTCCAATTTTATCGGATGTCTCTCAAGATACATCTTCATCTCATCTTCTTTCGGAGTCTGAAAGGTGCCAAAGTAATCTCGAAGCAAGAAAGCCTAAACCATTCAAACTTTGAAGTAGTTGGTAGTGGAGAAACTACATTGGAACTCCAAGGAGATCTCAATCACTCAGAAGCAGTATCCCAGATTTTCCAGGCACTTATGATCTGAATAATTCCGAAGAATCCTCCTTTGGGTTGCAACACTAGTGGCAAGATTGGAAGATGAATGAGTATTTGATAATTTCTCATCCCGACAGTCCCAACCGAAGTTGAAAAGCTCATAAAAGGATCACAAGTGGTTAAACTGTACGACCCATATTTTTCAAAAGGATTTTTCAGAAAAGTTAAAACCACTCTTTTAAAACCTCTTTTCAAAAAATATTATCGTAAAAAGGACAAAAAATATCATTAAAAAATATAATTCTTTAAAAATATTGTGCCTTATGATTTAAAAACTTTAATTTGTTTGTTTAAATTGTACGCTCGATTTTTTGGTTCTGTTTTCAATAGCTCCATGTTTTTCAAAATTTTTAAAATGTTTTCCAAAACAAAGGAGCGAGACAACCCGTATATGATGTAACTGTATATCTGCCTTCCCGAACTTCTTGAAGAATAAGATGAGACCTTTTAGGAGAACCTTCCTAGTGAAAAATCCATTCCATGT
The DNA here is from genome assembly GCF_054954075.1 of Amborella trichopoda. Classification (NCBI taxonomy): domain Eukaryota; kingdom Viridiplantae; phylum Streptophyta; class Magnoliopsida; order Amborellales; family Amborellaceae; genus Amborella; species Amborella trichopoda. The sequence goes on along the minus strand of NC_142337.1, from coordinate 14,288,508 downwards.
AAAACTCAGACCAATAGTTAAAAACATATAATTAAATGAGATCTAAAGGGACAAGGAACTACGAAAAAATATTGAAGTTCAAAATTCGAAAATTTTCAATAATTCAGAAATTTAGATAATTGATATCACAAAATCAGGTGGCACAGCCAGAATATCCACATGGGTGTCTAGACCAGCATAAAGAACCATCTAAAAACAAGTTTAGATTGAAAAACCCTAGGATGAAAGTGCTGCCCTAGGTGATAGAGGGATGAAGCAATCTATCGTATTATAGGTCCACAAAATAGATTGGTGTGCCTCCTGATCATTTGATATTAGGAGAAGTAGTTAAAACCATTTATTGGTGTCTAGTTCTTTGTTGCCCCATGTTATTGAAGAACAGGGTAACTTTATACACCCAATTTGAAAATGGCTAATTTTCTTAAATTTCTAACTTTAATTACCCCAAACCTATCCAAATCCCAACTTAGTCATCTTAGACACCTTTGAGTCTAACTAACATTAAAAACTAACCCGAACACCAATCCAACACCCATAAACTTGAAAATGGATACCCTAAAGTCTTAGAATTATAGAGAACTCAAAACTAACTCAAACTAGGTCAAATTTGATTCTAGATTATATAAGAGATCGATAACTTTCCAACGATCTAAAAATCACGTAATTCCGATAAATGGTTTGAAGGTTATGTCCTAAACAAGTTTGTTTGCTGAAAATGCCAAAAAATTTAAAACAACGTTGAGCAAATTGCATTTAGGAGCTTTTACCACTCACAGACGTGAATGCCATTTTCAGGATCTTTTTAGTTATCGGGATGTATTTGTAATAATTTATTTTTTTTTGGCCCCAGGATGAGTTTATCATTATCTCTTTGGTACCTTGGTTATTTTTTGGATTTGTCAAGGTCAAAGATGTGTACTTTAATGCATGGGAATTTGACGTCATATATACGAACTTAGGTGCATGAAAGTTGCATGCAAGGAAGTCAACGTATGGAACTAGGGCATACTTATTTTCGTACTTTATTGAGCGTATTTTGGTTATTTTCTAGCTCCAACAAACTGGTTTTTATATATGAAATATTATTGTAACAAATAGATTTATATGGAACATTAATGTAACAGTTAGTTTTTATTGATATTTTATGAAATGAAATGAAGTCTTCTACCTCCTACTTGGAAAGAGAGAGAGTTCTCATCTTTGTGTACCATGTATACCTTGATCGACATCAAGGAAGTCGTGTCGTTGTTGCCCAATCAGTCTTGGATCTATACTTTTCGATGTTGGTTTTGCATTACATAGGAATTGTGGCGTCTAGCCCAAAAAAATCCAGACAATAGAAATTGCTTCAATCCGGATCTAGTCTAGCCTTGATCGACCCTAGACGATGAAGGGTCTATCGTTTGATCTAGATAGATCCAGTCAACAACCGAAGTCATCTTAGAAACCCTAGAGATCTAGATAGACCAAACGCCTAATTTGGAGATTTTAAAACACTAATTATAAACCCTCACCCTAGATAGATGAACCCTAGGCTAGTTTAAATCCTAAAAAACCCTAGGTCATCCAAAACTAATTTTAATAGTTGTTACTCACTAACGGTTGTCAAGATCTAGAGGGAAATACCTTGGCAATTTTTCAAGATAAGGGAAATGCCAATGCATCTGGAAAGAAACGATTAATCTCTATCAATAGACCTGCTAAAGCCCCGAACCTAGAGTAGTTAACACGGGCACCACAGAAAGCAAAGAAGTACGGTATAAACAAGATGTGGTCTGATACATGTACCAAATCCGAGTCTTTGGGTGTGCCAGGCCGATCGGCCTGGCAAGGTAACGTTTTTATTTCTTTTTTTTAATTTTTTAATTATGTTTAATTTAATTTAATTTATCTTTTTTTACGATCTTCTGTAGTGAATTTATGTGATCTCGAGCCAGATCTATCAGAGGTTCTCAAAGAAGCATGATCTCTCCGGATGTAGATTCTTTCTAAACTGAAATATATGATCCCAACTATTCTCTATTGATATCTAATTTTAATTAGTTTAAGCATAAATTTAGGGAGGTCTCACTCAAATTGTCTTTAGATTTGTGCTGTAAACAATTTGAAGCAATACCTATTTGTAGTAGTACCCTAAGGTGGGCAGTTCTAATTATGCCCTTCAACTCTTTTGGAATACCATTGAGGCTCCTTGCTCTCTTGAAATAACACTTGGATCACTCTTATGGAATGAGAACCTCAATAATCTCCTCCTCCAATCTCATGAGGTGGATTTAATTGTGCAAATTAATTTGGTTCTTATTTAAGACCAATTTTAGTCATTTTAGTGCAAGTTGTACTTATCCTTTGCCAGGTTCTTTGTCATCATATCTAACACATTTTTGTCAATATAGATATAAATGCAACAATTTTTTTCCAAGACATCCCAAATCCAGTGGTACCCTACATCAATCTGCTTTGTCCTATAATTGATATGCTTTGCTGCAAAATTGAAGGTTGCTTTGTCCTATAATTGATATGAATTGTCCTATATAGTCTTAACTCTTGGAGGAATCTTTTTATAGGCTTCTATGACTACAAGATATTCAGCCTCTATATTTAATATGACACACTTTTGCAACTTGGATTGTCATGTTACAGCTCCATTGCAAACGTGAACATGCATGCTGATGTTGATGTCCAATCATGTCCATAACTCTGTATCCTTAATAACACATTCTTATCTCTTCCAAAAGCCCAAATACACTTTAGATGATCCCTTAGGATAACTTATAATGTACTTGAGTAATGTGGGGTACATGTTTGAGGGCTTACTGGTAGCTTTCCATTTTACTAGTAGCTTACCAGTGGCTTTCCATTTTACCCTGCCAGTAAGCTAGACATAGTCTAATGTGGGGTACATATTTGAGGGCTTTTATCCCTTGGATGACTTTTTTAGTTCAACTGCAAGTGACACTTCTTGAATATGTTGCTCCCCTTGCTTCTCATTACCTGAAAGTGGAATCACTTTAATGTGATCATCAGGTATCATGGTTGGAACTAGATATCACAGATCACCATTGAAGGACCATGGCTTCTTTCACTTCTTCAAGTCTTTAATAGTTAGGTCTTCCTATAAAACCACATCTCTACTTTCAATCACCTTTTTGTTATTATCGTCCCATAGCGTATCGCCAAACTTATCATCTAAGTACTCCAAAAAGATACGTAGTAGTTCTTTTCATCTAACTTGGATCTTTGTTTGTCGTGTACATGCACAAAGACCTTGCACCTAAACACCTGCTAATTGTGATAAGAAATGTCTTTTTAGGTCCATAGCTCTCAAAGCTATCACTATACAGAGGGAACTACAATGTTCTGTTTATCAAGTAGCATGTAGTAAGAATAACTTCACCCAATATGAGTTTAGTAATCTGGTGATGGATATCATGCTCTTTGCTTGATAATATATTCATCCTCCATACTACACTGTCATGCAGTGTATATGACATTATCATCTCTTATCTTATGCTATACTTGGCATAGTAGCTTTTAAAATAAATTGAGTTGTACTCTCTTCTGCTATCTGAACGAAGAGATTTAAAGAACTTGCATGTCTCCATTTTCACCTTGGCATGAAATTATAAGAGTTTTCAAACACATAATGTTTCGAATTCATAATGTACACCTAAACTTCTCTTGAAAATCTTCTATAAAGGTGTTGAATTATGGGGTACCACCAAGAGACTTCACATCATGGGACCACATATATATAAATATACCTTGTTTGAGATTTTGGTGTCAAGTTTAGAGTCCCAACTAGCAATGGAAAATCTATGTTGTTTGCTAAACAAATGTATATTGTATGGGGTAAGAAAAATATTCCTTGCAAAGATATACATGTCATTCTTGCTCATGTAGCAGAGTCGTTTATGCTGCATGACTGATGAGGATTCATACATGGTGTTATTGAATACATGTCTTTGTGTTTTGTATAGTAAACAACAATTCTTGCTTTTAGCCTTGGTCAAAGATCCCTTTATCACTTTCTAGTGTCTCTTACCAAACCTTCAATCTACCCTTCATTATTGAAGCATCCTTTAGAGATGATGTTTAAATGAAGATTTGGTATGTGTCTGACATCTTTTAAAACTAGCTTCATCTTGATATGTATATCTCGTCTTCCCACAACCTTTGAGGTACCACGATCCCCATCTTCACGGAGAAAAATCTAGTGCTTTGTAAGAAGCAGAGTAATTTTTGTGCAAGGTAACATGTAAGGATGCTCTAATATTTATTGCTTAGTTAGAGCAGTACTAAGTAGATGCAACATTGATACACTGCTCACTACAGTTTCTGACCACGCCTACATTATTCTGAATTATCACTGCAATAGTTTTCTTACCACTATTATTAGGATCGTCCTCTTTTCATTATATGTTCAGCTTTTGGCACTCTTATTTCACGTGCCCATTCTTATCACAATGTATACATATGATCCCCTGTGTGTTTTTTGATCTTGTTGGACTTGTATTGGCTACTTTAGTTCCAATCTTTGGATATTCTTGGATTTGTGATAAGAGCTTACAAGATGGGTGACTCGGAGGATCTTCTTCTAGTCTTTTCATTAGAGAGGCTTCTTATGATTTGACTCATAGTCGCGCTCTCTTTTGTTACTGAATTGCTTGAGGAGGTTACCAGAGTTTCTCAATTATTCGATACTGAGCTTATTATTAATAGTGCTTACAAGTCCATATATAGCACCATCTTCATCTTTGCAAGCTGATTGGTGATGATTTGCATCTCATTTACTATGATCTATAACAGAATCTCCATTTATGAACTTCAAGTTCACCAACTTTTGAATTTAATAATGCTTTGTCTTCAACAAGTTTTCTCTTGTACAAGTTCATCCATAAAGACTTGGAAGTTATCTCACTTGACAAACATGGAAAACAAAATCCTTTAGCTATTTTTAGATTGTTGTAACTACTTTTTTGTCCAACTTCTTCCATTCTTCATCAAATACGCCTTTTTGCTTTTCCCCTCGATAGATGTATACAAGTCTTTGTAATATAGAAGATCTTCTATCTTTGACTTCAATATGATCCAGTGTTCATTGAACGAAACCATCCTGCTTCTAGTATTAGAACTCATCTCTCAATTCACACACAAGTAGAGCCAGTAATTAAAAATAATTCCCTTTGCCAATTCACTTGTGATGCAACTCACTAGCAGTGTCCAATTGATTGGTGCCCTTTCTAGGTTTAATTCACAAGGGCCCTCTCTTGGGTTCAATTTATAAGAGGCTTACTGGTTCAATCCCTAAAGCTACAAATGAATGGCGACATTCAAATGACCTGAATTGATGGCTTGGATACCAACTTGTTGGGCTCAGAACGCGCTCCCCCAATAAAGTTGACATACGCAATAGAGTTCTTTGTCCTTTGGGACCCTATCTTGAACAATTTGTATTTGTGCACATAAAGTAGGAACAATATATATATATATATATATATATGTGGAAAAGTCTTCCCAACGCGTATAGACGAAAATGAACAGTGATTTCGCCTATCCTTGTTACCGTCCAAAGTTCATCGTACGGTTGCGATTGTCGGGTAGCGTTTCATTTTTCATTTTTTTTTACAAATCGAAATGATTTTAAATTTGGAGCCTGTGTACATCTTAGTGAGACACACCTAATAAAAATATAAAACAAATAATTCGTAATTTTTTTTGACTAAAATTCCCCTGAAAATTTTTAGGGGTATTTTGGTCAATTTATTTCATGTAAAATATTTTTTTGATATTTTTTGTAGAATTTTGTTTTTTTTTTTTGCAAATCAAAATAATTTAAAAATTGGAGGGTGCGTTCATAAAAAATAGGAGAATCTAAGAAAAATATCAAAAAAATATTTTACATGAAAAAATGACCAAAATACTCCTTAAAATTTTCGGGAGTATTTTGGTCAATTTGTTTTGGAAATTATTTTTTTTATATTTTTATTAGGTGCACCTCATTAAGATGTATACACATTCCAAATTTCAGGTCATTCCAATTTGTAGAAAAAAAAATGAAAAATGAAATACTACCAGACAATCGTGACCTTGCGATGAACTTTGGACGGTATGAGGGTAGACAAAATCACTGTTCATTTTCACCTATAGGCATTGGGAAGATTTTCTATATATATATATATATATATATATATATATATATATATATATATTCCATTTCATATAGGAAAATCTTCATGTTAGCCCTTGGGCTCTCTGAGCCGATCAAACGATCCCGGATGCCCCGATAGTATTTGAATTTTAATATTTTTTTTACATATCAAAATTACTTGAAATTTTATATATGTTTTCATAAAAAATAAGTGAATCTTTTAAAAATATCAAAAAAAATATTTACACGAACAAAAGTGACCAACATACCCCCGTAAATATTAGGGGGTATTTTGATAAATTTTGTTTTTGTGGATTATTTTTTTATTTTTTTATTAGGTGTGGCTTGATGAGAAGAACACACAACTAAAATTTCTAATGATTTAATTCAAATACAAAATGAAACCGTAACCGTCAAATCGACAAATACCTATCCTCTCAAGATCGTATCCTTTATTCTCCACCTCTCTAAACTGAGGATCAAAAGTCACGAAGTTTCACTCTCTTAGGGTTCTTAAACTCTCTCTCTCTCTTCCTACTTCAAGAGGGCTTTGCTCTCTTTTGGAGTTCTAATTCTCTCTCTCAAGAGGCTCTTGACTCTCTTAGTTTTTATATTGGAATCTCTACCATGGACTTGTTATTTAAATGATATTTATAGTAGGGTTATTAAACCCGAATTTTGGCAATGCTCGATTGTGTTATTCCACTAAATACTAGTGAGGTCTCTCTTTACATGGGATGGGAACCCTAATAGAATACGGCCTTCCTAAATGTAAATTTTTTTAAATACCATCCAAATTTAGAATGAAAGAAAACAAATCTCCTATTGCAATTGTCCAAGAAAGTTTTGATCTTAGTGACAATAATTATATGTCATAAAGTTAATTTGTTTTAATTTGTTTTTATTTTTTTATGATAAGGGCCTATAATAATTCTGTTAATATCCTAGTAAAATAAACTCATAGCCATTTTAAGGTTTTATATTTATTGTTATGAAAAAATGCTCTTCCAATAGTAACATTTATTTCATATAAAACAAAATTAGTAATTTGAATTTCAAAATAAACATGGCACTTGCCTAAAAGCAACTCTTACAAATCAAGAAGGAAAATAGGGAAATAATATGTAATAATGATAGTTATATAAGTTAAAGTTAGTAAAACAAAATATAATTTTTGATATTTAATTATTTGATATTTTAAAAAGGGGAATGATAATGTGATTTTACAATGCACCATCACAATGTGTATTGGAATTTTGGAACGTCAATTAGGATAAGCAAAAATATTTGACAACCTATTATATTGGGGAGTCAGTTAAGGCTTTTTAAGTGAAACAAAATTTACTACTTTTCCCTTTGTCTCTTCCCTCATTATGTTTCTTTCTTTTCCCTAATGCCAGAGATACCCTCGTCTCTCTCTCTCCCCACCTTTTCTCCTCTTTCTCTCTCTTCCCATTCTCAGAGAATCTGTCACCTCTCATTCTCTCTTCTCCTCCCATCCTCCTCTTTCTCTCTCATCCTTATTTCCAGAGAAATCTTTCTCTCTCTCCCCTTTATCTCTCTTCCATGTTCCTTGATGAGGTAATGAATGAAGTAAGATGTATAAAAATTAGAAAGGCCTCATACCATCATTCTACATTGCCTCAATATGCTGCTACCTGTAATTGTCCCCATAAAGAGTTGTAATTGCCCCCAACCCATAGAGCTTCATGACCATTTTTGTTCTTGAAATCTAGATTTTCTGGGCCACAGAGTTAGCAAAGAATGCCTGCCACAGCTTCTCAGTTGAGCCACTTTGATTTCTAAATCTAACACCATAATTGGCTAACTGTTTCTTGAGGAAGAAACTTTTCTCAGATAAATTTATTTCACCAACAATAACCTTGTAACATGCATGTTATCATCAAGAGAGAAATCTTAGTTTTTTTGGTTAAGACAGGAGGGTTTCGATTGGGTGGTAAAAAGAGATTAAGAGGGCGAATTTGGGTGTTTGCTATAAAGTGTGTTTGCCAGAGAGAGAGGGAGGAGGGAAGGGATGATAAAAAGCAATGATTCAAAATTGCTGATTGGATTGAAACCGCATAATCCAGATCAGGAATTGTTGGCACCTAACAGCTTCCTGAAAAATATTAGTAACCGGCAGGTTTCCCCCTGGACATATCCAGTTCTGGCTAGTTGTCTGATAAAACCGGCCTTACTTTTTTTTTTTTTTTTAAAAATTATTTTTAATAACCGGTTCAGTAAATCGGATCGCCAATCCATATGGTCAATCTGTTAAACAAGATCAAGAATTTGAGTAGGCTATCCAGGTCATTAATCTGTCTTTTTAAACCTTGGATAAAAGTGTTGTAATTTGACTTTTTAGAGTTCATTCTACAAGCTAACAAGAACGGGGAGGTAAATTGGCATTTTTTAAAAATACGACTTCAATACACAACAATACTATGTATTTGAAATACATGGAGTCATTCCCCAATTAAACAATATTGTCCACTTCAACCTTTATAAAAATCATAATGCATTTACATTGCAAACTATATATTATTAACTTGAACATTTATTTATTTGTTAAAGGAAAATGTTTATATAAAGTTGTAACTTTATTTGTAGAAGTAAGGTTGCATATCTATATCTTCCATTTTATCTAGACATTGTAAATTTGACACTATCTCCAAAGACATGCTACACTTAAGCACTATCTTAAGATACATACTAAATCTACACAGTCTAGCAAAATAGACCGTGTGAAGTATCACAGCCTTACTTGTATAAGTAATGTTGCAACCTCATATAAACAATACTCTTTGTTAAATTTTATTCCATAGTAAATAATATTTTAAATATATTAAATGGCAATAATTACATGATAAGTTTTCAATTAAACATACCATTACCCTATGGTGATAAAACCCCTTATTGATAATACTGAAAAGATTTACTGCTACGGGAGTATACCATGTAGTTACTCTCTCGGGGTAAAACTCAGCAATATCATTTTGGACCCAATTCTGAAGATATAACCTTTAGGATCTAATAACTGACCTTAAAGAAAGAAAAGTTAAATAGGACTCTCTATGTGCCTTGTACAAATTAATGTCCCAAGATTGAATAGAAACAGTCAATTTTCGGAGGGGAAGATCTAGATGATAAAGAACTTAAAATTGGCTACTCCAAACTTCAAACTTAGGAGTTCCACTTCATTAGCCTGATAGGATGGAAGGGTTCCTTTCAAGGTCCATAAAATTCGACCTAAATGATTCCCAAGGACTCTCTCATGACCTGCTATCTGCCCATTTTCTCTAAAACTCCCATCAAAATTCAGTTTTACTCATGAGTAATGAGGGGGTTTCCAAACGCCAATTTTACCCATGAGTGATGAGGGGGTTTCCACAATGCAGCTTTCCCAATTCTGTATTTACGAAGCTAGAGAAGTTGATGGGAAGTGCCCCAAAAAGTTCTTTTGGGATGTTCTTAAATGAAAGATATGTTTGTACCCAAAAGATTGTATCCTTAAGGATTTGGGATGTGAGTTGATAAACTTCTTTAGACTTAATGTAAAAAACCCTAGCATTTCATTCTTTCCAGAAATGCCACAACACCACTCCAACCGATATTTTCATTAGGACCAAACCCAACTTAGAGAAATGCAGGGATGAGATTTGTAATAAGAACTGGTGCATAATGTTGAGGATTGATGATTTGTATTATGAAGAAACAGATTTGTCAAGGTATAGTCAAAATGATAATTTCGGAAGGCCGTTAAAAGCTTGAAGAGCCGTTAAAAAGAAAACTAAAAATAATAATTATATTAAAAAAGCATTTGGACCGTTAGTTAAATTTGTTTTTAAATAGGCCACCTACTTGCATCCATCATTAAAATGGGTGCTTTATAACTCAGGACCACATGCCGTAGAAATGCACTCCAGCCTGCATGAAACAACTTTCCAAAAATAGTTGTCACTAAAGTTTTGGGGCAAAGTCATGTCCTCAAAATTGTACAGTACTACAGAAGGGCTATATCATGGATATTTTTAAGGGCAAACAGAGGCCATGGGCCCTATGGACTGGAATAGAAGGATCACCTGTTGGAAATTAAATTGACTTTGGGACCCTAGCAATTAATTTGCATATAACTTCTTCTTATGAATGCCATTCTAATTATCAATTCCAATGTCGCTAAAATTTATTGCTATCGGTTATTTTCCACTTATACTTGTTGGTATATCATGCGTTCTGGTTATAAATACCTGCCAATCACACGAGAAGAGCCTAGTAACGTTCCTCTACCCTCTTTTTTGGGTTTCAACCAGTGGAAAATATTGAAAATCAGTGTTTGAAAAATCAGATCGGATGAGTGTTTGAGCCGGTCACTCACCGGTTCTAAGTTGAACGGTGAACAGTCTGATTGAGATGGGTTCGACGGGTAAAATAACGGAAAAAAAATTCAAAAAATCTTAAAAATCAAAATGAATTAACTTGTTAATAAAAAATTGACAAATATTTTATGTAGTGTGATGAAATTTTCAAAGGGGTATGAATACTAAGAGTTTTGCTCCTATCTGAGTGGAAGATAATCATTTCACTGTATAAAATGCAGTGAATTTAAATATTGTACATTTTTTTACAAATTCACAATATTTATGATTTAAAACTAATAAAAAACACACTATTTAAATGTTGATTAATAAAATGAAATTAATGAAGAATTGAAATTATTGAAAATATTGAAAATTTGATTTTTTTTGTAAAAAAATTACAAGATGATGCAAAAAATAAAAATAAAAATAGAATTGAATGGAAATCAGGAAAAACAACCCAAAGATTATATAAATCATCTAACAAAATCTAGGAAAGAACACTAAGAAAAATTAAACATAATATATACCAAGAATGTTTTTCAAATATCTGAGACGTCTTTTCAAAAATTAGAGTACCAAGCAAAAAAATATTGATTTCATTAAAAAAAAAAAGAAAAATTATGTGAATAAATTCGAATACTATCTAAACTTCTAAAGCATAAACCTGAACAAAATATGAGCCATTCATAATAAAATAAAATTTCTTCAAATATTTGAGAAATTTTTTAAATAATTGAGCGTAGATCTGTTCAAATTTTGTATTTGATCTAGCAAATTTATAAACGGCTTTGCTAGTGGGATCAATTACAAGTAGTCTGAAACAAATGCCAAATTTCTTGGTTGAGATATGAGAGGGAATAACAAAGAATGGCGAATTATGGCTTTGGGTCTCAAAAAACCTAAATTTTGGATGCTAAAAGGTATCTGTCGAACCAATTTATCCTGGGCTTTGCTAGTGGAATAAATTATCAACAAATTGAAATTAATTTCGAATTTTTTGGTTAATCTTTTAGGAAGAACAACAAAGAATGGTGGATTTGGGTTTCAAAGGGTAAAAACATATAATATTTGGATCCTAACCTTACTTGAGTAAAAAATTTCAACCAATTTCTTTGGGGCTTTGCTGGTGGGCTCATTTACCAATATTTTGAAGCAATTTAAAGGTTTTTGGTTTGAGACTTGAGGGATAACAAGAAGGAATGTTGGATTTGGGAATGTGAAGTATTGATCTCAAAACCGAGCTTGTTTCTACCATAAAATCAATACATCGACAATAAATCAAGCGATTGGGAGAATTTTATATAGAAAATGATCAATATTCGATCGAAAAGGTCTAAAAAAGCTCAAAAAATAGTTTTCCGGGTCAATACGCCTGATTCCAAGCAAGAAGCGGCACCCGTTACTACTTGGTCCGAGTCGACTTGGGAAGTTCCCAGTGCACTCGCACGTTGATGTAAACAATGTTTCAAACTCGACATGTGGATTTGAATCAATTTTAGGAGGGTATTAGAATTGGCCCAAGCCCCTTAAAAATTCCCCCTTTTCATATTTTGTTTCTTTCTCAAATTTATCTAATATTTCTAGATATTATATTTTCCTGCATGAACCTCTATTTTCATTTTTTGTTTTTATGTATTCCCATCGCACCGAAACCTTTATGGACACCAACCTAAAAAAAAGATGAAGAGGAAAATGAAATTAAGGATATAAAAAAAACAAAATCCGATACCATAAAATCAAATTCAATACATCATCACCGCCCATTTCTCACGAGTGTGTGATGGAGGGAGAGATTAATGATGATCACATAAGGGGGCTCTGTGGCATTTAGTAATTTGTAAGAGGCATGTATGGTATTGAAGGTGTTGGGGCGTTAGGCATATTAAGAGGGGTATATGAGAGAAGATGATGTGATTTGTGTGGGAGTGACACATAAGGGGGGTTGCATGGTGCCGCCGAATACAGGAGCGCCACGCACAAAACCCATCACTCTACTATTTCCCTCTCTTATTTCCCTAAATATGCCTTTAATTCATGACTTTCTCTCTCTAAAACCTCTCTCTCTCCATTAACTGCTCCTGCACTTCATATATAACTCCCCAACCCCTCCTCTTCTCTTACCCATTCCTCCTCTGGTTTTCTGCTTCTTTTCTAAAATTCAGAGCCCCTCTCTCTCTCTCTCTCTCTCTCTATCTACATCCAGAACCAGGATCTCTCTCTGCATATCCTTCTCATTCATTTCGATGGGAAACCAGTTTCTCAGTTAAGTTTTGTCTAATTCCAAGTCCAAATTATGGGCCGGCCGTCTACTCTCTGCTCAATGCTATTAATGTAAGAGAAATCGACCCATTTGTTTCTCTCTTCTCCTCTCTTTCTATTTATCCCTGGTCACATACAGAAAGCTTCCAAAAATGCCAGAGTTCTGTGCAGATAAGTCGCAGATGCATATTCAGAATGCCCTCTTCTCTGAGAAAGCCCCCGTCCTTTCGTCCTCGCCCACGGGGCGCCATCGTCTACTCCGCCTTAACATCGACGAAATACCCAATTCTTTTGATTTTGAAACGGGGAGAATACACCCCAATTCACCATTTTTCATTGCCTCCTACGATGAGGAGGATGATTTCATGGATCCTTATGCTTCTGATGCATTCCGTATGTTCGATTTCAAGGTGAAGAAGTGCGCTCGTGGACGAAGCCATGACTGGACTGAGTGCCCTTTTGCTCACCCTGGTGAGAAGGCCCGTCGCCGGGACCCGAGACGCTTCCATTACTCGGGTGTTGTGTGCCCTGACTTCCGCAAGGGGAGTGGTTGCAGGCGTGGGGAGGCATGCGAGTTCGCACATGGTGTGTTTGAGTGCTGGCTGCACCCGGCTCGCTACCGGACTCAGCCCTGCAAGGACGGGCGCTCCTGCACCCGACGCATCTGTTTCTTTGCCCATACCCCTGCCCAGCTCCGAGTCCTGCCCCCGGGCATGAGTAATGTTTGTTGCTGCCATTTCAGTGGACTCTCTCTCACTAGAAAAGGTCCTCTCTCTTGCAATTCAGGCGTTTCTTTCTCTGACGGTGTGAAACTTGCATGCAAGTATGTGGCTTCGTCGCCGACTTCAACTCTCTCTCTGTTATCACCGCCGCGATCACCTTCTCTCTCTCCACCACTCTCCCCTGCAGAGGCAGGGTCCAGCCGGGTTTCACCTTTATCCCTCTACCAGAAGTCGGCGCCAATGCATATCCCTTTGAATTTTCAGAGGAATAAGATGATTGCAGAACTGTGTAAGTCTCTCGAAGTCATGGAATTCTCTGAGCAAAATGGTCATGGGTGGTTCAATTCTCCACAAAGCTTCATTTCGTCTTCCTCGCCTTCTCTCTCTTCAACTCCTCCTCCTGTCAGCTTTACCCGTGGCTCATTTGAGCCGAATGTAATACCGGAGGAGAGTGAGAAAGCGGTAGGTAACATAAGTTTTCCGGATTTGGATTGGGTGGATGAGCTTGTTATGTAAAAAAAAGAAAACCCGACGTTTCAGTTGTATAAAGTTTCAGATCATATGTCCGGCGTCTGCAACATACGCCTGCGATTGTTCACTCTGTTTTTACCATTCAGTCAGTTTTAAGTTGAGTGAGTCCATCCTCCTTTTAGATGGAGAGTATTGAAGAAATATCTTTCCGTCTTTTCTTTGTAATGATTCTGTTTAGTCCATAAATTAAGGATTTATTGACCATTTCACGATTTTCTCCTTATTATTCTCTCCCTTAATTCAAGGATTTTTTAAGCGGCTTCATGATTTTGTCTCCCTCCATCCCCTCAGGGGACTGACTACATCGGGTGGCAACACGGGCATGGCCGAACAACCGATGGCTTATGGCTCTGGACCGAGCAACCCATGGCTCAGTCTAGGCCCTTGTACTTATGAGCGAAACCTAAGCCAGGCCTCCCTCTTATGACAGGGCCCGGCCAACCCTAAATGAAATAAACAAAGAAGAAAAAGTGTCCCTGGTCGCATAGGCCCTTGTCATTATGAGCGAAACCTAAGCCAGGCCTCCCTCTTATGACTAGGCCCGGCCAACCGTAAATGAAATGAACAAAGAAGAAAAAGTGTCCCTGGTCGCATTCGGCCATCAGGCCCATAGTATGTGGTCCAAACCCTTGCTTTATTTTATGGTCTAGCAGAGCCCGGGAGGCTTGGCCCGTCTTTATTTTATCTCTCGTCCGAGCCCGGGAGTCGCCCAGCCCGGGAGGCCAAGCCCTTCTTCATTTTATGTCTCGGCCGAGCCGGGGAGGCGGCTCTTCGTCCATCGAATTGGGCGTTTGTAATTACTTTTATTTTTCTGATTAAATTTCTTATTTTTTATTTTTGTTATTTCTCCCTTGAGAAAAGAAATACAAAAGAATTTAGTTTCTTTATTCCTACTAAATAAAGGATATTTTTTCTCTATATTATCGAGAAGAAAAATAACATTCGAGCACCAAATCGATTTTTTGATATTTTAATACTTAATATATGAAATTTATGTGTATATCTAGTTGGGATATTTGTATTTTCATTGTTGTACGCTAGGGTTTATTGAGGATGCTGTTAGGGATGGAGGGAGCAGCATGGGAGGATGAGATTTAGATTGTTGCGTTGGGTGGGGCAAATATTATTATATTATTTTACATAAATTATTTAAAATTTTAAAAGTTAGAGATATTTTTAAGGATAAAGGACTGGCACTCTATTTTCTCTGCGTCCGTCCTATTAGAGAGTAAATTTTGATTTGAATTATCTTATCCCGTTATGTACACAAAACCCGGTCGCCATGGTTTGGGTACATGGGTACGGATAAGTGGAATTCAGATTCCATATTTTGCTCCTATTTGTTAGTTTTGGGTTTAGGGTTGGTTTGAGAAAATCAAGGACCCGGTTTTTATGAGCCCCCGCCCCCCACTCTCACTATTTTTATGGGTCCTCCCTTGAACACTCATTATTTGTGTCGTTTTAGATCAAAACTTGTAGTGATTTATGATCTACACTATGATGGTCATGAATATGAAAAGTAAACTATAATACAATAAAATTTTAAAACATTTTTATTAGAGTTTTTTTTTCCTATCCGTAGGAAATTTTAGTTGTGATGTTCATATTAAAAATAGACGTTTGTGATTGTGTGCGGGCTGATGAGTTGGCTGACTCACAAAATACTTTTTTGAAAATTAATTAAGAGAATAATAAATAAATAGACACTATTTGTCTTGTGGAGTGGAATTGAGATGGTACTATACTACTCGGAAGAGGAGGGAAGAAGGGACTTCTACTCTAATGTCTCCTTAGCCACCTTAACTTTAATATTTGCATTTTCCTCTAAAATCCCACTCTTCAACCCTTTCTAGGAATAGGCATTCTGATTATCAGTCGTATGTATTCTGATTATCAGTCGTTTTTTATTAATAAATTAAGATATCATATAGTTTGATTAAAGTAAGTCGTTTGATGAAAATAGATGGCTAGGATTTTAGGCACAACATGGACGTGATCTTTATTTTTTACATTTTTGCAAACTATCTTGAAATTAAAATTGGGAAAGTTTCGTAGGGTATCCTAATTCCCAGCTCATTTCAAAGTAGACCTCTATTCTGTATCTTATTTCAAATTAGGCCTCTCTTCTGTCTTTCGACCGCATAAAAAAAACCTATAGATTTCATATTACCCCTTCCATCTTTTATTTTCCTGTTTTATTCACTTTTGAATATAAAAATAAGCTTCAACAAAGTATTCTGTACTACTTTAACTCAAAAATTATTTTTACCATGCTTTTTCCCTTTCAATCTCATATATTCAACTCACCGCATTCCAAAACTTTTATTTTATTTTTTCTTCTATTTAGTCCCGCATCATTTCACACTCTCTCAATTCACCACTTTACAGCCGGTTCCTTTCTCTCTCTAAACCTCTCTCTCGCTAATAGACATGTACTATGTGATTTCTCTTTAGTAGCAATATACAATGTGATTTCTCTTCAAATTTAACAGCTGGTTCTTTTTTTTTTGTTTTTATTTTTTAAATATACGATGTGATTTCTATGTAATAGCCATTAAAATTTATAGCTGGTTTCTCTTCTAATGGCCATTACTGTATTGACGGGAACGAGAGAGAGATAACCATGGTGAATTGAGAGAGTAGGAGATCTTATGGAGTTGAAAAGGGTAAAAACATGATAAAAGAAAAAAAGTTTTTGAATTGAGGTGGTATAAAATAATTTGTTAGGACTAACTTTTATGTTCAAAAGTAAATAAAATAAAAAAATTAAAGATACATTGAAATCTTTAGGAGCTTTTTTTATCCATGAAAATAGATTACTTAGACAAATCTATTTCTATTGAAATACATCTCGAGAAAAGTATTTTTTATGAAATAGATTTCTGCTCTTTGGATGCTATATGGATGTATAACATTTCCATTTTTTTTTTTAATTTTGATTAAATATTTGTATTATATTATTCATTATAATATTTTGTTTTATATTAAATTTGAGATAGTTTCTCTCTCTAAAATTTTAAGATAGTTTCTCTCCTTAAAACTTTAAATTTGAAATAATTTTTCTCTCTAAGATTTTTAAGATAGTTTCTTTTACAAAAAATGTTTAAGTACTTTTTCTCTCTAAAAACTTAAAATTTGAAATAATTTTTCTCTCTAAAATTTTTTAAGTACTTTCTCTCTCTAAAATTTGATATAGTTTGTCTCTCTAACGGTTTAAGATACTTTTCTTTCTAAAACTTAAAATATGAGATAGTTTCTCTCTCTAAGAATTTTGAGATGGTTTCTATCTTTTAAAATTTTAAAATACTCTCTCTATAAAACATACAATTTGAGAAAGTTTGTTTCTTTAAAATTTTTGATATAGTTTCTCTCTCTAAAAAATTTGAGATATTTTCTCTCTCTAAAAATTTTCAAATACTTTATCTCTCTAGAACTTAAATTTAAGATAGTTTCTTTTGATATAGTTTCTTTTTCTAAAAAATTTGAGATATTTTCACTCCTTAAAAATTTTCAAGTACTTTTCCCTGTCTAGAACTTAAATTTAAGATAGTTTATTTTGATATAGTTTATTTTTTGAGATAGTTTCTCACTCTAAAATTTGATATAGTTTCTCTCTCTAAAATTTTAAGATACTTTTTCTATCTAAAACTTAAAATTTGAGATAATTTATTTTTTTAAAATTTTTTAGAAGTTTCTCTTTTTAAGTTTTTTTAGTACTTTATCTCTCTAATACTTGAAATTTAATACAGTTTCTCTCTCTTAAGAATTTTCAGGCGCCTTCTCTTTATAAAACTTAAAATTTGCAATAGCTTCTCTCTAAAAAATTTGATATAGTTTTTCTCTCTAAAAGTTTTCAAGTACTTCCTCTCTCTAAAATTTAAAATTTGAGATAGTTTTTCTATCTAAATTTTTTAAGATAGTTTCTCTCCAAAGAATTTTAGATACTTCTCTTTCTAAAATTTGATATAGTTTATCTATCTAAAATATTAAGATATGTTATCCGTAAAACTTAAAAATTTGAAATAGTTCACTCTATAAAAATTTTGGAACAATTTCTCTCTAAAATTTTTCAATAGTTTCTTTCTTTAAAACTAGAAATAGTTTCTCTCTCTAAAATTTTAAAGTACTTTCTCTCTCTAAAACGTAAAAGTTGAAATAATATCCCTCTCTAATTCTTGGGTACGCTTTTGTGAAATTATTTATATTTTATAAATTGAATGTCTCTATATCAGTGAAATCTAGCTGGAAATTAATTTTGGAGGGTAAATACAATGATATAGATTTCTTTATTTTTGGGTTGAAATGAAGAAAAAAATTATGGACGGAAATACATTTCAATCCCAAAATTTCGTTTCAAACGTAAAAAATGTGTCATTTCCACTGAAATACATTTCTGGAAATGTATTTCCAAGTAACCAAACAGCCCCTTAAAGATTTTCTTATGCTGCTTGAAAGTTAAATGATAAAAAGATCTATGTCAGAAATAGATAATTTGAATTCCGTACAAAATTCCCAAAAACTTTGATAAAAAGGTCTACTGAAATGAAATAGAGAATTAGGATTCCGTAGGAAATTCCCATAAAATTTTACGTCCCCCCTCTCCTAAGAGTAAATAAAACAAAAAAATATTTCTAATGATAAAAGGACTAAGATACCCATGTAAATTATAGCTGCTTTTTTATTAATAAAAATATATTTTTGTAATTTTATTTGGTGTGTTCCAGTAAGATTTGGGACATTCTAAATTTCATCTCTAAATGATTTGTTAAAAATATTAAAATAAAAAAAAATTATGAATCATGGGATCAAAATCAGATGAACAGAGGCCAACTAGTGATCAAAATCAAATAAACAGTGGCCAACTGATGACATTATGACTGACGCAATTTCCAACATTATGTAAGTCGAGTGACTAGTATTACAATCACTTATATTTTGTATGGAGGTGGAACAACATCAAAAGGCCTCCCAAACCTTAATAGAACCCATTTTAACTATTTCCTCTACAATTATTATCAATGATAATTGTTATTTATTTATTTATGAGTTATTCAACTCATATACTTTCTGAAAAGAAACATGTCAAGGGCCCTACCTGCTTTTTCAAATAGATTAAGAGTTAAATTTTTGAAAATATCAGTAGGTGGTGTCTCTAGGAACTTAAACCATGTGGTAACTAAGTATGAGAGTACTACCACCACAACCTAGCCCTTTTCCCACCGTTCTTTTCTTCTGTGATTGAAAACTTGGAATATGAAAGATATTTCCGTAATTTGTGCCTATTTAAGTGGTCTGAGTCAAATATCAAGATTATCATTATTCTGCTTGAACTAAGTGACCAGAGCATAATGGCATTTACATGTTAATTATCTATTTCAGAAGATACGAGTCATTTTTCTCATTATAAATCCCTGTTCCGCCTTACAAAGCTTCAACATTCAAGTGTGTTCACGTTATTTTGCTCAAGCTAATTACTCAAATACTCATGCTTGTTCAATATTCTCTAATCTTTGAAGAAACAATTTGATATTTTTAATATATTGGAGGGTAGGTTCGTATGTAAGGTGTTGACTTTAAATAATGGAAGGTACACCTCTAAATCTTGCTAAAATATACAGTTCCAGGATAATAAACTCTTGGGATGGTCTAAAAATCTATTTTCACCCCTAATTGTGAAATTGAAAGCTCCAAACCATAGTGTAGATCAAACTCATCAATAATCACTTAAAAAGTTTGGAAATAGACCTTCTAAAAAACGTGCTACAAGATGCATTATTATTAGAATTAGAGAATTTTTTTTTTATATCCATACATGTCGAGGATGAATAATTTTATAGTTTTCCTGCATTATAACAACTTGTTTTATTAGATTTTTGACATGCATCTTGTTTTTATTTATATAGTATAAGGTTGATACCTTATAAAATATTTTTTCGGATGAGGTACTATATTAAAAGGGTAAGGTTTGTATAAGGCTGAGGCCCTAAACAGTCAAAATAAGGTGCACCTTCAAATAGTGTCAAAAGATGTCATTTCAGTACCAAAAGTATTTATAATGACCTAAAAATTTATTTTTATCTCTAATTATAAAAATTAAAGCTTAAAAAATAGTATAGATCAAGCAAATCTATGAACACTTGAAAGTTGAAACAGATAATGCATTATAAGATGCACTATTCCAAGACTTGCGGTCTATTTTTTTTTACAATCTTATATCTCAAGGATTTGTGGTATCGAGAAAAAATTTTACTAGTGAAATTTTGAGGTGCGCCTTAATTTGATGGTTTAGGACCTCAACCTTATAGAAACTTTTTCCATTAAAATGACACTTCAAAAGCAAATGACATAGTTTTGACCACCTCAATGCAATCATTTAAGTGAAAATTTCCCTAACTTATTGCACCACTACCAAAAAGCCAAGGGGCATATGTTATAAAGGTAATTACATAAGTAGGTTTGGTTGTCACTTTCAAGTAAAATTGTTGAGCGAGTCTTCCAAACCTGTCGAGTCTTACGGCAGTAGTCCCTCTCCCGCTCTTGTGGATATAACAAATTTATTTTACTCTTTTTTTTTAAAGTAATCAACAGAGGCCAAAATAAATTTGCTAATTGAGATCTGAATTGACCAAACTCTCTCCCCCCCCCCCCCCCCCCCCCCCCTCCCCGCCCCCCGCCCCCCGCCCCTCTCCCCTCCCTCCCCTCTCCCCTTCCCCCTCCCCCTCCCCCTCCCCCTCCCCCTCAGGGGGACATGGTTCAGGTTTTATGCAAACAAACACCTCGATTTAAAGAAGAGGTCAGTAGAGCTCTACGAAACCGTTTTTGTATAATCAAGGGGAGTCTATTTTCATTAAATTTATGGAAGCCTACTGACCATGTTTCCTTTATTCAGTAAGAATATATTTGGATCAGTCTCTGCGGTATCCCACTGTATGCTTCGAACTTGGCCATCATAAAAAAGATAGTGGGTGACTTGTGAGTCTACTTGGATATGGATTCGGATTTTTTCTTGAACCTAGTATGTAAGATGGTGCGGGTTAAAATTTTGAAAGCGAAAGGTATTTCCCTCCCTGAAAAAATTTGTCTGGTTATTGGTGAGGATTTTTTCAACATTGTGATTAGTGATGTTTGCTCTAGGGTGGCACCTGTTGGTGGTAAGGCTGTTGTCGCTTTGCAGGACATTCATGACGGGCATAAGGTGCAAATGCCGGAGCTAAGGAAATCACCGGAGATTGGGAAATTGAAAGTTGGTGGGACCCTCAGATCTCGTTGGAGTTTTCCTCGAAAATTTGAATTTAAAAAAGCGGTAACCCCCAAAGTGTCAAAAAGCTGGATTCCCGTGGGTAGATTTTTGAATTATACGGAGGGCTTTTGATTTATACGCGTAACCCCCAAGATTTAATTAAGGGAGATAATGCTAGTATGCAGTTTTCTAAGAATATAGATGGTTTGAAAGAGGTTATGGAAATCCCAAGGACTGGATTTTGGACGACTTTTCTAGGATTGAATTTGGTGGCTTCTCGACTTTGGGGGTTGGTGATCGCGCCGGACCACCTCTTTCTTCAAATATTAATTACAGGAAAGTTTACCTCAAGGCGGTGGGTTACTGTCCCTAGATTTCCTCAAGAGGGGAAAGCCTTCCATGTCAGCTGAATCTGTGTGGGGAAGGTATTCTCATACAGGTGGCAGCTGCT
This sequence comes from Amborella trichopoda, assembly GCF_054954075.1. Lineage (NCBI taxonomy): Eukaryota > Viridiplantae > Streptophyta > Magnoliopsida > Amborellales > Amborellaceae > Amborella > Amborella trichopoda. Next base: position 14,266,799 of record NC_142337.1, on the reverse strand, counting down.
TTTATCCTTCTGGATTCGTCTGTGTTTGGGAATCTAGTGATTAAAAAAGGGGAAGCTCTTTCCTGGTCGCTCCTTCCTCTTCGATGGTATCGCTAGTTTATCTCCTTACCCATCAAAACGTTGTTAGCCACGCTTGGTGTCTTATGCTAATTTTAAGTTTTTTCACTTCCAAAATGCATCCCTTACGGTTTCACCTGGCCGCAGCCAAGAAAAGTCACTCACGTTTCGACCCTCTTCTGATTGATCCCTTGGCTATCGTGGTTATGGAGCCGGAGGAACCCCAGTTACTTCTGGAGAATGTAGATACAGTGACAGAGGCATTGGAGATGGGTACGACTGAGATGCAAATGGTGGGCTCCCTTGATGCTAGGCCGGAGGAGCCTCAGTTACTTCTGGAGAATGTAGGTACAGTGACAGAGGCTTTGGAGATGGCTGTGCTTGAGATGCAAGTGGTTGTCTCCCCTAATACTGGACCATTGAGCGTTGATCATCCTTCTGCAATCGCGGCCTCTTTATCTATTCAAGGCCCCATGGATGATTCACTTCTAGTGGAGAAAATGATGATCAAAATGGGCATGAAAAATGTCCCTCTTGCTGTGGTGATGGACAAAATCAGAAAGCGCCACAAAACCAAAGTTGTAGTGGAGGTTAAGGAGAAGCAGGTGATGGTTGTAGGGGATTCAGAGATGGTCGGGGCTCGTACTCCGACAGGCAAAGCGCCTGTGTCTACGAAAAAGAAGAAGGTATTTCAGAGAGGAGTGTGTACCTCAACAAGATTGAAGGCACGTAGTGTTCCCAAAGGAGGCTATATGGATGCTGCACTTGCTTTCCGCGACCCTGTGATGATGGACATTGATTCGGCTTCTTCGTCCTTGGCTGATGAAGAGCGTTATGAGTCTATGATGCTTGAAGATGCTTTCTTTCGGAGTGGTCCTTTTGGACCAGGTTCTTCTTTTCCCTCTCCTCCTTTTTTATGAATATCATGTCTTGGAATGTTACAGGATTAAATGATCCCAGGAAAAAAGATGGACGTTTTGTTTTTAGTTTCGAAGTACAAACCAGTTATTTTGGGTTTACAGGAGAAAACTTCCTAGCCCTACTCTTTCGAGTGTTAGGGAAGTTTGAGGCTTAGGGGTGGTCTGTTTTTGTAAAATTGATGTTGTTGGAAATTCTAGTGGGGTATGGATCCTTTGGGATCCTTTGGTTGTTAATAATTTTGAGTATGTGGTCAAAGATAACTGATTACTTTTGGGTTTCAGGGGTCCTATTTTGGGTTTTTATTGGGGTTTCATGAATGTATATGGGCCTACTGTTTCTTCTTTGAAAGCTGGTTTTATTAGTGACATGCATGATGTCATCCATTCTGTGTCTTATTCGTGGTAATTGGGGGAGTTTTTAATCTTATTAGGTGGCCTGATGATTGTTTAACTGGCTATCCAATAAATTCATTTATGATAAGGTTTAACATGTTTATAGAAGATAATGTTTTTTTGGACCTTCCTATTATTGGGTCTAAGTTTATTTGGTCCAATAATAGTGTAGGTAACCTTGCTATATCCAAGCTGGACAGTTTCTTAATTCTTGCAGAATAGATGGAATCCTTCCCACTTACTTATGTGAAGTCTTTGGTATGGCTATCCTCTAACTACCTTCCTATTTTACTTAATACAGGGTACCACAGAGGAGGGATAAAGCCTTTCAGATTAAAGGAGAGCTGGTTTGAGAATAAAAATGTGGTTGATCTCATTAAAAAGACGTGGTTGAATACAGAGGTTGTCGGTTCCATGGATTTCCAAATTCATAAAAAGTTGCTGAATGTCAAACATAAGTTGTTAGAATGGAAGAAAGAAAATAAGATTGACGTAAAGGCAAGGATTGACAGAATTCTACTTAAGATTGAATTCTTAGAGGTTATAATCCAGCAGAATGATGTCCTTACTGAGGAATTGATAGTTGAGCGCAGTGTGCAATTTAAGGAGCTCGAGGAATTACGTAGATCTGAAGAAGTCTATTGGAAACAAAGGTCTAGAAATAAATGGTTCAAGGAAGGAGATCTTAACACAAAGTGTTTTTCATGCTATTGCTAGTTCAAGGAGACGACAAAATGATATATCGAGTCTGACCATCCTAGAGATAGATTCAGAGGATAATGCTTTCATAGAAGGGGGAGTTATTAATCACTTCAAGAATGCTTTTATTAAGGAGGTCATTTTGGATCCAAATTTTGCAAATGTTCCTTTTAAGGTGTTGGAGGGGGAAAGAGCGAGTTTTCTGGAAAAGGATATCACCATTGAAGAAATAAAAAATATTGTCTTTGCAATACCGGGTGATAAGGCGCCAAGTCCAGATGGTTTCTCATTGGCTTTTTTCCATAAATTTTGGCATATTCTTAAGGATGACTTATTGCTTTGGTAACAGAGTTTCTGATCAGGGATTACATTTTTAAGGGCATTAACTCAACGTTTTTAGCTCTGATTCCTAAAAAGTCCATGATTAGTGAACTCTATGATATCAGACCTATCAGTTTGTTGACGAGTATTTATAAAATCATTGCCAAAGTGTTAGCCGGTCGTCTTAAAGGTGTCCTACCATTTCTCATCTCAACATCACAGTTGGCCTTTATCCAGGATTGATAAATTACTGATAGTGTCTTGGTGGCACAAGAATGTATACACTCTCGTGTATTGAGTAAAAAGAGAGGGGTTTTGCTGAAATTAGACATGGAGAAGGCGTATGATAGAGTGAAGTGGGGGGTGCTGTTAGAAATTATGAAATTGATGGGTTTTGGAGTTAGATGGAGAAATTAGATTTATGGTTATCTTTCTTCTGCCTATTTCTCTGTGCTTTTTAAAGGGAGTGCTATTGGCTTTTTCAATACCTCTAGGGAATTTCGTCAAGGTGATCCATTATCTCCCTTTTTAGTTACCATTTACACTGATTGTTTTAGCCTAATGGTAAGCAGGGTTGAGAGAGGTGGAGCTTTTTCGGGTTTCAAAATTACAAATTCTGATATAACTGTCTCTCATTTACAATATGCTGATGATACTCTTATTTTTTGAGATGCCGAAGCAGTACAGTTGGGGAATATTGAAAGGTTTTTGGATATTTGTGCGTGACTTTGGGGATTAAACTTAATTTCCATAAATCCTCTTTGGTGGGAATTTACTGTACAGGATCGGTGGTGGAAAATTCAACAAGTGTTATTGGATATAATGCTGATGCTTTTCCCATTTTCTATTTGGGAATACCCATCCCTGATTCAAAATTCTCTATTATGGTGTAGCATAATGTTATTGAAAGGGTGTAAGTTAAGCTTGATTTATGGAAACATAACTACTTTTCTTTGTGGGGTAGGGTTACTTTGTTAAGATCGTGGTTGGCTAATCTTCAAGTCTATCAGATGTCTGTGATCCAAATTCCAGCCTCGGTGGGAAGGAGAATGAGAAAATGATGAGAGATTTTCTATTGGGTTCGTGTGAGGATCGCAGGAAATTCCATCTTTTGAAGTGTGATAGAGTTTGTACCCCCAAGTGTGAAGGTGGTTTGGGTATTAGGAATGTAAGAAATTTAATCAGGCATTGTTGTGCAAATGGTGGTGGTGTAGTGTTCACTTTTAGGACCATCTTTGGTACCAAGTTCTAGCTTCTAAGTATGGGATGGATTGTTATAATTTGTGGCTTGGTGGTAGTAAAGGAAATGAGACTTCTTATATGTGGAGAGCTATCTTCAATTGTAGACCTATGATTTCAAGGTATTTTAGATGGAATGCTGGAAGTGGTAGGCAGGTCCTGTTTTGGCACCACAAATGGATCGGGGATTTTCCCCTTAAAGTTGCAATTCCAGATCTTTTTCGGGTGGTCGCTAACCCTAAGTTGCTAATTCATGAGGCTATGGAAAGGAGATGTCTTTTGATATCCTGGAATATTTCTCTCATATATAGGCGTTTAACTAACTTGATGTTGTCCCAATCATGTACACTGATGGAACTCTTAGATAAAGTATATATCTCACAAGATACAGAAGATTTGCTAGTATGAGAGATTGAGAGTGATGGTTTGTTCTCTATTAAATAGTGATATAATTTGTTCTTCCATGACCACTGGAGATGGTCTTGCTATAAGCTTGTTCGAATATGGAAATGGCCTATTCCCCATAAAATTCAAGTTTTCATCTGGTTGGCAGCGCATGAAAAAATTATAACTATAGATAATCTTATAAAAAGGGGAAAAATTTTGCCAAACATTTGTTTGTTATGCAAACCAGATGGAGAATCAGTTGCGCATCTGTTAATCCATTGTCCTTTTACCTCTAAAATTTGGCATTGGTTGTTTAGCATGGTTGGTGTATCTTTGTTGTTGCCTCAGGGTGTGGCTGAGGTTCTTTCTCAGTTTACACTTCCTTTTTGCCTAAGGTGGGTAGTGTGATTTGGAAGATCGCAAAAGGAATGATTTTGTGGGAAGTATGGAAAGAGAGAAATAGGAGAACTTTTGAGGGTTTGGCTTTGCCTTTTGAGAAGGTCACTCATTTAATCAAATTATTTATATGGTCAAGTTTGTCTGTGATTAAGGAGGGTTAGGAGATCACAAAAGTAGATATTATGGTCAATCTTTCTAGCTTATTTTCTCTTGGGGTGAGGAAATGTTGGCCTAAAGGGTTACGGTATGCTCTACCTATGGATTGTCTGAAGATCAATTTTGATGGGAGCTCTATGGGGAATCCTGGTCCAACTGGCATAGGGGTGTTATTCGTGACTGTTATGGAAAATTGTCTTGTCCTATGCAAAACGTATTGGTGTGGCAACAACGAATTTTACGGAAATGAGCGCATTGCTTAAAGGGCTAAAAATTTTCGTGAAGCGGAACTTGGGTACTACTTGCATGGTTGAAGGAGACTCACTGAATGTTATTAGTTGGTTCAGAAAGGAGCAAAAGGTACATTTATGGTTACAGATTATGGACTCTTCCGCATCCTTATCTGTTTCTTTCTCCCATGTATATCGCGAGGCTAATGGTGTTGCTGATGCATTAGCCAAGGGCAGTGTTTCTCTTGCTTCGTTTTCTATTTCTGATGATGTAATTTCCATCTAGTCTTTCAATAAAATGCTTGAACTTTGGTAAAAAAAAAAAAAGAGGCCAAAATAACTGACAAAATGAGAGTAACAAATTTATTTTACTCCTTGGTCCAATTTTGATGGTTACAACTTTCTACTGCTTCTTGCTTCTAATTAACTTAACAAAAGATGGAGAATCAACTATTGATAAAATAGTTGTTGGGATTGAGTTAGATCAGTCGAGCAGTGCCTTGACTGGTTTGATCTAAAATAAAAATTAGATTTGATAAAAAATAATAAAAACCAATTATAGCCGGTCTGATTTACTGATTTTCATCAATTACACTGATTCCAAACAAAGTTTGATATTATTTTTGCAGTTCATTTTATATTTTAAAATTATCACTCTTATTTTTCTATACATTTTTAAATTCCGTTCTAATTGGTTTAAACTATGATTGTACCGATTTTTTACTAAACGACACCCTTCACCAGTTTGGTGACCGGTCTTGTTTTGATAACAATGGTTATAAAGAATCTTTGATATTTTGATTAAGAAAAAAACGAAAATTTGATCAATAATATCAAAATGTATAGCAACAAGATTATTGAATGGAATGGAGTAAGGGTCTCTAAAGGTGCTTTCTCTATGGAACAGGTATACTTGGAGCCCCTATGATTGAGTTCAACCGCATGATAAAATACAGTAAAATTTATCTTGCATTATTGAGTTTTGTTACCTCCTTCTAGAAGACCGTTAGTTTAGCCTTCAGAAATTCACATGAATATTTCTTTTTTTGAGAGGCAAAGTCACATGAATATTTCTCCAAAATAAGAAAACTTCCCATTAGATACCTCTCTAGATTGGGACCAGTGGGAGATGATCAAAAGTGGGGTGATCATAACGATAGCTTAGTTTTTAAATTTGGGACAAGAAATACTTTTTTAATTAATCCGGACAAAATCCAAAATAATTTTTTTTTAATCCAAAATAACTTATAATTGAGTACTGAAGAACTTCTTTTAAATGCTTTCAAACACTTGGGTTCGCATTGGCCACGCGGCCGATATAAAAAAAAAGTAGGTCTTGGGTCGCAAACTATTATTAACTTTTTTTACAAGGTTAAGAATTTTTATTAAATGAGTGGTTAGAAAGTATCAGATTATAAAGACAAAATTAAAGCATTTGAAATGATTTGGAAAGATAAAGAAATGCTGGATTTTGCAAGGCTATCAGCTACACCATTAGCCTCTCGGCTTATACGAGAGAGAGATCTAACATTGGGGTGTGAATAAAGATCAAAGATTTTCAACCGAAAAACATGGAGGGACACTGGAATTCTTAGCTCCGGCTTATACCATCTAATGACGTTGAAGTAGACCCCTCAATAAGAACGGCTGCTAAAATACGATAAGTTCCAAGCTTCGCAAGAGCAAGGCCCCACATAAGGGAAAATAACCGATTCTTTATGGTCTCTAAGCAGATCTCTTATTCCAGCAGGTTTTGGGTAACAAACTATGTCCCGAGTGTCAAGTTAGGGCCAGTGCCGGCCCGGTTCAGTCGGACCCGACATTCTGTTTTTTTGTTTTTATTTATTTATTTATTTTTTCCCGACTTTAAAAAAACAAAGGTTAAGCCCGGCCCCGGCCCATCGCCACCCTTGCAAACTCTAGCAAATAGATACAAAGTCAGTATGGTCCGGTTAGAGAGAGAGAAGAGAAGGTTTAAAAGCGGGAACCAAGGATCATTCTGAAGAATAGGGCATGCCCTGGAAAAAATCACTTGCCATAAAATCATGGAGATAATTTGATAAAGAAATATCAAAACTTGATCTGCTCCACGTGGGTCCATAGTACTGATTTGGTAAAGTGGGCAGGTGGGGTGTGGGTGCAGGGTCAAAGGCGCGTGGCGTGGGTCCATGGTGCATGCACCTAACCGGTGAGAAATAAGGGACACGTCTGGACCATGTGCATGCCACTTAATAATGGGAACTTGTTGAGGCTCACATGCTCCCCATTTTTTGAGAATGGGTTTTATGCATTTTTTCTTCCAAGTGTTAAACAATGGGAAATATCGACTGCCCATTCCTCCAAGTGTGTTTGTAAGTGAAAATTTGAGTGCCACTGATCGAAATTTCTGATTTATCACATTAACTTTTAGTTTCGTAAATGGAAATGCAATAATAAATTTTTTTTTTTTTATTGGTAAAAAAAATATTTATTAAGAAATTTGGCTTTCCATTTTTATTTTTTTAAAAATTTAGTATGAGATTTTTATTTTTAATATTATTTATTGTATAGATTATCATGTGCTTTGAATTTAACTTTAATAATTTTTTTAATATTTTTTTAGGTATTTTTGTATCCTTCTAAATTTTGATTATTTCTATGCTTTTGCTAAGCTTTGTAATACGGTTGTTTTTTTGCTAATAGCTTTTTGAAACCTTATCATTCCACTCTTAAATTTTCTAATCTGAATATTTTTTACTAAAAATTTTTTTGCCACTTTTTTTTTTTTTTAATATAATCAATTATCTCATTCTAAAACGTTAACTTCATCTTTAAAATTCTATTTTTCTTGTTTTATCAACTGAATTTCTAAATAAATCTATTTTCTCCCTTTTTAAATTCCGCCACCTAGCTATTGGACACCTATTATTTTTGTTCATTCCTTTCTATATCTTTATGCAAACATCTATAACCATGAGGCTATGTTTGCGCGGTTAAACTATCTCCTTGGATAATCTTACAGACTTTACATGACGGTCAATATGCGTTCATATTTAGAAAGAAACCTATATAGCTTTTTATATGATTTACTTTTGTAAGTTATTAAATGTTGGTCTTGCTTTTTAAAATATCTGTTTACTATTGCTTGGTTATAAGCCATAGAAAACTCAAGAATAACATCATCTATCTCAAAACATCACATATTAACTCACAATCATTAGGAACTGTTAGATGTGGAATCGAGTGGCTAGGGTGTTTCAATGATTGGGCACAAAGTCCAAAATAAAAATTTATCAAACTATGTGACATACTTTAAACTGGTGGATTTCACATCCAATGGATGAAGGTGATTTTGACCTTGTCATACGAAAAGTGAATGGTCTTATAGTAGAATCCCTATACATATATACATTAATTCAAAACCTAGATCGCTGGGGTTGATCGTCCATCCCACATATCTATGTCAGGTCCATGGAAAGGTGATATGGGTCGTTTCGAATCGGCAATCTAGAAAATATAAAAAGTAAAAGAAAAAATTAAAATAAGGATTTATGGGGTGGAGATTTAGAGGGGATTTGAGAAAATATTAGATAAACTTAAAAAAATAAAAAATGAAAGTATGAAAGGTGAGGTTTTAAGGGAATTGGGCTGACCAATACATTCTCATAATTGGTTTGGTCCCGGCCGATTCCCGGTATGGACCAGTGATTTCCAATCCTAATTGTTGGGTTCTAAAACATTATGTGTGAGTGTAAGTGTGTGTGTGTGTCTATATATATATATATATATATATATATAAGCCATTACGCAACGGCTATAGGAAAATGAACAGTGTTTTCGCCATAAGCTCGGTGTCATCTAATTTTTTTAGACGGCGTGGATTAAAAGACTGCAACATACATAGTAATGGACCTACTATGTCCGTTGCGGTACCGCAATTGATATAGTAGGTTTGTTGTGGTAAAAAAACATACGGAAACCACCACGGTCCACGCGTCGTTCGTTGCGGATCCATTCAATAAACCGCTACACACATAACATGTATGTGGTAGGCCGAAACACTGTTCAAAATCGCCTATAGGCGTTTTTAAGAGTTTTCATATATATATATATATATATATATATATATATATATATATATATATATATATATATATATATATATATATATATGTGGAAACATCTACAAAACTGTTATTGGAGAAGTTCTATAGTACTTCACCTATACCTCATTGCCGTCCAAAGTTCATCATACGGTTACAACTTTCGGTAGTATTTAAATTTTTATAATTTTTTACTAATCATATTTATATAAAATTTGGGGCGTGTGTAGATATGACCAATTTGCACCAAAAGAAAATATTAAAAAAATATTAGTCATAAAATAAAATGATGAAATTAACCCTGAAACTTTATAGGGGTATTTTACATAATGTTTATTATTCAAATTATTTGTTTTATATTTTATTCATGTGCATCTCACTAAGGCGCACACACCTACAAAATTTCATAACATTGCGATTTGTAAGAAAAATATTAAAATTCAAATATTATCAGACATATGTGATTGTGTGATAAACTTTAAAAGGTGAGAAAGCCGTAAGTGAAGTACTATAGAACTTCACCTATATGCATTTTGTAGTGTTTTCATTTATATATATATATAAGGTTGCAACTTTAAAATGTAGAACTACAGATGCACCTCCAAAATCCATCAAAAGAGTTGCTTTAATGTCGAAAAAAACTTCTAATTGATCATTTCGACATCGATATGTATGAATATAAAAGAAAAAAGAAAAAGAAAAAGATTTTGAGTCTTAGAAATAGTGCACCTTGCAATACATTATCTAGACCGTCCATTTTCAATATTTTCATATGTTTATTTATATATCTACTTGATTTTAACCATTTTTGGAGTTTAAAAACTTATAATTAGATACAATAATAGATTTTAAAATAATCCTAAGATTTTTTTAAACCAAAATTACATATTATGATATAATTTGGAGGTGCTCCTTAATTGGATTATTTACGATTGCAACCTTATGCAAACCACACCCATACATATGAGGTTATGTTAGGGTTCTCACAATATGGAGTAAATTTATCATTGTACTCAACAATTTTGGACACTTATATCTCATTGTTTTTTATATGGAGAATTTTTTTCATAAGGGTATTTTTTATCACTAGGAGGGGTGTGATATCATCCATATAGAGTGTAACATGACTCACATGGAGCACACTAGTTACATTTAATACTTTATATGAGTGATGTCATATGCCATGTAGATGATGTCACACCCCTCCTAATTTTGCATGTCCGTGGTGGGGCGAACACTGTAGCAATTCGCCTACAGGCATGTTTACGACTTTTCATATATATACACACACATAAGGCACCGGCACCTGGGTACATAGAGAAATGAGTAGGGTTAAAATGTTAACTAAGGCAATCCGTGGAAGTGACGTGACACAATGCCAGGTTGCAGTAATAAGTGGTCAGGGTTCCATGTCATTTTGGACCAGGACAGATAAAGAAACTAGTCCAAGAAAATAGGATTTGTCTAGCTATATAAAATATAGGAATACAAAGACGTAAATGTACAGAGTTAGTAGATATAATGCGATGAAAGAGAGTTAACATAGCTTGCTTACAAAAAACTAAGTAGAAATGGGCAAGAGCAAAGAAAATTGATGGATATAAACATTGGTATATAGGAATTAATAATAATAGAAATGACGTAGACATAAGTAGATAATGATATAACGGATAAAGTAGTAGATGTTAAGAGGGTAAGTAATAGGCTCTTATTCATAAATGTTGTGTTAGAGGATGAGATAATTGTTGTAATTAGTGCTTATGCACCACAGGTAGGATTAGAGGATAGAATTAAAAGACAAATATAAGATAACACAGATGGAATAGTCTAAGGTATACCAAATGGGGAAAATTTTTTTATTGAGGGGACGTAAATGGTCATGTAGAAAAAGATAGTAGAAGATATGAGAGAGTGGTACATGCAGGATATGAATTTTATGAAGGCGCACCTTCAAATATTGTCGAAGGATGTCATTCAGTATCAAAAAAACTTTGTGATGCCTGAAGATTTATATTCCTATCTAATTATAAGGTTTAAAGCTTCCAAAAGAGTGTAAATCGAGCAGACTTATGAAAACTTGATGATACCAAATTTCTACGGTTTAGAAAATGCATTAAAAGAAGCACTGTTTCTAAGACTTGATGTCACGCCCCAAGAATTTACAATACTGATATTCCTGAGATGTGACAGTCAAAACATATATACATCTCTTGATAGGACAAATTTACAGCGGCGAATTCTTGCAAAGTAATAAAAGAAAGTTTAAGCACAACTTCAGAGTTGATCCTGACTAGCACTCAAAATGAAACCGCAATTATCCTGAAAAAATGTTTTACTATAATTTGATGAGTTTGGCTACTCAGTAAGTAATAATCATAATCCTAAAAATAATCATGGTTGAAAGATATCAATATTTTCAAAAAGGAAATCTATTAACAGTAATGCATCAACAGTTTCACTTTAAAAAAAGCATAATTAAGTATAATTCGAATAATTGAAATGTGTATAACATTTTAACGTCAGTGCATAATTCAAAGGATTTCACAAAATACGCTACTGGCGTCCCAAGTGGGTCACTTATATACCCCATTAGCATCTTGATGGGTCCACTTAATCCCTATCGGCGTCCCAGATAGGTCCACTTAATCCCTGCAGGTCTACTTATACCTCATCGACGTACCAGATGAGTCCACTTAATCCCTACCGGCGTACCGGGTAGGTCCACTTATACTTCACCGTCGAACCGGATGAGTCCACTTGCATACTTAAAGTATTTCTAAATCTCTTTAAACATTCGAAAGCAGTAATATCATGTACTCAACATATCACTAAAATTATTAATATGAATTTCACTGAAACCATTAATAATAGTCACTTTCAATAACATTTAAAAAACAACGAGTCAAATATTTTGGGCTCAAATTTAGAAAGGTAGCAGTTCGAAAAGACATTCTAGCATAATTGCCAATCTAATATGTATAGAAAAACTCTTATAGAAATTCAAGAATACATAATTATCACAATTTATGGGATGTCAATTCGTAAATAAAAAATTCCCAAACAATACTATAATCAAATACAAAAATATCAGTTTTCAAATAATAAAGCAGTCATTTGCACATGAATTTTACAATGTCTAAATATTCAAAAATAGTAGAAAAAAATCTCACAATTTTACTAAAGCAGAAATATCACATTTATTTTTAATAATTTTACAGTATCTAAAATTTTCTAACAATAGACAAGAAAAATAAATAAATTTATTTTTAAGAATTTACAGCATTTAAAATTTCTAACATAGATAAAATATCGCACTTTTATTAAAAGATTATTTTTCAAAATAATGAGGTCGCTTGCGCATAAAATTTATCGCGCCTAAAATTCATGATAATAAGCAGAAGTAATTATTTCATTTCATTTTTAAAAAGAACGGATTATTTTTCAAGAAAATGAAGTCACTTACCTAAAATATTTGAGAAGGAGCTTTCGATAAAAATTCGGCTAGAGGGAGGAGCTCACTGTGTTTCGACTAGAGAGAGAAAGATCTCAAAATGTTTCTAAGGTAGGAGTCATCGCCTCTCCTATTTAAATTCTTAAGATACCGTATTATATTATTTTATTAAGTTACACCTCATGTATGAGGCGTAACAATTATTTTACACATCAAATGTTTAAAGCCCACGTCCAAAGACGTGGTAAAAGAAAGGAAAAGTTAACAAAAATGGTGATGGTCCCTAAGGACTATAATACTTATATGAATCATCACTAATTAATTATTATTATTATTTTTTTTTTTTTTTTTTTTTTAAAAAAATTTTAGGATTATTACACTTGAAATCCATTTTTTTAACTCATGTTCATACATATTGAGGTAGAGAAGATTGATTTGAGGATTTTTAGCCATTGAAAAAACTGCTTCTAGTGAATTTTTGAGGTGTGCGTTAATTTGATTGTTTAGGGCCTAACCCTTATATAAACGTTTTCCTCTAATAAGTGAGTAATTCGTTTGCATAGTAGTTCCTCTAATATGTGAGTAATTCGTTTGCATAGTAGTGCAAGTGTATAATGTGCTCTTGCAGGAGTAAGCTATATATGTAGTGCAAGTGTATAATGTGCTCTTGCAGGAGTAAGCTATATATATATATATATATATATATATATATATATATATATATATATATATATATATATATATATATATATATATATATATATATATATATATATATATATATATATATATATATATACACGTTTATGTAGAGACAAGTGGTCTACATGATTCCTCCCCATGTACAGACGATTTTATAATTTGTTGCCTTTTGTTTTTCCTTTTCTCTTCCCTAGTTCATATAAGTATATTAGTGTTATTAAAAAAAAATCAAACCGAACTAGGTCGTTTGACTGGTTGCAGACCCAAAATAGTGTTATTCAGTAATAAACTACATCTTGAGAAAAATCAATTTTTAACGTAACTTATGAAAATTGATGGATACATTTTGTGCTTTAGAACATTTTAAACTGGTTTGACTAGTTTCATGACCGGTCAAACTGTTATTAATTAAATTGTATTGAACACCGTTTGAGTTTGGTCCGATTCTAAGAATACTATTTTTTATGTATCAGTATCATGATTTCATCTATTTTTTACTTATCAAGCATATTATTGTTATTTTTTTTTATTAATGCAAAAAACCTTACCCTTTCATGGATTGGTTCCTAGAGAAAAAAAAAAAAAAAAGGCCACTTTTTATTCAATGTTATAAGCATTAGATTGAGCACCAAAGTGGTGAAGAGTCTGATCTAGTCAAAACTAGATATTAAGAAAAAGTATGAATAGTAATTTAAGTATGAGTGTGGTTTCTATAAGGTTTCAACCTTAAACAACCCAATTAAGGTGCACCTCCAAATTCTATCATAAGAAGCAAATTTGGGGCAAAAAATTATTAAGATTATCTTAAAATCTAATTTCATACCTACTTAAAAAATTTGAAACTCAAAAAATAGTTAAAATCAAGTAGATCGATAAACATATGAAAATCATGAAAATGAACGGTCTAGATAATGTGTTGATGCATTATTTTTGGGACTCAAATAAATAAATAAATAAATATATATATATATATATATATATATATATATATATATATATTATTTTTTATATTCATACATCTCGATGTCGAGATGATCAATTATATGATTTTTCAACAGTAAAACAAACCTTTTCCAATGGATTTTGAGGTGTATCTGTAAATCTACATTTAAGGTTGCAACCTTATATACACTTTTTTCTTTAAATATATGTACTAGACAAAATAATTTCCCACTTTGTTTAGCCAATCGAACTGATTGAAACCAATTCATTAGACAGGCCAAAACCAGTTACATATTGGACCAATTAAATATTGATTTTGATTAGTTCTTTTACCAAACCCCATTTTTACTGTAACCAAATCGGCCTTATACCAAACCGGCTAAGACATAAGGCCTATGGTATGATGGTAGGATCATTTGATTCTGGTAACTATGTTTATATTATTTGAGAAAAATGATCTGAATGGCTCGACATTATCAAAAATAGCCTGGCGTATCTCAATTAGCAATTCCATCCAAACCTCCCTTAACAACATATCTTTATCTCTCTTGAGTTTTATTTCTCCTATATATATTATGAAGATAGGTTAATTTTTATTTCTCCTATAAATATTCTTACTATAATAAGATAGGTTAATTTTATTGCTAAATTTTATATTTCTTAAATTTTAGATTGTCGGTAGTTTCTCTCTTTCATGATTAGTTGGGCACAATGAGTTGGGGATAGGTACCCATTTTAGGAGATCTGAACCAAAAAATAGGGGGAAAAAAATAGGGATAACATGCATGCAGAACTTTTAGGAAAGATTGGAATCAAAATAAATAAATAAAATAAAAAATCTTAATATTACCAACTTTAAGAGGTTTTTAAAAAAGAGAAAGGTTTCTATACTTCTCCTACAGCATAGAAAATCTATGTTTCCCCTACTATCCAGCCATCCAATTTTGATCAAAAGAGCCACTCACTATTTGATCTTAAATCCGACGACTCAAAGTATTTTATTTTTAGTTTTGTTTATAAAAATTATATGCATATGAAATTTGGTACGTGCCATCTTCTCATTTGGGAGCACATATAAAAAATATTAAAAATAATTTTTCGATAATATATAATGATCAAAATACCCCTTGAATCTTTTAAAGGTATTTTGGTCATTTTATGTTATTGAAAATATTGTTTTTATATTTTTCACTAGTGCGAGTTTAATATAGGATTGGATGTTCAAAATTTGGTGTCAAAATAGTTTATAGAAAAAATTGAAAATAAAACAGTGTAGAGAAGTGACATTGTGATTGGGGCAATCTTAGCCCTCCATTCAGAATGGACGATTGGATAAGGGGAAGTATTTAAGTTTTATTTTGTAGGGAAAACATAGAGAACTTGCCCTTAAAAAAATTGGAAGAAACAATATTTACATAAGTAGGATATAAAAATCTTTCTCTCTTGTGCCCCCCTTATAAAATATCGAAACAATATTGAGATAAAGATGGATATAAAAATCTCTTATTAAGATATGGAAAAAATACTGATCTCTCTCTCTCTCTGGAAATGTAATCTTAGTTATAGCATTCAGGTCTTTCTCTCTCTTGAACTTTGTTTCTCTTATATATATTATTATATAATAAGATAAGTCAATCTTTATTTCTCATATATATATATATATATATATATATATATATATATATATATATATATATATATATATATATATATGTTAATTTTGTTCTCCCATATATATTACTAAAATCAAATAGGTTAAATTTTCATATTCATCAAATTTTAGATTCTTGGTACTTTTTCTATCGCGTGATTAGTTGGCATATATATATAGGTTAATTTTGTTCTCCCATATATATTACTAAAATCAAATAGGTTAAATTTTCATATTCATCAAATTTTAGATTCTTGGTACTTTTTCTATCGCGTGATTAGTTGGGCACAATAGGTTGAGTTAACGATAGACGCCCAGTTTAGGAGGTTTGAACCAAAAAATAAGGGGAAAATATTGGGGATGACTTGCATCCACAACTTTTAAGAAGGGGTGGGATAAAAAAAAAAGGCTGTGGTTTTTATAAGGTTGCAACCTTAAACCATCCAATTAAGGCGCACTTCCAAATTTTATCATAACATGTAATTTTGTTATAAAAAAATCTTAGGATTATCTTAAAATCTACTTTTTTATCTAAATAGAAAATTTTAAATTCCAACTATGGTTAAAATCGAGTAGATCTATAAATATATGAAAATATTGAAAATGGACGCTTTAGATAATATTTTGCAAGATGGGCTATTTTTGGGACTCAAAAACCCTTTTTTTTTTTTCAGATTAATACATCTCATTGTCGAGATGGTCAATTAGTAGGTTTTCAACGTTAAAATAACATTTTCGATAGATTTTTTGAGGTGCATCTGTAATTCAACACAACTTTATATAAACTTTTTTCATTAAAAAATACACGGTGTAATTATTACCAACTTTAAGAGTTTTTCAAAAAAAGAGAGGAAGAAACAATGTTGAAATAAAGACGATTTAGATATCTTTCTCTCTTGTGCCTCTGTAATTAAGATATGGAAATAATGTTAAAATAAAGATGGATATGGAAATCTCTCATTAAGATATGAAAAGAATGCTAATCTCTCTCTCTAATTAAGGCATGAAACAATGTTGAGATCTCTCTCTCTTGTACATATTCATTTCTTTCTTTCACTCAAATTTAATTTTCGCATAAAAGAGATTCCTATAAAATAGGTGCTGAGATCTCTTTCTCTTGTGCATACTCTCTCTCTCTCTTGTGCTGACTCATTCTCTCTCCTTCTCTCTCTAATTTAGTTATGCTAGCATAAGTGCAATTCTATGTCTCTCTTCTTTAAAGTTAAAAATGTATCATACAATCTCTATAAAATTAAGGTCTTTCTTATTTTCATGATATTTTCCACCCACTAACTCTGGCTTAATAATGTTAGTATAGATCATTAGAGATCAAAATAGATTCTCAAGTCATCCTAAGAATTTTTGATAAAATTTGGAGGCACGCCTTAATTTAATACTAGCTTTATGCAAACTTGACCCATAATTAAATAACTCATCTCTTATGGATATTTTGACAAATTTCCATAAAAAGAAAGAAAGGATAGTACTCGCTCTTTGTATTTGAATGGGATAATTGACGTCTTAAAATTGAATGGAGACTGTTCAATTTTTTGGATGACCACACATCTAAGATGTTTGAAACTCAAAATTCATTTTTCTTTCTTAAAAATAATTGAGATTATAAAATGAATCCTAAAATTTCATATCAAAAAAATTCTCCATGACATTTGTCCAAGGGAGTTAATGTACGGTGTGTTCCATTGGAAGTGAATGGTATGTTCTCGTGGGAGGACAAGGTTCCATACAATTCTCCTCGGCATTTGTCCAAGTGCCTTAATGTACGGCTTGTATCAATCTATCTGAGTTGTGCAAACAAAATCAGTCGAATATAATTCCAATCTAAATATGACAATTACATGCACCCTTTATTACAACTACCAACATGATATCGAACACACTACAATTAACTATGACACACAAAGTAATGATAAACAGAAGGACAGCTACTCGCACAAATACATGTGCCATGGCTCCCCAAATGAACACAAACTCAAGGAATGTAACTAAAGAAAGTGCGAGTAGACTCCAATCGAGATGCGACATTTGGAACCTGGCCAATGAGAAACTGGCGGGTGGCGCTCTCAAGGCTTTAACGCCGGTGGGATCCGGCAAGGGATGGTTGTTGGGATTGTCAGGATTGTTATGGGTGTTGGTAGGATTGTAGTTGGAATTGTCGGGATTGTCGTGGGCAAAGAGGGAAAGGGGGAAGCGTTGTTGGGATTTTTGACAGGAAAGATGGCAAAGGAGGAATCATCGTCGGTCTTTGGAATTTGTGGGATAGCAGGGATCATTCGAACTGTCGGGATTGTTGGGGGCAATGGTGACAATGTGGGTTCCGGGAGAGAAGGGATGGTGGGCAGGGCTGGAGGGGGTGGCGTGTGTAATAGGCGGCGAGCCGCTAGGCAAGCATTGTCACCGAGCAACGACAGGACAACGAGCATTGCTAAAAGGGAACTCTTGTTAGAAGCCATGCTTGAAGAGATGAGAGAGAAGGGCTAGAGAGAGAAAGAGGAAGGAGAGACAAGGGCTAGAGAGAGTGAGTAGAGAAGGTTGAGAAGAAATTAGTGGTGAATAGAGGAGGGGTTGGCAGATCCTTATATAAGAGGGGGAGGGAGATATTTAGAAGAGAACAAGAAATTTATTTATTATGGTGGTTACGGGTAAGACAATTTTGTGAGGTTAGTTAATCTTGAAAGGTGGACATTTTCCTTAATTTGGTTAGTGAGGCACAGGGTTTGAAAGGTGGACATTGTCCTTAATTTGGTAAGTAACATATCTTACATAGCAATGAAAGCTAGACATAAATCTAGTTGGCAGCCACCATGGGTAGGGTGTTTTAAACTTAATTTTGATGGTAATCCAGGTTATGTGGGAGTGGGAGGTGTGCGTTGGGATTTTATGGGTGCAATTGTTTTCTGTTATGCGGGTCTATGTGGGACAGTGTCAGGTAACCATGCCGAATTGTTTGCCTTGCTTCAGGGCTTTTTAATTTGGAGGGACACAGGTTTGGGAAATTCGCTTCTCATGGAAGGGGAATATCTCAACATCATTAATTGGTGCTCTTTTATATCTAAGTCGCCTTTACGATTAAGATCTATCTGGTTAAAGGTGATGGACCAGTTATCTCCATTAGTGGTTAATCTTCAACATGTTAAGATTAACCACCAACGGAGATAACAGGTCCATCACCTTTAACCAGATAGATCTTAACCGCAAAGGTGACTTAGATATAAAAGAGCACCAATTAATGATGTTGAGATAATCCCCTTCAATGAGAAGCAAATTTCCCAAACCTTTGTCTCTCCACATTAAAAGACCTTCAAGCAAGGCAAACAATTCGGCATGGACAACTGACGCTGTCCCACATGGACCCCGCATAATAGAAAACAATTGCACCCATAGAATCCCTGCACACACCTCCCATTCCCACCTACCTTGGATTACGATCAAAATTAAGTTTAAAACACCCTAGCAATGGTGGCTGCCAAATAGATTTAAGGCTAGCTTTCATTGGTAAGTAAGATATGATACTTGCTCAATTAAGGACAATGTCCACCTTTGAAACCCCGTGTCTCACTAACCAAATTAAGGACAATGTCCACCTTTGAGGATTAACCAACCTCACAAAAATGTCTCTCTCGCAACTACCATAACAAATAAATTTCTTGTTTTCTTCTAAACATCTCCCTCCCCCCTCTTATATAAGGATCCCCAACCCCTCCTTTGTTCACCACTAATTTCTTCTCAACCCTCTCGATTCATTCTATCTAGCCCTTGTCTCGCCTTCCTCTTTCTCTCTCTAGCCCTTCTCTTCAGCCATGGCTTCTAATAAGAGTTCTCTTTTAGTAATGCTCGTTGTCCTGTCGTTTCTCTGTGACAATGCTTGTTTGGCGGCTCGCTACCTATTACACACGCCACCCCCTCCAACCCTGCGCACCATTCCTTCTCTCTTGAAACCCACATTGCCACCACTGCCCTCAACAATTTGGACAGTTCCAATGATCCCTGCTGTCCCACAAATTTCCAAGACCGATGAAGCTTCCTCCATTGCCATCTTCCCTATCAAAAATCCCAACAATGCTTCCCCCTTTCCCTCCTTGCCCACGACAATCTCGACAATTCCAACTACAATCCCTTTCATACACATAACAACCCCGACAATCCCAACAACTACCCCTTGCTGGACCCCACCGCTGTTGAAGCCGTGAGAGCGCCACCCGCCAGTTTCTCATTGGCCAAGTTCCATGTGTCACATCTCGATTGGCTACATAAGGCTCTATTCTTATACCCCTGTTGTAGGGGAGTCTACTTGCACTTTTCATTAGTTACATGCCTTGATTTTGTGTTCATTTGGGGAGCCATGGGACATGTATTTGTGTTAGTAGCTGCTCCTCTGTGATCTATTGCTTATCCTTACTTTGTGTGTTTTAGTTACTTGTAGTGTGTTCCTACCCTTATGATATCATGTTGGTAGCTGTAATGAAGGGTGTATGTAATTGTCATATTTAGCTTGGAATTATATTCGACTGATTTTGTTTGCACAACTTAGATAGATTAATACACATCTCTTTGGATCCACCTATACTCAGATTTTGATTCGAATTACTATTCGGATCTAAATTTTGAATCCAGATCCAAATTTCACATCCAAATCTTGGATCCATACTCATATCGGAATAGGATCCAAAATTCGGATTTCGAATCCATATCGAGTAAATTTTCGGCCCTAAAAACTAGATGGTTCATGATGTAAACCATTAAAAAAAAGGAAATATACCCAGTAAATTGTATAGAGCCTTGTCCTCGTATGAGAACATACCATTCACTTCCAATAGAACACACCGTACATTAACTCTCTTGGACAAATGTTGTGGAGAATTTTTTTGATATGAAATTTTAGTATTCATTTGATAATCTCAAGTATTTTTATGAAATAAAAATGAATTTTGAGTTTCTAATCACTTACATGTGTGGTCATCAAAAAATTGGACACTTTCCATTCAATTTTAAGACATTCTTTCTCCCATTCACATACAAAGTTAGAGTATGATCCTTTCTTTCTTTTTACATAAATTTGTCAAAATATCCATAAGAGATGAATTATTTAACTATGGGTCTAGTTTGCATAAGGTTATGATCAAATTAAAGTGTGCCTCCAAATTTTATCATAAATGTAATTTAGGTGTCAAAATTTCTTAGGATGACTTGAGAATCTATTTTGATCTCTAATGATCTATACTACATTATTAAGCCAGAGTTAGGGGGTGGAAAATATCATGAAAATAAGAAAGACCCTAATTTTATAGAGATTGTAGGATACATTTCGAACTTTAAAGGAGAGATAGACTATACACTAAAGCTAGGTTAGCTAAATTAGAGAGAGAAGGAGAGAGAATGGGTACGCACCAGAGAGAGAGAGAGTATGCACAAGAGAAAGAGATCTCCACACCTATTTTATAGGATTATCTTTATGCGAAAATTAAATGAGTGAAAGAGAGAAATGAATACGCACAAGAGAGAGACAGTGAGAGATCTCAACATTGTTTCATACCATAATTAGAGAGAGAGATCAACATTCTTTCCATATCTTAATGAGAGATTTCCATATCCATCATTATTTTAACATTATTTCCATATCTTAATTAGAGATGCCAAACAAAGAAAGATATCTAAATCCTCCTTATCTCAACATTGTTTCTTCCTTTTTTTAAAAAAAAACCTCTTAATGTTGGTAATAATTACATTATGCATTTTTTTTATAGAAAAAGTTTATATAATGTTGAATTACAGATGCACCTAAAAAATGTATCGAAAATATTATGTTTATGTTGAAAAACCCTCTAATTGATCATCTCGACATCGAGATGTATGAATATGAAAAAGAGAAGTTTTTGAGTCCCAAAAATAGTCCATCTTGCCAAACATTATCTTGACCGTCCATTTCAAGATTATCATATGTTTATAGATCTACTCGATTTTAACCATATTTGGAGTTGAAAATTATCTAATTAGATATCAAATTAGAAACCACACCCCCTTTTTTTTTATTCCACCACTTTTTAAAAGTTGTGCATGCAAGTCATCCCTATTTTTTTTCCCCTATTTTTCGGCTCAAACCTTGTAAAATGGGTGTTTATCCCTAACTCAACCCGTATTGTGCCCAACTATTCACGAGATAGAAAGAGTTCCAAAAATCTAAAATTTGATAAATATAAAAATTTAACCGAAGTGATTTTAGTAATATATATAAGAGCAATAAAATTAACCTATCTTATCTGAGTAGGTATATATATAGGAGAAATAAAGATTTGGCCTATCTTATTATATAATAATATATATAGGAGAAACAAAATTCAAGAGAGAGAAAGACATGCATGCTATAGCTAAGATTACGTCTCCATATCTTAATGTGTGTGAGAGAGAGAGATCATTATTCTTTCTATATCTTAATGAGAGATTTTTATATCCATCTTTATCTCAATATTGTTTCCATATTTTATTAAAGAGGGACAAAAGAGAATGATTTTCAAATCCTATTTATGCCAACATTGTTTCTTCCTATTTTTTTAAAAACCTTTTAAAGTTGGTAACATTAAGATCTTGGATTTTTATTTATTTATTTTGATCCCAAGCTTTCCTAAAAGTTGTGCCAGCATGTTATCCCTATTTTTTTTTCCCCTATTTTTTGGTTCAGATCTCCTAAAATAGGTACCTATCCCAACTCAATCCCAATTGTGCTTAACTAATCATGAGAGAGAAACTATTGACAATCTAAAACTTGAAAAATATAAAATTAAATCTATTTGATTATAGTAATACTTTTAGCAGCAATAAAATTAACCCATCTTATTATAGTAAGTATATTTATCGGATAAATAAAAATTAAACTATCTTCATAATATATATAGGAGAAATAAATTTCAAGAGAGATAAAGATATGTTGTTAAGGAAGGTTTGGATGGAATTGCTAATTGAGATATACAAGGCTGTTTTTGATAATGTCTAGCCATTCAGATTATTTTTCTCATAAAATAGAAACATAGTTACCAAAATCAAATGATTTTACCGTCATACCATAGGTCTTATGTCTTGGCCGGTTTGGTTAGAGTAAAAATGGGGTTTGGTAAAAGAACTAATCAATACCAATATTTCATTGGTCCAATATTTAATTGATTTTGGCTGATTTGTCTAGTTGGTTTCAATCTATTCGATTGGCTAAACAAAGTGGGGAATTGTTTTGTCAAATATAGTACATGTATTTAACGAAAAATATTTATATAGGGTTGCAACATTAAAATGAAGAATTACAGATGCACCTCATAAATCCATCAGAAAAAGTTGTTTTAATGTTGAAAAACCATCTAATTGATCATCTCGACATCGAGATGTATGAATATGACAAAAAAAAATTGAGTTCCAAAAATATTGAATCTTGCAACACATTATCTAGACAGTTCATTTTCATGATTTTCATATGTTTATCGATCAACTTGATTTTAACTAGTTTTTTAGTTTGAAATTTTATAATTAGAGATGAAAATAGATTTTAAAATAATATTTAAAAAAATTACCCAAAATTGCATGTTATGATTGAATTTGGAGGTGCACCATAATTGGATTGTTTAAGGTTGAAACCTTATAGAAACCACACCCATATTTAAATTACTATTCATACTTTTTCTTAATACCTAGTTTTGACTAGATCAGACACTTCACCGGTTTGGTACCCAGTCTAATCCTTATAACATTGAGTAAAAAGCGGCTTTTTTTTTTCCTAGGAACCAACCCATGAAAGTGTAAGGTTTGTTGCACTAATAAAAAAAAATAAAATAATATGCTCGATAACTAGAAAAGAGAAGAAATCATGGTACTGATACATAGAAAATAGCGTTATCAAAATTGGACCAAACTCAAAAGGTGTTTGATACAATTTAATTAACAACAACTTGACCGGTCATGAAACTAGTCAAACCACTTAAAAATGTTCTAAACCACAAAATGTATCGATCAATTTCCATAAGTTACATTAAAAATTGATTTTTCTCAAGATGTAGTTTATTACTAATCTGAACCATTTTAGCTCTGCAACTAGTCAAACGAGCTAGATTGGTTTGGTTTTGTTTAAGAACATTAATATATTTATATAAAAAAGGCAACAAATTATAACATCGTCTATACCTGGGAGGAGTCGTGTAGACCACTTGTCTCTAGATAAAAGCACATATATATATATATATATATATATATATATATATATATATATATATATATATATATAATATAAATATATATATATATATATATATAGCATACTTATGCAAGAACACATTATACACTTGCACTACTATGCAAATGAATTACTCATATATTGGAGGAAAACGTTTATATAAGGGTTAGGCCCTAAACAATCAAATTAAGGCGCACCTCAAAAATTCACCAGAAGAAGTTGTTTCAATACTTAAAAATCCCCAAATCAATCTTCTCGACCTCAAGATATATGAACATGGGGAAGAAGAATGGATTTCAAGTCTTAGAAATAATGCTTCTTGTAATACATTTTCTAAACCATAGAAATTTAGTGTTTTCAAGTATTCATAAATATGCTCGATTTACACTCTTTTTGAAGCTTTAAACCTCATAATTAGATATGAATATAAATCTTCAGGCCATCACAAAGTTTTTTGATAATGAAATAACATCATTCGACAATATTTGAAGGTACGTTTTCGCCAAATTCATATCCTTCATGTACCGCCCTCTCATATATTCTACTATCTTTTCCTACATGACCATTTAAGTCCCCTTAATAAAATTTATTTTCCCATTCAGTATACTTTGGATCAGTCCATCCGTGTTATCCTAGAATTGTTATTGAATTCTATCATTTAGGCCTACCTGTGACGCATAAGCACTAATTACAATAATTATCTCATCCTCTAACACAAATTTTATTAATAAGAGCCAATTACTTATCCTCTTAACATCTACTACTTTATACTTTATATTATTGTCTACTATTATGTCTATGTCTTTTCTATTATTATCATTTCTTATATATCAACAATATTTATATCCATCAATTTTCTTAGTAGTTTCTTGTAAGCAAGCTATATTAACTCTCTTTTATCTTATTATATCTACTAACTCCATACTTTTTCCGCTTTGCATTCCTACATTCTATATAGCTAGGAAAATCCTATTTTTTTGGACTAGCTTCTTTACCCATGCTGGTCCAAAATGACACGGAACCCTGGCCACTTATTATCGCAACCGGGCATTTTGGAACGTCACGTCCACGGATTACCTTAGTTAACCTTTTGACCCTTGCTCATTTCTCTATGCACTTAAGTGCCGATGGCTTGCATGTGTGTGTGTGTCTCTCTCTCTCTCTCTCTATATATATATATATATATATATATATATATACCTTAGTTAACCTTTTGACCCTTGCTCATTTCTCTATGCACTTAAGTGCCGGTGGCTTGCGTGTGTGTGTGTGTCTCTCTCTCTCTCTCCACCACTTTGCGCCAGGATCTACAGCACTGTCATTTGTTTTGGCTTAACGAACTTTTATTTATTGGGTTTTATGTTTCAGGTGTTCAAGTTTATTTGGAAGCGATTTTCAGGACTATAACAAGTATGTGAACAGCAAGCTGTTGTAAGTTACTATTGATTGTAATATTTTATAATAATTTAAACAGAATAATATAATTCCTATGAATAGAACTATTGAGATATCAAGTACGATCCTCTGAGCGTAACTAGTGTTACCTATCTTAATATTGAATAAGATTTTAAACTGCATAACGAGTAAGCATGGAATTAAACTGCATAACGAGTAAGCATGGAATCTTACAGAAAATCACACTAGCATCTTATTTATTTTAACAGGTGCTTACAACAGGGAAATATTACAGAGGAAAGAAAGATGAAAACAGGAAATAAAACTGAGAGTTAAAACAGAGAAAACTTAAAAAGAAAGTAAGAGACTTACTGGGTACATACACAGTAACTGGAAAAGAGTTTCCAGTGGTGAGGACAGTACGAAGGCAAGTTATGAATATTGCAATCACACATAAGTAAGAGTGAGGTGAGACAGAACCTGGTTCAGCTATGAGGGCAATGATAGCTGCAGATAGAAATGGTATGGAGGAACTGTTGCAGAGGTTCGTTCAGGTGTACAGAGGTTTGGCTATGATAAAGTTTCTGGAACGAGGTTTCAGGAATGCAAAAATTAGCACAGAATTATAAAACCAGAAATAAAAAAATAAAAACAAAATAAGGAATTGTAAACCAGTAAAGAAAAGCAAGACACAAAAGTCCCCAAAAAGTAATTTAATAACTAGGCCACGAGAAAAATTGAAACAAAACACCTGACAAATTGACATAAGCAATTACATGTTTTTACAATTTAAAAATGCTAGTCAGTATGGCAAAACAATATAAGGAATATAGTTTCCAATGTCAATTATATGACAAAATTTACCAAACAAATGTTGGCATGAGATATCAAGGCCTCAATTACTATCCACCGGTAATGTCACAGTAATGCAAGAGCAATTCCAAGTAGGTTATTGTTGTAATCAAGAACTTGGAACCCTTGCCCTCCAACACGCATATTATCGTCACCAGCCTCACTGAATTTTCCATAAAAATACGACAGAACCACAAGTTACTCATACTTCAAACTTCAAACTAAGTACAGAGGGTCAGTCGAGGTTCAGGTTTAAAGGTCTAAGGTAAAGTTGCAAAGGTAGGAGGTTTGAGGTCTGAGGTCTGAGGTCTGGGTACAGAGGTTCAAGGTAAGTTGCAGAGGTAGACTGCAGAGGTTTCAGGGAGAAGCTCAGCGGTTTCGGGGAAAAGCTCAGAGGTTTTCAGGTAAAGGCTTAAAGGTTTTCCGGTAAAGGCTCAGAGGTTTTCAGGTAAAGGCTTAAAGGTTTTTCGGTAAAGGCTCAGAGGTTTTCAGGTAAAGGCTCAGAGAAGGCTTCGGCTTTTAGGAAGAGAGGAGGAGAGAAGTTAGGCTCTTAGTAGGAGAGAAGAGGAGTGAGGCCCTACCTTTGGAAGAGGAGAGGCCTTCTTCTTATAGGGGTCGAATGGAATCTCTTCAGCTTTGGTGGGAACAGCTGGCAACCATTATTGGGACAGCTGGCAACCATTATCATAAGAGGACAAGAAAAAGAGATGCCTTTGTCGGCAGATGAAGACAAGAGAGGGTGAAACAGCTGGCATCTATTACCAGAAGAGGACAGAAGAGAGAAATAGTGTCGGCAAGATGCGACAGAGAGGAGAGAGAAAGATGTCTGTGGAAAACGACAAGGGGGAGAGAGGTGCTAGTGGACAAGCATAGGAAGATGCTTTTTGT
Organism: Amborella trichopoda; assembly: GCF_054954075.1. Taxonomy (NCBI): domain Eukaryota; kingdom Viridiplantae; phylum Streptophyta; class Magnoliopsida; order Amborellales; family Amborellaceae; genus Amborella; species Amborella trichopoda. The sequence goes on along the minus strand of NC_142337.1, from coordinate 14,239,808 downwards.
GCAAAAAACAAAAATAAAAAGTAAAGCATCTAGGCTCTTTTGGCCTTATTACATTTTTAGTACAGTGTTTGGTGGGACCCTTGTTTGTCCCATATGCTGTTGTGCTATTGTCGTTATTGCTTCTGGATGGTGATGTCATGGATGATTCATGGTCTCTGGCTGAATTCGTCTGGATCATCCTTTTCTGGATCCGTTTCATCTGGATCTGTTTCTTCTGGATCCTTCTGACTGAGTTGGAGGTACCTATTGGTGTGTAGTGGAGAGGACTGAACTGTTTCTTCGGAAGATGTGAGTTTTCTTCCTGCTTCAGCAAAGGTCTCTTTCATTTGTTTCTCCAGTTCTTCTTTGGAAGCATGTGGGTTGGTTTGAAGCATATTTCTCAAGTAGGTAGGAAAATCGAATGAAGTGTTTGGAGTATTTGGGTTTTCCTGGTATATAGGTGCTTTGGGTGGTATTCTTTTAGGAGTGGCTTTGGTGAGATCCATTTGAAAGATATCCCACCATTTTACAGAGATGGTTTTTCCCAATCGTGGGATGTATGTATAATCATTGGAAGTATTGGGTGATATGGTATAATCCCATTTCATAATCCAAGGGATTTGGTATAAAGCCATAAAGTACAGGTGAGTGTCAACTGAATTATTGATATTATTGTATTGTATAAATTGCTCCTGCAACTCCTTAAAAGCAGGAGGTAAAATCATAGCAGTTGATCCCCACACAAAATACCAGTTTTGAAACCAAGTGGGGAACCTTTCAAAAATTGGTAGCCGGAACTGTAAATACCAGCTATGAGTATTGTTGGGGTTTTGATAATAGAAAAATTTGTGCCAAGCTTCTATATACTCAGCATATTTGAAATACTTATAAGAAAATTCAGGGTTTTGTAATTTCTTCCCTTGTGCGGGATTGGAACCCCACTCAGTATAAGGAAGTAATTTCTTTATCTGTACTTTTGAATACGCTATGATTCGGGTATTCTGTTGAAAGTAATGGACAACAGAGATGGACCCTGTTTCCATCAGAAAGGCTTCATAATACTCTTTGGTCTTAACCCCATTGATAGGATTAAGATGATTTAATAGGTATAATGGTGCAAGTTTGCTTGGATCTATGTGAACCTGATGTTCATCAATGGTAATATCCATTAAAAAAGCTCTTTCGATATATTCTGATCTTGGACTGTTGGTAGGAAGAGTGGATTTGGACTGGGCTGGTGAAAATGTAGGAGTTGAAGTTCGAGCTTCTGGGTATGTAATTTGATGAACTGGGGATTGAGATGGTGAGCGAATATTCAGGGGTGAAGGTTCCCCTTCATATGGGACTAAAGAGTGCATGGGTTGTTTTCCCCGGCGAGTATTGCCTCGGGAGCCCATATTTAAGGATGAAAGATCCTTATCAGATAGGTTATCTTGGAATAATTGAAGTGCAAGTGAAAGTGGTGATTCGTCGTTGGCGTCAGTGTTGCCCCCCCAGCAAAAATTCACGGGTCAGAAAATCGGGTGAAGAATTAGAAGACCCGGGAAGATGTTCAATGGAGAAATCAAAGGCAGAGAGAATTGCCTGCCAGCGGGCAAATATTTGTTTAGAAATCAAATTCTTAACATCTTTTTGCAGAATATCTTTGGCTGCTTTGCAATCAGTTCGTTAAGCCAAAACAAATGACAGTGCTGTAGATCCTGGCGCAAAGTGGTATCAGAGCCATACAGTGATACACTGTCAAACAAATTACAACAGTAGAACTATTCCACAGTGGAACTGTGCAAACAGTTATAACTGTAGAATTTGTACAACTGTTCTTTCTACTTCATAAGTTAAGATAAAGTTACATTCTACCATAAGAAACCAAGTGAGATTGACCACCAAGAAAGTTGGTCCGAGAGTTAAGACAAGAGACAAGTGAACGCCGATGCGAAAAGTACCGCCAAGGCCAGGAGAGCCGCTTAGGGAAAAAAGCTAAGGCCACTGAATGTTCAGATTGTCATTATCCGCAACCTACGGATGGCAAATCTCATAAAGAATCTTACTGGTAAAACTGTACCTTCATCTTCAAAACTTAGAGTCAAGAATAAAGAACAAATTATCATAAATGATATTGAGGAAAATATTCAAAACTGGAATATCCCTAAGGTACCAATACATGATGTTTATAATAAAGGATCATTTAAACTTAAGATGGGTTATGCCATCAAGACTGTAGAAGAAAGTCTATCAGTCACGCAAAATCAAGAAGACTTTCACCTACTCTCGAAAAAAGTAATAGAAAAACATAAAGAACATAATTACAAATATTTACACATTGGCCTCATTCAAATAGCCGTAAAACCTTTGACCCGACCAGGGTTGAACACTTCTGTGCTTGTATGCTTAAGAGATACAAGACACAATATATTCACTGACTCTCTACTAGGCATGGTTGAATCCAGCCTCTGTAACGGGCCAATTTATTTTAACTGTTTTCCCAATTTTTCTGTTTCTTTAAACGATCCAAATATCTTAGACATATTAACAATAAATCTTAAGACACATGGATTTAATATGGTCCATGGTTCACAAAATCTTGCTATAGTCTATAGAATATATTATAAGGTCATGAATACATTAAGTCCCAATACCTTAAAACTTGATAAAAAAGATCAAACAATTTTGTTCCAAACAAATATAGAAAAATCTAATATGATAGTTCCAAAAACCATAAAATGGTCAGATATAATTCTACCTCAATCATGGGCATTACAAAATGCCAATCAACCACAAGAAATTCCTCAACAACATATTCCCAATCATATCATAGAACATACAGATGGAAATGTAGAAATACAATTTCGAAATCAAATTTACAAATACAAGATGATATTGACATTAATAGGAAGAGAAATAGTAAACAGAACATACCAAGTAGGAAATCAATTTCTCACAACCCAAATGTTATTATATTACCTCCTCCTCCTAGTCATAGTCATCCGTCTTCATCCAATATACAATTTCAAGGAACACATAGAACTAGAGATAATATTGTAATTCCAACATATACAACAAATTCTCATCCCACAACTTCTAATACTGAACCCAGTATAGAAGAATTACAGGACTTCCAAGTTTGTACATTACAACTTGAGGATAATGATAATACTCAATATTCAGAAGAATATATAGCATCCTATCTAGCAGCCAAGCTAGAATGGAAACAAAGAAAAATAAATAAAGCTTTTATTAAAAAAGATTATTTATCAGAAGAAAATAAAAATATCCGAGAATGGTATGTAAAAAGATTTCAGCCTCCTAGATTACTGGAATTACTACATAAGAAATATAATACGTTCTTACACAAAGAAAGATTAAATATAGGATTTTTTAACTGGCTAAAAGATCTATGTTTGGAAAAGAATATTACTATTCCCTCATTTGATAAAATTCAAAAAATCCAAACAATAGAAGAAAAGACATATATAAGTACTGATGGTACTACAACAGCTAGTACACATCCACCTGAGAAAAGTATTATACTTAAGGCAGGCATTCCAAAAAAGAATGAGCCTGTACATTCCTCATCCTTCTATGATATAGTGGCTACACCATACAAAGCCATACCCAAGGAAATAAATAAAAAACAAGAATACATACCACATATTGTAGAACAGAATAATTATACAAACCTATATCTATAATCACTTGGAAAGCAAACTGAACGAATAGAGAGAATAGTATCCAAGGAAACACCTACGATATCTCCCATTCCTAAATCAGTATTATTCAAACCACCTCCTGAGTTAAATAAGAATAAATTTCACATTGGAGAAAATAATAAATCCCTTATGAATCAATTAATCTCCAAACTATCCCAACTAGATCTCAAAGGAGTACCCTCATCTCAAATCAATATTCCTCCACCAACCATCACTTCTCAAATACCTGAGTCGTCTGACAAAGGAAAAGCCGTCATACCTGAGCATGAAACAATGATGCTCACAGAGGAAGAACCCATAATAGAGGATACAATCCAAAACCAAGAAAAAGCCTTTATGGATACTACACCTCTAATGGACACCATCAATAAAATAGCTTATGGAAAATACTGGAAACCCATAACAGCCTTACCATATTATAAGAGACCAACTCTTGTGACATTCAAATGGAAGAAGATTCAATACAACAGGCAGTATCTTATTCTGGTAGATCAATAGTTAACTGGCAAATTGATGGATTATCTGAATTAAAAATACTAGATGTCATGAGACATATGACCATGTATGCCTCTGCAAATAAAATGGCAGGCAACCATGATCAAGAAGTTGCCAAAGCAATAGTAAATGGATTCACAGGATGGTTAAGAGGATGGTGGGATTTTTATGTGGATGATGATACCAAACAAAGGATTTTAAACAATACTAGACAATGGACTGGAAGAAATGAACAAAATCAAGAAGTTATATATACAGAAAGTGATGCTGTTAATACCTTGATATACACAATCACTTTACATTTTGTAGGCAGTACTTCATTACTAGCAGCAAGATCAGAAGACTTGCTATCTAATTTACGCTGTCCTACTCTTTCTCATTATAAATGGTATAAGGATGTATTTTTCTCAAGACTCTTAATACGTGAAGATTGCCAGCTAGACCATTGGAAGGAAAAATTCATATCTGGTCTTCCATATCTATTTGCAGAAAAAGTCAAGGAAAGACTTCGCAAAAAAGATAATGGAATAATAGTATATTCATCATATACACTCGGAGAACTCTCCGCAGAAATATGTGCAGAAGGCTTAGCCCTATGCACTGATATGAAATTAAAAAGACAAATAGATAAACAAAAGCTCACCAAGAAAAAAGAACTTGGAGACTTCTGTGAGCAATTTGGCTATTATTTAGATAGAAAAAATATGCCTGATTACGTAAAAAAGAAGAAGAAAAAATACAAAAAAGAAAAATATATTCAAGCCAAAAAGAAGAATAAGGATAAAGAATATTATAAAAAGTCAAAGAGAAAATTAATCAATAAATTTTCTCCAAATACAAAGAAAAGGAAAAAACTCCCAGTATGCTAAAAGTGTGGTAAAATAGGACATTATAAACACCAATATAAATTAAAAAAGAAAATAGACTCATTGAATCTAGATGATACAACCAAATCAAAATTAAAAAATATAATATCATATGATTCTTCCTCCTCTACTTCTAATGGTTCTTATACTGAAGAAATAGACAGTAATGATCTTGATCTTATAGGATCAGATAGTTCTTATACTGAAACTACTACAGAATCATCAGAAGACTGTAGTTGTCCGTTACCTCAGCATAATGTTCATACACTCACTCAGGAAGATAATTTTATACTAGACATTATAGATAAAATAACTGATCCTGATGAAAAAAGAGCTATCATTACTCAATTTATTAATATTACCAAAAATAAATCAAAGTCACCTATCATAAAAAATCCCGATGAATATAATTTCTCTGCTATTATCAAAAGAATAAGTGATCAAAACACTTCTCAAAAAGAACCTACAATCTCTGATCTCAAAAAAGAGATTAAAGAAATAAAAACTGAAATAGTACAATTGAAAGGAAGAATTCAGATATTAGAATTACAACAAATGTCTCAACAAGATTCCGAGACAGACGAAATAGAATTCAATGACTTAATAGAGACTATTGATCCAATAGAAAATATTGAATCTTCAAAACAATCAACCATACCAATTCCTTCAGTCAATTTGATAAATAAAATAGTTGTACAAAAATGGTTTGTCCAAGTCAAAATCATTGTTGCCAAAAATTATAGTTTTGAAACATCAACCCTTATAGATTCAGGAGCTGATCTTAATTGTATAAATGAAGGACTTGTACCTTCAAAATATTTTGATAAAACTACTCAAATATTAAATACAGCAGATGGCAGTAGATTATTTATCAAATATAAATTATCCAACGCCTCTGTATGTAATAATCATCAATGTATTGATACACCATTTATTATGGTTAAAGGATTAAGCCAATCAGTAATCTTAGGAGTCCCATTCCTAACATTGCTTTATCCTCTAACCATTGATGAAACAGGAATTTCATCAACAATTCAAAATATTCCAATACATTTCAATTTCATACATAAACCAAAATTGAAAGAGCTAAATAATGTCAAAAGCCAATTACAAGACAAAGAAAAATTTCTTTGTACACTTAAACAGGAAGTCAAATACAAAGTAATTGAAGAGCAAATACAAATGCCTTCAATACAACAAAAAATTCAATCAATACAAAAGCAAATAGAAACATCAATATGTAGCGAACATCCTAATGCTTTTTGGGACAAGAAAAAGCATAGTATAAGTTTACCATATGAATCAAACTTCAATGAAAGCCAAATCCCTACTAAAGCTAGGCCAATACAAATGAATACTGCTTTATTGGAAATGTGTAGAAAAGAAATAGCAGAACTCCTACAGAGAAAGCTCATACGACCAAGTTCTTCACCTTGGAGTTGTGCAGCTTTTTATGTTAATAAAAATGCTGAAAAAGAAAGAGGAGTTCCTAGATTGGTTATGAATTATGAACCATTAAATAAAGTGTTAAAATGGATAAGATATCCAATTCCAAATAAAAAAGATTTATTGGACAGAGTTGCTCAAGCATCTATATTTTCAAAATTTGATATGAAATCAGGATACTGGCAAATCCAGATCCAAGAACAAGATAAATATAAAACTGCATTTAATGTTCCATTTGGTCAATACGAATGGAATGTGATGCCTTTCGGTTTAAAAAATGCACCATCAGAATTTCAAAAAATAATGAACGATGTATTCAACTCTTATTACCATTTCATGATAGTCTATATTGATGATGTCTTAATATTCTCTGAATCTATCGATCAACACATTAAACACATAAATACATTTATCCATGCTGTAAGCCAAGCAGGCTTAGTTGTTTCTGCCAAAAAGATTACACTTGTCAAAACCAATATCAGGTTTTTAGGACATATGATACACCATGGTACTATTATCCCAATAGACAGATCCATAGCTTTTGCTGATAAATTTCCTGATAAGATTCTTGATAAAACTGAACTACAAAGGTTTTTAGGATGTCTCAATTATGTAAGTGATTTCTATCCTAATCTTGCTTTGGATTCTAAACCATTATATGATAGACTCAAGAAGAATCCTCCTCCTTGGTCTGACATCCATACTCAAGCAATAAAGGTAATAAAGAGTAAGGTCAAAACCCTTGAATGCCTTTCTCTTCCTCATCCCACTGCTTTCAAAATCATTGAATGTGATGCCTCTAATAAAGGACTTGGTGGCATCTTAAAACAACAAATAAATTCCACAGAACAATTATTACGTTATACATCAAAGGCTTGGAATTCAACCCAATTGAATTACTCAATGGTCAAAAAAGAATTATTAGCCATTGTTCATTGTGTCACAAAGTTTCAAAGTGAGGTTTTAAATCAACATTTTCTTATACGAACTGATTGCATTTATAATGAGAAAGAGTAGGACAGCGTAAATTAGATAGCAAGTCTTCTGATCTTGCTGCTAGTAATGAAGTACTGCCTACAAAATATAAAGTGATTGTGTATATCAAGGTATTAACAGCATCACTTTCTGTATATATAACTTCTTGATTTTGTTCATTTCTTCCAGTCCATTGTCTAGTATTGTTTAAAATCCTTTGTTTGGTATCATCATCCACATAAAAATCCCACCATCCTCTTAACCATCCTGTGAATCCATTTACTATTGCTTTGGCAACTTCTTGATCATGGTTGCCTGCCATTTTATTTGCAGAGGCATACATGGTCATATGTCTCATGACATCTAGTATTTTTAATTCAGATAATCCATCAATTTGCCAGTTAACTATTGATCTACCAGAATAAGATACTGCCTGTTGTATTGAATCTTCTTCCATTTGAATGTCAACAGGAGTTGGTCTCTTATGATATGGTAAGGCTGTTATGGGTTTCCAGTATTTTCCATAAGCTATTTTATTGATGGTGTCTATTAGAGGTGTAGTATCCATAAAGGCTTTTTCTTGGTTTTGGATTGTATCCTCTATTATGGGTTCTTCCTCTGTGAGCATCATTGTTTCATGCTCAGGTATGACGGCTTTTCCTTTGTCAGACGACTCAGGTATTTGAGAAGTGATGGTTGGTGGAGGAATATTGATTTGAGGTGAGGGTACTCCTTTGAGATCTAGTTGGGATAGTTTGGAGATTAATTGATTCATAAGGGATTTATTATTTTCTCCAATGTGAAATTTATTCTTATTTAACTCAGGAGGTGGTTTGAATAATACTGATTTAGGAATGGGAGATATCGTAGGTGTTTCCTTGGATACTATTCTCTCTATTCGTTCAGTTTGCTTTCCAAGTGATTGTAGATATAGGTTTGTATAATTATTCTGTTCTACAATATGTGGTATGTATTCTTGTTTTTTATTTATTTCCTTGGGTATGGCTTTGTATGGTGTAGCCACTATATCATAGAAGGATGAGGAATGTACAGGCTCATTCTTTTTTGGAATGCCTGCCTTAAGTATAATACTTTTCTCAGGTGGATGTGTACTAGCTGTTGTAGTACCATCAGTACTTATATATGTCTTTTCTTCTATTGTTTGGATTTTTTGAATTTTATCAAATGAGGGAGTAGTAATATTCTTTTCCAAACATAGATCTTTTAGCCAGTTAAAAAATCCTATATTTAATCTTTCTTTGTGTAAGAACGTATTATATTTCTTATGTAGTAATTCCAGTAATCTAGGAGGCTGAAATCTTTTTACATACCATTCTCGGATATTTTTATTTTCTTCTGATAAATAATCTTTTTTAATAAAAGCTTTATTTATTTTTCTTTGTTTCCGTTCTAGCTTGGCTGCTAGATAGGATGCTATATATTCTTCTGAATATTGAGTATTATCATTATCCTCAAGTTGTAATGTACAAACTTGGAAGTCCTGTAATTCTTCTATACTGGGTTCAGTATTAGAAGTTGTGGGATGAGAATTTGTTGTATATGTTGGAATTACAATATTATCTCTAGTTCTATGTGTTTCTTGAAATTGTATATTGGATGAAGACGGATGACTATGACTAGGAGGAGGAGGTAATATAATAACATTTGGGTTGTGAGAAATTGATTTCCTACTTGGTATGTTCTGTTTACTATTTCTCTTCCTATTAATGTCAATATCATCTTGTATTTGTAAATTTGTATTTCGAAATTGTATTTCTACATTTCCATCTGTATGTTCTATGATATGATTGGGAATATGTTGTTGAGGAATTTCTTGTGGTTGATTGGCATTTTGTAATGCCCATGATTGAGGTAGAATTATATCTGACCATTTTATGGTTTTTGGAACTATCATATTAGATTTTTCTATATTTGTTTGGAACAAAATTGTTTGATCTTTTTTATCAAGTTTTAAGGTATTGGGACTTAATGTATTCATGACCTTATAATATATTCTATAGACTATAGCAAGATTTTGTGAACCATGGACCATATTAAATCCATGTGTCTTAAGATTTATTGTTAATATGTCTAAGATATTTGGATCGTTTAAAGAAACAGAAAAATTGAGAAAACAGTTAAAATAAATTGGCCCGCTACAAAGGCTGGATTCAACCATGCCTAGTAGAGAGTCAGTGAATATATTGTGTCTTGTATCTCTTAGGCATACAAGCACAGAAGTGTTCAACCCTGGTCGGGTCAAAGGTTTTACGGCTATTTGAATGAGGCCAATGTGTAAATATTTGTAATTATGTTCTTTATGTTTTTCTATTACTTTTTTCGAGAGTAGGTGAAAGTCTTCTTGATTTTGCGTGACTGATAGACTTTCTTCTACAGTCTTGATGGCATAACCCATCTTAAGTTTAAATGATCCTTTATTATAAACATCATGTATTGGTACCTTAGGGATATTCCAGTTTTGAATATTTTCCTCAATATATGATAATTTGTTCTTTATTCTTGACTCTAAGTTTTGAAGATGAAGGTACAGTTTTACCAGTAAGATTCTTTATGAGATTTGCCATCCGTAGGTTGCGGATAATGACAATCTGGACATTCAGTGGCCTTAGCTTTTTTCCCTAAGCGGCTCTCCTGGCCTTGGCGGTACTTTTCGCATCGGCGTTCACTTGTCTTTTGTCTTAACTCTCGGACCAACTTTCTTGGTGGTCAATCTCACTTGGTTTCTTATGGTAGAATGTAACTTTATCTTAACTTATGAAGTAGAAAGAACAGTTGTACAAATTCTACAGTTATAACTGTTTGCACAGTTCCACTGTGGAATAGTTCTATTGTTGTAATTTGTTTGACAGTGTATCACTGTATGGCTCTGATACCACTTTGCGCCAGGATCTACAGCACTGTCATTTGTTTTGGCTTAATGAACTTTTATTTATTGGGTTTTATGTTTCAGGTGTTCAAGTTTATTTGGAAGCGATTTTCAGGACTATAACAAGTATGTGAACAGCAAGCTGTTGTAAGTTACTACTGATTGTAATATTTTATAATAATTTAAACAGAATAATATAATTCCTATGAATGGAACTATTGAGATATCAAGTACGATCCTCTGAGCGTAACTAGTGTTACCTATCTTAATATTGAATAAGATTTTAAACTGCATAACGAGTAAGCATGGAATTAAACTGCATAACGAGTAAGCATGGAATCTTACAGAAAATCACACTAGCATCTTATTTATTTTCACAGGTGCTTACAAACAGGTGCTTGCAACAGGGAAATATTACAGAGGAAAGAAAGATGAAAACAGGAAATAAAACTGAGAGTTAAAACAGAGAAAACTTAAAAAGAAAGTAAGAGACTTACTGGGTACATACACAGTAACTGGAAAAGAGTTTCCAGTGGTGAGGACAGTACGAAGGCAAGTTATGAATATTGCAATCACACATAAGTAAGAGTGAGGTGAGACAGAACCTGGTTCAGCTATGAGGGCAATGATAGCTGCAGATAGAAATGGTATGGAGGAACTGTTGCAGAGGTTCGTTCAGGTGTACAGAGGTTTGGCTATGATAAAGTTTCTGGAACGAGGTTTCAAGAATGCAGAAGTTTGCAAGGTCTAAGTACAGAGGGTCAGTCGAGGTTCAGGTTTAAAGGTCTAAGGTAAAGTTGCAAAGGTAGGAGGTTTGAGGTCTGAGGTCTGAGGTCTGGGTATAGAGGTTCAAGGTAAGTTGCAGAGGTAGACTGCAGAGGTTTCAGGGAGAAGCTCAGCGGTTTCGGGGAAAAGCTCAGAGGTTTTCAGGTAAAGGCTTAAAGGTTTTCCGGTAAAGGCTCAGAGGTTTTCAGGTAAAGGCTTAAAGGTTTTTCGGTAAAGGCTCAGAGGTTTTCAGGTAAAGGCTCAGAGAAGGCTTCGGCTTTTAGGAAGAGAGGAAGAGAGAAGTTAGGCTCTTAGTAGGAGAGAAGAGGAGTGAGGCTCTGCCTTTGGAAGAGGAGAGGCCTTCTTCTTATAGGGGTCGAATGGAATCTCTTCAGCTTTGGTGGGAACAGCTGGCAACCATTATTGGGACAGCTGGCAACCATTATCATAAGAGGACAAGAAAAAGAGATGCCTTTGTCGGCAGATGAAGACAAGAGAGGGTGAAACAGCTGGCATCCATTACCAGAAGAGGACAGAAGAGAGAAATAGTGTTGGCAAGATGCGACAGAGAGGAGAGAGAAAGATGTCTGTGGAAAACGACAAGGGGGAGAGAGGTGCTAGTGGACAAGCATAGGAAGATGCTTTTTGTGCAAAAAACAAAAATAAAAAGTAAAGCATCTAGGCTCTTTTGGCCTTATTACATTTTTAGTACAGTGTTTGGTGGGACCCTTGTTTGTCCCATATGCTGTTGTGTTATTGTCGTTATTGCTTCTGGATGGTGATGTCATGGATGATTCATGGTCTCTGGCTGAATTCGTCTGGATCATCCTTTTCTGGATCCGTTTCATCTGGATCTGTTTCTTCTGGATCCTTCTGACTGAGTTGGAGGTACCTATTGGTGTGTAGTGGAGAGGACTGAACTGTTTCTTCGGAAGATGTGAGTTTTCTTCCTGCTTCAGCAAAGATCTCTTTCATTTGTTTCTCCAGTTCTTCCTTGGAAGCATGTGGGTTGGTTTGAAGCATATTTCTCAAGTAGGTAGGAAAATCGAATGAAGTGTTTGGAGTATTTGGGTTTTCCTGGTATATAGGTGCTTTGGGTGGTATTCTTTTAGGAGTGGCTTTGGTGAGATCCATTTGAAAGATATCCCACCATTTTACAGAGATGGTTTTTCCCAATCATGGGATGTATGTATAATCATTGGAAGTATTGGGTGATATGGTATAATCCCATTTCATAATCCAAGGGATTTGGTATAAAGCCATAAAGTACAGGTGAGTGTCAACTGAATTATTGATATTATTGTATTGTATAAATTGCTCCTACAACTCCTTAAAAGCAGGAGGTAAAATCATAGCAGTTGTTCCCCACACAAAATACCAGTTTTGAAACCAAGTGGGGAACCTTTCAAAAATTGGTAGCCGGAACTGTAAATACCAGCTATGAGTATTGTTGGGGTTTTGAGAATAGAAAAATTTGTGCCAAGCTTCTATATACTCAGCATATTTGAAATACTTATAAGAAAATTCAGGGTTTTGTAATTTCTTCCCTTGTGCGGGATTGGAACCCCACTCAGTATAAGGAAGTAATTTCTTTATCTGTACTTTTGAATAGGCTATGATTCGGGTATTCTGTTGAAAGTAATGGACAACAGAGATGGACCCTGTTTCCATCAGAATGGCTTCATAATACTCTCTGGTCTTAACCCCATTGATAGGATTAAGATGATTTAATAGGTATAATGGTGCAAGTTTGCTTGGATCCATGTGAACCTGATGTTCATCAATGGTAATATCCATTAAAAAAGCTCTTTCGATATATTCTAATCTTGGACTGTTGGTAGGAAGAGTGGATTTGGACTGGGCTGGTGAAAATGTAGGAGTTGAAGTTCGAGCTTCTGGGTATGTAATTTGATGAACTGGGGATTGAGATGGTGAGCGAATATTCAGGGGTGAAGGTTCCCCTTCATATGGGACTAAAGAGTGCATGGGTTGTTTTCCCCGGCGAGTATTGCCTCGGGAGCCCATATTTAAGGATGAAAGATCCTTATCAGATAGGTTATCTTGGAATAATTGAAGTGCAAGTGAAAGTGGTGATTCGTCGTTGGCGTCAGACTTGTAATGTTTGTGGCACTTTATTGGAACAGAGCCGCAACGAACGACCTGTGGTCCGCGGCAATTTCACGTGGTTTTTGACCCCACAAACTTGCTATATCCGTGACAATTTGACCTCCACGGATATGCTAGGTCCGTGGCGGTCTTTAATCCTCACCGTCTGAAATAATCAGACGGTGTCAAGCCTATGAGTGAAAACACTATTCATTTTCGCCCAAAGGCATTGCGTTGTCTCATATATATATATATATATATATATATATATATATATATATATATATAGACGCTAAGCCTTTACATAATAGATTAAAAAAGAATCCTTCACCTTGGGCGGATATTTATACTAAAGCAGTTCAACTAATCAAACAAAAAGTGAAAACCCTAGTTTGCCTTTATCTTCCTCATCCTACTGCTTTCAAAATAATTGAATGTGAAGCATCCGAATTGGGATTGGGCGGTATTCTTAAATGTAAGACAACGAAGCAGATCCTCTGATCTTGCTGCCAATAGGGTCGTACTTCCTACAAAATGTAGTGTAATTGTATATATTAAGGTGTTTACTGCATCACTTTCAGTATAAATTATTTCTTGATTTTGTTCATTTCTGGCGGTCCATTGTCTTGTATTGGTGAGGATTCTATTTTTGGTTTCATCATCAACATAGAAATCCCACCAGCCTCTTAACCAGCCAGTAAAGCCATTTACTATTGCTTTGGCAACCTCTTGGTTTGGATTGCCTGCCATTTTGTTTGCTGAAGCAAACATTGTCATATGTCTCATGACATCTAATATTTTTAATTAAGGTAAACCATCTATTGTCCAATTAACTATTGATCTTCCTGAATAGGAAACAACTTGTTGTATGGCATCTTCTTCAAGCTGTACATCAACAGGTGTAGGTCTCATATAATATGGTAAAGCTGTGATTGGTTTCTATGTTTTTCCATAAGCGATTTTGTTTATATCCATACGTGTAGTATCCATGAAAGCAGATTCTTGGTTTTGTATAGTATCTTCTATAACTGGTTCTTCCTCTTGGAGCATCATTGTTTCATGCTCTGGTATTTTTGTTTTTCCCTTATTTGAAGATTCTGGTAAAGGAACAGGTATATTGGGTATTGGTATAGGAATACTGAGTTTAGGAGAAGGGATACCAAAACACGCCAGGATCTACAGTAAAAACATTATATATTGTTTAGAGTAAGTATGTGAATATTAAACTGTTATATTTTAGTATTTCTTGTAAAATTTTGTAAAAGTTTAGAACAAATAGTATTATGCATATGAGAGGTAGGATTGATATATCTATCACTAACCACTGTGTGTGGTTGAAATTCCCTATTTTAAAACAAAACACTAGTTTAAATTGCATAACATCAATATTTCATTCATATAGAAATTTGTACAGGTACATGCAAACTATAAAATTACAAGTAACGGACTGTATACAAACTGGTACAAAAGAAACTATCTGTAAACAAATAACACACTTACTGTTTACATATACAATAACTGGAAAATAGTTTCCAGTGTTGAGGGCAATAGGAAGGAAGAGAGTGAAGATTACAATCACACATGCTAGGTATAAAGGAAGAAAGATAGAACCTGGAAATCAAAGTGAACTATTATGACCTGGTATTCATGAGCTATGAGGTCAGGATAGTTGTTGTATAGCAGAGTGTCTTCGGGGAGAGAGCGATAGAGCAGAGAAGCAGAGAAGGGAAGAGATGAGAGAGGAAGAGAGCTTTCGAGACTTGAGAAGAGAAGGGAGCTTGTTTTGCGACCTGCTATTGTGAAGGTCGAAGGTGGCTTATATAGGCGAAGTGAGGAAGCTTAAGGACGAAGCAAAGAAAAAGGGAGATGACCTTGATGGGACAGAAAGATGAGAGACAAGATATAAAGTAAAAGGACAAAACAAAAGAGGAAAAACAAAAACAAAAAGTAAAAGAAAATAGTGTTTTTTGTCGGGAATAGGACAAAATGGAATCTTGCAATAGTATCTTGTTTTGTCTTCTTGTGTCGGTAGGCTTTGTCGTTTTTCTTGAGTGGCTATAGTCTTTTTTTTGTCTCATATGTCGGTGTGCACAGTAATGGTATCCTGACATAGTAATTGTTTGTCGTTTGTGTCGGTGAAGAGCATCTTGGCATAATCGTATGTCGGTAGAGAGTATAGTGACAGTACTGAATCATGGTCGATGACTGAATTCGTCTGGATCATCTTCTTCTTCGGGGTCGGTTTCTTCTAGAGGAAAATATCTATTGTTGTGTGCTGGTGAGGATTGTACGGTTTCATCGGATGAGACCGGTTTTCTTCTTGCTTCTGCAAAGATTTATTTCATTTGTTGTTCCAAGGTTTCTTTGGAAGCATTCGGGTTTGATTGGAGCATATTTTGTAAATATGTAGGGAAGTCAAAGGGAGTATTGGCTGTATTATGTTCACTTGGACTTGGGTTATATATGGGTTTTTGTGGGGGTATTCTTTTGGGAACTATGGTTGTGGGATTCATATTAAAGATGTCCCACCATTTAACTGAGATGGTTTTGCCCAGTCTTGGAATATAGGTATGGTCGGCTGTATTATTGACAGAGATTGAGTATTCCCATTTCATAATCCATGGGAGTTGGTATAGTGCAACAAAGTATAAGTGATTGTCTGTATTATTATCACTATTATTGAATATCACGAATCGTTCCTGCACTTTTTGAAAAGCAGGAGGTAAATTTGCAGTAGTTGATCCCCAAACTAAAAACCAATTTTTAAACCAGTTGAGGAATCTTTCGAAAATGGGTAAACGAAACTGAATATACCAACTATGAGTATTGTTTGGATTTTGGTAATAAAACATTTTATGCCATGCTTCTATGTATTCGGCATACTTGTAGTATTTATACGAAAAATCAGGATTGTGTAGTTTTTTGCCTTGAGCAGGATTACAACCCCACTCATCATAAGAAAGTAATTTTTTAATCTGGATTGGGAATATGCAATTACTCTAGTATTTTATTGGTAATAATGGACAACAGAGATGGATCCTATTTCCATGAGGATTGCTTCATAGTACTCTCGAGTTTTGACTCCATTGGTTGGATTTAAATGGTTTATCAGGTATAGTGGAGCAAGTTTGATAGGGTCCATATTCGTATGGTGATCATCGATGGTAATATCCATCAGATATGCTCTTTCAATATATGCAGATCGAGGAAAATTAGGCCTTTGGTTTGGTTTTGATTGCGCTGGAGTATAGGCGGGAGTGGATGTATTAGTCTCTGGGTAAGTGATTTGGTGAATAGGAGAAATAGAAGGTGAAAGGGTTGCCAAAGGCGGGTTCTCACCTTCAAATGGTATTATTGTCAGAGGGCGTTTCTTATTGCGAGAAGAATTGCTACGAGAGCCCATGAGAGTAGGTGGATTGGACAGAGTATTATTTTTATTAGCTGCAAAGAGCTGTAGGGCAAGTGATAGTGGTGATTCGTCGTTGGCATTAGTGTTGCCCCCCTGCAAAAATTCAGGGGTGAAAAAATCAAGAAGAGAATTTGAAGACCCGGGAAGGTGTTCAATAGTAAAATCAAAAGCGAACAGGATAGCCTGCCAGCGCATAAATATTTGTTTGGCAACAAGATTTTGAACATCTTTTTGCAGAATATCTTTAGCGACTTTGCAATCAGTGCGAATAAGAAATTGTTGATTGAGAATATCACTTTGAAATTTAGTAACACAATGGACTATGGCAAATAATTCTTTTTTGACCATAGAATAGTTTTGTTGGATTAGATTCCAAGCTTTAGAGGTATACCTGAGTAGTTGTTCATGACCATCAATGCGTTGTTTGATAATACCGCCCAATCCCAATTGGGATGCGTCACATTCAATTATTTTGGAAGCAGTAGGATGATGAAGAGAAAGGCAAACTAAGGTTTTCACTTTTTGTTTGATTAGTTGAACTGCTTTAGTATGAATATCCGTCCAAGGTGAAGGATTCTTTTTTAATCTATTATGTAAAGGCTTAGCGTCTATAGCAAGATTAGGATAAAAATCACTAAATAATTTAAACATCCTAAGAACTTTTGAAGTTCTTTCTTGTCTAGTATTTGATCAGGAAATTTATCAGCAAATTATATGGATTGATCTATAGGAATAATAGTGCCATGATGAATATTGTGTCTTAGAAATCTAATATTGGTTTTGAATAAAGTAATCTTTCTAGCCGATACAACTAATCCAGCATTCTGGACTGCATGAATAAAAATATTAATATGTTTAATGTGTTCATCTATAGATTCAGAAAAGATTAAGACATCATCAATATAAACTATCATAAATTGATAATAAGCATTAAAGACATCATTCATTATTTTCTGAAATTTTGATGGAGCATTTTTTAGGCCAAATGGCATTACGTTCCATTCATATTGTCCAAAAGGTACATTAAATGCTGTTTTATATTTATCTTTTTCTTGAATTTGTATTTGCCAATATTCTGATTTCATATCAAATTTGAAAAAGATACAAGCATTGGCTACTCTATCTAATAAATCTTTTTTATTAGGAATAGGATATCTAATCCATTGTAATACTTTATTGAGGGGTTTATAATTAATGACTAATCGAGGAACTCCTTGTTCTTTTTCAGCATTTTTATTGACATAGAAAGCTGCACAACTCCATGGTGATGCGCTTGGTCTTCTTAGCTTTTTTGTTTGAATGTCAGTAATTTCTTTTCTACACATATCTAATAAAGTAGTATTCATTTGTATTGGTCTAGCTTTAGTCGGTATTTGTTTTTCATCAAATCCAGGTTCATATGATAGACTAATGCTATGTTTTTTCCTTTCCCAAAAAGCATTGGGATGCTCACTACAGATAGAGGTTTCGATTTGTTGTTGAATTGATTGAATCTTTTGTTGGATCAAAGGATTCTGTATTTGTTCTTCTACATATTTATATTTAATTCTTGTTTTAGAGTACACAGAAATTTTTCTTTATTGTGTAATTGACTTTTGACGTTATTGATTTCCTTTAATTTTGGTTTATGAATAAAATCAAAGTGTATTGGTACATTTTGATAATTCGAAGATATTCCTGTTTGATCGATTGATAAGGGATATAGTATTGTAAGAAATGAGACTCCAAGTATAACCGCTTGACTTAGTCCTTTGACCATAATAAATGGTGTATTGATACATTGGTGATTATTACAGACAGAAGCATTGGATAATTTATAGTTGATAAAGAGTCTATTGCCATCTGCAGTATTTAGGATCTGAATTGTTTTGTCAAAATATTTTGTCGGTACTAATCCTTCATTGATGCAATTAAGGTCAGCACCCAAATCTATTAAAGCTGATGTTTGAAAGCGATAATCTTCTGCTACTATTATTGTGACTTGAACAAACCATTTTTTAATCATAATTTTATCTATCAGATTTACAGAAGGAGTTGTTATTAGAAGTGGTTTAGCTTTTGAGGTTTCTGGTATATCTTTCGGTGGATCAGGACTATATGTTGTAATAAGATGATTGAATTCTAATTCATCTGTATCTGACTCATGATGAGATAAATTTTGTAATTC
Organism: Amborella trichopoda; assembly: GCF_054954075.1. Classification (NCBI taxonomy): domain Eukaryota; kingdom Viridiplantae; phylum Streptophyta; class Magnoliopsida; order Amborellales; family Amborellaceae; genus Amborella; species Amborella trichopoda. The sequence goes on along the minus strand of NC_142337.1, from coordinate 14,221,006 downwards.
TAGAGTTTTAATTCTATTTTTTAATTGGTGAACCTCTTTTTTGACTTCTTTAATCTCATGTTTTAATTCTGAAATAGAAGGTTCTTTTTGTTGAGTAATATGTTGTTCACTCACTCTTTTCATAATAGAGGCAAAATTGTATTCATCAGGTGTTTTACTAATAGGAGGTGTTTTTGCTTTTGTTTTAGTTAAAGTAATAAATTTGGTGATTACAGATCTTTTTTCTTCTGGATCTGTAATTTTCTCAATAAGATCTAAGATCAGATTAAGCATATGAAGATTATGGGTAGGTATAGGGCAAGTGCAATTAGATTCTTCCATTGGATGAGATGATTCTGTATCTGTAGCAGAATCTGAAGAATTAGATGATTCTGTCCATAAAAGGTCGTCATCTTGAATATGTCCTATATCTGATTTAGTAGAGTCTGAAGATATGGAATCATAATTTATTATATTAGATAATTTTGATTTGATTGATTCATCTAAGTATAATGATTCTATTTTCTTTTTTAATTTGCATTGGTGTTTATAATGACCAACTTTTCCACATTTATAACATACTGGAAGTTTCCTTTTATTTTTATTATTTGGAGAGAATTTGTTTATAAATTTTTGTTTAGACTTTTTATATTGTTTATGTACTTTACTGGATTTGGATTTATATTTGTCTTTTTTGTATTTTTTTTTTCTTATATAATTTTTCAGGTTTATCTTTTCTATCTAAATGGTAGCCAAATTGTTCACAGAAATCACCAAGTTCTTTTCGCATGGTAATTTGCTGTTTATCTAACTGTCTTTTGAGTTTAAGATCAGTACATAAAGCTAATCCTTCAGCACATATTTCTGCTGATAGTTCTCCAAGTGTATAAGCCGAGTATACTATAACTCCATTATGTTTCTTTTTAAGTCTTTCTTTGACTTTTTCTGCAAATAAATATGGTAAACCAGCAATAAATTTTTCTTTCCAATGGTCTAATTGACAATCTTCTCTTATTAGTAATCTTGAGAAAAAGACATCCTTGTACCATTTATAATGAGATAATGTAGGACAACGAAGATTGGATAGCAGATCCTCTGATCTTGCTGCCAATAGGGCCATACTTCCTACAAAATGCAGTGTAATTGTATATATTAAGGTGTTTACTACATCACTTTCAGTATAAATTATTTCTTGATTTTGTTCATTTCTGGCGGTCCATTGTCTTGTATTGGTGAGGATTCTATTTTTGGTTTCATCATCAACATAGAAATCCCACTAGCCTCTTAACCAGCCAGTAAAGCCATTTACTATTGCTTTGGCAACCTCTTGGTTTGGATTGCCTACCATTTTGTTTGCTGAAGCAAACATTGTCATATGTCTCATGACATCTAATATTTTTAATTAAGATAAACCACCTATTGTCCAATTAACTATTGATCTTCCTGAATAGGAAACAACTTGTTGTATGACATCTTCTTCAAGCTGTACATCAACAGGTGTAGGTCTCTTATAATACGATAAAGCTATGATTGGTTTCCATGTTTTTCCATAAGCGATTCTATTTATATCCATAGGTGTAGTATCCATGAAAGCAGATTCTTGGTTTTGTATGGTATCTTCTATAACTGGTTCTTCCTCTTGGAGCATCATTGTTTCATGCTCTGGTATTTTTGTTTTTCCTTTATTTGAAGATTCTGGTAAAGGAACAGGTATATTGGGTATTGGTATAGGAATACTGAGTTTAGGAGAAGGGATTCCTTTAATATCTAATTGGGCTAATTTAGATATTAACTGATCCATTAAGGTTTTATTATTTTCGCCGATATGAAATTTATTTTTATTGAATTCTGGACGTGGTTTAAAAAAAACTGCTTTAGGAGTTATTCCCTTAGTTTGATGAGTAACTAATCGTTCTATACGTTCTGCTTGTTTTCCTAAAGATTGCATATATAAATTAGTATAATTATTTTGTTCCACGATATGAGGTATTAGTTCTTGTTTTTTACTTATTTCTTTAGGTATGACTTTATATGGTGTTGCAATAATATCACATAGAGATTGTAGTGGTTCTCCTTTGCTTAATGGGGTTATGGCACCTTTGAGTATTATACTTTTTTCAGGAGGGTGTGTACTAGCAGTAGTAGTACCATCCGTACTAATATATGTTTTTTTTTCTATGGTTTAAAGAGTATTAAATGGAGGAATGTTGATTTAATATTGAGTACATATTTTTTGTAGCCATATAAAAAATCATTTTGTTTCTCTTTCTTTTTTCAAAAATTTATTATATTTTTGATGGAATAATTCTATTAACCTAGGTTGGAAAGTTTGAAGATACCATTCCATAATACCTTGAGAAAGATAATCTTTTTTGAGATAATTGATATCGATTTTTCTCTTTCTTCGTTCTAATTTAGTAGTTAAATATGTTTCTATATATGCATCATATGTATTATTATTATTTATATCTTCTTCTATATCATCTTCTATTTGTAATGTAAGTATTTGAAATTCAGCTATGTCAGGTTCAGATGTATATGTAGGAATGACTACATGATCAGCTGTTCTTTTGACTCCTTGTAATTGGAAGTCTGAAGATGTTATATGTATTGTAGGAGAAGGAAGTATGATAACATCTGGAGTAGTATGACAAGATTTTCTAGCAGGTATTAATGGTTTTTTATTTCTTTTCCTATTAATATCTATATCATCCTGTACTATAGGCTGTTGGGATTTTATTTCAATATTTCCATCTTGATGTTCTATTATTTGGTTTGGAATATTATTCACAGGTACTTCCCTGGGCTGGTTTGCATTTTGCAATGCCCATGATTGAGGTAGAATAATATCAGACCAAGTAATGGTTTTTGGTATAATCGTATTTGATTTTTCTATATTTGTTTGAATAATATAGTTTGATTCTTTTTATCAGCTTGCATAATATTAGGACAGAGAGTATTCATTACTTTATAATAAATTCGGTATACTATTGCTAAATTCTGAGAACCATGTATCATATTAAATCCATGAGCTTTCAAATTTATAGTTAATATATCTAATATATTTGGGTCTGTTAAAGAAACAGAAAAATTTGGAAAGCAATTAAAATATATGGGTCCACTAATTCATCTGTATCTGACTCTTGATGAGATAAATTTTGTAATTCTAGAGTTTTAATTTTATTTTTTAATTGGTGAACCTCTTTTTTGACTTCTTTAATCTCATGTTTTAATTCTGAAATAGAAGGTTCTTTTTGTTGAGTAATATGTTGTTCACTCACTCTTTTCATAATAGAGGCAAAATTGTATTCATCAGGTGTTTTACTAATAGGATGTGTTTTTGCTTTTGTTTTAGTTAAAGTAATAAATTTGGTGATTACAGATCTTTTTTCTTCTGGATCTGTAATTTTCTCAATAAGATCTAAGATCAGATTATCTTCTTGGGTAAGCATATGAAGATTATGGGTAGGTATAGGGCAAGTGCAATTAGATTCTTCCATTGGATGAGATGATTATGTATCTGTAGTAGAATCTGAAGAATTAGATTCTATTTTCTTTTTTAATTTGCATTGGTGTTTATAATGACCAACTTTTCCACATTTATAACATACTGGAAGTTTCCTTTTATTTTTATTATTTGGAGAGAATTTGTATATAATTTTTGTTTAGAACTTTTATATTGTTTATGTACTTTATTGGATTTAGATTTATATTTGTCTTTTTTGTATTTTTTTTTTTCTTATATAACTTTCAGGTTTATTTTTTCTATCTAAATGGTATCCAAATTGTTCACAGAAATCACCAAGTTCTTTTCGCTTGATAATTTGTTGTTTATCTAACTGTCTTTTGAGTTTAAGATCAGTACATAAAGCTAATCCTTTAGTACATATTTCTGCTGATAGTTCTCCAAGTGTATAAGCCGAGTATACTATAACTGCATTATGTTTCTTTTTAAGTCTTTCTTTGACTTTTTCTGTAAATAAGTATGGTAAACCAGCAATAAATTTTTTTTTCCAATGGTCTAATATATATATATATATATATAGGGTAAACCTTAAAATAGCTAGCCAGCTATAATGAATAGTATATAGGTAGAATAGGAGCCGTCAGATCTTCATCATACGGTTCAGAATGTACATCACTATTTTAATTTTATGTTTTTTATATAAATCTAATTAATATGAAATTTTGGGTGTATATATCTAATACTATTGCGTACCATATAAAAATATAAAAAAATTGTTTTCAATAACTTAAAATGATAAAATTACCCCCATCATTTTCAGGGGTATTTCAATCCTTTTATATTTTGAGAAATATTTTTTATATATTTTGTATCTGCGCCCTATGTTTTAGTATACATGTTCAAAATTTCATTATGATCCGATTTATAGAAAAATAATTAAAACTGAAACTATGATATACATTATAAACTATATGATGAAAATTTGACGGTTCCCATTCCACCTATACTATTCATTATAGTTGGCAAGCTATTGTTACCTAGCCGGGTCTGATAAATTTTTACTCTTTCAAGTGTTTCTTTTCATTTTTTTTTATTTTATTAGAATTAAATTAGTTTTATTGCATTGTATGTAGTATTTCACATTTCGCATCGATATTGGCACTGCTGCTGATTTGAGAGCTGATCTAATCATGTCTCAGTATATCTGGTCTCATATTAGAATTTGATTGTCTCACTTTCTATCACTCACTTTTAAAATCAATTTGTGGTTTGGATCTGGCTGAATCTCATTCTGAGATCGTCCCGATCTGAACTATATATATATATATATATATAGTCCTCTTGAGCAAGTGTCGCCCAAAAAAAAAAAAAAGAATATCGAAGGGGTTGCGCAGGGCGGCATGGGTAACTTCAAGTAATCATATGCTTGAAGCTCTCACTATCGGTAGAAATATTTTAAAAAGTTATTTTAAATCCTCATAAGGGCTGGTCAGTAGGACTTACAAAGGAAACTTCGATACTACAAAAAAGGGCACTTTCATGCTCAGTGAGCGTTTGGGAAGATGGAATTAGAATAGAAAGTATCCAATTTTAAAATATGAAAGATCAAAATTTGTTATGTATTTGGAAATAAAAAATGTTGTATTTGGTTGGTTTGATTGGAGTTCTGGATATTCTGGAAAATTGTGTTGGGTTTTTAAGTTGAAATTTTGTAAATCAATAAAACTTTGAATTAGCCAATTTTAACAATTCATTAAAGTTTGTGTGAATGAGATGATGATATTTGTAAAACGAATCACATTTCGAAATCATAGCTTGTCATGGACTAGTTTAAAAACTAGACGATCAGATTACATATAAAAAAAACAGAGTGACTTTTTTGATAAGTTGGGAGCATATCTGAATATTTTGAGTTATCTTTAATATACACATCGGATTTAGCTAAAATTTTAGGGATCTATACTTATCACCATCACACACTAGTAAAAATATAAACAAATAATTTGTACAAAATAGATGATTGTAATACCCTCATGGGTAGCTGATAGCACATCTAAGTATTTCAATTTTATTTTTGTCTATACATCGGTCTTAGCAAAAAGTTTGGGCATATGTGCGTCACACTCTCACACAATTGCAAAAAAGATTTAGAAAAAAAATGTAATAACTGATAAAGTAGCCCCTAAAACTCCACATTATACTTCTATATATCCGATAGTCCAGAGCATGTATGAGTATTTCAATTTTAATTATACTTCGGATTGCGTATTTAAAGAGAGAAAATAAAAAAGGATGTGTGTTTAACGAGAGAAAAAGATGGGAAGTTTGATAGGAGGATTAACCTCTTTTTTTCTTTCTTTTTCTTTTTTATTTTTACAAACAGGACTTACTTTTTATTCATTTGTAAATGGTAGTCATACATCGATTAGAACAATCCATCAAAAACTCTCAAAATATCCAAAAGGACCTTTTTCTTTGCTAGATCATCAGCTATCTCATTGGCTTCTTTATAAACATGTTGAAGATTAACCAACGGAGATAACAGGTCCATCACCTTTAACCAGATAGATCTTAACCGCAAAGGCGACTTAGATATAAAAGAGCACTAATTAATGAAGTTGAAAGATTCCCCTTCAATGAGAAGTGAATGCCCCAAACATTTGTTCCTCAAAATTAAAAGGCCCTGGAGCAAGGCAAACAATTCGGCATGATTAGTTGACACTGTCCCACTTGGACCCGCATAACAGAAAACAACTGCACCCATAGAATCCCTACACAAACCTTCCACTCCCACTACCATGGATTACCATCAAAATTAAGTTTAAAACACCCTTACCCATGGTGGCTGCCAACTACAATTAAGTCTAGCTTTCAATGCCAAATAAAGACAATGTCCAACTTTGAAACCCCTTGTCTCACTAACCATATTAAGGACAACGTCCACCATTGAGGATTAACTAACCTCACAAAAATGTCTCACCTGCAACCACTATAACAAATACATTTTTTGATCTCTTCGAAACATCTCCCTCCCCCTCTTATTTAATGATCCCCCAACCCCTCTTTTGTTCACCACTAATTTCTTCACAACCCTCTCTACTAACTCTCTCTAGCGCTTGTCTCTCCTTCCTCTTTCTCTCTAACCCTAATCTATCTGCTCTTCAGCCATGGCTTCTAACAAGAGTTCCCTTTTTGCAATGCTCGTTGTCCTGTCGTTGCTTGGTGACAATGCTTGCCTGGCGGCTCGTCACATATTACACACGCCACCCCCTCCAGCCCTACCCACCATCCATTCTCTCCCAAAACCGACATTGCCACCACTGCTCTCAACAATCACGACAATTCCAACGATCCCTGCTATCCCACAAATTCCAAAGACAAACGATGCTTCCTCAATTGCCATCATCCTTGCCAAAAATCCCAACGACGCTTCGGCCTTTCCCTTCTTACCCACGACAATCCCGACAATTCCAACTACAATCCCATCCATACCCATAACAACCGCGACAATCCCACAAACCACCCCTTGCCGGACCCCACCGCCGTTAAAGCCTTGAAAGCGCCACCTGCCAGTTTATCATTGGCCAGGTTCCATATGTCGCATCTCGATTGGCCCACATAAGGCTCTATTCTTATACCCCTCTTGTAGGGGAGCCTACTTGCATTTATCATTAGTTACATGCGTTGAGTTTGTGTTCAATTGGGGAGCCACGGCACATGTAATTGTGTTAATAGCTTCTCCTCTATGATTTATTGCTTATCATCACTTTGTGTGTATAGTTAACAGTAGCTGCTCCCCAGATTTTGATTTGAATTACTATTCGGATCTAAATTTTGAATCCATATCCGAATTTTAGATCCAAATCTTGGTTCCATAGCCATATCTAAATAGGATCCAAGACTCCGATTTTGGATCCAGATAGGGTAAATTCTCAACCCTAGAATCTAGATGGTTCATGACCTAAACCATTAAAAAGGAGAAAATGTACCCAATAAATTGTAAAGAACCTTGTCCTCCCACGAGAACATACCATTCACTTCCAATGGAACACACCGTATATTAACTCCTTTGGACAAATGTCGTGGAGAAATTTTTTGAAATGAAATTTTCGGATTCATTTAATAATCTCGAGTATTTTAAAGAAAGAAAAATGAATTTTGAGTTTCTAATCACTTAAATGTTAATTCTCCCTTCGATTTTAAGACATTAATTCTCCCTTTCAAATACAAAGAGAGTACAATCCTTCCTTTCTTTTTACGGAAATTTATCAAAATATCCATAAGAAATGAGTTATTTAACCATGGGTCTAGTTTGCATAAGGCTAGGATCAAAGTAAGGCGTGCTTCCAAATTTTATAATAAATGTAATTTAGTTGTCAAAAATTCTTAGGATGAGTTGGGAATCTATTTTGATCTTTAATGATCTATACTACATTATTAAGGCAGAGTTAGGGGGTGAAAAATATCGTGAAAATAAGAGGGGCCTTAATTTTATAGATTTTGTAGGATACATTTCTAACTTTAAAGAAGATAGAGATAGAATATACATTTACGCTAAGATAGCTAAATTAGAGAGAGAGAGGGATAGAGAATTAGTATGCACAAGCGAGAGAGCATGTACAAGAGAAAGAGATCTACGCACCTATTTTATAGGAACCTCTTATGAGAAAGTTAAATTTGAGTGAAAGAGAGAAATGAATTCGCACAAGGGAGAGAGATCTATTTCATACCTTAATTAGAGAGAGAGATCAACATTCTTTCCATATCTTAATGATAGATTTCCATATCCATCTTTATTTTAACATTATTTCCATATCTTAATTAGAGATGCCCAAGAGAGAAATATATCTAAATCCCCCTTATCTCGACATTGTTTCTTCATTTTTTTTTTTTTCAAAACCTCTTAAAGTTGGTAATAATTACATCATGCATTTTTGTTTTTGGAAAACGTTTATATAAGGTTGCAACCTTAAAATGTTGAATTACATATATACCTCAAAAATCTATTGAAAATGTTATTTTAACGTTAAAAAACCTTCTAATTGATCTCTCGACATCGAGATGTATGAATATGAAAAAGAAAAGTTTTTGAGTCCCAAAAATAGTCCATCTTGCAAAACATTATCTAGACTGTCCATTTTCAAGATTTTCATATGTTTATGGATCTACTAGATTTTAACCATATTTGGAGTTTAAAATTTTCTAATTAGATATGAAAATAGATTTTAAGATAATCCCCATATTTTTTCACAACAAAATTATATGTTATGATAAAATTTGGAGGTGCGTCTTAATTGAATTGTTTAAGGTTGCAACCTTATAGAAACCATTCCCTTTTTTGGTTATCCCACCATTTATTAAAAGTTGTGCTTATAAGTCATCAACCAATTTTGCCCCGTATTTTTTTTGTTCAAACCTCCTAAAATGGGTGTCTATCCCCAACTCAACCCCTATTGTGCTCCACTAATCACGAGATAGAAAACGTTCTAAGAATCTAAAATTTGATAGACGTGAAAATTGAACGATTTTAGTAATATATATAGGAGCAATAAAATTAACCTATCTTATTACAGTAGGTACATATATAGAAGAAATAAAGATTGTCCTCTCTTATTATATAATAATATATATAAGAGAAACAAAATTCAAGAGAGAGAAAAACATGCATGCTATAGCTAAGATTAGGTTTCCATATCTTAGTGAGAGAGAGAGAAAGAGAGAGAGAGTTATATCATTATTCTTTCCATATCTCAATGAGAGATTTTTATATCCATCTTTATCTCAATATAGTTTCCATATTTTATTAGGGAGGCACAAGAGAGAAATATTTCCATATTCTACTTATGTCAACATTGCTTCTTTGATTGTTTTTTATAGGTAACAGTAAGATCTTTAATTGTTTTTTATTTATTTTGATCCCATCCTTTCTTAAAAGTTGTGTATGTATGTTATCCCCTTTTTTTTTCCCTATTTTTTGGTTCAAATCTCTTAAAATGGGTACCTATCTCCAACTCAATCCCAATTGTGCCCCAATAATCAAGAGAGAGAGAAAGTATAGATAATCTAAAATTTGAGAAATATAAAATTAACCCTATTTGCTTGTAGTAAAACTTATAGGAGCAATAAAATTAACCTAGCTTATTATAGTAAGTATATTTATAAGAGAAATAAAAATTAAACTATCTTCATAATATATATACGAGAAATAAAACTCAAGAGAGATAAAGACATGTTGTTAAGGAAGGTTTGGATGGAATTGCTATTTGAGATATGTAAGGCTATTTTTGATAATGTCGAGCCATTCAGATAATTTTTCTCAAAAAATAGAACCATAGTTACCAAAATCAAATGATCCTACCATCGTACCATTAGCCTAATATCTTGCCTTGTTTGGTTAGAGTAAAAATGGGGTTTGTTAAAAGAACTAATCAAAACCAATATTTAATTGGTCCAATATTTGACCGGTTTTGGCTAGTCTGACCAACTGATTTCAATTGGTTCCATTGGCTAAAAAATGTGGGGAATTTTTTTGTCTAATATAGTACATATATTTAAAGGAAAAAGTTCATACAAGGTTGCAACATTAAAATGTAGAATTACATGTGCACCTCAAAAATCCATCAGAAAAGGTTGTTTTAATATTGAAAAACCATCTAATTGATCATCTTGTCATTGAGATATATGAATATGAAAAAAAAATTGATTTTTAGTCCCAAAAATAGTGCATCATGTAACACATTATCAAGACCGATCATATTCATGATTTTCATATGTTTATCGATCTACTTGATTTTAACTATTTTTGGAGTTTCAAACTTTTTAATTAGAGATGTAAATAGACTTTAGGGTAATCTTAATAATATTTTACCCCAAACTTGCACGTTATGATAGATTTTGGAGGTGCACCATAATTGGATTGTTTAAAGTTGAAACTTTATAGAAACCACACCCATATTTAAATTACTATTCATACTTTTTCTTAATATCTAGTTTTGACTAGATCAGACACTTCATCGGTTTGGTGCCCAGTCTAATACTTATAACATTGACTAAAAAGTAGGCTTTTTATTTTTCTAGGAACCAATCCATGAAAGGGTAAGGTTTGTTGCACTAATAAAAAAATGTCACAATAATGAGCTAGATAACTAGAAAAGAGAAGAAATCATGAATAGAAAATAGCGTTATTAGAATCAGACCAAACTCAAAGGTTGTTCGATACAATTTAATTAGCAGCAGTTTGACTGGTAATGACACTAGTCAAACCACTTAAAAATGTTCTAAACCATAAAATGTATCCATTATTTTCATAAGTTACATTCCAAATTGATTTTTTTCAAGATTTAGTTTATTACTGAACTGAATCATTTTGGGTATGCAACCAGTTAAACAAGCTAGTTCGGTTTGGGTTTTTTTAATAACACTAATATATTTATATGAACTAGGGAAGAGGAAAGGAAACACAAAAGGCAACAAATTATAAAATCATCTCCAATGCATGAAGATCTGACGGCTCCTATTCTACCTATATACTATTCATTATAGCTGGCTAGCTATTTTAAGGTTTACCCTATATATATATATATATATATATATATATATATATATATATATATATATATATATATATATATATATATATATATATATATATATATATATATATATATATATATATATATATATATATATATATATATATATATATATATATATATATATATATATATATATATATATATATCAAAACGCATTATACACTTGCACTACTATGCAAATGAATTACTCATATATTGGAGGAAAACGTTTATATACGGGTTAGGCCCTAAATAATCAAAATAAGGCGCACCTCAAAAATTCACTAGAAGAAGTTGTTTCAATGAATAAAAATCCTCAAATCATTCATCTCGACCTCAAGATGTACAAACATGGGAAAAATAAATGGATTTCAAGTCTTAGAAATAGTGCATCTTGTAACGTATTTTCTTTACAGTAGAAATTTCGTATTTTCAAGTATTCATAAATTTGCTCTATTTACATTCTTTTTGAAGCTTTAAACCTTATAATTAGATATGAGTATCAATCTTAAGCAATCACAAATTTTTTCGATACTAAAATAACATCCTTTAACAATATTTGAAGGTATGTCTTCGCTAAATTCATATCCTTCATTTACCACCCTCTCATATCTTCAATTATATTTTCTTATTTGACCATTTAAGTCCCCTCAATAAAGATTCATTCCCTATTCGGTATACCTTGTACTAGTCCATCCGTGTTATCTTAGAATTGTCTTTTAATTCTATCCTCTAGTCCTTCCTATGGTATATAAGCACTAATTACAATAATTATCTCTTCATCTAACACAAATTTTATTAATAAGAGCCTAACATCTACTACTTTATCTTTTATATCATTGTCTACTATTATGTCTATGTCAATTCTATTATTATCATTTCCTATATATCAATGTTTATATCCATCAAATTTCTTAGCTCTATGTTAACTCTCCTTCATCTCATTATATCAACTAACTCCATAGTTTTACCTCTATGTGTTCCAACATTTTATATAGGTAGACAAATCCTATTTTCTTGGACTAGCTTCTTTACCTGGTCCAAAAATGACATGGAATCCTGGCCACTTACTACCGCAACCAGGCATTGTGGCACGCCACTTCCGTAGAATGCCTTAGTTAACCTTTTAATCCTTGCTCATTTCTCTATGTACCCGGGTGCCGGTGCATTGCGTGTATGTGTTTATATATATCGGGATGATCTCAAACTGATTTTAAAAGTGAGTGATAGAGAGTGGGAAAATCAAATTCTAAATAGAGGCAAGATCTACTCAAAGATGAGCAGATCTTCTCTCTTATCAGTGGCAGTGCCAGCATCGATCCGAAATGCGAAATACTACGTAAAATACAATAAAAATAATTTAATTCTTAAAATAAACAAAAATGACAAGAAATACAAGAAAGAGTAAAAATCTACCAGACCAGACCGGTTGGCTCGAGGCTTCCAAGGGTTCGAGGCCCCGTCCGTATCAGGACTAGTAGAGTTTATGTCGTGTGTCCTCCTTGTTTCTCTTCATGTTTTGACCAGTTCTTGGCTTGGTCAGATGGATCTCTTATTCTAAAAGTTGTCAGTGGCCTAATGCTAAGGCTTTCCCAGGCCTAGATTTTTCTCAGGTCTCACAATCTCAAAGTTTTTCTCTGGGCACACAAGCTAATAAGGTCTAGTGATTCTCTAACCTAAAATGATTTGAAATAACTTGTTTATAAGCTGAAAATCGTCTAGAATGTGTAACAAACCATAGCAAGAAGATTTCCTAACATGGACTACTATTTTGGTTGTCCGAGGCTTGGGCGATACTGGTAGTGTCGCCAAGACCAAAATGCTCCAGATTCGTTGAACCTCGAAAAAATTGATTTGGGAGGGATTGGCATGCAGAAACTGCCAATTTCGGGCAGTCAGAGTTGTTGGGATGCTGCCTGCAAAAAATCGACCGATTTGGGTCAGTCTTGGCTGGACGACCCACACGGGTGGTGTCTCTCAGACCAAATCTGTTTAGAATTGGCATATTCTTGTTTGGGCTGATTTTGGGACTGTCGGGATGCTGCTTGTAAAAAGTTAACTGATTTGCGTTAGTCTCGGCCAAACAACACGACACTAGTGGTGTCGCCCAGACCAAATTTATCTAGAATCAGTAGATTCCAGTTCAGGGGGGATCTATAGGCTCTTGTGGTGCTACTAGCCAAAACTTGGGTCAAAACAAGATGTTTTGCTATTTTTAATGAATTTTATACCAAAAAAAGGTGTTCTGCAAGACTCTAGAGCACAGGGCTGACGAATGCACCAATGACCAGACATGGGGTGGGCCGGTGTGTGGCCACGTGGCTCGATGAGCAGTCATGATGGGTTTAACGGATGTAACATGAGGGGCTTATGTCTAGTGCTCTGAATCACAGGATTTCATTAGTGACAACTCTAATAAGGAGTGTGGCACAACTCTAGGGAATGCAAACGTCCCATGTTTACTAACCTTCCTTGCAGCCCACGCCCTTACCCCACACGTTCCCATGTACCTCTCATACGGTAAGGCACATCGTGTGGTGCCCCTGTTGTGGGCAAGGCACATGAACGCCCACGCCAGTGGTGCAGGCCTCGCACACTGATCCACGGTACACACACCTAGTAGACGCCCCACTTGGGACCTATGACGTGCAGCACTGCGGGAAACCTGAGTTAGGTACACCCACACAGTACAGGTGGTGGGCACTGAGGTGTGCGCCTAGGCACACGATGATGTGAGGGCCTACCATAGTCTATACTGCCTGCCCTGTGATCCAGAATCCTACAGAACACCCTGTTTTAGTATAATTTTTCGTTTTGTAAAGGGGGAGGACACATCATGTGTCCTCTTAAGCCGTCACCCCAATTTTTTATTTTTTATTTCTAAAGCGGCTGGGCTGGGTGACACGGGTAGTGTCGCCCCAATATTTTTTTATTTATCTTTTGTATTTTTTTTTATTTTTAAAGAGCTAGGCTGGGCGACATGGGTAGTGTCACCCAATTATTATTATTATTATTATTATTTTTAAAAAGGGGAGGACACATCACATGTCCTCTTGCGCTGGGCGACTATGGGTGCCTTGGGATTGATTTACTTAGAAATACAAAAAGCATTGTTTAGTTATGTCCTTCCTATCAGGGTGTTATTTGTATTTTTCTTGAATTGTTTACAGGTTTCCTTGCCTCCACTTAAGAACTCCTCAAATAAATGCTAATGTATTTTATGCACTTATTTTAATTGAAGTTTATTTGCTATTTTTGATGTGATTTTGCTTTATCCGTTGTATTTGGGCTCACAAACATTCACATGCACAATAAAGGTGAGCAATGTTCTAGCACTTTCATATTTTCATGCATCCTCAAAGAATATAATTTACTTTCACAGAAGATCCCATATATGAGGGACTTTGTTTGGTACAATTTTTTTAGCTTTACCCATAGGTCTGCTACGATCTTTTCTCCTATTATATTAAATCTATTAAAACACAGGCAAATCGTGGCAAGCACCTTTTTATCTGATTTTTTTCGAAAAATTGTCTAAAATTCACAATAAATATTTAAAGTATTTTTGAACAATTATTAGGTTTTTCTCATCATTATAAAATCAGACAAAAGGTATAGTGAGATCTCAAGTTAATAACTATAGGTATCAGAGTACTCTATTGGGCTAGTCCCGAATGATGTTCCGTCGAGTCTCAGATCGACCCAATAAACCTACGTTCCACAGTCTAAAGCAACGACACATAATTGGCCATATCAAAGCTATTGAGCCAGAACTTCCGATCATTTGGCTCTCAATGGATTACAGGTGTACCCCTGTGGGACGTGATCCAACTCAATTACAGGGGTCTTCTCAAAGCACATGTGCATTAGCTCTTCCAAACTCGGACAATACATTTCGAAGAGTGGCTTCCCGTACGAAATGAAAATGCACATGCCATGCAATGGTCTCGTATCAGGATATAGACTTATGTTCCATAAGTTTTGACCATATAGGGCGAATACTCAATAAGTACTCGGGTTCTATTTTTCTCATTTGGATTCTCCAAGCCCTAGCCGACTGTAGCTAAACATGAGGCTAACCTATAAAATTCTGACTAGGAGGTGACCCTCACAGCTCCTTGAGAAATTGATTTCTCAACACATGAACTCTCGATGCCTCATGCGTACTCGGGGTAAAAGAATATGGGCTCCATTTCGCAAGACACCAAGATTTCAATCTCTCAATTGCTCCCACTGAATGACTGACTATTGGATTTTAAGCCTTGATAGGCCATATTTCCAACATTAACTAGCGTTCGAATAACTAGTGGATAGACGAGTGACTTTTCAGTAACAATAGGTCTGCCTCAAGGGTCAACATTGAGCTCATACCTCCTTTTTTTAATTATGGGCGACTTAACTAGGCACCTACAGGATGAAGAACCATGGTACACATTGTTCACAGGTGACATAGTTTTAATCGTTGAGACCCGAAACAACGTCAACACAAAGTTAAAGCTTTGGAGGGATGCTCTTGAATATAAATATTTTAAAATTAGCTGGACTAAGACAGAGTATATAAAATGTAATTTTAGTAATAATAAGAGTTGAGACAAAATAGTAGTTAAGATTGATGGTCAAGACGTAAAAAAAAACCGCACTTTCGATATCTTGGTCGATAATCCAGAAAACTGGAGAGATCGATGAATTAGAGCTGGGTGAGCGAAGTAGAGTTGTCCAACTGGAATTTTTTGTGATCATTGTATACCAACAAAGCTAAAGGGTAAGTTCTATAGAATATCTGTGAGACCAGCTTTGCTCTATAGGGCAGAATGTTGGGTAGATAAAAAAAATATACCCATAAAATGAGTGTAGTAGAGATGAAGATGTTGAGATAGATGAGTGGCAAGACAAGAAATGATAAAATTCAAAATGAATCAATTCAGGAAAATTCAAATGTGTCGTCAATCTGTAATAAGATGAGAGAGAGTAGACTTCAGTGGGCTGTCCATGTATGGTACAACACCTGTTTGGAAGTGCAAGTTAGTTCAAGTGGAAGGATTAAAAAGGGTAAGGGGTAGGCCCAAAAGGACGTGGTTAGAAGTAGTTCGAACGATACGGCAACTTATAACCTCATTGAGGGTATGATATTTAATAGAGTAGACTAGCGGATCATGATTCATGTAGCACACCCCAAATAATTAGAAAAAAAACTATGATAATGATGATGATGATTTATCCTAAAAAGGAAAAAAAAAGATCAAATTACCATAGATTAAATTAACGCAATATTAATGCATTTTGCAGATTTCTTCCAGAAATAGTAGCAATGTATTTCCTAGGTTGCATCTAGATACTACCTTAACAGTAACAATCCATTTGTTGGTAATATATTACGTCAGTAATATATTTCCCAGACAATATATTTCCAGGTACCCAAACGAACCCTAAGGGAAAGTACCCCCAACATTCAAATAGGCCATTTTGAGATGAAGAGAAATCATGCCTAGAGTAGGCTTTTCTAAAACATGGGTTCTAGATAAAACATGAGGATGAAAACCTTAGTGTTGGAAGGAACCAGGTCTTCTTTATCACCCTGAGCCTGACAATTCCTAAGCTATAATTAATGACTTTTTTTTTTTTAATTATAACTAATTCTTAGTTCATGGCGATCCCATTTCATAACTAGATGTGTAACTGGGCCAAACTCAATCATTAGTACTAAGGTCTGATAGGCCCCATTCATTTGATTTCTTTCATTCTGTTTTATAGAGGTACAAATGGGCTTGGTCAGCCCAATGGGCATCGAAGACTCGACCCAATGTGAGCCAATTTTCGACCCCTTGCAATTCTCGTTGGGCTTGGCTAGGCCTAAAATGAAGGCCCGTTCTTAACGGCCTAGTCCCAAGCCGCTAGCCCGTTTGCAGGGATCACATAAACAAGGTTGATTGAGTAGGACTGTAAGTTAATATTGTTTCTAGAAGGGCGTGGTTTGTATAAGGCATCCACATTAAACAATCCAGCTAAGGTGCACCTCTAAATTATACTAAAAGATGTAGTTTTGGTGCCGAAAAACTTTGTGATGCCCTGAAAAAATCTTTTCATCCCTAATATGATATTTAAAGCTACAAAAATAGTGCAAATTGAGTAGATCTCAACACTTGAAAATCTTGAAATTTAGAAAATGATGTCATTTTAAAATTTATTTGGGCTAACAATATGAATTAAAAATGGGTAAAATTGTTGCAGGGGGTTAGAAGATATGATAGATAAAATCTCTATACCTTAAAATAAATTTTGAAACTCTGGGTCTATGGAAAAGTGATACTTAAAAAAATTAGGGTCTATAGAGATATTTTTCTAAAGATAAATGGTCTCTTGTAGACAATGCCTATTTGTATGTTATAATAAGGCTCTTTCTTATACAAGTTGATTTACTGTATTCTATATTCTCTTTATGTGGGGATCAATGCTCTTTGTTTTATTATTTATTTTATCTTTTATCATGAACAAGGATTGGGATGTTCTAATTCAATTCAATTGTAACTTTTAAAAATATCAAACCTATTGTCAGGCTAGTTTTATGCTGAAAAAATAAATTTTAAAACAAAATGTCTCATCTTTAATTTTCAAACACAAAGGTCAAGAGCGTATTGACAAGCTAATTGAGGCCGCTTTTCCTAACCCTCGGACTTTTGTAGCCTAGGACACCATTTTAAATATGGACGCGGTTAGCATGCGGCCAAGTGTGCACATGTACAAATGCGGGCTTGACAATAAATATATTTTTTAAATATAATTTGATCTTATTTTATAAAGAATATATAATATTTGACATGGAGATCATCAATATGAAAAGATAAATAAAATTTTAAATATAAAAATAATAATTATATTAAAAAAAACATTTAGACCCTTAGTTAATTGTTTTTAGATGGGCTCCATCTTTATACCTCTGGACAGCATATTATACAAATGCGGTTCAACCCGTATGAAACAATGGTTCCTTAGGTATTTCAAACCGGAAGCAAGGGTAGTTTTGTAATGTTCTCCCAGGTAAATTTCCCTGCTTACGGCGTGCTCCTCTCTGCCCCTTTCTCTCTCTACTCTCTTTATATCTCTCTCTCTCTAGACTCAATAGTTTACGTTTCCTCCGCGGGCTTGACTATCTCGAATCCACTACAATGGCCCGACTTTTTCTCTTTCTAGATTCCTTTCAGCGATCATCTCTCTCTTCGATTGCCTTGCCTGCAACTGCCCCACTTTCTCTCTCTAGGTTCCTGCACCTGCAATGCCCTTTCCTCCACTTTCGATCATCATAACCTATTTCTCTATCGTCATCTCCAACCTCCTCACTCGATTTTCATCCCTTTCCCCTCTCTCTCTTCCAATTACCTTTACCTGCAACTCACTCTCTCTGTAGACCTGATTGTTCATCTCACCTTCATTCCTCGTAACCCTTCTCCTCAACTCAATTGAATTCCCTTTGAGGAAATGAGGGATGTTTTCATGGCTGAGAAGAATTGCAGAGGCTTGTTGGCGACCGGTCCAGAGGTTCGGCCATATGAGCAAGGATGATGAGGACAAAGGTGATAATCTCCTCTGGTGCAAGGACCTGTGTTGCCATTCGTTGGGGAATTTCTCCAATGCAGTTGTTCAGGCGAATGAGTTCCTTGAAGACCAGAGCCAGGTAGAGGTTGGTAGAGATGGCACCCTTGTTGGAATCTATGATGGCCATGTTGGCCCAGAAGCTTCTTGGTTTGTTAGGGTTCGATCACTTTTCCTGTGATTTTTTTGTTAAGTGGGGAAGGATGTTTAGGGTTATGGTTGATTTGGGGGTGATGATGATGATGACGCGGAATTGTTGGTTTTTCCTCCACGGCCTTCACTCTCTCGAGTTCACTACAATTGCTCGACTTTTGCTCTCTCTCTCGATGGGCAACGCAGAGGGGGCGGCCCGCGCAAACAGTCGGACTCGACCCGAACGCAAAAGGAGCCCGCACAGGTACCGCATTCACAAAGAGCCTGCACACGTGCCCGCATTGACAAACTGCCCGCACACGTGCCCGGAGGCACAAATAGCCCGCACACCTGCCCAAATAGCGTGCAAGCACGAAGAGCCCGCACGTACGTGGAGCCCGCATACGTGCCCAAATGTACTTGGAGCCCGCACACGTCCCCGAACACACGAAGAGCCCGCACACGCGCCCGAACGTAGAAGGAGCCCGCACACCTGCCCGCAAGCAGGAGGAGCCCGCAAGCAGGAGGAGCCCGCAAACATGGCCACAAGCACGAAGAGCCCCACACGCACGAAGCCCCGCACACGTGTCTGCACGCTCGAATAGCCCGCACGCACGAGGAGCCCGCACGCACGAGGAGCTCGCACGTATGATGAGCCCGCACACGTGCCCGCAAGCACGAGGACCCGCAAACATGGCCGCAAGCACGGAGAGCCCCACACGCACGAAGCCCCGCACACGTGCCTGCAAGCTCGAAGAGCCCGCACACGTGCCCGCACGTATGAGGAGCCCGCAAACGTGCCCGCACGCACGACGAGCCCGCACACGACCGCACGCACGAAGAGCCAGCACAGGTGCCCGCACCCACGAACAGCGCGCACGCAATAAAGGAGCCCGCGCACATACTCGCACACGTGCCTGCATGCACGAAGGGCCTGCATATGTACCCGCTCGTATGAGGAGCCCGCATATGTGCCCGCTCGTATGAGGAGCCCGCACACGTGCCCTCAAGCACGAAGGCCCCGTACAAGTGTCCGCACGCACGAAGACCCGCACACGTGTCGCACGCACGAAGAGCCCGCATTAAAAGACCGCACACATGCCCCCACGCACGAAGAGCCGACGCACTTGCCCGTCGAGACCGCACACTTGCCCGCACGCACAAAAAGACCGCACACGTGTCCGCACCCACAAAGTGCCCGCTCGTACGAGGAGCCCGCACACGTGCCCGCATTTACAAAGAGCTCGCACATGTGCCCGCATTTACAAAGAGGCCGCACACGTGCCCGCAAGCACAAATGCTCGCTCGTACGAGGAGCCCACACACGTGCGCGCAGATACGAAGAGCCTCAGACGTGCCTGCTAGTACGAATATCCCGCACACATGCCGTATGCACGGAAGATCCCGCACATGTGCCCGCAATACCACGAGACCGCAGATATGTACGCACTCAATTATGTCGAGCCAAACGGCTGCGGCGGGTGCTTTTGGCGTCATCGAACCGCGAGAATCTGCATATAGTGACGCATTAAAAAAAAACGATTACACTCGTCGAACTGCGAGAATCTGCATATAATAATAATGGAAGCATTAAAAACGAACATTTAGAAAAAAAGGGTGTGGTTTTTTCATTTTCATGTTACATTTGGAATCCGGGTCCATTCTTAGCCTTCTAATTTGAACTGCCTGGGTCCATTGCCACACCCCTATCCGCGAGTTATATTCTTAGCCTTCCAATTTCAATATTATTCGTGTAATTATGTCATGCAATATTGACTTTTAAAATTTTTACATAGCATTGCTAAAATTTGGAGTGCCCTCTCTTCTTTATTAGCATGCAGCTAAAAATAAATAAAATAATAAATTGATCGTAATACTAATTTCATCAAAACATATCCATAAATTAGAGAGATAAACTACTTCAAATTTTAAGTTTCAAATAGATAAAATATCTTAAAATTTTAGAAAAAAAATTATATTAAATTTTAAAGAGAGAAACTAATCAAAATTCTTGAATTTTTTTAGAGAAAATGATTTTTATTAAATAATTAATTTTGCTAAAATATCCCCACAAGTTAGAGAGAGAAACTACTCCAATTTAAGTTTGAGAGAGAGAGAGTGTATTTTAAAATTTTAAAATTTTAAAAAGAGAAATTATATTAAAATTTTAGAGAGAAACTATCTCCAGACATAACTATCAAATTTCAAGTTTTAGAGAGAAAAAGTATCTTAAAATTTTAGAGAGAGAAACTATATCAAATTTTAGGGAGTAATTACCTGAAAAAATTTTAGAGAGAAAAAACTTCTTAAAATTTTTAGATAGAAATTATATCAAATTGTAAGTTTTAGGTAGATAAAGTATCTTAAAATTTTAGATAGAGAAACCATGTCAACTTTTAGAGAGAGAAACTACTTAAAACTTTTTAAAGAGAGAAACTATTTCAAGAATTTGGGAAAAGTTTATATAAGGTTCCAACCTTAAAATGTAGAATCACATATGCCTCTCAAAAATCTATCGGAAATGTTGTTTTAATGTTGAAAACCCTCTAATTGATCATCTCAACATTGAGATGTAAAAATATGAAAAAAAAAAAAAAAGGTTTATAAGTCCCAAAAACAGTTCATCTTGCAATACATTATCTAGACCGTCCATTTTCAAGATTTTCATATACTTATAAATCTACTGGATTTTAACTATTTTTGAAATTTAAATTTTTCTAATTACAAATGAAATAGAATTTAAGATAATAAGAATTTTTAACAACAAAATTACATGTTATGATAAAATTTGGAGGTGCACCTTAATTGGATTGTTTAAGGTTGCAACCTTATAGAAACCAAAGTATATCAAATTTGAAGTTTTAGAGAGAGTGTATCTTAAAACTTTAGAAAGAGAAACCATTTGCAATTTTAAAAATAGAAATTACCTTAAAATATTTAAAGAGAGAAACTATCGTAAAAAATTTAGAGACAGAAAGTATCTCAAATTTTAAGTTTTAGATAGATATTGTCTTAAATTTTGAGAGTGAAACTATATCAAATTTTAAAAAGAAAAACTATCTCAAAATTTTTAGATAGAAACTACCTCAAATTTTAAATTTTAGAGAGAAAACGTATCTTAAAATTTTAGAGAGAGAAACTACTTGAATTTTTAGAGAGAGAAACTATCTAAAAAATTTTAGAGAGAGAAAATTATCCTTTTTAAATAGAGAAACTTTCTCAAAATTTTAGAGAGAGAGAAATTATCTCAAATTTTAAGTTTTAGATAGATAGATTATCTTAAAATTTTAGAGAGAAAAATTATATCAAATTTTAGAGAGAAATTACCTATTTAGAGAGAGACTATCTCAATTTCTTAGAAAGAGAGATACTATATCAAATTTTAACTTATTGAGAGAGAACTATATTAAAATTTAGAGAGAGAAATAACCTGAAAATTTTTAGAGAGAATTATCTCCAAATTTTTAGAGAGAGAAACTATATCAAATTTCAAGTTTTAGAGAGAGAAAGTATCTTAAGATTGTAGATAAGATTGTAGAGAGTGAAACTATATCAAAATTTAGAGAGAGAACTTACCTAAATTTTTTTAAAGAGAAATTATCTCAAAAACTTTAGAGAAACTATCTCAAATTTTAAGTTTTAGATAGGAAAAATATCTTAAAATTTTAGTGAGAGAAACTATATCAAATTTTAGAAAGATAAACTGCCTGAAAATTTTCAGACATAAAAATTATCATAAAATTCTTGGAGAGAGAAATTATCAACTATTTGAAATCTCAAATTTTGAGAGAGAAACTGTGTCAAATTTGAAAGGGAGATAAACTATATCAAATTTTACTTTTGTAGAGAAATAAACTATCTCAAAAATTTAGAGAGAGAAACTATCTTAAGATTCCAAGTTTAATGTATTTTCCCTCTGTGTGCAATAGATAGCCAGGTTATAGAAAAAAGATGATCCAAACATGAGTTTGCATATCGTGGGTACATTCAAAGCCATCCAAATAAGTCCTACTTGAGTAACCAGGTTTTAACATAAGAAAGATCTAGCATAATAAGGTTTTGATTCAAAACATGGGTTTCTTAACGCATGGAGCCAAAAGAGCCCTAAGATTTGAGAGGCTAAATGATTATCCATGCTTCATTCCAATTGCGTAGGTAACCTTGGGAAGGTTCATGCAAGTTATTTGAGCTTTTAGATATGATTTTGCTACTATTAAATTCTTAATAATAGATCTTGAAACCACAACTTCACATGAAAAATTTCTAGCTACATTGGGATCAAGTCCATGAAGAACCCTAAGTTGTTGCAACAAAAGATGTCTTCTGATGTAGGAGAAAGCCCCTTAAAAGGCACTCACTCAGAGACTGAAGAATTAGAAGGTATTGGGACCAGCCTTTTACCTGAAAAAGTCCTCGCTGCACTGGGATCAAGTCCATGAAGAGCCCTCAGTTGTTGCAATAAAAGAGGTCTTCTGATGTGGGAACAAGCCCTTAAAAGGCACTCACTTAGAGATTTGAAAATTGGAAGGTACTGGGTGAAAATTAGACTAGCCCTTCCCATAAAATAGTTCTAGCTACACGGGGATCAAGTCCATGAAGGGTCCTCAGTTGTTACAATAAAAGATGTCTTCTGAAGTGGGAGAAAGGCCCTTAAAAGGCACTTACTCAGAGACTGAAGAATTAGAAGGTACTTAGTGAAAATCAAACCAGCCCTTCACATGAAAAAGCTCTCACCGCTCTGGGATCAAGTCCATAAAGGGCCCTCAGTTGTTGCAATAAAAGAGGTCTGCTGATGTGGGAACAAGGCTTTAAAAGGTACTCCCTTGGAGATTGAAAAATTCGAAGGTATTGGGTGAAAATTAGATTAGCCCTTCCTGTGGAAAAGTTCTGGCTATACTAGGAAGGAAGCCCTTAACCAAGCCCCCCAGTTGTTGGAACCAAAAACACCACTGGATTGGGAGCAAGTCTCAAAGGCATCCACCAACTGGCTCAGTAGAAAGTGTTGTTGAGACAGAATAGTAAGCCCTTCCACATGGCACCCGGTCAGCACAAAAAAGAAATTCTAGTAGCATTAGGAATGAAACCCTTAAGCAAGGCCCCCAATCGCTAGAATCCAATTCGGTCAACCCCCAAGGAAGCAGCTTAGCATGGTCTCCCCCTCAAGGATCATGTTGATGCCAATGATCGAGAAGAAAAAGGTTGTTGAGAAGCAATAAAAGTGTCTTAGTAAGGATTCGAAAGATGAACTCTTATGAAGTTTTTGTTTCAAATGCTACACTTTCTCGCTTCTCTCAAAGAGTAGCATTCGGCGGGGCAAGTTATTATTCATCATTTTTTACGTACTTGTATCCCCAAGGCAAATAAGGAGAGAGCCAGTAGTAACTTGGTTCCGCCGATATCCAAGACATCGCCAGACCACGAGAACACTGCAACAATAAGCCTAAAACTAAGCAACCTCTAAAGAAATATCAGACAAGCCTCAAATTGCACGAGAGGGTAGTTTGGGATACCCTAATGACACTTATAAAGTTTTGTCGTATTCTGATAAGTTTTGATATGAAACTTGGTTTTCAAATCCAGTTCCAATCATGATACAAATGGACCCTATAACTACAGGCTTATTTTTTAGTCTCAAAACAGTGTCAGACCATCTCCATTAGATTGGGAATGTCGACAAACTCCCAAATACCAAAATTTGGCTCAATCAAACCCCCGGGACCATTATGAGCCTAACTTATCATAAAAGGGTGGGTTTTACACTATTACGATGCAGCCTTAGCAAACCAGTTTCCATTTAGAGAGAAGATGAGATCAGAAATATGAAAAATTAGATTTTATATGAGAGAACTTCCAATTCTTTGGAAATCCATAGCTCAAGATCTTGACGTCGAATCGTTGCAAATACGGGTCCATTGCAACCGTTCTTCGAAGAGTTACAATTTGGTATAGTTTTTATGTGCGATCGAAGGCCGGATGACATGAATTTCGAGGTTGAAAATGGCACAATTTTTCCAGTCAGCAGAATACTATTTTCTGACGACTTCCCAAATTTGGAATATGCTCAAATGGAGACCAAAACAGATGAAATTTATTGCAAAATGATTGTGATAGTGTCCTCTTTGATTTGTGACGAAAATGAAGACTTGGAAAGGCATAGATTATGATACATTGATGGTTGAAGAATGACAAAGTTTATGGACTTGGCCAGATTTTGGGTTCTTCTTAAAAAATCCGTTTCAAAACGATCGAAGGGTATCAAAACGTTCACAAAAGTTCAAGCATCGATTCTACGACGAGTGATCACCCAAATTACTATCATAGATATCTGAAAAAGCTACCGAAGACTAGCAATGGTAAGAGACCCCTCATAGAGAGATGGTTTTGTCATTTGTTGAAAAGTGTTTAGGGATATTTTGGTCATTCGGTCTAAATACGAGATGATTATTTTAATTCATTAAATGTGTATTTTTTGACAATTTTGGGTACTTTTGAGCATTCCACCCTTGTTTAGTTATTGTTCTATATAAGGAAACCCAAATCATTTGTAATAGGGTCTTTGATCATTTGTAATACTTGAGCATTTTGGAGTGAAATGTTAGCTTGTTATCTCCGCTTTGCTCATAAGTTCAAGATCAAAGAGGGATGAGAGAAAAACATTTACTAGAGAGAGAAATACCCGTAGACCACCATACAGCAAAGCACCTTACCATACGTCATAGCCCACTCCCTACACCACACATTACATCACCTATCCTAAACCCTAAACCATCATACACCACACACCTTAGGGTTCCATAAACCACGCCTAGACCCTAATCCCTAGCCTCAACCCATCAAGCCCAAGCCTCTCTCTAATGTGCATACAAAGGAGGCCTATGGATGCTCACCTAGGCTCAAGTCCATCCTAGGTCTATTCTCTCTCCTTTTACCTTTCTCTCTCTTCTTTTTTAATTCTCTTTTTCTCTCTCTCCTCTCTCTTTTTCTCTCTCTTTTCTCTCTTTTTCTCTCTTCCCTGCACGGGCTTAGGGCGGACCCGAGCACTGCTCTTCTTTCCACTTTCCTTCTCTTCTTCTTCTCTCACTCTCTCTCGTCTAAGGTTACGGACCCACACCAAGGGCGGGCTCGACTTCCTTTCCTACATGTCTCGTCTTACTCTCGCTAACACCGTCTCACACCCACGCCTTGTCTCACACACCCCTACCAACGCTCCACCTAACACCCTCACTGTCACATCCGCGCTTTAACACACATGCCCCTACCCACACCAAATCTTGCACGCACCTCAACCCGTTTCTAACCCTTACTCTTGCCCACACCTAATCCTACAAGCACCCCTGCACCTGCGCCTAACTCACCTCTCTGCCGGCAGTATATTCCTAGCCACGCTTATTTACTTTCACCCACCTATGCCTAACTCATCTCTCACCTCCACCCTCGCCTACCATCTTTTCGCACCCGCATCCAGCATCTTCTCATACTTGCACCTTACTTTATGCACTCGTACACACGCCTAATACTTTCTCTCACCCGTGTCGTACCCCACACGTTTCTGCCCGCACTTAGCCTAAACACACCTAACACACATCAACTCGTGCCCGCCCCTAACATGCTCTAGCTTCTACCTGCGCCTTCGTCCACCTTATTACCCGCATGCCCTCACGTAGCGCTAGCACACACCAACCTCTCACCCATGCCTATTATATACACTAAGCCCTACCCGCGATTACACCTTATTGCCTTTATCTGCCTCATAACCATCCACACTTTTTCTTCTATAAACCATACTCTTTCAATCGTTTATCTATTTCACCTTTATTTGTATTTGTCATCTTCTTATCTCGTCTTCTTTATTGGTTATTCTCCTCATTGCCTAAACAGTCGACTTAGGGTCATCCTAAGATAGTGTCTTAGGGTCTTAATTCTGGGATTGCTACTCTAACCACCTTCTCGTACAATGAACTCGGGTCATAAGAGCTATTAAATTTTTTTGTACCCATTTACTCGAGTTAGGGTCATCGTGAGTCAACTTTCTTAAAATCCTGACCATCTCGCTACTCTAATCGTCAGGTACTTAGGTTGTGAGTAGTTCCCTTCTCTCCCACTTTATTTTCTCATCTGCCTCTCATTCGCTCTCTGCGTTCTTCAACCCCCTCAACCAGCATATTAAAGCCACTCACCTATTAAAAGGTAGGTCAAAGATGAGCATATTTTATACGAACACTATCGGCAATTACTAAGTGAGATTCCAAGATGAGATGTTGAGTTTGCTAGAGGGGGCCGTGTCTAAACCGAGCTGCTGAACAGCCGGAGGGCTTTCGTGGGTTGATTAAAGAGGGCATTTGCTCGGGCTTATCCCACGAACTCAAACGGCAATGAGGTAGGTGCTCTAGTCCATCTTTTCACTGTTTCTAAAATCCTCTCACAGTTGGACATACATATCCACAAAGTGAGTTACGAGCCACGCAAGTGAACCACGCAAAGTCACATGGTTGATCGAAAGGGGGTCTAGTCCAATCCAAGCCCGACCAGAGTTCAGTTCTAATACTGATCTATCTTGCTTGGCAAACTCCGAGGGACCAAAAGAAGTCGGCACACCAAGCACGATCTTTAACCAACCAATGGCTCCAGGAATCGGGCCTAGGAGCCCAGCTTGAGGTTATTTTCCTTTCTTTCATCTTTTATTTCATTTTGATATAGTTCCTTTAGACCAGGCTTTTTTCTGTTGTTAATTCATATCTTCACTCTTTTTCTAAAACCCTTTCCGAATCCCTCCACCTCTTAATCTGAAACTTCTTCAACTCTCTTTGCCTATTTTCGGTTTATCGCCTTCAAAAGCCAGAAATGCCGGTGATCCGTTTGAGAGCTATCTGATGCCCAATCCCTCGTGTGGGTCATAATTCGACAAAACCCCTTAAATATACCTCAGAGTGACACAGTTTAAGTTGAAGATCAAGACCGAGAGGCCGTTCGCCTTGAAATGAGGCATAAACACATTCATACAGAACAATGGTGCCACTTTGTGAAGAAACCTACTTCTAAAATGTTCACCATGTGATGAAACGGACGGTATTTGCTCATGACATGACCAAAAAAAAATCTTCCAAATTTCAGCTTTGTTAGATTGACTTGAAACTCCTGCAAAGCGCTCATTAGTTTGGGACAATATAACGCACCATCAACCGCGGCCAAATAAGGGTCAAAGACTGATTTCCAGGGAAATAGAATGGCATATGCTGATGCATCACTATGTAGAACCATTCCAGCTTAAACTGAATTGGATGGTACAAAGGCTCCACTTTGTCTCCTGAAAATGGAAGCCATGGATACAACCGCGCATGTATGGGAACAGTTTCTCAACATGGCTCCCATGAAATGCTGCCAATAATTTCGGCATTACCATATTATTAAGAATTCCTTGGAGAACTTGCCGAGGCAAGAGTTCATCCCAAGACTCCAAGAATCTTAACATGCGTTCAGGGTCTGTAGGCTCCCATGAATTTGTAGCTGCAATCCTAATAAAGAGACCAAGGGAGAAGTTAACTATTTTTCCAAAAAAAAAAAATTGCTAACAAAGGGAGAGCAACTTTCCTTATCAACTGTGAATAGGGAGATGAAATACCAATCTCTGAATCACTATAAATACCGCCACAATCAATGGCATCATTCCCTTTTAAAAGCTCCTTCCAAGATGACATATTCACCCCCCCGCAATGGGTTCAGCAATGGCTGCCAGCCCTTAAAAACCCTAATTGTCAGAGGTAATGCAAATACCGTCTTTAAAGACTACAAGTTGGAATCTCATAAATGGTTGAATCTTTAAAAATTACCCAACAGGGACAATTTGGTCTATCCCAGTTCCTTTAAAGATCCAGGCCTTTACTTGGATTCTCGCACATGGTAGAATCTTGACTATAGACCAGCTACAGAGAATGGGCGTATCATTACCACCATTGTTGTATCTTTGCCAACAAGATGAGGAGACAAGAAGCCATCTCCCCTTTGTGGAAGCATCTGCTGCCTCTATTTCAGATACCATGGGCATATCCAAAGGACATCAACGAACTCCTCGAGGGTTATCTAGCCCCTTCTGTCCCAAAAAATAGGTCGTGGCATATGGAGGATCACAATAATGGCTACCCTTTGGACAATATGGATCGAGAGGAATACCAGAGCGTTCCGAGGGAAAGGTCAGCCGGTGTCCTCCCTTATAGGTAGCACCAAAGCACTAGACCTTTTGGGCATGGAGACCGCTGCAGTGTACCAAACCTCCATCTTCATTTCCAACTCCAACTGGAGCAAAAATATCTACACCTTGCACCTAGGCCACCCCATCCACGGGTCAACTAGGTACCTACCCCACAGTATTATATCAAGCTCATTGTTGATGGCTGCTTGCAAGGGACCTGCCGAATACGGGGGCAAACTGTACAAATGAGCTCCCAACTTTCTCGGGTTCTATGGGCATCTCAGATTCTGAAACTTTTGCGCTGCTCG
Source organism: Amborella trichopoda (assembly GCF_054954075.1). Lineage (NCBI taxonomy): Eukaryota > Viridiplantae > Streptophyta > Magnoliopsida > Amborellales > Amborellaceae > Amborella > Amborella trichopoda. Next base: position 14,191,774 of record NC_142337.1, on the reverse strand, counting down.
AGGGCCTAAAGAAATCCATAATGTTCATCCAAAACTCTCAAACCACCCTTGGTGACCGTAAGAATGTAATATCTTAGCCAAGGGACATACACGACATGGAGATTAGCACATCTTTATGGCCATATCTTAACACTTTCCAGGGAAGCTCGAGTCATCTTCAACCACATCCCCAGGGAGGCCAACGCACTGATTAATCATCTCACAAAAGGTACGCCACCACCAATGACTACCACAGAAGCAGCAACCTAAAAACCTCTCTCCTCTTCCTTCTCTTTTTTCTCTCCTCTCTCTTCCTCTCTCTTCTCTACTCTACTCTCATTCCTCTTATCACCACCTTTCACCATTTCTAATCTCATCCATCACTACTTTTTTTTTTTTTGTAATAACCACTACTGGCTTTTGTAATAGCCTACTTCTCGTGGGCTGAAAAGATCTTTCCTTTCTTTTTCTTTTTATTTTTTCCGAACCATTTTTGTAATAGAGCAACCCATCTCTTGTGGGTAGCCTAAGGGTTCCTTTTTGTACATACTTGTTCCTTTCTGTACTATTTTGAACATATCTATAAAAACTTTAACCATCCTAAAGAAACACTCAAATTTTGAGACACATAAATACAATACATTATTTGGAGATACAATTTCCTCATTCACGAATTTGATTCCCCCAGCTTTGAGGGAATACAAAAATCCATCAAATTTATCTCATTGCCTCGCCGCCTCTATCATTGACAGAATGCATGGCTTCTTGATAGATGTATTAGTTAAACGGATAAGCAGGAGGTTCACACAGAGAAATGCTAGTCCGCTTTTAGTAAGATAATGCATAAACTATCTATCCATAAATACGACTTCTGCATCAAGCAGATCTTCGTTAAAGTATCCACCAACTTCGAGAAATCATTTGAAGTATCCATCCGAAAAGTCCATGTTCAGTGCCCCTCCAAACAATGACAAATATGGCATGAGTTGGCTAATTTGACATCAAAACTCACCTATCTTCCATCAAAAATCAAGTGGAAACCCATAATTAAACCCTTGAAGACAAATTTCCGAAGAAGGTAAAGCCTCTTCCTCCTGAATCTAAACATCCTGAAGATATAGAGGAATAATGTGGAATATACTCATTCATTGCCATGCTCATTTTCACTAATGAAAACAACACATCCTCAAGAATATTTGGTTCGCAATTTGACAAAAGTAGATTATATATTGTTGGAAACTGAGATAGCTTGCACCAAAATATATGAGATTCACAAACCATCTTGATTTTACATAGATACAGTGTTTTATAAATTTAAATTTCTTTCTTGTTTGGTTTTTGTTTTTTTTTTTTACAGAGAGGACTTACTTTTTATTCATTAGTAAATGGTAATCATACATCGATTAGAACAAACCATCAGAAACTCTCAAGGAATCCAAAAGGACCCTCTTCTTTGCTAGATTATTAGATATCTCATTGGCCTCTCTATAACCATGTCGAAGATTAACCGCCAACGAAGATAACAGGCCAATCACCTTTAACCTCATAGATATTAACCACAATGGCGACTTAGATATAAAAGAGCACCGATCCCCCTTCAATGAGAAGCAAATTTCCCAAACCTCTGTCCCTCCAAATTAAAAGGCCTTGAAGCAAGGCAAACAATTCAGCAAGGTTAGCCGACATTGTCCCACATGGACCAGCATGGTTAGCTGACATTGTCCCACATAGATCAGCATGCTTAGCCGACATTATCCCAGCATTGTTAGCCGACATTGTTCCATATGTCGCATCTTGATTGGCCCACATAAGGCTCTATTCTTAGACCCTTGTTTTAGGGGAGTCTACTTGCACTTTTCATTAGTTACATGCCTTGAGTTTGTGCTCATTTGGGGAGCCATGGGCACATGTATTTGTGTTAGTAGCGGCTCCTCTGTGATTTATTGCTTATCATTAGTTTGTGTGTCATTGTTAATTGTAGTTTGTTCGTACCCTTATGATATCCTCTTGTTGGTAGCTGTAATAAAGGGTGTATATATTTGTCATATTTAGATTGGAATTATAATGAATTGATTTTGTTTGCACAATTCAGATAGATTAATACAACCCCATATCTCTTTGGATCCACCTGTATCCGGATTTTGATTCGAATTACTATTTAGATCTAAATTTTGAATCCAGATCCGAATTTTTTATCCAAATCTTGGGTCCATAATCTGAATAGGATCCAAAATTTGGATTTCAGATCGAGATCGGGTAAATTCTCGGCCCTAGAATCTTGATAGTTCAAGACCTAAACCATTAAAAAAGAAGAAGTATACCCAATAAATTGTATAGAACCTTGTCCTCCCATGAGAACATACCATTCACTTCCGATGAAACACACCCTACATTAACTCCCTTGGACAGATGTCACGGAGAATTTTTTTGATATGAAATTTTTGGATTCTTTTTAGGGTGCGGTTTCTATAAGGTTGCCACCTTAAATAATCCAATTACGGTACACCTCCAAATTTTATCATAACATATAATTTTGTTGTAAAAAATTATTAGGATTATCTAAAAATCTATTTACATATCTAATTATAAGATTTTAAGTTTAAAAAATGGTTCAAATCAAATAGATCTATAAACATATGAAAATCTTGAAAATGGACAGTCTAGATAATGTGTTGTAAGATGCATTTTTTCCGGGACTCAAATTCTTTTTTTTTGTGACATTCATACATCTCTATGTCAAGATGATCAACTAGAAGGTTTTTCAACGTTAAAACAAGCTTTTCCGATGGATTTTTTAGGTGCATCTGTATTTCTACATTTTAAAGTTGCCACCTTATATAAGCTTTTCATTCATTTTATAATCTCGAGTATTTTTAAGAAAAAAAAATGAATTTTGAGTTTCTAATCACTTAGACGTGTGGTCTTCCAAAAATTGGACTGTCTCCATTCAATTTGAAGACATTAAATCTCCCATTTGTATACAAAGAGAGAGCATGATAATTTCTTTCTTTTTAAGGAAATTTGTCAAAATATCCATAAGAGATGAGTTATTTAACTGTGGGTCTAATGTGCATAAGTTTAGGATCAAATTAAGGCACGCCTCCAAATTTTATCATAAATGTAATTTTGGTGTAAAAATTTCTTAGGATGACTTGAGAATCTATTTTGATCTCTATTGATTTATAGTATATTATTAAGACAGAGTTAGGGGGTGGACAATATTGTGAAAATAAAAAAGACCCTAATTTTATAGAGATTGTAGGAAAGCTAAATTAGAGAGAGAGGGAGAGAGAATGAGTACGCACAAGAGAGAGAGAGTATGCACAAGAGAAAGAGATCTCCACACCTATTTTATAGGAACCTCTTTTATGCGAAAATTAAATTTGAGTGAAAAAGAGAAATGAATACGAACATGGGAGAGAGAGATCTCAACATCATTTCGTACCTTACTTAGAGAGAGATATATCAACATTCTTTCCATATCTTAATGAGAGATTTTCAAATCCATCCTTACTTCAACATTATTTCCATTTCTTAATTAGAGAGGTACAAGAGAGAAAGATATCTAAAACCTCCTTATCTCAACATGGTTTCTTCCTCTTTTTTCTAAACCTCTTAAAGTTGGTAATAATTACATCGTGCACTTTTTTTTTGAAAAAAGTTTATATAAGGTTGCAAGCTTAAAATGTACAATTATAGATGCACCGCAAAAATCTTTCAGAAATATTATTTTAATGTTGAAAAACCCTCTAATTGATCATCTCGACTTCGAGATACATGAATATGAAAACGAAAAGTTTTTGAGTCCCAGAAATAGTACATCTTGCAAAACATTATTTAGATCGTCTAATATATATATATATATATATATATATGAAAAATTTATTGTACGGCCATGTTCGTACCGCAACAGTAAATGCCCAATGGCCCAGATCGAATCTGGGCCAATCTGACAACCATGGTTGTCCGAAAGTATTTGAATTTTAATTTTTTTTATACAAATTTGAATTATCTAAAATTTTGAATGTGTGTACATCTTAGTGAGACACACCTAATAAAAATATAAAAAATAATAATTCGCAAAAACATATTGACCAAAATACCCCTAAAATACTTTGAGGGTATTTTGGTCAATTTATTTCATGTAAAATATTTGTTTGATATTTTTGTAGATTTTTCTATTTTTTATGAATATAAGTTCAAAATTTCAGATCATTCCGATTGGTAGAAACAAAATTAAAAATAAAACACTACCAGACATCCGTGATCGTTAGATCGGCCCATATTCTATCAAGGTCGTTCGGAATTTACTGTAGCGGTACACAAATCGGTGTATATTTATAGCTTACTCCTGCAAGAACACATTATACACTTACACTATTATGCAAATGAATTACTCATTTATTGGAGGAAAAGGTTTATATAAGGGTTAGGCCCTAACAATCAAATTAAGGCGCAGCTCAAAAATTCACTAGAAGAAGTAGTTTCAATTCCTAATATTCCTCAAATCCATTATCTTGACTTCAATATGTATGAACATGAGGAAAAAAAATGGATTTCAAGTCTTAGAAATAGTGCATCTTGTAATGCATTTTCTAAACCGTAAAAATTTAGTATTTTCAAGTATTCATAAAGCTGCTCGATTTACACTCTTTTTAAAGCTTTAAACCTTATAATTAGATATGAATATAAATATTCAGGCCATCACAAAGTTTTTGAATACTGAAATAACATCCTTTGACAATTTTTGAAGCTACGTCTTCGCCAAATTCATATCCTTCATCTACTATCCTCTCATATCTTCTACTATCTTTTCCTACATGACCATTTAAGTCCCCTCAATAAAATTTCTTTCCCCATTCGGTATACCTTGGACTAGTCCATCAGTGATATTCTAGAATTGTCTTTTAATTCTATACTCTAGCCCTACTTGTGGTGCATAAGCACTAATTGCAATAATTTTCTCATCCTCTAACACAAATTTTATTAATAAGAGTCTATTACTTATCCTCTTAACATCTACTACTTTATCCTTTATATCATTGTCTACTATTATGTCTAAGTCAATTCTATTATTATCATTTCCTATATTGTAATGTTTATATCCATCAATTTTCTTATCTCTTGCCCATTTCCACTTAGTTTCTTGTAAGCAAGCTATGTTAACTCTCTTTCATCTCATTATATCTACAAATTCCATACTTTTACCTCTTTGCGTTCCTACATTTTGTGTAGCTAGACAAATCCTATTCTCTTGGATTAACGTCTTTACCCGTGCTGGTCCAAAATGATACGGATGACCACTTATTGTCGCAACCGGGTATTGTGGCACATCACTTCCATGGATTGCCTTAGTTAACCTTTTAGCCCTTGCTCATTCCTCTATGAACCCGAGTGCCGGTGCCCGTGCATTGCACGCATGTGTGTGTATGTGTCTATATATATATATATATATATATATATATATATATATATATATATATATAGGAAAAATACTGAGATTAGCCCACTAGCTCATATGAGTTCATATGAGCCCAATGGCCCAGATTGAATCTGGTCAGATCTGATGGTCATGACCACATTTTGTATTTTAATTTTAATTTTTTTTCTACAAATCCAAATAACTTAAACTTTTAGGTGTGTGTTCTTCAAAAATACGATAATCGAATAAAATATCAAAAAAATAATATACAAGAAATAAATGGATCAATTCATTTACTGTGTATTATTTTTTAAATTGTTTTATTAGGTGTACCTTGATGAGAAGAATGGACGCCTAGAATTTCAAGTTATTTGGATTCGTATAAAAAATATTAAAATTCAAACATGAAATGAGGTCGTGACCGTCGGATCGGCCCAGATTCAATATTCAATTTGGACCGTTGGGCTCATATGTTTATATGAGCTAGTGGGCTAATCTCATCATAATATATATATATATATATATATATATCTGTGTGTGTGTGTGTTTACTATACAGATCAGGACGATCTCTAAATGAGATTCAACCAGATCTGAACCATTAACTGATTTTGAAAGTGAGTGATAGAGAGTGGGACAATCAAATTCTAATCGAAAGGCCAGATCTACTCCAAGATAAGCAAATCTTCTCTTTGATCAGTGGCAGTGCCAACATCCATCCGAAATGTTAAATAATATGTAAAATGCAATAAAACAAATTTAATTCTAATAAAATAAACAATAATGAAAAGAAACACAAGAAAGAGTAAAAATCTACCAGACCGGGCTGGTTGGCTCAGAGCTCATGAGGCTTTGAGGCCTCGCTCGTATCAGGACCAGCAGAGTTTATGACGTTCGTCCTCTTTGTTTCTCATTACGTTTTGACCCGACCTTAACTTGGGTTGATGAATCTCTTAATCTAAGGGTTTTAGGTGGCCTAACTTAAGGCTTTCCTAGGTCTAGATTTTTCTCAAGTCTCACAATCTCAAATTTTTTCTCTGGGCACAAAAGCTAATAAGGTCTAAAGAGTCTCTAACCTAAAATGATCCTGAAATGACCTTTTCATAAGCTGAAAATCGTCTAAAATGGATAACAAACCATAACCATAAGGTTTCCCACCTTGATTGTCGTTTTGGTGGTCTAAGGCTTGGGCAGCACTAGTAGTGTCACCCAAACCAAAATGGTCCAGGTTCATTGAACCTAGCCAAAAAAGATTCGGGAGGGGTTGGCATGCAGAAACTCCCAATTTGGGGCAGCCGGAGCTGGGCGACACCACTACTAAATATGCTCAAAATTGATAGATTCTAGTCTAGGGTGAGCTAATGGGATGCTACTTGCCAAAAATCAGCTGATTTGGGTCAATCTACGCTGGCGACACCACTGTCTAGAATTGGAAGATTCCTGTTTGGGCTTATTTTGGGGCTATCGGAATGTTGCTTGCAAAAAATAAGCTGATTTGGGTCAGTCTCGGCTGGGCTACCCAAGTAGTGTCGTCCGGGTGATACTGGTGGTGTCTCCCCCAGTGTTGCCCAGACTAAATATGCTTAGAATTGGCATATTCTTGTTTGGGCTGATTTTGGGGCTATTGGAATGTTGTCATCAAAAAATTAGCCGATTTGGGTCAATTTGGGCTGTGTAACCCTTGTGGTGTCGCCTGGGCGACACTGGTTGGGTCGCCTAGACTAAATCTGCCCATCATCGGTAGATTCCAGCTCTGGAGGGATCTACAAGCTCTTGTGATGCTGCCTGCCAAAATTTCGGTCAAAATGAGATGTTTTGTTATTTTTAATGATTTTTATACTAAAACAAGATGTTTTGCATGATTCTGAATCACAAGGCCGACGAATGCACCAATGACGAAACACGGGGTGGGGCGGTGCGTGGCCACGAGGCTCGATGAGCTATTATGATGGGTCCAACGAATGCAACATGAGGGGCCACCCCATCCCCCTCAACTATGTCTAGTGCCTTGAAACACATGATTATCATGAGTGAAAACTCTAATAGGGAAAGTGGCACAACTCCAGGGAATGAACACACCCCATGTTTACTAACCTCCCTCGCAGCCCCTGCCCCTACCCCACACTTCCCATGTGCATTGCACAAGGCAAGGCACATGGCATGGTGCCCCTGGTGCAGGCAAGGCGTTTCACCACCCTCGCTAGTGCCATTGTGGTGCGGGCCTTGCACGCCGTTGCACGACACGCACACCTAGTAAATGCCCCAATTGGGACACATTATGTGAAGCAATGGGGAAGCACGAGCTAGGCACACCCACAGAGTATGGATGGTGGGCACCGAGGTGTGCGCCTAGGCACACAGCGCCGCGAGGGCCTACCATAGTCCATACTGCCTGCCTTGTGATCCAGAATTCTGTAGAACATTCTGTTTTAGTATAATAAATATTTTTTAAAAGCGGCTGGGCTGGGTGACATGAGTAGTGTCGCTCAAAAGTTTTTATATTTTCAAAGGGAAAGGACACATCAAGTGTCACAGTGTCGCTCAAAGAAAAAAAAACAATTTTTTGAAGGGCAGAACACATCACGCATCCTCTTGGATTGGGCATCACAGGCTATGTCGGCCGGAAGATACGGGTAGTTTGGTCAAGGCACAACTAATAAAAATATTTTAAAAGTAATTTACAAAAATAAATGATGAAAATACCCCCGAAATGTTTCAGGAGTATTTTGGTCAATTTATTTCTTAAAAATTATTTCTTTGATATTTTTATTAGATTCCCCTATTTTTTAAGAACACTCGCCTAAAATTTCATGTCACTAGAATTTTTTGAAAAAAAATTAAAATTCAACGAAATAATATCGTGACCGTCAGATCAGCCCAGATTCAATCTGAGCCATTGGGCTCATATGTTAATATGAGCTAGTGGGCCAATCTCAGCATTTTTCTATATATATATATATATATATATATATATCGTACTCCTGCAAGTGCACATTTCTTATATATTAACAATGTTTATATCCATCTATTTTCTTAGCTCTTGCCCAATTTCAATTCCACTTAGTATCTTGTAAGCAACCTATGTTAACTCTACTTCATCTCATTATATCTACTAACTTCATACTTTTACCTCTTTGCGTTCCTACATTATATATAGTTAGTAAAATCCTATTCTCTTGGACTAACTTCTTTACCTGTCCTGGACTAAAAGGACATGGAACCTTGGCCACTTATTATCGCAACCGGGCGTTGTGGCACATCACTTCCACGGATTGCCTTAGTTAACCTTTTAACCCTTGCTCATTTCTCTATGTACTCGGGTGCCGGTGCAGTGCATGTGTGACACACACACACACACACACACACACACACACACACACACATATATATATATATATATATATATATATATATATATATATATATATATATATATATATATATATATATATATATATATATATATATATATATATATATATATATATATATATATATATATATATATATATATATATATATATATATATATAAGTCTTAAAAACGCCTATAGGTGAATCGCTACAGTGTTACACCCCGCCACAAACATGTAATGTCCGTGGTGGTTTATTGAAACGGAGCCACAACGAACGCAGCGTGGTCCATGACGATTCTGTATGTTTTTTTACCGCCACAGACTTACTATAACCTTGATGGTTGACCGCCAAGGACTATGCTAGGTTCATCACGGTCTAAATCCTCGCTATCCGAAAAAATCAGCTGGCGTCAAGCCTATGGGCGAAAACACTGTTCATTTTCACCCATAGGCATTGCATAGTCTCAAAATGATATTCGAGCAGATCCGAAACACAAACTGATTTTAAGTATGAGTAATAGAGAGTGGCACAATCAAATTCTAATATGAGGCCAAATCTACTCAAAGATGAGCATATCTGCTCTCAGATCAGTTGCAATGCAAACATCGATCCGAAGTATGAAATACTATGTAAAGTGCAATAAAACTACTTTAATTCTAATAAAATAAACAAAAATAAAAAAAAACACAGGAAAGAGTAAAAATGAACCAGATCAGACTAGTTGGCCCAGGGCTCTCGAGGCCTTGCCTGCATCAGGAGCGACTAGGTTTATATCGTGCGTCCTATTTGTTTCTCTGCACGTTTTGACTAGGCCTTGGTTTGGTTAGATGGATCTTTTAATCTAAAAGCTATAGGTGGCTGAAGGCTAAGGTTTTCCTAGGTCTAGATTTTTCTCAAGTCTCACAATCTCAAAGGTTTTCTCCAAGCACACAAGGTAATAGGGTCTAAAGAGTCTCTAACCTAAAATGATCCCGAAATGACCTTTTCATAAGTTGAAAATGGTTTGGAATGGGTAACAAACCATAACCAGAAGATTTCCCTGCTTGGATTATCGTTTTGGCTCTTCAAGGCTTGGGCATTATTCATTGAACCTGGCAAAAAACAATTCAGTAGGAATTGGCATGCAAAAATTACCAACTTGGAGCAGTTGGAGCTGCGCTAGTGTCACCCCAAACCAAATCTGCTTACAATTAACATATTCCAGTCTAAAGTCATTTTTGGGTTGTTGGGATGCTTCCAACAAAAAATCAGCTGATTTGGGTTTGTCTAGGCTCCCAAACCAAATCTGAATGGAATTGGAAGATTCTTGTCTGGACTCATTTTGGGGCTGTCGGAATGTTGCCTGCCAAAAATCAGCTGATTTGGGTGGTGTCACCCAAGTGGTGTCGCTTAGTCAACACCAATAACACTGGTGGTGTCGCCCAACCAAATCTAAACAGAATTGGCAGATTCTTGTCTGGGCTAATTTTGGGGTTGTCGGGATGCTGCCTGCCAAAAATCAGCTGATTTGGGTCAGCTTGGGCTAGGCTGATTAAATCTGCCCATAACTAGTAGATTACAGTTCTGGGGGGATCTACAAGCTCTTGTGATGCTACCTGCCAAAATTTGGGTCAAAACGAGATGTTTTGTTATTTTTAAAGATTTGTTTTTACTAAACCAAGGTATTCTGCAAGATTCTAGATCACAAGGCCGATGAATGCACCAACGACGGGACACAAGGTAGGCGGTGCATGGCCACGAGGCCCGATGAGCGTTCATGATGGATCCAACGAATGCAACATGAGGGGCCGCCCCATCCCCCTCAACTATGTCTAGTACCTTGAAACACAAGATTTTTTTGAGCAACAGCTCTAATAGGGAAAGTGGCACAACTCCAGGGAATGCACACACCCCATGTTTACTAACCTCTCTCACAGTCCACGTCACTACCCCACACGTTCCCATGTTCCTCGCACAAGGCAAGGCCCATCGTGTGGTGCCCCTGGTGCGGACAAGGCGCATCACCATCCTCGTCGATGCCACCGTGGTGCGGGCCTTGCATGTCGATCCATGGCACATACACCTTGTAGATGCCCCACCTAGGACACATGAAATGAAGCACTGTGAGAAGCTTGAGCTAGGTACACCCACACAGTATTGGTGGGCATTGAGGTTTGCGCCTAGGCACACGACACTGCGAGGGCCTACCATAGTCCATACTACCTCCTCTATGATCCAAAATCCTGTAGAACACAATGTCTTAATATAATATATATTTTTTTAATGGGGCTGGGCTGGGCTGGGTGACACGGGTTGTGCCGCCTGATTTATTTTTTTAAAAAAAGGGGGAGGACACATCAGGTATCCTAGTGTCGCAAAAAAAAAAAAAAAATTTGAAGGGGAAAACATGTCACGTGTCCTCCAGGGTTAGGCGACACAGGCGGTGTTGCCTGGGAGACACAAGAAATGTCGCCCAAAAAAAGTTGTCTTTTTTTAAAAGGGGAGGACACGTCACCTCTCCTCCTGGGCTGGACAACTAGGGTAGTGTCGCCTATATATATATATATATATATATATATAAGAAAATGCTGAGATTAGCCCACTAGCTCATATAAACATATGAGCCTCACGGAATCTGGGCCGATCTAATGGTCACGGCCTCATTTTGTTTTTAATTTTTTTCTAAAAATCTAAGTAACTTCAAAATTTTAGACTTTTTTTCTTTTCATCTAGGTGCACCAAAGAAAAATATTTTAAAAATATTTCGATAAAATTAATTGGTCAGAATACCCTTGAAACGTTTATGAGGTATTTTGGTCAATTTATTTATTGCATTTTATTTTTTTAATATTTTTATTATATTCTCCTATTTTTGAAGAATACAAGCCTAAAATTTTAAATTATTTGGATTGGTAGAAAAAAAATTAAAATTTAAATACAAAATGAAGTTGTAACCATCAGATCGGCCTAGATGGATTATATGAACACATATGTTCAAATAAGTTAGACGGCTAATATCAACATTATATATATATATATATATATATATATATATATATATATATATGAAAAAGCTGGGATTAGCCCACTAGCTCTTATGAACATATGAGTCCAACGGTCCAGATTGAATCTGGGCCGTTTTGACAATCATTAATGTCCGGTAGTATTTGAATTTTAATTTTTTTTTTACAAATTCAAATCATTTAAAATTTTAGGAATGTGTTCATAAAAAATAGTTGAATCTTTGAAAAAAATAAAAACAATATTTTACATGAAATAAATTGATCAAAATACCCCCAAAATATTTCAAGGTTATTTTGGTCATGTTTTTTTCACGAATAATTTTTTTTATATTTTTATTAGGTGCGCCTTGATGAGAATAACACACACCTAAAATTTTAAGTGATTTGGATTTATAAAAAAAAATTAAAATTTAAATACAAAATGAGGTCGTGACCGTTAGATCGGGCCCAGATTCAATCTGGACCGTTGGGCTTATATGTTCATATGAGCTAGTGGGCTAATCTCAGCCTTATATATATATATATATATATATATCAATGATCTAATGCAACGGTTGTATCATAGTATAGTGCAAGGACACTTCTAGAAAACCATGTTTGTGGTATTTGTATGACCTCAAATTTTGTACACACTCTCTCTTCATCTCAATAATCAATCTCCCCCAAAATAAAGTTCAAATTGAACCTTAGATATGGTTAAAATGAGTCCCCTTCCAAAAACGAATCTAGACCATTCATTTTGTGAATTTCAATATCTTAGACTTTATAAACTCAAAATCATTTTTTTTTATTTTTTTTTTTTAACATTATTCATCTAATGATAATAAAGTCATCCAAAAAATTTGGAAATGAAAAAATCTTTCTAAGGCCCAGATCTAAGCATCTCACCAAAATGAACGGCCTATGTTAATTGGGCTAAAAAAATACTTTCTAGGTTATGTTTTCAATTTTTTCATTGTTTGTGATTGTTAAATAGAACGAAAAGAGTGTATATTTCAAATTTTGGATCAAACAAATGGCCATAAGATGGTTTTTTAAGGTTGATGCATCATATTATTATACAATGGTTGCATGAGATCATTGCTCATATATATATATATATATAGAGGAAGATATCCCCTTATCCCTTATTTTTAACTTTCATATCTCATGAGACTCAAAAATTGAAAATATTACTTGTAAGCAAAAGGTCTCCATCTTTTCTATCTTACAACCCCCTAGACCCCTTTAACCATAAATTTTGACTCAAACAAAGACTAAAATAACACCCTATCTAAACTTCATCTCTCTAAAACTCCATCCCTCTCTCACATCACCTTCTCTCTTTCTTTCAAAACTCCATTTCTTTCTCTAAAATCCAAACTCTATCTCTCTCTCACATCACCGTTTCTCTCTCAAAACTCCATCTCTCTCCTATCACTGTCTCGCTCTCTCAAAAACCCAAACTCCATCTCTCTCTGTAAAATCAAGTCTCTCCCTACCTCTCTATAGTTTTCAACGATTTCTTGGCCCTGAACTCACCATCCAAAAGAACATTACTGCTCTGGTTTTTTACATTTTCTTGGCCCGGAACTCACCATTCAGTTTTCTTATCCACTGATAATGGTATCACATGTAACAAAATCGAGAACAAGCAAAGGCCTTCATTTTATTAAGAAACATCCATGCCTCACAAGCATTACAAGCCCACACAACAGGCCACTCTTGGCCACAGCCCAACAGGGAGCCAAGCTCCCACTTTCTCTCTCTACATTTTACCTCTCAAGCCCCCTCACCTTTTTGCCGTTATAAAATGTTGACCATTCCAAATCCACTCCAACCACCAAGAGAATGACACACTTGAAATCTTTGAAGGCAATCGCAGTTCTCTGTCTCTTTCCTCATCGCATCAAGCACTGAATCAATGAGCTCTGCCCCCTCTGTTTAGTGGCCTTTGGCCCAGTTGTTTCCAACACCAGATTGGCAAAACACAAAGTTATCAGACCTGAAGATATGGCCATAAGGACTATTGTGCACGCTATCCATGGTTTCGGACTCAAGATCCATGAGAATGGTTCTGGGAACCAACTTTCCAAATTTTCAATTCTTTTTCATCGAGCTAGGAACCAAACCAGAAGGGGTTTCCAAAATTTCATTTCCAAAAGTTTGTAACTTTCCAAAATTTCAATTCTTTGGTGTTTATTCATTAGTTTTTGTGGAATAGGTTTGGCAAACATGTATCAGCAATCTGATCTACACTATAATTTGTAACAAATTTGAATGTAATATAGAGAAAATACGAAAACACTGAGCAATATGTCAGATTTTTGGATATTTAATGGACCATAATTTATTAGAGTATTTCCTAGTTTAACGACTCTAATTTTTCCACGACATTCCAAATACTTTCAAAAATGTGTAAGTATCAGGTTATTATAGGGGAGGTAATATTATCTGCTTATATTCGAGTTGTTAGAGAGACAGTGTGCTAAATTCTTCAGTAGTTTATTCATGAGAATTGTGAAAGTTAGAGAGAAAATTTGAATGTTGTGTATCCAACTGCCCCAATTGGGGACACTTGTGGCTGCAACAATAGAAAACTAGAGAGATGCAAGGAGAAACTTGATTTTAGATAAGGAGATGGAGTTTGGGTTTTAGAGAGAGATGGAGTTTTGAGAGAGAGGGAGACGGTGATGCGCAAGAGAGAGAGAGAAAGAGAGATGAAGTTTGGGTTTTAGAGAGAGATGGAGTTTTGAGAGAGAGAGACGGCAATGTGAGAGAGAGATGGAGTTTTAGAGAGAGAGATGAAGTTTAGATAGAGTGTCATTTTAGTGTTTGTTTGGGTCAAAAATTTATGGCCAAAGGGGTTTAGGGGGTGGTATGATAAAAAGGATGGAGACCTTCTGCTTACAAGTAATATTTTCAATTCTTAGATCTCATGAGATATAAAAGTTAAAACTAAGGGATAAAGGATATTTTTCCTATATATATATATATATATATATATATATATATATATAAGCAAAGATCAAACACAACGGTTGTATCATACTATAATGCAACGACACTTCTAGAAAACCATGTTTGTGGTATTTGTAAGACCTCAAATTTTGCACACACTCTCTTCATCTCAATAATCAATCCCAACAAAAAAAAAGTTCAATTTGAACCCTAGATATAGTCAAAATGAGTCCCCTCCATAAATGAATCTAGACCATTCATTTTGTGAATTTCAAAATTTTAGCCTTTATAAACTCAAAATCATTTTTTTTATTTTTTAACATTGTTTATCTAATGATAATAAGACATCCAAAAAATTGAAAATGAAAAAATATTTTGAAGGTCTAGATCTAAACAGCTTACCAAAATGAACGGCCTATGGTACTTGGGCTAAAAAAATACTTTCTAGGTTGTGTTCTCAAATTTTTTTGTGATTGTTCATTAGATTGAAATGAGTGTATATGTCAAAATTTGAATCAAACAAATGGCTTTTTTTAATGATGTTGCATCATATTACTATACAACGGTTCCATGAAATCATTGCCCTATATATATATATATATATATATATATATATATATATATATATATATATATATATATATATATATATATATATATATATATATATATATATATATATATATATATATATATATATATATACGGGTAGAGTCGCTCCAAAAAAAAAAATTTATTTTCTGGAGGGGCTGGGCTGGGCGACATGGGTAACTTCAAATAATCATATACTTGAAGATTTAAACTATCAATTGAAATATTTAAGAAGGCCCTTTTAAAGCCTTATAAGGCTAGTCGTTAGGACTTACAAAGGAAATTTCAACACTTTCATGCTTAGGGAGGGTTTAGCAATAGGAAGATGGAATTCGAATAGATAGTATCCAATTTTAAAATATAAATGATAGAAATTTGTTAAGTATTTGGAAAAAGAAAATGTTGTGTTTGGTTGGTTTGTTTGGAATTCTGGATAATGTGTTGGTTTTTTTAGTTGTAATTTTGTAAATCAAGAAAACATTGAATTAGCCAATTTTAACAATTCATTGAAGTTTTTGTTAATGAGATGATAATATTTGTTAAACGAATGACATTTCGAAATCATAGGTTATCATGGATGAGTTTAAAAAATAGATAGTCAGATTACATAAAAAATAAAAAGAGAGACTTTTTGGAGGAGTTGGGAGCATATCATAATATATTGATTTATCTTTAATATAGACATCGGATTTAGCTAAAATTTTTGGGGTTTAGACTTGTCACCATCACACACCACTGAAAATATAAACAAATAATTTGAACAAAATAGATGATTGTAATACCCTCATGGGTGGCTGATAGCACATCTAAGTATTTCAATTTTATTTCTTTCTATACATCGGTCTTAGCTAAAAGTTTGGGCATATGCTTCACTCTCTTCCACAATTGTAAAAAGATTTAAAAATATTTAAGAAAAAAATGTAATGATTGAAAAAGTAACCCCTAAAACTCCACATTATACTTCTATACATCGGATGGTCCAGAGCATATATGAGTATTTCAATTTTAACTATACTACTATACATCTGATTGTGTATTTAAAGAGAGAAAACAGAAAAGGACGCGTGTTTAGAGTATTTAAAGAAGAAAACAGAAAAGAACGCGGGTTTAGAGAGAGAAAAAGATGGGAAGTTTGATGGGAGGATTAACCTATTTTCTTTCTTTTTTTTTCTTTTTTTCTTTTTACATGGAGGACTTACTTTTTGTTCATTTATAAATAGTTGTCAGACATCGATTAGGACAAACGATCATTAACACTCAAGGAATCCAAAAGGACCCTCTTCTTTACTATATCATAAGCTATCTCATTGGCCTTTTTATAAATATGTTGAAGATTAACTACCAACGGAGATAACAGGTCCATCACCTTTAACCAGATACATCTTAAACGCAAATGCAACTTAGATATTAAAGAGCACCAAATGATGATGTTGAGAGGTTCCCCTTCAATGAGAAGCGAATTTCCTAAACCTCAAAATTAAAAGGCTAAGGCTTTGAAGCAAGGCACACAATTCGGCATGATTAGCTGTGATCCGTATTACAAAAAACAACTGCACCCATATAATCCCTACGCACACCTCGCACTCCCACCTACCCTGGATTGCCATCAAAACTTAGTTTAAAACACCCTACCTGTGGTCGTTGCCAACTAGATTTAAGTCTAGCTTTCATTGCCATGTAAGATATGATACTTGCCAAATTAAGGACAATGTCCACCTTTGAAACCTCATGCTTCACTAATTTCTTCTCAACCCTCTCTACTCATTCTATCTAGCCCTTGTCTCTCCTTCCTCTTTCTCTCTCTAGCCCTTCTCTCTCCTCTCTTCAGTTGGGGAGCCATGGGGCACATATATTTGTGTTAGTAGCTGCTCCTCTGTGGTTTATTGCTTATCATTACTTTGTGTGTCAGAGTTAATTGTATTTATTTCCTACCCTTATGATATCATGTTGGTAGCTGTAATAAAGGGTGTATGTTATTGTCAAATTTAGATTGGAACTATATTCGACTGATTTTGTTTGCACAGCTCAGATAGATTAATACACGTCTCTTTGGATCCACCTGTACTTGGATTTTGATTTGAATTACTATTCGGATCCAAATTTCGAATCCAAATCTTAGATCCATACCCATATCTGAACTGCATCCAAAATTTGGATTTTGGATCCAAATCGGACAAATTCTCAGCCCTAAAATCTAGATGGTTCATGACCTAAACCATTTAAAAAAAATAAAATACCCAATAAATTGTATAGAACCTTGTCCTCCCACGAGAAGATACCATTCAGTTCCAATGGAACACACGATATATTAACTCCCTTGGACAAATGTCGCGGTTGATATGAAATTTTAGGATTCATTTTATAATCTCGAGTATTTTTAAGAAAAAAAAATGAATTTGAACTTTCTAATCACTTAGATGTGTGGTCATCCAAAAATTGGACAGTCTCCATTCAATTTTAAGATATTAATTCTCTCATTCAAATACAAAGAGAGAGTACGATCCGTTCTTTCTTTTTACGAAAATTTGTCAAAATATCCATCAGAGATGAGTTATTTAACATGGGTCTAGTTTGCATAATGTTTGGATCAAATTAAGGCGTGCCTTCAAATTTTTTCTTAAATGTAATTTAGGTGTCAAAAATTCTTAGGAGGACTTGAGAATCTATTTTGATCTATAATGATCTATACTATATAATTAAACCAGAGTTAAGGGGTGGAAACTATCGGTGAAAATAAAAAGGGCCCCAATTTTATAGAGATTATAGGATACATTTCTAACTTTAAAAAAGATAGAGAGATAGAATATACACTTATGCTAGGAAAGCTAAATTAGAGAGAGAGAGGGGGAGAGAATGAGCACGCACAAGAGAGAGAGAGCATGCACAAGAGAAAGAGATCTCCGCACCTATTTTATAGGAACCTCTTTTATGCAAAAATTAAATTTGAGTGACAGAGAGAAATGAATACGCACAAGAGAGAGATCTCAACATTGTTTCATAGCTTAATTAGAGAGAAAGAGAGATCAACATTCTTTCTATATATTAATGAGCGTTTCGATATCCATCCTTATTTTAGAATTATTTCCATATCTTAATTAGAGATCCACAAGAGAGAAAGATATCTAAATCCTCCTCATCACAACATTGTTTCTTCCATTTTTTTTCAACACCTCGTAAAGTTGGTAATAATTAATTCGTGCATTTTTTTTTTGGAAAAAGTTTATATAAGGTTGAAACCTTAAAATGTTGAATTACATATATACCTAAAAAATCTACCGAAAATGTTATGT
Organism: Amborella trichopoda; assembly: GCF_054954075.1. Taxonomy (NCBI): domain Eukaryota; kingdom Viridiplantae; phylum Streptophyta; class Magnoliopsida; order Amborellales; family Amborellaceae; genus Amborella; species Amborella trichopoda. The sequence goes on along the minus strand of NC_142337.1, from coordinate 14,173,195 downwards.
TAACGTTGAAAAACTTTCTAATTGATCATCGAGATGCATAAATATGAAAAGGAAAGTTGTTGAGTCCAAAAAATAGTCCATCTTGCAAAACATTATCTAGACCATCCATTTTCAAGATTTTCATATGTTTATAGATCTACTCTATTTTAACCTTATTTGGAGTTTAAAATTTTCTAATTAGATATGAAAACATATTTTAACATAATCCAAATATTGTTTTACAACAAAATTACATGTTATGATAAAATTTGCAGGTGCACCTTAATTAGATTTTTTTATCTCCCCCCCCTCCCCCGGTTTTTGGGTTCAAACCTCCTAAAATGGGTGCCTATCCCGAGCTCAACCCCTATTGTGCCCAACTAATCACGAGATCAAAAAAAAAGTACCAAGAATCTAAAATTTGATAAATATGAAATTTAACCTATGTGATATGTGATTTTAGTAATATATATAAACAATAAAATTAGGTTTTGTATAGAGCCTAGGCTCTAAACAATCAAATTAGAGCCTACCTTCCAATAGTGTTGAGAAATGTGGTTTTAATATTGGAAATCTTTGTGATATCCTTAAAATATATATTCATATATAGTTATAAAGTTTAAAGCTTAAAATATAGTATAGATCGACAGATTTATGAAAATCTTGAAAATTGACGGTCCAAAAATATGTTACAAAATATATGATTTTCAAAGCTTGAAAACCATTTTTTTCTCATGTCCATGCATATTGATGTCGAGATGATCGATTTGAAAATATTTGGGCATCAAAACAACCTCTTCTAGTGAAATTTTTTATATAGGCTTAAATTTGATTGTTTAGAGCCTCGGCTCTATATAAACTTTTCCCATAAAATTAACCTATCTTATTATATATATATATATAGGGAAAGATGGAATTAGCCCACTAGCTCGTATGAGCATATGAGCCCAACGTTCCAGATTGAATCTGGGCCGATCTGACGATCACGAATGTTTGGTAGTGTTTGAATTTTAGTTTTTTTTTATACAAATAGAAATTACTTGAAATTTTAGGGATTTGTTCATAAAAAATAGGTGAATATTTGAAAAATATCAAAAAAATATTTTACATGAAATAAGTTGACCAAACCAAAATACCAACTTTACCCACTTTTAACTATTTTTTTAGCCCTAACAAATATAAAAAAGACATTCATTCTAAATCTTTCCTCTCTTTATGTAATATATTCCCCCCAAATTTCTTTCTCTCTCTTCCTTGAGATTCTCCCAAAACCCTTCTCCCTCTATATATTTTCTCCCATTTTCTCTCTCTAGGTCTCTCGCTCTCTCTCTACGCCGTGTTCCCAAAACCCTCTCTCTCATTGTGGGTTCCATAAACAGACACAATCTACATACAGTTAATCATTCATTCGAATAATATCCAGCCAATCAATAAAAAAAATCCACAGAAATCAAGCAAATATATAAAATAAATAAATCATAGAGAGAGAGAGTGGGAAAATAGGGAGAGAGAGAGAGTTTGAGAAAAGTTATAGAGAAACGTGAAAAGATAGAAAAGATGGTATCAAAGAATATGTCTTTATTATATTTGTTTGGGGTAAAAAAATAGTTTAAAGGGGTAAAGTTAGCTTAGGGGGTCAGAAGATACAAGATTTAGAATTTCTATAACCCAAGATATGTTTTGAAACCTTGGGACTAGTAAGATATAAAACTTAAAAATAGGGGGTACAGAGATATTTTCTCTAAAAATTAACCTATCTTCATAATATATATAGAAGAAATAAAATTCAAGAGAGATAAAGAAATGTTGTTAAGGAAGGTTTGGTTGTTATTTGAGATATGCAAGGCTGTTTTTGATAAGGGAAAAGTTTATATAAGGTTGCAAGCTTAAAATGTAGAATCACAGATGCCCCTCAAAAATCTGTCGGAAATGTTGTTTTAATGTTGAAAAAACATTCTAATCGATCATCTCGACATCAAGATTTATAAATATGATAAAAAAGGTTTTAAAGTTTTGGAAATAGCGCATCTTACAACACATTATCTAGACCGTCCATTTTCAAGATTTTCATATATTTATAGATCTACTTAATTTTAGCTATTTTTGGAAATTAAAAATTTTTAATTAGGTATGAAAATAGATTTAAGATAATACCAATAATTTTTTACAACAAAATTACATGTTATGATAATTTTTAAGGTGCGTCTTAATTGGATTGTTTAAGGTTGAAACCTTATAGAAACCACACCCTTTTGATAATGTCGAGCCATTCATATCATTTTTCTCAAAAACTAGAAACATAGTTACAAAAATCAAATGATCGAACCATCATACCATAGGCCTTATGTCTCGACATCGAGAGGTATAAATAAGAGACAAAAAGATTTTAAGTCCCAAAAGTAGTGCATCTTGCAACACATTATGTAGACCGTTAATTTTCATGATTTTCATATGTTTATTGATGTACTTGATTTTAACTATTTTTGAAGTTTCAAATTGTATAATTAGATATGAAAATAAATTTTAAGATAATGTTAATATGTTTTTACCCCAAAATTGCATGTTATGATAGAATTTGGAGGTGCGCCTTAATTGGATTGTTTAAGGTTGAAACCTTGTAGAAACCACACCCATATTAAATTACTATTCATACTTTTTCTTAATATCTAGTTTTGATTAGATCAGACACTTCATAGGTTTGGTACCCAGTCTAATCCTTATAACATTGAATAAAAATCGGCTTTTTTTCTTTCTAGGAACCAATCCATGAAAGGGTAAGCTTTGTTGCACTAATAAAAAAAAGCAATAATAATAAGCTAGATAACTAGAAAAGAGAAGAAATCATGATATTGATACATAGGAAATAGCGTTATCAGAATAAGACCAAACTCAAAAGGTGTTTGAAACAATTTAATTAACATAAGTTTGACCGGTAATAAAACTAATCAAACCACTTAAAAATGTTCTAAACAACAAAATGTATCCATCAATTTTCATAAGTTACATTAAAAATTGATTTTCTCAAGATGTAGTTTATTATTGAATCGAGCCATTTTGGGTCTGCAACCAGTCAAACGAGCTAGTTCTGTTTGGTTTTTTTTAATAATACTAATATACTTATATGAATTAGGGAGGAGGAAAGGAAAAACAAAAGGCAACAAATTATAAAATTGTCTATACATGGGGAGGAGTCGTGTAGACCACTTGTCTCCACATAAATGTGCATATATATATATATATATCATACTCTTGCAAGAACACATTATACACTTGCACTGCTATGCAAACGAATTACTCATATATTGGAGGAAAAAGTTTATATAAGGGTTAGGCCCTAACCAATCAAATTAAGGCGCACCTCAAAAATTTAGTAGAAGAAGTTGTTTCAATGAATAAAAATCCTCCAGTCAATTATCTCGACCTCAAAGATGTATGAACTTGAGGAAAATAAATGGATTTCAAGTCTTAAAAATAGTGCATCTTGTAATGCATTTTCTAAACCGTATAAATTTAGTATTTTTTAGTAGTTATAAATATGCTCGATTTACAATCTTTTTTAAGCTTTAAAAGTTATAATTATATACGAGTATAAATCTTAAGGCCATGACAAAGTTTTTCGATACTGAAATAATGCCCTTTGATAATAATTGAAGGTTTGTCTTCGCTAAATTCATATCATTCAGGTACCTCCCTCTCATATCTTCTACTATATTTTCCTATTTGGCCATTTAAGTCCCCTCAATAAAATTTCTTTCCCCATTCGGTTTACTTTGGACTAGTCCATCCGTGTTATCCTAGAATTGTCTTTTAATTCTATCAACTAGTCCTGGCGCATAAGCACTAATTACAACAATTATCTAATCCTCTAATACAAATTTTATTAATAAGAGCCTATTATTTACCCTCTTAACATCTACTACTTTATCCTTTATATCATTGTCTACTATTATGTCTATGTCAATTCTATCATTATCATTTCCTATATATCAATGTTTATATCCATCAAATTTCTTAGCTCTTTCCCATTTCCACTAAGTTTCTTGTAAGCAAGCTATGTTAACTCTCATTCATCTCATTATATCTACTAACTCTATATTTTTACCTCTTTGCGTTCCTACATTTTATATATGTAGACAAATCCTATTCTCTTGAACTAGCTTCTTAACCCGTGCTGGTCCAAAATGATACGGAACCCTGGCCACTTATTACCGCAACCACCAATTATGGCACGTCACTTCCAAGGATAGCCTTAGTTAACCTCTTTACCCTTGCTCATTTCTCTATGTACCTAGGTGTCGGTGCATTGCGTGAGTGTATGTGTGTGTATGTGTGTGTGTGTGTGTACATATATATATATATATATATATATATATACAACAATGTTGATCGAGACGATCTCAAGATGAGATTCGATCAGATCCGAACCACAAATTGATTTTAAATGTGAGTGATAGAGAAAGTAAATTCTAAACAGAGGCCAGATCAACTCAAAGATGAGTAGATCTGCTCTCATATCAATGGCAGTGCTAGCATCGATTCGAAATGTAAAATACTACGTAAAATGCAATTAAACTAATTTAATTCTAACAAAATAAACAAAAATGAAAAGAAACACATGAAAGAGTAAAAATATACCAGACCAGGCCAATTGGCTCGGGGCTCTTGAGGATTCGAGGCCTCGCCCCTATCATGACCGGTAGAGTTTATGTCGTTTGTCCTCTTTGTTCCTCTTCACGTTTTGACCCGGCCTTGGCTTGGTCAGATGGATCTCTTAATCTAAAGGCTGTAGGTGGCCTAAGGCTAAGGTTTTCCTAGGCCTAGATTTTTCTTAGGTCTCACAATCTCAAGTTTTTCTCTGAGCACACGAGCTAATAAGGTCTAAAGAGTCTCTAACATAAAATAATCTCGAAATGACCTTTTTATAAGCTGAAAATCATCTTGAATGGGTAACAAACCATAACCAAAATATTTCTTAGCCTGGACTACCGTTTTGGTGGTCCAAGGCTTGGGAGACACTGGTAGAGTCGCCCAAACCAAAATAGTCCAAATTCAGTGAACCTGGCCAAAATTGATTCGGGTGGGGTTGGCATGCAGAAACTGCCAATTTGGGGTAGTCGACGCTGTTGGGATGCTGCCTATTAAAAATCAGCCAATTTGGATCAGTCTGGGCTGACGACCCAAGTGGTGTCACTCGGGCGACAATATGGTGTCGCCCAGACCAAATCTACTTAAAATTGGCATATTCTTCTCTAGGATGATTTTGGGGCTGATGAAATGCTGCCTGCCAAAAATCAACCGATTTGGGTTAGTCTCGGCCAAGAGACATGGCAGTGGTGGTGTCACCCAAACCAAATCCCCCCAGAATCAGTTGATTTCAGTTATGAGGGGATCCACAGGCTCTTGTGATGCTGCTTGCCAAAATTTGTGTCAAAACTAGATGTTTTGCTATTTTTAATTAATTTTATACTAAAATAGGGTGTTCTGCAAGATTTTGGATCACAGGGCCAAGGAATGCATCAATAACGGGACACGGGGTGGGTCGGTATGGGGCCACGAGGCTTGGTGAGTAGTCATGATGGTTCCAATGAATGCAACATGAGGAGTTGCCCCATCCGCCTCAACTATGTCTAGTGCCCTGAAACACATGATTTTTAGGAGTGACGGCTCTAACAGGAAAAGTAGCACAACTCCAGGGAATGCACACGCCCCATGTTTACTAACATTCAAGGCACATCGCGTGGTGCCCTTGGTGGGGGCAAGGTGCATCATTGCCCCCGCCGATGCCACCGTGGTGTGGACCTCTCACGTCGATGCACAACACATATGCCTAGTAGATGCTCCACCTGGGACACATGACATGAAGCACTGCGAGAAGCCTGAGCTAGGCACACTCATACAGTACGGGTGGTGAGCACCGAGGTGTGCTCCTAGGCACACGGCACTGCGAGGGCCAACCATAGTCCATACTTACTGCCCTGTGATGCAGAATCCAGCAGAATACCCTGTTTTAGTATAATATAATATATATATATATATATATATATATATATATATATATATATATATATATATATATATATATATATATATATATATATATATATATATATATATATATATATATATATATATATATATATATATATATATATATATATATATATATATATATATAGGGGTAGGGCTGGGCGATATAGGTAGTGTCGCCCAAATTTATTTATTTATTTTTTTAATGGGGGAGGACACATCATGTGCCCCAGTGCCACCCAATATATATATATATATATATATATATATATATTTTTTAAGGGGACAGATCTTTCGATGAAGATTTCTCGAATTTTAACACCTTAAACTAATTAAAAAGATGTAAATAAAGTGGTAGGGAAAGTGGGACATATCGAATTCAAATCTGAGGCCAGCTTTGCCCAGAAACGAGCAGATCTACTCTCAGATCTATGGCAGAGTCAGCATGATCCAGAGCATTAAAATACAATGTTTAAGACAAGTTAACAGATCAAAAATAAATAAAGGAAGCAAAACAGTAAAAAGAAGAAGAAATAAAATCAAACCGGGTCGGATGGCCCGGGATTCCCAAGCCTTCGAGGGCTCGCCCGTATCATAACCGGTCATCTTTGCCTCTCTGATTCGGATGTTGACCAGCAGATCTCTGGTGTAAAGGGTTATACCTAAGGTTTTTATGCCCTAATTCTAGTTTTAATCTAGGGTTTTGGTACCCTAGGTCTAGGTTTTCTTAAGCTTGGGGGTTAGGACTTCAAGAGACTAGTTCTCCTATATACTTTGAGATAGATTTTGGCAAATTTAGTATGGAAAAATTCTCATCATCTTCTAACATTTTTGTTCCTTCTCTTTTGCACTACACATTTAGAGGTATCCTGAGCCCAACGGTGCATCCATAGCTTAGTATGGAACTCCTTAGTGATCTAATTTGAAGCCATCTTATTCTTAGCATCACTTTTATATTGTTGCTAATATATCTATGTTCAAAACGATCCAAGAGAGTATCAGCGAGGTATTTGTGCTCTAAGGTATGGTTTAAACCCTACAGGTTCCCATTAGAAGCAACTCAAAAAGATGCGAGAGCGTGATATGAATAGAAAACGAAAGTGACTCGACGAATCCTGGAAGAATATCATGACCTCTCTAAGATGGAAGCTCAGCAAAAATCTAGAGAACTCTTCATGGACCTGCGAAGCACAGAATGAAAGCTCCAAAGGTAAAAAGACAACTTCGAGACTTTTGAGTTCTCACAATCTCACAAGGTAATCCTTTAATCATCTTTGGGTAAAATATAATAAAGAAAATGACCACCAAAGGGGCCACAAGTGGCAAAACTGTAAGGCCCGTCCCTTTAATCTGATTGTTAAAACCCTCCATTTCCAAAACCTTTTTAAAAATGACTTCCTTCTTCACAACAAGAGGTTAAACTGTTAGTCGACCTAGCCTTGTTCTCGAAGCCAACTTTCTACGCCTGTTATGAAGGTTTGAAACTAGCTAGACACTCCATGGTTGTATGAGTATAACTACCAACCACCACATATCAAAGATGGATGAACCTCGCTAATGATGATATTGGCTAGTTTGGGAGTGTTTTTCTCTCGATTGGATCCCCTGAGGCGAAATGAAGCAATCTCATCCCCGTGTGTGCGTATGATGTCCTAAAGTCTAATTCAGAAAAACGTTAAACTCGTGCGATGTAAAAGAGCCGACACAGGATAAGCGTTAAACTCGTGCGACGTTAAAGAGCCAAGATAAGAAAAAAAGATCAAATTCGTGCGATGTTAAAATAGCTGAGACAGGAAAAAAATGTCAAACTCATGCGACGTTAAAGTGCTGAGGCAGGAAAAACGTCAAACTCATGCGACGTTAACGAGCCGAGACAGGAAAAATGTCAAACTCGTGCGGCGTTAAAGAGCCGAGACATGAAAGACGTCAAACTCGTTCAACATAAAAGAGCTGAGGAAGATATCATCTACCCTCATATGACGTGAAAGGTCGGGTGGATTCAAGGCACAACCACACTATTTCAATGGAAAGACATCAAACTCGTGCAACGAAAAAGAGCCTAGGCAGGTACCATATATCCCCGTATGACGTGAAATGTCGGGTGTATTCAAGGCACAACCACTATGTTTAATGGAAAGTCAAACTCGTGCAACGTAAAAGAGTTGAGACATATACCGCCTATTCTTGTATGACGTGAAAAGTCAAGTGTATTCAGGGAATAACCACCCTATTTCAATGGAAAAATATCAAACTCGTGCGACGTAAAAGAGCCGAGGCAGGTACCGTCTATCCTCGCATGACGTGAAAGATCGAGTGTATCTAGGGAACAACCACCCTGTTCGATGGAAAAACGTCAAACTCGTGTGATGTAAAAGACTCGAGACATGTACCGTCTATCCCCGTATGACATGAAAGATCGGGTGTATCTAGGGCACAACCACCCTGTTTGATGGAAAAATGTCAAACTCATGCGACATAAAAGAGACGAGGCATGTACCATCTAGCCCCATATGACGCAAAAGGTCGGGTGTATCCAAGGCACAACTACCCTGTTCGATTGATTCCGTCTATCCCCGTATTGACGTAAAATGGTCGGGTGTATGGTCCATCACTGTATGACGCTAAACTGCTTAAAGGGCTCTATGGTTGCAGGAGTTAAAACTGCTAACCAAGCTTGTCATCCGAAATATCTTTCTCTTTTCAAAATTTTCATTATATGTCTTGTGTTTTCCAAAAACTTTAATTTCTTTGTTAAAATCGTAACCTGTCCTTGCTCCGGGTTCTATTTCAAATCTCCCCCTACTTTCAAAAATTCTAAAAAAAGTCTTAAAAAAATGAAAGAGCTTGGACACTCGTAAATGATGATTACCGCGTTGCCGTGATTGTTCCGTTGCTTCCTCATCTCTTACTTTGGATTCGGCTAGACAACAAGTCTCTTTCTATAGAAAGCCTTTTCCTATAGACAGACTCATGAAACTCTAAGGAGATTAAAGAAAATGCCAGAGTTAAAAATTCAAACTACAAAACCCCTGAAGTTAAGTGGCATGATTAGAAAATCCAACTCAAGTTTCAAGCTTGTGTAACTCATCGACGTCTCATGTCGAAAACCCTAGAAGGAAAAATACCCTAGGTGGGTGAGCTCGGTGAGCGCAATGACTTGGAGGGATAGTTGGTGTGCGCCCTAACCATGTGACCTCAGGAAGAAATTTAAAATGTTTGTTTTATCTTTGACATCCCCCTGCCCCTCAAAAGATAGGGAATGCCAAAGTGTCTACTTCTTTGCAACTCACTTGTCCCTCGAAGGACAGGAAGTGCCAAAGAGGGGCAACTGTAGACACTCCATTTTAAATCTGGCAAATTCTATGGTTTTCTGAACCCTTAGGACCACATTATCCTAGTAGGTCTAATTTAATTACCTCAAAACTACCCAAATCCTATCCCAATTTGAAGTAGAGCCCAAGAGCTTTCCAACGGTCCAAGAATCGCCTGAAGGACCTATGGATAAACGATATAACAAATGACAGTTTAGTACCTGTGAGACCCAACTGTCGGGCCGTAGGCCAGGCCGGAACGGGCCCAACAGTCCCAGACGAGGGCTGATGATGCAGTCAACGCATCTGATGATGCAGTAAATATGTTTTCTTTAATTAGATAAGGTTAAAACTTCAAGATAAATTCAAAAAATTCCGAAAAAACTCCAAAACAATTAGAAAAAATCACCAATTGAATCTTATAAATACCTCCTCTTCCTAACCCAAAAGGAGAGAGAAAAGAGACCAAAAAAACTTAGAAATTCCTGAAATTAGGAAATTACCCAAAAATACTAAGAATAGGAAAAACCCTTAGAAAATTCCTTAAAATTTAGGAAAAATCCCAAAAATTCCAAAAAATTAGAGAAAATCTCCGAATTCATATTCAACTTCTAGAGATCACAAAAACCTTAGAAAACCAAGGAAATTCTCCTCCAGACACCAGAAAGACCAACAACTTTAGAAAAATCTCTAGAGTTGTGCGGGGAAGTATTAAAAAATCCCTAGAGTTGTGTGGGGAAGTATTAAAAATCCCTAGAGTTGTGCGGGGAAGTATTAAAAAAAATAGACCAAGAAGAACATTTAAAATGAGGATGGTTTAGTCATTTCCAAAATGACAATAAATAACAAATTTATATTTTTTTCAAAATAGTCCACAAAAGAATGGAGAAAACCCTATGCTCAGCATGTCATCCATGTTTGGGGGCATGAACTAAGGTGTAGGTGACTTGGCGGATTTGAACTAATTTGAATTGAAAAACGAAAAAAGTTCCTCAAAATTCAAATAATTCATTTTCGCAAGATGATGTAATAAAAATGCACCCCACAAACACGGATCCAAAGTATTGCATAATTTTGAGGATCATAGTTTGTAACTTCAAATAATCATATGCTTGAAGCTTAAACTATGAGTTGAAATATTTAAGAAGGTTCTTTTAAAGCCTTATAAGGGCAAGTTGTTAGGACTTACAAAGGAAACTTCAATACTACAAAAATGGCACTTTAATGCTCAGGGAGCGTTTAGCAATCGGAGGATGGAGTTAGAATAGAAAGTATCCATTTCTAAAATATGAAAGATAACAATTTGTTAAGTATTTGGAAATAGAAAATGTTGTGTTTGGTTGGATTGTTTGGAGTTCCGGATATTCTGAAAGATTGTGTTAGGTTTTTAAGTTGAAATTTTGTAAATCAAGAAAACTTTGAATTAACCAATTTGAACAATTCATTGAAGTTTGTGTACATGGGATGATGATAATTGTATAACGAATGACAATTCGAAATCATAGCTTATCATTGATGAGCTTAAAAAATAGACTGTCAGATGGATAAAAATAAAAAAGAGAACTTTTTTTATGAGTTGGGAGCAGATTGAATATTTTCATATATTTGGACATCGGATGCAGATAAACTTTTAGGGGTCTATACTTATCACCATCACACACCAGTAAAAATATAAACAAATAATTTGAACAAAATAGATGATTGTAATACCCTCATGGGTAGCTGATAGCACGTCTAAGTATTTCAATTTTATTTTCTTCTATACTTCGGTCTTAGCTAAAAGTTTGGGCATCTGTGCTTCACACTCTCGCACAATTGTAAAAAAGATTTAAAAATATTTAGAAAAGAATGTAATAACTGAAAAAGTAACCTTTAAAACTCCACATTATACTTCTATACATCGGATGGTCCAGAGCATGTATGAGTATTTCAATTTCAATTATACTTCTATACATAGGATTACATATATAGAGAGAAAAAATAGAAAAGGATACCTGTTTAGAGAGAGAAAAAGATGGGAAGTTTGTGGGAGGATTAACCTCTTTCTTTCTTTTTATTTTTATTTTTTATTTTTTTTAACAGAGAGGACTAACACTTTATTCATTTGTAAACAGTTGGCATACATCGATTAGAACAAACCATCAGAAACTCTCAAAGAATCCACAAGGACCCTCTTCTTTGCTAGATCATCAACTATCCCATAGGCCTCTCTATAAATTTGTTACCACCAACAGAGATAATAGGTCCATCACCTTTAACCAGATAGATCTTAACCGCAAAGGCAACTAGGATATAAAGGAGCGCCAATTAATGATGTTGAGAGATTCCCCTTCAATGAGAAGTGAATTTCCCATAGCTTTGTCCCTCCAATTGAAAGGCCTCGAAGCAAGGCAAACAATTTGGCATGGTTAGCTGATATTGTCCTACATGGACCCGCTTAACATGAAACAATTGCACCCATAGAATCCCTTACACACACCTCTTACTCCCACCTACCTTGGAGTACCATCAAAATTAAGTTTAAAACACCCTACCTGTAGTGGCTGCCAACTAGATTTAAGTCTAACTTTCATTACTATGTAAGATATGATACTTATCAAATTAAGGACAATGTCCACCTTTGAAACCCCGTGTCTCACTTACCAAATTAAGGACAATAACCACATCTGAGGATTAACTAACCTCACAAAAAATATCTCACCCACAACCACCATAACCAATACATTTCTTGTTCTCTTCTAAACATCTCCCTCCCCCTCTTATATAAGGATCCCCCAACCCCTCCTATGTTCACCGCAAATTTCATCTCAACCCTGTCTACTCACTCTCTCTAGCCCTTGTCTCTCCTTCCTCTTTCTCTCTCTAGCCCTTCTTTTTCCTCTCTTCAGCCATGGCTGCTAACAAGAGTTCCCTTTTAACAATGCTCGTTGTCCTATCGTTGCTCGATGACAATGCTTGCCTAGCGGCTCGCCACTTATTACACACACCACCCCCTCCAGCCTTGTCCACCAACCCTTCTCTCCTGAAACCCACATTGCCACCACTGCCCTCAACAATCCCAACAGTTCCAACGATCAATTCCAAAGCTCGACGACGCTTCCTCCATTGCCATCTTCCCTGCCAAAAATCCCAACGATGCTTGGGTCATTGGGATTTTTGGCAGGGAAGATGGCAATGGAGGGAGCGTCGCCGGTCTTTGGAATTTGTGGGATAGCAAGGATCGTTGGGATTGTTGAGGGCAGTGGTGGCAATGTGGGTTTCAAGAAAGAACGATGGTGGGCAGGGCTACAGGGGGTGACGTGTGTAATAGGCGGCGAGCCGCCAGGCAAGCATTGTCATCGAGCAACTTTAGAACAACAAGCATTGCTAAAAAGGAACTGTTGTTAGATGCCATGGCTAAAGAGAGGAGAGAGAAAGAGGAAGGAGAGACAATGGCTAGAGAGAGTGAGTAGAGAGGGTTGAGAATAAATTTGTGGTGAACAAAGGAGGGGTTGGGGGATCCTTATATAAGACGGGGAGGGGGATGTTTAGAAGAAAACAAGAAATTTATTTGTTATGGTAGTTGCGAGAGAGACATTTTTGTGAGGTTAGTTAATCCTCGGAGATGGACATTGTCCTTAACTTGGTTAGTGAGATACGGGGTTTCAAAGGTGGACAATGTCCTCAATTTGGCTAGTATCACATCTTACATAGCCATGAAAGCTAGACTTACATCTAGTTGGCAGCCACCATGGGTAGGGTAGGGTGTTTTAAACTTAATTTTGATGGTAATCTAGGGTAGGTGGGAGTGAGAGGTGTGTGTAGGTATTCGATTTGTACAGTTGTTTTCTGTTATGCATGTCCATGTGGGACAATGTTGACTAACCATGCCGAATTGTTTGCCTTGCTTCAAGGCCTTTTAATTTGGATGGACAGAGGTTTGGGAATCTCTCTTCTCATTGAAGGAGAATCTCTCAACATTATTAATTGATGCTCTTTTATATCTAAGTCACCTTTGTGGTTAAGATGTATCTGGTTCAAGGTGATGGACCTGTTATCTCCATTGGTGCTTAATCTTCAACATATTAATAGAGAGGCCAATGAGATAGTTGTAGATCTAGCGAAGAAGATGGTCCTTTTGGATTCCTTGAGAGTTTATGATGGTTTGTTCTAATCGATGTATGATTACCATTTACAAATGAATAAAAACTAAGTCCTCTATGTAAAAACAAAAAAAAGAAAAAGGAAAAGAAAAAACGAAAGAGGTTAATCCTCCTATCAAACTTCCCATCTTTTTCTCTCTCTAAACACACATCCTTTTTTATTTTCTCTCTAAATACACAATCCGATGTATAGAAGTGTAATTAAAATTGAAATATACTCATACATGCTCTACACATCCGATTTATAGAAGTATAATGTGGAGTTTTAGGGGTTACTTTTCAGTCATTACATTTTTTCCTAAATATTTTTAAATTTTTTTTACAATTGTGTGAGAGTGTTAGGCACAGATGCCCAAACTTTTAGCTAAGACTGCTGTATAGAAGAAAATAAAATTGAAATACTTAGATGTGCTATCAGCCAACCATGAGGGTATTACAATCATCTATTTTGTTCAAATTATGTGTTTATATTTTTACTGGTGTGTGATGGTGACAAGTATAGATCCCTAATATTTTATTTAAATCCGATGTCTGTATTAAAGATAAATCAAAATATTCAGATATGCTCTGAACTCATAAAAAAAGTCTCTCTTTTTTTTTTTATATGTAACACAACATTTTCTATTTCCAAATACTTAACAAATTTTTATCTTTCATATTTTAGAATTGGATACTTTCTATTCTAACTCCATCTTCCTATTGCTAAACGCTCCCTGAGCATGAAAGTGCCCATTTTTGTAGTATCGAAGTTTCCTTTGTAAGTCCTAAGGACTAGCCCTTAGAAGGCTTTAAAAGCACCTTCTTAAATATTTCAACCGATAGTGAGAGCTTCAAGCATATGATTATTTGAAGTTACAAACTATGATCCTCAAAATTATGCAATACCTTGGATCCATGTTTGTAGGTACATTTTTATTACATCATCTTGCGAAAATGAATTATTTGAATTTTGAGAAACTTTTATCGTTTTTCAATTTAAATTGGTTCAGATCCACAAAGTCACCAACACCTCAGTTCACACCTGAGCATGGGTTTTCTCCATTCTTTGTGGACTATTTTTTAAAATTTGTTAATTATTATCATTTTGGAAACGATTGAACCATCCTCATTTTATGTGTTATCTCCCGGTCCATGTTTTTTAAAACTTCCCTGCACATTTCTTGCTGACCATTGAACCAAAGGGACCTATATACTTTGAGGTAGGGTTTGGGAAATTTAAATTTAGTACGGTGCACTTTTCATTCTCTTCTAACATCCTTGTCCCTTCTCCTTTCCACTACGCATTTAGAGGTAACTTGAATTCGAAGGTGAATCCATAGTTTCGCATGCTACTCCTTAGTGATCTATTTTGAAGCCATCTCATTCTCATTCTCACTCTCTCTCTATGCTGTTACTAATTTATATATGTTCAAAACAATCCAGGAGAATATTAGCAAGGTATTAGTTCTCTAAAGTATGTTTTTTCCATTCTTTACAAGCCCTAATTGGAGCATCTTGGTGAGTTTGTTCCATACACCACATTTACCTACTTTTGGTATGATTTATGATTAGGGTGCAATATAAAATGGAAGGTGATTGATTGGACATTGATTCTTAGTTTCAATGAGCACTTAGTTGTAAGTATATGCTTATGATATTTATGATTTTAAATATGAGAAGTGTTTGATAATACTTTCAATAGAGTTTAAAGAGAGGTATTGATGCAAATCTTATTTGCATTAGTCCATATCAGTGGCCGTTTTAAAAATTGATCTACTATTTGGTACGAGAACCTAGGTTAAATGGCTACTATAGGGAGCATATTTTTGGAATTGGTAAAAATTGGAAAGATTAATGGATCTAATTTTTCTGTATGAACAATTAGATTATTTTTCTTGCTGCACAATGTGGAATGGTGGTATGTAATCAATTAAGAGAAACCAAGCGAACCTAATGATGATTTAACTATTAAGGGAGGACAAAATTACGCTCGATTGATTTATCTCATTGTTAAGGGCTTTTCTTGCCATTATGAATGCCACTTTAGGTGGGGCATTTATAAATAATTTTGTCGAAAGGGGTGTGCTTGGGAGGTAGGGCTCATGTGGAAGTTGAGAATGAGGATTTTACGTAAAACCCTAGCTACCATTGGCCCCTATTTTGAGTGATTTCATCGGTATTTCCCATTATAGGCAGCTACGATGGAGGTTGGTTTGATGAACCTTTTATGGTAGTAGAAAACAAAATTGGTAGTTCTTTGCTGATGGGGAGGTAAACCTTGTATTTACTCAATCTTGTAATTTTTCATGATAATGAAATCATTTCGTTATCAGTTGCTTATGACTGTAGCTTTATTAGGCTAAACCACATATATTTGTGTATTGATGGTTTTTCGATTGTTGTTTGTAGTGTGTTGTTGTAGTTTTTGATTTCTCATTTTTCTTCTCTTGATTTTCTTTTATTTTTCCAAATTTTATATGCTAAATACTGTTCTTGGGTGTTTGGGTTTCTTGAAATTGATTCGCTGGTGACCAACGAGTTTGCTTTGAGGCATTAAATATTTTTTGCATTTGGGGGTTCACTACAATATGGGGCAATTGAGAAGATTCTCGATTCTCAATGAGCGGTAACAAAGCTCAATGGTAATGCGTAGTGATTTAAGAAAATGAGTAGTATGAAGTAGATTAGTTTGATGGGGGTGAAAGAATTTGAATTATGGAAATTAAAGTTCAGGATACATTGGTGCAACAAGGTTAATATGACGCCCTACAAGGATTATCTAAGAAACCTCAGGGTATGAAGGATGATGATTGAGAAGAATCAGATAAGAAGGTGCTTGCCACCATTTGCTTGTGTTTTAATAGATGAAATACTCTCTAATGCCATAGGAGAAAAGATAGCATTTGCAAAGCTAGAAAAATTGTCTTAGACAAAGTCCCTTCCCTCATATATGGGATTTTCTTTGAAAGTAAATTATATTCTTTGAGGATGCATGAAAATATGAAAGTGTTAGAACATTGCTCACCCTTTATTGTGCATGTGAATGTTTGTGACCCCAAATATAATGGATAAAGCAAAATTACAACAAAAGAGGCAAATAAACTTCAATTAAAATAAGTGCATAGAATACATTAGCATTTCTTTGGGGGAGTTCTTAAGTGGACGTAAGGAAACCTGTAAACAATTCAAGAAAAACACAGATAACACTCTGATAGGAAGGATATAGCTAAACAAAGCTTTTTTTATTTCTATCTAAATCAATCCCAAGGCACCTGTAGACAACTCATTAATTAAATTCACTTCCTCTAACAATTGAGGGTTAAAATGCCTTTGTTCAATCGGTTATAAGCGGCTCAACTAGGAAGAAACAAAGAAAATTACAGTATACCTCCTTCACATATAAAGGGTATTCTACCATCTTCTTGATTGTTTCTGTATATCGCTGTTACCATTTTTTTCTCTCTCCCCTATTGTCTTGTGCATGTGTTTTTTGGCTTTTATAGATGATGGGGTACTCCTAGTAGGTGGTTTATCAAAGTGCCTGGTAGTGGCGGTGTAGTGGAGTAGAGGGTAGCATGGTGGATTGACCTCCATGCTCTATAGAGATCGTGGTTAAAACATGTGCAACATTATTGCCCTTCTTGGTGCCACATCTTCCAATGGGTTGAGTAGGGTCATTAGAAGACTCAAGCACTTTTAATCAGGAATGTGACCCTTATCCATATGGGATTAAGGTTTATATATAAAAAATGAAGGATATTTTAGTTTCTATCCTTCTGGTAGAAGTGATTTTTAAGTCCGAGAAGAAGTTATTTTCAACTTACCCTTCCAATAAATCATTTATAGCATGTTGTGCATCATTTTTACTTTTATGCAAAGGAATTAATGTTCTTAAAGGATTTATAATTATTCATCTGAAACATGCAACATAGCATTTGGCCTCATGATACCTATATTAGGTAAATTTCAATTTAAGTAGCAAAAATGGGTAATTGTCAATAGTGGACTTATGAAAATGTGGATATTTGGTAAAAAGGCTCACAAATCTCAAGGCTTATGTGAATCATGCATATATTTGGTAAAAAGGCTCACCAATTTGGCAATTTCAAGGTTTATGAGAACCATGAGGTTATATTAATGCTTGCACAATTGAAGACTAACCATGCATTATTTTAGCACTGTAACCGTTATGCATTCCATACCAAAGACATAACTCATTTGAGGAATGAAAAATCCCTTGATTTATCCTGGTATTTGCGGGATTTAATCAGAGGATAGTACGTGATATTTGAGGTTTCCCTCACATATTGAATTTGAATCTGGACCGTCAGATCTGAAGATGATGTGGTATAGAGCCAATGTTTGACAATGGAGTCATGTAGCTTAGCTATGGTTCATCTTCATTGTGATTGAAGATCAAGAACTTAGAATTCATTATAGTAAAAGGCTTGAGATTATGCAAATTAGCAGAACTTTGCTGGTGGATCCCAAAAGGGATTTGAAAGATTGACCCTTATATCCTTGGGCGTTGAGGAGACGGCTATTGTTAGCTGGCAATTCAAGCGCATCTCCTCTTGAGAGGTATAAATAGGGGTTTATAGCAATCATGCAAATAACTTTCTTGTTACTATAGCAATGGGTGCATCATCTTCAGGGTGGGTATTAGACTCTCTAGTTCAGTCACCAACTGCTCTTTAGAAAGGTTACCAGGTGGGTAAGACATTTTAAGGTGGTAACAAATGTGGTTGGAAGGCTTCATAGGATTCCTTTTCATTGTGTAACTTTGAGGTCATATAATGACCTGTGTCTCTTTAGCGTTCTACTCTATGGGCTTCTAGGGCATCCAACTGCATCTCTCATATCATGGGGCATCCTAGGGCATGGATGGACTTCCTCATGATCCATCCTCCGTCCTGTTTCATTCATATATGATGATGATCTTTGTAGGGGCTTCTTGGAGGAT
This sequence comes from Amborella trichopoda, assembly GCF_054954075.1. Lineage (NCBI taxonomy): Eukaryota > Viridiplantae > Streptophyta > Magnoliopsida > Amborellales > Amborellaceae > Amborella > Amborella trichopoda. Next base: position 14,154,794 of record NC_142337.1, on the reverse strand, counting down.
ATCCTCCTTATGAGAGCCAATGGCCAATGGTCTATCACATCTCGATAGGAGAATAGACTGTCTCATCTCCTTCAGTACATGTAGCAAGAGGGGGTATACTGATTCCCAACAGGATGGGTTTCTTTATTGCTCTTGAGACAGAGGATGGAAGGCACTGATGTGCATCTTCTCTTTCACATCTATTACTTCCATCATCACCTTTCTTGGGGTAGGATAACAATCACTAAAGTAGGATAAGTTGCACATTAGGGATCCTAAGCAATTGTGTTGAAGATTGATGTGGAAGGCAGTAATGTGCATCGTTTCTTTTCTTTTTCAAATAAAAAGAAAAGAAAAGAGAAGAGAGAGGAAAAAGAAAATATTATTTATTCAACTTATATATTTGAATCCAAGTGGTTGGACGTAGTAACATTTTCATTAATAAATTTCATATGCAACCATAATGTTTTTTTATAATGTTTTTTTGGCTAAGTGCCATATGGAATTTATTAATGGAAATGTTATGGATGTAAGAACAACCACTTGTATTCAAATATATATAAGTTGAATAAGTCATATTTTCCTTTCCTCTAGCTCTTCTCTTTTTTTTTTATTTGAAAAAGAGAGGATTATTCGTCCAAGGATGCCATTGGTCGCCTTCGAGATGGGGTTTGCTGCAACAACTTTTGGGTGCCCGAGGTATTTTTCTTGGAAAAGGCCTGTCTTTCGGGAAGTTCTGCACCACTTCGGCTTCACCTCTTCACCATTCTTAAATGTTGCCCATAAAAGGCTGTGGGCCACTGAGGTATGGGCATGTTTCTTCTTCTATTTTGATTTTTTTTAAACTTTCTTTGAGTTTTCTCTTTCTTCAATTTCCTTTTCCTTTAAACAAGAAAATGGTTTTGGTTGAGGGAGACGTCCTTATTCCTCCAGATCCAGCAGATCCTTCTACATCAAGGTCCGGAAAGAGGAGGAATCCTCCAGTTCTGGGTCATCTTCGGAATATGGTGGTGCTTGGTCTAATGGTTCGTCATTGTTAGGGGATTGCAACTCCTTGGTCTAATGGTTCGTCATTGTTAGGGAAATGCAATTCCATGAACATTCTATGCCATCAGATAGACTTCATTCAACGTACACTAAGGCACGAGGAGAAGAGTATGAAGAAGTTGAAGTAGGAGTTGAAGAGGAAATGAGAAGAATTTGAACTCCAGACATAGACCTTGCGAGAACCTGCGTGATTGAAATCTAAGGTGCTGATGTTCTTGTGGGGCATTAGATCCTTTGGGTGAACTCGACACCTATAGGAGATTCTCGCTTACACTTCAAGGCTCGGAGCCTAACTCTCCTTTCAACTTTTTGATTTGACTTTAATCTTTTTCTTTTTCTTCTTTTTTTTTTTTTTATACTCCATTGATTTTGCTCTTGTGACTCTATTTCCTTTGAATTTGGTCTTTGTGAAGCTCAACATATATGCCTTATTCTTAATGTGAAGTTTTCGTTTTTGTTTTTTTGGCAGCAAAACTATGTCAGTTATGTTAACTGAGTTGTGTTGTCTTTGCATGTTCAAGATTAGATTTATGGGTAGTTATATGGTATACTTGTTGTCTATAAATAAGCTTAGAGCTCATAGCTGTCTTAAGCATTTCAAGCTTGCAACTCAGGTCTCTTTTTACCTTGTTATTTTCATTAATTGATGGTTCTTCTTCTAGCTTAGAGAGCTCCCTTGGCCCTCATCATGATAAGGACCCGATGGACTTTCCTCTGATACCACCTCCCTTGCCGTACGCTTTTGTTGAGTCCGATAGAGGGTACAAATCCATTAAAGAAAATTCCAATTAAAATGAACCTATCCACTTGGACCAAGGTTAAAGGGCTTGAGAAACCAAGAGTGACTATAAGCTCGAAAATCTCAAAGTCTTATTCAGGTTTAACTGAAATTTTGTTGGCCACAATCAAAGAGGTGTTGGACACCAACCAAGATGCGGAGGGAAACCACGGGTAATCAAGACCAAAATCTCCTTACCACTTGGAGAATGAGTAAGATGGTCACATTCTTGAGGGAATGTAATGGATGGAAAAATAATTATTATTTTTAGTATTTGTTTAATTTTAAAGTATGTATATTTCAATTTCTCTTTAGTTTTTTTTGGGTTTTTTAAGTCTTTTTAGGATTCTAAGGTATTTTTTTGTTTTATATTTGTTATTCAAGGTTACTTTTCATAGGAGTAAAATGGTTATTATGAATTTTGTGTTTAAGTTGAGACTCTTTGGGTCATTTTAATTATTACATAGACATTTAATGTGCTTGAAAATTAAATATTATTATTTAGGAGACGTGTGGGTCCTAGTGGGGTCAATTCCACGTGATTTTTAGAATAAAAAAAGGAAAGAAAAGCTTAGGCTTTTGAAACCCCAACTTGAGGTAATTATTGCTTGTATTTGGCATATTTCCTAATTTTACCATTTTATCAAATTTCCCTACATTAAGTGGTACCAGAGTAGACTTAAACTTGAAGACGAGTTTTTTTCAGCCAAAGGAGAATGATGGAAGGAAAATTTATTCTTATTTTTAATATTTATTTAATTTTATTTCTTTATTTTAATTTAGATTTAGGGTCTATTTTTTAGGGTTTTAAAGTTTTTTAAGGATTCTAGCTATTCTTATATACTTTGTATGTACTATTCATAGGTACTAGTAATATTCATAGTTTACTGTACACATGGGTAAATTTGTTACTATGAAGTTTTTGTTTAATTTAGGAGTTTTGGGTCATTTAAATTATTGTATGGATATTTAATTTCTTTGAGCATTAAATATTATTAATTAAGAGGTGTGTGGTTCCACGTGATTTTTAGAATTGAGAAAGAAAATGAAAGTTTAGACTATTGGAACCCTAAGTTGGGGTGAAGAGGAAATCTTAAGTTTCTCTTAGTTATTGCGTTTGGCATGTTTTCTTGCTGATTTTACTACTCTCTCAAATTTCCCTACATCACAGCTTTACTGACATGGCCCAAGTTGTTCTAGCCATCTCTCTTGGTGAGCCTGCTAGCACTACTTATTCGGTTGGCCCTCGAGCATAGAGATTAGAGCGAGAAAACTACCACCACTCAATTGTGACTAGCGATGACAACATTGGCAGTGCGTTTACTGTTATAGAGACTTCACCAGGTATCATCTTTAGTCACTTAGAAGTGGTTATAGTGGTAAATACTAAAGCACCAAGTATCCTACCAAATCTTAGTCTATGGGAAGTGAAACATTGTATTATGGTAGAGATAGAAGTAGTGGGGTTTAGTCCCACATTGAAGAATGAATGAGTATAAGTAATGCTTCAATGCGGGAATACGCATTTCTATTGTATTCTAAGAACTAAGGGGAGAGAATGTCCATGTGGAGCACTTGAAGTATGCGACATGCACATGTGTATGTGTAGACTCCCTAGTGCAACGTTGTGGGTGGGGCTAACAAATCGCTTCTTTTTTTTTTGGTAATGGAGTTAAAGGACTGTTTGTTTCGATGAAAATCACCGTCTGTGTTACATGTCACTAACCTAGTCAGATCATGTCGCTAGTCCATCGTCGAGTTGCAGCGAATTTGTTTTTGGATCACATCACGTGCAACAAAGTCACTAATTAGCGACACTCACCATGTATCATAGAATGGCAACATCCCAGGAGATGATGTTCTTGTTGTACGTGAAGGTTATGGCTGATGGGTATCCAGATACACGATAAAGCCTAACTGATGAGCCACTAAATGTTGTGCAAGTCATGAAACAAAGAGTCACAATTCCTCAATGTGCAGTTATGATAACTAGTGCATATGGTGGTCAATATCCAAAAATGAAAAAGGCAACTTCTCTCTTTATAAATTACTCATGGCTCTCCCTTTCTAAACTAGATTTTTATTCACTTTTTCTATCTATTGTTGTTCCCCATATCTTGCTGTACCTTGTATTAATGTACTATTATAATATTAATAAATAATATAATAAAATTATAATTATATCTTATGTTGTTGTTATATTATAATGTTATTATAATATAGTATAATAATGCTGATATTAATGATTTTGGTGACATTTTAGAATAAATATTTATTAGTAATAATATAAGAGTAATGATCCTATAGGACCCTTTTCCACCAATGTGTGTAGGATCCCAAAGGATCACCATTAAAGTTGTCACGGATCTCTATAAAAGTTATCACATGGATGTGGGACTTGACTTTTCTATAGATCCGTGTTAAATTTAATGGTGATCTTTTGGGGTCCTATACGAGTGGGGGAGGGTCCTATAGGATCATTTCTCATAATTATAATAGTAATTTTTATAAATGTTACAATTATATTATTAAATATCACAATGATATAATAATAGAATATCATTTTAATCGTAAAAAAAAAATTTAATAGGATAATATTTTGGTGATATTTCATTATAAATATTTAATAATAATATAATTCTAATAATAACTCTTATAAATATTATAATAATATCATAATTATATAGTAGAAGGGAAAAGTTTATATAGAGCCGAGGCTCTAAACAATCAAATTAGAGCTTACCTCAAAAATTTCACTAGAAGAAGTTGTTTTGATGCCCCAAATTGATCATCTTGACATCAAGAAGCATGGACATGAGAAAAAAATGGATTTTAAGTTTTGACAATATTATATTTTGTAATGCATTTTTGGACAGTCAATTTTCAAATTTTCATAGTATCTATCAATCTACACTATTTTTGAAGCTTTAAACTTCATAAATAAAGATGAAAATATATTTTAAGTCTCACAATGATTTTCGGTATTGAAACCACATATCTCGCCACTATATGAAGGTAGGCTCTAATTTGATTTGCCAAGGCTCTATACAAACCGCACCCATAGTAGAATATCATTTTCATAGTATTAATATATTAATATAATATTAAAAAGTAATTAATATAATATGATATTAATATTAAGATAATACTAATATTAATGATGTTGATGATATTTGAGAATAAATATTTAAAATAATCACGATACTAGCTCATAAATAGGGCCTATATATCCCTAGCTCACACTCTATAGCCTAGCTCGTAAATAGACCCATTTATGGCCCTGGCTCGTAAATTCCATTTATGGCCTTGGCTCGTAAAATTACCCTATTTATGGCCTGGCTTGTAAATAGACCCATTTATGGGCTTGGCTTCTAAATTACCCCACTTTGTGGTCTTGGCCCGTAAATTACCCATTTAGGCCCTGGCCCGTAAATTACCCATTTAGGCCTTGGCTTGTAGGTAGACCAATTTAAGGCCTTGGCTCATAAATGGACCCATTTATGGCTTGGCTTGTAAATAGTCTCTTATTAGCCCTGGCTCGTAAATAGTCTCCTTGGCTCCTAAATAGTCTCCTTTTTTGCCCTGGCTTGTAAATAATCACCATTTATGTCTTGGCTAGTAAATAGATTGATTTATGGGCTTGGCTTCTAAATTACCCTACTTTTGGTCCGGGCCCATAAATTACCCATTTAGGCCCTGGCCCTTAAATTACCCCATTTAGGCCCTCTCTTTTTTAGCCCTGGCTCGTAAATAGTTTCCTTGGCTTGTAAATAGTCTCCTTTTTGGCCTTGGCTAGTAAATAATCCCCATTTATGGCCCTGGCTCGTAAATAGTCTTATTTATGGCTTGGCTCGTAAATAGTCCTATTTACCGCCCTGGCTGGTAAATAGTCCTATTTATGGCCTGGCTCGTAAATAGTCCAATTTATGGCCCTGGCCTGTAAATTACCTCATTCAAGGCTTGGCTAGTAAATAGATCCAATTTATGGCTTGGCTTGTAAATTACCCCATTTAAGGCCCTGGTTGGTAAATAACCCCATTTATGGCCCTAGCTCGTAAATAGACCAGGCCCTGGCTCGTAAATAGACCCATTTAAGGCCCTGGCTTGTAAATAGACTCATTTAAGGCCGTGGCTCTTAAATAGACCCCATTTATGGCCTTGGCTCTTAAATAGACCCCATTTATGGCCCTGGCGGGTAAATGACCCCATTTAAGTCCCTGGCTGGTAAATAACCCCCATTTAAGGTTCTAGAGCGTAAATATACCTATTTATGGCCTCCCCTGTAAATTACCTTATTTATGGCCTGGCCCGTAAATTATGGCATTTGTGGTCCTGCCCCATAAATTACCCTATTTATGGCCTTGGCCCATAAATTACCACATTTATGGTCCTGGCCCGTAAATACGGTAATTTACGAGCCATTTATGGCCCGGTACGTTAAGCCTATTGGGCATTGCCCAGCCCAACCTTTGTTTTATTTTTTAGAAAATTTAAAACCCCTATTGACAAATAAGGCCTAGCACAAAAAGTCTCATTAGGCCTGGCTTGGGATGCCTTTTTTTTGTTTTTTAATCCTTCTCTTCAAAAAAGAAAAAAAAATTGCTAACTAGTTTTTCAAAATTTATAATCCATTATTGAGTTTTTAAAAATAGAAAGGGAGATTGAGTTTTTTAAGAGAATGAGATATTGGGTTTTAAGAGAGAGCACGAGTTTTTAGAGAGAGGGATTTCTAAATAGGAAATGGGTCTTAAAGATAGTAAAGATTGAAATTTGAGAGAGAGAGAGATTTGGTTTTTAGAGAGAGAATGAGTTTTTAAAGGGAAAAAAGAGAGATTGGATTTCTAGAGAGGGAGAGAAAAAAAGATTGAATTTCTAAAAGAAAAAAAATTTAAAGAGAGAAAGAGATATTGGATTTCTAAATAATAAGAAAGAATATTTCGAGGGTTACCCGAATGACTTGCAAATGCTTGGATGATGTCATCTAGCGAGTAGTTACACGATGACGTGAATATAGCTAAATGGTCTCTCTCTCTCCATTTGAAATGGGACTCTGTCTCTCTCCATTTAAAATGGGTCTCTCTCTCCACAAGTTAAATGGTCTCTCTCTGTCCATTTGAAATGGGTCTTTCTCTCCATTTGAAGTGGGTCTCAATGAAGAGGAAATAGAAGGGCTGGCACTTACCTCAGGCTGCGTTTCTCTCTCTAAGTTGTCTTTTGTCTCCGTCTCAATGAAGAGGAAATAAAGGGCTGGCACTTACCTCAGGCTGCGTTTCTCTCTCTAGGTTACAAAATATAGGAAGGGTATCACCAAAATAAAAGGTTTCTTTTTGGAGCAAAATCTTAATATGCACTCATAAAGAAACAGTCTTATTTCATAGTCGTGACATTATGGCATATATTTATTTTTATTTTATTTTTGCTTATCTACAAAGACTAAAATTTTGAAGAGTGAAAAAAAAGAGGAAAAAGGTGCTAAATGGGCCGTGCCTTATTTAGGCAATAGCTTATTGGGCCTAAATGAGGCATTCCGGGCTTATCTGGCCATCACGGCCTGTTGGACGATTTTCAGGCTTTCTATGGATCGACCTGGATCAAAGCCTTTTTCTGCCCAAAACCAGGCCCGGCCCGGCGCTGTCCATTGGCAGCCCTATTAAAATTACATCCAGACGACCTTAGGCCTGGAGAATCTTTAAGAAACTGAGAACCAAAGAGAACAGTAGTAGTAGAAACCTGGTTGCTTGAGAACCCTTCTCTGATAACCTACCTGTGAAAATTGGGGGAATCTACTGCTAGCAATTTCACCTATTTGCTAATCTAGAAAGCTGGAAACTGTTGTTTTAGTCATTAATTATGAAACTCATTGTTGGAGTCTAAAATTTATCATTTGATTGAGATTTTTTAGTTGTAAGCTATCCATGTCAGTACTTACATAATGGACAGTTTAGATCGTAAATTTGTTATAAGTTTTCTCTTTCTCCCCGTGATCAATGAAGTTCTCTCCTTGTCCCTTTGATCAAACCTGTCAAATTCCCTTAGCTTTGGTCAAAGCCTTCAGATTTTAAGCCTAGAAGGAAGCGAAGTCAAGGCTGGTGTTATTGCTTAATCGGGTCTACTTCAAGCTGATTCGGCCGAAACTTCGACCTCTTCAGCTAAAACAAAGAAATATCTACATAAAAGTTTTTTATTTCGAAATTTTTATTTTTAATTTGTCTATTATTTTTATGTATGTTAAGTAGATTTATGTAAATATCCATTATATTTATTGTTATTACAGAAAAAACTATTACACTTATATCCATCTTTTCATCTCTATAACATTTTTGAAAAAAGACGAAAATGCTCAAGTTTGATTTTTCAAGAATCAAAATTAAACTAAATTTCATTTTTGAAAAACCGAAATGTAGGGCCGTCCATTTACCTCCATTTCCCCTCTTTCCTTAGGATCTGAGGCAAATTTAGTTAAACATGTGGTTTAAGGCATTAATAAGCGGATCCTCATTCTTTTTGTTTTTGTATTTGTTTTTCTTATTCTTTTTCTTTTTTCCCTTACTGTGGTTTAACTTTAAACCATCATTGAGAGGTACATGATGTTTCATTGAATTAACCATATCTTCTGATGTTGACTTACAATCCAAAAGTTCTCCGGTTCCAACCCACCCATTCTTCAAGTCCACAATCACATGGTAGTATGAGTGGTGAGAAGTATTAAAAAAGGTAACAAATGCCTGGAACTTAACCCATCACAAGCACCCATTACAGTGATTGGGCATTTTGTCTAAAACATGTTGAAACTGAGTTTTTGGCTTATGAAAAAACGAAAAATTATGGCCAATGTTCCAGTAACTTACGGGAAAAATGAAACTGAATATTCGGTTTTTCAAAAACCAAAACTTGAGATTTTTGTTTTTTGGAAAACCGAAAATTTAAGATTTTCGATTTTTAAAAAATAAAAAATCATGGTTAATTTTCTAGTAACTTATTGGAAAATTGAATTTCCAATAAGAAACTTTTAGGCCTAATTTGCTCGTAGAGAAAATTTTAAGATTGGAAGGGTCGTAGAGAAATTTGCTTGTAGAGATATTTGCTCATATATAAAAATTTAAGATTCGAGGGGAGAGAGAAATTTTTTTGGAACCCTAAAATGTAGAGAAAAATGCTCCTAGGATAATGTTATTTCACAAGTTGTAGTGTGAAAATTATCAGTTTTTTTAAAAACTGAAAAAGTTATGAATTCGGATCTTCAAAATCTGAAAAATTCTTAAATTTTTGTTTTTCAAAAACCGAAATCTGTAAAAATTCCTGTTTTTGAAAAAACCGAAAATGAGCAATACTATCTTTTTTATAAAAAAAAAGTATTATGAAGTTTAAAAAATGGATATAGGTGTAATAATGGAAACTTAATAGTATTTTCATAAGGGTGAGGTTTGTATGGAGCCGAGGCTATAAACAATCAAATTAGAGCCTACCATCAAATAGTGTAAAGAAATGTAGTTTCAATATTGGGAATCTTTGTGATAGCCTTAAAATATATTTTCATATCTATTTATAAAATTTAAATCTTCAAAATAGTATAGATCATGCAGATCTATGAAAACTTGAAAAACTTGAAAATTGACGGTCCAAAAATGTGTTACAAGATGCAATACTTTCAAATTTTGAAAACTATTTTTTTCTCATGTCCGTACTTCTTGATATCGAGATGGTCAATTTGAGGATATTTGGGCATCAAAACAACCTCTTTTAGTGAAATTTTCAAGGTAGGCTCCAATTTGATTGTTTAGAGCCTCGGCATTATGTAAACTTTTTCTTTTTCATAATAGCAGTAAATATAATAGATATGGACGTAATTTTTCTTATATTTTATAAATAAATATAAATTAGAAAAGCCTGTAGTCTTCCTTCGAATTGGCTGACGCACCGAATTGCTTCATTTTTCTCATCAAACCGAAGAAGACGCTCAAGCGAATCTGACAATATTAGATCAAACTATTTATTGTAAATAATCATAGATAACATTATTAATTGTTACTCTAAAATAAAGTTCTAACTAAAATGCATAAGGCAAATGTCACATAGGAATTGTATGCAAACCACATCAAACATGAGTTTAAACATCCAAGAAATCAATAAGGATAAGCACTTGATAGATCAAGTGATCATTCATAAATATTCACAAACTATTAGCATATTATTGACACTAATACATAACCTAATGAAGCACCAATACATGATTCAATAAAAAAGGACATGACCCAATAAAAAAACACTAACACGAAGCATCAAACAATCACTTGGCTGTATACACAAGCACATACTAGTTATCACAGAGCTCACTATCGAAAACATTGCATTGCAAGCCATATATTTTATTCACAAGAATGAACAAAGGGAGTAATAATCACAAAAATCAGCGGATCATTTATGAGATAATCCATTCCATACATTTCATTCACATAAATTCTTCTGATATTATGCAAATAAATCATAGCACTGAGATTAAAATTGGTAGTATCAAAGGAAAAGCGAAGAACGAGGAAGATTAATAAAGATGGAGATTAATACTAAACAATGAAGATGATGATTAATAGTAAACAATAGAGAATAACAAAGATGGAGAATAATAATCTCTTTTTTTGAGAAAAAGTCACCATTCATTCATTCATAACAAAGGAACATAACAGTTTTACAGAGCCACACAGGCCCAGAACAACAATCAAAACCAAACAAAACAAATTACAAACAAGAAACCACTACAAGAAACTTACCAAAAAACAACTTGCTAAACATACACCTTCTTTAGCAAGACGATCAACCTCCATATTTGCTTCTCGAAAAACATGATCAAACCTAACATTCACTTCACTGCATTCCATCGTTACATCTCTCATCAATCAATGCAATAACCAAGGAAATTTTGCTTTTCTCTTTATCCACTTTATTGCATTTAGTTAGTCTCCTTCCATCATCATAGGTTTGTTAAATTGCTTAGTCAATTTAACACCTTGTAAACAATACCTCATTTCTGCCTCATTTGTTGTAATATTCCCTGTAGGTCCAAAATATTTCAGCAATACAATCCTTGTACAGTCACGAACAAAACCTTCAATCCCCATAGGGCCTAGGTTACCCATTGAAGTTCCATCAAAGTTCACTTTAATCCACCCAGGTTCTGGTTTTTTTCAAATTCTTTTTCTAACTTCTCTGGTACTTCTTTCTTTTACTAAAATTTTCAGCTTATATATCAAAACCACAGGAGGGACCACCCACCATTCCTTTACAACAGATAGTCATTTTGCAACAGTTATTCTAATCTTTTATTGTAGATCATTAACTAATTTGCTTTGATTTTCAAAGCATCATCTATTTCTTTCTTTCCATAGCTCCTAAATAGTAGCAGATTTCACTAATTTCCAAATATCTTTACCTTTTTTACCCACTTCTGTAATTTTCCAATCATCACTGAATCTATTTGCCTCTAAAAGAGTACTCACTTGCAAACCCAAATACTTAGAAACCCAATTCCAATATTTCTCCCAAAATTACAAGTTAAAAATAAATGAACTGACTCTTCATCTTTTTTGCGGAGCAAGCATACATTGAAAAGCACTTTACCTCTCATTCTCAACATATCAATAGTTAGCAACTTCTTTTGTGTAAGTAACCAAATAAAAGCACGAACTTTAAGAAGGATTGACCATCTCCATATCTTAACTAAGCTTTTATCTACCCATCTTACTCTATTATAGTCAATGTTCGCAAAATCGAACTGGAACGGTTAACCGATTTTGGGGTTGGGAGCGGTTCGAACCGGAACCGGCCTAACCGGGGCGGTTAACCGTTTTAACCGGTCAAGTAGTTCTATTTTTTAAAAAAAAAAAGTAAAATTCATCCAAAAAAATTAAAAAAAATAGAAAAACTTAGATTAAGTGTATACTATTATATTACATATATTTATCTTACAAAAAAAATTGAAACAACTTTTTATATATATTAATATTTGAATACTATGAAGATATACAAGACAATTTAAAATTTGAAATTGATTCAATTAATGAAGTTACAAAGTCCAACTAACAATGCTAGTAATGAGAGTGGCTAGGGGGATCATGATATTGCTGTATTTCACTATCAGGATTTACGGGGCGAAAAATCTGAGTAAGGCTTGGTGGAGTCTATAATACCGCAATTGTGCCCCCTCACCAATCAGGAATATTTCTTGTGGTACTCTCTTGGTCAAAGTCTCTTAGACTCGTCCAGCCTTCATGCTCTTCCCCACCCTGTTCTGTGTTACCCGCACCTCTGTATTACCCCCACACTGTTCTGTGTTATGGCCCTCAGCATCTTCAATATTGTCATCATCATGAATAACCAGGTTACGGTGATGGCCACGGCTTCGTCTCTCCCTTGTTGAGTAACTCCTATGCTTCAATGCCTGGACTTCCTCCCTAGCCAATCTCATTAAATCTTCCTGTTCATCAGGCATCGCATCATGTTGAGCCCCTTCACATTCCTGGATGATTGGTTCTTTCCAATTGTTTTCCATTGTCTCATATGTTTCATCATCATGTGCATCATCTTCATCTTGTGTATAATCGTCATCCATGTCCATTGTCATGTCTCCTTCATTAGATGCTGCAACATTCACATTATCATCCATATCGGTAGCTGCCCCACTAAGAAAATCTTGGTCTATTAGTAGGGTCCTTAGTGACACCCACTCATCAGCGAGGTCCCTCCGGAAGATGTAATCAAGGTTGATTGGCGTGTAGTCTGTGGGGGTCCTCCTTGTATGTTTCTCTCTCAATTTTAAATTATAATAAATGTACACCAAGTTGTACAGCGTCTGTGTCTTTAACCTATTCCGCCTCGGGGCATGTATCCACTGAAATGTACTCCAGTTTCTCTCACAGCCCAAGGCAGCACATGTTTGACTCAAAAATCTAACGGCAATCTTTTGCAATTTCTTTGTTCGAATTCCGTGTATCGTCCACCATTGTGCTGACACAGACAAACATATAAATTCTTAACAATAGAAAATAAATTGATTTTAAAAAAACCACAAATAGTAGTGTACTAAACTATTGCAAGTTTTAACTTAAAACTAACCTGGGTGCAATTTTGCATCTACTTTTTCGGCATTGTTGTATGCAAATTCCACATTTTTTTCCATGTATATGATAAGATAGAAATAACAAGATGCATATACAAGAAATTAGTACTACATAGAAATGTAATTCATTATTGTAAATTGAAATTTTATTACATACACGTTTTGATTAAGGTTTACCTGTTGCATACACTCCATCTGAGTTTCAATATCAGGTTCAAGCCTGTAGATGCAGTTTCTTACCCCTTCCATGATATCTACATAATCTAAAGTGACATTGGAGTACAAATTTTGTGGATTAAGAAAGAACCCTGCACATGGTTTGTTATATTATTAATTACGATAACTTTTCTCATAGTTGAGAAAGAGTCATGAATTGCGACAGTGAATCATAAATTACCCGTTGTATGGATATCCTGATGCAGTTGGTCTCTCCACCTACGATCAACAATCTCCAATATCTCTTCATTCCATATGTTATTCTCAAATATAGCTTCCCTTACACGTCTCATTGCATCGAACAGAAACCCCTTGCGGGTTTATCATCAGAGTCACTTAACTTCAACACCCGTACTAAAAGGTTCAGTTACAGAAACAACATTGTTACATCGAGCACAGAACCTCCGATCGAGAAGGGTGGTTTAAACCTGCCTTCCAAGTTGACTCATTGTTGCCCTATCAGTCTGCCATTCATTAGAGCATATCATTTACTTCAATCCTGCCTTGTTTACCAATATCGATTGTATCGTAAGGAACGCTGGAGTGAATCTGGCAGGGGACTCCTTGACAATCTCTCGCATGCAATGCTCCCTCATCAAAGCATGAAGATACGTGTGATTGTATATAAACCTTGTAATCAACTTGCTCGTATTTAACCCTCTTCAGCTTCCCTATATCCTTGAGCATCAAATTAATACAATGGGCAATATAAGGAGTCCAATAAAGATTGGGTCTTCTCTCCATTAGCAACAAGCATGCTTTTCTGTAATTCGTAGCATTATCAGTCACTACTTGGACGACGTTTTCAGGCCCAACCTCATTTACAATTTTGTATAGGTGTATGCATATCAGTCTCCCAGTATGTCTCTTTCTTGATAAATCAATGCTAGAAATGTAAACAATGCCCCTAGGGCAACCTATTAAAAAATTGACAAGATACCTATAGGACTTGTCCTTCCAGCCGTCAGTCATGATGGTCACTCCTGCACCTGGCTAGCAGATCTTGAACTGTGCAATATGCTTATCAACATCATGAATAATAGCTTCTAAACATGGCTCTGCAAGCTCCTTCGCAGTTGGATCTTTAACACCTAGCCTTGCCTCAGCTATAAAAGCTACCATTTGTGGGTAGAAATCTGAGCTTGCATAATTAAATGGCAGTGCATTAGCATACCAGAACATGCTAATCACCTTTCTCGCTTTTTCTATTAATACACCTGCTGACGGAAATTTTAATTTTTTTTGATGATATTGTGACTTGTGGGGATCAAGTCCAAAGGGTTTGCGGGTCATTGATGACACATCTATGGGTTCATGTCGTTGAGTAGTAGATGGCTGACTATAAGAGGATGGGCGACTAGAGAAACTACGTCTCAATCTACTAGATGTGGATCTAAGCAATGAAGGCCCACATCCTCCCCTACCCGGTACTACATATTCTTGAGATTGACGGCTATTGGATGCACCATCCCTTCTCCCATACATCTCTTGAATTTTCATTTGTCTATATTAAGCTCTTGAATGCTGGCAATCCTAGGGTGTTCCATTTGTGCCTCAATTTCTGCCTCTTGGTCATCTTCCTCATCTATTGGACTTTCGTACCACCTCCCTATCTCCTCTACATTCCTTTCTCTCTGCACTTTTTTTCCTTTTCCTTCTATAATTATTTTTATCATTTGTTGTTTTACTTATGGTGGCACTTCTTTACAACCGATGACATTACCCTTGACCCAAGCAGGATGTTCTTTTAGGCGATAAATACCACCACCCATTTCCTTGTTACAAAAATTACATCGAATCTTTCCTTTGTCATTCACTTTGTATCATACTGCCATGTCACATCTCCCCTTCTCATCTTATTATTTTCTTGTAAATTTTTCTGAACATAAAAGTTTATTAAAAAAATATTTATTTGGGAAAATCACACTACCAAGGGGACCTTGTAAGCATGGATATTTAAGCCCTACTTTCTCATGAAAATGAACAACTGACAATAACATCCAATACAAATGTGGTGAAATATGTTTTCTAGAGGGCTAAGGTCAAGTAAATCCTTCAATAGGGAATATGAACAAAAATAAGTGCCAAACCTTTCCCAAAGCACATGGTACACCATGAAATTGAATAACAGCAGCAACCTATTAAACAAGAAGCAATCCATATAAAGATACCTCAATTCCTGATGAGCAGTTTGCATTTCATGTGATAGTGCTCCTTGCCATGAATATATAAAAAGTATTTCTCAAAAGGTTCTAATTGGATGCATCAGAAGGGAAAAATACATCCACTTTCCAAAAGTGGACTTTAATACACTCCTTGTTATACGTTTAAACTATAAAGCATGCATTGCTCCAAGGAGTTCTACAAGCTAGTACAAAAATACTGCATTTATGATGAAACTGGCTTGGAGATTGGTTGCAAATCCCACCTCTCTGATTTCTTGTTTTTTCAAGCATAGATATTTCAGAAGTTCATCTATAATATAAAAGGATTTAAAAAACCTCAATTGCTCTTATGCCTGGAAGGGAATTCAAATGGGATTATCTTATCTCAGACATAATGTCAGGTGGATTATTGGGGACGGTCGGACAGTGGAATTCTGGGCAGATCCTTGGTTATCAGAGAAGTCTATTTGGGAGTCTTATGGTGCACAGGTTCATGAAGATCTTGATGTTTTTGCTGAACCTAAGGTACTTGATTATTTACAAGGTTCCCCTCAGACATAGTTGCTCCCTTCTGCCTCTTGGTCATCTTCTTCATCTATTGGACTTTCGTACCCCCTCCCTATCTCCTCTGCATTCCTTTCTCTTTGTACTTTTTTTCCTTTTCCTTCTATAATTATTGTTATCATTTGTTGTTTTACTTATGGTGGCACTTCTTTACAACCGATGATATTACCTTTTATTCAAGCAAGATGTTCTTTTAGGTGATAAATACCACCATTCATTTCCTTGTTACAAAAATTACATCGAACTCTTCCTTTGTCATTCACTTTGTACCATACTGTCATGTCACATTTCCCCTTCTCATCTTATTATTTTCTTGTAAATTTTTCTGAACATAAAAGTTCATTAAAAAAATATTTATTTGGGAAAATCACACAACCAAGGGGACCTTGTAAGCATGGATATTTAAGCCTTACTTTCTCATGAACATGAACAACTTACAATAACATCCAATACAAATGTGGTGAAATATGTTTTCTAGAGGGCTAAGGTCAAGTAAATCCTTCAATAGGGAATATGAACAAAAATAAGTGCCCAAACCTTTCCCAAAACACATGGTACACAATGAAATTGAATAAGAGCAGTAACCTATTAAACAAAAGCAATCCATATAAAGATACCTCAATTCCTGATGAGCAGTTTGCATTTCATGTGATAGTAATCCTTGCCATGAATATATAAAAAGTATTTCTCAAAAGGTTCTAAATGGATGCATCGGAAGGGAAAAATACATCCACTTTCCAAAAGTGGAATTTAATACACTCCTTGCTATACATTTAAACTATAAAGCATGCATTGCTCCAAGGAGTTCTACAAGGTAGTACAATCGATCAATTATGTATGTTGATCAAAATTGAAGATCTGATAACATATGCTGCCAAAACTGAAACCTCTATAAAAATGGGCTTTAAACACAATTAAAGTTGAACAACTAAATATATCCAATTTTCATAACATTGCTGCATACATAAAGATATAAAATCTTAAGGTTTTATGACACAATTGCATAATGAAGTATAGTCAACAGGTAGTCCGATACTTAAAGAATACTTGGAATCCTTAGTATTTTTTGAATTAGAATGATTCTAGAAAATCAAATCATTCATAAAAAAAATGTCTCCCTAAAATTTAAAGAATACTAAGAATACAATTTTTTTATATTGAATATATATATATATATATATATATATATATATATATATATATATATATATATATATATATATATATATATATATGTGTGTGTGTGTGTGTGTGTGTGTGTGTGTGTGTGTGTGTGTGTGTGTGTGTGTGTGTGTGTGTGTGTGTCACACTCCAAGATTTATAACACTGGAATCCCTGAGATGTAACAGTCTATCTTTAACAAAACGAAAATTTTCTACTTCATCATTTATTGCACTAAAACAGATTTTTCCATTTTTAAGAGTCTGTACAAAGTTCACTCATAACTAGTATTAACATGAAGGTTTAGATATACATCTGTTGATAGGACAAAATTTACATTAGTGAATTTGAACAAAAGTCACAAAGAGAAAATGTCATCATAACTATGACTTCTTCCAAAGTTGGTCCTGATGTGCCTTCAACTAAGGAAGCTGCAATTACCTTGAAATTTTTTTACCATAGTTTGATGTGTTTGGTTGCTCAGTAAGTGATCATCATAATCCTCAAAAATAATCATAGTCGAAAGATGTAAGCATTTTAAAAAAAGGAGGTCTATTAGAAATAATGCGAGCCAAAAAGCATTTATGGATAACAATTTCACTTTCAGAAATGCACAATTAAACATAATCCAAATGATTGAAATGCATATAAATATTTCAACAGTAATGCATAACTCAAACGATTTCACAAAATACCCTACTGACGTCCCAAGTAGGTCACCTATATACCTCACGAGCGTCTTGGATGGGTCCAAACAATCCCTGTAGATCCAAACATACTTCACCGACGTCCCAGATGAGTCCAAATAGTCCCTACCGGCATAACCAGATAAGTCCAAACAATCTCTGCAGGTCCAAACATACCTCACCAGCATCCCGATGAGTCCAAATAGTCCCTAGCCGTATAATCGGATAGGTTCAAATAATCTCTGCAGGTCCAAACGTACCTCACCGGCGTATCGGATGAGTCCAAATAGTCCCTATCAGCGTCCCAGATAGGTCCACACATACTTAAATTATTTCAAAAACTCTTTAACATTAGAAAGTATCAACATCGTATATTCAAAGTATCATTGAAATCATTAACAGAAATTCACTTGAAGCAATTTAAACAATTACGTTCAATATTTGTAAGTAACCAATCAAACAATTTGGATAAAAATTGCAGAAAGGTAATAGATCGAACAGGTATATTTGAAATGGAATCCAAAAGGCAGTCGATCATCAATTTAAGAGCTCTTATAGAAATCCAAAGTTTAACACATAAATATCACAATTTTATGGAACGTAATTTCGTAATTAATTATTTTACAGGAATAGGTAAAACTTAGAGTATCTAAAGTTCATAGACAAAAAAAAAATACAATTAAATGCAGAAATGTGTAAATCTCACAGTATTGGCAGTATTATAATTAATTGTAGAAATATCAATTTTTTCACATAATGATTTTACCATAAATGACATCACTTACGCATAAATTTTATAGTGTTTAAAAGTCATAATAATAGGTAGAAATTTTATTTTTAATAATTTACAATATCTAAATTTTTAATAATAATAATAATTTTAAAAGAAAAAAAATGATACCATATGCGCATAAATTACAGTATAAAAATGGTGAACAGTCTATTTTTCAAGATAATGAGATCAGTTATCTATATATTTGAGAGGGAACTTTCGGTAAAGTTCGGCTAGAGAGAAAGAGTTCACTGCATTCTTTAATTTACAAAGAGGGCTCAACATTATTGAGAAGGAGGGGCGTAAGAGAGAGTGTTTTTGTAGAGAGAGAATACAACTCGTACTCTTATTTTTAAACACAAAATAAATATTATTATAATATATTATTAACCCACCTCATACATGAGGTGCTTAGAACGTGTTACATCAAACACTTAAAGCCCACGCCCCTAGAGGACGTAGCACAAGAAACAAAAGGTGAAGGTAAAAAGAGCAAAACAAAATGATGGTCCTTAAGGACCAAATTATTTGTATGAACCACCAAAGGTCAAAGTTCTTTTTTTTTTTTTCTTTTCTGTTCTTTTTTTTGTTTTTTTTAGTTTAAGATTGTTACAATATATATATATATATATATATATATATATATATATATATATATATATATATATATATATATATATATATATATATATATATATATATATATTCTACTATTCATCACAAAAAACATATTTTTATAAATATATATTATATAATATTAAAAACAATGCTCACAAAAAAAATATTAATTTTTTTTTCATTGAATAAAACCCTAAAATCCCAAAAATCGACCTCCATTTTTTTTTTTGTTAAAAAATTCGTTCATTTATTTTATACAATCAATAATCTCACACAAATATTGTTTATATATATTCTCATAATCATCACAAAAAACATATTTTTATAAATATTTATATAATATAACATTAAAAACAATCATCACAAAAAAAATATCATTTTTATTTTTCATTCAACAAACCCTAAAATCCCAAAAATTGACCTCCAAATTTTTGTTTTTGTTCTAAAATTCGTTCATTTATTTTATGCAATCAATAATCTCACACATTTATTTTATATAATCAATAATCTCACACATTTATTTTATGCAATCAATAATCTCACACATTTATTTTATGCAATCAATAATCTCACACAAGTATTGTTTATATATATTCTCATATTCATCACAAAAACCATATTTTTATAAATATATATATTATATAACATTAAAAACAATCCTCACAAAAACAATATCAATTTTATTTTTCATTCAATAAACCCTAAAATCCCCAAAATTGGCCTCCAAATTTTTGTTTTTGTTCTAAAATTCGTTCATTTATTTTATGCAATCAATAATCTCACACAAATATTGTTTATATATATTCTCATATTCATCACAAACAAAATATTTTTATAAATATATATATTATATAACATTAAAAACAACCCTCACAAAAAAAATATCAATTTCATTTTTCATTCAATAAACCCAAAATCCCCAAAATTGACCTCCAAATTTTTGTTTTTGTTCTAAAATTCATTCATTTATTTTATGCAATCAATAATCTCATACAAATATTGTTTATATATGTTCTCATATTCATCACAAAAAACATATTTTTATAAATATATATATTATATAACATTCACAAAAAAAATATCAATTTTATTTTTCATTCAATAAACCGTAAAATCCCCAAAATTTTCCTCCAAATTTTTGTTTTTGTTCTAAAATTCGTTCATTTATTTTATGCAATCAATAATCTCACACAAATATTGTCTATATATATTCTCATATTCATCATAAAAAACATATTTCTATATATATATATATATATATATATATATATATATATTTATTTATTTATTTATTTATTTATTTATTATAACATTAAAACCAATCCTCACAAAAAAAATATCAATTTTATTTTTCATTCAATAAACTCTAAAATCCCCAAAATTGAACTCCAAATTTTTGTTTTTGTTCTAAAATTCGTTCATTTATTTTATAATCAATAATCTCACACAAATATTGTTCATATATATTCTCATATTCTTCGCAAAAAACATATTTTTATAAAAATATATATTGTATAACATTAAAAACAATCCTCACAAAAAAATATCAATTTTATTTTTCATTCAATAAACCCGCAAATCCCTAAAATCCCCAAAATTGACCTTCAATTTTTTGTTTTTGTTTTAAAATTCGTTCATTTATTTTATAATCAATATTCTCACACAAATATTGTTTATATATATTTTCATATTCAGCACAAAAAGCATATTTGTATAAATATATATATTATATAACATTAAAAACAATCCTCATAAAAAAAAATATTAATTTTATTTTTCATTCAATAAACCCTAAAATCCGCAAAATTCCCAAAATGGAACTCCAAATTTTGACTTTTGTTCTAAAATTCGTTCATTTATTTTATGCATTCAATAATCTCAAACAAATATTGTTTATATATATTCTCATATTCATCACAAAAAACATATTTTTATAAATATATATATTATATAACATTAAAAACAATCCTCACAAAAATAATATCAATTTTATTTTTCATTCAATAAACTCTAAAATCCCTAAAATCCAAAAAATTGACCTCCAAATTTTGTTTTTGTTCTAAAATTCGTTCATTTATTTTATGCAATCAATAATCTCACACAAATATTGTGTATATATATTCTCATATTCATCACAAAAAAAATATTTATATATATATATATATAACATCAAAAAAAGAAAACCTTAAATTCCTAAAATCGAGCTCCAAAAAACCCGAAATTCCTAAAATCGAGCTCCAAAAAACCCTAAATTCCTAAAATCAAGCTCCAAATTTTGAATTTATTGTTCCAAAATCATTTTTTTATTTATTGCAATAAATAACACTAGTTCAATATTATCTGAAAAGTCCTAAAACAGCTGCAAAATTATGAAAAAAATTAAAAAAAAATTGGTTTTGGTCTTACCTTGTCTGCTCCAATCTCAAAATCGAGCCCCAAATCTCTCTATTTTAATGAAATCCGGAGTCTTGAAACATATGTATCTCTGTGATCACCAAAATCCCCAACTTTTTATCAAAAAAAACTGAAAATGCAAGCCAAAATCAAAGGAATGGCGAATTTTTCATACAAAAATGAAGAACACAAAAAAATGCACCAAAAATTCGCCAAAATCGATCTAATCTTGGAGCTTTGATTCAATATTGATGGATTTATAGAAGATTTGAAGGTGTAGTACTATAATATAGCCAAAAAAAAACAAAAAAAGGCACAAAAAAGCATAAAAAATCTGTAAAAAATGGCGGATCACGGGTTCTTCCCAAATACCGGGCACTGTTACAAATAACGGCCGTTATTTGTTGTGGCACCATGATTTTGTTATATCGCCAAACCGGACCAATTTTTACAAAACCGACCGGTTTGGTCAAAATTCTCCTGTTCAAGACCAAACCGGCTGGTTTTTTAGCCGATTTTTTTCTGGTTAGTGTGTCTTTTTACTAGTACGCTAAAACCGGACCTAACCGGAATCGCCACCCGACCGGTTAAAGCTAACCGGCCGGTTCCGATTCCGACCGGCCGGTTTTTCGAACACTGAATATAATACATCAGTTTCTTTGCAGATTTTATAGAAAAGCCTCCTGAATTATTTGGGGTCCATACACACTTATCATCTTCATCAAGACAATAAAAATATTGTTGCAGTAATATCAGATATTGCACAATCTCCTCTGCCACAATATTACTTACTCTTCTATAAGAACATTGAATATCTCAAACTGCACCATAGCGTCTTCCATTGACTATTTCACTGATCATCTTACTTTTTGAGTTTACCTTAGCAAAAAGATTGGGAAATTGAATCTTTAAAGGATAATTTCCAATCCCAGTGTGTTGCTAAAATATGGTATTATCTCCTTTACCCACCACCATTTTTACATTACTAAAAAAGAATCTACGATGGGCTACAATCCCTTTCCATATAGATGTAATTCCCTTTTTATTGTTACCCTTTGCAATACTTCCAAGTTCCTTATCAACACCATATTTTTCACCTAAAATGGTCCTCCATAGCTGCTCTTTTTCATTAGCACATCTCCGCCACCATTTTGTCTTCACTATTAATATGTTTTAACCTTCTAATCCACATACTTCCATCAGAAATAGATGCACAAACATTGTCCCATTTAACCAGATGAAAGCACTTTTTATCCTCAATTTCACCCCAAAGGAACTTTCTCATTATACATTCCAATTTTTTTTCAACCTTGGTAGGAAATTTGAACAGTGACATATAATAAATTGGTAGATTTGATAACGCGGACTTAATAAGGGTAAGTCTACCCCTAAGGGACTGCAGTTTGAATTTCCATGGGTCTAGTTTATATTGAATAGTCTGGATTAATAGGTCCTATAGAGTAGAAGCTCTATTGTTTGTGGTGAGGGGCAAACCTAGATACTTAATAGGAAAACTTCCATACCCATAATCCGCTAACTCTGCAAAGTCCTTAACTTTATTATCATCACATGCCACACCATAGATATTAGCCTTCTGTAAGTTCACTTTTTGACCTATAATTACCTCAAATACTTCAAAAACCTCTTCAAAGTATTAATCTCCTGTTCCTGTGCACCACAAAATATTAATGTGTTGTCAGAATACTAAATATGAGACACCACAATTCCATTGCTTTTTATTGAAAATCCACTAATAATTCCTATATTCACCACTGATTTTAGCATAACACTTAAGATTTCACCCATTATGGTCAATGTAAAAGGAGATAAATAGTCCCATGGTCTTATCCCTCTTGAAGCCTTAAGAAACCTTTAGGTTTACCCTTTAATAGTATTGAAAAATATGTAGATTCTAAGAAACCTTGAACCCATGGCAACCATCTATCCCCAAAATCTATGACTTTCATGGTTTGTAGTAAAATACTCTATTCCACCTTATCATAGGATTTTTCAAAATCTATCTTACAAACAATTTATGGTTTGTTCTCTGAATCCTTGAACTAATCAGCTCTTGAGCATATAAAATGCTATCAGTAATCTGTCAGCCTTGAATAAAAGCTGCCTGATGTCGTTTTACTACTATGGGTAACATCTTTTTACGTCTAATAGCTAGACATTTAGCTAAAATATTATACAAGCTAGTCAAAAGGCTGATTGGTCTTATAACCTTAAGACTTTCAATCATGTCTCTTTTAGGAATCAACGCAATAAAAGTAGAATTTAAGCTAATGTTTACCTTTTTGTTATCAAAAAATTCATTAATTATACCTATCACCTCACCATTTACCTGTTCCAAAAATGATGGAAAAAACCTAAAGGGAAACCATATGTTCCAGGAGCCCTATCTCCTGCCAGGCTAAACATAGCTTTCTTAATCTCCATCTCTGAAAAAGGTTTCTCCAACTACCTCGACCGCTATTGAGATAATTTAGAAAAAGCAACCTAGCTAAAATTTGTTTTTGGTACTTTCCCAGCAGAAAAAGCCTCCTGAAAATGCTTGATAATAGTATTTTCTAAGCCATTTTCATCTCCTTATACATAAATCAAATCTTAAGACCCTGTATAATGTTGGTTCTTCTTCTAGCATTTGGAGTGACATGAAAGAATCTAGTGTTTAGGTCCCCCTCCTTAAGCCATCGTATCCTAGCTATTTGTTTATGGTATGTTTCCTTAGCTAACAAGCAACTCTGTAATTCTCTATTTAGACTGTTTCGAAGAATGTTATCATCCCACTCAATAATTCCAGAGTCTCATTCTTTCAGATCAATCTCTGAAATTTTATGCAGAATCTCCTCAATCTGCCACTTGTAATTTCCCCCATTTGTCCTTTTCCAATTGATAAGGTCATTCTTTACATTCTATGCCTTCTTTGCAGCTATATAACCATTCCACCCATCAACCTCTTCCTTCATTCAGACATATTTAATCAACTCATTCACTTCAATGTTTCTAATCCATGTCATTTCAAACTTAAAATATCCTAGGTTATTTACAAGGGTCTCACTTCCCAAATCAAATGAATATAATCAGATGAATGTTTTGGGAGTCCTCTAGCTTCAGCCTTAAGGAACTTTTCAGTCCACCCATCATTAGCCAGAATTCTATCAATTCTAGTCATTACAAGGTTAGTAATACAATTATTGGACCAAGTAAATTTGGCCCCAACTCTAGGAACATCTAATAAACCAAAATTAACAATAAAATTTGAAAAACCCCTCATACAAGAATTTATTCTGTGAGAAATATTGGAGTATTCAGGTCATCTAATGACATTAAAATCCCCACCTAACAACCAAGGTAAGGAAAAGTCCCTACCAATTTTTGAGATTTCTGCCAAAAAATCCATTCTCAACCTAAGATAGTTAGGGTCATAAACATTTGTGATTAGGAAATTAAAACTACCATTAACAAACACAAAATTACAAGAAATAGATCAATTTTCAACCACATACCAAATACTTGCATACACTAGGATCCCATAATGTCTAGATACCACCTATAGATTATTTACAGCAAAAGAGTAGGGTTCTGTTACCCCACACAAAACGAACAGACAAAAAAGTAGGTCATGACACTTTAGTTTCTTGCAGCAAAACAATAACATGGCACTCATGCTTAATCATCATTAACAATTTTGATTTACATTTAACATCACATAAAGCCCCTAGTGTTCCAAGATAATATCTTAATCATTTGGAAATAAAAGGACTGTGCCTAGTAGCATACATGCTAGCCAACATAGATCCAATATCTCCTCCCACATTTTTCTTACCTTTTCCACCATTGGCAGACCTATCAACTCTTTTTTTTTTTCTTCTTTTTCCATAAGTGACCGAAGCCTCCTTAGAATCACTATGTTTCTTCACGGTGCTTTCTTGACTAAAGGACGAGACCTCTTCTTTGCCATTCTATCTCTTCAGGTTACTTTCTTGTCGATCTAGGCTGAGTATAGCTTTGACGGCTTCCACAATGCTCTCAGTTGTACCGTGAGAGTTTACCTTCATTCCTTCAAGCATTAACACCACCTGATCATGCTCCATTTGGTCTCCACCAGTAGCTGGCAACATACATAGAGGGATTGCATTTTCAACTATATTTTCCTTTCTCCATTGATTAATATTTGAGGATTCTCCCTCTACAGTCTGTGATCCAATCATGCTTGCTGTCAAAGCTTTTCGTCATCCTCACCATCAAGTACAATCACCAATTCTTTGGGCCATTCACTCCTAGCAGATTCATTTGGGGCCTTAAACTTTCCCGCAAATATAGCCTTTTGATAGGGGAGTAATCGATGATTTCCTCTCTTATCTCCCACTCTATCTCATGGTCTTTTCTGGTGTACCAATCATTCTTGTTCAACAAACATCCATCCTTGTATAGTCTTCCCTCTCTCTATCTGACCAAAATCATAATTACCTTCCTTGACCAGCATCGTCCTATAGATCTCGATCTCATTCTCATTTTCCAACCGTTTCTAATCTTCTACTTGTCATAAATTTCCTGTCACCATAGATCTCGCAATCTTTTTTGGGTCTTCATTCTGTCATCCCATTAAGGTTTGATCTCCATTTTGCCCTCCCCCCTTTAACTGCCCCATGTTTGAATCACTCGTATCACCCTTGTTTAAATCCTTTCCAACACCTTCCTTAGGTGTATTCACCATAGCCTTTCGGTTCGAAATAAATTTTTGGCTAATTTGCCCTTTTGCTACCCATTTCTTTTTACCACCCAAAATATTAACTTCTCCAATTTGAAAGCTGCTATGCTGTTTGAAACATAGTTAGCAAGTCCAGGAAGATCAATATATCCGCTTACCATAAAATCGGAAATAAATCGTTTTTATTTTAAAAAATTGGATGAAAAAATCAAGTAAAAAATACGGATCGGCAAAAATACTTTATGCAAAAATATCGCAAATATATCGGACTAGGCTCAACAAAGCAAAGTAAAAAAAATGGACAAGTTTCAAATAAAATTAAGTAGAAATTAAAATAAAATTAAGTTGAAATAAAAAAAAAAATTGATAGGATGCTGATAAATATACGATATGAATTTTCTCATTAAATGCTTTAACAAACATCACACATACTTAGTACATAACGGAAAAAAAGACGAAGGAGCAATGTGAGATAAGCAGAATTGAGTTGGGTACATTCATTTCTCTCTTCGTATGGTGACCATCCCTTTATAACTATAGTTATGCAATGGGAACATGCACACGTTTTTTCGTTAGACGAGCAACAAACGCAGTAGACCAAGAAGAAACACAGAACAAGAAGATGAGCATTACACAAAGTGAGAGAAAAGCAAACACAAAATCTTCTATAAAGAAACGTAGAGTGAGAGAGAGAGCATGCATAGGCAAAAGAGAAACAAGATGGACATAAAATCTCAGAGAAGATGAAGAACACGGTGGACATAGACCCTAATCCAAGATTTCCAGTCATGAATTGGGTTTGGGGACTGAGCCCTAATCTGGATTATTTATTTATTTATTTTTAAGCTTTTGTTTTATGGATTTACTAAACCAAGATTTCCAGTCTTAAATTTAGTTTTGGGATTGAGCTCTAATCTGGTTTTTTTTTTTTTTTAAAGCTTTTGTTTTAGGGATTTAAGATGTTGTACAAATTGTGATAATCTAGGCCTTTGAGCCCTAATTTGGATGGATTTTTTGGTGGAATTTTGCCAAGTCAGAATTTGGGCATCTTTTATTCAATGGTTTTTACGGTATTTTATTCTAATTTGATTCAATGGATTTGAGCATAAACCCTAACAATATACTTAGGGATAAAAATTTATTTTTTAGGGTTTTTTGGAAATAATATTCCTTTTAGAAAGCATGGAAATAACCATTAAACAAGATAAAAGTTTTCATCTTTTAGAAGAAAAAAATACAGGTAAAAACGGCAAAGTTTTTTTGGATCGATTTTTTCATAAAAATCAATAGGCGCTTTTTAAACATTTAGGTGAAATAAACATGTATTTTTGCCAATCTTCTAAAAAAGTCGCAGTTTTAAACGTTTTTGAAAAAACTCCGTATTTTTAAAAAATTCACGTTTTAAACGTTGACTTGCTAACTATGGTTTGAAACCTCTTTCTGTATACATGTTAACTTTTTTATTTGGCCACCTGTCCCAATGGTTCCAACCATTCCACTTGTCCCTCTGATTTATCATTCTTCTCTATTCATCTTTATTCCTCCATTGATGGATCTTGTCCTTCTTCTATTTTCTATTCTTTAACCTCGTCCAATCTTCATCAATTTTTACACCAATATTACTTGCTTGTCATCCTCATCTGTTGATTGTATCCCTTATACACAAATGGATAGTTTAAACTCAGAATTTTCAGCTTTAACAATAATCTTATCAGGAATTTTCATTTCTTTTAAATTCTGATGCGACTAATACCTATCTTTGTTTCAATAATCGAATCCCAATCAATTTCAATGATTTTACCACACTGTACCGCCATGGATTTAAAACACCTCAAAATTCTATACATAAATAGGCAAACTTTCAATTATGATCTAAATATTTCTCGTAAAATTATAAAAAATTTAATCGATTCGCTCCAATCTTGAATAGTTAGCAATCGACCTTTAAATCTCCAATAGCTTTTTTGAAGAATCTCATCACAAACGTCACTTCCACAAAAAAAAACCGAACAAAATATTTTCCCAAAAAATAATAATCTCTCTCTACCGCATACCATCAATCTATCTCTACGCCAAAAACACACTCTCTCTTCCCCACCCTATCAAAAGCCAAAAGATTTCTTACTCCCATGAGAGTATATTATCTATTTACCCCCTTGAGCATAGAATTTCTATAACCCATAAATTAATCTCAAATTTTTTTTTAATAAGTCTTTTATATACTAAAAAAATAATAATACCTCAAAATTAAATAGAGGCCTTCGAGCTTTTGAAGAGCTGGAACTAAGTGTTACAAATTTAAAAAATTTAAAATAATCATCGAATAGTTCTTATATAGTTACAAAACTTTTGTATTAAAATAATCTTTCTAAATAGGTATTTCATACGAGGGAGTAGATGCATAACATGCTCCCACAAAATACAAAAAGCATAGTATGCGTGCTCCCATCAAAATCTACACCAAAAACTCTCTCCCTCTCCCTCTCTAACCAGAGAAAAACAAAAAGAAAAAAAAAAGAAAAAAAAAAAGAAAAATGAAAAAAAAAAAGGAAGATGCCCTCCCTTCCTGTCTAGGGCTAAATCCCTCTTCTTTAGGAAGCCATCCCACACTTTTTTCCATCCCCTTCCCTCTATTCTCTAAACCTCTGTTCTTCATTGCCATATTTTATGCGTAAATTTCTTTTGTGGTATATTTAGATAAAAAAGAAGAAGAAGAGAGAATGTAATGAATAAAGAACATTAAAAATGAAGGGTAGAATCATGAGACGTCACTGATATGCCTTCAACGGTTAGCTAGAGAGAGAATACGCGATTGGGTGGGAGACTCGGGGTTGCAGGGAGCTGGGTTAGCAGAGAGAGAGAATGGGCTTGGGTAGAGAGAGCTTGAGGTCACCAAGGAAGAGAGGGAAGAGGGGTTCTGCTGGGGAAGGAAGAGAGAGAGAAGGGGATTTGGCACTTTCATAACCCAAAAAGGGGCATGAGAGTTCCATGGAAATTCCCGAGTTTTAGAGGCTATAATATTCTTCTCCCTCTCCAATATAGGCTCTCACTTAATTCTTCTTCTCTCATGCTCCTCCATTCTCATGCATCCAAGCTTCTAATATCTTTTGATGACTCCGTTCGTGAAAAAATTACCAGAGCAAATGCTTCGGAATCGGAATGGATCTCAAGGATGAGAGAGAGTTGCAAAAGAGGTGGTGTTGAAGAAGCCATCACTCTTTATTGCCACATGAGTGCTTGTGGCATAAAACCTGACATTTCCATGTTTCCTATTCTCATCAAGGCATCTTGTCAGTCATCGAATGCTGAGTTGGGTAAAGCAATTTTTGGGCATATTTTGGAGTTGGGTTTTGATGAAGATGTCATTATAGCCACTGCAATAGTTGATATGTTTGCCAAATTTTTAGATATTCAAAGTGCTCGTAAAGTATTTGATAAAATTCTTAAGAGAGATGTTGCTTCTTGGAATGCGATGATAGCTGGTTATTCTCGGATGGGGTATGTGCACGAGGCTTTGGTACTCTTTCACAGGATGTTAACTTCTCTAAAACCCAATTATCTGACTATCTCAATTTTGCTTCAGGTATGTGCAGACTCGGGTTTTGAGGATCTTGGAAGGGTGCTTCATGGCTATGTTCTTCGACAAGGCCTACAAAGTGATGTGTTTCTCCATAATTCTTTCTTGGTCATGTATAACAAGTGTGATAATATAAAATTTTCGGAGCGGCTTTTTGAAAGAATGTCTAGAAGAGACTTGGTATCATGGAATGTGATGATTTCGGGGTATACACATACTGGATTTCCTGAAAAGGCATTGGAAATGTTTTATAGATTGCAAATGGAGGGGCTCATTTGTGATTTGATCACATTGGAGGCGATCCTTCATGCTTGTGCTCAATTAGGGGACATTGAAGAAAGTAAATACATCCATGATTGTATAGTTAGATCAGGTTACTTCTTGGATCTTTATGCTGATAATTCCATACTTGTCATGTATTGCAAGTGTGGAAGTGTATACTCTGCACTTGAGCTTTTCAATAGAATGTCTCAAAGAAATCTGGTTTCTTGGAATGTAATGATTGATGGGTTTGTAAGGGCTGGTCACCCTAGCAAGGCATTAATGATGTTTAAGAACTTACGAGTCTTTGAAAATAGAATTAGTTCAGAATCTCTGGTGGCTGCTTTGCAGGCTGTGAAGCAATCTAAACAACTCAATCAGGGCATGTGCATCCATGGTCAAGCCATATTTTTTGGATTTGATTCTGATGCATTTGTTCTAAACTCTATCATCGGTATGTATGGTGCATGTGCAAGCATTACCAGCGCTCATAATTGCTTCCAGTTTATGTGTGAAAGGAATACAATTACTTGGAATACCATGATCTATGTGTATGCTGAGAATGCATGTTTTCGTGAAGCATTTGAACTTCTTGGGTCCATGCAGTTTGTTGGGTACAAAGCCGATGCCATTACACTTGTCAATATCCTCTTAGCATGTACCCTAAGCTTAGATTTGAAGCATGGGAAGATTGTCCATGGTTATGCAGCCAGAAATGGGTTAGAATCTGATGTTTTTGTGGCTACTTCTTTGTTAGACCTCTATGCAAAGTGTGGGAGACTAAGCATGTCATGCTCAATATTCCAGCTAATTCCCACAAGAAACTTAGTCACATGGAATGCTATGATGCAGGGTTGCTGTAAAAATGGGTTTTTTAGAGAGTCATTGAGTCTGTTTCATCTGATGCAGCAGGTGGGCTTGGTGCCTGATGTGACCTCCATGGTTCTTCTTATTCAAGCTTGTTCTCTGAGTGGTTGGAGAAAAGAAGGAAAGTTTATTCATGACTATGTCATTGGAGCAGGTCTTGAATCAAACGAGTTCATTGCCAGTTCCCTGATAACCATGTACTCAAAATTCAATGATTTTGATTCAGCAAAATCTGTATTTGATGGAAATTCTTCAAGAAACATTGTAATTTGGAATGCCATGATTGCTGGTGTTGCCCAGAGTGCCCTTGCAAGTCAGGCTATGACATTATTTCGCCTTCTTAGGCACAATGATATTATTCCTGATTCAGTGACTTTTATTTCAGTTCTTCCATCTTGTGCTTGTTCAACATGGTTGCAACATGGGAAATGGATTCATTCATTGGTTATTAGACTTGGATATGAATCTGATGCTTTTGTGGGGACTTGTCTGCTTGATGTGTATGCAAAGTGCGGTGCTATAGACATGGCTAGGCTTGTATTTGATGGAATGGGCATAAGAACAACACTCACATGGAATGCGATGCTTGCAGCAAATGGCATACATGGGAATGTCGAAGAGGCCCACAAACTCTTTTCCCAAATGCAGAAGTTGGGGCTGGATCCTGATAATGTAACATTCCTTTGCCTTTTATCGGTTTGTAGACATACAGGGGAGGTCGAGAAGGGCCTCCAGTATTTTGAGTTAATGACCAAAGTTTACTCGATCGTGCCAAGATCAGAGCACTATGCCTGCATGGTTGACCTTCTCAGCCGAGGTGGGCTCCTCTCAGAAGCTCTTAAATTCATTGAGGAGATCTCAATTGAACCCACAAGTAGTGCTTGGGGCTCTTTGCTCAGTGCATGTCGTGATCAGGGAAATGTAGAAATAGGAGAGTTGGTGTCTGAGAAGCTCTTTGAGTTAAATCCAGAGCAAAGTGGATACCATATGCTACTCTCTAACATTTATGCAGCGAACGGGAGGTGGTTGGAGGCTGCTAGTGTGAGAATGAAGCTCAAAGAAAGGGGAGTGAGGAAGCAGCCAGCATGGAGTGTTGTAGAAACTTTTTGATAGATGCGCTAAGAATAATCTTGACAATGTTCTTAACTGCTAGTTTGTTACAGATGTTGGGAAGCTGAACCATGATTTTCTAAGCACGACATTAGAAGTTGTGATGCTGGGAAGCTGAACCATGACACCCATTTGCAAAAAGAAACATTTTATTGGTTTTGAAGGAAATGAAAGAAAAGGTTAGCCACAGATGATGCATTTCTTGAATGGAATGTTGGAGCTCCAAAGTATGGATATTAGAGTTGCATAAATGGGCCAAAATGCAAGCAGACATTATTCCAAAACACAGTGGAACTCACTTACTAGAGAAAAATAGCTTAAGAAAAGAAAGTGGACCATGCATAACAGGGAATTGGAGACAACTACTTCACTATTCCCTTTTCTTGAGCTGGCTCTTTCCCTGATGAAATTCCACAATTCTGCTTTCCTGCATTCTCCTAGATGAGTGAACAACAAACTTGGATTCTTTAGTTTTCTGTGGGTGAATTCTGGTCTTGCATTCATAGAAACCAGTATGCACAAATAAGTTTCCATTCTGATTTGTTCTATAAGCTAGTAGGCTACAAGATAAAGAGATATAAAATGTTTTGACCTGTCCTTTTCCTTTTTGCATGTCAGGTTTCAGATTTCGTTGTCAAGTGTGAAGGTTATATAATGCATAATGAATTCTGCTGAGGAGCCAGGGTAATTTTTGTCATTCAATAAATGAATTTACTGTCCTTGAAATGTTGTTGTGAAATTCCTAGCTTAGCATTTTACCCTTTTCTATTCTCTGTTCATTGTTTTCTAGCGAGACAGGTATGGGTTTCATTTCTTTTTAGAACGTTTACTTGTATTTGGTGTGTCAAAAGTGACAAAAGATGCCAACCCCTAAAGAAAGGGTGCCGAATACATCTTGCCCCAGGAGGGCAAAAAGTGATTTACATCAAGGAAAAAAAAATATCAGCAACAGGAGGAAGGGAGGAAAGCACTTGATGATCGCCTAGGCCCCTGAAGTGGGGTTAGAGTGGGCTCCCTCCCTAGCCAAGATATCGGCTGCAGTATGCGAATCTCCTAAAAGTTGTGGTGGAGTCTCCATGGGCAAGAGGAAGGGTTGGAGGTCCAGGCTATAACATTCCTTGAATCCCCTTCCACACAAAGCACAGGACTCCAGGAGGAGTTAAACTTGTGAAGGCCCTCCAGTAAGCAAGGGCCTCAGCAAGAGTTGAGTCGGCTGTACCTATGAAGGTTAAGAGAGGGCTTCCATCGTGGGTTCTGAATAGGCCCCGTATACCGGAGGGTCCAGGGTTGCCAACGGGGCAACCATCGAAGTTTCACTTGGTACACCCCAATTCTGGAGGTCTCCAGAGGGACGCCCGTGAGATCGTCGGGGTTGACAGTGCTAACAGGGAATGCCAATTGCTGTAAAGGTCGCAATAGACATAGAGCTTGTGATTTTTGGCCCATAAGGAAACCGACCTTCGAACTTTGTCAATCATGGAGGCGACCGAGGACCTCTTGCCCTTGAAGGTTCTGTTGTTTCCTTCAGTCCAAATCACCCAAACAGTGGCTGCGATGGATGCTCTCCAAAGAATGCAACCTGCTTTGGGCCAGGGAGGGGATAGGAAAGCCTCGAACTAGTGCGGAATATACTGTGGTGTAACCCAAAACCACTTGAAGAGTTGGAGCAGGTTGCTCCATAACGCACTGGTCACCTCACAGGGGATAAAGAGGTGTTCATTGCTTTCTTCTGCAGCCATGCACATGATGCACCAGTTGGGGCAAGGGAGACCCTTTCTTTGGATTTGGTCAATGGTTAATACTCTCTCATAGGGAGTAATCCAGCATAGGACCTGAATGTGAGGAGGGATAAAAAGAAACCACGCCTTGGAACAATAACAAGGGGAGGAGAAGCATGGTTAGGGGGAAGGGAAAGGGTACGAAAGAAGGAAGACACAGAGAACGTATCAGAGGCAGCAGGTGCCCAAATAGTCTCGTCTTCCCCACTTAGGGGAAGGAAGACCGAGTGTAACAAATGAGCCAAGGCCCCGAAGTTCTCCAGCTCATGATAGAATAAAGGCCTCCTGAAGTTAGGGGTCCAGGATCTTATTGGCCCAGCACAAGTGAAGTTCTCGGCCACTGAAGAATGAGCATCACGAGCAAGGGAGAATAGATTGGTGAATAGGTCGCTGAGGGGACACTACCTAGCCAAGCGTCTAACCAGAATTTCACTTTGTTACTGGCCCTAGGGTGAAAACAAATATGTTGAAAGAAAAGGTCACGGCAATGGAGCATGGACCTCCAGAAGCCCAAGATATTGCCACTGACTTTGCACGTAGTCCAACTATTGTTCCCATAACAATATTTGTCGTGAATGACTTCCCTCCACAGGTGTTGAGGCTGAGTGGCATATCTCCACCACCATTTTCCCAAGAGGGTGACATTGTGGGATCTGAGATTGCGAATGCCTAAGCCTCCAAGGGCTTTCGGCCTACAGAGTTTGGGTCAAGAAACAAGGTGGTACTAATAACCATTGTCCCCAGACTAAAAGAACTCACGCATCATCCTCTCTAACCTGGCAGCAACGAAGTAGGGGATGTGGAATAAAGACATCTGAAAAATGGGGGTATTAGCAAGGGTAGCCTAAATAAGCGTAAGCCTACTGCCTTTGAGAGGTATCTACCTTTCCATTCCGCAACTTTCTGTCGAATTTGTCAATAATATGGCTCCAGTGGTGAAGGCGCGGCATGCCTAAGCACAGAGGGAGACCGAGGTAAGAAGAGGGTAGCTCATCAAACCTCATTTATCAGCCATGGATTGTACAAACAGAGGATCTGAGTTAACCTCCATCATTTTGGTCTTGGAAATGTTAACCTTGAAACCAGTGGCGAATTGGAAACACCTTAAGAAGAGAAGGGTATCCACTTGCTGAATAGAGGCATCGTAGAAGACTAAGGTGTCGTCTGCGTATTGGAGATGGGAGTTGTTAGGGCTGTGGTTACTAGACTGGAAGCCCTTGAGTATCCCAGCTTGGTAGAGCCTAGTGATAAAACTACTGAAAACTTCGTTCATGATGGCAAATAAGAAGGGTGACAGGGGGTCCCCTTGGCAAATGCCTCTAGAGGCCAGGGATAACCCCTTCGGGGTTCCGTTAAGCAAACACCAAAAAGACGGGACTAGAAATACTGCCATGCACCCATTTTCTCCATTTGGGTCCTAAGGCCATCCTTCTGAGAGTCTCATTTAGGATCGAGCAGTCAATGTAGTCATATGCTTTCTCCCAATCTAGCTTGATGATTTGGCCAGGAACCTTGGATTTGTATCAAGTATGGATACACTCATGGGCAATGAGTGCTACATTGAGGATTTGTCGATCCTTTACAAAAGCTCCCTGAGTAGGGGAAATTACTTAGTTGAGGACAGCCTTGAGTCTTGTGGCAAGACTTTGGAGAGAAGTTTGTAAGAGCTATTGATGAGGCTAATGGGTCTGAAATCTTTTAGTTCCTCAGCCCCTTCAATCTTCAGAATAAGGGCTACAAAGGTGGCATTCATGGATTTACCGATTACTCCTCTGGAATGAAACTTAGAGAAGAAGGTGAGAATATCAAGCCAGAGTACCCTCCCAAAAAGATTTGAAGAATGCCACTTGGTACCCATTCGGTCCTAGGGCACGGTTGGGATTGAGGTCTTTGACGGCACTCAGAATCTCTTCCTCAGAGAAGGGCTGTTCCAACTAGCTAGATTGTTCCTAGGGGAGAGTAAGAAAGGATAAATCGTCCATTGTGGGTCTCGCCCTGACTGGGAGGCAAAAAGGTGGGCAAAGAATTGAACACTGCTTATCCAATGAGTTGAGGTTGATCTAGGATCGAGTTGCCCACCTTGAGGTGCGTGATGGAGTTTTCTTGTCTCCAGCAGTTCACTACTTTGTGAAAATAGCCAGTGTTGAGGTTGTCGAGCTTGAGCCATTTGACTGTGGCTCTTTGGGCCCAATAGATTTCCTCCTTGCCGAGAAGGAGGTGGTAGTCAAATTTGGCTTTAGACTGGACCTGTAATTCGGCAGTCAGAAGGGTTCTCAACTCCTCGGTTGTGTCCCAATGATGAATAGATAGAAGAAGGGCTTCCTTTTGAGCATGGAAATTATCGGGGATCTGGGAACTTCACGTCTTTAGAGAGGATTTAAGAAGTTGCAGTTTCCATTGAAGGCGGAAGCTAGCTCAGGCATACATAGTTGAAGAAAAGGACTTCCACCATGATTTCACAAGATTGGGGAAATTGGGTTCTTTGAGTTAGGCAAGCTCAAAGCAAAAAGGTTTAGGCCCTCTAGAGATAGCTTGGGTGTCGAGGAGGATCTGACAATGGTCTGAAGTGGGTTTGGGTAGAGTGACAGAGTGGGAACCCAGGAAATGGTTGTCCAAATCGAAGGAGATAAGAAAGTGGTCAATCTTGGATAGTGAAGGAATGGAAGAGTGATTGAACCATGTAAATTGGGCCCCTTCTAGCAGAATATCAACAAGCTGATTATGGGACATGAAATTAGAACAATGGATCATGGTAGGAGTGATGGATGGGTTGGACTTCCGGTTGTGGGACCGCTGGGTGACATTGAAGCCCCCTCCTAAGCACCACACAGAGGGGGCGACCGAGGCTAGGGATTTGAGCTCTGCTTAGAAAGAGGCTTTGAGATTGTCTAGGTCTATGGCCCCAAATATGCCAAATTAATGGAAGAGTGGGGGGAGGGAGTTTGGTTTCAACCAAGGCGAGGATGGAAGGGGACGGTTTCGCACAAAGGTCACGGATAGCCCTCCTTCAATGCGACTGGCCTAAGCCCTAGATGTTCCATATTAAAATCCTCATGAGGGGGGGCCAGCAGAGGGGTTGTGCCTAGGTCTGTGCGTAGCCAAGGGTGGTGCAATTAGACCAGGGGAGGGGTGGGAAATCAAGTTCTCTCCCTTACTGTAGTTAATCCTATAAATGAGGTTAGAAAGCTCCTGTTTGCCCTTAACATTAGCTTTTGTTTTTGGGTTCTGCCTTGAACTCTTTGAGAAGCTCTTTTGAGCCATTACACTTGGACCCATGACCTTGAGGACCTGAGACATGTCGCCTTGTGCCATGTCCATTTCCTAGACAAAAGTGGAGTCAACTGAGGTGATTGACTTGTCTTGTAAGGAGTCTAGAGGAGCCCTCGAGGAGCCAGAAGATTCTGAAATGCTGAACAGGGTTGTAGCATAGAAGGGGAGGGGAAAAGGGTCGCCAGCAAGAATCTAGCCATCCAGAGGGAGTTGATGGGGGGAGGATGGGTAGAGAGAGGAGAGGGGTGGAATAGGCAGGGAAGAGAAAGAGAGGGAAGGTCGAAGCCCGGAGGAAGGGCCAGAAGAGGAGAGGGATCACCGATAGAGATGGGGGTAGAGAGAGCCAACGAAGGCAAAGATGACAAGGAGGGGGAAAGGGAAGCCAGAGGAGGAGGGAGAGTTAGGGGGCTAGCAAAAACTGTTAGGGGGTGGGAAGGAGTCTGAGAACAGGGTGAAGGGACGGGAGTATGGGACAGGAAAGAGGAGGAGGGAGACGGGGATAGAACAGAGAAGTGGTGGAGAGGCAGGGAGAAGGCCATGGCCAGGGAAGTAGACTGCGAAAGAAGAGGGGGGTGAGGTTGAGAGGGGTGAAGAAGGAGAGGGAAAGAAGGAGAGGGAAAGAAGGGAGTGAAGGGGAGAAACAAGGCGAGAGGTCAGGGAGAGGGGAGGCGGTAAACGCGAACAAGGTGGGGTTAGAGACGAGGCTGGGCTTTGACCCACCAAGAGGGAACATCGTCAATGTTGAGCCAGGGTGTGAAGACAAAGGAGCTGAGGCCGAGAGTGTAGGTGACACCAATGCCTGAGACGAAAGAGATGTGGAAGTACTGGTAAGGGGAAAACAGAGCGGGGTTGGGGAGGAACAGGAAGAGGAAGGGATGGCGAAAGATGTCAACCCCTTGCAATAAACAGATTCAGGGAAGGGCTCAACTGGGGGCTGCTTCGAGGATGCGACCTGGTTGGCATAGGGGCACTGAGTCTCGGGATGAATGGAGGGAGGGTGAGACGACAGACCCAGATTGAAGACTGATGGACTAAGGCGAAAGAGCCTGCTTTCCACATGGCTTGATCTGGGAGGCATAGGTGGTGTGTATCATGTGACAGGTCGAGATAATATCATGTGAGGGGGGGAAGGCGGGAGCGAAACCTTGGTGGCTTGCTTCTCACGGCAGAGTGCCAACTCGGCAGGGTGATGTGTCGTTTTTAGGTGGGCTGCATGGTGTGGTGCCACCTGGCCATCTGGCACTAATGGGGTCGAAGGGGAGTCCGAGGAATGGTCAAGGCCACCGACATATGTCTGAGAAAGAAGGGCATGGTTGTTGACGTGTGGTTATGCGAGGGGGGCAAGTTGGGCCATCAGATTGGGGTTACGAACCGCTACCATTGGAGGGGGTTGGGGATCACGGTAGGCCCTTCGATGCCAAGATCTGCGATGGCGAAGATCTTTTGCCCGGCGCTTGCAGGACACTGTGGTCCACTGTGAGTAGGCAAGGAAGAATTGTGCTCCAGAGTTTTTGGACTAGGGAAGGGAAACCATAGTCCAGAGCCTGGCAGGGCGAAAGGGAGGTCTAAGACTAGGAGATGGGGACATAAAAGAAGAGTCCGGGAAACTCTAGCTAGAGAGCAGAGGGGAGGAGGGAGGGAAAATGGGTTTCAATGAGCAATTGGATAGTACCCAGAGGGAGGATTTTAGCAGACTTCCAATGGACAGTGATGAAGTTACTGCAGGCTTACCCAATCTTCTTGAATGTGTTGACGTTCCAGGTGTGAAGGGAGATATGGGAAGCTTTGAGCCATATCTTGAGGGACTTGCTTGCACCCAATTCTTTGTGCCATCTTGACAGAGAGAGAAGCACCAGTTGCAGTTCCTTAAAGCATAGCGAAGGGCATTTTTAGAGAAGGAGAATAATATCTTACCTGAGGAAAGCGTCCAGCAAGACAAATCCGTGACTCTCCAATCCTCCACAGCCCAACATTGAATGCCTTTGATGTCGTTATGTTTCGAGTGACAACGACCCACTAGCGAAAGCTGTAGAGCTTTTTTGAGAAAAGAAGTGTGACTGTCACCTGCAAAGATATAGAAGGTGTGTGGGGGTGGGGGGGGAGGGGGGGGGAGGGGGTGGGGGGTGGAAGGAGATGGGGAAGGTGAAGGCTCATTGGAATGGAATTGAAGAGAATGGGAGCCAAAAGGTTGGGGTGCAGAAGGCGGCATAGACGATTTAATAAGGTGTGCATAGTTTTTGTAGAAGGGAGGGAGAGAAGGCGAGAGGGGAGGATGCGAAGAGGAGGGAAGGGGTGGGAAGGAGGGAGGGAGGGAAGAGGGGGTTCTGAAGGGGAGAGGATGGCCGAGAGGCGCTCCTTAGGATGGAGCCATCGTCCTCATTCTCTCTTTTCTATATTCAAGTGGCCTAATGGGTTTCATTGTATTTTCTTTCTTTTGTTTTAAACTGCAGAAAATGCATAAATCATGAAGTATGCTGAAGAGTAGAGGAAGACGAGATCTTAAACTGAAATGTTTTTCTAGACAACATATCTACCTCTTCCAAATAGTAAGGTAGTTGAGTAAGTTAATGTGCATTTCTTTCCCTAACCTCAACGATTTAAAACTTTGTTTGTTTGAGTAGGTTACATTCATTGAAGATCCAAAAACCTAAAAACTTCCCAGTAACTTTTTTAATTCAACATAAATCTTTTACTGTTTTGCACTTGTTGCATTACTCAGTTTGATATCCTAAAAATCATTTGTTCTGGTAGATTGTGATTTAGAATATGAATCAACGAGAGAGCAAAATAACATACGAATTGGAATAGATATTTTTTGTGAAATTTGTGCACCTTTTATGTTAAGGTGCTCTATTGCTCTATATTTGGAAAAAAGTACAAAAAACAGAAAAAAATTGTTTCAATAGTAGAATGAGATGGATATCAGAGAACTTATTTTGTGCTCTCTTGGAAATTAGAAAAACACTATTGGCAATTGTGTAATTCAAGTTTGTTCCCAAGATTCTTCCTGATGCATGTTTTTCTTCAATATGCTCTTCCATGGAAGGTTTGTTTATAAGTGTTGCTTCTATTTATGAAGTGTTGCTTCCATGATATTTTATGGGATGAAAGTATAGATATTCCAGCTAATTATTACATCAGGTATACTCTCTTCACATCAGTACATTGCTATTGTTAAATGATCCTGTATGAGTTATGAAGTGTTGTTCCTTCCTTATTCTATTACATTATTATTGAGTGTTTTATTCGTCTTCTATCTACATATTTTTACTTTTTAACAGTATATTTTCCCCTTGGACAGGAACCTTCATAGAATATTTCACGCATTCAATTGTTTCAGGCCTTGGGAGAGTTGAAATGGAAAGAAGGAACTACTGCTAGAGTAATCCTCTTAACTGAAGTTAAGGTGCATCACCCTGTACTACAAAATTGTGTTCGATGCTTTCTAATGCCTTAATTGGTAAATCACACTCCTGGTTAGATTTTGGTGCAACTATTATTTTAAGCCTCCCCAAAA
The DNA here is from genome assembly GCF_054954075.1 of Amborella trichopoda. NCBI lineage: Eukaryota > Viridiplantae > Streptophyta > Magnoliopsida > Amborellales > Amborellaceae > Amborella > Amborella trichopoda. The sequence continues at coordinate 14,114,207 of NC_142337.1, read as the reverse complement.
TTAAGTTCTATTGAGTTTTTAAATGAAGTTGTCCACTTGGTTGTCTCTAGTAGAGATCTTGAAAGAACCATTGTGAAATACCAAGAGTGCGTATAAAACTTGCATTGTCAGGATAAAAGAGCTTGAACTTCTATTTACTCTTTCATGGTATTTAATGAACTTTTAGCTAAACAAATTGAGCATCTGCACTTCACAATGTTTCTAGAAGCCAAACAATACAAGGAATCAGGCTTCGGCTTGATTTAGTTGCTGATGGCTGCAATTCGGTTCCAACTGCTGAACCATTCAGAAAAATGCTTAGGAAATAAAAAAATTAAAAAAATAGAAAAAGCAAAAGGATAGTTATCATATATTGAAGAAATGGACAATAGTTGGAGTTTCTGATTCTGCCCTGGGAAAAAATTGAACTGTTTTAACTTCATGGATCAGTGATAACTCAGGGGTTCACAGAACTGAATGAAGTGTACAGTTCATATTTCCTCCCTTATGTATGGGCATTTTATATTGCATCTAAAATTATACTTAGATTCATATGTCCTTGTAATTCACGCTAGAAGCCTTGCTATTATTTTTAATAGCTATGGATAGAGGATTGATGTGTGTAAGAAAAATGCATAGATGGAAAGATGTGGATGAATATAATAGCCCGTACTCCCTATTCCAAAAAAACAAAAAACGATATAATAGCCTGTACTAGGTTCGAGTGAGGAACCCTTTCAAACTCTTGTTCAACCTCTTAAAAAATCTTTTCGGAGTTTATGATTTTTGTAAACTAACTTCTCAAGAATGTGCCAAAAGAACCCAAGAAAAGGTCCTAGAAGGAGCTATTTATTTCCAATGATCATTTTGTTGTGATCTTAATCACCAAGTCAAGTGCCAGATTTTACTCCTTGTTTTCTTATTTCACTTTTTTGGTTTCTAGAATGTGGATTATCATTTGGAAGTGGTATTGGAAAGGCCAAAAGCCTCATTTGTTTCAGCAACTTGCTATCCGTAGAGTTCTTTTCGGAGAGAGCTTCCTGCCTATGAAAAAGTGTTTTCATACCTAAATAGGTATGAAACCGCTTCCCACCAAAATGCAAAATGCATTGTGCGCCCTTTTCAGTGTAGAGCAGTACTTTCTCTCATGCTACACTTTCCCATGGAATAAACATGGGAAAGCATTAATCCAGTGCGAAAGAACTTTTTGAGAGAACTTTTCTGTGAAACAAACGTGTCTGCATGGAATGTGCATCTTTTCTGAAAGAAAATGATGTTAACATGACAGTTAGTCACTTCAGAAAACCCATTATACCTGAAGTTTTAATAAAAAAATGCATGCAAAGGCCCATATCCTCTGTCCCACAATGAATGCTAGAACTCCACTGGGTTTTATGCAAAGCATGATTACAACTTATTCAAGTTTATCAATATTTGTCTTTGTTGAGGGACCATGGAGAAGTCTACGACTTTGAAGCTTTCATATGCCATATGCATGAAGGATTCAAATACAATACAGTCCGCACTTATTAAATCTGAATGGACCGACGGTCTGACCAGTATAACCGGCAACTAGAACCATGTCCAGTCGTTTGGAAGATCTAAACCTGGATATTCAAAGAACCAGTCAAAACAGGAATTTGCCTGGTCCGACCGGTTCAATCACCGGTAACATTCTGTCATACCAACCAATTGACTAAAAATAAAGAGTCAAATTTGTCAAGAGCTCAAAGTTCTTGCTTTTTTGGGTTATTTTTCTAAATTTTTGCATTTATTTTTCTTGTCCCATTGATCTTGCTGTTTCATATGTGTTTTTGTTTTTTGTTTTTTGTTTTGTTTTTAATTCTTTTTAGTAGTCATCTTTTGGTTTGAAAGTCTTTGGGTAGCCTTGGATGCACGTTGACGACAATCATCAGGCATGGGTTTGTTCGATGAGGAGTCCTATGAAGCGCCATAAAGAGCTCAAGTAAAGATTTAAGCCAAGGTATGTTGAACCAGTTTGCTAAGCTAGACGTGTTTGCTTCTCTCTCTCACTATATGTGTGTGTGTTTTAATTCAATTATTTCACATATGAATTAGGGAATTTTTACTGAAAGTTATTTAGTCAATAACTTCAATTCCTTTTTCCACGATATGAGTTAGTTTGATTTAAATTTTCTTGCACCTGTCTGCCTCGCGATCAAACTCATGGTGATGTGTTTACCAAGTTTAAAGAGCTTCTTTACTATTAACTAATGTTTGAAATTGGCACTTAAAGAGATGGACACCATGTTGTGTAAACTTACAGATATGAAAGTGTTGTGCAAACCGAGAGAGATGAATAATATGTATGTTAGTATTCATGAGTTGCAGCCAGATGTACTAAAAAGCGTTTTTCTTTCTCCCCCCTTGAATTCTCATTGCATCTTTACATGAATAATTTGACATTTGGTAGTTCTAAAAGATTTTACAATGGCCCATAATAAGTTCGATGAATTTTGGCATTAGAGTTAAGGTAATATACTAAATCTTGAAATGCAATTTAATTTTTTACACTGTTTAGAATTTTTACCACAATTTTTTGAAAAAGATTCTTATTTTTTACTAAATTTTCATTGGTTTTACTTAAAATTTTATCACTTTTGTTTTTTAAAATTTTTGAGAAATTTATGTAAATATCCCCTATGTGTTTTTTGATTTAAACATTATCCCCGATATTTTATGCTTATATCCCATTTTTCAAAAGAACAATTGCCACTTCATTTTTCTTTTTTCTATACATCGAATTGAGCTCAAATTTTGTATGTTTATCATAAAAAAATTGTAAAAATATAAAAACAATTAAGTACAAATAAATTACCAAAATATCCTTGCAAATTTTAGAGTGTTTTAGTTAGTTTAGGTATTTTGGTCTGAGAAGGGTGAGGATCTTAAACTTTCCCATAACTCATTCTAAGCCGAGGTAGGTTGTGTTGGGTTAGTAAGTGGCTAATATAAAACTTTGCCACATCTTATCATAAATCCTTAACGAATGTTATTGGTCATTAATAGAGAAGAATGGAGGAGCAAGATTCATGTAGACGACCCTAATTAATTGGGATAAGACTTGGATGATATGATGATGATGATGGAGTCATTATGGACATTTTATTTCAATTGACTATCTTTATATTTTCTGTGGTAGCATTGATGTGACATGTAAAATTTGAGCCAAATCTAATGTATTTGAAAAAAATAAAATTGAAAGATTAGATTTGCCCTTAAGATGTAGGATATGAATGTAAAATATAAGGAAAAAGCTAACAATAGCTGGGAAGCTATAATGAATAGTAATATAGGTGGAATTCCAACCTTCAGAACATCATCGAGTGGTTCAAAATACATATCACTATTTTAATTTTAATTTTTTTCTATGAATCTGATTAAGATGAAATTTTAGGTGTATATACCTAATACTATTGCGCACCATATAAAAATATATAAAAAAATATTTTTAGTAATTTAAAATGACTAAATTACCCCCGTTATTTTTCAGGGGTATTTGGTCATTTTTTATGCTGGAAAATATTTTTATATATTTTTTAATTGTGCGCCCTACTTTTTAGTATATACTTCTAAACTTTCATTATGATCCGATTTTTAGAAAATATTAAAATTCATATAGTGATATGCATTCTGAACCACGTGATGAAGATCTGATGGCTCCCATTCCACCTATATTCCTATTCATTATAGTTCTCAGCTATTGTAAGGTTTACTCAAAATATAAATGTTGAGAAATAATTTCTATACGAGATGTTCGTAGAATTGTTTTAAATTTTTTACTTTATTTATTTAGAGAAAGATCCGACCAGTGACCTCTAGTTAGAGCCATTTAGATTGGAGCAGAGAACCGCTAAGTGGAAAGTCGACAATATGAAATGGACATGACTCCCACCTAATAATTAATTGGTAGGGCAAGAGGCAGCTCACTTCCACTAAGAGGTAGTGGGACCTTGTGTCACAAGACGGCTCCAAATGAGTGAAGGAGAGAAACAAAGATGAAAGAGGAGGAAAAATTCAGAAAAATATGAATAAGAAAAGAAGTTTTTGCTTGTGAACTTTAGATAGGGGGTGCACCAATGTAACCGGGACTAACAGGTTTCTCTCGTGTAACCGGGGCAGAGAAAGTTACCTGAATTTAGCAAGATCTCATTGAACTTCTCCCTTTTCCTTTTAATAAAAGGAAAAATATATAAGGTTGTAACCTTATACTATAGAAAAGTAACATGCATCTCCAAAATCTATTACAAAAGAGTGTTCTAAAGTTGGAAAACCTTCCAATTGATCATCTCAACCTCGAATGTATTGATATAAAGAGGAAAAAAGAATTTCAAGTTCTAAGAATGGCTCCTCTTTCCTAACTGATTGAAAGTTGATTACGAGTGTTTAGGTATGATATTCAGTTTCTAGTTGTTTAATTTTTTTTCTTCCACTGCGGTTTTGGACTGGTTCTTCCAATATTGATATCAGAGCCAAGTTGGAATCGGGTTCTTGATTATGCCGGCGTTATCATTTTTTAGATTAAGAAAATCCTATTTTTTTTTTTAGAGAAACAAAGATTTCATTGGTGTTTGCCTACTCATAGTATGTTGTTCCCACTTAGAACGAGCCATGACCCATTTTTTTGCTTTGCTTGTGAAGGCTAGACAATGGTTTGGCCTATGATGTTACCAAGCGTAGATGCTGCTTAGGTTGAGACCATGTGTAGGTGTGCTATTTAGCCTTATGCACCGACTATATAGATATGCAAGGCATATGCATTAAAGAATCTCCAGCTTTATGCATGTATACGAGTTGCGGCCTCTTAGACTATGAGCACAATGGCTAACTAATCTTTATAGGCCTTGCAAGCCATGCATGGTGGGCCCAACTCACTTTTGGTGTTATGAGCTAACATCTAACCTCTCCTTTTCAATGGGAGGGCAACTAGGACAGTGCACTGCTTGCAAATTATGAGGTATCCGGATCTGAGAAAGAATTGATTACAAGCAAACGCTCAATGTGGCTATGTGAAATTTTCATATCAAGACTTTTGATCAAGTTTTACAAGTAAATATAAAATGAGCAAGTGTAAAAATGATAATCTAAGCGTAATCATTGATCAAATAAACCATCAAATATCCATATTAATCGATGTCTCTTTTATTGTTTTGAACTTAGAATGACTTATAAAAATGTGATCGTGGCTTTGACTAAAGGTGAAAAGTTGAGTGAGAGCAATTTTCCTATGTGGTATAGGCAAATGCAATTCTTTCTAAATGAGCAATGTACTCTTGAACACTAACTACCATTAAGTAAAAATCCAAACAAGTTGTTGCAGAGGAATTTCTCCAAGAGTATGAGGCATGGGATAATGCTTACCATAGCTATAAGTGCTATCGTTGATAATCTCATATTTGGAATTTGAGGAATTCACAATAGCGAGGGCTATGTGGGATGCACTCTAGCAGAAGTATGTTAGAACTTATGATACTCGGTTGCAAGTCTTATCTATGGCTTTCGAGATATACAAAATGCCTCCAAATGTGTCGATGGCAGATCATGTAAGAAAAATATCTCAAACATTATATGACCTTGAAGCAGCTGGAAATAAACTCAGTCATGAGCAATAGATGCTTAGGTTACTTAAGTGTCTTCCAAAATTATGGGAAAATATAAAGTCATAATTTTACACAATGAGGTTGTAACAACTTCTTCCCATTTTTTACATCACGTTGAGATTGAGGTTGAGTTACACCTATCTTTTGGATCTGGAACTACCTTAGTTGTCCAAGCTAGTAACCTCAAGGCCATAAGCCGCGAGGTAAGTCAAAGAATATGGCACCTTTAAGGAAGGAGCAACCTAAGTAAGGAGATTGAGAAAAAGAAAAAGGCCAAACATAGATGTGGAAGGCCCACAAGGGACAAATTTGAGATGGCTTGATACAATTATGAGAAGAAAGGCTACTTTGCTTGTGAATGCCCTAAACCTAGAAAGATACAAACTAATTTCCCTAGCTTTGCAATGTTTGCATACAAGTACTTTTTCCTCATTCACAATTTACTGGGTAGGTGTGGATACAAGGTATCTAGCTAAGGATTGACAAGGGTTCGTAATGCTCCAAATGTTTATCAGTAGGAAGCCATAAGATTTTTATAGGGCACATCAGAGGATGTGTTAGGGGTTGGAACATAAAAACTCCAGTTCTAAAGTGGACAGATCCTTCTTCATCATGACATCCTCTATGCCCCTAGGAAGAATTTTCTGTTTTATGTTTAGTTGGAGATGTTTTATTAATTTTATGCTTAATTATGCTACATTTATCTTTAAGGACAATTTTTAGTGTTATGGCCAAATCATGAATAACTTGTTTGTTTGGGATATTGATGAGGTTATGCTTCACTTCATTTTTCTTATATGACATCTTCATCTTTCCCACCTTTTCCATCAAACACAATTTCATGATGTAGCATACTAGGCTTGCTGAAAAAATAGGATGATCCGATTAGCCAAAGAAGGATTTTTGTCTTTATCCGAAATAGACTTACCTATGTATGAATCACGTATTGCCAAAAAATCAACTACAAAACCCTTGTCTAAAGCAAAGAAAGCAACCTGCCTTTCTAGAGATGGTACAATTTAGATATTTGTGGTCCGCTTAATGAGATGAACGATAATGGTTCTCATTATTTTATCATATTTATAGATGACTACTCTCGTTATAGGTATATATATCTAATCTCACATAAATTGCAAGCAATGGATTGCTTTCGCTATTTTATGCTAGAGGTTGAATATCAGTTGGACAAAAGAATTAAGATTCTTTCCATTGATAAGCGAGAATACTTATCTGATCTATTTAGAAAGCTTTGAAAGATGGGGGAACCTATAACAAAAAAAAGATGCCCTATTCTCTACAGCAAAACGGTGTTATAAAAGGACTAAACTGTACTTGTTGGGTATGGTGATGTCTATGATGCTTGATGCCAACCTCCAAATATCATTTTGGGGAGATGCACTCAGTGCTGCAATGTATGTCCTGAACAAAGTACCATCAAATTGCATTCCTAATGCCCCTTATGAGTTATGGATCGATAGAGAGCCAGATTTTCCTCATTTATGTCCTTGGGGATCAAATGTGTATGTTCACATCCATTCTCAGTTGACAGGAAAGCTTGATAGGTGGTCTGTTGAGTGCATTTTTTGATATGTATCTGTCAAAAACGTGATTTGGCGTGATGAAGAAAATTCCTATGAATGTGGATTTTATAGAGATAAAATTCCTTAATAGGAAGTGGCCTCTTATGTCTAAAGAGCTCTTTGAGGAGCCTGAATCGTAGACATACATTGAGGTGGTTCCTCCACTTGAGGGCAATAGTAGTAGTTCTCCCATGATTGTTAATGAAAGTGGAAGTGAGCCATTGGAGAATGAACAAACGACTTAGATTGAGTCATCGACCATGCTAGAGGCACTTGCGATTCCTACAAGAACCTCGAAGGAGTAAACATGGAAAATCTCCTCATATACATTTCGAAATAGGAGTTCTCACATGCATTTCACTTGATGCTGATGAGCCTACCTCATTCCAGGATGCTTTGAATTCTCTTGATACGGATTGATAGATGTCTGTCATGAAAGAGGAGCTTAGTTCCATGGAACAAAATCAACTCTGGGAACTTGTGGATCCGCCGCCTAATAAATACTTATTGGAGACAAGTGGGTCTTGAAAGTCAAGAAAAAGGTAGATGAAACCAATGGTTTAAAAATCGCCAAGTCAGCACAGACTCGAGTGATTAGACACGAGAATCAGGCACCCCATGTCGATTCTAGCTCAAAACAGGAAACCGCATGTGTTTAGAACGGAACCGAGCGAGTCGGGCGATTTTGACGTCACGAAATAGGTTATGACGTCACAAAACGTCATATAACGAATTATGACATGGCCGTGTTAGAGGGCATTTTTGCATTTTTTCTTTAAAAAGGGGTAATTATGGCATTATACAAGTATGACCACAACTGCCCCTATGAGCCGCATGCTTGATCATGCTTTTCAAGCACGCAATGAAACATGGTACTGATGAGGGTTTTATTGACGACAAACTTCTCTTATTTTTTCGATGTGGGATTTGAGCATGGTAGTTAGGCTTGAAAAGGTAATACAATATAACCTTTTATTATAAAAGATAAGACATTGTGGTGTGGTTGGTTATCACCTCCGTCTTGTACACAAAAGGTTCCTAATTCAAACTTAATTTTTTTTCAAAAAAAAAAAAAGAAGTTACCTAAGAAGCATTGTCTTCTTGTTTTTCTTGTTAAAAAATAAATAAATATTTCTTGTCAAAAAAAAAAAAAAAGTTACCTGGGCAGCACCGTGTTCTTATTTTTCTTGTCAAAAAAAAAAAAATGTAATACGACAAGTATTTATTGTCAAAAAATAAATAAAAAGTATACAACAAGTATCATGCTTTTCAAGCCCGCATTTGAGTTGCGATTATCGTACGTTTAAATTAGATATGCAAAAGTAATACAATATAGGCTTGAAGTATGTTAACTCTTTTTCTCTCTCTCATTTATGAATGCCTATTGTTAATTTTTTTTCCCATAGGAATAAGTGGTCTAATTATATATATATTTTTTATAACATGGTGGTCTTTAACATAAATTTAGGAATATTAATTTAAAGATAGGGTTCATACAATGAGGCCATTTGAAATCTCTCTCTCTCTACTAACAATCTCTTCCACTAAATTTATTCTAGAAACTTAAAAAATTAGATTTTTGAAAATTAAAGTGTTATTTCAAAAAGAACAATGATTCTATAATGCCCTCCCACACCCATGTGTGTAGGACCCCAAAGGATCACCATTAAATATGACACGGATCTTTAGAAAAGTTATCATAAGAGTGTGGGACTTGACTGTTCTAGAGATCTGTGTCCTATTTAATGGTGATCTTTTGGGGTCCTACACACATGGGTGAGGGAGGGTCTCATAGGATCATTACTCTTTCGAAAATTGGTATACATTCTAGTAATTTCTACATTGATAACCAAATCTTGTATTTTATTTATTAATTTATTTGCATTATAAATTATGCAATGTACTATTTTTCTTACAGTTGTCAATAATATAGTTTAAATTATTTTGGATTTGTTATTATTTGTATAGTAAAATAATTATAAAATGTAAACCAACAATTTCAATTTCAGTATATAATATTATAGTTAGGTTGTAATAATTTGGGTTTTTTTTAGTGGATTAGGGTTTTCCGCCAATTCAAGATTTTGGTGGCCATTTTTCATCGATTTAATCCATTCTTTATTGTAGTCCATGTATGATTATATACTTTATCCGTGATAATTCTATGATTTTTTTTTCGTGTGATGTAAATTTAATAGTTAACATAAATTCGTACAGGGAAAGAACATCTCAATATTCATATATTGATGAAAAAAAATGAAAGTTAATAATGTAGTACCCCATTTCTTAATGGATTCCTAAAAAACAACATTTATAATGTTTTTTTAATTTTTTTTAAATTTTTTTTTATTGTCAAATCCAACCGATTCAGCCGATTCTCGATCCAAACCGTCAATTCACCCATCCGGATGGGTTTTCGGGGTGCCCGATCCGGGGCACTGATCTGTTTTTTAACCACTGGATGAAACTATAGATAAGTATAAAGCCCGACCAACATGGAAATGGTTCACCTAAATTGACAGAGTGGAATGCGATGAAGCATTCTCCCTAGTGGGTGAAAATAACCTCAATTTGCCTAATCCAAGTAGTCATCATATATTTGGATCTGGAGCTCTTCTAAATGGATGTGAAGACTGGAGCAACCTAAAGGTTTTGTAGCCTCGGGCCATGAGTGTAAAGTGTACATGCTCAAAAAGTCCATATATGGTTTCAAACAATGTTTATACATTAAAAAAAAAAGGAAAAACATGCGGATATTGCCTTTATATGTTAAGATATTTTGTTCACTGGGAATTAATTGGAGCAATTTCTTGCCACAAAGGAGTAGTTGTCCTCTAAATTTGAGATGGACATGGTTGAGACGAGTTATATACTCGGTATCAATATACTTAGTGATCGCTCTTAGAAGTATCTTTTTTATCACAAGAAACATATATCCAAAAGAATCTTGAGCGATTCTACATGTAAGACTCAAAACCCATACACTTCCATCAAGAAAGGGCATATTATTAATCTTGATAACTATTTGCAGATGGAAACTAAAAAGAACAAAATGTCCCAGGTTTAATATGCAAGTGCGGTGGTTAGATGTACGCGATGTTGTGCATGCGTTCAGATATTTCTTATGTTGTGGGTCTCATTATCCGATACCAAAGTAATCCAGGAGAAGGTCATTGGCTAGCAATGAAGAGGATTTTCCAATGCCTTCGGGTCACCTCGATCAAATGCTATGTTTCTAGAGAACCAATATGTGGTTTTTGGGATGTAGTGATACAGATTGGGCAACCGACCTAGATGAACAAAAACAACTTTGAGTTATGTCTTCTTGCTAAGAGGCATGCAATCTCATGGTGCAACAAGTAGTAGTCGTGTGTCACCCTCTTCACTATAGAGTCTGAATATATTGTTTGTAGTGCAACAACATAAGAAGCGATATGGTTTAGGATTCTTACAGAATTTGGGTATTTATTGCAATTGCTAATGAGCCCCTCATTGTGTTTTGTGATAACACAATTTCACTTGCTTTTGTAAAAGGCCCCAAGTACCGTGGAGAGTTAAAGCACATTGATGTTAGATATCACTATGTTCGAAATATTGTTGCACATAGACATGTGGTGTTAACTGATATTCTTAAACTGAAATGGTGGTGGTACCAAGGCAGTGTGTCAGACTCATGTAAGAACTATGGGAGCCTATGAGTTTATATGACATTGTAGGATGTGAGACCCTATTATAATGCAATATGGATGTTATTTGTATTATGTTTTCGCATGGATGATTTTTGCACTTTAACACACACAAGCACATAATAGTGAGAGATTATTATTTAATTCGCAGGCGGGCTAAAGCTCACTAGTTGCACAACTAAAGATGCCCTCAATATCAGAGAGATTGGAGTATGAGGTATACGCATGGTGTGTTTATCACCTCAACCAAGGTTCAAGATGAGATTTTATAAGGGAGCTGACATGGTCTACTCAAATTGATGTCCTTGAGATCATGTAGCTTGTACGTAGCTAAGTATGAACATCATAAATGTTCAGGTTGATGCATGGATGTGATTGTGGGGTTCTTAGATGATGATTGATTTTATAGTTGTGAAGAAATTGTAACCTGCATGGAATGGATTCTAACACACATTTTTATGTGATCCATTATGACATATGATTCATACCACACATGCTATATTAGTGACCAAAACACCTATTGGTGTAGAAAAAGATGAGCCTTGTTCCTTTTTGCAATTGTCTGAGCTAACTAATAGGTGACCCATGATACCCACAAAGACCTTAGACTGGTTTAAGAAACTTTGATTCAATCTTTCTCTTTAGCATGTACTCCGTAAGGTCGAATGTGAGACTCGTTTAGGTCATTGCTGAGACAATATTTGGGTCAAATAGAATGATGTAGGTCATAAGGGAAAACTGTATGATATCATAGTCTATTTCTATACCACAAGGAAATATTGCATATTGCGCACAATGAAAGTAATTGTGTATGAATGGGTTAAGTAATATTCTGAGCCAAGCTTATGAGGGATCCTGTGTGGTTAAATCAGATCTAGGGTAGGTGAAGTTATTTTTAATTTCTTTTTGCAGGTATGGAGAGATGAGGTGTTTCATTCCAGTTGGTTGAAAATTTAGTATAGTTCTCTCTAACATAATGTTCATTCCAGTAGGTAGTATGCCACAATTTCCTCTTGAATGAAAACTCACAATGTAAAAATAAAAGACAACTCTTATTTGAGCATGCAACCCCTCCTACATAAGAGATAAGTATGAGATGTAGGCATGGGGTGCGTCCCTGGTGGGAGGCACACCCAAGGGATGATCACCTTTTCACAAAAGGGGTTACAACCTCTTCTTGAGAGCAAGGTAGAGAAAGGTTACACCCTCTTCATGAGGGGGTTACCCTCCCATGAAGGGCCTGCACCATGCACCCTAATGGTTGCCCACTCATGAGGGGTTACACCTACATAAATAAGGGCATGGGAGGGACTTCCTCTCCTTATAAAAGGGGGAGAGGTGTAGGTCTCAATACATTACAAAAAAAGGGAGGGAGTGAGGGAGGGAAGGAGGGAGGGAGGGGGGGGGGGAGATGTATGACAAAAAAGGTGTGAGTGTGGTAGATCACTTTGAAAGAGAGAGAGAGAGAGAGAGAGAGAGTTCTAACATTGCCCTCATTTGAGTGGTAAGGAGAAACCCAGACCTTGAGATAAAGAGTTATGCACGAGAGAGGCAAACTTGGATTGCTTCTCATCTTGTAAGCATTGCATTTTTAGGAGTATTCATGAGCTTTCACCTTGCTCAGACTTTGTGGTGAAACCGAGTTCAACAATTGTAGTGGTTGTTGGGCTTGCCTACAAGAGTTGACTATTCCTTCATATTTTTTTTTTTTGAAGAAATGAGCATAAGGAAGACATTCCCAACTGACTGAAATTTAATTGTGACCACTTAGGTCGATTCCCAGTTTAATTTTTTCTTGCTTCCGTTGTGTTGGATCGATTCTTCCAACAAGAATGATAAACTTAACCGCAAGCAGGATATCAAAACTGGCGTAGTGCCCATATTCAGTACACTTTTGAAAGATGGGTGCTCTTCCTCAGAAATCTTAAGCAACATACTGTGATCTAGAGCCCTCATCATGTAGTTCTCTAAAGGGCAGTGAGAAGCTATTTCATCTAGTGAATTTGGCGCATGGAAACCATCTTTTAGAAGTCTATCTTGTGAGAAATGAAACTGGATTCCAATTTTAATTAGATGGAGCCTATAGAGATCTATTGATTTGTATTCTAAATGCCTTAACATTGGGATTGTATGCTATAATACCATTTTTTCTTGATACATGAAGGTCACAAACTCACAGTCGCCTCTAGTCATTAGCCTTGAAATCGGGCAGCTAAGGGTGCATCCACATAGTTCAAGAAAAATTATCTTAGACTTTGAGCACAATGGTACACCCAACTGTTAGATTTCGCGTACGACATCTCAGTATAATGGTGGCCTTTTTGTACCAAAAGCAGTCTTATTCGATCTTTTCCCTAAAGTACTGGGGTGGGCTATACCTGAGTTACTTAATATGATATTTTAACATCTGTGATAGTGGCTGCTGATGAGGGCATGTATGTAAGTCCCATTGAGAATTAGCTAGGAATTTTTGGTGCCATTGTTGAATTTTGAGAATTCTGAGCTTTGGTTATGGCAACTACGTCCCCCACATGAGTGTTATGATGTTGTGGCTTGAAACTTTCAAGGCAATCAATGAGGCGAATATACCACATGGCGTAGGGCAATGTCCAAAATGGCAGTGGGTCACAATGGGATTGTGCCCCCTATTTTGGTTAAATCATGGCCTTGTGCACATTTGTCTGTGGGGTCGTTAGAAGGGATGTCCAAGAGAGAGGTATGTTAAGGTATTTTCTCATGGGCTTTTAAATTGGTTTACTTCACATTTTGGGAGAGAGAGTTTCTTAGTTGCTCTGAAGTTCTCTTTTTTATAGTAGTTTAGCAGTGAAGCAATGAGATTGATCGTCACTGTTGTTTGGTTGGAAGAGCAAGTTTAAAGGGAAAATCATAAAGTTTTTGTCGATGTTTAGAAAGAATTTGATCTCTTGTAACAAAAAATATAATATTTATATATAGTGGATTTTGACTTGCAAACACCAAAGACAGTGTTCGATGTGAATCATGCATTCTATGTGTTATTGTGGTTTATTTCTATTTTTGCTTTATTTTTAACACTCCATTTGTTACATTCCTCTATTTCTCATTTAATTTAATGACATCCACAATCTTATGCGGCATCTCGATGTTGAAGGTTACTAATTCCATAAGCAAATGCACCATGAGAATCTTACATACTCATACTGCAAGCTCAAGAGAGAACTCAACAATCAACAAATAACACAATGAATTTCAATAGGAATGGGCTCAAGGCTAACTGGTCAGGATATCAGGGTGCCACAATATAATGATTTGAGTTCCATTTCTATTGTGGGTAGGGGACCCAATCCCTACTAAACTATCCAAAAAATAAAATACTGAATTCCAATCGCAAAAGATGATCTCTCTCAACTTGATTGCCCTCTCTCTCTAGGTTATAAATGTAAAAAAACTAATAGCTAAGGAATTATGAGATGCACAAACTTGTGGAGCAGTCTCGATTTTGGATGGCTTTCTAAGCTCTTGGATCAAAGGTTTGTTAGATTTTCTCTTTTCTCTATTCCATTCCTATGAAGACATTGTGACTGTTGTGACTTCCTAAAGTTCTTTCACGGTTTTCTCTCCGGCGGTTTGATTTGTTGTTGATTTTATTTTTCTTTAAAATAAAATTTAATAAGATCTCCCCTCAACAAGAATCAAATTTAAGCATAGAGTCCAAAATTTAATGTTTGAAGTGGATGATTGAGAAAAAAGATTGCAAGATGAATCATTTTGAGGGTTTTAAATCATTTTTTACAGTTCGATGTTCGTCGAGGTGGATTATCTATAGGGATTTCATCTACCTGAATGGTTTTCTCCGGCAAGTTATTGGCCGTGACTCCTACAATCGGTCTTACAAATTACTTAAAACTAAGAAAAGGGTAATGATATTTTTATCTATGGAGGTAATAACTCTTGTTGTGAAAGATATCTGCAATTTCATGGTGGGTGCCTATGGCCCCATTACCATTATAGGGAGCAGTAGGGTTACTTAAACTGTTTGTGAAAGATATCTGCAATGTCATGGTGGGCTCTGCCCATGGCCCCATTACCATTTATAGGGAGCAGTAGGGGCCAGAGAGAGAAAGAGAGATATGTTGTCAGTATCGGATCAGTGACCGCGAGGGCACCCTTCATTTGGACCAGATGAACCAAACTAGTTCACTGGTCTGACCCGTATAAGAAATTAAATGATTAACAAAAACAATAAATTTTTAATTTTTGTTTTTTTTGGGATAATTTAGTGGAGAAGATAGGCCTTTACCTGTTTTTTAAAATAGATTAGAAATTAGTTTTTTTTTAAGGTATTAGTTTGGTGGTGTTAGTGGTGAGAATGAAAACTACAACGTGGTGACCAGGATGTGGGGTGCTACCACCACAATATTAACCCGTTTCTCAAATTTTAAATTTTGTCCTTTTCAAAAGATTACTACTAGTAACAAATGAAAACCACAAAACCTTTTTGCATTTTCTCAATATTTATATTGCATTTTCCAATATTTAGTTTTGTCATTTTCTCAAGATTTCTAGTGAAAAATGAAAACCACAAAACCTTTTTGCATTTTCTCATTATTTATATTTGCTTTGCATTTTTTAAAATAAATATTTCATATTTCAAAGTTCCAAACATGAAAAGAACAAAAAAAGTAAAATATAAAAAAAACAAAAAAATGAAAAACAGAAAATTCAAAAAGTAGAAAGTTTTCTTTTTGTTTGTGTTTTTCTTTTTTATTTCTATTTTACCCCTTTTTCTATTCCTTGGATTTTCTAGTTTTTCTTTTCAGCATTTTTCATACCAAATATTGAAAAAATACAAGTAAAAAAACACAAAGACGTGCTCCAAATTTAGCTATTTTTTGTTAAACTTTCAATGACTTTTACAAAACATAAAATAAAATCTCTTGCAACTTGCAATTTGCAATTTAAATTTAAAATTATAAAGTACAAAAAAGAGAAATTGCAATTTTGGATTGAACAAGTTTTTTTTTATTAGATTTTATGATTCACTATTTAAGCCCCTACAAATTACAACA
This sequence comes from Amborella trichopoda, assembly GCF_054954075.1. Lineage (NCBI taxonomy): Eukaryota > Viridiplantae > Streptophyta > Magnoliopsida > Amborellales > Amborellaceae > Amborella > Amborella trichopoda. Next base: position 14,098,293 of record NC_142337.1, on the reverse strand, counting down.
TTAAAAGTAAAAATTGTACATGTAAAAAAAAAAAACCAAAAAATAGTAGGGGTTTTTTTATTTTTTATAAGGAAAATTATAGATACTTTAACAATTTCAACTTTCCACACATCCTACTTCCGGTTACTTTTTGTATTGTATTCTAAACTTGAACACTATCTTTTCTTATATCTACCCAGTCATTTCGTCAATGAGTTTTAGGACCAAAGTGCTTTTTGTTTTCTCTCTTTCCCTTTTGAAAGATGGGTCCCATGCTACCTATTTGTCTCAAGCTATACACTTTCTTTCTCTCCATCTGTCCTCCCATTCTCTCTCTTCCCCCCGCCCTTTACTCTCACATTCCGTCTTTCTCTCTATATCTATTCTCTCTCTCGTTTTACCCACCGTACCTCACATTTTATTACACCAAATGATGCAAGGCTTGAAAATATGGTATGGGAAAAATGGTACCAGACAAATTTTTTTTACGGTCTAATACAAATTGTGCTAGGCCATAGAAAACATTTCAGACCGATAACATTCCAGAAGTTTTATGACTAAAAAAATACGGTCTAGCATCTTTTGTATCGGATTGCAAAAACATTTTTGGTACGACACCATTTATGCCGGACCAGTAATTTTCCAATAAATTGTAGGTTTAAAAAATTAGGTCTGGCACACTTTGTGTCGGATCGAAATTGTTTTTGCGTTATGACACATTTTGTGTTCGATCGCAAAATTAATTTTGGTCGAGCACCATTTGTGCTGGATCATATTTTCAAGCCTTGTGTAATTTAGTGTAGAGAGAAAATGGGAGGGACAGTGGGTACAGGGTAGAGAGAGAGAAAGTGGATAGAGTCGGAATGTGAGAGTGGGTGGTAAAGAGAGATAATGGGAGAGATAGTGGAGAGAGAGGTAAAGAGAAAGTGTATTTTTGAGACAGGAGTAATGATCATATGAAATCCTCCTACACCTATGTGTGTAGAACTTCAAAGCATCACCATTAAATTTGGCGCAGATCTCTAGAAAAATCTAGTTCTCTCTCGTTCAATTATATGGTTCTTATAAACGGAACAAAATCGGAGAGTTTTCTAAGATCGGTTGATTAGAAGGGAACAATTAGTCATACAGATAAATCCTAGGTATTGCATTTGTTAGAATGGACGATTATTGATAACTTATAGTTCAAATGACATCAGCAAAGAGGTAAATTTACTATTCCAGTAGCATTGTAGTCCTCATTTTACAATTCTGCAAGTGGTAGTCCTCATTCTAGCCAGCTTCAACAAAGGCTATTTTTTTTTTTTAAAAAAAAAGTTACTATTTTAATATTTAGTAATATTTTCCACGTTAGGTTTGTCCTCAGGAAACTAAGAAATATTTTACTCTTTCATTTTTTATTTCAATTTTATATTATTATGTTGGGCTTTTACAATTTGTAAAGGCCTCTCAAAATAGTGTGTGAAAATATACAAAGGGATTGTAGATTATGAGACCTTGTATTTTGGTTACAAGGAGGCTATAATTGCTACTTGCCATCAAATAGCAAATTAGAAAGTATTAGATAGCTTGGGATATGTCATAAAGTTCGAATTTTTTTTTTTTTTTTTAATTGACTTTAGTTAAAAACATACTCACAATCACCTGATTTTTAAAATTTGATGGATAAGAGTGATTGTAACTTCCTTGTATTAAAAAGTAAATGGTTTCTTTGTATACTTTTCCATATAAAAAATGAAAAATCATAGTTATCTTTCCAATTTCAACTTTCCACACATCCTACCCCCCATTACTTTTTGTATTATACCTTAAGCCCTAACACTGTTTTTTTTATATCTACACCCCTAGTAAAATAGTCAATGAGTTTTAGGATGAAAATGCCTTTTGTTCTCTCTCTTTCCCTTTTGAAAAGATGGGTCACGTGCTACCTATTTGTCTCAAGAGTAATGATCCTATGAGACCCTCTTACACCCATATGTGTAGGACTTCAAAGGATCAACATTAAATTTGATACAGATCTTAAAAAAGTTGTCACATGGGTGTGAGACTTGACTTTTCTAGAGATTTGTGCTAAATTTAATAGTGATCCTTTGGGATCTTACACGTATGAGTGTGAGAGGGTCTCATAGGATTATTACTCTTAGAACATAGGTGTGAGAGTAATGATCCTATGAAACCCTCTCACACCCATGTATGTAGGACCTAAATGATCACCATTAAATTTGACACAGATCTCTAAAAAAATTATCACATGAGTGTGAGACTTGACTTTTATGTCAAGAAAAGTTATCACATGAAAATGATGCAGTTTCGACATAAACTTATTGCTACGTAGCTGCCTCTTCTTTATGTAGCTTCTCTCTTTTCCCATATGGGTGATTGTGACTCTCTTTTATTTTTAATGCAATAAAACCATCTTTTCGAATTGATAATTGTCCAAGATCAAACGAATCAATTTGGTAATTCTCAAACAATAACTGCAGTTTTTGATGGAGTTTTAACGTGTGGCTTTACGTTTTGGGAAAGGATGGCATCCACATGATGTCGACAATAAGCAGCCTTCAATGTTTTCGATTCAAAGAAAAGAAAATGGATGGTCGAGACTGTCTGTAATGTTTTATTTTCAAAATTTTGGGTGTCCAAAAAAATGGATAGTTATGTTTGTTTGTAATGTTTTATTTTCAAAAATTTCTACAATATTGATTAATTCAAAATTTTGGGTGTCCAAAACCTTGAGGCACACCTTGGTCGAAAGCCTTTAAAATAATATTTTAATAATTTTTTGACCCTATTACTATTATTTTAAAGGCATTCGCCCCCTGTATGAATCACGTGTGTTAGAGAGAGAGAGAGAGAGAGAGAGAGAGAGAGAGAGTAAACAAGGGCTTAAGCTAAAGCAATCCCATATGGTTTTGTCTGAATAAAATGGAGCCTTCTCTTGGTTTAATGTAGGTGACAAAGGGCATTTTATGGACCATAGCAGTGCATTCATTGTGACATTTAAATTAAGTGGTACACCATGATTATGTGATTTTATATCTTCACTAGCAACTGGCTGCAGTGGTGTAACTTCCACTCAAAATCAAATTATTGCTTCATGAGTTGGCGAGGGATTTTCATTGCAACAAATGAGGACGCATATACCTTACTCATTATTAAGCCATTTTCTTCTCTTTTGGGAAATAAGTATGCTGAATGGTCATCATTTGCTTCTCCTTTGGGAAATAAGTATGCTGAATGGTCATAGGGGTGTTTGAACAACTCTTTCCATGCCCTCTTACCATTTCATTCTTTATGGGCAACTTGAAATAGCAAAGTGATATCACAATGATATGTTCAATAACGTCATACCAACTCAAGAAACCGAATCAGATTGAGAGAATTATTACTCGACAAGGAAAAAGTTCAGAAAAAGTGTATAAAGAGAGCATTTGGTTCTTCCTCTTTGTTTGTTTGTTTTTTTATTTATTTATTTATTTATTGTAATTCTGTTGGAAAGATAGGACCCTACTTGTTTTTTCAAAAAGTTTAAGAGTTAAGTTTTTGAAGGATTTAGTGGGGTGGTGTCAGTAGGAATGGATACTATGACATGGTGACTAGGGTGTGGGTGTGCTGCCACCACGACCCCAACCCCTTTCCCAATATTTGCTTTTAGTATAAGGAGGTTATTTATATGTCATTCACTAGAGTCAAGGTTCAAAAAAATATTTCTCAAACTTTGTGACACACCTAATATTAGGTCCAATTAAAAAATAACACCATAAATAATACAAAAAAAAAACTAAATAAATAAGTCAATATACAACTTACTCAGATCTGTCCTTAAATCACATGGGGGATTTAATATTCCATACTAAATCTTATAGATCAAATCATCCGGTGACAAGCAACTTTGAAAGTCCTCTTTGGTGAATCTCATTCACCTTGCATCTCTCTTTTTCTTTCTTCTCTATCCCTTTTTTTTTTATCATTTCCTTAGGGGTGGATGACAAGCAACCATGAGAGTCCTCTTTGGTGAATCTCATTCACCTTGAATCTCACTTCTTTATCTTTCTGTTTTTTTTCATCATTTGTTGAAGGAACCTCTTTTTCAAGGGAACACAATTGAGATCCAAGTGTAACTTCTATCTTAATTCCCTCAAGTGCAGCTAATTAGAATTAACAAATTGTGACCAAAGTATTAATCCTATGTAAGGAGCTAAGCTAAACATGTCATTAGTCCACTAATCACTCACATAATTGGATGCCATCCAAGTATTCTTACAATTTGATAAAAGATATTTAGAAATTAAATAAATTTTGTATATCTATAATAAAAGCAAAACAATTCTCACAAGGAATCCAAACACAACACTGGGTTTTTCCTCCAGTCTAACGCCCTATAAAAACTAAAAAATGGATTCAAGTATATGGCATTGCCTTATGTTAACTACATGAGTTTTTACATATACTACAATATGAATTTGGTAACATTATTGAAAGGTAAATTCTCAGGAGAAAATGGCCTGATAGGCTACATTTTCGGCACCTAAGTCATCTAATTTGACATCCAAGGGCTGCGAGTAATTGTGAGATCCTTCTAATAGAGATAAATAGTCTCATAGTATACAATCCAACATAAGGGTGATATCATATATTGTAGAACTAAAGTGCGCCTCAAGAATCCATTGAAAAAAGTTGTGTTGACATTGAAAACCATCTAATTAATCATCTAAATATCGAGATGTGTGAATATCGGGGAAAAAGGATTTTAAGTCCCAAAAAAAGTATATATTGCCACACATTATCTAGACTGTCTCTTCACAAAATTTTCATGTGTTTAGAGATCTGATTGATTTAAACATTGTTTGGAGTTTAAAATTTTATAATTAGATATGAAAATAAATTCTCGAGCCATCCAAAAAATTTCCAACACCAAAATCACATCTTATGACAAAGTTTGGAGTTGTTCTTTACTTTGATTGTTTAAGGTTGTAAATTTACTAAAATCTTCCTATTTATTTGATGTCTATCTTGCAAATGCCCTGGGAAGTTATTCAGATTATTGAAAGATATATGAGTAATTTTATTTGGAGGAATGTGAATGTGAATCAGCGAAAATTCCATGTAGTGAGTTGGTATAGAGTATGTATGCTTGTCAAATCTGGAGGTCTAGGTATCCGTAAGATGAAATTTATGAATTGGGCACTTTTGTTCGAGTGGTGGTGGCAAATTTTTCATAACTCCTCCCACCTTTGATAAGAGGTTTTGATGGCTAAATATGGCTTTGACTACATATCCCACTCAATCAAGAAAGGCAGAGGGGGACCTCATACTTCACAAATGTGGAAGGACATCTTTAGCTGCAAAAGGATTGTCTTGGACAATATGAGGTGGTTAATTGGTAATGGTGACTTCACTTTCTTTTGGCTCAACAAGTGGCTAGATGATGCACTGTTGTGTTCCTCAGTCCCTGACCTATTTGCCAAAGTTGCTTCACCAGTTGTGACAATCTTGGAATTGGCTACTACTACTTCTTCAGGAATAGTATGGAACATTAGCTGCATCTACAACAGACTTCCAGACTCGATCATTTCGCAGCTACAAGCTCTGCTGCATTGCCTTAATAGTGTTTATATTTCTCCTTCTTTTGAGGACCTTAATAGTGTTTATATTTCTCGTTCTTTTGAGGACGAGATCATCTGGGTGTCTGAAATAGATGGAGTGTTTTCAATTGAGTCTGCTTATAGACTTTTGTTTTTGGAAGAGTTCATTGGACTGATAACATACTTGAATCAATCTTGAAATGGCCTATTCTAGTGAATGTCAAGGCTTTTGTTTGGGTACCCTTTCAAGAAAAATGTCTCACAATTGATAATCTTCGAAAAAGGGGCAAGGTCCTACCTAATATCTGCTTCATGTGCAAAGCTAATGAGGAGACTGGTTCCCATCTTTTCATATTTTGTCCATTTGTTGTTTGCTTATGGTATTGGGCTTTTTCCTTATTAGGCTTTTACCTTATGATTCCTGAGAACCTCATCAATATTATTGACCATCTTTCTGCTCTTGGATTACCAAAGAAAGGTATGGTCATCTGGAAGATTTTTAAAAGTTCTATTTTGTGGCATATTTGGTTAGAATGCAACAAGAGAATTTTTTAAGGGGTTTCTCTAAGTTTGGAGGGGATCAAAGATCGCATCTTACAGTCTCTATGGCACTGGTTTTCTTGTACCTCTGATGGTCATGGTGTTCTTTGATCCTACATTTATGTCAATCTTAGAAATTTGGCATTTTCTTTCTCACATTTGGGTCGTCCTCTCAGGACTTGGCAATTACCTCCAGATGGCTGTCTTAAACTCAATGTTGATGGAAGTTCTTTAGGAAACCTAGGGCCGGCAGGTGTTGGTGGAATTCTTCGAAATCATGAAGGGGAGGTTATTTTCTCTTATGCTAGTCCCTGTGGCACCACTACGGCCAATCACTCTAAAATGTGTTCCCTCCTTCAAGGGCTGCAAATTATTGTAGACAGAGGCATCTTAGGTGTTATTCTCATTGAAGGAGACTCCATGAATATTGTTAAATGGTACAAGAATGCGCAAAGGTCCCCTGGGCTTTGCATACCTTTTGGGTTAGAATACTTGATCTTTGTGCTGCACCGAGTCTGCAAGTCTCTTTCAGCCACACTTATCTCGAGGCTGATGATACAGTTGATGGGCTTGCCAAGTTTGGTGTCCATCGCCCTTCTTTGCTTATTTCTGATACTTTGATTTCTTTCTTGTAATCCATGCTTTTACAGCATTTATTTAATATAACAGCTTAATATTTGTCAAAAAAAAAAGAAATTGTAAATTCATGCAAACCATACCATAAGCATAAAACTCCCAACATTCTACTTTCTTAAGAAACCTTTGCAAGCGGTGTTTTAACGATTATTTTGGGTCAAAGTGCCCTTCCTTTCGTAATAAAATATTCCCTCTCTATGTAATAAAATCTCCCCTCTCTGTGCATGTACATCCCTTAAAACTCACGCCAAACACCCCTGTATACAATCTCTCAGTTTCTGAGTCTGTGAACTAAACCGACCGGCCAGTTCAACGGGAGAATTCGTTTCTTTTCCGGTCTAGTTCAATCCAAGAGTCAGGGAGGGGCGTGAACCGCTGTTGAACCTGTGAACTGGTCGTTCCAATGACTAGACCTGCCGGTCCACTGGTTTAGTAGTGTCAAAAAGCCGGGTTTTATGGCCTAGCAACTATATATAAGGGTAAAACGGTAAAACAAAAATTAATGATTAAGTTTTCTATAAAAAGAGGAATTAAGAAAGAGAAAGAGGAGGTTTTATTCCATGAGTAATGATAAATAACAAAATGAACACTGGAGGACCAAAAGATAGGATACATAAAAGTAAACCATAGTTCATAACAAACACAAACGGTAAAAATCGAAAGACAATAAGTGGCATGAGAACTAGCTCTGCAATAAAGAACCTCACAACAATGGCCGAGAAAACTTATGATAGAGTAAATTATACAAGGATAAGAATGAGTCTATAATAGTGAAATGGGAGGGGGATGGAACTAAAATATATATATATATATATATATATATATATATATATATATATATATATATATATATATATGTACTCATCTTTATACTCCTCAGGGCGATGTTTATTGTGACAAGTAAGAACCAGAAAGCTCAAAAAATACGCCAAGAAGACTACCAACTAATAATTAACGTATGCCTCGCACCGTATTCCGACCAACCAATTAAAACATGTGGTGATTCAAACGAGTGATGACTCCAACCAGTCATAGAGGACATAACAACCATAACCCCAAACCTATGTTAGACACTATTAATGAACATTAGATTAACATGATTGCTCATTCCATAAAAATGTATTTTTTCTAATTAGTTTACATATCATAATTGGAAATAACGCCATAAACAAGACGCCCTTTTTTTTTTTTTGTTTTTTTTTGTTTTGAGGAGATGGTGTTTTTAGGGTGGTTATGTTTTTGGTTGCGGGGATGACTTATTTTTTTTTATCGTGGGGGTGTTGAGGAAGACGCATATCTCGCCTTCAAAACTTATAGCCCCATAAAAATCCCTGGGTCCATGGGAATCCCATGCACCCCCTCGATGTGTTTACAACCAAATCTTAGATGAAATACTCAAAGTTTTATGTTTCAAACTAAACCATTGAAAAATTGGTAAAATTAAGAGGTTCCATTGAATTACAGTACATGAGAAGGAAGATATGGAGGAACATAATTTCTCCTCGTGTACCATCAGCGCGGTTAGCTTGAGATCGTGTAAAACCAATGGTTTAAAAAACGGATCGGTGATTTAGATCGGGCACCCAAAAAATCGATCCGGATAGGCGAATCGGCTATCCGGATCGGGAATCGGGTGAATCGGTCAGAATAAAGCTTAAAAAAAATCCAAAAAAATTATTAAAATTTGTTATAAATATTGTTTTTTAGGAATTCAATAAGAAATAAAGGTACTCCATTAAGAATTTTCATGTTTTTGAATGAATATGCGAATATTGATATGTTCTTTCCCTGTATGAACCTCCATTGAGCATTTAATTTACATCACACAAAAGGATAAACATAGAATTATCATGGAATAAGTATATCAACATACATGGACTACAATAAAGCATAAAATTAGTAACATATGATATAAAAATAAAATGATAGACGACGTTATTGTTCTTCTTGGTCACGCTGGTGCAATTGATTGAATTCGTTTAACAATTCATTGATTCGATCTAAAAACGAATCATCGATATTAGCAGGCGTCTGATTATTCCCAAATCCTTGAGTGTCAGTGTTTTGTTGTGTTCCCAATCTAAAATCCCCGAAGCTTGTCCATCATTCATGCTCACCTGCACTGTCGTGCTCATCCCTACACTGTTGCTGTTGGGACTCGATATGTGAATAATATGGCTGGGATAGGGTGGCCTCAGAATCATCATCTCTCTCATTTTCTCTTTGAATAATATGGATTAAAAAAAAAAATTAACAAATTTTCAAAAAAATCGATCATGGATTAAAAAAAAAAAATCACAAATTTTCAAAAAATTCTATCATGGATTACAAAAAAAAATTCGATCATGGATTAAAAAAAAAAATCACAAATTTTCAAAAAATTCTATCATGGATTACAAAAAAAAATTCGATCATGGATTAAAAAAAAAAAATCACAAATTTTCAAAAAATTCAATCATGGATTACAAAAAATTCGATCATGGATTACAAAAAATTCGATCATGGATTACAAAAAATTTGATCATGGATTACAAAAAATTTGATCATGGATTACGTAAAATTCGATCATGGATTACAAAAAAAAAAAAACATAAAAAAACAAAAAATTCCATCGTGGATTACAAAAAAAGAAAAAAACAATTCAATCATGGATTACAAAAAATTCAATCATGGATTACAAAAAATTCTATCATGGGTTACAAAAAATTCGATCATGGATTACAAGAAAAAAAAACAAACATTTCGATCATGGATTACAAAAAATTCTATCATGGATTACAAAAAATTCGATAATGGATTACATAAAATTCGATCATGGATTACATAAAATTCGATCATGGATTACATAAAATTCGATCATGGATTACATAAAATTCGATCATGGATTACAAAAAAAAACAAACAAAAAAAAACAAAAAATTCGATCGTGGATTACATAAAAAGAAAAAAACAATTCGATCATGGATTACAAAAAATTCAATCATGGATTACAAAAAACTCTATCATGGGTTACAAAAAAAACAAAAAGCAAAAAATTCGATCATGGATTACAAAAAAAAAAACAAACATTTCTATCATGGATTACAAAAAAAAAAAAAAACATTTCGATCATGGATTACAAAACATTTGATCATGGATTACAAAAAATTCTATCATGGGTTACAAAAAAAAAAAAAAAAACAAAAAATTTGATCATGGATTACAAGAAAAAAAAACGAACATTTCGATCATGGATTACAAAAAATTCGATCATGGATTACAAAAAATTCTATCATGGGTTACAAAAAAAAACAAAAAAACAAAAAAACAAAAAATTCGATCATGGATTACAAAAAAAAAAAAAAAAAAATTCGATCATGGATTACAAAAAAATCGATCAAGTATTACAAAAAAATCTATCATGGATTATATATATATAAAAAAAAAAAAAAAACGCACGGGACTCGCTGATTCACTGTACGGGACTCGCCTATTCCATACAGTGAATTGGCGAGTCACTGTGCAAAATCGTCCGGTTCTCTCTAAAACCGGACGATTCCCGTTTTTTTCGCAGATTCGATCTGTCCATGGTAATTCCCGAGTCGAACCGGGCGAGTCTGGTTTGACTCAGTGTTTTTTTAAACACTGTGTAAAACTATAAAGAAACCTATAAAACTTAAAAAGAACATAGAAAGAGAAAAAAAAAAAATGAAAACTACAAAAAAAAGTTACTTGCTTTGTAGCCACCCTCAGACTCAACACCCAGAGTTGGTGGCCTAGATTAGACTAGCAGTTGAAGCATCTCAATTGTCAACCTCTATAGAGAATTTTTTGAATGTGAAAAACATTCTTAAGCTTAGAAGGTGATTTTCCCTTGGGCATGTTATTCCTACGGCGTTGGTTGCTTAGGGCATGTTTCGCTTAAGGCTTAGTTTAGGGTTTCATGGTCATCTTTAACTACAGTTAACTTTATGAATTGAGCCACATATTGCCCCTCAATTATGGTGAATGAGGAGCTTCAGCTCACTTAGTTAAAACCTCTATAATCATCAATATGAACTTGTGTCCATTTGAGGCTTTCAGAGAAATCATCTCTATTATATCCAGTGCCCATATGGTAAATTCCATAGACGACGTAGAGTTTAGTGGCATAGAAGGTGCATGAATCAAGTCTCCACATATTTGGCATTTGGGACACCTTGTAGCACGCTTCCAATAATCGTCCACAATGGTGGTCTACAAGTATCCTTGGTACCTAATCTTTTGTGCCAAAGTTTCAGCCCGGTGTGACCTCCTTCATTGTATATCTCTTTCAATACTACATCAATCTCTGATTCATAATTGCATCTTAGGAGAACTCCATCAAATGATTTCTTGTAGAGATAGTCATGCTTCGGCATAAAATTGATTAAGAACGTTCTTATGGCTTTTTTGTCTCTATTAGTGGCACTGGGAGGCTATTTTCCATCACTTAGTAGGGCAAACAAATCTTGGCACCATGATTTTTCCATTGTTATTTCATTTGAGCTTGTTGTGAATATTTCCCCTTCTTTCTTTTCTTCTTTTTCTTCTTTATTTTCTATCTTTAGAAGGGAATGATCATTTTATGCTTGATGTAGAATGGTTGCGTACTTATTTCTCGAGGAATATCAACCATTGAATTCAAGGTACCTAGGGTGTCAATGAACCGGTTACTTTCCCTGGTCACATGCTAGAAGTTTATCTTTTTGAAGCACTTGATTAGTCTTTCTACCATTTCTCGATAAGTTTAGCGCTTCTCATCTTTCACATTCCATCCTCCTTGTACCTACTTTATAATAAGCATATCTCATTATTGTTCAATTTATAGTTCAATGGCATTGTTGAGCCTGGCTATTGGGGCTTCATATTCAGCCATGTGAGAAATTTAGCTTTATGTCTATTAGCATCATAATCTTTTCAGGTGAGTATAGAATGCCAATACTTGCACCATACTCATTTCTTTCATCAAATAATAGTTCCCAAGTCTGGTCCTCAACAACAAAGAGGTCTTCATTAGAAGGGTTTGTATTGACTAGTGTGTTCTCTTGCTATGCATGTTCAGTGAGGTGATTGGTTATTGTTGGCCCTTTAATTGATTTATACGTGACATACTGGATGTCAAACTTGCTAAAAGCATTCTCCACTCTGCGAAACGTCCATTGAGGACCTTTTTTTTTAGTAGATACTTGAGTGGGTCTATCTTTGAAATTAGCTTGATGGGGTGAGACAAGTTTTTATGTTGCCCATACAAGTCCTAAGCAAAGTATCAGGTCTCAATAATTATAATTATGATAATTCTTTATTATTTAAGCTAAGTATCATTAATCTATCATAGCTATGTAATGACATAATTTTTTATTATAATTGATATAATTATTATAATTATACTACACACTTAAAAATTTCACAACCCTTGATATTACAAAAGGCCAATATTAGAATAAGTTGTAAAGGGTAGATTTACTAACTACGATGTTCTTTTTTAAAATAGTTAGTTTTTGTGTTCGTTTACTCGTCATGTGAAAGGTCTATGTGTAATCAACATTGATACTCTTGTCATATTTATAATAGTAAAGTTGAAAGTTTGACCAAATTAAAAAATTATTTTACACTCATCATAATTGAAATTAATAACAATATTGACTTTAACTTCTATAAGTATTATTATAATTTTTATTTAGTAATTAAGTTAAGTATCATTAATCTATTGTAATATATAATGACGATAATAAATTTTGAATATAATTGGAAAATTATTAAATGTATTAAAAATATAATTACGATACTGTAATGACTATTAAAATAATAGAAGAATATATAGAACCCTAATTAAATATTACGAATATGCAAATGTATAGGTTAATAACAATAAAATTTACGAATAAGCAAATTTATAGGTTAATAACTATAAAATTATAATTATTAATTATTCTCATTTGCTTATTTACTATGATCAATATTATTTTGTTTTTATACAGAATTTATTATAATAGCAATCATATAGTACTAATTTATTTATTTTAAAGTTATTGTTATTGTAATATACAATGACTATAATAAAATTTGATTATAATTGAAAAATTTTATATATTTTAAAAATATAATTATGATATTGTAATGACTATTAAAATAAGGGTGCGGTTTGTATAGAGCCTAGGCTCTAAACAATCAAATTAGGGCCTACCTTCAAATAGTGTCGAGAAATGTGGTTTCAACATTGAAAATCTTTGTGATAGACTTAAACTATAATTTTTATATTTATTTATAAAAGTTAAAGCTTTAAAAATAGTGTAGATCTCCAGATCTATGAAAACTTAAAAATCTTGAAAATTGACGTTCCAAAAATGCGTTACAAAATACACTATTTCCAAAACTTGAAATCCTTTTTTTTCTCATGTTCATGCATCTTGATGTCGAGATGATTAATTTGAAGATATTTAGGCATCAAAACAACCTCTTCTAGTGAAATTTTTGAGGTAGGCTCAAATTTGATTGTTTAGCATCTCGGCTCTATATAAACTTTTCCCTTAAAATAATCTAAGAATATATAGAACCCTAATTAAATATTACGAATAAGAAAATGTATAGGTTCATAAAATTATAATTATTCTAATTTACTTATTTACTTTGATCAATATTATTTTGTTTGTATATGGAATTTATAATGACAACAATCATAAAGTACTAATTTATTTATTTCAAAGTTATTGAACATAGTTATAATTACGTTGATTACAATTATAATAAACATCAGCTATTTAATTTTCTATATCAAATATTGCAACTTACTCATTTCGCCAAACCAAGGTATTAAAAATCAAATCGATAACCCAGATTGTCCATCTAAACAACTTGGTCGGATTGGCAGTCCGGATCATGGAATCGGCTTGATTGGCTGGATTTAGCTTTAAAAACATCTCAAAAAATTACTAAAAATCCCTGAAAATATTATTTTTAGTTTTTTTTTTTTTAAAAAAGGGATAATGCAGTATGTACTTTCATTATTTTGCAAAAATATGTTAAAATTGAGATGCCGTTCTTGTCCAAGTGTCTATTGACATTAATTTCAATACTAATTTTTTATACTAGTTTTGATATAGTACTCATTTTGTGATTTTTGGTGAAAAAATGAGGGAGAATATAATTTTTAATACTAATTACTTGATACTAATTATCATTTTTGGGTGTGATTTTTCTGTCAAATACACATTGGACCTATCTCTCTCACATGCGCACATAAAGCACATTGGGCAACCTGCAAGATCAATAGCCTACCGAAGCACATGTCTAAATGATACACCCAATGAATCTCCAATGACTATAGTTTCTAACCAAAGAGACCTCAACTTCCATGACGGTTTCCATATCCTAGAACACCAGTTAATTTCATTCAACAAATCCCCTTCAATTACACATGGAATTCTCAGATTCTTATCCCTCATAATTTTTAATCCTTGAAGAATTGCAAACAAGTCCGCCTCGTTAGCTGTCTTCTCTCCACACGGACCAGCAAAAGAGAAGATAACCTCACCATTATGATCTCTCGCAATTCCTCCTATGCTTGCTGGTCCAGGATTTCCATAGGAACTTCCATTTATCTTTATACTTCCGAAATCCGGTGCCTCCCATTTACCTCTTGGTCATATCTTTATACGCCTTTGCTTCATAAGAGACCCCAAATTAACATCCACATCCACTTTTATAATAATCCTTCTTTAGTTACTGATAACCATCTCCAAATCGTGTGTCAAATCCTCCTTTCTATCAAATCCTTTTCCATCGAACTCCCTTCAAATACATGCCTATTCTTCTCTAACCATATTTCCCAAAGCACTGTTGCTCTTCCAATATTCGAGATAATATTCCGTACCTTAGTTAGTCCCATTAAACTCAATTGATCGATCAAATTTACATGCCTTTAGGGTATGGATCCAGCAATCCCAATCTTGTTAAAGAACCAACACCAAATGTCATAAGTAAAAGAACAATGAAGGAAGCGATCCCCTTTCTCATCGCTTTCTTTACACAAACAAACATTAGTAATGGTTCGACCTTTCTTCATAAGATTATCAATAGTAAGTGATTTACCATGAAAAAACACCCATAAGAAACCTTTATCTTGTGGGGAAGACCATACTTGTCTAAGGGCATGTCTATTCCATCTTATTCTATCATGAAATAACAAAGAATATGCTGATTTTACCGAAAAACATCCATCCGGTTGTGCTTCTCATACTACTTTATCACTCACCCCCTCAAAGATCACCTTCCCCTCTAGCCGATGTAATAAACCTAAGCACTGATTAATAAACTCAGCACTAACTCTATTATACCAACATTCAATGTTCCATCCTCTCTTATCCCCATCGAGCATGCCCCTTACTGAATTCCTTAGGTTTATAACAGAGTTATACACCAAAGGGAATGTTAATTTCAATAGAACTGCTCCCTCCCATCTATCATGCCCGAAAGCACTCTTGATCGCTCACCTATCTCCCATAGAACATATTGTTTCACAAACCGTTTATTATGAAGAATTCCTTTCCAAACATAAGACTGGTTTCTCATCCCTCTTCCTCCATTTATCCACCCCATGTCTTGGTCAATCCCATTTTTTGCCTTCAAAATATTAAGCCATAAAGGGTTATCCTCTACGACCGCTCTCCACCACCATTTAGCTAGTAGAACCCAATTCATATACTTTAGCCTTCTCATTCTCAATCCACCTTCAATAACTTGAATGCATACTCTATCCCAACTAAGCAAATTATGCTTTTTTTCCAAAGTCTCTCGATCCCCACAAGAAATTCCTCATCATCTTTTCAATAATTTCATGACCAACGTTGGCATTTGAAGAATGGATATATGACAAATTGGTAAATTCAAATAAGATGGCTTGATTAAAGTCACTCTAACCCCCAAAGCTAGATGTTTAGACTTCACAAGATCTAGCTTTGCAGTCGCTCTCTATACCACAGGATCCCAAACTGATTTAGGCAAACTTTTATCAGAAATTGTTAAACCCAGATATTTAATAAGGAATTTATCTACTTTTCACCCTAAATGAAAGGCTAAAGTTGCTACTACTGCATCATCACAAGCAATTCCCACAATGGACATTTTTTCCAGATTCACCTTAAGGCCAAAGCCTACTTCATAGCAAAAGAGCATTCTCTTAATATTAACAATCTGATCAACTAATGCCAATCAGAAAAGTAGAGTGTCACCCGCATATTGCAGATGGGAAATCTATTGACTCTGTGATGACACCTTGAATCCTTCAAAAGTTCCCCTATTCGCAACATTGCAAATGGCTTTATTGAAAGTTTCCCCCATGAGTGTGAACAAAAACAGGGAAAGAGGAACACCCTGTCTCAGACCTCTAGATGCCTGAAAAAATTCTTTAAGACTTCCTTCTACGAACACTGAAAAATGAGTACTTGTAAGACAACCATTGATCCACCTACACCATTTCTTTCCAAACCCCATTCATCTTAAAGCTTCCAAAAGAACATCCCAGTCAACACGATCATACGACTTTTCTATATCTACTTAAATTAACACTCCTGCTCCCCTTGAACAACTTTGGAGTGAATACTTTCATGCGCTATTAACACCCCATCAATGATTATCCTTCCCTGAATAAATGCCGATTGGTAACCACCAATTACACTTTTCACTCAGCTAAAACTTTAGCTATGATCTTCTATAAGCTCATAAGTAAGTTTATAGGGTGAATATCAGATATACCTGAAATCGAATTTTTCTTTGGAATCAATGCTATGTAAGTAAAATTTATCACTCTACTTAAAGTGCCCTATCCAAAAATTCGTTCACCATCATCAGTACCTCATACTTAGTCAACTCCCAAAATTTTTGGAAGAATCTCCACGGAAATCCATCTAGACCTAGCAATTTGTCTCTTAGAAGAGCAAAATCTGCTCTTCGCACGTCTTTCTCTGTAGCCCATCCTTCCAAAGAGTTAGCTTCTTGAACTGGTAATCTTTGAAATTGAAATCCATCAAATCTAAGGGTAAAAGCCATATCTTTAGAATACAACTTATGAAAATGACTCACAAACTTCAATTCCTAGGCCAATCTATCATGTATTGTAACTCCCTCAAAATTAATTCCACATAGATCATTCTGCCTCCTCCTTGTATTTTCTATAGCATGGAAAATTTTTGTATTTAAATCCCTTCTTTAAGCCACTTTACCTTTGATCTCTGTTTCCAATAGATTTCTTCAGATCTCAAAAAGTCATAGAGTGAGTTCATTAGGCTTATCTTTTTTTCCTTCAATTGAAGAGATAAACTCCCTCCATTTTGGATAGCCAACTCAATCATATCCAAATTCAACTTCACTTCCTCAATCTTATTTTTCACATGAAATTTTGTATCCTTTTTCCACTGGATAAATTTATGTTTAATATTCATTAATTTTTTGTGAATACGGAATCCAACCCACCCCAAGCAAAAGGAGCTATTCCAAGTAATTGAAATTAACTCTATCACAACTCTTTCCTCCACCCATTCCAAATTCAACCGAAAAGGTTTTCGCCCCAGAAAAACATTATCAGTTGATAGGCATATAGGACTGTGATATGAAGATAGTTTTGATAGAGCATTAACTTTACCAAGTGGAAAAAATGATTCCCAATCGTCCGAAATTAGAAAATGGTCATTTTTGCTTTGAATCAAATTATTTAAAAAATTATTAGACAAAGTACAACACACGCCATTTATAGGCAAGTCTACCAAGTGATGACTCAAAATGAACTGATTAAGCATACACATGGATAGATTCAATGTAGAATTAAAAGAAATTTCCCCTGTCCATCTGATCATTAAAATCACCACCTATGCAGAAAGGAAGATCAAATTGCACTATAATTGAGTTAATTTCATCAAGAAACTCCTCTTTCAAAGCATTAGAATTAGGACCGTATATATTCAAACAAACCCATTTAAAACCATCACAATCCCTTCAAAAATCATTGCACAGACTCTTTCGCCTACAATAAATCCTGAGAGCTTAAGGCTTGTTGGGTGTCAAACAGTCCAAAGACCACCTGAGAAACCTATTGAATCGCACCCCACAAAATCAACTAGTCTCCCCCCGCCCACCCCAAAACATCTCTAACTGAAAAAACTGTAAGCGAATACATTTTTGTTTCTTGTAACATCAAAATATTTGCTTTATGATATTAACCAGCATCAACACTTTACGATTCCTTTTAACATCCCCCCGCCCTCAAACATTCCAACTAATCAGCTTCATTATAATAACAGGAAGACCCAAACTTGACTTCCAACCCCTTGCAATAGGAACACTAAGGTCAAATTCTTAGTCCTCAAAATCTTTTTGCTCAAATTCTTAGTCCTCACATGCTCTTTGATAACCTTAAGAACCCTTGCAATAAGAACATTAAGGTCCATACCAATCTCTTCAAACATCGCAGCATAGTCACTTGGTTTATCCACAGTCGGAGATATCATCTCTTATTGTACACTCACAATTAGCTCTCTTCCTCGAACTTCTGAGCTTACATTAGTATCATCCATCTCCTCCCTGATATCTCCTCCTCCTATCTGACTTCCTACCTCCTAAGACTCTTCTTCCACATTGAAACCCATCAGAAGAGGCTCACCTCTTATCACAGGATCATCTCCAACCTGGGGCACCAACTCCAAATGATGATCAACTTCAGGAGGCTCATTCTCTTCTCTAGATGTACCCTCGTCCTCAGTTTGAGATCCTTCATAAATAGACGAAATTGACATAGATTGAGCTGCAGGCAGAACTTACACAGGTGGAACTTCTAATGCCTTTTCCGGATCCAACACAATGATCAGTAACCCCTGATCAGCTGAAGGAACTCTTGGTCTCCTCTCCCTTCTTCTATGAGCCACCTTTCTAAATGGAAAAAATCTCTCAACCATGATTTCCACCCAAGATGGCAATAATGCAATGGCAATGAAGTTATGATGGCGAAACAGGAAAACCAACTAAAGACGAACTCTTCTAAGGCATATCTCTTGCCTAAATCCTTGCAGCTCTTTTTCTCTTCTTCACCGACTGGTTTTCCTCTTGATGGATTTAGATTGATACGACCGGAATCGCCCCACCCTAGCCCACCAAAGCCAGCTCGAAGTCATCATCACATGATGCCTTGGGAATAGGCATCGAATCCTCCCCTCTCTTTCCTAGATTCGAGCCTTCTCCCAATGAGAATATAGATTGGCAAATCGCCCCTTACTAAACTTCGAGTTATCAATTAACCCATTGGATTTAAAATTCAAATTTGTCCTCTAGTAATATGTGGGCCCCGTGCACGTTCCTTATCTACATGAGATATTCCTTCCGATTTGTTTAAACTGTCATCCAAGATTTTAAGCCCCTTTTTTGGTACCCAAATATTTTAAAAAACTTGTTGACCGTATACAATCTTCCCTTTCCCTTTCCTGAGATCATCACATACACGTATAAGGCCATAATTTAGAAGATTAACATTCTCCATTGAAGCTCTATGACTGAGCTCAGTCCCACCTCTTTGTTGGAATTTTCCTTTATCTTAGCGTTTAACAGTAATCCGATCATTGTCACAAGCTTGTGTTTTGCTCTTTATAGTCTGAGGCACCTGGCCCACCCCCTTTGCGCTATCTATAAAATTCTTATTTGCTGACACAGCTAGATCCCGAGTACCTTCAAGCACTACTCTGATTAAAAATTCATTATTCTACACAAAAACTCGAATGCCTTTTGGACATGGTAAAAAAGAATTTCTTTTAACATTTATCCGCACAAAAGACAATTTCTCTCCTCTCATCACATTCTAATAAGTGATGACAAATTCTTCACACATGTTTCCAAGTTTTTAAAAACATTGATATTCCAGATATGCATGGGAACTCCAAAGAATCTAAATCCAAATAAAGTATTTCTAAGCCAAAGATGAATGAAAAGAAGGACTCCAGGCTTTATAAGTTAGTAGCTTACCTCGAACTCGTCTAATTGGTTCTTGTAAAGCCTTCTTCACATCATCCACAAAGGCCAAAAAGAAAACACATCTATTCTCCTTTACCAGTTTATCGGAAGTCTATTCTCCTTTACCAGTTTATCGGAAGGCAAATATGGGATATTCCATGCTCACATAGCTCAATCTCCAAGACCGAAAAGATCATTTGATGGGAGCGAAAAAGAACCAACCACCATACAATTTGATCTTCGCACTGATTCCTTTATCTTATTATCAAGTAGCATTAGATGATCCACACGCAGACTTGGATCTTCTTTAGCTTCGTCCTCTTCCTCATTAGGTTTCATTCCGTCCTTGATCTGAATCTCCTTCACAAAGACTTATTTTGTTTTCTTTGTCTTTTTTTTTTTTGACAATATTCCTTAATATTATTGCTCGAAAGAGGTTACAAAATTATGAAATAAAAGCAAAATCATATACAATAAGAGAGTGTAGAGTCACTCCCCTCTTAGCATAAGAATCAACAACATCATTTGCCTCGCGAAGAACCTGTCTGAAAGAGACACATAATTGATCTCCATTGCTTCTAACCAATATGATCTCAACCTCCATGGTGGCCTCCAAATCTTAGAGCAGCAGCTTATTACATTCAAGGAATGCCCTTCAATAATACAAGGATAATGAGCATTATTTTTCTTCAAAATTTTTATTCCTTGAAGAATTGTTAACATCTTCTCCTTATTAGCTGTTTTTTCACCATACGTTTCAGCAAAACAAAAAAGGATTACACCATTATTGTTAGGTTTGATGATAGTTAAAATCACCATACCTATGTTTTCATTAAAAGATTAAGGCTATTATGGTAAAAGAGAAGGGGTTTCTTGGGGAGCAAGAAAGAAGCTCAAGGTGATCTCTATAAAAGAGAATCAATGAAGACATAATACCATCATTTTGAAGGTCACCCCTTTGGGGGTTATGGGAATGGACTCCAATATAGAGATGAGTCTCCAAGAGAGAGACACATGGCCTCCAAGAGAGAGGCGGTATTTCCATGAGTTTGAGACTGGTTAACTTTTACTTTTAGAGAGACAAAGTAGTTGCTCTCAAGGTTTTCTTTCTGATAGCGGTATTGCAGTGAGAAGTAAGGGTATTGATTGACGGTGTTGCTTGGTCGAGAGAACGGGTTTGGAAGGGAATATCGGTAATGGTTTTTACCGATGTTTAGAGAGAGGTATATTTCTTGTAACCCAAAATTGTAATATTTATTGTGATAGAGATTTCTACTTGTCGAGACCGTAGACCTTCGGGGTGAACCACGTAATCGTGTATTGTTGTGGTGTGATTTTTATGTTTTCTTTATTTCGTATACTTGATTTATAATTGTATTCATCTACTTCGCATTTAGCCAATCATGTACATGATCTTGGGTGGGATCCTGGTATTTAGGATTCATGGTTCTGCACACTAAGGGTTCCTGAGAACCTTAAAATATGTTGATTTGAGCGCAAGATGGAAGAAAAGGAGAGCACACATAGGGTTTACTATTGGCCCTGGCTTTTCCCCACTTTGTAGAGGGAGAAAATGGAGATTTTTGGGCGTACACTTGGGTATTTTGGGACCCTGTTGCAAGCCCAATTTTAGAGTGAGAAAATACACTTTTGTAGTGTGTTTGAACCCTATTTTGGGCCATGTTTAGAGAGAGTTAAAGCTGCTAGAAATTGGAGCTTTGAGACTCGATCTCTCTTGTAATCTTTTGAAATTAATAAATAAAGCCTCACACCATTCTCCCTTGGATGTAGGTCACATTTTGTGACTGAACCACATTAAATCTTTGTGCTCTATGGGTTGTTTGCTGCTGTATTTTTCATTGTATGATGTTCTTTTGATGCCATGTTATTTCCATTATTTGTTTATGTTGAAATGAATGCACAATAGTTGTGAATGTTATAAACCTTTGTTGATTTTTCACTAATCGATCCCAACAACTAGTATCAGAGACTAGGATTTGTTCTTCATTGTGTCTGTAAAGAAAGGGTTTTTTGATATTGTAGTTATTCTTTGTATTTTTCTTAAAATGGAAAGGGCAATGGAAATTTGAAAAATTAAATCAAAGTAATTGGCCAATATGGAAGATGATGATGGAAGATTATCTTGTTGTAAAAGAATTACATAGGCTACTTCGAGGAAATGAAGTCATGGAAGATCAAGAATGAGATATTATTGATTTAAAATGTTTGGCAACTATTAGACCATGTATTTCACCATTAATTCTATTTGATGTTTGTCAATGTAAAACATTGGCTGAGCTTTGGCAATCTTTAGAACAATCTTTTGAGCAACCCTTTAGTGCAAATAAAATGCATGCAATGAAAAAATTGTTTCTTTTGAAAATGAAAGAAGATGCAACAATTAGATCGCATGTGAGTGAATTTAATTCTGTTTCTACGCAATTGAAGTCTCTGAAAGTGAATTTGGATGAAGAAGTTTTATGTTGACTTTTGCAGAGTTCTTTGCCTACTAGTTGGGATTCATTGGTTACCACTGTGACAAATACAATGAATAATAAGTTTAATTTGAAAAATCTTGTTGTTTCATTGTTAAATGAAGAGACTAGAAAGACATCCACATAAGTACTTGTTGAATCAAATTAAGCATTGGCAGTAGGAGATAGAAGAAGGACACAACATAGAGATTAACCCTATGGATTTAATAGGAGTAAAATTGATGGCAGAGATCCAAGTCACAAGGCCAGCAGGTTACTTGCTGGTATTGTAAGAAACTTGGTCATAGAAGAAAATATTGTTATGCTTTGAAGGACAAGAAAAGGGCCAAGGGCAAAGATGGCCATGACAAAGCAAGTGCAGTTTTAGATAGTGAAGATGGGGTCACTTTTAGTGTCGCTTGCACAACACTATCAGATGAGGATAGTTGGGTCTTGGACTCTGGTGCTTCATTTCATGTTTACCCAAAAAAATTATATTTTTCATCCTACACAAATGTAGATGGTGGTTTGTCTATCTTGATGATGCTAGAGCTTGTAGAATTTTGGGCATTGGAAATATTCACATTAAAATATATGATGGTATGGTTTGTACATTTGAAACTATGAGACATGTGCCAGATTTGAAAAATATCTTGATTTCACTTCCTACTCTCGATATGGAACGGTACAAATTTACCATGCAAGGTGGAGTGCTCAAAGTTTCAAAAGGGGCTTTGGTGATGATAAAGGGAGTCCGGGAATGAAACTTACATAAATTTTAGGAAGCATAGTTATAAACAAAAGGGTAAATTTTTGTGTTGACGAAGAAGAAGTTCGACAAGGAGCACATGGTTTGGCACTGGAAGAACTTGATGGCCCAAAGCAAGTTCTTGACAAGGATAATTGGCAACACTTAGAGCTCTTACGAGAGAATGTGAAGCCAAAAGTTTTTCATGAATTTCCTTCGAACCAATGTTCAAAATTTGGTGAAGGAATGACTGATATGATTGAAGTGTTGCATCCCACTCTAATGTTGATTTTGATAATTGCCATAGTTTGTATGAAATTTATCATTTCACTTGTTTGTGTTTTCTTGACTAGCTGGTATTTAGCCTAGGAAGAAAATGTTGGAATGAAGTAAAATGGATACTTCAGAATTTAAGAAGTATGGGCATGGATTGCCAAGATTTCCAAGGCTTCGTGGGAGAGATTGATGCAAAGGATCTCAGTGATATGAGATCAACTACCGGTTATACGTATAGGTGTATAAGCAATGGTTCATCTAAGGCATGTGTCAATGCAGGATGGTGCCAAGAGCTCAAGGATGCAAGTCTTGAAAAATGTGGAGTTTGTATGAAAAGTATAAATACGAAGTGAGATGAGCAAGGCATGCTCATGGAGGAGATGTAATCTCGAGATGATGGAGAATGGTGCATTGGTGTTTATTTTAGAGGCTTGGTGATTTGTCTTCAAGTAGGAGGTTGTTGTAAGTGTGAAGCCAAATCACAAATGTGAGTTTTTGGGCTTCTTTTGTTTTATATTTTGTTTTGATTTTTCTTCTTTTATTCTAGGCCATTGGATTGGCTTCTAATTCAAGGTTGTAAGGTTATAGGAACTTTCCTCTTTTAAAGGGTTTTGTTTCCCTTTGTTTTAGAGAGAGAAAAGACATAGAGACGGAAGAAAAGAAGAGCACACATAGGGTTTACTATTGGCCGTGGTCTTTCCCCACTTTGTAGAGAGAGAAAGTGGAGATTTTTGGGGTGTACACTTGGGTGTTTTGGGACCTTGTTGCAGCCCTATTTTAGAGAGAGAAAGTATGCTTTTGTAGTGTGTTTGGACCTTGTTTTGGGCCTTGTTTAAAAAGAGTTAAAACTGCTGCAAATTGAAGCTTTGAAATTCAATCTCTCTTATAATCTTCCAAAATTAGTTAGTAAATCGTTTTACCATTCTCCCATGGATGTAGGTCACATTTTGTGACCGGACCACGTTAAACCTTTGTGCTCTGTGGTTGTTTGCCGTCGTATTTTTCATTCCATGATGTTCTTTTAATGCCATGTTATTTCTATTATTTATTTATATTGATATGAATGCACAATAGCTGTGAATGTTATAAACCCTTGCTATTTTTTCACTAATTGATCCAAACAATTATGATCTCTAGTAATCCCCCTATGCAAGCTAGCCCCGAGTTTCTATAAGAACTACAGTTTATAATGAGTTTTACAATTCTCACGCCCGGAGCTTCCCATCGTCCTTTTGGCCTTACTTTAATAGTGCACTGCTGCATAAGATTGAGTTATTTAACGTCAATATCCACCTTGGAAACACCAAACCCTTCTTTTGTTACCGAAAACCAACTCCATATAGTATGTGTTATCCTACGTCTCAACACATCCTCTTCCAATGATATCCTTCCACAAATACACTTATCTTTCCAACCAAACCTCCCATATCACCACCACCCTCCCAATGTGAAAAAGACGACTCCCAACTTTTGGTAAACCATCGAAACTCATATGAACAATCAAATGCATATGACTTTGAGGTACAAAGCCAACAATACCCAACTTATGGAAGAACCAACACCAAATCTTGTAAGTGAAAGAGCAATGAAGAAAGAGGTGATCCCCATTCTAATCACTCTCTTTACAATAAAAAGAGACATTAGTGATGGTTCTCCTTCACTTCATGAGAGTCTTACCTTGGAACAACACCCATAAGAAAAGTTTAGCTTGTGTGGTATCTTTCAAGACCAAATCTTACGAAGAGCATTCCTGTTCCACCTGATTTGTCATGAAAAAGCAGCACATAAGCCGATTTTATTGAAAAACATTCGTCTTGTTAGGCTTCCTATACTACATCATCTGGCACACCACTGAAAATTTTCACTCCTTTCAACCACTGAATCAAGTCCGAAAGCTGCTCAATGAATTCATCGTTTACTCTATTGTGAACACACTTAATGTTGGACTTTTGATGGGAAGAGATAAAACACCAAACTCCCATGATTAGTGGTAATATCGCGAGATTATGGATCATAGATATCAGACCCCTTTCCTGGAACAATGAGAACTCAAAACTAATTCTCTGGTCTACCTCTTCATAGCCATGAAATCCTTCTTAAAGAGGGATGGGAGGAGGTCGTTCTCCAATGTTCGGCTTTCCTTCTGAAATCTCTGAGAAACGTGGCCTTGTAATTTTAAGAGGTGGGTGGTTATTTTCTACCCGTTAGTTAATGACATTCTCTCCCTCTAAGAAGCCTCTATATTTTAGTGATAAGCATAGACTTTTGGATAAGATAAAGAGAGAAATATTTGAGGGCCTCATGTCCACCCATACATGCCAATATTCTCCCACTTGGTCCTGAGGGCCAAGTATATTGAAATGATAACACTTAGTGATTTAACATTTTTGAGTATATCCTTTTCATGAGGCTTTTTACGCTAGTGCAGTTATACATCTCATAAAAAAATATTCAAAGTCATGTTATGGGTTTTTCACTCTAATGCGACTTTTCCTCTCATGACTAAGACATCAAAAATACCCCATTTGGAAGTTCTTGAGTTAAATATTTCTATGTCCATCAAAGCTACATGCTTTGATAATATTTCCGCACTCAATCCCTTTGTTAAAGATCTGCAATCATATCTGAAGATGGAAAATAACTTATAGTTATTTCATTTTTTCCAGTAATATCATAAATGTAATGATAATCAATTTCAATGTGCTTACCCTTGGAACTATAAGCTCTATTTCTAATTGATGAGATAGCAGCTTGATTATCACAAAAACTTTTAACAGGTATGTCGGCTATATGCTACAAACAATATATTCGGCTTCCATTGTATACCGAGCTAAACAACGTTGTTTCTCACTAGACCAAGAAATACAACCACCTTTAAAGATGAATACAAACACTGAGGTTGATTTTCTATCATTTGAGTCTCCTGCAAAGTCTACATCAGGGTACCCAGTAACCTCTAAGTTATCTACTTGGAAGCACAACTTGTAATTTTTAATTTTCTTAATATATTTTAGGATCTTTTTTACGGCTTGCCAATGAGTCATCCCATGATTACTTTGAAACCTACTCACAAGACCTCAATTCAGGCCTTGTACACATCTTACAGCTTAAGCAAATAGAATTCTTTTCATTTCAGCTTTGTCACTATTATTTAATGGACACATTAAGTTTGATAATTTCAAACTTTTACAATCAGGTGTATTGATGGGGTTGTAATTTTCCATGTTAAATATCTTTAAAACACTTTCTAAACAATTTTCTTGAGATAAACATAGAAGCATCGAACTTCTATCTCTTGTTATCTTAATGCCCAATACGTATGACGCTTCTCCCATATCTTTCATCTCAAAATGAGAACTTAGCGGTTAATCATGCCAATATTATTATCGGCTTTCAAAATATCATCTACATATAGTGACAATTTAACAAAAGTGCTCTCACTATTCCAGACATATACACAATGGTCTAACCTATTGGCTATATAACCAATCTCAGTGATTGCCTTATAAAAAGTAAAGTATCATTGCCTAGAAGACTATTTAGATCATATAAATATTTCTTAAGTTTGTATACTTTGTCTTCTTGCCCTTTAATTACATATCCTTCTGGTTGTTTCACATATATAGATAGATGTGTATATAGAAAAAAAAAGAAGGGGAAAACCACACACACACACACACACACACACACACACATATATATATATATATATATGAAATTACTACACAACGCCTATAGGAAAAAATGAACAGTGATTTTGCCTATGCCCATCACCGTCCAAAGTTCATCGTACGGTTACGATTGTCTGATAGTATTTTTGTTTAAATTTTTTTCTTACAAATCAGAATGACTTGAAATTTGAAGCATGTATTCATCAAAAATAGGAGAATCTTCAATATATATATATATATATATATATATATATATATATATATAAATTTCATGAAAAAAATTGACCAAAATACCCCCGAAACTTTTGGTAAAAAACTTTTTGCGGATAATTTTTTTTATATTTTATTAGATGCGCCACAGTGAGATGTACATACCCTCTAAATTTCAAGTCATTTGTAAAAATAATATGAAAAATAAAACACTACTAAACAATTGTGACCGCGCGATGAAATTTGAATGGGGATGAGGATAGACGAAATCACTATTCATTTCGCCTATAGGCGTTGAGAAGAATTTTCTGTATATATATATATATATATATATGTGTGTGTGTGTGTGTGTGTGTGTGTGTGTGTGTGTATTTTTTTAATTCTCCATTTAAGAAAGTTGTTTTGACATCCATCTGAAATAATTCTAGATCAGAATATGCAACTAATACTAAGATGATCCTAATAGATGAAATTTTTGCTACAGGAGAATAAGTCTCTACATAATCTATGCCCTCCTTTTGGGTAAATCCTTTAGCTACCAACCTAGCTTTATATTTATCAATTGATCCATTTATATTAAGATTTTCCTTTAGGACCCATTTGCAGCCGATGGTTTTTCTATCTTTAAGGAGGTCAATCAACTCCCAAACTTAATTTCTTTTAATAGTTCATCATCCATGGCTTGAGTCTATTCATCTGAGTCATGTGAGCTAATAGCTTCACTGTGGCTTTGAAGTTCATCTATTATATCCTCACTCATTGAAGAATAATTATCTTCATTCATAAATACATAAAATTCTTCTAAAGTCACAGGTGGGGCTCTAGTTCTTTTAGGCATGTTTGGTATACTTGATTCAATTGAATCATTCTCACCAAATGTAAAGGGAGTGTGAGAAATAGGGTCTTCCTGACCCTTATTTTTAATAATTTCATGTAAGTCAATAGGCTTATTTAAAATATTTCCATCATCTATATTTTCTAAGAAATGAGCATTATGACTCTTTATTAATGGTTATGAAATCTATATCTCTTAGAATTTTCTGAATAACATATAAAAGAGAATTTTATAGTTTAACTTTGTAATTTATCTTTATTTTTGTGATGGTATAAGCAAATGTGCCCAATAACCCCAAACTTTTAAAATAACAAGGTCAGGTTTCCTACCTATCCATAATTCATATGGAGTCAAGTCTAGATTTAGTTAGAACATGATTAATAATATATATTACAGTGTTGAGAGCCTCATCCTAAAAATGAGGTGATAAATTTGAATGGTTCATTATAGACCTAACCATGTCCATTAGAGTTCTATGTTCTATTTCTTCTTTCAGCTACACCATTTTATTGTGGTGTATATGGCATGGTTGTTTGGTGAATTATACCATGCTCTTTACAAAATTCGGTAAATAAGGCCAAGCAATATTCACCTCCCCTATCTGTTCAAAGAATTTTAATATGTCTACCTAATTGATTTTCAACCTCAGTTTTATATTCTTTAAAAGTTTTTAATGTATTTGATTTCTTACTAATTAAGTATACATATCTAGAACGCGAATAATCATCTATAAATGTTATGAAATATTCCATACCTCTATGTATTTTTACATTTAATGGGCCACATATATCAGAGTGAACAATACTAAATAGTTTACTGAACCCCTTTTCCCTTTAGGAAAATATTTCTTAGTTAATTTACCGGAAATACATGGCTCGCATGTTTTGAACACAATTTGTCCTAAGGAGCAAATCTTTTTTAACTATTTGATCCATTATGTCCATATTTTTACGTCTTAATCTTAAGTGCCATAAATATGGATCATCCATACACATAAAAGCATCAAAAGAGACATCAAAATAACCAGAAAAGGATGAACTTTAGTACCATACACCAATGTTGTAGAATGCTTCCCAATGGTAACCCGACCAGACCTGAATCTTATTTTATAACTCTTGTCGTCTAGCCTAGGAACATAAATCAAATTACGTCTCACATTGGGCGCAAACAAAGTATCAGTCATTAGGAGATTTGTTCTTCCTGGCAAACAAAGCTTGAAAGTACTGACACCACGTATATCACAATATGTGTGATTTCCCATATAAATCTGTTGGTTACTAGCTGCAATCTATTTCAACTCTGTGAATCCGTCCTTGATCCTCGAGACATGTCAAGTAGAGGCCGAGTCGACCAGCCAATTTCTTTGGTCCTGGTTTGCAACTATTGATTCTAGGACTACACAGATCAAGTCATTTTTTTTTATTTTAATTATTTCGAACAGGGTTGTTTTTCTGTTTCCTATTTTTATTTTTCAGCTTAGGACAATTAAACTTGATATGTCCAATTTCTTTACAATAAAAACAGGTCTTCTCAACCTTATTCTTTTGATTTTTAAAATTTCTCCCATTTCCCTTATACCCATTATTATTTTTATTATTGTAGGGTTTCTTGGGAAGCTGAGAAGATGAACTTTGGGCAAAATGTAGCTCATTAGACTTCTTCCTCATTCTTCTCACCGCTTCATTACTGAGGTGCATGAGAAGATTCAATATAACGGACTCCCAAGATGGAGGGAGACTGTTTAGGACAATAAATACTTGCATTCGATCAAGGACTGGATTCCCGGCCACAGCAAGGTTCTTTGCGAGCACTATCGTTTTATTGACATGCTCGGTCACTGGGTCTGATTCTTTCATTTTGTAAGAATTGTATTTTTCTAACAACAATTGCACATGAGTCTCAAAAATGGTCACATACTTTTCAGATAGGGCACCCATCATACTTGAGCTATGGTGTGATCCTCAAAGACTCTAATTAAATCATCTTCTATAAAGCTTAACATAGTAGTCCTAGCTACTTTATCATCTTCTAACCATTTGTCAAATCGCCTTCTAGCTTAATCATTGGCGTTAGGCTCTCAAACTAATGGTTCTATATCTATGACATAATCTACCATATATTGGAAAAGAATATATCCAATTTTTCCTTTCCACATAGAAAAATTGGTCCCATTGAGTTTTTCAAATTTGGATTGTTCTGACATGACTAGCCTAGATGCCATTTTAAATTTTTAGATAATACCTAAAAGTTCAAAAAATTTAATTGTATTTCAGAAAGGGTTGTCTGCTTGCTAAATCAATAGGTTTGCCGCCTCTCAATGAGCTACAACCTCAAAAAAAAAAAGTTCTCGAACAGTTTATGTTTGCACTGCTGTGATACAACAAAATATTAATAAAGTAAGGCAACAAACTACTTTATGTCAAATCTTGCATAAGAATAATTTTCATAAATATGTGAATATATTTTAGCACAAGAGAGAGAGAGTCTACAATGATATTTGATATTTTCAACAAAAATATGGCATCACAAAAATAAATTCACAAAATCAAGATCATGAAATTTCTTACTTAAAGAGACCAAAACATAGGATACTTATGCAATGCAATGACAATTATTTTGCAAATAGCATATGTATAAATATCCCCAAATTACAGTCTAAGCATAAAACAAAATGTAACAGTAGAAAATTAAATTATCGACATTAGTTATATGTCTCTTTGTCTCTCTGTCTAAAATTTCAGCAATAATATTGTGTATATCTTTCTAAAATATGAGGAGTTTTGACACGTCCTCTCTAAAAAATTCAGCAGCACAAACAATTTAGGGGGTCATTAGTTTCCGTTGTAAAGCATGGATCTACTTGCTAGCTAAGAAATTTTTTATTAAAGGTGAGTGAGGCGCATAACAAGATACAAAAGAAAAAATAAATAAATAAATAAATGACATAGAATCTCTTGATATTGAGCAAATATAGTAGGTCAAAACAGCAGTCAACAGTGGTTCAATCTTATTAAGAAGAGCAATAATCTAAAAACAAGATAGCAAATAAAGAATATATAAGAGAGAGAGAGAGAGAGAGAAAAATATTGCAATTAGGGTAGAGAAATTTTTTTTTTGTAAAGCTTTTCTTGTATAAAAAGGTCTTTTATTAGCTAAGAGGGAGGAAGAGAGCAACTGTTTTGGAACTTACGTATTAACGTTAAAAAGCACTAATATTCTGCAAGAGATAACTTTATTGTGCTTCCTAAGAAGTAGATAAGCACTAAGTTTTGCAATGGGTAGAAGATAAGGCACAACTAACAGTTGCCAAGATAAATATACTAACAATATGCACAGGTAGAAGATGTGCTTCTCACAAAGTTTTACAAGAGATAAATCTATGCGGGAGATGGACGCTCTGTAGTTTAATAAAGAGAAAACACTAAAACCATATTTCAGTGAAACTCACAAGATTTCTATGAAATTTTAAGTGAATAAAGTTGCACTCTTAACAAATAGTCTCGCTGAGCCGTCAACAATGACTTCTATTGAAAGCGTTCACCTCAAAAAAAAATATTGGTTACATAGTAGCACGCTGAAAAGAAAAAACAGAAGAAGTCTAGTATTAAAAAAAAATGTTACCTTGATGATGAGCAAGAAATAAAAGCGGAGAGAGAAAAAAAAATTCTGTGATTTGATTCTCTTTGTCTTTGCATAATTAGGTTGCAAAGTTAGATTAAAAAAAGGATAATCGATGAGCACAAATAAATATGAAAATAATATAAAAAAAGCAAGGAACACATAAAAATAAATAAATAAATTATGGAACCTGAGAGCAAGAATCATAAAATAATAATTAAATAAATATAAATAATGAATCCTGCTCTGATACCAATGTTGGACTTTGATGAGAATAGATAAAACACCAAAGCTCCTAGGATTACTGGCCGTGTCACGAGGCTAGGGATCGCAGAGATCAGACTCTTTCTCAGAAAGATGATAACTCAAAATTAATTATCTTGTCTATCTCTCTATGGCCATGAAAGACTAGGGATAACTCAAAATTAATTATCTGGTCTATCTCTTCATGGCCATGAAAGACTAGGGATCACAGAGATCATGCCCTTTCCCAGAATAATGAGAACTCAAAATTAATTCTCTGGTCTACCTCTCTATGGCTATGAAAGGCTAGGGATCGCAGAGATCGGGCCCTTTCCCAGAACAATGAGAATTCAAAATTAATTCTCTAGTGCATATCGCTATGGCCATGAAACCTACTTAAAGAGGGATGAGAGGAGGCCATTCTCTAATGTTTGGATTTCCTCTTGAAATATCTGAGAAACATGGCTATGTAATCCTGAGAGATAGGTGGTTATTTTCTGCCCGTTAGATAATAATACTTTCTCTCTCCAACGTTCGGCTTAGTTTTTACCCTGTAATCCTAATCTTGAGAGGTAAGTGGTTATTTTCTGCCTATTAGATAATGACACTTTTTCTTTTTAAGAAGTGTCCCTATTTTAGTGATAAGCATAGACTTTTTTATAAGATAATGTGAGAAATATTTGAGGGCCCATGGCTACCCATAGGTGCGAACGCTTAAAAACTTTCTAGTGTTCCTCAAAAACTTCACTTACCTTCTCTAGCATTTTAGTCCCACATCGGGCACTTCTAAAAGATCATGGGGTTGGTATGTTTTTTTTTTTTTTTTTACATGGCGTTAGTACGTATAAAAGATGGTGAATGGTTGGAGGGTTTGGGGGGCCTGTGCAGCACAAGAGTAGGGGATGGGTGGCTCCTCCTTCATACTAGGGTGTGGGGCACCCTACTCTTTTATTAAGACATTAAATAGAGGAAGTGGAAAAAGAAATTTCTTCGTATTCAAAATTTAATGAAAATTTTCAAGTAGGAGAAATTGATAAATTTTCATTCTACTTAAAGAAATTATGGATAAAATATACAACTAAAAAAAAATGGGAATTGGGTGGGCCATTGGGTGAATGTAACAAAGGTGAACTTCTAATTTTGTGTTTTTATATGGGTGGATGTAACAAAAAAAAAAAAGGTGCTGAGAGCTGCTCAAAAAGGTTTCATGAGAGAAATAGAGCAGCAGATTGATTCTCACGGACAGTATGCGATCGCTGCTGGTCCTTATGCCTTCCTTTTCCGTTTTTTTTTTTTTTTTTTCTTTTCATTTCATGCCTCCTTAATAAAAATCTCCTTAACTTGAAAAAAAAACAAAAAACAAAAAAAAAAGTCGTGGAGAGGGTAAAACCGTAAATACCAAAAAAAGTCGTTAGCGAGTCACGGAATCAGAGACGGTTTTTAAAGAGGTACCGTTCTTACTTTTTTTACTCAGCCATGCACATGCGTTGGCGTACCACAACGCAAACGTGTCAGACAACTATTGGCCAAGCGGGCTCGCACCTACGAAACAATAGCAGGGTGCGCACGCCGCATTTATGAGTCCGATTGGGGCCACGCATGTAGCTTAAACAAAGGCAACGGTGCACAATCGTTTCCAATAAGAAAGCAACAGAAGTCAAACCATACACTGCTTGTGTATAGCATGTGGTACATTACTACTTCGTGAAACGTCCTTTCCGTGTAAAAAGACATTGAAATTCCATTGATGAGAATGAGGTTAAAATTCGATCTGAAATGACGTGCAGAGACCGCTCCCGTTACATAATGAGAAGGGCTGTTATAACGGCACAAAGATAGGGGCACTATTTTAAAAACCGAAATCATTTCCACTTGCGATTCTGATCTGGATCTGTTGATTAAAATGATTGCAAATTGCTTATATAACCATTATTCTATCGATTTTGGAAAATAACATCAGATTTGGCCATCAAAATCAGGAGTTTTTTTGAAGCTTTTGTAGGAATCCGCTTTTATATCGATTTCAGGTTCAATTCGTCATCAAATGTCCCGCAAATTGGCTTTATTTATTGATAATTAAAACCTTTACAATATTCTGCTGCTCATTTGTTGGAGTAAACTAGGATTCCATCAATTTTGCGTCCAAATCCAAGAAGTCGAAAATTTCCTGAACTTCTAACGATTAACGAAAATTGCAGAAATCGATGGGAATTTCAGTTGATTTGGATCAAATTTCAATGGGGTTTTTCACATAGGTAAGATTGGTTTTAAGCAGCAGAAGAAAAAAGAAAGGGAAAATTTTGTAAAATACAAAGATCAAATGTATAAGAAAACAAAAAAAAAACACAATTAGGGGGGTAACAATCCCAAAATTTTAAATTTAAGGGGTACAAGGGATTTTCATGATCCCAAAGGGCTAATAGGGATGGAAGTTTCGGGGAGGGGGTAAAGGTTATTTTCCCTTTAAAATATTATCCCTCAAATTTGTATTAAATTTCTTGATATTTGAATAAAAAATAATCGTATTGAATCTATCTTCCACACTACAGATCTAATACAATGTATAGAAATAAAAAATAGTATGGATTTTGGGCCAAAATACATACTGGTTTTTGGAATGTTGGGAACTCCTTTGTTAAAAAGAATATTTAATGATCTTTTTAAGAAACTAGGGCTTTTGATGCATATAGGTCATTGATTTGTATAGTGTGTGATTCAATATTTTTATTTTTGTATTTCTCAAATTCTATATTATTATTTTTTATTTTTTTAGAAGAAACCTTGCTTTTAAGATATTTTTTTAAAATGGCATGTCATCAAAATTTATAAGGGGTTTTATTTTTTTATAATGTGGTAGTGTTTTTAATAGGTTTTGTTACATGTTTACTGCAATTTTATAATATCATATTAAGTGTAAGAAACTCTTAATTTTGAAGATAATTTTTAAAAATGTCATGGCATCAAAGTTTATGAGGGGTTTTACTTTTTTATTTTTTATAATTTGGTAAAGTTTTTAATAGTTTTTGTTGATGAAATGCCATAATATCATATTATATTATACATTAATAAGAACATCTTGTATTTTATTTACTGATTTGTTTATGTTATATATTCCACAATATATTATTTTTGTCATAGTTGTAACTAATTTTTAAAAAATTAGATTATATTATAAGACAAAATTTAAATTTATACACATTTTGTATAGTAAAATAATTGTAAAATATACCCTAATAACTCTAATTTCAGAGTATAATATTATATTTCGCTAAGTTATGATAATTTTGGTTGAGTAGAGAGAATTAATAATGTTTAATAAATTGGATCCCAAATTAGTTGAGGAGGACCACTAAATTGGCATAATAGTTTGATTGGCAGTTTGGTTTTAGTGATTAGTATACTTGTGCAAGAACTGTTAGATGGACACCTGAACTCTCTCTCACACACACACACAGAGATAAATGGCTATGCTATTTCAGTTGAGTAAGAATAGGAATTTGTCATTTAAGCCAAGATAGAAATCATTGCATATCTTGCTCAACATAGAATATAATAAATTGTGTCCTCCCTATGTAGGTCCTCAGAGTAAAAGCTGGTCTCTTACATTGAGACTTGAGAGGGAGAGAATGGGGTCTTGAGAGGGAGAGAATGGGGTCTGTCATTTTGGTTGAAAAGGAACCCACTGAGTAACACAGAACTCACCACCACCAATTTTTGCAAAATAATGGAAGTTTCATAATGCATCACCTGTATTTATTTAATTATGAAAACACAAAAATGTTATTTTTAAGGATTTTTTTATTATTTTTTGAGGCCAAAACCAATCGATTAGCTGATCTAAATCGTTGATTAGCTGATTCGACATGGTTTTTGGGATGGCCATTTGAGAAACTTGAAAAGAATAATAGAAGGTTGTGGTTTGCATGAGGTGTCAACCTTTAACAATCCAACTAAAGCGCACATTAAAATCGTTATCGAAAAATATAATTTAAGTATCATAAATTTCGAAAATGGCCTAAAAATCTATGTTACATTTAATTATGTAATCTAAAACTAAAAAAAAAAAAAAAACACACACATAAGTAGATATACAAACACTTGAAAATCTTGAAAATAAGCAGACTAGATAATATGTTACAAGATGCACTACTTTCATGACATAACTTTCTTTTTTTCCATATCCATATCAAGGCGAGGTGATCAACTAGAGGGTTTTTCAGCATTTAAATAACTTTTTCCGATGGATTTTTGAGGTGTGCCTTACGTAAAACTTGTATAAACCTTCTCCTTAACAGAACTAACAATTAACTTTTTTTAAAAAAGTGTGGTTTCCATAAGGTTGCAACCTTAAACAATTCAATTAAGTGCACCTTCAAATTTTATCATAACATATAATTTTGATGTAAACTATTCGTTGCATTATCTCAAAATCTATTTTCATATCTAGATATAAAACTTTAAGGGAAAGTATATAATAAGACCATATACCTTTAGTACAAGATGATCACAATTAATCTTGACCAGTGGATGTGAAATTGGGTGGCTGCATTTATTTCATTGACCATGCTCAAAGTTCGAAAGAATTTTTCTCAAACCTCGTGATGCACTCAAGTTATTATATTTTACATCGGATGGTTGTAAGTAGTTGTGACCTCCCTATACCAAAGATAAATGGTTTCATTGTACACAATCTCAAATTTTAAACACTAAAAATGATTAAAATCAAGTAGATCTATAAACATATGAAAGTCTTGAAAATGGACAGTCTAGATAAAGTGTTGTAAAATGCACTATTCTTAGAACTCAAAATCTTTTATTTTTCATAGTCATACATTTTAATGTCGAGATGATCAATTAGAGGGTTTTTCAATATTAAAACGATATTTTTTGATGGATATTTGAGGTACATCCATAGTTCTACGTTTTAAGGTTCCAATCTTATATAAACTTTTTCGTTAAAAAAATATCAAACCTAACATGTGCTGTATAGATCTTCTTTTCACATTTCTGAAAGTGATATAAAACTGTTAGGATACTTATCAACAACGGTGGTTATAAAAAATGGCTGTTATCTATATGCATCACATATACAGATTACAACATGATAGACAAGGGGAACAATGGTCATAACGCCACTTAACTGTTATGAAATTGAAGCTGAAAGATCGATAT
Source organism: Amborella trichopoda (assembly GCF_054954075.1). Classification (NCBI taxonomy): domain Eukaryota; kingdom Viridiplantae; phylum Streptophyta; class Magnoliopsida; order Amborellales; family Amborellaceae; genus Amborella; species Amborella trichopoda. The sequence continues at coordinate 14,061,319 of NC_142337.1, read as the reverse complement.
ACCTACCACATGGTGTACACTGTACCATACACCACACCATCTGCACATCGCTTAAACTTTCCCAGGAACGTAAAGTGTTAAGAGGAAGAGGCTCGACGCTTTTTTGGGCCAAGCAGGAAAGTTCAAATTAATTTGTCAAAAGAAAAAAAAGGAAAGTCATCTTTGAGGGTTACATTTGCCACTTACATTTTAAGTACTCCACCCAAATGCTTCTAGGTAAATAAAGGTGGCAACGGGCCGGGCCAGTCTTTGCCCTGGCTTATATTGGCCATGATCCGTACCTTGTCCCTGTAGGCCGACCCAAGGCCCGTCTAGCTAGGGCCAGGCGAAAAACAAATTAAAAATAAAATCGAGGGGATGGCCTGACCGAACCAGGTCGACTAGCCCTAATATGGTTATTGGATCTCAAACTGCGGCCTAGACCCTACACTTTTTTTTTTTTTTCGTAAAGGTGACCGCCTTTAAAAAAATAAATAAATAAAAACAACCAGAGAGCCTTTTATTAGTTAAAAGAAAAAAGAAAAAAGAAAAGGGCCTTTTAAAACAAACAGTGGCCAAAGGAGCCCTGGAACGTTATACGTTAGACCTTAAAAGTGAGATTTAGAGTTTTATAATTTAAAGAAGAGGACGAGGTGGGGTGATTTAGGGTGGCTGTTTGCACTGACAGCAACAAGAGAATGGCTGTGGTCCTCACCTTTTTCCCCCTCACTTTCCCATTCTCACCACCCAAAAGAGAGGAGTAAGAGGGGGGGGGGGGGGGAGAGGGGCACTGGCAGTCAATTGTGGAGTGATGGAGAGGAGAGAGGAGAAGAAAGGAGGAGTGAGAGTGGAGGAGGAGGAGGAAGAGGAGGAGGAAGACGGCGACGGAGAAGAGGAGACAGAGGGAGAAGAGAAGAGGAGAGTGGTGGTTGGGGGGTTGGGGAAGAAGGCGCGGCAGGGTCCGTGTTGCCAGGCCGAGCGCTGTAGGGCTGATCTCAGTGCTGCCAAGCGCTATCACAGGCGCCATAAGGTCTGCGAGGTGCACTCCAAGTCGCCGTCTACGCTTGTTGCCGGTCTTCTCCAGCGTTTCTGCCAACAGTGTAGCAGGTGACCATCTCTCCCCCCCCCCTCCCCTCTCTCTCTATACCTTGAAAGATCAGATATGCTTTAGGCAATGGCATCAAAGGTAAAACAAACGTTTCTCTTGTTTTGAATCTGATTCTCTCTCTCGTGAGAGCAATTCCCCTTCACATTCCCATCAAAGAGATTAAATCTTCTTTTTCTAATTTTCATATTTGGAATTTGGCTCTCTTTCTCTCTACGAAATACCCCTTCTATGAACAAAAATGTTTTTCCTTAACCTAATTAACTTAAATTTTGGTATCTCCCTCTAAAATTAAAAACATGCCCTTGGCATAATCATCTGAAGAAGGAAACTTCTTAATTTAAAATCTCTCTCTCTAGAAATTAGAATGTGTCCTTCACAAACCCAACAAAAACAATAATAATAAAAGAAAACCTCTTGAACTTAAATTTTGTATCTCCCTTTAAAATTAAAAACATGCCCTTGGCATAATCATCTGAACAAGGAAACTTCTTAATTTAAAATCTCTCTCTTAAGAAATTAGAATGTGTCCTTCACAAACCCAAAAAAAAAAAAAAAACTAAAATAATGATGATGAGTTAGTTATCTTCACTCCCCGTCTCTTCTTTATTTGTTAATTTGATGACCTCTCTACCTTAGTTTGAATCATCATCATCAACTTTTACAATAACTATTTGAGTAAGCTACATAAATCTTGTTCGGCCGTCCAAAGTTTTACTTCAAAGTTTTACACTTAGTATGAATCAATATCATTATTGAGTTTTATGCTATATGATTATGTTCCCTGAGGGAAAGGTATGGTGCACCCCACTAGCCCATTGTGGATGAATCGGACGGTATATGTGGACCTAGGGAGAGTGACATCCGTACGATTAGGGGCCATAAGAGCCAGTCTGTATACTACGATTCTCTCCTTTAACAAATTTCAACTGCGGTCAGCCATCAACTGTTTGTCCTTTCTAATGGACGGTGGAGATGAGCTGCAATTTCTGCAGAGGAGCAAGCGTAGAAGTGCATTTGCAGATCATCTCTACCGTTGTTGATGAGTATGGGCGGTGGATGGATAGTTTTGTGTATCGGAACCATTAACACGTGTAGTAACTTTATATTTTGTTTTTGGGTAAATTCTTGCTTTGTACTCGACTATAACTTTGAGCTTCCTTTCTATTATCGAATGCACTTTAAAGAACTCGAGCCAAACTCTTTTTATTTTTTTTTGGCATAAATTAATGAAAATGCATATAATGAGACTATTTTTCTTTTTTTTTTATACAAAGGGATTACAATTATCTTTGACGGTTAGATTTGAAATTAGGTGGTTAAGCATGTTTCATTGTTAAGCAGTAAAGTCCAAAACAAAATTTTTTAAATGTTATGACACAATTTCTTCTATTAGATTTCACATCTAATGGCTAAATGTAATTTTGACCTTTTTGTAAATTAAAAATGGTCTCATAATATACAATCTCTTAATGAATATGGCTGAAAATGTGCATATTCGAGAGTGTAGTGTATTATTCTCAATCTCTATTGAAGTTATCTTTAATCCCTTCCAACCATCCATTCGCATGTACAGTGAAGCAAAAGGTTTTATCATTAAGTTGGAGCATATTGTCTATTGAATCCCTCCGGTAAAATTTAATCTAATAATATTTATAGGACCCCATAATTTAGTGATGTTATCCTCTTCAACCTAGTGACAAACATCAAAAGAAAACATTTTCTAATTACACTGTCTAAAAAAATGATGTCCTAGGATTGAATATAAACTGTTCAATTTTTGTAGGGCGAGATATAAGTTTTGATTGAATCAACATCCATTTTTTTTTTATTTCAAAGAATCATCTTATAAAACTTAGATCCCAAATTTTTAGAATAAAAAAAAAGTCCTTTTATATAGCTCTTTTGCCCAAGAGAGTTAAATATACAACATGCTCTTCTAGGGGCAGACTCAAACTTGAAGCTAAAATGCCCACTAATTAGCCTACGAATTCATGTACACTCTCTACTTGCCACCAAAAAAATGAGGGATTGGTTCAATCAACATTAACATTCCAAAAGTCTAATTGGACTAAGATTTTTAAAAAATGAAAAGATTTTATGCTCCCTCTCAAGGGAGTGTATTGTCTATTTACTCTGTAAGGCAAAACCCAATATAAGAGTGTTTTTAGGATCCTAAATTTTGGGGATGTAGCTTGAAAAATAATGCCTCAAAATTGAATAGAAATTGTTCAAATTTTTAAAGGGTGAGATCTAAGTGTTAGAAAACTTAAACTTCAAATTTTTTTGGTTTGAATATAATCTACTGTTTTTTATGTTGTCTTCCGATAGAAAAAAATCTTCCCAAGTTAGTTTTCTTACTTTAGGGAGTAAGTGTATTTATAATCCCCCTAGAGCATAGTATGCACACTCCTAAAAAATAAAATAAAAGAATATGAATAGTATTTTAAAAATATTAAATATATCAACAAAGTATCCTCAATTTGTTTAAATGGTATAATTAGCATAAAAGTGATCCGATTAGCCAAAACTGGCCTAATATTAATTTTCACAATTTTATTAAGTCATTTTTTGCTTGTCTAAGGGCTAATAAGCCGGCTCGATCTTGTCATGATTAACTATATTTTTTAGTTATCTTTTATCTTACCACCCATTGTTCCCAGTCTCTACATAGGCCTAATGCTTTAAATTTAGTGGAATTTATATCAAGGGCCTTACGCATGATCCTTTAAAATTCCGGAAAATTGGTAAATATGCCCATGTGCTTGTTAAAGGCAGAATAATATATATAAGCTCATTATGATCTAAGATTTGGTCCCCATCATTGTCTTTCTATCCCTATTAGTGAATTTTGATGAATGTTTAGAGAGGGATTGTCTACTGTAAGGTTATTAATGCCAGCTAAGAAAAAGCTGACAATCACTCTTAGTAGTTAGATATGAAAAATTTTCAGTTTGGGATAGTTTTTATTTTTTATTTTATATATATATATATATATATATATATATATATATATATATATATATATATATATATATATATATATATATATATATATATTAAAAAAAACTTCGAGCTCAATCAAAAAATAAAATTGCCCATTTCCAATTTCATACTTTCTCTAAGAGAAATGGTCGACTTGTATAATGCAAGTAGTCATGTAGTCTCCATATTGTCTCCAACATCCATATGACTAATAGATGGTTGAGATACGTAGTTCATAGTCCTCCAATTGATAATTGTGGAGGAAGTTTTGATTCGGCCGCTTTGTTATTGGACCGACATTACTTAGTATATGAACATTAGCTTCTAATCATGGTTATAAACTTGTCATTTCCCCATAAAGAGCGTATGCTATCCAAATTTTTTTTTTATGATACATAAAGGTCATAATCATCCCAGATATCAGATATGGAATTTGGAGCATAAAGGTTTTTAGAATTTTATTTTGGACATTGAGCCTAACCACCTTTTTTACATCCAACAACCAAAAGTGAATGTGACCTGGTGCGACTATATATCTTTCTTATCTATAAAATTTTGCAAATTCTAGTTTAATACACACCCAAATTTCCTTAATTTCATAGGTTCTACACCAGTATGAATTAAGCCATTTTGACATGTTCCAAATGATATGCAAAAACTTACATTATTTGATTAATGTCTCTTGCAAGTTCGAAAAGAGGTGGCAATATCTCTATATGCTTTTGTCTTCCTTCTAGTTGCTGCCCTCTCTTAAACGAAGGGTGGCCCTTTCTATCTGCTCTGAAGAGGCTCTCTCTCTCACACACATTCATTCATTCATTCATCACCGAAGGCCAATTTTTTTGGTCACAGGTTTCATGAATTATCAGAGTTTGATGAAGCAAAGAGGAGTTGCCGTAGGCGCCTTGCAGGCCATAATGAGCGACGTAGGAAGACACCGTCGACAGAGGGAGGAGTGAATGGCCGAAGGGGAGGAGCCGTGGCCATCGCCATCGATCATAATCACCAACTCAAAGATAATAGTAACATTTGTAGACACAACACAACCGATCAAGTTGCTACTGCAGCTGCTGCTACAAGGATGCAGATAAACCCCTTGCAACCAAACCCTACTTCTTCCTACAAGCATTTCCAGATCAGATAAGGATGCTACTGCCTTCTATATCTCTCAAATCAATTATGCTCTCTCTCTTCTGTCATGAGATATTCTACCACTATTTATGTGGCATTGGGATCTTCTTCAAACCCTTCTTGATGCCTGCATCTTCTTATTTTAAGGCTTGCCTGAGATGAAGTGCTCTAAGATGAAGAGCTCTATCTCCCTCACTCTCTCTATCTATATATATATATATATCTCTATTGAGCTACAACTTCTCCATTGGGTGCTTTAATATCAACAAGAGAGATTAAAACTACCTTCAACCTTTTAATATTTCCTGTGTGTGTGCGTTCGCATGTATGTGATCATGCATTGTTCTTTGGAATGGATAGATCAAAGTACTGCTTCATTTTTGCGCGCATGTATGTGATCATGCATTGTTGTTTGGAATGGATAGATCAAAGTACTGCTTCATTTTTGCATCCATGTTGCACCTCAGATTTTTTCTCATTTGAATGAATATGAAAGACTTTTCAATTAGTTCTTGATTACCATATCTAATCATCATAGCCTTCTTCTACAGTTTATCTTCAAAACTTCTTTGATGAATTGGTGAGTTGTGTGGAATTGCAAGATTGATGGAATCAATCTCGTTTTCCTTAGTATAAGTTAGCAGTTGTATTGGTCTATATAAGAACTTATGGCCTCACTGAAAGTATAGTCTTAAATAGAGTAAAAGGACGGACTAGGATTTGTATAGCTGACCTCAATTAATTGGAAAAAAAGCTACGATGATGATGATTGATCTTTATGGAGAATATAAATTCTAGTTTCTATTAAGGGTGCAGTTTCGATAAGGTTGCAACCTTAAACATTCCAATTAAGGTGGACCTTAAAATTTTATCATAACATGTAATTTTGTTGTAAAAAATTCTTAGTATTATCTTAAATTCTATTTTCATACCTAATTATAAAAATTTAAATCCCAAAAATGGTCAAAATCAAAGTAGAACTATAAATAGATGAAAGTCTTAAAAATGAACGGTCTAGATAATTGTTGCAAGATGCACTATTTCCGGGACTCAAAAACTTTTTTTTTTATTCATATTCATATATCTCGATGTCGAGATGATCGACTAGAGTATTTTTTTAACATTAAAACAATATTTTCGATATATTATTGAGGTGCATCTATGATTTTACATTTTAAGGTTGCAATCATATATAAACTTTTCCCTTCTATTAATAATTATAAGAATTTACCTAAGAGTAGAAGGTGTTTTCATGAAAAGAAATATCAATTGCTCCCTTTATAACTGCATTGGTGCTTCGCGTTATTTTATGTATTTTGATGTAAAAGATCCTTGAAGTATTGCTTCTAGATATGGTTATCGATACTATATATCATTAAAAAATATTATTATCTTAATATAATAATATCATATTGCATGAATATTACAATATTGTGTAATTTTTATTATAACATTGTATTAATATTAATGTTAGGATATTACATTATTATATATTATTGTAATAATGATATTATTATATGTATGATGCAGGAGGCGGATAAAAGCCCTAAGCATTCCTACTCTTTTAAAAAACCATATCAAATGAATTTTCCACTACTGTGAATGTTATTGGAATGGAAAAAGTCAACCTTATACTGTATAAGTATGGTAGACCTTAGAAACCCATAAGGAAAGTATGTTTCGTCATTAAAAAATTCTCCAAAAGATTATCTCAACCTTGATATACATGGATATAAATGAAAAAATAAATCTCAAGTATTAAAAGAAGTACATCTTGTCCACACCGTCCATTGTTAAGGTGTTAGAGTATTCATAGTTCTACTATATTTGCATCATTTTTTGAGCTTTCAATTTTATAATTGAGGTCAAAATAGATTTTTAGGCGATGACAAGAGTTTTGATACTGCAAATACATATTTTAACAAGATTTTTTGGTGCACCTGATTGTTTAGGATTGACACCTTACACAAACCTCACCCTATTGAAATATACCGCCATTTGCATCTATCTCCATGGTATAAAACATGATATGGAATTTTTCCCTTAAGAGTGTCTCATCTAGCGTAAACAATGGCTCACACCTATTGAAGAAACCATGAAAGCATTGACTGAAGGCCAGAAATGTTGAAACTGCTCAATGTTAATTTGAATGAATCCTATAGTAGGAAAGGAGTTGGGGTCGTGGTGGTAGCATCCCCACATCTAGTTACTGTTTGGTGTGTGTAGCCATTAAAGGCCTTATGAATGCTTGTAAAATAAAAATATATAGTGGAACATGAATTCAGTGGGGGTGTGGTCCCTTGTAGACCATACTAAGCAAACGATGTTTTTGCTGATATTAGATTGTGCTTATATGCTCGATCGGTTTGGTTGGGAAAAACCATATTACCTGGGCTAAAAGAAACAAATTGATGATGGTTATATGGGTTATCCCTTGATGAGGTTGGAGTATATCCAAATGAGTGAGCCAAGGGACTGTGTGACCCTTGTGTGTGATGGAAGCCCTCAGGTACGGGGCCAAAACATCACCATTTGTACCCACACGGCATGCACTACGATACTCATTTTTTGAAAAGCGTATCACCATTCAAGGTGAAACGTGTGCATGTGCGAGAGAAACCCTGTGTGCACCATCGAGCTATGGATTGCATCTGGTCAGGATGACCTTATGTTTCGTCTCCGTTGGGGTTGGGGGGGGGGACCTAAAATCCATATACTGGGACTATGACCCCTTGCCCGTTGGCTAGACTTTGGTTGCTCACTAATGATCCACTGCATAGATTGTGGGTCATGAGCAATGTTGGGCCGGTTTGAGAAAGCATGTATGGTTCGTAGTTCGCGGTTGGACATGAAATGCCCTAGTAGATATTTTTCTATATCATGTGGATCATATTGCATCAAGGTTTTAATTTTATTTTATTTTAATTATATTTTATTTTAGAATTTTTTTTCAATTTTTTTAAAACTCTGGATATTTTATTTATCAAATTTGGATTTATAAAAACAGATATATTAACTTTATAATGATTTAATTTTTCAAATAATAAATTTGTATATATCTAAAAATATGAAAAATGACATAATTGCATGGGAGGCTTAATAGGTCTTTTAGTCCCACCATTGCATATGGGTGGCACACCCCACCTAAAAAAGCCTTCTATTTTGTGGAGATCAAGCTCTAAAGCGAGAGAAAAGTTTGTGTTTTTTTAAGTATGCTTGTGCCTTGAGGAAATTTTGAATGATAGTTTGGTATGTATGAGAAGGCCTATGCATAAAATAAAAAATGATAATAGTATGATGTATTAATTTCTTATTTAAATTAATTAATAGCAAAATGGTTTAGGAAGTGGGGGACAATGGTTTAGCACCTTCCATAGGATGTTGATGGCTCATCTATAGAATGGAGAACTCATATCTCTCACCCTACAAGTCACCCAAGATCAATGGTACATATTCATTATCATGTGAGTAACAAGTCAATGAAAACCCTAAGAAACCCTAAACTTATTCCAGCACTATAAAAAGGGATTGTCTCTACCCAAAATCTCTACACATTATCTTTCTATTTCTCTATCTCTTAACCTACCAAAGGGGGTACGCCCCACTTAGAATATCTCTCTCTCTCTCTTCTTAGAAACCTTCTCTCTTTCTTGAAAGGCCAAGGGGGGCATGCCCCACTCACTCTCATCCTATGGTTTTCTGTCATGGTCTCTCTCATGGTGTCTCTCATCTTCTCTCATGATATCTCATTTTTCTTTGGGGTTTTAGACTATATGATTGTGGTAGAAAGAAAAACATTTCTCTCAAACTAGGTTGCTAAGAGGATTTATCTAGGGTTTGAGTTTGTGATAAAAAATAATTTATATTTCACGAGTGTGGCTTATCCAAACTTGCTTTCCTGATTGAGATTGAAGGTTGACCATTAGATCCGGCGCCATTGAAAGGTGGTGACTCGGTATGAAATGTAAGAAGCCCGGTTGAGATAATCTCCAGCACCCTCTTTTTTTCCTTCCATATTTATTTGTTATATATTTTATTTTCAAGCATAGGTTATGTCTTTTCTTTGTTTATGAATAGTGTGGTTGTGAGTGGCTTTAAATTCTTGAGATCTTAATTTATTCTTTTCTTTATTTTATTTGAAGTTGTTATATTGTAAAACGACTTCTTATAAGTGATCTTGACCGTGAAGAAAAGAAAAAGAATTAAAAAGAAAAAAATATTATTGTATACTCCGACTAGATCACACGGGGCCTTCTTTAAGTTACTACATCATGGTATCCATTGCTATCACTAACACCCCCAATTAACACCTTCAAAATGTAACTCTCTAATCTATTGAAAAAACGGATCGGGTCTGTCTTTCCCACTAAATTTCCCAAACAAATGTATGCTATCATTTCGGAATCGATCACCCAGAGCTTGTGTAAAGATTGGGGGACCTCCATATATGACTTCTTTAATGGCCCATGTATAGTTCATCACAACCTCTTTAACCCTTCATGCCCTACATGTAAGACAATGTGGCCCCTGGGCTAAATTCAGGCTGGTCATTTAGGTGAGCTTGATTCTTCCTTCCACCCAGTGGCTTTGAGAGACGGGTTGACCAACTCTCCCCTTCAACCTCGTCATCCAAATCAAAATATGTCGCACCAACGTTATAACAATGCACATTTGTTGCACACAATCACATGTGCTCTCTCTCACTTTTCACAAACTAGATTGTAAAACTCTTGATATTGTAAATTCAATAAATTGTTTATGACTATTGTTCCTTTTGAAATACAAACTTTATTTCAACCTATTTTGCATGGGCATTGTATTGGATCCAGTGTTCGTAAAATCGAATCGGAACGGTTAACCGGACATGAAGCCGGAAATGGTTTAATTGGCCTAACCGGTAAACTGGCCAATTCAATCTTTCTAATTAGTTAAGTTTCAGGTGGTCAACAAATTGTTGAAAAAAATAAAAAGATAAAAAAAAAATCTACTAAAATATGAAAAGCATAGAAAGAATGATTAAAACAAAACACATTCAAATGAAGTCGAAAATTAATGAAAAAAAATGGATTTCAAATAATTGATTTGTGCCTAGGGGTAGGTTTAAATTTTTTTAAAAAGATGGGAAATATAAAAGTGAGTATTAATCACCAAAACAATTTATAATCTTTACTATAATGTAAATAATATAAAAAATGTATAACAAACCAAATTTTTTTTTTTAATATATATTTAATATACATTTTTTTAAAATATTATTTTTTAAATACCGGCCGATCACTAAAACCGCCCAGTTTTTTCAATATGGATTGGATCGATGCCATCGAGATCATGCGTGGTGTCTTGTTCATGCTCGGTTTGTACATCAATGCTAGCAACTTCATTGCACTCAATATGATCGCCCACCAAGTATTTGGTTTTTTTTTTATTTTGTGTTCGTTTTTTTTGTGAGTTAGTGGGGAGTGACCCCCTATCTTTAGTAGGAATTGAGCAGGAATTGAGCTTATAACGTAGCGTTCCAAATTATCAAACAGTAAACAATTAAGCCCGACCTGTTTTCCTCCACGTCCTCGTTGTTTTTTTCTTTTTTTTTGGGTAAGTACCATGTCCTTGGGTTGGCTGTATAAAAATGCAAAATGCACCCAATGAACATAATTCATAGCGCACCCCTCAGAATGAAAAAGATGTGTGACAGAGAACTAAGTCGAAAGATCCATTATAAAGGAGTCCCAATTTCACCCTCTCAGCAACCATCATTGATGCTATTGATCCACTCACTATAATATTAAACCGTACCTCCAAATTTTGTCATAAATATAATTTTCACATAAAAAATTCTAAAGAAGGCTTGAAAACCTATTTTCATCTCTAATTTAAATTTTTAAACTCCAAAAATAGTTCAAAACAAGTAGATCTATAAATCCTTGAAAATCATGAAAATCAACGATCCAGATAAAGTGTTGCAAGATACACTATTTTTAAGACTCGAAATCTAATTTTCTTTTCATAGTCATACATCTCGATGTCGAGATGATCAATTAGATGGTTTTCCAATATCAAAACACCTTTTTATAATGAACTTTTTAGGTGCACTTTAATTTTACATTTTAAGGTTGCAACCTTATATAAACTCTTTGTGTACCTCCATAGATTAGTCGAGACAAAACTGGCAAATACAACTTTTACATAAATAAATGGAGAGAGAGAGAATCCTATCCTCAATTTTAGATAAATGATATTATAGAGAGATTTTCGAACTTGAAATTAAATTTCTTTATTTAGAATACTTAATTAAAATCAATCTCAAAACGATAAATAGCCCAAAAGAAACCAAAGAAAATAGAAAAAAACATCAACCACAATATTAAAACCCAAATATCAAACAAAATGAGAGAATCATCATATAAAAAATAAAAAAAAAAACCAAAATCCTAAACTTAAGGTTCAAGCAAACAAACATGTATGAAGAAATTCTAGGCAACAAACAATCTATGTAATGGAAAACTATAATTTCATTGACCTCTTTCATAGATGACCTAGTTAAGACTATTGGGCTCTAATTTTTGGTTCTAGCAAGCATGAGAGGGATATAGCGAGCTTCATAAGGATATAGAGAGAATAGGAGTAATAGTTTGAGAGATTGATGGGGTGGTGAGAGATTGGAATTGTATTATTATTTTTTCTTTTGCTAATCCAATAGCAGAGCCAACTGCAAATAAGGTGGAGTTTCTTGCTGTTTTTCATGGTTTGAAATTTTTGATTTCAAGAGATTTGGAGAATTTTTATACAATTGAAAGATATTCTCTAAATGTTATTCACTGGTGCAATAGAGAACATAGAGTTCCTGGATAACTCAAATCTATTTGGATGCAAATCCTTGATATGGTGGAACCTTTTTTGGTTTCTTTTAACCATATTTTTAGGGAGGCTAATTCTTGGCGGCTGGCTAAATATGGTGCTTCCTTGCCATCTATTGTTGCCTCTGATGGTGTGATCTCTCCTTTGTAATTTTATCCATCAATATTATCTAATAACATTTGTAAAAAAAAAAAAAAGCAGGAGTTTTAGAGAATGAGAGAGAATACTTGCTCTAGGTAGAGAGGGACTGAGCTTGTGAGCAAGAGAAAAAGAGAGGGGAGTAGAGAGGCGGATCGGGGAGGTTTGAGAGAGAGACACTGAGAGAGGGATGGAGGATGAGTTATGAGGGAGAGAGGGAGTGCGCGAGTTTGAGGATTGTTCTATAAATCACGTAATAATATACGTGTTTGAATGTGTTTAGTATATTTTAATGAGTAGTCGATATTTTTTATTTCTTAAATGATAACTAAATATTTTAATAATAAAAATGTAGAACAATATTTGTACACATTATACAATGAGAACAAGCAGCAAAAGAAAGCACTAAAAGGGGGTAAAAGGGACAAGAGAAAGAGAAAAAAGAAAGAAATGGCAATAGCAAAAGAAGAGGGAGAAAAGAAAGAGAAGAAAAGCAAGAGAGAAGCAATAAAAAGAGGATTATAAAGATGGACAAAAATAAAGAAGATAAAAGGAAAAGGAAAAAGAAAAGAAAAATTGAGAGAAATAGAGAAGGAAATGAGAAAAAGAACTAGAAAAGTGGGAAAGAAAAAGGAAGAGAGAGAAAAAAAAAGAAGAAAAACACTAAAAGAAAAGTATAAACAAATGAGCAGGGGACAGAAAGCAAGAAGGGGAGATGATAGAACAGTAGGGGGGAGAATAAACAATATCCTTATTACTTGTCTTCTTTACCTATTCGAAGTTCTGTACCAACATGTAATCTCGCTGATTACCCTGCTTAGCTGGTAGATCCACTTTCATATCTCTCTCTCTCTCTCTCTCTCTCTCTCTCTCTCCATATGTGCAAACTGAACCTCTATGCCTTTTAACCTCACTCTAATTTCTTTAACTATATGCCTCAAGTTCCATGGTGAACTTTCATCAAAAGAAATCCATGTTGTGACATTCGCTAAATCCCATAGGAAAATGATATTGTTATTATGACAAGAAAGAACAGAAACTCCCTATTCCAATGCCTTCAATTCAGCCTCCTTCACCATGCATTCCCAGCAAGTCTTAAAAAAGTAAGGATTGTAGCCCCTGTGATTCTTTCAGGATACCTCCAATACTTAGATCCAAGGTTCCCTACGCCACTCGTAGCAACATTTAGCTTCAACAATCCTGTAAGTGGACGGGCTTATGTCCTTTGGCCACTTTTTTCATATTGGGAGACACAAGTAAATTCCTTTCGAGGAAAAACTGACATTTCAATAACTTCCAATATGCCACAGTTTTAAATCATCATAATCTTTCCTTCTCCCATCAAAGGGATTCTTGAGTTTCGTTCCTTCCATAAGACCTATAACACTGCTATCAAAAGAATTTGCTTAAGTGTAACTTGGTCCTTAAGAAACCTGATCAATACTAAATCCTTGCCATACATAATTTTTATAATAAAAAAAACATAAATACACTAAAAAAACAACTAGAAATCTAAAATAAATAACCTAAAACTATAAAATAAAATAAAAAAGTTGAAAACTATGTGCATCATTCTCCCAAGGTTGAAAAGCTCGAACTCGAGCTTATGGAATTTGAAAATTTTCTTTCATTGTCTTCTCTAGTTCTTTCGAACTTGAAATTTTCACCCTTTTCTTATCGAATATTTGATTATTGGAATTAGTTTAACAAGAATTATGACATGTATGAGAAATCGTCTGCTATGCCAAAATCTCTTATGGTTTCTATTATTTGTTTTCTTTGCCTTACAACCAAATCAACTTTGGAGAATGTTGTGTATGTGACTATGCTAGACTTGGTGATCAAGTTTTTTATTTTCCATCTCTCTATATGTTTATTCCCCACTTTGCAATCTATTGGGTATAATTGATCCACATGCACTATAATCGGATCAATAGATGTTCGTAATAATATTATGGTATATGGATCTCAAGGCTCTAATACTAATTAATATATGAGAAAAGGAGAAAAATAAAAACACAAGGATAAGAGATGATAGCTTTCCTCAAGGTCCATAAAAGAGTCCACACTAAAAGATCTTTTTACAAGACCCAAAATAAATTATTCTTCTCTTTTTTTCATTTTGTCCAATAGTTACATATTAAAATAAAAACCCTAAAGTCTAATTTTCTCCCTAAGAAACTTTAATCAATACTATATCTGTGCTCTTCATCTTTAAAGAATTAAACCTCCAACTCTACCCCTTAATTCTCTACAATAGAAAAATATACAAATACCTTTAAAAAAAACTAGAAACTCGAAATAAACTCAAATCTAAAACATAGAAGATGATAAAATAAAAGTATATAAAACAATTTCATCAGAATATCTATTTCAATTTGGTAACTTCTAGTTGAATGCATATTCCTTTCCACTTCTAATTTATTGAAGACCACTCAAGACGAAATAGAAAGTAGATCAATAGCAATCATCCACCACCATTTAATTAAGGGAAAATATCCTATTATCCCCTATTTTCAACTTCTATAGCTCATCAGACCCAAGAATTGAAAATATTACTTATAAACAAAAAAACTTCATCTTTTCTATCTTCTAACACCCTAAAACATTTTGACTATGTATTATTAACCTCAACAACTTATGAAATGACTATATATCTGTCTCTCTAAAACTCTATCTCTTTCTTATATCATCGTCTCTCTCTCTCTCTCAAAACTCCATCTCTCTCTAAAACCCAAACTAGAATTAACGTTGGTCTTAACGTTTAGAATAATAATATGGCTCATACATTGGTCTTAAAATTTAGAACCCCAATCCCCCTTTCTTCTTAGGGGTAGTGGCTGAGGTCCAACTAAGTGAATAAAGTTTGTTTCTTTTCTCTACTACAGTCCAAAGAAAACTTCTCATTATTTTTTCCAACTAATGAATGCATAGTTTATTAGATTACTAAAACAAGGAAAAAGTTTACACAATGATGCTACCTTATAATGTAGAACTATGGATGCCTCTCAAAATTCTATCAGAAAAGGTAGTTTTAATGTTGAAAAACCCTTTGATTGATCATTTCAACAGCGAGATGTATGACTATGAAAAATAAAAAGATTTTAAGTTCAAAAAATAGTGCATTTTACAACATATTATCTACTTGATTTTAACTATTTTTTAAATTTAAAATTTTATAATTAGATATAAAAATAAAAACATTTTACATCAAAATTATATACCATGATAAAATTTGAAGGTGCACCTTACCTCTACACCTACGGATCATCTGTATGCCAACTGCACCCCTAAAACAAAGTCTCATAGGGGTGTTTGTTAAGATTTTTCCTCTAAAATATGTTACATCTAAAAGTACTCCTATTAAAAACCACCAATGCTGAAAACTACCTTTTTATTTTAAGGTATCACATCATGATTGTACTATGTTTGAGAGTGGGTTTAGATGGCTGTGTATGTGTTTTTATTCCTAGAAGGAAAATTGTAAAGCATCCATCTTAAAGATGGATGCAAGTAGGTGTTCCATCTAAAAACAGTTGAATTATTATTTATTACTAGAACTATTATTTCTAGTTTGTAAAATTTATTTATTTTTTATATTCATGATCTCCATGTTAGAGATTACATGTCCTTAGAGATTACATGTCCTTAAAAATTAAGTCCAAACATCCATCTCAAAAATAGATTTAGTAATAGGCCAGCATTTTTAAATATGCAGGCTTGGCCGCATAGAAACCGGGTCTTTCCTTGAAATACCCCTATTTTAAATATAGTATTCTAAATTGTTATTGGAGATTTCAAGAGTGAAAATTTTGAAGCCTTATTAAATATATTAATTACAAAATTACTCTATGTCTTAATTCCAAAATTACTCTCCCTCTTTGACCTTGCCTAGCATCGCTTGGGCTACTAGATTGTTTAAATTAAAATATTTGCTTTTACGTTAACTGCAAATAAAATCAAAAGTATATAATTATTTTCTCTCTATCTAAATAATATGATACTCTTTTATATATATATAAAGGAAAAGTATACAAAGAGACCATTTACTTTTAATACAAAGAAATTACAATTACTTTTGTCTGTTAGATTTGAAATCCGGTGGTTGTCTCATTGACTAGACTCAGTGTTCAAAAAAAATTTATCAAACTTTGTGTCACATCTCAAGTCATTCAATTTGACATCTATTAGCTAGTAGCAATAGCAATTGTGACCTCATGGCTGTTAGGATATGGATATCTAGGGTTCATATTGATATACATCATTATGGATGTATGGGTATATATCTTTGATAAGATTAAGTATCTATAAGATAAGAGACCTCATTGCTGTTAGGATAAGGATATCTCGGGTTCATATTGATATACACCATTATGGATGTATGGGTATATATCTTTGATAAGATTAGGTATCTATAAGATAAGAAGAGACCAAGTCAAAGTTACTAGGTCATCAAGTTAGTTTGGTGATAAAGCCTCTTACTATTTACATACCATATTTATCTCATGTGATTGTCCTCTATATATAGAAGTATTAATTGATGTAAACATTATCCAAAATAGTAAAGATGTAGCCTGTTGGGCTTTGGATCCGTGGACGTAAGGCTTTGGCCTGAACCATGTAAATGATGTGTTCTATCTTCTTCTCTCTCTATTCTCCATTCAATGTCTATGCATGTATGCTCCCATGAATTTTAACATGGTATCACATTCTCTATTCAATTCCTATCTATGTATGCCCCTACGAATTTTAACATGGTATCAGAGCATTGATCCGTCTTCAAAAACAAAAATTCTTCAAAAAAAAAAAAAATCTCTACAAAGTATGCCTAATTTCTCTCTATAAGGTATCTCATCACGCATCGCTCGCTACTATTTATGGCAACAAATTGTTGTAGTTGTGATCCATCGGTGATAGTACCCGTTGCCTAAAGCTTTGCATCGGCAGATCTCGCAAATACTTCTCCAAAAATATTTGCAACGGTTAATACCTTTGCATCAGCAGTTCACCTCAGGTGTTTGATGTCGAACAATTTTTTAGGCGAAAAACCTTTGGTAACATTGCTTTGGTAAAACCTTTGGTAATCTTAGGTGTTAGGTCCTCCCAAATCTCTCGTTTCTCCCAAATATCTCATTTCTTCGATATAGTTTCTCCCACCTCAATGTTTATTACTGCCCCACAATGTTGAAAGAGGTTCTTAATATCTTTTGAAGTGCAAGTCCATGGAAAATTATTAGCGTATAGTCTCGTTTTTAAATTGACGACATTGCTTTCAAGGGTTTGCTCAGAGCTCTCTGGTTTGGGTTCTGATTCTGGGGTGTTCGATTCTTAGTGGGTAGCTGAGAGAAGAAGGGAGAGATGCCTGCCCTTTTTTTGTTAATCGATTGAAGAGGGAGGTAGAAGTTTATCAAGAAGCAAGTGCTACGGTTAAAGAGAGATCTGAAAAATAAAGACTCCAAAATCAGTTTTTATTGCTTTCAATTCCGCAACAGCAGTCAATCAAAGCTTCCATTAGGTAATCTCCAAGCTTTTATTCTAAATAAGGGGCCAACCAAATATTTACTCGAAAAACTAAAGGACCTTCAATTTTTCGTTGGGGAGAGCATTCATGATGATTCTGGCTTGGTATTTGTATACTATAAGGAAGGTGTAAGTGATCTCACATTCTTGTATTTTGCTTACGGCTTGAAGGAGGTCAAGTGCTAATGATGAGAAGAGGGGATATAATTTATATTTTCCGACGTTTTAGACGTGTAGCAGTTTGGTTTTTTATTCTTTTCTTATTTGGACTTTTGGAGAAGTGATGTTTATGGGTTTGATTATTATCTCTTACTGAATAGGACCTTATGCTTGTCAAAACAAAAACAAAAAACGGTAGCAGTAGAGCTGCTACCCATAAAGAAGAAGAAAAAAGGAGATCGAGTTGGATTGAGTTGAGATCATCGGAAGTTTGAGTTTGCACATTTTGTTAGTTTGAGATATTATTTTGAGTTGAGACATTTCAAAGGTTTCGGCAAAATAAATTAGAGAACTTACAAGTCCGTAGGATTTGCATTCTTCACATTTCAATTTGGATTTTCAAAGAAAGATCTTTTCTTCTTAATTCTCCGCTTCACCTGTTAATCCTTGGTTTCTAGTTTTTTTTTTCAAAAAGTTGACCTCAATTCTTGGTTTCTCATTTAGTACATGTTTTTGTTGGTTCTTGTTAAATATGGATGATTTTCAAGAGAGAAATTGTACTAAATTTCAAGCTTTAGATGGAGAATTATCTCATAGCTTTTAGAGAGAATCTATCTTAAAATTTTTAGAGAAAAAAACTAACTCAAAATTCAAATTTTAGAGACAGATTTCTCAAAAATTTTAGAGAGAAAAACAATTTGAAAATTGAATTTTTTTATAGAGAAAAGAATCTTTAGAGAGGGAAATTATTAATAAATATTTTAAAGAGAGAACTAAATTAAATTTTAAGTTTCACAGAAAAACTATTTCAAAAAATTTAGACACTGAAACCATCTAAAAAAGTTTAAAGGGAGAAAGTATCTCAATTTTTAAATTTTTAGAAATAGAAAATATCTCAAATTCCAATATTTATACATGGGTATTTAGTCTTAAAAAAACTACCTATATAACTTTCTATACTATTATATCGTAGCTTGTTTAGAGAGAATAAGTTTTTTTTAAAAAAATGTTTAGCAGCATGTTTCTATCTTGAGAGAGAGAGAGAGAGAGAGAGAGAGAGAGAGTAAGTAGTTTTTTAAACAGATTAAGGTATACTAGTATTTTAAAACTAGGCGATTTCTGATCTAGATCATCGATTGAGATGGGAATTAGGTAGGAAAGAACTAGACAATTTTTGGAGTTGCGAGCTGAGTTCAAGTGGACTCGGCCAAGTAACTCGGCTCCGGCCACAAGTTCAGTCCAGGGCCCCAGCCAAGTTTTAGAGTGCATATCATTATTGGTTACGGTGTATTGTTGTGGGTTAATTGCCTCTTGGTTCTCAACCATCTGAACTTTGAAAAAACAACTATTGTTCTCCACAGGAACATAGAGATTATATAGGTATGGGAGTTCTGAACTGAACCCATTAAAGGGACATCTCAATCAAGTGTTCTTGAAGGAACAGTTCTCAACTAATGAATCGGTTATAAGTAGATATGTTTTACACCATAGGGATGTGAGTTCAAATTATATGTATTAGAGATTGGACAAAGATGAACTTAATACAGAGATGACATGGTAAAAGAGTCTTCATGACCTTAAGGGAAATGCCTTGATACCTTAATATTCTGTTTACTTGATTGCCAAATGATAAACGGAGACTCTTCTTAGTTTGTGATATGCATGTTTCTTGTCATATGAGGAAACAAAAAATAGTCTAATCAATATTTACCATCTTAGGTTGTTCAAAAGTTAGTTCTGATAAACAGCCCTTCTAACTTTATGTGAGTGTATCTTAGTTGTTGTCATGGGCTTTAGCTTTGCCTGAGTTTAAAGGTGTTAGTGCCATGGTTTTTTTTTAATTTCAAACAATTCCATGCGTTTTATCCATTGAAATGAGGGATTATTTCTAGAGTCATTTGAGAAAGAATAATTTCTTTTCTATGTGGTTCCGTTAGTTTGAATAAGCCTGTTAGAATAACATACTTGTGACAAATCTTTGAAACTTGCAATTTGTTAATCTTTTTTTGTTGGTTCTTTTTTTTTAGGTCTGGAAAAGGGAGATTTTGGAAGTTTATTTGTATGACAATGGATTGTAACATTGTGGAGGAAGAACAACTTGCGGATCTCTCTTGGCGTCCTTCTGGTTTAGAACCCACCATTATGTACATCTCCGCCTTCGACGTCTTTACTCTTGTTTAAACTCCAATCTGATAGAACATTGTTGTCTCAATGGCTTCTTAATCTCTATGTTAGCTCAAGGTGTTCGTGTGCTTAGTTAGCAGCGCTTTTGTCATTAGGTTGCTGCAATGTTTGTTAGTTAGACTCGGGCTCCAACTCCCCAAGGGCCCGAGCTAAAGTCACACCTGTCCGAATACTCCAAGTCCGACAGGAAATAGTTGTATAATCTGATAGAGTTCTTCAAAAGAGTTTTAATCCAAGTTACTCATTTTATAGTCTATCAGTCTCCCTTGTAACCAATACTTCAATAGACTTAAGTTATGTACTTTTCAACTAATGTTCCTATACGATTCATGTTGTATCCTCAAAGGTAATAAAGAAATGGGAAAGTATACAATACATCTACCTTTGGTCTAAAAAGATCACAATTGCCTATAACTGTCAAATGCGAAATCAGGTGACCGGAGGTGTGCCATTGCCATTACTCAAAGTCGGAGAAAATTTTCTTGGGCTTTGTGTGAAGAAATTAAGTACCCCCAGCTGCCTTATTTCACATAGCTAAGACAAGTTGTGACCTTCTTGTACCAAAGGTAAACGGTCATATAGTGTACAATCCCTAAATAAACAATTATAAACAGTTAATGCAATGTACTTAGGTTGGTTTGTGAGTATGATTATATCGTAAACGTTTTTTATTATACTTCCCAATTCATTTGGTTGCTGGAAATTTTATTTCTCTTTTCTTTTATTTCTTTTTCATAAGGGAGTATCTATAAGTTGGATCCTTAGTTGATTAAATTAATACCTAGTTAAAGGACAAATATCTCAGAGTGGAACTCAATGTACTTTATCCATTTTAACCCCTACTTGTGATCTTCTTGGTTCTTTATTGAGTTGAAATGTGCACTTAAATTTGCCAAAAATAAATATTCTAAATGGATGGGTTTTTAATTTCAAATATAGGAATGTTGTCGCAGTACTGAATTTGGATTGCAAGTTGGACCTTAAGGCCATAGCAATGCTTAGTACAATTCCAAGGTATGTAAAGTGATCCATCAGTGATTTAATTTTTCAGGTCCTCAAAGCTCTGTGCCTACTAATACCTGAGTTGTTGTGAAGAGTTGTTGTGAAGTGCTTCCTTTTTCATAAGTTTTTATGTTCTTGTGCTTGTCAGCATTTTGCAGCATGTATCATGCGAATACGAGAGCCAAAAACCACATCATTAACATTCGTTTCTGGGAAAATGGTGAGTTTGATATTCTATTTCTTTCTTTTTATTTATGTGAATCAGTGCTAAACGGGAGATCGTGGCACCTTGCCACTTATAATACTGTACCCTAAGATTTCTTGCTATTTGTTTTGTTTTAACCAATATTTGTAATTATGAGAGGTGCTTCTGTTATTCAAGATGAATGTTTACTGGCTAAAGTCAACTGATATTGTGATTCTTTC
This sequence comes from Amborella trichopoda, assembly GCF_054954075.1. Lineage (NCBI taxonomy): Eukaryota > Viridiplantae > Streptophyta > Magnoliopsida > Amborellales > Amborellaceae > Amborella > Amborella trichopoda. Next base: position 14,039,835 of record NC_142337.1, on the reverse strand, counting down.
TTTTAACTTTTGGCTGCTTATTCACCCAAAAAAAAAAATTATCCTTAGAATAGGATGATATAAGTAATGGGCAAGTGGAACTTTATGCTTGTATTGTATTAGTTTCTGATAAAATATTAAAATAGAAAGTGCTTTGCTTGTCGAGATCCATTAGTGAGAAGGTTGGAATTTTTATTGAAATTAGTATAGAACTTTCGAGTTTGGGAGCGTGGACTAATTGTGTGATTGAAGGTACTATGGACTTTCAACTACACAAATAGACTGTTGATTGTCTAGCGTAAATTGCTTAGTTGGAAGAAGGATAATCATGTGGACTCAAAAAGAATTTGAAAAAGGTGTTAGTGGATATAGAATATTTGGATTAGAAGATTCAAGATAATGGTTCCTTCACTGAACAATTGTTTTTGGAGAGGAATGAGAAACTAAAAGAATTGTATGATATACGAAGAGCTGAAGAAGTTTATGGGAGACAGAGGTCGAGATTTAAATGGCTCAAGGAAGGGGATCTAAATATCTAATTCTTTCATGCAATTGCTAATGCTAGGAGAAGGTAGAATTACCTGTCTGGATTGACTTTCCTTAGGACTGATGTTGATGATGATCAAGCTATTAAGTCAGCTTTGATCAACCATTTCAAAAATGTCTTCTCTAAAGAAGTGTCTTTTACTCCAAACCTCCAAAAAGTTCCTTTTATAATGCTTCCTAGTAATATGCAAATCTTTCTGGAAAGATATGTGACTTTAGAAGAGTTGAAGGTTTCTGTTTTTGTTATCCTTGGTGATAAGGCTCTAGGACCCAATGGTTTCCCTTTAGCCTTTTTCCATTAATTTTGGGATTTGGTTAAAGGAGAGCTGCTAGAAATGGTAAGGGGTTTCATAATCACATGGCATGTGTTTTGTAGGGTAAATGCAACTTTCCTGGCATTAATTCCAAAGAAATCAGTTATATCAGGTATTTTGGATGTCAGACCAATTAGCCTTCTCACTAGCCTTTATAAGATAATTGCAAAAGTTTTGGTTGAAAGGTTGAAAGGGGTGCTTTCACTCCTTATTTCCAGCACGCAAGCGGCTTTTATTGAAAAACGGCAAATCATGGATAGTGTTTTGTTAGCACATAAATCTATTCATTCTAGGGTGTTGGAGAAAAAGCCAGGGGTGATGCTTAAATTAGATATGGAGAAGGCCTGTGATAGAGTGAAGTGGGGGGGGGGGGGGGTTCTTTTGAAAATTATGAAAAGGATGGGGTTTGGTAATAGATGGTTGAGTTGGATGTGGCGATGCCTATCTTTAGCCCACTTCTCGGTACTTTATAAGGGAAGCCCTATTGGCTTTTTATGGCCTCTAGAGGAATATGTCAAGGAAATCTGTTGTCCCCATTCTTATTCACTATCTGTGCTGAATGCTTTAGCATGATGATTTCTAAGGTTGAACAAGCTGGTTTGTTTGCTGATTTTAAGATTGTGAATTCCTCAATCGTTATTTCTCACTTGCAATATGTTGATGATATTTTAATCTTCTGTGATGCTGATAGTTTGCAAGTGAGGAATATAGCAAGATACCTGGAATGTTGTGAGGTGACATTGGGTATCAAAGTCAATTTTAACAAATCCTCAATTATTGGTATCAACTGCGACCTTGTAGAAGTTGAGGCTTTGGCTGACACGATTGGTTTCAAAGTTGGTTTCTTTCTTGTTGTTTACCTTGGTATTCCTATTTCTGATCCAAACTATCTATTTCGGTTTGGGATAAGATTTTGGAAAGAGTACAGTTGAAGCTAGATTTATAGAAGCCAAAATATTTATCTTTAAGGGGTAGAGTAACCCTGCTTCGCTCTTGTTTGGCTAATTTACCGGTTTACCAGATGTCTTTAAACTCCACTCCAAGCTCAGTATGAAAAAAATTGAAAAAAATGATGAGGGATTTTTTGTGGAGTTCCTTTGATGGGAATAGAAAGTATCATTTGTTGAGATGGGATAGAGTGTGCACCCCTAAGAAAGAAGGAGGCTTGGGAATTCAAAAAATTAAAATTTTTAACCAAGTGCTTCAAACAAGTGGTGGTGGCGCAATATCCATTTGAAGGACCACTGCTGGTACCAAATCTTAGATGCAAAGTATGGTTTGGATAAATCGCAATTGTGGTTGGGGAGTGGAAGAGGGAAGAATTTGTCACCATTGTGGAAATCCATTTTAAGTTGTAGACCGATGATCTCTGGGTATTTTCGATGGACTGTCGGAAATAGGGAGCAAATCTCGTTTTGGCACCATAAGTGGTTGGGAGACTATCCTTTAAAATTAGCTTTTCTGGACCTTTTTAAATTAGTTACCCAACCTGATTTGAAAGTGAGTGAAGCAATAGAAAGGAAAGGCATGAGTGTCTCTTGGGACATATATATGTTGCTTATAGGCGACTGAGTAATGAACACCTTGCTCAATGGTGTCAACTTATGGAAATATTAGACAAAGTTTATGTCTCCAATGCTGGTGAAGATGAATTAATTTAGGAAATAGAAATTGATGGTGTGTTCTCTGTGAAATCTTGCTATAATTTATTCTTTCATGAAAGATGGAGATGGTCTTGTAATTATATTGTACAAGTTTGGAAATGGCCAATCCTACACAAGGTGCAGATCTTCATTTGGTTGGCGGCACAAGATAAATTCTCACAGTTGATAACCTGATCAAGAGAGGGAAAATTCTACCTAATGTTTGTTTATTGTGTAAGGAGGATGTCAAGAATGGAACTCATTTATTGATTCATTGTCCCTTCACTATGAGATTGTGGCATTGGCATCTTGGGTCGGTTGGTATTTCCATGCCATTTCCACGGTCCATAGGGGAAATTGTTTCCTCACTTAAAGTTCATTTTCTTCCTAAAACAGGGCGTATTATTTGGAAAATTTCGATAGGGCTATTCTTTGGGAAGTATGGAAAGGAAGGAATAGAAGAACTTTTGATGGAACTGTTTGCTCCTTTGAACTCTTGATCCATGTTTGTAAATCTACTATATGGGCTTGGTTATCTGTGCATAAAGAAGGCTGGGGTATTAGTAAGGTAGATGTGATGGCCAATCTGAACATTTTGTTCTTTCTCAGTCTTAGCAAATCTAGAGCAAGAAGTGTGTGGATTGCTCTTACAAGCTAAATTTTGATGAAAGCTCTTTTGGTAACCCAGGGCCGGCTGGTATTGGTGGGATTCTACGTGATTGCTATAGTAATGTCGTTTTCTCATTTACCGGACCAATTGGAAGCAATACTGCTAATTTTACATAATTAAGTGCTCTATTATATGGACTGAAGATCTTCTTTGAGAAAGATTTTAATTCTAGCTACACAATGAGGAGAACTCATTAAATGTGATCAAATGGGGTTGCTTGGAACAAAAAGCCCCCTGGGAGTTACAGTCTGTGTCGTTGCAAGTCATGGATTTGGCAGCTATAGGTACTTTGTTCTTTTCGCATGTTTATAGAGAGGCAAACAATGTGGCTGACTATCTGGCTAAAGGGGGGATCTCTTTTCCTTCACTCTTTGTTTCTAATCATGTAATCTCTTTTGATTAGTTTCTAATAAAATTAATGATATTGGTCAAAAAAAAAAGGAAAAAAAAAAAATTTTCAAGTACTAAAAATAATACATCTTGTAACAAGTTATCTCGACTGCTTATTTTCAACATTTTTAAATATTTATTGATATGCTCGATCTACACTATTTTTTGAATTCTAAATTTCATAATTTAGGATGAACGTGGATATACCATAAGATTTCCGATAGTGGAACTGTATCTTTCGGTAATATTTTAGAGACACGCCTTACTTGTATATTATAAGGTGGGCACCTTATGCAAACCTCACCCTCTTTAGCCGAGGAAGCAGAGCATGTACGGCGGGTGACAAAAAGATTTCTTGAGCGATCATATTATGCTCCCTCATGAGAATACTATGCGTTTAATCCCTAGGGAAGAAGATTTTTTTTTTTTTCTTTTTTATTTGAAAATTTGAGATCCATCTAATTATAAATGGATGATTGTTTTCATAGAAAAAAAAATGGATTTTGAGTTCTTGAATGTCTAGTTCATTCCCTTCAAATATTGGATGATTCTATTGCAATTTTGGGACGTCATTCTTTTTAGGCGGGTGAGAGTCCTTCTTCTTCTTTTTTTTTCTTTTTTCCTTCAAGCTTAGCTGCGAGGATCTGAAGTTCACATCCCCAACATTTGAGATCTAAAATATCCCTGTGCAAATTTCACCCGAGAGAGTAGATAGATAGTATACCCCAATGGGAGTATAAAATCTTTTCGCTTATTTGAAATACCCGGCAAATCATCCTTAAATGGAACTACGAGATGGCCACATCGGTGGGAGTAATACAATGGAAAGTTTGCAAAGAAAAAGAAATAAGAGGACTAAGAAAATGGTACAAACCATGGCAAGTAATAGCCAACATATGAACAATGGATGCATTTCTAAAAGGAAAAGGTTTTATATAGAGCTGAGGCTCTAAACAATCAAATTAGAGAGAACCTCAAAAATTTCAATAAAAGAGGTTATTTTGATGCTCAAATATTCTCAAATTGATCATCTCGACATCAAGATACATGGACATGAAAAAAAAAAATAGATTTCAAGTTTTGGAAATAGTGCATCTTATAATGTATTTTTTTACCGTCAATTTTTAAAATTTTCAAGTTTTTATAGATCTGCTCGACCTACACTACTTTTTAAGCTTGAAATTTTATAATTATAGATGAAAATATAATTTAAAGCTATCACAAAGATTTCCAGTACTGAAACTACATTTCTCGACACTATTTGAATGTGCGTTTTACTTTAATTATTTAGAGTATACAAACCGCACCCTTACTAAAATGCTAGATCGCTGGGAATTGATGAACCAAATTAAGGATGTGAGTTTAATAACTACCTTCACTTTTTAAAGAACCTCCCCCATAGTCAACAAATTGATCTACTTGCTTAGACGCACATTAATGTTATAAATACACGAATGCAATGAAAATTACAAATTTCATAAGATAACAAAATGAACCTTCCATATGATCCCCTGGCACATGGGTCACCCTACAAAGGAACCTAACTTTATTTTCTATAGATGAACTTATATTTATGACAATATGGGATGCCAATACAAAGCAATATGATAGTTCATACTAGATATTCTTCAATTACAACTATCTAACAATAAATTCCGTAATCGAATATATATATATATATATATATAAACTAAACTTCTCAATATAAAAGTGGTAATCCAGTGCTAGTCCTGTCTAAGCAGGGTCGTCCCAAGAGAGGTGGGCTGGAAAAGGTCTTAACTTTTAACTTTTGACTTACGCATAAACTAAACTCCCCTGTATATATAAACTAAAGTTTGCTATTTAAGTGATGGGGGTTGAGGCTTGGGAGGCTTTGGAAAGGGGGGAAGAGGTGGCTTGGGAGGGAAAGGGAAGGGGAAGGGTGGGAGGGGCTGTGCATAAGCACACATACCATAGAAGCAAAGGGCCCCAATAGGGCACCTGTGCGAACACTTACCACAATGGAAGGGATTCACATTAGTGTCTATGCAAATCCCTTTGCAACAATGCCAAGAGAAGGGGCACCTCACTCCACAGAGGCCGCAATTGGTCATGTCAGAGCTTACATCCACGCATCGGTTCTTGCAACATCTCATCTTCCTCTTCCCCTTCCCCGGCCCCTTCTCTTCCTGCATTTTACATATCCATGGCCTCTTCCAACACCCACTTTGTCTAGGCTTTCCAGCCTTCTCTAGCCAAGGTGACCTGCCCAAACTCATGGTTTGGGCTGAAGAATTTGTTGGGTGACTCTGGTTCCATGCAAATGTAGAAGATAGAGAACTAATGAAGATGAGCAACAGGAGGGGGATGAAAATGAAGCAATTACTAGGGCTCATCTTTTAGGAGTAAGATACTATTGAGGCAAGAAACATGAAGGCCACCACTAAATATAGGTAGGGCTTGGAAAAGTGAGGGTGCACCAAAACAACATGGGGAGGGTGGGATTCATGTTTTTTCCTCCCCTTCTCCTCATCTTTGTGATGGAAAGAGAAAAGTGAAAGAGAAACGCATGGAAAGGTATGCGGGCGATGGCATGAAGTTTTTTGGGCCTCTTGGAGTTTTATTAAGGAATTCAGGCGGGAAGATGCAAGGATTACCGGAATTACTTTTCACCACGCATATCCTTAGCTTCTTTGGGCATTTTATCAGTAGTTTTGCATAAATATATAAAACCAAAATAGCTTCTTTGGGCATTTTATCAGTAGTTTTGCATAAATATATAAAACCAAAATATATTCGACTCCCTCGGGAGTATATACTGTCTATTTATTCCCTCGGTAAAAACCCCACCTCAGATTAGTTTTAGGGACTCAAAACTTTGGGGATATAAGCCTCTTTAATATATAGACTAACCTCAATAAAAAGAAAATATCTAATTGCTTGAAAAGAATAATGTTTCAATATTGAATAGAAACGGTTAAATTTTGAGAAGGCGAGATCTATGTGATAAAAAACTCAAATTTCAAATTTTTCTTTGAGAATAATATGGTGGGTACCAAAATTTCATACTAAAAAATCCTCGCAAGTAGGCCATCTGACAGAGGAAGTACCAATAAACCGTGAAACTGAGGGAGCATAGTATACGTGCTCATATATAAAATAGAAGGAAAATTTGCAAATAAATATCTCCCAATATTAGAAAGGAGAAATAAATCAATAATATATTTGACGAAGTGTGATTAAATTTTTTTCTTTACTCGCCGATGTTTTCGGATTAGGAAACTGAAGAGGGTTGCAGTACAATGGAAGATTGGATCTACCCCTCGCATTCTCTTCAGGGGAGCCTCATGTTCCTCATACATTTGTTTGGTATCTTCCATGACGGTTTCCTGGAAGTTCAACTTGAATGTTTTGAGGAGTGATCACGCACAAAAGACCCTGAACAAAACCCATATAGCCCCCTCCATGATGTGGCCATGGGGTCATGCTAGTTATTTGGTCAATAGGGGGCAACTTGGTTAGATATCACATATTGACAATATTTGTAAGATTCCACTTTCTATAAGGCCTAGGCTTTCATAACATAAAGCCTCATCTCAAGTCTTCATCTGAAAAGTATTTTGGGCACCGGAATCTACAGATCTACAGTGAACACTTATTTTTAAGGTGAAATAGATCATTTTGGGCACCGGAATCTACAGATTTGCTGTGTGAACACTTATTTTTAAGGTGAAATAGACCATTTTGATAATGTGTTACAATATATACCATTTTTAGGGCTTCAATTTTACAACTATAATGGTCAAGGCCGAGATGTTCGACCCTAAAACTGTAATTTTCTGTGAGTATTGAGGTGAGGCTTTACTTATTTTGATAGGGTTGTAACCTTATTAGAATATTTTAGTATTTTTATAAGCAAAAATATAGAATTAAGCTTTTTCTTGGTATAAAAAGTCACAACTACAATAGCCATAAGATGTGAAATTGGACAGCAAGAGGCCATCCCGTTACAATAGCCATAAGATATGAAATTGGACAGCAAGAGGCCGTCCCGTTACAATAGCCATAAGATATGAAATTGGACAGCAAGAGGCCGTCCCGTTACAATAGCCATAAGATATGAAATTGGACAGCAAGAGGCCGTCCCCGTTACAATATAGAAATGGAAAGGTCTCCCTTTTATAAATCGAAAAAAATTATATAGAACTGAGGTTCTAAACAATCAAATTAGAGCCCACCTCAAAAATTTTACTAGAAGAGGTTGTTTTGATGCCTAAATATCCTCAAATTGATCATCTCGATATCAAAATACATGGACATGAGAAAAAACGGACTTCAAGTTTTAGAACTAATGCATCTTGTAACGCATTTTTGGATTGTCAATTTTCAAGATTTTCAAGTTTTCGTAGATCTCCTCGATCTAAACTTTTTTTAAAGCTTTAAACTTTATAATTGCAGATGAAAACTTATTTTAAGGCTATCACAAAGATTTTCAGTATTGAAACCACATTGCTCAACAATATTTGAAGGTGCCCTTTACTTTAATGGTTTAGAGCCTCGGACCCTTATAAATATATAGTTGACACATAATACTTAAAGGAAAAATTTTATATAAAGCGGAGGCTCTAAACAATCAAATTAAAGTGCACCTCAAAAATTTCACCAGAAGAGGTTGTTTGGATGCCCAAATATCCTCAAATTGATCATCTCGACATTAAGATACAATGGACATAAGAAAGATTTCAAAATTTGAAAATAGTCCATTTTGTAATGCATTTCTGGACCGTCAATTTTCAAGATTTTCAATTTTTCATAGATTTACTCAATCTACACTATTTTTGAAGCTTTAAATTCTATACTTAAAGATGAAAATATATTTTATGGCTATCACAAAGATTTCCGGTATTGAAACCATATTTCTCGACACTATTTGAAGGTCTGCTTATTTTGATCTCTATACAAACCGCATCCATAATTAGAGGGAGTCGACTTCCATATTGCAAATCAAAAAACTATCTCATAACTGTCATAATTTTTTTAAACCAACTATTTCTTAACACATTGCTCGATGTATATGCTATAAATCTGTTATTTTAAAATAAAGATTTGACAAGTAAAAATGCTACACCGATTTTATTTTCCCAATTTAATATCCATTGTATATGTTGGATTTGTTACATCTTGACAAATATTGTACGATGTTTGATCACCAAGAGGAGTATTCAGACCCACTATATATATATATAAGTGTTGTGTTTGAATATGAGGGAATTTGTGGACTTACAGAAGAAGAGAAGAATAATGTTGTTGCTTGTAAGATGATCTTATTTTGTAGGAGACCAAGCTCCCTCTCCCCTGATTTAGGCATGATGAATCCGATTTGAGCATAAAGCAATTGAATTGTACAGTGTCACGGCCGCAAGTGCTTTTGAGAGTACTTGATTTTCTGGAATTCTTTCACTGTTAAAGCCAGAGGTCGATTGGCAACCTACATTATGAGTTTTGAGTCCTTTATTTCCTCACAGGATTTGCTCAACTTCCCTCACAGTGGAGCCAATTTTACTTTGTCCAACCACTTCATAGATCGATGTCTAAATTAGACAAATTTCCCCAATCTGGAAAGCAGAGAGCCCTCCAAAAGCTTATCTCCAACCATCTGCCTATCCTTCAAGATACTGAAACACCTCTTGCTGATCTGATTTCTTTCGTTGGAGTTTATGAGCTCGAGGAGAAATCCCTGCCTGCCCTAGTCGAGAGATGGTCAAGTAGAACGGTGGAATGCATATAAGTTTCGTAATAATTTGAATTGCTCAGAGAACAATTAAAGGAACATCCAAACTAAATTTTTAGAGGTATCCATTCAAAGTGAGAAGCTAGTCAAATTTGACTAGTGTGAAAGATCCCTTACCCCGGAGGAGGAGACCAGAAGGTTTGAATTAAGCGTTGCCCTGCAAGATTCTCTAAAACTGGAGCAGATACATTGGTGTTAGAGGTCTAAGGTAAAGTGGTTGAAAGCGAATAGCAACTGTGAAATTCTTTCATGCTATTGCCAACTGCGGGAGAAGATCCAATAATATTCAAGGGATAATAATGCAAGGGACCAAAACTAGAGCATGGAAAAGTTGTAAAGGCCATCCATTTTAAGATGGCTTTGCAGAGGATAGGCCTGTAATTATGATGAATCTTGCTACTAAAGAGACAACTCGATGGATGCAAAGGCTTTATTGAAGAAATAAAGGAAGCAAGAAAAACAAAATTCCAAGCTTAGAAGAATCCTGCTTACTTTCTTTTTATCATTTCAGGTTTTACTGGAGGGGGATCTCCTGTTGTAATTTCAAAGACTCTATTGTAGAGGCAGAACCAATAGAGTTATGAATGCTTCCTTCATAGTTCTGATCCCAAAAATTAAGGTATTGAGTCCCTTGATGATATTTGTCTGATCAAACTCTTTGGAAGTTTGTATAAGATCTAGCCAAGATCCTGATAAACCAAATTGAGATTAGCCATTAACATTGTATTTTCACTTCCTTCACTAAAGACCAGTTAATTCTGGATAGTGTCCTTGTTGTTCATTAGTTCCATTAGTGAATGCATTTGGAACAGAAAAAGCATCATCGGCATCGTTTGTAGACCACCATAGGATCCACTTGTCCTACTCTTTTAAAATTATAAGATTTGGCTATATATGGAAACTTGGATCAATGAATGTCTGTTTTTTCAAAGGTGTATTTTTGTCTTGCTAGTTGACATGAACAACATGAGGGAAAATTACAAAAACCCCTCTTGACCCGACTTTCGTTACAACTTATCCCCAACGAAGTTTTTTATCATAACTTTTACCCCAAAATAAACTTTTTCTAGCAAATACCCTCAGTCAAAAAGTTATAGTTTTTTGGACCAAAATGCCTTCTCTCTCTTCTAACACCGACTAATTAACTTTTCCCATGACACACAAAAAGGTGGTCCGGCATTATAAGCAAGTAGTCCAGCAATATCCCAAAGCGGTCTGGCAATAGGCCCATGCAGTTCGACATTGCCAAAGAGAGGTCCGGCAATAGGCCCAAAGTGCAGTCCGGCAATATCTCCAACCGGTCCGGCACATTGTGGACTCGATCTGACATTCTTTTTAGTTGTTAAACATCTTATGGGGATGTGACGCCATAGTGTATGGACAAAAGTATTTTTATCAAAAAAACCAATAACTTTTTGATTTGGGGGTATTTGCTGGAAAAGTTTATTTTGGGATAAAAATTGTGACAAAAATAGTGGTTAGGGACGTCTAGAAAGTCCAAGGTAGTGGGTGGGGGTGGGGGGGGGGGGGGATTTGCAATTTTCCGAAGACTAAAATGAGAGGCTTGACCTAAAAAAAGTCCAAACATCTGGCCAGAACTATAGGTTGCAAGGTGGACAATTTACCCTATAATTATCTCTCTACAACAACATGCTAGAAAATTCACTTACGTGATGTATTGGATACATTTAAGAGAAAAATAGATCTCTAGAAGGCTAAATTGCTCTCCCGGGAGATCAAATTATGTTCATTAAATCAATATTGGTCACTCTGCCTATCAATTTTAAAGTCGACTGCCAAATCCAATTACCTTGAAGGCTTGATAAAGCAATTCTTGTGGGGTGGAACCATCACCTAAAAGAGATTTCCTTTGGTCAGGTAGTTTCAAGTACGTACATTGAAGAGAGTTTGTGGCTTGGGGAATTATGTCAATACGGTGATAATTAAAATCACCAATATAAAGAAATTTCATATTACTTAGCAATAAGTTTCCTTAGTTAGAAAACCCAACCCATTGAAGTTTCCTGCTTGCGAGGGATTCTTAATATATGTAAGGAATGAAAGGAAAACAATATGTGTGGCCCGTTTGGGATAGGCATCTGGGAAAGATGACCTCATCAATAGATATAAGCAAGGGCTTCTTTTATATATATATATATATATATATATATATACTGAGATTAGCCCACTAGCGCATATAAACATATGAGTTCAACAGTTCAGATTGAATTTGGGCTTATCTGATAGTCACGACCTCATTTCATATTTGAATTTGAATTTTTTTTCTTTCTACGAATCTAAATAACTTAAAATTTTGAGCATGTGTTCTTCTCATGAAGGCGCACCTAATAAAAATATTTAAAAACTAATTTACAAAAAATAAAATTACCAAAATACCCCCAAAACATTTCAGAGGTGTTTTAGTCAATTTATTTCTTGCAAATTATTTTTTTTGATGTTTTTATTAGATTATGCTATTTTTGAAGAATACATGTCTAAAATTTCAAGTTATTTGGATTTGTAAAAAAAAAAATTAAAATTTAAACACGAAATGAGGTCGTGACTGTCAGATCGGCTGGCCCAGATTCAATTTGAGCCATTGGGCTCATATGTTCATATGAGCTAGTAGGCTAATCACAGTATTTTCCTATATATATTACTTGCTAACGCTACAGTATTAACCTTATGGCCTAGATTAAATCTTGACCGATCCAATTGTCACGATTGTATTTTGTATTTTAATTACAACTTTTTTACACAAATCTACATCACTTGAAATTTTTAGCATCTATTTTTTAAAAATAGGATAATCTACTAAAAATATCAAAAAATATTTTGTAAAAAATAAATTGATCAAAATACGCACAAAAGCTTTTAGTTGTATTTTGTTCAATTTAATTTTTATGAATTTTTTTTAAAATATTTTTATTAGGTACACTTTAATGAGAAGAATGGACTTTTAAAATTTTATGTGATTTTAATTTGTATAAAAATATTAAAATTATATTACGAAATGAGGTTGTAACCGTCAGATTGGCCTAAATGCAATCTAGGTCATTGGGCTATATATATATATATATATATATATATATATATATATATATAAGTCTTCCCAATGCCTATAGGTGAAAATGAACAGTGATTTCGCCTATCCTCATCACCGTCCAAAGTTCATCACACGATTACGATTGTCCGGTAGTGTTTCATTTTTCATTTTTTTTCTACTAATCGGAATGATCTGAAATTTGGAGTGTGTGTACATCATAGTGAGGTGCACCTAATAAAAATATAAAAAAAAATAATTCGTGAAAAAAAGATCAAAATACCCCCGAAACATTTTGGGGGTATTTTGATTAATTTATTTCATGTAAAATATGTTTTTGATATTTTTCGTAGATTCACCTATTTTTTATGAATAAATGCTCCATATTTTAGGTCATTCCAATTTATAAAAAAAAAAATGAAAAATAAAATACTACCAGACAATCGTGACCATATAATGAACTTTAGACGATGATGAGGGTAGGCGAAATCACTGTTCATTTTCACCTATAGGCGTTTTGTAGTATCTTCCTATATATATATATATATATATATATATATATATATATATATATATAGGAGAAGACATAAAGATGTACCTATTTCATTATGATCATTGAGTTTGAACATACCTTCAGAGGCATACCCCATTCCTACAAAGACATCATTCTTCGACAAATAAACTTGTCAGACTCAAAGACAAGTCTAAAACCCATCTTGTTCAAAAGGTATGCAAACACCAGGTTTCTCCAAATTTCAGGGACATGGTACACATCCAGAAGGCTGAGAACTTTACCGGACGTAAATTTTAATTCAACGGTCCTTTTACCAATTGCCTTAGAGGAGGAAGAATTGCTAATATAAATTATCATGTCCTCCCCTACCATTTCATAAGTCCTAAATATGTTTATGTTATTACAGATATATTTTGTGGCACCTGTGTCCATCCACCACTTTGTAGTGTCCCCTACTGCAATGACTTTGGAGATCATGGCAACAAATTCTTCTTCGGCTTGTGTCAGCTGTCTATTTCCAATTCTACAGAATTTCTACATGTAGTTGGTTTTGCCACAAAAAAAACATACCAAGGGTTTTATTGCCCTTATCCTGAGTTGTTTTTGTGTTTACATCTTTGGTGTCTTTTTTTTCTTCTTTATTTCCTTCAATCTTGATTCTTTTTTTAGACCTTGGTTTCTTTTTTTTCAGACCTTCAATTGTGTGGTCTCTAGCCACTATCTAAGATTTATGCTCTTTGACATCTCTGAGTCTAGTCAATTCTCATATGGGCCATCAACTGTTCGAGGATGAAGTCTTCTGACTTATGCATCAGTGTGTTTCTGTATTCCTTTTAGGAGGGTGGAAATTTGTCGATTATTGCCTCGACATGGAATGATTCATCAAGTTTAATATCATTTGATGCTAGTTCATAGGCTATGATTTGAAAAACATGAATTTGAGCCAATATCGATTTTTCTTATGTAATATTAAAATTTAAGTATTTGTTAATGAGATACTTCCTTCTACCAGCATCTTCTACTTTATATTCGGCTTTTAGAGCCTCCCACAGGTCCTCTACAGTTGGCATTCATGAGATAAAAGATCACTTAGAGCATTCAAGATATGTCATTTACATATGTCATCATTTTCGTTCCATTCTTGAATTTCTTCGGTAATCTAATATGTAGTAGTCTGATCACTGGTAGATTCAAATGCAGTAATTGCAACAACATGACATGGTTTTCTTAAAACATACTCCACTTTTAAGCTCCTCAACAAAAATATGACCTTAGACTGCCATCTTCCAAAATGGTCTAGCCTTACAAATCCTGAGTCATTACTTTCAGCGAACTGCCAAAAACAATTTCGTGATATTTGTCTAATGCATGTCCTACACTTAGAAAATGTTAGATTTTATATAGTTTAACTGACACCCTATTCCTAAAAATTCGATAGCACCTTCTCTTATCCAGGGTAGTGTCAAAAGAAAAATATCAGAATACTCCTAGTACCAATAGAATTCTTATAGGAATTAGATTCGGTTTCAGATGGTATATCGAAAAATACCAGAATACTCTTAATACCAATAGAATTCCTATAGAAATTAGATTAGGTTTCAAATGTTATATCTGGCAATAAAAACACTCCAAGTACCAATAGACTTTTCGTAGGAATTGGAACAAGTTTCAGAGATAATACAAACTGACAGTGTATATCCAGGATCTAGAGGCACAAGAGGAGCTCGATTTCTTCGAAGTATTGATCACTGCCTACCGGGTGCAAGTTTGAGATCCAGTAGGGTCCCTGGTGAACACAACCCCATGATACATTCAGATCAATATTTTTCTGAGTTACTGAGTATTTTTCTGAGTTACTGAGTTGCACGCTCAGAAACTCGCTTAAAATCACATCAATAATATATTGACTCACTATAAAATTGATCATGACACAAGAACTCAATTTGACAGTAAATAGAATCGAAATATATGAGAAATACTTCTCTTATTTCAAAATTTATGTTTCTCTTTCATACCTTACCTCAAACACAAGATCAAACTTTTTAATGCCTTAATCATCTTCCATGATTCATTGTTTTCTCCTTAAGGCCTCTCTCACCTTTTCATACCTCTAGTTCTCTCCCTGGTTTCTAGAGTCCAAAGCCTCACTCACCTTTCCATACCTCTACTTCTTTTTCTGGTTTCTAGAGTTCAAAGTCTCACTCATCTTTTCATGCCTCTACTTTTATTTCGTAATTCCTGTTACAAAGCTCTTTTATTCGATAAATAATATTTAAGAGTCTCACTTGATAAATAAAAACATAAGAGGGTGCAAGAGAAGAGCGTGGAGAGAGAGTTGTCAAATTGCTTGGGACGTGGCAACTACAAGGAGAGAGAAGAGGTGGGTGATGCAAGCATGAACCTTGCAACATTAAATAGTTTCGGTCTCATGGTCCCTTGAAGAGAAAGTGAAAAAGAAAGGAGGTTAAAACGCGGTGGTCAAATGGCACTGCAACAAATTGGATCAAACAATAAATTAGTTTTGAAACTCACAATTTAACGGGAAAAGTTTATATAGAGCCGAGGCTCTAAACAATCAAATTTGAACGTTTTTCAAAAATTTCATTAGAAGAGATTGTTTTGATGCCCAAATATCTTCAAATCAATCATCTTGACATCAAGATGCAGAGACATGAGAAAAAAAATGGATTACAGGTTTTAGAAATAGTATATTTTGTAACGCATTTTTTGACTTTCAATTTTCAAGATTTTCAAGTTCTCATAAATATGCCGATGTATGCTATTTTTTAAGCTTTAAACTTTATAAATAAATATGAAAAAATATTTTAAGGCTAACACAGATTTCCAATAATGAAACCACATTTTTTGACATTATTTGAAGGTAGGCGTTTAGAGCCTACTCTATACAAACCGCACCCTAATTTAAAAATAGTTGAAAATTAAAAACTCGGGAGTCAAATTATGCACAGTAAAGAGATGAGCATAGGGAGGTGGGAATTGTCACCACCATTGATGACAGGGATGGGTTGAATGCCCCTAATCAGGATTATTATTGTACATGCTTTTTTGGTTCGATATCTCAAATTTTCAGTTATAGCACTCCAACAGTCAAATTCTGTGATATTTAGGTTGGGGCAATAATATGCTGGTCTCTTACGACCACCCTAGCACTTGGTCTTGCACCCAAAACACATAACCATGGAACATTTTAAATCTGAAAATTTTCAGGTCATCTTTGATTCATAACGGGCAATTTCAGAATAAGTACAAAGGTTTTCAACCCTTAAAAGCCTACATTTGAATTAGATAACCAGATTCAATCTTAGAGTGGGATTTTTTTTTGGGTAGATCAGAGTGGGATTTAATTCCGAATACTTTGGACGCGGATGAATGTGTAAACATGGTATTGAATTTCTTAGATAGAGAGCTTCGTATTTTACAATGGTGATCCCTGATCTGGTGAGCAAAGATAGGGGTGGTAATCGGGTCGGTCCTTGATTTGAGCCATGTCCGCTTTCTGTCCTTGTTTTGTTCCCCACGGGTCGACCCGAGTCCAAATGACTAGGACTCTATCAAGTCGGGTCCGGTTGGATCCCTATTGAGTCTCTGGATCGACCCGAGCTAAAATAAAATATGTCTTATACAATGTTTGAAATATTTTTTATTTTTTAAATTTCTAGACCCAAGACTAGGTTGGGTCCGAGTCTTTGTACCCGACTTGGGTTTGGGTTCAGGTTAGGTCAGTATTTAAATGACTTGGACCCGACCCGATTCCGGTCTGGGTTGGTCTTGGTTTATGTGGAACTTAGTCGGTTAGGGTCCGGGTTCGGATTGACCTGGAATCTGACCCAACCCGACCCATTGCCATAACTAAACAAAGGCAAGAAATAAAAAACAAAAATAGTAAGGAGATTTCAGGTTTCAGAACTCAATCACCGCCACACTAGTTCCAATTCAAACAGAGTAAATTCTGATCCAAATCGAAAAACAAATCAACACTGCACAGGGGCATATCTTGCACTTCATGTTTGCTCAAATGCCGCTGCCGACTTGGCCCTGGCCCCGGCCCCGGCCCCGGCCCCTCTTTTGTTTGTCTTGCCCATATATGTAGGAGGAAACAAACCTCATAGAGTGTGGCAGTGGGCTGGGACAACCCACCCCCTACTCCCTCAAGGATGGCTTGGCCTGGCCTTGGGTCGGTCAGGGCTGACCTAGACCGGCCCTATTGCAAACCTCGCCAATACAGCCCAGCCCTGATCTCAGGCCCAGTGGCCAAGCCCTGGCCTGACCCTCGGGCTACATTTTCTGGCCTGGCTTACTTTTTTAGGGCCGGTCCAACAAGCCCATTGCCGGCCCTTATTTCACAAATCCTATGCATTGCTAATTAACCACATGAACACCCTAACCTCGTGCTAATCTTGTTAGCCATTCCTTTTGCTTTAACTGCACGTTACAAAACACAGGAAAAGCCGCAAAGCATAGATACCATTTATTTTACAAAGTCAAAAGGGTAAAGTCTATCACCAATCTTTTTCAAAAGCCAAATCATTAAATTATTGTTCTTGGTAGAAACCCCATAAGATGCTCCCCCCGTTAACCACTTTCTTAGCGGTTTAGAATTAAATAAAAAAATTCACCATTGTTTCCCATCTCCCTCAACGGGCTCATAACCAATGGTGACTAAAGCCCTACCGGTCTTCCCTCTCTGTAACAGGAAATCTGAGCTCAGAGGGTATTTTTTCATTCAAAAAAAGAGAGAGAGATTCAGATTTTCTGGTTCTAGAGAGAGAGAGATTCAGATTTTCTAGTTCTAGAGAGAGAGAGTTGTTGACATTTTCTAGTTTCATATTGCAAGTGCATATACCAACTTCCCCAGTCTCTACCTCGAGGACAAGATTAAAGAAGAAGAACCCAACTCATAAATTTTGTCAACTGCTCATCCATGTATCTCTGAATAAAATCTTACTTATGGTCTTGAGGTAAACAAATCCTACCTTTCCCCTTATGGCTCCTCCTCTACCTTCTCTGCCTTGTTTTTATGTCCTCCAATTCTTCCTTCTCTTTCTTGCATACCAAACAGCCTTTGCAGACATCAGAGAGACCAGAATCTCAACTGATTCTCGCCCCTTCATCCAGATCTTGGAATTTGGTTTCACGAGGAATGGTAAACTGGAAGTTTCAGTGAGCAATGTTTCATGGTCATGGCCATCTGGTGTGAACCAGGCCTTCAATTCTTCCAAGTTGGGTTTCTTCGTCTTACCTGATGAAGATTGGGAAGAACTTGAAATGGAATTATCAGAGTTGAGCAATACCAGAAACGCATGTGTATTCGAGACCCGCTCTCCTTCTGTCAATCCCCTTTTGACCTTTAGCGCATTGAATTACTCTGCGAAATCCATTTCGCTTTCTATCTCTGAGCCTGATGAGTACAATCTCATCTTTGCAAATTGCTTGAGCCCATTAGAGATAACCATGAATGTGAAGATTGTGGCATACAACTTGGGGAAGGATGGAAAAAAGGAGTATCTTTCTCAAGGTCAAGGTCAACTCCCCACTCTCTATTTCATCTTCTCTGTGGTCTATTTCCTTCTATTTCTTTTGTGGGTCTCTCTGTGTGTGATGAAATGGACATGGGTCACTAAGATTCACTATTTGATGGGCTTGTTAGTTGTGGTGAAGTCATTGAATCTCCTCTGTGAGGCCATGGATAAATCCCGTATTCAGAGGACTGGTACTCCTCATGGCTGGGACATGGCCTTTTATGCGTTCAGCGTTCTGAAGGGGATCATGCTTTTCACTGTAATAGCCCTAATAGGAACAGGCTGGTCCATTCTAAAGCCGTCTCTTCAAGACAAGGACAAGAAGCTTCTTGCAGTGGTCATTCCTTTACAAGTGTTGGATAACTTGTTAATGGTGACTATTGATGAAGTAGGTCCTTCAATTAAAGGATGGGAGATGTGGAAGAATGTATTTCTTGTATTGGATTTCATCTGTTGTGTTGTTGTGCTTCTACCCGTAGTTTGGTCTATTAAGCATCTTAGAGAAGCAAGCAGAAGCGATGGAAAGGCGGCGAAAAGCCTTGCAAAGCTAACCCTTTTCAGGCAATACTATGTGGTTGTTATTAGCTATGTTTACTTTAGTCGGTTTGTTCTCTTCTTGATGGAGGAAGCTGTGTCATATCAATACGATTGGACCTGCAACTTGCTTTTGGAACTAGTTAGTGTGGCCTTTTACTTATTGACCGGTTATAATTTCAAGCCTGCGCAGTTGAACCCATATGTTAGGATCGATGATGATGAGGAAGAGGTTGCGATGGTTGCCGCTACAATGGATGGGCAACTTGATGATGATGATTTTGAAATTTGACATGTGATGGTTAGCTGATGGCATGAGAGCCTAGTTTATCTTGACTGTCATTATTGCTTTCTTAAATTGGTGAGCAAATCAGATTCAGCAACCTGTTTATTTACCATGAGCATTGAGCCCTTTTGATGATGGTGACGATGAATATGTCCTTGAAAATGAAAGTGTGGAGTGGTTTGTGTACCTTTTCTATACTATCAACTACCATGTCCTTCTCTCTTTTAAGATATGATAAACTTTTGTTGGAAGTTATCTATTCTTCTAGTTAGGTTTGTCTCTTGCTTTGTTTTCCATAGAAGTTCGAGGTGTCAAAATTACTATGGGGGGACATCTATTCCTCTGGATAGATTTATCCTAGCAATTTTGTACCTTTCGTTTATAGTTACTTTTTGTTTTCTTCTTGTTCATTCCTTATAAAACTTAGAAGTAGAACTTTGGGGGTTATTTATGTTTGAGGGATGCAAACAGTTTGTTTCCTGTCTAACCAAAAAAGGCATGATGCCTGAATCAATAACAAAGCTTTGCTGATTATTGTTATAGTCATTTGTGCCCATCTGTTGATCTGCAAATTTCCTGCTTTATCCATATAATTTGCTAATGTAGGCAGATAGCACAGTTATTATGATTAATCATTATGTGGTTTACCTGAGTTATCCTTCATTTTATCATTGAAAAAATGCCAGCTAGCAGTTATCTTCAAGGCTTTGTTGCTCTTTGAGCTCTCTAATAAACTTCAATAGATATATTTTTCGCATGTTATCAGGATTCATGAAAAAGATGTGGCAAAAAATTTTATTCTACAGCCCTCCTTTCTCCATCCTTGGACTGGCATGACTGGCTTGAGGCTGGTCATGGTGGAGTTACTAATGAAACTGAAGAGGAAGTTCTGTAGGACAGCCATAAGACCTGTCGTGCTTTATGGAACAGAATGTTGGGTAATCAAGAAACAATATATCCATCGAATGAGTGTAGCTGAGATGAGGATGTTGAGATGGATAAGTGGCAAGACAAGAAAGGATAAAATTTGGAATTACATCTAAGTGAACTAGGGGGTAGCTTTAATTGCTGATAAGATGAAGGAAAGTACTAGGTGGTTGCTATATGCAGTGTCAACCTAGAACAACAATAGTGAGGAAAAGCGATTTGATTCAAGTGGAAGGCTCTAAAAAGGCAAGGACAAGGCCCAAATAGGCATGAATAGAAATAGTAAGAAGAGATATGGTGACTTATGGTCTGACTGGGGTTATGGCCCTTGATAGATTGGAATTAGTGGAACATGATTCATGCAGCCGACCCCAACTTGTTGGGATAAGTCTCAGATGATGATGATGATATTTTTCTCATGTTATCATATAAATAGGTGCCTGACAGAAATAATTTAAGTATAAAAACTCCATTTATAATGGAATTTAAACCACACAATGGGGTGTAGAATTATAAGCGCCGTATTGTACATGGGATGATGATGATGATATAGTTTGTACATGGCTTTCATGAGTCTTATGAGCGCCGTGTTCTTTCTTGTTTTTCTAGATATGGAACTCCGTATCTTGTAGTCATTCTCTTGGTATAGGGGGAATCAGCTCGATTGATGTTTGCATACACACCCAGATTTGGGCCAGACGTAATTCACTGTCAGGAGTGTTTTTTCTAACAATCAGTAATGAATTGACAGATTAATTAATCATGTATTGACAGATTAAATGGATTATTTGAACATTGTCAAATTGGATGGTAGATAGATATGACTCCTAATTTGTTGCTTTGTTAGGTTGCAATTGAATGACCTTGTAACATCTTCATGTGTCATCACTTATGCCCCGGGGCAGGGGGTGGGGCCTCGTGTGGTTTGGGCTGCAGGTGTGTTGTAAATTGTAAATCAATTATGGTCTGTAGGCAAGCCCTATCAATTACATCCTCTGTATTTGCATCCTAAATAACTGGATCCTTACATTGCAACCTTGATGCCTAAGAAGTATCTTATCTGCCCCTAGTCTTTTATACAGAACATGGAATTCAACTGAGGTTTAACATTACTTGTGTTCACATCTTCTGAATTTGTAAAAATCCCATTGTGTTGAAAGCTCCTGGGGCCTGCTTGAGTGCATAAACCACCTTGCAGAAGCGTAATAAGAACATGACACTCTTCACTACCTTGTTTGGTATAAGACACATAGTCTCTTCTTTTCGAGTTCTCCATGATGAATCCCATATCTCATATCCATCTGAAGAGGAAGCTAGTGAATTATTACTGTAACAAGTTCTGTAATCTAAATATGAAGGCCATCATGGATGCTGGCAAATTTCTCCCCTAAATGTATACCATGTTCTCATGTGTATCCAAGTACCATATGCCTTTCTTTAAATTGATCCCATATCCATCTGACAAGAGATTTACCTTGTATAATGCTTTTCTTTTGATTCTCTCTGATGATGATAAAGTTGAACCCAATCCAAAGTGTGGTTTCATCAATGTGGAGGAGACAATGGTCCATCTATTGCTCTCATGGACTCGGATGCAAGAAAGAAATATGGTGAGAACTTTATGTTATGAAGCGCCTCTAATCAGGTCTGCTGAAATAAACCTCCAATCCATGTGAACAACTTATTCTTCCTAAAAACTAAAGCTGTGTAAAGTGGCTAACGAAAAATAATAGCACCAGATACAGTACTGCTATCATAACACTATACGCCTATGTAAGTTGTTTTACTGCACACAGAGCCTCTGCAGATTCGATTCAACAATCTTTTGCCAATTATTGGAAAGGGAAGAGTTATATATTATAATCGCTTGTCATATTATTGTCTCTTACTCAAGAATCCATGCAAAAATCTCAGGTGCAATGGTCAAAATTCTCCATCTTGGATCAAGTTAATAACCACATCTGACACAAGGACATGTAAAGAGAAGGATTCCTTTGTCATTAGTCTCATTTAGTTGGCAAAAGAAACTGAAAAAGGCTAATGAACTGCAAGAACAGTGTAGTATTTTAGGTCTGAAAAAATTAAATCTAGGTCTGAAAAATTAAAATCCACTCGGCATTGCCATTGTTTATAATGAATTTTAGTCCAGAATATCGCAGAACATGTTCATTTCACATTTTCTACGAAATTCAGAACTGCTTATATAGTTTTTGCAAAGCTGTCTTCTTGTTAAAAGGATACCTTGAGGGCATGTTTGTTACGTTTCGGCTTCAGAAGCGAAAACCTCAAAAAGCTTTGGCTCCATGAGGGAGCATGGAAGAGGCGGCTTCCATTTATGGAACTGGCCAACTATTAAAGAGTGGAGCATGCGAGAGCCGAAGCCGATTCCATATTTCCCCTCATTTTTGGAACTGGCTAGCTTTACTGTTAAAGAGTGGAGAGAGAGAGAGAGAGAGAGAGAGAGATGCAGTTTAATGAAATAATAGATTGAAAACTGGTCATTCACTATATTAATATCTGGTGTTTAGTCGAGTAACCAATTTGGGCACTTGCTCGTTCTGATCCTGCCCGGAAACCAAATCTAACTCCCTTTTTTTCGAAACTTTACATGCTAGAAACCAAATCTAACTGGCGTGTTATCTTGGGGATGAGAATACAAGTTCAAAGAAAAACTCAAAAATTTAGATTGGACCAGCAAGGTTTACTTATTGCAATCTAGACCATATCACCATACTCGTGCAATACTCTCTCACTCCCCTCTGCAAAATCTCTCTCTCTAACAAGGGTACTCGTGCAAAACTTCGTTTGTTTTTCCATGCAAAATCTCTCTCTTTATCACCCTAAGGACTAGATGATAAGGAAACTCCAATCAAGGTGGAGGCCAGGCACCTGAAATCCCTCCTCGAACCTCTTTTCCTTCCAATAGTCAAGTCCTGTCAACTCCTGTATATTTATGATTGAACGACTCGGGCTGACCACTCAGCCCAGGCCCGAGCCAAGTACTCGGTCCGATTCCAAGTAATTCGGCCCGAGTACTGTTCAAGCTAAAAAAAGTTAAAAAATTAAAAAAATAAAAATTCTAAGAAAAGGAAATATGCTTTAAAGTAAAACTAAACAAAACACATCTTAAATGAGGTTAAAAAAGTAGTGAAAAATAGATTTTAAAAAAATCAATTTGTGGCTGGGTGTATTTTCAAAATAATTAAAAAAATAAGTATTCATCACCAAAACGACTTTTCAATCTTTGCCAAGATGATAAAATATATAAAAAAAAACATGTTACAAATAGTTTTTTTTTTAAAAAAAATATTATAATTTTTTTTAAGATCCCCGAGTTACTTGGGCAAGTTCCAAGCGGACTCGCCAGAGTAATTGGACACTGAATTTATGGTCTCTTATTTATGGAACGCTTTCTTGCAAAAAAATCACTACGGCCAAGAAAGGTTTAATTTTAAAAGAGTCAATTTTCTCGTAGTCAAAGCATATCTTTTCAAATCGAAACTCATGTATGCGTTTCAGATTAAAATAGCATGTCCAAAACAAATGTCTAAATATGCCAAAAAATCTTTTCAGATTGAAACCGATATAGTTCTTCAAAAGGACCCTGTTTCTAATGCGGCCAAGAGATTGAAACTGATATAGTTCTTCAAAAGGACCCGATTTCTAATGCGGCCAAGCTCCACTGTGTAGAAATGCTGGCCTATTAATAAATCTATTTTTGAGATGGATGTTTGGACTTAATTTTTTAAGGACATGTAATTTCTAATATAGAGATCATGAGAATATGAAAAAATAAGTATATTTTAATAAGAAAACATTTGGACCGTTAGTTTCCATTGTTTTTAGATGAAACACCTACTTGATAGATGCTTTCCATGAAAAATGAGCCCAAAATGCAGATTTCCAATCCATCCGAA
Source organism: Amborella trichopoda (assembly GCF_054954075.1). Classification (NCBI taxonomy): domain Eukaryota; kingdom Viridiplantae; phylum Streptophyta; class Magnoliopsida; order Amborellales; family Amborellaceae; genus Amborella; species Amborella trichopoda. The sequence continues at coordinate 14,015,762 of NC_142337.1, read as the reverse complement.
AATAAAAACCTTTTCAAATTTGGTGGATTAAATTTGTTTTTCCCCCTAAAAGAATCTATTTTTTCAGAAAAAGTACTAACTGCCCATTTGTTTGACATTGTTCATCTCAATACAAGCCCACATTTGAGCTCATTATGCTATTTATAGTTAGGATAACTACTGGAAAGCTTTAGATTCCAAAAAGTATTTGATAGCTACAGTGAATTATTTGTTATTCAGATCTTTATTTTATCATGTACTTAAATGTTGGCATCTGAAAGAACAGTAAAGTTGATTTCAACTGTTCCTCCTACGCAAAAACAATATAAATAAATGCTTTCAATGCTGCAACAGACGGATATATTAAATGAGACAGGAACAGTTAGAATTAATATTGAAAAACAATTGCCACATCTGACACGAAAGAATATTTTGAGCTACATCAGGTCATCTGTAATAAGGGTACAAAAGGAATCAAGCCTTCTTGAACCAAAGAGAAAAGCCGTACATTCTCATGCTCATCATATATGCTTCATGCTCATCTCATATGCTGAGCAGCAGTAGAAGTAGCTACAGTTTGCCGCCTCTCCTTTCGCTGGACAACATGGAGGCTCGGAGACTTGGGTTTTGTTGGCTCTTTTGATGATCTGAAGTAAGTCAAGCATTATGGAAACAGTTAAAGTTCAATTCCATAAATCGTCAAAGCCAAGAATACTACGTAGATGATATTAATTGACACGAAGTTTCCTCCTTAATGTGAACCTTTGTGGGCAGAAGGGGTTGTCAAAGTGAGGAAGAGGCCTGGCATGGGGCACCATCGTCTTTCTCATCTGTTTTACTGTTTTTTCCTCTTCCATCTTCTCATAAATATATGCAAAAAAGAAGCACAAAACACTCAAAATATTTAATATATTGTTTCCCTGAACAAAATAGAAAAGTTACAGAAAAACTATATGGCTCACCTTCTTGGAAGCTTCATACTCTTCTCTATATCTTTTGTACCGGCTCTCCTTCTCCTTGACCTATTATGTAGATAACAATTAATAGAAATGAATTTTCTTAAAAACAGTCCTTAACATCAAAAGGTACCGGCTCTCCTTCTCCTTGACCTATTATGGGATTCACTCAGCCGTGAGTGATACATTTACCTTTCTATCAAACTCTGCCCTGTCCACTGCACGATGATCAACATGGAGATCAATTTCTTGGACTTGGGTCAGTGGCCTCCTCACCTTTTCTGGGACTGGAATTGCGTCACTGCATATGAAAACGTACGAGGGTCAAAATCCTCAGTATAACAGAAAATGGAACTAAATGAATGATTCAGGGTACCTTTTCAAGACTGGTTGTGCTTTGAATAATCTCCTTTGGGCTTCTTCTCTCTCCATCCTCTCCCTTTCTTCCATCATTCTTTGGATCTCCTCCTCATGCCTAACAAGGCTCTCTAGTTGGAAAGCCTCTGGTTTTGTGCATTCTTTTGGTTCTGGTTTGGGGGGTACCTGCAATGATAGCATCACTAGACTTAAGCTTCTGTGTTTCTTTTCTTATTTAACTCTTTCCAATTTAAATCCTGACTTACAACAGGGTAATCAGTGGTATAAGGATATGGATTGGCCTTCGGGATCCTGGCCTTTTGCTCTTCTAATTGTTGGTGTAAGACTTCTGATAAAAATCTCTTCTCTTTCTCTGCACCCCGCTCCTGCTTATTAAAAGTGCAAAAGGTTAGTCGAAGCGTGGATTGATGGCTGTGTATTTCTATGAAAACAATGACAAAAATGGAAAGGGAAATTATGGAAGGGGTGCAAACTTCTGTTTGGAGGTGGAAGGGACTTGGTGTTGTGATATGAGGAATACGATTCTCTTGATCACAAGGCTCTGATTTCAAGGAAAGCTGGAAGAAAGCACCAAAGAAGCAGTTCCATATATTTTCAGAGATATTGCTATGAACCCAAATATGGCCCTCTTTTAGACCATGAACAAACAGCAAAGCAAAAAATACAAACAAAACCAGAACTTATTTGGGCTTGTTAGGCTCACTTTATCAAAAAGATCTGTGATTGGTGGTGTCGGAGGTATCCTTTCATCAGTTGCAAAATGAAATTCCTGCAGTTGAAATTCTATTAGAAAGAAACTAATAAAAAACAAAGACAACATGCAAATAATATATGAAATTCCAAAGGATTCATAAAAAAATGTAGGCTACCACTGGTGTTGTGACTAGGCGTTTAGGATTACGAAAAACCCCCAGGTCTCCCTTGCTGCTGAATATCTGCAAATGGAGAGAGTATGTAATATTCAAAAGCTTGGACAAGATATTTCCTATGTTAGAAGGCTTACAACAAACTAAAAAAACTAAAGCAGATATACCGATCTCACTAAAATCAACATTTGGCATACAGAAAGTAATGTCCCTACAAATAAATCAGTTTTAGTTGAAGCCTTGGCAGAAAGAAATTGTCATAGAAAATTATTTTTGTACAAGGGAATCCTGCTATATAAAATAAGAAATAGTCCCCATTACATAATTTCTGAAGCCACAACAACGAAAACTTTCTCGTCCATGGTGCTATTGAATCGGAAAAAAGGTTAAGGCAAAAACCCGTCATAGAAAAATGATGTCCTTGCCATACACCTATGTCAGGAACATTTTGATTTGTTTTATTCAATTTTCCTCCGCTGTCATGAATGCCCCAATGCCCACCAATACCAAGAGCATGAGTCCAAAGTGTGATTGGAATCATTGTAACCATGAGAGACCCAGTCATGAATGCTATCAAGTGATGCTGCTAGTGAGATCAGAACTCAAATATAGTTGTTACATTAACTACTTGTTTGTTTGTGCAAACTGAATCGATGCCCACTTGTCTGAGATTAACGAAGGGCATAAGAGCCTTATACCGCTCGACCATAAGAGACCCAGTCATGAATGCTAAGGCACACTGGAATTTGTGAACAATAATATATAAAATAAAAATTTAAAAGTTAAAAACGATTCTTGGATCCCTATAAAAAGTTAAAAGCAAATATCAGATTCCTGTGTTGACTGCTCTACAAGGCAATCAGATTTGCATAGAGTGTTTCAATAAAGTATTTCAATAAGCCCATTTCTTATGATGCCCAACTAAAAGACCAACAGTGGAAGGTTGTGTCATACACTGGAAATGTTTATATGATGATGAGGCCTAAACAAAAAGGTTTTAATTAATGCAACAATGTGCATGTAAAAGGGATGTGTTTTTGTGGAGGAGAAATTCTATTTTGTGGTTTGCCCCTAAAATTTGTGTTTGTGAATACCATTAATACTATGAGGATTCATTTCTCCAATATCTCCACTGCTAATTCGTTTGAGACACTCTTACTCAAATTGTGATTGTATCTCATCAGGATAAAAATAAGTAATACCATACATATAAGTTAGAACTACTTGTTATATAAGTTGAACCTATCCCATTAAGAGCTCAATGTTTACATATACAACATGCCTCTTTGGTAACTAATTTGTCCTTCGGTATTTATATGCAGGGGAAAAACTCCTGTGCTTGCAGAGCATACAATAGAGTTAACTATACCTTTTTATTTAGTGGCTTGGCTTTGAATTTGGGCATTCTTTCAAGCTCCTCTTGCTCTATTTCTTGAGAGCTTTTGATCCTGTACCATAGAAAGTTAGCAATTTTGACACTCCAGCCTAGAAATTCAAATTGTAGCAATTTTCTCAAGGATAGAAAATTACTGAGGTGGGCGTGCCCTAAGAAGAGTCTCCAGGTGCGGTGACTTAGGCTCAGTGAGATGGTGACCCTGTGAGTGGTCAGGCTTGGGTTTGCCTACCAACTTTGACGAAATACAAATTCAGTAAACATGAAAAAACTGCCACATTTCTTCTTTTACCACAGAATGAAAGTTTTCGTCAAAAATACTTGAAAGAGAAAAAGTTGTTTCACCAGTGAAGAGTTGTTAGCCACCGATGACATTGTCCAATGTTGAGCAGCCCTCTCCATCGTCTTCAGATGGAATTCCTGAAAAAGATGAAATTGTTTGGGAGCATCCCATCTATGAAATCTGTTGGTAGCATTGGGAAAGAAATCTATGAAATCTAATTATGTCATTATCAAGCAATATCTTACCTGGAACTCAGGTAATTGTGGAGTACTTCTTGGTAGCATTGGGAAGGAAGGAGCTTCCAGTATCTAATCGCACAGGAGGGTGATGAAGTTATGAAAAATGATTGTACACATAATATAAACTCAAAAATAAAATCAGCCAGCAAAATAATAAAAATCCAAAGTACAGAAAAATGCTTGTCTGCCATTTCCAATAGCAACCAACAAAATTAAGTGTGAAACCACAAGTCCAAAATTGGAAAAACTGGAAGATATTATTCTACAAGTAATTCACTAATCAAGCAAGGCAATAGAAATATACTTTTAATGGCAACGATTCAAATATTCTGTTAAAGTGATTCAAAGAAATACTTTCTTCTACTCCCTATTAACAGGTTCAATATGTATTCACTATTGATTTATTGAGTTTTGGTCCTTTGGAAAGGGACTTTAATGATTCTGGCAATTCCACCAAATCAGAGAAGGGACGTGCCTTCTAAAATGGAAGCTAGAAATTTCACTCTATCCCACGAGTGATCTGAATATCCCACAATCTCCACATGAATATCACACTATAAAACAGAAGTTCCCACTCAAACTTGAAATATGGGAACAAAAGATGAAAGTGATAAATTAGAAAAAATAACACTAGTCAAATGATAGGAGCTGAAAGTACGTAATGAAATTCCTCTACTACAAAAACAGATTTGGATTGTAGTATTGTACAACCCCCATCATGATAAAAGGATTCCCCATTGACGTGTGGAGATAACATGAAAGCAAGCCAGGAACAAGCCACAAGTTCACATGAAAATAAATATTAAAATGAGTTACAAAGAATAAAATAAGAACCAGGAACAAGCAATGCTTGAGAAATATTCACTTTTTACCTTCTTATTCACTGGTCTGGCTTTGAATTTTGGGATCTTTGCTAGCATCTCCTCCTCAAGCTCTGCTGAGCTCTTGAGCCTACATTTAAACAAAAGGTTGCCCTTAATTATCCAGAGAAGCAATAAGAATCATAGGTTATTTACAAGGTACACAGGCAGGCAACATGATCGATCATCTTAAAGGAATCCAACAAAGTCCCTTGATGATCTACAAACCAATAAATCTGGTAAACAGAAAAGCAACATCATGATCATCTTAAGGAAGGTCGTACCTCACAGGTCGAGCCCGATGCGCTGTCTCTAATTCTGGTTGCTTTGGCCTTGTTAAAGTTAATTTGGGCTTCCTCTGAGTAAGCGAAGCAGTTTCATCCTGAAACAACACACGTGCAATGAAATATAAAGAACAGGACAATGATTAAGAAACAGAAGGAAACAGAAAAGAAGGAAGAGTATGGCATGCTAATTTACTTGGGAGTAGGATCTGCCATGAGAAATTTCCATCTCCCTAGGCTTTGATTGGAACTTTTGCACCATTTCGGCCATTGAAATAAATGGAGATGGCTCTTCCTGAACATATGCATAAAAGAGAAACAAATTCACTGCTTATGCAGAAAAGGTAACCCAATTCACAGATTTTAGAATGCGGAGAAAGCCATTATGTATGAATTTTGAATTTGAATAGATACAAACCTTTCTACACTTGTGGAGTAGTACTCGTTCTTTAACATTAAGAATCTGTGAAGATGATTAACCAGGACATGAAAGAGAAGAAAAGATGAATACATTTTTCCGTCTTCAACAAGGACCAAAAATTTCAAATACAAGATTCCTAAACTGTTACAATTTGCGAGTAATAACCAATTACAAGATTTGTAACCTGGAAGTACCTAATAATTATAAAATACATAAATAAAATTGACCTGTATTATAAAATATATAAATAAAATTGACCTGTCTTGATCGACCCCCATCAAGCTTTTGTCTTTTAATTGCCCGATTTTCCAGTGCAATGTCTACCGAGGGTGAATTCTTAACTGCACTTCTTACTGAAAAAACATAAGCTCAAATATCAATAAAATTGTAGAGCACTTAACAGAACATATCCAAAGTTTATAATTTATGTTATGAAAGTTCTACGCGGTTGTTGAAGGAAAAATGATGGATTCAAAGGGCTTTGCCTCCCTGATATACTTGCCATGGCTAGGAATTGTGCTTTTTGGAGGGGCACACTTGGCAGCACTTCTTACTGAAAAAACAAATGGCAAAAGTTAATGATAGAAGCTGTGTAAATAAAACTTCTCTTATGAAAATTCTGACTTGTAAATTTCTGGCAAAACGCAGAGGAAGAAAAGCATGGGTCGAAGAGTTTTAAACTGGTTGATACATACCATGGCAAGGGTTTGTGCTCTTCGAAGGAACAGTAACAGCTGCAAATTCATTTTCGGAATTTGGTTTTTTAATATTTACCGGAGATGATACTACATTCACACAACTGCATTGCACAGAAAGGCTTTATAACTAATATTGTCCTCCAATGTGAATTTCTGGAATTTTTTCGGAAAGGAAGATTTGCAGTGATCAAAGCACACCTGTCATCTTCCTGGAAGTCCCGTGAACCTGATTCTTTACCCAATTTAGGAGCACCAACCTGAAAAATGGTTGATGGTCAGTTATATTACTCATTATATAATTTATTAATCATGATTGATTCGTTAATCGATTGAGTGACACCCTTTGAATCAAATATGAGACCAGCTCAATGACTAGAAATAGTTGAAAATCACCTGCTCATGATTGAACTTTGATTCATCTTGACTGTTAGCTTTCACTGATTCGACACGATTTGGCTCAGAAGCACACCTGCACGATGATCCATGTAACCTTAATTATGTTGTCAAATAAATTATGTGGCCAAATCATGAGGACACCATGTTGCACTCAATCGCTAAATTATGTTTCAAACAAGCCTTCCATATAAAGAAGGGAATCAGGACCTTCTTTCTTCTGATTCTTTAGCCAATTTAGGAGCACCGACCTGAAAATGGTTGATGAATAAATTCAGTTAGTTATATTACTCACTATATAATATAATAATCATTATTGATTCTTTAATCAAGTGAGTGACGCCCTGCTAATCAAACATAGGACCAGCTCAATAACTAGAAATAGTTGAAAATCACCTGCTCATGATTGACCTTGGATTCATCTTGATTGTTAACTTTCACTAATTCCATGCAATTGGGCTCTGAATCACACCTGTACGATGACCCATTTTACCTCAATTTTGTTGTGAAATATATTATGTGGCCAAATCATGAGGACACCACGTTACACTCAATCGCTAAATCATGTTTCAAAGAAGCATACCATATAAAGAAGGGAGTCAGTACCTTATTTCTTCTGGTGCCAACGTAAGGTCTCTGGTACTCATTTCATCAATCTACAAAATTTATAATCACCAGGTTTTAACAAAATCAGATTTAGTGGTAGTAAAATGGATTTCAAGTTAACCTCATTGGCTTTATACGGTGAAAAGTATTCCTACCTCATGATTGACCTTGGATTCATCTTGATTGTTAACTTTCACTGACTCCACGCAATTTGGCTCAGAAGCACACCTGCATGAAGACCCATTTTACCTCAATTGTGTTGTCAAATATATTATTTGGCCAAACCATGAAGACACCACGTTACACCCAATCCCTAAATCATATTTCAAACAAGCGTACCATATAAAGAAGGGAATCAGTACCTTATTTCTTCTGGTGCCAACGTAGGGTCTCTGGTACCCATTTCATCAATCTACAAATTAATAATCACCAGGTTTCAACAAAATCAGATTTAATGGTAAGAAAACGGATTTCAAATTAACCTACTTGGCTTTATATGGTGAAAAGTATTCCTACCTCCTTCACAGAATCCGCATCTTCAAAATCACATTGCCTGTCTATCTTTGTGGATCTTCCCAATTTGATTCTTGGTATGAAAGCTGCATCAATAATCTAAAGATAAATTCTGTACCGTAAAAGAATCACAACTTAAAGAAAGCAGTTTCCTTTTTACCTCGAATTTGAGATATATATACCAGGAAAATCCTTCCCATATTATCCAATTTCCAACCATTGAGAAAGATCCTTCTCCATTATCAATCAGAAAAATTGTAACAAGGCTTACCATATTATCCAATTTCCAACCATTGAGAAAGATCCTTCTCCATTATCAATCAGAAAAATTGTAACAGGACTTACAGTCTCTAAGCAACTTATATATTTCTCTTGTCCTTATTCAGTTTTTTATTTTTAGTTTTTGTGTTTACAATCTTGGTTGATACAACCAAAAAGTGGAGAAATACTAGGAGGTTTAGATATCAATTTTGTGAGACAACAATCTGACGTTCCAAGAAAATACGGTACAGAATACATGATTTTTCCACTGTAATTGTATGTATTTTTTAGAACTGCCCACTTGATAGTTTTGCACAAAGAAAATTACTTAAATTAAAACAAGAATCCATTTTACTTATGCACAATAAATGCATCATTAATCCTGTTCTGCAATCTAGAGATCTAGGGTTTCTTCACAAGAATTACCGTGAACACCTAAACTCTGAGAAAAGATTGTTCTGCAATAAACCATAGAAATAAAAACAATTTAGTGAAACGAAAAGCGAACACATAAATCTTACGCGATGGAATGTGACCACAGGCCCTCTCAAACCAGAGCTGAGCTTTGTGCATCTCTTCTTCGGTTTCTCCACTCACAAAGTCGAAGAAATGCGGTGCTGAAAATTCGTATATTTCATCAATCTGAAACACTTTGGAGAGAAATTCGCCTTCTTTTGCCTCTGCCATTTCTCTAGAGAGAGAGAGAAACCTCAAAAATCTCAAAGAAACAGAGATAGAGCAAGAGAGAGTGTGTCAAAGAAAGGCCTCAGAAAAGATCTCCAAAAAAAGGCGCCGTATTGTTTAGAGAGAGAGAGGGTTTATATAGTTTAGAGAGAGAGATAGAGAGTGATGGAGATAAACAGGAGGAAGCGAAAGAAATAAACGCAGAAGCAAAGCAGGGGTTAGAGAGAGAAAGAAGCCGGTTTTCTGCGGAGCGTCCCTCTTTGCAAACGTTACAATGAGGCCTCTCAACGGTCAAATGCGACCTTTTGAAATTGCTGGCCATTCCATAACGGCTATCCATTTAAATATGAGGAATTACGGAAATGCCCCTAGGGCGTGTCAACGGCTAGTTCTCAACCTGATTTCAGGTCCTATGGAGCCCGACGATAGTTACTTACCAGAATTAATCAAATATTTCCATAAATATAATAAAGGAAATTTTGTTGTATGGATATATTCTTATTTTTTGAAAGAAAAAAAATTGGTCTACAAATTTTCTAATTTTACATGAGATCTCTTTTTGGTCTTTGTTAAGAGAAATTTATCAAAAATATGCCGTAATTTTCAACTATTTTAAATTTTAACATTTTTCAACTCAAAGTCATGTATATGGGCATTTGGAAATTAATTCAAAACAAATGAATACAAATTTAAAGGATACGGTTTCTATGAGGCCATGTAGAAATGATTCACGTCTTAAAAATATATTTTTGAGATGGATTTTTTGATTTAACTTTTAAGGACATGTAATGTCTAACATGGAGATCATGAATATGAAAAATATATAAATTTTGAAAATTAGAAATAGCTATTTTATTAAGAAAATATTTAGACAGTTAGTTTCAATTGTTTTAGAAGGACCACCTATTTGCATCCATCTTTAAGATGGATGATTTATATACCTTGGGAACTCATATTGTAGAAATGTGGTCCAGTCCACACGAAACAAATTTTCAAATTTAAATGGTAAATACCTGATGTGCATTTTTTCAAATTTCATGTTTTTAATTTCTAAAATTGGCACTAGTGTGACCCTCCTTTAATGGCACGTTTGTTTGCTGGAAGATAAACAATTCTGAAAAAATAAAGAAGTTCTTATTTTTTGAGAAGTGGAATGTATTTTTTGGAAAGTTTAAAGAAGTTTTGAGTACTTATGTTTGATCACCATCCAAAACCAACTTTATAAAAGTTGGTTTTGGAGAAAAAAGTAAGAGAAAAAATTCTGTTGGGTAAGTTGCATAAAATATGTGGTCTTAAGGTTTTTTGTAATTTTCCCTTTTAAGTTTTCTTTCTGCAAAACAAATACGTCCAAGGGAACTTTAACCTTGTTTTTGTTTTATTATTAGCCATTAAGAAGTCATTTTCCTGTCTTATCTTCAAAATGACGCACACATCCACCTTCTAAACTTTAAAAATCAAGACTGATGGTCCAACTGCATAATTAAACTTGTAGTCCAAGTATATAATAGCCTATCCAAACTTTTAAGAAAATGAAGACTAAGGGAGCATTTGAATACCTAAAAACCTATTACAGAAAATTAAATTTTAGAGAATATGACGTTTTGGTCTGCATAAGCAGTCAAACGTAGCTAACGTGAAATATATTACACAACGAGAAGGCTGGGAAATAAAATATGAGCGGGACGGGTAACCCGCCCAAACAATAAAATCCACTATGAGGTCCCTTCTTCTCCATTTCACTTGGCACATCACATGCTCTCCCATATCACTTCAGTAGCAGACCAGCCAGAGCTATAGCCGGCCTTCTCTTCCCCTCTCTCTTGTTGAGCCCTGCTCAATCAACTAGTTTGTTCCCAATTTTTCGAGACTAAAAGCCCAACTAGGAACATTGAATCTCTCTCTTCTTCAGCCCTGAAAATTGCTCAATCAACTAGTTTTTTTTCCCGAATTTTCGAAACTAAAAACCAGTTAAGAACATTGAATCTCACTTTTGTTAAGCCCTGAAAAATGCTCAATTAACTAGTTTTTTCTCATTTTTTTTGAAACTAAAACTCAAATAAGAACATTCAATGAACTAATTTGCTTCAAATCAGGTTTTAATGTTATTACTGATTGTGGACCACACATATTTCATACATTTCATACTAATTTTGTTTAGATTCAGATTTTTTAAAAAACTCATTTAATTGGTTAGTTATTATCTTCTCAAAACATTAGAAAATCAATTATGTGGTTTGAGGGATTTGTGACATGTTCTAAGTTGATTTTCCACGTAATTTTTGACTTGTTGAATTGCTCTAATTTTACTACTACTCCTGTTGCGGTAGAAAACTAGATGCTATATCATGATTTCATCCAACTTCTTGTTGATTTCTTGATGGAAATTGTCATAAAAATTAAAACATGGTTGAGGGGTAATCATTATGATTGAATTTGAATAATTAACAACATGATAATCACAATAATATGGCCAATTTTCTGAACCCATTATGCAGCAGAAAATTGCAGTATAATTTTCTTCTAAATTTTATCCAAAGTTCAAGTACTTTATGCCTCAAACCACTAATACATGATCATCTAATGTTTAAATGATTGATAGTTGATCACATTGTTGTTGTATAAAAATCATAGAATCAATGAGTATTTGTTGCTTGTGCTTGTCTGAAATTGTATTGATCATACAAAATCATGATTGACCTTTGTGAGATCTCGGTTGATACCCATGAATCATAACTCCTAGAGAGAACAAATCTAGTAGATAGATACATAATGGTGCAAAGATGCATAACTGATTTTTTATTTTTTACCCCTTTGAAATTCGATTTTATTGTAGAACTCTTCTATAGCTGCATCAAATGTTTCCATCGACTTCAATTTTTAAATTTTATAGGGAAATCCCCTTAATAAAAGTTCGTCTCAATTCATGGCATTTGGTTCAAATGTAAGGAAGTCCCCGTAATGAAAGGGGCAAGAATTTCTCGCCCCTTGTCGTAGGACTCGTTATTAAACAGCTTGTTGTAGATGTCGGTACCCCAATATCAAAGGAGTTGTTTAATAAACGATATTCTTCACTCAGAAATGCCTTGAACATGCTTTTGGAGTTTTGAAGGTACATTTTTCTAGCTTGAAAGGGGTTAACTACCTATCCAATAAAAACACAAGTCAAGATAGTTGTTGTATATTGTATCTTACACAATTTAATCATGAGTGAAGGCGGTGACCTTTATGATTATGAAGATATAATAACTGATCGAAACCAGTCACACTTATGGAAGTTCCAGAGTTAGAAGTTTTTGGGAGGAGTCAAAAGGGGAGAGATGAGTGGTCTTAGTTCGAATTGCTATACTCTCTCTCTCTCTCCTCGCTCTCTCTCTCTTGTTGGAATGATGATAAGCTTCTCTATCAGTCTCTCTCTACCTCTATGATATGAACTTCTTATCGTATTAGAAAATCTTGTTAGAATATTGCTTACAATATTATCTCATTGGAATCTTGATGACGATAGCATTACTAAATCTTATTGGAATAATGACAATATTATTTCATAGTCTCATTCTCTCTTTTTAGAATGGTGATGATCAAGACCTTTATTTCTCACTCTCTCTTTATCTTTGGAATGGTGATGCTTAAGAACTTTATTTCTCTCTTTCTCTCTCTCTCTCTCTCTCTCTCTCTCTCTCTCTCTCTAGAATAAGGATGATGACAATATTAGAAAATCTTATTGGAATGATACAATGATAATCTTTAGTTGGCAATTTAGTAGAATTTTGTGATAAAACAAGAAAGTAGTGATGGTTTATAGGCAAGTGCACCATTTTATTAGAATGTCATAGACTTTTTGCATAATAGGTCTGGGCATGAATAGTAAATAGTGATGACGACAATATTTTCTCTTTGAAATATAGTGATGCCATTCACCTATTAACGAAAAAATTACGGGGAGAAGAGGGATAAAATTAACCCATGTGGATATGACATTCACATATTAGAAAACAAAGTAGTTTTAATCAATATTTCATCCTAACAAGAAAATAAAATAGAAAAAAGCTACATTACCATAGATAAAATTAACGCAGTATTTCTTAGCCAAAATGTCGGTAATGCACTTCTCTGACAATACATTTCCAGGTACCCAAACGACCCAGAAATGGTCCAACTACATAATCAGACTCATGGTACAAGTATATAATCTCCCCGTCAGTCTCGTAAGCTCACATGCCTAGATGCGGGTTAGAAGTTTATATATATATATATATATATATATATATATATATATATATATATAAAGATACTACAAAACGCCTATAGGAAAAAATGAACAGTAATTTCGCCTACCCTCATCATCATCCAAAGTTCATCACACGGTCACGATTGTTCAGTAGTGTTTTATTTTTCATTTTTTTTCTACAAATATAAATGACCTAAAATTTAAAGAGTGTATTCATCACAAATAGGTGAATCTACGAAAAATATCAAAAAACTATTTTACATGAAATAAATTGATCAAAATACCCTTGAAAAAGTTTGAGGGTATTTTGGTTATCTTTTCTGAAAAATAGTTTTTTGATATTTTTATTAGGTGTAACTCACTAAGTTGTACATGTTCTCTAATTTCAGGTCATTATGATTTGTAGAAAAAAAATGAAAAATGAAATACTATCTGACAATCGTGACCATGCGATGAACTTTGGATGGTGATGAGGGACGACGAAATCGTTGTTCATTTTCGCCCAAATATAGGAAAATTCTTCGCAATGCCTATAGGCACAAATGAACAGTGATTTCGCCTACCCTCATCGCCGTCCAAAGTTCATAGTCACGATTGTCCAATAGTATTTCATTTTTCATTTTTTTTTACAAATTGGAATGACCTAAAATTTGGAGTGTGTGTTCATAACAAATAGGAGAATCTATGAAAAATATCAAAAAAAATTTTACTTGAAAAATATTGACCAAAATACCCCTAAACTGTTTCGGGGGTATTTTGGTCAATTGTTTTCATGTAAAATATTTTTTTGATATTTTTCGTAGATTCTCCTATTTTCTATGAACACAAGTTCCAAATTTCAGGTAATTCCAATTTGTAAATAAAAATAAAAATGAAATACTACCGGACAATCGTGACCGTGAGATGAACTTTTGAGGGTGATGAGGGTAGTCGAAATCACTGTCCATTTTCTCCTATAGGATTTTTGTAGTATTTTCGAGGGTATTTTGATCAATTTATATTTTAAAAATTATTGTTTTCATATTTTTTTTAGGTGCGCTTCACTAAGATGTACACACGTTTCAAATTTTAGGTAAATTGGATTTGTAGGAAAAAAAAGGAAAATTAAAACACTACCGGACAACTGTGACCGTACGATGAAGTTTTGATGGTGATGAGAATAGGTGAAATCACTATTCATTTTCGCCTATAGGCGTTGGGAAGAGTTTTATTTTATATATCAACGGTTGTATCATAGTATAATGCAATTACACTTCTAGATATGGTCAAAACGAGTCTTTTCCAAAAACGAATCTAGACCATTCATTTTGTGAATTTCAAGATCTTAGCCTTTATAAACTCAAAATCATTTTTTTATTTTTTAATATTGTTCATCTAATGATAATGAAGCCATCTAAATAAATTGGAAATGAAAAAATCCTTTTAAAACCTAGATCTAAGCATATCACAAAAATGAACGACCTATGTTAATTGGGCTAAAAAAATACTTTCTAGATTGTGTTTTCAACTTTTTTATTTTTTTTTGTGATTGATCATTAGAATGAAAAGATCGTATATTTCAAAATTTGGATCAAACAAATGGTCATAAGTTCTTACTTCTCTTCCTAGCTACAATGATCTCCTTTAGTTTTCTTGCTTTCATCCACTAGCTTTCTAGACCTTAGTGTTTATGTATTTATCGAGTAACCATTTGTTCGTTTCATTGTTTTGTTGTATCTCGAGGATAAATTATTTGCTGGAGACATTTTAATGTATGGGGGAATGATTTAAAGTAATATAACGCAACAACATTCAAAAATCATAGTAGTGCCATTTGTTTGTTCATTCTATTGAACAATCACAAAAAAATAAAAATTGAAAATGCGTCGAAGAAAGTGTTATTTTAGCCCAATCAACATAAGCCGTTCATTTTGTTAAGGTGCTTAGTTCTGAGCCTTGGAAGGATTTTTCTCTTTTGAAAATTTTTAGATACTTTTGTTATCATTAAAGAAAAAATGGTTTTGAGTTCGTTAAGACCTAGATCTTGAAATTCATAAAATGGACGGTCTAGATTTAACGTTGGATGTGACTCGTTTTAGCCATATCTATAATGCAAATTGAATTTTAGTTTTTTGAAAATTGAATATTGGGATGAAGAGAGGGTATGTGCATATTTTGAGGTGATAAAAATGTTACAAATATAGTTTTCTTCAAGTATGGTTCTATTATATTACTATACAACTGTTGCATAAAATGATTTCCCAAATGTATATTAAGATTTATTAGAAGGTACCATTTTAATAGGCCTTGAAATAAAAGGGATCATTTCTCTTATGTAAACAAATCGTTTCTTTGCTGTTTGGGGTGACAATGTGCTCTTTAAAAGTTACATGGTTCACACAGATAATCCCCCCAGATAATCCCCCCCCCCAATTGGTGCTTTACCTGAATGATAACTCCTTGAATGGAGTTTCACACTAAACGGCATTCAGATATGAAGGGCAGATAAGGAGAAGTATATAACTACTAGAGTAAATTACAAGTGATTCATATATGAAGTCTAGATAATGTCATGATCGTTAGATCGACTCAATTTCAATCTAAATCGTTGGACTCATATGTAGATGTTATCTATGAGCTAAACCTCAACGTTTCTCATAAATAAATGAAGTTTCCCAAAAGAAATACACGGTGAAATACGCTCTTAGTTAACATTATGCTTTCTTTAGAATGTAAGAAATAATGGGTCTGCCCTGCTTTTAGCCAGCTGTTTTTTTTCTTTGCTTTTCTTTTTCCTACTTACAATGCTCAATTATTGCAAGAGAGTGGCAGGGAAATGAAATAAGGGAGGCACTGCCCTACTTTTTCCAATCAATAGTGCTCGAGTATTACTCCCATGAGTACCGTAGAATCAGGTGAATATATATAGTACCGGCCGAGTATTACACCCAAGTTGGTGCATAAGAACTCAGCCAGGCTACGAGCCAAGGCTAAGTAACTCGGCCGAGTCTAGGTCTCCTCGCCTGAGTTTTCCAACACTGCTTCTAACAAACCCCTTCTTTTGTAGGAACCACACATATTAAACCCCATTTGAAAAAGTATAGGTGGAGATACTTGAACATTCTTTCATGGAATGTTTTATTTAGGCTATCGTAAAAAAATTGATGAACACAAGAAAAAAAACAAATCTATTATTGTTTAATTTTAGAGAGTGTCTACAAATATACCATTTATTTTTTGTACAAAGAGGTCATGATCATTTTTATCCCTTATAATTTCGAAACGGGTGATTGTAAAAGAATTATTGATTAAACATAAAGTTAAAAAAAAAAATTCTTTTCTCAAACTTGATAACTCACTTCAAACCGTCTAATTTGATATCCAATGAGTCAAATTTGATATCCAATGAGTCAGAATAGTTGTGACTCCTTGTACAAAAAGAGTCAATCCCTTACTTCTACTGTCTAAGCTCTTATTAATAAGATATACATAACATAACTCTTTATCCTTTCAAAATTCTGTGAATGGCTGAGGCCAATGAAGCATATGAGGAGCCCCCCTCTTCCAACACCTTTGTGGATGCCTCCTTCAACTCCTTCACACGCTTTCTGACTATTTTACCCTCGTCTCCTTCCATCAATCTCCTCGCCACTCTCTCTAACTCCTCCGCCTTCACCCACCCGTCCTCCTCCATTTTCAGCTCCAGAGCCACCCCAACCTCCCTCACCAGCTCCAAAGCATTCAGCCTCTGCTCAGCGTACAGTGGCCACGCAACCATTGGCACTCCGAACCACACGCTCTCGAGAGTCGAGTTCCACCCGCAATGCGACACAAAAGCCCCCACTGCTGGGTGCGCGAGCACTGCTGCCTGTGGTGCCCATTTGGGCCACACCATCCCCAAGTCATGTGTCCTCTCCAGGAACCCTTCTGGTAGAAGGTCCCTTAATTCAGCGTCTTTGGTGTCAAACAACTGGTCCATGGAGGTGGGGCCACGCAGAGACCATAGGAAGCGGTGGCCACTTTGCTCGAGACCGAGTGCCACCTGTTTGGTCTGGCGATTCGAGAGGGTGCCCAGGCTGCCGAAGCACAAGAACACGACCGAGTCCTGGGGTTGTTTGTCAAGCCATTGCAAGCACTTGTGGTGCTCACCAGCGGAAGTCTGATACTCGTCCAGGTTGAGGAGGGGGCCGACAGGGTAGACTGGCGGTGAAGGGTGGTCGGACAGGCAGATCCCCTTGTGTAGAGCGTCTAGAGACCGAGTCTCAAGGTCTAGGAAGGTGTTGATGAGAATGCCCTTGGCCTGGTGGAAGCGACGCGAGTTGTACAGAAACCACTTGTAGGCGTCGTTGGTCTTGTCCGACAGGACCAAGGGCAAATCGATCGGGGGCACCGGTGGCAAGCCGGGAACTATGATCGGCTCCTTACAATCCTTGAATTCACATGGAATTTGATCATGAAGTGTTGGTAGGTGAAGCATGAGTGCGAGGGAGTTGGCACTGGAGGTGAAGAAGATATAGGCCGGCACCCCAGACTCCATTGCTGCATCGAGTAGAGCAGTGCAGAAGAAGTCTATGATAAAGGCACAAACCGGTGGTGAAGTTGAGGAGAGGGATTTTAGGGTTTCAGTGACGATGGGCTTGTGGGCGGCCGCAAAGAGGCTAAAGAGGGTCTGGGGCCTCATGTCGGGGGCCGGAGAGAAATCGACACGGGGCAATTGGAGGAAGCGGAGGCGATTCAAAGGAAAGGAGGAGGAGGAGGTGCGTTCGATGTAGGGGGCGGTGGAGGAGGGGTTGAAGGGGTGGTCATGGGGGGTGAGGATTGTTATGGAGAGGAGAGAGCGGTGGCCGAGAAGGAGCTTGGCAAGCTCCACTGTAGGCACCAAGTGGCCGACGAGGGGGAGGGGGAAGACCACCACCTGAACCTTTGCTGCCTCATCCATGTCTCTCTTGCCTCTCCTCTCGCTCTATTTCTCTATCATTCTAGGTAAACTCAGTAACGTAGAATATTCGGTGTTGGTGTCATAAATTGACATGTTATTATGTCAATCAAGTCAAAAAAGTACTGCCAAAATCTGTTGGAATATTTTCTTGATTTTGTAAATTACATAAGAATTGAAAAAAGCGAAGGAATCATTAAATTAAGAGAGACGGAAGTTGGAAACAAAGAGGTCGGGCAACCTTTTTTAAGCTTCCCCATAAGTTCTATCTTTTCCTTTATCCAACCGTAATGGAAGGTTAAGATTGTCTTAATCATAATATCATTTCTCTATACTATTTCATTTTTCTTTTATTTATAAATTATTTTGACATCAATTTTTAGATGTCTATTCCTCTATTAAACTCGTACTAGCAAAAAAATATAAAAAAGTATTTTTAATAAAATAAATGACTAAAATACCCCCAAAAAGTTTCAAGGGGTATTTTGACCGTTATATTTTATCGAAACATTATTTTTAATATTTTTTATAGGTGCGTCCCAATGAGAAGATAGTACATACCAAATTTCATATTCATAAAATTTGTATAAAAAAAACTAAAAAAAAAATATTTTGAGACGTCGGATCTAAGATCAAACAGTAAGTAGCTCTCTTAATCAAAATTGGACGGCTGGATGGTAAAAGGCGGATAGAACTTCTATGTTGTAGGGGAAGCATAGAAACCTTTCCCCTTTAATTTATGTGTTTTATAACTTTTATTACTAACCTACTCTACTACCTTAGATTTCTCTATCATTTGTAGAGGTGGCAATAGATCCGGACCCAGCTTAGGACCCACCGGGTAATACCCGACATGGGTCCGGGTATGGATCCAACATTTGGACCCAGTGGGGTGGGTCCAGGTCTAAAACTTGGACCCGAATACTATGTGTGTGTTGGGTTCAGATCTGGTTGGACCCGACTCACACCAGTAAAATGTTGGAGATAACATACTTGAAGTCCTATTTGTTTACATATATTACGGATCGTATGAAATAAAAACTCACCTTGTTAATAATATTATGAGTATATGATGGTAAAAAGAAAAAGCTCATATTTGAGGGTGGTAATAGACCAACCAGACCTAGAACCCAACGGGATAGACCTGAGACCCAATGAATATGGGTATGGGTCCAACTTTTGGATCTGACGGTCCGATCCAGGTCCAAAACATAAACCTGAATGCTATTTGGGTATGGGTCCGGGTCCAGCCGGGCCACCTGACCCGTTGCCACCTGTAACAATCTTAAATTTTCAAAAAAAAAAAACAAAAAAAAAAAGAAAAGAAAAGAAACTTTTAATACATGATGATTCGTTTGAACATGATGATCCTTAGGGACCATCGCTATTTTTCAAAGCTTTTCAGTTTAAAAGCTTTGTTGCTTCCTTTCTCTTGCCACGTCCTCTAAAGGACGTGGGTTTTAGGCGTTTAAAGCGTAAGCTAACGCTCACACCTGTAACAAAATAAAAAAATAAAATAATATGTTAGTAGAAAACGCTCACACCTGTAACAAAATAAAAAAATAAAATAATATGTTAGTAGAAATTAAATTCAGAGAGGTGAGGACTCCTACCCTAGAAAACTTCTGAGATTTTTCTCTCTCTAGTCGAAACACAGTGAACTTTTCTCTTTAACCAAATTTTTATCGGAAGCTCTCTCTCAAATATTTTATGTGTAAATGACATCGTCTTCCTAAAAAATAGTCTGTTTTTAATAAATAGTGATATTTCCGTCCAGGATCTTTATTTTATAAGTTTTGTGTGTAAGTGATTTCATTATCTTGAAAAATAATCCGTTCTTTTTAAAAATGAAATGAAATAATTATTTCTGCTTATTATCATGAATTTTAAGCACGATAAATTTTATGTGCAAATGACCTCATTATTTTAAAAAATAATCTGTTTAATAAAATTGTGATATTTTAACTATGTTAGAAATTTTAAATGTTGTAAAATTATTAGAAATAAATATGACATTTCTGCTGTTAGTAAAATTGTAAGATTTCTTTCTACTGTTTTTGAATATTTAGACATTGTAAATTTCATGTGTAAATGACTGCCTTATTACTTAAAAATTGATATTTTTGCAATTGATTATAGCATTGTGAAATGTTCATTTGTAAATTGATATCCCATAAATTGTGATAATTCCGTATTCTTGAATTTCTATAAGAGTTTTTCTATACATATTAAATTGGCAATTATGCTAAAATGTCTTTACAAACTGCTACCTTTCTAAATTTGAGCCCAAAATATTTGGTTGGTTATTTTTAAAATGTTATTGAAAGTGACTGTTATTAGTGGTTTCAGTGAAATTCATATTAATGATTTCAGTGATATGTTGAGTACATGATATTTGCTGCTTTCGAATGTTTAAAGAGATTTAGAAATAATTTAAGTAAGCAAGTGGATTCATCCGGTTCGCCGGTGAAGTATAAGTGGACCTATCCGGGATGCCGATAGGGATTAAGTGGACTCATCCGGTACGCCGATGAGGTATCAGTGGACCTGTAGGGATTAAGTGGACCTATCTGGGACGTCGATAGGGATTAAGTGGACCCATCAGGACGCTAATAGGGTATATAGGTGACCTACTTGGGACGCCAGTAGGGTATTTTGTGAAATCCTTTGAATTATGCACTGCCGTTAAAGTGTTATATGTATTTCAATTATTCAAATTATACTTAATTATACATTTATTGAAAGTGAAACTGTTGATGCATTTCTGTTAATAGAACTCCTTTTTGGAAATATTGATATCTTTCAACCATGATTATTTTTAGGATTATGATGATCATTTACTGAGTAGCCAAACTCATCAAACTATGGTAAATATTTTTCAGGATAACTGCGGTTTCATTTGAGTGCTCGTCAGGATCAACTTTGGGAAGATATTGTAGTTGTGTTTAAACTTTCTTTTGTTACTTTTTAAAAATTCGTCACTGTAAATTTGTCCTAAAAAGAGATGTATATATATATTTTGACTGTCACATCTCAGGAATATCAGTATTGTAAATTCTTGGAGTGTGACACCACCCCTAATCATTTATATATATTTCTGTTTGGGTACGGACAGGTTGGTACTCGTTCAAATTTCACATATTACATTTGGGAAGTTGAGCATCTCTATAGAAGCATGCAAATTTACAGGGAAAAGTTTATATAGAGCCGAGGCTCTAAATAATCAAATTAGAGCCTACCTCGAAAATTTCACTAGAAGATGTTGTATTGATATCCAAATATCCTCAAATGGATCATCTCAACATATAGATGCATGGACATAAAAAAAATGGATTTCAAGTTTTGGACTGTAATTTTCAAGATTTTTAAGTTTTCACAAATCTGCTTGATCTACACTATTTTTGAAGCTTTAAATTTTATAATTAGGGATGAAAATATATTTTAAGGCCATCATAAAGATTTTCAATGTTGAAAGCACAATTCTTGACACTATTTAAAAGCGGGCTCTACTTTGATCGTTTGGAGCCTCGGCTCTATGCAAACGCAACCCAATCTATAAAGAGAAAACTTCACTTTGGTAAAAAAGAAATACTATAGATTTGCATCCGATAGTGATGCGCAACGTCCCAAGCATAATGCAGTAAAAAGCTTCACTTTCTAATCTTATAAAAAGAACTTTCAAAAACCCATTACAAGCAAACCTCTTATTTTTTTAAGATTTTATATTTTTTTTAAATACTCGGCTCGTCCATCAGAACCAAATCGATCAATGCTCAATTCTGGTTTGACCAGCACGGGCATTGACAGGGTTGGTCGGCATTCAAATTTCCCATATTATACGGGATTGGATATGGAAATTATAGACAGGTATACGTATGCACTTGTTAACTCGCATGGCAAAAATTCACACGCCCAACAAGTGCCGGTGTATAATTGGAAAGAAAAAGTATACAATGAGACTGTTTATTTTTTGAATAAGGTAATCTCAATTAATCTTGATAATTGGATGTTAAATTGAGTGATTACAATAATTATACTCACCAAACTCAAAGTTCAAATTTATTTATTTTTTCCAACTTTATGAAACACCCAACCTTTCATATTTCATATGATTATAAATAATTCTGACCTCCTTGCTCCAATGGTAAACGGTCTCAATATATACAATCCCAATTGGAAACACGTAAACAATATCATAAACATACCCATACAAACAAACACACGCATAACAAATCTATAGAAACAAAACTTCAATCTACTGCAAAAAGAAATACGATGCCCTGGTCTTGTCTATTCCCACAGTTACACTCTCTATGTCATGGTTCTATCTCTCAGTTCATATGGTGCCAGGAGAATCGAGAGATTAGAGAAGATGAGAGCCTTGTCTGGATCAGTTGGGACTGTTGGACAGTTGATGGCATTCGATCAGCGAGGTTTAAAAAATTGTTGTGTTTCGGGGGAGTTAGGATCAGTCAGTCTTGCAAATATGAAATGCTTTTCTCTCTTTCTTCTTCTTACAATCGATTTTAGGAAGTATTTTTTTCTTCTTCTTCTTACAATTTATTTTAGAAAAAATTAGAGATACCCTCAAAATCAATTTTCTAGATATCCTACCTCCAATACTTTTTCTCTCACACCCTAAATCTTAACATTGTATTTATCCCCAATCAAGAAGTCAACAATTTAAAATGAAAATACCCTTACCCTCTCTCTACATAAACTGAGAGGGCTGGTAGAGAGATATGGTAGGTAGAGAAAGAGAGAGATAGCATGGAGAGAGGGTACAAAGAGAGAATGAGAGGGTTCAAAAAGCTGATTTTTGTTTTTGTCTAGAGAGAGTAAAGGCAATTTCATCTTAAGCTTGTTGATTTCTTAATTTGAGGTAAATAAAAAAAAAAAGTGTTAGGATTTAAGATGTGAGAGAAAAATTATTGAGAAGTAAGATGTCTAAAAAGTTGATTATAAGAATATCTCTAATTTTCCATTTACTTTACTATAATAAATTACGAGCTTTCTTAGAAATTTATTATCAACGATAAAGGAAAAACCATCCTCATCGTAGTTTTTTTTATTAATCAAATGTTAAAAAATTATCTCGTTAATACCACACGTCAGCTCATGTGACCAACCACCTATATATAAAGTGTTCACCCTAATCCTAAGAGAACACAAACTCTATCACGTAAATATTCCTCTACATAAAAACAAAACCTAATAGTCATGTGGTACATCCTAGCCTACTCTAATTAGAAGTGAGACTTCTAATTTATCTGAATCACCTACAAGATCAATCCATAGGGGGTCTCTATTCAAGGACACATTGGGGGGAGATTATCCAGAAAGTTTGTTTTGCAGGGGTTTTTATAAGTTTCACAACATTTTTTAGGCTCATAGAATAAAGGTTAGGCCGTAGAGGATATGTCTTGGGGTCCTAAAGGTACCGCTTGCTCGGTATTTGCCTAAGCGTGGGAGCGTAAATACCATGCTCTCATGGGTGCAAAATGCTCATTCGCTCCCTCGGGGAGAGATATCCTTTAGTAGATTTTTCAAAGCTAAAAATTTTGATTCCAGTTAAAAATCATCAAATGACTATTTCAAAAAAAAAAAAAAAGATTTTGAATACTTCGACACCTAAATGTTGTTGCCTGAAAATCAAATAATGCTCATTGAATTTTGGGACATGATTTTTTTCAGGCTCGTATTTTTTTACGGGAAAGGTTTCTATGCTTCCTCAACAACATAGAAGTTCTATCCTGTCCTTACCATCCAACCATCCAGTTTTAATCAAGAGAGCTACCCACCGTTTGATTTTAGATCCAACGTCTCAAAGTATTTTATTTTTAGTTTTTTTTTTAATACAAATTGTATGAATATGAAATTTGGCATGTGCCATCTTATTATTGGGGCGCACTTATAAAAAATATTAAAAATAATTTTTCTATAAAATATAATGACCAAAATACCCCTTAAAACTTTCAGAGGTATTTTGGTCATTTTATTTTATTGAAAATATTTTTTTCTATATTCTTCGCTAGTGTGAGTTTAATAAGAGAATGGATGTCCAAAATTTGGTGTCAAAATAGTTTATAAAATAATAATAATAATAATAATAATAATATAGAGATGTGACATTGTGATTGAGGCAATCTTAACCCTCCATTCAGAATGGAGAGTTGGATAAAGGAGATATAGAACTTCTATACTAAGGGGAAGCATAGAAAGCTTGCCCTTTTTCTATTAGTGTTTTTGTTTGGGAGCTAGTCTAATAAGTAGTAGACGATATGTCCCTATAATTTGGGGTCCTAAAAGTACCCTAGTTAGTTTACTCCCGAGGGAGCATAAAACCATAGAGCATATGTTTCGTTCCCTTGAAAGCAAACCATTCATTTACTCTCTTCTTTTTCTTTTTTTTTTCTTTTTTTTTTTTGTGAACATTAAACAATTTGATATTTACGGCGGGTTTATTGCAAACCATTCATTTACTCCCTCAGGTAAAAGAAGAGCTTGGAAAGTCTTTCAATTTGAAAATTTGGGATCCACTTAAATATCATCTGATGATTATTTTAAAATAAACTGAGTTGGATTTTGAACACTTCAACACATGCATCTTGCTGACCGAAAATTGGATGGTATTCATTCAATTTTGGGACATTATATTTTCAGGCACAGAGAGTATCAATTTGATTTTTATTATTATTTTTCAGTTAGTCTATAGGTAGTAGAGGATATGTCCACAGAATTAAGGGTCCTAAAAATAACCCTAGCTTGGTATTTGCCTGAGAGTAAATAGATAGTTTACCTCCTTGAGAGCATAAAATCATTTGGCAATGAGCATATGCTATGCTCCTGCACGAGAACACTGTTCATTTTCTCCCTTAGGTAAAAGATGTAGTTGGAAAAGAACTTTTTACCTTTTGAAAATCTTGAGTCTGCTTAACTATCATCATAGGATTGTCTTAAAAAAGTAATAATAAATTGGATTTTGGAGACTTAACACAGATCTTGTCGTCTAAAAATTGGATGGTGGTCATTCAATTTCGGGACAATATTTTTTTTCAGATTTATAGAGGATGTATTCGAACTTTTATTTTTCTTTGGAGAGTCTATCGTTAGTAGAGGCTAAAAACACCACTAGCTTTGTTTAAAAAATTATATAAACAAATTGGATTTTGAACACTTAGATCTTACTGTCCAAAATTGGACGATGTTAATTCAATTTTCAGACATTATTTTTTTTTCAGGCTCATAAAGTGTGTATATGATATATTTTTGTTTTTTGTGGAGTTAGTCTTAAAGGTGGTAGAGAATATGTCCCTCAAAGTTGGGTCCTAAAAACACCCCTAGTCTAGCTTGATATTTGCCTGAGGGAGTAAATGGACAATTTACTCACCTGTGAGCATAAAAATCATTTGGCTATGACTGACTGCATATACTATGCTCACGCTAGAGCAAACCGTTGATTTGCTGCCTCAAGTAAAAGATGTACTTGGAAATATTTTTTAGTTTTGAGAATTTCGAATCCACTTAAATATCATCAGATAATTGTTTGGATCAACTAGCAACCTTTCTACTAGTAGGGACAATCTATGTACTGCGACAGTTTCATATAATTAGCAGAAGATTGCTTCATTCTAGACTTATCTAGAATAGCACATGCACCCATAAGAGGCGCTATGTGACATGCATCTCATGAGACTAATCGATCATTTTCCACTATGAGCACCACATACTTCCTGGGCACTTCAAGAAAACCGCTGGTTGCAAAGTCGGTAAAAGGACTAACTGTTTTCAAACTAATAAGAATGAGAGAGACAGACGGATCATAGATATCCAAAGAAACATAGACAAATTCACATACATTCCGGCAGATAAGCAGGCACAACAAGACTGAAGGTCCTTTGTATGCGAAGGAAGTATCTTGTATCTTTTTCTTTCAAACTGCTGCCATTTACTATCGATTAAACAGAGGTGTTTTGCCCATCCATTGGTTGAAGTGCGAATATAATTAACAAGGGTATCTGATGTACCCAAAAATAACAAAAGAGCTCTGTTTAAGACTACCTAAAGGATGGGCTGTTTGTGCATTTCAACATTTGCACATCCGCACACCGTACTCCGAAAACTGCCCTACATTTCCCACACTCCTCTTTAAATAGAGATTCATGTAACTCACTTAGAATTGGTCTTCATCCCATTTACAACAACAACTACCTCCTATAAGACATTTTTGACTCACACAATAACAAACTACCTACTTACAATAACTACCAACCCATTCATAAAACTACCTCCCACTTACAATAATTAACAACTGAACCCATAATGCAATAACTAACTATAACTAACCCACAATAATAACTACTCATTACATGAGATAACCAGCACCACTACACACTAGTGGTTGGTTAAAAGTTTGAATTAATCTTCAACATGTCCCCTTAATTCAAACTGCTTCAACACAGATTAGTTTACGCAACTTGTAGAACTTCACCTATAGAAGAGCTTTAATGAAAATATCAGTAATCTGGTCCATTATGTTGCAATACCACATCTTGATCTACGAGCTCTCAATTAAAATGATGACAGATTTCTCTGTGTTTAGTCCTCCCATAAATGATAGGATCTTTTGTCATTGTAATGGTGGACCTGGTTTCGTAGAGTATATTTGTGGCACCTTCTTGCTTCTTCTTTAAATCAAAGAGGATCCTCCTTAGCCACACGGTTTACATGCTTAACTTGAGCAGCTATGTATTCGACTTTTGAACAAGACAGATCGACACAATGTCGCTGGTTAGTTGCCCAAGATATCATGTCGGACCAAAGACCAATAGCAAAACCTGAAGTACTTTTCCTATCATCCGCACATCTTGTGCAATCACTGTCAGTATAAAATACAAGCTTAAAATTATTAACTTGATCATACTTGATTCTAAAATTCAGTGTTCCCACAAACATGTCTTAAGATTCTCTTAACTTCACCATCTTGGTATTTTCTTGGACAATCTATAAAGCTAAAGTAGGCTCATGGAAAACATTATATCTAGTCCCGTGTGAGTGAGATAAATCAGCCCCCCAATCATGTTTCTATATTCTTTAATATTTGTTTTCTCCACTCCATCATCTATTATAAGTTTTTCATTTGTATTCATGGAAGTTTTTGACGGATTAGAACTAGGCATATTGAACCTTTTCAACAAATCAGAGGTATGCTTTTCTAGAGGTATGCTTTTCTAGACATGAGAAAATTTCATGAGAATCTTCAATGACTTCCAATCATAAAGAAAAAATGTGAAAGACTGAAGTCTGCCATTTCAAACTTTGACATCATATTTTTTCTTGATTCCTTTATCAAACTCAAATAATTTCCTGTAAATATCATGTCATCAACATGTAGTAGGCAAACTATAAGAATTTCATCCATACCTTGGACTTCACATGGAGGGTTGGTTCACTCACACTGTTCTTGAAATTGTTGTCAAGGAAATACTCGTCAATTTTGTTATACCATGCTCTAGGAGCCTGCTTGTGATTTTTGAACACTTTCCCCGATTTGTAGTGTTTAATTGTAGACTTTAATTGTAGACTTTAATTGTAGACTTTATATTCCATACCTTTGACATCCCAGGGGCTTCTCTATACAAACTTCCTCTTGTAATTCTCCATTAAGAAATGTTGATTTGACATTAAATTGGAAAAGTTCCTAACCTTTTTGAGCAGCCAATGCTAAGAATTCTAATAGTATCAATCCTAGCAACAAGTGCAAAAGTTCCTGAAGACTAATAACTGGAATTTGCCGGTATCCTTTGGCAACCAACCAGGCTTTATGCGTTTGTAGAGATCCATCATAATTCAATTTGGATTAGTAAATCTACATGAGTTCGATAGCTTATTTTCCAGGGGGTAGGTCCACCAATCTCTACGTTTTATGTCTTTCAATTGCACTCATTTCCTCCATAGCATGAACCCACTCTTTCTTTGTAGTTGCATCTTCAAAACAAGTAGGTTTCAAGGCAAAAAAAATGTAAATTCATACAATTGATAAATATCATAAGACTACTTACCTACCTTGGAGATGACTCTGAGAATTCAATTTGAGATGTAGATGGGCTTGCCGTTGCACTTGGAGATTCTTCTTCCTCTTCTACAAGTTAAAGGATATTTTTTTACACCACTTTCCCAATATCAAGTATTATTCTTGTTAAAGAAAACATCTCGACTTATAATCAACTCCTTTTTCTGAAGGGTTAGAGCCAACAAAAATGCATTTTGTACTCTTATTATCTAATTTTTGTCAATTTGCAGAAGTAATATGAGCATAGGCAATAGAACCAAATACCTTTATGTGACTTGCATTCGGAAGTAATATGAGCATAGGCAATAGAACCAAATACCTTTATGTGACTTGCATTCGGTTTTCTCCCATACCAAATCTCGCATGGAGTTTTTACCTGCTTTTGTAGGAAATTGACTCAGTAGATAAACTGATGTTGTCACAGCTTCAACCCAAAAAATATTTGGAATTCCTTTTTCCTTTAACATGCATCTCACAACATCCACAATTATCCGATTCTTACGCTCTACGACTCCATTTTGTTGTGAAGTGAAGCTAGTTGTAAGTTCTCCATGAATTCCTGCAGTTCTGCAAAGCATAAAAAAATCCTTCAGTAAGTAATATTAGACAGAAACCACTTCGATTCTCAACATAGCCTTGAATAGCAAAACATTTTGAAGGAGCTTCAGATTTTCTTTCTTAAGGAAGTAAACCTATGTCATTCTACTGTAGTCATAAACAAAGGCAAAAAAGCATTTAATTCCACCAAAAGGAACAGTTTACATATGACCACAAGTATTTGCATGCACAAGTATCAAGCGCTCATTTGCTCACCAAGACTTGCCCACTTGAAATGGGATTCGATGTTATTTTCTGTATACACATGATTCTCATATTTTTCCAGCATCATGTACCATAGGTAAACCAACGACTATTATTTTTCTATGCAATAAATCCAAGCTACCAAAATTCAAGTGCAGGTATCTTTTATGCCATAAAAAGAATCATCACACGACTCAACATTAAATACATTGAATGTAAGCTCAGAAAATTTAAGAGGAAACATTTTATTTGCATTCAGAAAGATCAACATTTGCATTAAGACAAAGGAGAAAAAAATTTCTTCATTAACTTTTTCGTCTTTTATTTCTTCCTCATGAAAATTTGCCCGACAGTCCTTTTCAATTAGAGCACTGAAGTAAATTACAAACCTTATTTTTATAGCAACAATATTTTACAAGATGGCCTATATTTTTGCACTTGTAATACTGATCATCATAATTACCTCTATTAGAATGTTGTTAATTTTGGGTTCTTCCTTTACCGTGAAACTTTTGCTCCCCTCCTCCTCCCATCATTCCTTTTTTCTGATGATGTTCACCTTTACCCGAACATGTCTTTAGATCAAGTTTCATTGAATAACCTATTCAACTGATTTTCTGCTGATCTATTCATCCTTTCCTCACGTGCTTGAAGATAGCATATGAGATGTTTCAAAGATACAGTAGTTAATATTTTATATTCCTCAATTGCAACAACAACATGACCAAATTTAGTACCAAGGCTTCTCAAAACCTTTTCAACAATTTTTTGATCATTTAATATTTCACCGAGAGGTCTTCGTGTGGAAAAAAATTTGAATAGATATAGAATTTTTTCATTGACAAAGTCTCAAATTCGCTATTGGGAGTTTGCGATTTCACAGTTTTTGCCTGATTAATTTTTTAATTTCCATCTCAAGGCAAGTCCAATCATCATCATTGTCAAAGCCTTTTTCCAACTAATTGGAGTCGGCTAAACGTATCCTGCTCTATTAAGGGCCATATCCTCAGTGATATTAGTTATTGGTGGCCCTTAAAGGCCTTATGCCCTTATGAGAATATGTAATCAATATTTTGATATAGTGAAACAAAGAACTATAGTGGGAGTATGGTCCAGAGGGACCGAGATTGGCAAATGATGTTTACCGAGACTCAGAATAGGCTTAACGCGCTAGGCTAGTCGAGTTACAAAATCCTAAATACCTGGGCATAGAGCACAACCAATGAGGGTTAGCAGGGTTATCACTTGATGAGGTCGGAGTTTCTCAGGATAGTGAGCCAAGGGGCTATGTAGCCCTTGTGTGTGATTGGTAGGCATGTAGGGATGAGGGCCAAAACTTCATCTTACACCATCACATGGAATGTACATATGATAGCCATATCAGGAAGTAAATCACCACTTAGGGCAATACATGTACATGTGCGAGAGATACCCCCATATGCATCATAGAGTTGTGTGCACAGGTTTGTGTGACCTTGGATTTGTCCATAGAGGAGAACCTATAATCCATAAACTAGGATTGTGTCCCCTCACCTATTGGCTGACTTTGATAGCCCAATCATGCACCCCCGCACTGGTCTGTAGGTCAAGGGAACTGCTGGGTCACCTTGAGAAAGTGGGTGTGATTATAATCCTTAATAGAAGATGAAGTGCTTCAACAAAATTAATATTTCCCTCACTTAGTTGGATCCAAATTCCATCAAAAATAATTTAGGATTAATTATTTTGACCTTAAATGATTTTTAGATTAATAGATTGATTTTTTAGAAGTCTCTGGATATATTATTTTCTCAATAAATGAATTTATAAATTGTCTAAATTGAATTTTTAGTATTTTAATATTCAGAGAGAAAAATAAAATAAATTAAGATTTTCTAAATATCATTTTATACGTCATAAAATATATGGGGCCCACTATGGGCTATGAGCCTCATCATAAAAGATCATGTGGGTGGTGCATGGGGCCCACTAGAAGCCCCACTTATTGCATCTTGTTTCCTATTTTGTGTTGAGGACATCAAGGCACTCAATCAAGTTGAAATAAAAAAGGAAAGTTTTGAAAATTAAAGAGATTTGATTTTCAAATAAAGCATGTCTAAGAGAGAGCATAGAAACAAAAGGAATATGTAATATATTTCATATTTTATTTAATTGATGGGATTAGGTTAAAGAAATTGAAGGATAAGGTTCTAGCACCTTCCTTTTAATCATGATGGCCGATCTAAGGAATGTAAGATTAAGATCTCTTAATTCATAGGTCTCTTTTGATCAATGGTCTAGATGGCTAACCCTAAGAAACTTAACCCGAATATAAGTTTATAAATAGCCTCTATGGGGATCTCATTCTCTACACATCTCATCTCTCTCTCTTCTCTCACAAGGTGGCACACCACGCTCTCCCTCTCTGATCTCTCATCTCTCATAGCCTCCCTCTCTAAGAAAAATATGGAAAGAGAAATTAGGGGGCACTCCCCATAGCCTTAAGAGCCTAAGAGAGGGGCAACGCTCAACATAATTAGGTATTCTAGCTCCACCATTGCTCTCTTATTTGATTAAGGATGATAGCGTAAAGTTCTCCATACTTTGAAGATCTAAGATAAACCTTGATCTCGTGCGCCATCGAAGGAAGATACTCGGAGTGGAGTGCGCTAAAGTTCAGTTGAGGTAATCTTTTAGCAATTTATTTCTATGCTTTGCAATTTATGTTTCTTGGTCCCTACAAGAGTTTGTGTATTTTTGTTTATTGAATAAAAGAGTTTTTATTCGTGGCAGCAAGTGAAAACATCATTTACAATTCATTCTTGTTTATTTTGAGTTTATTTTATTGTATTTGGATCTCTGTAAGTGTTCTAGCCGGTAGAAAAGAAGAAAATTAAAAACTATATATAATATGCTAGTTCAAGCTTTCAAGTGAGGCCATAAATTCCCATATCTTTTATCACTACTTCCAATTATATCCTTTTGGGCCTATCCCCTGCCCTTCTTTAACCTTCCACTTAAACTAACTCGTATCTCCTAGCAGGTGTTGTACTGGGTCTGCACTGTACATGACCAGACCACTTAAGTCTACTTTCTCTCATCTTATCGCCTATTGGAGCCCCACATAATTTTTCCCAAATGTATTCATTTCAAATTCTACCTTGTTTGTCTTGCCACTCATCCATCTAAATATCCTCATCTCAGCTATACTCATCTTACGAGTATATTATTTCTTGACCATCCAACATTCCGCCCCAGAAAGCAAAACTAATTTCATAGTTATCCTATAGAATTTTCTCTTCTACAAGTTCAATGCTTCCTTTAATGGTTTTGCAACCAATATTCTCGGAGATATTGCTCATCCATAGGCTGTTGAATGTAAAACAAGGCCTTGGCATCCTTCTTTTAGCTTTTCCTTCAACTCCGCTCTTTGGGCTGCAATAATCCTTCCTTCCTGATTATTATATCTTGCATATCCATTCTCAAATAATTGCTATAAACCATAATCGATAAACATAATTTTAATTTTAATGCTCTAAAATTGATAATTCTCACTTTTGAATATGGGAACGATTTGTTGAGAAATAAGTTACAACATTACTAGTGCTTAGAATTGTTTTTACCTTCTCTTTTTTTTTATTTGTTCTTTTCTTCCTTATATCCTTCACAACATCCACACTGGGATTGTTGTTGAACATGGCTCTGATATCAAGTTTTGCTGAGATTTTTGCAACACTAACAATTACAAGAGAGAAGGCAATAGAGAAAACAAACAACAAAACAAATGGATCATCATCATCATCATCATTTTAGCCTTTTCCCAATTAATTGGATCGACTACATGAATCCTAGTTCTCCATTCTGCTCTATTAAAGGCCATATCCTCAGTGAGGCCATAAGTTCCCATATCTTTTTGGATTACTTCAAACCACATCTTTTGAGCCTACCTCTTTCCCTTTTCAGTCCTTCCACTTGAACTAATTTGCACCTCCTAAGAGGTGTTATACGTGGTCGATGCCACACATGGCCAAGCCACCTAAGTCTACTCTCTCTCATTTTATCGCCTATTGGTGTCACGCCTAAATTCTCTCTAATAGACAAAACAACAAATGGATGAACAATAAAAATACTTTTTCATTAACTCTCTGCAACTAGGGGTGGGATTGGGTCGACCCAACTAGGTCTAAGTTAGACCCAACCCAATTTAGATCCGGGTTAGGTCCAAGTCAATTGGAGGGGTCTGGTCGAGTTCGGGACTATAAATAAAAAATATGTAGAAAATTATTCTATATATTTCATGCTACATAATTAGTATTATTTATATGTAATTTATACCAATATATTTGGTCAAGTTAGCCTTAACTCAGGCTTAGGCCAAGGCAGGTCAAGGTGTTTAGGTATGATTTTGAACTATTCCTAACTGTGTCATTTTATATCCTCGAGAAGCCTTACTCACTTATTTAAATTTTGCATGAAAGAAATCAGATTTGGAAGGGTATTAAACTCACATAAAACTGGAGTTTAATTCTAGGTATGATTTGAAGTACCACGGATATATGTCTAATTATGACTACCTTAGTCTGGATTTTGATT
This sequence comes from Amborella trichopoda, assembly GCF_054954075.1. NCBI lineage: Eukaryota > Viridiplantae > Streptophyta > Magnoliopsida > Amborellales > Amborellaceae > Amborella > Amborella trichopoda. The sequence continues at coordinate 13,982,360 of NC_142337.1, read as the reverse complement.
CTGATTGCATACTAACCTAGATTTGCCCATTACGAGACTCTCCGGTGAATGTGAATCACTTGCAAGACTCTGGTGAATCGACTCCCTGCTCCAATAGATACAATACTTATAAACACTTCCCATTTATTTTACTTCATGTTTTCCAGTGCATAAGACCTTATTCATTTTCAAAATATATCACTGACAAATATACCCCTATTTACCCCCTTTATTTTACAAACTTTGAGGTTTGAAGATTTGTAAGCACATTCCAAATGACAACAAAACTCAAAAACTTGTTGGAAGGGTAGCATGGAAATATTTAACCTTTTCTACAAGTAACTCCTGACAGAAGATACTACATTCTACGAGAATGACGCGCCAAATAAAAATATGACGCAACACACGTTTTGGATGAGATGAATACTTTAGAAATACAACATTCGCACAAGACCACGTGTTATTACCAAAGCATGACACGAGGACCACTACATGCATTTCATCGCAACTATTAGACACGATCAAGAACAACTAATCGAAGTGTTGGATGACTACAAATAGCCTATCAAGGCAAGATACAAACATAGGAGAGATCATAGATGCTCACAAAATATTTTTATGTACACTATTACATATTTGTATGAACAAATTCTGCAAGCAGGCACAACAGCAAGACTTGCTAGTTCTTTCTTTTTTATGCTTCTCTTCTTGATAATTCATCTGTGATTAATTAAACAGAGGTATTTCACATCTCTATTGTAAGAGACGGTGAATGTTATTACCAAGACATCCACAGATACCTTGGAACTGTTCGATTTGTTTTGTGCCCTTTTCACATTTCAACGTAAGATCACCTTAATACAAGGTCAAGTGGATCCAGAACCTAGACCCAGTAGGGTCAAGCCCTCTTGTAAGATGCTATGTACATTATATTAGAAACTAGACCCAGTCGGGTCAAGCCCTGCTGTAATTGTTATATAATAGTACATTATATTAGAAACTAGCACAGGCACGTGGGCTGCACGTGATTTATTGTGCAAGTGAAAAGGAAGGTCACAACATATAACATAAACCAATGTAATGTATATAACATATTTATCTATTTAATATCATGATGTTTAAAAGAACATTGCCATTATAACTATCAAGCAATTGTTGTACATAGGTAATGCTGGTATTTCAAAAACAAAATAATGATAACAATATTAAGAAAAGATTCTACACAATAAAAAGGAGACACAAATACATGAAAAACCAAAAACATAACAAAGAGTGATGAATGGTTATGCTTGCAAATAGCCAAAATCTAATATTCTCTATTGACAGTGTTGTATTCTGTAAAAAAGCAAAGGAAAATGCAAAAAGAAAAAGAGTATTATCCCTAAATAACAAAAAGAGAGCCAAAGTCTAATACTCTCTATTGACAGTGTTGTATTCTGTAAAAAAGAAAAGGAAAAAGCAAAAAGCAAAACGAAAAAAAGAGTATTATCCCTAAATAACAAAAAAAGAGAGTATATATTCATTGCTAATGTCCATCTTTTTTTATGATTCAGTTTCACTCTCTTGACTGGTATTTCTTCATATTCATCTCTGCAACAACATTGCTCTACAGGAACCTCACCTCCATTCAAAATAAATATCATTGACAATAAATCAAAGAAAATAGATTAAAATACAGCTAACTTATAAAATATTTATCAATCTACCCAATATTAAGTGTTGCAACTCATAATCATGTGTATTTCAATTAGCTTTTCGAAATGAAATGAACAAAAACAGATGAAATATTAAACAATTCAATTAGGTGTATTTTTCGATAAATATCCCAAATAACAAGACCATCAAAACCAAGAGTCTGAAGAACTTTAGATTGAGAGAAGGAGGTGGTGATATCCATTTAGCATGTGAGCTCATTATATTGTTGAGTTAGCCTGGCTTTTAACTCACAATCTTGAGAGAGCAAGGTTTTTGAGCTGCTCATACCATGCAATTATATTGAATGTTGAGAGAATTGTGTTCTAGATATGGTATTTGGATATCTTCCACTAAAACTCTGTACAAAACTCTTTGAACATGTTATTGTCTTGTTACAAATTCTAGTAAGAGGCAAAAGAATGGTGAAATATCCCACTAAGTTGAGTATAATTTAAATTCGTATGTCCTATGTTCACTTCATCTAGGGGCCGTTTGGATATCTATTAGGTGACAATAGATTACAAGGAAATATGGCATTTCTACTGTTTGGGTACACTTAATCGTAAGGAAATGGAAAGACATTACGTGAGATTTCCCCAAAAATCAGGAAATCCATTATGCACGGTGATAAGTGAAAATCTATTACACAGGTAATTTTGGAAATCTTTTGCGTGGGTTTTTGCCTACCTAACCTGATTAAAAAAATATTCTCTTCTCTTCTCTTGTAAGCCTCTTTCTTCATAATAACTTCTCTTGTAAGCCTCTCTCTTCATAATAACTTCTCTCGTAAGCCCTCTCTTCATAATAACTAGCATAGTTGATCCCTCCCCTCATCTGAAGTCATATAAAAACAAAAATAATAAAATTAAAAATGAGTAATCAATCATAAATTAGACAACACAATCATAATAAAAAAGCTCGACCCCTCATCTGAAGGCATCAGCTGTCATATAAAAACAAAAATAATAATATAAAAATTAGTAATTAATGATAAATTACACAACACAATCATAATAAAATATTTCACACAACATAATCCTCATAAGAGATTACTAAAATCTCAATTGAAATAACATACATCTTTAGTCTCCTATAATACCTCAAAATTTTATACTCCAATTACCAAACCTTCTAGTTTATTAATCAAACTTCTTCTTATTTTTTAACTCGTACCATTGAGATTTTGAATTTAGTATCATAAATTTATTATTTGATTGAAATTATATTGAGAGACATTTGGAAGCCTTCTATAAAAAATAAATAAAAATAAGGCTTATCATGATAAAATCATGTTATTCCAATCATATTGTTATTCCAATAACTTATCATTTTGAAACCAACGTCATGCTAGAAGGCATGTGATTCCATGCAAGTGCCGAAGGCATGTAAAATAAGTAGGAAATAGTGTCATGATGACTGTAAAATGGTACAAGTTATTATTAAAAAATCTTTTTGGAATGGTGATGATGTTATTATTAGAAATCTTTTTTGAATGGTGTGATGATCATTTTAATTCCATATTTTAGTGAAATTTGTGACAAAAAAGAAAGAAATGATAATTCTGCATTTTAGTGCAATTATGTGACAAAAAAGAAAGAAATGATAGTTTATAGGAACATGTTGGTAAAATGTTGGTAATGCATTTCCTATATTTCTTCCAGACATAGCCAAACAATAACAATGTATTTCCCAAGTTTCATCTAAATACTATCCAAACAGTAACAATCAATTTACAGGCAATGTATTCATGCTACCAGTAAATAATTTCCTTTGTGATTACAACAGAATTAATGGGAAGCCATATTGCCAGCGAACAAATTTCTTGATAACTTCAATGAAGGGGATACTTTTTATAGCTTGTTTTGAACTCTCTCTCTCTCTCTCTCTCTCTCTAACATGGATATGAGCTCTTTGTTTGTCTCCCAAATATGAAGGCCCATTCAGCTCACCCTCTAAAGCTTTTTTGTCCTTAAAAGACAATTGAAAACCCTTAAAACATTATTACTTTATGTTCTTCAAAATGCCTGTCTTATATCTTTGCAATATTCACACCTCATTATCTCCATTTTCTCTTCTCTTGCCTCCGCTCCCAAGGAACCAAACCCATCTGCCCCCTTTTCTCTTGTCTCTATATATTCATTGTTGTGGTCATTAATCCTCTTTGTAAGCTAGAAATAAATACATATCAAAAGTAGGTTTTGATTTGAGGATAAATGTATACGCAGCTTGTGATTTTGTATGCCTTCATGCATACACCAAGATTCAGATATTGTGTCTTAGTAGAAGAAAGAATAGTCATTGATAAACGTACTAAGTATTTCAAGTTCACATATATTTATACCCATCTATGCCCAGTAACATAAATTATTTCAAGGCTTAATTCAAATAAGTTTTTGAACTCATCACGTTGAGCTATATCCTGTTGAGGCACTTTACCAAACACTTGGTGTGAATTGTAACCACACAGTACGCTATGAAGATTCCTGCAAGTCTATTACCTTTAGTCAAACCTTAGGTTGTGTACTGCATGTTCTTAAATAACAAATTACAAAAAGAAGTTAAGAGTTGTTACAACATAGTTGTTCTTGATTTTGAATATAATACAATCATATATAAGAACATGGAGGTACCCAATGGATCAAAAGCAAATAATCTCCATAAAAACTGAAGAAAATAAAAATATAAAGGAAAAAAAGCTATATATGGATGGTCTACAAATCACTAGTAAAGGAACTATAAATAGAAAGACCAGAATAAACAATAAATAAATCTCTCTCATAAATACAATGACCTTCTTCCCTCTCTCTAGATTATATAGGCATGTAAATGCCCAAACCCAAAGCCCAAATTATAGGGATGAAATATGGAGAAAGCATCAAGATTGTTCCTAAATATATTTCCACTTCTTACTTCACTATTGCAAAAAAAAAAAAAAACAATCACAAAAACTAGGATCAAAATATTCCTTTTGAAAACAATTGAGACATGCAAATGAATGAGCGAGAATACATGTAACTTACCCACTCGACAACTAATTTTTTTCTTGCAGTGGAAACAACTGAAAACTTGCTATGAACTTCCAATGAAAGCTTGATAAAGAAATTTGCCTTGTCATTTTGGGGTGACCATTGGAGGCAGAACTCATTCTTTTAATGGATGTTGCTGATTTTGAGAAGGAAGGCAGTCTCAATGAGAACATAAATCATGATTCTAGAGAGAGAAAGAAAAGGAAGAAATCAGAGATGGTAAGGAGGCCAAAGAAAAAGTTCACCTAGTCTCTCTCTCTCACATGCATTTGTTATCAGGGACGCTTCGCCTTCCTCTCAACTTCACTTACCATGCCTCAAAACTGTTCTGTTCAATGGGTGATGCAACATCTTCCTAACAAAACACGCTCCCAAAAGGCAAGTGAACACCAAAAAACCCCTTACAAAAAAAAGAACAAAAGAAATCAATGTACCTGGTTATGGGAGAAATTTTGTGAGGCCTCAAGGCTTCGAGCAAATGTTGAGTTTACCTAATGAGATTCAAAGAATACGAGCACAAGGCTATGGGAGAGTTTAAAACATTCCATCACTAAAACAAAAATTTTAAAAAAAATACCTCTTTTTGCAGATTTGGAGGTTCGTTCTCAGCAATCTTTTTACTGTTGGCTCTTGGATTCTCTCTATGGCAATAGTAATATATAATCGCTTTCTATGGCAATAGTACTGTTCGCTCTTGGATTCTCTCTATGGCAAGCTTTGTGACAGCAAAACATATTTTCATCTTTATTTATAAAGTTTAAAGCTTAAAAAATAGTGCAGATCGACATCTATAAAATCTTGAAAATTGATGGTTCAAAACTGCGTTACAAAATACACTATTTTAAAAACTTGAAATCTATTTTTTTCTCATGTCCATGCATCATGATGTGAGATTATCAATTTGAGGATATTTGAGCATCAAAACATCTCCTAGGGAAATTTTTGAGGTAGGATCAAAATTGATTGTTTAGAGCCTCGCCTCGATATAAACTTTTCCCTAAAATAAATATTACATCTAAAATATTTGAGTCAGGTCGGATCATGTCAACCTAGACCCATACCTGACCCATCAGGTCCAAAAATAGAACCCAGACCCATACCAAGCTTGACTCTTCAGTTAGGTACCATTTGATAACTTTCACTACAGTCTCCGTGGGAATCACCTCTGCTATTAACTTTTTTAGATTATGGGATGCAGGTAAAAATTGTTAGTGTGAAAGCTGGAAACCTGTTTGATAAACCTGTTTAATAAAATATGGTGCTGATAATTTCAACTGTTTGGTAATCAAAAAGCTACAAATTACCTGTAATATTATTCATTATGTATCAAAAAGCCACAAATTACCTGTAATATTATTCATTATGTATTTCATTGATGTAACGCTACCTTGAAGAAAAAGATAATGTATCATTCAACTATAAATAGCAAACCCATATCCAACAGCTATGAACCCCTAAGTAAATCTTTACTTGAAAAGGTTCAATGTATACAATACAAAAGTATGAGAATAATAAGTAATAAAATAATAAAATTGTACGTCTTAATAATATGAACATCCTGATTCCCACCCCAATTCACATAGTTTGGTCCCTGACCCTTGCCAAACCTCAATTGCCTGCTCATCTTTCCTAGCCAAAACCATCAAATTCACACCAAAATCCAAATGTGTAATCCTACTTAATCCCACTTTCTCCCTACTCCCCATCACATTCTTCCTGAACACTCTTTCTTTACCACCCATCAACACTTTCAGACCACTCCTCCACATTCTCAACCCTACTGGAAAACACATTATTTCCATTTCCATCAGTCTTATGATTCACATCTTCTCTCTTCCCATTTCCACTCATAACTTTACAACTTCACCCAAAGAAACCCATCTCACTAGAACCCGATCTCCTCAAATTCATCATGTAAACCTCACCTGAAACCGACCCAACTTTTTAAAGCCCCCAAATCCCATCATTCACTGTAACATCACCACAACAATTCGCCTTTTCTTTGATCTCAGAAACCTTAGAGTCAGACCTTATATCCCATAATTTAATGGACCTCAGGCAACCTAGAGGCCCACTGTAGGAGCAAGAAGCCATTAAGAGGCTTTGGGAAGAAACCCAGTTGAGCTTGTAGCTGGAATTGAATATCCAATCTTAACCCCCCCCCCCCCCCCCCCCCGTCTCTCTTCATGACCGAGGTTGATAAAAGGAGTGAAACTCGCTCTATCAAATACCTGAATCAGATTTGAGTTTTTTCAAAAAGATTCGAAGCTTGCAAAGAGAAATTCAGATAAAACCCCAATTGCCTGTACTGATGAGTCAATTGGGTGATCCCAATTTAGGGTTTTGATGCCCAATCCACCATTGATATCAAGGATCCTCACTCCTAAATAGTATGAAGCTCCTGCAGCTGCAATTGAGGGAGAGAGAAAGAGAAAGAGCAGTGTTTGCAATAACAACCCACTACAAGACATTGTTTACTCCCACTTACAATAACTAATAACCCACAAATAATCAACTCCCACTTTGTAGCTCAACTCATTATATAATAACTAACCACACTGACTCCTATAATAAGTAACTATTACATGAGAACGATACAAGTTTGAATTGATCTTCAATACAGGGGACAACCATTGATGAAAAATCTGTTATTGTATTACCAATGTGTTGTACATATTGCCCCATTAGTCAGGCCTCACCTCCTTTGAGCATTTCATTGATGGCCGCTTTTAAAGAAGATTGCGACGACCCTCCTTCTTCCAACGCCTTCATCGCCGCCTCCTTCAGTTCTTTTGCACGCTTTCTCACTCTTCGCCCCTCCTCCTCCTCTTCCATCAAAGCCCTCACTCTGCTCCCTAATTCCTCAGCCCTCACCACCCCATCCTCCCCCATCTCCACCTCCAAAGCCACTCCCAATTCTCTCACTAACACCAACGCGTTCAGCCTCTGCTCCGCATACAGCGGCCATGCAACCATTGGCACCCCATGCCACAGACTCTCCAGAGTCGAGTTCCACCCGCAATGCGAAACAAACCCCCCGACTGCAGGGTGTGCGAGCACAGCCACCTGTGGCACCCACTTGGGCCACACCATCCCGTACTCCTGAGTACGCTCTGCGAATCCTTCTGAAAGAGGCTCGCTGTCGTGGGAGGTGGTGCGAAGGGACCACAGGAACCGCTGGCCGCTCTGCTTGAGCCCCAGTGCCATCTCATTTGTCTGGTGCGCAGAGAACGCACCAAGGCTGCCGAAGCACAAGAACACGACCGAGCCATGGGGCTGCTTGTCGAGCCACTGCAAGCATTGGTGTCGCTCGCCACCGGCAGGCAGGTCATGGAGGTTGAGGAGGGGGCCAACAGTGTAGATGGTCGGCATGGGGTGTTCGGGCAAGCAGAGCCCCTCTCGCAATGCCTTGAGTGTCAGGGGCTCAAGCTCCGCAAAGGTGTTGACGATAATCCCCTTCGACTCCCGTAACCGGCGGCAGTGGTACAGAAACCACTTGTAGGCGTCGTTGGTCTTGTCCTGGAAGGCAACCGGCATGTCAATTGGAGGCACGGGCGGCAATCCGGGAACAGGGATGGGATTCTTCCAATCCCTGAATTCACATGGGATCTGCTCGTGGAGGGTGGGGAGGAAGAGCATGAGGGAGAGGAAATTGGCACCAGAGGTGAAGAAGATATAAGATGGGACATCAGCTTCTTTGGCGGCGTCCAGCAGGGTGGTGCAGAAGAAGTCAGTAACAAAAGCGTGAACAGGGAATGACGGGCTGGAGAGGGATTTCAGGGCTTCGGTGACGAAGGGCTTGTGAGCAGCGGCAAAGAGCGATCTGATGGTTTGGGGTCTCATATCAGAGGTGGGCGAGAAATTAACAGGGGGCAATTTGAGGAAGCGGAGGCGGGTGGGGGAGTAGGACGACGAGATGCGGGAGATGTAAGGGTCGGTGGTGGCGGCGTCGAACGGGTGGTCATGGGGTGTGAGGATGGTGATGGAGAGGAGAGAGTGGTTGCGGATGAGGGTTTTTGCGAGCTCGACCATGGTCACGAGGTGGCCAATGGGGGGCAAAGGGAACATCACTACCTGAACCTCTCTAGCGTTTTCCATGGTGCCTATCTCTCTCTCTCTCTCTGCTAGGCCTCCTCCTCTACCTCTCTCTCCGCTCCGCTGCTCCTCCCGCCGCCTTTCTACCCCTCCCCTCTCTTTTTTCCTTTAATTGCAAGGGGCGTCAGGGCAGCAGTACAGTGCCTGAGTGGTACTGTTACTTGGGTGTGGTTCGTATGAAGTTGACTATCTTTAGAGCGCGTATGATAGAACTTCACTTTACTGTTTCATAGAAAAACACAACTTAACTATGGGATTTCACTTTATTGTTCATCTTTTGTTTTTATGCATTAAAAAATATGTGTTTGATAACGGGTAGCACGTTTATAAACGGTAAATTGTGAATTCTTAGGCGAATTATAAATTAAAAGTTACTGAAGAAGTTTTTGGTTTATGTGATATCTTCGGTAGGAAGTTAAAAAGTTTTTGGTTTATGTATTTGATACCTTCTTGAAAAGTTAAGAAAGTTTTTCGTTTTTGTGTTTGATAACCTCTTGAAAAATTAATGACGTTCGAGGTATCTATATTGGATTAGTTTTAAATAGGCAAGATGTAAAATGTTAAAATTGAGAACTAGATATTATTTATTTTTATTAATTTGTATAATATTATTTTTGGGCATACAATATCAATTGAAAGTAAAGTACTATGCAAGATGTAAAATGTTAAAATTGAGACCTATTTAATATTTATTTTTTTATTAATTTCTAAAATATTATTTTTTAAGATACAATATCAATTGAAAGTAAAGTATGTTGGATTGAGAGAGTGTGTGTTATGAGAGAAAGTTTTATTGATGAGTGAGAGAAACGTCCTATAGAGAGATATATTTGAAGCAGTCTGTAGACAATGTCAAGCACAACCTCAATTCAATATTATACACCAAATCACTAGTTTCCTAATCGACTGTCTCAAAATAGAAATCAATATATTTTCTTAAGTATCGTGGGTATACAATTTGTTGATTCTCTTTACAAATATGAAGTGGAATAGGTGTTTAAATTTCATAAGTAGGTTGTCAATGACTTTCTTCTTAAACCGTTTACAAACTCTCTCTCGCTATTCTTCACACACACGTGCACACACACATGGACACTCATATATATCGGCGGCCATGGCAATTGTGGATTTGGTTTCTTATGTTCTATTGGATTGTGCTATAATAGCATCAGCACAACATACAAACACACATGCACAATTAATGCAATCCATAAGCAAGCAATAAGAAACCAGCCCATTCAATAATAACCTGTAATAGCTTGAACACTACTTAGACATATATTCACCACTGATGCATCCATATCCCAACCTCAAAAATATATCTCATTCAATAATAAAACAACATTGTTATTTGTTCCACAATGCTCCCACCATTAAAAAAAAAATATTTAGACAACAATTAGAACTTTAATGAAAGGAAAGACTGGATGCTTAGGAAGACAGTCTTGAGATGCTGAGAGCCCTTGAGGAAGGCATCAGCACATATTTCTTCCCCCTTCCACATGGCTTCAATCCGAAGCATTTGTGCCAAATATCTTCTCTAATTCGTTGAAGTATATAGGCAAATACTTGCCTCTGTACTTTGTCACATAAGTAAACTCCTGTAAGAAGAACACACATATGTATTGAATTTGTGTGAACATTGCACCTAAATTTGAAAACCACAAAGAAATAGACAAAAAATGCATTTCAACTCACCCCTTTCTTGACCTCTTTCGACAAGAGATCAATGAAGTGGGCCTCCTCTGCAGGGTTCCACTTGCTCATATTGTATTGGATTTGGTTTCATGTATTCTATTGGACTGTGCTATAATAGCTTCAGCACAACATAGAAATACACATGCACAATGCAAGCGGTAAGAGCTCAGCCAATTCAAGAATAACATGTAATAACTTGAGCACTATTTACATTCATCACTGATGCATCTATATCCGAACCTAAAAAATATACGTCATTCAACAATAAAACAACATTGTTGTTTGTCCCTTAAAACATTCGTGTTCTCTCTGTCGCTAATTATAATGGCATACAACATTTGTGTTTTATCTCTTAAAACATTTGTGATGCATGTCAAGCAACATTCATAATTCATGCATCCATATATAACTATGTACAAAACTTGCCCATTCAACAATAACCTGTAATAGTTTAAACATACATAATTGAAAATGCAATTGAATGAACACAACATTTAACGAGGACTCAACATTTATGGCTACGAAATAAGGTCCATCCTGGCTCGATATGTATATGAATAACTATACATAAAGTATGATGCAATCACAATCAATAAAATAATCAACCTGCTGGATTCTTTCAACACAAGGCCAAATTAACACAAATATATTTCGTAAGAAAAAGATATATTGTGTTATTTCAACATAATAAATGGGTCAAATAACTTCTAGTGACTTAGGTAGGACTCCCACAACTGCGTCACCATGGCATCTCACAGATTGAAGCCATCATCGTGATCAGCTTGCCCTTAAGTCAATTGTGAGAAACCATCACCTCTGTCAATTACCAATTCACTCTCAACCCTTATTCAAAACTGCTGCTCTCTTTTGCTATATGTTCCTCGTGTAATCATGATGTAGTTGTGCAATATTGAACGTGCAACAATTACATCAACCTGTATTCGTAAAGGATACTGCATTTGATTCTTGAGTACAGGAAATCTAGCATTCCGAAGCCCAAATGTTCTCTTTACCATATTTCTAAGCGTCGAATGCCGCTTGTTGAATAACTCCTTGTGATTTTAAGGAGCTCGTGGGCGTGAAGTAAATTCATTTAGATGGTAACGGACTATTCGATATCGTCCTATGAAACCATGCATAGTAGGATAGCAACCATCTACAAGGTAGTATTCCCTGTTCCATGTTTGTGCAATGAGTATACTATAAAACTAGATATTATACTACCAAATATTGTACAAACTGAAGCAACGAAAAATAATGTAATGGAGTTACCCTCAGGCACTGCAAGCCTACTGCGTCCATTACTAATTGCATCATATAGGACTTTAGAATATGATGCGAATCCTTCCCAACCTGCAAGTACATAATGGAAACGCATGTCAAAACCAACCGCATCCATAACATTCTGGCTTAGAAAACATTTTATGTTTCGAAAACAATTATAAAATCGATTACGAACTCAAGCAGGGATATGAGTCCCATCAATAACTCTAATACAATCATATTAAGACAAACAAATCACCATTATATATTAGTTCTCAGTGGATGTGAGATGGACAATGTGGAATACTTGACACTCGCATACTTTGAAATATGGGTAAAAGCATAGTGTATCACCAACAATGTGGGCAGGTGTTTCATTGCTTGGTGGTTGGAGGAAGGTTCCAATTCTAAGATCGCTTTTAAAACTCTATGGAAGAAGTAACTTATGGTTTGCCCTGAATGTTGGAGCCGTCCATCCTATTTCGTTGATCGTGTGTGACGGTGCTTAAACATATGACTACTTGTTCATCAATTACCAAATATCTTGTATTTGTAATGTTTGTCATCTCCTTTAACAAATTACATAGACTGATAAAAGTACTTTTCTCCATTCATAACTTGTCAAAGCACTTACGAGGGTGCCTTGACAACAAGTATTGGACATAATTGGCCCTAGTAAAAATTGAAGTATGAACATGCCCCCTCCTCATTTGGATAGTGATACACCAATATGCAATGCAACATGTTGTATCTGCAGCACATAATATTACGACCAATCGACGCCGTCGGACATCCATAACTACAAATGAAAGAAACCATCCACAACAATAAAGCAAAGCATAAAGCAATCTTTGACATTAAAATGAAAGAAGTCATCCATCCACATACAAATGAAAGAAGCCATCATCCACGAAGCAAACCATGAAGCAATCTTTGACATTAAAATAAAAGAAGCCATCCACATACAAATGAAAGAAGTCACCTCTTTCATCATTCATAAAGCAAACCATCATACAAATGAAAGAAGCCGTCATCCAAAAAGCAAACCATGAAGCAATCTTTGATATTAAAATGAAAGAAACCATCCACATACAAATGAAAGAAGTCATCTCTTTCATCATCCATAAAGCAAACCATCACACAAATGAAAGAAGTCATCATACATAAAGCAAACCATGAAGCAATCTTTGACATTAAAGTGAAAGAAGTCATCTCTTTCATCATCCATAAAGCAAACAATCATACAAATGAAAAAAGCCATCATCCATAAAGCAAACCATAAAGCAATATTTGACATTAAAATGACATAAGTCATCCACATACAAATGAAAAAAGCAATCTTTGATGTTGAATTAAATATAATCAATCGAAACTCTATTGGAGGCGTTTCATCTCTTAATCCAAGTAAGCCCTTTGTATCCTTGGATCCTCCAAGTTTAGAAACATCTTCGCCTTTGTAGAATCTTGGAAGATCCTTGCCGCTATTAAAAGGATATAATCAACAACTTCACCTGCTTTCCACATGCCTTCAACAATCTTATTGGCATCTCTCTTAGCCATGGACAGACCATCCACCGCAGGAGTACTTCTGTTACCTACGGTGTCACATGCCAGCATCTTAATGCTATTGGCCATCTCTGTCATGGCTAAAGACCTAGACTCAATGAGGGTTGCTTTGATCGGCGATGTGTTCCTATCGGAGTATCGGACCGTCATCTTTTTTATCTAGATGATACTATGTCATCAAATGAGGATGAGCTAGATTCATCCTGGACTTCTAATGGGGGGTAGAGAATGCAATGTTGGGCCTTTTTGGCACAATTCTAATGCCACCCCTAATCGATTTGTAAGTCTCATTTGTTGTGCCACCCTCATAGATCTTACTTAGCAGCAAATACTAGGGCAAAGTCTTGTTATAATATTTATTTGCCCATTCATTCTCCTGCATATGAAAACCATAAATTATTTTTAGTGATATTCGTATTGAAACATAGTCAACATTTTAAAAGTCTATGCAAACGAGTAATTACATATCACTAGGAAGTCATTCCAAACAGCAACCTCAGCGGTTACTATCATCACATCCGAACCGGATACATTCATAAGGTTTTTGATATCATTGTACATGTTCTTAAAGAACTTATGTTTGTTTTTCAACCTAGTTTCGGTGTTTCTTGACCTATATTTAATTGTCATGGCATCTACCATACGTTTCTATGTACATTTTCAAATCCCAGGAGTACTTCTATTACCTACGGTGTCACATGCCAGCATCTTAATGCTATTGGCCATCTCTGTCATAGCTAAAGACGTGGACTCAATGAGGGTGGGTTGCTTTGATCGGCGATGTGTTCCTATCGGAGTATGGGACCATCATCTTTTTTATCCAGATGATACTATGTCATCAAATGAGGACGAGCTATATTCATCCTGAACTTCTAATGCATTCTCTAATGGGGGGTCATTAGAGAATGCAGTGTTGGGCCTTTCTGGCTCAATTTTAATGCCACCCCCAATCGATTTGTAAGTCCCATCTGTCGTGTCACCCTCATAGATCTTACTTAGCAATGAATACTTGGGCAAAGTCTTGTTATGATATTTTTTTACCCATTCATTCTCCTGCATATAGAAGACCATAAATTATTTTTAGCGATATTCGTATTGAAACATAGTCAACATTTTAAACGTCTATGCAAATGAGTAATTACATACCGCTAGGAAGTCAACAGCAACCTCGGTGGTTACTATCATCACATCCGAAATCGGATACATTCATAAGGTTTTGATATCATTGTACATGTTCCTAAAGAACTTATGTTTGTTTTTCAACCTAGTTTTGGTGTTTCTTGACCCATATTTAATTGTCATGGCTACATTTTTAACCCCCCCTTGCCCCATAGCCTTAGTCTCATTCTCCATAATTTCGATAAAGTAGTCATCTTCTGACTATGTCCATTGGATGTTTCTCTTGCCTTCTATATTCTCATTCGCCGTGCTTGATGATATGTATGGGTCCATCCTATTGAACACCACACATCCATTGCACACATCATTATAGACTATGCTCCAATATATTTTATACAATTATCGATTAGTATGGACTATACAATTATATTCAGATTTCATGAACCCATAAGCATTATTCATTAAAAATAGAAAGGTAACAAAAATAGCATGGTAGCTACAACATTCTTAATTGGAGCTAAGTAAAACTGAACAAGCCCAAAAAAACGAAAACTAATAAAAAGGTAAGTAAGATTATTTTCAATTCTAGTAAAATTCAGCTCAGACTTGCGAGATGGGAGGGGACCTAGATAGTAAATACATGGTAGATATATTCTAGTAGATGGTGTGTATTCTACTTTTTCTTTTGCACTTAGGCAAAGATGTGCGCATCCAATTTTTGTGCTTCATCAGGCTTTAGAATAAACAAATTATGAACATGCATTGCCAGTTGTACGACTCAAGATCGGCCACATTCAATCTGCCCTAGGTACTCGACTGGGTGATCTAGACTTTTTTTTTCCCATGATAATTAAGTTTTTATTTAGTTTTATGGCTGAAGTTTAGTTACTACTTTGTGGAATATAAATATTTGATGAATATAAGTTAAACTCACAATCCAAAAATTATGTGTCCTATGAACGATGGACACAGTGTGATGAGTGCTAGCTAATGTTGTTATATACAACTAATAATATAAAAAAAAAACAGTGACATATAATAAATACAACTAACAATCTATAAAAAAAAACAGTGAGATTTATTTAATATAAAGATAACAATCCATGAAAAAAAAAGAACAGTGACATCTATTATATACAACTAAAAATCTAAAAAAAAAAAACAGTGAGAAACATAAAGCTAAATGGGGAACTTCACTTTACAAATAAAGCTAGACCAAATGGCTCCAGTGAATTCAAGAAGGAAATAATGAAAAGAATAACTAAGATTTCATCTACAAATAAAAAATCTAAAGAAAGGCAACACCCAAAGAGGAGTCAATTCCACTACACACTAAGATTTCATCTACAAATAAAAAATCTAAAGAAAGGCAACACCCAAAGAGGAGTCAATTCCACTGCACAGTCATGCAAATAACTAAAAGCCAATCAAAATAGCATGTGAGATCTATTTAATATAGAGCTAACAATCCATGAAAAAAAAAAAAAAAGTAAAATCTATTAAATACAACTAACAATCTAAAACAAAAACAGTGACATCTATTATATACAACTAACAAAAAAAAAAAACCAGTGAGATCTATTTAATATACAACTAACAATCCATGGAAAAAAAAAACAGTGACATCTATTTTATACAACTAACAATCTAAAAACAAAAACAGTGAGAAATGTAAAGCTAAATGGGGAGCTTCACTTTACAAAAAAACCATGACCAAATGGCTCCGGTGAATTCAAGAAGGAAATAATGAAAAGAATAACTAAGATTTCATCTATGAATCAAAAATCTAAAGCAAGGCAACACCTAAAGAGGAGCCAATTCCACTACACAATCATGCAAATAACGCCAAGCCAATCAAAATAGCATGTGAGATCTATTTAATATAAAGTTAACAATCCATAAAAGAAAAAAAAGAAACCAGTGAAATTATTCTAATTTGTAGAAAAAAAATGAAAAATAAAACACTATATGACAATCGTGACCGAGCAATGAATTTTGGATGGTGATGAGGGTAGGCGAAATCACTGTTCATTTTCGCCTATAGGTGTTGGGAATACTTTTCTATATATATATATATATGTGTGTGTGTGTGTGTGTGTGTGTGTGTGTGTGTGTGTGTGTGTGTGTGTGTGTGTGTGCGGCATTGATTTCATGCAACGCTTGAATAGTAATATGATGCAGCAACCTTTAAAACCGATGTTATGCCCATTTGTTTGATCCAAATTTTGAAATATGCACTCTTTTCATGCTAATGAATAATTGCAAAAACAAATAATTTGAAAAAACAACCTATAAAGTATTTTTTTAGCCCAATTAACATAGGTCGTTCATTTTAGTGAGATGCTTAGATCTAGGCCTTAAAAGGATTTCTATTTTCAATTTTTTTGGATGGCTTTATTATCATTAGATGAACAATATTAAAAATGAATAAATGATTTTGAGTTTATAAAGGCTAAGATGTTGAAATTCACCAATTGAATGGTCTATATTCGTTTTTGGAAGGGAATTCATTTTGACCATATCTAGGGTTCAAATATAATTTTTTTTATTTGATATTGATTAAGATGAAGGGAGTGTGTGTGCAAACTTTTGGGTCATACAAATGGCATAAACATGGCTTTCTAGAAATGTCGTTGCATTATACTATGATATAATCGTTGCACGAAATCATTATATATATATATATATATATATATATATATATATATATATATATATATATATATATATCATTCGATTTGAGAGAAGTTGAAAACTATTCTGTTCACTACTAATAGAAATACTTTGTTCTACAGTTTTAATAGAAAAACTAGTTTTGAATTATAGAGTTCATTTTTTATAAACATATGTGGCTAGAACTTTAGGGATATTCCAATTCTGAATCTATTTTTCTATATTATCTATAGTTATCTCTTCTCTATTTCTTACGCGTAGTGTACTATTAGAAGAAGAAGTTGTTCTATTGGATAAAGTTCTAAGGAAATTTGCCATTTCAGATAATTGTTAATCACTGATTCAGTCGGAAACAGTCCCTGTACCTTTTGCGGCTCTTCCTGGCCTAACGGTAGTTCGTGTCATGACGACTATTTGGTGTCAATCTGAGTACCTTTATAGGAAATTTTCTTAGACCTTAAACTCTGGCACAGTTTTTTAACTACAGTTCACCACTGTAAGCTAATGGCTCTGATACCAGAAAGAGTCACAGAAGCAAAACAAAAGCAGGAAGCTACATGAAACATATAAGCAAAGAAATTTTTAAAGGAAAGATAACAGCCATGTAAATATAAACACTATTAAACAGAAAACACATAATGAAGGTGATATATTAACAATGATCCAATTTGTATAAATAACATGCCAAACTTTTATATATAAAACTATTTTAAACTGCATAAGAAGATAAAAGAAATAAATAATTTACATATGACACTTGCAGAAACTAGAAAACAACTTCCACTCGTCTGGACAGTAGTTGGGTAACGAGTGCCAATTACAATCACACATATAGCAAATACTCTTATAAAAATATAATCTGGTTGGCTGGATACACCATCAGATATACAGTCGGGAGAGAGTAAAGTTACAGAGAGAGAGTAGAGAGATTACAAACGAGAGAGTAAAGAGATTACAAAGAGAACTGAGGAGAACTCCCAGTCGAGAGATTACAAAGAGAGCAGAGAACTGAGGAAAACTCCTGATCGAGAGATTACAAAGAGAGCAGAGGACTGAAGAAAACTCCCGGTCGAGAGATTACAAAGAGAGCAGATAATTGAGGAAAACTCCCGGTTGAGAGATTACAAAGAGAGCAAAGAATTGAGGAAAACTCCCAGTCGAGAGATTACAAAGAGAGCAGAGAACTGAGGAAAACTCCTGGTCGAGAGACTACAAAGAGAGCGGAGAACTGAGGAAAACCCCCGGTCGAGAGATTACAAAGAGAGCAGAAAACTGAGGAAAACTCTCGATATTATCAATTTTTATTGGGTAAAGCATATTTAGAAATGGAGTTCCCAGAATTACAGATTGGCTTAATCCTTTTACCATAATAAAGGGGAACTCAAAACAATTGCCATAATTACACACTGCAGCATTTGATAGTTTATAATTTATGATCATCTTACTGTCATCTGCCGTGTTTAAGACTTGTGTGGTCTTACTAAAATATTTAGTAGGGACCAATCCTTCATTTATGCAATTCAAATATGATTTTGAGTCTATTAGAGCAAAAGTTTGAAAACTATATTCCTTTTGGACTATTATTTTCATCATAGTGAACCATTTCTTAGTAATTACTTTGTCAAGAAGACTAACATAATTACAATCTTGTGTTGTATTAGAGGATTCTGGTTCATCCTTAACTATTTTAGGGAGAAATTCTTCTGTCGTAGGGGGTAGAGGATTTTTATAATTATTTATAATATTATTAAATTCTATCTCATCATCTGTATTAACAGGGCTATCTTCAACAGGGTTAGAGGCTAACTCTATAATCTGTAATCTATTTTGTAGGCTTATTATTTATTCCGGACTTCCTTTATTTCTTGCCTTAATTCAGAGATAGAAGGTTCTTTGGGACTATTATTTTTATCCTCAACCCTTCTAAGAATTTTGGCAAAACTATAGTCCTCTTGAGTATGAACTAGAGGGGGTTTATATTTTTTATTCATTTTGGCTCTATTTATATATTGGACTAAAGCTTCTCGCTTAGTCTCAGAATCAGTTATTTTATCAATTATATCTATAATTAAATTATCTTCT
The DNA here is from genome assembly GCF_054954075.1 of Amborella trichopoda. Lineage (NCBI taxonomy): Eukaryota > Viridiplantae > Streptophyta > Magnoliopsida > Amborellales > Amborellaceae > Amborella > Amborella trichopoda. Next base: position 13,963,164 of record NC_142337.1, on the reverse strand, counting down.
TTTGTAAGAGTATTGCAAAAACAATTGGTATCCATATTATTATATTCTGAGTCTGAACTGTTAAGGATTAAATATTCGTTTTCTAATTCTCCAGTTAGCATCTCTAATTCAGAATCAAAAGAATTATCAGAAGATTCTTCATTAATCTGCAGTATATTAAATAGTTGATCTTTAATATTATTATCTAATTGTAGGGCATCTATTTTTTCTTGATTTTACACTTATTCTTATAATGTCCTACTTTTCCGTAGTTATAGCAAACATGAATTCTTCTTTTTCCCTTGGCCTTTTTAAAGTAACTTTTGGGGGAAAATTTCTTAGAAAATTTTTCTTTGACAGTTTTTCTATTGGATCCTGGCTTGCTGCCTTATTTTTTATTTTTATATCTTTTTCCTTCAGAATATTTGGAAGAAGGAAAAGTATTAAAGCCAAACTGTTCACAAAAATCTCCGAACTCTTTTCTTCCAGTCATGCTTTGTTTTTCTAGCTGTTGCTTCAGCTTTAGGTCTATGCAGAGGGCAATACCTTCTATGTAAATTTCAGAAGACAATTCTCCTAATATATATAAAGAATATGGGATTATTCCTCCATGTTTACTCTTTAATTGGGTCTTAACCTTCTCGACAAAAAGATGGGGTAAACCAAAAATGAAATTTTCTTTCCAATGATCAGATTTACTATCTTCTCTAGAGAGAAGTCTGGAGAAGAACACATCTTTATACCACTTATAATGGGATAGTGTTGGGCATCTGAGATTTGAATGTAAGTCTTTCGATCTAGCATCGAGCAATGTAGTACTTCCCACAAAGTGGAGAAAAATAGTATATATTAAAGTATTAACTGCATCACTTTCATTATTTATTATATCTTGGCCAAATTCATTCTTGACATCCCACTGCTTTGTGGCAGTTAGTATTTCATTTTTTGTATTTTCCTCCATATGGAAAACCATCCCCTTAGCCATCCTGTAAATCTACAAATGATGGCTTTAGCAATTTCTTGATTTTGGTTTCCACTTATTTTGTACGCAGTTGCGTACATAGTCATATATTTCATTAGATTCAAAATCTGATTTTCTGACATCCCGTCAATATTCCAATTTATGATCTTGTAAATATAGAAGGACATGATGTGAAATTTGAGTTTTTCGAAAAACCAAAAACTCGAGAAATTAATAACATAAGAGAGAAAATTTCTAATAAAGAAAAGTTCTTATATTTCCTTAAACAAGAAATAAAATATAAAACAATAGAGACTAAACTTCCACTTCCTGAAAATAAAAGGGTAATAGAAACCCTCAAAAAAAATATTGAAACAGTAATATGTGCCGATAGGCAAAAACATATTATTCATCGGCCCTATGAAGCCAATTTCCATGAAGAGAAAATTCTTATCAACGCTAGACCAATCCAAATGGATCCCAGGCTTCTGGAAATATGTAAAAAAGAAATTGATGATTTACTTCAAAAAAAGCTCATTAGAAAAAGCTCCTCTCCTTGGAGCTGTTCGACATTCTATGTGGAAAAGTTTCTGAAATAGAAAGGGGGGCTCCACGATTGGTTATAAATTATAAACCACTGAATAAAGCCATACGAAGGATAAGATATCCCATTCCCAATAAAAGAGATATGTTAGATAGACTTGTTAATGCTTGTATCTTTTCTAAATTTGACCTAAAGTCTGGATATTGGCAGATCCAAATTACTGAAGATGATCGTTATAAAACCGCTTTTAATGTTCCTTTCGAACAATATAAATGGAATGTTATTCCCTTCGGGCTAAAAAATGCCCCTTCAGAATTTCAAAATATCATGAATGATATCTTTAATCCCTATACTAAATTTATGCTTGTCTATATTGATGATGTCCTAGTATTTCTGAAAATCTAAAACAACATTTGAAACATCGAAACATTTTTGTCAAAACAATCAAAATAGCTGGGTTGGTAGTTTCGGCCAAAAAGATTAGTCTTTGTCAAACAAAAATAAAATTTCTAAGACACAATATTTTTCAAGGTAGAATAATTCCTATGGATAGAGCCATTGATTTTGCCAATAAATTCCCTGATGTGATTAAAGACAAAACTGAGCTCCAACGCTTTCTACGTTGTCTCAATTACATTGCTGATTTTTACAAAGATTTATCCATTGATGCTAAACCGTTATTTTAACGATTAAAGAAAAATCCTCCTGAATGGACGAATGTGCAAACTTCAGCAGTCAAGAAAATAAAAATAAAGGCTAGAGAATTACCACCCCTTACACTCTCCGACCTTACTGCTTTGAAAATAATTGAATGTGATGCTTCAGAAAAGGGGTTGGGAGGAATTTTAAAACAAAAATTTTTTTAATACTAAACAATTCGTTCGTTTTACTTCCCCCTCCTGGTATCCGACCCAGCAAAACTACTCCACTATTAAAAAGATCTCCTTGCTATTTGTCCACTGTGTTACAAAATTTCAGAGTGATTTACTCAATAAAAAATTCCTCATTCGAACCGATTGTAAAGTTGCAAAAGACATACTCCTTAAAGTTATCAAAAACCTTGTCTCCAAACAAATTTTTGCTCGTTGACAAGGTATTCTTTTCTCCTTTGAATTTGACATTGAACATATTAAAGGCACTACTAATTACCTTCTTGATTTTTTAACTCGTGAGTTTTTGGCAACGGGGACAAGAGGAGTTTAGCACAAAAAGGGAAAATGGAAATAATTCCCGTGCCAAGTAAAGCCTTGGCAACATCTTCATCACCAAGAACCCCAAACCAAATAATTAAAAAACAAGCCCAGGAAATAACTTTTTCCCCTGAACCAATACCTATAAATGCAACTGAGAAAAAACAAGTTCATAGAAACCTCTGTCATAACCATTACTGTAATAGAAGACATTCATAAAACCAAGGACCCATGGGAAGTAGCCGCTATATATTTAAAAAACCATTTGCACCCAAATAATGGAGACAAATCCCAAGAATGGTTTGAAACCATCCTCCTTGAAACCGGATCTATTACCATAGTCCATTTTTATAAAAAGAATACTAATATGATAGCATATTCAAAATTCCAAATAACGAAAATAATTTCATACAAAGAACGGGGCACAGACCCCTTGAAACCTAGAAAATTACAAAATGAAGGTGTCACCAATAAATATTATCAATATTTCCAATACATTAAAGCATGGCATGAGGTCTTTGCTTTCCAGAATATTAATAACTCCCATACATGGTTCATACAAATAAAAATACCAATACCAAGAGAATTTCCAAATTGGTTCATAAATTGGCTTTCAATTATGGGGATCTGGAACAGAAATACTGCCACCCAATATTCAAGCTTCGCAAAGAAAGTTCATAGAACATAATAATAATAATCGTAAAATAGATCTCCATATGTATTTTATGGCTTTATATCAAATACCATGGATCATGAAATGGTCCTACAATATATCAGAAGACTATAAAAATAATTGAGAATATATCCCAAAAATAGGCAAACATATATATATAAAGTGGTGGGAGGTGTACAAAAACGAAGCCCTAAACCCTGATAAAATAAGGATGAGAAAGGTATCCTTTTCACCCCCTGATACAGAAGTAAAAATGACGGACTATATAAATAAGCTTTGACAACAAAACGCTACTTCAACTAGGGAAGAACTCAAAAAGAAGCTGCTCCAGATATTCGATGAAGAAGAAGAGGCTATGTCTACATCAACATAGAATGAGGAGACCTATGAACAAGAAAACGAAGATATGGATTTTGGGACATCGCAATAGAAGATACCACAATATACAGGATGGAACGACTGCAACCCAGAAGCACACGAGTCCTGACCTGCCGGCTAAACAGTAAACACCTGCTGACAAAATAGTTAAAGCTACCAACAACATCTTTTCCCTGTACATACCTTTTGGTTCCATCACCGACACCTTTTATCTTTTGATCCCATCACCGACACCTTTTGGTCCCATCATCGACACCCTTTGGTCCCATCCAGCATCACCGAGACCTTTAGGTTTTGTCCAGCAGCAACGGAGTTGAAATAAAACTTTGGTGTCCGCATGCAATAAGAGGGGGAAGGAGGCCATTCGTCCGGGGACCAGGAGTTTTCCTCGGTTCTCTGCTCTCTTTGTAATCTCTCTTCTCTCTCTTTGTAATCTCTCTACTCCCTCTCTGTAATCTCTCTACTCTCTCTCTGTAATCTCTCTATACCTCTACTCTCTCCCGACTGTATAACTGGTTGTGTATCCAACCAACCAGATTATATTTTTATAAGAGTATTTGCTATATGTGTGATTGTAATTGGCACTCGTTACCCAACTACTGTCCAGATGAGTGGAAGTTGTTTTCTAGTTTCTACAAGTGTCATATGTAAGTTATTTATTTCTTTTCTCTTCTTATGCAGTTTAAAATAGTTTTCTATATAAAAGTTTGGCATGTTATTTATGCAAATTCGATCATCGTTAGTATATCACCTCCATTATGTGTTTTCTGTTTAATAGTGTATATATTTACAAGACTGTTATCTTTCCTTTAAAAATTTCTTTGCGTATATGTTTCCTGTAGCTTACTGCTTTTGTTTTGCTTTTGTGATTCTTTCTTGTATCAGAGCCATTAGCTTACAGTGGTGAACTATAGGTAAAGAACTGTGCTAGAGTTTAGGGACTAACGAAATTTCCTATAAAGATAATTAGACTGACACCAAATAGTCGTCACGACCTGAACTACCGTTAGGCTAGGAAGAGCCGCAAAAGGTACAGGGACTGTTTCCGACTGACTATGTGATCAACATTTATCTGAAATGGCAAATTTCCTTAGAACTCTATCCAATAGAATAGCTTCGTCTTCTAATAGTACACTACGCGTAAGAAATAGAGAAAAGATAACCATAGATAATATAGAAAAACAGATTCAGAATTGGAATATCCCTAAAGTTTCAGCCACAGATGTTTATAAAAAAGGTACTTTTGAATTCAAAACTAGTTTTTCTATTACAACTGTAGAACAAAGTATTTCTATTAATAATTCAAAACTAGTTTTTCTATTAAAACTGTAGAACAAAGTATTTCTATTAATAGTGAACAGAATAGTTTTCAACTTCTCTCAAATCGCATGACACAAGATCATAAGAATAAGAATTACAAATATTTACACATAGGACTTGTCCAAATTGCAATAAAACCGCTCACCTGAATTGGTTTAAATAACTGTGTTCTTCTCTGCCTCAGGGACGAATGACATAATAAATTCTCTGATTCTCTCTTAGGTATAGTAGAATCAAGTTTACGTAATGACCCTATATACTTCAATTGCATTGCCAATTATTTTGTGGCCTTAATAGATCCTAACCTCCTAAAGATTCTTACCTCATACATAAAAACCCAAGGGTTTGATATGGATATAGGATCCCAAAATATTGCCCTAGTCTATAGAATTTGTTATAAAGTGATGAACATTTTATGTCCAAACGCACTCCAGATGGATACTAAAGGACAAACAATGTTATTCGAGACCAATATGGAAAAATCTAATACCGTGATACCAAGGTCAATGGCCTGGTCACAAATAAAACTTCTTGAAAAGTTGTCTCTTCACTGTGAAGACCAACAATCTAGAACCCCAGCAAATAGAGAATCGGAACAACTAATAGAGTACCTAGATGGGGATGTAAAAATACAATTCAACTCGAATAAACGAACCCGAATAAATATTTCTGAAGCCCTTCTAGAATTCCTTCAAGATGCTCTACTTCCTCTGTTCCGCAGTCTGAACATGAGCAAACCCACAGAAGACCAATAGTCGAAGGACTGACTAGAACAAATAGTCAAATACAATAATCAGTTTATAGAATATATGAACCTAGTTCCCCAGATAAAGAGCCAACACCTTCTGACTTAGATTTTAATATTAAAAAAGAAGAAAAGTTTAAAATAGATAAAGAAGGGATCAAACATAACTTTTAGTCCGAAGAAAAAAAAAAAAATGATATATGGCGGAACTTCCCCAAGAATTATTGGATGCTCTGCATAAAAGGTTCAATAAATTTATACTAAAACATGAAAAGAATATAAAATTCTTCAATTGGTTATGACACACCCTAAAGGAAAAGAGGTCGAAGTTCCAGAGTTTGATCTCAATATTGTTGAGAATCAATATCAAATATTTTATACTACGCAAGGGGAAAAAATAAGCTCCATTCATCCCCCAGAAAAAAGCCTTCAGATGAAAGGAAAATCAGAAGATAAACCTGAGGCTAAGGCTTCACCACATAAGATTACTCGAAAAAATAATGATCACCATACCCATAAAATACATGCAATCCCAAATATAATTGAACAAAATAATTATACTAATCTTTATCTACAAACCATTGGAAGACAGACAACCAGGATTGAAAATATGATGAATAAGCCTCAGGATAAGAAAATGATTCATAAGTCTAAAGGAAAGAAAGGTTTACTGTTAAAGCCTCCTCCAACCATCAATAAAGAACAGTTTAGTCTTCAAGGAATAAAGAAGAAAGATGACAATAAAGAATTGGTGGATGAGCTAGTAAAAAAATTAGCAAAGTTAAATATAAAAGAAAAGGGAGTAGCTTTTAAGACTAGTTCTGATCAAGGAGCTATGGTTCTTTAGGAAGAATCCTTTTCTAATAACAAACTTAATGAAATAGAACAAGCTTCCAATACTGAAAGCCTTGAAATAAACAGAATAGATTATGGAGAAAAGTTTAGGCCTACTTCTCAGACAAGAATGTATTATCCCAGGCCTACTCCTGTAGATCTCTAGTTCGAGGAAGATTTAATCACCAGCTCGATATCTTAATCTGGGAGATCCATTGTAAATTGAAATATTGACGGGATGTCAGAAAATCAGATTCTGGATCTAACGAAACATATGACTATGTACGCTACTGCGTGCAAAATATGTGGAACCAAGATCAAGAAATTGCTAAAGCCATCATTTGTGGATTTACAAGATGGCTAAGGGGATGGTGGGATTTCCATATGGAGGAAAATACAAAAAATGAAATACTAACTGCCACAAAGCAGTGGGCAGTCAAGAATGAATTTGGCCAAGATAAAATAAATAATGAAAGTGATGCAGTTAATACTTTAATATATACTATTTCTCTCCACTTTGTGGGAAGTACTGCATTGCTTGATGCTAGATCGGAAGACTTACTTTCAAATCTCAGATGTCCAATTATAAGTGGTATAAAGATGCGTTTTTCTCCAGACTTCTCTCTAGAGAAGATAGTAAATCTGATCACTGGAGAGAAAAATTAATTTCTGGTTTACCCCATCTTTTTGTCGAGAACGTTAAGACCCGATTAAAGAATAAACATGGAGGAATAATCTCATATTCTTTATATACATTAGGAGAATTGTCTGCTGAAATTTACGCAGAAGGTCTTGCCCTCTACACATACCTAAAGCTGAAGCAACAGCTAGAAATACATAGAATGACTGGAAGAAAAGAGTTAAGAGATTTTTGTGAACAGTTTGGCTTTAATACTCTATCTTCTTCCAAAGATTCTGAAAGAAAAAGATATAAAAATAAAAAATATAGTAGCAAGCCAGGATCCAATAAAAATACTGTCAAAGTAAAATTTTCTAAGAAATTTTCCCCCAAAAGTAACTTTAAAAAAGCCAGGGGAAAAAGAAGAACTCCTGTTTGCTATAACTGTGGAAAAGTAGGACATTATAAGAATAAGTGTAGAATCAAGAAAAAAATAGATGCCCCACAATTAGATAAAAATATTAAAGATCAACTATTTAATATACTGCAGATTAGTGAAGAGTCTTCTGATTCTAAATTAGAGATGCTAACTGGAGAATTAGAAAATGAAGATTTAATCCTTAGCAGTTCAGACTCATAATATAATAATATGGATACCAATTGTTTCTGCAATACTCTTACCAAAGAAGAGAATTTAATTATAGATGTAATTGATAAAATAACTGATCCTGAGACTAAGCGAGAAGCTTTAGTCTAATATATAAATATAGCCAAAATGAATAAAAAGATAAACCCCCTCTAGTTCGTACTCAAGAGGACTATAGCTTTGCCAAAATTCTTAAAAAGGTTGAGGATAAAAATAATGGTCCTAAAGAACCTTGTATCTCCGAATTAAGGCAGGAAATAAATGAAGTCCAGAATGAATTAATAAGCCTAAAAAATAGAGTACAGAATATAGAGTTAGCCTCTAACTGTTGAAGATGCCCTTGTTAATACAAATGATGAGATAAAATTTAATAATATTATAAATAATTATAAAAATCCTCTGCCCCCTATGGCAGGAGAATTTCTCCCTAAAATAGTTAAGGATAAACCAGAATCCTCTAATACAACACAATAATGTAATTACGTTAGTCTTCTTGACAAAGTAATTACTCAAAAATAATTCACTATGATAAAAATAATAGTCAAAAAAGAATATAGTTTTCAAACTCTTGCTCTAATAGACTCAGGAGAAGATTTGAATTACATAAATGAAGGATTGGTCCCTACTAAACATTTTAGTACGACCATGCAAGTCTTAAACACGGCAGATGGCAGTAAGATGATCATAAATTATAAACTATCAAATTCTGCAGTGTGTAATAATGGCAATTATTTTGAGTTCCCCTTTATTATGGTAAAAGGATTAAGCCAATTTGTAATTCTGGGAACTCCATGTCTAAATATGCTTTACCCAATAAAAATTGATAATACCAGGAGTTTTCCTCAGTTCTCTGCTCTCTTTGTAATCTCTCTACTCTCTCTTTGTAATCTCTCGACCGGGAGTTTTCCGTAGTTCTCTGCGCTCTTTGTAATCTCTCTACTCTCTCTTTGTAATCTCTCGGCAGGGAGTTTTCCTCAGTTCTCTGCTCTCTTTGTAATCACTCTAAAAATTGATAATATCGGGAGTTTTCCTCAGTTCTCTGCTCTCTTTTGGAGTCTGTCTACTCTCTCTTTGTAATCTCTCGACCGGGAGTTTTCCTCAGTTCTCTGCTCTCTTTGTAATCTCTCTACTCTCTTTTTGTAATCTCTCGATCGGGAGTTTTCCTTAGTTCTCTGCTATCTTTGTAATCTCTCTACTCTCTCTTTATAATCTCTCTACTCTCTCTCTTTGTAGTCTCTCTACTCTCGCTCTGTAATCTCTCTGTAACTCTACTCTCTCCCGACTGTATATCTGGTGGTGTATCCCGCCAACCAGATTATATTGTCATAAGAGTATTTGCTATATGTGTGATTGTAATTGGCACTTGTTACCCAACTACTGTCCAGACGAGTGAAAGTTGTTTTCTAGTTTCTGCAAGTGTCATATGTAAGTTATTTATTTCTTTTCTCTTCTTATGCAGTTTAAAATAGTTTTCTATATAAAAGTTTGGCATATTGCAAATTGGATCATCGTTAGTATATCACCTCCATTATGTGTTTTCTGTTTAAAAGTATTGATATTTACAAGACTGTTATCTTTCCTTTAAAAATTCCTGTGTATATGTTTTCTATAGCTTACTCACAAAAGCAAAACAAAAGCAGGAAGCTACAGGAAACATATATGCAAAGAAATTTTTAAAGAAAAGATAACAGTCTTGTAAATATCAACATTATTAAATAGAGAACACATAATGCATGTGATATACTAATGATGATTCAATTTGCATAAATAACATGCCAAACTTTTATATACAAAACTATTTTAAACTGCATAAGAAGAGAAAAGAAATAAATAACTTACATATGACACTTGCAAAAACTAGAAAACAACTTCCACTCGTCTGGACAGTAGTTGGGTAACGAGTGCCAATTACAATCACACATATAGAAAATACTCTTATAAAAATATAATCTAGTTGGCTGGATACACCACCAGATATACAGTTGGGAGAGAGTAGAGATTACAGAGAGAGAGTAGAGAGATTACAAAGAGAGCAGAGAACTGAGAAAAACTCCCGGTCAAGAGATTACAAAGAGAGCAGAGAACTGAGGAAAACTCCCGGTCGAGAGATTATAAAGAAAGCAAAGAACTGAGGAAAACTCCTGGTCGAGAGATTACAAAGAGTGCCGAGAACTGAGGAAAACTCTCGATCCCCTAACGAATGGCCTCCTTCCCCCTTTTATAGCTTGTGAACGCCAAAGTTTTATTTCAAGTCCGTTGCTGCTAGACGCCAAAGGTGTTGATGATGCTGGATGGGACCAAAGGGTGTCAATGATGGGACCAAAAGGTGTCGGTGATTAGATTAAAAGATAAAAGGTGTCGGTGATGAGACTAAAAGGTATGAACAGGGAAAAGTAAAACGTATGAACAGGGAAAAGATGTTGTTGGTAGCTTTTACTATTTTGCCAGCAGGTTTTTACTGTTTAGCCGGCAGGTCAGGACTCGTGTGCTTCTAGGTTGCAGTCGTTCCGTCCTGTATATTGTGGTATCCTCTATTGCGATATCCCAAAATCCAGATCTTCGTTTTCTTGTTCATAGGTCTCCTCATTCTGTGTTGATGTAGACATAGCCTCTTCTTTTTCATCAAATATGTGGAACAACTTCTTTTTGAGTTCTTCCCTAGTTGAAGTAGGGTTCTGTTGTCGAAGCTTATTTATATAGTCCTCCAATTTTACTTCTGTATCAGGGGGTAAAAAGGGTACCTTTCTCATCCTTTTTTTATCAGGGTTTAGGGCTTCTTTTTCGTACACATCCCACCACTTTATATATATTTGTTTGCCTATTTCTGGGATATATTCCCAATTATTTTTATAGTCTTCTGATATATTGTAGAACCATTTCATGATCCATGGTATTTGATATAAAGCCATAAAATACATATGGAGATCTACTTTAGGATTATTATTATTATATTCTATGAACTTCCTTTGCGAATCTTGAATATTGGGTGGCAGTTTCTGTTCCAGATCCCTATAATTGGAACCAATTTCTTAACCAATTTGGAAATTCTCCTGGTATTGGTATTTTACTTGTATGAACATAAATGGGAGTTATTAATATTCTGGAAAGCAAAGATCTCATGCCATGCTTTATTGTATTGGAAATATTGATAATATTTATCGGTGAAACCTTCATTTTGTAATTTTCTAGGTTTTAAGGGGTCTGTGCCCCATTCTTTGTATGAAATTATTTTCCTTATTTGAAATTTTGAATATGCTATCATATTAGTATTCTTTTTATAAAAATAGACTATGGTAACAGATCCGGTTTCAAGGAGGATGGTTTCAAACCATTCTCGGGAATTGTCTCCATTATTTGGGTGCAAATGGTTTTTTAAATATATAGCGGCTATTTCCCATGGGTCCTTGGTTTTATGAATGTCTTCTATTACAGTAATGGTTATGAAAGACGTTTCTATGAACTTGCTTTTCTCAGTTGCATTTATAGGTATTATTTCAAGGGAAAAAGTTATTTTTGGGCTTGTTTTTTAATTATTTAGTTTGGGGTTCTTGGTGATGAAGATGTTGTCGAGGCTTTACTTGGCACGGGAACTATATCCATTTTCCCTTTTTGTGCTAAACTCCTCTTGTCCCCCCTACAAAAACTCACGATTTAAAAAATCAGGAAGTTAATTAGTAATGCCTTTAATATGTTCAATATCAAATTCAAACGAGGAGAGAATACCTTGCCATCGAGTAAAATTTTTTTTTGAGACAAGGTTTTTGACGTCTTTAAGGAGTATGTCTTTTGCAGCTTTACAATCGGTTCGAATGAAGAATTTTTGATTGAGTAAATCACTCTGAAATTTTGTAACACAGTGGACAATAGCAAGGAGTTCTTTTTTAATAGTGGAGTTGTTTTGCTGGGTCAGATTCCAGGCGCGGGAAGTAAGACGAACCAATTGTTCAGTATTAGAAATTTTTTGTTTTAAAATTCCTCCCAACCCCTTTTCTGAAGCATCACATTCAACTGTTTTAAAAGCGGTAGGGTTGGAGAGTGTAAGGCATGGTAATTCTCTAGCCTTTATTTTTATCTTCCTAGCTGTTGAATATGCACATCCGTCCATTCAGAAGGATTTTTCTTTAATCGGTAAAATAACGGTTTAGCATCAATGGCTAAATCTTTATAAAAATCAACAATGTAATTGAGACAACCCAGAAAGTGTTGGAGCTCAGTTTGTCTTTAATCACATCAGGAAATTTATTGGCAAAATCAATGGCTCTATCAATAGGAATTATTCTACCTTGGAAAATATTGTGTCTTAGAAATCTTATTTTTGTTTGACAAAGACTAATCTTTTTGGCAGAAACTACCAACCTAGCTATTTTGATTGCTTTGACAAAAATGTTGCGATGTTTCAAATGTTGTTCTAGATTTTCAGAAAATACTAGGACATCATCAATATAGACAAGCATAAATTTAGTATAGGGATTAAAGATGTCATTTATGATATTTTGAAATTCTGAAGGGGCATTTTTTAGCCCGAAGGGCATAACATTCCATTCATATTGTCCGAAAAGAACATTAAAAGCGATTTTATAACGATCTTCTTCAGTAATTTGGATCTGCCAATATCCAAACTTTAGGTCAAATTTAGAAAAGATACAAGCATTAACAAGTCTATCAAACGTATCTCTTTTATTGGGACTGAGATATCTTATCCATCGTAAGGCTTTATTTAGTGGTTTATAATTTATAACAAATCGTTGAGCCCCCCTTTCTATTTTAGAAGCTTTTTCCACATAGAATGCCGAACAGCTCCAAGGAGAGGAGCTTTTTCTAAAGAGCTTTTTCTGAAGTAAATCAACAATTTCTTTTTTACATATTTCCAGAAGCCTGTGATTCATTTGGATTGGTCTAGCTTTGATAGGAATTTTCTCTTCATGGAAATTGGCTTCATAGGGCAGATGAACAATATGTTTTTGCCTATTCCAAAAGGCATTTGGAATTTCGGCACATATTTCTTTTTCAATATTTTTTCTGAGGGTTTCTATTACCCTTTTATTTGTAGGAAGTAAAAGTTTAGTCTCTATTGTTTTCTTTTTTATTTCTTCTTTAAGGAAATATAAGAACTTTTCTTTATTAGAAATTTTCTCTCTTATATTATTAATTTCTCGAGTTTTTGGTTTTTTCGAAAAACTCAAATTTCACATCATGTCCTTCTATATTTGCTTCAATTTCGATATTATAAATTTTTATTGGGTAAAGCGTATTTAGAAATGGAGTTCTCAGAATTACGGATTGGCTTAATCCTTTTTCATAATAAAGGTGAACTCAAAACAATTGCCATTATTACATGCTGCAGCATTTGACAGTTTATAATTTATGATCATCTTACTGCCATCTACCGTGTTTAAGACTTGCGTGGTCTTACTAAAATATTTAGTAGGCACCAATCCTTCATTTATGCGATTCAAATCTACTCCTGAGTCTATTAGAGCAAGAGTTTGAAAACTATATTCTTTTTGGACTATTATTTTTATCATAGTGAACCATTTTGAGTAATTACTTTGTCAAAAAGACTAACGTAATTACAATCTTGTGTTGTATTAAAGGATTCTGGTTCATCCTTAACGATTTTAAGGAGAAATTCTTCTGCCGTAGGGAGCAGAGGATTTTTATAATTATTTATAATATTATTAAATTCTATCTCATCATCTGTATTAACAGGGCTATCTTCAACAGGGTTAGAGGCTAACTCTATAATCTGTAATCTATTTTGTAGGCTTATTATTTATTCCGGACTTCCTTTATTTCTTGCCTTAATTCAGAGATAGAAGGTTCTTTGGGACTATTATTTTTATCCTCAACCCTTCTAAGAATTTTGGCAAAACTATAGTCCTCTGGAGTATGAACTAGAGGGGGTTTATATTTTTTATTCATTTTGGCTCTATTTATATATTGGACGAAAGCTTCTCGCTTAGTCTCAGGATCAGTTATTTTATCAATTATATCTATAATTAAATTCTCTTCTTTGGTAAGAGTATTGCAGAAACAACTGGTATCCATATTATTATATTCTGAGTCTGAACTGTTAAGGATTAAATATTCGTTTTCTAATTCTCCAGTTAGCGTCTCTAATTCAGAATCAAAAGAATTATCAGAAGTTTATAATTTATGATCATCTTACTGCCATCTACCGTGTTTAAGATTTACGTGGTCTTACTAAAATATTTAGTAGGCGCCAATCCTTCATTTATGCGATTCAAATCTGCTCCTGAGTCTATTAGAGCAAGAGTTTGAAAACTATATTCTTTTTGGACTATTATTTTTATCATAGTGAACCATTTTGAGTAATTACTTTGTCAAGAAGACTAACGTAATTGCAATCTTGTGTTGTATTAAAGGATTCTGGTTCATCCTTAACTATTTTAAGGAGAAATTCTTCTGCCGTAGGGAGCAGAGGATTTTTATAATTATTTATAATATTATTAAATTCTATCTCATCATCTGTATTAATAGGGCTATCTTCAACAGGGTTAGAGGCTAACTCTATAATCTGTAATCTATTTTGTAGGCTTATTATTTATTCCGGACTTCCTTTATTTCCTGCCTTAATTCAGAGATAGAAGGTTCTTTGGGACTATTATTTTTATCCTCAACCCTTCTAAGAATTTTGGCAAAACTATAGTCCTCTTGAGTATGAACTAGAGGGGGTTTATATTTTTTATTCATTTTGGCTCTATTTATATATTGGACTAAAGCTTCTCGCTTAGTCTCAGGATCAGTTATTTTATCAATTATATCTATAATTAAATTCTCTTCTTTGGTAAGAGTATTGCAAAAACAACTGGTATCCATATTATTATATTCTGAGTCTGAACTGTTAAGGATTAAATATTCGTTTTCTAATTCTCCAGTTAGCATCTCTAATTCAGAATCAAAAGAATTATCAAAAGATTCTTCATTAATCTGCAAGATATTAAATAGTTGATCTTTAATATTATTATCTAATTGTAGGGCATCTATTTTTTTCTTGATTCTACACTTATTCTTATAATGTCTTACTTTTCCACAGTTATAGAAAACATGAATTCTTCTTTTTCCCCTGGCCTTTTTAAAGTTACTTTTGGGGGGAAAATTCATTGAAATTTTTCTTTGATAGTATTTCTATTGGATCCTGGCTTGCTGTTATATTTTCTTTTCTTATATCTTTTTCTTTCATAATCTTTGGAAGAAGGCAGAGTATTAAAGCCAAACTGTTCACAAAAATCTCCTAACTCTTTTCTTCCAGTCATTCTCTGTTTTTCTAGCTGTCGCTTCAGCTTTAGGTCTGTGTAGAGGGCAAGACCTTCTACGTAAATTTCAGCAGACAATTCTCCTAATGTATATAAAGAATATCGAATTATTCCTCCATGTTTATTCTTTAATCGGGTCTTAACTTTCTCATCAAAAAGATGGGGTAAACCAGAAATTAATTTTTCTTTCCAATGATCAGATTTACTATCTTCTTTAGAGAGAAGTCTGGAGAAGAACACATCTTTATACCACTTATAATGGGATAGTGTTGGGCATCTGAGATTTGAAAGTAAGTCTTACGATCTAGCATCGAGCAATGCAATACTTGTCACAAAGTGGAGAGTAATAGTATATATTAAAGTATTAACTGCATCACTTTCATTATTTATTATATCTTGGCCAAATTCATTCTTGACAGCCCACTGCTTTGTGGCAGTTAGTATTTCATTTTTTGTATTTTCCTCCATATGGAAATCCCACCATCCCCTTAGCCATCTCATAAATCCACAAATGATGGCTTTAACAATTTTTTGATCGTGGTTTCCTGTTATTTTGCACGCAGTTGCGTACATAGTCATATGTTTCATTAGATTCAGAATCTGATTTTCAGACATCCTGTCAATATTCCAATTTACAATGGATCTCCCAGAATAAGATATAAAGCTGGTGATTAAATCTTCTTCGAACTGAAGATCTACAAGAGTAGGCCTGGGATAATACATTCTTGTTTGAGAAGTAGGCCTAAACTTTTTTTCGTAATTTATTATGTTTATTTCAAGGCTCTCTGTCTTGAAAGCTTGTTCTATTTCATTAAGTTCGTTATTGGAAGAGGATTCTTCTTGAAGAACCATAGCTGCTTGATCAGAACTAGTATTAAAAGTTACTCCCTTCTCTTTTATATTTAACTTTGCTAATTTTTATACTAACTCATCCACCAATTCTTTGTTGTCATCTTTCTTTTTTATTCCTTGAAGACTAAACTGTTCTTTATTGATGATTGGAGGAGGTTTGAACTGTAAAGCTTTATTTCCTTCAGACTATGATTCGTTTTCTTATCCGGAGGTTTATTCATCATATTTTCAATCCTGGTTGTCTGTCTTCCAATGGTTTGTAGACAGATATTATTATAATTATTTTGCTCAATTATATCTGCGATTGCATCTATTTTATGGGGTATGGTGATCATTATGTTTTCGGGTAATCTTATAAGGTGAAGCCTTTGCCTTAGGTTTATTGTTTGATTTTCCTTTCATCTGAAGGCTTTTTTCAGGGGGAATGAATGGAGTAGTATAAAATATTTGATACTGATTCTCAACAGTATCGAGATCAAACTCTGGAACTTCGACCTCTTTTTCCATTAGGGTGTATATTAACCAATCGAAGAATTTTATATTCTTTTCACGTTTTAGTATAAATTTATTAAACCTTTTATGCAGAGCATCCAATAATTCTTGGGGAAATTCCGCCAGATACCAGTCTCTGATTTTCTTATTTTCTTCGGATAAAAAGTCCTGTTTGATCCCTTCTTTATCTATATTAAATTTTTCTTCCTTTTGAAGGGTAAGAGTTTTAAAATCTAAGTCAGAAGGTATTGGCTCTTTATATGGAGAACTAGGTTCATATATTCTATAAACTGGTTGTTGCATTTGACTATTTGTTCTAGTCAGTCCTTCGACTATTCGTCTTCTATGAGTTTGCTCATGTTCAGATTGCGGAACGGAGGACGTAGAGCATCTTGAAGGAATTCTAGAAGGGGCTTCAGAAATATTTATTCGGGTTCGTCTATTCGAGTTGAATTGTATTTCTACATCCCCATTTGGGTACTCTATTTTTTTTTCTGATTCTCTATTTATTGGGGTTCTAGACTGTTGGTTTGCACAGTGAAGAGACCACTTTTCAGGAAGTTTTATTTATGACCAGGCCATTGACCTTGGTATCACAGTATTAGATTTTTCCATATTGGTCTGGAAAAACACTGTTTGTCCTTTAGTATCCATCTAGAGTGTGTTTGGACATAAAGTGTTCATCACTTTATAACAAATTCTATAGACTAGAGCAATATTTTGGGATCCTGTATCCATATCAAACCCTTGGGTTTTTATGTTTAAGGTAAGAACCTTTAGGAGGTTAGGATCTGTTAAGGCCACATAATAATTGGGAAAGCAATTGAAGTATATAGGGCCACTACACAAACATGATTGTACTATACCTAAGAGAGAATTAGAGAATTTATTATGCCATTCGTCCTTGAGGCAGAGAAGAACAGAGTTATTTAAACCAATTCGGGTGAGCGGTTTTATTACAATTTGGACAAGTCCTATGTGTAAATATTTGTAATTCTTATTCTTATGATCTTGTATCATTCGATTTGAGAGAAGTTGAAAACTATTTTGTTCACTACTAATAGAAATACTTTGTTCTACAGTTTTAATAGAAAAACTGGTTTTGAATTCAAAAGTTCCTTTTTTATAAACATCTATGGCTGGAACTTTAGGGATATTCCAATTCTGAATCTGTTTTTCTATATTATCTATAGTTATCTTTCTTTTAAAAATTTCTTTGCGTATATATTTCATGTAGCTTCGTGCTTTTGTTTTGCTTTTGTGAGTCTTTCTAGTATCAGAGCCATTAGCTTACAGTGGTGAACTGTAGTTAAAGAACAATGCTAGAGTTTAGGGACTAAAGAAATTTCCTATAAAGATAATCAGATTGACACCAAATAGTCGTCGTGACCCGAACTACCATTAAGCCAGGAAGAGCCGCGAAAGGTACAGGGATTGTTTCCGACTGACTTTGTGATCAACAATTATCTGAAATGGCAAATTTCCTTAGAACTCTATCCAATAGAACAGCTCCTTCTTCTAATAGTACACTACGCGTAAGAAATAGAGAATATATATATATATATATATATATATATATATATATATATATATATATATATATATATATATATATATATATATATATATATATATATATATATATATAGCACATGATTTTTTCCTAAAAAACTCTAAAAGTTATTAATAAAAAATAATTTGGGTTAACCACCCTTTGAATATGTATGACCCCACATGAATTAGTATGTTTTTTACAATGTTCTCTCAGGCCCCATTTGCTTCCCTGGGTGTTCCTGGAATTGGCATCTCCTAGAGTATAGATGTCTGCTATTTGAATCATCTAATATGAGGGTCTAGAAGATACATGACCATTGTTTGATTTGTACTAATATTAGTGTATTATAGTAATATTATTAATATAATATTATATTAAATAATGTATGATATTATATATTATTATTACATATATTATAATATACATTAATTATTATAAATTATTGTTGTAGAATACACATCTCTATGTTTCTCAAAGCATGGATTCAGATATCCACTCATTTCCACATCAGTCTCATCAAAGGTGTCTGAACTATTGTCAACTATTGTAATGCTGGGTGAGTGTGATGTTGGGTGAGTGTGGCCATTAAAGGCCTTATGAGTATTTATAAAATTAAATTATATAACGAAACATGAACTCAATGGGAGTGTGGTCCCTTGTAGACCATACTAAGCAAACGATGTTTGTTGATACTGGACTGTGCTTGACGTACTAGATTTATCTGGTTGGGGAAAACCAACATTACTTAGGCTCAGAGAAACAAACCGATGAGGGTTATATGGGTTATCCCTTGAAGAAGTCGGAGTATGCCCAGATGAGTGAGCCGAGGGACTATGTGACCCTTGTGTATGATGGAGGCCTTCAAAGACAGGGCCAAAGCCTCATCATTTGTACCATCACACGGAGTACACATTAATTGTCGTTTTCGAGAAAACATACTACCTTTCAGGGTGAAGCGTGTGCATATGCGAGAGTTATCCCCTGTGCACCATCGACCTATGGATTGCATCAAGTCAGGATGACATTGGTTTCGTCTCCAGGCGGACCTGAAATCCATATACTGTGACTACGACCCCTTGCCCATTTGTTGGACTTTGATAACCCACTAATGATCCCCTGCATAGACTGTGGGTCATGGGCAATGCTGGGTCAGTTTGAGAAAGCATTTGTGGTTCATAGTTCGCGGTTGGATATGAAGTGCCCCGGTGGATATTTATTCCTAGACCGTATGGATCATTTTCCCACCAAAGTTTTTAATTTTATTTATTTTAATAACATATGATTTTTAAAATTGTTATTTGAATTTTTCTAAATCTCACGATATTTTATTTATCAAATTTGGATTTATAAAACAAAAATGATTTAAATATTCAAATAATAATTTTGTTTATTTTTAAAAATATAAAAATAACTTAATTGCATTGGAAGCCCAATAGGTCTTATGGGTCCAGCATTGCATATTGGGTGAGGCCCATTTTGTGCCATCATGGGTGGCGCACCCCACCTAGAGAACCTTCTAATTTCATATTCAAGCTTTGAAGCTTGAGAGATAAGAAAGTATTGATTTTGGAAAGCTTAAGCCTTGAGGAAATTTTGAATGATATTTGGGTATGTGTGAGAAGGTTTATGGATAAAATAAGAAAGGATAATATTATGATATATTAATTTCTTATTTTGAATTAATTGATGGGAAAATAGTTGAGGAAGTGGGGGATAATGGTCTAGAACCTTCCATAAGATTGGGATGACCCATCTATGGAATGGAGAGCTCATATCTTTCACCTCACAAATTACCCAAGATTAATGAGGCATATTCAATCTCACATAAATGGCAAGCCAAAAAAACCATAAAAAACCCTAATCTTATTCAAAGAACTATAAAAAAAAGATTGATCCTAACCCAAATCTCTACACCTTATCTCTTATACATAGTTTCCATCTCTCTCTCTCTCTCTTTCTCTCTCTCTCTCTTAACCTACCAAAGGGGCACACCCCACACAGAATATCTTTCTCTCTCCAATAGAAACTCTCTTTCTCTCTCTTAAAAGCCCTAAAGTGGGGGGCACGCCCTACTCTTTCTCATCATATGGTTCTCTCTCATGGTGTCTCTCATGATTGTAGGGAAATTGGGAACCCCTAGCTTGCAAAATTGGGAATCCCAAATACCGGGATCCCACCCAAGATCGAGTATATGATTGGCTAATGCGAAATAGATAGATACAACTATAAATCAAGTGCAAAAAATAAAGCGAACATAAAAAACACGCCACCACAACACACGATGTACGAGGTTCACCCAATAGGGCATCGGCAAATAGAAATCCACTATCACAACTAAGATTATAGTTTTGGGTTACAAGCGATATATCTTTCTCTAAAGATCAGTAAAAAATCATCAATGATCTTTCCTTCTGAACTCGTTCTCTCGATCTAGCAACACTGTCGATTAATACATTTTTTCTCACGGCATTAACGCTACTGGAAAGATAACCTCAAGAGCAACCGAGAAACTTTATCTCTTGAGAAGTAAAAGTTAATCAACCCAAAACTCATGGGACTACCGCTTTTCTTTCAGAATCCTTGTCTCTCTCTGTCTTTGAAACCAATCTCCATCTTTGGAGATCCATTGTCATAACCCCCAAATGCGTGACCCTTAAAAAGATGGGTATTATGCCTTCTGTGATTCCCATATATAGATTTTACTTTCTTGCTTCCCAAGAAAATCATTTTTTTTTACCATAATACCCCTAAAAATATGAATATAGTGATTTGACTATCACCAAACCCAACAATCTCCACCTTGATTGTAAAATCACTATAATTGCCTTGGAGACCTTCATTAAATGGATTTCTTGATTTCTTCACACTTGCATCCATTGTGAAATTTTCACAAACACTTTGCCTCCATATTTCTCCACCTCAAACCATGTATCCATCAAACTCCACCATTTATATTTTCCTTAATTCAAGCCTTAGCCCCGTACACACACTATGCTCTGATACCAATTGTAGGGAACTTAGGAACCCCTAGCTTGCAAAACTGAGAATCCTAAATACCGGGAGCACTTCCAAGATCATGTACATAATTAACTAAATGTGAAGTAGATAAATACAACTATAAATTGAGTACAAGAAATAAAACAAAATGGACTGGAGAAAGGTTTTGGTAAGGAATGCTATTGATGGTGAAGTTGCGAGAGGAGATCTTCCTGATCCCTTCTCGTCTTTAGTAGTGGTTGATCGTAAGGATTTAGAACAATTCGATATTAAAATTGACTTTTTTGTATCGGGTTCCTTTTCCCGTCCTGTGAAGGATTTCTTTGGTTTGGTAGATTGGGTGCAGAGAGGCTGGAATTTGTCTTACCGTCCTGATATGAAGATTATCGGTTCCAATAAGGTGGTGTTTAAATTGCGCTCGAAGGAGGAAGTGTACAAGGTGTTGTCTAATAGATTTTACAGAGCTTGAGGTAGTCTTTTGTCTCTGGACTTATGGGAGGCCTCGGACCATGCGTCGTGCAAACGTATGGAATATGTTTGGATCAAACTCTGGGGTATTCCTTTATTGGTATGGAACTCATCTATTATAAAAAGGATTGCAAGTCGATGTGGGGTGAACCAGGATTTAGATTGGGATTCCTTTCTTAGTCCAACCTGTCATTTTGTTCGAGTTACGATTGGTTTGTGTGCAGGTATGGTTATCCCTAGATCTGTTTATTTGTCTACATGAAGTCTTTTTTGAAGTACTCATCTAGGATGATGATGGTCAGCGACCTTCCAAATTGTTTGCGAGATGTACTTCTGTGGGGAGGAAAAAGGTGGAGCCGAAGATCATGTCTATTGATCCAAAGAGTGAGGCTAAGCATATTGGTCAAGGTAAGGATGCCTCCTTCGGTAAATTTGGCCGGAATCTTTACTGGAAAAACTATAGTGATGCTACGAATTTCAAATTAAAAAAAAAATACGTTACCCCAAAAATTAAGAAAAGGTGGATTCCTATTCGACGATTCCCGTATTCAGCGCAAGGTTTCTCTAACAATATTAGAAATGTTGGGAAGGATAAATGTGAGATGACCGTTTCTGATAAGACCCCGAAATTTCATGAGCTTGTTGTGGGCCCTCCCAAGCTTCCTTTAAATGGTTTGGTAGGACCATCGATTTTGAATCAGGAAAGAGGTGATGAAAAAAGAGATTTAGAGCGGCTGAACTACCCAATATTGATGGTTCCTTTTTTGTTAGAGATAGTATGGTACACGTGGCTATCCTTTCCCATTCCATTTACAAAAAAAATTGTTTCTCTCTCTTCTCCAATTGGAAAGAGAGAGTTGAAGAGGAAATTGGGTTTCGATCTTTCTTCTATAATACTATTCTTTTGCCTTGCTGTCTTGAAGAAGATTTCCTTATGGGATTTTAAGCAGAGGTTCTCAAGCTTCTTGCTCCTAGTTTTTTTGGAGTATAGAATGTATCTGCTCGTTTTTCGAGTTGCTATGGTGAAAGGTGTAGGAAAGAAGTCCAGATCACATTTCGACCCACTTCTTATTAACCCGGTATCAATTGTCCCTATTGATAGGGATGTGCCGAAAAATCAGCCCGCTACTGGAATGGTGGAGGTTGGGGACTCTGTGGCAGAAGAAAGCGATGGTGGTTCTTTGATGGTGGCTGAGTTGGATATGCCAGTACCTATTAGTGTTTTTCAACAGGAGCAAGTTCCTTTGTTGTTGAATGGTCTGTGTGTAGAACAATCTCAAGGTGAAGGATCAGTTTGCGATGATACAACATTGGTGGGTCAAATGATGGTGGATATGGGCATGGATGATGTGCCCTAAGTGTGGTAATTGAAGATATCAAGGCTCGCCGTTGTGCTAGGATGGTGGCTCAGCGTGAGAAGATGATGTCGACCGATGGTCCGCAGCCTGAAAGTATTGCTGCTGACACTGTGAAATCTCCTACTAGAGCTCTTGAGGATGGTAGAAAGAAGAAGAAAGTTGCAGAGTGGGGTTCGTGCTCCTCAGTAAGGCCCCAAGCTAGAGGGGTTATTAAATCTGTCCCTTCGAGAAAGGGAGTGGTTATTTGTGAACCTGCAGTGGAGAATCTTGATACCTCGTCTGAATCTTCGCTGAGTGATGAGGATGAGGAAGTGGCTTCGCATATGAAGGATATGCACTTTGACTTTGGTCCCGATGGAATAGGTGCATCCTCTAACCCTTTCCCTTCTGATTTTTAATGAATTTTATTTCTTGGAATGTAAGGGGAATAGGGCACCCCAGTAGGAAGAAATATGTTCAATTCTTGGTAGCTAAGTATAAACTTGTGGTGTTATTTTTGCAAGAAACAAAACTCCCAAGCCCCAATGTTTCAGGGGTTCAAGAGATTTGGGGGTCGGGTGCAGTTGGTTTTCAGGGTATAGATGTTAATGGTGCTTCTGGAGGATTGTGGGTCCTTTGGGATCCCACAGTTCTTCAGAATTTTGAAGTTATTGTTAGAGACCATTTTTTTTTATTGGGATTATGTGGACCCAATTCTAGTTTTAAATGGGGCTTTGTGAACGTTTATGGGTTATATATAGTAGCTTTGAAAGAAGTCTTTTAATGTGATTTACAATCTATCATTCGTTTCTTTGGTTTTCCTGTTGTGGTTGGGGGGGATTTTAACCTTATTCGATGGCCGAGTGATTGTTTGGCTATGACTTCTATTAATACCTCTATGAGGTTATTCAATAGGTTCAATGAGAGCAATTCTTTTATGGACCCTCCAATTGTTGGTGCAAAATTTATTTGGTCAAATAATAGTTTGGCCAATATGTCTATGTCAAAAATAGATAGATTTCTTATTTCTATAGAATGGTTGGAATATTTTCCTCTTTTTACAGTGAGGGCTTTGACTAAGCTATCTTCTGACTACTGTCCCATAATGCTCAATATTGGCTTGGCTAAAGGCAGGTCAAAACCTTCTAGGCTTGAAGTAGGTTGGTTGGAGGAAAAGGAGGTTTTCGAAATAATTAGAACCACATGGGTCAACACGGTAGTGGAAGGCTCCCTGAATTTTCAGCTGCATAAAAAGCTGGTTAATATCAAACATAAGCTGATTATATGAAAGCGTGAGAATCAATTTGATGTTAAAGCCAAAATAGATAGGGTGTTGTCAGAAATACAAGTGATTGATTATTCTATTCAAGAGAATTGTAGCATCTCCCAACTTCTTATTATTGATCGTGCTATTAAGTGTAATGAGTTAGAGGAGTTACGAAGCTTAGAAGAGATTTATTGGAGGTAAAGGTCTAGAGCTAAATGACTTAAAGAAAGTGATTTGAATACCAAGTTTTTTCATACAATTGCCAGTGCTTGCAGAAAATAGAATGACCTTTCTGTCATCTCTATTCCGAGGGTGGATTCTGAAAAATGCTAATGCAATGGAAGATGCAGTGATTAGTCATTTTAGAAAGGCCTTTAATAAAGAAGTTTAGGTGATGCCCTCTCTGAATAGAGTTCCTTTTAAAGTTTTGTCAATGGAAAGGAAAGCACAACTGGAAAAGGAGATTACCATGGAGGAATTGTATAAGGCTGTTTTTGCTCAGAGATAAGGCCCTAGGTCCTGATGGCTTTCTTTTAAGTTTTTTCCATCGTTTTTTGAATATTATCAAGGGAGAGCTGCTGGAGTTTGTGCAAACCTTTATAGCAAGGGGAATTTTTTTTTAAAGGGATTAACTCCACTTTCTTGGCCTTGATTCCAAAAAGGGCCACCATCTCTAGCCGATCTGATATTAGACCGATCAACCTTTTAACCAGTCTTTATAAAATCATTACTAAAGTTTTGGCTGAAAGACTTAAGATGGTACTTCCTTATCTTATTTCCTGCACTCAGTCGGCATTTATCCAGGATCGTCAAATCACAAATAGTGCTCTTGTGGTGCAAGAATGTATTCAATTTAGAGTCCTTAGCAAGAAGCCGGGGATTTTGTTAAAATTGGATATGAAAAATGCCTATGATCGGGTTGAATGGGATATTTTACTAGAAATCATGAGAGTTATGGGCTTTGGTGATAAATGGCGGTATTGGATGAAGGGATGTTTGTCTTAGGCGTGCTTATCTATTTTATTCAAAGGGAGCCCGATTGGTTATTTTAGTACTTTTAGAGGGTTGCGGCAAGGACATCCGTTGTCCCCTTTTTGTTTACAATATATGTTGAGTGCTTTAGTCTTATGCTTAGCACGATGGAAAATCTTAGGTATTTTTCGGGGTTCTAGATCCCTAACTCTAAAATTTTAATTTCCCATCTTCAGTATGTGAATGATACTCTGATATTCTATGATTCGGAGTCTGCTCAGATCTCTAATATTGCTAGAGTTTTGGAGATTTGTGAAGTGACTTTGGGTCTTAAAGTTAACTTTCACAAATCATCACTTGTTGGGATTAATTATGAGGGGGAGTTGATAGAAGATTTGGCCACTTTGTTGGGGTGTAAGGTTGACTCATTCCCTATCTTATATCTGGGGCTCCCTATTTCTGATTTGAGACTCACTATTGTAGTTTGCGATATTGTGCTTGATAGAGTGGAAGGTAGATTGGCACTTTGGAAGCACAAATACTTATCCTTAGGAGGTAGGGTTACCTTACTGCGAACTTGCTTAGCTAATCTCAAGGTGTACCAAACGTCCTTGATTCATATGCCTACTTCTGTTGCTAAGAGATTAGATAAAATGATGCGGGATTTCCTTTGGTGCTCATCTAATGAGAATAGGAAGTTTCATTTATTAAATTGGGATAGTGTTTGTTCCCCAAAGAAGGAAGGTGGATTGGGCATTAGAAAGATTACATTAGTAAACCAGGCTTTACTATGTAAGTGGTGGTGGCGTAGCCTTCTTTTTAAAGACCAACTGTGGTATAGAGTGATTGTTTCCAAATATGGGGTTGAGAGAGAAAATATGTGGATTGGGGGTGGAAGAGGTAATAAGATTTTGCATATGTGGAAGGAAGTTTATAATGGTAGACCAATAGTGTCTGGCTACTTCAAATAGAATTTAGGGGATGGGAGGAAAGTTTCTTTTTGGCATCACAAATGGCTGGGTGAGTATCCTCTAAAATTGGCTTATCCGGATTTATTTCGGATTACTACCCAACTAGATTTGACTGTTTATGAGGCCATAGATTGAAGGGGCAATTTAATTTCCTGGAATATTGCACTTGCGTATAGTCGGTTGAGTGTTGTTGTCCTTTCGTAGTGGTGTGTTCTAATGGAGTTGTTGAGTGGGGTTTATGTTTCTTGTAATGCAATGGATGAGGTAATTTGGAAGATTGAATAGGATGGTATTTTCTCAGTTAAATCGTGCTACAACATTCTTTTTCATGATCGGTGGAGAGACTCTTGCCCCATGATTGTTAAGGTATGGAAGTGGCATGTTCCTCGTAAAGTTCAGGTATTTATTTGGTTGACAGCTTTGAATAAGGTTCTCACTACTGATAATCTTATCAAAAGGGGGAAAATTTTACCCGATGTATGTCTCCTTTGTAAAGCGGATGAGGAAACAAGTGCGCATCTATTTATTCATTGTTCCTTTACGATGAGAATTTGGTTTTGGCTTTTTGCTTTGGTTGGGATTTCTTTGGTACTTCTTTCTTATGTGGTGGGCTTAGTTTTCAATTATCTATTCCTCATTTGCCTAACATTATTTGGCAGATAGCAAATAGTGTTATTCTTTGGGAAGTGTGGAAAGAGAGAAATAGACGGACCTTTGAGGTGAAATCATTGCCTCTTTCAATTTTATTAAACAATATGTATGTCTCTATTTGGGCTTCGATTTCTGTTAATAAGGAGGGGAGGAATATTAGCAAGGTAGATGTCAAGGCTAACCTTGGTAGGCTTTTCTTTCTTGCAAGGCCTAGTACAAGATCAAGAAGTTTTTGGATGGCGCCTATTGGTGAGTGCTTTAAGTTAAACTTTGATGGCAGTTCTTTGGGGAATCCAGGTGTTGCAGGAATTGGTGGGGTGTTGCGTGATTCTTCGGCCAACATTATTTTTTCTTTTTTTGGCCCGATTGGAGCTAAAACAGACAATTATGTAGAGCTAAGTGCTTTGTTGTGTGGGGTTAAAATTCTGGCTGATAGACTTCCAGGTAGATCTTGTATTTGTGAAGGGGATTCCTAACATATTGTTAAATGGTGTAATAAGGAACAAAGAGTTCCTTGGGAATTGTGCGACCTCTAGCTACAAGTGATGGATTTTAGTTGAAACAATCTCTGATTCCTTCATCCATATTTTTTAGAAAAGCTAACTCTTTGGTGGATTCCTTGGCGAAGGGTGGGGCTCTTTTACCTTCTCTTGTT
The DNA here is from genome assembly GCF_054954075.1 of Amborella trichopoda. Taxonomy (NCBI): domain Eukaryota; kingdom Viridiplantae; phylum Streptophyta; class Magnoliopsida; order Amborellales; family Amborellaceae; genus Amborella; species Amborella trichopoda. Next base: position 13,935,781 of record NC_142337.1, on the reverse strand, counting down.
GTTTCAAATGATGTAATCTCTTTCCCTACTTAGTAATAAAATCTTTAAATCTTTGTCAAAAAAAAAGAAATAAAACAAATATAAAAGACACCACCACAACACATGATTTACTTGGTTCACCCCGTAGGGTCTCGACAAGTAGAAATCTATTATCACAATAAAGATTACAGTTTTGGGTTACAAGGGATATACATATCTCTAAACATAAGTAAAAAACCATCATTGATCTTCCCTTCTAAACACGTTTTCCCGACCGAGCAGTATCGTCGATTAATACATTCTTTTCCACTGCAATATTGCTACTAGAAATATAACCTCACGAGCAACTGAAAGACTTTCTCTCTTTAGAAGTGAAAGTTAATCAACCCAAAACTCCTGAGAATAGTGACTCTCTCTTGGAGGCCATGTCTCTCTCTCTTGGAGACCAATCTTCATCTTTGGAGATCCATTCCTATAAACCCCAAAGGAGAGACCCTCAAAAGGATGGGTATTATGTCTTCTTTGATTCCCATATATAAATTTTACTTTCTTGCTTCTCAAGAAAGCCTTTTTTCTTTTTACCATAATACCCTTGAAAATATTGGTATAGTGATTTGGCTATCCCCAAACTTAACAATGATCTCTGATCTCTTTTTGGGGTTTAGACTATAAGGTTGTGGTAGAAAAGATAAGCATCTCTCACTCTCAAACTAGTTCTTAAGGGGATTCACCTAGGGTTTAAATTTGTAATCAAATGGGTTCATGTTACATTGTTGTAGCTTGTTCAAACTTGCTTTCCCGGTTGAGATTGAAGGTTGACCATTAGATCCCGCAACATCAAAATGTGTGACTCGGCGTGAGGTGTAAGAAGCCCGATTGAGGTAATCTCCGGCACCCTATTTTGTTTCTATATTTATTTATTATATCTTTTATTCTCAAGCATAGGTTGTGTCTTTTTTTTATTAATGAAAAGTGTTGTTTTGAATGGCTTCAAATTCTTGAGATCCTATTGTATTATTTTATTTTATTTTATTTGAAGTTGTTATATTGTAAAATGACTTCTTGTGAGTGATCTAAACCGTAAAGAAAAGAAAGAATTGAAAAAGAAAGAAAGAAATTATTATATACCCCAGTTAGATCACATGTGTTTTTCTTTCATGTAATACGATTTTAGTTATTCATGCATTTGGTTTTGTTTTTACATTATATCAAAAAACATATATGTTGTTAGATTTTTTTGCCCTCAGTTTTCTTGTACTAAAAAAACATATATGTTGTAGTGCCATAACTTATAGTTCCGAGATTGAATTAATGAATTGTCACATGAATTCAACGAGTGAAAACATCATGACCAAAATGAAGAACAACATCGTCTTTCATTTTCGTTTTAGGCAGTATTTTACGAATTATATGCCTTATTGTAATCCATATATGATTACATACTTCATCCATAATAATTTTATGCTTCTTTTCTGTGATGTAAATTTAATTGTTAATAATAGTTCATACAGGGAAAGAACATCTCAATATTCGCATATTGATGCAAATAAAATGAAAGTTAATAATGTAGTAACTCCATTTCTTATTGGATTCCTAAATTGTAATGATTTTTTATAATTGTTTTGAATTTTTTTAGGGCCAAGTCCGACTGATCCAGCTGATTCACAGATCCAAAGTGGTTTTTGGGGTGCCCGATCCTGGGCATCGATCCATTTTTTAAATCACATGTTCTCTCAAACCCCTAAGTCATCTTTAAAAATTTGACTTTTTGCTCAAAAGAAAAGTATATATAAGGTGTCAACCTTACAAGAAAAGAAAATACAAGGTTCAACCTTATAATGTAAAAAAGCATTTAAAAAATCCATCAAAAAAAGTTCTTCTGACATTAAAAACCCTCAAATTGATTTTCTCAACCTCAAGATATATTGATATGGAAAAAAAAAAAAGATTTTGAATCCCAACAATAGAAATCATGTAACATAATATTTAGACTGTAATTTTGAAGATATTTAAATGTTTATATATTTGCTTGATTAGAACAATATTTAGAGTTCAAAAGTTTACCATTTGATGTAAAAATAGATTTCTAGGCCATCCTAATACTTTTTAACACCAAAACTACATCTCCGGATAAAGTTTGGAAGTATGCCATAGTTTGATTAGTTAAAGTTACAGCCTTATTCACACCATACCCTATTCTAAAATCTAAAGGAAATATTAGATGATCCCCCATCCAGTGGACATTAGGACAAAGGGTGGCAATGGCCGAGCCAGCCCTGGCCCTAGTCCAACCTTTGTCCCCATGGAGCTGGCCTAAGCCCAACCCAGCCCTAACAGAGCCAAGGCCTGGCCAAAAATAAATAAAACAAAAGAAAAGAAAATTTAAGAAAAAAAATAGGTCATGCCAAACCAAGCTGACACTAGCCCTAACCCAGCTGTCAGGCACAGTTTGTGACCCCTACGCTATGTTTTTAGGGACGGACCAACCCGATAGGGCTGCCCAGCCCATTGCCAGCCCTAAAAGGAAATAGTTTGCATAAAGGTGAGGCCCTAAACAATCGAAGTAAGGCACACCTCAAAACTTTATTGGAGAAGTTGTTCCAATACCCTAAAATTCTCAAGTTGAGTATCTTGACTTTAAGATGTATGGACATGAGAAAAACTGAATTTCAAATTTTGAAAATAGTATATCTTATACAACATTTCCTATACTGTCAATTTTCAAAATTTTCAGTGTTCATAGATTTGCTTAATCTACATTCTTTTTTGAAAGTTTAGATTTTATAATTAGAGATAAAATAAACTTTCAAGCCGTCATAATGATTTTTAGTACCAAAACAACATCTTTCAATACTATTTGAAGGTACGCCTTACTTTGAAACAATGGTTTAAAAACCGGATCGGTGACCCGGATCGGGCTTTTCAAAAACCGATCCGGATCGGCGAATCGGCGATCCGGATCGGAATCGGGTGAATCGGTCAGAATAAAGCTTCAAAAAAATCCGAAAAAATTATTAAAATTCATTATAAATATTGGTTTTTAGGAATTCAATAAAAAATGAGGGTACTCCATTAAGAATTTTCATGTTTTTGAATGAATATGCGAATATTGATATGTTCTTTCCCTGCATGAACCGCCATTCAGCATTTAATTTACAGTATTTCGTGCTCATCCCTACACTATTGCTGTTGGGACTCGATATGTGAATAATATGGCTGGGATAGGGTGGCCTCAGAATCATCATCTCTCTCGTTTTCTCTTTGAATAATATGGATTAAAAAAAAAAAAAAACAAATTTTCAAAAAAATCTATCATGGATTAAAAAAAAAATCACAAATTTTCAAAAAATTCTATCATGGATTACAAAAAAAAATTCGATCATGGATTAAACAAAAAAAATCACAAATTTTCAAAAAATTCAATCATGGATTACATAAAATTCGATCATGGATTACATAAAATTCGATCATGGATTACATAAAATTCGATCATGGATTACAAAAAAAAACAAACAAAAAAAACAAAAAATTCAATCGTGGATTACAAAAAAAGAAAAAAATAGTTCGATCATGGATTACAAAAAATTCAATCATGGATTACAAAAAACTCTATCATGGGTTACAAAAAAAGCAAAAAACAAAAAATTCAATCATGGATTAAAAAAAAACAAACAAACATTTCAATCATGGATTACAAAAAAAAAAAAAACATTTCGATCATATATTACAAAGCATTCGATCATGGATTACAAAAAATTCTATCATGGGTTACAAAAAAAAAAAAAAAAACAAAAAAATCGATCATGGATTACAAGAAAAGAAAACAAACATTTCGATCATGGATTACAAAAAATTCTATTATGGGTTACAAAAAACCAAAAAATTCGATCATGGATTACAAAAAAAATCTATCATGGATTACCAAAAAAAAAAATAAAAAAAAATAAAAATAAAAAATAAAAAAAAAATAATAATAAAAAATAAAAATTCCGTACGGAATCGCCGATTCACTGTTCGGACTCGCCGATTCCGTACAGTGAATCGGCGATTCACTGTACAGAATCGTCCGGTTCTCTCTAGAACCGGACGATTTCCGATTTTTGGGCGATCCGGTTCCATTTTCACTATTTCCGAGTCGAACCGGGCGAGTCCGGTTCGACTCGGCGTTTTTTAAAACGCTGCTTTGAAAGCTTAATACCTCAGCGTTATATAAACTACACCCTAGGTCGTTCTTAAGTCTCAACGACCAAAGCTTTTTTTCCCGTTCGTCAGATTTGGTCCTTGAGTCAGACTGAAACTACACCTGCTTTCAGTATTTCATGGATGGCCGCTTTTAAAGAAGATTGCGACGACCCTCCTTCTTCCACCACCTTCATCGCCGCCGCCTTCAATTCTTTTGCGCGCTTTCTCACTCTTCGCCCCTCCTCCTCTTCCATCAAAGCTCTCACTCTGCTCCCTAACGCCTCAGCCCTCACCACCCCGTCCTCCGCCATCTCCATCTCCAAAGCCACTCCCAACTCTCTCACTAACACCAACGCGTTCAGCCTCTGCTCGGCATACAGCGGCCACGCAACCATCGGCACCCCATGACACAGACTCTCCAGAGTCGAGTTCCACCCGCAATGCGAAACAAACCCCCCCACTGCCGGGTGCGTGAGCACAGCCACCTGCGGCACCCACTTGGGCCACACCATCCCATACCCCTGCGTACGCTCCAAGAATCCTTCTGGGAGAGGCTCACTGTCGTGGGAGGTGGTGCGAAGGGACCACAGGAACCGCTGGCCGCTCTGCTCGAGCCCCAGTGCAATCTCGTTTGTCTGGTGCGCAGGGAACGCACCGAGGCTGCCGAAGCACAAGAACACAACCGAGCCGTGGGGCTGTTTATCAAGCCACCGCAAGCACTCGTGCCCCTCCCCACCGGCAGGCTGGTCGTCGAGGTTGAGGAGGGGACCAACAGTGTAGATGGGCGGTGTGGGGTGGTTGGGCAAGCAGAGCCCCTCACGCAAGGCCTTGAGCGTCAGGGGCTCAAGCTCCGCAAAGGTGTTGATGATAATCCCCTTCGACTCTCGTAACCGGCCGGCGTGGTACAGAAACCACTTGTAGGCGTCATTGGTCCTGTCCTGGAGTACAAGCGGCAAGTCGATCGCCGGCACGGGCGGCAGTCCAGGAACAGGGATGGGATTTTTACAATCCCTGAATTCACATGGGATCTGATCATGGAGAGTGGGAAGGTAGAGCATGAGGGAGAGGAGATTGGCACCAGAGGTGAAGAAGAGATAGCAGGGGACATCAGCTTCTTCCGCGGCCTCGAGCAGGTTGGTGCAGAAGAAGTCGGTGATGAAGGCGCGAACAGGGGACGAGGGGGTGGAAAGGGATTTCAGGGCTTCGGCTACAAGGGGCTTGTGGGCGGCCACAAAGAGTGATCTAATGGTTTGGGATCTCATATCGGGGGTTGGGGAGAAGTGAACAGGGGGCAAATTGAGGAAGCGGAGGCGGGTGGGGGAGTAAGAGGCGGAGATGCGGGCTATGTAGGGGGCGGTGGTGGGGGCATCGAAGGGGTGGTCATGGGGTGTGAGGATGGTGATGGAGAGAAGAGAATGGTTGTGGATGAGGATCTTTGCGAGCTCGACCGTGGTCACGAGGTGGCCAATTGGGGGCAAGGGAAACATCAACACCTGAACCTTTGTCACGTTTTCCATGGCGTTTCTCTCTCTGCTCCGCCTCGTCCTCCTCCTCCCCCTAGCCGTCGTCTCTCTCATGCGGGCTTTCTTTATGTTATTGCTTTAACCTGTTTTTTCCCTCCCCAGTAGCCGCAATGGTGGACTTTGTAGAGCCATGAGAATAACATTTTCATTCACTCCCTCAAGGGGCGGCCCTTGTCTCCCTCTACAAGCAAGAAGCTTTGGAGACAAAAATGAGCACATCTCACTCCCATGTAGAAGCCGAAGCCATAGAGGAGAGCAATATGTTCTAACGAGCGCTTTAAAAAACGGATCGGTGATGGGGATCCCAAAAATCCATCTGGATGGGTAGATCCGTGTTTTGGTTTGGAAATCGGCTGAATCGATCTAATTCAATCTTAAAAAAATTCAAAAATTTTATAAAAAATATTATAAATATTTTTTTTTAAGAATCCAATAAAAAATGAGTAATTTTTATTTTTTTGCGTCAATATACCCCGTTCCCTACCATCCCTTTCGGACCCACAAAGGGCTAGGCCTGAACCCGCCGGAGGACCATAGTCCATTGTGATTTGGTAATATGTCCATTTGTGCCTTGGATCTATATGTACTATTGTGGACTCTTACGTATATTTTGGGATTTGTTTGTCCAGCAGTCTATGATTATATAAATTGTGTTTCATTTTTCTTTTCTTTTATGGTCGGCTTTGATACTGTAATCCTTTCTTTTCAAAGTGTTGAGTGCACTTCAACTCAAGTCGCACTCGCTACCTGTGGTCGTGACCACACGCCTTATGGTCCTCTTGCAGGCCCAGGCCTAGCCCTTTGTGGGTCTAGTGGGGATGGTAGGGAGCGGGGATGTAACAATCTTTCTCCATATGAAGATTCTCATTAAACACTTTTTAAAGCCTAATTAAATACAATATTATACATTGAAATTAGAATTATTAGTTTGTATTTTATTATTTTATCATTATTTTACTATACAATAAGAATAAATTGGAAATTTGTTTTATAATATCATATAATTTAAAATAATCTAATTACAACTATAACAAAAAATACTACAATGCATAATGTAAATAAATTACTAAATAAAATATAATATTTGATTATAATTGTAATTAGTTTAATTAATAATTATAATAAACATGATTAAAAAATTAAGGGTATGACCCGCACAAATAAATAAATCTAATGTATAATAATTAGTATTGATAGAAATATATAATTTAGTAACATAAATTTGTAATCATATTTTAATAAATAAATAAATAAATAAATTCATTTATGCAATGTGGGATAATTGATAAAGCAACTTGAAATAAATTCTAAAGTGGTATGAGCTAGTGTTATTTTTCTCGATTAAAATATCCCATAAACTGGTTTTTTTTTAATGTTCAATAAACTACTATTAATATTATTTTTTAATTTTTTTAATATCCTATGAGCTATTACTAATTTTTTTAATCCCAATTAGCTAATAGCCTCATACTACTAGTCTTTTTTTCTTTTTTTTTGATAAGTAAATTTGAATTGTTTTGGTGAAGGATATGGGTGGTGGGTCCTATGTACCAATTATTATTTTTAATAATTTTCATCCTCTTTAAATTAATATTCCTAAATTTCTGTTAAAGGCCACCATGTTATAAAAGAAATTAATATAATTATGCCATCTATTTCTTGGTAAAAAAAAAAATCTATAATTTTGCTCCTCTTTAAATTAATATTCCTAAATGTATGTTAAAGGCCACCATGTTATAAAAGAAATTAATATAGAAGCACGTGGCCCAAGCAAGGCATGTATGACAAAGATGCCCTTGTGGTTAGAACGTCCCACAAGACTTCCCCCTATCCCACAAGGACTTCCCCCCGAACAAAGAAGCCCTTGTGGTTAGACCCCTATCCCACAACGGCTTTCCCCCAACAAATATCCCACCAGCGCTTCCCCCAGACAAAGAAGCCCTTGTAGTTAGATCGTGACCGTCCCATAAGGGCTTCCCCCTATCACACAAGGGGCTTCTTTGTCGAGTTAGACCGTGCCCCTATACCACAAGGGTTTCTTTGTCGAGTTAGACAGTGCCCCTATCCCACAAGGGCTTCTTTGTCCTACATTGTTGGGCTTCCCCCTATCCCACAAGGGGGGTGCCCCTATCCCATAAGGGGGTTGCCCCTATCCCACAAGGGCTTCTTTGTCCTACATTGTGGGGCTTCCCCCTGTCCCACAAGGGCTTCTTTGTCGTACATTGTGGGGCTTACCCTGGACACCCCTATCCCACAAGGGCTTCCCCTATCAAAGAAGCCCCTGGACAAAGAAGCCCTTGTGGGGCTTCCCCTGGACACCCCAATCCAACAAGGGCTTCCCCTTGACAAAGAAGCCCTTGTAGTTAAACCCCTATCCCACAGCGGCTTCCCCCGGACAAATATCCTACAAGGGCTTCCCTTGGACAAAGAAGCTCTTATGGTTAGACCCCTATCCCACAATGGCTTCTCCCGGACAAAGAAGCCCTTGTAGTTAGACCGTGACAGTCCCATAAGGGCGTCCCTCTATCCCACAAGGGCTTCTTTGTCGAGTTAGACTGTGCCCCTATCCCACAAGGGCTTCATTTTCCTACATTGTGGGGCTTCCCCCTATCCCACAAGGGGGGGTGCCACTATCCTATAAGGGGTGCCCCTATCCCACATCGCACAAGGGCTTTATCCTACATTGTGGGGCTTCCCCCTATCACACGAGGGCCCCTTATCCCACAAGGGCTTCTTTGTCCTACATTGTGAGGGCTTCCCCCTATCCCACAAGGGCTTCCCCCGGACAAAGAAGTCCGAGGACACACCTATCCCACAAGGGCTTCCCCCTATCCCACAAGGGCTTCTTTATCACACAAGGGCTTCCCCCCTGATATAGAAGCCATTGTGGTTAGACCTCTATCCCACAATGGTTTCCTTTTAAATTTATTCTTATTTGTATAGTAAAATGATGATAAAATAATAAAATACAAACTAATAATTCTAATTTCAATGTATAATATTGTACTTAGTTAGGTTTTAATAAATGTTTGATGAGAATCTTCATACAGGGAAAGAACATCTCAATATTCGCATATTGATGCAATAAAATAAGTTATTAATGTAGTACCCTCATTTCCTATTGTATTCCTAAAAAACAAAAGTTATCATGATTTTTAATAATTTTTTTGAAATTTTTTAAGGCTAAATTCGACCGATTTGTCTAATTCCTTAACCGAAAAGCCGATTCACCGATCCAGATGGGTTTTTTGGGTGCCCGATACGGGGCATTGATCTATTTTTTATACCACCGGTTCTAACCATAGTTTGCAAACTCGACCAGTCGAACTCAGAACCGGTCTGTCAAACTGGAATCGCGCACTATCCGATTTGGTTTTGGTTGATTTTGATGGTCCGGTCGAGTATTTAATTAAAAGTTAAAAAAGTTTATATAAAAACCCAAACTATAAGAAATTTGTTTGGAATGTGTTTTTGAATGTTTTCTATCATTTTGACAGAGATTGTAAAGTGTTTTGACTATCAATATTTATTTTTATGGTTTATCATTTTTTTTAGAAAATTTCAAAAATACCCATGGGCAAAAATAGATTTTTTAAAATTTATTTTCTTTCTCTAATTTTCAACTTTATTTGGAGATACTTTGTTGAATCATGTTTTAAATATATTTTTTAGATTTTTTTTGTATTATTTTAACACCTTTTAGACGGGCCAAGACGTGCTTGATAAAGCCGGTTGGACTGGCCAGTTTAGTGGTTACTCGGAATGGCCGGTTTCCTAGGCTAGTTCGATTTTTCGTTCCAATCTCAAACTTTTCAGGAAGACTCACCTGTCCAATAGAGGAAATGCTCAAAATTGATTTTTCGGATAAAGAGAACCCTAAATGGCGTTGGTGTGTACCCAGAAGTAAGCCTTCTTCTCAAACAGTATCGGAACCTAGCGTTATAAAATCTTTCCCAAATATTAACACCATCTTTTTAACCTAATTTTCAGATATTCAAAACACAATAAGGTACCAAATTTTGCAAATTGCGGAGGTCCTACATTGCTGTACTTTTTATTCCAAAATTTGCCCCAGGATATTGATACAAACATCAAACTATATTTTTTTATTTTTAATTTTCTGGTTTCCGGGGTACTGTAATGCCCCACATTAACGGATGATTCATTTTAGGGGGACACTAATATTTGAAACATCAAGCCATAGTCAGTATTTTTTAAGTATTATGGTTTGATGTCTCCAATATTAAATTGTATTTGACATTATATCTAGGGCATCAAACTGCCCTAAAAATCACAAAACTAAAATTTAAAAGAAATGCGGCTTAAAATTTACAACACCAGACTGGGAGCAAAATTACAAGGGTGTGGTTTCCATAAGGTTGTATCCATTTAAAGCGCACCTTCAAATTTTATCATAACACATAATTTTGATGTAAGATATTCTTAAGATTATCTCAAAATCTATTTTCAAATGTAATTATAAAATTTTAATCTCCAAAAATGACTAAAACCAAGTAGATCTATAAACATATGAAATATTTGAAAATGGACGATCTAGATAATATATGATAAGATGTACCATTTCTGAGACTCAAAATCCTTTTTTTGCCATAGTCCTGCATCTTGATGTCAAGATGATCAATTAGAGGGTTTTTTTAACAATAAAACAAGTTTTACTGATGGATTGTTGAGGTGCATCCATAGTTCTACATTTTAAGGTTGCAACCTTATATAAACTTTTTCCAAATTAGAATGAAAAAACACAAAAATAGAGGTCTCCGCATAAAATTACAAAAAATTGGAACAAAAATATCATTTTGATATTATAGATCAGGCTGTACATAATTTTTTCAGGGACCTATGCTCTCAAATCAATGTTTTAAAGCTCAGTTTTTGGATCGTATACCCATTGTAGTAATCTGAGTAGGTGGGATGCATGTTCCCGTAGGCTGAATTGCTGAGGCTGAATTGCTGAATGTAGACTTTATTAACGAAAAAATAATTTGGGTCGATCACCCTCGAAATATGTAGGTCCCCACTCCAATAAGCATATTTTTTAAAAGGAAAAAGTTGCAACCTTAAAATGTAGAATTACATACGCACCTAAAAAATCAATGGGAAAAGGTTGTTTAAATGTTGAAAATCCCTCTAATTGATCATCTCGACATCGAGATGTATAAATATGAAAAAAAAAGAGAAGATTTCGAGTCTTAGAAATAATACATCTTGCAACAGATTATCTAGACTGTCCATTTTCAAGATTTGTATATGTTTATAGATCTACTTGATTTTAACAATTTTTGGAGTTCAAAATTTTATAATTAGACACGAAAATAGATTTTAAGATAATATTAAGAATTTTTTACACCAAAGTTACATGATAAGATTTGGAAGTACGCCTTAATTGGATTGTTGAAGGTTGCAACCTTATAGAAATCACACCCTTTTAAAATGTTCTCTCAAAGGTCCAAGTCATCTTTAAAAAAGTGACTATCTCTTTAAAGGAAAAAGGATTTCGAGTCCGAAAAATAGAAAATCATGTAAACACATTTTCTGGACTGTCTATTTTCAAGATTTTTAAGTGTTTATATACTTGCTTGATCGGAACTATTTTTGAATTCAAAATTTTACAATTCGAAGTAAAAATAAATTTATAGGCGATTCTAATACTCTTGGACACCAAAATTACATCCCCCAAGAAAGTTTGAAAGTATGCCTTACTTTGATTATTTAAAGTTACAACCTGATGCAAACCATACCCACTTCTAAAATCTAGACGAAATATTATATTTTTTTAATTATTAAAAGCCTGGATACATATCATCGCTTGTTCAATGGATGATCAGGACAAAGGGTGGCAATGGGGCGGGCCAGCCTTATTCCCATAGGATTGGCCCATTCCCAGCCCGACCCTAACAGGGCCAAGGCTAGGCTAAAAATAAATGAAAATAAATAAAAAAAACAAGAACAAAAGAGGGTCAGGTCAAGCCTAAGTAGGCTGGCACTTACCCCAGCCAAACCATTGGGCCACAGTTTGTGCCTTAGGCCCTACTTTTTTAGGGGCCGAGCCGGCAGGGCCACCCACCCACTGCAAGCTCTAAATAAGACTGACCTAACCATTACTTGCATTGACGGGACTATATATATCATGGTCGCTTTCAACTACCGAATCTTTTTTACAAGGGAAAATCGCATGGACCCCTAGTTAAAAAATGCACACGTGGGACCCACACAACATGGTCTTCATACAATGTACCCGAGAACAATTTTTCTTTTCATCAACCATCCAAGAAAATTATCACCAACATTTGGACCAGATTACCGCCGTTAGGGTATGGGTCTGGTAATTTGCCCGAAGTAGTAAATGAATAGTATATTTCCGCACGAGTAAAAAAATTTTGGGCTAAAATAAAATTTTTGACTCTCTAATCTCTATTCGTGGTTTTTCCTCTGGAAACCTCTTCTTATTCTTATTCTGCGTTACTGCCTTTTCTACAAGGAAAGTTTATATAAGGATGCTACCTTATAATGTAAGACTACGGATGCCCCTCAAAAATCCGGAAAAGGATAGCTTTAATGTTGAAAAACCCTTTGATTGATCATCTCGACTTTGAGATGTATGACTATGAACAATAAAAATATTTTAAGTCTCAGAAATAGTGCATTTTACGACATATTATCTACATCGTCTATTTTCAAGATTTTCATATGTTTATAGATCTACTTGATTTTAACCACTTTTTAAATTTAAAATTTTATAATTAGATATAAAAATAGATTTCAGATAATCCTAAGAACATTTTACATCAAAATTATATACCATGATAAAATTTGAAGGTGCACCGTACCTCTACACCTATGGATGCATCCGTATGCAAACCGCACCCTTTCTACAATGAACACCAACAATACTTCCCTCTCTAGATTGAAGATTTTATGACTACATATCTGGAAAAGTGTACAAAGAGACTATATATTTCTAGTACAAGGAGGTCTCAATCACTTTTGTCCATCGGATTTTAAATTGGGTAGTTGATAAGTTGGCTAGACTCAAAATTCAAAAAAACAAAAACAAAATCAAACTTCATGATGCACCACAAGCCATTCAATTTAACATCTAATTACTAGGTATGATTGTGACCTCCTTGTAAAAATAGTAAATGATCTCATAGTATACCATCTCTATTTTATTTCTCCTTATATGTACTCTTTCTCATTTTTCGGTTAAGAAAAAACGAGATGTGAACAAATTTAAATATCCCCAGATATTTTGAGGACAAAGAAATTTATACCACTATCACTTTGTGAAGGTGCAGTTGCATACAAAAGGGTTTGAAGAATCATCAAATTCAATGAAATAACAAGGAACTTGGAGAATGAGGTGAGCAAATCCTTTCTTCATTCCTCATATTCGTGTCAAGGAAAGTGTATATTGTATGGATGTTGTCTACAGGGTATTTTATGGGTTAAGAGTAGTATAGTTTTATGATTTCTTTCCATTTCTACCATTCATTGGATGTATATGCTAGGATCTAAGAACCCTCTTAGATGTGGAAACAAGAATCCCAAAAGTTCGATCCTATCAAAATCGTGTACTTATCCAGCTCGAAATAAAATACGAGAAAGCACGAGCCATAATACGAGAAATAAAACATAAAACACACATGCCAGAAGAATACAAAGATTTACGTGGTTCACCTTAAGAGGGCTACATCCACGGGCACAGGAAATTGAAATCTATTATACCAATGAAAGTTACATAATAGATTTTGGGAAATAGAGATACCTCTTTAACCCTCGACAAAACCCAGTCAAGTAAATCTTTTTAGACCCACTCTCATGATCAGCATGACCAGTCGATCTCTCATCTCTATTCCACCGCTAAACCAGTATCCAAGAAGAGATTCATCTCTACTCCACTACTAAACCGCTGTCCAGGAAGATACCCTTAGAGCAACTGAGATATTCTCTCACTAAAAGAGAAAACCACCCAAAATCTTCATGGGAACCGCTTCTTTATAAGAAACCAGTCTCTCAATCTACGGAAGGCAATTCCATAGCTAAATTGTTGTCCAGGAAGAGACCCTTGAGAGCAATCGAGATTTTCTCTCACTGAAAGTGAAAACCACCCAAAATCTTCATGAGAGCCGCTTCTATAAGAAACCCGCCTCTCAATCTACAAGAGGCACATTGTGATGTTTCTCTTCATAGAAAATTCTCTTCTCTCTAAGGGGAGGCCCAGCCTCTAATGCCTCTCTCTTTAGAGGAAACCACTTTTCCCATATAGTTAGGGCACACATAGACTTTCATCTTTCATCCCATACATATAAGGTTATGAGTCTAAACTAAGTATGGAATTTCATAGAGATGTCATATTATTTATGATGTAAATCGGAGAGATCTTCAAAGGAAGATCCCTATGAAAAACTGATTTTTTTTAAAAGACTGATAGAGAGTGGGGAAAATCAAATTTTGATATGATGCCAGTGTGGCCATGTGACCTTTCAAAGCCTTAAAGCCAATAGTCTTACGCTCAGTGGGAGTTACAAAGAGACTGAATCTGGGTGTTTAACGCACTGGGGCCCATATTCATATACCCCAAGTATTTGAGGCATTGAGAGTATACGTTTTGAAAATGTGAACTCTCGGGGAGGTGTGAGGGTCACCTCCCAGTCAGAAATAAATTGATTAGAATGCCTCATAGTTGCTGTGATAAGCCAGGGCTTGAAGAATCCAAACGAGAATAATAGAACCAGAGTATTTAAAAGAGTATTCGCCCTATATGGAATAGTCGGCTTATGGGACATGAGCCTGTATCCTGACACGAGACCGTTCCATGGCTTCTATAGTATTATCCGACTTAGAAGTGCTAGTGCACATGTGCTTTGAGCGGACCCCTATATTTAAGTAGGAATATGTCCCACAGGGGTGCACCCGTAATCCATTAAACCCTCGGTAACCGGAAGCTTTGGATCAGTGACTTTGATGTGACCAATTATGTGTCCCTGCCATAGACTGTGGAGCATAGGTCCATTGGGTCGGCTTGAGACATCGGTGGAACGTCATTCGGGTTAGCCCAATGGAAGACTCCGACTAGTGTTATAAGTCTAGAGATCTCATTAACCTTTGGCCCAAATTAATCTAAAATTGATGAGAAATTGTGTAATAATGTTTAGAAATCATTTAAAGAATTTTTGATATTTTTGGAGAATTTTTCAGATTTTTTAAACAATAAAAAATGTGATTTTCAAATACTAAACAAGGACATCCTATGAGGCTACCACATGGATCCCAAGTGGCCATAGGGATGCCACGTGGCACCCCACCTCCCCACTCGTGGATGACATCATGCTGACGTCATATGCATGTGGGGACTTATTTGTCATTAATATTTTTGTTGGTATTATGTTATAACATGATTATCTTGTTATTTAAAGGGTTATATATTGTTATGACTTAAGTTTGATTTAAGTCACATGTTTTTTTTTTTTTTCTCATATGTGTCATTTTTGGCATATGTGAAGTCATGAGATTTTGAGAATTAATTTAATTCATATTATTATCCACATATGATTTTGTAGCATGTGAGTATATCTTTTGTGGCACCACTTTATGGGCTTGACCCATGTGAAATTTTAGTGTTGTTATAAGATATTTTATTCACATGTGTAGATGTCCTATATTACCTTTATGTCCATATCCTTGTATTTTATTGACTCTCACAACTTATTCAAAAACCATGGGCATAAGAGTAAATATGAATTTTGACTTATTGGGAAATAAAATACGGAGCTAAGGGCTTCAAGGTAAAATGACTATAAACCTAGGTTTTGAGGCGTGAAGGGTGTCAAAAGCTTATCCATTGATCTTGATGATATGATATGGATGAGTGGCTTGGATAAAAGCCTCTCATGTGCCATTGATCTAAAACATCAAGGATCAAGATCAAATCCATCTTTATGATTTAAGTAATTTATGAGATCAATTATTATCGTAACTTGAGTATTCATTTCAAAGAGAAAAAGAGAGAGAGCTCTTGAAAAAAATGTGGTCACCCATGAGACTATCTTCTTCCTTAAGCTTTCATTTGAAACCCTTTCATGGAGTAGTCCATCATTTATGTGATCAAGCCCATACTATTGCTTCATTAAGGTATTGCTTTTTCTTCTCATATTTTAATTCCTACCTCATTTCCATTATCAAAGCTTGTTGTAATTCTTAATTTACAGTAGCTTTCTTCATTTTTTGTCATAAAAACTTGAGATTTGAAGAGTCTCAAAGCAATAGTGTAGTCCATACACATAGTATGTATAGACTAGCTTGCTTACTCCATGATCTTGTGTAGTTTCAACTTGATTTATCGATTTTATTTTTTTGAAATTTTTACTGAGAATATACAACCGATGAGAGGTTTATTTCATCATATTTGAGCATAAGAAATAGTCCATTGAGTTTCCTTTTTTTAATGTTGAAAATTTCTTGTTGTCCCTTATTGACCACATCGTGTAGTTTCATCATAACTTCCTTATTTTGTGTAGTATCTCTTTCAAACTTTGAAGGGCTATTTTGATACATACCTCTCTCATGATTTGATCCCCATTAAGTGAAATAAATGTGATCATTTGTTTCCCATTGGATTGATCTCCTTGAGTTATTATTATCATCCATGCCTTAGACAATGAGACAAAATTAATTCCTCAAAAGGCCCATTCGTGGCCCGGGCACAAGGGGTTCGAACCATGGTTTTCCCATGTATGTTTGCATGTTAATTTGATGTATTTACAATTATTAAATGGATTCATGATTAGTTAAATTCAGTATGTTATGTGAATATTGAAATGGTTTTTTTACGGTATGAGCTTTAATGTTATGCATTATTGTTTATGCGAATTGAAATCTTATTGAATTATTATGATCATGTGTATGATGTGTATGGGATATTATGATATATGATGAGGATGAAGAATGAAGATGAAATTATCATATAGTTTTGATATAATGAGGAATTGCGAGTGTAAGTCAAGTAATATGTTGCAGAGATGTACAATGTGAATATTTGAATATTGTATTCAGTTTAATTGTATTTTTGAGTAAAGGATTTTTAAGGGATCTATTAGGGTTGAATTTTATTATTCAAATGTGTATAAACCATGTTTGTAGACTGGAATATATGTATTATGGTTTTGTATTGAGATATTCATGCATTTAAACCCTAAAGTTTTTATACAATGGAATTTTTTTTTAAAAGATTGCATTTCTAGCCTATTGGTCTTATACCACCAACTGCCAGATCTATTAAAAATCAAATAGATATCAGTGACAAAGTTAGCATCGATTCAAAAAACACAAAATATTGAATGAAATATAAATAAAAACCTAGATCTAACAAAATAACTGAAAAATAAAGGAAAAGAGGATAATAAATTCAAATGCACAAAATATTAAATGAAATAAGAATAAAAACCTAGATCTAACAAAATAAATGAAAAATAAAAGAAAAGATGATGAGAAAATACCGGGCTGGGCCAGTTGGCCCCGCAAACCCGAGGTTTCGAGGGCTCGCCCGTATCAGGACCAATTAAGTTTATGTCGTACATCATCTTTGTCTCTCTTCAGGTTTTGACCATGCCTTGGTTTGGTTGGATGAATCTCTTAATCTAAGGGCTGCAGGTGGCCAAAAGCTTAAGCTTCCTATATCTAGGGCTTGTTCATAGGTTTTCTCTCTAGGCTCTCTCTATCTCTCAAATTTCTTGGCCTATGAGTTAACAAAGTCCACCCTAAATGGGTCACAACATGTGTTTATATATAGGCTCAAATCATACTAGAATGAATGTATACCAATTTCAAGTAGATTTACCAGCCAAATTTCTATTTTTGGGGGTCAAAGACAGCCCAAGTCAGACCAAAATTAGTGGTTGCGTTTTTGTGATATTGCTCACCAAATATTAGGTAAAAATAAGCTATTTTGCTATTTTTACTTTGATTTATTACTAAAACAATAGTATTGCAGGATTCTGGATCACATGATAGGGATCACAGACTATGATGATCTATGCTTCGAGGGTTTAGTCCTAAGGGTTCAAGAGTATCACACAATTTGCCAGTTTTTTAAAATGGGGTGTCTACAGTTGCCCCTCTTTGACACTCCCTGTCCTTCGAGGGTCTGGTGAGTGGCAAATAAGTAGACACTCTTTGGTGCTCCATGTCCTTCAAGGGGCACGTGAGTGACAAAGTTAATGCAGACATTTTAAATTTGATCCTGACATTTCGTCGTTAAAGGGCACACCAACTATTCATCCAAGACGTTGCCCTCCCCGCTCACTTACCTAGTGCATTTTCATCTTAGGGTTTTTGATGTGAGATGTTGATGAGTTACACAAGCTTGAATCTCAAGTTGGATTTTTCGGCCATGCTACTTAACTTCAGGGGTTTTCACAATTTCAAATTCTTAAACTTGACATTTTTTTTTATTCCCTTAGGGTTTCCTAAGGTCTTTTATAGTTTTTTCTTGTTTAGAAAAAGGTTTTTCTTGTCAATTCTAAAGAGAGAGATGAGGCGGCAACGCGGTAATCATCATATATGACTGTCCAAGCTCATTCGTTTTTAAAAGTCTTTTTAGTAATTTTGAAAACAAGGGGGGATTTGGAAATAGAACCCGGAGCTTTGGACAGGTCACGATTTTAACAAAGAAATAAAATTTTTTTGAAAATAAAAGACATATACTGAAAATTTTGAAATGAGAAAGATATTTTGAAAAAATAACCGTAGAGCCCACTAAGCAGTTTACCATCATGCAGTGATGGATACGGTACTTGCCAATTATACTCATACAACCATGGAGTGTTTTTTTAAAAAGAAAAGTTTTAAAATGAAATTTTTAAGACTTTTAGTTTTTTTTTTGAATGTGGGTCTTATAGTTTAACCACTTGTGACCCTATATGAGCATGTTAGGTCATTGCTTGAATCTTCAGGACGATGAATCATCAAACATTTCTTTATCTTCAAACCTCAACTGTTGTATTTCAATTCAAATGAGAGTTCTTTGAAGTTTTCGAGTGAGACATAATTTTGAAAATACATGATACTGCCCCTGTGTGTTTAGAATCTCTTTTGGATTTTCGAATTCGTTCCTCCACTATTCGCCTTTTGAAGTCCAGATGATCGAGGTCCTTAAGATTGGTCCATCAGGCTAATGCTCACTTATTTTTCTTTTGACAGTCTTTTGACTCAAGAAGAAGGAAGAGAAAATGTTAGAGAGAGAAGACTTTGGATAATAGAAGGAAATAAAAGAACTTCTTCTTGTCATCGCCCCTAGGGTCCCTTTTGGGTGTTCAGCCTAGTAGCTTTTTTTCCAACGCTTGGGGTTCCATTCAGATTTTAAACCCAGCAGATTTGTTTTTTTATTTATTTTTTCATCGTCTCAAGGTCCCTTTCAGGTGTTCAGCCTTGTTGCATTTTTTCCAACGCTTGGGGTTTCTTTTAGATTTTTAGCCCAGCGGATTTTTACTTATTTAGTTTTGAAGAAGAAAATGATGACAAAGGAAGAGGAGGAGGAGGAGCAAGAAGAAGAGTGAGTGGCGTTTTTTTTTTTTTGGCATTTCGTTTTAAGACTATGTAAGAATTTGATCATCTTTCCCTTATCCAGGTGGTGGGGAGGTTCTGATATCAGTCATCCTCTGATTTCCCTTGCCCCAGTTTGGCATCCAATATTTCTTTGACAATGGTTGTTGAGTTCCTCTTGGATTTATCCTTTGAATTGCCACACTTGAACTTTGATTTTGGGACTAAGAATCACTCTTAGTTTCCTAATCCCTCAATCTTTTACCTGGATGGACAAACTCATTAGGTCCTCTCCGTTAATGGGATAATTTGTGTTACTCATTAAGTGTTAATGCCTTTTGAAGTTTGAGGCATGAATGCCCCATTTGTTTTTTGTAAGGGGTGAGTGATCACCCAACTCTTTTTCGATTGTCTCTTTCATTCCAAATATTATCTTTCTCTTCAAGAGTTAATTATGTAGTAGGCTCCTTCTCAGTGCTCGCACTTGGGTGACACTCGCACAAGAAGAGTGACTGAGTTAATATTAAGAATTAACAAATAAGGGCTCAATCTCATTAACTGCTCCTACTGTGCTCTCTTCATGAGAGAATATTGCCCCTATTAAGTAGTTTGATGGGGTTGCCCTTGCAGAGCTTTCTATTTCGTTAGGAACATGTTCTTCATGAGACTTGATATGGGGGTGCTCCTGTTATCGCAGTTGTGCTCATGTCGTTAATGACTTTTAGAGAGCCTGCCTCTTGAAGAGGTAACATGGTTGGATTTTTAATATCCAATTCTTTATCCCAGATTGGTGGATCATTCAATAAATCTTATGAAGGTGGTTCGGGAGGTCCCCTTAGAATTTTTAACAGGTCATCTTTCCTTAGTGTTTCTAGTTCTCAAGGTGATAAGTTTTCTTTAAATATTTGTTCTTTTATTTTCTCTTGAATAACTAGCCTCGAACTAACTTTGTCTCCATGATTCAAGGAATCGCTAGTTTTGGAGCATTGACCAAGCTTATGCTCGAGTTTATCTCGAATCCCTTGTGAGTTTAATTCACCATCCCACGCATGTGAGACGTCTTTTATCGCATTCACTTATACTGATGGGTTAAAAGGATCATCAACGGGAGTGAATTCCCTTTTCATGAAAGTCTGCATTCTCCATGTAGTTGAGTAAGTTTTAGTCTCTTCTCATGGATGGTTTGTAGAATGGACACTTTTCTCAATCAAGTTCACCTCTCCTTCTTAAGAGGGTTCCTCACCAGTCGAGTCATCATTCCCTTCTCCTTCTTGTGGAGGGTTGACTATCATCAGGCTACGAAAGACTCTAGCTTCATCATCCTTGACTCGCTCATATCGTGATACTATTTCAAACATAAAATCAAACGAGTAAAGGATCACCCCCTTACTGAAGAAGGTGACATATTCATGGGTCATGTTCTCTAATGCCATGCCTATCTTCACAGATTCAAGGAGTGAAGTTTCAGCGACTCGTATAGCGACCTCTCTAAATCTTATTATAAAGTCAGAAGGAGACTCGCCTAACTTTTGCTTGGTGGATGTTAACTCACCAAGGGTGATGGGTCTTGGTCTTCCCCCATAATAACGGGAAGAAAATTGCATGAATATTTCATTAGAAGTTGTTTGAGGGTTATCTTTTATGAAGTTTCAGTGCCACATCAGAGGCTCTTCTGATACGATATGAGAGAATATGACCTTAAGTTGGTTAGGTAAGTCTCACAGTGTATGAGCTATTAATAGGTAAGCATTGATGTGTACCTCAGGGTCCTCTTTTCCATAAAACTTCTTTTTGAATTGTGGCATCAGAAACCCGACTGGTAGATCTTTTAGGTATCCTAGAGTCTCTTGTACGTATGATTTAGGAGTTGAGAAATCTCATATTCTTATTCTCTCAAAAGATTCTTGAAGGCATTTCATGTTGATGAATTGGGCCGTTGGTATAACGGTGACTTGGCTTGGTATAACGGTGACCTGGCTCGATTGCATGGTTTGTTGAACCTGGATTTGTGGTATGTGGCTTGTATAGATTGACTGTTGGACCCATGTAGCAAGTTGCCCCAAAGATTGAGCCTGGGGAGTATCTTGAACTTGGTGTGCCGGTTGTCGGCTTATAGACTCACCCGAGTTGAATTGGGGCAAGAGCATACCTGTCTCTCGGAGTTTGAACTACATGGCCATGCAAGAAGGCCTGCATGATAGGATCACCACTTGACTAGGATGGACAATTTGAGCTGCTATGATGGCTAGACCTCTGACCTTGGGCAATGAGGTCCATCTGTCCCTGACCTTGATTGGATGATTTGACGTAGAGGTTGGGATATTCTCTTGTCGTAAAACTAGACCGGAAGAGTGAAGGGAGTCCATAGCTATTGTCAGATGGAGTCAGCCCCCTAAGTAGTCCTGGGCTTGAGTGATGACTAGAGTTAGACCCCTGGCCGCTAGTCGATTGGATTGGCAAGCTAGCACCTGTAGGGTTATCCTGGTTTGGGCCAACAGGTTGGGCATACCTTATAGCTTGTGCTTCTGACCTAACATGCTTGGATTGACTATGTTGGATGGTATACCCTCACCTCAACAGGTCTTGAAAGTATGCATGCACCCTAAGATTGTCTTGATACTTAGTTAGGTCAAAACTTTGAATTTTACTGATGCTGGGTTGCTTTGGTAGACTTTCCTTAACTGTGTGTGAACCCACTTACTCCCTAACTGGGTGATTACTAAGCCTAGAATGCTGAACATTGGGGTTAATACGGCTGGGATTGGTTGATTCAAGGATTTGGGCTGGGGCCTTACTCTTGGCATGCTGACTAGATGTAAGTCTAACCCCCATGTCCTAGAGGATTACCCCATGCTTAACTCCTTGATTTTACTAACCTGTCGGCTCGCAGCTTCTACATCATGGCCTTGAGGGTTACCAATTGAGTGTCTCAGACCATTAGGTATGGTTCTATGTGGGTAGAAACTCGGATCACTAACACAAGTGTTATGGATTTGTGAGGGAGCACTGTGATGGTGCCTCTCAGACTGACTGGGTTCCCTGGAACTTGACTAGGTGGGAGTCATAGGGTTGGACCTTGCTCTGCTTTGATATTGGGCTATGACTCCTAGACTTGTGCTAAATTAGAAGGTTAGACTTGGCTTGGACATGGGCGTAAACTAGGCTTTGCTTGAGCCTCAATGGACCTAGTTGGACTAAGACTCGAACCTAGCTAAACCTAGACAGAATACAGGTTAACCTTGTCTAGGTCTAGGGACAACTCTGAATCTAGACATAATTTAGGACCAGACTGGATGAATCTTGCTAGACTCGATGAATTTCAGTTTGAACCTTGAGCTAAGATGAACCTAGTTTAGTTCTAGAGGCAATTATATACTTAGACCTAGGCTAGGACCTAGACTGATATCTAGACTATATGGGTTCGAGTCCTTGTTCGGACCGAGAGGGGGCCTAGGTTTGGACCTGGGCTAGGCTAAGCACATGCATGAGCTTAAACCTAGAGGGTTTTGAATATCAGACCGGTTGTTGACCCAAACTGGATCAAGGTTGGGTTAGGCACGAGCCTTGGCTCAGACCAAAAGGGGCCTAGGTTCAGACCTAGGTGTGAACCTGGTTCGGACATGGGCTAGGCTGGGCACAAGGCTGGACTTGGACCCAAAAGGTTTCAAATTTATACTGAATGTGGATTCAGACTTAGGTCTAGGTGAGATTTGTCGTGAGCCGTAGCTCAGACCAAAAAGGGCTTAGGTTTGGACCTGGGTGTGACCCTGGTTCGGACTTGGGCTAGACCGGGTACATTCCTGGACGTCGACCCAGAAGGTTTCAGCTCGGACCAGAAGTGGATCCGAATTGAATCTAAGACTAATCAATTGTAATAAGCAAACAAAATACTTTGGACGATAATGGGAGTAGGCGAAATCACTGTTCATTTTCGCCTATAAGCATTGCATAGTATTTTCCTATATATATATATATATATATATATATATCAAGAACCCAAAGATATATCCCAGAGTCCTAATATTTTTGGATTTCTATTTCCTTGAGGAAACTTATCAATATCATTCTCAATCCTGCATATATAGGATTTCCTTATGTTGATGATTTTTTTATATCACCATATACAACAAGTTCCGCCTTAATATCAAAATCACATGCTCATCATACCAACATCCAATGGATATCTTTATGAATTCATTTTCTTTTGCCAAGTAAATTCTATTATCATTCTTTCTAGAAAGATTGTGCTTGCCATCATATTTCTCCACCTCAAATAAAACACTTGCATACTTTGCCATGTGTTTTTGTTCAACCGAATGCACAAACACTAGCTCTGTACTGAACTATGTGCTCTGATACTAATTGTTAGGATTTAATAACCCTTTTAGATGCGAAAACAGGAGTCTCAAAAGTTGGATCCCACCAAGATCGTGTACTTATACTGCTAGAAACAAAATAGGAGAGAGCACGTGCCATAATACGAGAAATAAAGCATGAAACACACACGTCACAAGAATATAAAGATTTATGTGGTTCACCCCAAGAGGGCTACATCCATGGGCATGACAAATTGAAACCCAATGTACCAATGAAAGTTACATAATAGATTTTGGGACATAGCGTTACCTCTCTAACCCTCGACAAAGCCCAGACGAGCAAACCCTTTTAGACCCACTCTCCCGATCACATAGATCTCTTATGTCTATTCTACAGTTAAAGTACTGTCCAGGAAGAAACCCATCTCTATTCCACAGCTAAACCAATCACTGTTCAGAAAGAGAGCTATCTTTATTCCACTGCTAAACCGACGTCTGGGATTAGACCCTTGATGCAGCAATTTAATACATTAAATTAAGTGTTGTTTTAATGTATTTGTAGCAATAAAAATTTCAGTATAGCAATAACAATTTCAACATAATTATAGTAAATAATTAAACAATGTTTATATAATTATTTTCATTCAACATGATTTTAATTAATTATATTTACATGATTATAAGTTTAACAATTTATTAAGATAAATAAACAATAATAAATTTATAATTATACTAATTTTTATAAATCAATTATATGGATTTATTTTTGTAGTTATATGCAGTTAAAACTTAACTATATGTACTTTTATTTTTTGTAAATTATGAAAAAAGAATAAATATTATTAATCTAAAAATAAAAAATAAAATTTATTTTATAGACTATTTTATTTTTGTAGACGAACTTGCCCTTGTTTAAGCAAGGGAGAGATAAAAATGTTAATGGAATGTAATAAAATAAAATATGAAAACTTAAAAAATAAAATGGAAACAAAAAAATTGAAAAATCCTTCTTTATTTTGTTTTGATATGGAATATGTTAAACTCTATATAGATCCTACCAATATAATAAATATTATTTTTTGAATCCGTCTCTTTCCTCTTTTTTTTTTTTTTTTTTTTTTTTTGTAATTTATGATTTAACCGTGGGTAAAGACCAACGTAAGTACGCATTATAATTTCATATTAATTTTTTAATCCATCTTTTTCTCTCTTCTTTGTAATTATGATTTAGACCAACATAAGTACGCATTATAATTTCATATTAATTTTTTAATCCATCTTTTTTCTGTCTTTTTTTATAATTTATGATTTAGTCTTTACTGCCGCAACAAGGATTGAATTATACACGACCTTCTTTACATTATTAAATTGTTCATATGTTTAAATCTTTACATTGTTAAATTGTTCATATGTTTAAATCACCGATGTAGCTTTGAAGTAGAGGTTGGACATATCCCACAGCAAAAGATTACGAGAGAGCAAGTCACTCTTGCGAACTCCACGTCAATAGCAAAAGGTCTTGCCAATAAGGTAAGCGATGAAGATATGTAAAAGGGATAGGTAATTGTTATAATACTTGCTTACATGCGATGATGATATGTAAAAGGGATAGGTAATTGTTATAATACTTGCCTATGTAAGTGAGATTGGTGTGCCCCACAATAGTAATTTTTATGAGTGAATCGTTGAAGAAATCCGCTCTATTAAGAATGAACCGGCTCTTTCGTAAATAACTATTGGCTCGAATAGGCTGGTTCTAGAGATTACGATCAGATCTCGATATATTGGTGTCTAGTTCTAGGCGCATACAGATGGATCTAGATATATTGGGGTACGGAGCGATTACCATATACCCTATTCAGATCGGAATTTATTACAAATGAACTGGTTCTTTGGTAAATGATCGGTATGGACGGACTCAAACATGCTGGTGCTTGGGGACACTGCCTGATTCCGATATATTAACAGATCCAGAACAATAACTATAATACCCGATTGGGATGAGACGATTCAAACAATTTTACATGCCACTATTAGAAGGAAATATGATATTTTTATTGGGTACATTTTAATAGTAGAGAAATGGAATGAGATAACGAGTGATTACCTAAGATTTCCCAAAAATCATCAAACTCATTAGTCGCTGAGGGATAACAGGTAATCTTGGCTAGGCCTCCCTCTCTACCCTATTTCTGTTTAAAAAAATATTTTTAGAAAACCTTTGGTTTGCAGAGTTCTCTCTATTTATTAGCCCGCACCCTCTCTCTTGAACCATAATAACTGGGTTTGTATAAGATGTTTCTACTCTCTTTAAGCCACTTTCTGGTCTAGACTTTTTCCTTTGAGCTATTAAACTGAAGAGAGAGAATCAAGAGAGTCATTGCCGCTAACATGAAGAGAGAAGCAGGAGAATGCTGGTAAGCCCTACACAATCATAATAAAAAATTTCACACAACATGATTAGTAAAACCTCAATTGAAATAAGATACATCTTTAGTCTCCTATTATGAAAACTTCTAGTTTACTAATCAAACTTCTTCTCATTTTTTAACTTGTACTTTTAAGATGGGGAGATTATTGAATAATTTTTTATTTTATTTCATCTTGATCTTGAATCCCTTTTCCCTTATCCTTTTCCAAAAATGCACATTTTATTTTATTGATCAAGTTGAAATTTTTTTCTACGATTGATTGTCTACCACAATCACAACACCTAACGACTTCATTTTTAGATTGAAAAGGATAAAAAAAGAATTTCTAGTCACAGAAGACTAAATAATTCTTGACTAATTGGAACCATTAACTGTTGAATGAATCTGGTATGATAAATTTATTGGTTATTTAAAATTATATAGGGAGACATTTGAAAAACTTTTACAAAACATAAATAAAAATAAAGCTTATCACAATAAAATCTTGTTATTCTAATCATATTATTCCAATGACTTATCATATTGAAACCAAAGTCTAATCATGTTAGAAGAAATGTGATTCCATGTAAGTGCCACAGACATGCAAGATAAGTAAGAAATGGTGTCATTATGACGTTAGAATGATACAAGTTATTATTAGAAAATCTTTTTGAAATGGTGATGATGTTATTATTAGAAAATTTTTTTCGAATAGTACGATGATGACTTTAATTCCACATTTTAGTGGAATTCTATGACCAAAAAAAGAAAAGAAATGATAGCTTATAGGGTAAAATATTGATAATGCATTTCCCATATATTTTTTCCAGACATAACCAAAGAGTAGTAATGTATTTTCTAGTTTGCATCTAAATATTACCCAAACAATAAATTTTCTAGGTTGCGTCTAAATATTACCTAAACGGTAACCATCCATTTACAGATAATGTATTACGCAGCAATGTATTACACCAATAATATATTTTACAGACCATATATGTTCAAGTATCCAAACGGCGTCTTACTTCAAAGACTTGGATTGAGTGCAATGGGTTCACTTTTTGAGTCACCAATTTAATTGGACATGGTGATGGAAAAATTAGAGTAGCTGTAGGATTGGGTGGTAGGGATGGGGTCGGAGGAGGAATGATTAGATAATTATAAAACAATTTAATCGATTCTATGCTCCCGCCGGGGCATTCAAACAATTCAAATAATTCAAGGCCCATAATTTTTGTATAGTAGTATAGTCGCAGTTGTGTTCAAGTCTCAAAATCCAAATTTAAAATTTCAAGAGAATTTTACGGCGATCCTTTATTTTTTAAAATAATCTCATGGTTGAATATCAGATTCATCTGAGGGCCGCAACAAGCAGGTCTAGGGCTGAGGTAAAAACAAATGAGAAAAAATTAAACATGACTGGGTCAGGCCGGCAGCCCTATACTTCATGCCACAATGTGCTGCGTCCATTGCCAGCCCTAGATGAATCATTGTCCATTGCCAGCCCTAGATGAATCATTAGAGAGCAAATTATGTATGGACATTGTTAGGAGGATTTTACCGTTTGATGTTGTTTTTATCATAAATTAAGAGTACTATCCTAATGATGTGTGTTTTTTTTTTCTAAGTTGCTATTTAATTCTGCACATGAGGGTTATTCTTTCCACAAACGTAAAAAGTTGTTCAGCATTCGTATTAACGGTAAACTAATTCCTTTGTTAAATGTTTGTCCAATAGTCGTATTACGGGACAACTCTGGAGCAGTGGTGTAGCACCGCCACATATCTGTGGATGTGGTGCTTCAATGGGTGCTCCACGGAGAGGAGCTCTGGGTTGGAAAGAGAGAGCAGGGAAGAGAAGAAATGAGGAATAAAGGGCAAGATAGAGTTAGTTCAATAATACAAACACTTAATAGAACTACATTACTGTCCACTTTCGTACATGAACTTAAACACTAAACAAAAAAAAACACTTAGACACAAGAAACAAAAAAAAAGCAATCGAGCTACGCAAGGGCGACGACGAAGACCATTCACTTCTCTTGAACCCATTTGCCGGCCACCGTTGCTAGAGCGGAATAGGACGGGCCCCCTTCTTCCACCACCTTCCTCGCCACCTCCCTCAATTCCTTCACACGCCGCGTCAATCTCTGCCCCTCCTCCGCCTCCATTAACCGCTGCACTGCCTTCTCCAGCTCCTCTGCCTTCACCAAACCGCTGCCTACGCCCACGCCCACGTCCACGCCCACGCCCACTCCCACGCCCACGCCCACGCCCACGCCCACGCCCACGTCCTTCACCAGCTCCCATGCGTTCAGCCTCTGCTCGGCGTACAGGGGAAAGGCCACGATTGGCACGCCATGCCACACACTCTCCAGAATCGAGTTCCAGCCACAGTGCGACACGAACCCACCGACTGCAGGGTGTGCGAGCACCGCCACCTGCGGCACCCATGTCGGCCACACCATCCCGCGCTCCCTCGTCCGGTCTATGAACCCCTCTGGCAGCAGCACGTCCAAGTCTGTATCGGTTGGGCCTGAGAATTTTTCCTTTGGCCGACCTCGCAGAGACCACAGGAAACGATGACCGCTTTGCTCGATCCCGAGAGCGATCTCCTTGGCCTGGGCTGGTTCAAAGGCGCCCCAGCTCCCAAAACACAGAAACAGGACCGAGCCGTCTGGCTGGGTGCCGAGCCATTTTAAGCACTCGTGAGGTTCGCTAGCAGGGGGCTGCTGTTCATCAAGGTTGAGGAGTGGGCCGACAGCGTAGACTGGGGGCGTGGGGTGGTCAGGCAGGCACTGACCATCGCGTATGGCCTTGAGGGGTTGAGGCTCGAATTCTTCAAAGGTGTTCACAAGAATTCCCTCGACCTCCCGGAGGCGGCGGGAGTGGTACAAGAACCAGGTGTATGCGTCATTGGTCTTGTCCATGACTGGCATGGGCATGTCGAGTGGTGGCAACGGGGTCATGCCGGGGATCGCCACCGGCTCTTTCAAATCCCTAAATTCTGATGTAATTTGGTCATGAAGTGTAGGGAGATAGAGCATTAGAGAAAGAAGTGAAGCGCCAGAAGTGAAGAAGATGTACGCCGGAACACCGGCTTCAGCTGCGGTTTCAAGAAAGGTGGTGCAGAAGAGATCAATGATGAAGGCTCGAACAGGGGAGAGCGATTTCAGGGCTTCAGCAACCGATTGTTTGTGGGCGCCGATGAAAAGGCTGATGAGCGTTTCGCCTCTGGTTTCAGGGGATACGGAGAAGTTCAGGGGAGGTGGGAGTGGGAGGAATTGGAGAGCCGGGGGTGCGGAGGCAGAGACTTTGGCCATGTAGGCGGCAGCGGTGGCAGCGCCAAAGGGGGATTCGATGGTGAGCATTGTGATGGAGAAGGCGGTGGGGTTATGGTGGAGGAGGCGCTTCGCCAACTCCACCATCGACACCAAGTGCCCCACTCCTGGGCTTGGAAAGAAGACTAACTGAGTTGCCATTTCTCTCTCTTGGAGTTAGGTGGTGAGGTTCGAAGTGAGTCGGTGGGCGTATTTATATATACATAGACCAAGGGAGATTTCGAATGTATTTTATTTTCTTTCTCACTCTACGTTCATTCTCTCTTTTGGGTGAAATTTGATGTTCCTCTCTCTCTGCTTCTCTTGTCTGTGTTTTGGTCTTGGGGGATCCTCTCTCTGTTTCTCTTCTCTGTGTTTTGGTCTTGGGGGACTGTTGAGGGTCTAGAAATAGGAGTTATTGAGTAAATAGGAACCATCGATAAGTAATAAATTTGTAGAGAAACTTTAAAAAACTGGATAATGTATTTCCGTAATGTGCCGCTAAACACCGTGAATTTTAATTGAGGAAATATTTTTTTTTTTTTGGCAACTAAAAGTACTATTTATTCGGCATTTAGGAAAAAGATTTGAACCTTAAGAATAATTTATCTTGTACTTTTTAAGACGAGATTCAATTCTTTTTGCATAATTAGACAACTGTGTTCAATGAGATCGTTGACTTTTAATATGATATTATTATTTTTTTATTTTTGAGAGTAATTTCCAACTCATCCTACTTGGGTTTCCTTACAACCTAGCTTTTAAGGTTGAGACCCAGCTTGTGTCCGAAGTTGAGATTGTTTCTATTTCAAACGAGTGACGTGAGGGTGTTTGTAAGTACATCATGAGATGTGAAGAATGCAACCTCCATGATTGAAGACTGGTTCCATGATGATACACTGTAATAATCTTAAAATTTCAATAAAAAAAAAAAAAAACTTTTAATAAGTGATGGTCCATATGAGCATGATGGTCTTTAAGGACCATCACTACTTTCAAAAGCTTTTGGTTTAAAGTTTTTGCTGCATTGTCACGTTCTTTAGTGGACATGGGCTTGAAACGTTCAGGTGTAATATAGTTGTTACACCTCATGTATGAGGTGTAACTTAATAAGATAATATAATAAGGTATCTTAAGAATTGAAATAAGAGAGGCGAGGACTCCCACCCTAGAAAATTTTTGAGATCTTTCTCTTTCTAGTCGAAACGCAGTGAGCTTTTTCTATCTCTACCCGAATTTTCTATCTCTACCCGAATTTTTATCGAAAGCTCCCTCTCAAATATTTTAGGTAAGTGACTTCATTATCTTGAAAAATAATCTGTTCTTTTTAAAAATAAAATGAAATAATTACTTCTGCTTATTATCATGAATTTTAGGCGCGATAAATTTTATGCACAAGCGACCTCATTATTTTGAAAAAATAATCTTTTTAATAAAATTGTGATATTTTATCTATGTTAGAAATTTTAAATACTGTAAATTCTTAGAAAAATAAATTTATTTATTTTTTTTGTTTATTGTTAGAAAATTTTAGATACTGTAAAATTATTAAAAATAAATGTGATATTTCTGCTTTTAGTAAACTTGTGAGATTTCTTTCTACTGTTTTTTTTTTATATTTAAACATTGTAAATTTCATGTGCAAATGACTGCCTTATTATTTGAAAACTGATATTTTTGCAATTGATTATAGCATTGTCTGTGAAATGTTTATTTGTGAATTAACATCCCATAAATTGTGATAATTCCGTATTCCTGAATTTCTATAAGAGTTTTTCAATACATACTAGATTGGCAATTATGCTAGAATGTCTTTACGAATAACGACCTTTCTAAATTGAGCCCAAAATATTTGACTGGTTATTTTTGAAATGTTATTGAAAGTGACTGTTACTAATGGTTCAGTGAAATTCATATTAATAATTTCAGTGATATGTTGAGTACATGATATTGTTGCTTTCGAATGTTTAAAGAGATTTAGAAATACTTTAAGTATACAAGTGGACTCATCCGGTTCGCCGGTGAGACATAAGTGGACCTATCGGGTACTCCAGTAGGGATTAAGTGGACTCATCCGGTACGCCGGTGAGGTATAAGTGAACCTGCAGGGATTAAATGGGCCTATCTGGGATGCCGATAGGGATTAAGTGGATCCATCAGGACGCTGATGGGGTATATAGGTAACCTACTTGGGATGCCAGTAAGGTAATTTGTGAAATCCTTTGAATTAGGCAGTTCCATTAAAATGCTATATGCATTTCAATTATTCGGATTATACTTAATTATGTATTTTTTAAAGTGAAACTGTTAATGCATTTCTGTTAATAGATCTCTTTTTTGAAAATATTGATATCTTTCAATCATGATTATTTTTAGGATTATGATGATCACTTACTAAGTAGCCAAACTCATCAAACTATGGTAAATATTTTTCAGGATAACAGAGGTTTCATTTTGAGTGCTCGTCAGGATCAACTTTGGGAAGATATTGTAGCTGTGCTTAAACTTTCATTTGTTACTTTGTAAGAATTCGCCACCGTAAATTTGTCCTATCAAGAGATGTATATATGTTTGGACTGTCGCATCTCAGGAATATCAGTATTGTAAATTCTGGGGGCGTGACACACACCGCAATAGTGTACGATCTATTCGTTTTGTGGTAATTTAGGCTCAGAATGTTCTTGTGAGGCCCGATTGAGCCCAAATTTGGTCCCTATGGGTTTTTCAATGTTTTGGATGCAATGGCAGTGGTCTGGTACCTTTTGGAAGGCCCTAGCATAGAGCTATAGTTGTAACGTCTCTTTTTGGCATGATAATACTTTTTTCCAAGGTTGTGTTCCCTGTGTCTAGCTGTGTCTTGGGTACTAGCAGGACCAAATCATCACTGGCACTCTTCTTATTTGTACCAAATATGTAAGTACGTTAAAAATGATATACAACAAACAACTTCTCTACAAGAAATCTGTCTATCAATCAACAGGAGGCACATTGTAATATTTCTCTCCAGAGAAAGTTCTCTTTTATCTAAGGGGAAGCATTGCCTCTGATGCAGAGGAGGCTATACCTTAAAGGAAACCACTTTTCCCATATAGTTAGGGCTTGCAAAGATTTTCATCTTTCATCCCATATATGTAAGGTTATGAGTCTACCATAAGTAGAAAATTTCATAAGGATATTATATATATCGTAAGAACCAAGAGATATATCCTAGAGTCCTAATCTTTTTGGATCTCTATTTCCTTTAAGAAACCTATCGATATCAATCCCAATCCCACATAATATAAGTTTTCCTTATGTTGGTGATTTTTGGATATCACCATATCCAACAAGCTCCACCTTGATATGAAAATCACATGTTCACCATACCAAGGTAGAGCATATAAAAAATAAAGCATGGAACACACACATCACAAGAACACAAAGATTTATGTGTTTCACCCCAAGAGAGCGACATCCACGGGCATGACTAAATTGAAATTCTCTATACCAATGAAAATTACATAATAGATTTTGGGACATAGAGTTGCCTCTCTAACCCTCGACAAAACCTAGACGAGTAAACACTTTTAGACCCGCTCTCCTGATCACGCTGATCTCTTATCTCTATTTCACAATTAAACCATTATCCAAGAAAAGACTCATCTCTATTCCACAGTTAAACCAACCACTATCTAGGAAGAGACCCATTTCGATTCCACAACTAAACTGACATTTAGGAATAGACCTTTGAGAGCAACCGAGACTTTATCTCACTAAAAGGGGAAACCACTAAAAATCTTCATACCTTTTGAGACCCACTCTCTCGATCATGCTGATCTCTCATCTCTATTATATAGCTAAACTACTGTCTAGGAAGAGACCTTTATTCCACAGCTAAACCGCTGTCTAGGAATATACCCTTGAGAGCAACTGAGATTTTCTCTCACTAAAAAGAGAAACCACCAAAAATCTTCATGACAACCGCTTCTCTACAAGAAACCAGCCTGTCAATCTATATAAGGTGCATTGTGGTGTTTCTCTCCATAGGAAGCTCTCTTCTCTCAAAGGGGAAGCCTTTCTGTTGATAAATCGGGATAACCCAATCACCCCTTTTAAGCAACTCGAGATATCTCAAAAACCACTAGATGTAGCGAGCACTACACCACATTGATTTCAGCACTCAAATAAAATGCCCAAGATGCAATAACAAGTGCACTATAATTGGAAAAAATATAAGAACAATATATCAAACAATATAGGAAATCATCCAAGTACAACACAAATGAAAATAGAGATGGACACGCACATATGCGTGGTTCACCCAAGATGGGATACGTCCACGGGCAAGACGACAAAGATATATTGACTATTAAGAGGAAAAATTACAGGATTGGGGTTATACACAATTACCTCATACAATCTTAAGGAATGCTCAAACAAAGAACTTCTTACTATAAAACCACCTACAGTCTATCCCTTTCTTCGATTCACTGCAGCCGTGAAGAAATGGCGACAAAATGGCTTAAGATGAGCCTCAATGGTGGCGCTAGGGTTTCACAGTAAAACCCCCAAATTTCTCTCACTATTTTCTCTGCAAAACCTCACTGTTCTTTCTCACGTCTTCTTTTCTTTTATATCCCTTTTAATCTCGCGCCTGCACACCTTTTTCATGCTCACACCCACACACCTTCTTTCTCTCTCGCGTGCTTCTTTCTTCTTCACGCTCGTGCACCTCCTTTTACTTCTCAACTCATCCGCGCGCGCGACTCTTTCTCTCTTTATAACTACTTTTAAAGGGTCTCAACCAAAAGGCAAAATTTGCCCTCATAAAGAGGGAAAATGCCACATGGGGGTGATTTAGCATCATGCCCCAACAATATCCACCTTGATGCGAAATCACACCCTTGCCTTGCCAATCCATCACTTCTTTCCTTTCTTAAAACCTAGAGAGGTTAGGCTCCAATCTAACTTCTCTACTTGGATGGATTTCGTAAGCATAGCCGCAGGGTTGTCTTCGCAATCGAACTCTTCCATTTTCAACAACTTAACGGATATAATGATATTGGACCAATATGTGCATTGACCTCTTGTAGTGAACTGGGTTCTTGGCCAAATGGATAGTACTCATATTATCACAAAATAGTTCCATGGGCTTGCACATAATGCCGTTCTCACCTATCAACGCTTGAAGCCACACGACTTCTTTTGATGCTTCCATTGCCGCCAAGTACTCAGCCTCGGTAGTTGACAATGCTATCGTGTCTTTAAGCCTTGATATCTAACTAACAGGTCTATTTGCAAACCGAAAAACAAATACGATAGTCGACCTACCTCTATCAAGATCACCGACAAATTTGCATCCACAAAACCTTGTATTGGAATTGATCCCGGTATCAATCCTAAAAAAAAAAAAAGGGAGAAAAAATGCTTTTAAATAGGTGATGGTCTGTTTGAGTATGATGGTCCTTGGGGACCATCACTATTTTCAAAAACTTTTACTTCGTTTAACTTTTGCTTGCCTGTTTTGCTTGGTTGCCTTTGCCTTTACTTTTCTTTTGTCTGCTTTTGCCTCCTGCTGCTTGCAGCTGGCAACATCCTTTAGCGGACGTGGTTTTCGTACGATAAAAGTAGACTTTTAACGCGACACCTCAGGTATGAGGTAGAGCGTAATAAAACAATATAATAATACGTTATAAGAATTTAAATAGGGGATGTGAGCAATCCCACCCTAAAACAAAATTTTGAGATCTCTCTCTCTCTGGTCGAAACACAGTGAACTTCTCTCTCGAACCGAATTTTTTATCGGAAGCTCCCTCTCAAATAATTGTGGGTAAGTGACATCGTCTTCCTGAAAAATAGTCTGTTTTTAATAAATAGTGATATTTCCGTCCAGGATCTTTATTTTATAAGTTTTGTGGGTAAGTGACATCGTCCTCCTGAAAAATAGTCTGTTTTTAATAAATAGTGATATTTCCGTCCAGGATCTTTATTTTATAAGTTTTGTGTGTAAGTGACATCGTCTTTCTGAAAAATAGTCTATTTTTAATAAATAGTGATATTTCCGTCTAGGATCTGTATTTTATCAGTTTTGTGTGTAAGTGACCTCATTGTCTCGAAAAATAATCCATTCTTTTTAAAAATAAAATGAAATAATTATTTCTGCTTATTATCATGAATTTTAGGCGAGATAAATTTTATGCGAACGTGACTTCATTATCTTGAAAAATAATCTTTTTAGTAAAATTGTGATATTTTATCTATGTTAGAAATTTTGACTGCTGTAAATTAGAAAAATAAATTTATTTATTTTTCTTGTCTATTGTTAGAAATAAATGTGATATTTTTGCTTTTAGTAAAATTGTGATATTTCTTTCTATTGTTTTGAATATTTAGACAATGTAAAATTCATGTGCAAATGACTGCCTGATTATTAAAAATTCACATTTTTGCAATTGATTATAGTATTGTTGTGAAATGTTTTTTTGTGGATTGATATCCCATAAATTGTGGTAATTCCGTATTCTTGAATTTCTATAAGAGTTTTTCTATACATATTAAATTGGCAATTATGCTAGAATGCCTTTACAAACTGTTACCTTTCTAAGTTTGAGCCCAAAATAATTGATTGGTTATTTTTTAAATGTTATAGAGAGTGACTGTTATTAATGGTTTAAGTGAAATTCATATTAATGATTTCAGTGATATGTTGAGTACATGATATTGCTGCTTTCGAATGTTTAAAGAGATTTAGAAATAATTTAAGTATGCAAGTGGACTCATCCGGTTCGCCGGTGAGGTATAAGTGGACCTATCTGGGACGCCGGTAGGGATTAAGTGGACTCATCCGGTACACCGGTGAGGTATAAGTGGACCTGCAGGGATTAAGTGGACCTATCTGGGACATCGATAGGGATTAAGTGGACCCATCAGGACGCTTATGGGGTATATAGGTGACCTACTTGGGACGCCAGTAGGGTATTTTGTGAAATCCTTTGAATTATGTATTGCCGTTAAAAGTGTTATAAGCATTTCAATTACTCGGATTATACTTAATTATGCATTTATTGAAAGTGAAACTGTTGATGCATTTCTGTTAATAGATCTCATTTTGGAAAATATTGATATCTTCCAATCATGATTATTTTTAGGATTATGATGATCACTTACTGAGTAGCCAAACTCATCAAACTATGATAAACATTTTTTCAGGATAACTGCGGATTCATTTGAGTGATAGTCAAGATCAACCTTGGAAGATACTGTTGTTGTACTAGCTTTCTTTATTTACTTTGTAAGACCTAGCCACTGTAAATTTGTCCTATCAATAGATGTATATATGTTTTGTCTGTCACATCTGAAGAATAATAATATTGTAAATTCTTGGGGTGTGACAATTATGGTATCAGAGCAATAGGTATAAAATTATTAAGAAAATTTTTTTTTTAAAAAAATGTACTTAAAATAATAATGAAGTTGAAAGAATATGAGAAAAAAAAAAAAAAAAAAAGGAGAAAAGATTCTTTTAAATAGGTGATGGTCTGTTTGAGTATGATGGTCCTTGGGGACCATCACTATTTTCAAAAAAATTTACTTCGTTTAACTTTTGCTTGCCTATTTTGCTTGCTTGCCTTTGCCTTTACTTTTCTTTTGTCTGCTTTTGCCTCCTGCTGCTTGCAGCTGGCAACGTCCTTTAGCGGACGTGGTTTTCGTACGATAAAAGTAGACTTTTAACGCGACACCTCAGGTATGAGGTAGAGCGTAATAAAACAATATAATAATACGTTATAAGAATTTAAATAGGGGATGTGAGCACTCCCACCCTAAAACAAAATTTTGAGATCTCTCTCTCTCTGGTCGAAACAAAGTGAACTTCTCTCTCGAACCGAATTTTTTATCGGAAGCTCCCTCTCAAATAATTGTGGGTAAGTGACATCGTGTTCCTGAAAAATAGTCTGTTTTTAATAAATAGTGATATTTCCGTCCAGGATCTTTATTTTATAAGTTTTGTGTGTAAGTGACATCGTCTTCTTGAAAAATAGTCTGTTTTTAATAAATAGTGATATTTCCTTCCAGGATCTTTATTTTTTAAGTTTTGTGTGTAAGGGACATCGTCTTTCTGAAAAATAGTCTATTTTTAATAAATAGTGATATTTCCGTCTAGGATTTGTATTTTATCAGTTTTGTGTGTAAGTGACCTCATTGTCTCGAAAAATAATCCATTCTTTTTAAAAATAAAATGAAATAATTATTTCTGTTTATTATCATGAATTCTAGGCGCGATAAATTTTATGCGCACGTGACC
The DNA here is from genome assembly GCF_054954075.1 of Amborella trichopoda. NCBI lineage: Eukaryota > Viridiplantae > Streptophyta > Magnoliopsida > Amborellales > Amborellaceae > Amborella > Amborella trichopoda. Next base: position 13,898,210 of record NC_142337.1, on the reverse strand, counting down.
TCATTATCTTGAAAAATAATCTTTTTAGTAAAATTGTGATATTTTATCTATGTTAAAAATTTTGACTGCTGTAAATTAGAAAAATAAATTTATTTATTTTTCTTGTCTATTGTTAGAAATAAATGTGATATTTTTGCTTTTAGTAAAATTGTGATATTTCTTTCTATTGTTTTGAATATTTAGACAACGTAAAATTCATGTGCAAATGACTGCCTTATTATTAAAAATTCACATTTTTGCAATTGATTATAGTATTGTTGTGAAATGTTTGTTTGTGGATTGATATCCCATAAATTGTGGTAATTCCGTATTCTTGAATTTCTATAAGAGTTTTTCTATACATATTAAATTGGCAATTATGCTAGAATGCCTTTACAAACTGCTACCTTTCTAAATTTGAGCCCAAAATATTTGATTGGTTATTTTTGAAATGTTATAGAGAGTGACTGTTATTAATGGTTTAAGTGAAATTCATATTAATGATTTCAGTGATATGTTGAGTACATGATATTGCTGCTTTCGAATGTTTAAAGAGATTTAGAAATAATTTAAGTATGCAAGTGGACTCATCTGGTTCGTCGGTGAGGTATAAGTGGACCTATCTGGGACGCCGGTAGGGATTAAGTGGACTCATCCGGTACGCCGGTGAGGTATAAGTGGACCTGCAGGGATTAAGTGGACCTATCTGGGACGCCGATAGGGATTAACTGGACCCATCAGGACGCTTATGGGGTATATAGGTGACCTACTTGGGACGCCAATAGGGTATTTTGTGAAATCCTTTGAATTATGTACTGCCGTTAAAAGTGTTATAAGCATTTCAATTACTCGGATTATACTTAATTATGCATTTATTGAAAGTGAAACTGTTGATGCATTTCTGTTAATAGATCTCATTTTGGAAAATATTGATATCTTCCAATCATGATTATTTTTAGGATTATGATGATCACTTACTGAGTAGCCAAACTCATCCAACTATGGTAAACATTTTTTCAGGATAACTGCGGATTCATTTTGCGTGATAGTCAAGATCAACCTTGGAAGATACTGTTGTTGTGCTAGCTTTCTTTATTTACTTTGTAAGACCTCGCCACTGTAAATTTATCCTATCAATAGATGTATATATGTTTTGTCTGTCACATCTCAGGAATAATAGTATTGTAAATTCTTGGGGTGTGACAATCCCTTACCAAATGTGATTGCATAACTAGTTGTACATATTAAGTACCGAAGCACCCATTTTGTTGCTTCCCAATGAACCTTTCCAAGGTTTGCCATAAATCGACTTAGAACACCAACCGTATGCATGATGTCCGGTCTTGTACATACCATGGCAAACATTAAACTTCTAATCACATTTGCATAAGGAACCTTAGTCATGCTACTTTTTTCTTCTTCTGTCTTGGGACTTTGCATTGAAGACAATTTGAAGTGAGGCGCTAAGGGTGTCTTCACCGGCTTTGCATCTTTCATACCAAATTTTTCAAGCACCCTTTTTATGTAATATTTTTTAGATAATGACAAAATTCTTCTTTGTATATCCCTTTCAATTTCAATCGTAAGGATTTTCCTTGCCGGTCTGAGATCCTTCATCTCGAATCTTTTGCTCAAAGAAGTCTTGAGCTCATCAATTTTGCCTTATCTTTGCACACCAAAGGCATGTCATCCACATATGAGACTAAAATCAAGTATGTACCATCATCAAAGAACTTTAAATAGATGCAATGGTAATACTTATTTCTTGTGTACCCAAGGCTCAACATGAATATATCAAATGTTCTATACCATTGTCTTGATGTTTGCTTGAGCCCATATAAGGACTTCTTCAATTTGCACACAAGTCATTTTTTGCCCTTCTCTATGAAGCCTTCCAGTTGTTGTATGTACACTTTCTCTTCAAGTTGACCATGCAAAAAAACTGTCTTCACATCCATTTGCTCAAGCTCTAAATCGTGCATAGCAACTAACCTAAGCACCAAGCGAATTGTGACCAACTTGTCTATTGGTGCAAATTTTTTTATCAAAGTCAATCCCTTCCTTTTGCAAAATACCTTTTGCCGTCAATCTCGCCTTATATCTTTCAAGCTTGCCATCAAGCCACTTCTTTATCTGAAACACCCATTTACAACCAATGGTCTTTCTATCTTTTGGTAGCTCCACTAAATCCCAAGTTTTGTTTATTTGAAGGACCAATATCTCTTCTTCCATAGCTCTTTTCCAATGCTCGGTACCATTGATATCAATGGCTTCACAAATTAATGTTGGCTTTTTATTTTCGACTATCAAAGCATGCATAGTATTTGGATCCACATAATCTTTGTGCCACCCGGGTGCACGAGTTTCTTTAGTAGAGTGCCTTTGTAACAAAGGCACAATGTGGTTCTTCATCTTGACTTCCTGGTTCTTCACCATGTTCTTCATTGTGATCAATATGTATATTCTCATTAGGCATAATTGTACTTGGTGGAAGTATTTCGAAGTTGTCTTGAAATTCTTGGCTCTCTTGTTACATGTTTTGACTATTGTCCTTCACCATCATCTCATTTGCCAATATCTTGGATTCATCAAAATGCACATCACGGCTAGAGATTATTTTTCGGGTACTTGGATCTCATAAGAGGTACCCCTTCACACCTTTGCTATAACCCACAAAGATGCACTTCTTTGATCTTGAATCCAACTTGTTTCTTTGACAACTTGGAATAAGTGCATATGCATTACAACAAAAACATTTTAAATTGGAGTAGTAACTCGGAGTTGCATACCATATCTCATTAGGAGTTTTGCTTCCCAATGCTACCGAAGGTGATCGGTTGATAAGATAACAAGTCATTGATACGACTTCCGCCCATTCTTGCTCTAGGCCGGCATTGCTTAATATGCACCTCGAACGCTTCATCAAAGTGCGATTCATCCTCTCGGCCGCACCATTTTGTTGAGAATTGTAGGCATTTGTGTAATGCCTAGTAATTCCCTCGGCTTTGCAAAAATTTTCGAACTCATTTGATACAAACTCTCCACCATTATCAGTTCGTAGAACTTTGATGTGATTCCCCGTAGATTTTTCAACTTCAGTTTTAAAATTCTTAAATGCACAAAACACATCACTTTTGGACTTGAGAGTTTTTATCTATACTGTTCTTAAGAAGTCATCAAAAAATGAAACAAAGTATAATGCATCGCCATAAGATGTGGTTGGTGAAGGGCCCCACACATCCGAGTGAATGTAATTAAGCTCGCGCTTGCTTGTATGTTTCCTGGCCTTGAAAGGTTGTCTATATTGTTTCCCATAGACACAATGCTCAAAAAATTCAGATCCATCAACTTTAACAGTATGAATAAAATTCCCCTTCATCAAGACCTTCATACCCCCATCACTCATATGCCCTGATCTTTTATGCCATATGCGATATGAAACTTCCTCACCTTCAACCACAGAATTCACTTCATCATTTGTTATTGTCCTTCCCAATAACTTGTACAAGCTCCCAACTAGGACTTCTTTCATCATAATTAGAGGCCTTTTTGATACTTTGATTACTCCACCTTGACCGGTGAACTTATAGCCTTCTAAATCTAGAAAAGAGAGGGAAATCAAGTTCTTTTTTGAGTTCTGGTATATTCCTAACATCCTTAATTGCTCGAATAGACCCATCAAACATCTTTAGGCAAACCGAACCCATTCCAACCACCTTGCTAATGGAATTGTTTTCCATGGATACCGATCCTCTTTCACATGACTCATATGAATCAAACGATGATCTATGGGGGCACATGTGATGGGTGGCTCCACTCTCATATGATGGGTGGCTCCACTCTCAAGTATCCAATTTTGATAGAATATTGAATTATATGTCACCATCAATATTTCATCTTCAATAAACCTGGATGTAAACTCTTCAACTTGATTTGCTCCATTCTCGGATTCACTTGGCTTTTCACCTCCTGCATTAAGAGCTTTGGAAGAATTCACTCCATTTCTTTTAAAACAATTCTTCCTTATCTAAAAGGGCTTCCCACAATGCCAACACACATTTTTGTTATTGGGCCCTCTAGATTTTGATCAAAATCTTGAGTTACTTCTTGAATGACTCCTCGTTGAATCACCCCGTTCATTTGATCGACCTCTTACCACAAGAGCTTCAGTCTTCGATTCTACCTAACTTCCTAAAGATGTCTTCTTTCGAAGTTCATCGGCAAGTAGGGCACCTGACACCGAGCCCAAATCAAGAGAATCCTCTTTACTACAACTCAATGTAGTAACAATGTTATCATAGGATTCAGGCAATGAACAAAGTAAGGTGACCGCCTTATCTTCATCGTCCATTCTCACACCAATACTCTCAAGTTGACAAATGAGATTATTAAACTCATTCACGTGTTGTGGCACATTTGAACATTCTTTCATTCTAAAGGTATACAATTTTCTTTTCAAGAAAATTTAGTTTATGAGAGATTTTGTTTGATGCAAACTTTCTAAATTTTCCTACAAATCTTTTACCGTCTTTTCCTCGACAATATTAAACAAAATTTCATCCACTAAACATAAGCGAATAGTGACTCATGCCTTCATATCGAGTTCATCCCAATCGTCATCGGTCATATTTATGTGTTTCTTATCCTTTCCAAGTAATGCTTTGTGTTGCCCTTGATGTACTAATAAATCTTATATTTTTAATTTCCAAATTTTAAAATTATCTTTTCCATTAAACTCTCCACCTCAAACTTGTGAGATGTCATTTTTTCCAAAAATACTATACTAATTCCTTGAGCCCTGCTACCACTTGTTGATAAATCGGGGTAACCCAATCACCCCATTTAAGCAAATCGGGATATCTCAAACACCACTAGATGTAGTGAGCACTACACCACACTGATTTCAACACTCAAATAAATTGCCCAAGATGTAATAACGAGTGCAATATAATTGGAAAAAATATAAGAACAATAAATCAAACAATATGGGAATCATCCAAGCACAACACAAATAGAAATAGAGAAGGACACACACATATATGTGGTTCACTCAAGATGGGCTACGTCCACAGGCAAGACAGCAAAGATGTATTCACTATCAAGAGGAAAAATTACAAGATTGGAGTAATATATAGTTACCTCATACAATCTCAATGAATGCTCAAACAAAGAACTTCCTATCATAAAACCATCTACAATTGATCCCTTTTTTCGATTCACTGCAGCAGTGAAGAAATACGGACAAAATGGCTCAAGATGAGCCCCAATGGTAAAACCCCAAATTTCTCTCACTATTTTTTCCCCAAAACCTCACTATTCTTTCTCATGTCTTCTTTCCTTTTATACCCCTTTTAATCTCACGCCCGTGCACCTTCTTTCTCTCTCACGCATTTCTTTCTTCTTCACACCCACGCACCTCCTTTTACTTCTAACTCATCCATGCGTCTCTCTCTCTCTCTCTCTCTCTCTCTCTCTCTCTCTCTATAACCTCTTTTAAGGGTCTCAACCAAAAGACAAAAATTGCCCTCATAAAGAGGAAAAATGCCACATGGGGGTGATTTAGCATCACGCCCCAACACTTTCCTCTTTAGAGGAAGCCACCTTTTCGATATGGTAACCCAATTAGGGCTTGCATAGACTTTCATCTTTCATCCCATATATATGAGGCTAGGAGTCCACATTAAGTAGGAAACTCCCTATAGATGGTACATATATCTCAGGAACCAAGAGATATATCCTTGAGTCCTAATCTTTTTTAATTTTTATTTCTTTTAGGAAACTTATCATTATCAATTACAATCCCACATAATATAAGATTTCTTTATGTTGGTGATTTTTGGATATCACCATATCCAAGAGTATATACATGGATGCTAAACATTTACAAATCAATATACTGAGAGTTCTCTTCAGAAAAGACTAGAGACTCGAACCGCAATAACCCTAGTAATGGGCCCTTGTTTCTTTAAATTAGGGTTCAACATTTGATTAACGACTCCAGGGACATAACTGAAAGAAAGACCTATGTGATCTTTTACCGGGGAATACATTTTTTTTTTTTTCACCCATTTCTTTTGGCAAAAGATCACTTACATATGGTCTTTTTTATAGTAAGATAAATTTCATAATAAAATCAGCATAACAATAAAACCAAGATGTCAACAACTTGATGCCATTGAAACAACTATGCACTATGTTTGAGAATAAAAGATAAGATTGCAAGAAACAAAAGGAACAGTGTCATCAACCGGGCTTATTACACCCCACATCGAGTCACAACCATCTGATGGCGTGGAATCAACAGTCTAGCTTCAATCTCGAATCGGGAAAGTAAATTTCAGCCAAGCCACACCAATGGAACATGAACCCCTTTGATCACAAACTCAAACCCTAGGTGATCTTTCTTAACAACCTAGTTTGAGAGTGATGGATTCTCTTTTTGCTAAACCCTAAACCCTTGCCATAAATCCATATTTAAGAGATATGAGAAAAGAACTTCATAACCTAAACCCTTAGGTTCTTTCACAATGTAGGAGAGAGAGAGATCAAACATGAGAGAGATAAACTTTCTTAAGAGAAAGAGATAGAAAGATAAGGTGTAGAGATTTTTTTTGGTAGAGACAATCACTTTTTATAGGCTTGGAATAGGATTAAGGTTTCTTAGGGATTTTTTTGGCTTGCCTCTTCTTGTGAGATTGAATATAGACCATCGATCAATGGTGGCTTGTGGGGTGAGAGATCTGAGCCATTCATTATATAGATGGGTCACCACCATTATGGAAGGTGAATGAACCATTATCCCCCTTTCCTAAACCATTTTCTCATCAATAGAAATTAAATAAATTAAATCTGATCAAAATATTGTACATACCATAAAATAGTACAAGTTTACTAAATCCTTCCACAAAATCTTTCAAAGATATATCAAGTCAATATTTAGTTATTATCTTCTAACCATATGGCCACATGCCATATCACCAAAAAATAGGAAAGAGAATAAGGGTGGGGCATGCCACCTAAGGGAGGCACTCATCGGCCCCATTTAAAAATAAGGTGGGCCCATGTGCACAATGGGCCCTAATGATATTTTTATATATTTAAAATTAATAAAAAGATTTAGAATATTATTTGAATATTTGAATAATTGTAAAATCAATATCTTTAATTTTATAAATCCAAAAATTATAAATAAAATATCTAAGGGTTCATAAAAATTCAAATAATAATATTAAAATAATTTTCATCATAAAACAAACACAATTAAATTAATTTGATAGGAAAATGATCCATATGGTTTAGGATTCAACAATCCTGGGGCACTCTACCTTCAACTGTGGACTACAGACCACACTTGCTTTATCAGACCGATCTAGTGTTTCCCATGACCCACAGTCCAAGCAGGGGCTTATTAGCGGGTCACCAAAGTCCGGCCGATGAGCCAAGGGATCGCAATCCCAGTCTGTGGATTTCAGGTCCTCCTTTAGAGATGAGTCAAGGTCACCTAGACCTGATGCGACCATAGCTCCTATGGTGCATAAGGGTATCTCTCGCACATGCATACGCTTCACCTTAAAAGGTGGATTTCTGGCTTTCTCGAACAATCTATCGATATGCATGCCATGTGATGGCAGATGGATGAAGCTTTGGCCCCCGTCTCTGTAGGCCATCATCACACACAAAGGTCACACAGTCCCTCGGCTCACTCATCCGGGCATATTCTCTGACCTCATTAAGGGCTAACCCATTAAAACCCTTCTCAGTTTGTTCTTTATGACCAGGTAACATGGGTTTTTCTCAATCGACTGGCCTAGATCGTCAAGCACAGTCCATTATCTGCAAACCGTGTTTGCTTAGTATGGCCCACGAGGGACCACACTCCCACTGAGTTCATGTTCCACTCTATCATTTCATTTTACAAGCACTCATAAGGCCTTTAAGGTCATATGAACCCAACATCTCCTACTTGGTTTTTGAAGACCTTACATTCTATCTTTTTCACTTTCTCTCATTCCCATATCTCTCTCCCAATTACAATCTCTCTCATGTATTTTTATTTATTTTCTCAATACATTAAACATGGCTTTCGCCATCAATACTTTCACGAAAGGATTTACAGAGGCAACACATTTTTCTCTTTGCTGCTCGGATCTCATCCCAAAAATGGTCATAGCTCATCTTTCACATCACATCGCGAATCATGGACCTGTTATTGCAAAAGACCATTACGTACCTCATCGCATGAGGTCGTATGTTCATGGGCTCAAAAGACTTCCTCAAATAAGCTGATCCATTTTGTAGCCATACAACCATCACCAAACATTTGGGTTCCATGGGTGAATAACAATATAGTCTGTTGTTCCATTTGGCATGCCAAATACTAGCAGGTGCTCCCACTGGAATATTTAGTTTATCTGGATCTCAATCTTTCTCAATCTCACCTCATTCCCTAGGTAATAAAAAAATGGTTTTATATGCGTGTAGTTCTTATGAAATCGTGGCTTCTTTGACACACATATCGTCACTGTGTTGTTACGAAAAATTCTTACTGCCTCACAACGCACGAGGTGAATGTCAAATCGATTAAGAAATTTCTTAATCTATATAGCCTCCTCGATCACCAAACAGCACGCTAAGTATTCTGCCTTCATGATAGACAATTTCGCACATTCTGTTTCTTTGATTTCCAAGAAACTGCACCCCCTCCAAGCATAAATACATATCCAAATGTAGACTTTGCATCATCTGGATATGTGAGATATCTTGCACCTGTATATCTGAATATCCAAGCAGCTAAAAAAACGTGAGACTGTAGCAGCTCCCACTCAATTATTGCACATACAACATATATATTTTCAACATTCTTATGCATATATCATGAGGTAGCATATCAAGTCTCATGTAATATGTAATTCAATACCCATTGGTTTCACAATATGCAAAAACCTTTATAAACCACAAAGGTTCAACCACATTAGACATATTGGTAGTAAATTCATACAAACTAAGTTATCTAATCAACACAATATGTGTCAGGGAAGCCCATCATGATGACATTCCTACAACATTCCTTATGGTTCAAAGTTTTAAGTAATTGATGATTCTAAATAACTAGAAACATGAGTCAAGGCATATAGGTATTAAAAAAAAAAGCGTGCATAATAGTTTTTCTCCTACTTTTATATATACCTTCAAGACATAATGTTTTTCTTGTTAATAAAAAAAATTGACTTGGTATATATATATGCATTCACAAGCAATAGTTATATAGTAGCATGACAATTTAAAATGATTTTCATAAAAACTTAATGGACCTTGCAAGACTATGTGGCTTTCTCAAAACCATATTCATAAACTTAGGCTTTTCTCAAATCATCTAATTTAATTATAAAACACATGTTTAGCCTTCATAAATCATTTTATCGCATTCAACTTTAATTTCCTACCAAGTCAAGTTCATGGCCATAAAAACAAATCGAATATACCATCTTATAATTTTATCCAAAATAAAGTACGACTAAATAATGTTTATTAAAGCCTTGACAAAATACTTCCTTTTTGGCAATTATGGAGAATTTATCTAGAGATCATCATCACATGCAACACATCATATTATAGACATTATTGAGAGGATGGTCACCAAGACTAAGTTCCATCAGAACACTCCCTTTATGCTTATATATTTGAATGAGTCACACTTATCTCTCGTGTTTCATCCTTAGGGCTTAAATCCCTAGATCAAATCACATCTCTATGTGTATCACTACCTTAAGTAGTTCATACTCAAGCACAAAGAGGCACAAAAATACAAGGTATTAAAAACTGGCACTTTCACATTGTTAGCACTTATTACTTAATGTCCATACACTCCATACATATTCATAAAACAATTAGCCAAAATATAACCAAAACACATTAAACAAAGTTATTGAATCCTCTTTTCCCATATGACCTTACCATATAATGTGGGATAGATTTCATACTTCAAAACCATGAAGTGTGTTACTTGGGCTTTCTTGATTCGTCGTTTTTACTTGTTTGACAAGCTTTTATGATCTTGGAAGTGCGCGCAACTGATGGAGAATATATTGGTCATTAGTTTCACATGTCACGAAGTGTCCATCTCTTTGGCAATTGGATACTCCTGTCTTACACCATGAAGAAAATATCTTCTTCATTCTATTATTTCAAATATCACAATTTCGATTCTCCACTGATCTTTAGCGTTTCTATGCTACTACCAAATCTCTCTATATATCCCTTCATTTTGAAGAAACCAAGATGCTTTTATACGCATTGTATTTCTTTTTTTTTCTGCTATTTATAGATCGAATACTCTTCATATATAGTCTCTCATCTTGCTAACTCTGCATTACATCTCTCTGAAGTTGTACTATAATAAATCATACCCATGGTACGCTGTAAAGCCTTTTCAAATGAGTCTTAAAGATCTCCATAATTGGGAATTCAATGATGTGCCTTAACATGCCACATCTTTTAATTTACTGCAGCATAGAACATGAGCATCCCATGACTAAAATATGATATCAGTCAACTCATAAAAAGTTTATCTTTGTATCCTTTTGAGTATTGAAATAGACTAAAAAATATAAAATAATGCTCAGTTCCATTCCTAAATCATATCATATAGTGAGTCTTCGTTTCAGTGACATTTAGGTCACAATGCAATGTTCTCAGTAGAAAATCAGATTGAGCATCTCTCAATAAAAAATTGTTTCTCTCAATTCTCAAAGAACTTCTTCCTAAAATCTTTAGTGTTGAAAACTACACTCAAAATAAAATCACAACATCATAGTTTGAATCCCAAATAATACTTTTCTTCAGAGAAAAAAAAAAAAGTGACATTCATATCACAAAATAAATCATACTGAAGAATTCCAGGATGAACACTATTTAATAAAATTGTCTTTTCTCTCTACTCTCATGGAGTTTCCACTTCAAATCACCTTTGTTTGAAATTAGACACATAATGATAACACATATATTTCCACAAGCCTCATATGATTTTGTTAAGTAGGCTTGATAAATATAGTTATTCATGTCTAAATGAATAACATACCAAATTGTAGAAAATTTAGGATGACCTTTCTTCAATCCAAAATTTTTATTCCTCTCTTCCTATAGATATTTCTCTTTCAAATAAATTTTATTAGAAAATAGACTCAGAATGGAAGTCTAAAAATTTAGTGTGGACCATAAAATATTCTGTTAAGTATAGAAATAAAATCATGACTTCCAAGTCATGGAAATAGTTTTTGTTGCAGAAAACACCACTTGCGTGACCTTCAATAAATTGATCATATCTTTTAAACCACAAGGAATTTCTTGATGAAACGTTTTTTGGTTGAAAGTAGACTCAATTTTGTGAGTTGAATTAAAATTTCAACAAGAAATAAAATCATATGATTTATGAGAAAAATCACGGAACTCAATAGATAGTTTCTGGATTTTGTAGGGTCATAACTAACACCCATCATTGATGATTCTATAACTCTCAATTCCCTTAGGATCTCCCACGAAAAGTTTTCAAGTAGATCCTGCTTTTAAAGACACAAAATATCACTCAAGTATGTAAAAGAAAAATACCTCATTATATTCTTGATATTACTACTCCAAAATAACCCGTAATACTCATTATGCAGAGTGCATTTTTGGTGTTGGAATATTTCAATAATTATTAACCGTGGGTGCATTTCTTGACTACAAAGGTCATTGACTTTCTTATATCTCATTCTCAAACTTGATCTCAACTCAATAAAGAGACAAGATAATAATTAATGACATCAAATATTAATAGGTCTGATACCAATGAAAGAAAGACCTATGTGATCTATTACCGGGGAATACATTTTTTTTTTTTTTTCACCCCTTTTTTTTGGCAAAAGATCACTTATATGTGGTATTTATTATAATAAGATAAATTTCATAATAAAATCAGCATAACAATAAAACCAAGATCTCAACAACTTGATGCCATTGAAACAACTATGCACCTATGTTTGAGAATAAACGATAAGATTGCAAGAAACAAAAGGAAGAGTGCCGGAGATACCTCAACCGGGCTTATTACACCCCACACCCAGTCACCACCATCTGATGGTACATGATCAATAATCTAACTCAATCTCGAATCGAGAAAGCAAATTTCGACCAAGCCACACCAACAGAACATGAACCCCTTTGATCACAAACTCAAACCCTAGGTGAATTCTATTAGCAACCTAATTTGAAAGAGATGGATTCTCTTTTTGCTAAACCCCTAAAATCATTGTCATAAATCTATATTTGAGAGATAGGAGAGAAGAACTCCATAATCTAAACCCTTAGGTTCTTTCACAATGCGGGAGAGAGAGATCAAACATGAGAGAGAGAAACGTTCTTAATAGAGAGATATATAAAAAGATAAGGTGTAGGATTTTTTTTGGTAGAGACAATCATTTTTAATAGGCTTTGAATAAGATTAGGGTTTCTTCGGATTTTTTTTAGCTTGCATTTTTTTGTGAGATTGAACATAGACCGTCGATGAATGGTGACTTGTAGAGTAAGAGATATGAGCCATCCATTCCATAGATGGGTCATCAACATTATAGAAGGTGCATGAACCGTTATTCTCTTTTTCTAAACCATTTTCTCATCAATAGAAATTAAATAAATTAAATCTAATCAAAATATTGTGCATACTATAAAATAACACAAGTCTACTAAATCTTTCCACATAATCTTTCAAAGATATGTCAAATCAATATTTAGTCAATAGCTTCTAACCATATGGCCACATGCCATATCACCAAAAAATAGGAAAGAGAATAAGAGTGGGGCGTGCCACCCAAGGGAGGCACTTATGGGCCCCATCTTCTAAAAATATGGCGGGCCCATGTGCAGAAAGAGCCCCCATGATATTTTTATATATTTAAATTAATAAAAGGATTTTAAAATATTATTTGAATATTTAAATAATTTTAAAATCAATATATTTAATTTTATAAATTCAAAAATTATAAATAAAATATCCAGGGGTTCATAAAAATTCAAATAATACTATTAAAATAATTTCCATCATAAAACAAACACAATTAAATTAATTTGATGGGAAAATGACCCATATAGTTTAGGAATCAACAATTATGGGGCACTCCACCTTCAACTGTGGACTACAGACCATACTTACTTTATCTGACCAACCCAATGTTTTCCACGACCCACAGTCCAAGCAGAGGCTCATTACCGGGTCACCAAAGTCTAGCCAATAGGCCAAGGGATCGCAATCCTAGTCTGTGGATTTCAGGTCCTCCCCTAGAGACGAGTTAAGGTCACCTAAACCTGATGCGACCACAGCTCCTATGGTACATAGGGTATCTCTCGCACATGCATACGCTTCAGCCTAAAAGGGGGATTTATGGCTTTTTCGAACAATCTATCGATATGCATGTCGTGTGATGGTACATGCCTTATCTATTTATAGATAAGGCTTTGGCCCCCATCTCTATAGGCCACCATCACACACAAGGGTCACACAGTCCCTCGGTTCACTCATCTGGGCATATTCTCCGACCTCATCAAGAACTAACCCATTATGACCCTTATCGGTTTGTTCTTTATGCTCAGGTAACATGGGTTTTTCCCAATCGACTGTCCTAAATCGTCAAGTACAGTCCGTTATTTGCAAACATTGTTTGCTTAGTATAGCCCATGAGGGACCACACTTCCACTGAGTTCATGTTCCACTCTATCCTTTCATTTTATAAGCACTCATAAGGCTGTTAAAGGCCACATGAACCCAACAATAACACCAATAATATGGTAAAATATTCTACTCCTTGTTGGTTCTTTTTTAAAGTACCCCAAACGTATTATCTCTCTCTTTAAAACATCAAGGTCTTTGATACCCTAAACAAGTTTCTATCTCTCTCAAACTAATGTTTTTGACCTCCAACTATCAAGACTATTAAGCTTCTTCTTTTTTTTTGAATAAGAGGAAGAGGATTGGACACCCGGATCAGCAATCCAGAGCAAAGAATTGAGAGGATCAGTCGGTGTTGGCTGAAAACATTTCAAAAAATCTCTAAAAATTGTGTTTTTTGAGTTTCTTAAAAATTGGGAGTGGTGTATTATGTACTTTCATTATTTTGTAAACATATATGAATCATGAGACGTTTTCCTATTTGGATGCCTGTTCTATTCAACCATATCACTAAAAAATAAGAGCTTATAATAATCAACATGGAAATAAATACATGGTCTAAAATAGAACATACAATAATTAAAATACAACCTGATGCCAAAATGAAACATGTCGTTGTTCTTCCTCTTCATCGTGTCGGTGCCACTCATTGAATTGTCACGACAATTCATTGAGTCGTATCATGTACGCCTCATAATTGTCTGCACAACTTGTTGTACATTCTATTTAACAATAAGATCTTAATACAATTTAAAATTAAATTTATTTTTTATTGCTCTATAAAATAAGTTATTATAAATATAACAAATTAAAAATAAGTTATTTGTTTCTACATGTGTAATTTATAAATATATTAATTTAAAATTACAATCTATATTAAAAATGAAAGTAGCATAATTTATACAACAATAACAACTTATTACTAATGTAGCAATATAATACATTAAATTACGTGATGTTTTAATGTATTTATAACAATAAAAATTTCTGTACAGCAATAACAATTTTAACACAATTATAGCAAATAATTTAACAATTTTTACATAATTATATCATTCAACATAATAATATTAACCTATTTTTAATTAATCATATTTACATGAATATAAGTTTAACAAGTTATTAAGATAAATAAACAATAATAATTTCAATATAATTATCCTAATTTTTGTAAATTAATTATATGGAATTTCTCTTTGTAATTATATGTAGTTAAAACTTAATTATATGTACTTTTATTTTTTGGTAAATTATATAAAAAATAAATATTATTAATTTAAAAATGACAAATAAATTTTATTTTATAGACTTCCAGTTTTGTAGACGAACATACCCTTGTATGAGCAAGAGAGAGATAGAGATGTTAATGGAAATGTAATAAAATAAAATATAATAACTTAAAAAATAAAATGGAAACAGACAATTGAAAAATACGTCTTTATTTTGTTTTGACATGGCATATGTTAAACTCGGTATAGGTTCTGCCAATGTAATAAATATTAATTTTAGTCCATCATTTTCCCTCGTTTTTGTAATTTATGATTTAATCGTGAGTAAAGACCAACATAAGCATTATAATTGCTTACATGCCGCAACATGGATTGGATTATACACGACCTTGTTTATGTTGTTAAATTGTTCACACTCATGTAGAAACAAATACGGATTGGATTATACACAAGCTTGTTTATATTGTTAAATTGTTCAAGCCACCCATCTTTTAAATCACTAATGTAGAGCCTGTTTATATTGTTAAATTGTTCAAGCCACCCATCTTTTACATCACGAATGTAGAAACAAGAAAGAGAGATAAGGGAAGCACTAACTTTGAAGTAGAGGTAGATATATCCTACATCGAAAGATTGTGAGAGAGAGTCACCTTGCGAACTCCACGTCAATAGTAAAAGGTCTTGCCAATGAGGTCAAATATGTATAAGGGAGAGGTAAATGTTATAATACTTTGGCATTCATCAGTTGTATCATAGTATAATGCAACCATATTTCTAAAAAATTATATTTATGGTATTTGTATGATCCATAATTTTGCACACGCACTCTCTTCATCTCAATAATCAATCCTCCCCCAACAAAAAAGTTCAATTTGAACCCTAGGTAGGGTCAAAATTAGTCCCCTTCAACAACAAATCTTGGCCATTCATTTGGTAAATTTCAATATCTTAGCCATTACAAACTCAAAATCATTTTTTTCTTTTTTAACATTGTTCATAATAAAGCCACCTAAAAAAAATGGAAACGAAAAAATCCTTTTAAGGCCTAGATCTAAGCATCTTATCAAAATGAATGGCCTATGTTAATTGGACTAAAAAAATACTTTCTAAGTTCTTTTTTTTTTATTGTTCATTAAGAGTGTATATTTTAAAATTTGGATCAAACAAATGGCTCTAACATGATTTTTGAAAATTGTTGCATTATATTATGATACAACTGTTGCATAAAATCACTGCCCTATAATACTTGCTAATATAAGTGAGATTGGTGTGCCCCACAATAGTACTTTTTATTCGATAATCGTTTAAGAAATATGGTTTATTAAGAATGAACTGGTTCTTTGGTAAATAACCAGTACAAACTATTGAATTGAACCGGCTATTTCTAGGGATTACGATTAGATCCCAATATATTGGGGGTCTAGTTTTAGGGGATACAACTAGATCTTGATAGATTGGGGATGTGGAATGGTTACCACATACATGATCCAGATCCGAATTTATTAGAAATGAACTGGTTCTTTGATAAATGATCGGTACGGACCGACTTGAACATACTAGTTCTTGGGGACACTGTCGGATCTCGATATATTAAGAGATCCAGAACAATAACTATAATACTTAATCTGGATCAGACGATTCAAACAATTTTACAACCCTCGGCTTAAAGACTTGGACCGAGTGCAATAGGTTCACATTTTGAGTCACCAATTTAATTGGACATGGTGATGGAAAAATTAGAGTCGCTGCAGGATTGGGTGGTGGTGAATGGGCTCGGAGGAGTCCAAGGGAGGAGGGATTAGATAATTATAAAACAATTCAAACGATTCTATGCGCCCGCCGGAGCATTTTCTGCGTTCACTCCCTCGAGCGATATAACGACTTTTAGGCCCAAAATTTTTGTATGGTTGTATAGTCACAGTTGTGTTCAAAACTCAAAATCCAAATTTTAATTTTGAAGAGACTTTTATGGAGATCCTTTATTTTTAAAAATAATCTCATGGTTAAATATCAGATTCATCTAAGGGTGGCAACAAGCAGGTCTAGGGTCGAGGTAAAAACAAATGAGAAAAAATAAAAAATGGCTAGGTGGGGCCGGCGACCCTAGACTTCATGCCACAGTTTTCCGCGCCAATTGCCAGCCCTAGATGAATCATTAAAGAGCAATTTTGTATGGACATTGTTTGGGGGATTTTACCGTATGATGTTATTTTTACCATAAATTATGAGTACCACCCCGACGATGTTTTTTTGTTCTTAAGTTGCCCTCTTGTTCGGCACAGGACCCTATTCTTTCGGCAAATGTGGAGAGTTGTCTGGCATTCTTATTAACGGACAACTAATTTCTTTGTTAAGTTCTTGTCCGGTCGTAGTATTACCGGAAACTCTCTAGCATGGTGTAGCACAACCAAATATCCGTGGATGTGAAGCTTTACATGGCTGCTCCACAGAGAGGATGAGCGTTGGGTTAGAAAGTGTTAAGTCCGGGACTTTCCCAAAGTAATGAATAAGTGCGCAGTTGGGCACGGACAGATAAATGTGCAGTTGGGCTCAGATAGATAAGAGTGTTGTTGCTGAGCGCGGGTAGACTGGCGCACGTTGAGAGCGCAGGTGGATGAGCGCTGAGAGCGGATTGATGGGCACATTTTGAGAGCGCGGGTGGATGAGTGCTGAGCGCAGATTGACGGGCGCGTGTAGATGAGCGCTATTAAGCGTGGATTGACGGACATGTGTTAGAATGCGGTGGATAAGCACGCGGGTGGTGCATGGTGGTATAGAGTATCTCTCATCTCACATTCTCTCTCTCCTCATCCATGCTTCCACCCTCATCATTGTGTTCTCTATGCTTGCTTCTCTCTCCTCATGCATGATCACTTGAGTGTCATGTGGCACATGTATGCTTCCACCCCTCATGCTTATTTATACCCCTTTCATCTACTAATCAATTTGGTTTCTTTTTCTCTCCTCCCACTCCCTCACTTGCCCCTCTTTCCCCCACGTTCTCCTTCTTCTCCCTTAGTCATTTAACCTTCGTACATCTTTAACCTCTCAACCTTGAACCCACTCCACTTGAAGCTTGACAATTGAAGTGGAGCTTGTAGAATATTGCATCTTGAGGGTTTTGATTTGGAATAGGTAAGTGGATTTAGTTTTCATGGTTTAATACTTATGTTAATGCATGTTTCCTTACCTAATCAAAATGTGAAATTCGATTATGGGTGTGAGTGTGGGTGCTAGTGCATGCTATTAATAATCTTTTGAAGAGCATTTTGATTTTCAGAACTGTGGTCCCTGTTTGAGAGATCATTAGACTACCTTGAACCTTGCCTTAGACCATGAATTTTGGTGGGTCAGTAGTATATTGAATGTATTTCTACATGGAAAAAACCTTTTGTTGATATATCATTTAATTTGAAAGTTATTAACCATTTATTGAAGCAGATTTATGAAATAAAATTCCAGGGATTTAACCTGTTTTTGTGTGAAGCATTTCACATACCAAAATGTACCCAAATGAGGTCAAACCACTTTGAAATGCTAGATAGATTAGTCTAGTTTAAAATTAGTTTTGGAATCATGATAAAATGCCTTATGGTCTGAAAGATATGGTCATTTTTTTCAGTAAGGTGTCACCTTGGATTTTCTATTGCGCAAGACGAGAACATCAAATAGTTTAACAAACTTTAAACCAATATTTTTGTCTTTTTATGAGTCTACATTTTCATAAATTTGGTTGCAAGGTTAAATAATTGTTAAATTTAATGATATGAGCTTAGAGGTGGACAATGTTCATCTTGGAAACCCAGTAATATGACATAGTGATATCCATTGCATTGATATATAGCATGATATTGACATGATAATGTCTCTTGAGCTAATAAATATGATAATATGACATGATGATGTCTGTTGCATTGATATATAGCATGATATTGACATGATAATGTCTATTGAGCTAAAAAGCATGATAATATGATATAGTGGCGTTTTTGTTTATATGTATAACATGCTTTTGCTGAGATATATGTGCATAAGAACATGCTATTGATGAGATATATGTGTATGGAATATGCCACTGATGAGATATGTGTGCATTGCAAGGTGCTATTGATGAGATATGTGTGCACGGCAACATGCTACTGATCAGATATGTGTGCATTGTAACATACCACTGATGAGATATATGTGCATAGCAACATGTTATTGATGAGATATGTGTGCATGGCAACATGCTACTGATGAGATATGTGTGCATGATAACATGCTCGTGATAAGCTATGGGTGCATGGAGACATGCCCCTGCGATGATATGATGAGATATATGTGTTGGTAGTTGTGATATTTTCCTAACTCTCTATGATAGGATGAGAGTTAGGAGTGTGTGTGTTTGGGAGGGTTGCGCCCCCCAAAATCTATGTGAGGCACTACTCATTGGGACCCCTTTGGTAGTGTAATGCTTTCTCTCCAAAAAGACACATGAGAGGGTTGTATCTTGTAAGGCCCCTGCCTATCAAAATGCCCCAAAGCGCATTGGGGACTGTGTGTAAGGCACTACACAACGGAGTGAACCGTTAGTGGTGCTTCCCTCCTGATGAAATGGTAGAGGCTCTAGGCATCAGTGGAGCTTCTACTTCAAGAGTTAGGTAGTTAGTTAGTTAGTATATCTTGATATTGATTATGCTTAACATATACATGCCTAATTGTTTTGATCTGTTATAAGACTCATGCTTGAATGATTTGATCGACTCTTTGTCCATATCATATCAGATCGATCAATTTAGTTATTACTCCACCATGAAACGAATCGTACGAGACACGTGTGTAAGATATGAATTTGACTCATCACTCCATGCTTTGTAAGACTAGCATAAACCCGATTATTGTCATGATAAACATGATTTCATGGCACCTAGATCTATTTACTGGGCTTTACAGCTCACTCTTTCAACTTCTCCTCCATGTAGAGTGATAGCCAGCGTGTTTGGAGCAGCGTGACTTGGTGATTGCACTTGGGGTCTCTTACTCCCCTTCAGTTGAAACTCCATATTGCAATATATGTTTTAGTTGGTGGTTTGGCCATATAGTCCATTTTATTTTGACAATGTCTGGATGTTGGATTTTTTGTACCTTAGACTTATATGTACTATTTTATTACTGTTATATATATTTTGGGACTTGTTTGTGTATCAGACTATGGTTATGTATAATGTGTTTTGTTTTTCATTTCTTTCATAGTTGGCTTTGATAATGAAAATTCTTTTTTTTTCAAGTGATTGGGCGCACTCCAACCAGAGTGGTGCTTGCAACCTGTGGTTGCGATTCCACGCCCTATTGTCCTCCAACGGGCCCAAGCTTAGCCCTGTGTGGGTCCGATGGGGATGGTAGGGAGTGGGGTCATATCAGAAAGAGTGGAAAGAGAAGAAAGAAGTGAAAGAAATGAGGGGAATAAAGGACAAACAAGGTTTTGGGGATTATAAAAAGTTGTTGAATAATACGAATGCCAGACAATATAGAACTATATTACTGTCCGGTACCAACACCATCAAACATCAACTTAACAAATAATCTAGTTACCAACACCATCAAACATGAACTTAACAAATAATCTAGTTATTTGGTAATACGAATACCAGACAACTCTTTACATTTGTGAAAAGAAAACACCCTCATGTCAAGGTTTGTCCTTGCCAAATAATAGGTCAACGTAGAGAAAAAAAAAAAAAGTCGCGAGAGATAGTACTCGAAATTTATGGAAAAACAATTAAGGCAATCAAGCTATGCAACGGCGACGACGAAGACCATTCACTTCTCTTGGACCCATTTGCCAGCCACCGTTGCTAGAGCGGCATACGACGGGCCCCCTTCTTCAACCGCCTTCCTCGCCGCCTCCTTCAATTCCTTCCCACGCCGCCTCACTCTCTGCCCCTCCTCCGCCTCCATTAATCGCCGCACTGCCTTCTCTAACTTCTCAGCCTTCACCAAACCGCAGCTACCGCTATCTACCTCCACGTCCACGCCTACGCCCAAGCCCACGCCCACGCCCACGCCCACGCCCACGCCCATGTCCTTCACCAGCTCCCATGCGTTCAGCCTCTGCTCTGCGTACAGGGGAAAGGCCAGGATAGGCACGCCATGCCACACACTCTCCAGAATCGAGTTCCAGCCACAGTGCGACACGAACCCACCGACTGCAGGGTGTGCGAGCACCGCCACCTGCGGCACCCATGTCGGCCACACCATCCCGCGCTCCCTCGTCCGGTCTATGAACCCCTCTGGGAGCAGCACTTCCAAGTCTGCATTGGTGGGGCCTGAGAATTTTTCCTTTGGCGGACCTCGCAGAGACCACAGGAAACGATGGCCGCTTTGCTCGAGCCCAAGAGCGATCTCCTTGGCCTGGGCTGGCTCAAAGGCGCCCCAGCTCCCAAAACACAGAAACAGGACCGAGCCATCTGGCTGGGTGCCGAGCCATTTCAAGCACTCGTGAGGTTCGCTAGCAGGGGGCTGCTGTTCATCAAGGTTGAGGAGGGGGCCGACAGCGTAGACTGGGGGCGTGGGGTGGCCAGGTAGGCACTGACCATCGGGTAAGGCCTTGAGGGGTTGAGGCTCAAATTCTTCAAAGGTGTTCACAAGAATTCCCTCTGCCTCACGGAGGGGGCGGGAGTGTACAAGAACCAGGTGTATGCGTCATTGGTCTTGTTCATGAGCGTCGTGGGCATGTCGAGTGGTGGCAACGGCGTCATGCCGGGGATCGCCACCGGCTCCTTCAAATCCGTAAATTCCGATGCAATTTGGTCATGAAGTGTAGGGAGATAGAGCATTAGAGAAAGAAGTGAAGCGCCAGAAGTGAAGAAGTTGTACGCCGGAACACCAGCTTCAGCCGCAGTGTCAAGAATGGTGGTGCAGAAGAGATCAGTGATGAAGGCTCGAACCGGGGAGAGCGATTTCAGGGCTTCAGCAATGGATTGTTTGTGGGCGCCGATGAAAAGGCTGAGGAGCACTTCGCCTTTGCTTTCAGGGGAGAAGGAGAGGTGGGAGAGGGAGTGTGAGGAATTGGAGGGCCAGCGGTGCGGACGCAGAGATATTGGCAATGTAGGTGGCAGCGGCGCCAGGGCCAAAGGGGGATTGGGTGGTGAGGATTGTGATGGAGAAGGCGGTGGGGTTATGGTGGAGGAGGCGCTTCGCCAACTCCACCATGGACACCAAGTGCCCCACTGCTGGGCTTGGGAAGAGGACTAACTGAGTTGCCATTTCTCTCTCTTAGGTTTAGGTGGTGAGCTCAAAGTGACTGGGTGGTCCTATATTTATATATAGACGAAGGGTGATTTCCAATGGATCAAGCAGTTGCAGGGTAACTCCCTGTCCTCCATTTTATCTTCTTTCTCACTCTGCTTTTCATTCTCTCTTTCTCTCTCTACTGTCTTTCAGGTGAAATTTAATCTCTCTCTCTCCTTCTCTGTGTTGTGATCTTGGGGGACTGTCGAGGGTTTAGAAACAGGAGTTATTAAGTAGTGGGAGCCATGAATAAGAAATAAATTTGTATGATATTATTAATTTCCTTTTTTTTAGAGTAATTTCCAACTCATCCTACTTGGGTTTCTTTACAAAGTAGCTTTCTACGTAGAGTGTGTGGTTTACTTCAATGAAATGTATAAAAATATATGAAGAATAGGGTTTTTGAAACCTTTCAAGATCGATTTTTAAGATTTAAATTCCATTTTTCTTAGACATGATATTGGTGATGAAGATTAATTATGATCCATTGCAAAAATGGATTTTGGAAAGAGACCACCTTTGAACAGTATGAAAAACTCGGAGTGTTTTGGGTGAAAAAAGAGAGTTTTTATTTGTGAACAAAAAGGGAAAATAAAAAAAATTGGGTAAGACAGGGATGAGATTCAATATTAGTTGGTGCCCTTAACCTCTCGAGCATATCAAGTGTGAGTGACTACTTCATTCATATGGTATGACTTCACAATCAAAATTACGTTTGTATAAGGTGTCAACCTTATACTATTGAAGTAAGGTCCACCTCAAAACTAAACCACAAATGCAAGGCTGGTGATGCATAGTCTTGTGATGATATGAACATTTATTGCTGCCCTCAAATGAAATTTGAAGTTTTAGAAATCATGACGATCAAGCAGATCTATTACACACTTGAAAATATTGGAAATTTATGGTCCATATAATGTGTACGGAGATGAACTATTTTTAGGATTAAAAATCGTCTTTTGATTTTCTATATCTATGAATGTTGAGATTGAGATGATCGATTTGTGAGTTTTACAGCATAGAAAAGACCGTGGATTTTTTGGGTGCGCCTTACTTGTACGTTGACACCTTATATATACTTTTTCCTAAATATAAATCCATATGGTATGACGTAAAATATACTGTGGGGGTAAATGTATCTATGTAATTATATTTCTCTTTATGAAATGAGATTCAAATTCATAAAAAGTAAGTAATCCCTTTGAAGTTATGCCATTAATTGGAGGATTACCTGTCAAGATATCTTTCTTGTAATGCATTTTATATCATTCTATTTATAAATATAGAGAAATTTATTGTTCAGATAAACATTGTATGTGCCGATGTTGTATATGATCATGACTCGATTTTAGGTTCTACTAGCTTTGTCTAGATTAAGATACATCGTTGCCTAGCAGAATTTTACATCCAAATAATAAGATATGTTCTTCCCTTTTTAAGGTATGCCATCAATTGGATGGATTCATGATATAGTGTTTAAAAAATCGGTGACCCGATTCAAGATTCATGATATACCGGGATTCATGACATAATGTTTAAAAAACCGATGACCTGATCCGGCTGGATACATCGTTTCCTAGGAAATTTTACATCCAAATAATAAGATATGTTCTTCCCCTTTTAAGTTATGCCATTAATTGGATGGAATCATTTCCTAAGAGAATTTTACATCGAAATAATAAGATATGTTCTTCCCTTTTAAGGTATGCGAGATATGTTCTTTCCTTCTAAGGTATGCCATTAATGGATGGATTCATGATATATAAAAAATCAGTGAGCCGATCTGAGATTTAGGATCAACCGAGATTCATAATATACCGGGATATCGTTTCCTAGGAGAATTTTATTTCCAAATTTACATCCAAATAATAAGATATATTCAGATATGTTCTTCCCTTTTAAGGTATGCCATTAATTGGATGAATTTATGATATATAAAAAGATTCATGATGTACCGGGTTATCGTTTCCTAAGAGAATTTTACATCCAAATAATATGATATGTTCTTCCCTTTTTAAGGTATGCCATTAATTGGAAAATTAATTGGAGGTATGCTATTAATTGGAAAATTAATTGGATGGATTCATGATATATAAAAATGCAAAATATGATATGTTCTTCTCTTTTTAAGGTATGCCATTAATTGGATGGATTCATGATATATAAAAATAATTGGACGAATTCATCATATATAAAAATAATTGAATGGATTCATGATATATAAAAATAATTGGATGAATTCATGATATATAAAAATGCAAAATATGATATGTTCTTCCCTTTTTAAGGTATGTCATTAATTAGATGGATTCATGATATATAAAAATAATTGGATTCATGATATATAAAAATGCAAAATATGATATGTTCTTCCCTCTTCCCTTTTTAAGGTATGCCATTAATTGGATGGATTCATGATATATAAAAATAATTGGATGGATTTATGCCATTAATTGGATGGATTCATGATATATAAAAATAATTGGATGGATTTATGCCATTAATTGGATGGATTCATGATATATAAAAATAATTGGATGGATTTATGCCATTAATTGGATGGATTCATGATATATAAAAATAATTGGATGGGTTCATGATATATTATGCCATTAATTGGATGGATTCATGATATATAAAAATAATTGGATGGATTCATGATATATAAAAATAAGTGGATGGATTTATGCCATTAATTGGATGAATTCATGATATATAAAAATAATTGGATGGATTTATGCCATTAATTGGATGGATTCATGATATATAAAAATAATTGGATGGATTCATGATATATAAAAATGCAGTTTTTAAGGTAGGCCATTAATTGGATTTATGCCATTAAATGATTGGATGGATTCATGATATATAAAAATAATTGGATGGATTCATGATTATATAAAAATAATTGGATGGATTCATGATATATAAAAATGCATAATTGGATGGATTCATGATATGTAAAAATAATTGGATGGATTCATGTCATATAAAAATAATTGGATGGATTCATGACATATAAAAATGCATAATTGGATGGATTCATGATATATAAAAATGCATAATTGGATGGATTCATGATATATAAAAAGAATTGGATGGATTCATGTCATATAAAAAATGCATAATTGGATGGATTCATGATATATAAAAATATGGATGGATTCATGTCATATAAAATAATTGGATGGATTCATGACATATAAAAATGCATAATTGGATGGATTCATGATATATAAAAATGCATAATTGGATGGATTCATGATATATAAAACTAATTGGATTTATTCATGTCATATAAAAATAATTGGATGGATTCATGACAT
Organism: Amborella trichopoda; assembly: GCF_054954075.1. NCBI lineage: Eukaryota > Viridiplantae > Streptophyta > Magnoliopsida > Amborellales > Amborellaceae > Amborella > Amborella trichopoda. The sequence goes on along the minus strand of NC_142337.1, from coordinate 13,872,705 downwards.
AAAAAAATGCATAATTGGATGGATTCATGACATAAAAAAATGCATAATTGGATGGATTCATGACATATAAAAATGCATAATTGGATGGATTCATGATATATAAAAATGTATAATTGGATGGATTCATGATATATAAAAATGCAGTTTTTAAGGTAGGCCGGCCATTAATTGGATTTAAGGTAGGCCATTAATCGCAGTTTTTAAGGTAGGCCACCCTTAGCCATTGGATTTAAGGTAGGCCATAAATCGCAGTTTTTAAGGTAGGCCACTAATCGCAGTTTTTGAGGTAGACCAGCCTTTAATTGGATTTAAGGTATGCCATTAATTGGATGGATACCGCTCTTATGAGATGCTTACTCAACATGCGCCATTTCTTAATCATACGCTTGAGGTCACCCTTTAATACTAGATTCTTTGAGCCAAATCCTTGGATGTGGGACTATTCTAGTCTACAAATAAAATTTATTTACTTTTTAGATTAATAATTTTTTATAAAAATAAAAATAAAAGTATATATAGTTAAGTTTTAATTATATATAATTACAAAACGAAATTCTATGTAATTAAGTTACAAAAATTAGTATAATAATATTCAAGTTATTATTGTTTATTTATCTTAATAAGTTGTCAAACTTATGTCAGTATAATCATGTGAATATAATTACATTAAAATTTATTAGGGGTTTTATTTTTATTTTTAATCATATGCTATGGAAACATTTTTAATATTTTTTAATCATATTTATTATAATTATTAATATTATACATTGTTAGCCAAATCTTGTATTTTATTTATTAATTTATTTGTATTATAAATTATGCAATATATTATTTTTTCTTATAGTTGTAAATAAGATTTTTTTAAAAAATTAGATGGTACTAAAAGATATTTTAGATTTTTTTTTATTTGTATAGTAAAATAATTATAAAATATAAATTTATAAACCAATAATTTCAATTTCAGTATATAATATTATAGTTAGTTAGGTTGTGATAATTTTGGATGAGTAAAGAGAATTAATAAATATTTAATACTTTGATGTAATACTAATTTTACTTCATATAATAATTTTTTTTAATCTTTTAATATGGAAGAGTTTACTAATATTTTAAAATTATTTGGATACAATATTATAATCAGTAATTATACCGACATCCAGACATGATAACATTGTCTCAGTATTCGCCTATTTTTACAAAGTAATAATAGCACATAATGCATCACTCATAAATACGTTTAGAACCTTAAAGAACACTAATTTTTTTGAAAAAAATTGAGACAAAGATTGCCGATTCCATCGATTCTCTGATCCAATCTGCCGTTTCTTCAATCCGACACATATATGGGTGTGACCAATTCGAGTCACCCATCTGTTTTTTTTAAACCTTGCATGATATTGTTCTTTTATTGCATTTGTGGCCTCCTATTCATATACATATAATACGTTTGGAGTAACTATTTAAAATTATGTAATAAAAAAAACCATTTAAAATCAAACATGCACGTACAAGTATATTTTACCGTATCCCGCAATACACATAGGATTTCATATATAATCACCATATTTTATGTTCGAAATGGTTCGGTGGGGGTGAAAAGGGCCAATAAAAAATCTGTTTGCTTTTTTGGTGGTTTTTTCCGAAGAGGTCTTTCTATTTTTAGACATCAATAAACTATCATAAGACAATATTTGTCCCCGAATTGATAATAATCAATGTGTATAACGTTTTCCTGGCAAATGTTTTCTTTGGATATCTAAAAGCAGAGGACTTAACATTTATTTTGTCAGCTCATTGCACACAAACAACAAAACCTTAGAGTAGGAGAGTTAATTGACAGAGAGAATAAGTAAAAAACAGTGAGATAGCCTACAGAGGGCTGTGTTTTGGCAGTGAAATTTAGTCTCATTTATAAAGAGAGTACGTTTTCATGTCGTGGGTTGTGGGGGTTCGATGCTTGTGATTGTTCATATCTGGATGTTTTGAATCATCGCGTCTCTTTACTAGTTAACATTAATTAATTGTTCATCAATTACAACTTTGGATGTTTTGTATCATCAAGTCTCTTTAATAATTGATATCAATTAGCACCACACACTCTAGTTACCATGTTGTGGTTTTCATTCTCACTACCAACACCACCCCATTAATATCTTCAAAAAAAGCTAACTCTTAATCTATTTAAAAAAATAAGTAGGGGCATATCTTTTTTATTGAATTACGTAAAAAAAAAAAAGAAAAAAAAAAGATTAATCAACAACCCTAACTATTCAAAATGAATTGTCACAAATAGAAAACAATAAGCATGACATTGCATGATATCTATCATATATTCATGTAGAAAATCCATACCAGCTGGTTAGATTTCTATAAGAATGCAGAAGGTCAGGTCAAGGTTATAAGTAGTATCCCTCCCCCTTTTTCTCTTGGTTTTGAAAAGAGGGCAGAGCATATAATTAATACTAAAATTTTCAAATTTGACAATCAAATCTCTACGGACGCGGATTCAATGCGGTCAATCCCTCATATGTAGAAATGCGGGCCTCTTAATAAAGGGTGCGGTTTGTATAGAGCCGAGGCTCTAAACAATCAAATTAGAGCCCACCTTCAAATAGTGTCGAGAAATATGGTTTTAATACTGAAAATTTTTGTGATAGCCTTAAAATATATTTTAATCTTTAATTATAAAATTTAAATCTTAAAAAATAACATAGATCGAGCAGGTTTATGAAAACTTGAAAATATTGAAAATTGATGGTAAAAAAATGTGTTACAAGATGCACTATTTCCAAAACTTGAAATCCATTTTTTTCTCATGTCCTTGCATCTTGATGTTGAGATGATCAATTTGATGATATTTGGGCATCAAAACAACCTCTTCTAATGAAAGTTTTGAGGTAGGCGCTAATTTGATTGTTTAGAGCTTGGGCTCTATACAAAGTTTTTCTTTTAATAAATCTATTTTTGATATGTATTTTACGACAAATTTTAAAGCTATGTAATCTCCAACATAGATCATGAATACAAATAAATAAATAAATTTTAAAAACTAAAAATAATAATTCTAGTAAGGAACCATTCGGAATGTTAGTTTCCATTGTTTTTAGATGGAACACTACTTGCATCATCTATAAGATGGATGCTTTACACTTTCTGGATAATATATGTACAAATGCAGTCCAGCCCGCATGAAACAATTTTCCAATCTCTACAATTAAAAAAATATACAAGTATTCAAAAAATTTAGAAACTTAAAATAGTCCAAAAATCTAAATTTTAAAATTTTTAAATATTAAAAAAAATATTGAAAACACTAATTGCATCATTTTCTTGGGATTGGGCAAAACTCGATCTCGATCTTATTAAATCTATTATATCCTTTGATGGCCTTTTCAATAATTAGTGATAGAATCCCACAATTTTCCTGTGTACCTTGTCTTCTTTGATGAAATAATTGATAAGACATTTTATATCCAGCTTGTAGTAGAGCTATGGAAACTTGATTTCTCCTTAAAGCTCAAAAATTGGTATTTCACATACCACAACTAGCATATCTTTATTTTTCATGATCGATTGTTGAAATTTGTAGCACTTATGGGTTGTTGTCAACATCCTTTAAACTGAGATTTACTTTGTCATATTCTTGTTCTTGCAATAAGTAGATCTTGTATCGCTTATTGCATTACTTTACCAAAATGTTCTACCAGTTCATCTTTGTGTCTATCACATATTTGATCCAATCGATCTAAATGCTTAATAATTAGATTCATAAATATTTGTGATGGAATCATGGTGCATGGATCTCAAGGCTCATATACCACTTGATGTAGGAAGAAGGGTAAAGGCTAAATAAAATAGAAAAATATAAGATAAGAATGAAGGGTTTAGAGACAATACCCTCTCTCAGGGTCTATAAGGGAGTCCAATCCAAAATTATCTCTTCATAATATCCAAAATGAACTCTTTTTATTTTTCATATCTTTTTTTTTTCTTTTTAGTCAAATAGTTACATATTTATATATAAAAAAGGAGAAAATATCATGTACGTCCATAGGCGTAGTGTTACAGTAAACGCCCACTGCCCAGATTGAATCTGGGTTGATCTGACGATCACAGATGTTTAGTAGTATTTGAATTTTAAATTTTTCTATAAATCCAAATCACTTGAAATTTTAAGTTGTATTCTTTAAAAATAGGCGAATCTACAAAAAATATAAAAAATATATATTTTACATGAAATAAATTGACCAAAATACCCCCCAAAAAGTTTTGGCGGTATTTTGGTTAATTTTATTTTTGTAAATTATTATTATTGTTTTTTATTAGATGCAATTGGTGAGAAGAATACACATCTAAAATTTCAAATGATTTGGATTTGTAGAAAAAAAATTAAAATTCAAACATAAAATGATGTCATGGTCATCAGATTGGCACAGATTCAATATGGGCTATTAGCGTTTACTGTAGTGGTCAGCTAGTGGACTTACAAAATCCACTCTCAAAGTCCAATAGTTACATGTTTATAAAAGAAAACAACCCCAAAATCATAATTTGTTTCATATGGGATCCTAATTAGCATTAAATATTATAAATTCGCCCCTCAAATGTCAAAAAAAAAAGACGGATATCCTAAACGATAACCATAAACCTAAAATAACTATAATATCTAATTTCAATATCCTAAAAAATAATAAATAAAAACGTAAAAACCCTAATTCATTAATTTTCTAGGGAAAACAATTGGGTTTCCATAAAGCTAATACATCACCTAGAGATGGATTCCTGACCTTTTTGTTGTAAGCCCTGCTGATTCCCGCTTAACGAGCCCCCAAATTCTATTGGGCTCGGAGGCATTTCTTATCTAAGCCCTCCGATCTTCTAAATAAATTTTGCCTCTATCCTCTTCGCATATCTTTATAATTTTCTCTCTTTATAAAAACCCTATAATGTTTTTCTTTATTTTTCTGAATTTATTTCTCTCAATATAAAATAACCGTTATATAGAAAAAGCACATCCCTGAAACTTAACTTTATCTCTATCTACTTGTAGACCCAAGGCCCATCCTAATCTAAAAATGAGTTATTCATGAATTTAGATCCTAAATAATAAGCTCTATCTAAATAAATAAGAAACCTAAATTAAAAGAAACCAATCCCATAAGTTCAATTAAGTCAACCTCTCAAATTACCTCTATTGATGACGGATTCAAGTGGGATGAAACCAAAATAAAAAGAAGCCTCAAAAGTCTGAGGGTGTCTCTCCATTAATAGCGGCACCCCAAGGCAGTGAAAATCCGCTTGACATGATATAATTCCCCATTATTGAAGAAGAACCGATAAGGGCAGTCCCATTCAAAGAATCGATGGGGATAATCCCATCTTAAGAATTAATAGGGACATCCACCTCCACCAGCCTAACAGCCACAACTTTCACCGAAGAAAATAATACAATAAGAGCAGAAGGTGAGGCCGAGACCTCATCTAATTTACCCTAAATGCCATAACGCATCCAAATGCTAACAACATTGCCTTCCTCATCCAAGAGTCCCACCAAGACTTGAGCATTGAGGATGAGCTTACAAAAGAGTTAATTCCTCAACAATCCAAGGGAACATGATGATTTTTCATCCTTTTTAATAACTAAGTTATGTATTCATACATCATTTAGTTATTGAGCGTGATGTATTCACTCTCAATAACTAAATGATGTATCCCTTTTAAAAAGCAACACAAGCACACTGGGATCACAGACCTCCTATCCGTTCAATGTCTCTAGAATGCTGGTCGAAACACTAGTAGAAACCACGAGGTCCTGGAGCTGCAAACAAGATAGTGGAAGGGTACCTTCTAAACCCAAACCTTTCTATCGCCCTTAAATTAGGGGCACTTAATAAAAAATGTTAACAACCCCAATTAATCCTACAACATGCATCTGGGTTAGCCTGTAAAAGGAAAACCTCAAGAGTTTAGCACCCGAGCGAGAGATTGTATGACCAGGAAAACTGAGTGTGATTCCGAGTGTAAAAATTCTAAGTTCGAAGGGAATCCTAACCCGATCTTTAACGCGACATGTCACAAAAATGCCTCACAGGCTTTCAAGATGGCGAAGAGGAAAAAAGGAAAAAGACAGACAAAATACTATGCCTCTAGGGACGAACATCTAAGACGAGCCCCGTGTAATGAGAAAAAAAAAAAAAAAATGTGTCCAAATCCTCAAGCAAATAAAAAACTACCATTACTCCTCAAAGGAATATAAAGCGGCATACAAAATTCTCCTAAGCAAATTAGAAGATGCCCAGTCAAACACCGGCACCATGCCTGTAAAGCAAATCAAGGGCAACTAAAACCAAAGGACCTTAACCATCTGAAGTTCAAAGGATCAATATTGGGGTTATGAAATTGGAAATATAAAGAGATCCTGAGCACTAGGAACAGTACCATGTATCTTCTAAGACGCCAATTTGTTCCAAGGACTTCAAAAACTTCTCTTTGGATTGCCAAATGAGAATTGAGATTTGAGATTTGAGAACAAGATGATTCCTAGTCTCAAAAGCCCCACCATGGTTAGCAACATTAACTAACCTGCCTCCCTGCATGCCAAAACACAAAGGGGAATTTGTTTTCCAAAATTTGGCTCTCCAGTTAGGTTTTTAGTAAATAAAAAGTCCCTACATAAAATATTTCTTATTTTTTATTTTAAAAAAAAGCATCCAAAAATTTCAAAAATCTTTCTTTGCAAAATAATTTTAAAAATATTTATTTTAAAAGTTCTTAAACAATTCAGGTTTTCAAATTTTCAAATTTTCAAATTTTAATTTTCATGTTTTAAACCGTCTTGGGTCAACCCTAAGTTGGACTTTCAAAATTTTAGGCTAGGTTTTTTTAAAAAACCATTAATTTCTTTCTAAAACCCGATAATAGTCCCTTTTCCAAAATTCTCCCCTTTTCAAAATGGGTGTGGTTTGTATAGAGTCGAGGCTCTAAATAATTAAAATAAAGCGTACCTTCAAATAGTATCAAGAAATGTAGTTTCAATACTGAAAATCATTGCAATAGCCTTAAAATATATTTTTAACTTTAATTATAAATTTTAAATTTTCAAAAATAGTGTAGATCAAGCAGATATATGAAAACTTGAAAATCTTGAAAATTGACGGTCCAAAAATACATTACAAGATACACTATTTCCATTACTTAAAATCCTTTTTTTCTCGTGTCCAAGCATCTTGATGTCGAGATAATAAATTTGAGGATATTTGGACAACAAAACAATCTCTTCTAGTGAAATTTTTGAGGTACAATCTAATTTGATAGTTTAGAGCCTCAGCTCTATATAAATTTTTTCCTTTCAAAATTTCTACATATATTTTAAAACCGAGGGATTTGGATTAGGCCCTAGAACTAATATGACACCATCTCGTCGTCAATAAAAGTTATAAGTCCAAGATCCAAGACGATTTCTTGATCAGGAGAGTTGCCAAGAGTGAATGGGAGAAATAACCTAGGAAAACATTTCCAAACCTTCCCAAGCCTACAAAGAAATCCTTAGCTAAATCCAAACCCCACGTTAGATAAACCCAAAAGAGATAAGGAACCTTTAAATAAAGTCAAATTTGGTTCTACCATCAAATTAGCTTTTAAACCTAGAAGTCAAGTTTGTCCTAGATGACTGAGTAGGGTGTTAGCTGGTGTGTGTAGGGAAGAAAGAGCATGGTTACACTTTCAAAATTGGAAGCCTTAGATGAGAGGATGCTACTATCTTAGCCAACACTCGAGGTCTATTAAGCTCAAATGAAAGAAAAAGTTCGAAAGAGGGGGATTTAGTTCTGGCATTTAGGTGCTCCGGGTCGAGAGAGGGGGATTTAGTTCTGGCATTTAGGTGCTCTGTTACGAGGAGATGAAAGTTTGAACTAAAATAGGAAGGACCATTCATTGTGAAAAAAGTCTATTGCAATGTGGCCTATCTCTTAGATTGAAGTTACAGGGAGGATGCAATGCCCCAAATCAATGGTTTTTTTCTGTAAAAAAATATTATCCCTAGAAGCAACAAATGGACATGGATTCATCATAATTCTTAATCGAAATTGCATCATTGTATACTTCTACCATTAGTTCACCCATATAATGTAGGTCATAATATAAGGTTCCTTTAAGATATCTTAGGCCTTGTAAACCATATCCCAATGATCTTGACTTAAGTTTCTTATATATATACTCAATTTACCAACATCAAAGGCAACTGGTTTAGCACGGGACACTACATAATCAAACATCCATGACTCTGGCATAGTCTAAATAGGAAAAAGGACAATTGCAGTTCTTTCCAAGTTTAAATGAGCATCATAAGGGGTCAAAACTAGTTTATAGTTAAAGTAGTCAAATCTTTTGAGCAATTTTCTATATGGTGGCTCAGGGTCTCTTTCCTCACTATTTTGATTCCAATCACAACGGCTTGCTCCATGTCTTTCAAATTAAATTCAAAAGACAATGATTTTTACGTTCTCATTGCACGAAGTATTACAATATGAGTATATCATCTACATACAAGTCAATAATTGAAACCTACATAAAAAAAACTCTGGGGTATACACATGTATAAACATTATTGATTTGAAATTCAAGTGATAATATAATTTTATTAAACTATTCATTAAAACTCGCCGAGTCGGCACAGAATCGGCCTATTCGAATCGGGAATCGGTCATCCCGTGTCGGTTCTTCTGTAACGTCGGGAACCGGCGATTGCCCATTCTTCCACAGTCAAGGGTATTTTTATAAATTTCTCTGCATAGTAAATCGCCTAGTTCTTCGACGTCAAGACCCGCCCATTCTTCTACAGTCAAGGGTATTTTTATAAATTTCAGAGAATTTCGAATTTTGAGGCCCATTCTTCTACAGTCAAGGGTATTTTTATAAATTTCAGAGAATTTCGAATTTCGAGGCAAAATTAAGAGACCGGGAGCCCACTGGGTACCCCCACACGCTTCACGGGCCCTAGTTGAGCTCACGATTCACACGCTTCGCGTGACCTCGTTGCTTCACATGCGCTGTAATCGGTGAGTACAAAGAACTATTTATTCACATAAATTTGCGTCTCTCTCTTCGATGTGGGACTATGCGAAAAGGTCATACCTTAAAACGTTCATATATTATATATTTTGTTAACGGTTTTATTAACTATAAGTTGCAAGTGCTATACCGGTTTGTAATAATTCTAAAATTTTAAAAAAAAAAAAGTAAAAAAATAAAAAATAAAAAATAAAAATAAAAAAGAAGAAAATAAACTCTTAATAAGTGATGGTCTATATGAGCATGATGGTCCTTAAGGACCATCACTGTTTTCAAAATCTTTTGGTTAAGTTTCTTTTATTTGCTCTTGCCTTGCCACGTCAAGTGGACGTGGGCTTTAAGCATATAAGGGGTATTGTAACGGTTACACCTCGTTTATGAGGTGTCACTTAATAAAATATTATAATAAGGTGTCGTAAGAGTTTAAATACGAGAGGCGAGGACTCCCACCCTAGAAAACTTTTGAAATCTTTCCCTTTTTGGTCGAAACACAGTGAGCTCCTCTCCCTAGCCGAATTTTTATCGGAAGCTCCCTCTCAAATATTTTAGGTAAGTGACATCGTCTTCTTGAAAAATAGTCCGTTTTTAATAAATAGTGATATTTCCGTCCAGGATCTTTATTTTATAAGTTTTGTGTGTAAGTGACATCGTCTTCCTGAAAATAGTCTGTTTTTAATAAATAGTGATATTTCTGTCCAGGATCTTTATTTTATAAGTTTTGTGTGTAAGTGACCCCATTGTCTCGAAAAATAATCCATTCTTTTTAAAAATGAAATGAAATAATTATTTCTGCTTATTATCATGAATTTTAGGCGCGATAAATTCTATGCACACGTGACCTCATTATCTTGAAAAATAATCTTTTTAATAAAAATTGTGATATTTTATCTATGTTAGAAATTTTGAATGCTGTAAATTAGAAAAATAAATTTATTTATTTTTCTTGTTTATTGTTAGAAATAAATGTGATATTTCTGCTTTTAGTAAAATTGTGATATTTCTTTCTACTGTTTTGAATATTTAGACTTTGTAAAATATTTAGACTACCTTATTATTTAAAAAAATTGACATTTTTGTAATTGATTATAGTATTGTTGTGAAATGTTTATTTGTGGATTGATATCCCATAAATTGTGATAATTCCGTATTTTTAAATTTTTATAAGAGTTTTTCTATACATATTAAATTGGCAATTATGCTAGAATGCCTTTACAAACTGCTACCTTTCTAAATTTGAGCCCAAAATATTTGATTGGTTATTTTTGAAATGTTATAGAGAGTGACTGTTATTAATGGTTTAAGTGAAATTCATATTAATGATTTCAGTGATATGTTGAGTACATGATATTGCTGCTTTCGAATGTTTAAAGAGATTTAGAAATAATTTAAGTATGCAAGTGGACTCATCCGGTTTGCCGGTGAGGTATAAGTGGACCTATCTGGGACGCCGGTAGGGATCAAGTGGACTCATCCGGTACGCCGGTGAGGTATAAGTGGACCTGCAGGGATTAAGTGGACTTATCTGGGACGTCGATAGGGATTAAGTGGACCCATCAGGACGCTGATGGGGTATATAGGTGACCTACTTGGGACGCCAGTAGGGTATTTTGTGAAATCCTATGAATTATGCACTACCGTTAAAGTGTTATATGCATTTCAATTATTCGAATTATACTTAATTATGTATTTATTGAAAGTGAAACTGTTGATGCATTTCTGTTAATATATCTCCTTTTGGAAAATATTGATATCTTTCAACCATGATTATTTTTAGGATTATGATGATCACTTACTGAGTAGCCAAACTCATCAAACTATGGTAAACATTTTTCAGGATAACTGCGGCTTCATTTTGAGTACTCGTCAAGGGCAACTTTGGAAGATATTGTAGTTGTGTCTAAGCTTTTTTTTTGTTACTTTGTAAGAATTCGTCAGTGTAAATTTGTCCTATCAAGAGATGTATATATGTTTTGACTGTCACATCTCAGGAATATCAATATTGTAAATTCTTGGGGTGTGACACGGTTATTGCGTGCGCTCATTATGTGGACGGACGCAGGTTTGATTCGTCGTGTTGAGGAACTTTTTTTTTTCCTCTTTTTTTTTGTCAAATTATTTTCTTATCAAAAAAATTAAAGGTTTTTTGTAAAAAAATAAATAAAGGTTTTTATCAATTTCGCTTTTTGTCAAATTTTTTTCTTATCAATAAAATAAAAATTTTCGTATAAAAAAAATTAAATTTTTTGTCAAATTTTTTTCTTATAAAAAAATTTAATGGCTTTTTCTAAAAAAAAAAAAAAAAAGGTCTCTATCAATTTTGCAATTTGTCATTTTTTTTTTTTTTATCTACAAAATAAAAAGTTTCGTATAAAAAACATGAAAGGTTCTCATCAATTCTTTTTCTTGTCAAGAAAATAAAATGTTTTTGTCAAAAAAATAAAAAATAAAAAGTTATTGTCAAAAAAATAAAAAGTTCTTATAAAAAAAAATACATATATTTCTGTCAAAAAAACTCATTTCTTATTTTTGTTATAATAAATTCATATTTTTTGTCAAAAAAACTCATTTCTTAATTTTGTCAGAAATACAACAAGTATTTTTGTTAAAATAAGTTCATATAGAGAAAAAAAACTCAATATTCACATATTGATGAAAAAAATGAAAATTAATGTAGCACCCCGATTTCTTATTGGATTATTAAAAAACAACATTTATAATGAATTTTAATATTTTTTTTAGATATTTTTAAAGCTTAATCCAATCGATTCGATCGATTTTTTATCCGGATCGTCGATTTACCTATCTGAATGGATTTTTGAGATGCCCCAATCCGAAACACCCTTCCGTTTTTTAAACCAATGTTCCTAATACATTTTAGGACAAATCCTTGAGGCTGTCTAAAATAGATTCCTTGTAATGTCCATCAAGTGAATTTTTAGACGGTACAACAATGCCAAGGCAATGAGTACACTATTTGAGCGATTGGTGCATGGTGCCTTATTTTTGTCTAAGGTCTTTTCCAACTAGTATTATTTTATATTTATGGATAGTACTATACACATTTATTTTCTATTTAAAAATCCATTTAGATAGTCAAGCCATATCAGCAGTTGCCTAATAGACCTATAAGCGACCGGTTCCTACCTAAAATTAGTTGTTCTCAATCCACATTAGAGAAACCGGGGGATATAACCATCACTTAGGGGCCGGTTCCGGTGTAAGGGGCAGTTTAGGTGATCGATGTGTGTTTTAAAAGAAATTTTTTTTAAAAAAAATGTATATAAAATATCAAAAATAAAGAATTTTATTTATAATATATTTTATAATATTCTTTAAATTATGCTAAAGATTAAAAATTGTTTTGATCAATTTCATTTTAATGTATTTTGTTTTAATCATTATTTATATGTTTTTCATATTTGAGTAGATTTTTTTTACTTTTACAACAATTTTTCGATCGCCTCAAGATTTACCCAGTTAGAACGGCCGATTTACCGATTAGGCTCGTTAAACCGCTTCAAGTCTCATATCCGATTAACCGTTCTGGATCGATTTTACGAGCAAGAGGGAATTCAATTGGCTCTCCTAAATCAATTTGAATAAAAGCGATTCTGATCCAAATCAAACATCCTATTTAAACCCTAGTCATCGATGTGGAATTTGTAGCTTTTACCCTGTTTTTTGTTTTTTTTTCCTTTCCCTTAATAAAGAAAAAGAGATCCAAAATGAAAGCAAAAGAATGCGCCAGGAAGACCAAGCCACCGGGTCCCGGCTCGGAAGAGCGCGGGTCTTAGGACACGTTACATAAGATGAAGAATAGGTCACTTGGTGGAAAAGAGGGCCCCACCCGATCCTCTGCGATCCCAGAAATCCCGATACGTAGACAGCAACGTGTCGAGGGATGGCCACTGCGCGCCGGGTTCTAGAGAGAGAAAGCTGGATTAGAGAGAAAAAGTTTGAGGTAAGAAGATATTATTATTAATTAAAGGGTCGGGTCCCACCGGTTCCCCTTCATCCTTATCCGCCACGTCCTCAACCGTATATATACGCCATACGCTCTCCATGCACTTCATTTAAGACGTAATTCTGTATTTTGTTGGGTGGTAACATTTGTGACATTTCCCTTTCTTCAAGTTATATATTGAGAGAAGGGGGAGAGAGAGAGAGAGTGTGAAGAGAGAGAGAGTATTGAAATGGTGCTGTTGGAGAAGCTTTGGGACGACGTACTGGCCGGTCCCCAGCCTGATCAAGGGTTGGGAAAACTTAGGAAGCTCTCTACCAAGGCCCTCAGCGTGAAAGGTTCTCTCTCTCTGTAAATTCTTAAGTCAAGTTATTGATTCTTTCATAATTGATGACTGTATTGGTGGTGCAGATGTAGGGGGAGAAGGAGAAGGGAGCAACAGTAAGTTTGGGAGGTCACTTTCGATGCCGGGGACTCCCCCGACGCCGGGGACGCCCATGACGCCGGGTTCGGCGAAGAAGGATAACGTTTGGAGGAGCGTCTTCAACCCCGGAAGCAACCTTGCCACCAAGACCATCGGTGCTGAGGTCTTCGATAAGCCTCAGCCAAACTCCCCAACCGTCTATGACTGGTAACTCCCCTCTCTCACTCTCTTCACCTCTGTGTGTGATCTCCCTCATAATTCACATGTGACATGCAGGCTTTACAGTGGCGATACCCGAAGCCGCCATCGCTGATCGGTGTGAGAGAAGGCACTCGAAACTTCTGTACAGGCTTCGACTCTTTTTTTCTTTTCTTTTTTTTCCTTCTTTTTTTTATTCAGGCTTTTTCCTGCATCTATAATATCTATGTTAAAAAGGGCATGTGCCATGAGACATGCTTCTTGTGGCACCCACGTGTGAACATTAGAAATGGGCACGTGTAGTCTGATACTAAGTTGTGTGAGAGTTTAGATATGGGCACGTGTAAGAGCAACAGGATTTGTCACTCTGTTGTTGTAAATATTAATTTTCATGGAGACGCATGACCTCAGTGTTCTGTTTCACTTTTTAATCGGTTATTAAGAGTGGTTTCTTTATATTCTTTACTTTGTAGAGATTAGTTTTTGTTTCTTTTTTATTTTTTTTATTTTTTATTTAGGTTTGCTTGCATCCGATTAAGAGAAAAAATGGAGAAAAAAAGAAACAAAAAAACAAAATTTAATGATTATATCCCGAGACATCTACAAAAATTTTATTTTGGGAAATCTGTCTATACTTTTACTGTGCGAAAGTCTCCATCCGGCGAACTGCCATTCAATTTAGATCAAGTGAGCTACGGGAAAAGGGGTGGGTTGCAACACTCCATCCCTCAATCCTGAGATGCAGAATTAAAATGAACGGTTCAAGTAGTATAAATCAGATTTTCAATCCAAAATTTAGCAGTATGGAAAAGTAAATATTTCTTTAAATGAATACGGAATGGTTTAATTCATTTAGTTGTTCCATATCGTATCAAATGATCACTATTTTTTAAACTACGAGTAAATGAATCTACGGTGGGATTTTAGATCCAAATATTCAAAATGTGTTTTTGCTTTATATCCTAAGCCAACGAAAAACCTAAATGGGATCGTGAGTAATGTTTTCCTATTGAAGGTTGAAAAATTGTTATCTATTGAGATGCATTAACATGACACCTCCAAAATTATGGATCCAAGCTCATCTCCAAGAAAAGATACTTTAAAGTTTTAAATTGTACGGACGAGCATAAAGTTGGCTGGGTATCTCCAGGCTTGAAAGAGAAGATGAGCACCGGTGGAGCTCAATAAAGCGGCCTGGAAAAAGGATAGAGGATAGGAATTAATAACTATTTGGGAGAATTTTTTGAATGTATTTTATGAGAAGTATTTTTTCGACTCCATGAAAAAAAGGAAAGAAGTAGAATTTATAAAGATGCAACAGGAAAAGATCTGAAGATGTTAGTAGGATTTGAAGATGTTCGTAGGTCGTACTGAACTCTTCATATATGTGCCTATAATTATTAAAGTTAGAATTTTAGTGTTTGAGAATTTCACCAGTAGGAATTTGCTAATTTTCATGCATTTATAGTTGTTTTTCTATGTCCGATTTTACTTCTAAGCAGCAATGTTGTATCCAGCATTGAAGAAAGGAAAGTGTAAAGAAGATTTCGACTTGTGGATATTGAGTAAATGTACACTGTTCGTTTTGTTGAGGGTAGAGGACAACTTTACTTGCAAGATTCGAGTAATTTTTACTGTTATTTTACTGAGATGATATAGGCGTAATACTCTATTTTAAGAGGTGATTATTGTTTTAGATGTCAAATCTATCTTGTCCAATTGGAAATGTACGCAATTTTACTTCTATAATCAAGGTTGCTGCCTTGTATAAACTGTACTTAAAAATATCTGGATAGATTGAGAGGCTTTAATGATGATGATGCCCCATTATTTGGATAGGTTCATTGACCTGAAGGCTTTAAAGATGATAACGACAACCTGGATAGTATAATTGATCTGGAACGAATGGTTAAATTCATTGATCTGAAACTAATGGGCTAGATCCTCTTAATAGTGCTTTTTATCGTATTTTAGATATTTTACAAAATTCTCCTCAACGAATTTCACTTCCATCATACGGATGGCAATCCGCAGCCCATTTTGGGGTTTTAAATCCGAGTGAGACTGCTCAGCGACCAAGGGCATTTGGGACTACAAAAGTTTAATTTAGTAGTTACAGCTGATGTATTCAACAATTGAACTAAATATCTATGTAAAAATACAATGCAAGAACGGCCTGGCTGGTAGATGAAAAAATATCAAATAGCTTGTCAAATACTTTATAAAATTACTAATATAAGCAAATTATTTTCTTTAATTTAAGAAAATATCAATTAACTGGTGAAATTATTTTATAGAGTTGTTAAGATAATCATATTATTTTTGTTTTAATTTTAAGAGAGCTACATTTTAAAGATAATTTTACACGAGCGTTTTTTTAAAAAATATAGTAAAAATTAGCCAAATTGCTCATGTTTGAAGGATTGAGAACCCTTGCAAGCTAAGTAATTATTCAAACCAAATGACAAAATACTCAAATTCCCACTACTATCAGATAATTAAAATACACGGTATCAACTCAAAAAGTCCCTCTCTTTAAATTGTGAGCCCTTGGAGAGGTATTTTAACAGTTCAATTCAGGCAAGCCTATTAAATAAAATAAAAACAATAATATTGATTTTAAACAAGATAATTTGACAATTTTAATAAGGGTATTGGTTTTAAACAAGATAAGTTGACCATTTTAATTAGGGTGCGGTTTGTACGGAGTCGAGGATTTAAACAATCAAATTAAAATTCACTTCCAAATGGTATCGGGAATTATGGTTTTAAAAATTTTGATAATAGTTTTAAATATATTTTTATATTTAATTATAAAAATTTAAAGATTTAAAAATAATATAGATCGAACAAAACTATAAAAATTTAAAAATTTTAAAAATAATATAGATCGAACAAAATTATAAAAACTTAAAAATTTTAAAAATTAACGATCGAAAAATATATTATAAAAAGCACTATTTTTTTTTCTGTCCATTTATGTTTGGGTAACGAAAACAACTTCCTCTAGGCGAGGCTCTAATTTTAGTGGTCCGAGCCTTGGCTCCATCTTTTTATAATTTCATAATTTATTAATATTTTTCTGAGATAAAAATGAAAAAGGAGAATTTGGTAAATGTCACATCGTTTGAAAAAGACAAAATGTCACATCTAATTTTGAAAATGCCTTGGATGGATTTGTTCACGTGAAGATGAGGTAAAGTAGCATCGATATGACGCATGTGAAAGCGTAGTTGTCCTATAATTGGAGGATGGCAGCTGTAATCTCTTTGATGATTGCTCCACCGTTTTCTCCACTCTCAAGGAACCATACTTCAATGTCATATAAGAAAAGAATGCCATTGATGTTATTGGAATAGAAAATATTTTTTTATAAAAAAGTTACAAAAAAAAAAACACTTAAAATGAACAAACTCTGAGCCAATTTTTTCTCGCATTTTGTTTTTTTCTGAATAACTTTTTTTTACAAAAACCTACCAAAATAAAAAACAAAATACCGATTCCGTACAAATCAAATCAATTTGCAAATCTCAAATAAAGTAGTGCCGAAGGGCAATATACTACTCTCGGAGTAGAATGTTAAGAAGCACTGTCGTAACGTGGTATTACATTGTCGAAACGTGTATTTTCACGTTACGGCAATGTTATATTGTCGAAACGCATATTTTCATTACTGAAATGCATTCTCAAAATGCTGGAATGTTCTGGATCAGACAAATGATTATCAGAGTACACATTGGGACTGTTGGAACGTCCATTCAAGCTGTCGAAGCCAGTTCTCAGTATGTCAAGACGTTGTGGGTCAAACAAAGCACTATCGGAGCATACATTGTGACTACCAGAGCGTGCATTCGAACAGTCGAAACGCAGTCCTCCATTTCTAAAGCACTGTAGCTCCAGAAGCTTCATTATCGGAGCAGATTGTCGAAGCGTGTAGTTGCATTGCCAGAGCGAGTTATCAAAATGTCAGAGCGCTGTGGGTCAAACAAAATACTGTTGGAGCACATATTGGGGCTGTCGAAACACATCTTTACTGTGGAAAACAGGAGAGAGCAGACCTTGTGAAAAGAAACAAAGGTACTTTTAATCTTATTTCATGCTACTTTTGGGTTGAGCAGTTTTTGTGAAGAAAGGTAGTTTGGAGGGAAAAAAGTGAGAAATTTTATAATGAGGGTAAGTTGCATAAATAGTTCATTTAAGAATGTTTTTTTTTTGTAATTTTCTCTTTTTTTATTTTTAACGGTATAGCATTGGAATAGAAATTACTTTCACGAAGGTGACACCAGCTACAAAAGGTTAACTTTCTAGAGATCAAACGCCATATGCCACCTTATTCCAAGTACTCTCTCTCTCTCAAGATCAAATGCCATATGCCTCCCAAATGCTTCCTCCCCTCTCTTATGCACCCTATAGAGACCAAATGCCACATGGCACCCAAATGCTTCCTTATTCTACCCTCTCTCATTACAATTACTCTCTCTCACACATGTCATAAGATAAAGATACACCATCAATAGGGTAACATGGCACCATAGGAAATAGAAGACCATCAAAATTGCCACAAATATTTTTTTCTTTTGATAAACAAAAGGGCACAATATCAGTTGCTAGAGGGCCTGATCCCGAGAGCCTTGGCCGTAAGTTCCCAAACAACAATAGCAGCCGCATTTGCAGGGAAAGCCCTCGTCAATGTTGGTCCCAGGCCAGCATAACATCCTCTTATACCAACTCTCTTGTACACCTGTAACCAATCCATGTATAAACCACTTCAAATTACATAATACACATATTTATGGTACATACAAAGCAACAAAATTGAAATGTGGTAATCGTTTACCAAGCTCAATGTGTCAAATGGATTCCGGCTAGCTTTCTTATCAGTCTGAATAATAGTTTTTGCCACATCCAAAGGCAAGACAACAGACCAAAACTGCAAAGACAGTAAAAATGGAGTTCAAGATGGAAGGACAAAGTCATTCTTTACCTACGGTTTTTTCGATTTAATCTTCTACAAATGTGATGGCAGGAATGACACCCCAATCATCCATTGTTGACATATGACAGTTAGTAGCACTACGAAAGAGTAGGAAAACCCAAATGATAGCATATCATACAAACCCTCCAGAAAAACATCTTTCTTACAACATTCAAAACCATTTTCACAAGATTTCCAATAATTGGAGAATTCTTCATTATTCTTTGGTACTTACAGACATACCGGCAAGCCCGCCACTGATAATGCCAATTCCTACATCAAGAACCAAATCTTGGGCTTGGCTCCTGCTCGACAAAGCAGACTTTGCTTGAGAATGCATGTAGAAGCGACTGTATTCATAAGTGCTAAAGAAGACAGCATTGCCAATCGCTTCTCTTAAGAGGGTTACAAGACCACCACGAAACAAACCCTTTACCTGATGTTGCATCATACAATTGGCTTAAACGTGTTTTGTCAATTTAACAATAAATTTCAATCCAAAATACCAAAAAACATAAATTATTGATCCATTATTCACTCACCCCTTCGTGCTTGATTGTTTCAGTAGCACAATCAAGAGGACCACTGTATCTTATTTGGCATTTCTGAGAAGCAATGGGTTCCACCCCTTGAACTTGCAGCCTACACTGAAAACGCTGAATGTTATATTTGGATTAACTAGTAATCTGTTGGGGCCCCAACTTGGGATCTCAATTTCACTTACTTTGATCAACTCAGCAGGACAAAGTATGCAACTGATTATGGCTCCGGCAAAAGCTCCTGAAGGAAAAATCGTTTGAAGGCGTGGGGTTTCACTATCCCATTCGCCCTTTACAAGACAACAACAACTTATAAACCCAGAAGTAATGAATAACATCTAATTCCAATAAAAAAATAACACTATTGGGGTTTAAAGGAACATATCAAGATACAGAATTTGTGACGAGTGTATTAAAAAGGGTTAGGTCGTGAGGGTTGGTGAGATCACGTTGGCATGTAATCAATTTGTAAGATGCATGAGGGAAACCTGCAATGCTGCTTTTGCCTGAGAATAAAAGCCGAAACTCAGGGAACTCTCAAATGAAACTCCAATAAAAGATGATGTAGCACCTTTGTAAAGTCCTCTTATCTGCAAATTACAATTTTCAGACTTGAGCTTAAGGTCAGGGAAAACATTGGATCTTGCAAACAGAATGATGATACAGTTAACAAATATGTACAAAATATTAAAGAACAAAAGTAGCATCGGAGGTCAAAAACAGCATTGTACACACAAAATGTCTTCCTACAAAAGAGAGGGAAAAGGAAATGTTCTAGCACAAAAGTATAAAAAAAAGGTATTCTAGTAGGAATTAGGATGCAAAAGAATAATATGTGGAATGTGTTTGAACCGAGAACATGCACTACTTCTGAGCATTACACAAAGATGCCATGCAATATATTTACCAAGGAGGGTTTCACCCAAATTTCCTTTCGTTACCAAAACATATGGAGTAAGAGAGTTACATCCAAAGGAAGGATAATGAGTACTAGAACTTCCATTATGCCAATCTCCACTCATACCTCCCAATTAGTGGAACACTGGAACCGCAAGTGGTTAACTAGCTTTCCAATGCAAAGGACGCATAAATAGCTTTCCGGGCTACACCAACCTCATCCCAGACTATCTACAAAGCCATAGGTGCTCCTCAATGGTCTGGGCAAGGATTTATACAGTTCCACATGCATCCACACACTTGACGACTACATTGGCCATTAAGACCAGCAATGTTCAAGAAGATGGGGGCAGCCGCCGCCCACCATGTCAAAGGGGGCAAGGGGTGGGAGGAGGGGAGGAAATATATTGTAAATCTTTATTTTTGCATTAAAAATTAGAAACATGGCCAAATATAGAGTACTAATTTTAAATTTGCAATATAAATACAAAGTCAAAATATTTTATAATCACAAAAATGGCAAACCCTTAAAATAAAAATAAATAAAAATTTAAAAATAAAAATAAAATGAAATAAACACTCATAAAGTTTCATCATAAATATAAGGCCAAACTTCAAAAATAAACACAAGAGAATGATAAAAAAGCATAACATGGCAATACTTTAAAAAAATACGAAACCCTTAACATAAACAACTAAATTTACTAACCTTTCAAGAACCAATCGAAGTAGGCCTGAATGGATCACTTTATGTTGCCAAAAACTCTTTTACAACCACTTTAATCCCTAGCAAGTTCTAGGTCGAATTCCTTTTGATTTCTTGAACTTTTAATACGAATTCGATCCTTAAAAAAATTTTACTTTGAGATAAAAAAGTCGTTTTTAGCAAACAAATAGAGTTCTCTATTATTTTATTTATTTATTTATTTATTTTTTTTGGGGAGGAGGGTAATGCCCTCCAAATGCTATTTTTTCCCCCTTTTAAAGGGGGGAAAATTACATTTTTTCCCCTTTCGACAAGGGCTATTTTTTCCCTCACGAAAAGGGCTCTGGGCGGGTGCCCAAGGGTTGGCAACCCCCCCAGGCAGTGCCCTATGCGACTAGACAGCTGCCCAAGGTCACCGTCCCACATTAGGCCACATAGGCCCAGTGCGGAAGGTGAGGCCTCCCAGCCGCCTAAGCAGGCTACCGACTTTTTGAATGATGAAGAACAGTACCCACCATGACTGCACACCACCAGCCTAGCAGTTACATGATCAGGCCTCTCCATTTATGGCTGCACACCAGCTCATACTAAGGGGGGTCACTGAAGGTTGCAGCTTGCTATACGAGTCATCACTAACCATGCATGCCCATTCAAACATGCATTGGCGTCATAAAGCCACCAATGGCCAAACAAACCCATTTCATGTGCAATCACTCTCACATTCACATGGCCTATGACAAGGGGAGTTACATAATTTGAACAAACACTTGACCATCACTAATCTACAAATCCAACCTAGGTGTACGGCCAGCCATGCCTCTTGCATATGGGTCATACCAAGAAAGCCCACATGATATGCTGCCCATGTCCCATCTGGTTCTGTTTGGTTGTTTGACCATATAGGCCTCATGCCCAATGTCTCAGTGATCCATCGTCCAACCTTCAATTATCCATCTGAAACATCTTGCCCAAGGTCTCTCATCAAGGGTCTTTGCTGCCAACGAACTCCGGTCTCACATGCACCTATCTGCCAAAGGATCACACATACAAGGATGGGATGTCTTAAAGACCGGACGGAATTCCTCATATAGGTATTGTCAACTCCAGAACTTTTTTTTGCCAGTAGTGGTAGCTAAATGCCCCAAGCTTGCACAAGTTCATACATGAAATGCAGGATATTTCCAATTTGTAATGTTGCCATGGGAGGTTCCACGCACCTCACTTAGCCCACACGCATGACATCAAGCAGGGAGTTTCACAAGAATCCCCTACCCTAACTCTAACATCCTCTTCAGACAGTTGTTCTGTAGGAGATCTACTGATTCCACCATGCCTCTTGCTACCACAAACAACGTTCAAGAGGAAGGACTAACTCTAGCCATACCACAGGTTGTGTGATGCCCAAGATAGTCATGCTGGCAGTTCAATCTCCAGTTCGTTATCATACTAGGACTTGGTGGGTGTCTCCTCGCATCACATGCCTCACTAAACAAAGATACATGGAACAGCCCCCCATGCTGAGCTGCCATCCTCACCATCGATGACCTCCTCATAATGATCCCACCAAAGTCCTCACTTGATTCTTCCGTCTTGATGCTAAGTAGCCTTTTACTACGGCCTTCTTTACCATTGCCTCCACAATCTTTGGCCTAGGCTCCTCCAAAGCCCACACAAATGTCTCGACTAGCTGTAGTACATTCAATATTTCCAAGGAGCACGATTGCATTACGGCCTCCTCTCCCTCAACTACCTTAACTGCATTCAAAGGCTGCTTTTGTGAGCAGTCTCTAGCCCAATGGTTATACTTACAAAAGCCTGATATATTTTCTGAGGTGCCCCTCTTCCACTGCCCCCTTCTCAAATCTAGCCCCATTTTAGGGCGCCAAAGTTCTCTCAGTGATAGACTTGAAGCCCGATCTGCAGGTCAACTCCACCTCACAACAACAGTAGTAGTTTGATAGGGCCTCAATTGCCGCCATAGCAGCAGGCAACTATCGCGCACCTTGCCTCTTAAGCTCAACCTAGACCCAACTCTACATCCTAGTCACAAAATTGAAGACTCATTCCTCTTCAGTCAGGGGCCTTGATATCCAACGGATGTCCAATATTAGACACGAATTTCTTCAAGTACTACCTCATCAAGCCCATTAGTCAAAGCTTTTACAAACCATCCAAGTTGCATTCCCCAGCAAGAACTGATCCTTCAGCTCTTGGTTTAATGCCTCTCAAGTGCTCACCTTAGGCCTTAACAATGTTCGATAAGTCAGAGGCAGCTGCCTAGGCGGTGCGGGAGCTGGGCAGCCTAGGTGCTAAGGCGGGGGCCCAGACCCAAAAAAAGCCAATGATTGTTTTTAAAAAAAATTGGATCGCCCACATCTCCCCCAATTTTATTATATATAAAATTTTCTATTTTATTATTTAATAAGTAATTTTTGTATGTATTGGCTTCTTATTACAAATGGGAAGTGCCATTGACCTTTTAATGTATTGGCTTCTTATGAAGCCAAAAAATAAATCTAGGTAAAACATACACATCAAAATTGCAATGATATAACACAAAATCGAAAAAGAATATCACACATGCGCTTATGTAATAAGCATTAAGAAATATTAAACTAACTAATAAAATAATTATGTTTTATGAATCATACAACGAGAAAACACATTTCACATACAATTATTTAATAAGCAATTAAGAATTAAGCAATTATTAAACTAACTAATAAAATAATAATCCAAATAGACAATAACATATAAAATATGAGAAATGATCCTATAGGACCCTCCCCCACCCATGTGTGTAGGACCCCAAAGGATCACCATTAAATTTGGCATGAATCTATAGAAATGTCAAGTCTCACACCCATGTGATAACTTTTCTAGACATCTGTGCCAAATTTAATGGCGATCCTTTGGGGTCCTACACACATGGGTGGCGGAGGGTCCTATAGGATCATTACTCAAAATATATATCAAAAAATATAAAAAAAATACAAATAGAAAAAAATAACTTCATTAGACAATAGACATTAAGGGAAAAAAATACAATTACTAATGAACACTATTAAAATATACCAACCTTCTTGAAGTAGACTCGATTTCAGGCCAAACCAAAATGTTTGGGATCCCAAATATCCTTTTTTACAACCCCTATAAGCCTCAAAAAGATTGGGGTTGAATATCCTTTAATATCGTGACCATTTGAGGATTTCAAAAAAATTTCAATCTCTCAAAAAATCTTCAAATTTAATTTTTTTCAAGTTGTTTCTCACTCTAAAGTTTAACTAAAATCGCTTTCGGCGGCAAGAATGAGCCCCCAAACCCTTATCCCCCCTTTTAAAGGGGTAAAATGACCTTTTTTGTCCCCTCTCGAAAAACGTTTCCGCCATACTCCTGCAGGCTGCCTAGGCGGGGGTGCCTTTTACCGCCTTTTCGACCGCCTAATCGACCACCCGACCTCCTAGGCGGGCGCCAAGTTCTAGTGCCTAACAGTGACCACCTTAAGAACGCCTAAGCGTTTTCTCCAGAAAGCCTCCTAGGCGGTCGGGCAACTTTTTCAACATTGGGCCTTAAAGGGTCCTAACATACATTTTCCACTAGAGTTTCGTACCGGTACATGGCACAAATGCCAACCAAGCATTCTCCATAAGCATGAGCAACCTCTAAGTACTGCTCCAGGTCCCATAAGAAGTTATCAAATTCCTCAGGGTCTTAGGCTCTAACACTCTCATGCTTTAAGGATCCAGACCACCCTTGGCATTGCATAAGGCCTTCTTGACAAGGGCCACTTTTTTTTACATATCCACAAGACTTGCCTTTAAGGAGCTTGTGAAGGCCTTGAGGTTGTCCATGTCAAAGAATCTAGAGAGAGAAAAGATATAAGAAAATGAGAGAGAGAAATAAAGAGAGGGAGAGAGAGCGGGAGAGATGAAAGATGAGAGGAGAGGGTGGCATGAGATTGAGAGGTGTGTGAGGGTTGTTGAGACCTCATGGTATCCTCTCCTCTCAATCTTGTATATATTATTAAAAAAAAAGGAGAAGAATAAAACTGCCCATACAAATAAACTTAGGACACTTAGGTCCTAGGACTTTGATAACACAAGACTTTTAACGCTGCCCCTCAAGCTGGAGCATAAATGTCGCATTTCCCAGCTTTCACTCAAGTAGACTGTCCCCTTGAAGATGAAGCATAAATATTGCCCATTACAATTTCATATATGGAGTAAACATCTGCTTACTAACAACTTTCTCACGAATAAAACGATAGTCTACTTCAATATGCTTCATCCTTTCACAACTAGAATACTAGCTACATAGTTGGCAGTTTTATTATTGTAATACATCTTCATAAGTTCAGCAACTGTAAACCCTATTTCCTATATCAATGTTTTCAGCTAGATCAATACACATGTAGTATGTGCAATTGCTCTATATTCAATCTCTGCACTAGATCTAGCCACAACGTTTTGCTTCTCCAAATTACCAAGTTTCCACCAATAAATATACAATAACCCATGGTAGACTGCCTGTCAAATGACGAACCTACTAAATCGGCATTTGAGTAACTTTCAATGGCTAAATGATTATTTGGCTTGTCAATCAAACCTCGCCCTGGGGCTCACTTCAGATACCTTAAAATTCTACAAACAACATCCTAGTGAGGAATCCTTGGAGCATGCATAAATCAATTCACAACACCTACATACGAAGGCAATATCAGGCTTGGTGATGGTCAGATAAATCAACCTGCCTACGAGTCTTCTGCATCTTTTTGGATCCTCAAACAACTCCCTCTAATCAGGCGATAATTATATATTTGAATGCATAGGCCTATCCATTGGTCTAGCATCCAAAATTCCAATTTGTCAACATAACAGTTACATATTTTCTTTGAGACAAACTAATGTCATGCTTTGATACCATGTCAAAGAATCTAGAGAGAGAAAAGAGACGAAAAAAGAGAGATGAGAAAGAGAGAGATGAAAGGCATGAGAGGAAAAAGTTCCATAAGGTCTCAACATCACCCACCTCTCAGTCTTATATATTATTAAAAAAATATAATGTTGAGGACAAACTGCCCATACAAATAAACGAAACATAGGTCCTAGGACTTGGATAACAAAGGACTTTTAATGGTCCACAAGCCCTGCGCATGCACTTCACAAACGCCACAACTTTCCCCCAACATATATCCAAGCCTCCAAGGCAATGATGCTCTACACCATCCCACCATCTTGGACACCTTGGGTCATCACTTGCTCCAACTGCTCCTCAAGTTGTGGGACAGTTCCCGAAACCCAGCTGAGGCACCACTAGCCATGGTCATCAAACCAGACTCTAATACCAACTGCTAAATTTTCCCAGCCCAGAATACCCATATGCTATTTTTCCCATGTCCCGTCACGATCCTGGTTGTTTGACCACATCAGCCTTGGCCCAAGGTCTCAGTGTTCTATCCAAGTCCCAATATCTTTCCCAAGGTCTGCTATCCAACTCCAATCTCTTGTGTCCCCATCTGCTAAGGCTTTTCCCACACAAGAATGGATGTCTTGAGACTAAACAACACTCCCAATATAGGTTATCGGCTAAAAATTTTCTATGCAGGAGAGGAGCTAACGGCTCAACGTAGTACAAGTCTATAAAGGACTTCCAAGTCATTTCCAGTTTATACCGTTGCGAAGGGATGGTCTGTATGCCTCACTTAGCCCACACCCATGATGCTAGGAAGGGGTCAGATGGAAAACCCATTACAGGAGATCCTGAAGCCCTTAATACACCAACACTGGTTCTCTCCATGAAACAACTGAAGCCCCCCATATGTTGCTGAATTGGAATGAGGGATGTCCCAAAAACATCAAAAGGGTGCCATAGACCAAATCCAAAAGCAAAGACAAGCTATGCCATTATCCACACCTGATACCAGTAAAATCTAACAAAATAATCCAAACAACCCCATGAGAATCATTTACTTCTTGCATGTTCACCATGCACACATGTCAAGCTATGTGTTCCTCGCTCACTGAGTCCAAACATTCATCCACCACAAGATCTCCTTTCAATCTCCCTTAGAATACAGCCAAAATTTGTAAGTATTACTGTACATTTAATGCACCTAAAACATTAGCTCTTTCACATAAGCTAAGTTGGAATTGAGAGTGATCGAGGTTGCAGATATACCTACAAAAATGGCCTCAGTCCTAGAATGTTACGAAAATCTTTAGTAAATTTCCTCGATGATCCCCCACCATTCTCGAAAGAAATCCCAGGGAAGTACACCTGAGAAACGGCTTCATAAGTGTACATTCCATAATGCATACCTCCTTCTCTAACCTCCCCTCTAACCATTAGTCTCTAGAATTTGTCAAAGAATGTCTCTTCAACTGTTAATCTCCTAATATGCTTCAGTGCCCTGTGCATGTTAGCTGCATTTTGGGAAATAATGCTTCTCATTCTCCCTGTTTTAACCATTATTTTAACCAAGTAACCTTCAACCTTTGCCATATCTAACCCTTGACATTGATACCAGCCTTATAGACATTGTGTCTCAGCACTTCTCATCCATTACATTGGACATATAAAACATAGGGAGCACCATAGTCTCATATCTTATGGAGATGAAATTACTGTTGAGATTCAAAGCTTAACAAATTCATTCTCTTAGATAATTATGTTGTTGAGATGACCTCAAAGAAGATGACTGATGCACTGTTTATGTTGTTGAGATGACCTCAAAGAAGATGACTGATGCACTGTTTATGTTGTTGAGATGACCTCAAAGAAGATGACTGATGCACTGTTTGATTCTATGGTTTTGATATTTGGAGATCAGAACAGATTGCAATAATTGTTCTACTTCCATGATGTAGGAGAATGCATCTTCATTTGCATGATCATGACAATTCCTACGAGTATGGTCAAGATACAATCACACCTGGGTTCAAGCCCATAGTGCAAATCAGCAGGTGCTTTTATTTCTCAACCTTCAGCTCTTAAGTTCAAGCCTAGCTTACCTACTAAAGACAGAGATCAAACCCACGTATTGTAATCAAGATTGACAACTTAGTCAGCAGGAACCATGTAATTAGGATTGCACTCCCATTCCAAAACCATGATGCCAATCCTCCTCCCGCTCCCCACCCTCATCCGCTTGTCAAATCCTATCCAGTTCATATTAAATATGGAAAATGCTTTCACTCTCTTACCTCTTCTGATTTCTCTCAATACACGTTCACAATGCTTCATATGTGCGAGCAATCTGTTGAAGAAGTGAGAAAGATAAGGGGCAGAACACTGCACCTTACGTATGTTTCTTATGATGTAGCCTTAATGTTAGCTCTTCCAGAAATGGTATTTCGAAATTCCTTTTTATCTCGAAGACTGAGAAGACTACTTACAATGGCCTCCTATTACAAGAAATTACGGCAATACCACAAGACAAGAGCCACAAAATAAAATTGAATAAAACTGAAATAACGCCCAGACTATCAAACAAGCATGTCCACAACACCTTTTCCATTAACTGACAAAAAGGAGATTGCAATACACATGATAATGTGCTCAATACAAAATTTCAGTACAAGTACTGCAAAGAGTTGATGCCAAAATACAACTACAACATCAATATATGGACTGAATTGTAATCTCACTTACATTACGACATAAACACATGACTACAAGTCAATAGAGCCATCTGGATCACTCAAGGTGCACTAAGATTATCTCAAGGGACTAAGACTACCTCGAAGGGACTTTTCAACACCCCATCTGAATCACTCATTCAGATGGTGCTACAATCGACGGCTCTCCTTGCTCCAACAGTGGGAAACACCAAGAAGAGGAACTCCTAATCCACTCAAAGGTCTTTGGAAAGGGCCGAGAAGAAGTGGGAAAATTCAGCTAGAACCTCAGTCTCTAGGTGGGCAAAACATGAGGAAGTAGTGCTCCAAATGCAAGGGAATTGAGCACTCAACAACTAGGAAACAAGGAGGGTAATCCTATGTGGGCCCTGTTGTGGGCTGTGTCTCCTATGTGAGGCCCATTGGCCACTTGTGCCTCACTTGTGCCATGCTCACAAGGGTTTGTCCTTCTAGTCATTTCCAAATTGATCTAATTCTACCACTTTTTCATATAAATATTTTTCCAAAAATACACAATTATTTTTCAACTTCCTTTATCAACAATGTAATTTGAGCACATTTAAAAATCATTAAAGGGGAATAGGTGCCTAAGGGTAGAAAATTGATCCAAGGCACTCCACAGTGGTCTACTCCGCATCAAACCGACCCAACAAACCCCATGACCTACTGTCATACATTCAGGGCTCATGCTTGGTCCATCAAAGCCCGTCAATAAGTAGCATGGCCGGGTGAGTATTTTTGTGGATTACGTGCTCCACTCGAGGAGAAGATTGGGCCACTCTCAGGCATGTGCACCACAATGCAAGGTGTGGGGGACTTCCCTTTGGCACATGCACGTTTTCCCATATTGCAGCTACATATTCACATGCATTGGTTGGCAGAGTGAAAACTTTGGCCCTTGCCCTCACAAGCCTCTAACCTCATGCAGGGAAGTCCATCCTCCTCCTTGAATCTGTGGGCGCATCTCGACCTCGATGAGGGATGACTCCAAACCCTCTTTAGTGCCTCCTCGGCTTCAATTCCCATGGTCCTAGGTTTTCGTGACTTTAGACACCTTTCTGGGCCCTAGATCGCTAAGGCTTGGTGAGTCACCCCAGGTGAGCCTAACTCACTGGTCTAGGATGGGGCCCAAGGAACATCCTTGATCCCCATCAGGATCAAGCTCCCACAAGAGCTAAGCAACCCACTAAATTAGGTTTCAATAAAATGGTATTAGGCTTTGAAAGGCCACATATATCCAACATCTCCAACTTGGCCATATAAGGCCTTGCGTGTATCCTTCACTACATACTCAAACCCATATAAGACAGCCCGTTACATTCCCTCAAACCTCACACTCTCTCAATCCCATGCCATGCACATGCTCTGATACTCATTTACCACTACCCCTTCAATTAGTGGGTCTGCCAACATAACCTCAGTAAGGATGTAAGCTAACTCAATCTCTGGTTATATGGCCTTGTAAGACTTAAAAACCAAGAATCTTTTGATCAATGGCAATAAGGGAGATAGAGAGAGTGGATTTGGGTACTTGGCGAACTAGGACCCAAATTCATATACTCCGAATACATGAGGCAATGAGTATTTGCAATTAGAGAGAAAGATTTCTCAGGGAGGTGTGAGGGTCACCTCTGAATCAAGGCTATTTTAATTAGCATGCCTCATGGTTGGATTGATTGGCCAAGGCTAGGAGAACCAAAAGAGTACATAAGAACCTAAATATTTTCTGAGTATCGGCCCTGTGTGGAATGGTCATGACTTATAGGACATAAATCTGTACCCTGACACGAGATCACTCTATGGCATGTGCACTTCCAGTTGCATGGGAAGCCATTCTTCTAAAGCTAGATCCAACTAAGAAAAGCTTGTGTACATGTACCATAAGAGGACCCCTATATTTGAGCACCTATATGTCCCACAGGGGTGCACCTGTAATCCATTGAGTACCTGATGATGAAAAGCTTGATTAGGGTGACTTTGATGTGGTTTAATTATGTGTCTTGCCATAGACTGCGGAATATAGGCCTGTTGGGTCATCTTGAGACAAAGTGGACCATCATTCTAGACTAGCCCAATGGAGTACTCCAATGCCTAGTCTTAAGCCTAGAGATCTTATTTACCTCTGGTCCCATTTTAGTTTGATCACAAAAGATGTATCTATGATGAAAAATCAATTGGGGATTTTTTAAAAAATTTTGAAAAAAATTTAAAGCATAAAAATCCCATTTGACACTTTGTTTGGCAAAAATTCCAAACAATGACACTTTAATGGGAGTCCGTGGCACCCAAGTGGCCATAGGGTGACCACGTGGCACCCCCACAGACTTTCACATATGCTGACGCCATCATGATGTCAAACATAGTGGGATGTCCTCTTCTGGAATTTGCTGAATTGTTGTTTTATGTTGTATAGTTTTTAATTAAAGAAATTGTTTTATGAGATTGTTAATCTATTTTGTCAAATGGTCTTTTTCCACACATGTGGCTTTGGTGTCATGTGCCAAGGGCCAAGGTTAATCAAGATATTTTAGCCTGACGCCTAACCCATGGAAGAAAATGAAAATTAAAGTGGCTTTTTGAGTGGCTACACCCCATTGGCCAAGTATATGAGAACTTTATAGAATGCCATTTTCTAATTGGTTGATCTACGAGATATTTTTCTTAAAATGACGCCTTTTTTAAATTTTCATAAGGGCCTACTCCTACCCTTATGATACTTTATTATTTTCATTAAAATTTTGGTCACTTATAGAATTATCAAAGGACTAATGAGGAAAAGTTTAATGGGATAAGGACATTATGGTAAAATGGCTAACCTAG
This sequence comes from Amborella trichopoda, assembly GCF_054954075.1. NCBI lineage: Eukaryota > Viridiplantae > Streptophyta > Magnoliopsida > Amborellales > Amborellaceae > Amborella > Amborella trichopoda. The sequence goes on along the minus strand of NC_142337.1, from coordinate 13,841,479 downwards.
GGTTTTTATGGAGTAATAATAAGGTGAAAATCAAATTCACTCATCTTGATGGTTAGATGTGAAAGTGTGGCTAGGATCTAAGCCCTCTCATGTGCCAAAGATAAAAAGCATCAAGGGCATAAATTACTTTCACTAACCACCATTTTACTACATATACGTACCTTAGGTTCACTAAATGCTAACCCACTTAATCAAAAACTTTAGAAAGAGAAACATAGACCTCCACACACCTCCCATTCGATTCATGCCTTGTGCTCCAAAGTTTAAACCTCAAGCAACCATTGTTCCCATCTCTTCATGGAAACTAGTACTCTACACTTGAGGTAATCATATAATTCAATTTTCTTTTCATTTAAGCTTCATCTTCTCCATGTTTTGGCTAATGTAAATCTTAAATTTCAGTGCCTCTTTCATGATATTATCTTGATTTTATCATGATTTTCCATGGCCATACCGAACTATGTTCACATTCTCTTCAATTGCATAGTCTAGATTGAGATCCCATCTTCTAGACAACATTTCTTCCACCACTTCACCATCTGATTTTTCTGAGTTTTTGAGTGATTATAGTTGATAGATCAGTGAGTATTTTACCCTCTCTAAAGTTCCATGAAGGTAGAAAATCATGTTAGCTTAATTCCTTAAGAAATTACCTTATGCTAAAAACACCATAGACACATGTATGCTTATAGTCTAAGCCAATTGATCACCATCTCTCTCGATTATTTCGATCTTTGATATTCAACTTTTCTTTCTCATTTTTGGATCTATCTATGTGGTGAATAATGATTGCACGCTTCTCATAGTTTAAGTAAAGTAAATCCCTTGAGAATTTCAAACCATATGTGCTTTCATCTATGTGACAACACTAAGTCCCTAAAAGGTCCAATTCGTGATCCGAGCACAAAGGGTTCAATTGTTAGCTTTTTTATACTTTTTTGGCACTCTACTCACTGTGGTTTTGTTTTCATATTAGTTGTGAATCATTAAATTTTGTATTCATGTTGGTTATGCTGTATGTTTCGTGATGGAAAAGTCACTTGTGCAGTCCATGTAAAGATGCTTATGTAAAGTAACATAGTTTGGGTCTTTCATGTAATAAGTGTTTAAGATCTTGTATCGAGGATATGATAGAATTGTGCTTTTCATTTTAATGTATTAAAGTCATAAGGAGCTCTAATTAGAGTTGTGCTTGTCATTAAAATGACAGACATGCCCGTATGACAAGCACAACTCTTAGAGCTCCTTATGACTTTAATACATGCTTTTCATTGATAGAGTTGTGCTTGTCATACGGGCATGCTTTAGTTGTAAATTTTAAAGTTGTTGTTCTAGTCTATCATTGCCCATAAGAGCATCTTATGCTATATATCAAAACAATCTCACCATCGTGGATTTCATCATAGATATGGTAAAACTTGTTGTGATATAGAGAGTAGAATGTTATTGTATACAATGCTTGACTTGTAAAAGAACTTTAAAATTTTACAACCAATACAAGCAATTGCAAGTACAAATAAACTTTTACAACTATTACATCCACAAATTACAACACCTTATGACTCTAATATCACTTAAGAACTCAAAATTATAACTCAATGGTATCCCTGATACAAAATCTCTAACACTTGATACATAAAAACTCAAACTGTCACTTTTCACAATTACTTTTACATAGATTACACATGTAACGTTGTCATCACTAAACATACATCATTATCGATACAAATTCAAAGCTTAATAACTCTCAGCTCTTATAAAATCAATGCCACAGTAAATAGAGTGCCAACGATGTAAAAGGAAGCCAACAATTGAACACTTAATGCCCGGATCACGAATTGGATCTTTTAGGGACTTAGTGTTGTCCCATAGATGAAAGCATAGATGGCTTGAAATACTCCAAGGATTACTTCACTCAAACTATGGGAAGCATGTACTCACTTCTTCACCACTTAGATAGGTTTAAAATGTGAAAGAGATGTTGAGTTTTAAATATCAAAAAAATTGAGAGAGATGGAGACCAATTGGCTTAGACAAGGAACACATGTGTCCATGGTGTAGTGTAGTATAAGGCAATTTTTCAAACACTTATACTAACACAATTTCCTATCAATATGGTACTCAAAAAGGGATGAAATGCTCACTAATATGTCAAATATATTCACTCTAAATCTCAGGAACAATCAAGTAGTCAAATCATGAAAGAGATGGTGTCCAGAGATGAGCCTTCAAACTAAACTGTGCAAATGAAAGGGAATATGTGCATAGTTTGATATAATCATGAAAGACCATGAAAATCTTAAGTTAATAGCATGAACGAGGCTCTAAGATCTGATTACAATAGCCAAAATGATGGAAAAGATAAAGCTCAAATGAAAGGAATGTGAACTATATGTTTACCCCAAAGTATAAAGGATGCAACTAGCTTAGATACCATAAGATGATGAAGACACCATGGAAGCTTGCCCCCCAAGCTTTGAATCACAAGATTAGGCTCACCAAAAGTGGGGCCTGGAGGTCTCGTTTCTCTCTCTCTTTCTCACTCTATAAGTTGCAATGAAGTGGGGTTTTGGTTTAATGAACCTAATTTATGAATATATAATAAAGTGGTTGTGAGTGAAGTTATCTATACCTTTGATGTTATTCATCTGACACATGAGAGGGCTTTGATCCTAGTCATACATCCACATCTAACCATCAAGATAAGTGGATATAATTTGCACACCATTATCACTCCATGAAACCCTAGATTAACCATTTTACTCAAAATTCTTTGTCTCAAAAAAGATTTCCTCACAAGCCCTTTAATTAAACCATAATTGACCACAAATCTTTATGAAAATAATAAAGCATTATAAATGTAGGATCATGCCCTTATGGTAATTTGAAAAAGGCATCCTAATAAGGATATATCTCATAGATTAGCCAGTCAAACGGTGTCATTCCATAAAGTTCAGATGGGCTTAGCCAATAAGATAGTACCACATAAAAAGCCACTTTAACTTTTCATTTTCTTCCATAGATTAGGGTTTGAGCCAAAATATCTTGATTAGCTCTAACCCTTCACATGTCACCAAATTCACATGCGTGAAAATCCCATGTGATAAAATAGATCAATTAAGTTATAAAACACTCTTTCATTAAAAACTATACAACTTAAATGAACAATTTAAAGAATTCCAAAGGACTAGGCCCCCTTGTTTTGACATCATGTTGACATCAGCATCAAGGGCGGCCGTGGGGCTGCCACGTGGCCACCCTATGGTCACTTGGGTGCCACGTGGACCCCCTATATGTCCTTGTTTGGAATGTTCCCCAACAATTTTTAAAATGGAATTTTTGGCTTTAGAAATTTCCAAAAAAAATTCAAAAAATCCGAAAAAAACCCTAAATGATTTCTATTATGAATACAATTTTTCTCGCCTCAGAATAAAATGGAACAAATGGTAAAAGAGATCTATATGCATAATTCTACGTATTGGAGTACTTTATTGGGTTAATCCAGAATGGTGTCCACTTTATCTCAAGATGACCCAATAAGCTTCTGTTCCACAGTCTATGGCAAGGATATATAATTTGGCCTCATCAAAGTCACCCCAATCAAGTTTTCCATCATCAGGTTCTCAATGGATTATAGGTGCGCCCCTGTGGGACATGTAAGTGCTCATATACAAGGGTCCTCTCAATGCACATGGGCACTAATTCTTCATAGTTGGATCAAACTATAGAAGAGTGGTTTCCCATGCAACTGTAAGTGCACATGCTATGGAGTGGTCTCGTATCAAGGTACGGACTTATGTCCCATAAGTTATGACCATTCCACACGAGGCTGATACTCAAAAAGTAATCAAGTTCGTTTGTACTCTTTTGGTTCTCCTAGCCTGGCCAATCACACCAACCATGAGGCATACTAATTAACATAACCTGACTCGGAGGTGACCCTCACACCTCCTTGAGAGATCTCTCTCTGTAAAATCACAAAACAACTTATTGCCTCATGTACTCGGGGCATATGAATTTAGTTCTTGTGCGTCCAACACCCAGATCCATACTCTCTCACTCCCACTAAGTGAGAGAATCTTCGCTTTAACGCCTTGAACGGCCATATAACTAATTATACTCTGCCTTAATTTCTTCTGCCTTGGTTCTTTCGCTACATAAATAGTCAATTTCACACATCATCCTCACACATTTCATGTGGTCAAACCTCAATTGGTTGAGAGGAACTTGTTGCTCCAAACCACTTCCTTAGAATCCATGCAACATGCCATATACTGAGACTCCATGGTGGATAAGGCCACTACGGTTTGTTTCTTCAAGCAACAAGAAACTTCCCCATCACCCAATATAAACACACAGCCCAAGGTGGACTTAAGTTCATCCAGGTGCCCTTCGTAATCGGCATCAGAATCCCAAGTATGGTCATGTTTGAGCTACCTCCATATATGTAAATGCATAGTTTATGGTACTCCTTTAGGTATCTTAGTATTCTCTTTGCAGCATTCCAATGCTTCTCATGCGAATTACTTTGATATCTACCGATATGCCTTGTGCTAATCCTAGCTCCGGTCTAGTTCATAATGGGGCATACATAAGCGAGGACACTCCTATATGACACTCTTTCCAAAAATATTTTCTTGGTTTCCGTTTTAGGAAAAATTTCAAATCTTAACTTCCTCCTCTTATCGATTGGCAAGGTTATGAGCTTGCAATTATGCATGGCGAATCTTTCCAATGCGCTTTTATACTAAGTAGCTTGAGATAACTAGAGTCGGTCTGCCCTATCTCTTATTATCTGTATTCCCAAAATATATGATGCCTCTCCAAGATCCTTCATATCAAAGTGGTGTGATAAAAGTCCTAGTTCTCCAAGCTCATTTAACTATTAGTAATAAGCATGTCGTCCACATCAACGGATATGAATGCAATGGTCTTCATATCACTCCCACTTACTTTGGCATAAATGCAATGGTCTTCCCATTTGGGAAAAAATCATGCTCTTTTGTCAAGTCTCATCAAATATGATGAACCATTGCCTTGAGGAATGCTTTAGGCCATATAGGGATTTCTCAAGTTAATACACAAGGTTGTCTTTGCCCTTAACTACGAATCCCTTCCATTTGGTGGAGCTCGAATTCAAAATGGACTGATATGGCTATTATGATTCTAATGGATGAGAATTTGGCTACAAGTGAAAAGGTTTCTCGTAATCTATACCCTCCATTTGGGCGAACCCCTTGACTACTAATCTAGCCTTATATTTTGCAAATTTTTCTTCGAATTTTAGCTTTTTCTTAAAAACTCATTTCACCCAATAGCTTTTCTATTTGGAGGTAAAGTTACAAGGTCTAATACTTCACTCTTAACCATGGAGTTGACCTCCTCACTCATAACCCCTACCCATTGGTCCTCTTGTAGACTAGCCATGACTTCTTGGCAATTTGTAGGTTCATCATCCCATTCATCCCCAATCTCTAATAGTGTTCTCCTAGGAAGTTGAAGAATTGTGGTTCTCTCCTAACCCGCTCACTTCTCCTAAGTGGTCAAGTTTGTGGTTGAAAGACCCTATTCTCAAAGATGCCACCACCCATCTCATTGAAATTGGCAGTCACGTGGCTATACCATGCTTTAAGGAACTCATCCTCAAAGAAATGGGCATCCTTGCTTTCAAGGATGGAACTGCTATCTATTTTTAAAAACCAGTATCCTTTCACATGGTGGGAGCAGCCTATGAATATGCACTTGACGGTCTTGGGCTCTAGTTTGGTCCAATTTTGTGATGGGATAGATACATAAGCCGAACACCCCCATACGTTTAATTGATCAAGAGACGGGCCAGGACCGATGAAGATCTCATGAGTGGTTGAGGGAACCGCCTTAGTGGGAGTCCGGTTAAGGATGTATCCTTTTACAAAATTTCCAGAAGAGTTGGGATGTGTATTCGCTTCCCTTATCAGATCTAAGAACCTCTACCTTTTTCCTGGTTTGAGTTTCCACCTCGGCCTTGTATTCTTTAAAACAATTTTGTACATCATGCTTATTTTTTATTAAGTAGATATGACCAAAGCATGAATGGTAGCCACATATAGAGGAATGCAGTAACTCTTGAGGCTTTTGGTAGCCACATTTCTTGGCCCACAAATGTCACTATTAACCAAGTCCAATATGCTAGTAGCTCTTTGAGCTTTCGTAGTGGATCGCTTGGCTCATACACTTTGGTAATGTCACCTTTTATGTTTTTGAGCAAACCATCTCTCCTTAGCCTCTCCATACGCCCAAGCCCTTTGTCCCCTAATCACATGTGCCATACATATGCGTCATTGTCATGATTCACATTTGAAGCCAAGAAATACACAGCAGCGGGTGATTTCATTGAAACATAAAAGAGGACGTCGGCCAAGTCACCAGATATCACAACTTCTCCATTAAACCAACCAGATATCACAACTTTTCCATTAAACCAACCATCCCTAACAGCTACCTTGTCACCCATGAAGATCGTGGGTTAGCCTGCCTTAGTGAGTTTGGAAACCAAAACCAAACTCCTTCTCAAGCGGGGGCATATAGAATTTGCTTTAGGGTCTTAGTCTTCCCATTAGCAGGGTCCAGCATGAAATCAACCATACCAAAAACTTCTTGCTTTTGATTGCCCCCAACGAATATACATTGCTTGCCTGGTTCTACATCTTTGAAATTCTTATACCCATCCTCGGAATTTCACATATGGGTAGTGAGCACCGAGTCAAAACACCAAGTAACCCCATCAAGTGCATCGGCAAGCAAGCTCTCAAAGATCATACAAGCAAGTTCACTCCTCTTCCCAGTACCTGTGTTGGTGCTCCTGGCACCAATACCAGCGTGAAGGCTGAGCCTACAAAACTTTTGAACTTGCCCAAACCTCTTACAAATAAAGCATTAGAACCCTTTCACATTTTTTTAGGAAACCCCTCTTTTTGCTTGGTTATGAAACCCCCTCTTAGGTTGATTTTTCCCTTTGGAGTTTTGAATATAGGTTTCAAGTTTACAGGTGGACCAACTCCTTCAGTCCATTCTTGCTACAGGCTGTTCTCCACTCATCCTCAGCTTTCAAGTGAGTGAGCAGTTCCTCCAAAGTTGGAGTGGGGTCCTGGGTGATGAGGGAAGCTCCAAATATCCCATGAATGCGGAAGAGTGCTGATGAATAAGGAGGCTTGGAGGGTATCGTCAAAATGCATATTGGCACTCCCAATTTCCTAGATTCGAAACCTGAAAGTTTAGACATGATCATCTACTTTGGACCCCTCCTGCATTTTGAGATAGGAGAGTGACTTGAGGGCCAAAACCTTTCGGGGGACAGAAGGGGGGCATAGGTTTTCTCGAGCTTGTCTATCATCTTTTTGGTGGTCCTAAACATTTCATATTTCCTTGCATAGGATTCTGCCAAGGTGGCCAATATAAGGTATTTGGCCAATAGGTTTCTCAATTCCCACAACGTGAATGCACCCCTTGTAATTCCCACCGGGCTCAGGTGGGGGAGTGGAGTTGGGTCAGAATAGGAGTCAGTTCCTCCTCCAGAGGACATACCTGATCTTTCTCCATGAGATATAATTCCCTCCACTGAACTACTCATCTTTGATAAGCTCCGCCATAAGGGATTTGGCAGGCATGGTTCATTACAAATGGACTCAAAACTAATAAATCGACTCTTAAATGAATGGCAATGGGGGCTGCCAAAGACCAGCTCTGATACCAATGATGGCCATAATGGTAGCTCTTCCCGGCATGTGTTTTAAAACTTTTTTATCTCCAAGAAAGGGAAGAGTACTTATAATGACCTAAATTACAGCAATACCACCAGACAAAAGCCAAAAAATAAAATTTGAATACAACTGAAGAAAGACTGAAGGATCACAATAGCAAGCCCCCAACAACTTTTCCATTCATTGAAACAATGGAGATTGCAATACATAAAACAATGTACTCAATACAAAATTTCGGCACAGATACTACGAAGACTTGATATCAAATACAACCAGACTTGATCTCACATACAACCACAACCTCAATACATGGATTGAAATTGCCATCTCACTCACATTACAACATAAACACATGAATAACAAGTCAATAGAACCATGGGAAGCCAAAACATACAGCAAGGTGCCGCCCTAAGATTGTTTTTTTTTTAACAAGGTGCCCTAAGATTACCTCAAAGGGACTTGTCAACACCTCATGCTGGATCACTCCCTCCGATAGCACCAAAATCATGGCCCTCCTAGCTCCAACAGTGGGAAGCACCAAGAAGAACTCCTAATCCACTCAAAGTTCTTTGGAATGGGTAGAGAAGAGGTGGGAAAAATGGGCTGAGACCTCCATCTCAAGGTGTGCCAAAATATGAGGGAATAGTGCCCCATGCAAGGGAATTGAGCACTCAACAACTGGGTGACAGGGGGGGCAATAAAACCAACTCAACCAAGGCTAAGAGGCAACCAAAACCTGCTACTCGTAAAGTATTGGGGCTCATCTAAGTCAATTGTATGTAGTGTAGGGGTTCATTGTCATGGCCAAGCAAAGCTATGCATGATGGTGTGAGGGTATGGTCCGGTGTAGGCTAACATATGGCAAGACCAATATAAGGGCAGGCTCATGAATATAAGCTTCAACCTGACACATGGGGGGTAGAGAGAGAGAGAGAGACCATAGGCATGGAGTGGAGGCTAAGCGGTAGGCCTAGAGACATATGGGCAGCACAACCCTACTTGGTTAAGAGATGGAAAGGTCCCTATGTACAGAGCTGCATTAGGGTTTAATGATATGTAGGAATATTCTTTTTAACTTCCAGAAATATGGGTCATTGATCTTGATAATCTATGGGAAGAAAGAAGATCTAAATCCAATCATCCAAACCTAAATTAGCTATAACACATCGATAGTGGATATCACACCCTTATACCTTAGCGGCTTCTAACCCTAACTCTCCTTTAATCCACATACAGGTTTTGAATTTGAACCATTGGATCTTTGATCAAGGGAACTCATCACCACACATCAAGAGAGATAAAACCTGGGATCTCGATTTTTGTATTTTGGGATCTCAATTTTGGCGGCGATCCCGCTCCAAAATCTCGCTTTTCCACTCCAAGAAGGGATCTTGATTTTTATATTTTGGGATCTCAGTTTTTTAAATTTTGGGATCTCAATCCTCACTTTTAAGGATCCTAATTACCAATGTTAGAGATCTCGATCCTAACCTTAAAGACTAAGCCAACAACCAAACTGATGATTGTCTTTATTTATAGCCAACTAGCAATACAACTAGTTTTTAATACAATTGCATCTTTACTGGCTACAAGTAACAAAATTATATTTTTAATATAGTAGCCTCTCTTACTGGCTATAAATAAAGAGATCCCTACTTTAAAAGTATGTATAGTCCCAGGCTATATACACTCTTTAAGATTAAGAGCCAGATCCCCAAAATAAAGATCCCCGAAAGGTTGGGATCTCTATCCCTAACATTTGTGCAATAAATTTTTTTGTTATTCTTATTTTATTACTTTTTAGGAGATTAGAATTTAGTTTTGGGGTTATATTGGCTTTTTAATTTTCTTTAGGGCTATCAGTCTTTTTAAATTGTAGAGGTTTGAGACGTAGAACTGGAAATTTATTTCTTTATTAAAGATGAAGAGCAAGGATTTGATTTGGGTTTCTTAGGAAACAAGTTAGGTTTTAGGTTTATTTCTTCTATAAATGTGTAATTGTTGGTTCATAAAAAATATGATGAATTGAGTAAAGAAAAAGTCTTCTTTGATCTTGTGAAGAGATCTTTGAGGTAGATTCCCTTGTAGACCCTAAGAGAGGGTATAATCTCTCATCTATTTATTTTTCTAGTTATTTCCTGGTTTGTTAATTTTCTTCCTATATTTAATTGGTATCAGGGCAAGAAAACCAAACATCCAATGCCACCAAAACATACTACTACGATGATTTAATGCCACACATTATGGAATGTGTAAATAACGCCATGGAGGAGAACATGAAGAGCATAAATGGAGCCATATAAGGAATTCGAGGAAAGATCGGTGAAGTGAATAAAAGGTTGCAACGGTTAGATAATGTTATTCTCCAAGAAGATGGTACTCGCAATCACATAGATCTGGCGCCAACTTTTAACTTAAAGACAAAACTACCTCCACAATCGATTTCAGATGCTGATCCTCTATGTAACGAGTAAATTGTGATGCAAGAACCACGATTTAAGGAACATCCACAAAATCTTGATATCAAGATTGATTTTCCAGAGTTCCTTGATGAGCTTAAAAAAGAAATCAAGATTATGATCGGCATCTTAGAGTTCCCTTATAAACTGCATATCAAGTATTTGATTTCATTGAAGAAAAGGAATTGAGACAAATGACGAGCCTGCATCACCAATTATTGGAAAGGCCTTTAGAGGATGTGATGAATTCAACAAGCTCGAGGTCAAGCTTCTCCTAACCCTGGGAAAATGATGCAATTAATTTTTTTAATTCTTATTTTATTATTTCTTAGGAGATTAATAGGTTTAGGGTTATATTTGGTTTTTAATTTTCTTTACGATTATTTGTCTTTTTTAATTGTAGGATTTGATGGGTAAATTGGAAGTTTATTTCTTTATTAAAGATGAAGGGGTAGGGTTCGATTAGGGTATCCTAGGGAATAAGTTAGATTCTAGCGTTATTTCTTCTATAAATAGCAATCGTTGGTTTAGCAGAAAACAAAATATGGTGCATTGAGTAAAGAAAGAGTTTTCTTTGATCATGTGAAGATATCTTTAAAGTGGATTCCTTTGCCGACCTTGGGTTTTTAATTTTCTTTAGGGTTATTTTTGTTTTCTAATTGTAGATATTTGAGGAGTACAAGTGGAAGTTTATTTCTTTATTAAAGATGAAAAGCTAGGATTTGATTGATGCTTCTTACATAACAAGTTATGTTTGGGCTTATTTCTTCTATAAATATGCAATTGTTGGTTCAGAAAACATATGGTGAATCGAGTAAAGAAAGAGTTTTATTTGATCTTGTGAAGAGATCTTTGAGGCGGACTCTCTTGCAGACTCTTACAAAACAAGTTATGTTTTAGGTTTATTTCTTCTATAAATATTTAATTGTTGGTTCAAAAAACATATGATGAATTGAGTAAAGAAAGAGTTTTCTTTGATCTTGTGAATAGATCTTTGAGGTGGACTCCCTTGCAGACCTTGAGCGAGGGTATAATCTCTCATCTATTTATTTTTATTGTTATTTCCTTATTTGTTACTTTTCTCCTTGCATCAATTAGGGAGCTAGATCCCCAACATATGCATTGTATGGACAGTGATCCCAACCATAGAGATCTTCTAGCATTTCAAGATCTCCCACTCCCAATCTCATTCCAGATCCCAAGAACTATGAGCATGCCACTCTCTTCGACTCTCTCTTCCTCTGTGGACAGAAAATATCTCATGATTCCCTTAACCAACATCCATGTGTTCAAATGTGTGGTGACAAGTGTCCAAGGAATCATAGCTACACTTCACATGTATTCAAGGGATCTTATGACAAGTGTCCCTCCTTGGAACTAATTACTAAATTTCCAATCATGTGTTCCACAAATTTCAACTGTGGGAAAGTAGGTCACTTGACCAATTTTCCCATTAATAAAATCAAAATCCCATACTAAAAAACTAACCAAAGAGGAGAGCAAAGTGAGGCCCCTTTGGATAATGTCATCACGATGTCACTAGGGTGTGGAGCCCTCCACAAGGGGTGTGGGCCCCATTTGGGCCCTTTTGTGGGTTGTGTGTCCCTTGTGAGGCTCATTGGCCACTTGGGCCATGCATGTCCCATGCACACATGAGTCTATCCTTCCTGGTCATTTTCCAAATTTGTTTATTTCTACCATTTTTCTTCATAGAAATTTTCCAAAAATTCCTAAAAATCATTTTTCAACTTTCTCAAAACAAAGTGATTTGGGCTCATTTAAAAATCATTAAAGGGGGAATAGGCACCTAAGGCTAAAAAATCAATCCAAGGCTTTCCATGGCGGTGTACTCTGTGGGTCATGAGCACCTTCCTAAACTGACCCAATGAAACCCATGACCCACAATCATACATGCCCGAGTTCATGCTTGGTCCACTAAAACATGCCCGGGTTCATGCTTGGTCCACTAAAGCCTGCCAATAGGTGGCGAAGGCGTTTCAGTACCTTTATGGATTACATATGCTCCCCCGAGGACAAAACTAAGCCACTCTTGTGCATGTGCACCACAAAGCAAGATGCGGGGACTTCTCTACAGTATGTGATGTCTCCTTGAGGAGGCAACTTCCCATAGTGTGGCTATCATCTGGACTTGTCACATGGTAATAGTGTCGAGGCTTTGGCCCTTGCGCTCACAGGCCTCCGACCCATGATGAAGTTCATCTTCCTCTTGCCATTCAATGGGCATATATCCGACCTCGAAAAGGGATGACCCCCAAACCCTCTTCGGTGCCTCCTCGGCTTTGATGCCCATGATCCTAGGTTTTCTTGACTCTAAATACCATTCTGGATGCTAAACCACCAAGGCTCGGTGAGTCGCCTCGAGTGATCATCTCTCATCTATCTAGGATGGGCCCCAAACCACATCGTTGGTCCCCATCAGGATCAAGCTCCCACTGGAGCCAAGCCATCCACAAAATTAGATTTTGAGTGCAATGTTGTCAAGGCCTTAAAAGACCACATCTATCCAACATCTTATTCACATGACAATACCCAGGTGTTGGGTTTTAGGATCCCTTTGTCATTTGCTTTAATAGTTTTTTCAATACAATTCTGAGACATATAGCAGGACTTAAAACAACATTCACAACAAGCAAAAGGCATAACAAACTGAAGTAGACGAGAACCTGCAAGACGTAGCTGGGAAGCACTCGACCAGCTTGTGACGAAATCACTCAACACCACGTAGTAGAGCTCACTTGACTTCAAGTGGAAAAGATAAGTGCTTGCAAACAAAATAATTTGGAAAACCATTGTTTCTTTCATTTATCATGGGTACTTACAGAATCACAAAGACACTTGGACAATTAAGACTTCATAACTTTCTGACCATACTTTCAAGACTCAAAATCATATTCTTCAAGACTCTTGTTGTTTACCCATGCAACAACTATTCCAATTCAGTCCTAGTTCCTATGCAATCATTTTCAAATGCAAATGCAATAAATTCCATGCAATAGCATTTTATTACACAACAACCATGCGCTTATTAAATGTAATGACTGGGCATGCCACATTGATGTTGCTAGCTGCTGCATCACAAACCAAGAAATGACGATGACCAGTTAACACTGCAACTCTAGCGTCAGATACACATAACCATTGATTTAACAATTTGCAGACATTAATGGCAAAAAATAGGATAGGATGCTAACAAAGAAAAACACTGAATAAGAAATGAAAATTGAGATGACTTGCATACTTATTTTGTCAAACATTTGACTGTTTCATTCAATGACGAAGCAATCTAATCTATTTATAGCAAGGGTAGCTTTCAACAATTGCATCATAAAGTTAAGCACCTAATAATGGACCTCAAAATAGATACATGTAATGGAAGAAGAAAAGCAAAAGAACAACTGATGGTTACATTTATAGGATGTAGATCAGAACAAATTCCACTTCAACATTTTGCTCAGAGTTATTTAGTGCATACTCCTTCAGTTCTCAAAATGTGGGCAGTGCAATGGAGAGCATTCCTATACTTCTTCCCATGAAGTCCAGTATTGTTGGCCTGCAGCTTCACCTGCAATGCATACAATATCTTAAGAAGCTTGCAGGGACTGTAGGAAAAAGAAGCCCTACACTTTACTTTCAACAATATCTTAAGAAGCTGGCAAAGACTCTAGGAAAAGAAGCCTTACAACAGGATCACATTTCTTAAGCAAAGTTATATCAGTAAGTCATGACTTCTAACCACTTAGCAACGTTGAAAAAACTGAAATTGTATTTTTGAAGCATGAATCACTGGTGTCCGTTGAAGACTTTGCGAAAAGTGTGTTTGCAAAATGTAGTTACCAAGACAAGAAGGACTAAACAATTATCTGTCGACAGCTGTTTTCCTCTCAATGTTCCCTTATCATTTATCATCCATTCTCAGTTTGTCCTGCAGGTTGTTGGGTGACATCTTGGCTGGTTCCCATTAATCACTCACATGTTCTCCAGTGTGGAAGCATTGCAAAGTTTGTTGGATTTCGTTGTTTGGTTGAGCACCGGAGGGAAGGTAAGAGCCCATTCGTAGTTCAATAATCCCAAGGACAAGTAATGATTTGGCCCCATTCCTCACAGTTTTCCTTCTCTAAGTAAGGGAAGGAAAAACTGCTTTCTTCATGGTATTCATTGAAAATCAAAAGGACGACTCTAGTAGTACAAAAGAGTAAAACCCACATTGAAAGCACACATAAGAGATCAAGGGAGAGGAAGATTTATCTTAAGCAGAAGAACTATTCTACTGACCCATTCCACCTCAAGCTAAGGACAAAATCATCATTGTAAACTTCTAGAAAGGGATAAAAGGAGATAACTGCAGATTTACTATGTTAAGTATCTCACACATATAGTGTGCCTTCTCCTGTGATTTTCCCAAAAGATACCACCATGACAAACATGCTCGGATTCCCATAAAGCCAGCAAATAACTCAAGCATCAGGTCACACTTTGTAGCTTGCCCGGCAATGTTTTAGGCATAGTTAGAGGAACTTCCCTAAGCACCAAGGGTTCAAGGATCTAGGCACTTAGAAATCTCTTATCCAATATGGAGTACCTGCACTAAGTACACTAACAAATCAATCATCAATAATTTTCACGTAAAGTATTTAGAACAGCATCATGTCATGATTCCGATTAGTCTAATATTCCTAGTGGAATGGGAGACCTCCTAGTAAGTCCTTATAGTTCACCCCTGCTTACCAAGCAAAAAGATACAAAGAAAAAAAAACAAGATGCATCATCATCATCATCAAAACCTTTTCCCAACAAAAATATGTAAGATGGAAATCATTAAAAGGTACCAACTAATCATAATTTACTTAAATGAATAGATGCCATCGTAGTTCTAAACTTTCCTGCACATCATCCTTGAGAGTGTAGCTTAAGAGGATTCATGTGCATAAATTGCTTAAACATGAACATGTGTGATACACCTCTCTAGCAAAAAATGATATGAATCCTAATTACCAAAAGCACATCAATAGATGCATCAGCTCTCAAACATGATAATCGACCATAAACAGAATAGACATTTGAGACTAACATCTATTTTTCTACGTAATCTTCAACCAAGAGAAAGAAAATTTCGTTACATAACAAAAACCTATAGGGGCATGTTGGTCTTTCACGTGGACATACACAAGACAACAAATACCTTTCAAGTTTATTACAATTCATTTTACATTTTGTTTCTTAATTCATTTTAGTCCTCAGATGGTCAATGCCTACAAAAATTGTTTCTCCAATGGCACATTGGATATCATGCGGCTAGCTTCATAATGACATTCTCTATAGCCTCTAGGTTCCCCTCTCATTCAATGCTTTTTCCCCATCTGTTAATATTTTTTTCTGATAATGGCCTCCTCATAGTGGAGTCCATGTTACTCATGAGTGACGATAGCCCAAGGAAATAAAACAAACGTCACAATGGTTAAAAAATCCATTTGATTTGAACATGTTTTCCTACTCGATTTAAACCTGCTACATCTTTATCTAGAGGAACTAGAACCAATTCCCGTGTTTCCTTCCTACATAATGTATAGCATCAACTCGACATGGGTTTTAAGTAGATTTGTCATATGATAAGTGCCCTGCCCTACAGCTATGACAAATCATACTTTATGGTGATAGAAAACTATCAAAGGAATGAATACAAGTCGATCACTAAGCAAGTGTCACATTGGAAGTATGAAAACAAGATATACCACAACCGCAACTTTATCACACCTGATCACTCGGAGACTGAAATTGACGTTGTAAGAAAACAATTAAAAAAAAAAAGTCTCTCAAAAAAATTAAGGCGGGTGCCTTGGCAGTGCCTTGATGCAGGGAGCAGAGAAGACAAGGCCCTTGACCAACGACAATTTCGGGATTATCCCTGGGGAAAAGGGTTTGGCGGAGCATTCTAGTCCCCAAAACCCCTTTTGTGCATGTTAGAGAGAGAAAAACTCTCAAAAAACTTACGATTTGAGATTTTTTGTAAGATCAAAAAGATTTCAACTTTTCGATTTCTTGTTATTAATGAGAAAATACTTCGAGATAGTTTTTTGAGCTTGAAGTGGTCGCATAAGAGAACTTAACTAAAGATCACCAGTTTGGGCCAATATAGGTTTCATTTTGAAAAGGTTAGTGCATTACAATATTTTAATTAGGTTTTTTTTTTTTTGAGTAATGTGTTATGATTTGAATCATTTGATATTATTTTGTCTTTTTTTCTTTTTCTTTTGTGATATTTTTACATGTTTGTGGTTGAAAATTTGAAATGTTTTTTGAATATTTCCCGGTTTGGACCTATATCAATTTCATTTTGAAAAGCTTAATGCAATATCAAATTTGAATTAGGATTTTCTTATTGTATAATGTGTTACCATTTCTTTTTGTATAATGTGTTACATGATCTTTTTGTATAATGTGTTACAATATTTTATTATTATTTAGGTGCACCTTACTTATACAGTATAAGGCTACAACCTCATATAAACTTTTTTCAAAGAAAATTTAGTAGGCATCATATATCTGCTTTAGAGATATATGGCATCAATTAAAAAACATTTAGTGCCGATTGTCCAACAGAAGCTAGGTTCCGTAAGAGCTGGAAGCTCTGGAATCTAGAAGGTAGAATTTTTCAGTACTTGGTACTGGAAAAAACTGTGTTTAATAACCTATCTAGAATTCTACAAAGAGTCTAGAAAATTGTGTTTGACTGAACCTGGAATATTAGAAACCTGAAGATCTGGAAATAAGTTGATTTGGACCATATAGATGAAATAGTATTATTTGTTCAGTGAAAGGGATTTTTATAGCTCATCCATAATTGGTCTAAACAAATGGATGGTTGACATAATAAAATAAAACATTTACGGATTTCAGCTTATATTTTGTGAACAGTTTGAAACTTTTGAATTAAATTGATATTTTTTAATATTTAGATTGCAAAACCAAATCTTATGGATATTATGTTATGTGAATTATGCGATTATGTTTTTTTAGATTGATATCATATTATGTGATTTCTTGTAGATTGGAAAACCATATATCGTATGATTTTTTACATTTCATTTGGTTTCCACATATTATGAAGTTTCATCTTTTGATTGATTTCCAATTTCCACATTTTTAGTGTCTTTTCCAGTTTGTTTTGTTTACTTCATAGTCTTCATTTAAAACTTGAATTTTTTTCTTTTTCTTTTTCTTAGCACTTTCATCTTGTGCATTTTTCAGGTTTGTTGATTAGGTGGTACTCTCTAAATTACTGTGACTTTGTTGTGTTGTAAGTCATGAGTCATGACAATATGTTCAAGTGTTCAACTGGATCAAGTAAGCAACGTGATCCAAGTTGGAAGTACAGGACTTGTCCACATTCTGTCTACCAGAATAGGGTGGAGTGTAAGTTTTGTAAGAAATCATATAATTCCGGTATTAACTGATTAAAGAAATATTTAGCCAGCATTAATGGGGTGTGGCCCCACACTCAAGTGCCAACTGAGATTAGGAGAGAGATGTTAGAGCACTTGGAGGCGGTTAAAAACAAGAAAGAGGAGGTGAGGAAACGACATGAAGAAATTATCAAAATTGTAGGTATTTTTGGAGTTCAGGAAGAGGAAGAGAACATATATGCCGGAGTTTGATCTTCTAGTAGGCAAATGGGGTCCATGCATAAGAGGCCTCGAAGAAGAGGGTCTATGGATTCTTAGCCTCCCCCACCCCATCCCCCCCCCCCCCCTCCCACACACATACACACAAAAAAAAGTCCTTAGATTACAACACACACTTAAAAAATGAGGATAGAGGTAAGGAAGCATAATATGCAGCCAGATGGTTCTACCAAGCAGGCTTTTCTTTTAATGCTACTAACTTGGAAACCTTTCAGACTATGTTGGAAGCAGTGGTCAATTTGGGCCAGGGTTTAGAGTGCCAACTGCTTATCATCTCAAGGGCCCATTGCTAAGAAATAAAGTTGAGTTTAGCTATTAACTTTTTGACGATCCACAGGAAGCATGGGAATTTAAGGTTACAATATTGCGATTTATGGTTAGAGTGATAAGAGAAATGGAAGCATTATGAATTTGATGGTGAATTGTCAATTAAGGATGATGTTCTTAAGGTCTATTATATGATGCGACCTTCATTTTATGATTGGTGGACTCGTGCATAGAGGAGGTGAGGGAGGATAAAGTGGTCTAAGTAGTGACCGTTATTACTCATCCAATATTGGCGGCAGCTAGGTTATTGATGGCAAAGAGGCCACGTATTTTTTGGTCGCCTTGCACAGTGCACAACATAGACATCATGCTTGAGGCAATTAGTAAGAGGAAGTTGATGAAGACGATTATCAGAAAAGGAAAGACCATCACAATCTATACATACAGTCACACTCAGGTAAGAACATAAGTTTTTATACTATGCTTTGTTGTACTTGTTTTGATTCTTTCAAATACGTACATGTTATGTTATGTCATTGTAAGTTTGTAACATAAGGAAATTAATGTTGACCAGGTCTTAAACATGATGAGGAAGTTCACTGATGGTAGAGACATGGTGAGAGCTGCTTGTCCTTGCAATCTTTGGATGAGTTGCAGCAAAAGCTAAGGTTAATGTTTGTATATGAGGATTGGACCAAGTCCAAGTGGGCCAATAAGTTCGATGGAAAAGTAGTAATGAAGAGTGTCATGGATTCACGATTTGGGAATAAGGTTCAATATGCCTCATTTTTTTTTTTTGCCACTTGTAAAGGTACTCGAGATGATTGAGAAGGAACCCACAATAATTCACATTTATAAAGCTATGGAGGATGCTAAAGAAGAAATCAAGAAAGTTTTCAAGAATGATGAAGCTAAGTATGGAGATTATTTGAAGGTTATAGAAGATAAATGGAACTACCAACTTGAGAGGCTTGTCTACTTAGCAGGCATGTGGAACTACCTTAACCCTGCTCATTTTTTACTGATCATGAGGTACATGGAAAGATTGATTTCATGAAAGCAATCAACTAATACAATATCAAACTCAACCCTGATCCGAAAGTCCAAGGCAAGGTCACAATGGATTTAGAAAAGTATAGGCTCTCAACTGGATCTCTTGGAATAGAGTTAGCAATACCGTAGAGGACCAAGACCTCTCTTGGTGAGTTTAGAACTTCTTCATTTTGATTTAATGATTTGAATTTAAAATTTTAAATTTCAATGATGCAAATAGCTTATGTACTACATTTATATTTACATGAATAGCTACATGGTGGACAAGCTATGGGGGAAGCACCCCACATTTGTGTCAAGTGGCTATGCATATATTGAATCTAACTTGTACCTCGTCTGGATGCAAGCGCAATTTCAACACGTTTGAAATGGTATATTACGTATATAGTCGTTAGTTAGGTACTTAGTTCATTCAACACTTATCTAATAAGTCTATACAAAGAAGAGGAACTGACTTGAGCAAAAGCGACTGAGCAACCTTATCTTCGTTTAATATAATCAAAAGTTGCAGAAGCGCCACCAAGAGCTAGAGCACAATGGAAGGGAATCTCTTGGGTTGATGATATGGATCATATGTGCGAGTGGCTAGTTGATGCTGGGGAAGATGCGGTATTCCTTAGAGAGGGCTTCACCTAGAGCCAGGTTCGTGAGGCTGTTGGGACACCATTGAGCCTTGTAAGGACCACTTAATCACAATCTCAAAGCCAAAGGAAGGGGATGGGGAAGGAAAAATAGAAGGGGAATATGTTTACGGGATTGAGAGAGGAAGATGAAGAGGATGAAGCAAATTCAGATGAGACAAGGGATGATGCTCAATATGATGAGGGGGATGACTTTGATGATGATGGCATGGCAATATCATTAGACTCTACTCATGGTGGTGATGGCATAGAATTGTCATTTTAAATTTTCACGGTGGTGATGAGTGATGACATGGAATTTTCATTTGACTTTTGATGGTTGTGTTATCAGTTTATGTAAATGTAATATGAAATTCGAGTTTTGTTGCAATTTGATGATGTTTGTGTCTCTGTAATTATCGTTTTTTTATTTTCAGGGGCTTTGGGGCTCTTAAACTGCCCTAAGAACTCCTTAAGGGGCCTAAACCCCTGCCCTAAGAACTCCTTTTAGCTTGTCCTTGTTCCTAGGCACCCACCTAGGTGGCCAAGTCCCCAAACAGCCTAGGCAGGCACGTCCATCTTTTTGAACAAGGTGGGGCATGTAGGACCACGGTGCCAAACGCTCTCGTCAACAATCACATGCCCAGATGCAATCCAAATGAATATATAGAAAAGATTTAGGAAATAATTTGGATTAACTTATTTCAAAACTTTGTTCTTGAAAAACTATAACGCAAGTAAAACCTCAAACCTACAGTACATCAGATACCACAGTGTAGATATGTACAATCATAAACATAAGACGTAGAACAATAATATCCAGAGCTAGAAAGTACTGGTGCAGGAGGCCAAAGTGAATTAATTATAACAGAGGAATCACTGACATTACAGCAATTGAAATGGAAGTGTAGATGTTTTCTTTATCGAGAACTCTAACAAAGAGAGGTCAAGTTCTTAGATGCAAAACTCAAGAGAAGTCTACTCTTGTCTTACAAACTAAATAAAATATTCAAGCTCCCCAATCATCAATGCCACAGCTCTAAAGCTTTGTGGTCTCTGAGAGAATCATTTAGGCATGAAGGTCAAAGCATGGTCAGCATCCACATCAAGATTCAAGAACACATTCATCTGACCAATTTCTCACTAATGACACAAACGTGATCCAAATGGCACAAATCTCTTGCTCAACTAGGAACTCATTCAACCTCAATCGCTAGTAGTGGCTATACCAATGTGGTGAGAGCTGATGCTATCATGGGAACACCAGTGTGAGGTGTGCAATTGAGACCTATGAAGGCACCCATGGTTGACAACCACAGTGACGTGTTTCATAGACCTCATAACATTCAGCATGGGAGAGGATACTATAGAACCCTAGTTTCATGGACCTCATGAGATTCAACCTAGGAGAGGATATCATAGGACCCTAGTTTGAGTTATGCCTAGTGGACAGAGTTAACAATGCATCATCAACTGAAATTCAAAGGCACCTAGACAGATTTTGGACTTCAAACTCAAGACTTGTCTCATGGGACTTCAGAAGCATGTCAATGAAGAACATTAAGTGGTTCTGACCTTCTCATTTCAGATTCACTTTTAAGGTTGATGGGAGGACCCACCATCAAATCCTATGTGGATTAAATCAGGTGTACTCGGTGTCATCAAAATGGATGTTTCTGAAAATAAAACCAATGGAACACTCAGAAATGATCACTCAAAAACATGTAGGTTTGCTAAACAATCTCAATAACATCCTTGTTCCAACATATCAAGTTTACGTGTTAACTATGAAGCATGTTTTGACATGGCCATTAACACCAATTTTTTCTTTAGGTAGTCACTGGCTCGATGGAACATCCTACTCAAGTTAGCTACACGCCATTTCAAAAACCAACATTTCATGGGCGCCCTGCACCGTTCAACTCTTTTGAAGCCATTGGGATCATAGGAAAGCCCACCCCATCAAGGCAAAAACTGATAAAAGTCAGCACTGAGTGCTGACCCAATATCGTCTTCCATATAGGAAGGATCAGATGTTAGACTCCATAATGAACATGATATATAGGTCATTGTTTCTTCTTGCATGAAATATGAACAGGCACAAATCCATAAGCTGATATTAGAAATAAAACTTAAGTATAGATTGAGTCCCTTCTGGCACAAACCATCCATTATTGTTCTCCGAGCTGACTCATTGCAGTTGAGATCCTTAAATAAAATGATCACTGGGATGGGAAAAAGTATGTTACTATAAATTGCATAACATCACAATACCTCATGCTAACCCTTTCGAGACAATAGAAGCGGCAGAATTCTCATACACCGATGCCTTAAACCAGAGAAGTGTGTACTTAAGCGTTATAAATTACAAGAGGCTTAAGAACTATCTTAGCCATCTTCCTATGAAATCACTTGGTGAAATGTTGTGTATCAAGGAACACACATGTTGGCTTCACCCAAAGAGTGGATTTCATCACTTAATGGACTTCTGAAGATTGAGTTCAAAATCAAAGAAGCCGTATTCAGATCACTAAACAATGAGAAACCCATTTAAACAGAAAAGGAAATTGGAATCCAATACTTGCAGAGTGACAAACATCCCATGGACCGCATATACAACAAAAAGAAGAGCTAAAGTCGCAGAAAAACTTAAGTTACGAACTTCCTAAATTTATATTACACAAACTTCAAATCCCAGGGGAATGATACCAAGCAAAGATTATACAAAAAACACACAGTGATCCGTTAGGGAGAATATCAATCTCCATGAGATGAAAAGAGAAACAGAGAGTAGCGGTCCACAGAGAATCTTAAAACCGTGAACATTTTAGAAGAAAATCTATTTTGTATAAAAAGAAAAATAATCAATAAAAATGCTATAGGAGACATCGAAATGCAGAATAATAAAGGTGAAGATAGAGAGAGAACCTTGACTGTGTCAAAAGGATGGCCAGTTATAACAGTTGCGATCCCGGCAGCAAACCCTGCTGCGTACTCCTTGAGGCCTTCCTCCATTTCGACACCTCGCCACTACGCTCCCACCATGCTTTCTGCAAAGCTAGAGAGAGATGGGCCTGAAGGGCAGGGTTGGATTTGTAAATTGATTCCCGTTTGGATAGGAGGAAATTAGGAATCCTAGATACTTGGAATAGGTATTTGAAATCCAAAAGAATCTATAGATTTTTAATATCAAACATTTTTCTAGATATTTGGAATAGATATATGAAATCCGGAAAAAGTCTATGGATTTTTTAAAATGTGATACAGATTTTTTAAAAAAAACTTTTCTAAATATGTATGTCAAATAGTAATCGTTTGGGTCCTACTCACATAGATATAGAATGATCTAATAGGATCGTTAATCTTTTCAATATCAAAGAGTTTTGTCATAGGTTCCTCAAATCTCTTGTTTAGATAAACTATACAAAATTAATAGATTCTTTCCAATCACTTCTATGTCCATTGTTTCGTAACAAAATTTTTTTCTCTAAAATTTTTATATACTTTCTCTTTCTAAAACTCAAATTTTGCGATAAAATAAAAATTTTGAAATTGTTTCTCTCTCCAAAATTTAAAATGGTTTGTCTCTCTCAAATTTTATATATTTTCTATCCAAAATTTAAAATTTGAAATTGTCTATCTAAAAAATTTGAGATAATTTCTCTCTCTAAAATTTTTAGTTATTTTACTCTCTCTAAAATTTAATATAGTTTCTGTTTCTAAAATTTTAAGATAATTTCTCTCTAAAACTTAAAACTTAAGATAGTTCTCCTCTTAAAAAAATTTGAGATAGTTTCTCTCTCTAAATATTTTTAAATAGTTTCTCTCTCTAAAATATGGTATAGTTTTTCTCTCAAATTTTAAGATACTTTCTCTTTCTAAAAGCTAAAATTTGAGATAATTTTTCTTTAAAAATTTTGCAATAGTTTCTTTTTCTAAATAAAATTATTTATTTGCTCTTTCTAAAATTCGATATAGTTACTCTCTTAAAATTTAATATGCTTTCTCTCTCTAAAACTTCAAGTTTGTAATAGTTTCTCTCTAAAATTTTGAAATAGTTTATCTCTTTAAAATTTGATATAGTGTCTCTCTAAACTTTGATATACTTTTTCTCTAAAATTTAAAATTCGAGATACTTTCTCTCTCTAAAACTTAAATTTTGAGATCGTTTCTCTCTCTAAAAATTTTTGAGATAATTTCTCTCTAAAAATTTCATGCACTTTCTCTATTTAAAATTCGATATAGTCTATCTCTCGAAAATTTTAATATATTTTTCATCTCTAAAACATAAATTTTACGATAGTTTCTATCTTCAAAATTTTGAGATAGTTTCTCTCTCTAAAAAAATTTAGGTAGTTTCTCTCTCTAAAATTTGATATAATTTATATTTCTAAAACTTTAATACATTTTCTCTTTCTAAATTCAAAATTCAAGATAGTTTATCTATAAAACTAAAAATTCGAGATAGTTTTTCTCTCTAAAAAACAAGATACTTCTCTCTCTAAATTTTTTTTGGCTGTTTCTCATTCTAAAATTGATAATAGTTTCACTCTAAAAGTTTAAGAATACTTTCTCTCTCTAAAATTTTAATATTACTTTCTCTCCCTAAAACTTAAGATTTGATATACTTTCTCTCTCTAAAATTTGATATAGTTACTCTCTTAAATTTTAATATTTTTTTCTCTCTAAAACTTCAAATTTGAGATAATTTATCTCTCTAAAATTTTGAAATAGTTCTCTATTTAAAATTTGATGTAGTCTCTCTCTAAACTTTGATATACTTTCTCTCTCTAAAATTTAAAATTTGATATACTTTCTCTCTCTAAAACTTATTTTTTTGAGATATTTTCTCTCTCTAAAAAAATTTGTGATACTTTCTCTCTCTAAAAAATTTCGTGTACTTTCTCTATTTAAATTTTGATAGCTTATCTCTCGAAAATTTTCATATACTTTTTCTCTCTAAAACATAAATTTTACGATAGTTTCTCTCTACAAAAATTTTGAGATAGTTTCTCTCTCCAAAAATTTTGAGATAGTTTTTTTTTCTAAAAATTTTTAAGTAGTTTATCTCTCTAAAATTTGATATAATTTCTATTTCTAAAATTTTAATATATTTTTTCGTTCTAAAATTCAAAATTAGAAATAGTTTCTCTCTAAATTCAAAATTTGAGATAGTTTCTCTATCTAAAAAATGAGATATTTCTCCCTTTAAATTTTTTTTTGGTTGATTCTCTTTCTAAAATTTATAATAGTTTCACTTTGAAAGTTTAATAATGCTATCTCTCTATACAATTTTAAGAATACTTTCTCTCTCTAAAACTTAAGATTTTATATAGTTTCTCTCTCTAAATTTTTTTGAGATAGTTTCTATTTTTAAAACTTTTAGGTACTCTATTTAAAATTTGATATAGTTTTTCTCTCTATCTATCTAAAAATTTTGAAATAGTTTCTGTCTAAAAAATTGAGATAGTTTCTCTCTCTAAAAATTTTAATGTACTTTCTCTCTCTAAAAATATAATAGTTTCTCTCTAAAACTTAAAACTTGAGATAGTTTCTCTTTCTAAAATTTTGAGATAGTTTATCTCTCTAAAAAAATTGGTACTTTTTCTCTCTAAAATTTTAATATACTTTCTCTCTCTAAAATTTTAGCATACTTTCTCTCTCTAAAAGTTAAAATTTGAGACAATTTTTCTCTTTAAACTTTTGAAATAGTTCATCTCACTAAAAAAAATTGGTACTTTTTCTCTCTAAAATTTTAACATACTTTTGCTCTCTAAAATTTAACATATTTTCTTTCTCTAAAAGTTAAAATTTGAGATAGTTTTTCTCCCAAAAAATTTTAAGATAGTTTCTCTGTTTAAAAAATCTAAGTACTTTCTCTCTCTAAAATTTTCATACCTACCAAATGCTCTCTATGTTTCAGGTCGAGGGAGCCAATAAGAGAAATCTATGGGCCTTGGAAATGCAAAAAAAATGGTCTTGGTGTAGAAATGAAATCAGGGAAAAGTAGGTTTTATTTTTATGATTTTGATTTTCCTGATGTTAAGTATCCTAGTCACTAAACATTCCAAACAGTGGATTTTAACAATATCCAAGATATTAAAAATCCAAGCTTTGAAATCCATGTACCCAAACAAGCCCTAAGGTTATTTCCATATTATTAAGACTTAAGTATATAAAGACTTCATTGCCCCTTGTGAGTTCTCGGATGGAGGGGTATAAATGGATGGGGTTGGGCATCTATCCTAGGCTCCTAGCCTACTGTGACCCAACTGGGTCCTAGTTGGACACACGTTACCTGACATTGAGCAAGGCAGAGTTTAGGCCATTAGACTTAGACTCAACCACTAGGTTGGGTAGGGTCTAGGTCTATATAAAAATACACAGAATTTGTAGTAATTGTTTTAGAAAAATCATATAACATTGCGATTTTATTT
Source organism: Amborella trichopoda (assembly GCF_054954075.1). Taxonomy (NCBI): domain Eukaryota; kingdom Viridiplantae; phylum Streptophyta; class Magnoliopsida; order Amborellales; family Amborellaceae; genus Amborella; species Amborella trichopoda. The sequence continues at coordinate 13,815,204 of NC_142337.1, read as the reverse complement.
GTAGAAGTAAAGTTGCAAATCCTAAATAATTTGGATGTACTACCGTGTGGATTGGGGGATTTTAATATGATCAGATGGTCCATATAATCTAAATATCAATGTAGAATTACACCGTGTATGACACGTATTACTCAAATAATTTAGAAAAATATGTCTGTCAAGGATAGATCAGAGTCCTAATCTCCCTTTAATAGGAAACTCTTTCGCTAGAGTTTTGGTGAGGACAATGCCAAAAGCTATGTCGGATCATGTTATGCCATTACTGACCACTAAAGATGTGGCTTTTAGGGCATCTACATTTCATTTAGAGGTGATGTAGCTCGATGACAAATAGTTGCCACATGTGGTGCTTCGTTTATGGAACAATGCACACATTCAGGGATGGGGAGCCATGTATTTGGAAAGAAACTACAATGTTTGCATGAGAATTTTGGGGATATCTTTGTAAAGATGGAGGAGGTAATGAGGGACATTGAATAACTTGACCCGGGGAGTAGTTGCAATAAGGCATTCAAGTTGGTGATGTTGCAACTACAGTCAATCTGAGTGAAGAACTGCAACATCTCTTGAAAATAGAGAAGTTGTACTCGTTTCAGAGGTCTAGGTCAAATGTGGGTCAATCAAGGAAATAGTAATATGAGATATTTTCATGTTATTACGAATAAGAAAAGGAAATTGAATGATATTTGGAATATATTGGTCCCAATGATCCAGGAAGTAGAGAAAACAAGGGGCCACAGTCAATTTCTTCAAGGGGGCATTCACCTCATGGGATAGATTATCATTCTCTCTAGAAAAGATTCCTTCACACAAGCTAATTAAGGAACAAGCAAGAAGTTAACCTTTCAATGAGAATGAGATTAGAAAGGTAGTGTTTGCACTACCAAGGGACATGGCCCCATGCCTTATGGCTTCTCTCTGGCATTTTTCCATTAGTTATGGGAGGTGGTGAAATATGACTTGCTAGTGGTACTTCATGAGTTTTACAAAAGAGTCATAGTGAATCGAACCATAAACTCTACTATCATAAACTAAAGTGCCAAATAAAAAAGTATATAGAGTTATTTGGCAAACATCAAACCCATTAGCTTGCTCACTGCGAATTATAAGATTATAACCAAAGTGCTGGCCAATGGACTTAAACTTGGAACCCATTCATTTAAACATTTCAATACAAGTTAGAATCATGAAAATCAAGAGATATTTCATTTAGGGGTAGGATCGCCCTTCTTAGAGCCATCTTGTCATGTGTTCCTTGTCTGTGTTGAATATCCTTAGGGTGATCGCTTAGAGGTTGGAAACGTTGATGAATAATTTCCTATTGAGTGGTTCTGTCAGTTTGGATAAGTTCCACTTGTTTAGATGGGAAGTTATTTGTCTTGTGAAGTGGGCAACAAGCTTGGGAGTCTGAAGACATATGATAGTGAATGACAAAACTGCATATTAGATGGTGGTGGATGCTAGTGAAACCACTTAGAGACAACTCCCAAACTTCACGTATTTGGAAGAGAATAGGTTAATGTATAAATTTTTGTAGCTAGCCACATTATTTTTATTGAGTATAAGACGTAAATATACAAAAAAGAACCCCTTATATGGACCGTATATCACCAAGAAGGTGTTGTAGGTACAAAAGTTCTATACAAGCACTTCATGAAAAATATCAGACTAAAACAGCCAACGAAAATTAGAGAGGGCCATTTCCAGGAGGAGATGTTCCCTCTTTTGCTAACGCATCAGCCACCAAGTTCGCCTCAAACCCAATGTGGGTCCATGAAACTCTGATTTAGCATATTATGTCGGAAATCTCGTTGAAAATTTGGGCCAGCCTCTAGGGGTGAATTGCACGGCCTGAGGCCCAAGAGATGATGGATTTAGAATCTCCGTGAATAGCAATCTGGTTGCTCCACTCGGGCTTATAGGCTCTTAGGCATTCAAGAAGTGCAGTGGCCTCAGCTATAACACTATCGACCAGGCCAATGGGTTTGGAGAAAGCAAGAATAGTGAAACCGGAAGGGTTTTTGAAACAACCCACACTCTCGATTGGTCTTCAGTTAGTTTAATTTGATCCAACCCTGTTCTAGAGGTCTCCAAAGCGAGGAACAAGCGACTCTTGAAGGGGTGGAGTGAATAAGCACCTGCTAATTGGACCACAAATCTGTTGAGGAGCAGGCATTAGAACTTTTGTGATTCTTGCTCTAAACAATCACCAAAGATAAGACCTTTTCTTTGAGATGTTCGGATGATGAGCTTTCTTCTTTGAAAATTATGTGGTTAGATTCAATACAAATGGACTAAAGGATGGCATAAATCATAGTCTTCCATAAGACAATCCCCATTTTAGGCCACAAGAGGAATTGGGAGGGGTTGGAAAGGACGGAACAGACTGGGGGGTGACTCAAGTCGATTCAAAAAGTTGTAGAAAATGTCCCCATAGAAATTGAGCAACTGAATAGTGAAGAAACAAGTGCGCATTAGTTTCCTCAGCACATAACCACATGGGGCAATGGTTAGGCAAAGGAATACCACACTTTTGTAATTGATTCACAGTGACCACCCTTTAGTAGATGGTTAGCCAATTGAAAACCTACAACTTTGGTGGGATAAAAGTTAGCCAAGCATTGGCCGAAGAAGGGAAGGGCAGTGGGGGTTTGTGAGAGGAAACTGAGGCCAAGAAACATGAGGCCACATAGAAATAGCCTGAAGGGTTGGGTTTCCATATAGTTTACGCTCGCCTATGAGAGGGAGGTAGATGGGTTGCAAAAGAGCTTGGAGTTGAAGGAAAGACTCTAACTCAAGGTTACGAAGAGAGCGCCTGAAAATTGGTGTCCTGGAGCATTTGAGGCTCAGAGAGGGAGCTAGTATAGGACATAAACTTCTCGGTTTGTGGCAAGGAGAAAAAAAGTAGGGGAAAGAGTCCCTTAGGGGGGTGACCAACCCAGATATCTATCCAGAAAAGAGTTTTGCTGCCTGATATAAGGAGAATTCTGGTATTGGCTTTAAAAAGATCATAGCATCTCATGATAGATCGCCACAAGCCAGAAGAGAGACTGTAGGCATGGAAGGGGGCATCCATCTAGAATAGTTGATGCAATATTTGTAGCATAGGACCTCCTGCTTAAGGTGACCCTGCTGGAAGAAAAGGTGCCACCGCCATTTGGATAAAAGAGCCATATTAGAGTCTTGTAAACTCCCAAAACCCAAACCACCTATGCTTTTCAGCTTGCTTATCTTACCCCATGCAACAAGATGGTATTTGTTGGCCGAGCCGTCCCCCACCCAAAGGAAATTTTTCATAAGTTGCTCTAGTTGGGCTGCAACTAAGGCTGGGATAGGGAAGAGGAACATTTGGTAGATAGGGATATTTGATAAGATTGCCTTGATGTGTGTGATTCTCCCTATGGAAGAGAGGAAGCGCCCTTTTGAACCAGCAAATTTGTGGTCAAACTTTTCTATGATGTGTCTCCAAAGGTTTTTCTTTTATTTTCCTAAACAAGACAGTAGCCTGAAGTAGGATGCTGGCAGATATTCGACCCACAACCCCAAAAAAGTGCAAACTGGGCTATCAGGTGGTCTTCTAAGGCCACCCCCATCATCTTGGTCTTGTTTGAGTTTGCTTGGTCTTGTTTGAGTTTGCTTTTGAAACCCATTGCTAATTGGAAAGCTTTGAGAAAAAGGAGGACAGACCTAAGGTTTCAAAGGCATCATCGGCATTTTGGAGGTGGGATATGGTGAGGCTTCCAAAGCCGACGTTGAACCCATTCAACAGTCCATGGGTATAAATCCTCGAGTGACAGGCTGAAAACTTCATCAGAAATGGCAAACCGGAAAGGAGATAGGGAATCTCCCTACTAAAGACCTCTAGAGGATGGAAAAAAACCTCTCAATGATCCATTGATTAAAATTGAGAACTAGGCATTTGAGATGGAATTCCTCATCCATGACCGAAACCCATATGACCAAGGGTTTCATCCAAAACATCCCAATCCACGTGGTCGTTTGCTTTTTTCCAGTGATTCAAAAGTCGGCGAGCGGGAACCGGCACCCCTGTGCTGGCGATTCCGTACCGTAAATCCCCATGTGACGTCATGAATCTCCCAATTATTCGATTCATGATGTCATGGCCGGCCCGATTCTTCAACAGTGTACATTGTCATAGACATGGGAATTTTTGTAAATCTTAGGGATTCTTCAACAGTGTGCATTATCATGAGCATAGGCATTTTTGTAAATTTCAGGGTAAAATAAGTTAAAAATCACAAGAACCTAAGGTCCGCACACCTCGCAACGTGACTCTCATTGCTTTGCACGCGTTATCTTCGTTGGGTACGAAGAAGTATTTATTCACTAACATTTTGTTTTTACCTCTTTGATGTGGGATAATGTGAAAAGGTATTAACTTGCAACATTGATATACTCTATTATTTTTTTACGCCTCTAATATCACTAAGTTGCATCAGTCATACCGGTTACCACATACCTTCCTCGTATGAAGGACGTTCGTTTGAATTCCCTCTGAAGGAAACGTTGTTTTTTCCTTCTTTTTTTGTCAAATTTTTTTCTTATCAAAAAATTAAAAGGTTTTTTTATCAATTTTGCTTTTTGTTTTTCTATCAATTTCGCTTTTTGTCAATTTTTTTTCTTATCAATAAAAAAAAAAGTTTCTTATAAAAAAAAATGAAAGGTTCTTATCAATTATTTTTCTCGTCAAAGTCAAAAAAATAAAAAGTCTTTGTCAAAAAAATAAATTTTTATTAAAAGGTCTTTGTAAAAAAAATAAAAAGTAATAAAAATTTATAGTCAAAAAAAAAAAGTTCTTATAAAAAACAAACAATACAACAAATATTTTTTGTCAAAAAAAAGGTTCTTGCTAAAAACAAAAAAAAAAAGTAATACGATAAACATTTCTTGTAAAAAAATAAAAGGTTTTTGTCAAAAAATACTAAAAGTTTCTTATCAAAAAACCATTCTTTATTGTATTTCATGTATGATTATATACTTCATCCATGATTGTTCCATGATTTTTATTTTGTGTGATGTAATTTAATGGTTAAAATAAGTTCATAAAGAGAAAAATTATCTCAATATTCACGTATTGATGAAAAAAATGAAAATTAATAATATAGTACCCCGATTTCTTATTGGATTCCTACAAAAAAATATTTATAAATGAATTTTAATAAATTTTTTAGATTTTTTTTAAAGCTTAATCCGACCGATTCGGCCGATTCCCGATGGGTTTTTAGGATGCCCTATCTGGGCCACCATTCTGTTTTTTAAACCACTGCGTTTTCCCAATCCAGTTTAATCACCAATCCCGACACCTTAGCAACATGACGAGAATGGATGCACTCATGGGCTATGAGAGCCATGTCTAGGATCTACCGGTTTTTGACAAAAGCGACATGGTTTTGCGAGATGACAAAATCCATAACTCCTCACAATCTAGTGGCCAGCACTTTAGGTAACACTTTGTATGAGTTATTAATGAGGTTAATGGGCCAAAAATCCTTGATTTCCTCGGCCCCCTCAATCTTTGGTATGAGTGCAACACAAGTTGCATTCATAACCTTATGTACAATGCCCCTCTCATGGAATTTGGAGAAGAAAGCGATGAAATATGGGCGTAAAGTTTCCTAGAAATGCTTGAACACAACAATACGGAAGGCATCAGGTCTTGGCGATCGATCTTAAGCCAAATCTAAGATGGCCCTCACAATTTCTACTTTGGAGAATGGTCGTTCAAGCCGATATGACTCTTCGGTGGGGATAGTTTTGAAAGAGAGGTCGGGCATCCTTGATTTGGGATGACTGCTGGCTTGAAAGATGTTTTGAAAGAAATTGACAATGGTTGCTTCCACTTGACAAGGCCTCTCAAACGTCTGGCCGCCCGACTTGATTTGTTAAATAACGATATCTCTCCTTCTACATTTAGCAATTATGTGAAAAAACGTTGCATTTTGGTCCCCAACTTTAACCATCAAACCCTTGAACGTTGATCCCAAAAAATTTCCTCCTTGTGGAGAATGGATTGGTAGAGAAGTTTATCTCTCAAGAAGTTCATCTTCGTTCAACTTTCTTTTCGGGCGAGGGGGGGGGGGGGGGGGGGGGAGCGGGGTAGCAGCCTCCTAAATTGGGGCTAGCCAGCTCAAGCTTTCTTTCCCTTGAGACGAGGGCTTCACGATCAAGCCGAGGCGTGACTAGTTTGGGGGGATATTACCGAACCCAATGACTTTGAACACCTTTTTTGTGTCCCCTTGGGCACAATCCATCTGGTTGACAAGTTTTGAGTCCACAGAGGGGGCGAGGGAAGGGGTTCGGGTTCAGAAGAATGGGAAGATTTAAGGCAAGACGAGAGTAGAATGGGAATTAGGAAGAGATTCTCCAAGGTAGTATAGGAGATGGAGGAGAGTAACTAACTAGACCAAGGTGCAAGGGTCGAATTGGGAGAGGTAAGGTTTGATAAATGAAGCTCAGGGATAAGTGAAGATGATAGGGGAGAGAAGGGAGGAGGACCAAAGGAGCAGGGGAAGAACTAGATTGGACGTAAAAGGGAGTGATGGATGATGATTGGTTGGGAATAGGGGGATGAAAAGGATGAGGACAGGGGGAGCATGAGTAGGGGTAAGAGACGTGCTGGGAGAGATAGTGGACAGTAGAGTGGAGGGGTTGAGGCTGGGGCGAGACGGAGATAGGGGAGGGACACAGAGGAAAAGAGACACTAAGAATAGAGGAGGCAGGCTGATTAGGGGCAGGATAGGAGCAACAGGGGGGATAAAAGGGGGTTGGTTGGAGAAAGAGGGGTAGAGATGAGGCGAGGGATTGAGTTGAACAGAGAGAGGAAGGGGGAATGACAAGGAGAGGTGAAGCGAGCCATAGGGAGGAGAATCATAAGCCAACACAATGAGGGAGAGGTTGTTATGATTTACAGGAGCATCGAGAATCCCGGCATACTACGACGCAGTCGGGAGGTCTAAAGAAGTAGACGCAATTTGGGGTGATTCAGGGGAATAGGAAGGGCCAATGGAGAGAGCAAGAGGAGAGGGAGGCCGATGGTGAAGAGCAGAGGTTTAAAAAATGGATTGGTGCCCCCGGTTCGGTCTCCCCAAAAACCCATTCGAATCGTGAATCGGTGATCCAGATCGGGAATCAGATGAATCGGTCTAATTAAGCCTTAAAAAAATCCAAAAATATTATTAAAATTCATTATATTTTTTTTCTTTTTTAGGAATCCAATAAGAAATGGGGTTACTATATTATTAACTTTCATTTTTTCATCAATTTGTGAATATTGAGATGTTCTTTCCTTATATGAACTTATGTTAACTATTAAATTTGCATCACATAAAAGAAAAACCATAAAATCATCATGGATAAAATATATAATCATGTATGGACTACAATAAAGAATGGATTAAATCGATGAAATAATGACCACTAAAATCTCAAATTGTTGCATTATCTTTTATTTAATTTTTTTGATGACATTATTTTCTTTCTTTTATTTTTTTGGAAGATAAGTTGTTTTTTTGACAAGAATGCTTGTTGTATTATCATTTATTTTACTTCTTTCCTTTTATTTTTTTGATGACATTATTTTCTTCCTTGTATTCTTTTTGGAAGAAAAAATAAAATGCTTTTTTTCCTCTTTTTTATGACATTATTTTCTTCCTCTTTATTTTTTTTATGACATTATTTTCTTCCTTTATATTATTTTTTATGACATTATTTAAGACAAAAGTAAAACACAAAAGCTAAACATTAAACACAACGGCCCAAACCTGAGACCTCCTAATGAGAATCCAACGTGATAAACAACTCACCACACCACCACGTGTTGTATCTTTTTCTATAATAATTCAATATATTGAATTAAGATCTCAATATTGAGCATTGAGAATTGTCCCACATCGAAGAGAGGTGGGACAAACAATGCGTATATAAGGAATTGCAATATCCTTGCTCATGAAGAATAACTTGAGACGGGAACCACATTCAAAGCACGAGCTCACCATGTGAGATTTCTCCACACACATGGTGTTTTGTGACGTCAGCCACAGCCTTTCTATGACATCATACCGGCGGTTCTTGCCTGTTTATGATGTCATACAGGCGGTTCTCGCCTGTTTATGATGTCATACAAGCGGCCACACTGTTCAGAACCGGCGATTCCACTATAGAACCGAGCGATTCCATGTTTTATATAGTAAATGGCACGGTCATACGGGCGGTTCTTGCCTGTTTATGATATCATACAGGCGGCCACACTGTTCAGAACCGGCGATTCCACTCTAGAATTGGGCGATTCCCTATTTTATAAAGTAAACGGTACGGGTTATCGATTCCAGTGCCGACTCGGGCGAGCCTGTTGCGACTCACCCATTTTTAAACCACCACTGGTGAAGGGGGAATGAGGAGAGGCATTGAGGGCTCAATATACTTAGAAAGAGGGGTGCTGACTCCGATGAAAATTGGTGGGAAGGGGGTTGACGAGATGAGGTATCAAATGGAGACACGAGCTTCTGCAAAAGGTCGTGCGTCACGGGCGAGAAAGACATCAAACATGTCACCAAGGGCAAAAGGGGAGAATTAGAAGGGAGGGGGAAAGGTTGACATGCACATGCTAGAGAAGGGAGTGAGGGAAAAGATAGGTGGCCAAAATGATTAAAGGGAGACAGGCGGTGGCCAGGGTGGTGACAATTGTGAATCACGAGAGGGGGCACGAGGTTGGGATTGCAAAAGATGGCTGACATCATTGGGGGGTTGGCGATGTTGATTGCTAGCTGAAGGATCTAAAGAGACATGGTGTTCGACAAAAGGGCCTTGAGAAAGATGAGGGTTTGCAAGAGCCACGACAAAAAACTTGGGAGGGGGTGCGAGCCGCACGATCTTGAGATCAATAGACAGGGCTTCTTGGCCGGTGTCTTTTGCAGGGAACCAGTGTCCAACCTTCACCACTCTGGTTGTTGGCATTTCTGTAGCAGGAATGTGAGAAGCCATCTCGTAGGGAATTTTTACATGTAAAAGAGACTAGTGGCAAAGATGAGAAGTTGAGACATAATGGAGTTGGGTTCTGGTATTTCCACAAGTATTTTAATGGAGCCCAGGGAAAGCTACTCTAGGGGCTACCGGTGAAAACGATTTGTTGACCCTAGGCAGTTTCCTAATGCATTAAAGGTTGAGGGTTGTCAGAGGTGAAGGGAATAGAAGCAAAAATGACCCAAACATACATTGTTTTTAGAGCACTGATCTCAGGAGCCCAAGGTTTGAGGGAGAGAGAGGCACCCTTAAAGCGAGGGGTGGGAGACCGGAGGGCCTACTAGGTGAATACAGTCGATGTAGAATTAGGTGGCTTCATTGATTCTATTGACCCAAGGTCAAATCAGGGGGGGAGGGGGTCAGGGGAATGATGATAGGGACGAGAGGGGTGAGACGAGGTAGTCATTCTAACACCAAATAATTTTGCCTTGCAGTATGTCGCTTTCAACATTTATATGTTTTTAATTGATTTTATATGTCATTTTGGATGCAAAAATGGTGGTCTCGGGTCTCCTAAAACCCAAAAATGATTTCTACATGCCATCATTCTCCAACCTAGCACATATTATCTTGTTGGTAGAATCATATAGATACCATGTCACTAAGGATATGCTACACTCAAACATGATGGTTGTGGATACCATGTCATGTGTACAAGGAAACAAAAAGGAAATTTTGTTATCTTCATGAGATTAACTTCGTGGATCATAATATTAACTTGGGGAAATATGACCAACTTCTTGAGGTTAGTGTTGAACGAGTGCCTTTCTACATTTTTGCTTATTGCCACTATTATGCAAAAAAGGACATCATAATCCAAGATAACTAACTGAAGACATACTAAACTCAAAACAAGACGGTTGTGCATACCACGTCATGTGTACAAGGAAACATAAAGAAAATTTTTATAAATGTAGGCAAAATGAGCAAATGCACTATGCTTGTCATGGTATTTGTAGCGGATAATACGGAACTAACAGTCAAACTATTAAAAATGATTTCTCAGCGTGGAGATTTCTTATTAAGCACATGGACATCACATCCAAAGAATGAATTCAAGAATAAATCTAGATGTTGTTTATACGAAACAGTATATGAATTAGTATGTGGTAACATTTTGGAAGATAAGACAGTCCTATAGATGTGGACTGGATTGTTTTCCCATCTAGCAATTGAGACACATACCTAGATAGATGCCTTCAAAGAATGGACATGGTCATGTTGAAGTTAGTATAAATTTTCAAGCTGGACACCTTTAAGAAACATTATGCGTCTGAAAATCCTTAAAACAATAGATACACGTGTAAATCACCTTTATCGAAAGGAAAAGGAAAGGTCATAAGCAAACTATGAAAAAGAAAGCATCTTTTTTTTTAGGCCTAGGGTTGGGGATAAGGAAACAATAAAAAGTGTACTCAGAGACGATGAGGCATAAAAGTTCAAAGATACATGCTAATCAATCATACAATTGGGACATGTTGGTAACTTCGATTATTGCATTGATAGCATTTCATTTCCTACATGCTTGGTAAATGAGAAGGCAGCCCATGGGGAAGTAGAACTGAATCAACATCTATATGACAAAAGAGAAGTACAATTCAAAGTCAATGCTGCGCAATCTTCATAAGCCTTACATGATGGAGATTTTCGGGAAAGCTTTAGTCTTTGAATTGAGGTTTAAAATAACCTAACTGCACCACTTCATTTTTTTAGATATAGATATATAGAACTCTTCAAAGCTTGCCGGGTTTGAGGTGCTTTTAGTCAATCAGAAAAAGTCTAATGATAAGAGAATGCGCAGAAATAAAGTTACCTTTTTACTTAGCAAGTAAAGTTTTATTTAATTGTGAATTTCAGTCAGTAAACCTTATGTAACACACAGGACAAGGTATTTGTGTGAGCCCCACGGGACTTCATCGCTAACTTATCTCCAAAATGACTTTTGTGGAAGGGGAAGAGCCAACCTGATAACTTAAAGATGCTCTCTGGTGTCTAGATTACACTTTAAAATTATGATCCATTTGCAATATTCAATTTCACTTATTTATTTATACTCTTTATATAGAGTCTTTCTTTATCAACTGTTCACATGCATGCAGAACAAGAGATCAGGATACCTGATATACATACAATTGTGCGTGAGTACACATATATTATATAAAGTTCATTGTATATACTAGCACTTGGCCCTAACCACACATTCACTAATACTTAAAAACAACAACGGCTTTACAAGTCCATTGGGTCAAAACTTCAAGGCCTACAGCTCGGTATCTGCAAAACTAAAATTCTTTGGATACATGTAGCAGTTCCACATTAAAAGAGTAGCTAAGGCACGGCAAAATATGATGCTTCTATAAGTCTTGAAAAAATAGCCTCAATGCTTGTTTGATTTAGTCAATTGTACTTATATGTTGTATTGATATTCTCTACTCCAAAGTAGCATGAAAGCCCTTGAAAGAAGAAAACAATGAAATCAGTTGTGAATAGGAAGAAAACAAAGTATAATTTTTTTAAAAAATTAACATGGATAAATGAATGAGGTCATGTTGTTGTTCGCTAGATCTAGAATGACTCTTTTTTGTCGGATTAATATAGCCTAATATAAAATTTTAGGAGATACTCACCACCCAAGTGAAGCAAGCATATACTGCTCTAGCGGCGATGGCTCAGTAATACAAAGATCATATAGAAAGCAAACTCCAAGTGATTGTTAGCAGTCCATTCATTCTTTCCAGTTTAAAACTATTGCAAAGCACACCTCTATATTATACCTTACCACCAATTTCCCCTTGAGGCACCGCTAGAAACGCCTATAGTAGGATCATCGTCTACTCCATCCTTCTTATAGTGCGCAATAAAAATAAACAACACCTTTAGAGCTTGAAAGAAGACATGTCAGTGAATTTACTAATTTCTAGTAAATCATATTCTAGTGGTCACAAATAGAGCATTTATAGTCTTTGGAGCTTTAGACGTGTTGTCATTCTGGGAGGGAGCATATAGTAGAAGGATGAGCTAAATATATCGTTCTCCATGATCATCCTGACAACCTGGGTTATGGTCCTTGCCAGGAAGAGCTCGACTTTCACTTCCATGATTATGAGAACTATTCTCTGTAAAAACTAACGGCATCTAGCTTTAAAATATTTGCTCTAGCCCTAATAAAGATTACTCTAATATTTGTACCAGTGTTAAGAAAATCACTTATTTGGATCGGAATCACCGATACGGATTGGGAATTGCCAAGGAATACACCCATTCTTGGTTTGAATCACCGGTTCACTTCTATATTATTTTAAAATTTATAAAACTCAAATTGTGCACTAAAGCTTACATTGTCTTTTTGGTAGCGCATGCTGACATTATGTTTTAGGTTGGGGGTTCGACTACCCTCCATGCATGCTTTTTCCTATTGAATTTTAGTACCGAGTATTATATAAGTCATAGATGATAGTCATGTATTTATATAATTTTACTTTTGTATCTTATAAAAGGAGATGTTCGAATCGACCTTTCGAGTTTATGGTAACTAACCTCAATGTCTAGCCAATATCACTTTATTAGTTTTGCATAAAAATTTACATATAATAAATTGGAAACATATATAATGAGACCACTTACCTTTTGTACAAGGTAATCACAATTAATGTTGACTATTAGATATAGAATTGGGTGGCTTCATTTATTCTATTGACCCAAGCTCAAATCGGGGAGGGGGGGGGGAGGGATGAGAGGGGTGAGACGAGGGAGTCATTCTAACACCAAATAAGTTTGCCTTGCAGTATGCCGTTTTCAACATTTATATGTTTTTAATTGATTTTATATATCATTTTGGATGCAAAAATGGCGGCCTCGGGTCTCCTAAAATGCAAAAATGATTTCTACAAGCCATCATTCTCCAACCTAGCATATATTATCTTGTGGCACAATCATATGGATACCATGTCACTGAGGATATGCTAAACTCAAACCATACGGTTGTGGATACCATGTCATGTGTACAACAAAACGAAAAGAAAATTTTGTTATCTTCATGAGATTAATTTAGTGGATCATAATATTAACTCGGGAAAATATAACCAACTTCTTGAGGTTAGTGTTGAACGAGTGCCTTTCTATATTTTTGCTTTTTGCCACTATTAGGCAAAAAAGGACATCATAATCCAAGATAACTCACTGAAGACATACTAAACTCAAAACAAGACGGTTGTGCATACCACGTCATGTGTACAAGGAAACATAAAGAAACTTTTTATAAATGTAGGCAAAATGAGCAAATGCACTATGCTTGTCATGGTATTTGTAGCAGATAATATGGAACTAACAGTCAAACTATTAATGTAAGCCACCACATGAAATTCCATGGAGTATAGCATTCTCGTTAGGTGAAATAACATGGAGAGAGACCAAACATTGAGGCTAAAAAGACCATTAGCATTCGTAATGATCAAAATGCCCAGCAATGATGCAACTTTTGATCTTTTAAAAAGATTTCTCAGCGTGGAGATTTCTTATTAAGCACATAGACATCACATCCAAAGAATGAATTCAAGAATAAATCTAGATGTTGTTTATATGAAACAGAATATGAATTAGTATGTGGTAACATTTTGGAAGATACCATATAAAATCCAAATATGCTTTCATAGGATAGTCCTTTAGATGTGGACTGGATTGTTTTCCCATCTAGCAATTGAGACACAGTGCTAGATAGATGCCTTCAAAGAATGGACAAGATCATGCCGAAGTTAGTATAACTTCTCAAGTTGGACACCTTTAAGAAACATTATGTGTCTGAAGATCTTTCAGAACAATAGATAAATGTGTACATCACATTTATCGAAAGGAAAAGGAAAGGTCATAAGCAAAGTGTTAAAAAGAAAGCATCTTTTTTTTTTGAGGCCTAGGGTTGGGGATAAGGAAATATTAAAAAGTGTACTCATAGAAGATGAGGTATGAAAGTTCAAAGATACATGCCAATCAATCATACAATTGGGACATGTTCGTAACTTGGATTATTGCACCGATAGCATTTCATTTCCTTCATGCTTGGTAAATGAGAAGGCAGCCCATGGGAAGTAGAACTGAATCAACATCTATATGACAAAAGAGAAGTACAATTCAAAGTCAATGCTACGCAATCTTGATAAGCCTTACATGATGGAGATTTTTTGTAAAGCTTTAGTCTTTGAATTGAGGTTTACAATAACCTAACCACACCACTTTATTTTTTAGATATAGATATATAGAACTCTTCAAAGCTTGTCGGGTTTGAGGCGTTGTTAGTCAATCAAAAAAAGTCTAATAATAATAGAATATGTAGAAAGAAAATTACCTTTTTACTTAAGGAAGTAAAATTTTATTTAATTGTGAACTTCAGCCAATAAACCTTATGTAATACATAGGACGAAGTATTTGTGCGAGCCCCACGGTGCTCCATTGCTAACTTATCCCCAAAATGACCTTGAAGGAGAAGAGTCAACCTCATCACTTAAAGATGCTATCTAGTATCTAGATTACACTTTAAAATTCTAATTCATTTGCAATATTCAATTGCACTTATTTATTTATACTCTTCATATACAGTCTTTCTTTATCAACTGTTCACATGCATACATAACAAGAGATTAGAATACCCGATATACACACAAATGTGCGCGCACACACATATATTATATAAAGTTCATTGTATATACAAGCACTTGGCTCTAACCACACATTCACGAATACTTAGAAACAACCACTGCTTTACAAGTCCCTTGGGTCAAAACTTCAAGGCCTACATGGTCTAGTAAGGCCACTATTATGACAGCTCGGTATCTCCAAAACTAAAATTCTTTGGATACATGTAGCAGTTCCATGTTAAAAAAGTAGCTAAGGCACAACATAATATGATGCTTCTATAAGTCTTGAAAAAACAAGCTTTATGCTTGCTTGATTTAGTCAGCTGTTCTTATATGCTGTATTGATATTCTCTACTCCAAAGTAGCATGGAAGCCCCTGAAAGAAGAAAAACAATGAAATTCGTTGTGAATAGGAAGAAAACAAAGTACAATTTTTTAAAAAAATTAACATGGATAAATGAATGAGGCCATGATGTTGTTTGCTAGATCCATAATGACTCTTTTTTGTCGGATTAACATAACCTAATATAGAATTTTACGACATACTCACCACCCAAGTGAAGCAAGCATATACTTCTCTAGCGGCGATGGCTCAGTAATACAAAGATCCTAAGGAAAGCAAATTCCAAATGATCATTAGCAAGCCATTCATTATTTCTAGTTTAAAACTATTACAAAGTACACCTCTATATTATACCTTGCCACCAATTTCCCCTTGAGGCACCGCTAGAACCACCCATAGTAGGATCATCATCTGCTCCATCCTTCTTATACTGCGCAATAAAAATAAACAACACCTTCAGAGCTTGAAAGACGAAATGCTAGTGAATTTACTAATTTCTAATAAGTCATATTCTAGTGGTCGATCAACAAATAGAACACTTACAGTCTTTGGAGCTCCAGAGGTGTGGTCATTCTGGGAGGGAGCATATACATCTCGACCACCATAGTAGAGCGATGAACTAAAAACACAGCGTTCTCCATGATCATCCTGACGACCTGGGTTCTGATCCTTGCCCGGAAGAGCTCGACTTTCACTTCCATGACCACGAGAACTATTCTCTGCAAAAATAAATGGCATCTAGCCTTAAAATCTTTGCTCTAGCCCTGATAAAGATTACTCTAATATTTGCACTAGTGTTAAGAAAATCAATGATCTGAATCAGAATCACTGATACGGATTGGGAATTGCCAGGGAACACACCGATTCTTGGTCTGAATTGGTGGTTCACTTCTATATTATTTTAAAATTTATATAACTCAAATTACTCAATAAAGCTTACATTGTCTTTTTGGTAGTGCACACGGACACTATGTTTTAGGTTGGGGTTCGACTACCCTCCATGCATGCTTTTCCCTATTGAATTTTAGTGCCGAGTATTATATGAGTCATATATGACAATCATATATTTATATAGTTTTACTTTTGTACCTTATAAAAAGGGGATGTTCGAATCGACCTTTCAAGTTTATGGTAATTAACCTCAATGTCTAGCCAATATCACTTTATTTATTTATTTTGATAATTTGCCAATATCACTTTATTAGTTTTGCATGAAAATTTATATATAATATAGTGGAAAAGTATATAATGAGACCACTTACCTTTTGTACAAGGTAATCACAATTAATGTTGACTATTAGATGTAGAATTGGGTGGCTTCATTAATTCTATTGACCCAAGCTCAAGGTCCAAAAGGAATTTTTTCAAACTTTGTAACACACCCAAGCTATCAAATTTCACATGGGATGGTTTATAAATACAAATTTTACATGGCATGGTTTATAAGTAATTGTGATCTCCTTGTACAATGATAAATGGTATGATTGTATGTACTATATCAATTTTTTGTTTTATTTATTTGGCTAGATCACCAATCCAGGTGGGTGGGTGGTCCACCCCACGGATCCATTTTTAAAAACACTGATTTGCATAAAACAGGGTAAGAAGCACAAAAAAAGTACAAAGAAACACTAATAAAGTACTAGTTGCGCAAGATACATTTATAAGATAAAGTTATAACATACTTCTGAGAAAGTACATGACCAAAAAACCTAAAAAGTGTCAATCTTCTCCTTGCAGCTGGATACTAGAAACCCTAGTTAGTTTCAAATTGAAATTTTCAATGGAAGTCCATTGACTGAAAAAAGACTGAAGACTAACATTTTGCATGCTTAATCATTTAAATCAAGATTAAAGACTAACATTTTCAATGCTTAATCATTTAAATCAAGTTTGAGAGAAGATGCAACAGCTAAAAAAACACAAGAACTCTCCGTCACCATATACAGGCCCAACAAGCCAATAGCATCCCTGATTAAAAATGCACTGGAAATGAATGGAATAACGTAAGCAAAAAATATAGACTAGTAAAAAAATTATCAAACACCCAAAGAATAATTGCAGAGACTGTGTCTATTGCACAAACCACGAGTGTATGGCGAATCCCCACTTGAATGCTCAGAACCCTGTTTCTTCCATGACATGGAAGCCTCCGAGTGCGAGTCTTTCCCACCCACCTGCGACCAGAAACACAAATGCGAAAGTCACTTAGTTAAACAATCGTCCCCAACAAGCCATGCTTCTCTTCTTTTTGTCTCCCCCCTTTCCCCATAACCAATAATTTTATGAACTACTGAAACAAAGGCAGCAAAGAGAAGAAAGAAAAAACAGGAACTTTATAAAGAGACCCGAAAAAACAAAAGCACTGTATTCTTGATCACGCATTACCTGCGAAGATGGGAATGATGGGGAAGAGTGAGAAGAAGGGCGGTAGACCCCAAAGATCCCAGACTGTGAATTCGTGTCCTTGGAGTCGAATAATTCGGAGATTGAGGTCCTGGGTTTTCCTGGCTTGGAACCATTTCCCTCCATTGCAATAAGATTTGCGGCAAGAGCTAGAGGGAAACCACCCCAAAACCCAAAATCCAGATAACCCCAATTGACCCCAGGAGAGGGAAAGAAAGAACCTGAAAGCCGACCGAAAGAGAGAGGACAAGAATCCAAAAATCCCCAAAAGAGAGAGAAACTCAAATACCCAAGAGAGAGAAAGAGAAATGAAAACAACCCAAATCCTGAAACCTAATTTTCCCCCACTGCCCACACTGAAAACCTTTATAGAGAAAGAGAGAAGCCCAAGATAGTAAATGGCAACCTCAAATCCTAAAAACAGTCAATAAAAACCGCCTCAAGAGAAAACAGAGACTCAAAGGAAACCAGAGAAAATCTGCCTCAAAAATCAGAGAAAATAAAAAAAAAAACCCACGAGGAAGAAAGAGAAAGAGAAAGAGAGAGAAGAAACTGTTTGTCTCTTTTGTGAATGGGTGTATAAATCCAAACTACCATTAACTGCTGAGTCAATCTTCTGCAACAAAGGGCCATGTGAAGATGGCAGGGGGGATGGCCATATTTATATCCACATGCAAATCTCTATGCGCACAAATCAAAGGCCTCCACCTCTCTTTCTCTCTCTAAAAACTCTCTTTCTCTCTCTAAAAATTTCTCGGGTACTTTGAAGGAGAAGAAATGAACATGGGCAATATCCTAAAATTTCTCAATAAAAACCAAAAACACCTCCACTACTAAATGGATAAGCAACACGTGGGGCCGCCTGACTTCCAAGTGGTCACACCACCCTTAACCAACACCCGATCGCCACGTATCATTAACGGATAATACCGTTTCTCCTTTTAACCCTTTCTGCCTCGCTTCGGTTGCTTACTTTTTATATATATTTGTGGTGAAAAGTGGAATCATACTTATTAGGGTGCAGAAGTAAGATGCACCTCAAAAATCTATAGAAAAAATAGGGGAAATTACAAAAAACCAAAACCAAACACTTTGTATGTAGTTTATCGGACCGAGTTTTTTCTCTTATTTTTTTTTCTCAAAAACAAACTTTATATGCAGATACCCGCAAGAGGAAAAGTTCATTTTTTAGATAGAAATTCCCTTTCCATACACAAAAATCAATTTGGCCAGATTTCAGGTTAACTTTCGGAGCACATTGTTGGAGCGAACCATCTCAGTATCGGAACGCTAGATCCAATGTCGGATCGTATATACACAGTACCGGAGCATTGTGACTCCAGAGTGTTCCACTGCCGGAGTGCACTTATACAATGCCGGAGCACATCATCCACTGCCGGATCACACTTAAACAATGCCGGAGCTCTGGGACTCCAGAGTGTTCCACTGTTGAACTGCACTTACACAATGCTGGAGCGCTGTTATTCCAGAGTGCTCCACTGCCGAACCGCACTTACACAGTGCCGAAACGATGTGATTCTAGAGTGCTCCAGTGCCAAACCGCACTTATACAGTGCCGGAGCATTGTGACTCCAGAGTATTCAACTGCTCGAGCGCACTTACGTGATAGCGCTTGATCCACTACCGGACCGCACTTACACAGTGCCAGAGTGCATCATCCACTGCCGGATCGCACTTATATAGTGTCAGAGCCCTGGGACTCTAGAGTGTTCCACTGTCGGACTGCACTTACACAGTGACAGAGCGCTGTCATTGCACAGTGCTCCACTGCTGGACCGCACTTACATAGTACCAAAGCGTTGTAATTCCATTGTGCTCAACTGCCGGATCGCACTTACACAGTACCGGAGCACTGTGACTCCAGAGTGTTCTACTGTCGAAGCACACTTACGTGGTGGCCCTTCATCCACTGCCGGAGTGCACTTACACAGTGTCGGAGTGCATCATCCACCACCGAACCACACTTACATAGTGTTGGAGCCCTAGGACTCTAGAGTGTTCCACTGTCGGACTGTACTTACACAATGCCAGAGCACTGTGATTGCAGATTGCTCCACTGCTGAACCGCACTAACATAGTGCCAAAGCGATATGATTTCAGAGTGCTCCACTGCCATACCGTACTTACACAGTGCCGGAGCACTGTGACTCTAGAGTGTTCCACTGTCAGGCGCACTTACGTGGTGGCGCTTGATCCACTGCAGGAGCGCACTTACATAGTACCGGAGCGCATCATCCACTGTCAGACCGCACTTACACAGTGCCAGAGCCCTGGGACTCCAGAGTGTTCCACTGTCAAACGGCACTTACAACGCTAAGATTTCAGAGTGCTCCACTATCGGACCGCATTTACACAATGTCGAAGCGTTGTGATTCCAGAGTGCTCCACTGTTGGGCTGCATTTACACAGTGCAGGAGCATTGTGACTCTAGAGTGTTCCACTATCGAAGTGCACTTACGTGGTGGCGCTTGATCCACTGTCGGAGCGCACTTACATAGTGTCGGAATGCATCATCCACTGCCATACTGCACTTACACAGTGCCAGAGCCCTGGGGCTCCAGAGTGTTCCATTGTTGGACCGTACTTACACAGTGCTTGAGCGTTGTAATTCCAGAGTGCTCCACTGTCGGACCGTACTTACACAATGCAAGAGCATTGTAATTCCAGAGTGCTCCACTACCGGACCGCACTTACACAGTGCCGGAGCACTGTGACTCCAGAGTGTTCCACTGTCAGAGCGCATTTGCACTTGATCCAGTATCGGAGCACACTTACACAGTGCCGGAGCGCATCATCCATTTCCAGACCGCACTTACACAGTGCCGGAGCCCTGAGACTTTAGAGTGTTCCACTATCAGACCACACTTACACAGTGTCGGAGAGTTGTGATTCCATAAGGCTCCACTGCCGGACCGCACTTACACAGTGTCGAAGCGTTGTGATTCCATAGTGCTCCACTGCCGGACCGCACTTACACAGTGATGGAACCACTGGCAGAGCGCACTTACATGGTGGCGCTTGATTCACTACCGGAGCGCACTTACATAGTGTCGGAGTGCATCATCCACTGTCGAACCGCACTTACGCAGTGCCAGAGACCTAGGACTCCAGAGTGTTTCATTGCCGGACTGCACTTAAACAGTGCCAGAGCGTTGTGATTCAAGAGTGCTTGACTGCCGGACCGCACTTACACAATGTCAAACCGCACTTACATAGTGCTGGAGCAATGTGACTCCAGAGTGATCCACTGTCGGAGTGCACTTACGCAGTGCTGGAGCACTTGATCTACTACCGGAGCACATATACATAGTGTCGGAGTGCTGTGACTCCAAAGTGTTTCACTGTAGGAACGCACTTACATAATGCCGGAGCCCTAGGACTCCAGAGTGTTGCACTGCTGAGCCGCACTTACACAGTGCCGAAGCGTTGTGATTCCAGAGTGCTCCATTGCCAGACCGCACTTACACAGTGCCGGAGAACTGTGACTCCAGAGTGTTATACTGCCAGAGTGCACTACGCAGTTCCGAAGCGCACTTACGTAGTGCCCGAGCACTTGATCCACTGCCAGAGCACACATACACCGTACCAGAGCGCTGTGACTCCAAAGTGTTCCACTGTCGGAGCGCACCTACACAGTGCCGGAGCGCTTGATCCACTGTTAGAGCTATCAATTTTTATTTTTTTTTTGCTTTTGGGTGGTATTACATGTTAATTAATAATAAGGAGAACTGCAGTTACGTGTTGCTTTTAGGTGGTGGTGACACTGTTTTTAAGTGACTTGGGCTGGGCCGAACAAATTGATAGTTGTTTCACAGAGAGAGATCGAGCCTTGGATTCAAGGAGACCGTAGAAGAGAGAGAGAAGGTAGGACTTGATCCAAAAAATCCTTTGAAGAGGGAGAGGGAGAGAGCTCGGGCCGGGACAGTGGGTAAGAAAGAGGGACAGAGCTCGGGTCGTGAGTGCGTCTATGGCCAGTGGAAATTAGGTCTCGTGGGAAAGAGGAAAAAGAGAGGGTAAAGGGTAAAATATAGGAGGACATAAGGTGTGGGTAAAAGGTACAGTATGGGTAGTTTTGCTTTTTTAAAATTTTTTGGGGGTGGATGGGGGTATTTGCTACGAAACATTGTGTTTAGGGAAAAAGTGAGAGGAAGAAAATAGTTGGGGGTAAGTTGCACAATAAGTTTAGTCTTGGGGGTTATATGTAATTTTCCAAAAATTATTACCCAATGGAAAAAAATTTAAATTTATTTTTTCGGATAGAAAAAGAATATAAATAAGCAATTTATTTTTAGCATAAGGATGTTCAAAACATTACGTCAATGAGCTTTCAATTCGAGTGGTTTTAAGAGTGTCATTTACTGGCTCAAGGATCAAAAAAAATTTCTCGGACTTCATGATATACCCTAAGCTATTTAATTTGACATCCAATAGCTAATGGTAGTAATTGTCACCTCCTTCTAATAAAGATAAATTGTCTCATAATTTACAATCCTTAAAGAAAGAATTGAATTTCAAGTCCCAAAACAATAGATCTTGTAACAAGTTATCTCGACCGTCTATGTTCAAGATTTTGAAGCGTTTATAGATCTACTCTATCAATTTAGTTTTATAAATTTTTAAGTTTTATAACGAGGGTCGAACATGAATTTTTTTTAGCAATTATAAGGTTTTTTACACCGGATCTGCATCTTTCAATAAAATTCAAGTGCGCCTTGCTTGTGCAGTATAAGGGTACGCACCTTATATACACCTCACCCGAAATTTACATTAAAAAAAATGTACCTTTGTAATATGCTCATGAGTTTTTACTGTTTTAACCCAATTTCAAGGGCGGAAATTTTGAAGTGGGGGTAGTCAAAAATTTGGCATGTTTTTGTAGGGGACTACCAAAAGGAAAGGTACATATAGTAGGTCCACTAAAACAAATCCCATAAACTCAACATGAAATAGAACGTAGGATATAATAAACAAAGATAAACATTGTTGGACGGTGCCTATTGGGGTATTGGGTTGGATATTTCCCATGGGCGGACAAGACGTGCACCGCCAGAACACTTGTTGAAGTTTTGATTTATCTTTTGTTGTGTACAATTTTTCATTGAATACCTTTAGGTATCTTGATAATAAGGCTTGACATTATTTGAATTTTGAGGAAAATGGCATCAGGTGCTTCCGCGGGAGCATTTCCTCCATGCACCCCTTGCGGTACTTTTTTAAGAGTGGAGTACTTTTAGGAATCAAACTTTGTGACCAAGGTCAAAATAATAAAAAAAATGTTAAATTTTAATAAAGAAAAATAAACCCACATTATGTGCTTCAAAAAAATAAATGTTTTGTGAGGGAAAAGACCTTCTACTTTTTGGAACCTAAAGAAAAGTATAGAGAGACTATTTACTTTTAGTGTAAGGAGGCGAACAATCATTGGTTCATCGTATTTTTACTTTTAGTGTAAGGAGACAATCAATCATTTGTCCATCATATTTTAAAATGGGTAGTTGTAAGATTGTCATTGATTAGATTCAAAGTTTTAAAAAAATAAATAAAATAAAAATATGGAACTTCTTGACCCACCTAAAATAAGGGTAATTGTTACCTTCTTAGAACAAAGATAAATGGTCTCATATTAAACATTTTTTTTTTTGTTTAAAGGTCAAAAATCCAATTTTTTTCTTATAAATAATCATTGATAGTTCATCAAATATTCAAACCGGAAAAAATCCCCTAAGTAGCTCTCTCGCTCGAGGGATCAACTACACAACCTGCTCCCACGAGAGTATCCTAAAGGTCCCTTTATAGTAAACTGTTTCTATAAACTTCCCATCTCACTTGTCGGTTGATTTTATTTTCTTTAGATAATGTAGATTTGATATTACTTTAAAGGACGAGCCAATTTTTTATATTATCTTAAAACATGCATTAAATCTAATTAAAACTTCATTTTATGCAACCTCTATATAAAGGGAAAAGTTTATATAGAGCCGAGGCTCTAAACCATCAAATTTGAGCCTGCCTCAAAAATTTTACTAGAAGAGATTGTTTTGATGCCCAAATATCTTCAAATTGATCATCTCAACATCAAGATGTATGGACAGGAGAAAAAAATGGTTTGCAAGTTTTGAAAACAATGTATTTTGTAACGCATTTTTGGACTGTCAATTTTTCAAGATTTTCAATTTCTCATAGATATGTCGATCCACACTATTTTTTAAACTTTAAACTTTATAAATAAATATAAAAATATATTTTAAGGCTATCATAAATATTTTCAATATTGAAACCACATTTCTCGGTACTATTTTAAAGTAAGCTTTAATTTGATTGTTTAGAGCCTAGGCTTTATACAAACCACACTCATAAACAAATATTATATATTCAAACTTTTGATAATTGTGATTCGCCCTATTATAGTGAAAATTCTACTTGCCCTTGACGGCCAAGTTCCAATCCGAAATTTTGAAAAAGTAGTCATATATTCTCACACTTGCCAAAGTGATAAGACAGGTTTCTATGTTTTGACCTTTGGTTGGCGCGGTGGACTTAATATTATGTCCAAGGTTCGAATCCCAAGTTAAGCATCTCAAAGGAAAAGAATGGAATCTAGGTTGGTCAAATGACAAATCTCACAAAAGTTGTAAGTTTTTATTACTATTATTATTATTATTTATTTTTAAAATAAAACTTAGAGAGAGAAGCATCTATAGAATCTCCAAAAGTGTGTAGATAAGGATATATCCAGGAATTTTTATACTTTGAATATATTTAGGAGGGGGATGTGAATCTAGAAAATGAAACAATATTCGAGAATTTTTGCCTTTGAGTCTTGGAGTAAATAAGAAAACTTTCTCCCATTTTTTCCTAAGTGGGTGTAAATAAATGTACCCAGGATCATGACGCAAGGAAAAGCAATTTTCAAGGGTAACCTGTACAAATTGTATAGAAACTCTAATTGTGTGGCATTGTTACTCTAATTTCTCTTATTCCAATCCCATTCTATGTACATTTTTTATATCAACTTTAAATTAAAGAAAAGTAGTCCATGAGTCCCAGATGTATTTCTACATTTGCATCCGAGGAGGTATCAAACATCCATCTTTAATATAGATGTAAAGTTGTGGTCCCTTCTAAAAGAATAAAATTAATATTTGAATAAACAATTTCCAAAAAATTCTTTTTTTAGCGTTTACTTTTTTTTTCTTTTCTACATATTAATGATTTCCATGTATATCTAAAAAGAGAAATTAGGTATGAACACCATCTAAAAAATATATCAAAAAAAGAGGCTGCATATCTAAATGTGAGTCTTAGGACTCATAGAAACCTTGTCCTTAAATTAATGAAAACACACGGAATTATGGTCATTGTGGGAGAAAGCATTTAAGTTCAATAATCTTTATGGAATTTATCATCTAGCAAAGAAATGAGCAGGTGCTACTTTCAAGTTTGTAAGTTTTCATGTCTTTTGGATTAAACTCCCAAGAAACAAGCACATTTTAAATCATCTCTTAAATGGCAAGATACTAACGCCATTTTCTATTCTTATTTTTTTGAACTTTAACATGATATTATTCCATAGAATAACACATAAAGATGATCGTGATTCTCATCTATCTTGTAAGCATACTTGCATGGCCATTATCTCGATTCCTTCATGCTTTGATAGTTGAATTAAAATTAAAACTGTCTCAATCATCATCCTAGACTTTTCTTACCTATTTAGATTCAGCTTATCAAATCATGCTTAAACAGTACACAATTATTGTCACAATGGATGAAGAAAAACATTTAAACTTCATGTGAGCCAACAATGAGATTGCACTTATACAACCCCTTGTTTGCAATATTATGGAACGATAAGCAATACATGTCATCTTCAATATAAGCTTCAAAATTGGTAGAAGACAAATGGTAATAACTTGAAAGTTAAATAGACAAGATAAGGCATAAGATGAAAGGAAAAAAAAAAATCATGTATGTATGATTGTGGATGAAGGAAAGCACCACATGTCACAAAATGCCAAAATGTCTTATAATGGAAAATCTGATACCTCTGTGAATTCCTGAAATGGGATAGAATTTGCACCAACCCTCCCACGACACTCGAATAATTATTATTTTTGTATTGTTTATTGGTTTGGATACATATAGATGTCGTTGTCATCATAAGTTTCAAATGATGATAATTGGCATATGTAGATATTGAAAGAGGTTAGGATAAGGCTTGGACATTTAATATTAAAAAACAAAAAGCAAACTTGTACCTCAAATCTCACAAAATTTGTAGTTTTGGTTAGTGGTGGGAATGGATTCGGACCCGATTCGTACATCCGAAACAGGTCCGGTTATGGGTCTAAAAATTGGAATGGCGGGGCGGGTCATGTTCGGGTTGACCGCTATTTGGATTTTGGTCTAGGTCCGGTTGGTTTGGGTCCCACATTATATTGTCAAGTTCCTTATGAAATATATTTATCGATATTTTAAAATTTGAGTAGGGGCCGGTCCAATTGGGTCTAGGTCCGGGTCCGGTTCTCACATTATATTTATGGTCCACATACATGTCTGCGTGGGGCCCATCTCCGACCTGTTGCCAACCCTAGTTTTAGTGTCAAAAGATGCTCAAGTTGATTAAGCCCCGTTTATTTTTTAAATTGATTAGCTATAGAGAAAGATGTAAACCCTAAAAGTACTATAATATATTTTATCTAGCCTATTTACTTTCAAGCATTCACAGATCTAGCAAATCTATGTCATTTTAAAATTTCAATTTTCATAACCACCGGTTGAAATAGATTTTTTAGCCCATCATACAGGGTTTGATTCCAGAACTGCATTTTCATGTGGAGTCTCAAGGTGCAGTTTTAGTCTTTTTTTTCTTTTTCTTTTTTGTCTTAAGGCTAAAATATAGATATTTATATGTGTGTGGATTGTAAGACCATGCATTTTTGGCATGTAGAGGTCATAATCATTCTTAGCTATTGGATGTGAAATCTGATATATTGAAGTATGTCATGACATTCGTGAAATTGATTTTTGACTTTCTACCCAGTCCAAAATTTCTCGAATGCTATGACACACACTTCAATATATTAGATTTCACATCCAACAACTTAAATTGATTGTAACTGACCTCCTTGTACAAAAAATAAATGGTCTCATAGTATATATATATATATATATATATATATATATATATATATATATATATATATATATATATATATATATATATATATATATATATATATATATGGTGCAGTTGGCATACAGATGCATCCGTAGCTATAGAGGTAAGGTGCACCTTCAAATTTTATCATGGTCTATAATTTTGATGTAAAATCTATTTATATATATATATATATGGGGAAATATCATGTCAGCCCACGAGCTGATAGCTACAGTGTCAGCCAATGGTCCAGATTGAATGTAGGCCGATCTGACGGCTACGACCTCATTTCGTATTTGAATTTTCATTTTTTTTTCTTCTACAAATCCAAATCACTTGAAATTTGGAACTTCTATTATTAAAAAATATAACAATCTAATATATAATTAGTAGTCCAACCTGTTCGATTTCAAATTTAATGGCCAATGGTTGATTGGTTGCTTGAAGATAAAAATAAAAAACACATGGCTGGGTGATAGAAGATAAAATAATAATGAACTGCATAATATCTTCAACTCGATGGCTATCTCAATTGCTCCTTGCTTGGTGTTTACTATTTTTAATATTGCAATTTCTATATGGTATTGGGTATTGTAGGGTAAAGGGATCATTCTTCTATTTTGATTTATTGCTTTCATGGGGAGTCTTGTTTTCCTCCCACAAAACCACAATATTTACATTGGCTAGAGGAAATCACGAGATAAAGCATAAAAGCACTATCCATTTGGGTCAGTCAATCAATCAATTAGCCACTTGAAGCTAGCCCTAACAAATTATTGCCTGACAAAACAAGTGCTAGAGGAATCATGTTATAGTCTAATTGTTTATTATAACTTTAAATATTGGAATTTTTAAAAAGAAAATAATAAAGTATTAGTTGAGAATCATTTCAAGAAGAAAATTTAGGTATGGATCCAAGATTTGGATTCGATGGATCGGATTTGGATCCAAAATTTGGATTCAAATAGTAATTCAGATCCAATTCAGGTACAGGTGGATCCAATCTGGATCAGACCTGGTTAATAAAATATTATATATTGTTTGATGAGTAATGATACTATGAGACCCTCCCACATACATATGAGTAGAACCCCAAAAGATCACCATTAAAATTTGACACAGATCTCTAAAAAAGTTATCAATAAACCCATTCACCAAAATCCCACACCCATGTGATAACTTTTCTAGAGATTTGTGTCAAAATTTAATATTGATCATTTGGGATCCTACTCACATGGGCGTGGGAGGGTCTTATAGTGTCATGATTCTTATTTGATATATATATATATATATGTTATAAAGTATTTTCGTATTATATATTATGGATCCGATCAGGTCTGGATCTAGATCTAAATCTATGTATATTTTTTGGATTCAAATCTAGATCCCGGTAGATCTGGAGCTCTGCCACAATATGAACTCTTGAGTTCCAATCCTACTTATAGGAACCAGTCCCCATTGATCTAACAAAACCAAAAATAAGGTGGAGCGATCATTTTCAAAGATAAAACATATATACAAGAATCATAGAAGTTCCAACAAAGGATTCCCCCTGATTTTTAACATTACAGGGTTCTTTGGAGAAAGGTGGGATCAAATAGAAAAGGAACTGGACCTTGTCTATTAAACTAAGTTTCAATTGTTTTAACAATGCTGACTAATTAATCTAAAGCCCATGGAAAAAGCTAAAATCTAAAGGATAAACAAGCTGATTAGTCAAGAAAACAAATGAAGCCAGAAAATGAATGATAATTAATTTGGACGTTTTTTTGCTTTGAAATTGATAAGCATGACTACTAAAACTCCCAATTTTGGGAAGATGGAGCATTTTGGGCTCACAAAGATCTGCCCTGCTCTTGTAATGTCTCCCCTTTATCCTTGCAAAGTATTTTCAATAAACTCCAACATTAAAATGATTGGATAGGAGACCCAATTGTTTTTGCTCATGACTGAGGTTATTTAAGCACATATGCAGGTGATCAAGGAGTCATAAGCTGGCATCCTGGGCATAAGCCAATAATTTACTAAGACTAGTAAGAAGCAAGTGATTAAAGAGCGAAAATGTAATTTTGTTTCATGCGGGCTGGACCGCATTTCTACATGCGGTCCAAATAATGTAAAGCATCTAATGTTTTTTTTTTTTTTTTCTTTCTAAAACGGATAGCTTACACTCTATGAATTGTCTCATGTAAAATATTTCCTAGGCTTGCATGAATACTTTTATGAAAGGACTTTAGGATAAAGCACGGTATATATATATTTCAAAAATTCTTTACCCTTACACCGGTAATATCACTTACAATGTCCAATTATAATCAAATCACTTTTGAAATAAATAAAATAAAAATAAAATCGGTTCTCAATTACTACTTCTTCAAATACAATTATTTATTCAATAAATAAAACTAGAATTTATTGCTTTATGGGAAGAGAAGTAAATATTTAAAAAGGTAAAATTGCCGGAGATTACCTCAATCGGGCTTAGTACACCCCACGCTTTATTCAAGAAACAAAAGTATAATTTATTGCATTATGGGAGGAGAAGTAAATATTTAAAAAGGTAAAATTGCCGGAGATTACCTCAACTGGGCTTAGTACACCCCACGCCAAGTCTCCTCCTTCAGATGCTACTCGGGATCTATGATCGGTAAGTTGATTTTCCTATTATGGCAAAAATCCACTTAATGACTTAATCTTCATCAAGCCTCTTAGCTTGAGTTTAGAGAGATGAGAGATGAATATGAAGAGAGAGGGAGAGATCTACTAGCAAGCCGTTCTACCTCTTTGGCACCCTAAAAGAACAAAGGTGGTACGTGCCACCAAAAATATGGTACAAGTTGGAGAGAGAGATACAGTGCAACTTGGAGAGGGAGATAGGAGAGAGAAAGAGAGATAAAAAATTAGGGCGTGCCTCGCCTTTGGAAGAGAGCTCAATTTTGGATAAGGAGAGAGAAGATTGTTAAAGAGATAAAAGAGAATCATATCTCATGGGGAGGCATCTTTTTATAGATATTCTACGTCGTAGATGTTGCATCAATTCATAGGGTCAAATCTCAATCGTTGATCTAAGGAGACTTATGGGGTGAGAGATTTGATACATCAATCTCTTTGATCCACTATCAAGATTTAAAAAGATGAGCTAGAGCTTTATCCTCCTTTTCTTAAATCTATTCCCATCAGAAAGCTTATATTTTAATATATCAAATCCTTAATTATTGGATCAATCAATCTTAATTCAAAGAGTTAGTAAATATCTCAAACATTCAACCTTATCATGGTTATACCCAAAAGATAAGCTAACAAGGGATAAACATTCTTCCTAAGAAGAATACGTGAATGGGTAGGGCGTGCCACCCATGTGGGCCACATGTATTTAATTTTTTGGCCCCATATTTTATAGACGTCCCATATATTTTTTAAAAATATTTTATTTCATATCTAGAATTTTTAAATCTTATATTTTATTTAAAACATTGAAAAATTTATTTCTCTTAATTTATAAATCCAAATTACAAAAATAAAATATCATAAGATTTCCAAAAATTCAAATAAACATTCTAAAAATGACATAACATAAAATTAATTAAAATTAATTAATTTTGATGGGAATCGGATCCGGTACATCTAGAAAATTATCAATATATGGGAGCCCCCCACCTTTAACTGCGAATCACGATCCGCCTAGCTTTCTTAAACTGACCCAGCTGTTCCCATGACCCACAGTCCACTGCAAGGATTCATGATTGGACCACCAAAGTCAACCAGTAGACTAAGAGACGCAATCCCAGTTTATGGATTTCAGGTTCTCTCCTAAAGACAAAAATCATGGTCCTCCAAACCATGACGCAACCATGACTCTATGATGCATAGGGATAATCTCTCGCACATATACACATTTCACCCTCATTGATGAATCTCAAAACGGCTATCTATGTACATGACGTGTGATGATATAACTATGAGGTTTTAACCCTGTCTCTAAAAGCTATTCATCACACATAAAGGCCACACAGTCCCTTGGCTCTGATCTGGGCATACTCTGACCTCATCAAGGGATAACCCACTAAACTTTTCTCGGTAGATCCTTATACCTAGGTATCTTAGGTTTTTCTAAACCTCGGCTGGCCTAGCTCGTCGAGCCTAATCCGAGTATCAACAAACAATATTTGCCTAGTATGATCCACAAAAGGACCGCACTCCTACTGAGTTTATGTTCCATTATATAAAATGTTCATACAAGCTCTCATAAAGCCTTTAAAGGCCACATAAACCCAACATTTTAACCCATCGATTTCAAAAAAAAAAAGGTAGATAATGCATTCTAAGATTAATTAATTGGAACTCATACATAGAACCCTTACTATCCAAGGGAAATTTTTGTGACTCTTTATAACTAACTTGCCCTTTTGATGATGAAACGTCAGCTTACCTGATTTAATGGCCTATGAGTAACCCATACTTGGACAAATGGAAGGGACCTAGAGAAGAATAGTAAATAGAGACCTTAGAGGCCTGCAGGCCTTAGGATATTTGGGTGACCAAACTTCAGCTTCAACCCCTAGGCATGAAACTCATTCATTAGAGGAAACTTCTATTGTAATAATAATAATATATCTTGTTATTACATAATATCATTACAAATTTTTAACATACGCTAAGATTTATTTGGGTAATGTACGCGACAAATACAACATATCTTGAGGCCTAACATATTTTTGGCAAGTATTAAGTGTAGCATGCATGATAAAGAAAAAATACTTAGTTTGCATGTATGAGGCCAATTCTATGATTTGGAGAATTATGGGTGAATGTATAGACTATTATAAAATAAATAATTTATCAGAAGTTCTATCAACAGGTTTATCGAATAATGGCTGACAATAAGAAAAAATAAAAAATTTATTCTGTTACTTTATTACTACTACTGCCTCATACCTTTAGAGATCAAAGAAAATGATCTTTTTTCTTCTTTTTTTTCATGTGATCCAGAAGCTAGGGAGGGTTGGGTTTAAAAAGAATATGTTGGGCTTGTTGATTTCTTGCAATTGGAAACCTGGTCAAAAGCAAAATGACAGAGAGAACAAAAGAATTGTAAGAGTTGTAGATATTGTAAGAAATGTAACAATGAACCAATACATTCTACCAATGAAACCATTTCAAAATTCATCCTTTAAAAGTACACTAAGAAAAATGCAAAGGCATAAGTGATACAATGAGTCAGTGTTACCTTTAGCAAGCATAAATCCTAAAATTCTCAGTCCCAATTTTCTAAGGTTTCGCATGATGGAAATGCATTGACATCTATTAACACAACATCACAAAACAGTTTAACATATTGCATGAAAACCACATCAAGTCACCACTTATGCTTCACCAATCAAAAGCATGCCATAATTGAATGGGTATTTTGATCAAAATAACATCTTTCTCTCTCTAGATACCCTTCAAAATTATCAAAATACCCTCTTCTCTCTCTCACTTAAATTACATTCACTTGCTCATGTGAAGATTCAATTCTTCTCTAATCAATCAAAGTTCAATAAATACATTCTTCTCTCTCTCTAAATTACATTCACTTACTCATGTGAAGATTCAATTCTTCTCTAATCAATCAAAGTTCAATAAGTTACTTTTGCCGTAGCTATGAAATAAGTGATGACAAAAATAATGATGAACATACCGATGCAGTTGTTGCTTTACATAAAGGGTGTGGTTCCTATAAGGTTTCAACCTTAAACAATTCAATTAAGGCGCACCTTCAAATTGTATCATAACATGTAATTTTGGTGACAAATATTATTAGGATAATCTCAAAATTTATTTTTATATCTAATTATAAAATTTAAAACTCCAAAAATAGTTAAAATCTAGTAGATCTATAAACATATGAAAATCTTGAAAACGAACGGTCTAGATAATGTATTGCAAGATGCACTATTTTTAGGACTTAAAATCTTTTTTTTTTCTGTATTCATACATTTTCCAGATGGATTTTTGAGATGCATATGTAATTCTACATTTTAAGGATGCCACCTTATATAAACTCTTTCCTTACATAAATTGCGATATGATATATGCAAAATTTTGGAAAATGGGTCGAGATAGGAGAGATCCAAACCTTGGTTGCTTAACAGAATTGGAAGGCTCAAAATTTAGTAGGTAATTCTAGAATTGAATATTTGTAGAACTTCTAAAATTTGTTAATATCTATAAATTTGTTAATCCATACATACCTTATTTTTTTCGGGTAATTTAGTGGAGATGACGAGAATGTACCCGTTTGGTTTTTTAATGTGTTAGGTGAGAATGGAAGGCTGGACTTGGGGCACAAGTGGTGCAACCACTACGACCCCAACCCCATTCTCAAGTGGTAAGTTAATGGGGATTTGAAGTAAGTCAATGGGGATTTGGGTATAATAGAGTCAAAAACCTCACCATGGGGCTCGGCAATACTATCGTCAAGTCAGAGATCTCACCATGGGGCTCCCCAATACTTTTTTGTTGATCACTATTCACTATACATAATTTAAATACATAATAGTAGTATTATTAATAGGATATAATATAATATAATATTACTATAACACAATATTATATAATATTAATATTATAAATTATAATATTATATTATATATTTATAGTTATTTTATTAATATATTTTATATTATATAGTATATATTGATTATATATTATATGTAAGGGAAAAGTTTATATAAGGTTGATCCTTAAAACGTAGAATCACTTATGCACCTAAAAAATCTATTGGAAAGTTTGTTTTAATGTTGAAAAATCCTCTAATTGATCATCTCGACATCGAGATGTATGAATATTTAAAAAAAAAAATTTTGAGTATAAAAAATAGTACATCTTGCAATACATAATCTAGACCATCTATTTTCAAGATTTTCATATGTTTATAGATCTACTTGATTTTAACCATTTTTGGAGTTTTAAATTTTATAATTAGATATGAAAATAGATTTTAAGAAAATCCTAAGAAGTTTTTACAATAAAATTATATGTTAGGATAAAATTTGGAGGTGCACTTTAATTGGATTGTTTAATGTTGCAGCCTTATAGAAACCGCACCCTATATGTAATATATAATATTTCTATATATTTATTTTATATTATATTATATAATATATATAATATATATATTAATTATATTATATATAATATATATTTATTATATTAAATATGGGAATTACTGAAATTAACCTATTAGCTCATATAAACATAGGAGCCCAACGGCCCAGATTGAATTTGGGCCGATCTGACGATCACGACCCCACTTCGTATTTTAATTTTAATTTTTTTATAATAATTCAAATAATTTAAAATTTTAGGTGCTTACTCTTGGCATCAAGGCGCACCTAATAAAAATATTTTAAAAAATAATTCACAAAAAATAAAATGACCAAAATACCTCTGGAACGTTTCGGGGGTATTTTGGTCACTTTATTTTTTACAAATTAATTTTTTGATATTTTTATTAGAGTCTCCTATTTTTAAAGAATGTACGTCTAAAATTTTAAATCATTTAGATTCATAAAAAAAATTACAAATTAAAATACGAAATGAGGTCATTATCGTCAGATCAGCCCAAATTCAATCTGGATCATTGGGCTCATATGATCACATATGTTCATATGAGCTAGTGGGCTAATCTGAGTATTTTCTATTAAATATATATTGTATGTAATATTTATATTATTATATTATAATTATATAAATATCTTATATTATACTATATATTATATATAATATAGAAATACCTTATATTATAATAAATATTATATTATATGTTATATATAATAGAAATATACATTAATAAAATATATATATATATATATATATATATATATATATAATATTATATATTATATTATATCATGTTATATATTTTATATATTTATATTTATATAGTTAATATGTATATGCTATCAAACACCCATAACTTTCTTAACATTTCAACAGGTTATCAAACACAGTACCAAGAGCTTATTTAAACATTCCAAAACAAAGCATTCAACTTTCCAGAAGATTTAAAAATATTCAACTTTCCATAATATATCTTTCAGAAAAACAAACGTGCCTTTAAAGGTGGGAATGTCTCCTACAATCTCTAATGAATTAGGGTCCCTTCTTATTTTCACGAGTCTACCCTTAACTTTGGCTACCTCTAATGAATTAGAGTCCCTTCTTATTTTCGTGATATGTGTACATCCCTTAACTTTGGCTTTATAATGTAATGTATAGATATTTATTTTTTACTGTTAACTTTTTAAATAGAGCTGGACTTGAGACAATTCCTACATATTTGGGGATATTAGTAAACTTCTTACTAGAGGGATAGATTTGACATGAAAAAGGATAGAAGTTTTGAATTCCTAATGTTTTGGGGTCTAGATTGAGTCCTTTCAAGGGAGTTTTAGATTTATTTTTACTTTTGTTTTATTTTTTTAATGCTCATGAACTTTTGAGATATATCTTAAGGCTAACCTATAGGAATTTTAGGTAGCTTATTGTTGAAATGGCTTTTATTGAAGATCAAAACTAAACTAGAAAAATGCAGTCAACAAAAGGAGAAAAAAGACATGGAAATAATAGATGAATATAAATGGAATGTTTAAAATATCAGATATTTCCTGTTGAAAAAATGTCCACTGCTAAAATGGCCGAAAACTCTACAAACCTTCAAAAGAGATGAAACTGAAACAACAAAAAGGAGAGTAAGTACATTTGATGTAATGTAACACCTGCAAAAATCATTTTACATGGAATAATAACAAAAAGAAATGAAATATAGATAACCTCTTTCACCATAATTATGCAAGATTAATTTTTAATTACTGTAGAAACATGAACAAAAAAATGGTGAAAAAGGTGAACTCGGTGGACAAGAAAGCCCTAAATTTCTATTTATGTCATGTATTATTGCAGAGTACACCACTACGAAGCATTAAAGGCGTGTGGCTCTTTCTTAAAATATTTAAATTTCTATTTTTGAATTGTTGTATGCCTTGATTGTGTCACAACCCTTTATTTGGAAAAAGTTTCAGATTTCTCTTGCTTTAAATGGATCACATTTTTTCCCTTTTATTAAATATCATTTTACCTCCATTTTGTACATATTTAAATTTCTGATTAGTTTTTTTCTCCATTTGTTTAGTAATTTTATTCAGTTCATCAATTATTTGTTTTAATTTTTTTCTTTTTTTTTTGATAATTCAATGAGAAAGACAAAAACGTGATAACCAGATATAGGGTGCTACCACCACGACACAGCCCCTTTTCCGAAAAGGTGATTAGAAAATTGTATTAGTTTCCTCATTCGAGAAGTATATGTTTACCCCTTCTAGAGGATAAAGTTTCCATAAAGCTGCAAGCATCTATGAAAAATTCATAGTAAGGTGCAGATCACCATCCATTCTAGGGGTGGACAGATAGTGTGGTCATATTATCGAGGTCATGTCATGTTCATATGGGTCCCACTGTCTTTACATCACCATCTATCCATTAATTGGATCATGATTATCCAGAGGACTAAGGTTTTCCCGTAGTGTGATAATCCTTTTTTTCGTTTATCATCAAAATAGAGGAAAACAATGAATATTGTGTGATATCGATCGACCTCCTATCCTTTAACGTTTCTTTTTATGCTCATGGAAGGAATGATGGATTTTTGTTGATATGTAGATAGGGGTGAGAATGGGTCGGATCGGAATCTGATTCGGATCAAGTATACATCGGATTCTAGTCGGATCCAGTTCAAACCAAATCGAAATCTTGGATATTCGAATTTGGATCCATATTCAAATAATATACATATGTCAGATCCGAATCCGGACCCGCGTCTAGAATATATAATATTATTTTAAAAAAATTATATATATAAAATAAAAATTTACTAGTTAAAAACTCGGGTTGGATCCAAATCTGGATTCAGGTTGGATCTAGATCAAATCCAATCCTAAATCCTATCCAAATTTTAATTAAGATCGGGCTTTTAGATCCAAATATAGTCCAAAATCCAAGTTTTGGTTCCGAATCAGGTTAATTCTCATCCCAATATGTAGAAAGCACATGGTAATTAAAAGACGTGACTTTCCAGTTTTATTTAGACATTTATTTTGAAACGTACCCACAGTTAAAAGCCTGATTTTGGCTCGACCTCCAAGAATGCCACAAAGGACATTATACCAGGCTCAAGAATAAATACAAAGGTGTGGTTTACATAAGGTTGAAACCTTAAACAATCCAATTAAGGCACACGTTTAAATTTTATCATAAATATAATTTTGATATCTAAAATTTTTAAGATGACTTGATGATTTATTTTCATCTCAAAATATAAAATTTTAAATTATAAAAATGGTTCAAATCAAGTAGATCTATAAATACATAAAATTTTTGAAAATGGACAGTCCAGATAATGTGTTGGAAGACACTATTTTGCAGACCAAAAATCTTTTTTTCTTTTCATATTCATACATCTCCATTCTGAGACGATCAATTAGAGAGTTTTCTAACATCCAAACAACTTTTTATGATGAATTTTTAATGTGCACCTTTAACTCTACATTTTAAGTTTGCAACCTAAAATAAACTTTTTCGGAAGTACAATGTGGTGTATTTATTGTAGATACCAGATGTTGAATGATACTAGATGGTCGCACCCATAAATTTTACCTCTCACAATCTAAGGTCATTTCCCATATTAATTTGGAAAAATATCCTATTATCTTTTATTTTTAACTTCTATATCTCATTAGACACAAAAATTAAAAATATTACTGGTAAGCAAAAAGACTCCATCTTTTATGTCTTCTAACCCCTTAAACCCTTTTGACCATGTATTATTAACCTCAACAACTTATGAAATGACTTTATCTTTTTCTCTCTCTCTCACTAAAACTCTATCTGTCTCTCACATCAATGTTTCTCTCTCTCAAAACTCCATCTCTCTCTAAAACCCAAACTCCATCTCTCTCTCTCATACATCATCATCTCTCTCTCTCTCAAAACTCCATCTCTTTCCCTAAAACTCAAACTCCATCTCTTTCTCTCTTTAAAACTCTATCTCTCTCTAAAACCCAAACTCTATCTCTGTCTCTCTAAAACTCCATCTCTCTCTCACACAAAAGAAGGTGTGCTCATGTTCGAGCTCAAGCTAAACCCTTTGGCTGGTAAAAAGTGAAGAGAGAGAGATGGAGTTTGAGAGAGAGAGAGAGATGGAGTTTGAATAGGATGTCATTTTAGTGTTTGTTTGGGTCAAAAATTTACGGTCAAAAGGATCCAGGGGGTTGTAAGATAGAAAAAATAGAGGCTTTTTGCTTACAAGTAATATTTTCAATTTTTAAGTCTCATAAGATATGAAAGTTAAAAATATGGGATAAAGAGATATTTTCCTTATTAATTTCTCCTCCTTAAATGTGGAGTAATGGAACGGTGTGGAGTAACATAACATATGGAATCTATCAGTAGATCTCCAAATTATATGAAGTCCAAATTATGTGAAGGCGGTATCATTCAACATCTAGTATCTACAATAAAT
Source organism: Amborella trichopoda (assembly GCF_054954075.1). Lineage (NCBI taxonomy): Eukaryota > Viridiplantae > Streptophyta > Magnoliopsida > Amborellales > Amborellaceae > Amborella > Amborella trichopoda. The sequence continues at coordinate 13,777,048 of NC_142337.1, read as the reverse complement.
ACACCACATTGTATTTCCAAATGAGCCTACCTTTAAATAGTATCGAGAAATGTGGTTTCAGCACTGAAAATCTTTGTGATAGCTTTAAATATATTTTTTTATCTTTATTTATAAAGTTTAAAGCTTCAAAAATGGTGTAGATCAACAGATCTATAGAAACTTTAAAATCTTGAAAATTGACGGTCAAAAAATGCATTACAACATTCATTATTTTCAAAACTTAAAATCAATTTTTTCTCATGTCCATGCTTCTAGATGATATTTGAGGATTTTTAGGCTTCAAAACAATCTCGTCTAGTGAAATTTTTTAGGTAGGCTCAAATGTGATTGTTTAGAGCCTCAGCTCTATATACACTTCTTCCAAAATTTACAGGAAATCCAACAAGAGGCTGCACATTGTTGAAAGATGGCGTTTTGGAAATAGTTTTGGTAGTAAAGAGACTATTCTCCAAGTTTTTAGGTCTTGATGATATGTTTCCATTGCCAAATTCAAGATTTCTCTCTTCTTAAAGGCAACATGATATGTTGGAGTTAAGGGATTAAATTTAGAACTTCGCAGTCGTCACTGTGATCATGAGGCTAACTGGAAAAATCCATGTTTCGTCACTGTCAATATTTTTCATCTGAGTCTGCTTTCACAGTGTTGATTAATCAGTTCCAATCCCTGTTCATAGTTGGGCACTTGATGGACAATATCTCAAGCAATTTGTGCGGTTTGGTGTAAAAACAAGAACTTGAGCTAATCAGGGGCTCATTGTACCCAATCTAATAAATGAGCACCTAGCAAAGAACCCATCCATGGCGATTTCCTGAAGAAAGTTACAAAAGATTGGAAGATTCGCAACCCCCATCCTTCGCCGCGGTTATCTACTGTACACAACAAAAAACCAAGAAGTTTTTATGAATTTTCTTGAGTTTATTCCTTCAAAAATCTTTACCATTAGTATGTACTTGATTTCATGTATCCTCCAATCTTCTTTGGACTCAACATCTCTGTAATTTCAGACTTATCTAAAGATTCCTGGAGGTTAGAAGAAGATAACAAGAGTCTAAATTTCACTCTGGTCTAGCAGGATCTAACGGTTAAAAATTTATCAAAACTAAATTAATCTTTAGCAAAAGGATTCTTTAACTATTTCATGTTTCTCAACTTTGAGTTGAGCAGGTAACCAATAAACCTGATTCTTTAAACACAGTTATATCGGTGTATCGAAAGGATATTGTCATGAAATGATGTCCAAATATATTGAACCTCAGATAAGGCCTTAAAAATTCATCAAACCAACTTTCAACTCAATCCAAGTTGATTTAACATGGTTTTCAAATTTGATGGCGAGTTCATCTTAAATCTCTTTATGACTGCAGTGAACTATGACTTTATATATATAATATAGGGAAAAGATCTTGTCAGCCCATGGGCTGATAGCTACAATATTGGCTATTGGTTCAGATTGAATCTAGGCCGATCTGACGGTTACGACATCATTTCGTGTTTGAATTTTCATTTTTTTTTCTACAATTCTAAATCATTTGAAATTTGAAGTGTCTATTCTTCAAAAATAGAAGAATCTAATAAAAATATAAAAAAAGTAATTCGTAAATCTAAATTGACCAAAATACCCCCTAAATATTTCAAGGGTATTTTGATCAATTTATATTTTATGAATTATTTTATATATATTTTTATTAGGTGTACCTTGATGAGAAGAATTAACACTTAAAATTTCAAGTGATTTGGATTTGTAAAAAACAAATAAAATGAAAATGTGAAATGAGATTGTAATAGTCAGATCAGCCCAGTTTGAATCTGAGCCATTGGCTGACATTGTAGCAGTCAGCCCGTAGGCTAACAGAATCCACTCCCATATATATATGGGTGCAGTTTGCATACGGATGCATCTGTAGGTGTAGAGGTAAGGTGCACCTTCAAATTTTATCATGGTATATAATTTTGATGTAAAATGTTCTTAGGATTATCTCAAAGTCTATTTTTATATCTAATTATAAAATTTTAAATTAAAATTGGTTAAAATCAAGTAGATCTATAAACATATGAAAATTTGGAAAATGCACAGTGTAGATAATATGTTATAAAATGCACTATTTTTTACAATTAAAACCCATTTATTTTTTTTAGTCAAACATCTCGATGTCGAGATGATCAATCAAAAGGTTTTTCAATATTAAAACTACCTTTTCCGATGGATTTTTGACGGGCATCCATAGTTCTAAATTATAAGGTACCATCCTTACATAAACGTTTTCCTATATATATATATATATATATATATATATATATATATATATATATATATATATATATATATATATTAAAAATAATAATTCGCATAAAATAAATTGATCAAAATACCTTCGAAACATTTCAGGGGTATTTTGGTCAATTTAATTAATACAAATTATTTTTTTATATTTCTATTAAATTATTCTATTATTGAAGAATAGAGGCTTCAAATTTCAATTAATTTGAATTTGTAGAAAAAATTTAAAATTCAATTACGAAATACAATTGTGACCATTGCGGTCCAGATTCAATCTAGGTCGTTGGGCTTACACTGTTCCATGAGGTCATGGGCTACCAAGAGCTTTTTCCTCTCTCTCTCTCTCTCTCTCTTAAAAGACATCCAAGAATTTTATTGATCACTAGAACAATATTACAACATTAGAGGTAGTAAGAGAGGGAAGGGAAACACCACCTTTGGCTAATGTGTCAGCAATACCATTAGCCTCTCTGTATACATAGGAAAAGGAAACAAAAATATCTGAGGAAATATCTAAAATCTTAAGCTATAAGGAGCGGATTTCCCAAAGAATATGCTACTCCTTTCTACACAAATGAATCACATTCAAATAATCCCCTTCAATCAAACACGAAGAGCCCATGTTCCTTTCAATGATCTCCACCCCTGTAAGCATAGCCTATAATTCTGCCAAATTAGCCGTAGCCACTCCAATTGGACCTACAAAGGACAAAAAGATAGCATTAGATGAGTCTCGAAACACCCCACCAATACCAGTCGGACGTGGATTTATAAAGGAACTTCCATCAAAGTTCAGTTTAACACAACCCAAAGGTGGTGGAACCCATGACCCTTTTGGCTTACATTTATGCAAAACAATAAGAAACAAATTAGGGAGGTTTACTATCACATCCACTTTAGAGATACCCCATCTTTCCTTAGACACTAAAATACTCGACCAAATAGCCAGTTTAATTAGGTGAAGCAAATTGTCAAAAGACAGAGCAGCCCCTTCAAAAGTCATCATGTTTCTTTCCTTCCACACCTCCCAAAGGATCATACCTTTTGCTATTTTCCAAATTACACTATCCACTTTAGGCAAGAAAGGAGTAGAAAACTGATGGATACAGTTAAGAACATTTTGCGGAACAGCAAAGGACACACCCACCAAACTCATCAACCAGTGCCAAATCCTTGAAGTAAACGGACAATGAAGAAAAAGATGGTTGACCGATTCCCCATCTTGTTTACACAATAAGCAAATGTTTGGCAGAATTTTTCCCCTCTTGATGAGATTATCAACTGTTAAGATTTTTTTTGGGTAGCCAACCAAACAAAAACTTGCCCTTTATGTGGGATTGGCCACTTCCATACTTGGCCAATAGAAGAAGAAGACCATCTCCATCGGTCATGGAAGAATAAATTGCAACAAGATTTAACTGAAAAAACACCATCCTTTGCCATTTTCCAAATCAACAAATCATTAGCATCATGTGCAATATAGACCTTATCCAAAATTTCCAATAATGCACACCATTGTGACAATACATTATTCAGCCTTCTATAAATAAGAGAAATGTTCCAAGAGATCCTAAGGTCTCTTCTTTCAATCACATCAGAAATTAAGATATTTGGATTTGAAACCACTCTGAACAACTCGGAGAACGCCACTTTCAGTGGATAGTCCTCTACCATTTATGATGCCAAAACAGAATCTGTCTTCCACTACCAATGTTCCATCTAAAGTAGTCAGATATCGTAGGCATGCAATTAAAGATACTTTTCCAAATGTAAGAGACTTTGCTACCTCTACCACCACTAAGCCAAACACCATGTCCGTCCAGTCCATACTTGCCACCAAAACTTGGCACCGCAGGTGATCCTTTAAATGAATACTTCTCCACCACAATTTACATAACAAGGCAAGATTGAAATTCTTAACATTGCGGATGCCCAGACCACCTTCACACTTGGGGGTACACACTCTATCTCATCTAAGAAGATGAAATTTTATGTTTTCACCATGCGAACTCCATAAAAAATCTCTCATCATTCTTTCAATTCTCTTAGCAATGAGGGTTGGAATTTCAATCACTGACATCTGGTATACAAGAAGATTGGCTAGGCATGATCTAAAAAGAGTGACCCTACCCCCCAAGGATAGGTATTTATGTTTCCACAAATCCAGTTTAACTTGTATCCTTTCAATCACCCTATCCCAAACAGCGATGGGGAATTTTGAATCCGAAATTGGTAACCCCAGGAAGGTAATGGGAAAGGATTCAACTTTGCATCCCATTACAAATGTCAAATTCTAGACATTCAGCTCATGACAATTGATTCCTACCAAAAATGAATTGTGGAAATTCACCTTAATTCCCAACACCACTTAACATATTTCTAGGAATCTTGCAACAGTTCCTAGCTGTACCTCATTTGCATCACAAAAGATAATAATATCGTCTGCATATAGTAAATGCGAAACAATAATATTAGAATTTGCAATCTGAAAGCCCTTAAAGTTGCCCAAAGCTCAACCCTGATCAACATAAGGCTAACGCATTCAGTAAAAATGGTGAATAAGAATTGGAGAGAGGGTCTTCTTGACTAAGCCCTCTCGATGCATTAAAAAAACCAGCAAGGCTCCCCTTGAAGAGCACAGAGAAATGTGTCGTAAAGAGACATCTATATATCCAACTTCTCCACCAAGCTCCAAACCCCATCTTTTTTATAATTTCAAGTAGCACCCCCTACTCAACCCTATCATAAGCTTTTTCCAGGTCCAATTTAAGGAGTATACATGCCCTCTTACTCAACATACGGGAGTGAATATACTCTTAAGCTACCAAGACACTATCAGTAATCTGACGTTCCTGGATAAAAGCATATTGTGAGGTTGAAATAAGAAAAGGCATGACTCCTTTAAGACGTTCTGCTAAGACCTTTGCAATAATTTTGTAAACACTTGAAAGCAAACTTATTGGTCGGATGTTAAATAACCCATTGATCGTAGATTTTTTAGGAATCAGAGCTAGAGAAGTAGAGTTAACTCCTTTAAAAAGATGATCTCTATTAAAAAATTCTTTCACCAATAAATCATCCTTCACCAAATCATAGAATTTTATGGAAGAAGGCTAGGGGGAAGCCATCCGGACCTGGTGCTTTGTCTCCAAGCATTGTAAAAACTGCACTTCTAAGTTCCACAATGGTAATGTTCCTTTCTAATGTTACTAGCTGACTGCTATCGAGAGTTTTGAAAGGGACATTTTCAAAATTAGGCTGAATGGTCACCTCCTTAGTAAAAGCATTTTTAAAATGTTGAATGACTCCTCCTTCCATCGCCTCACTATCATCCGGAATAATGCCAGGAATAGAAGGGCTCGAAATATCATTTTGTCTTCTTCTGACACTAGCAATCGCATGGAAGAATTTTGTATGCAGGTTACCTTTTTTCAGCTATTTGTTCCTAGATCTCTGTTTCCATTAGATTTCCTCATTTCTCTGTGCCTCCTCCAATTCTTGGATTTTAAGACTACACTCCCAAACCAACTGTTCAGTTAGAACCCCACTCACTTGGATATTTTGATTCAGCAATTCAATCTCAGTGACTAGACCATCAATCTTGGCTCTAAAACTCATATATATATATATATATATATATATAGGAAAAAATTTATATAAGGTTTCAACCTTAAAATGTAAAATTACATATGCACCTCAAAAATCCATTGGAAAAGGTTATTTTAATGTTAAAAAAATCTCTAATTGATCAATTCGACATCGAGATATATAAATATAGGAAAAAAAAAGATTTGAATCTCAGAAATAATGCATCTTGCAACATATTATCTAAACAATCCACTTTCAAGAGTCGCATATATTTATAGATCTACTTGACTTTAACAATTTTTGGAGTTAAAAATTTTATAATTAGATACGAAAATAGATTTAAGATAATCTTAATAATTTTTTAAACCAAAATTATATGTTATGATAAGATTTGGAGGTACACCTTAATTGTATTGTTTAAGGTTGCATTCTTTTATATATATATATATAGAGAGAGAGAGAGAGAGAGTTTATATAAGGTTGCAACCTTAAAATGTAGAACTAAGGTGCACCTCAAAAGTCCATCACAAAAGGTTGTTTTGATGTTAGAAACCTCTCTAATTGATCATCTAAATATCTAGATGTTTGAAAATGAAAGCAAAAACAGATATTAAATCCTAAAAATATGTATGTTGCAACACATTATTCGGACTGTCCATTTTCAAGATTTTCAAGTATTTGTAGATCTACTTGATTTGAACCAATTTTTAAAGTTTAAAATTTTATAATTAGAGATTAAAATAGATTCTCAAACCACTCCTAAGAATTTTTTACACAAAAATTATATTTATGATAAATTTGGAGGTGCACCTTATTTTGATTGTTTAAGGTTGCAATCTTACACAAACCACACCTATATATATATATATATATATATATATATATATATATATATATATATATATATATATATATATATATATATATATATATATATATATTGTGCACCTCTACCCAGCATATCTGCTCGACAAGATTTATAAACAAATATTAAAAATGATCAACTACCCATCAGATTTGCAGAAATTGAATCCAAGTTGTAAGCAGGGCAACGAAGAAACCATCCCTTTCCCATAAAGCATCTATTGTCCAAGCCTTCATTAGATGTGAAAAAAGTTTTCAACATTACACTTTACTTATTTAGAAGTAAAGTGCACCGCAAAAACCCGCTAGAAAAGATTGTTGGCACGTTGAAAAACACTTTAATTGATCATTTTGACCTTAGGATACATGGATATAAGAAAAAAAAAATCATGATTATCATAACTTTTTTTCAATTAATTGGGATCGCTTACACGAATCCTGGTCCATCATTTTGTTTTGTTTAAGGTCATAGGCCATAAGTCCCAATATCTTTTCGGACTACTTCCAACAACGTCTTTTTGGGTTTACTCCTTGCCCTTTTCTACCTTTCCACTTGAATTACCTCATACCTCCTAACAGATGTTCTACTGGGTCGATGCCACACATGGCCAGCCAACTTAAGTCTACTTTCTCTCATCTTATCGCTATTGGTGCCACACCTAAACTGTCCCGAATTTATTTATTTCGAATTCTATCTCTTCTTGTCTTGCTACTCATCCATCTCAACATCCTCATCTCCGCTATATTCATTTTATGAGTATATTGTTTTTGTCCACCAACATTGCGCTCCATAAAGCAAAGTTGATCTCACATCTATTCTATATAAAGAAAAAAAAAAAATTAAAACCCTAAAACAATTTGCATCTTCTAAAACATTATATAAACTACCCAGTTTGAAGATTTTTAACTATTCATATAGCTGCTTAATCCGGATCGTTTTTTTGACTTTTTAATTTCATAACTAAATATGAAATAAATTTTTATGCGATTGTAAGGATTAACTGCATTTTTGGGTGAAATTTGGAGTTACCCCGTACTTTGCCAGTTCAAGGTGGATACTTTGTGGGTGTGTTTGATTACAGGAAGCAAGAACATGAACTGGAAATTGGAAGTTACTGAAGAACTGTAAATTAGAAGTTGCTTAAGAAGTTCATGGTTTCTGTGTTTGATAACCTCCCTGGGAAGTTAAGAAGTTCATAGTTTCTGTGTTTGATAATTTATGGGATATATGGTAAATATCTTATATTTATATTTACATAGATACTAAGTTAAATAGAAATATATAATATTTATAACATACTATAATATATGATATACTGTATTTTATATTTATTTTTAATATATATATATATATGAAAATATCTTATATTACATAAATATATAATATATAAATATATATTTTATATAATATATATAACATAGTATAATATATAATATAGTGTATTTTTTAAAATTTTATTATATAATATATAATATTATATTACATAAATGTATAATATATATATATATAACACACTAATGCATTTTTTATTTATTTTATTATATTATATATATTTATATAAAATAATTTAGTATATTGTATATTGTATTCTGTATTTATTCTATTAATATATATTTTTATCATATAATATTATAAATATCTATTACATTTTATAATATTTATAACATACTATAACATATAATATATTGTATTTTATAGTTATTTTTAATATGTATACATGAAAGTATCTTATATTACATAAATATATAATACAAAAATATATATTTTATATAATATATATAATATAGTATAATATATAATATAGTGTATTTTTTATTTTATTATATAATATATATTATATATTATATTACATAAATGTATAATATATCTATATAACATAATAATGTATTTTTTATTTATTTTATTATATAATATATATTTATATAAAATAATTTAGTATATTGTACATTGTATTCTATATTTATTCTATTAATATATATTTTTATTATATAATAATATAAATATCTATTATATAAATAAATATAAGATATAATAAAATATATTATATATTATACAAAAATATATACTATATAGTATACAACAAAATATATACATATATCATATATAATGTAAGGTATGTATATATATCTTATATTACATAAATATATAATATAAAAATATATATTTTATATAATATAGTGTATTTTTTATTTTATTATATATTATATATTATATATTATATTACATAAATGTATAATATATATATATATATATATACCATAATAATGTCTTTTTTATTTATTTTATTATATAATATATGTTTATATAAAATAATTTAGTATATTGTACATTGTATTCTATATTTATTCTATTAATATATTTTTTTATTATATAATATTATAAATATCTATTATATAAATAAATATAAGATATAATAAAATATATTATATATTATACAAAAATATATACTATATATTATACAATAAAATATATACATATATCATATATAACGTAATGTAAACTATAATATAGTGTATTTTATATTTATTTTATTGATATGTATTTGTATTATATAAGATATATTATATAGTGAATCATTTTATTAATCTTTATTTGTATTATATAATATACATAAAATAATATAATATATATATATATATATATATATATATATATATATATATATACATTAAATAAAATATATATATGTATATATATCATCGACAAAATAAAAAGTTCCCTTTCAAGTTCCATGGTTTACCGTGGAACTTTACTCAAAGCCTAAAAAGTGGGAACTTCATCAGTAAAGGGAAGTTCTCAAATTATCTTCCACCTTTTATCAAACACATAACATGAACAGTAATAGATAAAATTCATTCTTCCTCTTCTAACTTCTTGTTATCAAACACGCCCTGTATAAACCTCACACCTGAATAACAATCAGCCCAAATATTCACTAATATCAAGAAAATGGTAATTCACGTGATTCACTGAAATATTATTTTACAAGGAGATAAATCCCAATCCTTAGTTAAAAAATAAGAAGGCAATATCATAATGCATCATCATCATCAAAACCTTTTCCCAAATATTTGAAATAAATGGGGCAATTATATGGGAAATTTGGAAAGAGATGAATACGAGGACTTTTAATAGGGATATTTTATCCTATGATAGAGTACTTCACAATGTTAATCATACTTTGTGGTGCTGGTTGTTAGTTACAAAAGAAGAGTGGGGTATTTCGGAGGTAGATGTAATCTTCAAATTTTGTTTCAGATGGGTATCGTTAGATGTCAGCCTAGAAGCATTTGGGTTCTACCTTTGATGGTGGCTTCAAATTAAATTTTGATAGGAGCTCTCTTAGTAATCCCGGATTGGCAAGTATAGAAGGGCTAGTTAGGGACTGGAACGGGGCTACAATCTTCACCTATGCTAGTCCTACTGGTGTGGTGACTTCTAACCATGCAGAAATCCTTGCTCTCTTCCACGGGTAAAGCTTTTCAAATGCGGGAATTTGGGTTTGTGTTGTATGGTGAGAGGAGATTAGATGGTACGATAAGGAGCAAACGGTACACAAATATCGATTTGGATACAGATTTTAGACATGAAGGAATCATTGACTACTTCTTTTCATTATATTTACAGGCAAGCCACCAATGTCGACGCTGATATTAAGAGTGGTGTTTCTCTCCCGTCACTTCTTCCGTTGGATGATGTAAATCCCTAATGTGATTTTCTTCCATTGATAAATATAGTAACACTGATGAAAAAAATTAGGAAAAATTATGTAAATATCTGTTTTAGTTTCTATTAGTAAACAAATACCGAATATTTTATGATTTACTGATATGTTCGTTTTTTAGACTTCATAACAATTTTTAAAAAAAAGATGAAACTGCCCATTTTTTATAGAGAGAGAGGTAGAGAGAATACGCAGAGGACTCACCAGAGAAAAAAAAATTTGGTTTTCAAAAATCGAAATTAACCTGGTTTTTGAAAAATCAAAAATATGTATTTTTGTTTTTTTTTAAAAAAAATTGTTATAAAGTCCAAAAAACGAACATATCAATAATAACATAAAGTATTTTACATTTTAGTTATATCGAAAACTAAAACAGCTACTTAAATAATTTTCCCAAAAAAATACTAATTGGAGTCGGCAAAGCAACATCGCAATGCAATGGTAACTAATTCGAGTTGAGGAGCCTAGCCTCAATTCCGTTTTTTACTCTTAGGAAAATTGTACCGTTGAAGAGAGGCCGTTAAACCACATAATGAGAGGAAAAGCAACGAAACAAAAAAAATTCAAAAAGTGAAATAGAAACGTTGAGAGCAAGAGAGAGAGAGGAGCCGAATAAAAATTCTCCCCGTCTCCGAACTTCGTATCTGAAGTAAACTGAGATAACTTTGAAGAGCTTTAAAGGTTTGGAAGGGAAAACCACCCTTCTCTTCGGAAACCCACATTAAAGATCAAACCAGAAGAGAGAGAAACAGCCCAATCTGTAGAGAGAGAAACAGGGAAAGCACTCTTAGTCACAATCACCCAACTAGCAGAGAGAGAGAGTTTTGCCAGCTGAGAAGAAGAAGAAGACACAGGAGACAGAAGTGAGATGGAAGAGATAACCATCTCAAACCAGCTATTGAGCCAGCAGCTCATGCACCTGCAATGCGCCTTAGCCTCCTGGTCCAACCCCGATCTCCCCTCGATACCAACCCCATCAACAAAATACCCACCATTAGAGAGAGGAAGAATGTACCAAGCATACTCAGAGAAGAGAGAGGCCAAGCTCCAAGAAAAACACAGGAAAGCCCAAGCCCCAGCCCCATCCAGGCCTATGAAGCAGGTCTCGTTTGGGCTCGAAACTAAAGGCGCACTTCAAACCCGCAAAGACACTTGCATACTTGATGTTGCTCGCTCTGTTCCTGATTTTGGTTCGGCTTTGAGGAAAGAGAATAAGAAACCATTATTGCCTTCTTCGATGACTCCTCCTCCTCCACAGAAGAAGAGTTGCAGTGGATGGGGTAGCAGATCAGAGGAGAAGAAGGGTGTTTCTAAGGTGAGTAAGAGTTATGCTAATATTAAGGACTTGAGGGGTTTTTCAACTGCAGCTGCTCAGGCCATTAATGGAGAAGATGGGGTGGGGACGAAGAGTTGCCGGGGAAGGGTGGGGAGTGGGGTTACTGGTATTGGAAGCAAGATTGGCAGGAGATAAGCCTGAAGGCTCTCTCTCTCTCTCTCTCTCTCTCTCTCTCTCTCTCTCTCTCTCTCTCTCTCTCAAGATGGGCAGGAGTAAAGACTGAGACTGTGATTGCTCTCTCTCCCTTTGTTTCCCCAGAATCCAAATCTCTCCTGGAATTTGCTGGTATTTTTGGTACTCTATATAATTTTCTATTTTGTGAGTTCCATTATTTTTGGTTTTTTTTTACATATTGATGTGGGATTGGGTTTTATTAGTTGTCTTATGAATAATGAATAGTTTGTAAGTGTGATTATATCAGTAATTGATTATTACCCCTTATCTGTGTTTCCTTTTTTGTTCCATCAAAGTTCATGGGGCGGGACTTTCTGTTTGCTTCTTTTCTTTCCCAATAAACTTTGTATGTTTTTCTGTTAGGGCTCTATTGAAAATCAGAGTTCTCCTCGTGTAAATTCAAGTTAATTTTTACTTATCAAATCCCTTAGGGCAAGGTTCTTTCAAAAATCTGCTATAATCTTAGAACAGTGTTTAAGAAATGGGAAGCGGATACTGGATCGCCAGGAGTCTGATTCTGTTTCAACCACTTCCGACAGGAGCAAGGATACAAATGAAAAAAAATGTGAGAGAAAAACTGAAAACCGAGGGGAATTGGTTGATTCCAGTGTTGGATCGAATGGGATCACCAAACCACCGGCTCCATTTCAAACATGGCGATTCAGGTTCGAACCAGCAATTATCTAGACATTGTCTTGGACTATAAAGGTTTCCTTGGATGAAGGCGCCCTTGGCGATCCAGTGGCCGATATTGAGAAATATTGGAAATCTTTGGGAGAGGTGATTTGACATTGCGTTTTACTTGACATTAATGGAAGCTATAAATTTACACCAATTAGGGTTTACTTGACATTAATGGAAGCTATAATTTTACACCAATTAGCTGCCTCTTCGTGTGAAAAGATGCACGGGGATCAATTGGTGTGAAAATATTATCACATGTAATCATGCAGGGAATTTTTCACATAAAAATATTTTTCAAAAAATATTTCATGCGAGAAGAATATTTATCTTTTTATATTTCCATTGAAAAATAAACCATGGCCAAACCAAGTAAAAAGTAACACAAAGGAATCAACGGATCAGATTCTCTACAAAAATATTGCCCCATCTTAATCAAATGAATGTAAATGCGAAGAAAATGCATTTTTTAAAGGAAATAATGTCTCCAAAAAGTCCAAATAACAAGCCTTGTCAATAAGCGAGTGGAGCCCTGCATACCTACCAAGTCCACGTATTTGCATTTTGAAAGCAAAAAAATTTGAATTCAAATTGGAACTTATAGGCTCCCATTTTGTCAGCTTGGTGCCCACACTATTATCAAGGATCCAAAAGTTGGCATGAAAAAGTCCACGTACGGTTGCTTTCTTGTGTTTCACATACAGTAGATAAAATGAAGAAGCATCAGTATTTTCATGGAAGAGCCTAAAGACTCCGAATCTGCCCAACTAGGAAAAAAGAAAGAACAAGTCCAAATCCTATTAAATAAAAAATACCCGCTGTGTCAGGTCCTCTTACATCCATAAACAACTGAAATTTGCTACAAGAAAGGAGATAAAAACATAACAAAAACTAGACTCAATCCTGAATAAAAATACTATCTTACTTCATCTACCAGAAACTATGTTGAAAAACCTCATTGGATCACTCATTTTAAAGTTATGGAACCCCAATTCATTTTGCTGTACCGTCTAATAATCGATAGGTTTAGATGATAACTCATTTTGGAATCCAAGAGTCTCCATGAGACGAAGACAGTGAGACCCACTCGAAGGAACCTTCGGAGACCTGCCTGACCTGTATCCGAAGTAGAAGTGAGAAGGAAAATAATTTTAGCAAAAACATCTTAGTCTTCCTTATCCCCAGGCTGATAGCCTTCACCATCTTTGATTTCTGAACGTGAACTTTCAGAACTTTCTGCAATCTCTCTCCGAGTTTGTCCACGATCATCATCATCTGGTCCACTCAGGGTTTGGATAAGCATAACAACCGCAACTACAAAGATGATAAGGTACACAGTCCTCATGCCGATAAGGGAATTGATGTAACCAATGAAAGAGGGCCCACTGATGCTTTTCTGAATCGTTCTCCCTTCTCTGTATCCTTCAAGGAAACGGCTTATTTGGGTGCCTTGGTCTTCTTCTTCATTGATATTTTCAGAACCCACAACCTTTACGCATTAAACAAAATCAGCATCAGATAGAGCAAAGAGATATAATTGTAACTTATTAGGCTTTTGAACAGTAGATCTTTAAGCTCAAAGAACTTACAGGGGCATAGCGCAATAAGACAGTGAAAGCAAGATTAAGAAATTCAGAGGTAAAAACCTATATTAGCAAGTCACATTTATTTTATGAGAAATTAATTTAAACAAGATTAGGAAAATTAAGGGCCCAATGAAACACGGGCATTAGTTGTCAAGGAGAATAAAATAAGACAACATAATGGCATTTTTCAACATTAACAATGTAAAACCTCACTTTGGACCCCATTCCCAAAACAAAAAAAAAAGGAATCACTTTGCATTCTGAAAAAAGTGAAAAATCAAGAAGCCTTACATGATTTAAGCCATTATAATAGATTGTGACATAGGCATGATTGCACACGCACATGCATGCACGTGCACACACACATGCATGCACGTGCACGCACACACACACATGCATGCACGTGCACGCACACACACAACACAAGCACACACGTGCACACACACACACACGGACAGGAAAAAAAAAAGGTAAGATAACAACCGAATAATCTATATTTTATAACAAAACCCAATGATCATGAGAAACGAAACCACATATGAAATCTGTCTAGGTCAAACTGGGATGTATATCCCTTGGAGATGATACTTGGAAAGTAAAATTCCCAACGGAATATTTGTAATAACTTCATATTTACCATTTGGCAGCACACAATTCTCTCCTTTATGTCATTAAAGATACAAATTATTGATTCCATGAAGACTGTTTCTTAGATTATCGATGGCTTTAGTGTTAGCCATCATTAGCCATTACAAAAGAAGGGATCAATAACCACTTATTAAGCTTTTCCATCCACATTTCTTAAGAATTACTTAAATGTAAGAAGTGTGAAGGTTAATGATCCTTTAACCTGCATGGATCTCAGCCATATGGAGTAATATGATTGAAGGGAAACTACATGCACTAACCCCTATAAGTAGAGATGAAACCTTTGGATGTTTGCATCGAGGAAAATTTTAACAAAATTTTTATGCACAATTCATTGAGATCATGTTAATTGGATCGCTCATGAATTCACGGCTGATCCATAGGTTAACGTGAATTTTCTGAGAGTTGCCAAATGTCAGAACCCAAAATTTGGCATCAGAATCACAAACAGTTGGCGAATGCTCCCCTTCGTCCAAACCTTCCAAGTGAAAAAATTGATTTGCTGGATTGGTTGTAGCAAAAAAGGTGGAACAAAACTACCCCTACGAGAACTTCAATAATGCTGGTGTTTTGAGTGAGTTTAATAGATGATATTGCTTATTTTGCTGCAAATGATTATCGCCATCAAGCTTAACAGATTCACCTGCACCCCTAAAGTTTCCTTACATAAGGTAAGGGTATTTTCATCATTTCTTTTCATATAGACAAAGACGAGAAATAATATACAAAAAATAGTAAAGTTTTTGGAGAAGTTCAAACATAAAACACAAGGGATGAAAGAAAAGGGCTGGGCAGATTTTCTCAACTTATCACAGCCATTAACACACACAAGATGGTCAGATTATCAAAGTGATTCTAGAGCGTCAGATTGGATTGCTGGTGGCGTGATTTCTTAAATTTAATTTGTGATTAAGCATTGATAGTTTCTGTTTAGTGGCTTGTACTAGAACTTGGGTAGAATAGGCATTATGGTACAGTAAGCTAGAGCAGTTTAGAAGTTTCTCAAATCATTGACAGTATTTTTGTCATTATGCTGATTAGGGTTTCGCATGGAAGTTAATTACATTTAGTGTTGCGCAGGGAATTCTATAAAGGACGTGGTTAGCATGCAGCCAAGCCCACACATGTAGAAATGCGGGCATGACAATAAAAATATTTTTGAAATATAATTCGATCCTAATTTTTAGAGAAAATATAATCTATAACATGGAGATCATGAATATGAAAAAATAAATAAATTTTGAAAACTAGAAATAATAGTTATATTAAGAAAACATTTGTACAGTTAGTTACAATTGTTTTTAGATGGACCACCTATTTGCATCCATCTTTAAGATGGATGCTTTATACCTCAGGACAGCATACTGTACATATGCAGTCCAGCCCGCATCAAACAATTGTTCTTCTATAAATACCTCTGATCCTGTTAACTAGCCTTTCAAATTATGGGGGAGAAGAAACAAACGAGTAAATTTTCATTCTCCCACAATGTTGCTGTTGGTCCGACTAAGTTGGAAAGATCCCTTTCCCCTCCATTGATGTTGATAAAGAAAAGTACAAGATTGGTCGTCTTTTTGATGTGAAAACTTGAAGAAACAGTAGAAATCAGCAAGAAACGGTAGAACTAGGAGAAACATCAGAAATCAGCTTTGATACCAATTTGATGTAGAGAACTTGAAGAAACAGTAGAAAACAGCAAGAAAAGGGGTTTTGAGCTACTGTCTTATTAAATTTTTAATTGGCAAATTCTACCCGTGACAAAGTGTGGTGTGATATTGAGTCTATGGACACTTGCCACATACTGTTTAGTCGCCCATGGCAGTATCGTTGCTAGTTGTTCCATAATGGGGAAGGTAGGATGGCCATAAGGGTTGCTTTGTTGTTATTACCGGATGAGGACCTACCTAATTCCATTAAGGAGGAATGTGTGACTTACTCTTGTTTCAACAATTTATGGAGGCGAGTGTTAAAGGTGATTGGAAAGGATTTGGAGAAACACCATTCAATGCTCAAAACCCTTAGCCTTTAATTTGGGAGTTTGTTGATCTTATGCCGTATGAGCTGCCAGCTACATGGCCACCAAGGAGACAATATACAACATTGCATTGACTTCATGCCAGAATCTAGTTTGACTAGTTTATAGGCGTATCAGATGAGTTCTAAGAGAATGAAGAATTACAGCATCAGATTGATGAACTGACGTCTAAGGTGCTGATTCAAGCTAGTATGAGCCCATGTGCAGTGCAGGCGTTGCTTGCACCAAAGAAGGATGAGGCTTGGCACACATGTGTCGACAGTCAAGCCATAAACAAGATTACAGTTAAATATCAACTTCCTATACCAAGGCTTGAGGGTCTGTTAGATATGCTGGCCGGTGCTTCAATGTTCTCAAAAATAGATTTGAGTAGGTATCACTAGATCAGCATTCGAGAAGGGGATGAATAAAAGACAGCCTTTAAGACAGAGTGGTTTGAATGGGTGGTTTGTAATGTCATTCAGCTTATCTAATGCACCCAATACTTTAATACAAAGATGACTCACGTATTGCATGACTTTATTGGGCATACTATGGTGTATAGTGCAGATCTAGAGGCACACCTCAATCATTTGCATCAAGTGCTCAATGTGTTGTGGGCAGAAAAATGGTACATCAATTTTAAGAACTGCAGTTTCTTAACTAACAGTTTAGTATTCTGGGTTTCGTAGCATCTTCAGAGGATGTTATGGTGAACCTGGAGAAGGTTTGGGCGATAGTCAATTGGCCTATAACTAAGACTGTTACTAAAGGGCAGAGTTTCCATGGACTTGCTACCGTCTATATATGGTACATTAGGAATTTCAATATTATTATGGCCCCAATCATAAAGTGCCGAAAGAATAATGTTTATCAATGGAATCCCACAGCTACCAAGGCATCCAATGAGATTAAAGAGAAGATGCATGCTCCTGTCCATGCTTTGCCTGACTTCACTAAGGTACTCGAGGTAGAGTGTATGTAACTCATGTGGGAATCCGAGCTGTATCAAGGTAGGAGCAAAGGCTTGTTGTGTTCTTCAGTGA
The DNA here is from genome assembly GCF_054954075.1 of Amborella trichopoda. Lineage (NCBI taxonomy): Eukaryota > Viridiplantae > Streptophyta > Magnoliopsida > Amborellales > Amborellaceae > Amborella > Amborella trichopoda. The sequence goes on along the minus strand of NC_142337.1, from coordinate 13,759,107 downwards.
GAAGCTCAATGAGATGAAATGACATTATTTGATATATGATATTAAGTTCTATGCAATTATATATGTGCTTTGTCATTGGAGCCACTACTTGATCCAACATGGGTTCGTTCTTTACACTATCCATGATGCACTCGAGCATATAGTTAACAACCATAAGAAGTTGAGCGCGAGCCACCCAAAGGGTAGCCCAGTTACAGGAATTTACATTCACTATAGGCCACCAGTTCATGGAGCAAAACAGGGTGATTGATGCTCTCCGTAGTCATGTTCATTTGGTGAGGTCTTTGGCGGTGGAGGTACTAGGTCCGAAGTATTGCATGAGACTCATAGTTATCAGGATCAGGAGCGAGGGATTGTGAAAGTCTAGAAGTTCCTTACGGTATAGATACCCGTCCATACAATACATATGTTAGGGATCTTGATCCCAAAAGACCATTTGGGATCTTGATCACAAAGAGATCCCAATCCCAACCTTTTGGGATCTCCCAACCTTAAAAAGTATATAAGCCTGGGATTGTATATACTCTTTAAAGTAGGAAGCACCTTGTCTATAGCCAGCTAGTAATACGACTATGGAAAATTTCGTATAGAACCCTAATTCCTCGTATTTTTCATGGTAGACCCTCCTTCCATTTTTCTTTCAAGCGGCATAAGAAAACCCCTAAAGATTTCACCATACCCCCTCGTCTCTTATCTCCCTCTTTTATTGACTTTTGATCATAAAAATTAGCCCAACAAATCTTTTATACCATTTCAACCCAAAAAAAAATTTAATGGGCGAAAAAGGTAAAAGAGGGTTAAAAACGTTTTTGGGATGAAATGGTATAAAAAGATTTGTTAGGGCTAAATTTTATGGTCAAAAGTCAATAAATGAGGGAGATAAGAGATGAGGGGGTACGGTGAAATCCTTATGGATTTCCTTCTGCCGCTTGAAAGAAAAACGGAAAGAGGGTCTACCATGAAATAATATGAGGAATTAGGGTTTTATACGAAATTTTCCCTTAAAAATATGGATGTTGCATTGCTAGCCTATAAATTAATAGAATCGTCAATTTGGAAGTTATCTTGGTCTTAAGTTGGGGATCGAGATCCCTAATAGTAGAGATCGTGATGCCAAAATTTTAAAATCGAGATCACTTGAAGATCCCTTTCCCAGAGTGCTAGAGCGAGATTCCGCAAGGGGATCGCCACCTGAGTTGAGACTCGAGAGAACCTGATAACTACGGTGAGGCTTATTTGGGGGACCCTTAGGAATATTAGATAGATGCCAGTAGAGTAATAGTAATTATTATAATCATTCGATTATAACGGATGGCTATTTGTTTTATGGTTCTCACTTATGTATATATGATACCTTTATGATCTTACTGCTGATTTACATTCAGGTGGTTTCAGCAGACAACTTGGTAGACATAATAATACATTTCATTAGTGGAAGAAAGTTGTTTGGCTATACGGAGAGATGTTTATCGTTTTGGCAACAAGTACATGAAATGTTGGGTGGTGAAGGGGCATTTGCAGAATACAGGTTTGTACACACATTTGCTAGTGTCCACCACGCGACAAGTGGTCTCGGCAGACACCTTGCAATAAGAGTGGTTTTAACTTGATTATGGCAGTTGTTGGCAGATTTTTAAAAATGTATCTTACTTTATTCCATGCAGGAGCACGACAATTGTGACGCGACTTCATGGGTACCAATGCCTATATTACCACGGATTGTGATACCAGGTCTAGAGGAAGTCATGGGGAAGGATGGACACTAAACTTCCCAGTCAGTAGTGCCCATCACCCGCAGAAGGATGGGAAGACAGATGGTAAATTGAAGCGTTGGTAATATGGGATGTTGTTTTAACACAAGTTGAGTTTACACATAGTAACTCATCAAATCGCAAAATAGGGAGAGTCCATTCACTAATGTTATGGTATGAAACCTCTACACTCCATGATTTATTTTATTTAGCGGTTTAGGAAACTGTAGATGCCGAGGCTCTTGATATGACCAAGTATATGGAGGAGCTTCAGGAACAAGTTCGTCAGAAATTCGAGGTGAGCTATGAGCAACATCAGAATACACTTAATCGACATTGGTGCATTAGATTGTTCAAGGAAATGATTTCGTTACGGCACACCTTCAACGAGGACGATTTCTAGCAGGCACTTATGAGAAGTTGAAAGCAAGGAAAATTGGCCCATAAATCACTAAGAAGATTAATGATAATACTTATGAAGTAGCGCTGCCCGAGGGACGGATGATCTCACCAATCTTTGATGTTACCAACCTGTTCGAGTTCATGCCAAGCTCGACTTTACAGAGCCAAGTCGTGTCCATAGGAAGGATGATGTAAACCAAGATTATCAGATTGTCGAGTAATCTAGAGCACGAGATTGAAGGATGCTGGCAAGATTTCTCCTTTTACTTTTATGCTTAGATATTTCTTTAATTTAATTCATGATTAAGCTTTGCTAGTTGCTGTTTAGTGGCTTATATTAGAACTCGGGTAGAATGGTATGGTGAGCTAGGGCACTTTAGAAGTTTCTCTACTCATGGAGGTTAGTTCAGCCATTGTGTTGATTAGGGTTTAACATGGAAATTTATTATATTTAGCGTTGCATGGGGAACTCCGCAATGTAAGAACAGTAGCCTTTTGATTAATGAAAAAACGAATTTCTTTTCTCCCACAATATTGTAGTTGCTGTGACTAAGATGAAAGGATTGATCAAGAAAAGTACAAGGGCGGTCTTCTTTTCCTCCTTGATTGTTCAAACAATTCCTTTTGTTGCTGAATCCATCACAGATCTTCTCTGTCCTGCACCAATGTTGCACCACTTGGCCAGACCTCAGTCAACTCTCATGAACTTCCTTGAATTCATGATTGAGTCATGCCATATCATATATTGCATTACCAAGCCAAATAGCAACATACAAATTCAGAGCTCTCATAAATAGACCAGATTTGCTAACTTAAGAAAGGGTAAGATATTGGAATTGTCAGATTTGGGACTGAAGAATGGAACAAGTCAGGTGACGTTGTAGGTTACCAGGATACCAATCAATTCATTCGAGAAGACAACTAGGAGGGAAAGGTCTAGATAAATGATTAGATCTTTACACTCGTTTCGTTTGTGTTTTTTCTTTTTTTGAGAGATATTACCTTTGTGTTTTAGGTGCATTAAAAGTGAACATCTAATCAGACAGGATCATATCCATTATTGTCATTGTAAATGGCAATGGAAAAAAACAGCAGGTTTCCAAGTCCAGAACACCCCCCCAACTCGGAATATATATACCTGTAATTAATTATAATTAACTTGTGATGATTCAATCTTTATCTAAATCAAGTATAACTGATTCATAATTGGTTATGAATCAGTTTTATATATACTTTTGGATTTTTTACTATTTTCATTTTTTTTATTTATTTTGATATTTAACTGTTTTCTTTTCTATACTTTGTAACCTTTGTTCACTTCTTTTATATACTTTCTATGGTTTTTATCAACTTCCCTTATTTTTTTACCATTTTTTAGTAGTTTCCCATTTCCCTTGTTTTTGCTCTTAGGGAGGCTCAGGCAAAAGTCGAGCGAGACAAGACAGACTTGCCCGTGTCAATTGGCTAGCCAGGGAGGCGAATTCTGAGCCCCAGCCCATGCTTAAAAATATTGCTACATAGTAAATACAATGACTCATGAACCAATCGCCCTAACCTCAGCCAATGAGGCATCATTCCGTTCATGCATAGTCAATATCAGGGCATGGAAGCCTATGCATGCACGAGCATCAACAATCCAAACCTCCTAAGAGCCAAACCGACAATCTCCTAGACCAAATCATTGTTCCAAAGACTAAAAACTCAGTGACTCGGGCTCAGACTGGCCAAGTCACTCAGACCTGGAAGGGACCTTGAGACTCTCCCGAGTAAGCATCTGACTCAGGCTCGAGCCCCCAAATCCATGCTTGAAATCACATTCATTGTTCTATCACCTGCTACTGTGGGAATTTGGGCAGTATGCTCCTTTTAGAAACAACAAGTTTTTAGAAAACAACCAGTCAGGCATAATCACCACAAAACACCTTGAGCAGCATGCAAAACAGTTCCTAAATCTGGTTGGATCACCATATAACTGATGTGAATAAAACATGCATTATTTGAGTCCTTGCTCCCAAAAAAAATACCTCCTAGGGATCTGAAACTTTAAAGCTATCACTAGTTGAAACTGGTATTCACTAGCACAGACGAGCTGATTTGGACTCTCACCCAAGTCACTTCGCTCGGCAGGGTATGGAGCCGAGCGGAAGCGGGAGCGGGGGCGGGGGCGGGGGCGGGGGGGCAATCAGGGGTGTATAAACTTTCTTCATTTTTTGTCATAGGCGTATCCATTTGAGCTCAAATTTTGCCTATAGATTCATTTTGCAAGATCAAACCATTAGGTATATCAGACTTTCAAACCATTAGGTAGATCAGACTTGAGCATAAACCATCAAATTTGACCGATTTGAGAGATTAAAGGTTTTGATCTAGGTTTTGCCAATTCCAAAAAATTGAAGTTACTTCTCAATGGCTGGTCTATCTTTAGTCTATCTTTGATGAAATTCCATAAGCCTATTTTTTTGTTCTTTATCCAATCATAGGCTTGTTTTCTCACCAAACAACACATAAAATCTCAAATTCATGAATTTGTAAGTATTGAATTTACTACTCACCAGAAAATTTCAATAGCTCCGATCAACTAGATTGGAACTTGAATCCCAAATCTGGTTTGAGGGTTTTGATTTAGGTGCCTGAGGAAGCTTTGCCAATGATTGGGACATCAACTTGCACCAAGTGCAAAGAGTAGAGGATCAGCCTCAAAATTTTGTATGAATTTCATTTCTTTCAATTTAAATTCATAGAACTGATAGACTTATCTTTTCATTTATCATGTTGTATGGAGATATGCAACTAGAATTTTATGTGATAGCCGCATACCAATGAAGCTGAAGGACAAGTTCTATAGGATAGCTGTGAGAGCACATTTGCTCTATGGGGCATAATGTTGGCGGACAAAAAAAAATATACCCATAGAATGAGTGTAGAGGAGATGAGGATGTTGAGATGGATGAGTGGCAAGACAAGAAAGTGTAGAATTCGAAATAAATTCATTCAGGAGAATTTAGGTGTGGCACCAATACGCGATAAGATGAGAGAGAGTAGACTTAGGTGGGTTGGCCATGTGTGGCTCCAACCAAGTACAACACCTGTTAAGAGGTGCAAATTAGTTCAAGTGGAAGAGCTGAAAAGGGCAAGGGGTAAGCTCAAAAAGACGTGGTTGGAAGTAGCCCAAAAAGATATGGGGACTTATGGCCTCACTGGGAGTATGGCCCTTAATAGAGTAAAATGGTGGGCCAAGATTCATGTAGCTAACCCCAATTAATTGGGAAAAGGCTATGATGATGAAGATGATGACGTTGTATGTAGTTTTTGAGTTTTTACGTTTTTTCAAATTTTTCTGATTTTTCATCATTTTTACTAATTTTGGGGACATTTTTAAGGACATTTTTGGGGCCTTGGTCGACCAAGGAAAAACTAGGACGTGCCCAAGGAGCTTGGCTCGGCCAAAGGCCAAGTTCCATCCCCAAGCCACATCTTCAGACACTGCGTAAAACCTTGCATTGGCCAAATAAAAATGATAAGAATATTGCAATCTAGAGAGCTCTGGATCTAAAGGGAAAATGGTTGAAGCAAAGTAGCCACAAGTCAGTTGACTGCCCCCCACGTGGCTGTGAACTACCTAATTAAAAGGTTCAGAAGATGAGTTTCGGGCAAAGGCTCAATCCCCCAGTGCATGAGGTGGAAGTTGTGGGTGGTAAGTCATGCATTGAAGTTTTTTATGGTGTCTAAAAGTCACTCAACTATATTCAGAAAGTTCTATTTCTGTTATAAGAAGAAATGATAGCAAACTGACTTCAAATAAGTTGATCTCTATTGTCTTTTTTATTGTTGATCTCTAATGTCTGTTTTAATTCTTCAACCTAAGGTATCACATTTTCAACCACCCTTGGAACCAAACCTCCTTCTCCCTCAAAGATAGATTCTCAATTTAGGATCAAATTATGAAATTGATCAATCCAACTAAGTGGCTAACTTTGTCATGTGATGCTTCTTTCAGCTACAGCAATAAATGAGTCATTTGTTTAGATTCTCTAAGACTTTCTTAAGGAACACAGAAGTCCAACACCAATTTGTATAAAGCATTGAGGACGGCTGAATAAGGTAATGAATGAAAAAAAAATATATATTCACTTACAGATAAGTATTGTTCACTGCCATCCCACACAACCATCTTTGGAAGCTCTGTCTTTTTATTAACATCAAATGTGTCAACAAATTCTTCCCACTGTATAGCTCCAACATAACCAAAAACTAGGTCACGGTTTGCAGATGCCGCAGCTCTCAATGTTTTGATTAATCTCTGTGATTTATCCTCCAATTCATCCTTCACTATTGTTACAACGATCTTCCTCTCCTCATCCCTAAATAATTTAAGTGTGTCATAATTCACGGGCACACATAAAGGCAATAAACTTTGCTTGATATACTCTTCCAAGAACTGATCTGCAAGTTCAAAGAACACAGCCCAAGTTGTCATGACACATACAGGCTGCATAAATGCCTTTAGCATGATCAACGTGCATCAAACATGTGAGGATGCTATATTACTGCAGGATAAATCAAAAGCAAACGGCCAAAAAATACAAGGAACAGCTCAAATACATTAAGCTTGGAGTAAAAACAGTAACTTTTCATGTTAAGAAAGAGAGAAAAAATTCATAGTGAAATCCCACCAAATCCTGAGAAAAGACTAAAGAATAAGTAAGTACTCATAAAAAAGACTTTTCTTTTTTGCTACTTGAATTTGTTATCTTGTCAATAAACAGATAATGTGGAAAAGTCAATCACCCCTCTAACAACATAAACAAGTACTCTGTCACATAAATGGTAATGCAGAGGATAAGTTTTCGACCTGTATCTATAAAGCTCTGAAGGAACACGAATATGATCAAAACAAGGTGTAAAAGTTCAGGAAAACCTCCCACCTTCAAAAGGTCCATAGAAAACCCCTTGGTCATTATAGCCTGGATGAAGTGAAACCAAAGCAGGAACCTTGTCAAAATTGTATGTTTCCATAACATCATCAGAAAACTCCTTTGCTATGGAAAACCATGCCCTTTTCTTATATGACTTGGCATACTCTTTTATCAAGGATTCATTCAATCCAAAGCCAATGAAAATTGGGAAATATGTCCCTGCTGCTTCAACAAAATTACTGATAGAAGAATCTGATTCCAGAATTGAAACATCAGCTGCGACAAACTTCTTTAGGAAACGAACAAGCAAGTCAGCTTTTCGTGGGCCTGAGTAGTCTACTGGGTACCCATGCATAAACATCTTTAAAGTAGGATAACCACTGCAATAAACAAGAGTGTCCTCATTCATTATCATGACATAGAGATAGTTACAAACTAGATGTTACGTAACATATGCAAACAAATTAGTTATGGTATTTCAAATAAATGCCAACATGGATACCTTAAATTTCAATTTGTGGGTTACTGAACCAACAATTAAAATCGCAATAATAAAAAGCAGGTGACCTCAGGTGTTTACCAGTAGTTCCTGGGGATTTAAGAATATGATTTCAAAGACCTTTAAAATATTGTGGATTAAATATAAAGTTAAAAAGTTTTATGCAACAAACATTTGTAATTTTGTATATTAAAAGCATATGTACCAACATTAATAAACTTTTAGTACATTTATGTGTGACCGATCATTAATCATTATTAACCAGTTACCTATAACTGAAAGAAATTGGGTCCATGGACCCATTGGTTTTCCTCAGTAATAAAAGCTTCTTATTTACGTCCAAAGAGTATTTAACTTCCTTTATTCCCCACTAAAACAATATCTACAAACTACAACATTCCTAGAAACTCCAAAAAGGTTTCACTTATGTCGATAAACTTCCAAATTTGCTTCTTCTTGTTTTTTTTCTTCTTGATGGTTGATGTACTTGTTTTCTCATAAAAAATACACATAATATCATTCTACCCTTATGGTTCATAAAGTTCACTTATTAATCAGCCATTTTATTTAGAAAAAAATGACATTTTCCAGAATATAATTCCATATTTTTCTTTTCACAACAACAAAGAAGATAATGATTACAAACATCAAGTTGCACTTGATGTTGCAGAGAAATATTGATAGTAATGAAAGAGGTTAGGAGGAAAAAGAAAAGGCAGAGAAAACAAAATAGAGAGACGTTGTCTCCACAAGAAAGTCTCCTTGCTAACTGCCACAGGCCATAATGTCTGTAATGCCTTTGATCTCTAAGAAAAATTACTCCAATTATATAAATGTAAAAACACTACAAGTTGAAACCTTTCTTGCTACTTTTTGTGATTTCTGAGATTTGGATAGGCCAAAAATACTTCATGGATCCCCAACAGCCTCAAACCTAGAAAAAGGCTTCAGACAATATTGCAGCTTTTTCTAGACAAGTTCGAATTTTGGAGTAAGTTGTGTTAATCCTATTAGACCATTGAGCAAGATTCTCAAAGGTTTTGATAGCAAGGTTGTTCACCTAGGAGCCAAGTGGTCCAAGCACCAAAAATCTGTCGAGGCAGTTACTAAAGCACTTGAGTGGCTTCTTGGGGTATCTCACCTAAAATGGGCCCGATTGAGGCACCTAGCTCCCAATTACTTCCCTACCTAGCACACTTTAACTAACCATGGGTAAAATTCAGTTCTTTCTAATGATTTAACATTGCCACTAAATTTCAAGAGATGCAGTATTCAACGACAAAGCCACAAGAACCATTGCCACGATATTCAATCCCCCCTATTTTTAGTTAAGGGGTGCTTTTATCGAGATTAGCAATTTAATATTCTCAACTCATCTCACTTTGGATCTAAAGAACCCAAATGGATTGGTTGGACCTATTCAAATAACGTATATTTTTCTAAAACCAAAAGAAATCACAAAATGGTTTTTATTTCTGGGTTCAAGAATTTACTTAAAGCCATCCCTATGAAACTTGCAGAAAAAAATGAGTACTTAATTATAATTCAGTGTCCAAGTTCTTGACAACTGAGAAATCATGTATTTACTTCACCAAAAGTAAAACAGAAGAGTAGAGTTTAGAACAAGTGCATACTCCACATCATATTTTGAACGGAGGCTAGTGTACTTGTCCGCATTTACTTTGGCAATCACAATGGGTTTGTCCAATGCTGCAAGCACAGGAGCAGCAGCATCTAACTGAAACACATAAATTTCAAACATGATATAAGTTGCTCTGGCACATGGTTTCTCATAATCAGATGCTCAAAAACTCACAACAGAATAGATATTTTGAGGACCCTCACTGCTAGCAGCATGAAAAGCCCTTTCAACAACAAACAATTCAGGAGCAGTTAAGGTCAGTGCTATCAGGGTACTCCTATTTCCTTATGTGTTGCATGTCGACATGTATAGACACTTCACATGCCTCAACATGGACATGGTCTATATGTGTCGGATGAATCAGTCCTCCAACACGGAGTATCAACACTCCTGTCAGACCTATCGATTGTAAGACATTCCTCCTGTCAGGCATGTCTATTATATAGACATGCAGTATCATCATGTTATCTTGCAAAAATATTTAAATGTCCATAGTGGGATTTGAACACCATGCTATCAACATCATATGTATTAAATATTTCAAAGTTATTCTGCAGCTAGTATTGCATGAAGCATTATTTTTTAAATAAACCACCGGTGCGATTTGAACCTTCAACGTTTCAATAAAGAGGCAAAAGAGCTAACCACCATGCTATCAATGTCACATGTGTCATGTTTTTCAAATTTATTTGATGTGTGATTTGAACCTTCAACCTTCAACGTTTCACGTGAGGTGGATTGAAAGTGATCTCTTCCTTTATTCTTGGTGGGAGACAGAGAAATATGTGGGAAAGAGAGATAGTGGGTTATGTGGGGGAGAGAGATTTATGGAGACTAACATGGGGGGAGTGAGAGAGAGAGAGAGGGGGGGTGTTAATGTGGTTGAGATAAGGAGGTACAAACATTAGAGAGAGAGCAAATTTCTGAACTTCTATTTTATCGTTATTTTGGCTTGTATATAAGGTGGAACTTTCCTCTTAGAAAGGGACTTGGTATTTTGTAGAGAGTTTTTATTTCATGAAAGACGAGAGTGCTTCTTCTTATCCTTGGCTTGATTTACAACCACTTATTTCCTATTATTGTCTAATTTTTGCTTGTTTTAAGATAGAAAGAAGGCCAGATTTTATTTCCCGAGCGTCTTTCGCATCATTTGGTATCAGAGCATGGTTGGTTCGAAAAGGGTTAGCGACTACGATGGCTGGTCATGGAGGTCACACTGTAGGAATACCAAGCAGGACCAAATATAGAAGAAAATAGACAAGTTGAGGGAGATGGTTGAAAAGTTGTTGCATAAAAAAATATTACGACAGCATACATCGAGCAAGATGAAATCTACAGTGTTACATCCATATTCTGCGAGTTTTTGGGGAGATCAACGTAAATCAGAGCACAGGTCTGAGTAGGAACAGCCTGATGTTATGCTTGATCGCACTTATAGGTTCGATACACAACAGCATCGATGGGAGCATGAATGCAGAGGAAAGTTGGGTAACTGACTATCCCAAAGCCGATGTAATTGGCGTAGGGGAGAAGACCAAGATCAGCACAGAGACGAGCAGAGAGAATTTTGTCACATACGAATCCACCCCGGGAGCAAGATCATCCCAGGCTAGGAGACTAACACCTCCAACCCGGTGAGTTGTTATTCCTAAAACAAAACCGCAATATGAGAATCAAACAAGAACAAAGACGAAGGTTTGTGAGTTATTGAGCAAAGAAACCCCAAATTTGTCACCAAGATGGTTGATGGATTCAAAGATATAAAAAACCCTAAATCTTTTGAGAAAAAGTTAGATGCATTTGTAGAACAACCAGCTGAAAAAGGAGAGTTTTTTTTTTGAGAATGTGAAAAAGGAGACATAGTTTGATATATGTCTAAAATTTTTATAAATAAAAGGATGGGGGTTTCTAAATCTAATGATGAACAAATCCAGTATTGTGTCAAAAAAAAGGAGATTATGACGTTTAACATTATTTCTATTCAAGACAATGTTGAATTTGCAAGTGATTCACTCCTAGTGGACATAGAAGAGCAACACACGACTATAGTCATAAGGGATTTGGGATTGGATAAAAAAATAGAGGTAATGGTTTCTAATGAATGCGAAGTGTTGATTTATATACATGAACTATCTTTGTTGTCTTTAAGTGAGGAGATTCCACCTGAATCTTCCAAAGAGGAGGGTGTGGCTCACTCTCAATCCGACAACCTACAGAGGAAGGTGATGTTGGTGACAGTGCTCGTAACGGTGTTATTTCTCTCGATGTCTTTTCTAAGTCTAAGGGGCTATGGGAGATGCAGACTAAGGAACTGGAGGTATTTTCAGCTTGGTTTGATGATAGTGGGCTATAATATAAGTAATGTCCACCTAGAAGTTGATAATGATGTCCTCAATGGTGAAAGAGAGGTTGAGTCATTGTTTTGTTCTGAGTGGAAAATTCTGCTCAATTCACAAATTTTGGGCTGAAAGAAACTACAAGTTGAAAATATGACTTATCTTAATCCACTTACAAAATTCGTGGTCGAATTTTCTCAGGTTTCTTTGATCATGAGTCACAATGTTAAAGGGAGATGGAGGCCATGGTTTTTTACTTTCTTATTCTACTCTTGCTGGTGTTTATGTATTAGATCGGCGCAGCGGATGTATGGAGAATATAAGATCCATTAAGCAAATTCATACTAAAGCTCCGAGGCGTGAATACATAAGTGATTCTCACATTGCCAATGTACTTTATTGCCCCATTGCAAAGTTGGTAAGCTCCTTGTTGCAACCTTGATGCTTGATTCCATGAATTACAGTGGCAAAGATATTTGTGAGATTGTTTTGATTGGAGCTCTTAAAGAAGATATGGGCAATGACATCTTGAACGCCTTTCTTCTTGTACTTTGTCATGATTTTCCCCTTGCTGCGGTTAACAGTGCATGCATGTGCTTGAACTCGAGAGATTCAGCCTTGAGTATTCAAGTTCATGGGTTAGGTGTTACGTGGGGCTTAGATTCAAATGATTTTATGGGGGATTTTTTTATTGCACTTTGTGTTAGCTCTGGTTCATTGGGGAATGCATAGTTTTCTTTTGAGAACTGGCAAGATAAAGGTGGTCTTAGATGGGGGCTTTATGATAGGAGCTTGCGTTTCAAGTTCATGGAAGAAGAGCTCTAAATCTTATTTCAAATTTCATGGGTTTGGGCTTGACATTGAGTGAGCCGACTTTTGCTAGTTTCTCTATGGCATCTGCAGCTCTTTTCATTCTTGAACATGAAAAGCAAGCCCATGCTTTCATGCTAAATTCGATACGTCAAGGGGTTTGAATCAAATAAGGAAGACAAGCATGTATACATAAACCTAAGTTGCAATTTCATTGATACTTTACACCTTACTTTAAGTTGTGAGGTCATACCTTTCTTCCTTGCACTCAAAGGAAGTTATCAACTTAGACTTGAAGCAGTCATACCAATTGTCAAGTTCTTAAGCATACCAGATGAAGTATTTATCGAGCTCAGTAATGTTTGGGGCTATGCAATAGCGGTTTTGCCATTAGTTATGGGCATCATCATCAAGTATGAAGTATGAGCTTCACTTCCTGAGAGATTTTGGGGGATTAGTAAAGTTTGCAACTTGTGTTGAACTCGTGGAGTTGGGTGGTATTTGCTTATTTCCTGGGCAAACCTTTCAGTCCAAGCATGGGAGAAAGCTTTTTTGGTAAGGAATCAAAATTCTTTGCTAGTGGAAATAATTTTTCTTCTTCAACAAGGGCAGTTAATTTTGAACTCTCAGTCAGCAATGCATTGGTATATGCTGAATGGATGACCATCGAAGGTACATCTTAGATGTTCAGCCTCATGCCTTACAAAGAAAAATTGCATGGAGATGTAGGGCATCACCATCAGCTAAGAGAAAATGATGATGCAACGGCAAAAACTTGAGATGAGCTTTTCTTCCAACATGGGGAGTATGATGCATATCACATCCGACGTGTTCAGGAATTGGGCTGCAATTTATTTTGGAAAAATTCTAGTGTAGGATTCACTGTTTCAAAAAACATCGGGCAATGCCTAGGTGCCCAGAGGGGGGGGGAGGTCTAGGCTGCCCAGTTCCTAGGCAGGCTCCTAGCAGCCGCCCAAGTTCAAGGGGTATCCAACGATCCTATTTTAGGTCTAGATGTTATATTAAAAATGCATATTCATGTATTTTTATAATATAAACAAAAAAAACCAAAAATACCCATCGGGTGGGGTATTTTTGCGCCTGGGTGGGCGCCTAGGGTCCCTTGTCGGTCACCTAGGACAACCTGCCTAGGTGGTCCGCCAAGGCCTGGACGATGCCCAGCCCCCCTAGCCGGCCTAGGCAGACCGCTTTTTGAATCAAGGTAGGATTTGGATTTTTTTTTTTTTTTTGTTAAGGTGAACTATAGGACTTGGATGGGATTATTTTATTTGGTTGGGCTTAAACTATTGTTATTGGGGGGACTAAAGAGGTATTTCATTTAGCATGGGGGCAAGAGTAGTAATTAAGCCAAAGTTACTTCTATGGGATAAGTTTGAGTTTCTTTAGGTTGCGCTATTTATGGGATTTTTGTATCTTTAGGAAAAGAAGTGAGAGGGTCTAGTCACGTGAGGTGGATTGAAAGTGATCCCTTGCTTTATGCTTGATGGGAACCACGTGATGTTAGAGAGAGAAATATGTGGGAAAGAGAGATTGTGGGTTATGTGAGGGAGAGAGATTTATGGAGTCTAAAATGGGGGAGGGGTGGAAAGGGAGAGAGGTTAACATGGGTGAGATAAGGGGTACAAACTTAGAGAGAGAAAGAGTTTTATTTTATTGCTATTTTGGCTTGTATTAAAGGTAGAAATTTCCCCTTAGTAAGAGACTTCGTATTTTTGTAGAGAGTTTTTTTCATGAAGGAAGAGAGTGTTTCTTCTCACCCTTGGCTTAATTTACAGCCACTTGGTTCCTCCATTATTGTCGAGTTTTTGCTTGTTTTAAAATTGAAAGAAAGCCGAATTTAGTTTTCCGAGCTCCTTTCGCATCATTTGAGATAATTTTTCACATATTTTATTTGCAGGAATGCTGCACTCAGGTTGCATTCCTGATGCTGTATCATGGTAATTCTTACTGGAAATAATCTCTTCATTAAAGGCTTGATATAGTTTAACAATATTTGCATATAACTTTACTGGCTATACAATATACCAAAGACACATCTACAATGAACCATAACAAAAAGTTGAACAGACCAAAAACGTAATTGGAAAAATTGAAACATATCTAAAAGCCAAAGAAATTACAAGTTTAGGAATTCCGATAAGCAAAAAGTATTCAAGGGCAAGTTAATTTCATCGCTTATAGTTGCAAAGAATGCAGTTCATTGTAATCTGTTTCTTAGTTACAACCTTAAATTTTCTAAAATTGGTGGTACTGCATGTCATTTCCATGATTCAATTCTATAATGGATCTTCTCACATGGTATTGACTTTCATGAGCTTAACTATAATCCTTAGAAATCCAACTTAATCATGATATATGTAAGGCCCATTGCTCAAATTCCAGGTGATCTACTAATGGGATTGTTATCTTTATGTGCTCAAATGTCAATTTATATCATGGTGCAATAAGAAGCCAAATTAATTTTTAAACAAAATGTATAAACAAAGTATGCAAATATCAAGATTACAGTCGTGGAAATGCTACTACTGATACATCATACTTTTGCTGTCTCTTAAGAAGGAAAGTGTCTTATTTATCGCTTTAATCCTTATATAAATAAGAAACAAGCATACAGCAAGAAAAAATGAAGATCACACAGTAAACTTCATGTCAGAGTGTACGGTGTTATTGGACACATCCAGTATGAGACATGAGAAACCAACCTCCTACATGTTCCACCCTATCATGATAACATAGTCTACTCCATCACAAAAGGTGAATGAAAATGGTACAATCGATGCTGTACACCACGAAGTAAGCTGACAACTGACCCACAGGGAAACATCAAATTAAGTGATTTAGTTTAGTCAAAATTGCTTTCTGCTTAAGTTACGCGCATGGAGATTATCAGGTGAGGCAAATCATCCATAGTCCTCGACTTGAATGAAGAATAAACGACATCTCCAAAGTCCTTCTAGGCCACAACAAATCACGTGACAAGTAATTGCTTTATGAAGGAAGGACACCTACCATCAAGCGCTTGGTTTGAGAAATGCCCAGGTCTTCCAAACTGCAAAGTTACCCACGCATTAAATCAAGTTCACTGAGGATACAACGAAGATAACTTCTCGTCTCTAACTCTATTCTCGAGGAAGTTTGACACTAACAAATAATCATGAAATAATAGACTACAAAAATGGATAAGTTGATTATATTATAATGATTAATAATCTAGGAAAATAAAGAGATTGAGGAAGATGTTGCATATAGAATTAGAGTTGGGTGGGCAAAGTGGAGAGTGCAATTGGAGTTTTATGTAATCGCTGCATACTAATGAAGCTGAAAGAAAAATTCCATAGGATAGTTGTAAGATCAGCTTTTCTATAGAGGGCAGAATGTTGAGCATTCAAGAAACAACACACCAATAGGATGAATTTAACTGAGATAAAGATATTGAGATGGATCAGTGGCAAGACAAGAAGGGATAGAATTTGAAATTGAATATTAGGAAAAAGATAAGTGTGGCTCCGATAGGTGATAAAATGTGAGAAAGTAGACTTAGGTGGTTGGCCATGTACAGCGTAAATCCAGTACAACACCTAATAAGAGGTATGCGTTGGTTTAAGTGGAAGGCTCAAAAAATAAAAAGGGATAGGCCTAAAAAGACACGATTGGAATTAGCGAGAAAATATATAGTGACTTATGACAGCCTTACGGACGGCATGGCCCTTGATACAATAAGGCATACTAGGATTCATGTAGCCGACCCTAAAATAGTTGGGAAAAGGCTCTGATTATGATGATGATGATGATTATTATTATTATTATTATTATTATTACATTATTATTATTATATTATACTATACTGATCAAGCTACCTAAACTAGCCCAAACAGACATTATATAAATTGGAATTCTGAATCCCCAGATTAGCCAAGATGAGGAAACTACAAAGGAAAATATTTAGTACGAGTTCCTTACTCATTAAGAAAATAATCCATTAACCAAAGCCCCATAACCATAAAATCAGAATCAGCCACGAGCTTAACCTCGCGTAGCTTTATCCTTGATGAACATTGTATATCTAAAAATTCTAGAAAATAAATGATCCCCAGTAGGTGAAATTCAGTAGAAAGAATAAAAAATTCCAAATTGCTGCCATCTTCTCTCAAAAAAGGGTAATCGTACAATACAACAAAACAAAACAAAAAAAACCCATTAGACAAAGATTCAAAAGCACGAAATAAAAACAGATAAACCCAATGCAGAAATAGACTCAATTCATGACTAACCAAGTGTGTACTGGCAAAGTGTGCACTAGCCTACTCCAGGAAAAACTTCAAATACTGAGAAAAATCAAAAGAAGGATAGAGAAACAGAAAGCAAATTTGCATACACCACACACTCGGACAGATCCAAGAATAAGAAAAAATTGGCTTTAGAACCTCAGGAGAGAGTCGTTTGCAGTGACCACACCATGGGGCATAAAAATCAACGAGTAGATTGTCGAAAGTAGAGATGGCGGAATCAAAATTGGAATCGTCGAGCTCTAACACACTCCCATCTGCTTTGAATGTGTTGATTGATTCAGAGGAGGCGTGGATTGTGCAAGGCAACGACAGTAACAAAACCCACCACCGCATCATTATTTTTACAGTAAAGGCTTCCCTATGATCCATCACCTGTTCTCTGAAATTCAAACATATTCTCGAGTCTCGTTTGATCTTCCAACTTATATTAACTTGCGCCATCATCGGGAGACCGGCTCTTTTTCGCCGCCATTCGATTAAGCTTTGAGTACGCCTTTTTCTATTCGGCTCCCAAAACTGGGAATGCTACCCGTTTTGTTAAGGAACTCGGTTTAAAAAACGGATCAGTGCCTCAGATCAAGCGCTCCAAAAATTCATCCGGAGCTGGGAATCGTCAATTTGGATAGAAAATCTACCGAATGAGTCATCATTAAAAAAAATCTAAAATAATTATTAAAATTTATTATAAATATATTTTAAAAATTCAATAAAAAATGAGGGTACTACGTTATTAACTCTCATTTTTTTCATCAATTTATAAATATTGAGATATTTTTTTCCTGTATAAACTTATGTTAACTATTAAATTTACATAACACAAAAGAAAAATCATAGAATTATCATAGATAAAGTAGATAATCATACATAAATTACAATAAAGAGTAGACTAAATCGAAAAAAAAATGACCACTAAAATCTCGAATTGACAGCAAACCCTACTAAAAGAAACCCAAATTATTATAACCTAACTAACTATAATCCAAATTTATTACAACCTAATTAACTATAATATTATACACTCAAATTAAAAGTGTTGGTTTAATTTTATAATTATTTTATTATATAAATAATAATAAATCCAAAATATTTTATAATATCATCTAATCTAAAATGTATTATTGACAACTGTAAAAAAAATAGTACATTATATGATTGATAATGAAAAAATTAATAAACAAAATAAAAAATTTGGTTATCAATGTAGAAATTATTAGAATGCATATTAATTTTTTAAATAAAATTTTCATTTTTCAAAAATTTAATTTTTTAGGTTTCTAGAATTTAATTTTTTAGGTTTCAAAAATTTAAATTTTTTAGGTTTCAAAAATTTAATTTTTTAGGTTTCAAAATTTAAATTTAGTGAAAGAGATTGCTAGTAGAAAGAGAGAGATTTCAAATAGAATAAACTTTTTATTTTAAAAAAAAAAACATTATTTCTGCTTATTTTTGTGGGCAACAAAAATAAAATAGATAGCGACCGGGGTTGAAATTCGAACTCGAGAGAGTCCACAAAGAAAGTGGAAGTGATAAACCAACGAGGCCACCTCATGTTGTATGACTTTCATGGAAAAGTTAATAATATATATTAAAGTTATGTCATAATTTAATGCATGTGGGAATTATCCTACATCCAACTAACTCGGGTGCATGCGTGACAGCGGGGGATGGGCAGCCCAACATTTGCGCGTAGTCGCGATGCCCTTTCGTTCAAAGGTTGTGCCACGTGTAAGCTTACTTATTCACCGAGAACCAGCGATGTCCTTTCGATTAGAGGTTCTGCCATGTGTAAGCTTACTTATTCGCCAAGAACTAGTGATTTGTGATATCATACGAGCAGTTCTCTCCGGTTTCGTCGAGAACCGAAGATTTGTGATATCATACGAGCGGTTCTTGCCGGTTTGTGATGTCATACCCGGTTTGTGATGTCATACCGGCGGTTCTGACTTATTCACCGAGAACCGGAGATTTGTGATATCATACGAACTGGTGATTATACTATAAAACCAGACGGTTCCCGATTTGTGATATCATACAAGCGGTTCTCGCCTGTTTGTGATGCCATACCGGCAGCTCACTATTCGGAACTGGCGATTCTACTCTAGAACCGGACAGTTCGGTTCTCGATTTCTTTACACAATAATCGGCATAGGGTTACCGATTCTCGTGTACTCTAGAACCGGACGGTTCGGTTCCCGATTTCTTTACACAGTAATCGGCACGGGGTTACCGATTCTCGTGCCGACTCAGGCGAGTCCGTTGCGACTCATCGATTTTTAAATCATTGATTCGAGTTGTTGCCCGATTCTATCATGGTATTGGACGTGTATTATTTTGGGACCACATACTATAAGACTATTTATGTTCATCTTTATTATGAGGAGGTCGATTTTACACAGTAATCGGCACTGGGTTACTGATTCCCATGCCGACTCAGGCAAGTCTGTTGCGACTCGTCGATTTTTAAATGACTGATTTGGGCTGTTGCCCTGTTCTATCATGGTATTGGATGTGTATTATTTTGGTACCACATACTATAAGACTATTTATGTTCATCTTCATTATGAGGAGGTCATAATTACTCCCATTCACTACACGTCAAATTAGATGGCTTAGAGGGTATTACGAAATTTAAGATTTTTTTTTTAACTTTGAGTTTAGTCAATGGCATACTTATGACCATCCAATTTGAAATCTGATAGACATCACCGATTATAACCTCTTTGTACTAAAATTAACAAGTTTTTTATATTCTATTTCTTTTTATTTTTTGTTTTATTATTTTTAGTCCTTTATTTTTCCAATTTTATCCAACTGCCATTTTTTTATTTTTTTATTTTTTCAATCTTTTATTTTAATGAGTGATGTGATGATCTCAAATCCACTATTTGCAATGGCATATACTTTTCATGTATTTTATATTGAGATGAAGTTGTAGAATGAACCAATTTTATATCACTTTACCTCCAAATAATCTCTCGCACCTTCCCGCCATGGGCCTAACTACTATTGAGGTCTTTTCACATATCAATGATTTTCATAGGCTTCTCTTTTGTTTTTTAAGGGAGAGAATGAAAGAGTTGCAAGAAAACACGTGAGAATGAAAGACATAACCAACCAATTTCATGCCACATTGCATTAGGAGATTTTTTTTAATATATTTTTATTTATGGTATTTGAATGAAGTTGTCATCTCTTTTTGCAATTTTAGGTTTCATCTCTCTTTTAGTGGTTTTGTTTTTTGTTTGTTTTTTTTTGTAAATAAGTGGGGATTTGGGCCCAACTCATTTATCATTAATAGGGGAAGAAAAACAATAATACAAAGATTATGTTACAGTTCTTTCATATATACTTCTGGCCAATTCATAAGAGAGAAAATCTGGTGGCCAAGCTCACCAAACAGTGGCCTCAGAGAAATTTGCACCATTCTTGGCCAAGGAATCGACCACCATGTTGGCCTCAAGATCAAGGGCGACCAACAAGGTGGTAAGTGCAATTGGATGCAAAAGTAAGAATATTCCAATGGAGTTTATGACAGGCCATGACGAAAGGACACCAGAATTTATGGGTCGCTTTCAATGAGTCGAGGAAAACATTTATCTCAATAGCCAGCTGAATAACGGAATATGCAAGTTGCTTTCAATAAGTCGAGGAAAGCATTGTATCTCAATGTCGAATAACCCCTTTCAATGACTAAAACTCAGCAATATTGTTCTCAACATCAGTCCTAGTGACTCCCCCACCTTCCTTTGTCACCCTAAAGCCCTAAGCCTTTTATAGAGGTGATTGCTCTATCGTGTGCTTGATGTGGAACTTTTTGTCACTTGTTGATAAAATATCAAAATATCTGAACTCTCGTTATATTGATGTTTAAAGAATACACAAGACCCACATAAATATATGACCAGCAACAGTCACGTATAGATACCTGTACCTATCATATAAATCAAGGATACCTGAACTTATCATAATCAAGAGATATACATCCATACGACCTAATCTAATAAGGAGCTGCATATCCCTATCTACGATAACACTCCCCTCAAACTCAAAATGTTTTAACAGAGAGCAGCTGAAGTTTGAACAATAATTTTGCAATTAGATCTTCGGGTGCACAACTTCAAACAACTAGATCAACTTCAGACTTCAAGTTGCTTCATCAACTTCAGATGCACAACTTCATATTGATTGATCAACAAGCACATTTGGACCTTAGATTCAGAGTTCAGGACAATAAGATCCGAGTTCATAACAGTAAGATCCAAACATAGATCAGTTGGGAGAACATGACGGGCTCGAGCAATGATATATCAGCATGCCTCATGAACAGACGCCCACTCAGGAACATACAGCTATATCAGAGTAGTATTGAGCAATCAAACAAAATTTTAATATCTTCACCGAAGATAGAAAAATAGTCGAGACAGTCGGAAAAACAGAATGATACTTGAAATAGTCATTAGAACCCAATGTGGGTCCGAGACCAATTCAGCATTTCGCATACCATAACAGACATCATTGACTAACAAGATAACATACTCGATCATAGAGAGAACATATAGGATGGAGTAACAAAAAACTCGCTCATAAGACAGGATCAAATAATGGAGAACTCGAATATCAAACAGGATCGAGAAACAGAAAATTCAATCATGTAGAAAAAGATAAGAACACCAAAACACAAGAGGTCACTAGAGAACACAAACAGACCGCCAACCAACTTTCAAATCAAGTTTCAGAGGGTCAATGACAGTATCAGATCAGAGTGGATGAGTGAGATTTCAGACGGATCTAGACCCTAACATCAAGATCCAGAGACAAAAATAGACAGATTACAGTTTTTCAGATGGGGCATATCGGCCATTTTTAAAGGCCATTTTTCTGAGGTAGATTTAGAGGCAGGTTTCATGTCGGAAGTAGGGTTTCAACACAATATAAATATTTAAAGAATGAAGGTTTTGACAGCTTAATTTTGATGGATATTTCACGAAGGTTTTGACAGATTGTTTTTTACAGAGTACGTTCCTTTATGCAAAAGGAGCAACTTTTTTTTTGCTCTTCATCTCCTTCGCATTCTTGTCACCATCACTCACTTTCTCTCTCTTCTTTCTCGTATCATTATCGTGCCTCAAGGCTTCAATCACCAATGCTAAATACCAAGGCCCTACACACATAGCAACTGTAGTGGCAAAATAGAGAGCTTCTCTAGCCCACTGTGGCCCAAAAATTACAAGCATAGTCGCTATCCCGTAAAACATAATAAAATTCTGGCAATTCGAAGAGTTCAGATTTCGATGAAATGGATGTTGGATCACCGCGGCAGCCAAGATGGTCGGTTTTGTAAAACAGAGTCCAAACACGATCGACACAAGTTCAGAAGTCGACAGTAGGTCTAAGAACGATCGACAGAGAGTCGAAACACGACTCTGCAAAGAGTCAAAACACAACTCGATAGAAAGGCAGATCAGAGATGACACAGTATACAATTAACTGGCAAACAACATTGGCAAAGAAAACCGCATTTAAGAGAGAGAGACAAAAAAACCGAGAAGGAAATCACAAGAAGAAGGAACAAAATGCACGGATCCGGGCCGCACAAGCACAAGAGAAGAAAAACACATCCACAAAAGGCCCCTCTCTCTCTCTCTCTCCAATAAAACATTTTCTCTATTAATTAAATTCAATCTCCTCTTTACAACTCATGTGCTCCTTTTAAAGGAGTTTGCTTTTATAGTCCTAAATATAACTACTATACTAAGATAACTAACAAAATACTTTTGACTCATAGCCTACCTATGCCTTGCACGTCCTATTCCAAAAGACAACATAAACCTTCCTAATCTAACTTTATCTTTTATTAACAACCTAACCTACTTTTATCAATTAAGGAAATAACCTCCTTATAAAAAAGAAACACGAATTAATACCCTACCATTTATAACCAAAATACTTATCTTACCAACTAACAAACTACACCCTTATCTCTTATTTTCAAACACCAACAACTATCCTTATACCAAACTTTTGTATTTGTCTTTGTTTTAAGGGCAAGCTTTCTATGCTTCTCCTACAATAAAACTTATATACTTCCCCTTATCCAACCGTCCATTCTGAATGGAGGGGATTGCCCCAATCACAATGTCACGCCCCTACACTATTTTATTTTTATATAAACTATTTTGATACCAAATGTTGGACGTCCAATCCTCTATTAAACTCGCACTAGCGAAAAATATAAAAAAAATATTTCCAATAAAACAAAATGACCAAAATAACCTGGAAATCTATAGGGGTATTTTGGTCATTATATTTTATTGAAAAATTATTTTTAATATTTTTTATAGGTGCGCCCCAATGAGAAGATGACACGTACCAAAAAATATCTTCATAAAATTTATATAAAAATATTAAAAATAAAATACTTTGAGATGTCGGATAAGATCAAACCGAGAGTGGCTCTCTTGATCAAAATTAGACGGCTGGATGGTAGGAGAAGCCTAAATCTTCTATGTTGTAGGGGAAGTATAGAAACCTTTCCCTTGTTTTAAAACAAGACTCCAAAAAGAAATACTCTAACTTGCCTAAATAAATGCCACCTAAAAAATACATACATTTTTATAAATAAATTGCAACAAAAATATGGTTTAACAACTTTCCTAAAGAAATTGTATCTTATGATCTAAAAAAACTTGCTAAAAAAAAGTAGTTTAATCAAACTAACCTAAAACCTTATTTTTAACAATTAACCATAATAAAAAAAATAAAAAGTCTACCCAATCTCTAAAAATAAAATTAAACAAAAACAAAATTAAAATTTTGTGGCAACCAGATTTTGATATGCATCATTCTCCTTTGGTTGGAGAAAACTTGACCTCAAGTTTTAAAATGCAATGAGATGAATTTTCATCGCAACCTTCTTCAACTTGATCTTCAACTTGAACATTACAAAATGATCCTTTGACTTGTGGGTTATTGCGCTGATCAAAACACAGTGATTGTGCATTGAAAATGAAAAACCCTCGAGGAAATGGTCGTTGTATGTCGATTTTTCAGCTACATAAACTTGTTGAAATTGTTCAAACTTAATCTTAGGGCACGCCATGTATGCATCTGTTTCTTCATCATGCATCTCCAAAGGCTCGATCTCCTCTGGATTCAACTCAACATCTAAAGTCTCCACCTCTTTATTGATAAGAAAATTAGATATCCTTGTTGTCTCAATGATAACTTCTCTCATTTGATCTTGTTCTTCATTACAGATAGGATCTTCATTAAAGATGCGATCACTTTCTTCTTGCTTTTCGTCAAATTTAGGACCTTCATCAAAATTAGGGTCACACATAACATCATTCATTGATGACTCCAATTGAAGATCCAAACTTATTGGTTCTTCACCTCTCATCGGTTCTTCATCACATTGAGGTAGATCAATCACTCGACCATATGGACATAGATCGCTCTCCCGACCATGAGGCACCCGACACAGAGTGTTAACATGGAATAGGTTCTCAAAAATATACTCCGACTCACTACCGTCATCATAGTGTGTCGGTGCTAGTTTCACAGTGTGTCGGGGCTAGTTTTTGCAACAAGCGCAGGGTCAGTACCTCTACTTGATTTTTCAAAATTTTGCTCTCAAGCTTTTGGAGATCTCAGAGGTCTCGCTTTCATTGGATAGGTTGAGTCCTAATATCCGACTATAAGCCTTGTCCACGAGCCATGATGTCTATCGACAAACACCGCAATCCACAAGAATCGACTACGCTCTTATACCACTTGACGTAGTATAAAATTAATCAGCAAACAAAACCGGCAAATATAACCGTGTTTAAAAGAGAAAAAATAAATTGAGAATAAAATTACAAGAAGAAAGAACAAAACAGGCGGATATGAGTATTTTGCAATGGCCCACAACCATATGAGAAGAAAAAAGCACCCACAAAGGGCCACTCTTTTTCTCTCCAAGAAAACACTTTCTTTATTAATCAAAATTCAATCTCCTCCTTACAACTCATGTGCTCATTTTAAAGGAGTTTTGCTTTCACAACCCTAAAGAAAACTACTAAAATAAGATAACTAACGAAATACTATTGCCTCAATTCCTACCAATGCCTTGCACATCCTATTCCAAAAGGCAACATAAACCTTCCTAATCTGATTTTATATTTTATTAACAACCTAATCTACGCCTATCAAGTAAGGAGTAACATCCTTATAAAAAAGAAAACTACCAATTAATACCCTACTATTTATAATCAATATACTTATCTTATCAACTAATAAACTATACCCTTATCTCTTATTATTAGACACCAACAACTACCTTTATGCCAAACTATTGTATTTATCTTTGTTTTAAAACAAGACTCCAAAAAGGAATACTCTAACTTGCCTAAATAAGTCCCACCTAGAAAATACCGACATTTTCCTAAATAAATCACAACAAAAATATAGTTCAACTTTCCTAAAGAAATTGTATCTTATGATCTAAAAAAACTTGCTAAAAAAAAAACAGATTTAATAAAACTAACCTAAAATCCTATTTTTAAGAGTTAACCCTAAGAAATAAAAATAAAAAGTCCACCAAATCTCTAAAAATAAATTAAACAAATACAAAATAAAAATTTTGTGGCAACCAGATTTTGATCTGCATTAAGAGGTCTACTGAAAACGAAATAAAATTTCTAAATCAGATGGGGGTTGTTTTTGGAGAAGTCGGGGACTGTTTTTGGATCAAGCAACAAAAGTGTGAGATTTTCCTCATTTTTTTTTTTTTTTTTCCGGTAATGATAGCAAAGGGAGCTATTGCAAGAGAACTTTTCAAATAGCAAAATTTGATCACACAAGGGAACTATTGCAAGGAAAACTTTGCAAATAGCAAACTATGGTTGCTGGTGTTGCTATTTTCTTGGAAATCAATAAACGGTTTGCATGGTGTATTCGGTTGATGAAATTGAAAGATAAATAAAATTGTTAATTGATGGGTGCTTGGAAGGGCAGTTGGACGGTGGGTCGAAAGCACGGCTCAACAGTGATAGCTAATAGGTAGAGAGTTGAAAACATAACTCGTCAGTAGAGCTTCGATCTGAGGTTGAGGAGAAAACAACATGAAATTTTTGGATGGAATGAATATGAGGCCTTGATGCGGATAAGTTGGACAAAGACACTACGGGAATCTCAAATCTGAGGCGTGAGCTCAAATATGTGGTTGAGGAAAAAACAACATGAAATTTCCAGAACGAATAGGAGGCCTTGATGCGGATAGGCTGGGCAAAGACACTACGGGAACCTCAAATTTGAGGTGTTAGATCAAATCTAAGGTTGAGGAGCCTATGGCTCTGATACCATGATAAAATCTCAGAATATCTGAACTCTCGGTATATTAATGTTTAAAGAATACACAATACCCATATAAATATATGGCTAGTAACAATCACATACCTTTACCTATCACATATATTAAAGATACCTAAACTTATCATCATAATAAAGAGATACACTTCCATACGACCTAATCTAATATCTATCTATACGATAACACTTGTCATTTCAAGTTCTTCAAGTCTCCAATATTTGTTGGTTCCCATTTTATCTCTACTAGTTAATAAACTTTGGTATTATTTTTTGAATCGTTTAACTAACTACCATTTCCTTTATTAACTTCCTTGAATGTTAAATGTGGGCATGCAAATAAACTTGCTTGCGATGGGAATGGGGCACCAACTACTGCTTCCTATTTGATCAGAACAATACTGGTGCATTTTTTTTAAAAAAACCATTGTTATCTTGATAAATGTTTGTTTTTTTCTTTATTTGTACGTCTAAGAAGTAAATGCTTTAGTAAATAATAAACGTTAAACGTCTGGTTTGGGTAGGCAAGATCCCCAACGTTTACAAGCGCCATTGACAGTAGAGTTTATAAAAATATTAAAAAATAAAAAAAATTTAGTCCAAGAGATCCGTTAATAATTGCAATGCATTGCAATTTAAATTATATTTTGACTATAAAATAGATATAATAGTGAACGAACACTATGAAGTTCTCAATATTTATATATTTTTGATAAAATAATAAAAATATACAACATAATACCTCTCGAAATATAAAAAGTTAAAATTTTAAGAAATTTTAGTGATTTTTTTAATTTTTTTTATGGCTGAATCTGGCTGATTGGATTTAATTTTTTGTCCCGATCAATCCACCTATCCAATATGGTCGGCGATCACCAATCTATTTTTTCAAAGGTACGGTTTGTATAGAGCCGAGGCTCTAAACAATCAGAATAAAACGCACCTTTAAATAGTATCGAGAAATGTGGTTTCAATATTGAACATTTTTGTGATAGCTTAAAAATATATTTTTATTTTTTATTATAAAATTTAAAGTTTAAAAAATAATATATATCAAACAGATTTACGAAAACTTGAAAATCTAATAAATTGACGGTTGCAAAATGTACTATTTAAAATGCTTAAAATCAATTTTTTTTTGTAATGTCATCTTGCCATGTAGAGTTTTTCCTCTTTTTAAACCTTGATTTGCACCTTACACCAACTTTTTCCTTCTCCGAAAAAAAATTAAGACCCTCGTCATTACTCTCTTTTGCGTCTTTCGTCAAAACCTAGAGCCTCACTCTTCTCTCTCTCCACAGTAGCAGATCTCTCTCGGTAACCAGCTCTTATCTGCTCCTTCTCTCTCTATCTCGCCTCTTAGCTCTTCTCCGAACCCCTCTGATCCCATTCTCACAAAGCCTCTATCTCTCTCTCCCTCTCCCTCTCCCTCTCCCCTCTTCCCTGTCAAGCCATTTAGCTCTTCAGAAGTTCGCGAGTAGGCCCCAGACACAGGTCAGCAAAATTTATTATGCCTACAGTGTTAATCCTGTTGTTTTAATCTTGTGTGGTTGGATTCTCATCTGCCTTTTTCTCATTGTTCCCAACCATTTTAATAGTGAATGGGAGAGCTCTTTTGCTCCTAAGCAACTTTATGAATATGAGCATGTTAGTGAGGTCTTTGGAAGATGACAATGGAGTTTGTGTGAGAAATGTGGATTGTTCGGTATTTTTCCATTGTTTGGTTTTATGGGATGGAAAAGATGAGCTTTCTTGGGAATACACTGGGTTTCTTTTTTATTTATTTATTCTTGTGAAGTAATATATCGAACTTGGGTATTAGGTTATGTAATTATAATTTTAGCACTGTACCCTTGTCACATATGGTTTTGATGATTTTCATTTGTGGTATTCTTGTTTATAGAAATAATGTGGTTTTTTGCGATGTTATAACTTAGTATCATTATGCTGGGGAAATCCCTCATGATTTTTCATCATCACCCTACATGGATAATGTGGTGCTTAATATTTAGTGATCCAATGCCACGAGTAAGTTATGGTGGTTGCTTGTCAATTGCAAGGTCACTATACTGATGAATAATGGGTGATCGATTTGAAATGGGATTGCAAAAGGGCAAAAATTTATTTGAGGCGTCTATTGTTTCCACTCGATATTTTGACAAGCTAACACTGCTTTGCAGCAGAGTACTTGTTGATTCCTAAAACTATTTTTATTTCTGAACCATTTTAAATCTGAATAAGAACCAAGATCTTTCTGTGACGGATCCCCTGAATCAACAATGAAATGTTTCATCATGTTGAGTATTGAGTTGTACTTAGGAGACTAGGCTGTACGCTATTATGGATGAGCTTCTTTTTTTGGTGATCTGAACCATCCATTTTGTTAGAACTGCCATGGATTACCTGTAACATTAAAATCTCTCTCATTGAACAAATATCACCTCTCATCGCAAATGTGGGATTTAGCCAATTTCCACTGTTTATCAAACTCAAAATCCTGGTCAAGATAGCCTCCGAATCTTTTATGTGGATGGGTTTTCTCGGCTAGATTATTTATTTTAGGGTTGAAAGTTACATTTTTTTTTTTGTGGAGTCCGTTTACTGTGCTTTTCTTTTTGCACTAGGTTTTGTTTTCAGTTTCTCTTTTTTTTTTTTTGTGTATTTTTTGATTGATTTTTTTTGTTTTGTTTTTTTTTTGTGATGTGCATTTGTTTTTGGTGTTTTTTGTGGAGGTATTATTGTGTGCTCTATTGTGGATTCTTTCTTCTTTTGTATTTTTCGGTTTTTTTAATTGTTGTGTATTTTCTTGCACTGTTTTGGGTTTTTTTGCTCTTTTTTTTTTTCTTTTTCTTTTGACAGTACTGTCATGAATCGCATGATCTTCATTGTTTGCAATGCAATTTTATATCATAGGAAGTTGCTTGTAATTCATTATAGAGTATTTTTTTTTCCTTTTACTATATGAAAAATTGTTTAGATGGTGGACTTTGTTATCTCTATTATCATTGCTATGCGTCTTACGAGGAACAATTATTTCTTTTTTGTTAATTTATTTTTCTTTTTTCTTTTTGTTTGTGAGTATTGTCACAACTTTGTTAAATGATTGAATGTTTTAGTTAAGGATTTATGTGATTTGATTATCAGTGTACATGGTTTGCCTTTGAGTAGTTTAATGAATGGCTTATGCACGGAGAAAATTTAATTTTAGATCTTCATGGGCTTGGGGTTTATATGAAATGATTTGAAATTTGACAGACAAGTGTAGTTGAGACCTCCTTGTATTAAAACTCAATTGTGTCTTTGTATACTGTCCTTTATGTATAATCTTCTTGTCATATCATATGGGACTTAGTATGAGGTTTTCTGACTCATCCTCTGTAATATGACTATTTTTTTTTGAAAAGAAGAAAGAAAATCCCCAAATCCGTAGTTCCAATTGTGGATTCGACATCCCATAGAGTCATAAAATTGTTTACTCTTGTAGGTTTAATTGCTTTTGTTGTGAAATATTTCACAGCAAGATCAATATAATAGAACCTACTAGGATGAATTTGTCACTTTGAAAGCTAATGCTTTTTTGGCTTGTCACCATTGTGTCTTTGGTACTTTTGACCCAGGTTGTCACCATTGTGCCTTTGGTACTTTTGACCCAGGTTATTTGAATTAGACCGGATTAGCCGTTATAGATTGGGAATCGGCCAACTAGTGGTTTATTCTCCTAGCACCCTGGATCAAAATGTCCAATGGATTGGTCGCCAATTGGTGGACCAGCTAGACCGGCTGGTCCAACATTTTGATATGGAACCGGCCGGTAATGACAGTGATTACCCCCTAAATTTACCCTTTTATGTTTTTTATTTTATTTTATTTTTTCTTCATTTAACCACTTTTTTTTTTCTGTTCTTTTAAATTGTCAAATGGGCATTTTGGTCTTTTGGCTTAAAACAATGGGTTTTGGGTTTTAAAAGTCTGCTTTAAAGAGAGAAATAGTTTGGCGATTTTTCTCTCCCTCTCTCTACCCAAAACCTCTCCAACCGTGGCCCTATTTTTCCAGCGCCGGCCATCAACTCGCCCCATTTGAAGTTGCAAGTAAGTATATTAAACCATTTTCTAGTTTTTTAGTTTTATGATTAAAAAATATCAGTTTTTTAGGGTTTTCTAGAAAGAATTCTTATTTTCAAATCAATGCAAAATAATGTTTTTTTTTGTCGATTTGGATTTTTTTTTATCATTATTAAGTTTGTTGTTGTATATTGTTCTTTTCAGGAAGCTTTATATGCATTTTGCAAAAATAACAAAACTAGGCTTGCATTTTTTTTCCTTTCTTTTTCTTTCTTTGTTCTTTAGCACTTTAATTGTCAAAGTGTTGAAATAAGACCTAGTTTATTACCGTAATGGAAGTATGGAGTGCATAAAACACTTATCCTTGATATATTTTACTCTATTTTAGTTTTCTTGGTCATTTTTTATTTTATTTTTTGGTTTGATCTATTTTTATTTATTTTGATATTTTCAGTTTGATGTATGTTACTTTATTTTCGGTTTGATGAATTTATAACTGGAAGTTTTTGTGAATTTGTTTGTTCCATTAATGTTTTTGAGAAATTTGTTCCATTAAATGCTTGAAGGCTACCATAGTACTATGAAATTTTCATGACAGGTGTTCCTAATTGATATTATGGTTTTTTTGTCGGCATTTTTATCTGTGTATGAAATTTGATTTTTTAGATTCATTTTTTAGCTTTTTTTTTTGTAAAAGCTTAAATCCTTATATGGAAAATGTTGAACTATAATTACCCCGAAAAAATAAAAAATGTTGAACTATGGATTTTTTTTTTCAAAGTTGGAATCTTATGCTTTTCTTTGTAATTTCAGTTTTGGATTTAGAAAAGAAAAGGATTTTGAAAATGTTTTATTGAATTATTAAATTTGTAATTTTAAGTTTTCTTTTGTTTTTTGCATTTTCATTTTTTTAAGTGTGAATTGTCCAACCTATGAACTGGTCTGGTGCGGTCAGTCTGATAGGACCAGTTCCCACACTGGTTAGGCCACTGGTTTGGTATTGATAACACTACTTTCAAATTTTTCAAAGGAATAATAGAATTAGAAATTCAGAGCATTTTTTAATAGAATTTATGAGCTATGATGTGTGCATATTACTACCAGTTTGCAAAGTTATTAGTTATTGAGTTGCACTACTTGTAATATTTACTTCTTTATATATTCAAAATGTAGTTACGGGATCTCCTAACCTAGGTATCGATCGCTCTCCAGGGTCACGCTCTAGCGCTCCTAGATAGGATCTTCATGTGATCTTGATCCTCACGTTTTAGGGATTTCTCCTTACCAGTCGAAGGCACAACAAAAGGCCATGAAGATGATGCATTTATTAGTCGCGATCTCTCTCTCTCTCGCTCTCTAATGTTTTTGGATGTAAATTGTAAATATGCAAATAAAGCAGCTTGTTATGCTTTTAGATATTGTAAAATGCGAAATGTGAATAAATTATATTTTGATCATTACAAAATTGGTTCCATAGTATTTTTATTGGTTATCCTAATGTGCCTCATCATAACATTTTTTATTGTATTATGCAAGTTTGTTGTTGCATAAAACTACACCTTAAAGGGATTAAATTTATTATTTATGAATTAAATAAATTTAACGAATAAATAATTACTTTTTAATGTCCATTTTTATGTGCCCATTTTTATTGTATTTTCTGGGATTATTGGGTTTTTGTTTTTTAATAAAATTTCTGATTTTTATAATACTCTTTATTAACTAAAAAGCTGTACGTAAGGCACTCTTGGCTTGGGAGCTTTCTGCATGTGTCGATCCATCACCCCCACTCCCGCACCCTCTCCCACACTCGCTCCCGCACCCGCTCCCGCTCCCGCTCTCCCGCTTCCACCCCCTCCCTCTCCAAGCAACTATGAATCAAAATAGTAACACTTGTTTGTGGAAGAACTTTTTATCTTCTATGCTTCCTTTTCATTGTGTTAGGTATAATTTCCTTGAACTTGAAGTAGATTAACATATCCCCATTGTGAAAGTGAAATCAGCATTTCTCGAGGTGTATTTCTCAATGTTTCACAAGGGTCACTTTGGTTTCCTTAGAAGCAACCATCAATCAAGAGTAATGATATAATTCCATGGAATTGAACCACTTTTTTCGATTGTTATTGTGTGAATATTTTTTTCGTTATCTGATGGAATTGAAGTGCATTGGTATGAATAATTTTAAATCTATCAAGAATTTAATTATAAAGGTCCCCATGCAATCTGTCCTAAAGAATAAATAAATAGTCTCAATCCCCGTTTGTTACTTTCCGTCTGAGAGACCAATGATCTAATGTAATCATAGACTCTTGATGACACCATGAATTGGATTATAAGGATTTTGTTTTGATCTGCAACCAATATGTGTTGAAGTTAATCAAAGATGCAAAAATATACTTTGATTGTGCAGTTAAACAAAGTGAAAATCACTAATAAACTTTGGCATCCAACTCTCTTCTTATACCCTTTAATTGTAGTTTTACTAGGACATACGCCCCAATGCTCTATCCGAGTGTTATGCTTGCCATGAAAATCAGTATTCCTTGGGCCTCCCCTTTGAAGTGTTCCATCAATACTATTAATCGTGGGTTGCATTTCTCTTTTCCCCTTACTTTTATTAAGTTTGCTTTGCTGTGATTCTTGCAACTTTCTCCAATAGTTACAAGTGCTAACCCTTTTAATGCCATTACCAATATCCTTCAGTTCAAATGGTACAAGTTGTTTATGTTTGCCCAACATTGTAATCTTGTATCTAGAAGAGATCATGGTGAGCTAATAGATAGGACAACAATTGCGTTGACCATGCTAGATTTTGTTGAGTACTAAAATTTGATAAGTATGGGGTTGATTATGATGCCAAAATATAGATTATTAGATGAGCTTATCGACTTTGGACGATGAGTGTATTTACAAATGAAATGACATTGGTGAAGTTCAATGCAACTTACGCTATTTGGGACAGAGAGTGGCTATTAAATAATAATCATCATCATCCAAGACTTATCCTAATTATCTGGGGGTCGGCTACATGAATCTTGTTCTTTCATTCTTCTCTATCAAGAGCCATACCCTTAGTAAGACCAAAAGTTATTATATATTTTCTCACTACTTCTATTCATGTCCTTTTGGGCCTTCCTCTTGCCCTTTTAGATATTTGCACTTGAAGCAAATCGCACTTCCTAACCGGTGCTGTATTAGGTCTACGTTGCACGTGGCCAGCCCACCTAAGTCTATGTTCCCTCACCTTAGAGCCTATTATAACTACACCTAAGTTCCCTCATATGTATTCATTATGAATTTTATCCTTTCTTATCTTGCCACTCATATATCTCGACATCCTTATCTCAGCTACTCTCATTCTATGGATATGTTGTTTTTTGACTGCCCAACATTTTGTCCCATAAAGTATGGCTAGTTTTACAGCTGTTGTGTAGAACTTCCCTTTCAGTCTCAATGGTATGCGACGATCACATAAAACTCTAGATGCACCTCCCTACTTTGCCCACCCAGCTCTAATCCTATGTGCGACATCTTCCTCAATCTCTCCATTCTCCTGGATAATATTAAATGATATTATGTAGTATTCCTTAGACATCAAACTTTGGATATATACAACTTGGGAAGCATGTTACAACATGTTAATAAATATAAGGGAATTGTATTGCTTGTTTCACACTCGACAGGACGTAGAGATACCCTTAAATTTTTGATGAGAAAGTATCAAGTCAAAAGAGATAGTAGATTGTGGGAAAATGTTCAAGATGATTGATTTTTAAGCTTTATTGCTTTGATTAGTTTATTTTGTGTAATGAAAATATACTATGGTTGGCCTGGATGCTCATATTTGTGCTTTCAAGAATTTTCTAGACTTGGTATGGCAGTCTACAAATGATGGTCAAGCTTATTGAAAACCAAAGAACTTATGTCATGTGTGTTGTAGGGCTGGGATCGGCAAATGTAGTCATGTATATGGATTAATTGAAACCTTTTTCTTTTCCTTTGTCTTTTGTTCTTGGTGGTGGAAGAAGAGGGTTTTTGAAAAGGGGCTGATGTGGTGTCAAATAAGATCCACCTCATTTCGTGGGATAAAGTCTGTCTCCTGAAGCACCAGGGCGGTCTGGGGATCTGAGTTCTAAGGAAACACTACCTAGCGCTCCTGGGAAAATGGTGGTGGAGACTGGCCACCCAGGACTGCCAGCTGTGGGCCCAGGTTATCTATTGCAAGTCTATCATCCCACCTAACCTTTGGCTGCCTGAGGGTAATCCAACGGCTAGGGGCTCGGGCCTTTGGAATCGTTGCTCTCCTCCCTTCGACGGTTTAAACAACTCATTCACTTCCATGCCAGAGGAGGGGCTTGAGTGCGATTTTGGTCTGACCTCTGGTTAGGCCACACCCCGCTTAGAGAGCTCTTCCCCTCTCTATACGCTATGGCGGTAAATAAAGCCTCCCTGGTCTCAGGGGAAATGGTCCTCTTCGGCAATCGCAGGGTTTGGAGTCCATCCTTTAGGAGACCCGTCACAGAAAAAGAAACCATGGACGTCACGTCCCTCTCGGCTTCTCTCCACCCTACTTTTCTCGACTTTTCGGGGACAGACACCTTGGTCTGGGCTCCCTCGCCTACCGGCTCTTTCACGGTGGCAACCTTCTATAGGAAATTGTTGCGGCCTTCATTCCACCTCAACGCGAACCCTGTCTTCTCCAAAGTGTGGTCCTTCATAGCCCCTCCAAAAGTGCAAGCCTTTCACTGGATTGCTTGTTCCGAACGTGCACTTACCATAGATGTACTCCAGAGAAGAGGTTTCCATATTCCCAATAGGTGCGTCATGTGCCTATTTGAGGAAGAAATGAACCCTCACCTGTTCATTCATTGTCAGCTTGCCCTTCAATTTTGGAGTCGAATTATCCAACTTTTTGGAGTGTTTCGGGTTACACCTCCCTCAATTCCAGCGTTGACATCTTGCTCTTTTGACTCTCACTGGCTGAGGTCGGGCAGAATTATTTGGAAAGCCTCATGAGCCGCAACCTTGTGGACCATTTGGTTAGAAAGAAATTCAAGAATTTTCCGTGGTACCAAAAGCGAGCTCCCAGCTCTGTTCCACACAGTGATTCAAAAAGCGGACCGCCTAGGCGCTAGGGGGGTCCAGAAGGCCTGGGTGCATTGCCCAAGCCTAGGCGGCCAATCTGGGCGGCAGTCCCTGAGCGGCCGCCTAGCTGGTACGGAACCTGCCTACGCGGGCACCCGACACCTAGCCTAGGGCTTGCGCTCCGCCTAGGCGGTACGGAACCCGTCCAGGAAAGCGCCCCGCCCAGAAGCGAAAATTTATTGATTTTTTGTATTGATTTTTTTTTTTTAATATAAATGGTTAGAAGGATGGTTTTAAGTTCATTTGAAACCTAAAACTTATTGGAGCCCATTTTAGAGAGAGAAAGCCTCCAAAAAACTAGTTTTTGGTGATTTCTTTAGGATCGAAGGGTTTCTCAAAGTTGACAAAAATTGATCAAAACATCACCCATTGATATTAGATTTAATTTTTAATGTTTTATAAATCTATTAGGGGGTTTTTTAGAAGATTTTGAGTCCTTAGAAGCATCTTTGAGGTGGAATTTTGAAGATTGAGCAATCAAACTCAAAGTAAGTGCCCTAAATGCCTAATTTTTATTTTTTATACTATGTATCATTTTTTTATTCAAATGGGCATCCTTTTTGGATTCGACTGGGCCACCCAGGTTTTGGGTGGCCGCCTGAGCGCCACCTAGGCGCTGGTTGGCCTGGACCCCCCAGGCCACCAAGGACCCGCTTAGCGTGTTTTGAAACACTGGTTCTACAAGGTCACTATGCTGGTAATCTTTTGGGCATCCAACCACAAGCTTTTCACCGGGGACTTCGGCGACGAGTTTCCTTTGCAATTGGGTGAATCTTATTCAGCTCACCCCTCATCGCAAAGAGTATCAAACTGGACACCCCCCGGTTAGAGCTATTAAGCTTAATTTTGATGGATGCTCCTTTGGAATTCCAGGCCCAACTGGCGCTGGAGGGGTGGCGATGTCATCTCATTTTTCTCAGAACACCTTGGCCATGCAGATTCTCAGTTTGCAGAGGCTACAGCCTTGTTGATGGGAATCAAGAAACATACCCCTCCTGAGACTCACGGTTGTACATCGATGGAGATGCCAAAAACATTATATCCTGGGCTGCTAGAAAGGCCTCTCCTCCTTGGTACCTAGCACACATTTTTGACGAAATTGAGCATACTTGCAGGGTTATAGACGCCTCATGGACGCTTATCTGGAGGATGTCCAATGACTTCGTACATCGCCTCGCCAAGGAAGCCGCTAGGAACCGGCCTTCAGCCCCCGCTTAGCTGTGTTTAAGAGGCAGTCCAAACTTTGTTCGTACGGCTTTCTCCTCCTTTGCTCTGGGCCTCAGCGGGAGGCTTTCTTCTTCCTCTCTGGCAGGCCTTTCTCTTGTAACGGGTGTATTCTATAAGCCCCAATCTCTGGATGGCCCTTAATTTTGCTTCCTGGGAGTTGTTATAGCCCGACTCGTTTGTACAGGTCACTTCTTAGTGGCCATTTATGGTTGAGAGACCCGGTCTGTGGGTCACCTTGACCCATACTCTTGTACTGCTTTTATTATAATATTAACCATTAACATTAAAAAAAAAGAAAAAAAAAGGGGGCTGATGATGTCTCTTCATATATGTCACTTGTAGGGCTGGGATTGGCCAATTGAATCATGTATGGGAATTGATTGAAACCTTTGCTTGTCTTTTGCTCTATCGAAATTGGTGGTGTTAGAAGAGGATTTTTGAGAAAAGGGCGGTTGAATTTCTCTATATATTTCATTTACAGGTTTGGGATTAGCCAATGAATTTATGCGTGTGGAGCAGTGTTGGCAAAACAGGCCGGTCCGAACCGGAACCGGTCGGTTAGATCGGTACCGGCAAGGTACTGATTCTGGTTAAGACCGGTTTTGGGGTACTAGTAAAAATTCGGGGACCTCCAAAACAAATGAGCACCAAAACCGGCCGGTTTCTACTAACCGGTCCGGTTTTCTGATATAACAGGCGATATATCGGACATAACGATATTCTATTAAATAACGACTGTTATTTCACACAGAGGCTGTTATTTTAAATAGAACCTATGATTCACGTTTTGCAACCTTTTTTGATTTGATTTTCTGCCTTTTTTTTTTTCTTCCCGGTGAATTATTGCACTTACACACCTGAAATTTTCTGTAATTAACTGTTTATTGAATAAAAAATCGAAGAAGAACGATTTTTTGGTGGATTGAAATGGCAGATATCTGAAACTGTGAAATTTTCGCCATTTTCACTATGAGCTTCAATAACCCATGAATATGCATGGAAATGGAGGGCTTTGATTCATTACTGAATCCTTAAAACTTTTTTCTATTTCGATTTGTCGAAAAAGATGAATTTTGGAGGTTGATTTCGGTCGAAAATGCTGCTGCTCAAAGAACTATGTTCGATGAAAAAAGATATGATTTTTGATCGATGTATTGATCGTTATTGAATTGATCAGTTAATTTTGATCATCAAGGCTTCATAAATCGAATACATCAGGTATGTTGATTTATCATTCAGTATATTTATTTAAATGAATTTGTTTTTGCTGTGTTTTTATTTTGAAAATTGCGTGAAGTGAAATATCCGCCATTTTTTGAAGAATGATCTCAATTGTGAATTGATCTTCATGATATTTGGGGCATTTTAATTGTGATTGAAGTATCTATCATATCTCCCTGTCAATTTGTTCAAAAAATGAAAGATTTGGGGCTGATTTTGACTCTAAAGAATATGTGTTCTTTGGCTCGATTTTAGGGTTCTTAAAAAAAAATTTGTTTCTTAGTAAAATTACATTTTTTTATAAAAATATATTATTTATGATGAATATGAGAAAAAATAGATTCTTTCTTTTTAATTTTATATATTTTTGGTGAGCTTGTTGGATTGTTTTTAATGTTATGTATATTTTTTTTTACAAAAATATGTCTTTTTGTGATGAATATGAGAAAAAATTTTCTTTCTTTTTAATGTTATATATTTTTGGTGAGCTTGTTGGATTGTTTTTAATGTTATATATATATATATATATATATATTACAAAAATATGTTTTTTTATGAATATGAGAAAAAATTTCTTTTTAATGTTATATATTTTTGGTGAGCTTGTTGGATTGTTTTTAATGTTATAATTTTTTTTTTACAAAAAGATGTTTTTTTTTTATGAATATGAGAAATAAATATTTCTTTCTTTTAAATGTTATATATTTTTGGTGAGCTTGTTGAATATTTTTTAATGATATATATATATATATATATATATATATATATATATATATATATTTACAAAAAT
The DNA here is from genome assembly GCF_054954075.1 of Amborella trichopoda. Classification (NCBI taxonomy): domain Eukaryota; kingdom Viridiplantae; phylum Streptophyta; class Magnoliopsida; order Amborellales; family Amborellaceae; genus Amborella; species Amborella trichopoda. The sequence goes on along the minus strand of NC_142337.1, from coordinate 13,720,648 downwards.
ATGTTTTTTGTGATGAATATGAGAAAAATATTTCTTTCTTTTAAATGTTATATATTTTTGATGAGCTTCTTGGATTGTTTTTAATGTTATATTTTTTTTTACAAAAATATGTTTTTTTTTTTGGTGAATATGCAAAAAAAAATATTTCTTTCCTTTTAATGTTATATATTTTTGGGGAGCTTGTTGGATTGCTTGTAATGTTATATATTGTTTTTATAAAAGTATGTTTTTTTGTTCTACTTTCTTCTTCAGTGTGAAATGTGGAATGAGTTTGTGTTGACTGAATAGAATCAAAGCATTCACGTTTCTTGGTTAGGTTTACAATAAATTACTTGAGCTTTTGATAGGAAATCATAGGATGTGGTAAAGGTACTCCATTCTTTGCTACATTTTATCTTCCAAATCGTATCCATTTGCAGGTTGGATGAGTACATTCATCACAAATTTCCAGCCACATCTAGTTTAGACTTTGGAACAGTTACGATCTCGTTATATAACATTTCATTGGGCTAGACTTTATACGTGCCAATATATTTATTGTAACACTATTGACTATTCAGTGATAATCTATGGAATTACTGTAGAAGTCTTGTGAATTTGCAAGAATTTTCTATTGCTCTATTGAAGCCATGAATTGTTTGCAACTTAGGATGCAACTTGATCCAAATGACTAATATATGACCAGTCTAGAAGATGAAAAGAAAAAAGAAAAATGACTTATATATAGTCTAATCTAAGTTTTTTTTTTTTTTTAAATACTTTGGGGGTTTTTGACCCATTTTTTTTTTTTAAAAATCTACTTGACCGTTTAGTCAGGTTAACCGCCCCGGTTAGTCCGGTTCCGGTTCGAACCGCTCCTAGGCTCATGACCGGTTAACCGTTCCGGTTCGATTTTGCGAACACTGGTGTGGATTGTTGACACTTTCTTTGTCTTTCCCTACTCTTTTCTGCTGTTGTGTGACACCTTCTACATTTTCTCTTTTTGAATGGTGGATGGTGGAACTATTATCACTTATATATGCATTTGAGCATATATATGAGAATGTCAGTATATACATGATCGAAGTCTAACAATTAAGGGGAAATGTGCTGTTAAATGAATAAGGAATGGAAAGGGACAATCAACGTGATATGTTAGCAATGCTTATACTTGTGGCTGCAACGACATCAGCTGCTGCGGTAGCACAGTATCATACAACTTACATAACGAGATAATCAAGTATGGATAGTGCCTTAGAAAGAATCCAATATATAGACCGAATTATTAATGCATCTGACATTAACTGTTGGAACTGATTGAGATTTGAGTAGGCGTGAGGCCTTCTACGTCACACACGAATGGTATCTATGGGACACTTACTAATGATCTTTTATTGATACGAATGGTATCTATGGGACACTTACTAATGATCTTCTATTGATACTTATGGGACTACATGGTTAAATGCCATTGGCTCTCTAAGTCTTATGTTGAAACTCCCCAAAACTTGTTTCTGACTCGATCCCATGAAATAAATGTGCATGTCCCTATCTCTTAGCCATGTTGTTCCATTGTGCCTCATTTTAAATATACAATTGTTTCTCATAATTCAGATGACCATTAGAGGTGTGAGGAAATAAGGGTGAGGACCTTAAATTGTCTCTTAACCCATCCCAAGCTGAGGTAAAGGATGTGGGTTGCGTTATGTAAGCAATCAGCATAAAACTTTGTCACATCTTATCATGAATCTGAATCTATGTTATAGAAAAATGGGGGAACATGATTCAGGTAGCGGACCCCAAATAATTGGGATAAGGCTATGATGATTAGAGTTGTGAGGATATGCATTTCCATAGTAGCAAGTCCTCTTTTAGGCAGAGGTGGGTCCATCCACTGTTTATTGGATTTAATGTGGGATGACCCATTGAAGCTCAAATAGTGTGAAAAAATGTTTCCATATCCTTGGTGCAAATACACAATGAAGAAATAAAAGGTTCACATTGTCGGCCTTGTACTTGCACATTACCCATCTATTTGAAGTTCATTTAACAACAACAGCCATTTGAGGCTTGAATTTTCAGAGGGGCTGCTATAATTTGAACTCAACGTGCTATTGTGCAGGCTTCTTTGTGGGGGACAAAAATTTTATAGAAAGATTTGAATGACAACATGCTACCACCATTAGCACTCCATGTCCGCCTGTCTTCCTTTGATGGGCCATAGTAGAAGTCGTGGAGCTCCCCTAGTAACCCGAAGAGAGCTTTGATCTCATCGTCTCTGAAATCTCTCGAGTCTCAGTATCCGGAATTAGTCTCTTTCTGAGCATTGAGTTACTTCTGCACTCTTTCCTTTGGAAAGGCGGCATATAATGTTGAACATCTCTCCTTGAGTGTCCCCTTTTTTTCCCAAGTATTCTCCCAAAATTTGTTCCTCCCTTTGCCAACTAGCCCCCGGTTATGTTCTAAACTTAAACCAACAAATTCTGCTTACCCCTTTCCAAATGCCCAACAGCTGCATGCTGCTTATGTGTCCCTTGACCACCCATCCAAAGTTATCCTTTTCATGTTTGCGTACTACTACCATCTGCTTCCATGGTTGTCCTGTTGACTCTGATAAATCTCTACCCCCTAGTTTCACAAACATAGTCTCTATCCATCAGTTTCAGATGTCAAAACAGTTAATATTTTAAATGCTGGTTTATTCTTTGTTATTTACTTGCTCTCTCTTTATTGTGTTATTTATTTGTTATCTTTCTCTCTCTCTCGTATGTGATTACTTTGGTGAATTGTATTGCAAAAGTTTGCAATCAGTGATCTATTGAAGGCATTTAATTACTTGAATTAAAATAGTTGAAATTAAATAGAGAAGAAAACAGTTTCATAGGATTTAGAGAGAGAAAGAGAGGAAAGAAAATAAAGATGATGGGGGGAGAGAGAGAGATGTGTGAAAGATAGATAGAGAGGGGAAGTTAGTGGCGTAAGGGTCACTTGCGACCTCTACGCCACTTGTAACCTCAAGTAATAACCCTAATTACAACTTATGGACCTTTATTTAGAGACATAGGACAAATAATGACTAAACAAAAGATAAATGACTATTATATCCATCAAATACAGTAAAACTTATTCCTTTTATTCCCAATACTCCCCCTCAAGCTGGTGCATAGATATCAATCATGCCCAGCTTGCTTGTGCTATCTTGTAATCTGTCTAGCGGCTTTGGCAAAGATATCTGCAAGTTGATCTTTAGATTTCACATGAGGAGTCTGAATGATCTTAGTAGCAATTTTCTCTCTAATAAAGTGAATCTACTTCAATGTGTTTAGCGCTTTCATGAAAAACATGATTTTATGCGATATGAATGGCTACTTCATTAAATCTAATACCCGAATAATAAAGAACACTCTTGATCCACATTATTTCGCATGTACCATGAGCCATTGCTCTGTATTTTGTTTCAACACTTGATCTTGCTACCGCATTTTGCTTCTTGCATTCCAAGTAACCAAGTTTTCCAAAACAAAGGTACAATAGCCAGTTGTGGATCTTTTATCAGTTTGGCAACCAGCCCAATCAACATCTGTGTAAATTGCAACATCAGGATGTCCTTAATTTGAGAAAAATATCCCTTTCCCTGGTGTAGACTTGAGATATCGTAATATTTTGTTGACAACATCGAGGTGGGGTTTACGTGGTGCATGCATAAATTGGTTGACCACGCTAATCGCATAAGAAATGTCTGGTCGAGTGATTGTGTGATATATAAGTTTGCTCACTATTCGTTTATACTGGTTAGGATCTTTGAGCAGCTCTCCCCTTTCTCCATGAAGTTTATGATTGACTTCTATAGGAGTTTTCTACATGTCTAGATCCCCATTTGTTGTAACAAGTCCAATGCATATTTTCTCAGGGAGATGACTATCCGTTTCTTTGATCTTGCCACTTCAATTCCCAAAAAATACTTAAGGGATTCTAAATCTTTGATATCAAACACCTTGCTTAAATAATATTTAAGATCGTCAATGCCCTTCACATTATCCCCTGTCACGACAATATCATCAACATATACAATAAGGGCAGTAATTCCAGTAGTATCCTTCTTGACAAAGAGTGTATGACCAACTTAATTCCCTTTAAACCTAAATTTTAGTCGTGCCTCACTTGAATTTTTTAAACTATGCTCTAGGAGATTGTTTAAGTCCGTATATTACCTTCTTTAACCTGCAAACCTTCCTTGTTTCCTCCTTAATCCAAAAACCAGGAGGCATGGCCATATAGATTTCTTCTTGGATGTGTCCATGTAAGAATGCATTCTTAACATTTGGCTAATGGAGTGGCCACGATTGATTTTTAGCTAGTGAAAGAATGATCTTCATTGTGTTCAACTTGGCCACACGTGCGTAAGTATCTTGGTAGTCTAAACCAAGAGTCTGTGTGAATCCTTTTGTAACCAATCTTGCTGTGTACCTTTCAATGGTACCATCAACTTTGTATTTTACAGTGACTATCTATTGACATCCTACAACCTTCTTCTCTTCAGGAAGGTTCGTGATTTCCCATGCATTATTCTGCTCAAGTGCTCACATCTCGTCACCCATGGAAGCTTTCCATTGAGGTTGTGAAAGTGCTTCTGCGACATTGGAAGGTATTCTAACAGAAGACAGAGCAGATATGAAGACAAGATGAGAGAGAGAAACAAAATTGTAGGAAATGAAGTTTCCTATTGGATGCCGAGTACAATAACATGTACCCTTGCAAATAGAAATAGGTAAGTCCAAATTCGGATTCTCTAAGCGGGTGAAAGAGTTACTTGGGTCTGGAACAATTTCTGATTCCGGGTTAACATTCGAGGTATGGTCGCTTAAAACTTTGGGTTGTACCATTTTCTTCCTCCTGATATACGTCTTCAACTGCTTTGAATGCCCACCATTCCTTTCAAATAAACTACTCTCTTCAGATAAAAGTGGTGTAGGAATAGTAAGGGGAACATCTGACTGTATCTTATTCTCCCTTCGAAGAGAGCACTCATGACCTATAGAGAAGTATGGAACAGATTCAAAGAACGTGACATCCATGTACCTTTTTGATGAGATGGATACCCTAGAAAAATATATTTGGCAGCTTTAGCATCAAGGTTGTCCCTCTTTGGACCAACGATGTTGACAAATTATATGCAACCAAACACCTTGGGAGGTACAAGAAACTGGGTGAGTTGGGATGAATAATTTCAGGAGGAGATTTTCCGTCTAGAACACGAGCGGGCATGCTGTTTATTAAAAGGGCAGCATTGAGAACTGCTTTAGATCAATTTTTTTTTGGAACTTACATTCCCAGTTAAAGAGCTTGGGTGACTTCCAACAAGTGTCTGTTTTTTCTCTCAGCTATACCATTCTGTTGAGGTGTGTATGGACACGTTGTTTGGAACTCTGTCCCTTGATCAAGACGATAATCTTTGAGTATGTTTGACACATACTCACCCCCCATTGTCAGACCAGAAGACTTTAATTTGTGCATCATATTGAGTTTTAATCATTCTATGATAGATTTCGAATGCATTAACAAGTTCATCTTTATCTTTCATTATATAGACAGTTGTAAATCTAGAACAATCATCCACAAATGTAACGAAGAAACGAAATCCAAACATAGATGCAGCTGGTGAAGGACCCCACACATCAGAGTGTATAATAGAGACTCATCACTCTTTTTATTGATACTAATAGGAAATGAAGTTCTAAAGTGTTTTGACAACTCACAAATGTCACATTGGAATTGAACTTGACCCAGAGACTCAAACAATTTAGGAACTATATAACACAAAGTAAAAGACGATGGATGACCATGTCGAGTGTGCAACAAATACACGCTTTCTTTATTAGCAATTGATGATGTGACTACTGTAGTCAAGGCATGATCAGGAGTCTCCGTAAAGTACAACCCTCCATTTTCACGATCATGCCCAAATGTTTTCCCCATCATCAAGTCCTGGAATACACAGTGAGAAGGGAAAAAGGTTATATTGCAGTTTAGAGTTTGTGAGATTACTAATTGACATGAGATTACTAGAAAGATTGGGAATATGCAAGGTGGAGTAACATGTATGGTTCCCTTTCCTTTGATTGGAATAAGAGAACCATCTGCTATTTTAACTGATTCATGACTAGAACAAATGATATAGGAGGAGAAAAATTCAGCCATATCAGCCATATGTTCAGTTACTCTAAAATCAATAATCCAAGGGGCTTCAGATTTATCTACAGAGACATGGTGTGCTGATGCAAATATACCTAGTTGGGCAATGTGAAACTTAGAAGAGGAAGAAGGTCTTTGAATGGAAGCTTGCTACTTGAGATCCAGGAGCTCTCTTTTAGGAATTGTCACCAACTCTCTTGAGATTCAAAGGAGATGGTATCCTGCTGCCTTTGAGTAATCGAGGCAGTACTTTCACTGATTGTTGCTGAATTTTCCCTTGGAAAGTTTCGCCTTGGGTGTCCAACCAGATCCCAATATGTTTCCCTTATATGTCGAGTCTTCCCACATTGGGTGCACTTTAATTTTTCCTTCTCATCAGATGTGGCGTTTCCACATCAACTCTACCACCTCGGCCCCCACCACCTCTCCCAAAATGTCCACCTTGATTACCACTAAAACTTGTCAATAGGGCGGATCTTTCAGTTTCATCCATAGACATTGCCATTAGTTTGTGTCGTGTTTCTTCATGTTGAAGAAGGGAGAAAACAATACCAAGTGATGGAAAAGTCTGGCCACCGAGAACATTTTCTCTAATTGTTTCATACTTTCCATTAACTCCCCTCAAAAGAGAGAAAATCTTCCTTTATTCCATTCTCTCTCTTTGTTCCTTTGCACAAGAAGAACACTATATGGGCTGTTGCTAGCTTAATTCGTCCCAAAGACCATCTAGATGAGCATAATAGTCTCCCAGTGACAAGTCACCCTATTTAAAATCACTGATTTGCTGCTTCAATTTATAAACCCTTGCAATATTTTTCTTTTGGGAGGAAGACTCAGAGACTGCCTCCCAATAATTACTTAGAGGTATTGCAGTTCATAAAGGATCGACTCATGTTAGGCTGCATAGAAAATAATATCCAATTCATAATAGCCATATCTTCAGCCTCCCAATCTGCATAATTAGCATCCTCCAGATCAAGTTTTTCCCGTCCATCAATGTATCCTAGTTTTTTCTTTCCACCCAAAAATAGTCTAACCGACTTAGCCCATTTTAAATGGTTGTTTCCATCAAACTTGACTGTGGTGATTTGGGGTCCAGATGACTCCAAATTTGATGCTTATAGAGATATTTTCTACTGTAGTTAAGATCCGGTGACACCCTTAGATCTTAATCAACAATTGAGACCAAGTTACACCCTTTGATCTCTTCAAATAAAAAGTTTTATAGATCTGGTTACACCATTAGATCTTATCACACTCCTTTTTTTTTTTTTCTTTCAAGAATGGCACTAACAGTACTTGTTTGATTAGGGCATTCAAACCCTAATCCATCCAGCAACTAGTTTTCGAGTAAATAGTTGATCAGCATCCAGAATCATAAAACAAACTCACTTCCATGGGCACAAATACCACTGAAAAGAAGTTAGGGTTTTAGGGCATGATGACGTAATCTAACCCAAATGATGACATCAACCTAAATGCAGTTTCTGCGCTCCTTTTTGAAGATCAACCCCCTACTACAGTACTGTACGACTGTACCATGCTACAGTAACAACCTACATTACCATACTATAATAATGTGCTACTGTATGTGCTATAGTATGTGGTACATTACCGTGCTACAGTACCATCCTTATTAATCGTCGTGCTCTGATACCAAGTTGAAATTAAAGTAGAGAAGAAAACAATATGGTAGGATCTAGAGAGATAAAGAGAGAAAAGAAAATAAAGATGATGATGAAGGGGGAAAGAGAGATACATGTGAGAGATAGAGAGGGAAAGGGAGTGGCTTAGGGGCAGGGGTGGCAACGAGTTGGGGCCAACTGGATTCATACCTGTACTCAAGATGGCCTATGTGTATAGGGCTCGCAATGGGCCCATACCCAACCTGGGACGCGGCAGGTATACTTGATTCGGGTGCGGGTATGGGTCCAAATTTGGACCTGCAGTTATGCACCCGGGTCATAAAATGTATACCCGAAATTTTCGAGTACGGGTACGTGTATGGCTAGACCCGCCCCAGACCCGACCTTGACCCGTTTAGTTTATGTTAATATAAGTTATAAAGTAAATTATATATAATATATTTGTAACAAAACTTAAAATTCTATTTTTTTCCCCAAACCTCCAAACCCTAAGTGGACTGCCCTATTGCCCCTGCTCTGCATCTCCGGCGGTTTCAAAGCTGATCTCACTACCGCCAGTAATTGGTAAGAGCTCTCTCACTCTCTGGGTTTATTTTTCTCTCTCTCTCTCTCTCTCTTACAGTCTCTCTCTCCATGTTTTCTCAAATCTCTATTTGTTTACTGTTTTTTCTCAAATATCTCTCTCTATTTTGAATCAAAATATCTTCTCTTTCTCTGTGTATTTCTCAAATGTGTTCTCTCTCTCTCCCTGTTTTCTCTAATCTCTCTCTCTCTCTGTGTTTTTCTTTAATCTCTCTCTCTCTCATGTGAATCTCACTGTATAATTAAGCATCGTTTGAGAACACAAGGCCGAGAGCTTCTCAAGGGCCCAGAGCTTCTTGAGGAATGTTCCCTTTTCTGATTTGATTTATGCCATTCTCTTTTGTAATCTTAAGAGCCCTTCCCTTAATTTTTTTTTTCTCTCTGACTTTTTTTTTTTCATTCTTATTTTTCTAAATTCGTATCTCCTTTTCTTAGGAAAATTCGTCTGCTTTTCCTTGACATTGTGTGTGTTACAATATCTTTTTCTTAGGAAAATTTGTATCTCTTTATTTGCAGTCCCTTATGTACTTGGTAAATGTGTGTTTGTGTTAAGAGAGAGAGAGAGAGTGTGTATTTTTGCTATTTTTTTTTCTTATTTGTTGCTGAGTTCTTTGTTGGTAGTTTTTGGTTGCATTAAGGTGCTTTACTCCATTTTCTGTGTTTTGATTTCTCCTTTTCAGTTATTTTTTGTTGTTTTTTGTTGTTTAATTGCATTATATTGTGAATTTTTAATTTTGGATATGCCTTGTCTCTCTATAAAGTAATGGGTAGTAGCTTTTTGGTCATTTGCATCAGTCTAGGACATTACTTTGGTTTTTGGTATCTCATAATTCAAGCATGGAATGCTTATTTGTGGGTTATGGTTTATGGAAATAATGGAATGCTTGTTCTATGCTTATAATGTACTCTACAAAATGAATATGTTTATTATGCTTATGGTGTTTATTATTGGATAATGTTAGTTCATTGATTTGTACTAAACAATTAGCTGTGAATGTGTTATGTGTTAAACAATTTGTTGTGAATTTGTTTATTTATTTATTTTTATTTTTTTTGAAGTGTGAATTTGTTTATTCTTCTTATGTCTTTCTATTATGAATGTGTTAGTATTTCGAGCTATGGGGTTTTCTCTAAACATAGGTCATAGGAGGTATTGTATTGTTGCTGTTTTTAAACAGTTTTCTATTGTTTTTTCGGTAAATTATGTCTATTGATGGTGAAAATCAAGATATGGAAACCGTAGAAATGTCACCCCTAGAAATGCCACCCCCTCATCTCCTAAACGTAAAACTACCTCTTTAGTTTGGGTAGATTTTGAAAAAGTTACTGATGAAAATGGGGAGCTAAAAGCTATTTGTAAACATTGTAAGAGGAAGCTAGCTGGGGCTAGTAAAAATGGGACTAGGCACTTGAAAACGGACCAAATATCATGTCCTTAGAGAGTGTGTGTAAATGCAGGTCAACAAATGTTAATGGCTTGTTTTGAGAAAAAGGATGGGAGTTTGAGTAATCTGAAATTCGATCAAGAGAGAAGTAGAAGTGATCTAGTAAAGATGGTTGTCTTACATGAGTACCCTTTTTCAATTGTAAAGCACGATGATTTTAAAAAATTTGTAAGAAATCTACAATGATCATTTAAGATGGTAAGTCGCAACACCATAAAATCTGACATGTTGGAGATGTATGGAAATGAAAAAGATAAATTGCATAATCTTTTACAAAAGATCCCTAGTTGCATTTGCCTCACAACAAACATATGGACATCATGTCCTAACCAAGGTTATTTATGCTTGACTGGCCATTTTATTGATGATGCATGACTTTTGCAAAAAAAGGGTCCTTAGTTTATGTATATGCCATCTCCTCATACAGGAGATGCCATTGCCGCTGTTTTGATGGATTTATTATTGGAATGGAAGATTGAAAACAACTTTTTGAGGATAACGTTGGACAATGCATCATACAATGATGTAGTTGCATCATCTCTAGTTAGTCAATTATCTCGAAAGTCTGCACTTTTACTTAATGGTAAGATGTTCCATATGCGTTGTTGTGCACATATTCTAAATCTTATTGTGCAAGATGGGGTAGGGAAAATAAAAACGATAATTGACAAGATCCGAGAAATTATCAAGTTCATTAGAGGATCCCAAGGAAGGCAAGAAAGATTTAATGAGAGAATTCAGGTCATTAGGATTGAAAGCAAAAAGAATATGTCATAATGTTTCAACTCGATGGAATTCGACATACACAATGCGAAGGGTTGCTCACGAGCTAAAAGAGGCAATTTATCGCTTTACTCAACGGGAATCAATGCCCCCAATTTGGTTCCATCTGAGGCTGAATGGGAGAGAGCAAGAGAAATTTGTAAATGTTTGAAATTTTTTTATGATGCTACAAATGTTTTTTCGGGGTCCAAGTATCCAACTTCTAATCTCTATTTCCTTGAAGTGTACGAGATTCTTTTGTGTTTAAAAGGATGGTGTTTGAGCCCTATAGAGTATATTAGTTCTATGCCACCAAAATGAAAAAGAAGTTTGACAAATATTGGAGGATATGTAATTTAACATTGGCGATTGCATGTGTTGTGGATACTTGGTACAAACTTAAATTGATTAATTTCTACTATGGCAAAATATATGGTGATGAGGCGACACAAGCAATTATGATGGTTCGAGAAGGTGTTTATGGCCTATTTAAGGAATATTAATCAAAGGAATCATCTAGTTCCAATATTTGAAGTAGTGCAGTTGGAGTACAATATTCTTCCCACACTGTCAATAAATCTCACAAAGAGAGAAAGATGCAATGTAAAATATACATTCAAGAAGATTCCACGTCTATTCTAAGACGAATAGAATTGGACATATATATGGACGAACCTGTCTATCCAGAGGATATAGAAGATTTCAATATCTTAATTTGGTAGCGAGGCAATGCATCAAGGTTCTCCGTTCTCTAAAGAATGGTTAGAGATATTTTGGTGATTTCTGTATCCACAATAGCATTTTAGTCAACGTTTAGTACTGGGGGACGAGTTTTAGACCAGTATCGCAGTTCCTTGACTCCATCAACCGTGCAAGCATTGATGTGTACGCAAAATTGGTTGCAGAATGATAAAAAGGTAAAACAATTTCAATTTCCAAATTGTTGTTGGTTGATTATTTTCCATATTTGTTGTTTAAACCCTTAAGATTTCTCATTCTATTTGTGTTTCAATCTTAAGGGGTGCATGTGCGTCATCTAGTTCCTATGATGTATGTTTAGAGAAAACTCCTTGGCTCGAATTACTAACACATTCATAATAGAAATACATAAGAAGAACAAACAAATTCACATCAGATTGTTTAACACATAACACATTCACAACTAATTGTTTAAGTACAAATGAACGAACTAAAATTATCCAAGAATAAACACCATAAGAATAATAAACATATTCATTTTGTAGCTTACATTGTAAGCATAAAACAAGCATTCCATTATTTCCCACAAATAAGCATTCCATGCTTGAATTATGAGATACCCAATACCAAGTAATGTCCTGGACTGATGCAAAAGACCGAAAAACAGTAACCCAATTACTATATAGAGAGACAAAGCATATCCAAAATTAAAAATTCAAAATATAATGCAATTAAACAAAAAAAAATAGCCGAAAAGGAGAAACAATACACAGAAAATGGAGTAAAGCTTCTTAATGCAACAAAAAATTAGCATCAAAGAACTCAACAACAAATAAAAAAAGAATCAGCAGAAATACACTCTCTCTCTTAACACAAACCATTGTTAAAAAAAATGCCGCTCAACGCTTAGGCGGTTCAGAAGCCCAGGCCTAGGCGGCCAAACTGGGCGGTGGTCTCTAGGCGGTACGAAACCCGCCTAGGCGGCCGCCCAGCGCCCAGCCTTGGGCGGCTGCTTAGGGCTTGCGCCCCGCCCAGAGGTGGAAATGTTTTTTTTTGTTTTTTGTTTTGATTTTTTTTTTAAGTTATAGAAAAGGTTAAAAGGAGGGGATTTAGGTTCATTTGAAACCTAAACCCACAAGAACCCCTTTTAGAGGGAAAGAAACATCCAAAAACTACATTTCATTAGATCGAAGTGTCTCAAAGTTCGGAGTTCGAGCAATCAAAGTAAGTGCAAAACTTTATTTTTAGATTGATTGTTTTATTTTGAGATGTCTTCTTCAGGAGTTAGTCGGAGTGGAGATCCGGGTTGGAAATATGGATACAACCTGAATCTAAATGACAAAAATTGTGTTAGATGCAATTTTTTTGAAAGAGATACAAAAGGATACATAAACCTGTTTAAGAAACATCTTGCTCGTATTAAGGGGGATGTTGCCCCTTGTAAAAATGTTCTTGAAGCTATTAGAGAGGAGATTAAGCAATATATGAAACATCTTACCGGTATTAAGGGGGATATTGCCCCTTGTAAAAATGTTCTTGAAGCTATTAGAGAGGAGATTAAGTAATATATGAGTTCTGGAAATAAAAACATGAACAAAATCCTTGTCATAGATCTATTTCTGCTGCTTTTAGAAGAAGTGATCCAGGTTGGAAGTATGGGTACAACCCAAAACCAAATGATAAAAATTGTATAAGGTGTAATTTTTGTGAAAAAGTTACCAATGGGTGTAATAGCCGATTCAAAAAACACCTTGCAGTTAGATGTAATGATGCTTCTTGTACAAAGGTTCCTGAAGCAGTTTGGGATGAGATTAAACATCTTCTGAATTTAGAAGAACCAGAAAATGTTGAAAATAAGCCTTGTTCTATTGAAGTATCTTCTCAAGGTTCTAGTCGGAGTGGTGATCTGCGTTAGAAGCATGGTTATAACCCGAATCTAAGTGATAAAAATCATATTAAATGTAATTATTGTGGAAATGATACTAATGGGGGCATTTGCCGGTTTAAAAAGCTCCTTGCCGGTATTAAGGGGGATGTTGCCCCGTGTGAAAATGTTTCTGAGGTTACCAGGGAGGACTTTATACAATATTTGCGTTCAGAGAAGCACAAAGAAAAGGGTAGAGCAGCCAAGACTCCTAGGGCCTCATCTGCACAGACTGCACATACTTGTAGAGGAAGGTAGAAGAAGATGAGGAGGAAGGGGAAGATTCAGAAGAAACAGAGGAGGATGAGCGTTATATTGAGAAGGAGATGACTTTGATGATGATGGCCTCGACTCTAATGTATATGATCAGGCTTGTCCTATTGGTATTCCTTCTGATGATGATGACGACTGACGACTCTTGCCTCTTGGTTCTGAGTCTCTTGGTTCTGAGTGTTGAGTGTTGACTGTTGTGTTGAGTCATGAGTGTTGACTGTTGTGTTGAGTCATGAGTGTTGACTTTTGTTAGACTGTATATTTTCTAAATTTTTGTATATTTTTGTTGTGTTTGAGTGTTGACTTTTATATCTTACACTTGTATGGCTTTACAGTTTACTGTTTTAACAATATGGATTATCAAAATTCTCTTCTCGACATCTATCTTTTTTTATTTTTCAACTTGGAATATGGTATTTGGTAATTTGGTATTTTTTTCTACTAGGCATCTGCCCAAGTTCTGGTTGCCTGCCTAGGCGCTAGGCGGCCTGCCCGCCTAGCGCTTTTTGATACACTGACACAAACACACATTTAACAGTTGCATAAGGGACTACAAATAAAGATTTACGAATTTTCCAAAGAAAGAGATATTCTAACACACAATGTCAAGGAAAAGCAGACGAATTTTCCTAAGAAAAGAGATACTAATTTAGAAAAATAAGAATGGAAAAAAAAGTTAGAGAGAAAAAAAATTAAGGGCTCTTAAGATTACAAAAGAGAATGGTGTAAATCAAAGCAGATAAGGGCACATACCTTGAGAAGCTTTGGGCCCTGTGTTCTCGAACGATTCTTCGTTATAGAATGACAGAAAATCTTGAGTGGGTTTTGCACCAGCAAATACCTTGCGTCCCCTTTGAGATTCACATGAGAGAGAGAGAGAGATTAGAGAAAACAGGGAGAGGGAGATTAGAGAAAAAAAGGGAGAGATAGAGAACACATTGAGAAATAGAGAGAGCACATATTTTGATTCGAAATAGAAAGAGAGATATTAGAGAAAAAACATTTAACGAAGAGATTTGAGAAAACAGGGACAGAGAGAGATTGAGAGAGAGAGAGAAAGAAAGTAACCCAGAGAGTGAGAGAGCTCTTATCAGTTACCGGCGGTAGTGAGACCAGCAGAGAGACCGTTGACCGCCACAGGAGATGTAGAGGCAGGGGCGGCATGGCAGTCCACTTAGGGTTTGGGGGAAAATAAAGAAATCGATATAGGTTTTAGGGTTTTCGATTTTGTTATAAATATATTATATATAATTTACGTTATAATTTGTATTAACATAAATTAAACGGGTTCGGGGTGGGTTCAGCCATACCCGTACCCGCATCCGAAAATTTCATGTATATATTTTTGGACCTGGACCTGTCCCCGTGGGTCCAAATTTGGACCCATACCCGGTCCAGTTGGGGTATACCCGCCGGGTCCTGGGTCGGGTACAATTCCATTGCCAACCCTACTTAGGGGTCACTTGTGACCTCTACCCTCTCTTTTAACATTAATAACCCTAATTACAATTTATGGATAATATGGCCCTTATTTTGAGACATAAGAATAAGGACTAAACAAAAGTTAAATGACAGTTCTATCCGTCAAATAAAATAAAGCTTATTCCTTTTAGTTCCAACACAAATTGCTTGAGCATTATTGCACCTAGGAAAAGTTTAGCTCAAGTTGTAGGTTGGATGAGATAAAACCTGTGGCAGTTTCAATTATATTGATATTCATACTTAGTGTGACTAAAAGCCTAAACAAGTCAAAATATTGAAAAGCCACCCAAAGTGTGTTTTTTTAAAGAATAAACCTAGAATATCAAGGATCTATTTTGAATATAACAGTTATTTTTGGGTAGTTGGTTAAGCATTGAACGCAATTCATGTAACATCAGATTTTTATCCTAACAATCTACTGAAGTTTTAAGTTGTCTAGCCTCCTAAAATATGATTTCTTTGATCAAGAATCCATAGTTTCTCATAAGGTTTTGACCTAGAATTTGTTTTATCTTTGCTGTTTTGCATAAACTAGGATTTAAACTGTGTTTCTGGAGGAAGTGGTAGCATTGGTGGCTTTGGACATGCTGTGCTGATGATTTTCTCTAAAAATTAGTTACTTTGCATTTAAAATTTTCTTTGCTTCGCATCATATTGTAGAAACTATTGATCAAGTTATCCGCATGGTTTTCTTGAGTTTTTTGAAGATAATTCAGAAAAATGAATCAATCTTATGCCCTATTTTTGGTAGGTCATGCATAATACACAATTAAACTAGATATGGAGCAAAGATTAGCAAACATCTGGCGCATGAGTGTCAATGAGAAGAAGTTCATTGAAAATGCTTTACTTTCAGACCACAGAGTTGATGGACGCCGCCCATTTGACTATCGTCGACTATCTCTGAAGTTCGGGAGGCATGTATATTCTAATATTGTAATTGCAAATGCAGGATGATAGAAATTACAGCTTGCAGGAGTCATGATAACATTTTTTTTTTTATTTCATTTTATGAATGTATATTGATTTCTTTCTTGTGTAGGTTTTTCTTTTTTGGTTAAGGAAATTCTTTACTCTCACATACTAAATAAGCTTGGTGTTCTTCTGTTAACCTTTTTAGTAACAACTAAGGAAATATTTCTTGGCTATGCAGCGATGATGGTACAGCAGAGGTGCAGCTTGGGCAAACTCATGTTATGGGGTTTGTGACTGCGCAGTTAGTCCAACCTTATCGAGATCGACCCAATGAAGGCACATTTTCGATATTCACTGAGTTTTCTCCCATGGCTGATCCTTCATTTGAGCCAGGGCGCCCAGGAGAAGCTGCAGTGGAATTGGGACGCATAATAGACCGTGGCTTGAGGTAAAAGTCAGTTCTTTTTTCTATGGGTTTTGAGTTTTTTGTGTTTTTACTTGATGAGTTTAGTTATCATTCAATTTTTTCAGACTAGGTTTTTTTCTCCCTCTGTAGCTTTTGTTGAGGTGCTTATTGTCATGTTATCAATAGCTTGATTTCTATATATTCCATTAAAGTTGAATGGAAAGAATTTGAGTAGTAGGTTGGCCTGTCACTCGGATCCACCATTTTTTCAAACTGCATTTGGCCAATATGTTGTTCATTTGATAAAGGCCCTATTGATTTTGCAGAATGTAAGTTGAGAACCTTGTTAGCATGTGACCTGAAATGCCCTTAGAGCTATATCAAGTTTAGCCAAAAGAAAAAAGAATTTGAAGTGAACTTGAACAACCAAGATGATGGGGGTGGCCATTGACACCCAACACACTACCCAGCTTGCACAATCTTGCCCAAAAAAAACCTATGGGGACACATTTTCGATAAGTTCAATCGCAAATTTGCTCGATGGAAGGGCTGTTATCTCTCTTTAGCTGTGAGAGTAACACTCATTAAGGCAACTCTATCGAATGTTCCCATATATCAAATGTCCCTCTTCTACATCCCGGCCTTGATAGCTGCCTGCCTAGAACAGTTAATGAGGAATTTTCTTTGGTCGGGGGATGGCACAACGAACAGATCATCTAGTTGCTCGGGACAAGGTGTGCAGGATGAAAGGGTCAGGTGGTTTGGGCATCCGGAGCATAAGAGACTCTAATACTGCACTTCTATCCAAATGGTGGTGGTGCCTTTTCACACTAGAGGGTCACCTCTGGCAGGATGTTCTATATAGTAAATAATGCATCGACCCCTCTAGATGGCTGCCCCCATGCCATGCTAATAGCCTCTCCTCTGGTTTCTGGCGTTCCATTCTTCGCTGCTATGACCTCTTCACAGCTTATGCAAGATTCCTCCCTAGAACTGGCTGGCAGTCAAACACTTTATTGGTCTGATATTTGGATTGGCCACACTACCTTGAGGGACTCTTTTCCCGACCTCTTCCTTCTTGCCACTAATAGAGTAGCTTCAGTCCTCGACTACTTTCCCCAATCCAACCACAGTTGCTCTTGGACTCCCTTTTTCAGATGCACCATGCAAATGGGAGTCCTTCCTCCAACTTGAAGCCCTAATGCATTCCATCTATCTTCATCTCATAGGCGCAGACATACTCATTTGGACACCCAATTCCTTGGGCAGATTCAAAGTATCCTCATACTACTTGGTTTCAGTGTCATTTCGCAATCCCCTTCAGGCGGTCCCCTGATCGGCCAAAGCATGGTTGACTTTTATTCCACCAAAGATGCAAGTTTTCAACCGGCTGACCGTTTATCAATGGGTGCTTACTGTGGATCAACTAGAAAAGCATGGAATACCCCTACCCAATCGATGCCCCATGTGC
This sequence comes from Amborella trichopoda, assembly GCF_054954075.1. Lineage (NCBI taxonomy): Eukaryota > Viridiplantae > Streptophyta > Magnoliopsida > Amborellales > Amborellaceae > Amborella > Amborella trichopoda. The sequence goes on along the minus strand of NC_142337.1, from coordinate 13,702,872 downwards.
CTAAGCGCCGAGGAGACGAATGCACATCTCTACCTCCATTGAACTGTCGCTGAATACCTTTGGGGGAAAATCCAACTCTTTGGCTGGGTTTGGGTCACCCCCTAGTCTGTCCCAGGCCTTTTCAACCTTTCTCAATTCCTCCTGTAGCCTAAACTAGGGGTGATGCTATGGAGGGTTACAGTCTTTGCCACATTGTTGTCTATCTGGTTTGAGCGAGACCATAGAATATTTAGAGGCGAAAGTACTTCAGCAGTGAGTCTTAAGGCTAAAATTATAACCATGGTCATCTTTTGGATCAAGAACCACAAGCGGTTCAAAGCTTATTCCACTTCGGACTTTTGGTCAAATTGGCAATTGCTATGCCAATCCACCACCCTGAGGGTTGCTCGGGCCTCGCTTTGGAGACCTCTAGAACCGGGCTGGATTAAATTAAACTTTGACGGCTGCTTCCTTGGAAACCCAGGACCAGCCGGGGTTGGAGGGCTGTTCGGAGACCATTTCGGCTTCATCATCTGCTCTATTCTCCAAACACATAGGATTTATTGATACTACTGCAGCTGAGGCCAATGCTTTACTCGAATGCCTAAGGGCATATAGATCTGAGTTGGGCAACTAAATTGCCATTGAAGGAGACACTAAAACTATTATCTCATGGGCTTCGGGCTCTGCCGCTCACCCTTGGAGGCTGGCCCGCACTTTCGATGAGATCTTCGACATCTTCAGCCAGATTCGCATTTCCTGGACCCACATTTACCGAGAAGCTGATTCCCTGGCCAACACCCTTGCAAAAGAGGGAGCAGCAGCACCTTCTGGAGTGGGTCCCACTGATTTTTTGTACAGAGTCATAATCTTGATCTTTATCACAACGAGAATGTATGGAAATTTTGTATCTAACTCACCATTTTGGTGACATACGATTAAGGGTTCATTTTTTGTATGCTCATTCCTAGCTCTTAATACCAGTAAATATTTCTCCAAAAAAAAAACAAAGAATTATATCTAGTTTTTATGTGTGGAAACAGGGAAAGTAGAGCAGTTGATATGGAATCACTCTGTGTTCTAGCTGGGAAATTGGTTTGGGCAATTCGTGTTGACCTTCATATTCTGGATAATGGAGGGTATGTTTTGAAGTCCAATATCTTCATAGCACTGTTTGCTTTTTTGATGGTCTTGATTTCTGATCAATCTGATGCTAATTTATGCTTCAGGAATCTTGTTGATGCAGCTAACATTGCTGCCGTAGCTGCACTGTTGACATTTCGAAGGCCTGAATGTAGTTTAGGTGGAGAAGATACTCAGAGCGTGATAATACACCAACCTGAGGTTTTCTCTTGGCTGCAATTGTTTTTGTAGCGAGTTTTTAGGGAAAACCCATTTACCTTGTCATGTATATAGGCTAACAGTTTCTTGTAGTTTATACGTAGGTTCTTAATTGCAATCTTCTGAAGTAACCAATGAACTCTATTTGAATTCGGTTTAAAGTAGGTTCTGCACACTTCTATTGATAAGAGAATACGTCAATCTAAAGTTTCTGGAAAAATTTGATTAATATATTTTTCATTTAAATCTTACATTGGGCAGGTGAGAGAACCTATTCCTCTAATTGTCCACCATCTTCCTATAGCAGTAACCTTTGCCTTTTTCGATGATGGGGAAATTTTGGTATGGACCATGCATCCTGGCCATTCACATACCATCTTTATAATGCTTTATAAAATTAGCTTTGTCTACTGGTAGGAGTTGCTTTTATTTATATCAAAGTACTGTGCAGGTCATAGACCCAACATACAAGGAAGAAATTATAATGGGAGGAAGGATGACAGTAACAATGAACACAAACGAGGATGTTTGTGCTATCCAAAAGCCTGGAGGACAAGGTGTTAAACAGAGCGAAATCATGCGCTGTTTGCGGCTTGCTTCTCAAAAAGCAACTGATATTACTGATAAAATAAAAAAGGCGGTGAGTTTGTAGTGCGACCTCGTGCTTTTGATTGGGTGTGGCTTTTCTTGTTTCTCCATTTCTACCCTTTAGTGTTTATTCTGGAGAACACAGTGAGATCTAATTTATTGAGAATTTGAGATCTTATTCTCCATATGAAAGATCACGGTGAGCAAAAATTGGGCCTGGATGTGTTTTCACCATTAGCCGATATGATGAACACATAAAATTAGTTGGTTTCTTTTCGAGCATTCGCAGGTAGAAGCATATGATTTGGAAAGAGCTCAAAGAAAAATCAGGCGTCACTCATCTTCAAGTGCCCAAGCTGCCTGTGGAGCAGACATCAAAATGAGCAAGCAGGTTGTTGATGTCACTCAGAAAAAGATAGATGGATTCAAAATACAGAGCAAGGATCCCATGAATCAGGAAGAAGTTGAGAGTGACACTGATCTTGAAAATAGCAACACTAGAGGTGAAAATAATTCATTTCAACAAGTTGATGAGATCCATGGAAAAATGAAGAGTGTTAATCTTTTTACTGGTCGTCCTTCAAGTTGGTATGCTCATGTATCATGTTGGCACTATTTAGCATTTTAATAGAAGTTATCCATGTTTCCTGTATGTTAATGTCAAGGCATGTTTGTCATCCTTCAAACTTGGTTTGCACTCATGTGTAGGCATCCTTATGGGAAAGGGATTACCTCGTTAAGCACATGTACAAGTTCTGTAGCATTGTCCGGTACTTCCTTGCTCTCTGACTTTACAGAAAAGCATGTGACTTTCTTGCTCTCTTATATGTTGTGTTTTATTACTTCTGTGAACCATGGGCAGCCACTTGTTGTTGATTAGAGATTTTCTTGTCATTATTCTTTGAGGAACCCTGATTAATATAGACATGGAGAAAATTGAATGTGAATACCATTTTTGGGATCCAAACTTGATATGCTGCTTCTTTTGATTTATAAGATAGAAATTTATGTATTTTGGATGAAGCCGAGTCGTGGTGTGTGATACATGTATTGTGATTCAAATGAATTGAGAAATTGAGTTTACGGAGAGCATCCACTGTTACAAACAAAGATCAGAGTAGCTTAGGAACTTACATATGGAATGAGTTAATGTTGAAACTGAGAGTTTGCATGGCACACTCTTGACTTAGCAATGCTGGAAATCCAAACTTTTCCATAGAGACAGGACGCTGAGGTTCATAACTCCCCTATTGGTGTAGGATCCACGTGTAAAAAAATAAACTTGGAAACATGAATTGTTTATGAGAAATATTACTTGAGGGATAATATTCATTAACGATAAGAAGGAATTTTGTTTCTTGTTATCAAAACTCTTTCTAAAACCAAGCTTCAAAAATCTATCACTTTAATCAGATATACTGGCTAATATATTGGCTGCATATCATTCCCATCACAAGATGGTGACAGTTATGGGACTAGTCCATGCTGTGTCTTTTATTGTAGTCCCTCATGTTTTAGTTAATGAGAATGAATTTTATATTCTGTCATTTCACCAGTTTCTTTGAATTTTCCCAGGAATTTGACCCATTTTTACGTGGTTACCACTTCCACTGTACACAGATTTATGAGAGAACTTATTCTTCTTATGGTTGGTAAGGCATCATTCACCTGTCTTGTTCCTCAATAAAATGGCCCTGTTAGATTGACTCAATTTCTTGTCATCCTATTCAAGCTTCTCACAAGAACCACTACTGTCCTTCTGGTTGATAGATTTAGAACATCCTCCCCAACATCACATCTCAAGAACAAGGTGCCTTAGTTATCACAAATGATGGGCCTTAAGGCCTAGCTCATGAAACCCGAGATGCATTGACAGATGATGTAACAATAAATATTAATATGCAACTAGACGTGTCTAAGGCAGTTGATTGCTGTGAGTGGGTATTCTTTTTTCATGTCATGGAGAAATATGGTGATGAGATATTGACATGTCTCTCTCATTGCTCTCTGTCCTCACTAAAGATTTTTACACACTTATTATTGCTATCCTACTCATGACAGACACAAGGGCCCACCATCCCCTAGATTTTTATCATAGCTGTAGAGGTACTTTTGCAAAGGAATTTATAATCTGGCACATGAGGTTGTGGTTAAAGCCCCAGCCTGGGGCTGGTTCCGATGTTCACAGCTGACAGTAAGCAGTAAGTCAAATACTTATTGTCATATGCATTGACAAAAGAAGACATTTTATATGATCTATAGACCTTTATGAACATACATGACATCCTTGGCTCAATGCATCATAAATCTGATTATTTTGTTGCAAGATGTGGACAAAAATGGACAAGGGAGTCATTAGCCAGTGCCGGCTGACTCTGATATTTGCTTTTTCTTGGGGTATTCTGGGGTTGAACGTTTGATATCCTCATTTACGAAACAACATTAATAAATAGAAGAGTAGAACTTTCCTTTCAACAAGGAAGTTGCACTCTCCCTTCCATTTGGGATGGTAATCCTTTGTAATCCTTAGGATTGCCCATTCCAATGAGGGTGATGCAATCTGCAGAAACTTCTTTTGGCTGATTAGTGATGAGGTCTCTGCAGATTATGTGGAATGGTATATGGCACTTCAAATATCAAGCAATGGATATCTGAAAACTAGAGAATACTAACCTAGCTTGCCTATGCATCCGAAGAGGGATTTTAGATTTGGAGAACGACTTTGCGGCCATTGCACAAATTATATCAATGAACTTCCACATTTGTATGCCTGATAATGATGATGATTTGTATGCCTCTGTTTCGATCGAACTGGGCTAACCTTTCCAGCAGTATGAAATAAAAGAGTTAATATAATGATATGTATTTTCTTGCCCTGCAAAGTTGTATTCAAACTGGATCAGATATCATAACCGAACTTACTAGTGCATTTTTGGAAGCCTTTTACTTGTTTTGTAGAGCATTTCAAGTCATGATTAGCAATGTGGAATTTAGCGAAAGAGAAATTTTCAATGTGGATTTACTATACCACTTTACATTGCCCTAAGATATCAAGGATGGCAAGGCATAGGTTGGATTGGTAGACCTAACCAAGTAAATTATAGTTTTCTAGGAGCTTATGGAGGGTAAGGCATAGGCTGAATCTTCTTCAATGAAATGAGCATATCATTATACAAGGGAAATTTGCTTTCAAGCCATTAATTATTTAAGAAGAAAATGAAATTGCTCAGTGTTTTAAAATGCGGCCGCATCATGCGGGATGTGCTTGCATCCACATCGCAAACTGGCACATATGCGCTTTGGATAGATGCGACCGCATATGCGCTGCTTCAGGCTGCATCATGGCCGCATGTCCCGCATCTGTTTACGCAGAAAAATTTATCGATTTTGCTCCTCGGGGAGAGGCAAAATGGTCTTTTTGAACTTCCAAAGATTAGGGAAACTGTTTGGGGGGTTATTATCCCCCCTAAATGAAGATTTTCAGCCACTTTTGTGGCTTTTTTTGCATCAAATCGAGGGAAATTTTTTTTTTTCGAAATTTGGCGAAAATTTTATTTTCATTCAAATCTTTGATTTGGCGGTTGTTTGATACTTGGATGTTCATTTGATGCTTTTGATTGTTGATTTGGGGATGTTAAGGTGAATTTGTGACAAATAATTGGGGGTTTCAGAGGCTGTGAAGAAATCATGCACTACACAGAGTCGGTAACTTTTTATTCCTTCTTGTACAATAATACGGTTATACTTATTTTTGGGGGCAATGTCTTCTTCCCAATCTTTTACTAACAAGGATCCGGCTTGAAAATATGCTAAACTAAAAAATCCGAAAGATAGAAATTGTGTGATATGCTTGCTCTGTGGAAATACTTATATGGGTGGTATTTTTCGACAAAAAGAGCATTTAGCTGGAATTTCTGGGAATGTAAGAGCATGCCCACAAGCTACAGATGATATAAAAAAAGAGATTAGAGAATATTTGCTTAGATTGAAAAAAGATAAAGAGAAAAAAAAAAGAAGAAAGAAAGGAATTACTTGATCATATGCAATTATTTGATGATGTTGATGATGATGATGATGATATGTCTGAAGTTGCTATGAGGCAAAGGGGTACTCATACTCCAACCTCACGAGAGAGGGTTATAAATATTGGTGGTAGTGCTGAGAGAAGAACACCTCTCTCTAAGGGGCCAATGGATTCTTTTTTCATCCTTAGCCCCGAAATTGTGGTTCAGGAGAGAGAATAAAACAAACAAACCACAATTGAAAATAAATATAAGAAAGAACAAAGGAAGTCGGTATGTAAGTGGATTGCAAAGTTGATTTTCATGGTCGGCGTTCTTTTTAATACTATAGCTCTGAATAGTTTTGCATGTATGGTCCAGGCAATTGGGCAATATGGCCCAGGACTTATTCCTCCTTCACTACATGAGGTTAGGGAGCCCTTGTTGAAGGATGTTGTATTTGATGTGAATAAAATTTTGATTTCTCAGAGAGAAGGGTGGGAGAAATATGGGGCGATTATTATGTGTAATGGTTGGTCCAATGGGAAATCAAGGGCATCTATTAATTTTTTGGTTAACTGCCCAACATGTACTTTTTTTGTTAAGTCTATTGATGCATCAGACAAGTCACACATGATGGTACATACTTATGTGGCTTGATGGATGAGATTGTCGATTTTGTTGGGGAGCAAAATGTGGTACAAATTATCACTGATAATGGTGCCAACTATGCTGCAGCTGGGCATTTCTTGACTTTGAAAAGGAAGCATATGTTTTGGACTCCTTGCGCAACTCACTGTGTTAATCTTATGCTTAAGGAAATGGGTACAACATCTTTATTTAGTGGGGTGATTTCAAGAGCTATGTTGGATTTATTTACAATCGTACTATAGTCCTAAGCATGATGAGGTTTTTTACAAAGAAGAGAGAATTAGTGAGACCGGGTATCACTAGATTTGCCACGCCATTTCTCACTCTTCGAAGCCTAGCCAAGCAAAAAAGTGCCTTGAGGACCATGTTTGCTTCAGAGCAATGGAGTCAAAGCAAATGGTCAAAGCATAAGGATGGGAAAAAGATTGAAAAAATTATTTTGAATACATCTTTTTGGAGTCAAATAATTCTTGCATTGGAGGTGGCTTGCCCTTTAGTGAGAGTGTTTCGACTGGTTGATGGTGATGCGAAGCTCGACATTGGTGACATACATGAGGCAATGACTAGGGTAAGAACTGAAATAAAAGATGTTTTAAAGGATAATGAAAATATTCGCAAGGCTATACTTGAAATTATTGATAGGAGATGGGATACCTAGCTTCACAGGCACCTCCATTCAGCCGGATATTTTCTAAACGCTTCTTTTCACTACAAGCACCCATCCATTGAGTCAGATCGTGTAATAAATGGTGGGTTCTTAGATGTGCTGTAGAGGTTGGTGCCAGACAAAGATATCCAGGATGAGATCCAGAGCTATGAATTGATTAAGTTCAAGTTAGCCTTGGGAAACTTTGGGAGAGATATTGCCACTCAAATAGGGACACTTCAGATCCAGGTAAAGGGCAAAAGCCCAAAAATAATCTTACTTGTCTTTTACTTTATGTATAGTTCCATTGTTTATTTTATACCCTTAATTTTTAACTATATTCTAAATTATAAAATATTATACAGCTGCACTGGTGGGCATTATATGGAAATGAGACACCAAATCTACAACGTCTCGCTATTCGAGTGTTGAATCTCACATGTAGTTCATTTGGTTGTGAGCGCAATTGGAGTGCATTTGAGCATGTAAGTCCTTTAGTCCTTATTCCTTAATCCTTATTTCTTGAATTTCAATTTTCTAATCTAAAATCTAATTTATCTTATTTCAAATTTCTACCACAGCTCCATACAAAAAAAAGAAATAGGTTGGAGCAGAAAAAGTTGAATGATTTGGTTTATGTGCGGTATAACGAGCGGCTTAGGGAGAGGTATGAAAATCGCACGAAGCTCAACCTTATTCAATTATATGAAACTGATGGTGATTCCATAAGTGAGTGGACCATGGATCCAAGACAAGAGCATGTGTTTGTGGGTGAGGATTTTACATGGCTTGATGTCGAGCTAGCAACAGGGGCTAATGAAGAAGATCGACCTAACACTAGAGCACAAAGGAGTAGAGGAGCTGTTGGGTCTAGTCGCACTCGCACATTAGCTTAAGAGGTTGAGGAGGAAGCTGCCTCAGAGGAGACCGATGAAAAAGAATACATGGAGGCCGTTGAGGATGATATTGATGATGCGCATGACGACTCTCAAGATGACTTGTCTGATTGATATTTGAAAAAATGAAGTTCAAATTTCAAAATTGACTCTCAAAATGGATGATTGTATTAAGTTATTAACTATTAACTCTTCTTGAGCTTGACTTTTGATTTGTATTTTGTAATATCATTATTTTGTGCTTATGGTTGTTGATGGTTGTGCTTATGGTGCAAATTTGTGCTGATGGTTGTTGATTGTTGAATGCTTTATGAAGCTGGTTTCAAGTTTCTAGTTTCTATCAGGGGATAGTGCATAACTGGATACAGAATCTCCGACAGGTAATAGTTTTGAAGTTAAGCATTAAACTAAAATATCTACTATCACATATATCACCTTCATATTTTTTCTATGCATTAACTTATTTTTTCAGATTTTTTAGAATTTTTTTACATTTATTGATCGCATTATCGCTATGCACCTGCATCAGGGCCGCATCCCGCATTTTAAAACACTGAAATTGCTCCAGTCTGTTGTGGTTAGTGATGTAATGTACAAGTTCCATTCAGTTGTGATGCTATCTGCTGTGCTTGTAATTCCATGATGGATTCAATGACATCCATATTCTCCTTTCATTATTTAAGTGGATTTAGTAATCCATGTAATCACTGGTCACTTATCGTACTTTTTGCAATTTTTTGCTGTGTAATTGTGATACCTGTGAAAATTTCAGCACCGCGTGCAATGGAAGCAGAGAAGAAAGATACAGTTGCCTTGGAAAGGCCTAATGAATCCAAGTTAGAGAAACCTTCTGTGGAGGCGACTGTTGATGATTCTCATACCAAGGAAATGTCTGCTTCAGTGCAACAGGTAAACCAGAAAAAGAGTCTTAAAGATGCTGTGAAAGTTAAGTCCAGAAAGAAGAAGAAAGTAGCTTCAACTATGGTTGGGGAGTAGATAATGCTCCTGGATGGCGTTATAAAAGCAACTTGCCTCCGGGTACGCACTTATTTCTAAAGAGAGACTATTGCCCTGGTCTCTTAGTCTAGAAAATTTGACTGAGCAGTGGGTGCATTTTTTTTCTAGCCCCCATTGTTTTTCTTCTTCACTTGCAAAATTGAGCAAGCAAAAAACCTGATGCCTCTATCAATCTTTGTTTTTAGCAAAGCGGTTCCCTTTATGGGGTTTTGTATCATACCCTGGATTTTGTAGTTTTTGTCTCGTATTTTTTCCAATGAAAAGCATTGTGTTATGTCAGAATAGTATCTTCATTTGCTATGGTTTTATGACGTGCTGTTTTGAAGTGGTAATAATTCTTTGTCCAAGTTTGCTTTCTTTATGTTTATGGAACAAAGAAGAGAGATCTATGCGAAGTGCACGACGTGTACAACGTGCAAAGGTTCTTGACGCACACTTTGTACTTTTCAGAGGTGTCATTAGTTCATGTATGGATGCGGGTTGTGCACGCGGTCAATTTCTTTTTGGAGAAATGGACAAGTATTTGGGTGTCAAGAATGTCGCTCGACTGGTGTAGCATTGCAACGTTGCAAGATTGGTATCGGCGATGCGTAAGTTGTTGCATATTGGCCATCGCAGCATGAGTTGGACAGCATTGTGTATGTCATACAAGACATGTCACGTGTCGTAGCTTGTTGCATGTGCGTCAGATGTCGACGACATTGCACGTTGTGATGTGAAGGACTTTGTGCGACCAATTTGGCTTTAGAACTGAAGAGGTGACTTTGAAGGTATGGAATAGAGAATAGAGCCACAATCCATCTACAATCAGTTGCAATGACTGGCCATGTCATCTTCAGTTACAAATATATTGGAAGTACTCATGTTCTCTCCATATAGTGCTCTTGAATCTCTCTTTCGAGGTAGAGTTCAGCTAGATAATACTTTTCTCCACTTTCTCTCTAAAGAAAAGCTACTCTAATGTTCTAGATCTTGTTATACTCAGGCTATTGTGCAGGTAAGATAAGTTTTCGATCTTATGTTTCATATAATTCAAGAACAAATGTGAATACAATATTCTGGGTAAAATGATAGAATCCACGATGTATCTATCAAGCTTATGAACTAGGGCATCGCAGGGCTGGATGTGGTTGAGGATTGCTGGATATGGGTGAGGATCTACTTCAAAAGGCGACTAAAAACTGCTGTTTTATTTGAAAACACCAAGGTATCTTATCTTATTACTGACTAAATGTCAGAAATCCTCTACCTAGTGAGGGATAGCATGAAGAGCCAACAAAAATTTACCATAAGTGGATGGGGATGACTCGGTCATATCCTCAATGTCCTTGCCTAAACAATATACAATATATGCCTCGGTGCATTTGCGAAGGAGAATTGGAACGTATTGAAGGCTAAATATCAAATGGAAGAATCAAGTAACAAAAGGTTTCTAATTTTAAAATACTTGGATTTTAAATTTACTGAAAATAAACCAATATTTGATTGGGTATACAAGTTACAACTTATTGTTAGTGAACTTAATGGATGCGGAATAGAAGAAGGGGAAAAGAAAGATGAATATTCATGGAATCTAAATTGTTTATAGAATTTCATTCTAGTAAACCTTGTTAAGAGCTAGTCTAAAAACAAAAAAAACAAGATGCATTTCTTTCCTGAAGTAGAAAAGAAAAGGACAAAACCAAGGCAAGAAGTCCAAGACCAAACAAAAGATAGTAAGTTGTGCCTATGGCAGAGTTAGGTATTACTCTAAAAGAATATCTGTACTGGAAACAAAAGCCCAATCACCGAGCAATCAGAGCCGCTAAAGAAGAAAAATTGATTGTATTGGTTGTCGGAGGTAAACATGGTTGAAAAAAGAAGCTTGTTGGTGGGTAAATATAGATGCCACCATCCATGTGTCTATAATGTGACATCTTCAAGGCATTTGAGCTAGTGGGGGAGGGGAACTCGGTACAACTGGGAACCTAGACATTGGCTAAGAGGCTTTATAAGGGTATATATTATTTATCTTTATAAAAAAAGGGAAATTTATCAAAGGGAAAAGTTTATATAGAGCCGACGCTCTAAACAATCGAATTTGAGCCTGTTTCAAAAATCTCACTAGAAGAGGATTGTTTTGATGCCCGGATATCTTCAAATTGATCATCTCGACATCAAGAAGCATGAAGATGAGAAAAAAATGGATTGCAAGTTTTGGAAATAGTGTATTTTGTAACTCATTTTTGGATCGTTAATTTTCAAGATTTTCAAGTTTTTGTAGATATATTGATGATACACTATTTTTGAAGCTTTAAACTTTATAAATAGATATGAAAATATATTTTAAGGCAATCACAAAGATTTTCAATATTGAAACTACATTTTACGATACTATTTGAAGGTAGGTTTTAATTTGATTGTTTAAAACCATAGGCTCTATGCAAACCGCAAGTTTCATCAAATTACTCATGAGAAATGAACAGTTTAACATCTTACCAATACCTTTTGATTTGATTTCAAAATACCCACAAAGTGCAGTTAGAATAGTTGCAAATAGGCAGAATGTTGAATAATTTATCCCTAATGAGTATTTTGATAGATTTCCACCAAAAAAAACAAAAAAGATTTTTAGTTAGGTTAGTGGATTTAGAAGACAAAATCAATACGGTTTTTGTTGATATTTAAATAGAAATTTATTATATGAAAAAATTGTAATATTCATTGCTAGTGGATTGCAATTTTCTAAGCAGTGGATACGTATTTTGGGTAAACTTGGTAAATCTTAGGAGCCGTTTGGATATCTGGAAATACATTTTTAGACATGTTTTTCTATGGAGATGGCATATTTATGGCATTTGGATCAAAATTTTGGGACAAAAAAGTATTTCTATCATAAATTATTTTCCTCATTTGAAGCATAAACTAAAGAAATTGTACCCTTGCCATTACCCTCAATTGATTTCCAGCCAGATTTCCCAATTACAGAGACAACAACTTATAAAATACACCAAAACACCCCCATGAATTAGAGAGAGAAACTACCTCAAATTTTAAGTTTTAGAGAGAAATTATATTAAAATTTTAGAAAAAGAAACTATATCTATTATCTAATTTTAGAGAGATAAACTGCCTAACATTTTTTAGAGACAGGAACTCTCAACATTTTTATAGATATAAAGTATTTTAAGTTTTAAGTTTTAAAGAGAGAGATGTATCTACAAAATTTTCAGAGAGAGAAATTATCTCAAATTTTTTAAAAATAGAAATTATTTTAAATTTTAAGTTTTAGAGAGAGAAAGTACTTAAATTTTTTTTTAGAGAAACTATCAAAATTTTAGTTTTAGTAAAACTATCTCAAATTTTCAGTTTTATAGAGAGTACTTATAAATTCTTAGAGAGATAAACTAGCTCAAAATTTAAGTTTTATAGAGAGAAAGCACCTGAAAATTTCAAGAGAGAGAAACTATCTAAATTTTAAGCCTTAGGGAGATAAATTGTCTCAAATTTTAAATTTTAAATTTTAAATTTTAAAGAGAAAATACCTAAAAAAAAATTACAATGAGAAACAATCAAAAAAATTTCGTGAGAGAAACTATCAATTTAGTTTTAGAAAGAAACTATCTAATTTTTTTTAGGGTGTGGTTTCATGAGGTAGCAACCTTAAACAATCTATTTAAGGTGCACATTCAAATTTTATCGTAACATGTAATTTTGATGCAAAATATTCTTAAGATTATCTCAAAATCTATTTTCATATCTAATTATAAAGTTTTAAACTCCAAAAATGATTAAAAACAAGTAGATCTATAAATATATGAAAATCTTGAAAATGAATAGTCTAGATAATGTGTTGTAAGATGCACCATTTTTTAGACTCAAAATCCTTTTTTTTTTCATAGTCATTCATCTCGATGTCAAGATGATCAATTTGAGGGTTTTGCGATATTAAACCAACATTTTCCAATGGATTTTTGAGGTGCATTTGTAGTTCTACATTTTAAGGTTGCAACTTTATATAAACTTTTTCTTTTTTTTTAAAAGAGAAACTATCTCAAATTTTAAGTTTTATAAAATTTTCAAGGAGAGAAACTATCTCAATTTTTTTAACAAAAAACTATCTCAAGTTTTAAGTTTTAGATAGATAAACTATCTCAAATTTTAAATTCAGAGAAAGAGTACCCGAAAATATTTAGAGAGAGAAACTATCTTAAAACTTTTAAAGAGATAGACTATTTCAAATTTTAAGAGAGAAACTATCTCAAATTTTAAGTTTTAGAGATAGCAAGTACTTGTAATTTTTTTATAGAGAAAGTATCTCAAAAATTTTAGATAGAGAACTATCTCAAAATTTTAAAGAGAGAAACTATCTCAATTTTTAAGTTTTAGAGAGAGAGTGATTGAGAATTTTTAGAGAGAGAAACTATTTCTAAATTTTTAGAGAGAGAAACTATCTAAAATTTTAAATTTTAGAGAAAGAAATTACCTTAAAAATTTTAGAGACAAAAGCTATCTCAAAATTTTTAGGAAGAAAATTTCTCATATTTTAAGTTTTAGAGAGAGAAATTATCTCAAAATTTTAGAGGGAGAGAAACTATATCAAATTTTAGAGAGAGAAAGTACATGAAATTCTTAGATAGAGAAGCTATATCAAAATTTTAAGAGACAAAATATCTCAAATTTTAAGTTTTAAAGAGAAAAAATATTAAAATTTTAGAGATAAACTGTATCAAATTTTAGAGATAAATTATCTCAAAATTTTTAGAGAGCCAAACCATCTCAAATTTAATAATAATAATAAAACATTATAACAAAGGTGAGGTTTGTATAAAGTGACCACTTCTTTCTTCTTCTTCTTGTTTTTTTTTATTTTATTTTATTTTTTTATGAACAGTAAGTAGTTATATTTTTCATTAACTTAAGTAAATGAAGAGTTGCATCAAAACCGAAAGAAAGTAATAGAAAAGAGAAAAACACATCATAGCAGGGCTCCCTCGTTGGCAAGGCGGTCTGCCTACGAATTTCGTTCTCTCTAGAAATGATTAAAGACAACCTCCTTGCTGCAAAACCAAAACAATAAAGTTTAAGGTATAGGATTGAATTCATTATTGAGGGTGATTCTTTTAATGTAATTTTGTGGTGTAAAAAAGAACAATTGTTTTTATGAGACTTCAAGACTTTATTGCTGCAGATTTTGGATCTCTTCTCTCTTTCTATTTTTTTTTTTATATTTACAGGGAGGCTTATGTAGTGATAGACTCTTGTCAAAAGGAGGTTTCTCTTTTCTTTTTGTTTTTATTTCGGACTATGTAATTACATTTTAGTTCAATAAAGTTGTGAAATTAAAAAAAAAAAAAAAACAAAATTTAGAACCCAAATGCACTGAATCTTCACCAGGAGATGAGAATCCTCTTCAATGATGAGTCGAGTGATATGAGGTGGCAGCTTGAGCACCCCTTCTTTCAGGGCCCTTAATTCGATCTCATTGATGTCACTTAAATGCGACCTCCCCTGAAATTGCCAAACTACCAAGCCATCGGCGTCACGAAGGAGGCACCAAATCCCGCTAAACCCTCTTGGACCTTAAGGCTGCCATCAAAGTCGAATTTGAACCACGCACAACAATTGAGCATATTGAGAAGGTTTTCTTCTTCTGAAAAGAGGAAGGTTCTTGAAGTGGGTGAAGAAGGTCTCCTTCAGGATTGAGCGGAAAGGCCCAAAAGCCAGACCCCAATTAAATTACCAACTGCAACTTGTGAGGATCTGACTTTGGTTTCTACTCTTGCCCTCAAAGGTTCGAAGATTCCTCTCTTTCCAAATGGTCCACATAACCACAGCCAGGAGGATTATCCAAAGAACAAGACCACAAGCAATGAATAACGGGGTCCAAATTTGATGTAGTGTGGCGTCAATGGTAGAATGCACCACCCACCTTATAGGTGGGCATCAAAATTTTGTCAAAAGATATAGTTCTGGTGTCAAAAACTTTACTATGGTTAGAGAATTTATGTCAAACTCTAATAATGAAATTAAAACTTTAAATACGGTGGAGATCAAACAGATTTATAAATACTTAAAAATCTTGAAAATATAACTTGTTACCGAAAGCACTATTTTTAGGACTTCAAATTTTTTTCTTTTTTATACTCATATATCTCGATATTGAGATAATCAATTGGGAGGCTTTCTAACTTCAAAACACTCTGTTCTACTGGATTTTTGAAGTGCATCTTACTTATATAATATAAGGTTGCAACCTTATATACATTTTTTTCCTTATAATAATAATACAATCAAAAGCATTAGATGGAAAAAAGTACATAAAAAAAGCCATGAGAATGTTATACATCCATGTAGCATCTACAATCCAAAATGCAGAAATCTATTTTATAGGAAATATGTTTTTCAAGAAATACATTTCAAAGGATTTTCTAGGTAATCTTTTCCATAGATTCAAACGGCCCCTTATGTTATTAGGGTTTGCTTTCATTTTTGTTGAATTTCAAACACTCATTTCTTGTTCGATCGGCCAATTCAGAATTATCTGACTACGATCTTTAGTGGGATCTGAGTATTTGTGGTCTGTTCCTAGTTCTGCACGGTGCTCGTGGATTTTCTGATGTGAATAAGGAAAGCACGAAAATAGGTTCTGAAGTTTACATGCTTAATGGTGTACGCTGATTCCAACTCAAAACTGTAAAAAGACACAACAGAACAGCATAATACAGTGAAAATGCAACTTAAAAGAATGAAAAAAACACCATGACAGAGCAGACAATGCCGAAGAGATGCAGACTAAACCTACTGCTTAAATTACATGTTGAAGATAGCCACACCAACTCTTTCAGAAGGTGGATTCTTTTCTTTCACTAACCAGTGAAGGATATTTTCTTAGTCATCGACACCACCTGGTAGACGCTTTTGTGAAGGTGTTCGTGAGCTACCACTGGTTGTTCCAAACCGTCTCACTGCTGCTGGAATGACTCTTGAAGCAGAGAGAACCTCGGCAAATGTTACATTGTATGACTCAGTTCCGAGGCGGCCTTGCAACCACCCTTTGCTCCCCGAGAATCCGTCTACCATGACCCAACAGTTCTTGAATCCAAGGCCAGTAAGGGCTCTTGCCACTATCTTTCCCACGTCAGCGTACCTATGCAGAGAATCAGGAGAGTGTTCAGTTTCGCAAAGTGGGATCAGGCTTTCAATTCAAAACCATCCCGTTTCTATCTTAAAACCCTTTCAAATTTCAGCTAATGCCAATTCAAAATCCCTTGATATTAGTCAGAATTGTCTTCAGTTCATTTCAAGAAAATACTTTTAGGTTGTGGAAAATGAAATTGTGCAATTCTGATCAAACATGTCTCATACTTTGTAATGGTAAACTTTAGTCCGAGCACCAAATTTCAGCAACCAAAGCCCAAACTTTGAATCCTAGATCTCAATGAGAACACTGAAATGCAAAATCTAGTAATGAGCAATGGTGAAGATAACCAGGAACAGGGGAAAGAACCCACGAGTCCATGATCACGATGTTGGATCCTTGGTTCACTCTCTTGAGATATGAGATCTTCAGAGCCACTATCTCGGCCTCCAGCTTCTTCACATTTCGGACGAGACCCCTTATCTTGCTGGGGAGATCTTCAGATCTGAAGAGAAACCAATAAACAGACTTAACAAAAAAAAAAAACAAGGAAAATGTAAAGGAGTCAATAAACAAATCATAAACTATGATGTCCAAACCAGATGGAACAAAAAAGATGAGAACCACTCACGGTATCGATATCAACTTGTTCTTAGCACTCGAAGGCAAGCGAGGCACTCCAGCTTTGCTCTTTTCCTTCTCCGGTCGAATATCAATCAACAGATAATTCCCATTACTGATTGAGTCCAGTGTTTGAGCAGGAGTTAGCTCCCCTGTTCCATGGAAACAAAAGAACATTTCGAAAGAGAATTGGTTTCTTCTCCAAAATTTCATGGTCAAGCTTGTTGGAAAAGGTGTAGAAATGTGAAGGAAACATGGCATACCCTTGTAACCTCGAAGACTATAGGAGATGGCAGACCATGTGGGCGGCAAGAGAAGGTAAGCAAGGAAAGCACCTCCAGCCGCCACAAGAATCACGCTCGGGTCGGATGAAGACACCGTATCAATAGCTGTGGAGGCAATGGGTTTTGCCCATTCGATTGCTTTTGAGGCCTGCTTTACTGCTTCTCCAGCAGTATTGACTAGACTCTGTTATCAATCAAACATTGTGACGGTTGTTGGGGATCAGGAACTTATAGGCGAGGTTCTCTAGAGTGTTTTGGCGTTTCTTGGAAAATCTTTGGGAGAAAAATCTCAAGAAAATTGCAGAGAGTGAGAGAAGTTTAAGAAAGCATAAGATAATTGAAGAAACCAGTTTGCTTTTTAAATTTCAACTCATACATGCAATAGCAACCAATGTTTTGAAAAACGACTCGGCTAAGTCATGTTCACTTTAGAAAAAAAAAAAAACAAAGATATTATAACCTTCCTCACTTTAGCATCGTATTGGTTGGATCATCTGCCTTTGTATGTTGTGCTACGAGAGCCTGTGGGTTCAATTCCCACGACTTAATTTGTTTTTTAGTGTAACAAAATAGTCTAAAAGGCCAATAGTTTTAACCTGTGTAACTTGAACATTGGGCATTGGATGTCATTCTGGTTGGGTCATCTGCTTTTGTACGCTTAAAAAACTGGGCTCGTTGTAATCGAACCAGTCACTTTGAAAAGCATGCGCATATGCTATCCAAAACAGCATTCATGGCACATAGGTAACATAATGGCATACATGTACCATATAAAAATCGGTACAGCCAACTCGAATAAAACTGGCCTCCGAGTGGGCTCGGTCGAGTCTCGAAATACCGATAGCAAAAAAACTTAGCATTTCACAATGTTCACATGAATTGTATAGGAAGACGAAGAAAATCTTCCATGGAGACCTTTTTTTTGTGAGGTTTTGAAAACCGTAGAGAAATTTTTTCGGGTGAATACCATGGAGACTTCAGTTATAAGGAAGCTCCTCATAAATTTCCAAAGGATACATGGACTCAAAGAAAACAAAGAAATCAGTAAACCGATCTTCTGTTCACCAATGAAGTCAATGAATTCTCATTGTGAGGCATGATGAAAAGGTATCTAGAAAACCACTGGAATTCAGAAGACTAAAATTCGACAACCCCCAAATCGATGACAGATTAGACAATTTACCATGGATACACAAAATACCTTGGCTGTGGTGACCGCAGGTTGGGGGTCGAAACCGAGGGCTCGCAGGGCGTCCTCGGCCTGCTTGGACAGGGCAGAGCCTGCAGGTCCGAGGATGCGGCCTGCCTGGTCCGCAGCCTTTTGGACGAGAGGGGCAGCAGCAACCACACTAGGCTTTGTTGCCTCCACCACCCTTCCCAATGCGTCCACCGCGCCCACAGCTGCCTCTTGTGCCCCCTCCACCGCACTCTCCACCTACAAAACCCAACACAAGCATTGCAGAGAGAGGCTTGAAGGGGTTTTTCCATTTGGAGAGGAGAGACAAATTGAATTGAACCTGAGAGAGAGAGAGAGAGAGAGAGAGAGAGAGAGAGAGAAGTGCAACAAACCTTGGTGAGGGTGGTGAGGATCTGGTCCTTGGGGAGGGCATAAGCAGATGGAGTGAAGAAGGAGAGAGCACCTGCCAATGCGGGGATCATTTTGGGCTTAATGCGTTTGGTTTGGGCAACAACGCTCGATGTTGGAGGAGCCTTGTGTGATAGTGTCTTAGACAGCGTCGCTGCGCATCCAAGGCCTGGCAGGCCGCCCAAATTAGCGGCCATGGGTTGCGGCGGCACCTGACTCACCCACCACCACCACCACCACCACTACTGTAATGTATGGCGGGAGCCTGGGAGGGATGAGGATTGTGTTGTACTACACGCAGTGTACTGTAGAGAGAGAAATAAAAAAATAATGATGTATAGAGAGAGAGGATGAAAATAATGATGTAATGTGATTGGTGGTGGCTGGGATGAAGCTTGGAGGCCATACGATCACACCACGCAAAAGTTTGTCTGTTATTCTATGGATCCAGGTTCTATGCGACCAAGCCCGTACATGTAGAAATGCGGGATTATTAGTAAATTTATTTTTTAGACCAATTTTTTTACTTAAATTTTAAGGACACCTAATCTCGAACATGGTGATCATGAACATAAACAAATACAAAAAATTAAAATTAAAAATACTAATTTTAATAAAAAAACATTTGGACTATTAATTTATATTGTTTTTAGATGGAACACTTAATTGCATCCATCGTTAAGATGAAAACTTTATATTTTTTGGATCGCATATCTAAAAATGCAGTCCAACCCGCATGAAACAATTTTTCTTATTTTATTTATATCATCTGAGCTTTCTCAAGAGGAGCTATGAATTCTCTATCCAATAAACCATTATTGAGCCAAGCTAAGGGTGGCAATTGACCGGATGTACCAGCCCGGCCCGTTCAGCCTATTTCTAAAAGACCAAGGCTTGGACCACATATGTCTGAGTGCCAGGTGCTTGAGGGCAAGACAGAGTTGGGCCTAAGCCAGGGCCAGCCCAGCCTTATTTTTCTATCTTTTGTTTTAATTTTTTGATTTTATTTAACCCGGCCCAACCCATTGGGCCCGATATAGCTAATGCAGGGGACTGGCCAGAGCCTCTTTAGCCTAGTCATGGGTAGTAAGCCAAGCTTGAGCTGGCCCTATGCAGACTAGGCATAGGGTGGCCTAACCCATTACTAGCCCTAGGCCGAGCAAAGGAGCCACAGCATGGGCCCAAAATTAAGGATATGCCATCCATTCACAAACTCCTATAACTTTATTAGGCTATTTTCATGATTTTCTTTCTTTAAACCAGCATTGCCGAACCTATCAGGTACCCGAGTCAGTCTCCAATTCCCTGGCTTTTATCATCCAGAAAATAAAAAGAACATGTAGAATACATTTTATTTCTTTGATTTTGATATATCAACATATTTAACCATAAAAATTTTCAAAATGATGTGGCCACTATTTCCATGAAATTACTAGAAATTTATTACTTGCTTTCGAGGTAACAATTGAATATTTTACATGTCCAAAATAATATTAAAAACATTAAAAAAAAATGCCACAAATGGAAAAACAGTCTTATTACCGCGTCAAGGTTTTACATGTAAACAAAGTTCTTGGGCTTATAGGAATGAGATCTTAATGAAGACAATGAAATGAAGGGCTAAAATGTACAGCACAAAGACAAAGCGTAACAAAATAAGCTTCTCCTGGTTTCCGAATCTAAGTGGTCCCATTCCTCCCGAGCGCATGGATCTGCCGATGTTGTCCCCTGAAACCCTAACTGATTTATGATTCATGTCCACTGAGCTGTGGTCACCATAAACAGAATCGATAGTAACAGATGACCCTGGCTTCACCACCCTATTCCTTGCACCATGTGCTTCACCACCCCCAATCTCAAGCCGCTTCTTCATTCCGATCAAATTTTCCAACTCGATTTCTTTTTTGTGTATTTCAGTAACCAACAATTCGGCTTGCGCCTGCAACAAATTTAAATTAACAGAGTGAGAAACATCTTTTCTATTGAAACATCTTCCCTCATTCTGAAAAGTCTTTTGAAAAATTGAGGTTTTCGGTTTAAACAAAACTCATCATCCATCAAATCTCTCTCTCTCTCTGTTACACACACATATACATAGCTAGATATAGAAAGATCAAACGATTGAAAGAGAAAACAGAGCATTCAAAAGCATAAGTCACAAGGTCTAGGTAGCAAACTTACTTGCTTTGCTGCAAGTTGCTCTGTCAGGCTTTGAAGCTGCTTCTCCAAGATCTTCTCTCGTTGCGCTTCACTCAAAACGAAGGGAAATCATCAAGCAGAGTTGGAAGCATCACTCTTCCTAAAAAATTATGCACTTATTCTACCTCACATAATGAAAAGCCATTTAAGGAAAAATTGGTAGAACTACATATGCTTTCTTAGGTGAAACTTGAAGAATACAGAATCATGCATAAAATCACCTGTTATAAAATGTTTCACGATACATGCATGTGAACTCAAGCACATACTTGCATGCTTCTAAGCATGCCGAGGGATGCCTACATTCATATACAAATGCCAAAAAAAAGTACATATCCATACATGCATAGGAAAGAATTGGCATAAAAGGTGCCAGACAATGCATACCTGGGGTAGGCTGCCGCACAGAACTATGTTGAAGTTGAGCCCACTCAGTTTCTAGATTTCTAACCTTCTCTTCCATTAGCCTCTTTAAACATCAATGCGAATATATGTACCCATTAGAAAAAAAGAAAAGCAAAATCAATGCCAATAACAAGCTAAAGTTGCGATTTTGATTGGACAAGAGAATAACCAGCTCTTGCTTCTTGTTCTCCAATTCAGATTTTAGAGTTCCGACGGGGTTTGATCCATCCTGAGGACTTTCATCCATGTTTGCAGAATCATTTGAAGATTCACCATTTTGCCGAGAATCCCATGTAGCTTGTGCCTTCTCCATCTCACATATCAAATGCTTTTCATTTAATTCCATTTCCTGAAAAGCAACTACATCATGAGAACAAATTTAATTGGACCATTGACCAGCATTCAGGCAAGGAGACGAGGAATTGCCATATTCAGAAATTCACAATCATGCTCACATTTGACATTTAAAGCATCATAAAAAGGGCAAATATCAACCCCTTCCTCAACGTTCATCTGAATCACACTATTAGTTTTACAGAATCAATAAACAAGGCCAGGTACAGAAAACTAAAGTTGAGAAACACTCTTCACCAATATTTGATTTAAGTATCATCAAACTATGTTGTGCAATTTGCAAGGCCCTGTGACCCTAGGAAGTAGCAACACCATAAAACTGCTTCCCTAAGGGGTAACAAGTTGGTCTTTTCAAAGTTTATTACAAAATTATTATGGAAAGACAATAGAAAATCCATGGAAAATAGAAGCTCTCTGTACCTTTGTAACACGGGCAATAGGAGTCAGTTTACCCTAAAGCAAACACTGCCACACACACACACACACACAAAATCCTAACCACAACTTGTTGGATCAGCTTTGACTCATCCAAGCCGGAAAAAAAAGATCCGTTACATTAAGAATTGGCCAAGTCAGTGTAAAACTTGGCAAAAGTCTACAATTGAATCAGCAGACTCACCCAAGTCCCAAGTCTAAAGAGAGTACTAACAAAATCTCAAATAAAAAATAAAAACATTCATGCAAGTAAGTGTGCATGAAAAGGACCATCAGGTTTAAGTAGCTCTTTAAGCATACATGAAAACAATAAACATTACGCACTCCTTGGCTGCTCAAGAAGTAGGACAACCCCATTTTCTTACAGCTTATATAAAAAAGAGAAATTAAAAACATGAGAACATTATGTATGGACACTACTTCCCCCCTTTATTACTATATGGGTATGTTTTTGGAAAACTGTTTCCCCCCCTTTATTACCATACGGGTATGTTTGTGGAAAAAATTCGACAAGCAACTCCCCCCCGCACCCCACACCAAAAAAAAAAACATAGGGAGCCTTTTTATTTTTTCCGGAGTTGCCCATATGTCTGGCAATGACAACACCGAACATGAGGGGAACCCCGCAATACATTTGTGCTTCCCCTTTGTCCGGTGTTTTCAGAAGCAAAGAGCCCTACCTTTCGGGCATTTTTCAGCTTGCTTGGGGTGTCTGATATTTTAAATACCAGATAGATATGTAGTAGTCCGATATTCGGGATACCGGAAAGTTGATTGAAGGCCCCAAAATGGTGCCCGCCTGGCTTTTCTTCCCATTATTTCTTCACGGTGTCTCTCTCTATCCTCTCTCTCTCTCAACCTGGAGCTCTCTCTCTATGGAATGGTCGTCAGAAGGTCTCACATCCACAACTACCTGGCCATCTGGATCCCATTCAATCAAGTAGGTATTTTTTCTTCTTATTTGTTTCATTGTTTTGTATTTTTTTGATGGAGTTTCCCATCATATTTGAACCTTTTAAATCAATCTCTCTAGGGCTTTGATAGCCTTATCAATCGTCAACAAATTGACGCAAATGTTGAATGGTTGGGTATTACTTTGGGGAAAAAACGAGTAATGGTGGATTGGGATCTTGAGGCCAAGAAACCTAATATTTGGATCCTAAAACCTCACTTAATAAAATATATATTTCATCCATTTTATTTGAATGGCGTATATTGGACACTATCGTAAAAGATGTGCAATATATTGATTTAAAAGATGTGTCAAATCTACACCATCCAAATAAAATGGACAGTGTAGAGTATTGCAACCTTATGTAGAAATAAAGTTGTAACATTGTTCAAACCGCACCCTATACATAATTGTTACCATAGAAGTAAAATAAAGTAAATGCTATTTAATTATAATATTTATCAATTAATTAATAATGCTTTGTGGACTACTAGAGTTAAATTATTAAGTGAGAATCGGACATAATGGATCAATGCTTTTTTGCATATGATAATTTGATAGAAAGTATTATCTAAGAATGTTAAAAAATAAATAAAAATTCACGAAATATGCTAAAATTATAAATATCATGTAAAATTTATGTTCAGAATTTAGAAATCATGCTCTTAATATATATACCCCTTGCACAGATACATTGACTAACTGGCTCATAGTCAATCCCTAGGCTAGCATGCATATTTGCCAGTGTTTCAAAAGCAGACCGCCCTGCGCCTAGGCGGTTTAGGAGGTACGGCACCTGCCCAGGGCCTGCACCCCCTAAGGGCGGAAATGACTTTTTTGTAAGGGTTTGATTGGGGTTTTTTTGAAAAACAAAGAAAAAGCTTTTGATGGTGGATGTTAGGTTCATTTGAAACCTAAACCCATAAGAACCCATTTTAGAGAGAGAAAAACCTCAAAAAAACTAGATTTTGTGATTTTTATTGGATTGAAGTGTTTCTCAAAGTTACAGGAAATGGATCCAAACATCACCAATCAAGATTAGATTTAGTTTTGGAGTTTTTGTAATCCTATTAGAGGTTGTTTTTTAATATTTTAGTACCAGAAAACAAGTCAAAAGTGGAATTTTGGCATTTGAGCAATCAAAGTAAGTGCAAAAATTTATTGTTTAAATTGCTTGCTAAATTTTGAGATATCTTCGTCAAGATTTAGTCGAAGTGACGATCCGGGATATAACCCGAATCTGAATGGCAAAAAATGTATAAGATGAAATTATTGTGAAAAAGATACAAAAAGGGGCATAAACCGGTTTAAGAAACATCTTGTCGGTATTAAGGGGAATGTTGCCCCTTATAAAAATGTTCCTGAAGCTAGTAGAGAGAAGATTAACCAATATATCAGTTCTGTAAAACACAAACAGGAACAAAATCTTTGTCATTTGAATAGGTCTATTTCTGGTTCGGCTAGAAGAAGTGATTTGGGTTGGAAGTATGGTCATAACCCAAAACCACATGATACAAATTGTATAAGGTGTAATTTTTGTGAAAAAGATACTAATAGGGGTATTAACCGATTCAAGAAACACCTTGTCGGTATTAAAGGGAATGTTGCTTCTTGTAAAAAGGTTCTTGAAGCTATTCGGGATGAGATTCGACAATTTATGAATTTAGTAGAACAAGAAAAGGATGAAAATGAGCCTTGTTTTATGGAAATATCTTCTCCAAGTTCTTTTAGAAGTGGTGATCCATGTTGGAAGTATGGTCATAACCTGAATCTGAATGATAAAAATCGTATTAAATGTAATTATTGTGGAAAGGATACTAATGAGGGTATTTACCGGTTCAAAAACACCTTGCCAATATTAAGGGGGATGTTGCCCCGTGTAAAAATGTTCCTGATGTTAAGGGAAGCACAAAAAGATTGAAAAGGGTAGAGCAGCCAAGACTCCTAGGGCATCTGCACAGCGTAAGAGGGAGGTAGAAGAAGAGGAATAGGTAGATTCAGAAGAAACAGAGGAGGACGAGCGTTATGTTGAAGAGGGAGATGACTCTGATGATGATGACCTCGAATCTAATGCATATGACGAGGCTTACCCTAATCCTTCTGATGATGATGATGACCGAAGAATGAAGAGTTGAAGACGCTTGACTATTGGTGTTGACTATTGAGTGTTGAGTGACTATTGTGTCCTAGACTGTATATTTTCTGAATTTCTGTATACTTTCTTTTTCTCAGTTTTAGTTTCTAGTTTCTAGTTTCTAGTTTTCTACTATCTAACTTTTGTGTGTAGCAGATTATCAGAGTATGCTTGTATGGTTTTATTGTTTTAGCATTGTATGAAAATATGGATTATGGTCTTATGGACCATCAAAATTCTCCTCATTCATGGAAATATCAAATATGGATTATGGATAGAATATCAAAATTCTAATATTTGTGGTTAGAATATCAAAATTCTCCTAATTTATGGTTAGAATATCAAAATTCTAACTTTTTTCTTCCTACTGGGTCACCCAAGTTTTGGACGCAGCCTGAACCCCCACGATCGCCCAACGCTTTTTGAAACATTGATATTTGCACTCTGAAATGATTGTATGTGTTGATGACTAAAGGGAAATTTACAAATTGAAGCAAGAAATCTCTTGTACTTGGTAATGAACCTAATTAATTTTTTTTTTTCCTCGATGAATATCTAACATGATGTATGTTTATTCGTTGTGTATATCTCTTCCCAAGTATATTTCTTGCTCTTGAATTCTGGTTTACATTCTAATGACCTTGAGGACGTGTCTCATTTATTAATTATGTGGACCTCGATGATGTTTTACTCCGTCACCACTATGTATTCATCTGTCTGGGTCCTCTAGCAATAGGTATCCCAAATTGAGTCGTGGCCACGAGTGGAGTGAGATTGTTATTTCGTCATGGTGGCTATTTTGAGCATAACCAAAATGACGGACGGATCTATTACAACGAGGGGAGCTTAAAAGCCACACTATATAATGGGGCCAACTCACTGTAGGAACTAAAAGCTCATCTAGGGTTTATACTGAGCTCTAACCTAAGAAGTCTAAGAATTATGTATCAAGAAAAGGACCAACCAAATATGGATTGAGCTTATTTAAGATATGATGGAGATGTAATGTATATGTTGATGGTGACCTCAAATGTATACATATGCTTCACAACTAGACATCGCAACCAATCATTGAGAAGCATGAGCTAGTTGAATGTACATTTGCTCATCGACAAGAAACAGGTATGTGTGGTAAAAGACCTCCAATTATTTATTCATATTAATGTATTTGTCCTAGCACTCACTGAATGAATTCAAACTATGAGTAAATTTCGAGAAATTATAGATTTCTACTAAAACTGAACGGGCCTCGATCTCGGCTCGGCATGGGACCCGGTGTGGATCCGACAAGAGGTCGCTCTCTCGGAAAACCGTGCGTCCGTGTGCGACGCGTGCACAATGTACATATAGGAACCAACAAAGAGAGATTTTGGACACGAGGAGTTAAGCACCTACCGCGCTCGGTTGGGGTCGCGGACACGCCCGGGCTCTTCAAGGGTTCTTAGATCACTATAGAAAGCCCCCCGGCCTTCTCAGCATGATTTGGACCTCGCTCCCTTGTCGCTCGCACACTGCGCTTGCTTCTTACGCTTCCTTGGTATATAATCCTGGAGCTAGGGACCTTTGGTTTGCCTGTTTGATGGTTTGGGTAATAGGCTTGGTAGGCTAATCTCAGGTTTTAGGTGGGGGTAGAAGAAAATAGATGAGAGAAAGAGATAGAAGAAATAGAGGGTAAGAAGGAGAAGAGAGAGAGAACTAATTGATGATCTTGCAGCGTTTTGGCATCGCCTCCCCTAGGAGGCTATTCCAATTATCTCAAGAAAGGTACCACAGTCAACCTAGTGCATGGTCCTCCTTACGGAATAGAGATGAAAGAGGAAGAGAAATGAGAGATGAAGAGAAAGGGGAGAAGAGAACCATTCTACAATCCCACAACCTTCCAGCGTCACCTCCCCTAGGAGGTTATTCCGATTATCTCAAAAAAGGTAACAGGCCTAGTAATACCCCAGAGGTATGACAAAACGGAACGGACTTCTTGGGCACTTGAAAGCCCCAGGGTCGACCTAATGCACAGTCCTCCTTATGGAGAAGATATGAAAGAGGGAGAGGAATGAGAGATGAAGAAAAGGGAAGAAGTGAACCACTCCATAACCCTGTAGCCTTCCGGGGTCACCTCCCCTAAGAGGCTATTCCGGTTATCTCAGAAAAGGTACTAGGCCTAAGCTTAATACCCCGACGGCACGACGAATAAGAATAGACTTCTTGGGCACTCGAAAGCGCCAAAGTCGACCTAGTGCACGGTCCTCCTTAAAGAGTGGTAACGAGAATACAAGAAGAGGAGAATAAGAGAGCAGATAAAAGAAGTAAAGGGAGAAGAGAGAGAAAGGAAAGAAAGAGAAGAGAGAGGAGGGGCGGTCTAGCCGCCTCCCTCTTGGAGGGGAGAGAGAAAGAAAGAAAGAGAGAAAAAAAAGAGAAGAGAGAGAAAGAAGAGAGAAAGAGAGAGAGGTGGGGCAGCCCAACTGCCTCCCTCTTGGGGGTGAGAGAGAGAAAAGTGGGGCGACCCAGCCGCCTCCCTCTTGGGGGGAGAGAGAGAGACAAAAAAAGAAAGAGACAAAGAAAAGAAAAAAGATAAGAGAAGAAAAAGAAAAGAAGAAAGAGAAGAGAATACCGATGGCTAGAGAGAGGTCGACACCTTAGTGAGAAAACCGGTGCCTAGGTAGAAAGAGACAGACACCTTGAGAGGAATGTGGTGTAGGGATAGATATAGTGGATGGATAGGTGTGGTGCATAGGTAGGTGTGGTGCATAGGTATGTATGGTGTATAGGTAGGTATGATGTATGTATGAGTAAATGTGGTATATGGATAGGTATGGTGCATAGATAGGTATGGGTAGGGTGTAGGGTGTATGAAAGTGGGGAGTTTGGAAGTGCGAGGTATAGATGTGGGGAGTTTGGAAGTGTAGGGTATGGGAGAGGGGTGTGTATAAAGTATTCTCTCTCCTCTCTCTCAAGGATAAAGCGTTTTTAACAAAGCTCAAAAAAACACTTTCTCTCTCTTAATTTCAGCTCATTTCATTCAACATAAGCTCCCCCTTTTACAAAATGAAGTTAAAGAGCTTATATAGATTCATCCCATAACATGGGCGGATGTTCAAGAGTTAAACTAATTGCTTAATAATAGATTTAAAATGAATAAAAAGTGAACTTTGTTTTATCTAAAAATGACAACTTTGCCCCTCTATACTTTTTTGGAAATGACAAGACCATCCGTAAAAAGGGGCCTCTTGCCTTTACCATGGTTCGGGCCTATTTTCGATGTATTCCGGCGACATTCCGAGTGATCCAATGTCATAAAAATGTTGGTCGTCTCGAGGTGATCGATTTGATATACACTTTGAAGCTTGAATCAAACTTTTGATCATGGTTAAAAAATCCGGCCAAAATAAACTCGATATTTTCAATCTTCGATCATGCATGTTTTGTCATTTTTTGGTCATCTTTCTTATCACAAATCGAAGGGGAAGTCGTGATCATTTTGCAATGAAAACCCCTTGATTTGAGTGACGTTTGATCACTTTTCCATTTTTGAAGGTCGTCAAAAAATGGGATTCCGGCGATCAGAAAACTGTGCCTTTGTTCGAGCTTCAATAGGATGTCTTCCCGGCCTCCATTTCATGCAAAAAATATGTCAAAACGAAGCCCTCTGAGTCAAGGTCGCAATGGACCCGGCTGCCTTGAAGTCACAGGAGCTCGAAATCTTAAGATATGATCATCGGAGTGACGACATACGCTGCTGGAAAATTTCTGTGTTTGTCATGTTTTCAGACAACTTTTTTCCTTACCTGGGGTTCCCCACTGTGCGTGCCACCCACCAAGATCTCAGTGAGGAGAACAAAATACATAAATTAGGGGTCTATCCGCTTCAAGATGAGAGAGAACTAGGCTTCACAAGTTGCCCCTTTTTTTGAAAACACAATTACTATAAATAGCAACTGGTTCAATGGAGCTTGAGTGAATAGTAAAAATCTTGTCATTTTTTGAAATTAGGACCTAGAAAGGTTCGTTTGAGTAGAATTTGGCAGGGTAACTATTTTCGGCCTTTTGAATCCATATGTGGTGGTCCCATGGTCACTAGAGGTCTCTAGAGTGGAGTTCAGTGTTTCTAAGGCGCTAGGCGGCACCGAGGAGGCCATGGGGGTCCAGGCCGCCCAGCGCCTAGGCAGGCACCCAGAACCAGGGGGGCTAGTTGAAAAAAAAAAAAACTTAGGGCTGAGGCCCAGTTGAAAATAAAATAAAACTGATGACTAATAATGATTAATCCATAAGAATTTTGATAATCCATAAGACCATGATCCCAATTAAAAAAAAGAAGATAGAAGTCAGGAAGAGAATTTTGAAATTTTGATAATCCATATTTTCATACAATGCTAAAACAATAAAACTGTAAAACCATACAAGCATACACTGATAGTCTGATATATTGTAGACTGTACACACAAAAATTAGATAGTAGAACTAGAAACTAAAAAGTAGAAATGAAAAATAAGAAATAAAAAATATATAGAATTCAAAAAATATACAGTCTATGAGACTATGACACATTAGTCAACACTCAACACAACAGTCAACACTCAACACCAAGAGTCTTCAGTCATCATCATCAGAAGGAATAGGGTAAGCTTCATCATATGCATCAGAATCGAGGCCATCATCATCAGAGTCATCTCTCTCTTCAATATAACGCTCGTCCTCCTCTTTTTCTTCTGAATTTTCCTCTTCCTCCTCTTCTTCTACCTCCCTCTTACTAGTATGTGCAGATGAGGCCTTAGGAGTCTTGGCTGCTCTACCCTTTTCTATCTTTTTGTGCTTTCCTCAACTCAAATATTGTATAATTTCCTCCCTGGTAGCGTCAGAAACATTTTTACACGGGGCAACATCCCCCTTAATACCGGCAAGGTGGTTTTTAAATCGCTAAATGCCCCCATTAGTATTCTATCCACAATTATTACATTTAATACGATTTTTATCATTCAGATTTGGGTCATAACCATACTTCCAACTCGAATCACCACTTCTAGAAGAACCTGAAGAAGATATTTCCATAGAACAAAGCTCATTTTCATGATTTTCTGGTTCTTTAAAATTCATAAGTTGTCTAATCTCATCCCGAATAACTTCAAGAACCTTTTTACAAGAAGCAACATTCCCTTTAATACCAGTAAGGTGTTTCTTGAATCGGTTAATACCCACATTGGTATCTTTTTCACAAACATGACACCTTATACAATTTTTATCATTTGGTTTTGGGTTATAATCATACTTCCAACCCGGATCACTTCTTCTAAAAGTAGCAGCAATAGATCTATTCAAATGACAAGGATTTTGTTCCTGTTTTTGTTTTACAAAAATCATATATTGCTTAATCTCCTCTCTGATAGCTTCAGGAACATTTTTACAAGAGGAAATATTCCCCTTAATACCGGAAGATGTTTTTTAAACCGGTTTATACCCCTTTTTGTATCTTTTTCACAAAAATTGCATCTAATGCAATTTTTGTCATTTGGATTCGGGTTCTATCCATATTTCCAACCCAGATCTCCACTTCGACTAAATCCTGAAGAAGACATCTCAAAATAAAACAAGCAATCTAAAAAATAAAGTTTTGCACTTACTTTGATTGCTTGAACTCCCACCTCTGAGATGTTTTTTGATGTTAAAATAATAAAAAACACCCTCTAATAGGATTATAAAAATTCAAAACTAAATCAAATCTACCTGGGTGATATTTGGATCCGTTTTTCGTAACTTTGAGAAACACTTCAATCCAATGAAAGTCAGAAAATGATGTTTTCTTTAGGTTTCTTTCTTTCTAAAATAGGTTCTTGGAGGTTTAGGTTTCAAATGAACCTAAAACCTATCATTTGAAACCCTTTATATTTAAAAAACAATCAATAGAAAAAAAAAGTTCCGCCCATAGGCAGGGCACAGTCCTTGGGTGGCCATCCAAGGCTAGGCGCTAGGCGGCTGCCTAGGCGGGTTCCATACCACCTAGGTGGCTGCCCAGGGACTACCGCCCAGTTTGGCCGCCTAGGCCAGGGCAATGCGCCCAAGCCTACTGGACCGCCTAGGCGCTGGGCGGTCCCCTTTTTTGAACACTAGTAGAGTTCTAGCTACGGTGCACCACGATCATGCTAATAGCCTGAGCCAAAAACTGATTTTGTACATGTTTCTTCTATTTGGGCCCAAATTGGACAAAACTTGGAGGGCATCCTCAGAACATCATAGGAAGCTCATGTGCTTGATTTGGGGTCGAAAGGACCTCGTTATTAAGGCTCTTCAAACTTAGGCTTATTGGTGTGCAGGGCTTCCGTAGTCCACAGGCGTGACTGGCTCCCACAGACCTGGGTTGCAACCGCCTCCTCTATTTGCATTGTGGAATTAGAGCGTCAAAAATACGCACTAACAAATACCATAATATATTTCAACTATATATGTTTCATTGACATATATTAAATTACATGTGCTTCAATACTTACTAAATGCTCGACATATTTTTCCACAGCGGCCCCGATGTATCAGTGCATGTCCCTAAGAGTAATGTAGTTGTAGGGCACGGGACTAAATCCGAGGACGAGCCACAGATGGAACATGATGAATACGACCTAAAGCCCTTAGAAAGCCCATGTAAATCAACACACCCACGAGTAAACCTACACATGGGAAAAGGTTTTGATACTGTTGTGGAGCTACCCAATCACCTAGTTGACTATGCCATATATCAAAATTGTGTTGAAATTTTAATAAATGGCATAATCAACTAGGTGATCGCATAGCTCCATAAGAGTATCGAAATCCCATTTCACATGTAGAGCCCATGTAAATCAACACCCATGAGTAGACCTATGCGTGGGACAAGATTTCGATACTATTGTTGAGCTATGCAATCACCTAGTTGACTATGCCATAATAATAAATGACATAATCAACTAGGTGATCGCATAGCTCTATAAGAGTAGATCTATGCATGGGACACTCCATCTGTGGCTCGTCCTCAGATTCAATTTTGTGCTTTACAACTACGTTACTCCTTCTAAGGGCATTCAGTGGTATATTATAGCGGTTGTAAGAAAATAGGTGTAGCAATCTAGACTCAAAGACCCAAGACCCAACGAGTACACCCGACATGGGTCCGCATAAGGGTCCAAGACCTGTCGAGACCAGGTCCATGTGAACCCGACCCAAACCCAACCTGAATTTTATTACCTTATTTTAAATATAAATTTATAGTTATAACGTTTAATTAATGCAAATATATATATATATATATATATATATATATATATATATATATGAAATATGTGTTGAATCCCCACCGTTATTCTTTTATAAGATAAACGGTAGGGATTAATCCTCTCATCATTGTACTCGCCTTTTTTTAGGGTTTCGATCTCTCTCTCTCTCTCCTCTATTTTCAGGCCAAGAGAGGACACTCTGGACCCAGTCGGATCCAGTTCCGCGTCCGGCTCTAGCTCCGTGTTTGACTGGACTAGGACCTGATCCATTACCACCCTTATGAGAAAACATGTCAAGCATTTAGTAGGTATTGAAGCACATGTAACTCAATATACGTCAAGAAAACATATATAGTTGAAATATATTACTAGAAGAAATCCATAATTTCCCAAAATTTACTCATATTTGAATTCATTATGTGAGTACTTGGACAGATGCAATAATATAAATACATAATTGGAGGTCTCTTATCTTACACACCTGTTTCTTGCCGATTGAGCAGAGGTACGTTCAACTGGTTGATGCACTTCAATGATTTGTTGCGATATCCTAATTTGTGACGCATAAGGATACATTCGAGACCACCATGAGCATACATATTGCATCCTCATCATCTCTTAAATCAACAAAATCCATATTTGGTTGGTCCTTTCTTGATACAAAATTATCTGACCGATTGGGTCAGAGCTTAATATAGATGTCAGATGAGCCTTTAGTTGCTGAAGCGAGTTGGCCCTGCTATATTGTAGTTTTTAAGTTCCCCTCTTTGTAATAGATACATCCATCATTGTGGTTAAGCTCATAATAACCACTATAGCAAGACAACAATCTCACTCCACCAGTAGCCATAACTTAAGATACCTACTGTTGGAAGACCTAGATATATGAATGCACAATGGTGGAGTAAAACATTATCAATGTCCACATAATTAGTAAAAGAGACATCCTCAGGAGCCAGAATTCAAGAACAAGAACATGTACTAAGGAAGAGAGACACATAGCTAATGAACATATATTATGTAAGATATTTCGTTGAGGGAAAAAAAAAATCACCAGGTTCATTACCAAAGTACAAGAGATTTATTGCTTCAATCTATAAATTTTCCTTTAGTCATTAATGCATAAAATCATTCCAATATCCATGTTAATTACACTGAGAGTGCAAATATGCATGTTAGCTTAGGGATTGACTATAAGCCAGTCAATTAATGTATTAGTGCAAGTGGTACATAAATAAATAAAGGAAAAAGTTTATATAGAGCGAGGCTCTAAACAATCAAATTAGAGCCTACTAAAAAATTTCACTAGAAGAGGTTGTTTTGATGCTCAAATATCATCAAATTGATCATCTCGACATTAAGATGCATGGACAAGAGAAAAAAAATAGATTTCAAATTTTGGAAATAGTGTATTTTGTAGCACATTTTTGGACCGTTAATTTTTAAGATTTTCAAGTTTTCATAGATCTGTAGATCTACATTATTTTTTAAGATTTAAAATTTATAAATACAAATGAAAATATATTTTAAGGCTATGACAAAGACTTTCGGTATTGAAACCACATTGGTCGACAATATTTGAAGGTAGGCTCTAATTTGATTGTTTAGAGCCTAGGCTCTATACAAACCCATAAATAAATATATATATACAAACCCATAAATAAATAAATATATATATATATATATATACACACACAAACAAACACATACATAAAAGAGTGATTGAGCAACGACTAATGTATGAAACGTGTATCTGAAAACCAATTCGATTTTATGCCAGGAAAGTCAACGCCTGAGGTTATTTTCCTACTTAAGCAACTAATTGAGTTTAGGGTAAAAGAAAAAGACATCCACATGGTCTTTATTAATTTAGAGAGACGAGTGAGTTTTCAGTGACAATAGATCTACATCAAGGGTCAGCATTGAGCCCGTACCTCTTTGTCTTAGTTATGGATGACTTAACTAGGCACCTACAAGATAAGGTACCTTGGTGCATGTTGTTCGCAGATGACATAGTTTTGATCAATGAGACCCAAAACAAGTTCAACACAAAGTTAGAACTTTCGAGGGATGTTCTTGAATCCAAAGGTTTTAAAATTAGCCGGACTAAGACATCGTATATGCAATGTAAGTTTAATAATACTAGGAGTAGAGATGAGGAATTAGTTAAGATTGACTGTCAGGAAGTACAAAAAAGGCCGCACTTTCAATATCTTAAGGCAATAATCCAAGAAAATTGAGAGATTTGAGGAAGATGTCACATTTTTGGGTAATACTTTCTATCAAATTATGAGATGAAAAAAAACATTGATCCATTATGTCCTATTCTCAATTAATAATTTAAAACTATTAGTCCACACAGCATTATTAATTAATTCAAGGGCCAAACAAGGCTGTTTGTTATTGAGAATACCAGACATATAACCTTTGTACGGTTTTGCAAAGCCGGACTCCCCAGCAAGCCAAGTAGCCCGACGATATAAGGTTGGACACTCGGAAAGATAGAGATGTTCGGTATCACGAATACTGGACAGCTCGCCAAATAAAAAAAATTGGCACAGTTCCCTCATGCTCGGTGTTGTAATTGATGGATGGATGGGCAATTCAGGAACAAAAAAACCCACCGAGGGGTGTGCTTGTTGTAATTTTTGTAAATTTTTTTACCTATACGATAATAAAGGGGGGAAAATAGTGTCCATACATAGACATTTTATCGAGTTTTACAAAAATGAAGATATGCTCAATTTGTATACAAAAAAGATAAGAAATCCTCTCTTCTTCCATTTGCAATTGCATGAAAAATCAATCTTAAGAATTGGGAAAACTCAACCTTTAGCTTACTTCTCAGTGCATCTGCCTCTTGCAACTTTTCTTGAATTTGGTTCTGTCCGACGGATATAGCCTTCTCATATGCTGTATTTTCTTCTTGTAAAGAAGCCTCCCTGAGTTGTGCCTAGGAGCCAAAAAGAAAACAACTTCATATTTTCAACTGAAAATTCTGCCAATGCTAAAATAGTGGTTTTATATCAGA
Organism: Amborella trichopoda; assembly: GCF_054954075.1. Lineage (NCBI taxonomy): Eukaryota > Viridiplantae > Streptophyta > Magnoliopsida > Amborellales > Amborellaceae > Amborella > Amborella trichopoda. The sequence continues at coordinate 13,667,401 of NC_142337.1, read as the reverse complement.
CGTAGGAAATATTAAAACTATTTGACAAACTTCCAGTTCAATCTTTCCCAATGGACCTACAAATATGACGAGTATCTTAACCAAGTTCTTTCAAATTTCGTAGAAGGTGATTAACAAGGCATAAATCCCATGGCATTGAATACAGAATACAAACAGAGAATCGAATTAAAGATGTTCATGTCTTGATACAAGTAAACCACATGCATATCAAAAAGCAACTTTTTTATTGTTTAATGTAGCCTTCCCAGGATTTGGATCAGTAACTACATATGCCAAGTGATGAGCTGAGTAAAGATCACGCAAAAAACGCATCTATTTTTCCTAGTTTGCTTCATATAATATGTATATCAAGGTCAAGTAACTTGGATTAATTTGAAGTTGTGAACAAAACAAAGAAAATAAGGAAAAAGAAAACTATTGCATAGAGACAGACTTATTCTTTTATAGTTCAAAGACAAATGCATTGCATCTAAATTGTTTGTCATTGATATTTAGCAAGTTAACATATCTAGCAGTAAAATACCTAGCAATAACATGGGGAGTGAAAATAGCTAGCACCATGTTTGCTAGCATAATAACCCTTGAATTAGTTACACTGGCTAACACCGCATTTGCTTTTTTCTTTCCATGAGATACACTCACAACATTAAGTTTTAACAACATGTCAAAAGTTTTCAGCAAAGGAATTGTCTACTTTCTGGGAGCAAACAAGGTTTCTTTACTTTGATATGCGAGCTGCATAAGCTATCTTAAACCATCAGATGACAATCCAAGAATCTCTTCATTACTGAGCAAGAATGAGTGCAAATCCATAGTACTTGAGACCATGGGGTACCAATATAGCCCACTGAGTGTCTCTCAAACCTAGGGGCTACAGAATCATCTCATAATTGCCCCAGTTGCGTTTCTAGGAAACCAATGATCCATCGTAGAAAAATTCCCGCCCATAGAAAGCGTGCCAACACACTTGCTTCTTTAAACACAGTGCCATTCTTCATCTATCTTTGCTTGCTCCCCGAAACTTGTGCTGAAGCGCATCCAACCTTCAACCATCTCCAAGTTTAGCCCTCTCCACATGGGGCATTCTAGCAATCCAATGAATAAGCTTCCCTTTAGATATTCTCAATGTCTCTTGTTTGTTACACAACCCGAAATATAACGTATTTCTTTTCTTCATTGTTTTCTAGAGGATCATGGTCCACAACAGTGGTGTTGAAGCCCATTCTTTCCCGCACGCATGCGCATGTGCATGTATGTCTGTGTGTATGTGCGTGTGTGTGAGAGAGAGAGAGATAGATAGACTGCATGAAGCCCTTCTTGTATCAAGTCAAAACATAACTCTGAGAGAACCTTCTACCACAAAGAGAAGTAATAAATACCTCAGATGGAACCCAAAGAGACACATAAAGACATAGGAAGCCACCAAGTGGAATTGACCAACCCAGCACGTCTCACAAATGATATATCACAGGCCTATGCTCATCTGAAAAGCGTCCCTTATATTAGCAAGAACGAGATTGATTTGTCGTAACTGCCAAAATGAAACTTGTGGCAACTGCAAGACTTAGAAATATGATGATCTTAATCTTGCAGCAACCTCATAACCTCCAGCAAAGAACCCTAGTAAATAAACACCTTACCCTTTCTCGCTTCCTCAAGAACCCAAAATCCTCGAATGCTATGATGCATAGCACATAAAAGCTCATCCTGTTAAAGTCCGCTTATTTCTTTCAGGCTAGGTCCTCTAGATGAAGTCTTGTACGCTCGAAAATCTGCCTATCTCTTTGGGGCTAGATCCTCTAGATGACCCAAGGGTCTTCCACACTTACTTTTTCTTTAATGAAGGAATGGGCTCAAAGCTAGGTGGTCAGGTTGGTGGGTCGCCACAACTGACACCATCCCCACTGAACTGAAAATAAAAAATAAGAACTTTTCCTTTGATGCCCAAAGCCATAAATATCCACCACACCTGCCTGCTTATACAAAGCAATTCCACCAGGTTGACCTTGGTTAGCATTTCACTTTGTTGAGCAAAGACGAACGATTTTTAGTGCCTTGGCTGATGAAGGGAAATACCTGGGATTAATTTGGGAAAGAAGAGCTCAACAAAAAACCAGTCCACAAAGAACAATGAATCATGACCACAAATAGGTCCAACTAAATTTAGTGTACCCATTTACTTCATAGAAATCACTCTAATTCAACCAATTCCTTTGAATAACTCAATGGAATAAGATGCTTCCGTTTACTTTTATCCCCTTCTTTTTGGGCGAGACTTTGTATTCCATGCTACTACTGTATTTGAAAATTCAGCTTAATGAATTGAATTCTGATGCTGAAGCAAAGCTACTCCAGTAATCGTATAATATTACTAGTCCTTATGAAAAATCATAATGGTGTTCTACCAACTAACAAAGCAGCAAGTCATTAATGACTTAGATGTCCTTCTCTTAAGCTACAATCATAGAGGAACCCCCCCCCCCCCCCCCCCCTCTTTCCTTTTCCTACAGATAGCACATAATAGAAACCATGCAAATCCTCAAACCCAACCTCGTTAATGTACAATAAAAGATTTGATTGTAAAAATTAAATAGGCTACTTCTTAATTTTGAATTGCTAAAAACCAACAGGCCATATGAAAAAGCTTACTAAATCCACTCACAAAGAGGATCACAGTGAATAGGTTTTTGGGTTATCATCATCATCACCATCATCAAAGCCTTCTCCTAACTATTTAGGGTCGACTACACGAATCCTAATCTGCCATTTGCTATATCAAGGGCTATACCCTCAGTGAGACCATAAGTCTTTGTATTTTTTCTCACTACTTTCGTCCATGCCCTTTTAGGCCTTTCCCTTGCCCTTTTAGAGCCTTCCGCTTGAACCAAATCACACCTCCTAATCGATGTTGTATTGGGTATGGGCATAGCCAGCCCACTTAAGTCTACTTTTCCTCATCCTGTCGCCTATTGGAGCCGCCCCTAAGTTCAATCGAATGTATTCATTCCGGATTCTACCTTTTTTTATCTTGCCACTCATCCATCTCAACATTCTCATCTTAGCTACACTCATCCTACGGGAATGGTGTTTCTTGACCGCCTAACATTCTGTCTCATAAAGCAAGGCTGGTATCCCAGTTGTCCTATAGAACTTCCCTACAGCTTCATGATATGCGGCGATCACATAAAACTCTGGTTGCATATCTCCACTTCGCCTACCCAATTCTAATTCTATGTGCGACATCTTCCTCATTTTCTCCATTTTCCTAGATTATCGGCCCAAATCTCAAAAATACACCCTCTTAGGTATTTCTTTTCTTTTTTTTTCTTTTTTTTGAGAAATGTTGACGTTTGCATTGCCTTTTTAGGTATTTTTTGGCCATCAATCTTAGCTACTTCTTCTTTTTACTCCTATTATTACTAAACTTGCATTCCATATATTTTGTCTTAGTCCAGCTAATTTTATAACTTTTAGATTCTAAAGCACCTCTCCAAAGTTCTAACTTTGCATTGACGTTGCTTTTAGTCTCGTCAATCAAAACTATGTCAGATGTAAACAACATACACCATGGTACCTCATCTTGTAGTTCGCTCGTCCATAACTAAAACAAAGAAATATGGGTTCAATGCTGACCCTTGATGTAGGATTATTGTCACTGAAAACACACTTGTCTTTCTACTAATTGTCCACACACTAGCTAGCGGTCCCTCGTACATATCTCTCACCATGTCAATATAGCATCTAAAAAGTCCTTTCTTTTCCAGCAGCCACCAAATTAAATATCTAGGTACCCGATTGTAAGCTTTCTCTAAATCAAAAAAGACCATGTGGAGGTCTTTTCCCTTCTCATTGAATTTCTCAATCAGTTGCCTAAGTAGGAAATCGCATCAATTGTTGACCCCCCTGGCACAAAACATAAATGGATTTTCTGTGACACTCATTTTATGCCTTAGTCGTTGCTTAATCACTCTCTCCCATAGCCTTATAGTATGGCTCACATGAAAATCCATCGCTTTCTCAGAACATAAGACTTTATGCCATCTTAAGTCCTTCACAGCCTCCCTCCAACTTGGAAGGGAGGGGATCACCGATCTTGTCAAGAAAAAAATAATGACCATGCCAAAATATTTAAGGAATGGGAATGAAAGAAAAAGAGTCAAAGTTTTGATACGTGACAAACAATGTCAGAAAGAGAACTATTCAAAATGCTTAATTGCTTAGTCAAACAAATCAAGGGACCAAAAACAACCTATCTAAAGACATTCTCAGTTTAAATGATGCACCAGAGTACCGGACCAGCAAATGGACTAGTTATTGTTCCAAATAGTCAGAGCAACTAATCAATTTGGAGCTAAGACGTAAGAGCTACATCACATATCCTCATCACTTATGCTTAAAATCAATAAAAGGTTAAATAAACAAACATTTTCTTTGATTCAAAAGGAAAAATTGAAATAAGTCTAACTAGAAGGTAGTTACATATTATGCAAAGTTCTAACAGCTCATTATTATGCTAGAAGGCCTCATGCTAGCATTAAAATGATCGGGTCCAAATGACAATAAATATGTCATCGGATTAGCATGTCTTACCGATCTTCCTCCAAATTTGCACAGAAATTCTTTCTAGTTTTCTAGTATCACCCAAACTCCTAGGAGGACCTTCGAAGAATGTTACAAATTCTCAAGAGTTGAAACATTATCGAGATCATCAAGAATATCCAATGGATATAAATTTCCTCTCATACATAATAAAGAAACAAATGAATATTTTCTTAGCTTAATCTTCTTCTTCCTCTTCTTTTTCTTTGTTCTTATTTGATTACTATTATTATTTTTTGTGCGTGTTGGTGCCACAGCGAGGGGGAGGAGTTGGGATTCAATATAAAGGTCATAATGGGCCCTTATGACCAAGCAAAACTCTACAAGTAACACTACTTGTTCCAATTTCCCAAACCAGAATTTCAATTACTTTTCCTTAAGAAAGAAACTATGCCCAATATCAGGATATATATATATATATATATATATATATATATATATATATATATATATATATGACTGGAACTAGAAGGGAATGGCATTAAATAATTTATGCCAATGAAATTATTGTAGCCATAGTCATCTAATGTGAACCACTACATAGCTTTGATAATAGCATTTTAGATTGTCGGTGGATTCCACAAAAGGATCAATACTCCAATGTAAAGGACAGCCATGATGCGATGGTAAACAAGGCGACACTTACCCATTAAGTTTTCTGGGGGTTAGATTGTCTTTTCACATGGAAGTTGCAATCAGAACAATGATTAAAAACATGTCCAATTTGTAATAGGACCAAGTTTGGGAATATAATGATCCTCTTGAACATCATTAATCAATCAATCGGAAATTCCAGTATCGCGATAACGAAGATAATAATAGCAATTGAAAAAAAATTGTAATTGCCTACAATGAGATCAATCAAGCAGGAAGATCATGACCAAATTCAATAAGAAAAGACTATGAGATAGTAAACTTCCAACTTTGGCAATCAACCAATCTACCCATTTTACATAATATGTGAAAACGAAATTAATGAGAACACTCCCAATTTGCAATTGCATTGCAAGTGCCCAAGCAATCAGTTAAAAAGAAAAAAAAAACACAAAAAATCTTACATATACTACATATCATCAATCCATAACTCCCAAATTCAGGCCAGGAAACCAAAAATATATTTGGAACCTTACAAAAAAGAATCCAATAAAGAAAAACCCGAGCTAAAGGAATGCAAAGTAATTAAAAAAAAAAAAACTCATTCCTAGATCAGAAGACCCAAAAATACTTCAACCCTACTCAAAAAGACCCATTAAATGGTGTAGGAAACCATATTTCTCCCAATGACACACATACACACACAAATCGGAGTAAAAGGAATCAAACGCAGTAAGTCACAAGCAACCCCCATCCCCAAACCCAAACAATGACTAATGTGCATAAACTCTATGATTCGAAAACGACTGAAGAAGGAGATGGGGGCGGGGCATACATGTTGTCGAGTAGCGGAATGGGCGTTGAGTTGGAGGGCAAGGGCTGCGTTGGAGGCTTTGGAGTGGGCATGGAGATGAGGTAGGCGCTGGGAGATGTCGGAAGGGGGAAGGCGAAGCCTCAGCTGCTCAATCGACCTGCTCAAAACGCGCGCCCTCTCATCCAATTCACTCAAATAACGCTGCTGCTCTGCCGTAAAGTGAGCAAGCACCACGCTCTTCTCTTCCTCTCCGCTGCCTCCTCCCACTACATCCGCCGCCCATGCCAGCAATCCAGCCATCTCTCTCTTCCAAATGTCGGTCTGTTCTCTCTCTTCTCTCTCTCTTCCAAGTATTTTTCAGAGGTATCCCACTCCTACTCTCGCTCTCGATCCAATATTGCTCGGTCTTGCCTTCCTTACATGGGTTTTAATCATGGGAAAGCTCTCCTGAGGACTATATACGTAGAGGCTCTACACAATCAAATTACAGCACACCGCAAAAATGTTGCTAGAAGAAGTTTTTTTTATGCTCAAATATCATCAATTTGATAATTTCGACATCAACATGGCATGGACATGAGCAAAAATGGATTTTTAGTTTTGAAAATAATGCATATTGTAACGTATTTTTGAATCATTTATTTTAAAGATTTTTAAGTTTTCATAGATTTGATCGATCTATACTATTGTTTAAGCTTTAAATTTTATAATTAAAGATGAAAATCTAATTTAAGGCTATCACAAAACTTTTCAGTAATAAAACTATATTTCTCGATATTATTTCAAGGTAGGCTCTAATTTTATTGTTTAGAGCCTCGGCTCCATACAAACCTCACCTTATATATATATATATATATATATATATATATATATATATATATATATATATATATATATATATATATATATATATATATATATATATATATATATATATCTTTTTTCTTCTAGATCTGTAATTTTTTCAATAATGTCTAGTATTAGATTATCTTCTTGAGTAAGCATATGAAAATTATGTGTAGATATAGGGCAAGTACAATTAGTGTCTTTCATTGGATTGGATGATTCTGTGTCTGTAGAAGAATCTGAGTAATCAGATGATTCTGTCCATAAAAGATCATCATCCTGGATATGATCTATATGTGAGTCCGTAGAATCTGAGAATTCAGAATCATAATTGATTATATTATATAATTTTGTTTTGATTGAGTCATCTAAGTGTAATAATTCTATTTTCTTTTTTAATTTGCATTGGTGTTTATAATGACCAACTTTTCCACATTTATAACATACTGGAAGTTTTCTTTCTGTTTTGTATTTGGAGAGAATTTGTTTATAAACTTTTGTTTAGACTTTTTATATTGTTTATGTACTTTATTGGATTTGGATTTATACTTGTCTTTTTTGTATTTTTTCTTTTTCTTATATAACTTTTCAGGGTTATTTTTTCTATCGATATGGTATTCAAATTGTTCACAGAAATCACCAAGTTCTTTTCGTTTGGTAATTTGCTGTTTATCTAGCTGTCTTTTGAGTTTAAGATCAGTACATAAAGCTAATCCTTCAGCACATATTTCTGCAGATAGTTCTCCAAGTGTATATGTTGAGTATACTATAATTCCATTATGTTTCTTTCTAAGTCTATCTTTGACTTTTTCTGCAAATAACTAGGGTAGACCAGCAATAAATTTTTCTTTCCAATGATCTAATTGACAATCTTTCTTGCCGATACAACTAATCCAGCATTCTGGATTGCATGAATAAAAGTATTAATATGTATAATATGTTGATCTATAGATTCAGAAAAGATCAAGACATCATCAATATAAACTATCATAAATTGATAATAAGCATTATTAGTAAAACACCTGATGAATACAATTTTGCTTCTATTATGAAAAGAGTAAGTGAACAACGTACCTCTCAACACAAAGAACCTTCTATTTCAGACTTAAAACAAGAAATCAAAGAAGTCAAAAAGGAGGTACATCTATTAAAAAATAGAATTAAGACTTTAGAATTACAAAATCTATCTCAACAAGAGTCAGATACAGATGAACTAGAATTCGATCAGCTTATTACAACATATAAGCCTGATCCACCAGAAGATATACCAGAAACCTCAGAAGCTAAACCACATCTAGTAACAATTCCCTCTGTAAATCTGATAGATAAAATTATGATTTAAAAATGGTTTGTTCAAGTCACTATAATCGTAGCAAAAGATTATCGCTTTCAAACCTCAGCCCTAATAGACTCAAGTGCTGACCTTAATGTGATGCCTCCGAATTGGGCTTGGGTGGTATTCTCAAGCAACGCATTGATAATCAGGAACAACTACTCAAGTATACCTCTAAAGCCTGGAACCCAACCCAGCAAAACTATTCTATGATAAAAAAATAATTACTTGCCATAGTTCATTGTGTTACGAAATTTCAAAGTTATATTCTCAATCAACAATTTCTCATAAGAACTTATTGCAAAGCAGCTAAAGATATTTTGCAAAAAGATGTTCAAAATCTTGTTACTAAACAAATATTTGCCCGTTAGCAGGCTATCCTGTCCGCTTTTGATTTCACTATTAAACATCTTCCCGGGTCTTCTAATTCTCTTCCTGATTTTCTTGCATCAATGAAGGACTAGTACCGTCAAAATATTTTGACAAAACAACTCAGATCCTAAATACTGCAGATGGTAGTAGACTCTTTATCAATTATAAATTATCCAATGCTTCTGTCTGTAATAACCACCAATGTATTAATACACCATTTATTATGGTCAAAGGACTGAGTCAAGCAATTATACTTGGAGTCCCGTTTCTTACACTTCTATATCCTTTATCAATCGATCAAACAGGAATATCTTCAAATTATCAAAATGTACCAATACACTTTGATTTTATTCATAAACCAAAATTAAAAGAAATCAATAATGTCAAAAGTCAGTTACATAATAAAGAAAAATTTCTTTGTACTCTAAAACAAGAAATTAAATATAAATATATAGAAGAACAAATACAGGATCCTTTGATCCAACAAAAGATTCAATCAATTCAACAATAAATAGAAACTTCTATATGTAGTGAACATCCTAATGCTTTTTGGGAAAGGAAAAAGCACAGTATTAATCTACCATATGAACAAGGATTTGATGAAAAACAAATACCTACAAAAGTTAGACCTATACAAATGAACACTACTTTATTAGACATGTGTAGAAAAGAAATTGATGATCTCCAAACAAAAAAGTTAATAAGACCAAGCTCATCACCATGGAGTTGTGCAGCTTTCTATGTCAATAAAAATGTTGAAAAAGAACGAGGAGTCTCTCGATTAGTTATTAATTATAAACCTCTCAATAAAGTATTAAGATGGATTAGATATCACATCCCCAATAAAAAAGATTTATTAGATAGAGTAGTCAATGCTTGTATCTTTTCCAAATTTGATATGAAATCTGGATATTGGCAAATACAAATTCAAGAACAAGATAAATATAAAACAGCATTTAATGTACCGTTTGGACAATATGAATGGAATGTAATTCTATTTGGCTTAAAAAATGCTCCATCAGAATTTCAGAAAATAATGAATGATGTATTTAACGCTTATTATCAATTTATGATAGTTTATATTGATGATGTCTTGATCTTTTCTGAATCTATAGATCAACATATTAAACATATTAATACTTTTATTCATGCAATCCAGAATGCTGGATTAGTTGTATCGGCAAGAAAGATAACGTTATTTAAAACCAATATTAGGTTTCTAGGACATAATATTCATCATGGCACCATTATTCCAATAGATCGATCCATACAATTTGCTGATAAATTCCCTGATCTAATACTCGATAAGAAAGAACTTCAAAGATTCTTAGGATATTTAAATTATGTTAGTGATTTCTATCATAATCTTGCCATAGACGCTAAGCCTTTACATGATAGATTAAAAAAGCATCCCTTACCATGAACGAATATTCATACTAAAGCAGTTCAACTAATTAAACAAAAGGTAAAAACCCTTGTTTGCCTTTCTCTTCCCCATCCTACTGCTTTCAAGATAATAAAATGTGATGCCTCCGAATTGGGCTTGGGTGGTATTCTCAAGCAACGTATTGATAATCAGGAACAACTACTCAGGTATACCTTTGAAGCCTGGAACCCAACCCAGCAAAACTATTCTATGGTCAAACAAGAATTACTTGCCATAGTTCATTGTGTTACAAAATTTCAAAGTGATATTCTCAATCAACAATTTCTCATAAGAATTGATTGCAAAGCAGTTAAAGATATTCTGCAAAAAGATGTTCAAAATCTTGTTGCTAAACAAATATTTGCCCACTGGCAAGCTATCATGTCCGCTTTTGATTTCACTATTGAACATCTTCCCGGGTCTTCTAATTCTCTTCCTGATTTTCTCACCCATGAATTTTTGCAGGGGGGCAACACTGACGCCAACGACGAAGAATCACCACTATCACTTGCACTACAGCTCTTTGCAGCTAATAAAAATAATACTACTCTATCCAATCCACCTACTCTCATGGGTTCTCGTAGAAATTCTCGCAATGAGAAACGCCTAATGAATATAATATCATTTGAAGGTGAATATCCGCCTTTGGCAACCCTTTCACCTTCCAATTCTCCTATTCACCAAATCACTTACCCAGAAGCTAATACATCTGCTCGCGCTTATACTCAAGCACAGTCCAAATCAAACCAGGAGCCTAATTTTCCTAGGTCTTCATACACTGAAAGAGCATACCTTATGGACATTACCATTGATTAGCCCAATATGCAAATATTTATAATTATTCTCTTTATGTTTTTCAATAATTTTTCTTGATAATAATTGAAAGTCTTCTTGATTTTGAGTTACGGATAGACTTTCTTCTACTGTTTTTATAACATAACCTAATTTGAATTTAAATGATCCTTTATGATAAATATCTTTTATTGGTACCTTAGGAATATTCCAATTTTGGATATGATGTTCAATATCATTTATAATAATCACCTCCTTATTTTTAACTCTTAATGTCTGAGATTGAGTTGCAGTATTACCTTTAAGATTCCTAATTAAATTTGCCATCTGTAGGTTGCGGATAATGACAATCTAGACGATCAAGGGTCCAGCGTGTTCCCCTAAGCGGCTCTTCCTGGCCTTGGCGGGTACTTTGCCTAGACTTTTCCTTTCGTCTCTTGCCTTAACTCTCGAACCAACTTTCTTAGATGAAAATTTAAGTAGGTTTCTATAGTAATATTGTAACTTTTACTCTTAACAGTTTACTGTTAGCTCTGATACCAAAACGTGCCCAGATCTACAGTGATTTTAAACCATGATTTTTATAACAAATAAGCAAAGAGCATACCATTATATTTGATTAATTCTTGTAATGTACGAATATAATTAAATCAAAATAAGATTATTATAATAAAAGGGATAACTGAAATGTCAATGACAAACCACGATGTGTGTGTATGATTTCCTATTTTAATATTGAAGACAAGTTTAAACTGCATTAGATCATTAGATCTTATATATATATATATATATATATATATATATATATATATATATATATATATCACAGATTACAATCCATAAACAAACTGTTACAAACTATAGGCAAACTGACTGTTTATAAAGCATATGAAACAAATCTTACAGTGAAAACATAAACAAACACTTACAGCTTACAGATACAATAACTGGAGAATAACTTCCAATTGTGAGGACAGTATGATGGGAGTGTATGGAAGTTACAGTCACACATTTAAACAAAGATAGGAAATTAAGATAAGAAGATAAGAGAGAACCTGGTTTTGATGTATCAAAAAGATAGGAAAAACCTGGATAGCATGAGAGAGGTTCTGGCTGTGAGGTCAGGACAGCAGTTGTGGAGTAATAGTAGTCGTGGTCGAGTAGAGAACGGAAAGATGAAGAGATCAGAGAGAGAGAGGAAGAAAGCAGAGAGATAAACTGAGAAGGAAGAACTCGAGACCTACTTCGAATGAGGAAGGGTCCTTCCTTTTATAGGCGAAGGGTGAGGTTGCTTAGCGAGGAAGGAAGAGGAAGAAAGTGACTTAATGTGATCGAAAGGGGGAAGAAGAGACGTAAAACAAAAAGAAAAAGATAAAAGAAAAAGAAAGATGCTTAACGAGGCATCTTAAACAGTGATACTTTTGTCGTCTTATGTCGGCAGCACAATGCCTAGTTTGTCTTATATGTCAGTAGCTTTGTCGTATGTGTTGGCAGCTTTGTCTTATTTGTCGGCAGCTACAATAGAGAGCATCTTGATATAGTGGCTTGAGATGACGGAAAGCATGTACAGTATATGTGGTGACATCTATGAGGTGACATGGTACTGTGGAGCATCTTTATGGCCTTTGGATGAATTCATTGGGGTCTTCTTCTTCTGGGTCTGCTTCTTCTAGTGGGAAATATTTATTGTTGTGCAATGGTGAGGATTGTATGATTTCATCAGATGATACTGGTTGTCTTCTTGCTTCTGTAAAGATATCCTTCATTTGTTGCTCTAGGGTTTCGTTGGAAGCATTGGGGTTTGATTGGAGCATATTTCGTAAATATGTGGGAAAGTCAAATGAAGTGTTGGTTGTATTATGTTCACTTGGACTTGGGTTATATATGGGTTTTTGTGGAGGTATTCTTTTGAAAACTATGATTGTGGGATCCATATTAAAGATGTCCCACCATTTGACTGAGATTGTTTTGCCCAGTCTTGGAATATAGGTATGGTCTGCTGTATTATTAACAGAGATTGAGTATTCCCATTTCATAATCCATTGGAGTTGGTATAGTGCAACAAAGTAGAGGTGATTGTCTGTATTATTATCACTATTATTGAATCTCACAAATTGTTCCTGCACTTTTTGGAAAGCAGGAGGTAAAATTGCAGTAGTTGATTCCCAAACTAAAAACCAATTTTTAAACCAGTTAGGGAATCGTTCGAAAATAGGTAATCGAAATTGAATATACCAACTATGGGTATTGTTTGGATTTTGATAATAAAACATTTTTTGTCATGCTTTTATGTATTCGGCATACTTATAGTATTTATATGAAAAATCAGGATTATGTAATTTCTTCCCTTGAGCAGGATTGCAACCCCACTCATCATAAGAGAGTAGTTTCTTAATCTGGATTTTAGAGTATGCAATTACTCTAGTATTTTGCTGATAGTAATGGACAACAGATATGGATCCTGTCTCCATGAGAATTGCTTCATAATATTCTCTAGTTTTGACTCCATTGGTTGGATTCAGATGGTTTATCAGGTATAATAGAGCAAGTTTGATAGGGTCCATATTTGTATGGTGATCATCAATGGTAATGTCCATAATGTATGCTCTTTCAGTGTATGAAGACCTAAGAAAATTAGGCTCCTGGTTTGATTTGGAATGTGCTTGAGTATAAGCGGGAGTAGATGTATTAGCTTCTGGGTAAGTGATTTGGTGAATAGGAGAATTGGAAGGTGAAAGGGTTGCCAAAGGCGGATATTCACCTTCAAACGGTATTATATTCAATGGGCGTTTCTCATTGCGAGAATTGCTACGAGAACCCATGAGAGTAAGTGGATTGGATAGAGTAGTATTATTTTTATTAGCTGCAAAGAGCTGTAGTGCAAGTGATAGTGGTGATTTTTCGTCGTTGATGTCAGTGTTTGGATTCACTGGCTGGCTAAGAGGTTGGTGGGATTTCTATGTGGATGATGAAACTAAAAATAGAATCATTACCAATACAAGGCAATGGACCGTCAGAAATGAGCAAAATCAAGAAATAATTTATACTGAAAGTGATGCAGTAAACAATTTAATATATACTATTAAATTACATTTTGTAGGAAGTACGGCCTTATTAGCAGCAAGATCAGAAGATCTGCTATCCAATCTTCGTTGTCCTACATTGTCCCATTATAAATGGTATAAGGATGTCTTTTTCTCAAGACTATTAATAAGAGAAGAGTGTCAATTAGACCATTGGAATGAAAAATTTATTGCTGGTCTACCCTATTTATTTGCAGAAAAAGTCAAAGACAGACTTAAAAAGAACCATTAATACCTGCTCGAAAATCTTGTCATACTACTTCTGATGTTATCATACTTCTTTCTGCTTCACAACCTACACCATCTTCAAACTTCCAATTACAAGGAGTCAATAGAACAGCTGATCATGTAGTCATTCCTACATATACATCTGAACCAGACATAGAGGAATTTCAAATACTTACATTACAAATAGAAGATGATACAGAAGAAGAAATAAATAATAGTATATATGATACATATGTAGCAAATAAGTTAGCAAGAAAAAAGAAGAAAATTAATATTGATTATCTTAAAAAAGATTATCTTTCTTTAGAAAATCAAGGTATTAGGGAATGGTATCTTCAAACCTTCCAACTTAGGTTAATAGAATTATTTCATAAAAAATATAATAAATTTCTCAAAAAAGAAAGAGAAACAAAATGATTTTTTATATGGTTACAAGAAGTATGCATTCAACATAAAATAAACATCCATCCATTTGATAATCTTTAAACCTTAGAAGAAAAAACATACATTAGTACGGATGGTACCACTACTGCTAGTACACACCCTCCTGAAAAAAGTATAATACTCAAAGGAGTAACCCCATCAAGTAAAGGAGAACCACCACAATCTCTATATGATATAATTGCCACACCATATAAAGTCCTACCTAAAGAAATAGATAAAAAACAAGAACTTATTCCCCATATTGTGGAACAAAACAATTATACTAATTTATATATGCAGTCTTTAGGAAAACAAGCAGAGCGTATAGAAAGATTAGTTTCTAAGGAAATAACTCCCTCTCTTCCTAAAGCAGTCCTGTTCAAACCACCTCCAGAACTTAATAAAAATAAATTTCATATCGGAGAAAATAATAAAACCTTAATGGATCAATTAATAGCCAAATTAGCTCAATTAGATATTAAAGGAATTCCTTCTCCCAAACTCAGTATTCCTATACCAAATATACTTGTTCCATTACCAGAATCTTCAGATAAAGAAAAATAAAAAATACCAGAGCATGAAACAATGATGCTCCAAGAAGAGGAACCAATTATAGAAGACAACATACAAAACTAAGAAAATGCTTTTATGGATACTACACATATTGATATAAACAGAATAGCATACGGTAGAACATAGAAACCAATCACAGCTTTACCATATTATAAAAGACCTACACCTGTTGATGATTCAGCTTGAAGAGGATACCATACGACAAGTTGTTTCCTATTCAGGAAGATCAATAGTTAATTGGACAATAGACGGTTTATCTGAATTAAAAATGCTAGATGTCATGAGACATATGACCATGTTTGCCTCTGCAAACAAAATGGCAAGTAATCCAGACCAAGAAGTGGCTAAAGCAAGTGATAGTGGTGATTCTTCGTCGTTGGCATCACTGTTTAAGATGCCTCTTTAAGCATCTTTCTTTTTCTTTTATCTTTTCCTTTTTGCTTCACGTCTCTTCTTCCCCCTTGCGGTCACATCAAGTCACTTTCTTCCTCTTCCTTCCTCGCTAAGCAACCTCACCTTTCGCCTATAAAAGGAAGGACCCTTCCTCATTCGAAGTAGGTCTCGAGTTCTTCCTTCTCAGTTTATCTCTCTGCTTTCTTCCTCTCTCTCTCTGATCTCTTCATCTTTCTGTTCTCTACTCGACCACGACTACTATTACTCCACAACTGCTGTCCTGACCTCACAGCCAGAACCTCTCTCATGCTATCCAGGTTTTTCCTATCTTTTTGATACATCAAAACCAGGTTCTCTCTTATCTTCTTATCTTAATTTCCTATCTTTGTTTAAATGTGTGACTGTAACTTCCATACACTCCCATCATATTGTCCTCACAATTGGAAGTTATTCTCCAGTTATTGTATTTGTAAGCTGTAAGTGTTTGTTTATGTTTTCATTGTAAGATTTGTTTCATGTGCTTTATAAACAATCAATTTGCCTATGGATTGTAATATGTGATATATATATATAGATATATATAAGATCTAATGATCTAATGCAGTTTAAACTTGTTTTCAGTATTAAAGTAGGTGATCATACACACACATCGTGGATTGTTATTGACATTGCAGTTATCCTTTTTATTATAATAATCTTATTTTACCTTAATTATATTTGTATATTACAAGAATTAATCAAATATAATGGTATGCTCTTTGCTTATTTGTTATAAAAATCATGGTTTAAAATCACTGTAGATCTGGGCGCGTTCTAGTATCAGAGCCAACAGTAAACTGTTAAGAGTAAAAGTTACAATATTACTGTAGAAACCTACTTAAATT
Organism: Amborella trichopoda; assembly: GCF_054954075.1. NCBI lineage: Eukaryota > Viridiplantae > Streptophyta > Magnoliopsida > Amborellales > Amborellaceae > Amborella > Amborella trichopoda. Next base: position 13,651,041 of record NC_142337.1, on the reverse strand, counting down.
TACATCTAAGAAAGTTGGTCCGAGAGTTAAGGCAAGAGACGAAAGGAAAAGTCTAGGCAAAGTACCCGCCAAGGCCAGGAAGAGCCGCTTAGGGGAACACGCTGGACCCTTGATCGTCCAGATTGTCATTATCTGCAACCTACAGACGGCAAATTTAATTAGGAATCTTAAAGGTAATACTGCAACTCAATCTCAGACATTAAGAGTTAAAAATAAGGAGGAGATTATTATAAATGATATTGAACATCATATCCAAAATTGGAATATTCCTAAGGTACCAATAAAAGATATTTATCATAAAGGATCATTTAAATTCAAATATGCTATATAAACAGTAGAAGAAAGTATATCCGTAACTCAAAATCAAGAAGACTTTCAATTATTATCAAGAAAAATTATTGAAAAACATAAAGAGAATAATTATAAATATTTGCATATTGGGCTAATCCAAATAGCCATTAAACCTTTAACCCGACTAGAGTTAAACACTTCAGTGCTTGTATGCCTAAGAGATACAAGACACAATAACTTCTCATATTCACTCCTAGGCATGGTAGAATCTAGCCTATATAATGGACCTATATATTTTAATTGTTTTCCAAATTTTTCTGTTTCTTTAACAGACCCAAACATATTAGATATATTATCTATAAATTTGAAAACTCATGGATTTAATATGATACATGGTTCTCAGAATTTAGCAATAATATACAGAATTTATTATAAGGTGTTGAATACTCTTTGTCCTAATATTATGCAGGCTGATAAAAGAGATCAAACTATATTATTTCAAACAAATATAGAAAAATCACATTCAATTACTTGGTCCGATATTATTCTACCTCAATCTTGGGCTTTACAACATGCAAACCAACCTCAAGAAGCACCTAAAAATAATATTCAAAACCAAATAATAGAACATCCAGATGGAAATATTGAAATAAAATTCCAACAGCCTATAGTCAAGGATGATATAGATATTAATAGGAAAAGAAATAAAAAACCATTAATACCTGCTCGAAAATCTTGTCATACTACTCCTGCTGTTCTCATACTTCCTTCTGCTTCACAACCTACACCATCTTCAAACTTCTAATTACAAGGAGTCAATAGAACAGCTGATCATGTAGTCATTCCTACCTATACATCTGAACCAAACATAGAGGAATTTCAAATACTTACATTACAAATAGAAGATGATACAGAAGAAGAAATAAATAATAATATATATGATACATATGTAGCAGATAAGTTAGCAAGAAAAAAGAAGAAAATTAATATTGATTATCTTAAAAAAGATTATCTTTCTCTAGAAAATCAAGGTATTAGGGAATGGTATCTTCAAACCCTCCAACCTAGGTTAATAGAATTATTTCATAAAAAATATAATAAATTTCTCAAAAAAGAAAGAGAAACAAAATGATTTTTCATATGGTTACAAGAAGTATGCATTCAACATAAAATAAACATCCCTCCATTTGATAATCTTCCAACCTTAGAAGAAAAAACATACATTAGTATGGATGGTACCACTACTGCTAGTACACACCCTCCTGAAAAAAGTATAATACTCAAAGGAGTAACCCCATCAATTAAAGGAGAACCACCACAATCTCTATATGATATAATTGCCACACCATATAAAGTCCTACCTAAAGAAATAGGTAAAAAACAAGAACTTATTCTCCATATTGAGGAACAAAACAATTATACTAATTTATATATGCAGTCTTTAGGAAAACAAGCAGAGCGTATAGAAAGATTAGTTTCTAAGGAAATAACTCCTTCTCTTCCTAAAGCAGTCCTGTTCAAACCACCTCCAGAACTTAATAAAAATAAATTTCATATCGGAGAAAATAATAAAACCTTAATGGATCAATTAATAGCCAAATTAGCTCAATTAGATATTAAAGGAATTCCTTCTCCCAAACTCAGTATTTCTATACCAAATATACTTATTCCATTACCAGAATCTTCAGATAAAGAAAAATAAAAAATACCAGAGCATGAAACAATGATGCTCCAAGAAGAGGAACCAATTATAGAAGACACCATATAAAACCAAGAAAATACTTTTATGGATACTACACCTATTGATATAAACAGAATAGCATATGGTTGAACATGGAAACCAATCACAGCTTTACCATATTATAAAAGACCTACACCAGTTGATGATTTAGCTTGAAGAGGATACCATACGACAAGTTGTTTCCTATTCAGGAAGATCAATAGTTAATTGGACAATAGACGGTTTATCTGAATTAAAAATGCTAGATGTCATAAGACATATGACCATGTTTGCCTCTGTAAACAAAATGGCAAGTAATCCAGACCAAGAAGTGGCTAAAGCAAGTGATAGTGGTGATTCTTCGCCATTGGCATCACTGTTTAAGATGCCTCTTTAAGCATCTTTTTTTTTCTTTTATCTTTTCCTTTTTGCTTCACGTCTCTTCTTCCCTCTTGCGGTCACATCAAGTCACTTTCTTCCTCTTTCTTCCTCACTAAGCAACCTCACCCTTCGCCTATAAAAGGAAGGACCCTTCCTCATTCGAAGTAGGTCTCGAGTTCTTCCTTCTCAGTTTATCTCTCTCTGATCTCTTCATCTTTCTGTTCTCTACTCGACCACGACTACTATTACTCCACAAGTGCTGTCCTAACCTCACAGCCAGAACCTCTCTCATGCTATCCAGGTTTTTCTTATCTTTTTGATACATCAAAACCAGGTTCTCTCTTATCTTCGTATCATAATTTCCTATCTTTGTTTAAATGTGTGACTGTAAATTGATAATAAATTTGATCAAGACATCATCAATATAAACTATCATAAATTGAAAATAAGCGTTAAAGACATCATTCATTATTTTTTGAAATTCTGGTGGAGCATTTTTTAAGCCAAATGGCGTTACATTCCATTCATATTGTCCAAACGGTACATTAAATGTTATTTTATATTTATCTTGTTCTTGAATTTGTATTTGCCAATATCTAGATTTCATATCAAATTTGGAAAAGATACAAGCATTGACTACTCTATCTAATAAATCTTTTTTATTGGGGATGAGATATCTAATCCATCTTAATACTTTATTGAGAGGTTTATAATTAATAACTAATCGAGGGACTCCTCGTTCTTTTTCAACATTTTTATTGACATAGAAAGCTGCACAACTCCATGGTGATGAGCTTGGTCTTATTAACTTTTTTGTTTGGAGATCATCAATTTCTTTTCTACACATGTCTAATAAAGTGGTGTTCATTTGTATTGGTCTAGCTTTTGTAGGTATTTGTTTTTCATCAAATCCTTGTTCATATGGTAGATTAATACTGTGCTTTTTCCTTTCCCAAAAAGCATTAGGATGTTCACTACATATAGAAGTTTCTATTTGTTGTTGAATTGATTGAATCTTTTGTTGGATCAAAGGATCCTGTATTTGTTCTTCTTTATATTTATATTTAATTTCTTGTTTTAGAGTACAAAGAAATTTTTCTTTATTATGTAACTGACTTTTGACATTATTGATTTCTTTTAATTTTGGTTTATGAATAAAATCAAAGTGTATTGGTACATTTTGATAATTTGAAGATATTCTTATTTGATCGATTGATAAAGGATATAAAAAGTATATTTGCTTGACTCAGTCCTTTGACCATAATAAATGGTGTATTAATACATTGGTGGTTATTACAGACAGAAGCATTGGATAATTTATAATTGATAAAGAGTCTACTACCATCTGCAGTATTTAGGATCTGAGTTGTTTTGTCAAAATATTTTGACGGTACTAGTCCTTCATTGATGCAATTAAGGTCAGCACCTGAGTCTATTAGGGCTGAGGTTTGAAAGCGATAATCTTTTGCTACGATTATAGTGACTTGAACAAACCATTTTGGAATCATAATTTTATCTATCAGATTTACAGAGGGAATTGTTACCAGATGTGGTTTAGCTTCTGAGGTTTCTGCTATATCTTCTGGTGGATCAGGATTATATATTGTAATAAGCTGATCGAATTCTAGTTCATCTGTATCTGACTCTTGTTGAGATAGATTTTGTAATTCTAAAGTCTTAATTCTATTTTTTTAATAGATGTACCTCCTTTTTGACTTCTTTGATTTCTTGTTTTAAGTCTGAAATAGAAGGTTCTTTGTGTTGAGAGGTATGTTGTTCACTTACTCTTTTCATTATAGAAGCAAAATTGTATTCATCAGGTGTTTTACTAATTGGAGATGTTTTTGCTTTTGTTTTAGTTAGTGTAATAAACTTGGTGATTACAGATCTTTTTTCTTCTGGATTTGTAATTTTTTCAATAATGTCTAATATTAGATTATCTTCTTGAGTAAGCATATAAAGATTATGTGTAGGTATAGGGCAAGTACAATTAGTGTCTTTCATTGGATTGGATGATTCTGTGTCTGTAGAAGAATCTGAGTAATCAGATGATTCTGTCCATAAAAGATCATCATCCTGGTTATGTTCTATATGTGAGTCCGTAGAATTTGAGAATTCAGAATCATAATTGATTATATTATATAATTTTGTTTTGATTGAGTCATCTAAGTGTAATGATTCTATTTTCTTTTTTAATTTACATTGATGTTTATAATGACCAACTTTTCCACATTTATAACATACTGGAAGTTTTCTTTTCTGTTTTGTATTTGGAGAGTATTTGTTTATAAACGTTTGTTTAGACTTTTTATATTGTTTATGTACTTTATTGGATTTGGATTTATACTTGTCTTTTTTGTATTTTTTCTTTTTCTTATATAACTTTTCAGGGTTATTTTTTCTATCGATATGGTATCCAAATTGTTCACAGAAATCACCAAGTTCTTTTCGTTTGGTAATTTGCTGTTTATCTAGCTGTCTTTTGAGTTTAAGATCAATACATAAAGCTAATCCTTCAGTACATATTTCTGTTGATAGTTCTCCAAGTGTATATGCTGAGTATACTATAATTCCATTATGTTTCTTTCTAAGTCTATCTTTGACTTTTTCTGTAAATAAATAGGGTAGACCAGCAATAAATTTTTATTTCCAAAGGTCTAATTGACAATCTTCTCTTATTAATAGTCTTGAGAAAAAGACATCCTTATACCATTTATAATGGGATAATGTAGGACAACGAAGTTTGGATAGCAGATCTTCTGATCTTGCTGTAATAAAGCCGTACTTCCTACAAAATGTAATGTAATAGTATATATTAAAGTGTTTACTGCTCACTTTTAGTATAAATTATTTCTTGATTTTGCTCATTTCTGGCTGTCCATTGCCTTGTATTGGTAAGGATTCTATTTTTAGTTTTATCATCCACATAGTAATCCCACCAACCTCTTAGCCAGCCAGTGAATCCATTAACTATTGCTTTAGCCACTTCTTGGTCTGGATTACCTGTCATTTTGTTTGCAGAGGCAAACATGGTCATATGTCTCATGACATCTAGTATTTTTAATTCAGATAAACCGTCTATTGTCCAATTAACTATTGATCTTCCTGAATAGGAAACAACTTGTTGTATGGCATCCTCTTCAAGTTGGACATCAACAGGTGTAGGTCTTTTATAATATGGTAAAGCTGTGATTGGTTTCCATGTTCTACCATATGCTATTCTGTTTATATCAATAGGTGTAGTATCCATAAAAGCATTTTCTTGGTTTTGTATGGTGTCTTCTATAATTGGTTCCTCTTCTTGGAGCATCATTGTTTCATGCTCTGGTATTTTTTATTTTCCTTTATCTGAAGATTCTGGTAATGAAACAGGTATATTTGGTATAGGAATACTGAGTTTGGGAGAAGGAATTCCTTTAATATCCAATTGAGCTAATTTGGCTATTAATTGATCCATTAAGGTTATATTATTTTCTCCGATATGAAATTTATTTTTATTAAGTTCTGGAGGTGGTTTGAACATGACTGCTTTAGGAAGAGAAGAAGTTATTTCCTTAGAAACTAATCTTTCTATACGCTCTGCTTGTTTTCCTAAAGACTGCATATATAAATTAGTATAATTGTTTTGTTCCACAATATGGAGAATAATTTCTTGTTTTTTATCTATTTCTTTAGGTAGGACTTTATATGGTGTGGCAATTATATCATATAGAGATTGTGGTGGTTCTCCTTTACTTGATGGGGTTACTCCTTTGAGTATTATACTTTTTTCAAGAGGGTGTGTACTAGCAGTAGTGGTACCATCCGTACTAATGTATGTTTTTTCTTCTAAGGTTTGAAGATTATCAAATGGAGGGATGTTTATTTTATGTTGAATGCATACTTCTTGTAACCATATAAAAAATCCTTTTGTTTCTCTTTCTTTTTTGAAAAATTTATTATATTTTTTATGAAATAATTCTATTAACCTAGGTTGGAAGGTTTGAAGATACCATTCCCTAATACCTTGATTTTCTAGAGAAAGATAATCTTTTTTAAGATAATCAATATTAATTTTCTTCTTTTTTCTTTCTAACTTATCTGTTACATATGTATCATATATATTATTATTTATTTCTTCTTCTGTATCATCTTCTATTTGTAATGTAAGTATTTGAAATTCCTCTATGTCTGGTTCATATGTATAGGTAGGAATGACTACATGATCAGTTGTTCTATTGACTCCTTGTAATTGAAAGTTTGAAGATGGTGTAGGTTGTGAAGCAGAAGGAAGTATGATAACATCAGGAGTAGTAAGACAAGATTTTCGAGCAGGTATTAATGGTTTTTTATTTCTTTTCCTATTAATATCTATATCATCCTTGACTATAGGCTTTTGGAATTTTATTTCAATATTTCCATCTGGATGTTCTATTATTTGGTTTGGAATATTATTTCTAGGTGCTTCTTGGGGTTGGTGTGCATGTTGTAAAGCCCAAGATTGAGGTAGAATAATATCGGACCAAGTAATTGTTTTGGGTACAATTGAATGTGATTTTTCTATATTTGTTTGAAATAATATAGTTTGATCTCTTTTATCAGCCTGCATAATATTAGGACAAAGAGTATTCATCACCTTATAATAAATTCTGTATACTATTGCTAAATTCTGAGAAGCATGTATCATATTAAATCCATGAATTTTCAAATTTATAGATAATATATCTAATATGTTTGGGTCTGTTAAAGAAACAGAAAAATTTAGAAAACAATTAAAATATATAGGTCCACTACATAGGCTAGATTCTACCATGCCTAGGAGTGAATCTGAAAAGTTATTGTGTCTTATATCTCTTAGGCATACAAGCACTGGAGTGTTTAACCCTAGTCGGATTAAAGGTTTAATGGCTATTTGGATTAGCCCAATATGTAAATATTTATAATTATTCTCTTTATGTTTTTCAATAATTTTTCTTAAGAAAACAAGCAGATCGTATGGAAAGATTAGTTTCTATGGAAATAACTCCTTCTCTTCCTAAAGCAGTCCTGTTCAAACCACCTCCAAAACTTAATAAAAATAAATTCCATATCGGAGAAAATAATAAAACCTTAATGGATCAATTAATAGCCAAATTTGCTCAATTAGATATTAAAGGAATTCTTTCTCCCAAACTCAGTATTCCTATACCAAATATACCTGTTCCATTAACAGAATCTTCAGATAAAGGAAAATAAAAAATACCAGAGCATGAAACAATGATGCTCCAAGAAGAGGAACCAATTATAGAAGACACCATACAAAACCAAAAAAATGCTTTTATGGATACTACACCTATTGATATAAACAGAATAGCTTATGGTAGAACATGGAAACCAATCACAGCTTTACCATATTATAAAAGACCTACATCTGTTGATGTCCAGCTTGAAGAGGATGCCATACAACAAGTTGTTTCCTATTCAGGAAGATCAATAGTTATGTAATAAGCTGATCGAATTCTAGTTCATCTGTATCTGACTCTTGTTGAGATAGATTTTGTAATTTTAAAGTCTTAATTCTATTTTTTAATAGATGTACCTCCTTTTTGACTTCTTTGATTTCTTGTTTTAAGCCTATTTTTTTCTCAAGACTATTAATAATTGAAGATTGTAAATTAGACCATTCGAAAGAAAAATGTGTTGCTGGTCTACCTTATTTATTTGCAGAAAAAGTCAAAGACAGACTTAGAAAGAAACATAATGGAATTATAGTATACTCAGCTTATACACTTGGAGAACTATCAGCAGAAATATGTGCTGAAGGATTAGCTTTATGTACTGATCTTAAACACAAAAGACAGCTAGATAAACAGCAAATTACCAAACGAAAAGAACTTGGTGATTTCTGTGAACAATTTGGATACCATATCGATAGAAAAAATAACCCTGAAAAATTATATAAGAAAAAGAAAAAATACAAAAAAGACAAGTATAAATTCAAATCCAATAAAGTACATAAACAATATAAAAAGTCTAAACAAAAGTTTATAAACAAATTCTCTCCAAATACAAAACAGAAAAGAAAACTTCCAGTATGTTATCAATGTGGAAAAGTTGGTCATTATAAACACCAATGCAAATTAAAAAAGAAAATAGAATCATTACACTTAGATGACTCAATCAAAACAAAATTATATAATATGATCAATTATGATTCCGAATTCTCAGATTCTACGGACTCACATATAGAACATATCCAGGATGATGATCTTTTATGAACAGAATCATCTAATTACTCAAATTTTTCTACAGACACAGAATCATCCAATCCAATGAAAGACACTAATTGTACTTGCCCTATACCTACGCATAATCTTCATACGCTTACTCAAGAAGATAATCTAATATTAGACATTATTGAAAAAATTATAGATCCATAAGAAAAAAGATCTGTAATTACCAAGTTTATTACACTAACTAAAACAAAAGCAAAAACACCTTCAATTAGTAAACACACACACACACACACACACACACACACACACACACACACACACACACACACACACACACACACACACACACACACACACACACACACACACACATATATATATATATATATATATATATATATATATATATATATATATATATATATATATATATATATATATATATATATATATATATATATATATATATATATATATATATATATATACAATTCTTAAAAACATCTATAAGTAAAATTGAATGGTATTTCGCCCCGCCACGGATCTACGGGAGCCGTGGCAGTTTTCCATTTTTTTTACGTGAAAAAATACCGCTACGGACATACTATATCCATTGCGATACTGCAACAAACATAGTAGGTCCGTTGCGGTCTTTTAATCCACAGCATCTAAAAAATTCGGATGACGCCAAGCCTCCGTGTGATCTTAATGGATAATTCAGAAGGCCCCAACAGTGACATCTTTATGCACTACTTTATTTTAAATTTTCCCATATAACATGTTGACACCAAATTTTCGGCATCCAATCTTCAGATAGGGTCGCACCTACACAACAATATAGAAAGTTATTTTTTACATAGAATGAACAAAATACTACTCAAATTTTCAAGGATAATTTAGTCTTTATTGATATAGAGAAAGCTTATGATAGAGTACATCCAGATATTAAATTTGGTAGGTGTTAAAAAGAAATGAACCTCCAAATACCATATCGACTTGGAAAGAGATATATCGGAATGAGCACTAACTAGTATGGACAATTAGCGGAGAGATAAGTGAGTTTTAGTAGCAATATATTTATATATGGGGTCAGCGCTTGTAGTGGGTTTTTGAAGCACACCTTACTTATATATTATGGGGTTTGGTAGATTTATAAGGTTGGGAGAAATACGAAGAGAGAGGGGTTTGGGAGATTTATGGGGAGGGACTGAAAGATAATCATGTGAAGAGAGAGAGGGGGGTTTAAAAATGATGTCTTTTTTAAAAATTTGAGTTAAAAAGATGTAAAAATGGGTAAAATTGATTGAGGGGATTAGAATATAAAATAGATAGAAGCTCTATGTCGCTAGATAGGTTTTAAAACTTTTTGTATGTAAAAAAATGCAACTTAAAAATAAGGTCTACAGATATATTTTCCCTATAATATTCGGTACGGTCGTATCTTTATCTTTATGTGATAGTCAAGGCTCATTTGTAACATTATGGTTGAACCTATCCCAACCATTCATTCATATTCAACAGCTGAGATAGGGTAGGAATGCCGAATTTTCACTGTATCAAGGATCGGCTATTTGTTTCATGTAAGACCAAATAAAACCAAATAAATTTGTAGCTGCCCATGTTAAATTTTAACGCTCGTGCACCCTTCAACCATTTGCATGATGTAGGCATTATCGTCATCTCCATTATTTTTACTATGTATATTCCATATCTGATAGTCAAGGCTCATTTGTAACATTATGGTTGAATCTATCCCAGCTATTCATTTATATTCAACAGCTTAGATAGGGTAGGAATGCCGAATCTGCACTGTAGCAATTTGTTTCATGTAAGATTAATTTAAAAAATAGAATAACAAATGAAAAACCAAATAAATTTGTAGCTGCCCATGTTAAATTTGAACTCTTGTGCACCCTTCAACCATTTGCATGATGTAGGCATTTGTTATCTCCGTTATGTTTACTATGTATATTTTATAATTTATTGGGAAATTTGAGAAAAGAATTTCTAAACATTGGAATTTTAAAAAGTTCCACTTAAGAGTTTTATGTTACGATTAAGTTCTACTTTCTTTAATGTTTTCCATTTTCCCAGCGTTTTAAAAAACGCCGAGTCGAACCGGACTCGCCCGGTTCGACTCGGAAATAGTGAAAAAGGAACCGGATCGCCCCGAAAATCGGAAATCGTCCGGTTCTAGAGAGAACCGGACGATTCTGTACAGTGAATCGCCGTGTATATACCATATACTATTGCGCATCATATAAAATATAAAAAAATTATTTTCAATAATTTAAAATGACCAAATTACCGCCGTCATTTTTCAGAGGTATTTCGATCATTTTATATTTTGGGATATATTTTTTAATTGTGCACCTTATTTTTTACTGCACACGTCTAAAATTTTATTATGATCTGATTTCTATAAAAAATATTAAAATTCATAGAGTAATATGCATTCTTGACCACATGATAAAGATCTAATGACTGGGATTCTACCTATATAACTATTTATTATAGCTATCCAGCTATTATTAGCTTTTTCTTATATATATAGAGTACACCTTACAATAGCCGGGTAGTTATAATGAATAGTAATATAGGTAGAATCTCAACCGTCATATCTTCATCGAGTGGTTCAAGATACATATCACCATATAAATTTTAATGTTTTTATATAAATTTGATTAAGATAAAATTTTGGGTTTATATACTTAACACTATTGCGCACCATATAAAAATATAATTTTTTTCAATAATTTAAAATGATCAAATTACCCCCATCATTTTTAGGGGTATTTCGGTCATTTTATATTATGAAATATTTTTCTTATATTTTTTAATTGTGCGTCCTGTTTTTTAGTAAATATGTCTAAATTTTTATTATGATCCGATTTTTAGAAAAAATATTACAATTCATATAATGATATGCATTCTGAACCACATGATGAAGATTTAACGGCTCCTATTCCACCTATATTACTATTCATTATAGCTGCTCAACCATTGTTAGTTTTTTCCATATATATATATATATATATATATATATATATATATATATATATATATATATATATATATATATATATATAAAGTTTAATTTAGAGTAGTAATTTTAAACTCTATTAAAAAATATTTAAATTTTTTGATATTTTAAAATTATTTTTATAATAAACTTATAGTTTTTAAAATAAATATTTGAAAATAACATAGATTTAAACAAATAAAATATAAAATTTTATGTTTATAGCTTTTGAATCAAACAGTGGGAAATAACATGAATGTAAAATTTATGACACAAGTGTAAAAAGTTTTAAACCGAGTTTTCATTTGTAATTTATGAAATAGTTTATCAAAGTGAAAGTATATTTTTTTAATACGAAATTGTAAATTCTAATTTATTTTGACTTTTAAGTTAAATTTTTAATTTCAAAACTAAAATATATGTAATAACGTGTTTTAATTTTATTGTATAAAATTTGTAATTCCATGTTATACTGACTATTTTAATTATGGAAAAAGTTTACGATGCTCTAAACAATCAAATTAAGGTGCACTTCAAAATTTTCGCTAAAAGAGGTTCTTTTGATGCTCAAAAATCCTCAAATTGATTATCTTGACCTTAAGATTTATGGATATGAGAAAAAAATGGATTTCAACTTTTAGAAATAGTCTATTTTGTTTGGACCATTATTTTTCAAGATTTTCAAGATTTCTTAGATCCGCTTGATTTACACTTTTTTCGAAGCCTTAAATTTTATAATTAGAGATGAAAATAAATTTGAAGGCTACCATAAAGATTTCAATTATTAAAACCACATTTTCTTGACACTATTTGAAGGTGCGCTTTATTTTGATTGTTTAGAGCCTCGGCCTGGTAAAAACTGCACCCTTTAATTATTATATAAAAACCTATAGCAAATCAGTTTGATAATACAACATTAGAATGCCTATTTAAAGAAAATATTATATACTTGTATATTATTAAAGATAAAAATGACATTATCTTTTACATAAAACTATTGGTTATTTTGAACAAAAATTAATATTTGTAGCACTTGTTAGGTACTTTTATGTGCATTTATTATTGTTACAAACCTTCTCCTTACATATAGAAGATTTAGAAGTATTTTAAAAGCATCTTGTATACTTGATTCATTAAGAAAAGTATTAACTATTAGTATTTTGTTTATCTAAAATGTGGTGTCTACGTATAAATATTTATTTTAAAAGGAAAAAGTTAAAATTTGAAATTTTAATATAATTATGTGGTAAGAGATCATACCTAAGGGCACATAAAATCAATTTCTATGTTATGTTGTTACAATCACTTCAATTTGATTTTCACTACCATATAAAATAGGCTTTTATCTATGCTGCATTTTTAAGCCAGAGTAAAAGGGCGGACATATGAAATAAAGTGGGACCCTATATAAATATAAGGTAAGCTAAGTGCCTTATAAAGAGAGGGAGTTTGGGACATAACATATATGTCAAATTATATAGTTTTAAGATATAGAGATAGAGTGATAGATATTGATGAATATAAGACAAATGAAAACATATATGAGGTTATTAGATAGATAGAGATCAATTAATTTCCTAGAATTTTGGAAATTAGTTCTAATAGAGAGACATTAAGGTATATATATAAAGTGAAAGATCCTCTTTGTTTCAAAATTTCCACAGCAAAAATATGATTCTTATTACATCCAAATCACTCATTTTATAAGGTAATGCAAACTTCCACTATCTAAGTCCATTCATCAAACTTCCACTATTTAAGTCCATCTATCAAACCTAATGTTTCTAGGGATATTCTATAAATATATTTAAACAAATGCAAAACGATAAATATTTATCATAAATGCAAGATATAAAAGATAACCTCAAATAAGCAATCTAGGATCCTTCCACATTGTTCCAAGTTACACATGAAAAACATGCAATTGGTAGGAATTTGATTTTCAAATTCTCATCTATTTCGGAAACTTTTCTCTCACCAAAATAAGATATTTGAATCGACTAACGGAATTTTTGTATTTTTCTAATTTTCACTAATGTCAAAATAGGAAGGTTGAATGTTTATAACCCTTTTTAAAATAAAAAATTAATATATTTTTTCAACAGATTTTTTATATACATTTTTCAAGACCTTTTCGAATTTTCAAAGTTTAATTTAAAAAAAAAAGAATTTTTAAAAAATTTTGCTTTTTTTAAAAACTGAGTTACAAAAAAACCATCTTTATTTTTCTATTCATTTCTTATTACCTATCCACTTGCAACAAATGCAAATCCACTAGTCGAAAATTAAAGCGCAGTATAACTCTTCAAAGGAAAATGATACAACAACATAAATAAAATGGCAATTTAAAGTTAAGGGTTTCAGACATGACCAAAGTAATATTGTGATTGAGGAACATTAGAAGGAAATGTTTGGTTCTTTTGGGAAGCACTTTTTTTTTTGTTAGAAGGTAAGTTTTCACAAGGTAAACTTTCATGTCGGACCACGACTTTCAGTTGATTGTTTCACAGGAAAGCGGTGAATACCGTGACAATCGGTGTTCAAAAGTTCCCCACCAAAGTAAGAACGTGAGAAAGTGTTTCTAGTATGTTTTGGCAGTGAAAATGCTTTCCCATGGGACAGAGCTTTCCAGGGGAAAGTTTACCTTGTAGAGAACATCCTAGTGAAACAAATGTGCTCTTGGTGGCTAGTATTGTCATTGACTGGAAAATGTGGATTACTTCAACAACTTACATTAGATGGACAGTCTGGATCTCATCTTGTTTAAAAAGAAATTTATTTATCAGTCCAACATTTGTTTGCTGACAATCTAAAATCCAAAATCACCTATTTTGAATTTTTGATTATTTGTATTGCAAATAAGCAAAAATTATTCTATTTTAGGGAGACTCAATTTATGTCGATTATAGTATTCAATTTGAACTGACAAGCAAAGCTGCACTTGAGGATAAACATGCAAAACAAAGATACAGACAAAAAAATAAGCATTTTCTTCAATAAGCGACCTATGCGTTGCACATCCACCGACATAGCTAAGGTGAGTTTCATTCTCAATGTTTGATGCACAACGAAGCCTTGTACGGAAATATAATATACATCCTAAAATCCAAATAGTGAAATAGTTGTATTAGGGTATGTTTAACAAAAACATGATTCTAATATTTCGATTTTTAAACATTTAAATAAAAGAGTTGTTGATTTCTCATATTTTTTTAATTAGTTATTATTTTGATACACGTTCTCTTGTGTTTATTTGACTGTTAGCCTAAATTTCAAAAATATAAATAAAGATAAATTATCAGAAATATACATTAATTGTAGCCTAATTGGAAAAAAAAACCCAGCTTTCATATACCTCGTCTACACATTTTTTACTTATTTTTGGCTTTTTTTTTTTACCAAAATAACTCTCACGGTAGTCATATAAACGTAATACACATTGCATTTTATACGACAATTCAAATGCCATAATAATTTGAAGTAATATTGTGGTACTTTAAGTACCGTAAAACTTAATCATAGTATATGCCATTTTTGTTACCATAAAAAGTTGAATTTTTAGTACGGCACTTGAAATGCCGTAATACTATCGCACGCTATATACCCTAACCTGAAGCCATTTTCTCCTTTACGGTTCTAATTCTACCATTTTAGGGCTCTATTCTTCTTCTCAACCTTAAGATTTGTGGTGCTCAATCTCCACCCTCCCTCATTTCCATCACCTCATCAGATCTTTGAAGTAAAAAATCTTGCTCCAAATTTAATTTTTTGAGTACTTTGTAGCATTTCAACTAATTTAGGGTAAATTGGCTTGTTATATAGAGTGGAACTTGAAAAAAAAAATTGGTTAAGGTTACCCTATAGCTTGATAGATTACAGCCCTAAAATTTATCAGGGGTATGTTTCCTAGTTGTTTACAGAACTTGGGCCATAGAATTTTGATCAACCCCTAAATAAATCCTGCCCAGGACCGGTTCTAGTCACTTTAATTATATAAACCTACACTCAAATCATAAACTATGCGCAAACCAGTAAATTCAAGAAAAGTAAATTTATATGTTAAAGCATGTGTTTTTCTTAATGCAAAATCATTTTCCATTGGTGCAGTTTGTATAGAGTCTACCTTCAAATAGTGTCGAGAAATGTGGTTTCATTATTGGAAATCTTTGCGATAGCCTTAAAATATATTTTCATATTTATTTATAAAGTTCAAAGCTTCAAAAATAGTGTAGATCGACATGTCTATGAAAATCTTGAAACTTGACGGTCTAAAAATGCGTTACAAAATACACTATTTCCAAAACTTGAAATCTATTTTTTTCTCATGTCCTTGCATCTGGATGTCAAGATGATCAATTTGAAGATATTTGGGCATCAAAACAACCTTTTCTAGTGAACTTTTTGAGGTAGGCTCAAATTTGATTGTTTAGAGCCTCGGCTCTATATAAACTTTTCCCCTTTTCTACATCTTTTAACTTCTAGGAGTTTGATAATGTTTATTATTATGAAATTTTTGAATATTTGAATTTATCTGTTAATAAGTAGAATATTCCAACTTCTAGACCAATGGTATTCACTAGAGCAATGTACTCATCCAATTCATAAATTGAATAAAATAATTGTATAAACCTATACTCAAATCATAAACTATGCTCAAACCAGTAAATTCAAGAAAAATAAATTTATATGTTAAAGCATGTGCCTTTCTTAATGCAAAATCATTTTCCACATCTTTTAACTTCTAGGAGTTTGATAGTTTTTATTATTATGAAATTTTTTAACATTTGAAATTATCTTTTTTATTAGTTAATAAGTAGAATGTTCCAACTTTTGGACCAATGATATTCACTAGAGCAATTGACTCGTCCAATTCATAAATTGAATAAAATGACTTATATGACAATTCAAATGTGAGTCCCAATTTGAATTCGAATCATGATATAGTAACAACTTCAATGAGATCTGCATTTTCATATCATGTTGATTAACGCAAAGAAAATTTGAATGTTAAACAATATCCTGGATAAAATTTGATCAGGTGTGTAAGCATGTAAAATTGTTGTCTATCCTCTGTAGTTTCTGCCTTCTTTTTTATATTTTTACTCAATGTTAAGTATTTTCTAGCTTTTGTTCTACTTTGATTGTGTCTTCCATTTTTCCTTTTTATCTGATGTATAAAATACTGCGATTTCTTCTTTTTAATTTAAATAATTAGAGAGAGAGAGAGAGAGAGAGAGAGAGAGAGAGAGAGAGAGAGAGAGAGAGAGAGAAAGAGAGAGAGAGAGTTTAACGAACTTTTGAGACCTCTTGTTCAACAATAAAACCAAAATTTGATTTCAATGAACTTTTGAGACTAGTAAATGTAAGTAATCAAATACCAAACCAAGACTGATTTCTTATCGAGTTTAACGAACTTTTGAGTATTTTGTAGCATTTCAACTAATGGGATTCTGTAGTTTCTTTTATTGATTGTTCTTTTACTTTGTCATATCCTTGGTCAGGTGTCTGATAGACTAATAGTAGTCTATTTACTATGAATTTGTTGTTTATGATGGCTTTTTTAACATGGATCATGACAAAAGATGCACCGTGCCATGGAGGTCCTAAGATTCATACATTGTTGAATAGACAGAGATAACATATATCACATAAGATCTGGGAAGGATATGTATGTACAACTGTTTCAAATTATATTATTTACCTATCATGTTGGTTAATCAATTTATTTATTTCTGAAATCACAAATTCCATTTCAGGATTGGGAAAATCCCCTCATGGTTGATGAGAAAGCCAATGCAGCTTCTTTATGGCCTTTAACAAACAATGATCAAATCGATTTGGTCCGGAGATCAGGAGTGTATCCTCTGACCATAGTACCGATGACTCACCATGACCGTGGCACATTGTCTACTATTATCGAGAGGTGACGCATAGAGACGAACACTGGGCATTTCAATATAGACGTCGGAGAGATGATGCCTACTCTTGAAGATGCATGAAAAATTCTCCGGTTAAAGGTGATTGGTGTAGCTGTAACTTTGAGGAGAGTGGAGAACTACATGGATCATATAGTCCGCATGATAGGATAACTGCTACTTGGTTGTAATCATTCTATTATTCGGCTGATATGGTTGAGGAAAACTTTTAACCGCACCACCCTTTTATGATACACCCGTATCTACCTCTTATATCTAGTCGGCTACACAATCTTTGCGGATTCCACATATGGTATGATGCCTACAATATATTTACAGATTTTTAAGGATATGGAAATAGCTGGTGCATGGGGTGCAGTTGCCCTAACTCTTTTATACATGCATTTCAATGCTGGGCGTACTAACATTTTAAATTGTTGCGCTCAATTCCCAAAGAAATAAGGGCAAGGCAACCTAAATCCCTCGGTGGGCCCCTCCTAGAGAATAGGATACTCTCATAACTTTCGTCTTGTGGGGCGACATGAGACTGATAACGTGCGGATAAATGATGTTAGTATGGAATAATTATCATTGATTTTATTTTTTTATATTTTAATTAATTTTTTATGCAGGTTATTTAGCTTAAAATTTGTATTTTTTTTATAAGTTATATGGATCCCATACGATAATTATCCTGACCTAAGAGAAGAAACTAAAGAGGATATAGATTATGACTTTAATGTTTGTCAGACTGCTTTGTGTCACATATACCTCATCTATTTTGTGTTACACATACCTCATATGTAGACACATTTGTGAGGGGTACATGTCAGATCCTGTGCTCCAGCAGTTTGGACTTCATCAAGGGATAACGATTGATCCCTTGCAATGGGAGAGAAGGGGGAAGAAGACTAATGACTAGATAGACAAGCTTCAAATGAAATTGATATGTGGACGAATATGTTAGATTATGTATGTCAGGCAGATGAAGATATGTTCAATGGAAAGTCGACACAAGAACACATCGAGTGGTACAGGCTAAGGACTAGGCCCTTGATCCATAATCCATTTAGGAAACGTCCCTTCAAATATGCACCTCGAGGTTATAATGATGAAGATAAAATGTTAAGAATATTTTAGAATCGTTGTTGTTTTATTCACGACATTTTAGTTTAGAAGTCTCAATAATCTATTTTCATATGACTTGATGCAGCCTATGGACATCAATCATGCAACTCAACTTATACTTGAAAGTTACAATTCAAGAAATTGGGACCTAGTTGGAGAAGCATTAAAATTGCTAAAAATTTATAACCTAGAAGGTACAGGGGATGAGGATGCACATGAGGAATTGGAGTTAGATGATGCGATGGAAGATAACTTACCAGTGTGGCTCCCTTCTCGACCAGATGAGGGGCCAAGTAATACACAACCCATCCCCATATCGGTTCAACCAGAGGAGCCTAGATGACAGTTACGTCCTCACGTGATAAGACAGTAGGAGAGCAGTCCAAATACAGAATTGCAGTTACTACAGTGGGGTGAGAAGTTGTCAGTACAATAAAAGCATTTATGATGATATTTTATGTTTTTTGTAGTAAAGACGCTAGTAGTGCCTATATTGTATAAAGAGGCCAGTTGTGCCTATACTGTGTAAAGAGGCTAGTAGTGCCTATACTGTTTTTTTGTGATATGTGTGATATTTATGAAAAGTTGAAATATCAATATTCCATGATATTTGTATATTTTTTTGTTTATTTGTGTTTTGTTGGTACCAAAGTTTAATGAACTGGAGCTTTAATTTTTATTACATTCATCTTATTAAGTTTAAATATCTCCATAATATATGTTAAATTGTTAGTTACATCATGCTTCTCATTTTTGTTTTTTATATGTCTATCTTGGTGTGTGATAAGCTTATGAATGTGCAGCTAAAGAACTTAGAGTTTTGGAGCATTACGGTCTTTTGTGTACCATAATTATATAACTAATAATTATGGTAAACAAAAGACCGTAACAAGTATTACAACAAATTTTTACCGTAAAGATATGTTATATCATTACGACTCCCAAAAGACTGTAAAGCTCCAAAAACTTTTGAAAACCTTCTAGAGTTTTAGAGTGTTACAGTCTTTTGGCTACCATAATTATATAACTGATCTTTACGGTAAACAAAAGACCGTAATAAGTAATACGATAAATTTTTTACTGTAAAGATAAGTTACAACATTACGATACCGAAAAGACTGTAATGCTCCAAAAGCTTCTAGAAACCTTATGGAGTCTTGGAGCATTACGGTCTTTTAGGTATTGTAATTATATAACCAATCTTTACGGTAAACAAAAGATAGTAATACGGTCTTTTAGGTACCGTAATTATATAACCAATCTTTACGGTGAACAAAAAACTGTAATAAATATTATGATAATTTATTACCGTAAAGATAAGTTACAGTATTATGATACTGAAAAGACCGTAATACTCCAAAAGCTTATGGAAACCTTTTGGAGTTTTGGAGAATTACGGTCTTTTGGGTATCGTAATTATATAACCAATATTTACAGTAAAAAAACGACCGTATAAGTATTACAGTAATTTTTTTATCGTAAAGATAAGTTACAACATTATAGTACTGAAAAGATCGTAATGCTCCAAAAGCTTCTAAAGCAGTGGTTTAAAAAACAGATCGGAGGCCCGAATCGGGCACCCCAAAAACCCATCCGGATCATTGAATCGACGATCCGAATCGGAAATCGGCCGAATCGGTTTGATTAAGCTTTAAAAAAAATCTAATAAAATTATGAAAATTCATTATAAATGTTGTTTTTTAGGATTCTAATAAGAAATCAGGGTACTACATTATTAATTTTCATATTTTTCATCAATATGTGAATATTGAGAAAAGTTTTCTCTGTATGAACTTATTTTAACTATTAAATTACATCACACAAAATAAAAATAATAGAACTATCGTGGATGAAGTATATAATCATACATGGAATACAATAAAGAATGGTTTTTTTTATAAGAACCTTTTAGTTTTTTTTGACAAAAACCTTTTATTTTTTTACAAGAAATGTTTGTCGTATTACATTTTTTTTTTTGTTTTTAGCAAGAACCTTTTTTTTGACAAAAAATTCTTGTTGTATTATTATTTTTTTATAAGAAATTTTTTTTTTTACAATAACTTTTTATTTTTTTTGACAAAAACCTTTTATTTTTTTGACAAAAAAAAGAGATTTGACAAGAAAAATAATTGATAAGAACCTTTCATTTTTTTTTATAAGAAACTTTTTATTTTACTGATAAGAAAAAAATTTGACAAAAAGCGAAATTGATAAAAAAAACCTTTCATTTTTTTGATAAGAAAAAAATTTGAAAAAAAAGAAAGAAAAAAATAATGTTTCCCTTTACAGGGGATTCGAACCAACATCCTCCACACGAGGAAGGTATGTGATAACCGGTATGCCACATGCGACTTAGTGATATTCGAAGCGCAAACAAAATAATATAATATATCAATGTTTCAAGTTAATACTTTTTCACATTATCCCACATCGAAGAGGTAAAATGAAATGTTAGTGAATAAATACTTCTTCCTACCCAGTGAAGCTAACGCATGCAAAGCAATGAGAGCCACGTGGTGAGTCCGGTTTGACTCGTTGACTTTTAAATCACTGTTATGGAGTTTGGAGCATTACGGTCTTTTGGGTACCGTAATTATATAACTAATCTTTATGGTAAACAAAAGACCGTAATAAGTATTACAATAAATGTTTTGCCGTAAAGATCTATTATAGCATTACGATATCCAAAAGACTGTAATGCTCCAAAAACTTCTAGAGTTTTAGAGCGTTACGGACTTTTGGGTACCGTAATTATATAATTGATCTTGACGGTAAACAAAGGACCGTAATGAATATTACATTAAATTTTTTACCGTAAAGACCGTAATGAATATTATGGTATTGTTTTTATCATAATTATTTTTACGTTTTTTTTTCTAAAAATTGAACAATCACATACCACAGTATATTAAGTATGCTATAAACAATCTCACATACCACATCAAAAAATTGAACTTAAGTGATACAGAAACAACACATTACGTGAAGTTTAAGTCTTCTTTTTAAAAATGAATAAGCTTGAATACATACTTTTTTAAATTTGAATAGGCACTCATCAAAATCAACAACTTTAAATATTTCATTAATTGAACAAAAAAGTCATATAAAAAAATGATCAACTGGTACTAATGGCCTCTTTATATCATTTCATATACTTGATTTGCATGTCTTTCAGTTATGACCCATGATCCTGCATCGGCTACACTTAAGATGCCTAATGCTTTTGTACTATGTTTGCCTTCGTCGTTTCTTTGGCCGACCCGTGGTTCGTCTTGCAGCTGGCGGCATTATTGTTGTATAGACAATATCTGGCAACTCTAGTGCAACAGGCATTGGCTTGAAAGGAATGGAATATGTTGTATGGTACATTTGAACTGTGAAATAAATACCGCAAAACTCTGTAACATCTTGATGCCTATGATCTATAGTAGAGATCGTGTGACTGCACGGCAACGCACTAACCTATCACACCTGACAATTACATGCATGTGTCGCCAAATTAATAATATATTTTTTATTCGCATTGATTTCATACATACCATCATATGCCCATATGACTGTATGAAGGAATCTAGACTTATCCCTCCTCATATTTATTATCTCTTGGGCCTTCGGTGTAAGTACGCTGCTCTATTCTAAGGATATGGCCATCTTCCTTAAAAATTTTCTTATGAGCTTAACCCTTAAGCATTTAAGGATTTTAATAGGGGGCTTCTCCCAAGCCTTTAATATCCATCGGTTATATGATTCGGAGATGTTTGATGTCAAATGATTGTATCTACATCATAAAAATATGTGTTTACCCAATATTTCGGATGCTGTAACATGATCCAGTCACAGACATCAACATTTGCACTAATAATCTTTGCCATATACTCATCGAAATCTGATATAGACAATGCACATGCAACTTTTCAATAAAGCTTTGTGAGCGTCGATTTCTATAGGCCTTTTTGAAGTTATCGGTAAGGTGATTCATACGATAGCCTTGTTCACTGCTTGTGAATACTTTTCCAATTGCGGCTTGTAACCCTTTCTGACAATCTAAGACAATAGTTAATGCTGGCAAATCAAGACTCTCGAGAAACTGCTCATTGAGAAGCTCTAGGAACCAAGTCCAACTTGGTGTATTTTCACTCTCAACCACTGCATGTGCTATATGAAATATATATTTTTATTCGTATCTACCCAAACTACAGCCAATAGTATCCTTTTGTATCTTCCTTTCAAAAATGTCTCATCTAGTCTCATCAGTAGTCTACATCCATACATAAAATATACAAACATGAACGATTTTCTATAAACACATGCTCAAACCTATCATGATAATCTGTTTGAATGACTGTTACAGTTCTAGGGTTAGTGATTCGGATCTTATGAATGTACTTGTCGAGATCCTTATATGCCTTTACATGAGAACCCTCATTTATCTCTTGTGCAACCTCTTTGCCCCGCCATGCTTACTGGTAAGATATCACGACACCGTGATCACATTGTATATCATTAACCACATCTCCAAGTGTCAGATTGAGCATATCATTCAAATGGTTTTTCATCTTACTTGCCACCCAATGACTTCAGGCAAGCGGCTGATGAACCTTACCTATTCCGCCGACACATGAGTGCATGTTTACAAAGTTCTTCACCATGAAGAAGTTTGTATTGACCCTCCAACAACACATTTGGCATGAACACCCATCTGCAATACACCTCGCCCATATACGTCTCTCATTGCTTTTTATAAATTTCATATTGAAGTTTGGTGATATAGCATAATCAATAAGGTGATGCCTGTATGTCATCAAACTCCTGACCATATCGAAGTACAACTTCGTAACGGTTAATTTTGATAGGGCTTTCTATCGGATCAATGTCGTCGATATGCCGCTCGATTTCTAAATCATGCTCATCTTCTACGCCTATGCCAGCAGCACCTTCACTGTGAATTACTTGCTCTGGTCGGGAACTGCTGTTGAAAAAAAAAATTAAAGAACAAGTGAGAATTATCGTAACTCATAACAAAATATTGATAAATAAAAATAATAATAAATTTCATTGCAAACTTTTTACATAGCCAATCTTGATGGACCATTATTGAGCACTATTGGTGGTCGATATTCAGTGGAGTCAAACACAATAAGTTTGTTTGATATGTACATAGCAATGGGAGAATTCCATCATATTAAAAGTGTCGTATAAAATGCGCTAAAAATTACGGTGCTTAAAATACCGTATAAAATGCGCTAAACATTACTGTACTTAAAGTACCATAAAAAAAGCACTAAACATTAATACGAGTACCGTGAAGGTTATTTTGGTTAAAAACAAAAAAGCCAAAAAAAAGAAAAAAAAAGGTGCAAACAAGGTTTATGAAAGTTTTGGTTTTTTTTTTCAATTAGGCTAAAATTAATGTATATTTATGATAATTTCCCTATAATAAATTTAATATTTTAACTGTTTGGTCGTAAAATTGAATTCATATGAAACTGAATTTCTCTTGACCATTTTATCGAACACCGTTAGAGCAGTGGCCAAAACTTGAAATCTATTTTTTTTCATTCCATGCATCTTGATGTCGAGATGATCGTTTTGAACATATTGGGATATCAAAACAGCTTCTTCTGGTGAAAATTTTGAGGTGGGATCTAATTTGATTGTTTAGAGCCTCGTTTCTATGTAAACTTTTTCCTTTACGTAAACCACCAAATTAGTTTAAGAAATTTTTAGAGTGAGAAGATGAATGTGGCAGAAGGAAAGAAGAAAGATCATTACTAATTACTATTCTTGAGTTTTATTAAAGTTGACATAGTAATTAAAGACTTGCTAACCAAACTTAAAGATCTTTCAAGTAAGAGCACGTATAGTATGCTCCTTTAGGAGCATAGTTTACTTCTACTCCATCCTTTAGATGACCTACATGGGGGGATTTTTCAATCTAAAAATTTGGTAACCACCTTAGAATCACTAGATGATTATTCAGAAAAAAAAAACAAATTTGAAATTTGTTTTTTAATGCTTAGATCTCACCCTTTGAAAATTGGACGATTTCTACTCAATCTTGAGATATTATTTTTCAAGTGCTGAGAAGGAGCAATTAGGTAAATTTTTTGTTTTAAAGGTTAATATAAGTATTAAAGAGCTTATAGTATCAAATTTTGGGGTCCCACCTCTACTCCTAGGTGGGGTTTTACACGAGGGAGTAAATAGACATTATGTTATCGAAGAAGTTGAATATCTTTTGGCTTTATTATTAAGAAAATTTTAGAGAAAGAAAAGAGGAGAGAGAAGGACTAAAATACTATATTTTTTCAATATTATAATTCATAAGTAATGCATTAATATAATTAAATTGTAGACTAGTCACTATGGTAAAATCTAGATTTCATACTCCAAGTCTTCAAATTCACCAAATCCCCCCTTTTCAACATTCATGTTCCCCTAAAGGAATCATATTATAAAAGGAAGTGATCAGGTATATTTTAAATACACTACAATATTGTGTGTAAGAGTTTTTTTAGCCTTTGTTTTAAGAAATGACCTTCGACAATCTCATTAAATTTATTAGTAAGGCACAAATAATGATGTATATGAGAACCAAATGACATTGAAAGCCGTTGATATATGTTGTATATGATGAAGGACCCATCTAAATCGTATATTTATAAAATATACGACACACATTCAAAAAGAAAATTGAAAAATAAATTCCTAAAGCACATAAACAAAAAACAAATACCCATCACAACAACCATAATGCAAACTCAATACATTCAAGATGTCTCGTGATGCTGCTGAAGATTCCTTTGATGCCTTTTATTAAAGGATACATTGCTTTGTGATTGAAAGAACACTTAAAATACATATTTTAGTTTTTTGTCAAAAAAAATACATATTTTAATTTTCAACTTGGTAGGAAACATATTTATTTGGGCGAGGTTGAACTTCTAAAATTTGTCATGAAAAATCCGAACAAGTTGAGCTGGCCATTTCTTTTGTTTTTTTCTTTTCTTTGACAAAAAGAATTAATATATCCTTGTATATATGCTTTTGTTTAAGTTTTCTTTTTAATTTTTAAACGTTTGAAAGTAGCATATATGCATTGGTGAACCTATGAGTATCATGTCAGAAAGCCCCTCTTCCCCATTCCTCTCCATCCATGGTGGAAAGGGGAAACCATTTATCGTCATTTCTCATGAGCTTTATTCTAAAATCTCAGTCTATAATGTAGCTAATTATGACCGTAGTTAGAAATACTCTGTTAAAATATAAACAGTTCGAAAACACTTCATTTGTTTTAATAGTTAATTTAAGAGACGCTTTAAAGGAATCGTAATCATAGTTATCAAAGATCAGACATGCTACCGAACTAGCAAGGGGTCTGGGCCAATAAAAAAACTAGTTTGAATGCTAGTCAAACTGATTGGACCGAATTTTTTTAAAAAATATAAAAAAAATAATAATTGTTTGAAAATATGAAATATGTTAGAAAAAATTCTCAATTTTATTTGGCCGGTTTAATAGGCAAAAATTGATCAAACATTAATTTTGATTAGTTTTCAACCAAATCAAGTTCTCTTTTTAGACCAGACATGCTAAGGTGCCGATCTATGGTTCGCCCAGTTGAGCTAGGTGGTTCGCATGTACAAGTACAAATTTTAATATTTACAAAAAGAGTAATGATCCAATGCAACGGTTCGATTATAGTATAATGCAACGACACTCGTAGATACCATGTTTGTGGTATTTGTATGACCCCAAATTTTACATACGCACTCTTTTCATCTCAATAATCAATCCCCAAAAAAAAAAAGTTCAATTTGAACCCTAGATATGGCCAAGATGAGTCCCCTCCAAAAACGAATCTAAACCATTCATTTTGTGCATTTCAATATCTTAGTCTTTAGAAACTCAAAATCATTTTTTTATTTTTTAACATTATTCATCAAATGATAATAAAACCATCTAAAAAAGTGAAAATGAAAAAATCCTTCTAAGGCCTAGATCTAAGCATCTCACCAAAATGAACGGCCTATGTTAATTGGGCTAAAAAAATACTTTTTAGGTTGTGTTTCAATTTTTTCTTTTTTTGTGATTGTTCATTAGAATGAAAAGAGTGTATATTGCAAATTTTTTATCAAACAAATGGCCATAAGACGGTTTTTTAAGGTTATTGCATCATATTACTATACAATGGTTGCATGAAATCATTGCCCTTACAAAAATCATAGCTACTAAGAACCCGATGGGGTAACTACCAAAACTATGTGTCACTACCTCCTTCAACCAATATATCAACTTCCATGTTAGCTCCATGATAACATTGGGTAATTTGTATACTCTCCTCTTTCTGTTATGTCTTCAATTTCCACCAAAAATGAGGAAAGTCTCCGCGGTGAAGCAGATTCACCCTTACACCATTTGATGACAATTCACGATTATTATTCAACCTTTTCTGCTACAATGAAGTACAATAAAACTCTCAACCCTTGCAATAAGAGTTTAACCTTGGTCGCATTGGCCACAAGTAGGTCAGATCAGTTGGGATCTTAGCTGGATAGCGGTTCCATTAGTGCAAGCGCCACGTGGGGTTACCGGGCTTGGCTCTATAGTGGTGGGCCTCATTTGTAGCAGAAATTGGAAAACTGAAAGGCAAACAAAAAAGACTATTTTTAAAAAAAATTAATTTTTTTTCACACTTAATTTGATGAGAAATTAGGATTGTGGGGGTTTCAAAGGAGCTCCCATTGAGGTTTAATTTAAATCATATAACGTCATTGTTTATGCATTTGAATTGTTGCAACCTCCCTAAACTTATTTATAATGTCTTAAGGCAGCCTCTTTCTGTGCAGATGCCCTTTTCTATGACTGTTGCAAATCTTCCTACCATCTAGAGATAACCTTATCTGACTTTTAAAGATCTTCAGTTCCTCTCCTTCCATATTCCCACATTGTGGAGCTGACATAAGACCTCAATAAATTTACTATTGAAGGAGAGAGAGAATGAGCCAACAAATGGCCTGTAGATAAATGGATTTATAGGGTATAAATCAATCTGTTGTGTGCCTTAGCTCCAAACATTTCTAGCACAAGGACACTCGAAAAAGAGGTGATTTGTTGTCTTGTTGTTTGTTTTGCGAATAATGTAAACATTGGAAAGTATATAATCCTCCTTCCTTAGGCTATCAATGGTTGGTAGTTTTTCTTGAGCCAGTAGCCAGGCAAAAGGCTAAACCTTGTGGGGTATTGGAAGGCACCACACCAAAGTAGACTCTGCAGAAAGATCCAATATCTACTACATAAAGGAAAAAATATAATGAAATAAATGTGAATTCACCAAAATGAGTGATGTCCCATATCTTTCATCTGTTGCGCACATTCACATGATGGACCATGTAAGAGCAATGGTAATGCCATATACCATCTCATTTGCACTAACTAAAGGATAGCATGCCTTTGCAAAAACGTCGAGAAAGGAGACTTGAATAGGCACCTCTCTGATCCATTTCTCAAACTAAAGTTGTGGCCTTCACCCATAGATCTCCCTTCTGTTGTCTCATGTATAATGACTTGCAAGAGTCAATCTGCTTCCAAATTGAAGATAGAGTTGCTTCATTCACAGGGCTTCGAATTAAAGATGATATGAAGTCCACCCTATATTTGCATGCCACCACTTCTCCGGAGCTGGTTTGGCCCCCTTGCACCGCTCCACCATCATTTAGTTAAATGGTTAATGTGCATGAATTTTAATCTTCTAGTGCCCATTCCCTTTTGGTGCACTCACCTCACCTTGTCCCTACTAATTGGGTGTAGTTTTTTCTTGTTTTTATTGTCACCCGATAATAAATCCCTCGATTCTTAAACTAATGCCCATCACAAGGAATTTGGTGAAGGGTGAGGTTTGTATAAGGTTGCTTCCTTATACTATAGAAGTCTGGTGCACCTATAAAATTTAATTGTTTCCTTATACTATAGAAGTCTAGTGCACCTATAAAATTAATTTAGAGATGTCGTTTCAGCATCGAAAATCTTATGATGGCTTCAAAATCTCTTTTTATCTTCAGTTAGAAAATTTAAATTTAAAAAATGATATAGATCGAGCAGATCAATAAACACTTGAAAATCTTGAAAACAGATGGTCCATATGACCCTTACAAGATGTACTATTTTTTTAATTTAGAATTCTTTTTTTTTCTTCATGTCCATTCATCTCAAGATCGAGATGATCAGCTGCAGGGTTCTCCTATGTGGGAACACTCTCCACTGTAGGATTTTTTATATGCACCTTTCTTCAACACTATAAGGTTGCAACCATATACAAACTTTTTCCTTTGATGAATAACCATAAACTTTTCATCTCACGCTCTTTAACCCATAATTTTGGAGAAAACAAAATATAGTCATTTCATATCATTATTGAAGAAAACTTAGAAAATTACTCCTTAACATACACTAAAGTTCCTTATTTCCGTATCTTTCTTAGTTATTTGGACCAAGCCTCTCTCTCTCTCCAAATTTACCTTGCTCCTACATTTGATATTCCAAAACCCTTGATATGCTTAGTTTAGTATTTTAACATAATCAATTTTAGTTGCAGAATGAGTTTTATTTTATTTTATTTTATTTTAGTTTATTTATTATTTTTTTGGGTGAATGATGATCTAGTATTTGATTACTTGTATTATCAATTTTTCCTTATTTCACATGTAATTCATAATGAGTTTTATTTTATTTTATTTATTGATTTTTTTAAGTGAATGATGATCTAGTATTTGATTACTTGTATTATCAAATTTTCCTTATTTCACATGTAATGCATTATTCGACTCATCCTTCCTAAACAAATTCAGCTAAAACATGCAATTATATATCATTGGGTGTGGTTTCTATACGGTTGCAACCTTAAACAATCCAATTACGACAAACCTCCAAAATTTATCATACGTAATTTTGGTGCAAAAAATTATTAAGATTATCTGAAAATCTAGTTTCATATCAAATTATAAAATTTTGAACTTTAAAAATGGTTAAAATCAAGTAGATCTATAAACATATGAAAGTCTTAAAAAAAGACAGTCTACATAATTTGTTGCAAGATGCACTATTTTTGGGACTCAAAATATTTTTCTTTTTCTACATTCATAATTTCGATGCCAAGATGATCAATAGGAGAGTTTTTCAAAATTAAAAAAACATTTTTTCGATGGATTTTTGAAGTGCATCCTTGATTCTACATTTTAAGGTTGCAACCTTATATAAACTTTTTCCTATATCTTCTTTTAAGTCTTAAATTTCAAAAAAATATGAAACAATCATTTTTTTTCTCAAAAGCTTTTTGGAAACTCTATGAATTTTGGCTTTTTGTTGCAATATGTTCCTTTTTGGACCAAAGCCAAATTAATACATCTTTTACCAAAACTAAAGCTAATAAGAGAAGAGAGGACTTCGTTCATGGGATGCTACTTCTGTAGTGATGCATGACACTCTACCTGCGGAATGGTGTGTGGCCCTTTAGAATCAAGTAGAGGGACTTTTTTTGGGCTCAAATGTTATAGTGGTTCAATTCACACTCAATTTCATAAAAGAAAAAAAAAAAAAAGAAGATTTGGAGCTATTAAAAATTAAAATCATGTCATCCAACAAAAAGTCTAAAAGAAATTATTAACATCAAAAAGTCCAAATCTTTAATCAACGGTACTTGAATAGCCCATAATCCATATATGAAATGCTAAGGATGTGCTTCATTTGTGGAAGACGCTACTTACAAAGCCTTGTCTTCTACTAAGTTCAAAAGTGGTGGTTTGTTGGTATGGAAGTTGCTTGTAGGCACCCCAATCTCAACTAGAGAAGTTATGGATAGGCTGAAATATCCTAAGCAGACCACCCGAACATTTTAGGCCATTCGCCCCCCAAAACCCTTTACGTAACCTAGCCCCCGCTAACCCGACAATGCCCCAATGGGACCAAAGGCAACAGGAGGCGAGATAAGGTAATATAGATTCAGAGCGACCTGTCTTCGAAGCATTTTCAGAAGGGAAGGCTCCAGTGGCCGCTAAAGCCTTACCAAAAGTCCAAAGACAAAGCATCGAAGGCACTTTAGTCACAGAGTAGGTGACCAGAAGGGGCAGAAGCCTGATGGCATTTCTAGTGGTACCAATGCCACTCCAAACAGCGCCACATTCTAGGCCCCTATGAGCTTC
The DNA here is from genome assembly GCF_054954075.1 of Amborella trichopoda. Lineage (NCBI taxonomy): Eukaryota > Viridiplantae > Streptophyta > Magnoliopsida > Amborellales > Amborellaceae > Amborella > Amborella trichopoda. The sequence goes on along the minus strand of NC_142337.1, from coordinate 13,620,193 downwards.
CAGAATGATCAGAAGTCTAGCGACACTAGCAATACTGCCAGCTCCAATTCAAACACCGCCAGGCCTAAAGACCTCCAACAGGCGGGAAACAGCCTGGCTGACAAGACTGAGATGATGTACTGACATGTTAGACTGTACCTGTCGACATGGCAAGGTCGTACTAACACATCAGAAGTCAGTATGGACCATGGTTGTCGAATTGCAATTGGCTGATGATCAAAAGATAGTGCAACTAAGGTGACGTGCCAATTAGCATCTAGCGACACTACGAACGTCGCCAGCATCATTTGGATTAGCATCAAGCTGTGATTGGTCCATCATAACCAGATTAGAATTATCAGAACGTGATATATGTCCAAAATAGGACTTGAAGGCAGTCGGAAGGCCGTTGGCACCATTGCCAATGGCGTGAGATACTGACATGGCCGTATCAATTGCATTAATGAGCAATTAATATTTGTTGAGCGTCATTATTACAACATTAACGACATGGCATTGATCCAAGTGTTGTGGCGTCACTCCAAACGTTGTCAAAGCTCTGATGGTCTGAATTCACACAAAACCGACCTACAAGTTGTACATGGTCCATTTTACCTATAAATAGCCCCTTTTCTCTCAGTTTCAAGGTCTGGATCTTCGTGGTTTTTGAGCTAAAACTATGCCCAAATTCAAATGATTTTTTAGTCTAGGCTATGTCCAAAATTCATTGATCTTGAGTTCAAGCTTGAGGTTGTGAGAAAGCCCCAAGGTGAGCCCATTTGAGCAAACCCCATTCCACCTAAACCCTACAATTCAAAACTAAACTTCTAACCCCTTCAAGCTACTCTATCAAACTGAAGGCAGTGTAGATAATCAGACTTTCCGGACCATCTTCCTCCTATTTCTATTTGCCCCATTAAAAATCAAAATTTCAAGATTGATTGTGCAATCGTTCAATTTGAATCAGCGTCGACTCAGGGCGCCGGGCCCAGTGGCCTGGCCTAAAGCATTATTTTCTATTTTCTCTCCTTTTATCTCTTGCATTTACCACCTTTTAGTTATATTTATGTGTTTCTCTTTCCTTATTTTTCCTTCTTTGTGATCCTGACTATTCCTTTTTTTCTCCATTTAATGGGATATTTATTGCCTTTATCTATTCTTATTTAGTTCTCCTTTTTTCTCTCTCTCTCTCTCTCACAAATATCATATTTATGGTTCTTGTTGGTTTGTATTTAGCCATCTTTTCATTATTTTCTTTTAGTTGATATTTATTCCATTTCCTCTTTTGTTTATCTGATAGTATAGATCTCTTTCCTTCTCTCTCTTTTTCTCATCTTCTTTATTAAATAGTTATTATATTTTCCTTTGTTATTTTTATTCTCCTTAATTAGTATTATTTATTTTCTTTTTCCCTTTTTTTTTATCTTGTTGCTTAGATTTCTTTCTCTCCCTATTTACCTCTTTCTCTTCCTGTTTTCTTGCATTTATGTTATTTATTATCTCTCTTTATCATCCAATATATATTTTATCTTCTTCTTATTTAATGTTTTATTATCATTCTCTCCTTGGTTTTCTCCCTATTTTTATTCTTGTTATCCCCTCTTCTCTCTACTTTAATGTAACTTTCTCTCCCATATTTCCTTTATACTTGTCTTCTTGCCTACGTAGCTTTATTTCCTTTGCGTAGATAATAAATATTTAGGTTAGATAGTAGTTTAGATTCCATAGATTCCATTTTTTTTATCTTTTTGTTCTCTTTACATTTCATAGTTAAATTCTTTGCCCCTATTTATTTTTACTTTCCTAGGTTGTTAGTTTATTTGTGGTTATCCTCTCTTCTCCCCTTTCTAAATCTATTTTTCTGAAATCTCATTATTTATCTCCAAACTCCTTTAAAAACCTTCTTGTTGAGTTCAAATGTCGAAATAGGAGGGAAGCCGGCCTCGCCGGCAGTCCGAGAGGGATAAGGTCTTAAGACCTGACTCTCCCTCATAACATAATTTGACGAGATTCATTATCTTCCAACTCTTTGATTTGTTTGCACCCAAAACCAAGGTGGGGGCGAAGTCCCTTCCCTATATTTTCGAGTGTAAACACTACTACATCCAACATTTAGGGCATGTTTGATAACTTGAAGGTTACCTAAAAATTGGAAGTTCTTCTTTGTTGGGAAGAAAGAAGATCTCAAAAGGAAGTTCTGGGTGATTGTGTTGGATAACATATTGGAATATTAAAGAAGTTATAGGTATATTTAATTAAATATTATTAAAATATGATATATTCAGTGGTATTTTTATATTAAATATAAAATAGTATATAATATGCATTGTGTTGTAACATAAATAAAATATAATATATTTCAAAAATATATAATATAGTTTATTTTATATTTATTTATTAATCTACATATTTGTATTATATATAATATTGTAAATATCTATTATATAAATAAAAATACAAAAATATCATACTATATATTATATTTTTATTAATATCTATTTGTATTATATATAATATTATAAATATCAATTAATATTATATAATATATATATATATACATATATATATATATATATATATATATATATATATATATATATATAATACCTTTTTTCTTAAGCACAAGGGAGTAAGGAAATTCCCCCATAACTTCTTTACTGTATAAGGTTCATGCTCCAAATGCAAAAGTTGTACTATAATGGAGAAGTTCTTTCTTCCTCCCCTAACTTCTTGTTATCAAACACACCCTTATAGAATTATAAATCTTTTGTATGTCATGGGCTCTAAAACAATGTCATACTTCCCATTGTTCAAACATGGAGAGTGCAACAGCAGGTGGAGCTACATCTTCCACCAATTAAAGGCACCCTAAAAGTTAAAGCCCAATAATTTAATTATTTTAAAATTAATCTATGGTGAAAAGTGTTTTGAAACCCATATGTTTATGATCTAGATCGCTGGATTGGAAGCAATCAAGGCTGAACCAGTTATGAGATGGTATGGGTCCTTATCCGATTCTGATCGCTACTGTAAATGCCTAATGGCCCAGAATGAATATGAATAAATCCAATAGTCACGATTACTTTTCATATTTTAATTTTATTTTTTTCTACAAATTCAAATAACTTAAAATTTGGAGTATCAACTATTAAAAAATTGACAAATCTAATCAAATATTAACAAAATAATTTATAAAAAATTAAATTAACCAAAATACCCCTAAAAGTTTTAGAAGCAGTTTGGTCAATTTATTTTTTGTGAACTATTTTTTAATATTTTTACTAGGTATGTCTTATCGAGAAGAATAGACTCAAATTTCCTATGATTTAGATTTATATAAAAAAATCTAAAATTCAAATACAATAAACAATTGTAATCGTTAGATCAACCTAGATACAATCTAGGCCGTTGAGCCTACACATACCATTTGCCTAGGAATTTTTTTGTTTATATATATATGTATATATATATATATATATATATATATATATATATATATATATATATATATATATATATATATATATATATATATATATATATATATATATATATATATATATATATATATATATATATATATATATATATATATATATATAAAGTCTTCCCAACGCCTATAGGTGAAAATGAACAGTGATTTCGTATATGCTCATCACCGTCAAAAGTTCATCGTACAGTCACGATTGTCCAGTAGTGTTTCATTTTTCCTTTTTTTTTTTTATAAATCGGATCTAAAATTTGGAGCGTATGTATATCTTAGTGAAGCGCACCTAATAAAAATATAAAAAAAAATATTTCACAAAATATATATTTCTCAAAAATACCCCCATAAATTTTTAAGGGTATTTTGATCAATTTATTGTTATGAATTATTATTTTTAATATTTTTATTAGATTCTCCTTTTTTTATGAACACATGATCCAAATTTTAGATCATTTCGATTTGTAAAAAATAATAAAAATTAAAACACTACCGAACAACTGCGACCATGCGGTGAATTTTGGACGGTGATGAGCATAGGCGAAATCAATGTTCATTTTCGCCTATAGGTGTTGTGTGGTGTTTTCATATATATATATATATATATATATAGGAAAAAACTGGGATTAGGCCATTAGCTCATATGAACATATGAGCTCAACGGCCCAGATTGAATCTGGGCCGATCTGACGATCACAGAGGTAGTATTTGAATTTTATTTATTTTTCTATAAATCCTAATACTTAAAATTTTAGGAGTGTGTTTATCAATACTAGGTGAATATTCGAAAAATATCAAAACAATATTTTTCATGAAATAAATTGGCCAAAATACCCCTGAAAATTTTAAGGGGTATTTTGGTCAGTTTATTTTTTGCCAATAATTTTATATATATATATTTTATTAGGTGCGCCTTGATGAGAAGAACACACACTTAAAATTTCAAGTGATTGGGATTTGTAGAAAAAAAATAAAGTTCAAACACTACCGGATATTTGTGATCATTAGATCGGCTCAGATTCAATCTGGGTCGTTGGACTCATATGTTCATATGAGCTAGTGGGCTAATCCCAGCTATATATATAATGTACCAAAGTACTTGTAACTATCTGAAGTGAAATTTGATAGCTTGGGTGTGTACTTGTAACTATTTGAAGTGAAATTTGATAGCTCAGGTGTGCCACAAAGTCAGAAAAAATTTATTTTAAACTTTGAGCTTGGTCAATAGAATATATGTAGCTACCAAATTTGATATCCAATAGTCAATATTAATTGCGACTACTTTTTACCAAAGATAAATAGTATATATATAATACATCTAATGGTGAGATTGGAATTTAATACTCTAAAATTTTTAACAATAAATACCTTTACAAATATCGTCATCATTTTAGCCTTTTTCTAATCAATTGGGGTCAGTTATATGAATCTTGGTTCTCCATTATGCTAGACTAATGGTCATATCCTCAGTGAGGCCATAAGTCCACATATCGTTTTAGACTACTAAATGCCCTTACAAGTATAAAAAATATATTAACAACGGCTTATTTGAAAATGGTATTTTTGTAATTTCAATTTACCTTTAAAATCCAATCTTTTTAAAATTGTCAAATGAATCTTTTTGCATTTGAAATTGACTTTTGAATAGATTTTAAAAATACCAAACTACTATTTCCAAAACATACGAAACACTTATACTAAAAAATAAACAAAGATATTATTTACTTTTAATATAAGGAGGTCACAAGTTTTCAAATCGGGTGGTCATGAGTGTGTCAATGAGTTGCACATTGTGCATCTACTCCTTCAGTCAAAACAATATTTAGATAAAAAATTTAAAATATTGGAAACCACATAAAAATCATTTATTAGATATAGTGGTGAATGACATCTTCTACATGAGATGTAATATTACCCACATTCATCATTATTACTTCTAATTTGTTATAAAAATATCTTAATCTCCTAATGACAAAAAGTTGCCTTGCTCAAAAAATTTTATTACAAAGCAATGGTAATAAATGAAAAAAAATATTACTTACATAAAGGAATACTCCACATGTAGGAGTAACATAACATATATATATATATATATATATATATATATATATATATATATATATATATATATATATATATATATATATATATATATATATATATATATATATATGGAAGATACTACAAAACACCTATAGGCAAAATCACTAAAACACCTATAGGCGAAAATAAACAGTGATTTCACCTACCCTCGGCACCGTCCAAAGTTCATCATACGGTCATAATTATCCGCTAGTTTTTTTTTTTATACAAATCAAAATAATTTGAAATTTGGAGTGTGTGTTCATAAAAATAGGCAAATCTATAAAAAATATCAGACAAATAATTTACATGACATAAATTGATCAAAATACCCTTGAAAAGTTTCAGGGTATTATGGTCAAATGTTTTTTGTGAATTATTATTTTTATATTTTTATTACGTGAGCTTCATTAAGATATACACACGTTCCAAATTTCAGATCATTTTAATTTATAAATAAAAAATAAAATATTATCAGACAATCGTGATTGTGCGATGAACTTTGGACGGTGATGAGGATAAGCAAAATCACAGTTCATTTTCGCCTATAGGTGTTGGGAAGACTTATATATATATATATGAGATGTATAATATATATTTCTATAAAAAGTAGCAGCATTTATTATATAGTTAAAAAACAATTATTGTTTCATATGGGTGATGTAACGATGATGTCATTATCCACTATATTCTATCAAGAATTTTAATTTTATCCGTGTTTAATTACCTAAAATACCCATAAAAAAAGAAGTTACTACACAGCGTATTGAGTACGAAAAATGTTGAATACATTAAGTAAATATTCATATATATGAGTACCCTAACATATGGATATTATTCTAAAATACACCCTACAAATGATGAACTTATAATTTAGTACTCCAAAATTTTTAATATCAAATACCCTTATAAATATAAAAAGTATATTAATAATAGTTTCTTAAAAATTTCAAGAAGGGTATTTTTATAAATTTAATTTTAAAATCTAATCATCATTCAAAAAGTCAAAAAAATCTTTTTTAATTTTAAATTGAGTTTTGGAGAGATTTTTAAAAAATGAAAAATTTATATAAGGTAGCAACCTTAAAATGTAGAGTTAAATATGCACATAAAAAATCCATCGAAAGCGGTTGCTTTAATATTTAGAAACCCTCTAATTGATCATCTCGACTCGAGATGTATGTTTATGAAAAAAATAAAGATTTTAAGTCCCATAAATAGTACATCTTGCAACACATTATCTATACCGTCTATTTTCAAGTTTTTCATATGTTTATAGATCTACTTGATTTTAACAATTTTTTACTTTAAAATTATATAATTAGATACAAAAATATTTTTTTTGATAATCCTTAGAATTTTTTACACCAAGGTTATATGTTATGATAAATTTAGAGGTACGCCTTAATTGGATCGTTTAAGTTTGAAACATTATAGAAACCACACCTTTTTTTAAAAAAAAAAAAAAAAAAAAACCAAAATACATTTTCCAATGTACATGGAATATTTATAGTAAAAATTTAATTTTGAACATGTAAGGGTATTTTATGGTAAATAGTTTTGGAGTACTAAATTCTAGGCTCATCATTAATGTGTTTTATAATAAATAGATGGGTGTGTATACATGTATACTTTATTTAATGTTTTTTTAGATCCCCTCTATATCTCTGTCCTATAAATCCCTATTTTAATTTAATTTAATTTAATTTTTAATATCTTTGGGACTACCAATTTGGACCCCATTCATATCGCTAGATCAATAATCTCACATGAATATATGGGTAAACGATTCAGCCCACTAATTAACACTGCTTTCCGGTGTTTAAAGAAGGGAAAAGTTCATATATGGTTGCAACCTTAAAATGTAGAATCACAGATGCACCTCAATAATCTATCATAAATGTTGTTTTAATGTTGAAAAAACCCTCTAATCAATCATCTCGACATCAAGATGCATGAATATGAAAAAAAAAGTTTTTGAGTCCTGAAAATAATGCATCTTGTAATACATTATCTAGACCGTCCATTTTCAAGATTTTCATATATTTATTGATCTACTTGATTTTAACCATTTTTGGAATTTAAAATTTTCTAATTAGGTATGAAATAGATTTTCAGATAATACTAAGTATTTTTTATAACAAAATTACATAAAATTTTAAGGTGCGTCTTAATTAGACTGTTTGAAGTTGCAACCTTATAAAAACCACACCCTTTAAAGAATGGGTAACCCGATCCAGAATTGCTCATACCGCACCGGATCTACATGAAAAACACAACGTTAGATAACATCATTAATCGCCCATAAGTAGGAGACATTACCCGTTCAATATTGCTTTTGACGTCATGAAACCGGGTTGGGCACTTCTAAAATTATTTTGAAAACAAAGGGCTTCCCAGACTAACTACGTGGAGCCACATCATTAGCTTCGCAAGTACTAAACAGCTATTCATTTCATTCACGTGGATACCATTACGGTAACTGTGACCTGTTTTACATATATTGAACTTCAAATACATCTTCGACAATTGCTTCCTCCTATTTACTTCCCCTACAGTTGCTTCCCCTACCTTCTAGCCGCCCAATTTTGATAAAGTGAGTCACTCACCGTTTGAGTTTAGATCTGATATTTCAAAGTATTTTATTTTTACTTTTTTTATACAAATTGTATGAATATGAAATTTGATATGTGTCATATTTTCATTAGGTGCACCTATCAAAATTATTAAAAATAATTTTTTGATAAAATATAATGACCAAAATACCCTTTTAAACTTTCAAAGGTATTTTGGTCATTTTATTTTATTGAAAATATTTTTTTATATTTTTCACTAGTGCAAGTTTAATAGGGGATTGGACATCCAAAAGTTGGTGTCAAAATAATTTATAAAATAAAAATAAAAATAAGATAGTGTAGAGACATGACATCGTGATTGAGGCAATCTTAATCCTCCATTCAGAATGGACTGGTGGATAAGGGGAAGTATATAAGTTTTATGCTGTACGGGGAACATAGAAAGCGTACTCTTTCAAATAGACCCATTAATCTCTTTCTTTCTCTCTCTCCTCCCCCATCACCACCCAAAATACCCTATGTCTTTCTCTACATATAGTCATATATTATTAAATTGTAATTATAAAAATATGGTTGCATTAAAATTATATTAATATTATTATGTGGAATGAATATAATTATAGTAAAATTGTTAAAATATTTAGTATAATTATGTTAAAATTTTTATGGCTATATTAAATATTTTATTGTTATAAATACATTAAAACATCACATAATTTAATATATTAAATTGCTATGTTATTTAACAAATTAGTATTGTTACATAATCTTTATAGAATTAGTCTAGATTGTAGTTTTAAATAATATATTTTAAATTTTACAAATATTAACAAATAATTTATTGTAAATTTGTTATTATTATAACAACTCATTTTATACAGTAATAAAATTTGATATAATTTTGAATTGTATTACGTTGTATAGAAATTCTTGAATCATGTTTATTATAATAAATAATTATATATTAGTAACCAAATCTTGTACTTTATTTTAATTATACATCCAGACGGGAAAACAACGTCTCTGTATTCACTTATTTTTACAAAGTAACTAAAATACATAATATATCTCTCCTATTTCTTTTAAAAACTAAAATAATACTATTTTTAGAGATTTACGGTGATTTGTTTTTAAAAAAATTGAGACAAAAATTGTCGATTCTGCCGATTGTCCAAACCTATCCACCGATCCAACACGAGTATGGGTGTGTTCGATTCGAGTCACTGATCCACTTTTTTAAACCTTGCTACTTTCCAATAAAAGAACATATAGGATGACATCTTTTTTATCTTATAACTTAACTTTCATTAATGAATCATTCAATTGTAAATCAAGAATAATTAATTGTTAACATATCCCATTTGTTATTAGGAAGAGGAAGGAAATAGCAATTAGATTCATCATGGTTGAGGGCGAAATTATCGACATGTGGAACTTAAATTCAAATCAAATTGTGATATTAATTTGGAGAAATTATAGTTACCCCCAAATTCAATTTTCTAGATATTTTAGTCTCAAAACTTTTTGTATCTCACCCTAAACCCCTATATTATTTTTTTTTATATTTACCATCTAAATAAAAATGTCAATAATTCAAGACAAAAATACCCGTACTTTTTCTCTTCTCCCCCTTTTAGAGTCACATGACACTCTCTCTCTCTCTCAAAGTGAAAACCCATTGTCTTTCTTTCTATATCTCTCTTATTTGCGGTAATGCGGTTCAACACTTGTTTGTACCGGACCACAAAAACTTTTGGTCTGGCACCTAGTGTGCGGACCACATTGAGTTCTAATAACGTGGCTTGTAATGCGGTTTAGCACCCAGTGTGCCGAACCGGGTAGATTTGAGTTAAGTGCTGGACCAAAATTTTTTTTGCCGTTTGGCACCTTTTTGTGTCGGACCCGCAAAAAAATTTCATTTCGGTATTCTATGTGCCAGACCGCATTACTAAAAAAAGAGAGCGAGAGAGAGGAGACATGGGTTTTTAGATAAGAGAAAGAGAGGATATGGGTTTTTATTTTGAGAGAGAAAGCGAAAGATAGAGAGGGAGAGAGTGTGTGTGGGTAGAGAAAGAGAGAGAGTCATGTGACCCCAAAAAGGAGATAAGAGAAAAAGTAAAGCATTTTTGTACTAAATTATGGACTTTTTGATTTGGAAGGTAAATACATATATATATATAAAAAAGATAGTATTGGGGTTTGGGGTGTGATACAAAATTTTTGAAAGATAAGATATTTGAAAAGTTGAATTTGGTGGGTATTTACAATTTTTTTTATTAATTTTTTGTTGCAATACAACTTAGTTCCCATTATTATTATTATTATTATTATTTTATTATTATTAATTTTTTTTTTCGGAGGAAGGGATAATTGTCCTCGATTGATTGACCTTTTCAAGGAAGCAAGCAAGCTGATGGACTATCGTGAGCTCATGACAAATACAAATATATAACATAGAGGAAGGTACTTTTTTTTTTATTTAAAAAAGAGGATGATTAATATTATGGACTTAATTTATTTGTCAGATAAAGAGGTGTAGTCGCTAGGATTACGAAGATAAGCTTCTTTTTACATTCTGTCACTCTCATTGCTTAGTCACACGCATGCTCCTTTTGCTCATCAAGTTCAAATTCGTTTGTCCAATAATAAGTGGATGAGGTTTCGATGAGGCCTAGACTTTATGAGAATAAAATAAAACCTCACTGAAAATCCTAGTCCGTAAAGTATTTTAGGCAACAAATTTTTAAATGAAAGTTATAAAATCAATTTTCAATATTGATAATAAAATTTGAAACAGGTACAAATGTTGCGGATCTAGAAACAATTATTTTTATAAAGTTTAGATAATTTATTACAATTATACTATTTTTAGAATTTAAAATCCTAATTTTTTCGCTACCATAAAAAATAAAAATAAAGCGCATCTTCAAATAGTGTTGAACAATATTGATTCTATACTAGAAATCCTTGTCATAGCTTGAAAATATATTTTCATCTCTAATTATAAAATTTAAAGCTTAAAAAATAGTGTAGATCAAACATATATATGAAAACTTGAAAATCTTGAAATTGATGGTCCCAAATGTGTTCCAAGATGTATTATTTTCAAAACTTGTAATCCATTTTTTTCTTATGTCCATGCATCTCGATATCGAGATGATCAATTCGAAGATATTTAGGCACCAAAACAATTTTTTCTAGTGAAATTTTTGAGGTGGGCTCTTATTTGATTGTTTAGAGCCTCGGCTCTATATAAGCTTTTCCCTTCCATAATTAATTTTTGAAGTCATAAATGGTAAAAAGTTTTTTGCGGTTATTATGCATCTTCTGAAAAGGCCTCGGACACAAAGCAAGTCGTTGGCTTGTGTGCATCTTCGTGCGGGTGGTTGCAGAAGTTAGGGCAAGGACAAAGGGCAATTTCTTTTGATAGTTTTCTGGTGGTTCAAAACGGGCAAAAAAAAATGGGGATTCGTGGGACTGAAGAACACTGTTTCATTGTCTCATGCTTACGTTCTCTTATTTGGAGCTCTGTTAGGTCCTCTTTCGTCGTCTCTCACAGGGGCCAGCGGAAGTGGTGACGCCATGGCCGGAGGAGTAGGCTGCTCTTGAAACCCTAGCTTCTTGCTTTCTGAGTTGTTTTTCGTTTCGCCTGCAACTGTTTTTTCTTTTTCTTTTTCTTTTTTTGTATCAGAAACAAGGACGCGAGGAGACGATGGAGTTGCCGGATATTGTTGGAATAGCTCGCAGTTTGGCTGTTATGGTCAGAATTCAGGGGCCTGTAAGCTCGTTTCTCTGGCTTATGTAATTTGTTCATTTGCTTCTTGTGTTTTAGGAGGGGGTTGAAGATCGATGACTCCTCTCTCTCTCTTCTCTCTCTCTCTCTGTTTTGTAACTTGAGAGTGAACTTTCCCTTCTTAGGATCCAAAGGGTCGGAAGATGAGAAGACATGCTTTTCACCATTCAGAGTAAGTTGGACTCCATAATTTTGGTTTTTTTTTCTTTTTTGATGTTGATGCTTGCTTGATGGGCTGAATCCTGTTGAAGTGTGAGAATTGAGAGTAAGAATTTCATGTAATTGGTGCTTCCTTCTCTGACCTTTGCTATTGAGTATGGAGGTTTTGCACTCAACAGTGTTTAAGGAACATAGCTTAACCAAAGTAATAAGAATTATAAAAAGGAACATGGCATGTCTCATCCTGAGCACCTAACCTGTGGGCTGCCATTTTTACTATTATCTATATTTATCAAAGTCAAACAATTCTCAAAAAAAAAAACAAAAAGGCATGTAATGCCTTAGAATGAGAAAATTCTTGAATTGTTTTTTTTTAAAGCATTACTGCATATTATTCAAAAAAAATAAAAAATACTATGTCCGATGCTTGATAGTCAGGTTCAATCCTGTAGATCTATCAGACTTGAAATGTGAGCGCTTGGCCGGTGGGCTCAGTCTTGAATGACAATCAGACCTGAAATATAGGCGTATATATAACTGGCCCTCTCTCTCTTTCTCTCAAGAAACTTGTATACTTGCAAGCGCCATGAATTTGACTAAATATTTTGTAGTGATGATGAATAAGAGAAGTTGTCAAATTATTTGGCCTTTTTAGGCTTACCTATCTTAGAATTCTGGGCAGTGTTATTGTGTCATCATTATAGGGTCTCTAATTAGTGAATCTAATCAATTGCAGAACATAACTTCCCTTAAAGTTCAGTCAGGGGAGAAATGCCATTGTGTTGTTCTTACATGCTTGCTTGGGTTTCAGGTCGGGGAAGACAGCTCTCTCTGCATCAGGTTTCCTATTGTCTGATTCATTTGGTGAATTCGCCATTTGCAATAATCTCCAGGGGCTTGATCATCACGGATCATCGGCGTCCACTCTGGTTGTCACTAGCGCATCCATTGTGGAACCTTTTCTGTCGGCCCAACATCAATCTACCAAGTCAAAGGTTGAACTTTTTCTCTCTCAGAACTTAATATCTTCATTACATGCAAGGTTTGGTCTATTTGATTGTGTGGTTTCAGTTTGGCTTGGCTTGACTCGGGTCTAGCCAAATTTTGCAGGGAACCCCTCAGCTGATTTACGGGGCAGAGATCGATGTCTTGGTTGAGGTATGTTCTATAGTCATTTAATTCGGAGATATCCCTCTTGTATTCACCATTTTCTTTTGTTTATATATAATAAGGATTTTTTCTTATCTGTGGATTAAAACATGTTTTACAGATTAAGAGGAAACCAGGGGATAATGGCAGGGAAGAAGATCATGAAAATCCTTGTTGGATGCAATCACATCTCGTCGCCTTGGTAGGATTTGCAGCTTTTCAATTACATCTTACACGAGATTGCTTTGCTATGTCATCTTGTAGAATCACTAATGATTTTAAGTCGTATGTCTCTCTTTGTAACTTTGGTTAACAATTTGGAATCGTGTAGCCGACCGTAATAGTTGGGAAAAGGTTATGATGATGATGATGATGGTTAACAATTTGGAAGTTGACATTATTTCCAAATTGTACGGAAGGCAAACAGATGTATGTCATCATTTTTATTCTCATGCTGGATCTCTTGTATGCTTTTTGTATTTTAATAGTGACTATGTTGTATGTTTATGCCTCAAAGCATTAGTCTCTCCTATCTAATATAACTTTTTAGCATACTAAGTTATAGGGTGTCTTGCAGGTACGATTGCTAGGCTTTAAAAAGTTGGGAACACCTGTGAAAATCTAAGTGTGATGGTATTGCACAAGGGGCCAAGTAATGCTTCCTGAGTGCTTCTCACATTAGGATAACCATTTTGTGGCTTTGCAAAAAGCCATTACATTAGACAAATGAGCCTCTTTTTCCAGTCTATATTACACTAGTGTTTCCTTTGGTGCTTGTTGCTAATAAACGGTTCAATGGAACTCTTATACTGATTGTGGTATAAGGGAGAGACAGAGGGATTAAATATGTTTACAAATCACTTCCTTTTTTTTAATATAAATTTGAGTAAGGGAGATGAATTCTATTGCAATGAATTGCATTTTAAATTTCATTTGACTATAAAATGAATATAATGGATAACTATAAAATGAATGTAATGGATAGCAAACACTCAGACATGAGAGAGGTTCTCAATACTCATTTATTTATTAATATGATAATAAAAAAAAAATTCAATACCACTATTTTTTGAAAATCTAAAAAAAATTAGATTTTTAAGAAATTTTAGTAATTTTTTGAAATTTTTTAATGCCGGATCTTGCCAATCCGACCGATTCTCTGATCCTTATTGCTGATCCAACCCAATTTTTGGGATGGACGATCTGGGTGACCGATTCTTTTTTTCAGAACTTGGGTCGTGGGCCTCATGGCTATTGTTTGGCGTATTTGTAAGGAGCGGAATGGTCATAATTCGAGATCAAGAGGTGCACAAGTTGATTCTCGTGGAGAGTGTTAGGAATATGGTGATCGCTCTGGCTTTGCTTCAATCAGAATTTCGTTGTTTCTGGGCAATTTACTTGGGTGAGGATTACTTAGTGAAAAGAAAAGAAAAATTTGGTCAAGGATTGGTAGATTTTGGCCTTATCAGGTCCATTCTTGTTTCAATCAAGGATAGTTTGGGTTGCTCTCGTGATGGGTACTACTAAGCTAAGTTTTGATTGATATTCACAAGTTAATCCTGGACCGGCAGGTAGTGGTGGGATTTTTAAAGATGAAGACAATAGGAATCATAGAAGCTATTTGGGTCAACTGGGATATGTTATTCTATATTAGGGAAGGCTTGTACTTTGGTTTCAGGTTTATGGATGTGCCATTTCCATCTAGGGATCCATTTGTAGTAGAAGGATCTTGTTTGAATGTCATAAGATGGGCCCATAAAAGAGTTCTCTCTTCTGTGGATGGTGGCTATGATATTTGGTGAGATCTTTGACATTTGTGACACTAGGTGTGTGACCTTTTTATACATGCTTAGGGAGCTAACCATGAGGTTGATACCCATGCGGGGTTCTTCAAGAGTCACTCTACATTGACACAATCTTAGTGTTGGAATCCATGGATGTTGTCTTGTTATTTGATATTTGTTTCATGTTTTTGAGTTTCTTTGTGATTTTATATTAGTGATAAAATTTTTAGTTGATGATAAAAAATTTGTTGTGGCTATATTGTTTACTTGTAGATTTGCATTTGTCTCTTAGGCAATATTTCTGAGGAGGCAGATATCTAATTTTGGGTTCAATAGTGGTGGAGTTATATGCTGCTGCTTATCTGAAGTTCCTTCAGTTTTTATATTTGTCACATGCCTTGAGAATCTTAAAGAAAGTTTATAATATCGCATGGTATATTCTATTTCATCTTCCAAAACTACATAACTCTTATTGACTAAAAAATCCCATGATTGAGGACTCTTACTTGGATTGCTGCCCTAATACTGGACATGGTTTGCTGTCTTAGCACTGGACCTCAATTCTTGTTACCATAGTGGCTAGGCTTGAGACAGCCTGGTTTGAAAGAAGATGGCATCATCATCCTACTTCCTATTGTGAACTGCAGTTTACCAAAGTCAAAGTTCACTTACAGCTTAAATGAACATAAATGGGAACAAGGAAGGACCTACTTTTTCTTTTTAGGGAGTATAGCATCCCCTTGCCCAACACCTACTTTTTCTTTTTTCTTTTCATTCCTTTTCATTTTTTTTTTTTTTTCAAGTGAAGGGAGCTGTCAGTATGTTGTGCCCTTTTCCTTATGGTTTCTCCTTCAAGCATTAACACATAAGAAGTAAAATATATGTTGAAAGTAGATATGGAAAAGAATGAAATCACTCCTAATGGAGTTCTAAATTTTTGATAAGCAGTCGTTTCGTACTTGAGCCATGTTGGGGATAACAATAAATATTTTCTCTAAATATCTGTTAAACATCCCTAATCAGTTTGTGATATACTATCGTATGAGTATTGGACCATAGTGGGGTTCATAGATGTGTTTTTAAAATTTTCTCTGCAAAATTTCTCCACTGCATTGTCCTGATCTTGCTGAAAGGGAAGCATGGTCTGAGTTATGTCTTAGGTATTTTGAACAATGCCTAGCCATATGTTGTTTTGCAATATTTCAGATACATCTTTATTGTGCTTTGAACTATTTCCTTAACCTATTTTAACTGTCATTTAGGTGGATGTGCCAGCATCTTTACTTGCTCTCCAAACACTTTTGGAAGCTCATAGTGGTTCTTGCTCTCCAAATGCCTAGCCATATGTTGTTCTGCAATATTTCAGATACATCTCTATTGTGCTTTGAACTATTTCCTTACCTATTTTAACTGTCATTTAGGTGGATGTGCCAGCATCTTTTCTTGCTCTCCAAACACTTTTAGAAGCTCATAGTGGTTCATCAGAGCAAGGCTCATGGGATGTAGGTTGGTCCTTGGCCCCATTACAGAATGATCCACTGCCCATTGAGGATGCCTCTCGGACTCAGGTAGGCCTCTCAAATCCTTCTACTAATACCTGGCCTCTTCAACATTTGTTGCAAATTAAATGTGTCCTTTAATCGTCATCATGGTGTTAATGAATTTGAACGTTCATTATATCAAGAAGCAATTTAATGGTAGAACAGTATAATCACAGGTAATCTCATAGAACACAAATGGTTTTACACCTCTTGACCTTGATCCAGAACCTCTCCGTGCTTAGTTTTCAATCTGGTCAACAATTGATGTCAATGTTTCAAAACATGGACCCAGACTGAGAGTCAAGCTGGTCCTAAGTCATCAAGCCTTCTCTCTAAGTACCTAGTGAAGTTGGCCAACATTACAATAAAAATACATATCTTAAAAAAGTTAAATCACATATTGACTCTTTAAGTTTATAAGAAAATCAAACCTAGTATCATGACACTTTGATTCTTTTGGATTTATTTTCATTTATCAAGAGAATTTGCAAATGTCTCTCTCTCTTACACACACACACACGCGTGTATCATTATACAAAAGAATTGTGCAGCTGTAGGTGTTCTTGGATATGATCTGAGATTAAGTAGTTTTCTTATTTTTTCAGGATGGAAGTGGAGTCAAATACTCTTTCGAAATTCAGAAACGCAAGACCTTGGATGTTCCAAGCAATTCTAGATCCATGGCCATGTTGACCTCTAGATTAGCTTTACTCAGGCTCCCTGGGATAGTTTCCAAGGTTGAAATTTCATGCTAGGATTTCGAAGGGCTTTAGCTTCTGAATGGAGCAATTTCCTACTTTTCTCATTTTATGAGTTTTTTATTTTGATAAAGCCTAGAATTCTTTATGCATGGCTACTATGGATCAATACTTGCAGGTTTAAAGAAACAATGTTGAATCTATATTGTTGCAGGATTTGCCGCTTATCAAGATCGCTTCACCCAGCAAAAGAGGTGATCTTCTTCTGGTAGTTGGTTCACCTTTTGGTGTGCTATCTCCAATGCATTTCTTTAACAGGTAATGCCTTTGACTTTTCTCTGTCATTATTATTCTTTTGTAGAATTAGGCCTTTCAATGTTCTCATCAATAAATTTATTTGCCAAATGTACATTTTCAAATAGTAGTGTTTGTGTTCCATTTTCTATGAAAAGACTTTCTGTTGACCAAACTCTGATTTCCATTAGGATTTCAGGGACCTTCTACGCTGTTGAGGAACCTCTGATTTCCGTTAGGATTTCAGGGACCATCTACTCACAAGTTCTTGTTCACTTGGTCAGCGGCGGTCTGTTTTACAAAGTTGGTTCTGATCCTACTTACATAGAATGCAAAATTATAACAAGCTCCACTCTCCTTGTCCTTATAGATTCTTTAAATCAATTATTTCCTACCATAACTAGAAAAGGTTTCATCTCTTGGTCTTCTATGGTACCTTTTGCATAGTTTTGTTGTTTATTTTCTGGAGCCAGTCTTTTCTGTTGTTTATGTAACCTTTTCTGACCAATTTAAATGATACTTCAATGAAGCCAGTAATAAGGTGAATGAGAACTGTACTGCATAGTCATAATTTGGTTTCCCTTCCATCTTTTGTGGGTTAGAAGCTATTGCACATTAAATGAAACTAATGTCTTGCAGCACATACTTCACAAGGAGTTAATATATTGGCTTGTGTTGGTCATTTCGTAACCCCTATCATACTTTTTTTTCCTTTTTCTGAAATTTGGATAACTTCATTCTTAGAATTTTGAAGTTGCAGTCTGGAACAAGAATGCATTTCTTAGCTAGCCTCACAATTTGTCAAACTGGGTCCGCAACTTTGTATCTCCAGTGTTGTACTGATTGAATTTGAATTGTATATTCTTAATGGGTCTCGCTCCAGTTATCTCTGGTGGTTGGGGTAATTGATTCTCTTTAATCTGATCATTTGATTCTCCTGCTGCTTGGACCAAGTGTATCTGTGGGTGCTGTGGCAAATTGCTGCCCGCCAGCCTCTTGCAACCCTTCACTACTGATGGCAGATATACGATGCCTGCCTGGTGAGATAAGTAGTGTTTGTTGTCGTTTTCCTTATAATTTTAGTACTGTGGGATTTGCTTTTGCCAACATCTTTTGTTTATGCTCTCATGTCTTTCTGGGGATGTCTCATTTATCAGGAATGGAAGGCAGCCCTGTTTTCAATGCTTGTGCATGTCTCGTTGGGATATTAACCAGACCCTTAAGGCAACGAGCGGGGGGTGCAGAAGTTCAGGTAAACTTGAATGAAATACTATGCTGAGTCTTCTATTCAATAACAATCAATAATTTTATAACAACTTTTTCCATAGCTCTGTATGACAGCTTGTGGTCACATGGGATGCCATAGCAACTGCTTTGCGTGAGCAGCAACCAAACAGCATGACCATTCCAAAGAATGAAATGTTTGAGAAGTCTGAGTATGGCATGGAAGATGCGTGTTTAATGGGTGATCACCCAAGGGGAACAATTCTTTGTGTGGAACCTCTATCTTCTGGTTTGGACTCCCACTCACTAGTGGGGTTTGAAAAGGCCATGGCATCTGTTGTTCTTGTTACTGTTGGGGATGGGGCCTGGGCTTCTGGTATTATTCTCAATCAGCATGGCCTCATACTCACAAATGCTCATCTCTTGGAACCATGGAGATTTGGCAAAACACCCCAACTCAATGGAACTGATGAGGACAAATTAAGAACATTAACTAGACCTTTCAAAAGATCATTTCAGAGGCAGGAGTCTGGTGAATCTAAGGAATCAGGTCATGAAAGAAGCATGGGGAATATCCTTTCATCAGTTGGTTTCCCTTTCTACAAGAGCTATAGGAGAATACGAGTCCGGCTGGATCATAGGGAGCCACGTATGTGGTGTGATGCAAAACCAATCTATATTTCCAAGGGGCCCTTGGACATTGCTTTGCTTCAACTTGAACATATACCAAATGTTCTCCAGCCAATCATTCCTGATACACAGTCTCCCTCCCCTGGGTCAAGGGCATACGTTGTAGGACATGGCCTCTTTGGGCCACGCTCAGGTGAGGCATTCACTGAATCTCCATTTCTTTGATGGGATGTATGCTATATTTCAATTATATTTCAATTAACAATGGGCATCATCACCTACCAATTGTCCAATGATGTCATTAATGGTGTTGGAGTGTGGGACCCAGGAGAACATGACATGATTCCAATGGCGGGTCCTGCTCTCGCCCCATCAATTACTTTCCGGTATTTATTTGGATGATGATGTCCTCAATGGGCTATGTTTTTCCTAGTTTATCGGATGCTAGTATCCAATGGATCACAATCGACCAATGGCATGATGGACAGTGATGGGGAGTGAGACCCACCAGAAGAGGAAACGACCCCAATGGTGGTTCTCATCTCTCCATCACCAGCCATTTAATTTGGACACTGATGATCGCAATGGACTTGATTTTAAGAGTCCATCAAACTATAATGTGCTTTCTCTAATGGAAAAAGTTTATATAATGATGCTACCTTATAATGTAGAACTACGGATGCCCCTCAAAAATCCATCGGAAAAGGTAATTTTAATGTTGAAAAACCCTTTGATTGATCATCTCGACATCAAGATGTATGACTATGAAAAATAAAAAGATTTTAAGTCTCAGAAGTAATGCATTTTACAACATGTTATCTACACCGTCCATTTTCAAGATTTCCATATGTTTATAGATCTACTTGATTTTAACCATTTTTTAAATTTAAAATTTTATAATTAGATATAAAAATAGACTTTGAGATAATCCTAAGAACATTTTACATCAAAATTATATACCATGATAAAATTTGAAGGTGCACCTTACCTCTACACCTACAGATGCGTCCGTATGCAAACTGCACCCTTCTCTAATTGCCTATGCATTGAAACTGTTTCCTTTCTCTTAGATAGTGACATCCCAGCAAATTATCTTTGCACCAGATCTCTGTCCTTCTGTTAGTTCTGGAGTAGTAGCCAGAGTTGTCAAAACACAAATACCTGTGAAGCCCGATGAGTCAAATGATTCCGAGGAGAGAAATCTACCAGCAATGCTCGAAACAACTGCAGCTGTTCACGCAGGGGGTAGTGGTGGTGCCGTTGTCAATACAGATGGATGTATGATTGGACTTGTAACAAGGCAAGCATTTTGGCATAACTGCGAACAATCATTACTAGTATTATTTTAATGAAATAGGAGCCATTTTCGATTAATTCTCAAGAACACAAAAATCTGGGATGGAAAAGTAATCCGTACCTTGCCTGTGTATGTATATGATACATGATCTGGGCATCCCCCATTCATAGGGGTGGGAATTGGGTTGGTTTTGACCCCAGTGGGTAGCTTGGGTCTTGGTCCATTTGACCTTGACCCTACTAAGATTGAGTCTGGGTCCAGGTCCAGCTTAGATCTTGTCGGGTCGGTTAAAGCCATGCTTTGGACCTGAAATAAAAAAAATATACTATGTATATTGTATTATATAATTAATATTAATAATATTTATTTATACTAATATATTCGCTGATCTCAAATAGTTGGGAAAAGGCGCTGATGATGATGATTTATGCTAACACATACTGGGTTGGGGGGGAGGGGGCGACCCGACCCGACCTGTTCCCACCCCTAACCATTCGTACTCAACAGCAGGCAGTGGAGATTAATAGTATCTAGGTAATGGTCCTAGAGAACACGAATGATTCTAACCTGTTGGTTGTTGAGAATGGATAGTGGCCGCCCTCTCTGTGTGCTATAGTTTCCGCAATTGGGAAGTGATGCATTGGGAAAATGTGATTTATTTGTTCCCAAGCTTATTTATGAATATCTGTCTGCTGAATACAGCAATGCAAGGCACAGTGGAGGAACTGTCATACCTCACCTGAACTTCAGCATACCATATGCAGCTTTGATTCCCGTGTTTAAGTTCGCTAAAGGTATTTACCTATCTCTATTCCCCTTTATTTGGTTCAGTTAAAAGCAGTGTGTCAAGACTCTTCTAATAGTCACACTGCAGTACATGAAGAGAACTCAGTGTATATATGGGCAGGTATACTATAATATATTGGATTTATTGTGTGTGGTACTCAGAAGGGCATGATAGTGTAGGGTAATTCTACCTGGGAATGTCCTAGTTGGCCCTACTATAGTTAAATCTCTACTATCTGTCATTAGGAAAGAATGGTTGATGCCTTTTGGAGAACCATTATCAGACTAAATGCGATAAGTGTACATCTTCTGTTGTTTGAAATGTCTTCCCAAATTGAATTAATGCTAAAAAATATTTGTCTATAGACATGCAGGACATGTCAGTATTGCAGGTTCTTGACAAGCCAAATGAACCTGTCTCAACTGTGTGGGCATTGATGCCCCAAATGTCCCCAAGACCGTTGCCAAGATTTCCATATCTACCCGAGTCTCTTTTGGATCAGAAAGAAGGGGGAAAGGGATCCCGTTTCGCCAAGTTCATCACCGAACATGTCGAGAAGGGAAGTTTTGGCAGTTCTTCTACTGCTGAATTCATTCCAAGCAAATTATGAGAGGATAAAGTGCAAAGTAGGATGAAGATCTGTAGTTGATTATATTCAAGGCTGAGAAGCCCATTCTTTGTTTCATGTGGTATACATCTTCTTGGGATGTCCTTGTATTCCCTATCTAGCATTTCTTTCCATATAAAGATCTATGTGGGTCTTGTAGTGATGGGGTTTTTGAGCATGATATACATATTCATGCATAGAGACACGAGCATGCGTTACTAGTGGACTTATTCTCTCTTCAGTTCAAAATAATTGCCACGCATCGTCCTTTTCCCAACTAGTTCAAAATAATCGCCACAGACTTGTATTAAGCAGTGGATGTACCAATTCAATTAGCTGGATTCTTACTCTTCTTTGTTAGGCATTTGGAATTCAAAAAGATGTACATTTATAATGACATCTTGTTGTTTCGGTTGGTTCGTGACCATTGAAGACATTTTTAATAATTTGGGGCCTTCAGGCCAAAGTCTACGATGTTTACTCATCATGGCATAGCCGAAACAAAGATGTTCACCAGAAAGAAGACATCCCTTTAACAGGACAATTATCAAGATGTTGCTATTATCGATTAAACCATAATATTTTCAAGATATAGAGTAAGATTGGATGAGAGAGAGAGAGAGAGTGCATATTCCTATTACAATCATCATCATCTAAGTTTTATCTAATTATTTGGAGTCAGTTATATGAATATTTTCTCTATTAAAAGTTATATCATCAGTAAGATCAAAAGTTACCATTTCTTTCTCACTACTTCTGTTTATGTCTTTTTGGACATTTTTTTATGTTTTTGTAGAGCATTTCTCATTACGAAATGATACTATAAACCCACACCCATGTGAGTAGGATTTCAAAAGATCACTATTAAATTTTGACACAAATCTCTAGAAAAGTTGGAAACTTGGATGAATGATTTAATTTTTTTTTAGAGATCTGTGTCAAAATTTGATGGTGATATCTTGGGGTCCTATTCACATGGTGCGGGAGGGTCTCATAGTATTATTACTCTTTCTCTCTTGAATCAAATCGTACTTCTTAACTAATGTTGTATTTGGTCTATATTGTTTATTTTCTCTCTTCTTATTGCCTATTGACGCCACACCTAAATTCTCTCGTACGTATTCATTTCGAATTATATTTTTTTTTGTTTTGCCACTAATCCATCTAAAAATTATTATCTTAGCTACGTTCATCTTATGGATATATTGTTTCTTGATCGTCTAACATTCGTCTCGTAAAGCATGGCCCCTATGTGCCATTCACATAAAATTTCAAAAATACATCTCTACTTCGTCCATCCAACTCTAGTTTTATGTGTGACATCTTTAACAATTTATTCATTCTCTTGGATTATCGACCCTAGATATTAAAAACAATACTTTTTAAGTATTTATTGACTATCAATCTTAACTATTTCGTATTTACTCTTATTATTAGTAAACTTGGATTCCATATATTTTGTCTTAATCCGGCTAATTACATTCAAGAGTGTCCCTCAAATATTTTTACTTTGTGTTGACACCACCTCTAATCTCATTGATCAAAACAATGCTGCCCGTGAATAATATATACCATTGCATCTCATCTTGTAGTTCCTGGTTAACTTGCCCAAAACCAAAACAAAGAGGTATGTGCTTAGCACTGACCCCTAATGTAGGCTCATAGTAATTGAGAACTTACTTGTTTTTCCAGTAGTTGTCTGTATAATAGTTAACACTCCCTCGTACACATCTATTACTATGTCAATATGGCCTTTGGCGACTATTTTCTTTTCCAGCACCCACCAAATTAAACTTCTACCTTATCGTATACTTTCTCTAAATCAATAAAGACCATGTAAAAGTCTTTTTCCTTTGTCCTAAACTTCTCAATCAATTGTTTAAATGAGAAAAATGCTTTAGCAGTTGATCTCCCTAGCACAAACCGAATTGATGCATACTTCAATTAGAATAATTAATTGAATATTTTGAGAAAATTATAGATGCCCCTCTTTACCCTACTTTTTATGCATGCCACCTCCCAATACTTTGTATATCACACTCCTATCCCCAAAACTTTCTATATTTGTAACGACCTCCTAAAAGTAAAAAAAGTAGGCTTTTTAGGGCTTAAATGCTCTCTTTTTAGGCCACGTTTTCCGGTCCCTCTCTAAGCCGGTCCAACACACTTGATATAGAGACAATTTGACACATTTTTTGTGTCGGACAGGCCGTACAGGCTCTGTATTCAAGTTGTGCCAATCTAGGATAAAAGTGCCGGACCAAAACAACTTGGATATAGAATCGGTTTGGCACATTTGTTTGCGCTAGGCGGACACATGTTGGGTATCATGTTTTGGAATCATGGGGTAAAATGGAGAGTATTTTGGTTAAAAAAAAATCATTTTTTTACTTAAAAGGTGGCTGAAAAGAAAATAGTTTTGAAGTTAATAGTGTGATCAAGAATTAGAATATTCGATAGATCATGCCTAAAAAGTACAAATTGGGGGAGTATTTATAGTTTCCCAAATATATTTTTCGTGTGTGAGAAATGCCCTTATTCATATCCAAATGTTCAAATGTTGCTTAAAAGTAAAGTTTGTAAATTTGCAAGGCTTTTTAGAGTCAAAATCCTTTTTCTAACCCCTCTTTGTAATGTTCATGAGAGGAAAGTGAATTAGAGGGCCCTACGTTTTTTCTTTTGTTGGAAAGCTCTATCTGGAGAGAGGTTTTCAATATGAAAGCGCCGTCACATGAGAAGCACTTTCATACCAAAACAGGTATGCAAGCCATATTTCTTGCAAAAATGCATGAAGAGGCATTTTTGGTGTGCCGTAGCTCTTCCACAGGTGCTACAGGTTCCACCTCTTTCCAATGAAACAAACATGGGAAAGTAGTGATTTAGCTGGAAAGTACCCTTGTGTGAAACAAACATGGCCTTATATTCTCTTGGAGATTTCACCTTCATTGCTTGATACATTAGTATTATTTGAACTAGATTATGTTCTTGGCTGGCGGCCTGATTGATCGGAAGAACCTACATTCTAGTGTGTCAACCTGACCAACTAGACATGCAATCATCAACTAACACACCCTATCCTTGTGTCTGCCTTCCATAATCCGTCGTAAACATAGATTTTGTATCTGAAATTTCACAAATTGATAACATCAACCCTATCGACTATGAACCACAAAAATGTTTTAAAATCTTAGAAATAGCCTATCTGAAATTTTTTGAAAAAATCAATTTTTAAGTCTTCTTATAAGACCAAATTTGTATTTGTTTTTTGAGCCTCAAATTTATGGATATAACAAAGAAATGTCTTTGTAGTGGTAGAGGAAGGGTTCGAGATCCTAAATCCAGAAAAAAAACCAGGGTGGACTCGTGCATCTCTAGAAACATAGTAAACTTTTCAGGGGAATTTTTTTGGCTAAAGCAGGGGAAAATTTTGGGTAAAACAGGGGATGAAAAACACATTCTTTTCATTTCTTTTTTAAGCCACCCAAAATGTTAATCACGAGCAATCTTTAAGGTGCAAAGACCCCTAGCCAAACTGCTAGACGCCACCAAGCCCTTTGTTTTTATTCCCCTAAAAATATCATTAACAAGCCCAAATTATCCTGCACCTCATAAGGGCATATCTATATATATAACAGAAAAAATTACAAAAAAAATTTGAACAAATTAAAGGACTAAAATACCCCTTAAATTTTTAGGAATAATTTGGCCATTTTAGTTTTTCAAAATATTGATTTTATATTTTTTTTACAGGTGCGCGAAAGAAAGAAGAATGGACAACTTAAATTTTAGCTCATTTTCATGCACATAAAACATTCGAATATTTAGAAATGCTATCAATTAGATCAAGATGAGATGGTTGACATTGATAACCTCTTAGGTGAACTAGAATACGGATTATTTGGTTATTTTAAAATTGGCTTGTATTCATCCTTTTTTTCTTTTTCTTTTGTCCCACTATTATGTGGAGATGAAAACTGGAGGGTACTTTCACCTCATTCAGGCACATATATGAAAATACAATAAATAATTCAAATAAAACAAAGGGTGTGGATTGTATAGAGGCGAGGCTATAAACAATCAAATTAGAGCCGACCTTTAAATAGTATCGAGAAATGTGGTTTCAATACTGAAAATCTTTGTAACAGCCTTAAAATATATTTTTATTTTTAATTATAAAATTTAACGCTTAAAAAATAGTGTAGATCGAACATACCTATGAAAACTTGAAAATCTTAAAAATTGACGGTCCAAAAATACATTATAAAATGCACTATTCCAAAACTTGAAATCCATTTTTTTTCTCATGTTCGTGTATCTTGATGTCGAGATGATCAATTTGAGGATATATAGGCATCAAAACAACCTCTTCTAGTGAAATTTTTGAGGTGGGCTCTAATTTGGTTGTTTAGAGCCTTGGTTTTATATGAACTTTTTCTAAAATGACCAAAATATCTCGCAAAGTTTAAGAGTATTTTGGTCGTTTTATCTTTTTAAAATACTCTTTTATATTTTTTACCAGTGAACTAGGGAATAGAGTTGCCTAAAAGTCTAGCTTAATCCAGTGTACAAAAAGTTAAACTAAATTTGAGATCAACATGTTCTCAACCATCGATTTTGTAGTGACCTACAACCATATTATTTTATATATTTAATTGATGGAAATATATACAATGAGACTATTTATTTGTGACAATGAGGTCGATTTGAAATTGGGTGGTTGGTGATGCATCATTGTTTAGGCACAAAGTCCAAAATAAAATTTATCGAAATGTTGTGATACGCTTGCATCTATTGGATTTCACATCTAATGGTTAAAAATAATTGCGAGCTTCTTGTACCAAAAATAAATGGTCTCATAGTATACAATCTCTTATATGATCAAGACCGTATATTTTGATAAACATACCGTAGGTAACCTATGATTTTAAATTCTTCGTCATTAAACAAATATCACCCTATCATGGTAAAACTTTAATAAAAGGTTAAAACTAGCTGAATTTCATATCTCCAGGTTTTCAAAATCCTAGGTTCAATCAAACAAAAGTTCTTAGACTTCGTATAATTCAAGATATGTTATCAAAATACAATAGGGTGGGGTTGCTATAAGGTTGCAACCTTTATCAAAATACAATAGGGTGTAGTTTCTATAAGGTTGCAACCTTAAACAATCCAATGAAGGCGCACCTCGGACTTTAATTATAACATGTAATTTTGGTGTAAAAAATTATTAGGATTGCAAGCTTAAAATGTAGAATTACGGACGTACCTAAAAAATCCATCGAAAATGGTTGTTTTAAAGTTGAAAAAACCTCTAATTGATCATCTCGACATCGAGATGTATGAATATGAAAGAAAAACAGATTTTGAGTCCCAAAAATAGTGCATCTTGCAACACATTATCTAAACCGTCTATTTTCAAGATTTTCTTATGTTTATAGATCTGCTTGATTTTAACGATTTTTGGAGTTTAAAATTTTATAATTTAATATGAAAATAGATTTTAAGATAATCCTAATAATTTTTTCCACCAAAATTAAATTTTATGATAAAATTTGGAGGTGCGCCTTAATTGGTTTGTCTAAGGTTGCAACCTTATAGAAACCACCTCTTGAAAATGGACGGTCTAGATAATGTGTTGCAAGATGCGCTATTTTTGGGACTCAAATCTTTTTTGTTTTTTTTATATTCATACATCTCGATGTTGAGATGATGAATTAGAGGGTTTTTCAATATTAAACCAACCATTTTCGATGAATTTTTGGAAAGGCTGACTTGTTTCCTATATAATTTTTTATTTTTGTTTTATAAAACGAAAATCAAAACAATTTTGGAGGCTTTGTGCACCTCATCAGGGAATATCTCTAAAAAAAAATATAAAAATAATTTGAGCAAATTAAATGACTAAAACACCCCTCAAAGTTTTAGGGATAATTGGTCATTTTAGTTTTTCAAACTAATTATTTTATATTTTTTTTAAGAGGTGCGTGAGGTATAAAAGGATGGAGACCTCAAATTTTAGCTCATTATCATGCACATAAAAAAATTCAAATATTTAGACATGCTATCAACTAGTTCAAGATTAGACGGTTGACATTGATAACCTTTTAAGCGAACTAGCATATGGAGTATTTAGTTATTTTTCAAAGAGAAAATGACCTTTGCGTTCCTCCTCTAAATTTTCATTTCTATTAGCTCGTTGGGTTCACCAAAATTCCCAGTACTCCCTCAAATTTTAAATTTTGAGAATACTAGCCCCCTAATTGTGTTTCTTTTTGTTTTTTTTTACAAATTTGATCTTTTTATTTTACAAAATTTTTCCTTCCCTTTCTCTTATGTTGCCTAAAACCAATCTTACCTCTGTGGATCCCACTCTATAAATTTAGATATGAAAAAGAAAGAATTTTTATTTAACATTATGACCTATTTTACAATTATATAAATATCATTTGAACTTGAAAAATGATTAATCAAGATATTTGTTACTATTGTTAATGGTTATTATTATTTATTTATTAAAAAACTTTATCAAAATACTTATAACAGATGAAATATTTAACAAGTAATATATTATTGTTGTCATTAATAATAATAATAATAATAATAATAATAATAATAATAATAATAATAATAATAATAATAATAGTGATAATAATAATAATAATAATTATTATTATTATAATTATAATTATAATTATAATAATTATAAATTATTATCATCAATAAAAATTTATATAGCAAGTAACAAAAAAAAATATGGATGACTAATGCATGTTTGGCATTTTGTAAAACAAAGAGATCAAATTTGTAAAAAGAACAAAAAAAAATATAATGAGGGGGCTAATGGTCCCAAAGTTTAAAACTTGAAGGGGTGCACGGGATTTTGGTTAACCCAAGAGGTTAATAGGAATGGAAATTCCAGGGAGGAGGTTAGAGGTCATTTTTCCTTTTTTAAATTGGCTTATATTCGTCCATTTTTTTATTTTGTCCCACTATCATATCTAGATGAAAAATGGAGGGTACTTTCACCTCATTCAGGCACATATGTGAAAATCCAATAAATAATTCAAATAAAATAAAATGACTGCAATGTCTCTCAAAGTTAAAAGGAATTTTGGCTATTTTATCTTTCTGAACATTTTTTTTAATACTTTTTACAAGTGAACTAGGGTATATAGATGCCCAAACGTTTAGCTTAATCCAATGTACAAAAAGTTAAAATAAATTTGAGTTCATCAACACGTTCTCAACCATCTATTTTGCGGTGACCTACAACCATATTAATCTCTATTTTATGTGATGGAAAGATATATAATGAGACTATTTATTTTTGGTATAATGAAGTCACAGTCATCATTAACCATTAGATTTGAAATCGGGTAGTTGAGGATGTGTTATTGTTTGGGCACAAAGTCTAAAATAAAATTTCTTGAATATTGTGACATACTTGCATCTATTGGATTTGACTTCCAATGACTAAAAGTGATTGTGACTTCCTTGTACCAAAATAAATGATCTCATAGTAGACAATCGTTATGTGATCAAAACCGTACATTTTGATCGTGGATGACCTATGATTTAAAATTCTGCCTCATTGAACAAATATTACCCTATCATGTTAAAAGCTTTAATAAAAGGTTAAAACTGGATGGATTTCATATCTCCAAAGTTTTCAAAATCCTAGGTTCAATCAAACATAGCTTCCTAGACTTCCTATAATTCAATACATGTTATCAAAGTATAATATTTGTCAGTTCTAAATTACGAAAAATAATATTTGTCGGTTCTAAACATCAAAACATCCAACTTCTAAAAGTTCAAATTTTCCACTTCGTCGGAAACTTTAAGTTTCTAGTTATGAAACAGGCCTTAGATATTGCATAAAACTCCTAAAATGGCTTTTTTGTGGTAGTTTCTCCAAGGATATCTCAATAATCCATTGGTTTTAAAATCATCGTTAAATATCAATTCCAAATAAATCCCCATGGATCTAATACTATCTTTCAATCGATTTTTCGCTGTTTTTCAACCAAATCACCGATCCAGATGGATAGAGAGGGTGGGCTACCCAATATCTGATTACAATGATCTATTCTCAAGCTCTCATTTTTCTTTTTTCTTTTTTCCCTTTTTGGTAGATTAATAGAGATCTTTGTTGGTAGATAAATAGAGAAGGGATTCTCTATCCATAGTAGAAATAGAACTCAAGATGTTGTATCATTGTGGCATTACCACCGTGACCACTGATGCTTTGAGACCATTCCTTTCCTTAAAAAGCTCTTGAATAGTAGCTCCTTCTATAGCAGTTAGTCATTTAGAAAAGTTTAGTAGGGGTGGCAATGGACTCAGACCCAATGATTGGACCCAACCTTTCCGGATGGGTCAAAAATTTGGACCCGGTGGTTCAGGTCCGGGTCTATGTGGACCCAACCCGAATAATATAACTATTGGAATAATATTTAATACATAATATTTTAAAATATTTAAATAAATATAACTACATATTATTTATTTAATACATGTACATATTTAAACTAGCAGAATCCACATGCTCCACACGTGATTTGATTTCTTTTAAAATAAATTAGAAGGTTTTTAATAAGATTGTGGTTTACATAGGGTTGCAACCTTAAACCATCAAAGTAAGGTGCACCATCAAATTTTATCCTCAGACGTAATTTTGATATAAAAAATTCATAAGATGTCTCGAGAATCTATTTTTGTCTCCAATTATAAAATTTCAGACTAAAAAATGGTTCAAATCAAATAGATCTACAAACATATAAAAATATGAAAAATGGATGGCCCAGATAATATGTTGCAAGATGTACTATTTTTGGGACTCAAAATATTTTTTTATTTTTCATATTCAAACATCTCGAAGTGGAGATGATCAATTAGAGGGTTTTCCAACTTCAAAATAGTCTTTTATGATGGATTTTTTAAGTGCACCTTAATTCTACATTTTAAGATTGCAACCTTATATAAATTTTTTCCTTTTAATAAACTATAGTTTTGCATATTAATTTTAAGTAAAATACTGCTTAGAGTAGTGCAATGTACTATGTTTATGGTGCCGATTTATTGTCTTGCCAGCCATGAGTTTAGGTGTCAACCATAAATGGCTCTAGAGATACTTAGGGAGAGGTAATAGTGAAACTTTTCTACTATAAGAACACGTAAGAATAACCAATGTAACTTATATTGAGTAAGAACAAATGTAACTTAATAACTTTATAATTTGACTGATAAGTTGATATTATACTTATAAAGGAATAAATAATTGATTAAGATTTAAAGTTGACAATAAATTAATATTAGTCTTAAGTAAACTACTATGCAGAACAATACAATACGTTACTTTTGTTGTAGCACTATGTTGTGTTACTCGCACAACTTGTGTTGTTATTTTAAACAAGTAGTATTCTTAAGTAAACCACTGCTTCGAGCAGTGCAAAATGTCATTTTTGTGGTGCCACTATGTTGTGCTATCTACTCGACTTATGGGAATTCATTTTAAAGAACTTAACATGAATGTAGAATTTATTTAAAGTTGACATATTGTTTTATTATAGAGTTTATCGGGACATATTCATTAAATGGCTTAAAAATTACAAACTGGAAGTTCTTTATTACGATCTTGCTAGATTATATTGTAGGTTTGTTTTTAATAAACCTTGTAGTAGTGCAATGTGTCATTTTTATGTTGGCACTATGTTGTATTACCTGTTGAACTTGTGTCAAATTCATTTCAAATAAATCAACATGAATGTAGGATTTATTTAAAATGAATATATTGTTTCATTATATATTTGAAAGGAGCATGTGTATTACAAATGATAGGATGGCTTAATGCTTTAAATGCGTATAAGAAAAAAATAGAAGTTTTTAATTATGGTATTGCTAGACTATATTGTAGGTTTATCTGTAATTAATATTATATTTTTTAATTATCAATTTTATTTTATAGTTATAACTACACATTTTAATTTATAGTGAGAATTTTAAACTCATTTATTAAATAATTTTAATATTTTTATGTTTTGATATTGTATTTATAAGAAATTTATATAAATATTTAATATAACATATTAATAAATAAATAATAATTTTATATATAAAGTTTATAGTTTTTGAATGAAATAGTGGGAAACAACATAAATGCAAAATTTATAACACGAGTACATAATTTTTTAGACCAAATATGTTGTTTTATTTTAAAAGTGAGAAATATTTTATCAAAATGAGAATATAAATTTCAATACCAAATTATAAATTTTAATTTATTTTGGATTTTTAGTAAAGTTTTGAATTTCAAAGTGCAATAGATGTAACGATGTGTCTTAATTTTATTGCATAAAATTTGTAATTGCATCTTATATTTACGATTTTAATTATTATATAAAAATTAATAATAAATAAATTTGATGATAACAATAGAATCCTAAATTAAAGATTAAAGAATGAAAATTGACTTTTGTAGTTTATTTATTGATGTACACCACTCCACCAAGAAGATGGCTGATATAAAAGTATATTGTCTAAAGTGTATCCATAAGAGTACACTGTATACATCAAGTAAAATATTTGTTAATGGTATTTTATGTATGCTAAACATAGGGATCTACTTTTAAAAATGTATTTTAAAAAGAAAAAATGTAAAGATCAGCTTTATGTTAGGTTGTTATAATTTCCTCACTTATCGCCATTGTATATTTTATGCAATAATAACCTATGGTATATGCCACCAATTTGAAGCACACACACAAGTGTGAAACAAATAGTGGAATGAAGTATTTGTTGATTGGAATCAAGTAGTGGGAGGCAAAATGAACGTAAAATTTATAACTATTTTACATTCATTTTGAACTATTTGTTGATTGGAATCAATAATGTGTGTGTGAACCACACACACATTGAACTATTTGTTGATTGGAATCAAGTAGTGGGAAACAAAATGAATGTAAAATTTATAACATGAGTTCATAATTTTTTTAAATCAATTGTTTCATTTTAAATTTGTGAAATATTTTATGAAAGTGAGAATATAGTTTTTAATACCAAATTATAAATTTTAATTTATTTTGAATTTTAAGTAAAATTTTGAATTTCAAAAGTATAATAGATATAACGTGTGTTAATTTTATTGCATAAAATTTGTAATTGCATGTTATATTCACGATTTTAATTATTATGCAAAAATTAATGATTAATCAATTTGATAATAATAATAGAATGAAAAATTAAAGAAAATATTATATACTTATATATTATTATAGGGAAACCACTACGCAACACCTATGGGCGAAAATGAAAAGTGTTTTCGCCCATAGGCTCGGCGCCGCCAATGTTTTTTGGATGGCATAGATTAACCGCAACGGATGCCCATAGGCTCGACGCAACGGTTGGCAAAATCCCGTGTTTTTGACATAGTAGGTCCGTTGCAGCCAAATTTTTCACCCAAAAAACACAGGATTTTGCCAACCATCGCATTTTTTTAGGCAAAACCGCAACGGCTCTACTAGAGTCGTTACACGGTGAAACACTATTCAAATTTGCACATATGCATTTTTTAGACTGTTCCTTATTATAGGGTTATGTTAGAGTATTCACACCATATAACATTTTATAATTGTACTCAATAATTTTTGGACACTAATTTTATCTTGTTTTGTACATGGAGCATTTTTTTGATAAAGGTATTTTTTGTCATTACGAGAGGTGCGACATTACCTATATGGATCATTAAATGCCACAGTGTGCCCTATGTGAGTGATGTCATACCCCAATAGATGATGTCACACGCCTCTTAATGACAAAAACTCCTCATACTAAAAAAAAAATGTTCCATATACAAAACAAGGGCACATAAGTATCCAAAATTTATTGAGTACAATTATAAAATACTCCATATTATGAAAACCTTAGCATAACCCAGTATTATTATATTGTTAAAGATAGGGTGAGGTTTGTATAGAGCCTAGGCTCTAAACAATCAAAGTAAAACACACCTTTAAATAGTGTCGAGAAATGTGGTTTCCATATTGAAAATATTTGTGATATCATTAAAATATATTTTCATCTTTAATTATAAAATTTAAAGGTTAAAAAATAGTGTAGATCGAGTATAACTATGAAAACTTGAAAATCTTGAAAATTGACTGTCCAAAAACAATTCCAAAACTTGAAATCCATTTGTTTTTCATGTCGATATATCTTGATGTCGAGATGATCAATTTGAGGATATTTGGGCATCAAAATAACCGCTTGTAGTGAAATTTTTGAGGTGGGCTCTAATTTGATTGTTTAGAGCCTCGGCCCTATATAAACTTTTTTATTTAAAGATAAGGAGAATATTGTCAATGGTTTGTATAAAGCCTAGGCTCTAAACAATCCAATTAGAGCCTACCTTCAAATAGTATCTAGAAATGAGGTTTCAATATTGGAAATCTTTGTGATAGCCTTAAAATAAATATTCATTTTAGTTATAAAGTTTAAAGCTTCAAAAATAATATATATCGACAAATCTATGAAAACTTGAAAATCTTGAAAATTGACAGTCCAAAAATGTGTCATAAAATACGCTATTCTTAAAATTTGAAATCCATTTTTTTTCTCATGTCCATGCATCTTGATGTCGAGATGATCAATAGGAGGATATTTGGGCATCAAAATAACCTCTTCTAGTAAAATTTTTGAGGTAGACTCTTATTTCATTGTTTAGAGCCTGGGCTCTATATAAACTTTTTCTTTTACAATAAAGGTACTGGTCGAAAATATAAAAGTATATTTTGTAAATTGCACCCATAAGAACACAATGTATACTTGATACATCAAGAAAAATATTTATTAAAAGCATTTTATGTATGCTAAATATGATAATCTATTTTTAAAAATGTATTTTAAAAAGGAAATTTTAAATTTTGAGTCCTTAGTACATATTTGTAATGAGAGATCATACACCGTTGAACACATAAGATCGGCTTCTATGTTATTTTCTAGCATTAGTTCCATTTATATGCAATAAGGAATGAACATATGTTGTAGGCCATTTATTGATGGAAACGTGGGAAAACCTTCAATCATCATGCTAATTCTTCATATCTGGAATTAACTTACTTCTCTTTATTCTCCATCCTAACCAACTCTAATCCATCCTCACTAAACTCTACACCTAAGATGAATTTCTTGATTGACATCTAGTCACAAACCTTCTCATGTTTTATATATGGGTGCGATTTGTATAGAGCCGAGACTCTAAACAATCAAATTAGATCCCACCTTCAAATAGTATTGAGAAATGTGGTTTCAGTATTGGAAATCTTTGTGATAGCCTTAATATATATTTTTATCTTTAAATATAAAATTTAGAGCTTAAAAAATATTGTAGATCGAGGATATATATAAAAACTTGAAAATCTTGAAAATTTACGGTCCAAGAATGCAATACAATATGCACTATTTCTAAAACTTGAAATCTATTTTTTTTCATGTCCATGCATCTTAATAATCAATTTGAAGGTATTTGGGCATCAAAACAATTTTTTTTAATAAAATTTTTGAGATAGGCTCTAATTTGATTGTTTAAAGCCTCGGCTCTACATAAACTTTTTGCTTTATAAACTTTTTTATTTTATTTTTGGGAGTACTTTTATAATTTTTAGGCATACTTCATTAGCGTGCTGCCAAACCCAAAATATTCTGTTTTCTGTCTTCGAAGTGTTCTTGCCTTGATGGTAAGTCTTGAATCGCGCTCTGTCCGCCATCCTCAATCTCAAAGTCTCTTCTTTCCTGTTCTTGGGTGGGTTTTTACTGGTGAGTTGCTCATTGATTATCCCTGTTTTCCACAATAATTTCGTTTGATTTTTTCTGACACCTCTTTTCCTTTTCCTAACAAAAGGATGGTTACTCTCTCTCCGAAATCTCATTTTGGCTATCTTATTTTTCTGTAACGTGAAAAAACTTCTGGTTTGGGGAGTTTTAATAGCGAAAATTGAGTGGTTTCTCTTCCATCTTTAATCCAAAATCATGAGATTTCCTGTGTTGGGTATTTTCTTTTTCCCCTTACTTAAATATACAGTTGGGGTTGTTGGGAATCCATTATATTCTTTGGAAAATAGAATTTTGTGATTGGATGTTGCTCTGGTGGGTGGCTGTTGTCTACAGAGGGTTCTGCCTGCTAAATGATCCACCGGTTCCAAACTTGGAGGAACTGTCTTGGTATATTTTGACATAATTTTAGGAAAATAATTATCTTTCTTATCTATATGCAGTGAAAATGAGGTGCCTACCGCTTGTCGTAACTTTCCTCATCATATGGGTGGTTGCTGATTCAAGGAAAATTATCATGCCTGAGGACATAGGTGAGACATTCGATTTGGTTTTCTCTAATTCTAGTTATCTAACATATGTGTCCATGGATTATAGCTTACATGGCCAGTTCAAGTAGTTTAGAATCCTTTTTTTATCTACCAATGACAAGTCATTTTGGTTTATTATTTGAATCTATTCTACTTGGCTTGCATATATGATACCTATATTATTTTAGAATGATTGATTCTCATGAAGTGAAGTAGTGAAGCCTTGTGGGTTTGACAGGCGTAAATGTTGTTAGAAAAAATATTTTGTATATTAAGGAAAAATAAAGGACACAGGGAGAAACAGATGGCAAGATTGCTGGTAGTGCTAGAATTATATAAACAGATGCATAATCCAATATGGTTCTCAAAATCTACTCAATGTCAATTGGGGGAGAGTTTGTCAAATAGAGACTGATGAAACTTGGTGGTCATGGCCTTAGTCACCAAAGTTACAATCTACTTGTCTGTGGAAAAGAACAGTGATGAGCGACTAACAAGCTTCTTCAGAACCTTAAATGTGTTAAGTTAGATAATGAGAGTTGTGTTGGAGGCAATCCACACTGCATTTATTCTATCACGTTGGAGGATTGTGGGGAAAGTCAATGTTTGTTGATAGTAACATTGGAATTATTTCATTGTTATGAATGACATCACCCCACGGTCTATTTTAGACATTAGAAATGATTCTTGTTTCTAGTGAGAGATGTACCAAGTCAACCCAATAAGCTACCGCTAGATTCAACACTCATTGCCAATAGAATTAGTGCAAATATCTAAATGGGAGGGCATTTTTGTGGCCATCAGAATATAATTTTGAGGCTTGGACCTGATGATAGAGAATAATGTTTCTGAACAACAGCAAGCTGATTGCATCGCAGCACATTCATACGCTTACTAAGAGTGTGAAAATGTTTCAAGATGTTGTAACAGCAATTATCGGGCAGATAATGCTTCTAACTTGCTATCAGCATGAGTAGGATCTGGAAAAAAAGTTTGTGTATGGTCATTGATTCAGATATTGATGGAGTATGCACAATCTTGCTTTTGGCAAATAGACCCGTGCCATATGATCCCGATTACTATGTTACAACATGTACCCTAGGTGACAATTTATTGCCATTAGCCGAAGGATATCCTAAGTCCTTCATGTGAAGCTCAGATGGAAATTACTACTTAAGAAGAAATGTGATCAAATTTTTCCTAGAGTCAAATATCCCCTAGAGATAGCAGTATCGTCATATGGGCTGTCTGTGATATACTGCCTTGGCATGTATTATGGAATTTTTTTGAAGTTTCTTTTGTACTATTGCTATATTGATAAAATTTTCAGTTACTGATAAATAAAATGATCATATGAACCGATGAGATAATCTCACTAGAAAATGAAACAAAAGGAAATGGTATTGTCTTTATATCATAAGTCGGGCCCATAAGGGGTGCTCCATTCTTTGGTGGTTGGCTATGATATTTGGTGATCTTCACATTTGTGACACTAAGAATGTGACTTTGGTGCACACTCTTAGGGGAGCTAACCAAGAGGCTGATATCCTTGCCAATGAAGGGATTCTTTGAGAATCGTCTTATTCAGTTACAATTTCAATGTTGGAAACCTAATATGCTGTCTTGAAATCTATTGACCTTTGTTTTATAATTATTTATTTTCTTTATAATAATATTCTAATAATAAATCTTTATGTTAATGATTAAAGGAAAAAAATGAAATTACTCTCCTTGCTTGAAGCTGTTAAATTCTCAAAATTTCTGAAACCAAAATTTTGGAGTCTACTTGAGACCATAAAGGCTCTTTGAGGTTGACAGACTATAAAGAAGATGATATGGAATAGCTAGACATTGTCATTTAAATCTCTGTATGAAAATTATTGTTAATGAAGTGTTATTTTTGTACACTGAATATAACTATGTCTTTAACAAAAAAAGGGCTGAAGCTGTCGGTATTCATATTTGCAGTGAGTGACTGATGAGCAATCCTAAATAAATACCTTTCATAACAAGCTAGGCATTGCTCCTTGTAATTGTCCCATTTTCTCTGACGTTAATGGTGTAAACCCACTTACACTCAGCATGTTTGTCAGAGGACGCTGCAAAGTTCCCAATTGTGACTTGTCGAAAGATATTAATTTCTTGCTTCAATGTTTATTGCCAGTAACTTGGGAATAAGCCTCAAGGATGAGGTAAAGAATTTGTTGCAATTGAAATGCAGCAAGCAAATAATTTAAGGACATTTCCATTAGTACTCCTAAAATCATTGTAGTGGCTTGCATTTATTCTACATGACGGGTACGCATTGAGAGGTCTCATCAGTTGGAAGTTGATTGGAAAGGCCATAAATTCCATGGTCTTCCAGAATGTTACAAAGGATGGGAGTATAAACCAAGTTTCAGTCTACCATTTCAAAAGTCAGAAGACATTTAGATGGATGTGGCACTTCAACCCCTTTAATGAGGTCTATGAAGAAGAAAGACTCATGAAGGAGACTTGCAAACAAGTTCAGACCAAATAGAAGTAAGTAGTAGAACAAAGCAGAATCAATAAAAGGTGTAACCCTAGAATAATAAAGTCATATCCATTTAAAATTTCGATGGGAAGGTGCATTTTTTGCATTCTGTTCAGCACAAATAATCCTATTGACATGCATAGAAGTTAATGGGATCATGGAAGTTTTAGTAATGTTCTATGTTCAGTTATTCTGTTTCATGGTTCTCATTTTAAATGTAAATTTCATCTTCATCATCATCATCATCATCATCGTCGTCGTTATCATCTAAGCCTTATCCCAACTATTTGGGGTCAGTTACATGAATCCTATTCGGCATTCTGCTCTATCAAGGGGAACACCCTAGCATTAGTGTATAACATTGGTTCAAGATTCATGAAATAGATGTGGCAAAAGTTTTACACTTCCAACTTGACACAAGCCTCCTTCTTTCACCGGCATTGGAACCTGCCATAAATTTAAATTTAAAAATCATTTAACAAGTTTGTATCCGTTTGTGTGTTTGTTACATATGTGTGTGTGTGTGGTGAACTAGAAGGGAATAGTTAGTGATAAATGTTACTCTTTCGTGATTTGACTTTTAACATGAGTTTTGTGGAAACTAATGTATCTTACTTGACTTGGCATTACCGTATTGTAGTTCTGATGAGAATCTATGTCTGATGCATGATCCTATACAACCTCACTAGGAATTAACACTGGGATGTGTGAAGTAACTTCAAGGTTTGTTTTAATTACAAATACTTACTTCTGCATGCTTGTCTAGGTTCTGATTAACATGTCCTAATAAAAGAAGTCTTTCCAGAGAGTGTATTGTAGGGCTAGTGCTTGGTTGATATGGACATAATCGAGATATATTTATTATGATTTATCCTTTTATATTGTCTATTAACATCAAGTGACAACATTTCCTTTTGAAGTTCATGCTGCACTTCTAAGGATGGCAATATCTAGCGATTCTTAGGAAATGCATTGTTTTTTTTTTATTTGAAAATTTATGTCCCCTTTTTCCAATTGATTCATGCTGCTCCTCTTCCCTGCACACTGGTTTTTTCTCAACAAGAATGATGTTGCTTATCATATTCTCGTCTCGTGTGTGATTAATTAAAATTTTCATGGTATTCTCATCTCGTGTGTGATTAATTAAAATTTTCATGGTTGAGTCTATCCATGACAAGCTACAAATTAATTTTTATTCATTTCCCCATTCTTTTCTGATCAGCTTCTCTTATCACATATGGGATATGGCGGGTATGATCTTGGTTTTTGCAGGTCTAAGTACATCTTTGGGCAACATAAGGTCCTTTGATGGGTTTGAGATTGAGGGCTCTTCATCTAGAATAGAAATTCCTTCCCTGAAAGAGTTTCCACTGGAGTTTATCTGTAATGCATGCTTGGAGGCTTTAAGACTAGCTGAGAAAGTCTTGGCTGATCCTGAATTTCTAGAAAATATTAAGAAGTGTGCAGGTGATATCTGCTCCCTTTTGCCTTCCAACTTGCAAGGAGAGGTTCGGTGACTCACACAAATAATTGACTTATATTGGACTTATTTCTCTTTCATTAGT
This sequence comes from Amborella trichopoda, assembly GCF_054954075.1. Taxonomy (NCBI): domain Eukaryota; kingdom Viridiplantae; phylum Streptophyta; class Magnoliopsida; order Amborellales; family Amborellaceae; genus Amborella; species Amborella trichopoda. Next base: position 13,579,672 of record NC_142337.1, on the reverse strand, counting down.
AGTTTACTAACCATAATTGGGTGAAATCTCAGTGTGAAGAATCCTTCAAGAGCTACATAGAAAAGGCTGTTGTTTTCCTGCAAGAATATCTCAGTGGAGAGAGGCTCTGCAATAGCACAGGGCTATGTCCTGGATATGGGGAGACTATTTCAAATAATGAAAGGAACATTCAGTTGAATTTTGGAAGTTTTTATAATAAACTTTCTTCTATGTTGAGGGAGACATTATTGGAGGTGGCGAACATGGCATATCAAAGGCAAGAACAATCAGAGGTTCTGAATGAAAAGGACCACTCTTCTACTGTATTGCTGAGGTTTAATGAGAAAGTAAGATCAGATTCTCGGCTGTTGTTTAAATCTTATAGGAAAAGTATGTCATGACATGCATATCTGACTGTTAAGTTTGGTGCATTTACCTATGTATCATCAGTTGTTGGTTGTGAACAATGGATGGCTGTTGTCAATCATACTTCAAATCTGCTTGAGCAGAGAAAAATTGACTTCAGCCACCCATAGTTGAGAGTAGGTATTTATGGTACACATCAAATGGTAGTGTATAATACATGTAGAATATACTATAAAATCCATTTTTCATTTTCAGGGGCATCTATTGTTACTGATTCTTTTGTGCTCCTTTTCCATTAGCCTTTGTTTCAATAAATTCTCAGAGCAGCATTAGGTTCTGGAGGAAATTTTGGGTCTTTTTGAGTTCGCTAGTCTCCCTCCTGTGGGGCAACTCCCTTCCATTTGCTATCTGCAAAGCACCAGCTATACCTCTCTCTCTGTGTCTCACACACACACACACACATACACACGCACACGCACACGCACACGCGCACGCGCACGCGCACGCGCACGCACACGCACACACACACGCACGTGCACCTTTCTCTCTCTCACACATGTAATCGTGTGTGCACACACATGCACATACACAGACTAGCACTCCCCATGACTTCGTTTCTGCTTTGCTCCCTCTTTCATCACTGTCTTTCTTTTGTCATCCTTTGTGATGCACTATCAATTCCTTCATTCTACTTTCTTGCTCTCTCATTTTTCTCAAAGATTTGTGCGTGTGTGTGAGGATTTCGGTTTTCTCCTTTCCTAACTATTTTGTTTGATATTATTTTGTTGAGTTATTAATATGTTTTATTGGAGATGAATTCTTTTGCCCTTGGGTAAATATATCGTGGATATTACATGACTAGGAGATTGTACATTTCTTAGTTCCCTACTTAAACTCGTGCCCCATTTTACTTTTTCTTTTTTCTTGATAAATGCCTGCTGGAATCTTAGTGTTGAACAGTTGTTCGAAGTTGATGTTTGTAGTTTTAATTTTTTTTTTTTTTTTGTGGGGTAGGGAGGGGAGGGGAGGGGAGGGGAGGGTAGGAGGTGGAGGGGGGGGGGGGGGGGGGGGGGGTGTTGGGCCCTCTTGCACGAATGCGGATGCGTGCAGCAGAACTCGGATATATGGGACACAAAAATATGCTAAAACCAATGTGTGGAGTGGGAAAAACATGCAAATAAAGCAAATAAGAAATAAAACTTACTCCCATCAAAATTTACGTAGTTCACATTTTCAAGCTACGTCCACGGGAGAAAGAAACAAATGCGCTATTAAAATAATAGTTACAATGGTCTTCCAAGAAACAAGCTTTTTTGGGTTCACTGATTTCTTTTAGAGTCTTTCTCTCGTTAGGTTTTCTCTTTTTGAGGTTTTTCTCTCTCAGAGGTTTTTTTTAATTTGTAGAGGCTTTCTCTCTCCCTAAAAGAAAAGGTTCTCTTCCTCTCTCTAACAGGCTTTCTATGTCTCACTTCTTCTCTAAGAGAAGGGTAACTTTTTCTTTCTTCTTCTTCTCTCTAAAAGAAAGTTCCCTGTATTTTCAAATACACTAAGAAGAGGAACACAAAAGCTCTCTGTATTTTGATACAACAATAAGAGGCTTTTCAAGAAGAGGATCAACCCAAGATGAGGAATGCTACACCCTTTTTATCTTATCTAGCCTCTCACGTTGCTTTCCATATAATGTGGGATTTGATACCCTTTAACAAACCCACCTTATCATCTCAACGTGAGATTATCCTTTTTATGTGGTTTGCTCTCTCTCTAAGAGAATCAAAGATAGAATCTTTACCCACAACCACCTTTTATGAGTTGTTATCCACTCCATCAATCCAATGGGCTGTGTTCACACTACTCGCCTTAATATTGGGGAACATTTCATTGGTGGCCCTCCCTCATGGGATAGGACACCTAACAATCTCTCCCTTCAATCTCAGGAGGGAGGTTTTCCTTCACAGATCAACTAGGTGCTCAAATGGAACCTATGCCAGCCATGCTTTTGCATAGCTCTTGCTTGTCTCTGGCCAAGGTCTTGGTTATCATATCCGACGTACTCCCGTCAGTATGGATTTTCCTTAGTTGCAACAGTCTTTGCAGCTTAGACTGCCATGAAACTGCTCCCCTTACAAAAGTAAGCAAGTATCCTGAGATTGACTTTTTGGAGTCTCCATCTCCAGCAATGTCTGCATTTGTGTACCCTTGTAACACAGGTATACCTCCCCCAAAGCATCAACATAGTTTGGATATTCCTTAGAGATATTTGAATATCCACTTGATTGTTGTCCATTGTTCCTTGCTATAATTAGTGATAAATCTGCTCACCCTGCCAACTACATGTGTGATATATGACATCATGCACACCATAGCATGCATCAAACTTCCTAGGACCGACCCATAAGGTACTTTCTTTATGTCTTCCTTCTTCCTCTTGATTGAAGGGATCTGCCCGACACTTAACTCTCATGCCTTCTTTCCTTTAGGCAACTTTACTAGGTCATAGGTGTGATTCTTATGCTAGTATTCTTTCCCTTCTTGCATAGCTTTAACCCAAACCCCTTTGTGTTTGTCGGCTTTGATTTCTTGGTAGCTTTCTAGTCCACCCCTTTCAGTGTATAGGACATACTCCGATGAAGGGTATTTGGTAGAGGCTTTATGTCCCCTAGAGGACCTTCTTAGTTCAACTGTAGGTGGCACTTCTTGAACAGGCTGCTCCTGCATCACTCGGAACCGGCATGTCAAACTCTTGAGGCCCATCCTCTTGTTGCATTTCTCCCCCGTCTTCATTTACTACGGTAGGAGGAACTATAACCGGTTCTGAGCCATTGAAGATTTATGGCTTTTCTGACTTCTTCACGTCTTTAATAGTAAGGTCTTCCTGAAAGATCACATCTCTACTCTTGATCACCTTCTTATTCTCAGGATCCCATAGCCTATAACCGAACTCTTCATCTGAGTACACTAAAAAGATGCATAGGAGTGCTTTCTCATTCAACTTGGATCTTTGTTCCTTGGGCACGTGCATCTATGCCTTGCATCCGAACACCCTCAAGTGTGAATTTCTGGTGCAAACCCTCTCTAGGATTTCACATCCAGAGGAAATGACGGGGATCTATTAATTAGGTAGCATGCAGTGAGGACTGCTTTACCCCAATACGGCTTTGGTAACTTAGCGATGGATAACATGCTCCTAACTCTTTCCATAATGGTGCAATTCATTCTTTCTGCTACACCATTATGTTGGGGGGTATATGGCACTGTCCTTTCATGCCTTATGCCATGCTTGACACAATAACTTTTGAAAGCATTCGAGGTGTACTCCCCCCCTATTGTCTAACATGAGACACTTTAACCGCTTGCCTCTCTCTCCCTTTCCACCTTATCTTGGAAATTCTGAAAGATTTCAAACACCTGATCTTTCAATTTCATTAAGCACACCCACACCTTTTTTGACGCATCATCGATGAAGGTGATGAAGTATGATACACCACCACGTGACTTCACATCCATGGGACCACACACATTTGAATACACCAGATTCAGGATTTTCCTATCCTTAGAGTTCTTATTGGAGAAAGAAACCTTTGCCTAGCAAATAGTGGTAACATGCTTTCTTGACACTGGGGAGAATCCATTTCTTTGCTAAGATTTGCATTCATTTTTCACTCATATGGCCAAGACGCCTGTGCCACAGGTTTAATGAGGGTCCTTCCATGGCGGCATTAACTTCGCCATTGGAGATTGCACTTGTGTTCTGTAGAGTGTGAACAACACTTCTTGGCCTTGGCTATGACAAGAGATCCCTTTATCAGCTTCCAATACCCCTTACAGAATACTGAGTGGTACCGTTCATCATCTGTACACCCTCCTGAGATGAGGTTAAGATGGATAGCTGGTACGTGTCTGACGTCTTTTAGCACAAACTTCATCCCAATATCAGTCTGGATGTGTACATCTCCCTTACACACTATCTTTGAGGAACCGTTGTTCCCCATCTTTACAAAGCCAAAAAATCCATCTCTGTAAGAAGTAAAATAGTGTCTTTGTGGGGTAACGTGAAATGATGCTTCGGTATCTACAACCCAGTCCGAGTTGCCTAATGCAATATTAATGCATCCATCACCACAGTTTCCAACCACACCAAATCTGTAGTCACTGCAGTGGTTTCCCATCCATCATTCTTGACATTGTCCTCATTCTGCTCTTTCTTGAGCTTCCGACAATCGTTCTTGATGTGCCCTTCCTTGCCACAATGAAAACATGTGATCCCCTTTCTCGTCTTCGATCTAGCTTTATCTTTAGATTGATTTTGGTCCCCATTCATGGACCTTCCTCGATTTGTGACAAGGCCTTGCGGCGATGTGTCGGAAGATCTTCTCGTCTCCTCATTTATCAAGCTATTAGTGACTTGACTCATGGTCACTATCCCATCAGGTGCTGAGTTACTCACGGAGACTACTAGGGTCTCCCAACTGTCCTGTAGTGAGCTGAGCAAAAAGAGAACATGTAGCTCATCTTCCAGAAACAACTTCATCGTTACGAGTTAGTTAACAATGCTTTGCACCTCATTCAGGTGCTCCGCAACGGATCCCCCGTCCCTAGACTTCATGTTCACAAGTTCCCGATCAAGAACGTCTTATGGTCTTCCTCTCGTACAAGTTATGTAGCTTATTCCACAATAACTTAGCGGATGTCTCCGTGGACACATGGTGGAACACATTTTCTTTCAACCATTGTCGGATGGTTCCGAGAGCCTTTTGGTCCGGTCTCTTCCACTCATCGTTTGTCATACCTTCGGGCTTTTGTTCTACCCCTTCAATGGGTGTTTACAAGTCCTTGCAGTATAGTAGATCTTCCATCTCTGGCTTCCAGATGATCCGGTTATTCCCATTGAGCGATATCATCCTGCTCTCGGTACTGGAATCCATCGTTAATCTACACACACTATCTCTTACACCCTCTTTTCTATTCACCGGTGGTCAGGGAGATTCACCGTCTGTCAAGCTCCAATCGTCGGTTAAGTATTCGTCGATAGTCAAGGATCCATCGTCGTCAAGGATCCGTCATTTGTCAACTCATCGGCAGTCAAGCTCCCACTGGTTGTCAATTCATCGGCGATCAAGTATTCGTCGGCGGTCAAGCACTCACCGGCTGTCAATTCATCGGCGGTCAAGTATCCGTCGGCAGTCAAGCACTCATCGGCTCTCAGGGTGTTACTGGCGGTTAAAGTGATTCACTGTTGGTCAAGGTGGTGACTAACAGTCCATTGGTCAAGGCCTTTTTTGCACAATGGCGGTTCCTTGTTGTCAAGGTAGTGACTGATGGTCTGTCGGTCAAGAGCTTTGCACAGTGGCCACTCACTGATAGTCTCTGACTGAGGACATGTCCCAAAACATCCCGAAAGGCCAATTAATAAAAAAAATCAAAGTCCTGGCGAAGCCCAAGAGCTTTGATTATGGTCAACGAACAAGATTAACAGAGAGCCACTGAACCTTGTCCCCATCGTAAGCATATGCTCAAGAGTTAGGTTACGGTCAGGGAAGACTCTGATACAACTATTTGGGCTCACCCAATTAAAGCCCATGCCATGAGGGAGCTGCACCAATTAAATATTCTCCAATATTAGGGGGAGTAGTGTGAACACCCATTGAGTTGTTGGAGTTGATAATTATCCATAAAAGGTGGTCGTAGTCAAAGATTCCATCTTTGATTCTCTGAGAGAGAGAGAGATAGAGAGAGAGAGAAACCACATAAAAAGAATAATCTCACGTTGAGATGATAAGGTGGATTTGTTAAAGGGTATCAAGTCCCACATTATATGGAAAGCAACGTGAGAGGCTAGATGAGATAAAATGGGTGTAGCGTGCCTCATCTTGAGTTGATCCTCTTCTTGAAAAGCCTCTTATTGCTGTATCAAAATACAAAAAAAAATTTTGTTTCTCTTCTTGGTGTATTAGAAAATATAGGGAGCTTTCTTTTGGAGAGAAGAAGAAGATGGAGAAAGTTATCATTCTCTTAGAGAAGAAGAATAAGAGAGAGAGAGAGAGAAGCATGTTATAGAGAGAGAGAGATACTTTTCTTTTAGAGAGAGAAAGTCATTAGAAAAGAAAAGAAGCTTCTGAGAGAGAGAAAACCTTCAGAAGAAATCAGTGAGTCCAATAAAGCTTGTTTCTTGGAAGACCATTGTAACTATTATTCTAATAGTGGATATGTCTTTTTTTCCCGTGGATGTAGCCTAAAAAGACGAACTACATAAATTTTGGTGTCAAATAAGTTTTATTTCTTATTTGCTTTATTTGTATGTTTTTCCCATTCATGCACACACACATTGGTTTTGGCATATTTTTGTATGGGTTTTGTTGTGCGCATCGGCATTCGTGTGAGAGGGCTCGACTGGGTGAGCCCAATAAGGGGGCTCGGGCCAGCGGATGTTGAGGGGAAGAACCTTTGACAATAATAAGTTATAAACTGAATCGAATATATCTAAGAATCTATGTTTAGCAACATATGGCTTGTCTGAAGATCATCAATACTGCTTTTCTTGCAATGATAATTTTGATGGATATCATTTGTACTGCTCATTGAATGATATGCTTTCTTGAGATTTCTCCTGCACTATTATTTCATCAACTCATACAGTCCCAGTATTTGCACAGCTGATGATTTCAACTCCACAGATCGCATCTCAATTGATGCAAAATTTTTGAAATTCTTTCTTTCAGGCCTCAGGTAATATAAGTTGTGATGCTTGTCACCGTGCTATTGATGAGATAGAGAAAGATTTGAGAAACCCAGTGACAAAGGTGACCCCCTTAGTTTACTAGTGATTCCATGCATTCCCTTTTATTTCCCATGCTATATGAGCCATAAAAGTATAAAGACCACTAGTATCTAAGTTTCCTTTTTCTTACAGCTTAAGTTGATAAAGATTCTGCTCCAAGCATGTGAAGAGGTCCAGGATCATGTCAAAGAAGTAAGTTTCATCCTTTTGGAAGTTAACTTGTTCATTCATCCTGGCTTAGAGCAAGACATGCTTATGTTTTCTCTTTGTTTCAGTGCAAGAAACTGGTCCTTGAGTATGTCCCTCTGATTTTGGTAAATCTGGAGAAATATTTGAAGAATAATGATATATGTGCCATGTTACATGTCTGTAAGGACCATATGATTCTTCTCTAGTTCACATAAGCCAATTATGTCATGTAAGAGTTGATGGGAGGTGAATTAGGAAGTAAAAAGGCATGGGTTTTCGAAGCTTCAGCTTGTTCTGGATTTCAGAAATTCTCAGGGAACCATCATGATGTGCAACTTGAATCGGCCGGCAGGTGAAGAATGTAAGCTGTTCATACAACATCTCAACTTTGGTCGGTGTATGAAAAATGTATTCCCTATATTGTGTAAAATTTATTGAAAATGGCACTGCGTGTTCTTCAATGTAACCATTTATTGGGTCCTCACACACATTGTTCTTGATTGAATATTTAAAATGCTACTGAACGAATTGAAGTGTTTTCGAAGGGCACTGATGGGAGAGATACGTAGGTAGCACGGTTTATTTGTTTCCATTTGTTTGTTGGTTTGAAATCTTAATTTGATCCTTGAGGAACTGCCTATTGGTCAATCTTGGAATGAGATACGTTTGTTACAGACCTAAGGATGGGATTTCTACGAGTCAGCCGACTCATACTGTACATATGCAGGCCCCCACTTAAATCTATCTTAAAAATGGATTTTAATCCGGATTCATGATTTCGGTTAAGATGATCACGAATATGAATTTTTTTTTTTTTTTTTTTTTTTTTTTTTTTTTGAGGAAAATCTTTGCACTGTCGAAATTCCATTTGAGCCCATGGATTTTTTACGACTTCCATATTAGAGATGGACATTGGTGAGTGCGGGCGTCCTTCTTAGAGATGGACATTGGTGAGTGCGGGCTCTTGCACCCGCTGACTCATGAATAACTATTCCTTCATCTAATTTTTGAAATGTTTTGCAGAGTCTTACATGTTCTTGGAATGTACCACAGGAGGCAACATGAATTCATCTAGCTCACTGTTCACAACTTCAACGAAAAAGCAGGCAAATCAAATTTTGAAGTAAATACTGTCCAACTTTTCATGGGATAAACCACTGATGCAAAGTTGTAAAAATTGAAAGACTCGCCAACTATGAATTTTGTATGTTGCCAATATTCACTTTCCATTAAAAAGCAAGGATATGGGTCTAGTCAATTCGTAGTTAGCAAGAGAGCTATCCTCGGTGGCGAAATCAAGTGGTACAGGTGGTGAGAGGGGTAGATTGGTGGGTGCCAAATATTGTCTTGTCACCTAAAGAGAAGAATCAGAATTGCATAATCCTACTCAACATCCCTGCTGCCCATGCAAACTTTGTCGAAGAGAATAATAAGAATTGCATAATCCTGCTCAACATCTCTGCTGCCCATGCAAACTTTGTCGGATGCACTTGTCGGATGCCTTGGCCTGCTGCCCATGCAAACTTTGTCGGATGCACTTGTCGGATGCCTTGGCTCAAGCATGAAATCTGTTTTGAAATTTTGGCCAAGCCCCCGCCCTTTGCCTTTCCTGCATGACCAGTTCCTAAGCTTTCGACTTTTCCCCTCATCCCCAACTTTCTACTCGCCAAGAAAAGTTAACGCCTACAATGGAGTTTTCTCTCCTAAGGGGTCCTTACACCCTGTTGAGGGGCTTCTTGGGTCTTTAGGGATCTGAGGGCCTGGTGGCCCCTTGTATTTGACCAACTCGAGTTAACGCCCAAGTTGGGGAATGGCCTAATTAACGGTATGCCTACACCATGTCGTGGAGGCCAATGCTTTCTTATTGGGGTATCGACCTCTATGAATAGTCTGATGCAGTAACTTGAAAGTCACTATTTCGAGATTTCCCATTTGTGTTCTCTCTTAGCCTTTCTCCAATGCTTTTCCTCTTTTTTCTTTTCTCTCTCCCACCTCTCTCCAACCCATTCCTTATAAACACTATTTTGTGGACGCTAGTAGTGCGCCAATCCCCATTGGTGCGCCACCAATTATGGGTGTTGCCAGTATAGTGCTGGTTGTTGAAATGCCCCAAACCCAGCAAGTGAGGTTATTGTTTATGGGATGTCATATATTGAGGGTTTAGGTTGAGTGGAGGAGTTTAGAGAGCTCCATAGTTGTGGATGTTGCGATGATTAGCTTTGCTGGGGTCATAGTTAGCTGTGATGTAGACGTATTTTGTTTGTCTAGGATGGTTATTTTTAGAAGTAGGAACCTATTTCTTCCGCTCTTTTTACTATTTTAAGCAACCAGAGTTGAGTGTGCAAAGTGGAGATAAGCAACTAGAGTTTTATGTTATCGCCGCATATCAATGAAGTTCAAAAGGAAGTTCTATAGGACAACTGTGAGACCAGCTTTGCTTTATAGGGGAGAATGTTGGGCGATCAAGAAACAACATGCTTATAGGATAAGTGTAGATGAGATGATGATGTCAAAATAGATGAGTAGTAAGACAAGAAGGAATAAATTTTGAAATGAATACATTCGTAAGAACTTAGGTATGGCTCTAATAGGTGATAAGATGAGAGAAAGTAGACATAGGTTACATAGCCATGTGCAGTGTAGACCCAGTATAGCACTTGTTAGGATGTGCTAATTTGCTCAAGTGGAAGGCTAGAAAAAGGCAAAAAGGTAAAACCCAAAAAGACATGGTTGGAAGTAGTGACAAAAAATATGGCAACTTATGACCTCACATGAGCATGGTCTTTGATAGAGCAGAATGATATACCAGGATTCGAGTAATCAATCTCAAATAGTTAGAAAAATGATTGGATGATGAAGAGTGTGACTCCCTATATAATAAAAGTAATCTTGAAATTTCAATAAATAAATAAATAAAAGAGTTCAGGCCAGCATAAAGGTTGTTGGCACTAGAACTCTATCTTTGAATAAGGTTTGAAGTGCACCTTATTTGAGGTTGGTGCCTAATACCAACCGCATTCCTTAGAAATATAAGGGGCATCTTTTTTATTTGATAGAAATGACTAAATTAGAAACCTCTAAATAAATACCTTCCTTTGGATTAAGGCACATGATGCACTAAATAAATATGTTCCTTTGGATTGAGGCACATGGTAATTTATTAACATGCTCCTTTGGATTGAGACACATGATAGTTATTATGTCAACGATTACACAACAATGTACCACACAGGTTCTTGAAGAAAAAGCTTACACCAGTAGCGGACCATAGCACATGGTACCTGCATATGGAAATTTTTTCAATATCACAGGTGAATTTGAATAATTATGGGTGTATCTATTTTGTGTGTATTTGGGGGAAGCAATTATGGGATTGTCTTTTATATGGACTGTCCATTTACAATGGATGGTGTAGATCTTGTCTGAAAATTAAGAGTTGGGTGACATGTGTGCCCTCCATTATAAAAAGGACTGATCCAGATGTGAGGGGACACAGCCCAACAACTTTATCCACTAACACAACATACACTTTCCTTATTTCATTGGGATTAATGATATTTGAAAGGGTGCGGTTTCAATAAGGTTGCAATCTTAAACAATCAAATTAAAGGCATACTTCCACACTTTATTATAACATGTAATTTTAGTGTAAATTTTTTTTAGGATTATCTAAAAATGTATTTTCATATCTAATTATAAAATTTTAAACTCCAAATCTATAAACATGTGAAAATCTTGAAAATGGACGGTCTAGATAATGTGTTGCAAGATGCACTATTTTTGAGACTCAAAATCTTTTTTTTATACATTCATGGATCTCGATGTCGAGATGATCAATTAGAGGGTCTTTCAACATTAAAACAACCTTTTCCGATGGATTATTGAGGTGCATATGTACTACATTTTAAGGTTGCAACCTTATATAAACTTTTCCTATTTGAAAGGCTTAATCCTCAATTTAAAAAGCACTTCTTACAACCTTGAGATTGTAGGTTTAAAACCTACTGAAATAATATCTATACAAAATCCTCTTGGAGGGAATGAAAGAACACAAAATTTGACTTTGGGAGCTTCTGTTAAAATGTTGTAAAATTATCATACATAAACACCAAAAGTAAGCCATCATCACCCTTATTTTAGTTGCCGGTTGCAATTGAAAAGATGCTGGCTCGTGGATAAGCTCCTCTTGGATCGTGGCAGGGATAGAGCTGGGAAACATAAAAAAAATACGGCCTAAAACACACAAAAAAAAAGCTTCAACTCGACAACACCACGGGCAAGACCCCAGATAATCTGGTGAAATTCAATGCGGTTCCACTTATCAAACGATTCGATTCCATCTATGTTGGGTTTGGATCACTGTTGGAAAAATCGGGCAATCTAACCACTAACCACCTGATTAGATCTAGGCGGTTCTAGTTTTGGGTAGCTTTGGTGATCAACCAATATTAAAAAAAAAAATGTATATAAATTCACAAAAATAAAGAATTTGGTTGGTGATGCATTTTTTTAATATTATTTACATTATAGTAGAGCTTAAAAATTGTTTTGATCATTAATACCCACTTTAATTCAAAAACTGGTTTGTTAAAATCCATTTTTTTCATTAATTTTCAGCATCATTTGAATGTGTTTTGTTTTAATCATTCTTTATATGCTTATCATATTTTAGTAGATTTTTTTTTTGTATCTTTTTTATTTTTTAACACTTTTTTGACCGTATGAGACTTGCCCGGTTAGAATGGTTGAATCGATCAATTTATCTGTTAAGCCGGTTAAAGCGCTTCTGAACCCATGTCCGGTTAACCATTCCTGTTCGATTTTGTGAACACTAGTTTAGATACAGATTGGAGAGAGAATGGCGATTGATTTAAAGGAATTACTGGGACATATGAATTAGTCCCGATGGGGTGGGTTTGGTTGTTATTGTAGGGGTGAAAGAAGGAAAACCAGTAAGCATGAAAAAAATGGAGAAAATTGAAAGTAAAGCTATCATTCTTACTTGGTCTTGCGGCTGAGCAGGCAAGGATTCCATAAGAAAAGATTCAGGACACAACTTGGTTTCTTACGGTATTGCTTTGAAATAGGTGGTCCATCTAAAGCAATTGTACCTAACGGCAAAAATGTTTTTGTTAATATAATTATTATTTATAATTTTCAATTTTTTTTTATTTTCAAATTCATGATCTCAATGTCAAATATTAGTGAAAATATATAATAAGACTATTTACCTTTGGTACAAAATGATCACAATTAACCTTGACCACCAGATGTGAAATTTGATAGGTACATTTATTTCATTGACCAAGGTCAAAATATTAAAAAAAATTTCTCGAACTTTATGATACATCCAAGCTATCAGATTTCACATCGGATGGTTATAAGTAATTGTGACCTCCTTGTACACAACATAAATAGTCTCCCTGTCTACAATCCTTAAAGATTATATATACTCTAAAAATTAGGATCAAATAATAGTTTAAATATATATTTGTTGCCAACCCCACATTTCTATAATATGAAGGCTGGCTGCATGATAACCGCGTCCAATTGATATCTGTACATTTAATTTGACAACACGACAGAGATCTAAAAAGGTTGCTAGAGATGAGAGAGATCTAAAAAAGTTAACTTGCAAGGTTCACGAGATGAAAGAGATCTAAAAAAGTTGCAAGAGATAGTAGAAGGAAGAGGTCCATAGGTCAAGAAAGAGAGATTTTCCATAATTTAGATAACCGGGTGATTAAGAAACAAAAGAAAAGTAAATTTTATAATTTAGACAAAAAAAAAAAAAGACAAAAATGGGGTTGGATGTTTTTTTTTTTTGTTTAACTTAAGAGGTTCCATGAGATATTTATAAGACCAAAGGTTAATTGAGATTATAGTTTCAAGAGTTCACGTCCTTTTCCATAAAAAAATGTTGGGGGAACATATCAAGGAATCAGGAGAAATACATGTAAAAAGAAAGCTAAGATGTACGATAGGGGGTCCATGAATATTAAGTTAAAAAAAAGAACGTGAGTGTTATATACGATAATCTTCTTAAAATTTTTAATTATTAGAATAAATAATCCTGAAGAGAAGTTTTCAGGAGTAACAGATTTTCAGAGAAGTTCACCAAAACCGGACCTGACACCATACCAGAAAAGTGTTTGCCCAGTTCCTATAGCAGTTCAATGGATCATCAACCTTGTTGGGCCAATAAGAATCAGGCAGAACCCCTAAAACACAGAGAACCTAAAAAATTTTAAGATTCATATTTTAACTGAATGAACCAGCTACAATTTCAAAAAAAAAAAAACACTGGACTGAACTAGTTTGAAGACCAGTTGGCAGCTTGATCAGCTGGTCCGGTTAAGTTCTGATGGCACCAGTTTAAGAAGAGATTTTCAAAGATTCATAGCATCATCATGTAAGAGAGAATCTTTAATCTTTCTTAGGCTGAGGAGAATTTACAAGTGCTTCCAAATTCCAAAGGAGCCACTGAATAAAACTGACTCGCACACTTTTACATTCCCAACGCCTAGAGCAAAAAGAATTGGTTTCAACTTCTTTTTTTGACAAGGTTACACAGGAATAGAACTTGAGACATAGTGCTATGAAAACCCAGCTGCTACTGCCTTGACCCAAGCCTGATTCCTAGTTAGTTTCAACTTTACTAGGTTGTTTTTCCACTGAGCTTCCATTTTTAAAATTCAGCATCAGAATTTATCTCACCTCCACTAGCAAAGCTTTTTTGTCATGCATTTGAAACACCGACAATTTTCAAATCATGAACGGGTGCAAAAACATATGCATGAGAATCCGTACACAAATGTACATACATACATATGCACAACACATGGATATGCACATGTACACATATATACGAGAAACCCATGGTTCATACTCACATGAGCCTCACACTCTAGTCTCACTCATGATGCAGAAATGAACATCTGTAAACATAAACATCTTTAAGCCACCCTAGTGAATTTTGATAATACAATGTAACATTTATTCCTTGTTGGCATTATGTAAAATAGATACTCCAGGACAGAAATAGAAGAAAAATTACAAAGGGACAGATATTTTGTACCCAGACATATTGCAGGCAAGTGATCTGCCAAAACAACCAACCTGAAGAAACTGGATTGCTCAGATTTATCCCAGGTTCCCCTGGAAGTTTTCCACTTTGATTTTGCATTACTTGTTGGATACAGATCAAAATGGGGTCAAAACTTGGAAGATCACAAGCATAGGTGGCATTGCTTGCTTCTTAACCCCAAAAGAAGCTTTCTTTGCAGTGCATCACACATACAAATCAATGGCCAAATCTTCCCAGGTGGCTCAGAACTGTACCACTCCCATCAAACAAATAACTCTTTAACATCTGTGAAGGGGTGCAGGGTATACATCAAGTGGACGATAACGTAATTTATTGTTGACTGGCATAGGTCCCTCCTGTCAAATTCGGCAATAAAGCGGCAACAGTGTAGGAATCATCATACCAAACAAAAGAAAAAGCTACGGCATGCCAAGAAAGCCCTAAAATGTTAGAATAAGCTACACTAGTAAAAAAAAGGAAGCCATTGCATTGCTTAGCACTGAATATGCCCAGTAATTTGTACGAGGGCCCAGCATCAAGTAACTAATAAAAAAATGAAGCCATTGCATAACTTAGCGCTTAATATGCCTAGTAATTTGAGTATTCCATGAAAATTTCTGTCCCAAGTTCAATTATACATGGATATGTGTACATTCTTAAAATAGACATAACTTTGGTCTTTTAGATTTCAGATGCTTAATGCATGTGTGCATTTGGGTGAACATTTGGGTCCAAGGAGAAAGAGGAACCAGACCAGGAAGGACAATCTATGTAGCCCAAAATGCTCATGAGCTGATTCAGGTGGAGTCAAACAAATTTGAATCAATGAGAGAAGACAAGTAGGTAACAATGACATTCACTTGAGTAGAAGCATTACCAGATGTAAATAGAAGTTTAACATTAGTTTGAAGAGGAGTACAAAATAAAATCACCGAACACTGGAACAGTAGAGTCAGAGGTAGTCATTTCTAGTGTCTTAAAAGGCGAGACAAGTGAAGTATAATCCATTTGGTTCATCAATAAGTAAAGCAGTGGTAAATGTGTTGGAAAAAAAAGGAATAACCTTTATTTTATATATATACATATATATATATATATATATATATATTTATGGAAGCATCTACGCTGCGCCAATGGACGAAATGCTACAGTGATTTCGCCAATAGGCCAATCGCCGTCTGAAAAAATCGGACGGTGTTTGCTTTTCGACCGCCGGAACCGTGGTGGTTCAAAAATTCACGCGGAACTGCAACGGACGACGCCATCCGTCGCGAGTCTATTCAATAAGCCGCCACAGACATAGCAAGTCTATGACAGAGGTGAAACATTGTAGCATTTCGCCTATAGGCGGTTTTTAGTTTTATATATATATATATATATATATATATATATATGTCGAAGCATCTACGCAACGCCAATGGACGAAATGCTACAGTGATTTCGCCCATAGGCCAATCGCTGTCTGAAAAAATCGGACGGCATGTGTTTTTCAACCGCCGGAACCGTGGTAGTTAAAAAATTCACGCGGAACCGTTGCGAGTCCGTTCAATAAGCCGCCACGGACATAGCAAGTCCATGACGGAGGTGAAACACTGTAGCATTTCTCCTATAGGCGTTTTTTAGTTTATATATATATATATATAAAGTTAAGTTTGAATAAGAATAAGCTTTATTATATTTGATGGACAAGATTGCCACTCATCTTTTGTGTGGTCCTTATTTGTCTAATGTCTCTAAATAAGGGTAGAATTGTCCATAAGTTGTGATTAAGTTATTACTTAATGTTATAAGAGTGGTAGAGGCCACAAGTAACCTCTAAGCTACTTACTACCCCTCTCTATCTCTCTATCTCTCACACATCTCTCTCTCTCTCTCTCTCCCTTCATCATCTTTATTTTCTTTCATCTCTTTTTCTCTTTAAATTCTACCAAACTGTTTTCTTCTCTACTTTAATCCAACTTAGTATCAGAGCCAGACGATCAGTAAGGATGGTACTGTAACATGTTACTGCAGCACGTACTGTAGCACGTTAGTGTAGCACAATATTGTAGTAGGGGGTCGATCTTCAAAAAGGTGTGCATGAACTGTGTTTAGGGATGACATCATCCTTTCAGTTAGATAATGTCATCATGCCCTAACTTTTTTCCATTAGTATATGTGCCAATGGAGGTGAGTTTTTTTTTATTTTTTTATTTTATGATTATGGATACCAAACAAGTATTTATTCGAAAACCTAGTTGTATGGGTTAGGGTTCGTATGCCGCAATCAAAGAACTACTGTTAGTGCTGTTTTTTTATGTTTTTGGGGAAAAAAGGGAGTGTGATCAGATCTAAGGGTGTAACCAGATTTGTAAAACTTTTTATTTGAAAAGATCAAAGCGTGTACCTTGATCTCAATTGTTGATTAAGACCTAAGGGTGTAACCAGATCTTAACGACAGTAGAGAATGTCTCTATAGACATCAAATATGGAGGCATCTGAACCCCAAATCACCACAATCAGTTTTGATGGTACCAACTATTTAGAATGGGCCAAGTCGATTAGCCTATTTTTGGGTGGAAAGAAAAAACTGGGATACATTGACAACCATGTGGAAAAACTTGACATGAAGGATGCTAAATATGCAGACTGGGAGGCTGAAGATATGGCTATTATGGATTGGATACTATTTTCTAAGCAGCCTACTATGAATTGGTCGCTTATGAACTGCAATATCTCTAAGAAATATGGGAAGCAGTCTTTGAGTTCTATTCCAAAAATAAATAATTATTGCTAGGGTTTATGAATTGGTGCAGCAAATCAATGATTTTAAACAAGGTGAGTTGCCATTGGGAGACTATCATCTACGTGGTCTTTGGGACCAACATTAGCCCATACAATGTTCTTATGCAAAGGAACATAGAGAGAGATTGGAACAAAGGAATATTTTTTATATTTTGAGGGGAGTTAGTAGAGAGTATAAAACAATTAGGGCAAATGTTCTTGGTGGCGAGACTTTTCCATCACTTGGTACTGTTTTCTCCCTTCTTCAATATGAAGGAATTCGACGCAAGATAATGGCAGTGTCTACGAGTGAAACTGAAAGATTCGCTCTAGTTATAAGGTCTAGTGGTAATCGAGCTGGATGATGTTTTGGGAGCCGTGGTGGAAACCGAGGTGTTGGACTTACCCATGGAAACCCTACATTTGATGAGGACAAATTAAAGTGCACCCACTGTGGGGAGACTCGACACACAAGGGAAACATGTCGGGATCTTGTTGGACGCCCGAGGCCAAACATTCCAAAGGTAAATTCAATAACAATCAATGAAAGTACTGACCTAATTACTCAAGGGTAGCAAGATACCATCTCCTTTGATCCTCAAGAAGAGTCGGTGATTATTCCTAAATAATGCTCCTGGATCTCATGCAACAGGCTTTCATTTGAAACCCTTCTTCCTTTACGTCTCACATTGTACAAACAGGTGTATCTGCATTTGTGCACTATTCTTTATACACTCTGATGTGCATCAAAAAATTGTAGAACTTCATTTCCTATCAGTATCAATAAAAAGAGTGATGTTCCTTTCTCTCTTATATATTCTAATGTGTGCGGTCCTTCACCAATTGCATCTATGTTTGGATTTCATTGTTTTGTTACATTTTTGGATGATTGTTCTAGAATTACAACTGCCTATCTAATGAAACATAAAGATGAAGTTGCTACTCTATTCCAAGTCTATTACCAAATGATGACTCGACACACAAGGGAAGGGCATATTAAAGTGCACCCAATATGGGGAGACTCGACACACAAGGGAAAGATGTTGGGATTTGGTTGGACATCCAAGGCCAATCTTTCCTAGGGAAAATTCAGTAACAATCAATGAAAGTACTGCCCCAGTTACTCAAGGGCAGCAAGATACCATCTCCTTTGATCCTCAAGAAGAGTTGGTGATTGTTCCTAAAAGAAAGCTCCTGGATCTCAAGCAATAGACTTCCATTCAAGACCCTTCTTCCTCCTCTAAGTCTCGTATTGTACAATCAGGTATATTTACATTAGTGCACCATTCCTTATACACTTTGATGTGCATCAAAAAATTGTAGAACTTCATTTCCTATTAGTATCAATAAAAAGAGTGATGTTCCTTTACTCTGATATGTGGGGTCCTTCACCAGTTGCATCTATGTTTGGATTTCGTTTCTTTGTTACATTTGTGGATGAATGTTCTAGACTTACAACTGTCTATCTAATAAAACACAAAGATGAAGTTGCTAATCTATTCCAAGGTCATCACAAAATGGTTAAAACTCAATATGATGCACAAGTTAAAGTCTAGTGGTCTGACAATGGGGGTGAGTATGTGTCAAACAAACTCAGAGATTATCTTCTTGATCAAGGGTTTGAGTTCCAAAGAACGTGTCCATACACACTTCAGCAGAATGGTACAACTGAGAGAAAGAACACACTTGTTGAAAGTCACCAGATCTCTTTTACTACGAATGGAAGTTCCAAAAATTTTATGGTCTGAAGCAGTTCTCATTGCTGCCTTTTTAATAAACCGCATGCCCTCTCATTTCTTAAGTGAAAATCTTGCACTGAACTTGTTCATCCCAACTCAACCATGTTCCCTGTACCTCCCACGGTGTTTGGATGCATATGTTTTGTCTGCATCCTTGGTCTAAAGAGGGACAAGCTTGATGTTAAAGCTACCAAATGTATTCTTTAGGGGTATCCATCTCATCAAAAGGGATACAAGTGTTATGATCTTATTACCAAGGTCCGTTATGTATCCATGGATGTCACTATCTTTGAATTTGTTCATACTTCTTCTTACAGGTCATGAATGCTCGCTTCAAGGGGTGAATAAAATACAGTTTAGTGAAGAGAGAACATCAGTTGTTTCCCTTCCAATTCCCACACCACTTTTATCTGAAGAGAGTGGTTTATCTGAAAGGAATGGTGCACATCCAGAGAAGGAGTTGAAGACGTATACCAATAGAAAGAAAATGGTACAACCCGAAGTTCTAAGCGATCATACCTCAAACGCTAACCCGGAATCAGAAATTGTTCCTGACCTAGATAACTCTGTCACCCTCTTAGAGAGTCCTAGTTTTGACTTACCTATTGCCATTCGCAAGGGTGCATATTCTTAAATTCAACATCCAATAGGAAACTTCATATCCTACAATTATGTGTCTCCCTCTCATTATGCCTTCATATCTGCTTTGTCTTCTGTTCGAATACCTTCCAGTGTTGCAGAAGCACTTTCACAACTTCAATGGAAAACTGCCATGGGTGACGAGATGCGAGCACTTAAGCAGAATAATATATGGGAAATCACTAACCTTCCTAAAGGGAAGAAGGTCGTAGGATGTTAATGGATATTCATTGTAAAATACAAAGCTGATGGTACCATTGAAAGGTACAAAGAAAGGTTAGTTGCAAAAGATTTCATCCAAACTCCTGGTATAGACTACCAAGACACTTTGCGCCTGTGGCCAAGTTGAACACTGTGAGGATCATTCTTTCACTAGCAGCGAATAAATTATGGCCCCTCCATCAGCTAGATGTTAAGAATGCATTTTTACATGAGGACAAAAAAACAGAATGCAATCTTACATGGAGACATCCAAGAAAAAATCTATATGGCCATGCCCCATGGTTTTCAGATTAAGGGGAAGACAAAAAAGGTTTGCAAGTTAATGAAGGCAATATATGGAATTAAACAACCTGCTAAAGTATGATTTAAAAAAATTCAGTGAGGCACTACTGAAATTTGGGTTTAAAAGGAGTCAAGCTGATTATACACTATTTGTGAAGAAGGATACTGCTGGAATTATTGCCTTTATTGTGTATGTTGATGATATTGTCATGACAAGGGATAATCTGAAGGACATCAAGATCTTAAATCTTATTTATGCAAGGCGTTTGATATCAAAGATTTAGGACCCCTTGAGTATTTCTTGGGAATTGAAGTAGCGAGATAAAAAAAATGGATAGTCATCTCCTAGAGAAAATATGTGTTGGACTTGTTACAACAAACGAGATGTTGGGATTAAGTCCTACGGATACTCCTATAGAAGTTAATCATAAGCTTCATGGACAAAAGGGAGAGCTACTCAAAGATCCTAATCAGTATTAACGATTGGTGGGCAAGCTTATATATCTCATAATCACCCGACCAGACATTTCTTATGTGGTTAGCATGGTCAGCCAGTTTATGCATACACCACATAAACCCCACCTCAATGTTGTGTACAGAATATTAAGATATCTCAAGTATCATCAAGGAAGGGATATTTTTCTCAAATCAAAGACATCCCGATGTTGCAGTTTACACAAATGCTGATTGGGCTGGTTGCCAAATTGATAGAAGATCCACAACTGGCTATTTGTACCTTCATTTTGGAAGGGAAACTTGGTGACTTGGAAAAGCAAGAAGCAAAATGTGGTGGCAATATTAAGTGCTGAAGCAGAATACAGAGCAATGGCTCATGGTACATGCAAAGTAATGTGGATTAAAAGTTTTCTTTTTTATTTGGGTGTTAAAGTTAAGCTTTCCATGAATCTATATTGTAACAATGAAGAAGTGATTCATATCGTAGAAAATCATGTTTTTCATGAAAGGACTAAACACATTAAAGTAGATTGTCACTTCATCAGAGAGAAGGTTGCTACAAGATCATTCAGACTCCTCATGTGCTGTCTAAAAATCAACTTGCAGATATCTTGACTAAAGCTGCTGGACAGGACAAATTACATGATATCTCAAGCAAGCTGGGCATGATTGATATCTATGCACCAACTTGAGGGGGAGTGTTGGAAATAAAAAGAATAAGCTTTATTGTATTTGGTGGACAAAACTATCATTTATCTTTTGTTTAGTCCTTACTTGTCTTATGTCTGTAAATAATGACAATATTGTCCATAAGTTGTAATAAAGGTTATTATTTTATAAGAAAGGTGAGCCACTTACTTTCCTAGTCTATTTCTCTATCTCTCATATGTCTCTCTCTCTCTCTCTCTCTCTCTCTCTCTCCTTTATTTTCTTTCCTCTATTTCTCTCTAGCTCCTATCAAACTAGTTTCTTCTCTACTTTAATTTCAACTAAATGCATCAACCCGTTACAAATGAGTAACATGTGATGTAATTTAGATCAGCGAGCCCTTGGCCTGAGCCAAATTACTCGGGCGAGTCTAAGTGACTTACCTGAGTAGTACACAATTAAAAATAAAAAATAAAAAAACCCAAAAATACATGAAAAGGAAGAGGGACAAATGATTTGGCCACATCCCCAGCCATGTGACCTCCCTTTGGCCACATCTCCCCACAGTCCCTCCCCCCCCCCCTTCTCTCTCTCTCTCTCTCTCCATCCCCACAGGCCCCTCTCTCCCTCAGATCTCCCTCTCTCTCTCTCTCTCTCTCTCTCTCTCTTTGAAGGACTTGCAAGCATCATTATTAGGTCTCCACAGTATAGACGAATGGCTCCTTGATTTGAGAGAAAAAGGTTTGGCGGATAAGTTCAGGGAAGGAAGCCTTGAGTTGCAGTGCCTTGCCATGAAAGTGCAATATGAAGTACAGGGGTTTTATGTTGCAAATTCTAAAGAAAGAGATGAACAAAGACAGAGGGAGGGTGGGAGGGGAGAGAGATGAGAGAGGAGGGAGGGAGCGACTGAGAGAGGGAGCAATAGAGAGAGAGTGAGGGGAATGACAAACAGGTCAAGAGAGAGATCAATTACAATTTTTTATTTTTAAATGTTTTTTGTGTTCCCCAAGTTTTTTTTGACAGAACGATAACTTGTACTAAAAGAGAAAGAAATTACAAATGCACAGTTCCGCAGTCACCCACAGGCAAGGACTCAGTAAAAAATCGATGGGTCAGGTTTGTAAAAGGATGTTACGACAATATACGGTATCTTAGAAAAACTGTGAAGTAAAGAAAAGCCAAAAATAAGGGCTTAGAGAGCCGCCCTGTTACAGTGATTGACGATAAAGCTTTCAAAGCTCCTGTGCAAAGAAAGGTCTAAAGGCTAGGCAAACTGTCAGGCTGCTCCCAGTCTTGCGTCAAAAAGAGGGGGACCCTGTCTTCTAGCTCCTTTCGCCAACCGATCTGCGTACACGTTGGACGTCTTCCAGATATGCGTCCAAGAGATGTCCATACCCCTGCAAATGTACTGAATCTCGTCAAAGATACAAATAAGGTGCCAAGGTGGGGGGGGGGGGGGGGGGTAGGACCGCTAGCCTAGGAGATTACGTTATAGGAATCCCCTTCGACTATGAGGTGAGAACCCCATGAAAGGTTAAAATTTTTCAGCGCTATTAATAAGGCCAAACTTTCTGCTTGAGTGGAATCCTTGGTGCCTATGTATTCTAAACATCCAAGAAGGGCAGAACTTACATGGTCTCTATAGATACCTCCTGCCCCCGCTGGGCCTGGGTTGCCTAAGGAACACCCATCAAAATTCAAATTGAGTGTTCCTTGAGGAGGGGGCTGCCAATTATTGGGCCTTGTGACAGATTGCGGTTGAAGGTGAAGGAGGTTGAGCCATTGGGGGAGGAGGAAACTCCTTGGAATGCCCGCGAAAGTCTTGTGGCTAGAGGCCCAAAAGATGACCGAGGATCAGTGTTTTAAAATGCGGCCATATCACCGCATATGCGGCCACATCATGCGGGATGCGCTCGCATCCACATCCCGTTCAGGCGCATATGCGCTTTTGACAGATGCGGCCGCATCTCGCATCATGGGCGCATCAGACAACATCTCGCCCTGTTCCATGAAATTTTTTTTCGATTTTACTCCTTAAGGAGGGGCAAAATGGTCTTTTTTTTGTTCCAATGTTTAGGGAAACTGTTTGGGGGGTTACTATACCCCCTAATCGAAGATTTCCAGCCACTTTTGTGGCTTTTTTTGCATCAAATCGAAGGAAAAAAAAAATTTGGCGAAAATCTTTTTTTCATCCAAATCTTGGATTTAGCAGTTGTCTGATACTTGAATGTTCATTTGATGCCTTTTATTGTTGATTTGGGGATGTTAAGATGAATTTGTGATAAGAAATTGGGGATTTCAGAGGCTGTGAAGAAATCGAGCACTACTTCACAGAGTCGGTAACTTTTTATTCCTTCTTGTACAATAATACTGTTATACTTATTTTTGGGGCAATGTCTTCTTTCCAATCTTCTACTAACAATGATCCGGCTTGAAAATATGCTAAACTAAAAATCCGAAAGATAGAAATTGCGTGATATGCTTGCTCTGTGGAAATACTTATATGGGTGGTATTTTTCGACAAAAAGAGCATTTAGCCGGAATTTCTGGGAAAAGAGCATGCCCACGAGCTACAGATGATATAAAAAAGGAGATTAGAGAATATTTGGATAGATTGAAAACGGATAAAGAGAAAAAAAGAAAAGAAAAGAAAGGAATTACTTGATGATATGCAATTATTTGATGATGTTGATGATGATGATGATGATGATGATGATGATGATGATGATGATGATGATGATGTGTTTGAAGTTGCTATGAGGCAAAGGGGTACTCATACTCCAACCTCAAGAGAGAGGGTTATAAATATTGGTGGTAGTGCTGAGAGAAAAACACCTGTCTCTAAAGGGCCAATAGATTCCTTTTAATACTATAACTCTGGATAGTTTTACATATATGGTCCAGGCAATTGGGCAATATGGCCCAAGACTTATTCCTCCTTCACTACATGAGATTAGGGAGCCCTTGTTGAAGGATGCTATATTTAATGTGAATAAAATTTTGATTTCTCAGAGAGAAGGGTAGGAGAAATATGGGGCCACTATTATGTGTGATGGTTGGTCCGATGGGAAATCAAGGGCATTCATTAATTTTTTGGTTAACTGCCCAACAGGTATTTTTTTTGTTAAGCCTATTGATGTATCAGACAAGTCATATGATGGTATATACTTATCTGGCTTGATGGATGAGATTGTCGATTTTGTTGGGGAGCAAAATGTGGTACAAATTGTCATTGACAATGGTGCCAACTATGCTGCAGCTGGGCATTTCTTGACTTTGAAAGGAAGCATATGTTTCGGACACCTTGTGCAGGTCACTGTGTTCTTATGCTTAAGGAAATGGGTACATCTTTATTTAGCGGGGTGATTTCAAGAGCTATGTTTGTTGTTGGATTTATTTACAATCACACCATAGTCCTAAGTATGATGAAGTCTTTTACAAAGAAGAGAGAATTAGTGAGACCGGATATCACTAGATTTGCCACGTCATTTCTCACTCTTCGAAGCCTAGCCAAGCAAAAAAGTGCCTTGAGGACCATGTTTGCTTCAGAGCAATGGAGTCAAAGCAAATGGTCAAAGCATAAGGATGGCAGAAAGGCTGAAAAAATTATTTTGAATACATCTTTTTGGAGTCAAATAATTATTGCATTGGAGGTGGCTCACCCTTTAGTGAGTGTGCTTCGACTGGTTGATGGTGATGCGAAGCCCGCCATGAGCTACATACATTAGGCAATGACTAGGGCAAGAACTGAAATAAAAGATGTTTTAAAGGATGATAAAAATATGCGCAAGGCTATGCTTGAAATTATTGATAGGAGATGGGATACCAAGCTTCACAGCCACCTCCATTCAACCGGTTATTATCTAAACCCATCTCTTCACTACAAGCACCCATCCATTGAGTCAGATCGTGTAATAAATAGTGGGTTCTTAGATGTGCTGGAGAGGTTGGTGCCAGACAAAGATATTCAGAATGAGATCCAGAGCCATGAATTGATTAAGTTCAAGTTAGCCTTGGGAACCTTTGGGAAAGATATTGCCACTCGAAATAGGGACACTACAGATCCAGGTAAAGGCCAAAAGCCCAAAAATAATCTTACTTGTCTCTTACTTTATGTATAGTTCCATTGTTTATTTTATACCCTTAATTTTTAACTATATTCTAAATTATAAAATATTATACAGCTGCATGGTGGGCATTATATAAAAGCGAGACACCAAATCTACAACGTCTCGCTATTCAAGTGTTGAATCTCACATGTAGCTCATCTGGTTGTGAGCGCAATTGGAGTGCATTTGAGCATGTAACTCCTTTGCTCCTTATTCCTTAATCCTTATTTCTTGAATTTCAATTTTCTAATCTAAAATCTAATTTATCTGATTTCAAATTTCTACCACAGCTCCATACAAAAAAAAGAAATAGGTTAGAGCAGAAAAAGTTGAATGATTTGGTTTGGATCCAAGACAAGAGCGTGTGAGGGTAAGGATCTTACATGGCTTGATGTCGAGCTAGCAACAGGGGTTAATGAAGAAGATCGACCTAACACTAGAGCACAAAGGAGTAGAGGAGCTGCTGGGTCTAATCGCACTCGCACATTAGCTTCAGAGGTCGAGAAGAAAGATAACTCAGAGGAGACCGATGAAGAAGAATACATGGAGGCCGTCGAGGATGATATTGATGACGACTCTCAAGAGGACTTGTCTGACTAATATTTGAAAACATGAAGTTCAAAGTTCAAAATTGACTCTCAAAATGGATGATTGTATTAAGTTATTAACTATTAACTTTTCTTGAGCTTGACTTTCGATTTGTATTTTGTAATATCACTATTTTGTGCTTATGGTAGTGCTTATGGTTGTACTTGTGGTTGTTGATGGTTGTGCTTATGGTGAAAATTTGTGCTTATGGTTGTTGATTGTTGAATGCTTTATGAAGCTGGTTTCAAGTTCCTAGTTTCTAGTTTCTATCAGGGGATAGTGGATAACTGGATACAGAATCTCCGACAGCTAATAGTTTTGAAGTTAATCATTAAACTAAAATACTACTATCACATATATCACCTTCATATTTTTTTCTATGCATTAACTTATTTTTTTAGATTTTTTAGAATTTTTTACATTTATTGACCGCATCATCGCAATGCACCCGCATCCAGGCCGCATCGAGCTGCATTGGCCCCCCACCGCATCAGGGCCGCATCCTGCATTTTAAAACACTGCCGAAGATATAGCTCGTTGGAAGATGGCCGGAGGTTGGAGTTTACTTCAACGAAAGATTTTAGAGTTTCTCTCGAGCCAAATGGACCAGATGATAGCTGCTACCACTGCCCTCCACATGATTCTCCCTGCTTTGGGCCATCCTGAATCCAGGTCATATGAAAAAAAGTCCTTGACCCAAGGTGAGGTAGCCCAACTAACACCAAATAAATTAAGTACTGAACCCCAAAGCTCAAAGGAAAATTCACAAAGGATGAAGAGATGGAGGTTGGTTTCCTCTTTGTTTTTGCAAAGAGCGCATCTGTTGGGGAGTTGGACTCCTCTATGCTGGAGTTTGTCCACCGTGAGGGCTTCGTGAGAAAAGGCCAGCCAATTAAACGTTTGAACCTTAGGTGGAGCTATGCAATTCCACACTTTTAAGATTGCCGAGGCAAGATAATCTGAGGGCGTTGGTTGTGCTGCTAAACTCTTATAGAAAGAGGCAACTGAAAATTTTTCCGAGGGTAGGAGTGTCCAAGCTATTGCATCCTTACCTTGGGGCAAGAAGAACCGAGAATGAAGGGTAGAAGCTAGGACCTGGAACTCCCTGGTCTCTTCATCAGTTAAACTCCTTCGAAAGGAGGGGCTCCAGACTCTTCGGTCTCCGGACAGGACTACCTCTTCCGCTATAGTAGAGTTGGCATTGCGAGTAAGGGAGAAAAGAGAAGGGATAGTTTGATAAGGGAGGTGGATCCCAACCACAGATCAGTCCAGAACTTGACTCTTGATCCATCTCTAGGGATGAACTTGATATACCTATTAAAAAGGGTAAATGCCTTAGAGAAAGAATTCCATGCATCTGAGGCGTTATGTCGCTGGGTCCTATGAGGTAGCCAATCTTCTACAGCGACATGGTATTTGTGCTTGAGGACCTGAGCCCATAGGGCACTCGGATGGTTGGCAAGAGGCCACCACCATTTCTCTAGAAGGGCAACATTGTGTGCGAACGGAGGTTTTTGATGCCAAGACCACCCTGTGATTTGGGACGGCAGACCAAATCCCAGGATACAAGGTTGTATTTCTGCTTTTCCCCTTGTCCCGACCATAAGAAATTCCTCATGAGTTGGTTGAGACGATTGGCCACTGAGGCAGGCATGTGAAAGATGGACATGAGGTAGATTGGCGAGTTCGCGAGTGGCTTTAATCAAAGTGGATCTACCTGCCATGGAAAGGAAACGACCCTGCAACCATGCCAAATGTCTATCTACCTTGTCTATTACAGTCGACCAATGTCTTTTCTTTAGTTTGCCTAGACCTAGGGGTAAACCTAGGTAGGTGGTAGGGAGGTCCTCCACTGGCATCCCCAGCTAAGCACAAAGGCGCGGACTTGCGTAGAGGTCAAACCAACACCCAACAGTCTGGATTTGTGCATGTTTACTTTGAACCCCGTTGCCTTCTGGAAGCAATGGAGGAACAATTTCACGGTGTCCACCTCTCTAGCAGAGGCATCCAAGAGGACAAGGGTGCCATCTGCGTGCTGCAGATGAGAGAAAGTTGGACCTTGACTGCTAGTCTTGAATCCTATGAGCAAGCCCGTCTGGTAGATTCTGGAGATGGATCGACTAAAGACTTCAGCCGTTATCGCGAAGAGGAAAGGGGAGAAGGGGTCCCCTTGACGAAGTCCCCTCGAGGAGCGAAAAAAACCTTTGGGTGTGCCGTTAATGAGGATTGAGAAATGTGGATGGGAGTAGCCGCCTCTCATCCACTTTCTCCATCTATCCCCAAAGCCCATTCTGGCCATGGTCTCGCGTAGAATCGCCCAGTCGACGTGATCGTAGGCCTTCTCCCAGTCGATCTTGAAGATGAGACCACGTACCTTGAAGAGGTGTCTGGAGTGAATGCACTCATGGGCGACTAATGCCCCATCCAGAATTTGTCTGTCCCTGACGAAAGTAGTTTGGGAGGAGGAGATGACCCTGGGCAGTACGAATTGGAGCCTAGAGGCTAAGGTTTTGGCCAAGAGCTTGCAAGACGAGTTGAGAAGGTTAATAGGTCTGTAATCTTTAATTTCCTCAGCTCCTTCTATCTTAGGAACCAAAGCCAAGAAAGTGGCGTTTAAGGCTTTGTGGAGGGGTTCCTCTTTGGAAGAACTCTTCAAAGAAGAGAAGGAAGTCTGGACGGATGATCTCCCAGAAGGCCTTAAGGGAGGCAATTTGAAATCCATCAGGACCTAGAGCCTTGTCTTTGGGTAAAGCATTGAGGGCTTGAGTTATTTCATCCTCTTAAAAAGGTCGTTCTAACCACGAAGCTAGGTCAGCAGGGAGGGTTAAGAAGTTTAGGGAGGTCATTCTAGGTCTCGGCCCTTGGGCAAAGTAGAGTGATTGGTAGTACGAAAGTAAGGCCTACTTATCTCACCACGTTGGGTAAGGTAAGAGTTGTTGTATTTAACCAAAGAGATTGAATTAACTCTTCTTTGGCAATTAGCAATCTTATGGAAAAATGTTGTATTGTGGACTCCTTTCAGCCGAGAGACTCGAGACCTTTGATACCAATAGGTCTCTTCTTTTTCGATGGTTGAGAGATAGTCCAGTTTAGTTTTGGATCGAAGTGTCTGCTCTGAAGGGTCCAGGGGTCGGGTTTCCTCGAGGTCATCCAAGTTTTTATAGTTTCAAGGAGGCTGGCTTTGATGAGGGAAAGATGAGGGAAAAGTTTGCAGGGGAGGATTTGCTCCAAGATTTTAGAGCCGACTTTAGGAGTTGTAGCTTGGTCTGAAGTATAAACCCTACTCTACCAGACACCTGTAAGGCGAAGTTAGTCCACCAGGATTGGACCAATGAGAAGAGGTTGGAGTCTTACAGCCAATGGAGTTCAAAACGAAAGGGACTGGGGCCCTTATGGATTGCATTGGTATCCAGGAGGATAGGACAGTGATCTGATGCAGGTTTAGGGAGGGCCTGAGACGTGGTTTTCAAGAATTTCTCATCCCAATCAATAGAGGTGAGAAACATGTCAAGTTTGGACAGAGTTGGGCTGGAAGTCCCTCTTCTCCTGAAAAATCGAGGAGGAGGTATTCCTCTCGTAGGACCATCGGGTGACGTTAAAGTTGCCTCCCAAACAACAGATGGGATGAGGTAGAGAGGAGATGTGGTCCAACTCAGTCCAGGAGCTTTGCCTGAGTGAACTAGAATTTGGCCTGTAGACCGCTGTAAATTTCCACTAAAGATCATCCGAAATGTTGGTGAGGAGGCGAGTGACCGAGAAATTCCCAATGTGGTAGTTGTTAAGGGTCAGGTCGGAGGGGTCCCAAACCACCCAAATCCCACCTGATGCCCCTATTACTGGCATCGAAATCCATTGGCACGGCCTTCTGCCCCACACACAACGGACTAGTTGGAGGTTAGGATCAGGAAGTTTTGTTTCAATCAAGTCTAGGATAGAGGGAGAAAGTTTGGAGGTGTAGGCTCTTGCCACAGACTTCCTAGAGGCTTGACCTAAGCCTCTCTCGTTCCAAATCAGGAACTTCATGAGTTAGGAGAAAGGGGGTGGGAGGAGGCTAATCTACGGGACCTCCTCGGGCGGTTCTCTACGGCCAAGGGCATTGAGAGATCTAACGGTTTACCAGCAAAGGTTACGAAAATAAAGAGGTTGCAGGGTTCCCTCTGTCCCCTGATTCTCACCTGCATCCTACTCGGGGCGTCAGCTGTCAAGAACCTGTGAGCAGGGCCTTCCGGACCTTCGTACTCGAAGCCCATAAGTCTATACATCGAAAGCATCGTTTCATCAACTGTATTCGACCCCTCTCTGTTGGTCTCCCTATGAGGGTCTTCTCTGCCTTCTTCCAATGGTGCTGCATCAGGTGATACTTGATAAGAAGAGGTGCTAGAGACGGAGTGATCCTTGAGGGTACTAGTTGAGGCCATGGGAGCCTCAGAGGCCATGCAGAGGACAGTAGGCTTAGCTGAGTCCTTCGATGGAAAAGATTCCAAAGCCTTCTTCGAGGATCCATCATATCTATCCAGGTGCAAATGCGGGTCATTGTGTTCTGGGTAATCTTGTTCGAGAGAAGAAGAGAAGGGATTAGATGGGTAAAGGTCAGAGGGAAGAGAGGGAAAGAACGAAGTAACTGGCTCTGGCGAAGCTTCAGAGGAGAAGTTCCAGAAGGATGAGGGGGGATTGGGAGGGTGAGGGTACACAGTAGCTATCTCAGGTGGCGCTTGCTGGAGGGAGTGTTGGAATGAAGAAGGGGAGCCGGAAGGGGGAAAGGGTAGGAGGAGAGGGGGCCAAGGGTTGAGTCAACAGGTAAGGGTGAGGGCGAGCGGGCAGAGGGTGCAAGCGAGCCCTGTGAGGGGAGAGAATAAGAGTCGTAAGGGACGTAGGCTAGAAAGAGGGACAAAAGTGATGTAGGCGTTAGCAGGTCTGAAAGGAAAGCTAGGTCGGGAGGGGAGGCGTCCATGACGAAAGCTGCAACTATACCAAGAGGGACCAAATCTTTGGGAAGAACAGGGTCCGCGGGGTTCAGGCCTGGGAAAGGTAGATCTTTTGGGGAGAGAGGCCAAAAGGAGAAAAAGAAAGGGTGCAGGAGAGGAGGGGTCCACTCGAAGTAAGCGAAGGCTGAGGAGAGGGAGGGCTTTGCTCATTCGGGACTCCTGGAGCTTTTGCTAGAGGGAGGGAGGAAGGAGGAGAGGGTGAGAGGAGAGGGGAGGAAGAGGAAGACGGCGAAAAGGATGCGCTTCCCGGTGGGTTCATGGACATGTGTCCAGGGGGTGAAGGATCCTCCGACACAAGGCGCGAGGGCAGCATAGGGGAGGATGGCGAGGGCGGCGAACCGTACACGGGAGAGGACGGCTGGGCAGCAGAGGGCGGCTGCGTCAAAGAAGAGGAGGTGGGGGCTGCCTTATCGGCTGCCAGGTGGTCGGGGGTAGGTGAAAAGGTAGGCCATGTGGAGGACGGCGAAGGCGAGAGAGACAAGAGGCTGAGAAGAAAGAGACACAGGCAGGTTGGGTCTGCGGGCCATAGCTTGCGAGTCAGGTACCGGGGGCACCCCTATTGGGAAGTTTGAAGGGCCGGGTAAGTCTAAAGGGCTGAGTTTGTCCTTGAAGTGGGAAGAAGGGGGGGGGTTCAAATCTGTTGAATCTGATGATTTTAATATTGGAAGCTCTACGGTGTGTGATTTGAGCCAAATTTGCACATTAGCAAGATTTGCCTAATCTATCCATTTGAATTATCAGATTTGAGAAAAAATCATCAGATTCAACAGATTTGAGAGATCAAAAAATTCAATCAAAGAGAGACCCCTCGTTTTTTATGGATAACAAGGATGACAATATTGATAAACAGATACATGTAATAGTAGTAATAATAACCAGACTAAACACAATATAAGAGTAAATACAAGTAAAGGTTTTTAAGTTCAAACAAACAACCTAACAACCTAAAAAATGAGTTACTTTTATGACTGCCTCTGGATTCAGAATAGAGCATAGGGAATTTGGAATTTTAAGTGTAATGATTTGTGTGTGCATACACACAATAGTGTTCCCTAAAATACTTCCAAACCCAGGACATTTTGAAAACCAACACTCCCCAACATGCCCTCTTGTTCCCACTCCTTACCTATCTAGCCGTCAAAAGATATTAATGAAAAATGAAAGGTGGTCCTCCAGCCCCAAAATTTTCATTTGGATGCATGGTTCAGACTCCAATTTAGAAATGCATGATGGACCCCAAACATCTCATATAGTGTTACATGATGCACCAAGATGATTAAACAAGAATCTGATTTGAAGCTTAAAAAGTGCTCCAAATTTGATGCAAGGAAAAATAATAACAAACAAATAAAAATAAATAAAAAGAATTTTCAGAGATTATACCCTTTCTCTGGGTCTGTAAGGGAGTCCACCCCAAAATCATTTCACAAGACCAAACTCTTTACTCAATCACCAATAAACTCTGTTTACAATGAGGGACTTCCTACCCTTAAAAACAAAATAAAAAATAAAAAAAAATAACCATAAAATTCTCTCTCTCTCTCTCTCTCTCGCTATATATATATATATATATATATATTACTCCCACTTTTCTCAATCTCTACCCACATTTGATTTTTCTCAGATCTAAATCCTTTAAATTTCTCAATTCTTATACAAATCTCTTCTTCTCCCAGCATGGGGCCCCATAAATCTCCCATGAATCTCCAACTAAACAAACTCTTTACTCAATCACCAATAAACTCTGTTTACAATGAGGGACTTCCTACCCATAAATACAAAATAAAAAATAAAAAAAATAGCCATAAAATTCTCTCTCTCTCTCTCTCTCTCTCTCTCTCTCTCTCTCTCTCTCTCTCTCTCTCTATTTTTACTCCTTTTTTCAATCTCTACCGACATTTGATTTTTCTCAAATCTAAAATCTTTAAATTTCTCAATTCTTATACAAATTCTTCTTATCCCAGCATGAGGCCCCATAAATCTCCCATGAATCTCTAACTAAATCTCCTAAGTCTATGAAAATAGGACTTTTCCATTTTAAGCCATGTTAAACACACCAACCTCATTCATGAGCCGAATCAAGTAAACAAGAAATACCCCCGTCAACTCTAAAAATTGGAAACTTTCCATCCTACCCATTTGCTAAAAAAATAAACTCAAAAAAATAATAAGATTTAATTTTGGATTTTTTTCCTAATTTTTATCTGCATCATTCTCCCAGAGTTAGGAGAAGATTGGCCTCGAGCTTTATGGAACTCAAATCTTTTAGAGGTCGTCTTAAAAGTTGGTGACGAAGTCCCACCATTCTCCTGGGTACTTCTTTATGATCCAACTGAGAAGACACTTGGAGTACAATTTGTAGAGGAATTTGAACTATCGAACTCTGAAAAACTAAACTAAAACTTGAATTCTCCGTTGATCTCAAAGGATTGTATTTCACGTACTACAACTAATGCATTTCCTTCTTCATAATTAGAACCCATATTCCACAGCCTACCACAGGGGCTCATGCTTGGCGCATCAAAGTTGAGCCATAAATGACAGGCACACGGCCTAGTGTGTGGACTTCAGGTTTCCCCAAGGACTAAGTCAAACTATCGCAATAGTGCAAGAGGACTCTCTTTAGCACACGTACAAGTCATACCCCAATGAGTCACTTCCCATAAACGTGGCTATCATATGTACATGCCATGAGGTGGTAATGTAGAGGATTTTGGTTCTTGCCCTCATAAGCCCACCAACCACAAACAGGAGACCTGACGATCTCTTGGCCAAACCACTTAGAACATCTCTCTGACCTCAACAAGGGCTAACCCTACAAACCCTCCACGATTGTGCCTTATGCTCAGGGCCACAGGGTTTTGGACTCCATTCCCGGGCCTAGACTGCTAAAGCCCAAGTGAGCCCAGAGCATGAAGCATCCCTCTCTAATCTCACACAAACCATACCCACTGGAATACAGTATCACTATGTCACAATTTTTGCATGTCCTAAAGGCCTTTAAAAGCCCGCAGTCCCCAACAATCACCCAATACATGAATCTGCTTATTGGCTCAACAACGTTTTTTGCAATAAAGTCACATTTTAAGCCATTCTGAGATCTTTAAAGACTTGCATACCATGATTGAGATGTTGCATCTTAATAGACTATGCAAGTAAAGATTAAGGAGGAGAAGAGCTTGTATGATGAGGATCAGAGAGATTATGGGCGAAAGATGTAAATACTGATGGAAAATATTCTCCCCTGTAATTCAGTTTATCCTCTTCTAAGTTCCAACTTCAAAGTTCCATTGCTCTAGTTGTTACTTTATAAATCAATTTCAAAGTATATGTCTTAAAGATTACTGCAAGTTACAACCTCTAATGTTATTTTATCTATTATTCGATTTTAGATGAATTATGAGAATGATTTGTTGGGGATCGTCCTAAGTCCAAACCTTCAAAAATACATCATTCATATCATCAACCAGCTTTAATTCAAGCATATTAAATGCATCTCTACAAATCAGTCAAATAGGTTGGAGCATAAGAGGCTCAACAACTTGATCTTTGTGCAAAATAATTTGAAGCTGAGGCAAAGGAAATAACAAGTTGACAACAAACTATAGTAATAAACTCTTATAGTATTTTCTATTACGGTACAATTGCTAGAGCGCTTAAAGTTCTAAGCTGCTAGAATAATATGAATGTAGGACTAGGACCTTCCAAGGACTGGAGTGCTGAGACACAATTAACCTAGAGAAGATTAATATTGTTGAAGAATGGGTTGTCTAGCAAGAGCACCCAATTCTCATAAGGAATGGAAAAGCAATTAGATAACTAGATGGAGACAGAACCACCACAAGGAGGTAAATTTTCAGCTAAGTACTTCATTTGGAAATTTAGATACTTTAGGAATCAAGATTCTGGGACTCCAACGGTTTGTCAGTAAATAGTAACTTGGTAATACATAATTTTTCTCATTGGCGATGGAGATGATGATTTAGAGGGTTTCACTAGAGGGGATATCAATGATGATGATGAGAAGGCATAAATGAAGAGGAAGAAGGAGAAAGATGATGAAAATTACATATGTCTCACATCTATTTTATTATTTATATATATGTAACCGTTTATGTAGCATCTAGTTTCGGGGTTGATTTATGCTTTATGCCTTCATGGTTTATGTCATTGGATATTGAATGTGGACTTAGCAATTTTTATGGATAATGATGAGATTTACTTTAGTACTTTACTAAATTACTTGCTTAATACCCTTCAAATTCATCCCCTAATTGGACATCTTTTAGTGAGTTAATGCCTCAGTGGAGTGCCTCATGTGATAGTATTAGTGGAGTGCTTCATGTTATATGTATTGCTATTTTCTATGCATTTATAGTTCTCTTATTATTGCGAAAAACTTTCTTATTTTTTGGATTTTGTTATGTTTTCAGGTTTTTTCTATTTTTATCAATTTATTTGTATTTTTTTTAATTTTAAATCTTGTTTAGAATTTGACTAGTATGATAAGTGAACAGGTCCACTCTGACTGAACCAATGACTCCGTCGGCTTGATGGCAAGCCGATCCTGATGACATTGTTAGAAAGTAGAAAAGCACAAGAGCCAAGTATAAAAAATAAGCTCGAAAATGGTCAGGAATTGAGACCCAACTCTAAAATCAGCATGAAACTTTACACAAAGAATAACCTCCCTCCCTCTAAATCAGCCAGAATACGGAAAGGAATTGAGATCCAATTCTGAAATCAATAAGAAACTCTACACACAAGGAATAAACTCTCTCTCTCTCTCTCTCTCTCTCTCTCTCTCTCTCTCTCTCTCTCTCAAAAGTCAGTTATTGATGTAATTTTTTGGATGTCCAAAAGCGTAAATGATAAAATTATGGAACAGAATTGACATGCAGACAATCATCTAACCAATACAAGATAGAATAGATACCCTGTGAAAAATACATTTCTTGTGCACAGCCAAAGAGATATGCTAAATTATCAAGATAAACAGATCAACTAAATAATACAAGAAAGAAGGAAATCAATATACCACCAGAATAAAAGTATATTGGTATATTAGGGTCATACCTCATCCAGATTAATCTGGAATGGTTCCACAAAATCATCAAACATCGAGGGATTCATTTGTCTCACTATTTCTTGCACTTCCTGAAAAACGGATAAAAAGAAAAGGATCAGAAAAAGGAAGCAAGAATAGATTCCCAGAAAAGGGAGAAACATTTTATTCTAACTTGTAAATCGAAGATGAAGATCTCTATGTATATCTACTGTCACAAAAGTCAACGATTTTTTATTTGGGAAAGTAGTCATAACGAATTATAGTTAGGCCAAGAGAGTTGTATGTGTTTCCTATGTGCGGGTGAAAGCTTGTGAGAGCAAAGGCCAAATCCTCAACAAACTTTCACATATTATGTACATATGGCAGAAGCATTACCTTGAAGCAGCCCTAAAAAGGGATACGTATGCATGTGCATAGAGAGAGTCCCCCTTGCACTGTGGTGACATGTGCTTGACTTGCTCTTAAGGGGAGGAAACTATAATCCACATTATGGCACTGTGATTCCACTAATTATTGGCCAACTTTAACGAGCAAATCATGAACCCCCTGCATGAGACTGTGGGTCATGGGTTTTCATTGGGTTGATTTGAGAAAACATTTGTGGATAATGGTCATTGGGTTGGGTGGAGTAGCCTTGTAGTCATTTATTTTGACCTATTGCCAATCCACTTCTAGATATTTTATTTTTGTTGTTAGAAATATTTCTATGAATTTTGTAAAAATTTCTAAATTTTTAAAATTATTTTCTGCTGTAAATTCTTTGAAAAGTGTATTTTCATAATTATGGAACAAAGCAATGGTACATGTGGGGCCCTAGGATCCAGCCCCTCATGTGTTCCAATCCCCATTGGTGGGGCATGGGATCCATGGGGCCCACATGTCACCCATAGGGGTGGCACACCCAACTTCTTTATTTATTTAGTTTTGTTTTAATTCAAGTTGTTTTAAGTTAGATAATCTTTTAAATAGAAATAGGCTCAAGGCTAGATGGTTAGCATGGCAGAAATTGGGTGTGGGATGCACTAAGTCCTATGGGGGTAACCTTAGGCATGATCCAGTAAGTCTTCCCAGCTATTTATTTTTGTGTTTCAGTCTTATCTCCATATTTACTGTGATTTCTAGGAACATACCTTGTATTAAAATTGATAGTGGAATTTTGGTTTTTATTCTTGGATTGTTTCTTTTGATTTTGGCAGTAAAATGAAAGGTCTTAGGTTGTATTTAGGGTTTCAATTTTTTATTTACAGCACTGAATTGTGGGCCTCTGTAAATGGAATTCAGGTGTATTAATAAAAGTAAGGAGAATTTTTTTTTTTTTTGTTCTATCATGACTTCCACATAGCCACATCTTTCATTTGTTGGTCTCAATTTGGGAAACAAACTGCTGACCGACCAGCCACCAAGATATGCTCAACCTCATGCGCTCAAAGGAAACAACCATGACCACTTAAGCAAGTGTAACAGTTCAAGGTCCCTCTCACATGCTCCATAAATCATGCAAAGGCATTTCATCCATTCTATTTTATCGAATTCTTTAAGTATATTCAATGCTGCATGTTACATTCAATGCTGTATGTTCCTGATCCAACATGGAGATAATCACCTAGGTTGCCAACCATCAGAACCAACAACGATGATGGCACGATCAAATATTTGAAACCAAGTTAAGGGGGGTTATTTGAGACAACAAAAAGCCTTCTTCAGTTGATTTATTGTCAATCAAAACATGGTATACTAGCTAGATATAGTGATAAATACCTCCTTAAGATACTATGAAAAGAACTTGCTTCACATCTGAAAGAACCTTCTACGGCTTCATCACAGATGAACTACAAATATTCATCCATAATAAGACAAGAATTGTGCCTCTAACTGTTCGATTGACTTTGTAGCATGTTGTACGGTGATAGTATAGTAGACAATGAACAAGAAGGGAGTATAGAGATTGAAACACAAAGTACAACAATGGAAGAAAGTTCTTGTTCGGGCAATCAAATAGGGAGATGGTCTATAAGTTATGTTCCATTGTGGCATTTGAAAAAGGTCTGAAGAGTGAAAGACAAATTAGAAGAGGCAGTAAAAAAACCAAAATGACCTAAACTTGGGCATGTGGCACTACCGAGAAGGGTTTACAGTGGATCATCCCTTGTTGAGGTCAAAAAAGTGCCTGAATAATGTTTCTAGGCCAGGAGAATTGTATGGGTCTCTTGTGTGTTATTGTCGGCCGGTGAAATCAAGGATCAAAGCCTCAGCAAACTTCCGCATGACATGTACATATGACAGTCACATTACTTGGACGCACCCCGATAGAGGGACACGTGTACATGTACATAGAGAGAGCCCCATGTGCACTGCAGTGGCAGGTGTTAGACTTGCTCTTAATGGGGGAACTGAGATCCATATTCCGGGATCACGGAACCACCTTTTATTGGGCCAACTTTGACAAGCCAATCATGAATTCATGCATACGACTTTAGTTTGATTGAGAAGACAGTTTTGAATCTTGGTTACTGGGTTGGGTGAAGTGCACTTAGAGTCACTTGGTACCAGTCCACTTTTAAATATTTTATTTTGGTATTAGAAATACTAATGTGAATTTTACAAAAGAATTTCCATTTTTTAAAAAATTTATTTCTGCTGTAAAATCTTTGAAAAGGATACTTTCAAAATTTTCAGAATAATGAAGGGCACATGTGGGGCCCCAGGATCTAGCCCCACATGTGTGCCACCCTCACATGCGTGGACGTGTAGCCTATGGGGCCCACTTGAGGCCTATAGGGATGACTTCTTCAACTTATTTTTAAATGGTAGTTTTTTTTTAAATTACAGTTAGTTATAAGTCAAAATAATCTTTTAAAAGAAAAGATTGTCTTAGCTTTGTGGGAGTTTATTTTAACTGAATAAAAGTTATCTTTGACTTCCTACAAATTTTAAAAATGATAATAGGAGTTCTAGATTGGATATAATTCTATTTCAATTAGAAGTTGGACTTGGCTCAAATTATAAGGAGATAAGGTTCCTAATAATCCTTCCAAAATCAATCATCATTGATTTGTAAGATGGATTGCTCAGATTTAATCTCTTTCACCCCACACATTTTCTAAGTTCCTATTGTCAAGTTGCATCATTTGATAAAGAATATACTTAGAA
This sequence comes from Amborella trichopoda, assembly GCF_054954075.1. Taxonomy (NCBI): domain Eukaryota; kingdom Viridiplantae; phylum Streptophyta; class Magnoliopsida; order Amborellales; family Amborellaceae; genus Amborella; species Amborella trichopoda. The sequence goes on along the minus strand of NC_142337.1, from coordinate 13,540,627 downwards.
GGAGTTCTAATCCAAATTGGAGAAGGAAATATTTTTATTTAAGCACCATTGAGCCCCTCTCTTCTAGACAGATATTTCTCTCTTCCATGTATTAAATCTCTCATTAAAAATTCGTTTTTCTCTCTCCTCACTTCCAAAACCAAAATTTGATAAGACAAGGGTGGCAGATTGAAATCCTAATTAGGGTTTTGCTTTTTGAAGAAGAAAAAGGGTCACGCCGAGGATTGTATGCCTTCAAACCCAATCCTAATTTGTTCCTAACGGTTCCTACAAAGCCTAGTTAGGTTTCCATGCTCTCTAAAACCTTAGATTAAGAGGAATTGCCTATGAAAGCTTCCCATCCAGCAAGATCATAAGGGGCAAAAGTGCGCCATTGGTCAGAGAATTGGGTATGGGGTGTATCAACTCCTATGGGGGTAACCCAAAGCATGATCAAGTAAGTTTTCTTAGCTTTTTTTATTTACTTGTCAGTCAATTCTTGTGATTTTTCAGGATCATATATTGTACGTAAATTCATAATGGAATATTGGATATTGTTCCTGGGTTGTTTATTTGTTTTGACAGAAAAGGGAAAGGTTCTAAGTTGTATTTAAGGTTATATTTTTTTATTTACAGCACTTTTTGTGGTTCATATAAGTGGAATTCAGGTATATTAACAAAAAAAAAAGGATTTTTCTTTTTAATTTATTACCTTGAGTTCCACATAACTACAACTTTCAACATGTATGTGTTGGGAAATACTGAGATTGTCAGCAGTAGAAACCATGAGTATCTATAGAGGCACAAGCACCTAGTTTGCTTGTCAACACGTAAACATTAGAGGCACCTGAATCATTTCAAGGACTCCCAAAACTTGCAGCTCATACGTTGAAGCCCAGAATACAAAGATGGGTTGTCACTGAAAGAAGGCACTATGTTTCTCTAGAATTTTCCTATGAAGGTAGGCATAAGTATTGAACAACAAAACAAGACAAATCCAAAGAATGAGACTGGCCCTCATTGAATTTCAGGAAGACACATTAGAAAATCAATGGAACTGAGTAACCAAGATAGGAATACCATCCAACTTGGAACATGCTCAACCATGTTAGGGAACAGCTGAAATTTCATTACCAGGATGTCAAACCATTTGGTCTTCTGGCATATTAATCTGAGGGGAAGATAAAAATCGGAATCACAATCAAGATAATAAAAAATAATAATACAAATGATTTACCCATAGACGGCAACTCCTTTGATACTCTGGTAGCTAGTACATTCCTGTGCTCATCTGATGGACAGTTAACGTAATATTCAACAAAAGTGACTAGCTTACATGAGAGGGAAATTCGAGCGAAAAGCAATCTGGAGCCTAATGTGATTTCTTTACATTCGGACCACAAATAAAGAAAGAAGCTTTAAGAGAATTTTAATGAGCTAATAACAAATAAAACTCCAAGGGACTGATCTTGTAATTGGATTCATACACATTACCCTGTTACTACACCTTCGCATAGAAGCTAGGGTTTTCGGTACTGGAAGTGGCAGACAGAATAGGATTACATGTGTTTTATGTCAAAGCATATGGGGTGTCAGAATGCGTCGCTCGTAAAGAATTTAGTTCTGCTCATGACATATCACATTAAATGCTGCAAAAATAGTTACAAAAGGGTAGGGACATCGGTATCCAAAAACTGAGCATGTTAACAACTGTGCACTGTAGTATGAGCATGACAGATTGCACCATTTCCCACCCCCCACCTTCTGGCCTGTACATCCACAGACACTCATTTCTATCGAAGCCTGATTACTAATACCTATAAACAACAATTAATGAAGCCAAAGCTTTTCGTTTTAGGGTAGTTCAACCAATCAAGTGTAGCCTGATTCTGAAGTCAAAGCTAATTTTGTTACGCAAGTTAAAATGCATTTTATTTGAAATACATATTGTTTTTTACATAATATTTGATATTACAACCATATATTTGAGAAAAGGGCAGCAAATAAACCAGTCCCCTGGTTTATCGTGCCATTGCAGAAATACCAAACGGTAATTGAAGAAATGTTCTGTTCAGACTGTGAAACAAAGGATATACAAGACAACCAAATAACTAAAACCTCACATATAATATGACAGAATTCACAAAATTCTCCAACAAAGGGTGATCAGATAATCCACATATGTTCCTTAGTAAATCATGTTATAACTAACAAATGGAGATAGGAAGGACCTGATACATAAATTATCTTCAAAAAAAAAGATATTTGATGAAACATATGATATCAAGGTAGTGTGGCATACCAATCCTGTCAACCTTGATCGTTCCAACAATACATCAACAATCCGATCTAGAATATGTCTGTTGCGCATCAAACCATCCATTGCATACTCTTCTGTCTCTTCAAAATACTGTCACAAAAACCAAGAGAGGATATAAAGCTTTCTCCCACCTAATAATTACATAAAATCAACATATCCAATCACAAATATCATGATGAAATAATACATACCATCAACCAACAACTACAAGGAACAAGAAAGATGCGAACAGTCCTACTCATTTACAAAAGAGTATTGTTATCATTATACCTTAAAAGGTATAATGATCCTTTTCCAATAGTGTTAACCAAGATTTAAAAAAAATAGATTGATAACCCAGCTTGTCCATCCGGAAGACCAGGTCAGATCGGCGGTCCAAATCGGAGACTCGGCTGTGTCGGCCTAATCCCGCGTAAAAACATTCAAAAAACCACTAAAATGTCTGAAAAAACTAATTTCTTATGTTTCCAAAGAAATTGGGAACATTGCATTGTAGATTTTCATTATTTCATCAAAAATATGTAAATACTGAGAATCTATTTCATGCCTGAGTGTTTGTTGACCACTACATCCATTTAATATTCAAAGTGAAATTTAAAATGCAACTCATTGCAATAAAATGGATCTCTCTAACTCATTTTTTTATTTTCATAATCTCCATTACCACTTGCACTTGTAAATATGGGGATCTTACCTACTCATTTCTTATTTCCCCTTTTCTGAAAATCAATTTATTGAATGACTTATTAATTGCCATTTGTATTTTTATCGTAATGAACTTGCATAAATCTAAGGATCAAAGTATTTTTTTTTTCCCAGCTTTTTCTTCATGGTACTCCCTCATTCACTAAATTACTCTATTTATTTCTTTTCTAAATTTTCTTTTGCTTCATTTTAACTTCATCTGTCCTTGTTCAAGAGTAGCTGGTTATTTTTTTTCACTTCATTTTTCTAAATCCTTTCTTTTTGACACCACCACTTTAGGTGGATGCACTTTAAAATGGCAATTTTTTTTAGAACCAAAAGTAATTAATAGAAGTACCATGAATCTTCCAAAATTGCATAATGGCCTTTTCATCGTTGTATTTTTAATTTTGAAACATTACATCATTGAAAGGTGTGACTACGTGGAACTCAAGGGATTAAATTCAAAAAGTTTATTTTACTTTTATTTCAAATACCTGAAATCCACTTGCATGGGCCACAATATGTTGCTATAAAATCAAAATAATGCCCTAGATACAACCTATTCAAGAACTTTAAACTAACACCCACTATAATTTTTAGCAAAAAATAATTTCCTGAAAATTTACAGAAAATAGGAAATACTACTGTAAATTAATTTAAAACTACTAGAAAGATTTACTGGAAGATGTCTGGAGTAACCCTCCTATGGCTTGGTACACCCCACACCCGATTCCCTGACCAATGGTGTATTTTTTCTCTTTAAGGTGTTGCTGGAAATTATTACATAGGGAAGCTTTAGAGGCAATGCTTCTTTCTCTAGGTTTTTAACGAGCTCAAAAATAAACTAGAGTTTATAAAAACCCTATGGGAAAGAAGTAGGGTTGAATCTGAGACTCGATCTCTCTTTGGGCTGAGGTTCACTTTTTTTTCTTCAAAATACAAATAAACTAGAGTTTATAAAAACCCTATGGGAACAATGTAGGGCTGAATATGCCACTCGATCTCTCTCTAGGCTGGGGGTCTCTCTTCTTTCTTCAAAATACAGTAAACCCTTGCTCTAGGGTTTCTCTATAGAGCCACCTATATTTTTCTTCAAGACAAAATATAGAGGAGAGAGAGGGTGGCGTGCCTCGCGATGGTTAAATAGAGGGGCATGAAAATTATGGGAGAGAGAATTTGGGTGTGAGAGAAAGAGAGAGAGAGAGAGGATCTATTTGTTGTAGGAGAGAGAGATCTTGTAATTGTAAGAGAGGGCTCAAATTTGATCTTTATATAGAAAGAAATCTCTCTTCTAGATTGAACAGGATTCCTACTCTCTCTTCTAGTTTGAACAGGATTCCTTCTCAGTATTGCCTTATCCAGTTTCCAGCTAGACCTTCAGGATAAATAGGAAATCTGTTAGGTGAGAGAGATTTAATCAAAGTCATACATCACATAGATCAGACATCATGATTATGGGTCGAAAGATAGGAACATTATCCTCTTGGACTTTGACCCAAGTCCAACTCCTATTTAAATTTAAAATAAACTTTATCTAGAACTCCCATTTCAATTTGAAATACAATCAAACTTAAAGATTATCTAGATCTCTAGATTTCCCATAAGGATAAGAAACCAAATCTAATTTAAAGCTAATAGGATTTCCCATAATATTTGAATCAACTATTAACAAAGTGGGAGTACCCCTCGTTCTCCAATTAAAGTCAAGTGCCACTTATTTAAAAATAGAACTAAAAAAGGGGTGTGCCCCTCTTTCCCTGTAATAATGGTATACCCCCTTTCTTCCATAAAAGGTGGCGTGCCAAAATTGTTTAAAAAAAATTGTGGCTCACGAGAGGGTGTCACGTGGTCCCTACACTTTAAAACAAAACTCACACATGTGGGATGGATCAATGGTCCCACATGTGTTATTTTAAGTTCAAAAATTTCAGAAATACCCTTTTAATAAAAATTATAGCAAAAATGATATGAAAAATATTTAAAAACCATAGAAAACATTCATAATATCAAAATAAATTATACAAGGAGTGGACCGATACCAATGAGTAAAAATTAGTGACACTATGGCCACTCCACTCGCCCCAAAAACTATGATCCACTATTATTCTCTTATCCAACCCAACAAAGTCTCATGACCCACAGTCTCTTTGCAGAGGCTCTTGATTGGCTTGTCAAAGTTGGATAATAAACAGTGGGATAATAAAGTTGGATAATAAAGTTGGATAATAAACAATGGGATAATAAAGTCAGAATGTGGATTTCAGTTCCCCCCCTTTGAGAGCAAGTCTAGCACTTGTCACCACAATGAAAAAAAGGCTCTCTCTATACATAGGTACACATGTTCCTCTATAGGGCAGCTTCCTATGCGGCTATCATTTATACATGTTGTGCAGAAGTTTGTTGAGGCTTAGGCCTTTGCTCTCATAGGCCTAAAACTACACACAGGAGACCACACAGTTCTCCTGACCTACAAACATAATCCCTAGGCATCTCTCCGACCTCAACAAGGGATGACCCACTGTAAAACCTTCTCGGTTGTGCCACATGCCCAGAGCTAAGGGTTTTGGATATTACCAAGGCTATAAACCGCCTTTGAAAGCCACTGAAGTGCATTTCCCACTATAAATAGCATTTTTACGAGTTTTCTAGGCCTTTCAAAGCCACAAAACCCAACAATCATGCCTTTGAAAAGTGGGTTTGATGAGTCTCCTCGACAACAAATTTATTGGACCTTAAACCTTGTTCTTATTGTCATTGCACTCATTTTTTCTTTTCTTTTAAATGTGGGGTTTATTAACACTTTTTAAATGAAGATAGAGCTTGACGTTAAAAATAAATAAAGATAGTGTTCATTTCTATAAACCTCTTACACCTTTTAAATGAAGATATTGTTTGATGCTAAGCAAAAAAATGACGATAGGTTTTCTTTCTACAAGTGTTTGTAGAAAGAACAATTTTAAATAAATAAATAAAGTGTTTGTACAAAGAAAATAAGTGTTAATGGCAGCGTTTATAGAGGAATGTATTCACCAGCCACATAAATGAAGATAAATGACGATAGCATTTGTCCCACATCAGGACGATATGATAGCAAGAGGGGGTAGGGCATCTATAAAAGGTTCACATCTCAAAGGATGGGTGTCTTGTGATTTGCAGCTCCCTTTGAGTAAGAAGGGTGGGCCCTTGCCACCACTCGTTAGGTGAGACATTGTAATATAAAAAATTTAACAGGAGAAAAAATATATATAAAGGTGGGGAACACAACGGGGGAACATAATGGTTTCAACGATTTTCAATCCGGATCGGGCAATTCCGATTCGGATCAGCGATTTTTAAAACCTTTATGTTAACTACTAGCGTCACATGTTCACAACCAATAACCAGAAGCAGTAACTAAATAATGTAACATTTGATCACCCCGACAATAGGGCCTTCAAATACATATAAAAAATACAAAAAGGACAATAAAAAAAAAGGAGCAAGAATAGTGTACCCGAGTCAGTTCTCGTGTGAAGAGCTCTGACAATTCAGGAGTCATATCCACAGGAATGACATGAGGATCCTCCCACTTCAGAAGAAAATGAGCATTCAGAAGGATAAGAGAAAAACTTAGTACTTCGCACCCTAAAGGGCATAAAAAATTTCACCAAATAATAACCATACCAAACATGACCGGTACCTTATACTTTATTAGTTCACCATCTGGACTGTCCGGTGACTCTGTCACTCCATACCTTTTTATCAAAGCAGTAAGGCCCAACCTGGCATTTCTGGGACTAATAACCATCTCTCTACCAATCTGGAGTGTAAACTACAGTAAGCTACAAAGATCCACATGACATTATCATATAAATTCTACAGAAACGGAAAAGTAAAAGCTCATACTTTTGATATTTTTTCAAGATCATCTCTTCCACCATCAGTAACCCCATCCCCAAACACCACAAGCTCAGCACATCGCCCACCATGAGCCACAACCATTTGCATTTTCATGTACCCAAAGGTTGTATATCCTTGGTCTATCATATCTTCCCTCGGGTAAAAGACAGAAAGCGCAGTTTCCTAATTCCATTCAGGAGAAATGGGTTAGACATGAAACTAAAACAGAGAACCTGTGCAGCCATTACAATTCAAAAATAAAAAGATAAAAAAATTGCCCAGCCATTAGCAAATGACAGATATTTCCACTAAAAAGCTTGGGACCTTTTCAAACCAAAGAAAACAATTACAAAATTAAATTTATAATACTAAATTACTCTTTCGACATTCAATACCTTACCACCAGGAAGCAACTGAGAGAAGGCATGCCAATCATATCTTGGAAATAGATGGGCTAACAATATATGACCAGCTTCATGTACAGCCAGAAGTCTCTTTTTCTCAACAGATACCTGTAGTTTGAACACGCATGGCCCTAATCTTATCAAATGCTACAGAACTAACACACATTGATAATTACAATAAATCAAAATCACACTATTTCAAAATGCAAATAGCAATCAGGTAAGTTGCTCACACTCGCTTCAGACTTCTGTTGCTCTTCCTCTGTAAGCAATACACCCATACCCTCAAGCAATTGCTTATCTAGCACATCAATGATATCCTGCTGGTATATCTGTGAATGCCCTTTCCTTACCTAAAAGCAATTAAATGCTGATTATCTAGTAAGAAAAGAGATCAATAAAGGCATCACTTAAATTTTAAATTCATCCATAGTTTAAAGTCACCTAAATGTCAATATGAACAAGGCTCTCAGCATGATAAAAATCCAATCTTTTCCTATTCTTCCAATGCCTTAAATGTAATTATTTTCAAATTCTTAGGAGACAAATGCACTGAAATACCTGGGAAGCTGATTAGAAGAAGCATCACCTATACATTAACAAGGACAGAGAAATGGTACATACAGGATACAATATCCACACTCATCTTGATCTATTTATGCTTCCATATCACAAGAGTGAGAGATGACAATCAAAGAAACAAAAGTTCAAAGGTATCCCCATGTGGTTGCTGGAAGCTATTCCTGAACCACAACAAGTAATGTGTAAGTGCTGTCACATTTCCCAGTAACTGATATATCTAACACAATGCTAAAGTGAATCTCAAGCAAAACAAAATCATGGGAACACTGAATACCATCAAAAGTACAGGTACTATTCCAATTGACTGGTGAAATATTAGATAAATCTAAATAAAGATTTTACTAAACCTAAATATAAATAGGACATGAGATGCTAATTTCACCAGATAATATGTTCACACAGCATAGAGACTGCATGGCTAAAAAGAAACTCAGAAGCAAATCTAGTGGGGGAGGGGCATCAAATCTACTTGGCCCCGCTTGACTTTAGGAACAGACCATACACAAGACCTCTAAAGTCCTTTTGTACATGCTAAAATTTAATGGTTGGTATGTTTTGAACTTTAAGAATATTTTCAATATCCTAGGTTGAAAATCCAGGAAAATGGAGAGAATGAGGAACACGTCGCACATAGAATTAAAGCAGGGTGGGTGAAGTGGATATGTACAACCACAGTTTTATGTGATCGCCACATACAATGAAGCTGAAGGGAAAGTTCTACACGACAACGGCGAGACCAGCATTGCTTTATGGGACCGAATGTTGGGTGGTCAAGAAACAATATATCCATAGGATGAGTATAGTTGAGATGAGGATGTTGAAATGGATGAGTGGAAAGACAAAAAATGATAGAATTCAAAATGAATACATTCGAGGAACTTAGCTGTGGCTTCAATAGGTGATAAGATGAGGGAAAGTATACTTAGGTGGGCTGGCCATGCGCAGCGCAGACCCAATATAGCGCCGAGCTAGGAGGTATAATTTGGTTCAATTAGAAGGCTGTACAAGACCAAGGGGAAGGCCCAAAAGGACATGGATGGAACTAGTGAGAACAAATATGGGCACATATGGTCTTACTCAGGATATGGGACACCAGAAGTGGGTCTCCTAAGATGATATATCTTCACAGATTCAACGATGCAAATGATATAAAAGGAAGAAACAAAAAGAAAATGCATGTTTGGCGGATCCACTGCCTACAAGGTCCTCTGGATCTACAAATTTGCATTTAGCAAACCTCGTATCATCAGATTCAGCAGAAAATGGCTCCACTCCATCTGAAGTTGCATCAATTGATCCAGAACAGTGATCCTCCAGAGATCCTGGCAGGTCAATCATCTTTTCCTCATGTTTGGCCCAGTAGCTATGTCTTGTGATTCTTTTGCAAAGTTTTTATAGAAAAGGCACAGTTAAAAGCTTTGGCACACTTGCAGAAAATTGGTATCGAATTCGGGTAGACAATCATTCACAGAGATTGACCAAGATGATGATAACATTGGTGGAGATAGGGAGAGTAAGAACGATGAATTACCACCACCACCACATTATGAAGCTAGTCATGGTCATTCAGAATGAGCTGAGAAGAACAATTATAACAAGGTTAACGCCCTACAAAGAGACACCACACCAAAGGCTTGGCACCTACATCAGCTTGAGAAACATAAGCACACTTGGCTCACCATAATTTATGCCAACAGACAGAAGATTAAAATTAAGTTCAGTATCCGTCTTTGTCTATGGCCAGGAAGGTTAATACGATTGTATTGCGTAATTGGTACAAATATTATAGCCAAGGGTAATAGAAGATCTCATTGATTTCCTTTTGGAGGGTGCATATTTGGTAAATTGATGTTCATGCAGTGTGATGATTAATGAATATGCTCTAGTCAACCATTCCTCAAAAACATTTTCCATGTGATCAAAACATTGAACATTTAAATTGTAACATGAAACCACTTGATTTATTTCTACATTTCTCTTGCCTATCAGATTATTTGAAGAACGAAACAGAATGGAAATTTGCCAAGTCAGCAGTTTTCCTTTGGAAGGAGTAGCGAGATAAGTCCTCAAGTTATTTAACTGTGTAAGACCACAAGCATAACAAGATAAATTCTGTTATGAATATGATGAATTTTTATAGCATAGTCTGTAAAATGATATAGAATTGCAAACAATGAGAAAAACAAATATAAAAAAGATATAGAATTGCAAACAATTGAGGAAAATAAATATGAAAAGAGATCCGTATTTATTCAGGGTATAATTGGAACACCATTAATTTTGGAAAACGTTCTTCGTTCACGAGAGACAACAGATCAAGAAAATAGTTCCTTTTGAAAGAATATGACTTTACATATAATATAGTAACAATGGTTAAAAGGCTCTTAGGTTAACGAATAATCCAAAAAATTTGAGTAGAGCAGTGTACTGCATTCTACAATTTCATCAAAGGTAAAAAAAGAACTTCACAGATCAAAGTATATAATTCAGAATAAAAATATTCATCAAAATAAAGAATGATTAGCAATTATCACTAAAAAAGAAAGATCAAGAATGATCCGACTTACCAAAACAACAGCAAAAGGAAAAACACAAACAATACCTCATTTTTATCACCCTAAAAGAGGGAAAAATGCACTAACCGACATTATCCCGGCTTCATTGACAAGGTTCCGGATATCTGCTCCTGAATAACCTACAGTCCGGAAGACAAGCTGTAGAAAGACAAGCAAAGTCATGAAGTTTAATCACATTTTCAACTCAAGCATTCCACACAAAGGCCCAAATCATAACTAACCTCCATAAGAAACAATATATGAGGAATAAAAGAAAGAAAAACAACCAATAATGTTATCACGAATATATAAATATATATATATATATATAGTAACCTCAACAAGAACAATTATTACCAAAACATGCTACAAATTGTTGGGTTTTGTGGCCTTTAAAGGCCTAGAGAGCTTGTAAATATGATATTTTATAGTGGAATATGTACTTCAGTGGGAGTGCATGTGTTGACTGACCAAGGGTTGGGCAGTTTATGGCCTTGGTTATGTCCAAAACCCTTACCCTTGGGCATGTGGCACTATCGAGAAGGATTTCAGTGGGTCATCCCTTGTTGAGGTTAGAGAAATGCTCAGATGTGTTTTTATTGTAGGCCACGAGAACTGTGTGGTCTCTTGTGTGCGGTTATAGGCATGTGAGAGCATGGGCCAAAACTTTAATAAACTTCTGCACAACAGGTAAACATGACAGTCGTATTACTGGGAAACAACCTTTTAGAGGGATATGTGTGCATGTGCATAAAGAGAACATCATTAGCATGGTAGTGACAAGTGGTCGATTTGCTGTTAAAGGGGAGAATTGTAGTCCACATTCCAGAATCATAGTTCCACTGTTTATTTTCCAACTTGACAAGCCAATCATAAGCTCTTGCTTTGAGATTGTGGGCTATGGGTCTTTGTTGGGTTGGATAAGAAAACAGCGGTGAATCATGATTATTAGATCAAGTGGAGTGCCCTTATTGTCGCTAATTTGACCTATTGGTACCAGTCCACTATTAATATATTTTATTTTGGTATTAGAAATGATTTTATGATTTTTACATATTTTTCTAGAATTTTAAAATTTTAATTCTGCAATAATATTCATTAAAAGTGTATTTTAAAATATTCAGAACTTGACAAGGCACATGTGGGACCAAGGATCCACCCCCCACATGTATGTGCCACCCATGTGGGGCCCACATGATACCCTAGGGTTGCGCGCCCCATTTCTTTTAAACAAAATATGGCACGCTCCACTTTTTTATATTTAAATCTGCCACTTTTAGTTGAAGTGTTCGATAGGGACTCTTCTAATTTTGAAATAAATTTGGTTTCATATTCAAGTTGGAGTTTAAAAATATAAAGGATCATCTTTAACTTCTTAAACATTATGGAAGAGCTAGACACTAATAATAGTGATTATATTTCAAATCTAAATAGGAGTTGGATTTGGGTCAAATATAAGGGGATAAGATTTCTATTTTTCCACCCAAAATCATGATGGCTGATTTCTGAGATGCACGGCTCTGATTAAATCTCTCTCATCCCACAGACTTTGTAATTATTCTAAAGGTCAAGTTGGAAATTAGATAAAGCATACCTAGATTAGAATCCTATTCAAAGTGGGACATAGATTTTGTTACTATATATACAAGATTTGAACCCCCCCTCTCATTACGCCCCAAGTTCTCTATCGCTCTATTACGCCATGTTCTCTTTCTCTCTGACGCCATATTTTTCTGTCTTTCTCAATATTTAAAACCACATGACCCCCTTGTTTTCCCTTAGAGAGAGTCATGCCACCCTCTCTGCCCCCATATTTGAGTAGCTTCTATCAAAGAAAAAGGTGGTAATTTCAAACCCTAAGTGAGATTTACTGATTTTTAAAGAAGAGATGTACAGCCATCCAAGAGAGAAATAACCCTCAGGCCTTATCCTAGTTTTTTCCTATAGAATTTTTTAGCTCTCTATAACCCTAGATTGAATGGTATTGCAGCGATTGCCTGAAAAGCTTCCCATCTCAAAATTTTCAGCAACACCTACAAAACTAAATACGCCATCGGGCAAGGAATCGAGTGTGGGGTGGATCAAGACCTGCGAGGATAACTCGAGGCACCTTCAAGTAAGTCTTCCAGTCGATTTATTTTTAGTCATATTTCTTATTTTTTGTCAATTTTCAAGAACACATATTGTACTAAAAATCATAGTGGAAGATTATCTATTGCTCTTGGACGTTTTTTATTTGCTTTAGCAGTGAAAATAAAGATCCTAAGGTGCATCTAAGGTACTATTTTCAATTTACAGCAATATTTAGTGGTCGTTGTAAGTGGAATTAAGGTATATTGAATAAAAGTTTAATACTTTGAGTTCCACAGGCACTTCTTCCGCAAAGAAACTCAAACACATTAATAAAAAGTCAAAGAGAACTTAAGGCAACATCTCAGGACTCCAACAGTGAAACTGTGTCAACCAAGAGTGACACTGGAAATGGACGTTTTGAAAACAATGCTTTTGGAGCATGGGGAACGAAAGGCAAGTTACAAAAATCGATGCGTGTAATCTTTGTTCCCAGAATCATGTCTGCAGTCCAAAATTTCTTCATTCTTAATACATGTAAAATTATCACATCTCAAAAGCAAGATGGAAAACATATCAACAGATGGTGATTTATATATAAATGGCATCACAACTGCACAAATGCAACAACTTTTCAATGGGAACCAACAAATTTACCTTCTTAAAGTCCACATCATCAGCGAGCTCTTTCCCGGCACTGTGCACACCAAAAATTTGCACCCTTTGATTTGCATCAGGTAAGCCTATGTGTAGTCGACGATCAATGCGACCGGGACGAACAAAGTCCAGATCAAGTTCATCTGGTCGATTAGTTGCACAGATAAAAATTACTGCTTGACGAAGTGAGAAACGATCCACGCCAGTTTTTTCCTTCCTGTCAAAAGCAATGTCAGGGATACACCAGAAAGCAGGTCACATAGCAAGCAAATATCCAACTAAACAAAGTCTAAGAGAGCAAATATTCAGCTAAACAAAGTCTAAAAGGAAGATAAGTCTCGTAGAAAGCAAATATCCAGGCTAAAAAAATTCTTATCAAGAAGGTTTTCTATCACATGAACAGCTAAAATTCATCAAAAAATATAAAGGCAATAATGCAATATGCTTATCTAAGCACGACTTTGCCAAGCACATTATGGTAAGAGCAGCGTTTTAAAATCGCTTGGCAGCCGTGGGAGTCCAAGTTGCATAGAACCTAGGCGGGTGTCCAGAACCTGAGCGGCCCAGTAGAAAGAAAAATGTTACAATTTTTATGATTTTTTCCATTAACTATATACTAAATATAACAATATAACTATATAACACAACCCAAATCCATATTTGATATTCCATGAATGAGGAGAATTTTGATAGTCCATAATCCATATTTTCATATAATGCTAAAACCATAAAGCATACACTGATACACACAAGAGTTAGATAGCAAAAACTAGAAACTAAAAATAAGAAAAAGAAAATATACACAAATTCAAAAAACATACAGTCTAGGACTCAATAGTCAAAAATCATCTCCAAGAGTCAAAAAATATTCAGTCATCATCATCATCATCAGAAGGAATAAGATAAGCCTCATCATATGCATCACATTCGAGGCCATCATCATCAAAATCATCTCCCTCAACATAACGCTCGTCCACCTCTGTTTCTGAATCTGCCTCTTCCTCCTCTTCTTCTACCTCCCTCTTACTCTGTGCAGATGAGGCCCTAAGAGTTTTGGCTGCTCTACCATTTTCTATCTTTTTGTGCTTCCTTGAACTCAAATATTGTATAATCTCCTCCCTGGTAGCCTCAGGAATATTTCAACAGGGGGCAACATCCCGTTAATACCGATAAGGTGTTTTTTCAAACGGTAAATACCCCCATTAGTATCATTTCCACAATAATTACATTTAATACGATTTTTATCATTCGAATTCAGGTTATGACCATACTTCCAACCGGGATCACCACTTCTAGAAGAACTTTGAGAAGATATTTCCATAAAACAAGACTCATTTTAACCTTTTCTGGTTCAACTAAATTCAAATATTGTCTAATCTCATCCTGAATAGCTCCAGGAACCTTTTTACAAGAAACAACATTCCCTTTAACAAGGTGTTTCTTGAATCGATTAATACCCCGATTGGTATCTTTTTCACAAAAATTACACCTTATAAAATTTTTATCGTTTGGTTTTGGGTTATGACCATACTTCTAACCCGGATCACCTTTTCTAGCAATACTAGAAATAGACGTATCCAAATGACAAGGATTTTGTTCCTATTTCTGTCTTTCTGCACTCAAATATTGGTTAATCTCCTCTCTAATGGCTTCAGGAAGATTTTTACACGGGCAACATTTCCCTTAATGCGGGCAAGATGTTTCTTAAACCGGTTTATGCCCGATTTTGTATCCTTTCCACAATAATTGCATCTTAGGCAATTTTTGTCATTCGGATTCAGGTTATATCCATATTTCCAACTCGGATCACCACTTCGACTAGATCCCTGAAGAAGACATCTCAAAATAATACAAGCAATCTAAAAAATAAAGTTTTGTACTTACTTTGATTGCTCGAACTCCAAACTTCCACCTCTTAGATGTTTCTGGTGCTAAAATATTCAAAAACAGCCTCTAATAGGACTAAAAAAACTCCAAAACTAAATCTAATATTGATGGGTGATGTTTGGATCCATTTCCCGTAACTTTGAGAAACACTTCAATCCAATGAAAATCACAAAATCTAGTTTTTTTTAGGTTTTTCTCTCTCTTTAAAATGGGTTCTTGTGGGTTTAGGTTTCAAATGAACCTAAAACCCACCTTTAAAAGCATTTTTTCTTTCAAAAAAACCCCAAAACAACCCTCAAAAAAATCCATTTCCGCCCCTGGACAGGCGCAAGCCCTGGGAGGCCTGCCTTGACGGGTGTCATACCGCCTAGGCGCCCGCCCAAGAACCGCCCATCCTAGTATGGCCGCCTAGGACTGGGAGATGCGCCCAAGCCTTTTGGACCGCCTAGGTGTTGGGCGGTCCGCTTGCGTAAGAGAATAAAGTATAGAACAAGTAATGCACATAGACAACTATGATACTGCACATATTGTATCAGTGGGGATCATTAAGTGTAAGTTGGACAATTTCCAGTTTCTTAAAAAATCTCTAACAATTCCAAAGGAAGTTAGAAGGTAATGAAAAAGAAAATGTTAAAAATTCAGACAATAGCATTGGCTCCTAAAGGATCATGAATTTTAGAGGAAGTGAAAAGTGAAACCTAGGAAAGAGAGAGGAAGACAAGAACTAAAATTCGATGTTAAACGAAAGCCTTAAGAAAGCATATTTCCAAAGTCACTTTTTTCCTCACAAATATATACTATTAAGGAGCTCTAATCCTGACACTTCAGTTTCCCCCAAGTGACAAATATAAAGTTTGTCCTGCCATGATCTGAAGAAGAATCATGCTGAGACTAATTCCATTTGAATTTAATGAGGATCAACATAAAGTCCTCATCCTAGGAGAATTCCTTTGGATGTGTACGCATCCTAAGAGCTCTGAAGCCACTAGCACGTACAGTTTTATTCATATTTTTGGGGTTTTTTTTAATTGAAAATTTCACGTCTTTAGTTCCACATCTTCTAAGAAAAGTAAAAAGAAAGGATCATAATCGCCATCTACTCATAGGAAATTGATGTCAATAACTGTCTAAGTGTTTCTTTCTTTATAGCTTTTGCATAAGCTTAACATGCATCCTAGAAATTAACCTCCAAATAACTGCCAGCACATATGATTAAAGGTAAATAATAATAGCAAGAAAATTATCATACTCTCCATCAAGTTGGGACATTAGAGCTTCAAAGGTAGCTCCTCTTCTTGGATCCTTTCTTGCATGACGACCAGCAATGGCATCAATTTCATCAATAAAAACAAAACAAGGAGCCTGCAGAAACATCAGTCAATTATTCAAATTACGACAATGATAGTATTTCCAAATAAATTTAAGATAATTAGATAAAAGAGCAAAATAGGAAATTTGCCATGGTACACACTCTCTCTTTGAAAATTAGAATAGAAAGACAAAAGAAAGAGGTTTACAACACTGATACTTAAGCAAATAGATTATTTCTGAAAAACTAACTAAATGAGAGGCATACAATGGTTAACTAGTTAACTCAGTATATCACAAAAATGAAAGATCGTCAAAAAGAAATTTTAGTGTAATGCAAGGGATGAAACTTCAGGAAATGAGGACAAAATGGCGACTGGCAAAAGTCTCTATTTACTCCAACCTATAGAAGAAAAGTCCTTCTAATGGTGCCATCCCAATGAAGTACTTATCCATCTTCACTAGGAAAACCAGAAAACCATTTGGCATCAGCCAAATCAACAATGTGAATTGGAATGTGAAATTGGGAATTTTTTCATCATTTTGTGGTGCAAGAATCTAAAGAAACTGGTTCATGGATATAAGACACTCAAATCTTGTTTAAATAGATCTAACTTGACCATTAGGTTATATAGGAAAACCCACAAATCAGCCATCATGATTTTGGGTGGAAAATAGGAACCTTATCCCATTATAATTTGACATATTCCAACTTTTATTTAAATTTAAATAATAACCACTTTTAGCATAATCTAGATCTTCCAACCAATATATGAAGTCAAAGATAATCTTTAAAAAACAAAACTCTCATTTGAATGCGAATCAAATCCTTTCAATTTATAATATTTCTAACTAACTAAAACTATCAACTAAAAGTGGCACATAAAAAATTTGGGCGTGCCACCCTATGAGGATTATATGGGCTCCACAAGGCCACACGTTCCACATATGGGTGGAACACACATCTGGGGGCTGGATCCTTGGTCCCCACATGTGTCCTTTCAAGTTCTGAAAATTTCAAAAAAACCCTTTTTAATGAATTTTTACTAGAAAAATAAATTTTTACAATTCTGAAAAAGTTTTTAAAAACCATAAAACACTTCTAATACCAAAATAAAATATTTTTGAAATGGGCTGATATTAATGGGTCAAAATTAGCAACAATAAGAGCACTCCACTTGACCCAAGAACCATGATTCACTATCGTTCTCTTATCCAACCCAAAAAAGACCCATGACCTACAACCTCTATGCAGGGGCTCATGATTGCCTTTGTCAAAATTGGACAATAACCAGTGGGACCACAATCATGGAATGTGGATTTCAATCCCCCCGTTAAGAGCAAGTATCGTACTTGTCACCACAAAACAAAAGGGGCTTTCTTTATGTACATGTACATGCATCTCTCTTTAGGGCTGCTTCCTTGCAATGTGGTTGTCATGTGTACATGTCGTGCAGAAGGTTATTGAGGCTATGGCTCTTGCTCTCACAGACCATCAATTGTACACAGAAGACCACAAAGTTTTCCTGGCCTACAAACATCATCTATGGGCATCTCTCCGACCTCAACAAGGAAGGACCCATTGTAAGCCCTTCTTTGTAGTTCCACATGCCCAAGGGTAAGGGTTTTGGACATAACCATGGCCATAAATCGCCCAACCCATGGCTAATCAATACACGCACTCCCACTGTAGTACATATTCCACTACAAAGTTATCATTTTACAAGCTCTATAGGCCTTTAAAGGCTACAAAACTCAACATCTCCCACTTGGCCTTTGGAGGCTGTATAATCACTCCCTTCAAGTTTCTCTCAAGCCCATCCCATGTGCATGTTTGGTAAAAACTTTGCCACAATTCCTTTCGTCAAAGGATCTGCTAACTTAACCTCTATCGGGAGATAAACAATCTAAGTCTCTCCTGCTCCGATCTCATTACAAATGGGGTAATAACACGATTTTATATGCTTCGATCTCTTGTCAAACATGGGCTCTTTTGTCACACAAATAGCTGCCTGGTTGTCGCAGAAGATTATAACACACGGCACTTCACTGGATCAAATCTAAGTTGATTTAGGAACTTCTTCAACTAGACTGCTTCTTTAGCCACAAGGCAACAAAACACATACTCTCACTCAATCAAGAGTGCAACAATATTTGTTTCTTTGAGCACCAAGAAACAGCTCACTTTCAAGTGTGAAGATATATTTGGATGTGACTTCATCTCATTGGATTGCCTTGATAGTCCGCATCTGAATATCCTTGTATATGTATATCCGAGCCTCTTCCATAAATGAGTGCGTAACTAATTGTTCCCTTCAAATATCGCAATACTCTTTTGACAGCGCTCCAATGCTCCATGCATGGAACCTACTAATCAAACTCATGGCAAAAGAATCTAGTCTTGTCCCAAAAATGGCATACATTAGTGACCCAACAGCACTTCTGCATGGAATTCTCTGCATGGCTTCTTCCTTTTCTTCTGGAGTAATGGGATACATGGCTAGCTTAAGCTTGGTCTTCTTATCAATGGGGGTTAATATGGATCGGCAATTTTCCATTTCAAATCTTTCAATAATTTTCTTACAATATGTCTCTTGAGATAATTGAATAGTTCTCTCTTTTTTGTTTCGAGTAATTTTGAGTCCCAAAATATATAATGCTTCTCCAAGATACTTCATATCAAAATGTTGTGACAAGAAAGGTTTTGTCTCCCATACGAGACACATCAAACTATTAACATGTCATCCACATATAAAGAGATGAAAATGTCACTTCCACTGAACTTAACATATACACAGTAATCCACCTGGTTAGGCACCAAACCAACTGATGACAAGGTCTCCTAAAACTTAATGTACCATTGCCTTGATGGTTGTTTAAAGCCATAAAGGGACTTATTGAGTTTACATACTAGGTTTTCTTTTCCCTATTCTATGAAGCTCTCTGGTTGTTTCATATAAATTTCTTTTTCGAGCTCCCCATTCAAAAATACAGTCTTACCATCCATCTGGTGATGTTCGAAGTCGAAATGCGCTGCTATGGCTATTAGGATTTTAATGGTGGGGAATTTTGCTACAAGGGAGAAGGTCTCATCATAATCTATTCCTTATTTCTGGGTAAACCCCTTAGGAACTAATCTGACTCTGTATTTCTCCAACTTCCCTTCTGAGTTTAATTTCTTCTAATATATCCACTTGTAGCCTAAGAGTTTTCTATCAGGAGGTCGTTTCATTAGTTCCCAAACACTTTTTGTTTAATCAAGTTTTTTTTTTTTTTTATAACGTTAACTGTTTTTGTTTAATCAAGTTAAAGTCATCAATCATGGCTTCTTCCCATTATGCCTTTCCATGACAGGTTATAGCTTCTTGGTAGGCACCGGGTTCATGCAGGGACTCTTCTTCAATTCTCTCATAATATTATCCTAGGTAGGTGAAAACTCTAGTTTTCTTCTAATTTAGTTACTTCTCCTAGGACGTGGTGGTTTGGGATCTAGGGCCTGACTCGTGTCACTTTCTATCTCATAAAACGCAGCTTAATCTAAGTGGCATGACCCTTAAGGAACTCTTCCTCAAGGAAAACTACTCTCGAGGACACTTGTGCCACGATCATAGAAACAGTATCCCTTACTATGTGGTGGATATCCTACGAATATGGACTTAACAGTTTTAGGATCTCATTGTCTTATTTTGATGGGGTATTAGGACATGGGCTGAGCATCCCCACACTCTGAGGTGATCAAGGGACGAAGCACGACAAGTGAAAATCCCATGAGGAGTTAATGGAACAGCTTTTGTGGGAGTCTGATTAAGGATATAGTTAGCGGTCAAAACAGCTTCTCCTAAAAACTCTAGGGAGAATTAGCATGTCCCATCATGCTCCTCACCATTTTCATTAATGTCCTGATCCATCTCTCAGCTATCCCATTTTGCTGAGAAGTGTACTATATTGATTTATAATACCATGCTCAGCACAGAATTCTTTAAATAGCCGTGAGGAATATTCTCCACCCTTATCACATCTAGGGACTTCAATATTCAGGATTGTTTGGGTTTCTACCTTGGCTATATACTCTTTGAAACGGTCTAGGGCTTCAAACTTTTAACTTAACACAGACGTGGCCATAACAAGAGTGACCATCAATAAAAGTGATAGAGTACCTCTTGTGTAGCCACATTCATAAATCCATAATTATCACTATGGACAACTTCTAATAAGCGCATATCTCTATGAACTTTCGCATAGGATTTCTTAACCAGCTTGCCTTGAACACATGATTCACAGATTCTGGTTAAGTCTCCATTTAGATTTTTCAATAAGCCTTCTTTCTTTAATCTCTCCATCTTTTTAGGATTTATGGGCCTTAGCCTCATGTGCCATATATATGCATCATCGTTGTTATTATTATAACACAAGATTTAAGAAATGAAATTCATTATTGCAACTGAAAAGAAAACATCTACAAGACCATTCATGACTAATTTATTCCCATATTTCACCTCCACCTTATTACTAATAAAAATGGTGGAGTAGCCTGCCATAGCCAATCTAGCAACCGAAACCAAACTCTTCCTCATCTCAAGAGCATAAAGCGTTTGCTTTAGGACCAAGTTGAAGGACAAAATCTCCAATACCTAGAATTTCAGTCTTCGGATTTCCACCAAATTATATACTGACCCCCAGAGGCAACAGGCTTAAAATTTTTATGCCCATCCTTAGTGTTTGACACATCGGCAATGGACCTTGAGTAAAAGTACCATGACCCTACCTTAGGGTAAGCTAGCATGGTCTGAAAGGCTACACAAGCATGCTCCCCATCGCCTTTGGGATTCGTATTCTTGGGTGCTCTACAATGCTTCGCAACTTGCACATATTTGTTGCAGTCATAACACTAGGCATTCTTTAAAAACCCTTCCTTTTCTTTGGCTCATTATTTTTTTTTGATAAAGGTTAATATTGTATTATTGGGAGAGAGTTACAATGGAGAGTATTACAAGTACGAGTGTCCGAGATCACCCTACGAGAGGGTAACTCAGTAAAAAATAGGCTAGCCTACCATGTACACAAAGGGCTTACAGAGACGCCCAGTTACAAGGATGTACATGAAGCTTTTTGCAAAAATACATCAAGATAGAAAAACCAAAAAAGGGAGCCATATTACGCCATGTGCCCCTGGCCCTGAGCAAAAAAGGAGTCAGGCCCGGGTTGCGCTTGTCCTTGGCCCTGGCTTCTAACACCCTCTTTCGCCAAGAGATCTGCAGTGTCATTGGACGTCCTCCATATATACCTCCAGGAGACGTCCATATCGCTGCATATGTGATCAATTTCGTTAGCCAATGAGGCTAAGTACCATGGCAGTGTGCTTGTTCTCCTTGCCCAGGAGACAACAAATTTGGAGTCTCCTTCCACTATCAAGTGTGGACCCCAAGAGGGATTAAAGAGTTTTAGGCCTATCAAAAGGGCAATAGCTTCGGCATGGTTAGAGTCCATAAAGCCTATGTACTCTGAAAAGGTGAGGAGGACGTTGCTAAGATGATCGTGAAAGACCCCTCCAGTCCCTGCAGGGCTCGAGTTCCCTAGAGAGCCACCATCGAAGTTGAGTTTAATGTATCCTTGGGGTGGTGGATGCCATTTGTGAGGTCTGGTTGCCAATCTCAGATGATGATGGAGGACATTAGTCCATTGGGTGAGGAAAAAAGTTCGTGGAATTCCTGAGAAATCCTTGTGGTTCGTGGCCCAAAAAGTCACCAGAGATATGGTCTTATGGAGGAGAGCTGGCGTTTGAAGTTTGATGCCCTGAAAGATTCTAGAGTTACGCTCCAACCAAATGGTCCAAATAGTTGCTGCAATAGTTGCCTTCCATAGCACCCTCCTGCCTTCGGCCAACAAGGGTCTAGGTCATAGGAAATCAGGGCCTTGACCGAAGGAGGGGTGACCCATTTAATGCAAAAAAGTTGCAAAACTTGACCCCAAAGATCAAGGGTAAATTCACAGTGGATGAACAAGTGTTGGTTCGATTCCTCCTCACATAGGCATAAAGCACACCTATTGGGGATAGGAATTCGTCTCTTTTGTAGTTGGTTCACCGTGAGAGCCCTATGAGAGCAAGCAAGCCAGTTGAACGTTTGCACTTTTTGTGAGGCAATGGTGGCCCAAACCTTGGATTGGATAGCTGCAGGATTCCACGTGAGAGTTGGGGGCATAATAAGGCTCTTGTAGAAAGATCTTACCGAAAAAATACCAGAAGCGGTTAGAGTTCAGATGATATCGTCAGTCCCTTGTGGCGATAGGAAATGAGAGTGAAGAGAGTTCGAGAGTGACTGGAATTGGTTGATCTCCTCTTCAGTGAGATTCCTTCAAAAGGAAGGGCTCCATACTCTACGTCCCCCTGTGAGGACCATGTCCTCAGCAATGTAGGATTCTTTGTTAAGAGCCAAAGAATAGAGGGTGGGGAAAACCTCTCTCAAGGGTGCGGGGCCCAGCCACAAGTCAGTCCAGAATCTCACTCTGGAGCCCCTCCTAGGATGGAATCTGACAAATTTCCTGAATTGGGAAAAGGCCGAGGCAAAAGATCTCCAAGCCCCTGAGGCGTTGTGCCAATGAAGCCTATCGGGCAACCAGGAACCTGCAGGGATGTTGTACTTACATCGTAGTACCTGTGCCCAAAGAGAACTTGGCTGTGTGGCTAAACGCCACCACCATTTCCCAAGGAGGGCTTGGTTTTATTACGAAGGATTCGAATACCAAGTCCTCCCTGCTGTTTGGGAAGGCAAATGTTGTCCCAAGCTACAAGATGGAACTTAGTCTTATTAGCCTGCCCTGACCAGAGGAAATTTCGCATGATTTGATCAAGTCGATTGGCCATCTGGGCAGGCATGTGAAAGAGAGACAAAAGGTAGATCGGGGAATTGGCAATGGTGGCATTAATTAGTGTCGTTCTTCTTGCCATAGAGAGGTAAATACCTTTCCACCCTGCCAACCGCCTGTCTACCTTGTCTAGTACTTGGGACCATTGCCTTTTCTTGGGTTTCCCCAAACCCAAAGGGAGGCCTAGATAAGTAGTCGGTAGTTCTTCCACTTTGCACTCCCACCTCGAAATGAGGGATCTAACCTCTGCTAGTGTCAAGGCTACACTCAGCATTTTGGATTTCACCATGTTAACTTTGAATCCAGGCGCAGTTTGGAAGCATTTAAGGAAAAGTTCAAGGGTATCCACTTCATCAGAAGAGGCGTCTATGAACACCAAAGTATCATCTGCGTACTGCATATGAGTCACGGTTGGACCATGTCTACTACTCCTGAAACCCGAGTGGAGGCCGGTCTCATAGAGCCGGGAGATGGATCGACTGAAGACCTCTGCCGAGATTGCGAAAAGAAAGGGGGAGAGGGTCTCCTTGGCGAAGACCCCTTGAATAGGGAAGGTAACCTTTCGGGGTTCCATTGATAAGTATAGAGAAATGTGGATGTGCGTAACAACCTCGCATCTACATTCTCCATCTATCCTGGAAACCCATACTTGCCATCGACTCATCGAGAATGGACCAGTCGACATGGTCATAAGCCTTTTCCCAGTCAATTTTGAAAATGAGGCCAAGTTTCTTTGCAAGATGTCTCGAGTGAATACACTCGTTGGCCACTAAAGCCCCATCAAGGATTTGTTTGTCTTTGAGGAAGGCAGATTGTGAAGAGGAAATAACAGAGGGAAGGACGTGTTGTAGTCTAGAGGCTAGGGTTTTGGCCAGAATTTTGTAGGTAGAATTTAGAAGGCTAATAGCACGGAAGCCTTTTATTTCCTCAGCACCTTCAATTTTGGGGACCAGTGCTATGAAGGTGGCATTGATGGCTCTGTGGAGGGTGCCCCTATGGAAGAATTCGGCGAAGAAATTGATGAAATCAGGACGGAAGGTGTCCTAGAACTCCTTGAAGGGGGCTATTGGGAAACCATCAGGGCCCGAGGCCTTGTCTTTGGCTAAAGCATTGATAGCCGACGTGATCTCTTCCTCTGAGAAATGTTGTTGTAGCCAGCGAGCTTGTCATCTGCGAGGGATAGGAATTCAAGTGAAGACATCCTCGGTCTCGGGCCAAGGACGCTAAGTAAAAAGTCTCGAAGAACTCTAAAATTGCCTGATCTCAGCAGGTCGAGTGAGATAGCAGTTGTTGACCTTTATCATCGTAATCGAATTGTCTCTTCTGCGACAATTTGCGATGCGATGAAAAAAGGCAGTATTGTGATCACCTGCTTTCAACCAAGTGATTATAGATCTTTGAAACCAGTAGATCTCTTCTTTTTTTAACGTGGAGAGGTAATTCAGTTTAGCCTCAAATCTGAGTTCAATCTCAGAGGATGCGAAAGGCCTTGTTTCCTCGAGACCATCACAATCTTGAATGGTGCTAAGTAGGGAGGACTTGAGTTGGGAGAAGTTTCTAGGAATGGAACGACTCCAAGTTTTGAGCAAGGCTTTAAGTAACTAGAGTTTGGTCTGGAGGATGTACCCTGCTCTACCCGAGACCTGTGAGGCAGGGATATTCCTCCAGGTATGTAATAGTAAAGAGAAGTCCTTCTCAAGGAGCCAGTGAAGTTCAAATCTGAAAGGCCCGGGGCCTCTCTGAACAACATCAGTATCTAGCAGAATGGGACAGTGGTCTGAGGTAGGTTTGGGGAGGGCTAAGGAGGAGGACCTCGGAAAACATTCCTCCCAATTCAGGGAGAGGAGGAACCTGTCTAGTTTAGAGAGGATGGGGTTGGAAGCGTGGTTGGACCACGTAAAACGGCTACCCTGAAGGGGAATGTCTAAAAGTACGATACGATTGATGAATTCTGAGAAGTCCCTCATATCTTGAGAGATGGAATTTGACAAGTTTCTTTCGTGGGCCAGCGGGTGACATTGAAATTCCCTCCCAGACACCAAATGGGGTGTGGAAGAGCAGCTACATTTCCCAATAAACCAAAGTCTGCTTCTGGTAACAAGAGAAGTTGGGCCATGGACAACCGTGAATTTCAAAGGGGTCCCATCCGAGATGTAGGAGAGGAGGATGGTCACCAAGAATTCCCCTATGAAATGAGAATTAAGGGTGAAGAAAGAGAGGTCCCAGACCACCCAAATCCCTCCTGAAGCCCCATTAGCTGGAAGGGAGACCCACTGACTTGGTCTTCTCCCCCAGACTTGGCGAAGTGATTGAAAGTTAGGTTCAGGGAGTTTGGTTTCAAGGAGGGCAAGAATAGAGGGGTAGAGTTTAGAGGTCAGATCCTTAACAGCACTCTTTTTGGAGGAATGTCCAAGTCTCCTCACGTTCCAAACGAGGAACTTCATTACTTAGAAGGAGGCATAGGAGGGACAGAGGCCAGTCTAGGGGACCTCCTTGGACGAGCACTGGGGGGAGTAGCAAAAGAGCTAGCAAGGGGCTCTCTTGCAAAAGGTAGTGAAGAGAAGAGATTCAAAATTTCTCTTTGGCCTTTAAGTCTCACCTGCATTCTACTATCCGCATCAGCTGTGAGAAACCTGTGGGCAGGTCCTTCGGGTCCGTCATACTCGAAGCCCATGATCATGTACATTTCTCTCATCCTCGTATCGATTGTGTTAGATTCATCCCTGTCGACCTCCTCAGCTTCTTCAGAAACCTGGGAGGAAGAGATGATCGAAGCGTCTGTGGGGGATCCCAGAGGTGAAGCTGGCAAACCCTTGTGTTCGGACATGTCAAAAACATCCTTGTCGACCTCCTCGGCTACTGAGAATGCCTAGGAGGGAGAGATGATGGACAAGGCGACCTCAGGAAACTCAATCTCTGCTTCAGCCACGGGGGAGGGGGGGTTGTTAGAGGCCTAGAGATCAAGGGGTAAAAAAGGCAGGTCTCCGAAGGGAGAAGGGTTAGAGGCGGGGAGTGAGGATGAAACAGCTGGGGGAGGGGCGGCTAGAGGAGTGGCTGGTTGAGAGACAATGGGCTGAGCGACAGAGAGGTTGGCTTGAGAGGGCAAGGGAGAGGGGGTAGAGGGGTAAGCTAAAGAAGGAAGGCTAGTCAGGGGGAGATAAGAGTAGGAGTATGAAGGGATAAAAGTGAGATAGTGGTAGGTTTGGATGGCAGAGAAGGAGGAATACAGCAGGGGAGAGGAGGAGGGCCAAGCGACATGGATAGTATTTACCCGGTGGATATGGACGAGGTGGGGGATGAAGGAGAGATGAGGGGCCAAAAGGCTAGAAACAAAGGCTGGGTCAAGAGGGGAAAAGTCCAACGAGTAGACTGCAACGATGCCTAGGGGAACAACGTCCCTGTACGAGAAGTAGTTGAACTGGTTGCCCTCAGAGGACATTGTTTCCTTGACAAGTAGGGGACAGTCGCCAAGATTGAGAGGGAAGAAAGTAAGGGAGAAGGAAGAAGGAGGGGAAGACAGAGGGGCCTTCAGCAAGTTGGATAAGTCTACATGGTGGGGTTGAACTCCGAAAAAGGGTTAGGGGTAGAGGAGGACAAGGTAACATCAGTGGTAGAAGATGAAAGGTAGGACGAGGTGTGAAACAAGGAGGACTCAACGGGGGAAACAAGGGGGTGGGCATCTCCAAGGGAGGGGGGTTCAATCGCGAGGGCGAGGGGTGGTGATTCTCCGGTAGGCGACGGGGGAGAGGGAATAACTGGGGAGGGGGGGGAAACAGGGAGCCGAAAGCTGAGGAGTAGGTAGGGCTTGCGAGGGAAGCTCGAGAAGGGGGCTTGTCGACGACGTTGGTACGATTGCAGCCGGCATGGTCAGGTACAGCTGTCCCTGCTGTGAGTGGGACGAAAGCGGCTGGGTCGGCGACGAGGCGGTCGGCAAGGAGGAGGCGACTGCCGCAGGGAAAGATTACCAGGGGACAGAGGAGGCAGTAGGTGGGATACGGCGATAGGGTCAAAGGGACACGTGGACGGGGAAAACAAGGGGAGGCAGGGGGGTAATGATGAGAAAGGGTTGGGATGTGAGGCAGTGGGGGAGAAGAGTGAGATGGGCCGGGATGGTCTGGTAATCCCACGGGCAAAGGTGGTGGAGTGGAATCCTCTACCACTTCTTTCCCAGGTCGGTGAGGAACAGGGGATGCGAAATGGGGTGACCCGGTCTTATCTAGCAGGTCGGGTCTCAGGTTGGCGGACCCGAGGGTGAAGCCAATGATAGGGGGTACTGAGTCCGAGGCCGCCAAAAAGAGGGAGTCTGCTTGGAGGAAATAAGGCCGACGGGTTTAGCACGAGTCGGGTCAGGTGGCCGTCTACGAGGGCGCTGCCGTCGTCGTCTCTTCCTGGACACCAAAGTCCAAGTCTAATCGAGGTTTTCCGGTGATGAAACCAGTGGGGTACCAGGGTCACCACATTGAAAGAATTTCATGGAGGGAGGCGAAGCCGAAGACTACGAGACAGAAACGCGGTAGAAGAGGTTATCGACTTTCAGCCAAACCACCTGAGGGATGCTGCTCGAGTCCAGGACCTCTAAGAGAAGTCGAATGGAACCCAACGGAAGGGATTCAAGCGAGATCCAATGGATGGAGATCAAAGAACCGCAAGCTTCCCCTATCCTCCGGAAAGTATAGGGTGCCCAAGTGTGAAGGGGGATGTGGTACCCTTTGTTTACAGAAAGAACCATCTTCTGGAGACCATTCCCGAAGGGAGACGCAGGCTCCTTTGAAAGAGAGGTTGATCGCCTCCTGCAAGGCGAGCTGAGCTCCAACGATGGAAGGAAAGGAGAACAAATAATCGCCATTGGAAAGGCGTCTACAGAAAAGGTTCGGTTCTTTGAGGCAGAACTTGCCCATCTTTCGATTCCTCTGTGGTCATCACGACGTGGAGAAAAACTCCCCACTAGAGCTGCGGCAAGTTTAGAGTGGTTACACTCTGTTACCCCTGAAGGAGAGGAGATACAGAAAGGAAGGTAGGTGGATGAGAGAGGAGTAGAGAGGTCACGAGAGGGTAAAGGGGGGCCGGGAGGAGCTTTGGCACCAGATTTGGACACTGCAATGACCTGAGCAAAGGTAGCCTTCTTCAAGTTGGGCGAGGTCTCCTGGGCTCTACATGTATTACTATTCTGTAGAGTTGGGCGGGGGGCGGTTTCACAGGGTGGGGGCTAGGTTGGAGAAGATGGGTTTTGGGGTAAAGATCGTATATGAAGTTCCAGTTGAGGGAAGGGGGGGGGGGGGTGGCCGCAACTCAAAGAGGGGAGGGGCGGTGGCGGGGGCCATAAAAAGAATTTATGTTCTTTGGCTCATTATTCCCCCTTTGATTCTCATTTATTTTGTTCCTACTTTTTGATGGAGGGAAAATTTGTTCTTATTCTTTATTTTTATTCAACTTTAAAGGATGTACATGATAGTTTGCTTTTAGGGCTTATTTCTAGGGTTTTTAGTTTTTTAGAGATTCTAGGGTTTTTATATATTTTTTGTTTATTTCAAGGAAAATTTCACAAGTATAATTTATGAATACTATTAATGGGTGCTATTCACAGGGGTAAATTTCTCATTATGAAATTTAAGTTTAAGTTAGGATACATAGAGCATTTTAATCATTGTATGGACATGTAATATCTTTGAACATTGAATTACAATATATAAGGTATATGGCGCCTTGAGATGGTCAATTCCACATGATTTTTAAAAATTGAAAAAGAGAAAAGCTTAGGCTTTTGGAATCCTAGCTTAGGAAAAGAAAAGAAACCCTAGGTTTCTTCAACTTGTGTTTGTGTTTGGCTTGTTTCTTGCTGATTTTATTTTTCCCTCAAATTCCCCAACATCAAGTGGTATCAGAGCCTGCGATCTACATGGAAGTTACTGTAGCATGTACGGAGTTATTGTAGCAAATACGGAAGTTACTGTAGCACGTACGGAGTTATTGTAGCACCACTTTTTTGGTGCCCTAAATCAACAACAAAGACAAAAAGTTATATTGGGTCTGAAGTTTGCTAATTTTGGTCAAAGTTTCATCAAAACAACCTAGATCTTGCTGATTTCAGCAATTTTTGTTGATTATTTGCCTAGGGTTGGTGATTTCGACGAACCTATGACAAGGAAAAGGGGGTCTTCATAGATCCACTCTGTGATCTCATAGATGACAGAATTGACGAACTTGAAAGGCAAGTACAACAGCCGGTGCAGTAGTTCGTGAGCCTCAGTAATGAGCAAGACAATGATTTTTCAGCCCAAGAGAATCTCGAATACAAGCCTTTTCACTTTTGCGCTCCGTGTGTGGAGTTGAGTGATAAGGATAGCGATAAAAGACCTAGATGTGGGGAACATCACTTTAGGGTTTTCGATTTGGAGGATGAGATCTTTATTTTGACACAGATTGCATGAAAAGTAAGCAAATTATAAATTAGGATTCACCGCCAATCTTCAATATACACTCAGATGAACAACAAGATTTCTTAGGAGATCTGATCTATGATAAGGATCATGATGATAGTAAAGATTTTTTGGAAGAGGGTAAAGTTGTTGGTTTAATCGCTGATCTCAAAGATCCACTCGTGGTGTGTTCTACAGCTGAGCCCTGGCAAATTCAGCTTTAAGCTTCTTCTTCGGCTTTAAGCTTGGTGATAATCTCGTCCAATTTCAACATGCTCTCTCTTGTGGTGAAGCCTGAAATGAAGCTTTCCCATGAGCTCGACATAGAACTCAGCAACTAGTAGATTTGCATGTTTTCATCCTGCTTAACTTGCGTAGCCTCGAGTTCGCGAACTAAAGCTCTGATTTGTTGTATATGCTTGGTTAATTTGCCTCATTCCTTCATCTTAAAATCTAAATATTGTTTCATAGCCATTGTTTTCCTAGTGAGAGAAGGAGAAGCATAATTGGTCTCAAGTCGTTCATGAATCTTCTTTGCAGTCTTCAGGTGCTTACACACTCAAGCAAGGGTGTCATCCATGGTCATAACTAGAACATGCTTTGCCAATTCTTATGGAATGTCTTTCATAAACATTGCCTCTTGGGGCAGGTGGGGGATCATCAGTAATCATCTGGTTAAGTCCTTCGAAGAAGACATAACCTATTTTTTTCTTCCACCTAACATAGTTCTTCTCATCAAATCTTTCAGACTTAAATAAACTCAGCCAAAAAGCTTGTCATATTTCTAGATTCAAAAATAAATAAAACTCCTAGACTATTGCAATAACATATAGAGCCTCTAATACCAATGAAAGGAGTGGCTATGCGGAACTCAAGATAACAAACTAAAAATTTTCTTTTGTTTTTATTCAATAGACCTGACCACTTACATGGACCACTATGTACTGTTGTAAATCAAAATTAAGAGCCTAAATACAACCTAGGATATTTACTTTTACTTCCAAAGTAAATAAAAACCACTCATGCTCCTGAAAATTCACAGAAAAATATGAAATATGACTGAAAAGAATAAAATCTACTGGAAAGACTTACTAAAAGATGCATGAAGTCGCCCTTAATGGTCAATGGCCATGATACACCCCACACCCGATTCCCTGACCGATTGCGCGATTTTCGTCCTTTAGGTCTTACTACAATTTCTGAGATAGGGAAACTTTACAAGCAATATCTTTCATTCTAAGGTGTTAGAAATCTCAAAAACTCTACTAGGGTTTGAAGAAGTCCTAGAGGAACAGATTTGAGCTGAACTTGAGTGTTGATTTCTCTCTAGGCTGCATGTACTTCTCTTTTCTTCAAAAATCAACAAACCCCACATAGGGTTTTACATCCCATCTTTCTTCCTTTATTTTATTTGAGTGACTACACACATAAAGGAGGAGAGAGGATAGCGTGTGAAACTATGGGGGGAGAGAGAGAGGTTGACATGAGAAAAAATATGGGAGAGAGAGAGGCAGAGGTTGGTGTGAGAGCAAATATGGTGTGGAGGGGGGGGGGAGAGAGGTTGACATGAGGGAGAATATACGAGAGAGAATTGGCATGAGGGAGATATGGAAGAGAGAGTTGGCATGAGAGAGGAGAGAGACCTTAGCATATTTTAAGAGGTTCAAATCCTGTTTAAATAAAAACAAATCTATGTCCCAATTGAAGTAGGATTCCATCTAGGTATCTTAGTTTCCATTAAGATATATATGAAATCTGTGGGATGAGAAAGATTAAACCAGAGCCATCCATCCCACGAATCAATAATCATGATTTTGTGTGGAAAATAGCAAATTTTACCCCCTTATAATTTGACCCATGTCCAACTTCATTTTAAATTTAAATATTGACCACGTTTAGTATTATCTAGATCTTCCAAAATCCATAAGAATTCAAATATAATCTCTAAAGAAAAACTCTCATTTGAATAGGAATCAAATCTTTTTAATTTTGAAAGATTCCCAACTAACTAAAACTATCATCTAAAAGTAGCACATAAAAAATTTGGGGCATACCACCCTAGGGGGATTATGTGGGCCCCACAAGGCCACATGTTTCCACAAATGGGTGGCACACACATAGGGCCTTGATCCTTGGACCCCACATGTGTCCTTTCAAGTTCTGAAAATTTCATAAATCCCTTTTAATGAATTTTTACAGCTGAAAGATATTTTAAAATTCTAAAAAAAAAATTAAAAATCACAAAAATATTTCTAATACCAAAATAAAATATTTCTAATACCAAAATAAAATATTTTAAAAGTGGACTAGCACCAACGGGAGAAAATTAGCCACAATAAGAGCACTCCACTTGACCCAATAACCATGATCCACTATTGTTTTCTTATCCAACCCAACAAAAACCCATGACCCACAGTCTTTATGCAGGGGCTCATGATTGGCTTGTCAAAGTTGGACACTAAACAATGGGACTAAGATCCTGGAATGTGGATTCTAGTCCCTCCCTTAAAGATCATGCGTTATACATGTCACCACAATACAAAAGGGGCTATCTTTATGCACATGTATATGGGTCCCTCGTTAGGGCTGCTTTCCAGAAGTGTGGCTATCATGTGTACATGCTGTGCAACTTTTTCCATCATAAAGTTATCATTTTACAAGCTCTCTTGGCCTTTAAAGGCCACGATATCCAATATTTATAACACAGATACTTTAAGAACATCTAATTTCACCATGCTTTTTGATAAAAAGAAACTAGCATACTGTAATTTTTCTGCAGCTTCTCATAAGATGCTAGAACTCAAAACCAAGACAGCATTCTCAAAAGTACTGAATATCATGCTTCAATTGATTGTTTGAAGTATTTCGGCCTTGAGAGGAATGGATAACCAATAAAAGACTTGCTGCAAACAAACTTATGCAGAAGGATAAATAAGAAGACAATTGCTATCATGGGAGAAAATGGAAATAACTTAACTTTTGCCACCATCAATCTTTAGGTAAGCATCTACTCACCCACTTTCTCTAAAAACTATGAGAATAATTCAGTAACAGTATATGATGCACAAAACAAATATGACAATATCTTTTGGCAAATTTTAATACACAGCATCCATTTCTAAGTTGCAATACATTATAGGTTACAAATTGATAGAACGATTTACAAATTTCTTCCGAGATTTACTATTTTCTTAAGCTGTTTTTATAAACTCTCATAGATGACATCAGTTCCTCTTCTCAGAAACTACCTATAACCAATTATTAATCTTCTCCTTAGAGTCAGCTGTTAGGAATATTCTTTTCCTTTTATGCTCATTCTTTCCAAGACTGAAATTAACAGAGGTTGTAATTACAGCAAATTTTACAATATTATTTGCTTTTTTACTTTCCAAGTAATGCTCATAAGGGGTAACAACTTATCGTTGGAAGGCAGAGCTTTGCGACCAAAATGGAAGATCTGTGTGTTGAATTGATTATCATATAATAGAAACATACATGGCACATAGTAAATTGAAAACATACTTACGTTTCTCCTAGCTATAGAGAAGATCTCATTAATTCTTGCAGCACCACTTTTTTCACTGTCAGTGAACTCTGCACCAGATGCAAAAACAAAGGGCAATCCACTTTCCTTTGCCAATGTTCGTGCGAAGAGAGTTTTACCCGTCCCAGGGGGTCCAGAGAGAAGAACTCCCTAATGAATGAGATAGCTCTCAATAAGTCATACTAGATTTCATGATTTTTTAAGGCTAAATCTAAATAAAGGATTCTTTCTTAGAAATAAAACTGATTCAAAGACAATTCTAAGGAACGAGTTGTGAAAATTACTCGAACAAACTTCACTTCTTTGTCAAAGTACGGCATAGGATTTCCCATGTAGATCATCAACTCGTCAAGAAGATCCCATACATCACCACCTAATATGACTTCCTTATACATGGATCTTGTTTCAGTAGTACTATTCACAGGCTGGAGGTTTTACATGATCAAATTGATGAATGAGTGAAAGAAACAAGAGGAAAAAAAAAAACAAAGAATAGGGTCCATTCGATTATCAAATTTCATTAAATGATCTTTTTCTTTCAAATGGTAATCAACCAAATTGAAATTTGGTCAATTGTCATGTGCTGTCTAAGAGTGTTTGATTGTGCTAATTGGAATTACAAGTTCTTCTCGCACAGTGTCATGGTGGCGATAATGGCATTAGCTGCAGCGCAATGGTGGTGGTGGTGGTGGTGGTATTGGGGCGGTGGTCGTGACGAGAGAGAGAGAGAGAGAGAGAGAGAGAGAGAGAGAGAGAGAGAGGGAGGGAGGGAGTAGCATCAGAGGAAAAAATAGTCCACACGATTTTGTCACAAATTGCAGTTGGGGGTTCAAATTGCAATTGATTCCCAATACCAATTTGAAAATCAAACACACTTGTAGGGTTAAATTTTAATTTGGTAGAAATTACAATTTGGCTGCCATTATCCTGGAATTCAAATGGGTTCACAATCTATGGAGGAATAACCATATTTTCACAACAGCAAAATATGGGAAAAAATCAAATTTAAATATTGAACCTGCAGTTACCATGATGAAATTTTCCGCATATGCCATATCAAATAGTTGCAGATATTTCTTATGCAGAAATCGTTGAGATGTGATATGCAAAAGCATCATGGATTCTCTTATTAGCCATAAAAGTAGCAACCCTGGAGCTAATGCAATCACCACTCGAAGAAGGTAGTGAAGTTGAGTTCTCTGAACCATATCCACCTCAGCCCCAGAAGATATGATGAACTCAAACAAGTATGGATCAAGAGGAATATCAACCTACAAAAGGAAACAGCATCAAATATCTATTGCTCAGGCCAACCATTTCACTAGACAAGGATATCAGATGGCTCTTTTGCAAGCAGATTCAGAAGAATAAAATGACAATCAAACTTACAACATACTCTAATGGAAATCCCTCCTTCATTGTCACGTAGATCTTTTTAAGGTCCTCTGAAAAGACAACAGCTGCAACCTGTTCAAGTAATCACCAGAACATTCAGAATTGCTGCATTTTGATGCAGTTCCACGTTAATCAGTGCATGCATACATTTTGCTACAAAATACTGGGAAAAGGCATATTCATTGCCTAAAAACTAAAAAAAACCACCCAATACGTATCAATTAAAGTAACGAAAAAAAACATTTGTTCCATTCTAATCTTAAACCAAAAATAGGTAGGGAACATATCAGGACAGTATTTAGAACACCTGCAGAGCACACACCCAGGAACTAGAAATATCAAGATAGTACCTGGACTTGTCAATATCTTTTGAAGACTATTTACCCCCAATTTGAATGTCTAGAATCATGGAAAAGTAAGGGGCATAGGTAAAATTACTTGGGATAAACTAATGACTAAAAATAATAATTAGATACAAGTCTGGTTTGTTTGAGTAATTGTTAAACGGTCCAAGTCTGATTTTGATATCGAGTCCGATTTTGATATCGAGTTTCTGGACCACCTGCATTATCCATGACGTTTTCCAGGAACTATCCCTATATATTTGCCAAACAAATACTAAGAAACTGACAGCAGAATCTCAGCAGCACGAGCCCCTGAAAACTGAAACAAAGTACAAAATAATGCAAGACAAAAGGGTAAGGATTTCACCTCAGAGGAATCCAGTTTTTGAAGGAAATACATGTATGGAAATTTTGGACGATAACGCCACCATCTTTTAGAAATCCATAAACCCCTAGTGCCTGCTGTGTCCGATACTCTATTGGCCACTTCTTGTTGGAGACTCTTACGAACTTCTTGCATATCAAAATCAACAACATATCTCGCATTTGATGAATCAAGTTCTTCAACCAGCTCATCAGCTTTCAGAATTTCTTTCCACTTGTGAAGCCTCTCCTGCCATGTTCCACTATTTTCTTGCTCTGTTCCTGTTGTACAAATAAGAACTCACAGTGAGAAAAGAGCTACAAGTATTTATTATGTGCACGACCCAGCCATGTTAGCCCCAGTGTACAAGAATCAGCTCCAATAATATGGGCTACAGAACGGTTAGTAATTTTGAAAGCGCTGTATATATTTATACATGCACAAACTTGCCCTGTGATCATCAACATCTACAAATTCTGTAATGCCTGTAGACACTATTGCCACGGAGGCATTTTTGTGGGAATTTGATTTCAAGAAACTCAGAAATGTGAGAGTGAAATGGGCCCCTGTAAATCCATTTCCTGGTACTACGATCAGAACAATATTTTGTGATTATGTATGTAAACAAATGAATTGTGGAAGCACCTTTCTGTCTACGGTGATGCCCGAGGAGGGATACATATATTAGGGAGCACATGTAATCAACATACTTTATTGCTTCTTCTTGTAATTGCCAAAAGACTTTCTATTCAGTATTTTTTGACATAGATTTCCTGAAGGGACCTGAAGGGATTGATTGTAACATGATCTACATATATGAGGTTCGAACCTGAACTCATGCATAATAACTAATTTATGCAATTATCCACATCTAACAGACAAGCAAAGCCGCATGCAACTCCACAAGTAAGCATCAGGCCAATCTAGATCAGGGTTACAATTCAATTTTCTGTGTCATGTTCAATTCACCTCTCCAACGGAAAATGGTATCTCACTATAACTTCTCC
Source organism: Amborella trichopoda (assembly GCF_054954075.1). Taxonomy (NCBI): domain Eukaryota; kingdom Viridiplantae; phylum Streptophyta; class Magnoliopsida; order Amborellales; family Amborellaceae; genus Amborella; species Amborella trichopoda. The sequence goes on along the minus strand of NC_142337.1, from coordinate 13,504,365 downwards.
AAAACCCTGCGTATATGTGCCTTTTAGGCTAGAGAAGTCACTTGAATCAAAACCCTTAGAACCTTGCAATCTGAACTCCAGGGCTAGGTAATCCAGGGCATACCAAAATGTCATTTTTTGCCGAACCTTGACTTTTCAAAAGGAGTGGAGCCAGAGCCTCCTACATTAGGCAAGTTGGCCAGCTTGGATGGTCTGCTTTTTGAAACTTTCTCGCTTGTGTTGGTTGTTAGGTTGAGCAAGTTATAACCCCAAAATTTTTACTCCTTGCTAGGGGTTTTGCTCGAGGGAGCAGATTGATATTTTTCTCTGGCAGGAGCACAAAAATTATCTTCACTTAAGTGAATATGCCACAAATGTCTCCAAATGTCACAACCACAAACAAAATAAATAATTTGATATGCCATCAGAAGTTCTATCAAGACAACATCCCCATAATCATTAATTTGACTTTTATAGAAGTACCATAACACGACACTATGGGTAGGTACAACGCCACTCCAGCACCATCATCCAATATATTTGATGGTGCTGACTCTCATGACCACTTTTTACCAATCATCATGTAGATTATTACGGACAGACTTCTAAGTTTTTCATTTCTTGCTCCGCTTCAACTCGTTTTTACGCTTATCTACCTCTCTCTCTCTCTCTCTCTCTCTCTCTCTCTCTCGATCTCAAAAGTGGCTATGTGGAGTTCAAGGCAGTAAAAAAAAAAAATCTCTTTTTTTTTCTATTAATTCAATCTGATTTCACTTACAAGTGCCAAAAAAACATTGTTATAACTAAGAAACAAAACCCTAAATACAACCTAAGACCTTTTTACTCCCAAATTGAATAGCACAACCCAAGAATGAAATTCAAGCTTTCCCTAACAATTTTAATACAAATAATGCTATTGAAAATTCAAGAAACTATGCAAATACGACTGAAAAATAAAAGCTAGCATGTACCTAGGGCCACCCCCATAGAACTTACACACCCCAAACCATTTTCCTGACCAATGATGTACTTCAATCCAATTGGTCTTGCTGAATTATCAGAGTTGAGAAACTTCCTTAGGCAATACCTCTCAAACTAGGGTTTTAGATAGCATAAAACACAATTAGGGTTATTGGAAAGCCTTATGAACAATTAGGGCATGCCTTAAGGCACCCCCCTTTTTCTAGGGCTGGGAGTGCCCCTCTCTTTTCAAACCCTAACTAGGGTTAGGTTTGCCACCCCTTTTTTTCTTATGTGTGGCATGCCACCTAGAGAGAGCGAGTGGGGCATGGTGGAGAGAGAAAGTCAAGAGCAAGAGGGAGGCTAGGGCCTAAGGAATTGTGTAGAGAATGAAGGGGGGCCCCCCTCCTTATATAGGCCTCAAGCCCCTAATTATGCCTATCTAATTATAACTCACCATGACCAATAGGAGTTTAGGAAATTTGTGAGGAGAAATATCAAGAACCTTATTCTTTCAATATTTGACTTATTCCCACTTCTAATCTAATTGGGATTAGACCAATCCAAAAACCTTCTAGAACTTCCTGATTTATCTCTTTAAAAGATGTTCTAACTTAAAAACATATTTTAATTAAAATAAATTGTAAAACAAAAAAAGGAGAGGGGTCTGCCACCACTATGGGTGACATGGGCCCCACGACCCACCCATGGGATGTGGCATACATGTGGGGCTGGATTCAAGGACCCCACATGTGCCCCTACACACTACAATATTTTCAAAAATAACCTTTTAAAGGAATTCACAACAGAAATTGAAAGGTGGCTATGACAAGAATTCCGAGCTATAAATTCAAAAGAAATTCTTTTTTTCTTTTATTAATTGTTGGAAATTCTACCTAGAGGTGCCACCAATACAATAAACTCGACCTACTACAATCTAGGATCCTTATAAATAGAGAGCTAGACAACAGAAGTTTAGCGAGGGGCGTGGAGGACAATGAGAGAGATCAGAAATGTGAGGAATGAGGGGGAGAACCCCTTATTTATGGACCACTAGGGCCTAGGGCGTCCCAATCGAATTAGGAGTTCAACTTGAACTAAAATTATTTAGGTGATTTATGAGGTGAGAGAGAACTTTAATTTGATCCATTCATCTCCAAGATTAGCCTTCATAATCTAGAGTGAATTTGTAAGAACTTATCCCCTGAGATTTGACCCCTATCCACCTCTAATTCATTTAGAACTTTTGACTAATCAATTTTATCCTAGAACAATCCAAGATAAACTGGGAATCTTATCCTCTTACAAAGAGATAATTAGGACCTCTAATCAAATTATGACTTGATCAAAAAAATTCTAGATAATAAGAACGTCACTCAGATAATCTTAGCCAAAATATGTTCACTAAAAAAATATTTTATTACTTAAAAATTTATTTTGTTCTTTATTTTAAAACAAATCGCACATAAAGTAGGAGCCCCACTTAGTGGGACAAGTGGGCTCCACGTGATTTTCCCCATGTATGAGGTTGTGCCCTTCACCCCCCCATGTGAGTCCCACATACAATTTCAAAAAATACAGAAATACCCTCGTATTTTTAAAATTCCAGAAATAACCTTTTAGGGGTTTTCGGCCTTTAAAATTTGTTTTTAAATTTTAAAAATTTCCAAAAATTCATTGGAAGTTAGGAACACATTTTAAGTTGAAAAAAATATTTCTAGAGCTTCATAAAAATATAAAACACACAAAAATATAATTTAGAAGTAATAGGTACCTAATCGGTAAAACACAAATGAATATTAGGGTACTACCCGTGCCAGGCCCCATGATCCACTATTATCTTCTCAAACTAGACAAATGGGACTCATGATCCTCAATCAAGTGTAGGGGCTCATGACTAACCCATCAAAGTTAGCCAATATACAATAAAACCACAATCCCAATATGTGAACTACAGGTTTCCCCCTTAAGAGCAAGTCAAAATGCACACACAATACAAGGGGACGCTCTCTCTATGCATATATACACGTGTCCCTCTATATAAGGTTGCTTCCCAAAAATACAATCGTCATATGTACAATGTCATGCGGAAGTTTTGTTGATGATTTGATCCTCACTTTCACAGACCCTTCCTTCGCACACAAAAGACCACACAGCTCTCCTAGCCTACAAACGTCCTTTGGCATCTCTCCAACCTCAATAAGGGATGACCCACAATGAACCCTTAATGGGGGTGCCACATGCCTGGGGATAAGGATTTTGGCCATGACCCAGGTCATAGACTGCCCAACCCTATGTCAATCAGCCACAGTATACTCCTAATGAAGTGCACAAATCACTATAAAAGATTTTATATACAAGATCTCTAAGCCTTTAAAGGCCACAAACCCCAACAGAAATTAGTTTTAAAAATTCTAAAAAAAATTGCAAAAATATTTCTAATAATAAAATCTAAAAGTATGACTTGTACCAATAGGTCAAAATAAGTGACTATAAGGAAACTCCAGTCTCCACTCAACCCAGTAATCATGATCTACAACTATCTTCTCAAACCAACCTAATAAAACCCATGACCCATAGTCTCATATAGGGACTCGTGATTGGCTCCTTAAACCTAGCTAATAAATAGTACAACCACAGTCCCAGAATGTTGATTATAGTTCCCCCCTCCCCCCCCCCCCCCCCCCGCCCTTAAGAGCAAGTCAAGCACAAGTTACTATATTGCAAAGGGGACTATCTCTGTGCACATGTACACATATCCCTTTTGAAGATTGTTTCTCAGTAATACGGTTGTCGTATGAACATGCCAAGCTGAAGTTTGTTGAGGATTTAACCCTCACTTTCACAGGCCTACATCCGCACACACAAGACCACACAGCTCTCCTGGCCTACAATCCATCTCTAGGTATCTCTCCGACCTCTGACCCTTGGTAAACCCTTTTCGGTGGTGCCATATGCCAGGTATAAGGGTTTTAGACATGACCAAGGCGATAGACCACCTAACCCTTGGTCAGTCAAACATCATACACTCCCACTAGACTGTATAATCCACTACAAATGTTAATCACATGCTCTCACAACCTTTAAATGGCACAAAAACAAGCATCTCTCTCTCTCTCTCTCTCTCTCTCTCTCTCTCTCTCTCTCTCTCTCTCTCTCTCTCTCTCTCTCTCTCTCTCTCTCTCTCTCATATACACACATTTGTTTACTCTCTCTAAGGACTAAAATACCTTAAACTATGTTATAAATTATTTGGCCGTGAAGTAAACAATGACTATCTTGACCTTGGCAAGAGGAGCAGCAGCCAAGTTGGGGTCATTTTCTCATATTAGGATGAAATTACCTACTAGGATTTAAGGAATTTGTTGGGATGCCACCTTTGGTAAAAGACAACCAATAAAAGGTTTCTCCATGAGCATGCATGGCTTGATGAATTTATAAAGAACCATCAAAGGTGTTGAGATAGGCCCCATTTTACATAAAAAATGAATTTCATTTTTTATTTTTCATGAATTTCAAGCTTTAACCTTTAAATTACTTGGAGAAAGAAACAAATTACTCCTAAGAAATAAGCCAAAATATAATAAAAACCATGGGATGAAAGTTTCATATTTATGTGATATATCTACCATAGTTGTTTCATGTTCTCTATTTATAGTGATGGTGACTTGGGAGGACAAGTGAGGGAACGAGTTGCTGACAAGAGATATATATATATATATATATATATATATATATAGAGAGAGAGAGAGAGAGACGACCGTTGGATGGAAGAGAGAATGAATACTTGATGAGAGAGGAGAAAGAATAGGTGGATTAGAGACATAGAGCTAGAGAGGAAAAGGGAAAGTTAGGAGGGGAAGGAAGGAGGGAAAAGTTGGTGGGGTATGATGCAAGCAGCGAATTCTAAGCACTTTGATTTTGTAACTTCACTTTCCCTTTTCAAAAATTTATAATTTTAAATTAGAGAGAGCAAAAGAGATCCAAAAGTGTATAAATGATGACAAGAGAGAGAGAGAGAGAGGATAATTGGACAAAAGAGAGAATACTTGAAAAGAGAGGAGAGAGAATAGCTGGATGAGAGATAGAGAGGAAAGTTGGGTGGGTATGTCGCTAACAGCAATTTCTGAGCTTTGAATCTCACTTTTGCCTTCCCCTTTTCCAAAATTAAGATTTTAACTTAGAGAAATCAAGAGAGAGCCAATCATGAAGCAAAGGCAAAGGACAGAGAAATGTCGAATACACTTCGAGAGAGGAAGCTCAAAATGAGGCAGAGGGGAAGGAAACATAAGCCTTGAGTAAACAGAAAACGGAGCAGGGAGGAGAGAAAAGAATCATAATGAAGGAATTTAGAGAGAGACCCCATACTCTAAAATCTTAACTTGAACAGAGACTTAAAGAGAGACAAAAGCCAAGAACTGAAAGCAAAGGTGTGACAAAGTACCATAGAGAGAAAGAGACAAAGGAGAGAAGGGAGAAAGTGCTAGACAAAGCACAAAAATAATGAGGAGAGGGAAATTACTCGAGAAAGCATGGAAATTATGAGAGAAAAAGCACAAAAGAAAGCAAGGAAATAATTAGAGAGGAAGTACCAGAGAAATAAATGAAAAGGTAGTACATCTCTTTAGCCACAACAGCACAATTAGTGAGCCCACACTTCTTCTAATACCTATTGTACACCTTCATAACTGTGTCATTTAACATTTCTCCCCTAAACCTTGCTCCATTGTTGCAAAAAACTCATCGAATGTTCAGGGCCAAATGGCAAGCAACCAAATGGATAATGCATAAAATAGGAGAAGTCAAAACGATGACATCCAATGCAACCTTCATTCCCTATTTAGAGGTCGGAAGTTTGGTTCTAGAGAGAGAATGCAAAAGCTCAATCAATGTTTATAAAAAGGGTCTGCCCGGCGCCTAGGCACCCGCCTAGGCGCCAAAAAAAATATTTCCGCACGCCTCGACCTGGGCACCCAGGCGAGCTCCTAGCACAGTTTACGATTTTATTTTTTTAAAGTTCGCCCAAACGGGCAAAGGGGGTCATTTTGACCACCAAGTTTGTATAAAAGAAGTTTAGGGGTACAACAAACTGAAAAAAAAAAACAAGAAACCCTCAATCTTAAACTTATTTATGAGAATCTAAAGCAATTGTAGAGAATCGAAAGTACTTCTTGTGGATTGATAAAGTTTGTTTTTCATTATTTTTAGGGTGTTATTAGTGGTGTTAGATGACTTTTGAGATTCGTAGCTCGATTGAGATAACCAACATCAAAGATCCGAGATTGGGTAGAAAAGGTCAGTCTGTAATCTTTATTTGAATGTTATTTTTTCAATTTGAGATGTCTTCTGCGGGGTCTACTAGGGTTAGAGATCCAAGATGGAAATATTGTGTTAACCCTAATAAGAATGACAGAAATAAAATTATGTGCAATTTATGTGGACATGTTTCTAATGCCGGCATAAATAGATTTAAGAAACATCTTGCCGGTATTAGAGGTGATGTCACCCCATGTAAGAAAGTCCCAGATCTTGTAAAGAAAGAAATTTTGAAGTACATTGAAGCTGAAAAGAGTAAAAAAATTGCAAAAATAAAGGATATAGCAGAATTAAAGTTAGGGGCTCATATTTTTCATGATAATAGTGAAACTGAAGAAGAGTATAATGAAGAGGGGGAAGAAGAGGTAGCCATGGTTGGTACTTAGAGCTCTAAGATTAAGAGGGCTTTTGGATCTAAGAAGACTCGTACGAGAGGGCCTATAGATAGTTTTTTTACACCTAGCCCTGAGACAGTAATTGAGAAAGGCAAGGAAAAGGGGAAAAAATAAGTGACAATTGAAAATAGGTTTAAAAGGGAAGATAGAGTATATTGCTCGGTGATTTTACCAAGCGAGCATTTCTTTTAACACTGCTCGTTTGAATAGCTTCCATACAATGTTGGAAGCAATTGGGCAATTTGGGCCAGGTTTGAAAGCTCCAACTCCTTATGAGATTGGAGAGCTACTACTGAAGAAAGAAGTCAAGTACACTAATGAATATCTCAAGACTCATAAAGAGGGATGGGCTAAATTTGGGGTTTCTTTGATGACAGATATGTGAAGTGATAAGAGGAGGAGGAGTAACATGAATTTATTAGTAAATTGTCCCACGGGTATAGTTTTTTTGTGCTCAATCGATGCTTCCAATGATGTTCATGATGCGGGGCATTGAGGAGGTTGAGGAGGAACTTGTAATTCAAGTGGTCGTTGCTTCCAATGATGTTCATGATGCGGGGCATTGAGGAGGTTGAGGAGGAACTTGTAATTCAAGTGGTCACAGATAATGTTGCTTCCAATCTAGCTACAAGTAATTTGCTTCAACAAAAGAGACCTCTCATATTTTGGACTCCTTGTGCTGCACATTGCGTAGATTTTATGCTTGAGGCAATTGGTGAATTACCTCCTATTAAAGGAATTATTTCTAAGGCTAAGGAGGTTAAACTCTTCATATACAGTCGCATACTTACCTTTAGCATGAAGCGCAAGTTTACAAAAACGAGAGAGCTAGTGAGGCTTGGGGTCACTAGATTTGCCACTGCCTACCTTAGTCTACAGAGCATGTATAAGAGGAGGATCGCATTAAGGTCTATGTTTGCTTCAGAGGAGTGGAATAGGTACAAGTGGTCTAGAGATGCAAGGGAAAAAAGACACGAGATATTATTCTTTTGAAATATTTTGGCGTGGGGTGAGCAGTGTTTTAAAATACCGTCGCATCACGCGAGATGCGCTCGCATCCACATCAGAAACAGGCGCACATGCGCTTTTGACAGATGTGGCCGCATATGCGCCGCATCAGGACCGCATCCCACTGCTACAATGTCTGCCGAATGTTTTCCTGTTTTGCCCCTCGGGGAGGGGCAAAATGGTCTTTTTGACCATCCAAATGTTAGAGAAACTGTTTGGGGGGGTATTAGGGGCCCTAAACAAAGATTTTCAGCCACTTTTGTGGCTTTTTTTACATCAAATTGAGGTAAAAAAAAATTTAGGCGAAATTTTTTTTTTCATCGAAATCTTTGATTTGGCGGTTGTTTGATACTTGAATGTTCATTGGATGCGTTTGATTGTTGATTTGGAGATGTTAAGGTGAATTTATGATAAGAAATCGGGGGTTTTAGAGGTCGTAAAGAAATCGAGCAGTACTTCACAGAGTCGGTAAATTTTTTTTCCTTCTTGTACAATATTACTATTATACATATTTTTTGGGCAATGTCTTCTTCCCAATCTTCTAGTAATAAGGATCTGGCTAGGAAATATGCTAAACTAAAAAATCCCAAAGATAGAAATTGTGTGATATGCTTACTCTGTCGAAATACTTATATGGGTGGATAACTAGATACAGAATCTCCAACAGCTAATAGTTTTGAAGTTCATCATTAAACTAAAATACCTACTATCACATATATCACCTTCATATTTTTTCCTATGCATTAACTTATTTTCATATTTTTTCCTATGCGTTAACTTATTTTTTTAAAAAATTTTAGAATTTTTTTACATTTATTGACCACATCATCGCGATGCACCTGCATCCGGGCCGCATCGGCCCCCCACCACATCAGGGCCGCATCCCGCATTTTAAAACACTGGGGGTGAAGCATGTGATATTAGTAGTTATTCCCTTGATGAAGATCTTGCGCTTGGTTGATGTTGATAAGCCCTCCATGGGATTTATATATGATGCAATGGAAAGGGCTAAGAATGAGATTGCAGAGAATTTGAGCAATGATGCAGCGAAGTATGCCCCAATTTGGGAGATTATAGATGACAAATGGGATAGGAAACTCCATAGACCATTGCATGCAGTGGGGTATTACTTGAACCCCAAATTCTTTTATGCAGATGCAGATATTGAGTCAAAAGGGGTAATCATGGATGGCTTTAATGAATGCCTTGAGAAATTAGTTCCTGATCCAAATATCCAAGATAAGATATCAACTAAAGAGCTAATTTCGTACAAGTATTCTTTGATGTCGTTTGGGAAAAATATGGCATTAAGGCAGAGAAACAAAGACGAACCAGGTAATATTCTTTTGACTTATGTAACTTTGTTTTATAAAATATAAATTTATAATTTTCTTTCAAGTTCTGATAATGTTAAATACCTAAATTAATTATAAAGGCTGCCCACATATTGCAGCCCAATGGTGGAAACAACATGAGAGTAGCGCTCCAAACCTCCAGAAGATGGCTATGTGGATCTTGAGTTTGACAACTACCTCGTCTGGTTGTGAGCGCAATTGGAGTTCATTTGAGATGGTATTTTACTATTTTATTATTTTACAATTTTATATGTTTTTTTTGTTTATAAGTTCATTTTGTAATATAGATTCATAAAAGGTAAGAAGATCATAGACCTATAGTAGTTACTTATGCATTATTTTTCCTTATAGGTGCATACAAAGAGAAGAAATAGGCTTGAGCAAAAGAGGCTCAATGACTCGGTTTTTGTTTGAGAGAATCAAAGACTCAAGGAGAAGAAAAACCAACCTATGAAGGACCCTATCTCTTAGAAGGACATGGAGAATGCTTCAGATTGGCTAGTTAATGATCTTGGTACTGAGGAGGTCTTCCCTGGGGAGGGTTTGACATTGAAAATGGTCGAGGAAGCAAGCTTCTGATCCTAGGAGGGCCACTCGAGCAACTTCTTCTGTTGGTACTTCAAGGAGGGAGATAGAGGAAGAGGAGGCAGATTCAGAAGAATATGTTGAAGAGGGTGATGATTCTGATGATGACGGCCTCAATTCTAATGCAGATGAAAGCAATGAAGATGATGATTCTGATTCTTATTGATGTCCTGATTGTCTTATCTCTGCTTTTGAAGTAACTTTAATACTTTATTGCACCATTTTGGTTTGGGCTTTAGACATTTGGAGTTTGAACGATTTTTATTTAGTTATGTGATTTGCAATTTTTTTGCCTTTTTGGACTATTTCGTTGTGTGGTTTACTGAATTTTTTATAGTTTTGGAAGTCAGTTTGTTGATGACTTGGACAGTTGGAGACTTGGATGGTATTATGGTTTATTTTATGGATATGGAATATGGAGAATATGAGAGTTACAGACCTAGCCTATTAGACTTTTAAATGTTTTGTATGGTTCGAAATTTTGAATAAGTTTATTCTCAACCTGATTACCTGAGAGGCTGAGACATGTGATATGTCAGTATATAAAAACGTATGTTGCGAACTTGCGATATTTTCAATTTCAAATGGAATAAATTACAAATTTTGACACAAATATATGCATATATGTGCATTTGGATAGCAAATATATAAAAAAGACTAAGAATTTGAACCGTAGGGCACCCGAGGTTCTTGGCGCCAGGCAGGCCGCCTAGCGTTTTTTGAAACCTTGAGCTCAATATGCTCTAAATTAGAGAAACAAAGGGAGAGTTCAATCTTTCTTATTTTAAAGAGAGGGGGAGGGTCAATCTATCCTTTCTTAGGGAGAGGAAGGGAGAGATCGGCTCTCTTTTGTGCTTTTGAGACAGAAAGGTGAGCTCAATAGGCCCTTGTATTAGCGAGGGAGGGGGAGGCTCCTGTATTAGAGACAAAGGGAGAGCTCAATCAGCTGTATTTTGGAGGAAGGGGGACTGCAATCTATGCTGTTTATGAGAGATAAAGGGAGAGCTCAGCTTTCTATAATGTCCCTAAGCTTCCCAATACAGGGGAGAGCAAATATCGTTCACATACGCCCTTGGACATATACCAAATGTTTTGCCCATCATTATTCCACTATTTTCCTATATCAATGGGAAATGGTCAATTTGTGAACCACATAGGTTGTGCATGAAAATATCGTAATGTGTTTACTCATGAACAAAGGCGTAATACAAGTCAAACTGGTACACTATAGTGGTATGCAAAAGTAAAGTTGAAGAGTTGCACAATGGAGGAACCTTGAGGTCACCCCATCAAAAGTTGAAAACCAATTACCTTGAAGCCCATGAGACTAAAATGACTAAGCAGTTTTACCTATTGCACTTAGGGGGGATATCCTTCAAAAAATGCTTTTGAAAATTCTTTCGAAACATTTAAATAGCTTTAGAAAATTCTCAAAATATCTTGAAAGGGGGACACGGCCAAAATTTTAACCCCTTGTGGCCCCCTTTGTGGAAATGGAAATTTATTTGGTTACTGAAGGTCTGACCGACCAAAAATCAATTGTAGACTTAATTTTTTAAACGCGGTTTTTGTCATGATTATTTAAGAATATTGTAAGGTTTATGTGTTTTCATCCCTAGGTTTCACTCTCATGTACTTTAGAAATTCTATTACATAGAGGGGACTACAAAGAATAAAAAATTTTAAGTACCAAAAAACAGTAAAGCCCCTACTATTCAATGACCAAATCATCCCATATTTTTAAGGACCATTTTTAATTTAGTTCTACAATACAAGCCCCAATAATGCATTTAATGTTTTGTATAATGACAGGCCCAATGGTTGCGGACATCACCTTCTCATAATGAAGTACAAGCATTCAAATCTTTTCTCTCATATTGGAACCTCAAATTCCATTTGCGTTTTGCAACATTATGCTCTCGTATTGGAACGTCAAATTCCCTTTGTGTTAAGCAACTTATTAGCTTACATTGAGAAGTTCATATTTGAACTATAAAACATTTATACATAAACAGAAAGCTCATGTTAAGAATTTTCATGGGATCCTCTTTCACTTTTGAAAGCACACACGAGTTTAAACTAAGGATATGACGATGAATATTGCTTTAGCAACAAAGTTTTAACAAGGAAAAAGTTTAAATGAGGCTGCAACCTTATACTCCAGAAGTAAGGTGCACCTAAAAAATCTAGTAAAAAAGAGTTTACATGGTTGGAAAATCTACTAATTGATTATCTCGACCTCAATATATTTGGATATAAAGAAAAAAAAGAATTTCAAGGCCTAAAAATAGTGCATCTTGTAACAAGTTATCTGGACCGTCAATTTTCAAGTGTTTATCAATCTACTAGATCGGCACAGTTTATAGAATTTTCAATTTCATAATTACGGTTAAACATGGATTTTCAAGTCATCGTAAAGTTTCCGACACCGAAACTACAATTTCTAGCAAAATTTAGAGGTGCGCTTGTATAGTATAAGGAGCGCACCTTATACAAGCCTCACCCTTTTAACAACATCACTTTTACCTATAAAAAAAGTGCATGAGTTAAAACATGCGAGGCACATTCTATCTAACTTAAGAAAGTTGCCTATATATAAAGCAATAAACTGCACTAGTTGAATGGTGTTTATATCAAGGACACAGTAAAGCAAGGTCATGCAAGATATCCATACACATATCGACATGCACAATGAAACTATATGCATGTGCTTAAATTATACATAATCAGTATGTATACAGGTACAGTGGCAATTGCACGTGTGTGTCTACACATGTACACATTATAATCAATATCAGCCTTCTACTTTAGAAACTAACAAAGAACAATAGTGCAAAATCAATAACCAATGTTTAAAAACATGACGAGTGCGATTATAACTTACCCAAGTTTCTCGGACCCTAGGTGTTGATTAGTGTTGAAAAACCTCAGGAACAGACAGAATCTCACCAGTTCTCCAAGTTACTATGTTATTTTTCTAACAGAGAAAGCCAACACTTGTTGAGACTCAACTGAATCCGACCAATGACATGGGCTGAAGCCCTACCCAAGTCGAAGTTTTCAATTGTCGATAATTAACTAAGCTATAAGTACAATAATTCAAATCAAAAGCGAAATAAATAACAATGAAAATATGTTAATCTAACCTCTAATGCCTAACTCTTCCTTTAATTCCTTTCTTTGTTCTGGGTCCAAACTTGTTTCTTGGTCAATCATTTTTGCCACATCTTCCTGACTGGGAGCTGGATCTTCTTCCCAAGCATCCTCCCCCACATACGAGTTATCATGAATAAGTATCCCATCAGGGCCCTCAATGAATTTTTTCATTCGAAGGCCCTTTGGCATTGTCTTCCTCCACATACCCTTTTTGAATCTGCATATGATTACAAAATTAGAACTAGATGCAAAGAAAACAAAACAATACAAACGTTATTTTTATGAACAACATAAAAATTGGATGGTCAATAAACAACATATCCATAGATTAAGTATAGAAAGTATAGATGGGATGAGGACATTAAGATAGATAAGTGGCAAGGCAAGGAAGGATAAAATTCAGAATGAATACATTCGAGGGTACTTAGAGGTAGTTCTAATAAGCGATAAAATGAGAGAAAGTAGATTTAGGTGATTTGGTCATGTGCAGCACCGCCCTAGAATAGCAACAATTACGAGGGGTGATTTGATTCAAGTGGAATACTCTAAAAGGGCAAGGGAAGGCTCCAAAGGGTACGGCTGAAGTAGTGAGAAAAAATACGGTATCTTATGGTCTGATTGAGGATATGGTCCTTGATAGAGTGCAATAGCGGAATATGATTCATACAGCCGACCCCAAATAGTTGAGATAAGGCTCAAATCATGATGATGATGATGTAAAAATTGGCTGGCCGAACCAAAGAATAGCACATTAAACAATTAGCCATTCGTCCAAATTGCAATCAATCAAACCAATTCTGAGAATAAGTCCACTCCATGTTTTAGTCAATGAGAACCTGGAAGGCAACTTAAAAGACAAGCGCTCAAGAAAACCTAATACAGGTAATAATAGGATACATGAACCAAAGACATTCATTGAAATGATTACATATAATTTGTTGAAGAAAATAATTGAAGTCAAAATCCCAAGCTTCAATACTCCATATGATGATTAGATACAAAAGACAATTCATGATGTTTTGATGGAAAAAGAAAGAATCCATTATTAGATTTTCTTTTCTTCCTTTTTTTGAGAGGTAGGAATCTTTCGCTAGAGATAATGAAGGAATCTATGAATATAACGACCTGTTTCCTCAACATACCCAGGAAACCATTTAAATTTTTTCTTTTGAGTGAAAATGATGATATCAATATAGCTAATGAAAACATAACTTTGAATGAGAACAAGAACATGTAAAGCAAAATAAATGATCATCATCCTTCTCAGGCACACATAGGAATTACATGTTAAATAGAAAGAATGCCATTGTCTGAAAACTATCAAATTGAAAGGCTTTTACTTCATAGAGAATCACAAGAACCAACAACAAGGGTTTCACTTCTTCAAAAAAAAACATACTTAAAGGCTTGCTGTTGAGCACCAGACACAGTAAACCGTTGTCCATGTATTTGACGAAGACAACAGCTTCCTACGAATCCCAGACCATTTAATCTTTCATATCACTATTGCTAAGGTGTAGATTTTGAAATTACATTTCTATCTGGAGAGCCAACATCCAATAAGCCACCCAAATCCTCAACATAACACCCAAAGGTTCAGCAAGTAGGGTCTCTGGTCTCTAAACCAAATCCTTAGGAAAACTTAGGAACCACCAGCTACAACAAACCTTCATCCATGCATTTGACTGCAAATACACCGCACTCCTACAAATCCTAGACGACCCTATCTTTGTTCTAATGTATATATTTTGAACTTATAACTTCTCTGACCAATGGCATCAAGTCCTTCAATTTGCCATCAGCTACGTCTATCTGAAGGGGCAGCATCTAGTTACGTCACCCAAAACCTCCAAAGTAACACCCAAAGGCTCCACTAACCCCAAGCTCAAGGGAAGAGCCACAATTCTAGACCAGTTATCTGAATCAGACTTAAATCTACAGCCATTTCCCAAATTAAAATTCCCCAAATCAATACAAATGCAGCTCTGGAAAATTATGTATCACTTTACTACTTGCTTCCCAAGCTCTTATCTCCTTTTGTCACCCATTCATACTTACTACCATGGGTTAGTGACGTCAGGGTGAAGTTTACAGTTGAAATAAAAGAGTTAGACGGTAGTTAAAGTTGTTGAAATTTAGCTGATCCAGCAAGATAAGAGGATGACGGGATGGATCTGAGGACTGAATTAGGGCAAATTTGTGGTCTAAACTCAAATTTAAGAGCTAACGGTTTGGGTATATAGATGTTGTATGGAATGAGGTAAATTAGCTGAGGCAGAAAATTTTGAACTATTGTTTATGCTAATGCTTGAATTGGTCAAGGATTTGGTGGTGGGCATCTTACATGGAGGTGTACCACACGAGGGTAATTTAGAGAAGGTGCCCAAGTTTAATGGGGAGAACCTCGAACCCACAAGCTAGGGTTTTAAGGAATCCCTCAAAAAATTAAAGGAAGCAGGACTCTCACCTTTGGAGGAAATTGTTCCAAACCTAGGAAATTGTTCCAAACCTAGGGCAGAATTGTACAATCAATGTCTCCATAGAAAGAGTTGAGGAATCTCTCCTCTAAAGGTGGCCTCTCACCACAATTAAAGACCCAAAAATTTTATTACTCAACTTCAATGATTTGGTCTTTGGTCATAGGCCTACATAGGTCCTTAGATATGTTGGAATCCCACTTTATTTGTCGAGAAATAGCACTCAAGCTATCTCTATTTTCCTAAACTTCCTATTAAATTTTCTCAAATTTAGATAATTGGTTCCTTCATTGTTTTAGATAATGTCGATCTAGATCACGAATTGGTGAACACTGTGACAATTTCTGATAAGAATCGGCGCATAGCAACTACCAACTATGGGCTCGCTGGTCCTCGTTCACAACTTGTTGCCGCATGGTTGGGGGTTGCAGATCATCGGCCAACCAAACACTCGAATCCTGGGGAGTATGGGAGCAATCCAAACTTTGCTTGGAGGAGAAGGGTTTGAAGGAACCGGGGAGAAGGCTTAATAGAAAGAAGACATAATGAAAATCCCGGTTTGGGAGGGGGTCCATATTATTTTATTAGACTTAGAGAAAAAGGTTTAGCAAAAGGTCGTGAAGGGCTAGAAGGCTTTTGGTCTCAACATCTGAAAGCGGTCTTCTAAAGGTTGGGCTCTAGAAAAAAGATTGCTAAGAGAAATGAAGGCAATCAGCTACCATGGGAAGTGGAAGATTGGAGATTTGCAAGAGGTTTGGCCACAAGTCCTTAAGAGGCTACTGCCCGTTTTAGGCGTCTGACAAGAAAGACGGCACATTTCATTAGTTAACCTTTCTAATGAAGAATAAAAACCAACGATAAGAGGTAATGACACTTATAAACACTAGAGGACCATTGCTTAGCCTCTTAGGAGAAAGAGCTCGTAGCACAGTGGCCATGGTTAATGGAAAACTGCTTTGATCATCGAACAAGACAAGTATGAATAAGGCTGGGAATCTCATTACTGACAACTTAGGGATAAGTTACTTCATGATAGAAGATCACAGTCTTAGCTCATAATAAGAGATTAGGGCTTGGCCTAAGTAAGGGTGGCAATCGGGACTCAGAGACCCGAGACCTTGATGGGTAGACTTAATCTGGATCCGGATATGTGTGCAAGTTTTGGACCCGAATAGTATTCGGGTCAGGGTCCAGGTCAATGTGGACCCGACGCGAATTTTATTTACTTACGTTAAATTATATTTAACACTGTTGTTATCTTCGCGAAGCTCCCGAAGTCTTCGGATCTTACTTCAATAATGAGGCAAACCGAAGATTACTTACTTGTTAGTACTATTAAAAGTTTAAAACTTTCCATAAGCAATGTAAACTTGTGAATGCCACATACACCAAGAAAAAACAAAAAGGAAATGCCAGCTCTTCATATTGTGACACGTATAAAGAGAATTACAAACAATCCCCCTTTCATACTGTAACACGTATAGAGAGAATTCAAACAAGGCAGTACTGCCTCACCTAGTCCGACAGGCTCAAAAACAGTCAAAAGGAGTAATAAAGGATTGATTTTTTAAAAAATTTGTAAGCACTATTCTAAGTACTTTTCATTATTATTCTGATAATTCTAAGGATTAAAATATAACTTTAAAAATGATAGTACTAAAATAATATTTCAACCATCATATTTATTATTAAGTGTAGAAATAAATTTATATAATATTAATTTTTTATTTTAAAATTTTTATAATTAAATAATAGATTTCTATGTATTTTAAATAAATAAATAAGAACCAAAGTCTTCCCCCACATCAGCCGAAGCATCGCATTGCTTCATTTTTTTAGACCAAACCAAAGTAGGGTTCGAAGCGAATCTAACAACATTGACATTTAGAGTTATAACATTTAAATAATGCAATATATTTAACATATATATGAAATATGTGTTTAATCCCCATTGTTGTTCTCTTATAAGATGAACAGAGGGGATTAATCATCTCATAACTAACTGTACGCTCTTCTTTTTAGGGTTTCAAGCTTTCTCTCTCTCCTCTCTCTGTTTTTTATTTTTGGGTTGGAGCTAGATCGAGTCCGGGTCCCTTATAAACAATTTGTGTCCGGGTCCGAGTCTGGGGACTCTGGACCTATTCGGGTCCAAGTCCGGGCCAGGGTAGCCCATTTTTGGGTTGGGTCTGGGTTGCAACCCATTGCCACCCCTAAACCTAAGCTACTTTGGCTCACTCTAAACAATAATTTCCCTAATACTATTAGGGTGCGGTTTCTATAAGGTTGCAACCTTAAATAATCCAATTAAGGTGCACCTTAAAATTTTATCATAACATGTAATTTTGTTATAAAATATTCTTAGCATTATCTTAAAACCTATTTTCATACCTAATTAGAAAATTTTAAATTCCAAAAATGGTCAAAGTTAAGTAGATCTATAAATATATGAAAATCTTGAAAATGGACAGTCTAGATAATGTATTGCAAGATGCACTATTTCTAGGACTCAAAAACTTTTTTTTTTCATATTCATACATCTCAATGTCGAGATGATCAATTAGAGGGTTTCTTCAACATTAAAACAACATTTCCGATAGATTTTTTAGGTGCATCTGTGATTCTACAATTTAAGGTTGCAACCTTATATAAACTTTTCCCTACTATTTATTTTCGAATTTTACACAACCAACATTTCTCCTAGTATGTCCAAAACAAAACTCCCATAGGTGTTAATTCAATGGAATCTTGGGTACCACAAAACACAAAAGCATCAACTATTGTCCATAAAAAAAGCTGTTATGACTTAAATAATCATGATTCTGGATTTCTTCAAGTGAACATTGTATCATTAGTTTCCTCAAAACATTTAAACACAATGATCTCAGAGAATAACTAAAAGTCTAAATTTTTAAAATAGCCCGCCAATATATGCCTATCTACTAATCTCCAATGAGCAGTCTGGAATATTAGTAAGTGAGAAAATAGGCCAACCCACACACATGGAAATTAACAAGAAGCAAGCACATGTACTTCAAGAAGACGCGGTTATAAGTAACAACTTAAGTCAAATAATTATGGCCATCTTATAGAATGCATTTCTTTCTAGCATATACGAATACAATGTGTTGGAAAACCATTTCTTTCTAGGAATGGGCTCAAGGCTAGGTGGTAGGTTTGTGGGTCACCACGACATGACATCTTGAGTTCCATTCCTATCACGGTTAAGAGACCCCATCCCCACTGAATTATCCCAAAAATAAAAAATAAAGAAAAAAATTATTTCTTATAAAGCCAGTAAAAGAGAACGCCACATTTAAATGATATGAATAGAAATTGAAACAGCATCAAAACAAAACTATGCTGATGATGTCCTTACTTCCTCACATTAATTGGTGATGGTTCAGGAATCAACGCCTCCATATATGCATCAGTCAACTTCTGTTTGGCCCCACGATCCAGCCGTGGAACCGTGACAGCCATAAAAATCCCATGAGAAGTGACCGCCAGTAGAAAAGTATACAACAATAAAGCACCAATTCGGGCAGGTTCCCAATTTTTGAGGTCCTGAAGAAAAACCAGCTAAAATTTATTCTTCCATTTATCAAAACAATGGGTTCATTAACAAGCAACTAACTTGATTCAAATGCCAAATCCAAGAGGATACAAATTCCAAACAAAGTCAAAAGAGAATGACAAGAAGAATTACACCTCTCTATTCCATGAATTCAAGAATCCCATTCAGGCAAAACATAAGATGGCCTATATTAACCACTCTTCAAACCATACATCCTAATATTCCTATTCATTTCGATCAGAGCAGGTTCACATACTACAAACTTTCCTAGTGTAATGTAAAATCCAAAATTATGATATAGGGAAAAAAGTCTAAACAAAATGTCGACCCTTTTTTCTCATAAAACTACAATTTCAACCCCAAACAAAGTCTCAAGGAATATGTGGTGACAATGAAGGAGAATAATAAACTTAGAAAACCAACACATCAAAAAAAATAAGGATAGCAAAAATGCAAAAACATCTTGATTCAAATAAAAAATGCGAACATACCTTTGAATCATTCAGTCAAAACAATAAACTTGATTATTAACAGAAAAAAGATTACCTTCCAATTATCCCATTTATTCCACTCAATAAACTGTGGAAACCACTCCACCCTCAACCTCTCGAGTACCACATTCCCTCGCTCTTTAGCTTTCGAAAATCTCTCCATAAACCCATTTACCCTAGAGTTAGCCGCCTCCACATCGAAACCAGTTTCTTCTTTGAGCTGCTTGCCGAAATTCGAGAACAAGCGCTTGGAGCCTCGAGAAACGCCCTGGCTTATTTTCTCCCAAGAAAAATTTCTTAGTGGGTTGTCATTTTTACCATTTTCGTTGGAAGCAGAAGCACGGAGATGGATCCTCCTGTGAGAGAGTCTCCTTTGAGAGGTGAAGAAATTCAGTTGGTTGAGAGATGGAGAAAGGTTTAATAGCAATGGGTGGGTTAAGTTTTGGGTGAGAATGGAGGAGAGTGGAAGTGGTTTAAATGGTTGAGAGGACATGGCTTGAGAGAGAGGCAGCCCTGGAGAGGAGGCTGGTGCGAATGAGAGGGCGGGAATGGAGGCACCGAGCTATGAACTCTGGGATTCAGAAGGGTTTATCATCTCAATGCATTTGTTGCACGGGTACCACCTTCCATGTGCAAACGACTACGGGAAGTTATTATGTAGTGTAGCGTAGTGCCGAACAGTCCGAACCGGAACCCGCTGCACTCCGGTTAAAGCCGGTTTTGCAATACTACTTAATAGACGGCCCTCTTTAAAAAAGAATCGGTATCAAAATCAATCGATTTGATGTCGAACTGACGATATTTTATTAAAACCGGCTGGTTTTCAGCTAATCGGACCGATTCATCGATATAATGGCATTTTAGAGTAAATAACGGTAATTTATCGATAACGATGTTATTTTGAAATACAAACCGTTATATGTAGTAGGAAAAGTGTGAATCCAATTCTTCTCCTTGTTTTATTCAGTTTGCGGTCATTTTTTGGTTTTTTTTCATGTTTTAATGGTTTAAATCACTATGTAATAAATATAAAACAAGTAATTTGGATTTAAACATTAAAAAAAAAAGAGTTTCTTGGATTGAAATGGTGGATATTTTAGGTTTTTTAAAATTTCGGCCATTATTTCAATAATCTCCTCAATACCTAATGGTTCTTAAAGAAATTTGAGCAGTTTGATTGCTATTCGAAGTATTTACTAGATTCAAATTTTAATTTGTTCATAAAACAAAAAATCATGGGTTTATTTTTGCCCAAAAAGCTGCTTCTCCGAGAACCTGTGTTCTACCCAAAAACACAGATTTTTGGTCCATTTATTAGTTTTTTTTTATCAAATTCAGTTGTGGATTTTGATCATTGGGGCTTCATATCTCAAATAAAATTGGCATGTTTATTTATGATTAAATAATTTTTTTTATATGAATTTTTTCATTGCACCATATCATGAAAATTTCATAGATCTGAAATTTTCGCCTTTTCTTCAATTAAATTAAAAATACCGAATATTTTTTAACAATATTTAGTACGTTTGAAAGATGATTGAAGCTTTTACAATGTATGTATGCTCCTTTGTTTAATTATTCAAACATTGAGGGTCGTTTGTTGATCGAAATGTTGCTTCATTTTTTGGGTTTTTGAAAAGTCGATTTTCTTAGAAAGATGTTTTTTGAGAAAGATGTTTCTTAGAAAGATGTTTTCTTAGAGATTTTCTTAGAAAGATGTTTAAGAAAATTATGTTTTTTGATGAAATTGGGAAGTGTTTTTCTATTTTTCTAAATAAATTATTTTTAATATAATTATGATTTTTTAATAATATTATGTTGTTTGATGAATATAGGAATTGTTTTTCTATTTTGCTTAATAAAATTATTCTTTTGATAAAATTATTTTTTTGATGAAATTGTTCTTTCTTTTTTAAAAGTGCATGATAATGTCTCTCGAATTTTTTAATTATATTTTTTTAAGTTGATATAGTTATATTTGTAATGATGGAAGTGAGATATTTTGCTTTTTTAAGTCCATGTAAAAATTTGTGTTGCCTTATGTTCAATGAAAGGCTACACTTTCATATATGTGCTTGGTTCTTCTCTTTTTTCTTTTTTTTTTTTTTTTTTGTTCATTTTCTATCAAGGTTTTTTTAATGTTATGGAAAGAGTCTTTAAAAGATCAGCTAATTTTTAAAAAATCGGCCATCTAACTTAGGATCGATCACTGGCCAATCCCAATATGGCTCAATTCTACAAAGAGAGATAGAGAGTTTTACAAAAGTGATCTTAATTTCAAATCATCCCTCATTTTATAAATTGATTTTTCTAGAAAAAAAATCATTTTGCTCAGGGAAATCATGTTTTTTGTCAATATGGAAAGTTTTTTTTCTATATTGCTTCATAAAATTATCTTTCAAACAAAATTATGTTTTTTAATAAAAAAATTATGTTTTTTGATGAATATGGGAATTGCTTTTCAATTTTGCTTAATTAAATTATTTTTTGATAAAATTATGGTTTTTTAATAAAATTATGTTTTATGATGAATATGGGAAGTGGTTTTCCATTTTGCTTAGTAAATTTTTTTTTAATAAAATTATGGTTTTTTAATAAAATATGTTTTATGCTAAATATGGGAACTGTGTTTCTATTTTGCGTAATAAAATTATTTTTTGATCAAATTATTTGCTCTATTGTTCTTATTTTTTGATAAAATCAATGCACAACACACTGATATGGATATGATAGATACATATAAGAACAGTAGAACATATCATTGTGTTGTGCATTGATTTTTCGTTTTGTTGCATATCATGAGATGTACTTTTTGTGAAGCATGCCTTATTTAACTTCATCGAAAAAATATTGTATGAATTATGCTTTATTTTTATTGCTTATCTGAATTAGTTGGCATTTTTATTTCATTAATAGCATCGAGGTACTTTTATTATTTGCAAAAAAAATTGCATAACCTTTCATTCCTAATGTGAGCAATTTTTGCAAAAAAAAAAAAATTTCATGTAACGTTTGGGATAAATATGTTAATTCTTGAAAAACGTTACATGACAAAAATATCTTCATATATTTTCATGTACAAGACTATAGTATTCGAATATTACTTTATAAAAAGTTGTTTCAAAATTTTCTTTGTAAGATAAATAAATAAATAAATATATATATATATAATAAGATATTATACACTTAATCTAAGTATTTCTATTTTTAACAAAAAAAATTGGGAGTTTTTTACCCTTTTGTTAAAAAAAATCTACCTGACTGGTTAGTCCGGTTCCAGTTCAAACCGCTCTCAACCCCATGTCTGGTTAATCGCTCCGGTTCAATTTTGTGAACACTGGACTGGTCCATTAAAATCGGTTCATTCATATTGCGTGCAATGCATGTAGAACAATTGAAATTTTATCAAATAACAGAAAAAATATATATATTCACGAATAAACATAAACTCATGAAATTGAAAGAAAGACCTATGTGATCACTTACTGGGGAATATTTTTGTTTATTTTTTTTTCTATTCACCCCTTTCTTTTGGCAAAAGATCACTTACAAGTGGTCTTTATTATAATGAGATAAATTTCAAAATAAAATCAACATAACAATAAAACTAAGATCTTAACAACTTGATGCCATTGAAACAACTATGCATTATGCTTGAGAATAAAAGATAAGATTGTAAGAAACAAAATGAAGAGTGCTGGAGATTACCTCAACTAGGCTTATTACACCTCACACCGAGTCACTACCATCCGATGGCACGGGATCAATGGTCTAGCTTCAATCTTGAACCGGGAAAGTAAATTTCGGCCAAGCCACACCAATGGAACATGAACTATTTTGATCACAAACTCAAACCCTAGGTGAATTCTCTTAGCAATCTAGTTTGAGAGAGATGGATTCTCTTATTGCTAAACCTTAAAACCCTCAGCCATAAATCCATATTTGAGAAATAGGAGAGAATAACTACATAAACTAACCCCTTAGGTTCTTTCACAATGTGGGAGAGAGAGATCAGACATGAGAGAAATAAACTTTATTAAGAGAGAGATAGAAAGATAAGGTGTATAGATTTTTTGGTAGAGACAATCTCTTTTTATAGGCTTTGAATAAGATTATGGTTTCTTAGGGTTTTCTTTGGCTTGCCTCTTCTTGTGAGATTAAACATAGACTGTCGATCGATGGTGCCTTGTGGGGTGAGAGATTTAATTAGATTTAATTAGATTTCAAAGATATATCTTTGACTCAATCTTTTCACAAAATCTTTCAAAGATATGTCAAGTCAATATTTAGTCAATATCTTCCAACCATATGGCCACATGTCATATCGCCAAAAATAGGAAAGAGAATAAGGGTGAGGCATGCCACCCAAAGGAGGCACTCATGGGCCCCATCTTCTAAAAATATGGTGGGCCCATGTGCAGAATGGGCCCCCATGATATTTTTATATATTTAAAATTAATAAAATGATTTTAAAATATTATTTGAATATTTAAACAATTGTAAAATCAATATATTTAATTTTATAAATCCAAAAATTATAAATAAAATATCCAGAGGTTCATAAAAATTCAAATAATAATCTTAAAATAATTTTCATCATAAAACAAATACAATTAAATTAATTTGATGGGAAAATGATTCATATGGTTTAGGAATCAACAATCATGGGGCACTCCACCTTCAACTGTGGACTACAGATCACACTTACTTTATCAGACCGACCCAGTGTTTCCCATGACCCACAGTCCAAGCAGGGGCTCATTAGCAGGTCACCAAAGTTCGACCAATGAGCTAAGGGATCGTAATCCCAGTTTGTGGATTTCAAGTCCTCCCCTAGAGACGAGTCAAAGTCACCTAGATCTGATGCGACCATAGCTCCTATGGTGCATAGGGATTTCTTTCGCACATGCATACGCTTCATCCTAAAAGGTGGATTTCTAGTTTTCCCGAATGATCTATCGATATGTATACCTTGTGATGGCACATAGATGAGGCTTTGACACCGGTCTCTATAGGCCACCATCATACACAAGGGTCACACAGTCCCTCGGCTCACTCAACCGAGCATGTTCTCCGACCTCATCAAGGGCCACACAGTCCCTCGGCTCACTTATCCGGGCATGTTCTCCGACCTCATCAAGGGCCACACAGTCCCTCGGCTCACTCATCCTGGCATATTCTCTGACCTCATCAAGGGCTAGCCCATAAACCCTCATCGGTTTGTTCTTCATGCCAAGGTAACATGGGTTTTTTCCAACCGACTTGCCTATATCGTTAAGCACAGATCTGTATCAGCAAACCATCGTTTGCTTAGTATGGTCCACGCCGGACCACACTCCTATTGAGTTTATGTTCCATTATATCATTTCATTTTACAAGTACTCATAAGGTCACATGAACCCAACATAAATTTTATCAAATAACAAAAAAAATATATACATTCACAAATAAACATAAACTCAATTGTTCCCTCTATTAAATTTTCTATGAAATTTAGAGTTTCATCCAAGAGTTGCATTGTTCTCTCTTATTACGATTTCTTTCTCTAAAAAAACTCCCAAAAAAAAAGGCATATCTCTCTCTTTCTAAAATCACCATTGAACTCAACCCAAGCCACCTCTCTCTCTCAAGAAATTTATTTTGAAGTTTGAGCTTGGTCAATGGAATAATTGCAGCAACCTAATTTCACATCCAATGGTCAAGATTAATGTGTCCACCTTGTACCAAAAATACATGGTATCATTCTATAATTCCCAAAAAAAAATATGCGGTCAAACGTTGGTAGCATCAAATTACCCAATACTGCGGAAACATGATGCCAATGCTTTGTTCCATTTGAGAGGTGCATCCATGGGCTTGCAAGAAAAATGGTCACACATTAAAGAGAGAGTGGTTCCCTCAAGAAAGGAACTCGTACCTAAGAATGTGTTCGTAGAATGGATGTATTTTGTTGGTGGTCTTACAGGAGGGCCCATAGGGGAACCAAAGGTTGAGGTGGGGAAGAATCGAGTGCTCCTTATAAGTGGAGATATAGTAGGTTCGATGTTCAAAGTGTTAATGTTTTAGTTACGAAAGTGCCATTGAGTTGTACGATGTTATTAATACCAGACTACCTATTTTTTATATATATTTTTAAAATAATATGATGTTTCAAACATTAGTATGCCCCATTCAAACCCATCATATAAAGCGATAGAGTGGTTTGATGTTCCAATATCATACAGCTCCAGAATTTGGTTGGTTTGATATATGGAACATCGTAATGCCCATAAACCACAAAAACTAAAGTAGTGAACAAAAAATACAAATTAATATTGGAAAAATATCTCCGTATCTCTTATTTTTGGATTTTATTTCTTGATAAATCTAATATTTCAAAAAATATCTTCCAACCCTGTGGCCACTTTAAACTTAAAAGCTTCTCTTTCCAAAAAAAGTGCTCTCTTTTTTATAGCAGCACTGCATTTGTCAAAGACAACTTGTCCTTTGTTCTCTTGAAGACTTCTTTCTTCGAATCCCCCGTTAAATTTGTCAAAGACAACCTGTCCTTTGTTCTCTTGAAGACTTCTTTCTTCGAATCCCCCGTTAAATTTGCCCTCTCTCTCCCTCCCTCCCTCCTTCCATCTCCCTCCTCGCATGCCTAAATCAACTCATCAACAACCAACTCTTATGCGTTTTCAATACAAGCTTCTTTTACGAGCTAGCGCTTGAATATTGTCACGCTACATCACATGTTTGGCTTCCATCTTTGAACTACCCAAAACAACCTTAGCATTCTGTGCTTTTTAGACTGAATTTTTGTGGCTTCATTTACGACATGATCAATGGGCAAGTTCGGAACATAGATTTGAATCACATGAGTCCTCCTTCCGAAAGCTCAACCTTCGGTTCGCAGACCAGAGCAACATAGGAATCAACAAATGGTTTAGGGCTCCCTGAAAATTTAGCAGCTCTCCAATGCCAGTAGAAATCGAGCTTTTTGCCATCGATTTCGAAGGATTTGAACCCCTTTCTGCTCCAAAAGTACCGTGGTTTGAGCTCGATTTTGCATGCGTAGTGATTCTCTGAAGTGCCTGGATTTTTTAGGGCAATGGAGAGGCCATGCGCCACTAGGTTTTTACACCAGATCACTATGACTAGACGTAGGAATCCGGTGATTTCTGCTTCATAGAGACAATTCATGTTGCTCTGGTTCAATTTTCCGACAACATTGGCCAGGTCTTTGGTCGAAAAACAAGTGGGAATGTGAATGGTGTCTTGCATTGAATCGAAATTAGGAATGGGATTTGGGATATTTTCGTTAATAGATGATAAAGAGAATACTAGGTGATGACGCGAAGAGAGAGAGAGAGAGCAGGAGGAGAGAGAGTGAGGGGAGAGAGATGGTAAAGAGAGAGAGAGAAGGGTGTGGGGAGAGAAAAAAAGAGAAGTTTGGGAGGATGGGTTTTAGAAAAGACATGTGTTGGTTTTTTATTTGTTTGGCCTAAAAAAACAAGGTTAAATTAGTTCGTGGGATTAAAAGAAATAAAATCTGCAATTTTTATAATCCAAGATATCATTTAAAACCTTTGGTCTATTGTGAAATGAACCTTAAAAATATGGGATATGGAGATATTTTCCTTTTGATATTTGCAGCATTGAATGGGCAATAATAGAAAAAATTAAAAAATACAAAAGAGAATATCGTCATGGTAAAAAATTGAATGAATATAGACCAAAGAATAATTCTATAAATTTTAGGGGAAATTATTGGAAACTCCAATGACTCTACTTTCTAGAGATCCCCCCACGTCTTTTAAAAACACTAAAAAAACCACAATACTATTCTTTTCATACTTCTCCCCCATTCAACAATAAATTTATAACAAAAATACCCATCTCTCCCCCTTATACCCATGTTTTCATAGTGTCGGTCTAGCACAATGAAAGCAATGTGCTAGAGCAGTCTGTCCCCCCCCACCCCACACACACACACACACAAAACGAAAAAATAGTATTGGAGTTCATAGAGTAATATCCATAATGTTAAGGAGGGATGTCCATAAAGTCGAAATTGAGAGGGATTTAATAGTTTATATGGAAAATTACAAAAAACCCCCAAAAATAGCTTCTAAGCAGTTTACCCCCAACCTAACTTTTCATAGTAAAAACATGTTTCTTAGCAAATACCCCAACACAAAAATTCATTCTTTTTATGAAAATACCCTCCCCTTACATAACAAATCATTTTTGCTGGAGAGGACGGTTCGGCAATTGGAAGCGACAGTTCGACGATTATTTTGCTGGAATGGGCTGTCTGGAGATTATGCTATTGGAGAAATGGGCAGTCCGGCATTTTGAAGTAGCGGTCCGGCATTTTGAAGGGGTAGTCCGACGTTTCGAAGTGGCAGTACGGCATTTTGAAGGGGCAGTCCGGCTTTTTAAAGTGGTCGTCTGGCATTTTGAAGTGAGCAGTTTGACATTGTACAAGTGTGGTCCGGCGTTTCCTTTTATTGGGATCCGAAATTGATTTGTTATATATGGAAAGGGTATTTTTGTCACGAAAATAAACTTTTTGTATTGGGGGGTATTTGCTAGGAAACATGTTTTTTGGGGGGAAAGTACTTAGGAAAAGTTAGGTTGGGTGTAAATTGATTAGAAAGTCCATTTTTTGGGTTCATAGAGTGATATCAAAAATGTTAAGGAGGGATGTCATAAAGTCGAAATTGAGAGGGATTTAACAGTTTATATGGTATTCTTTTTTTTTTGGAAAAATTACATAAACCCCCCCAAAATCAACTATTCATTCAACTTTCCCCCCCACCTAAACTTTCCTCACTACTCTTTTTTAAGACCCATATTTCCTAGCAAATAACTCCCCCCCCCCTCCCAACCTAAAAAAAAATGAAATCTAAGACACTACCCCTCCCTTACCCACGAACTTATTTCTACTCTCTCTATCTCTTCATTGGTGCTCGCTTTCTTCACGATTTACCCACCTATTTCTACCCTCGCTCTCTCTCTCTCTTCACAAATTACCCGTTGTTACCTATCCTTTGTCTCTCTCCCTCGCGAAGTTCCCTTTCAAGCTCGAGCTCTCACCCTATCAAACGTTCTCTCTCTACAAAGTATCCACCACCTCAACTCTCTGTGAACCAGATCATGCTAGTGGTTTCAGCCGAAGCCCCAAATCAGCCCATCACATGGATGAAAGAGAGTTTAATTTACTATTGTGAAAAAAATAAAAAACTACCATCCTCTCTCTAAAAATAAAAAGTAAATCGGGCTAGTGGTTTCTAGATGGTTTTCTCCCACATGAAATTTTTCTGTTTTGGATTTTATTTAGGTAAATTGTTGATGATATATATTATGTGACATTCCTTTTGTGGCTAGGTAGATTCGTCGTGTATGTATTGAAGATTTAAATCAGAGAGAATAAATTGATCAGAGATAATAAATTGAATCTATGTGTATCTGTTTCTCAATCTTGATTATCCACTTTGTTAAAACTATCTAAAAGAATAGAGATTGGTTTGAATGTGGTATCTTGAGAGGTTGAATGTTATTGGTAGTTGTCAAATTTTTTTTTTTAAACTGTTCACTTTTGTATTAATATAAAAAGAGAATAGAAGATCAGCCGAGAGAGAGCTCGAGACATGACTCATGGTGAGGTTAGCCGTACAAAAAATTGACTAGAGGAGAGAGTTTGTTACAGAGTGAAGGTCGGGCTTATAGACTTGCCCTTTTTACAAAAAAGATAGAAAAAAATGAAAAGATCAAAACATGCATCCCCTATGGTCTGTTGCAAATAAGAGAGAATAAATTGTTCCCAATTGGTAGTTGTAAATTTTATTCTCTATTGTAAATTTATTCTCTATTGGCTTGAATTGCGTTTGTTTTGTTGTCAATTTGGGATATGAATGATCTATCATATTTATCTTGTTAGCTTTAGTTCATTAAAAAAATAAAATTATGCGTAGCTCTTGTTTTTGTAGGTTGTATACCTCCAACAATATGTATACCTCTTATTAAAATTTAATTGTAGTGCTAAACTTCCGCAAGTTCAAGGCTAGTATTAAGATGTTGTAATGCAATGTGTGGAGTATAAATTATTACAAATCTTGTGTATGACAAAATAAAATGGGTGATAACAGATTGGGTTATTGTATTTTTAGTGGAGACTCCGATCAAGTATCGATGTGACTTTATATTATATTGGTGGTGATGCATATACATTTGTGATCGACAGTAGTACTATGTTAGATGACATGCGAAAGTACATAGCAGAGCGGTTCTCACTTGACATCCACTTAATATCTTTGAGGTAGTTTGTCCTGAAAAATAAAAGTTTTATTGTGAACCTATACATTGATGATGATATTATTAGGAAGTTGAACGCCCATGAAGGTGAGAATGAAGTGCTTGTCTATGTATTTAATAGAAGTGAACGTAGGGATAAAAGTACTTTACATAATACTATGGCAGTCGAAGAGGTCAGACCCCATAATCATCTAATGTTTTAGTCTCTGTCTCCAAACAAAGCAATGCACCAAGGTTGCTTAGCACATGGGAGAATGTACTTTCTGGGATATGGCAGCAGTTTGAATCTTTAGAAGATTTTTGTGAAGCCCTTAGCAAGTTTGCTATAGCAAACCATTTCACATATCATCTTATTAAAAATGAGGCGTATCGCGCAAGGGGAAAATACAATGGTGAAAGATGCAAATGGGAGATATATGCTAAGAAGCTTGGCAACATGAATGTTTTCATAATCAAAACATGGAAAAGAGATCACTCATGCAATATTGGGACAATCAATTATGTAGAGAGAACAGCTTCACATAAATTTCTTGCATCCTTAATCAATGATAAATTAAGTGACACTGCACATTACAAGGTTAGAGAATTCATGAGTGATTTTTCTCGAATTATGGGTTGGAATTACCCTATTGAAAGGCTTGGTGAGGAAACGAAATAGCCATCAAAGACGCAAGAGGAGGCATACAATCAGTTACCAGCATATGTAAACCGTGTGATGGAGACGAATCCTGGTAATTATGCAACAAGACAAGTATGATTAGGTAATAGATTTCGTCGATTATTCTTAAGCTTTTACGGGTCAATAGAAGGCTTCAAAAATGGATGTCGTCCACTTCTATTTCTCGATGGGACATTATTGAAGGCACGATACCTTGGGACTCTACTTGCTGCCAACTCACGCGATGGAGAACGATAAATGTTTCCCGTTGCATTCGCAATTGTGGATGCCGAAAGTGCCGATAACTGGTTATGGTTTATGGAATCGCCAAAGGTTGCTATTGGGACGGATTGTGAAATTAATTTTTTTGTCATATAGACACATTGGTCTAGTTGATACTGTTTGTCAAGTCTTTGAGAATGCCCATCATGTATTATGTGAGAGTCATTTCGCGGAGAATTTCAAAAAAGAAGGAAAAAACATACCTAATGATGTTAAGAATGCAATTGTATGTGCATTTGTCAGTGCATGTAGGGCATATAGGCAGCACGAGTATTTTGATAAGATGATGGAAATTAGATCACTTTCTGAAGACACATTCCAGTGGTTCATGGAAGCATCATTAAACCTTTATTACACGAATTATAAGGTAAATATTATTACACGAGAATATGAATGTCGGGGTTGGCAAATAACGGGTTTACCTTGCAAATATGCTTGTAAAGCTCTTCAAGTAATGAATACGGATCCCGTTGGCTATTTGTCAATAATATTTCACAGTTGCAAAATTCCATAAAACATATTCCATAGCTATTTGTATGCGCGTAAAATTCCATAAAACATATTCCATAATATTTCAATACTATTTGTATGGGCGTAATTTACGTGGACAGCTTTGTCCAGAGTGAGTAAAAGTACTTCCACCTCACTCAAGGCCCCCCTAGCAGACCTAAAAAGAAGTGCATCAAGTCACATGAAGTATTAGTGCGACTTATTCATTGTAGTCGGTGCAAAAGAACTGGTGATAACATGGCAACTTATAAAGCACCCACTTGAAAGTATAAACTTGTACCCAGCTTATTTATTCTATCTTTTTAATTTGTAGCACCCACTTTAACAATGAACTATGCAAAGCTTTATTTTTTTTGTGGGCCTTTTGTGGTGGCATCTTATTTGTAGCACCCACTTGAAAGCTTTAAGATTGTCTTCTCATTATTATTTTTTGAGTTTCTTTTCTACGCACATGTGTGATTGAGGTAACATCCATAGCGTTAGACATACTTTATATCCATGTCTGATCATTTCATTAATTTGGGCAATCAGAAGTATACTTTATTAGCACTGATATCCATGCTTGATCATTTCATTATTGTTTCTTGAGCCTCTTGATTTGATATTCTTGTCGATGTGATTTAGCACTAATATTGTTCACGTCTCTTGATCCCAAAATTACATTTTCGTCTCAGCAGACAACATTAAGAAGGATTAGTTCAAGTAGTGTGAAAACCAACAATCAGTTCTTATATTGTTAATAATTGTTGTCATTTTTTATTGAACTCCATTTCAAAAGGAAAATAATTTCCGTATTAATGAATCAACTAAAACCCTTGGAGAATGGGAGCTAGATCCACAATATGTAGCTTTGGTTAAAAAACCAAATTGAGCTTCTTGATAGATATTGGAGTCTACCATATCAATTGCAGTCTACTGAGGGCCTTTATATGGAAGTGGTGCAAGGTGACAAATACTGCACGTTTAACTTTTGGTGAGATAACTTCAACCATGTATGATGTGTGAAACATATTAAGGATACCTGTGACAGACGAGCCTGTAACAGACATCAAACCTAAATACTACATGGCTTTCATTATGGAGTATTTGGGATATTGCCTTAATGGTGATAAGTTGAGCCGCCTTAAACATGCTTGGTTGATGACGAAATTTGGGCAACTACCAAAAGAGATTACCAAATTAAACTTGCTTCAACACACTAGAGCTTATCTCATTTATTTAGTTGACACAACTATATTTGTTGATGCATCTCAAGGATCGATGCTTACAAGTTACTTGCAACTGTTCCAATATCTCAATGAGGTAGGGAAATATGCATGGGGTGCAACAGTGCTTACGTAATTGTATTGTTCATTATCTAAAGTCATGGACGGGGATACACATTTTAATGGGTCAACAATACTACTATAGGTAGCTTTCATTATTTTTATAGTCAATATTGATATATTTATAATTCCTTTGGCTTCAAAGTAATTACTTCTAGCTATATTTACACATTCTAGCTATTTTTTTTCGCAGTGTTAGATCTATGAGCATTTTCCAACTCTAGGCAACAAGCCTACAACTATCACCATAGAAATGCCTAGAGCTTACAAGTGGAAGAAACAACCACGTAGCAAAGACCCATTAACAACGTTTGATGACATCTCAATTGACATGGTTAGTGATTTGCTTGTGTGTATGTAATTGTAGGTAAATACAAATGCAAATAAGTTATTATTGTGTTATGTTTTTGTTGTTGGTGACTTGGCAACTATATGAGAAATACAGTCCACGAGATACACTAAGTAAAGAAAATGTGTTGTACCGATCATATCTGATATGTTTCAATATTACAGAGTACTATATGCCTGATCGTGTATTGCGCCAATTTGGGATGATGCAAGTGATTCCTGTTGGGCCACCCAAGTGGGATAGGATGCAAAATGTCGGTTTACATCCCACAAGTTGGATTGACGAGTTGACTATCGAGATAAGCGACTGGCAGCAACAAGAATACAATATTGTCAAGGCAAGAGAAGAGAAGAAGAAGAAAAGAAAGACAAAAATAAGAGAAGAAGAAGAAGAAAAGAGAAGAAGAGGAATAGAAGAGAAGAGAGAGAAGAGAGTAGGTCGAGTACCTAGGTGTTTTTCATTGTCTACTTACAACGATTAATCTGTATAGTTGCACTCAGGGGTGAAGTATTAGCAAGTGAATCAAGACATTATGTACATGCGACACATGATTTGCTATTACAGAACACTCCTATGGAGATAAATGTCGAGGAGATGATGGAGGGAGATGGTGGAAGCGAGAGTGATGAGAGAGATAATGGAGATTACAAAAGCGAGAACGAGGAGAGAGATGATGGAGATGATGAAAGCAAGAGCGATGATGCAGATAGTAGAGATGAGGCAAGCGAGACTGAGGAGGGAGATGAGGAAAGAGAGAGCGAGACCGATGACGAAAATGAGAGGAGAACAAAGAGCAGAAATGACAAGAGCAAAAGCAACGAGATTCAAGTTGTGTCTGCCTTGCATGAGGAATCAAGGCGGAATTTGTGATCACGAAGAGAGGGAGATTTCCAGGTGGAAAGGACTACGGAGGAACCTGATGTAAAGGGAAAGGGTATCGCAAGCTGGCCAAAAAAATGGCTGAAGCGAAGAAAGTAATTCAGTTGTATTTTTCAACTGATATGTATAAGTGATTTAAAACTCGTCGAGTCGGCATGGAATTGGACGATTCGATCGGGAATCGGCCATCCCGTGCAAATTCTCGCTCATAATAGGAATCAGGTGTTTTTATAAGCAAATCGACAAGTCGTAGCGATAACTTGCCGATTCGCTACAGTAACATGAACGATTCCAATGGGTAAGGGTGAGCTTGAAATTTTTTTAAAAAATTCAAGGATACATTTAATGCCCGCGATCTCTCTCGTGTGGCACAAGATTTGTACACGTCACTCACTTGCGGTGCACGCGTCTCAAACCTGCTAACAAGTCGACAACCCTACGCACCCACCACAATAACTTTATACATGCTACTCTTGTATTAAAGTTTCGATGTGGGATAATTCCCACAAGCACTTAGTCCATGACCATGGCGGCAATGTCACTCCAGATTTTTGATAATTATTAAAACCTCCGTTAAAACAGAAATAATGGATGGGCGTGCCTCTGCATTTGTTTTTAGAGGTACACACTGCCTTGCTCTATTGCATGTGAAAGCCCCTTTCATCTCTCTTACTCATCCATGTGAGATTTCTAGAGAGAGAAACAAATTTTTAGAGAGAAAAAGAGAGAGAAGATAGTTTCAGAGTGAGAGACTTTTCTACTCAGTAATGGCGGTTTTGATTTACTTTGATTTACTTACAATAGTGAGATAGCACGAGGATGAAAATGGAAGTGTAAAGACAAAAAGATCTAAGATTTGGGATGATTTTGATTCTCTTTTCTTGGTAAAACCTCTCTCTGAAACTCCTTTCTATTTTATAGCTTCCAAGTTCCAAGTGTTGAGAGAGAAAATGGGAGGTTCAGAGTGTAGCAGCTCCGGTGAATCTGGGTGGACCATGTATTTGGACCAGCCTTTGGGGAAACCCATTCCTCAGACTTTGAAGACTGGGGATGATAGGCCCAAAACTTAGAGCTTTGTAGAGAGAGAAGAGCAGAAAGAAGATGAGAGTTTGTCCATGGTTTCTGATGCTTCTTCGGGGCCTCCATACACTGCTAGTTTCCCTATTTCCAGCTTCCCCAAGGTAAATTTCAAAGATAAAATCTCTCTCTCTCTCTCTTTCCATGTGTTCCTGTAATTGGGAAATTCATAAATACTAGTAAATTTCTTCTCTTTTTTCCTATTTTGCGGAATTACCTGGTCAGTTGATACAATCCCTATAACTAAGCTAGACGACCATGAAAAACCATTTCTTGTGCTATCTTCTCTTGGGCTTGAACGAAAAAACAAGCTAAAAATGCCATGGATTCCATGTCCACAATTCATATATATGCTCGCTGCTGATAAATTTAGGAAAATTTTGGTGTATAGAATCACTTTTTACGGTACATGATATGCCAATAGTATAAGGGTGCAGTTGGCATCCGTAGTTCTACATTATGAGGTTGCATCTTTATATAAATTTTTTCCTTCTTTGAAATGGGTTTTTTTATTGTATACAGAGTGGCCTCACTCTCACCACGATGGTGTGCCCGACGGTGTACACCGAATGGTGGTAATTAAATTATATGATAAAAAATTTATTAAAAATAGTAATTGGGTGTTGACCACCCGTATCTTTCATCAAAAAAATTTAAATTTACCTACTCAAATAAGACATCAAAACTCTATTAAGGTTGTAATAATTTAGGTGGTAATAATTTGTTTTTTTTTTTTTTTAACGAATTAGGGTTCTCTGCCAATTCGAAATTTTTGTGGATATTTTCATCAATTTAAACCATTATTTATTGTAGTCCATGTATGATTATGTACTTCATCCATGATAATTATATAATTTTTCTTTTGTGTGATGTAAATTTAATGGTTAAAATAAGTTCATACAGGGAAAGAACATCTCAATATTCGCATATTGATGAAAAAATATAAGTTAATAATGTAGTACCTCGATTTCTTATTGGATTCTTAAAAAACAATTTTTATAATTAATTTTAATATTTTTTATTTTTTATTTTTTTAAGGCTTAATCCGACCAATTCGGCTGATTCCCAATCCGGATCACTGATTCACTGATTCTTGGCATTTTATTTTCTATCTTTTTGAGTTTAATTTGTATCATAGTATGTGTGTGAACCATATGAACTTGACCTGAAATTGGTGTAGCAGGGTTGCTATGTGGGGGACCAAGGCCTTGCAGCAGTTGGGGAGTGTTGCAAGCAACTTGAATACTTTAACTTGCAGTTAGGGTCTAGCTGACACAGGATTAACCAATTTACTGGTTGTGGACAAACATTAAATCCCGGGGTATGGCTATTGTTTGTTAAGTCATGGGCATCTGAGGACGAACATTGAAATCCTTGGGTGTGGCTATTGGTTGTGGACAAACATTAAAATCCCTGCAAGGTATAAATGTCACTTACAAAACTCTACAATGAGCTTCTAGAAATTAAAAGATCTGTTAGGTAATGGGCATCTGAGGGCCACTCCGACAAATAGAAAGGCCAGTCGGGCATTACATGGGGCAATCCTACGGTTCTGAGGGGCTAGTTCGGTGTTTGCATGGGGCGGTCCAGCGGTTAGGGAGGCCAGTCCGGCGGTTAGGGAGGCCAATCCGACATTTATGTCACTGGAACTGCCCCAGTCCGGCGTTCTGAGGGGCAGTTCGGCGGATAGGATGCCAGTCTGGCGTTCGTATACTACGGTCTGGTGATTAGGAGGGCAATTCAGCATTTTCATGGGGCACTTCGGCGTTTCATCTCATTGGAACTGCTCAGGTCCAGCATTCTAAGGGTTAGTCCGACATTTTGGGAGGTCAGTCCGGCATGTTTAAGGTGCAGTTCGTTGTTTATGTCACTGGAAATGCCCCATTCGGCATTCTGAGGGGCAGTCTGACGGCTAGGGATGTCAGTCCGACGTTTGTATATTGCGGTCTGGCGTTGGGGAAGGGCAATTCGGTGTTTTCATGGGGCAGTCCGGCGTTTCATCTTATTGGAATTACTTCGGTCCTGTGTTCTGAAGGTCAGTTCGACATTTTGGGAGGTCAATTCAGCATGTTCAAGGTGCAATCTGGCATTCTGAAGGGTAGTCCGGCGGTTAGGGAGGCTAGCCCGGCGTTCATTTATTGCAGTGCAGGGATTGTTTCTGTTGGAGGGGCGTTCCGGCGTTTTACAAATTCGATCAGATAATTACGTTTGGACCCGAAAATGGCTTTTTAAAATATGGGAAGGGTATCTTCATAAAAAAAAAAATGTTCATTTTTTGTATTGGGGGTATTTGCTAGGAAACATAGTTTTTGAGAAAAAATTGTTAAAAAAGGTTAGGTGGGAGTAAGCGGAATGAATAATTATATTTGAAAGGGAAAGGGGGGGTTATGCAATTTTCCCTTTTTTTCTTTTTTTTTTTTGAATTGGCCGCCATGATATGGTTTCGTAGCCCCACAAACCACTTTGGGTAGAGATATTTTAAAGAACTTGGAACTCAAGCACTCACGTGTTATCGCATTTCAAAAGTACTCCATTTATATGGGAAAGGCATAGATATTAGACTTGAAAGGATTTTGGTTTCATATCCCAAGGTGAACAAACTTTTATATGACGGAAAAAAAAGAAACGGGGTCAACTCTCTCAAAGACGAGGAGTATACTGTCCATTTACTCCCTCAAGTAAAGTTACATCTAGAATAAATTTGAGGACCTCAAATTTTGCTGACGAACCTCTTCAACCCATATATTAATCTCGGCAAAAAAAAAGTCTCAATAGTTCCATCTATGCGCTTGAAAAAAAAAAGCCTCGAGATTGAATATAGACCGTCCAATTTTTAGATGGTGATATCTAGTGTTAGAAAACCTAACTTTCAAATTTTCTTGAAAATAATCCTGTAATTCTTAAATAGATCCCAAAATTTCAGATTGAAAAAACTCTTGCCACTTTAGTCTTCTAACTAAGGTAGTAGCAGTAAACTATATTCCAAAGGAGCATAATCTACGTCCTCATATCATTGAATAGTCACTTGCTAAAAATCATGTGGTAAGTAATCATGTGGGGTAGGAGGCACCTCCAATCAATTAGGAAATCAAAGAAGGTGATTTGGGGATCTAAATTTACTTTGAAGACATCAATTCATTAAGAAAAAAGTTTATGTAAGGTTGAAACCCTAAACGGTCAAATTAAGGTGCACCTTAAATATTTAGTAGCATAGATTGTTTTGATGCTCAAAATCCTAAAACCGAACATCTTGAGTTCGCGACGTACACATATGAGGAAAAAATGCATTTCAAGTCTTCGAAATAGTACGTCTTGTAATTTATTTTTTTTACTGTTGATTTTCAAGATTTTTAAGCCTTCATAGATATGTTTGATCTACATTATTTTTTAAACTTTAAACTTTATAATTAAATGTGAAAATAAATTTTCGGGTCATCACAAAAATTTTTAACACTAAAACAATTTTTTTTAATACTATTTGAAGGTGGGAATCGATAAGTGACTCCGCATATACAAACCACACCCATTAATTAAAGAACAAATTTGCGTGGAATCCAATTCTTTTGGCTCCCCGAGGTCTCATCTACTTTGGAAGTGCATCTTTTTGTCCTTATCTTGTCTTATCAATGAAAAAAAGGCTCCAGCTTCCCAAAATTTTCCAGGAATTCCGGGTTTGAATTTGAGGAAACCTTATCCTCCACGCAATTACTTCACGACATGAAAAGGGGGCTGCATCTTTGATTAAACCAAGCAAGAAAGTAAACAAATAAACAAAAACCTAGGGCTCGTACCAGGACGGGCGCCGTCAACTTGGCCCGGTTCGCTTGGCTTTAAAAAAATATGGTCTGGGCCACAAACTGTGGCGCGAGAATAGCGGCGGCAACGGGTTAGGTCCGACTGGATCCGGACATAGACCTAAATAGTTTTCAGGTCCAAAAGTTGGACTCATACTCGTACCCGTCGCGTCCCGGGTCTATCGCGACAGGTCTTAGGTTTGGTTGGGTCCATTCCATTACCACCCTCACTATGATTTTTTTGTTTTTTTTGTTTTTGGCATTTTTTTATATCATATATCTTATTATTGGCAACAAAGTCACAATCACCAGCAAATAGATTTGGTCAAGCATTTTATGTTTTTCCTACAACCTAGAAGTTCTGTCCTCCCCTTTATCCAACCGTCCATTTTGAATTCAAGGCTAAAATTGCGCCAATCACAATGTCATATCTCTACACTATTTTATTTTTAATTTTTTTTCTATAAACTATTTTGACACCAAATTTTGGACGTCCATTCCTCTATTAAACTCGCACTAGCGAAAAATATAAAAAAAATATTTTTAATAAAATAAAATGATCAAAATACCCCTGAACATTTCAAAGGGCATTTTGATCATTATATTTTATCGAAAAATTATTTTTAATATTTTTTACAGGTGCACCCCAAAGAGAAGATGGCACGTACCAATTTCATATTCATACAATTTATATAAAAAAAAAAATAAAAATAAAGTACTTTAAGATGTCGGATCTAAGATCAAACGGTGAATGACGGGCTTGAAATATTTTGTCCCTAACAATTTATAGATACAGGTCGGGTTCGACCAAGCCTGGACCCAGACCCAGACCTGAATAGTCTTCGGGTCAAGGTTTTGGATTCGGACCTGCCCGCCATGACCAAATGTTAGACCCATATCCGAGACCAGTGTCGGGTATACCCGGTGGGTCCCGGGTCGGGTCCTGGTCATTGCCACTCATATGAAAGAGCCGAGATGGGGCTCGTGCTGGTCCAATTTGGCCCACTTTATTTTTTACTTAGCCCGTATAGGCCCAGGTCGAAGCCCGGCCTTACTTTGAAGAAGTAAGCCAAATCGGTGAAAACTGACTTTTGGAGTAATTATTTGTTTTTGGAGTAAGTTATTAAGTATTATTGAAATCGCACTCATTACTGCTTACGTGCTCCTGTGGTGACGGGTGCTAGGTCCCACCATGTCCATTGTAACTAATGTCTCCATCTGCATCGACGGCAGCCGTTGCAAAAGCTCCCTTCCCTGGAGGTAATTTGGACCGTCCATCCAGCATAGGCCGATAGATATTTTGTCTGCATGCAATTTTATAGCTAATTTAATAATATTTAATATGCACGTATCTCTATCTCTCTCTTGGAGATATTATTTATAGAGTTCACTGTCTCTTGAATCCATGTCATAAAAGTCCATTACAATCTTTTTCTCTCTCTAAATTCAGCCCCAAGTTGAGCAATATGATTCCCTACCAGCTCCTGCGATCCAGGTCCAATTTACAGGTATTTTTTCTGAAATGATTTATGTGTTTCTTTTATTGATAATTAATTTTATTTTTCGATTATCATCCAATTATTCTGAATATCATACGTTGCTAGATTTTTTTTTCTTAGCATGTTCTCATTGGTACTTTTTTTTTTTTTTAATATTACCAGAGAAGTTCTGTTTATGTTATTTCTAAAAACAAAAAGAAAAATGAAAAAGAGATGTTTTTGTTTATGTTTAGAAAATCTAATTCCTGTTTTTTTTCATGATTAGAACGAAATTCTATTTTGAGGTTTTGAATTGATTCAGGAACTTCATTAGTATGCTGATATCCTATTTAGACCCTGCAAATCCCAAGGGCCTATTTCTTACTGGGCTGATTGTTTTCTTTGTGCTTGAATATTACTTGCATTCGGCATTTCCTTGATTATGATTATGTATGAAATCATTATCAAATTCAATAGATGAGTGTTCTTGATTGGTCTTTGAACTTGGAACACAAAGGTTGTTGTCTTTTGCTGATTTTCTTATTGCAAAGAGAAAAGAGAATCCGGTGGGCCATCCTACTGATATATATATTTGTTTGGTTGGTAACATGCTTTCCTGCACAGCTATCCATCCTTTTGCCTGAATTCACAATATTAAGCCCATTAGTTACACAATTGTGTTACCCATATTGAGAAATTTTGGTTCTTCAAGATAATGAAACTGTGGAACGAAATTTTGGTTCTGCAAGATAATGAAACTGTGGAATTTCTCAAAGGAAAAATTGGAATTCATAGAAAAGCTGTAATTCATAGAAAAACTGTAATTCCATGAATTTCTATGTAATTCATAGAAAAATTCATAGAAAACTGTGGAATTTCTCAAAGGAAAAATTTTGGTTCTGCAGAGCTGGACATAGAAAAGCTAGATTTTGGACTAACACATTAATTCCTTCGAGGAATTGGGATTGTGAACTGCTTCAATATCAAATTTTCCCCCTTATGATCCAAATTGCTGATCAATCAATTCAAGTGACTATTACATATGTCAGCCCTTGGGGATAGAATCAGAGCAGAGGTTCATCAGCATCCATTCCATATGGTAGCTGGATAAAGTGTCCTTGAGTTATAGAAATGACATCATAAACAGTTGGTGAGAGGTACTTTCGGTGCATTCCTCCACATATCAAGGTCACATTTGCTTATTGGTGGACCGACGTCACATTTACTTATCAGTGTGTGAGTTTCATATGTTATTTGGTCTAGCCTTTTGAGACTTATGAAGGTCTCAGTTATGTTCCCTTGGCCTATTCTGGTCACTGCACCTCCTTTCTTGTTATTCATGAATGGTTCTCAACTGATCAAGATGTTTTAGCAGTTCCGATATACACATCGCTATGGACCATTCCGTATATTAGCATCCAGATTTTTTTTTTGGGTGAGTCAGTGGGGAGAGGGCTCCTACTGAGCCAAGGTTGTAGCGTTGCAAATTGTCAAGCGCTAATCAATTAGCATGTGAAATATGCACATCAAAATTTATGGGGAAATAACAAATATCAAAGTGTGCTAAAGAACACCATAGGACCCGAAAAGAGAATATAATTCATGTTACGGCTCAATTAGCCCAAAATGAATACATAATTAATCAGAAATTTGTAAACAAGATTGTCCACATTCCTGCTTAGCCTCTATCGATCTTCAGCAGTTATAGTGCCCCCTGTCATAAGCATTTATCCTCATTGCATTGGTTCCAAAATTTTTGGTTTAAATCTGTTCTGTTTAGACCTGTTCAGCCCATTAAACATTGATGGCGATGCCCTAAAATGACATCTCTCATTGAGGAGAAAAAGTGATGTTTCCATGATGCTTTTGCGGTATCTTTGTGAAATAAGGGGCATGTATTCATTTAATGTCTTTAGTAATTCATTTGTTAATAGGGAAGCCAATGATGTAGCTGTTTGCTTATCTTATTTTGAGGTGGTCTGTCTGCATTTGTGACTTCTCACTTGTAGAATTGTAACTGAGACATGTTTGCTATCTTTGTACTTGACTTTCCTTTGGTGAAAGTATAGCTTATAAAAAACCATGGTGGTCTACTTGAGGTTAAAATTCCCAATTTCTGTGTTTTAAAATCGTGCTGTTCCTAAATGGAGACAAATATCTCTGCATGCTTTTTGTTTTTCGTGCGAAACTTATTTTTTTCTGTTGTTGCATAGCTGGGTAAGTTCATCAAACATGTTGCCGCTGCTAGAAATCTGAAAGTGCCCCCACATCATTGTCCTACATTTGCCAGTTATAGTTCAGAAGCATCTTTGCAGAGTGATGTTCCTGAATCAAATGATAAAGGGTATGGAATCTTAGGTGGAAAAGTCTTTGTATGCAGCCGATCAACAATTGAAACTGCATTTTCTATAAAATTCCTTGACAGTCTTTTTTATAACAAAAAGAAGAAGGATAGATTAATTCGTTAATTATGGCTGATTTCTTTTGTTTAATAGTACATATAGTACATAACTGCGACACATTGTGATGTCAAATGGTACAGATTCAAGGGCCATGACATGCTTGCACCTTTTACTGCTGGATGGCAGAGTACAGACTTGCATCCTTTAGTTATTGACAGATCGGAGGTATTTCATGCAATTTATGGTGTTAATGGATACAAATTGATATTGTTTATGTATCAGCACCACTTCTCTTTAGCTTTAGAAATACAAAGCTCTATTTACTTCTTGGTTTTCTTTATAGGAAAAATGTGCTTTGATGACAGTTCTATAAAAAAAACTAGCGGTCACTTTTCATATGAAACTCATACGTGTTCACATGAATGTGGACGGGAAATAGAGATGGTTCATGCAAGTTTCTGTTTATAATTCAGCGATTATTGAGTATACCTTTTCGATAAGAATGGCTATGCATGCCATTATAAGTCTCAAATGCTGGTTCTCAATCGTACTTCCCGTAATATCCTCACCTCGAAAATGGCCATTGCATGTTGCAGAAAGGGGCCATACCCAAAGTTTTTACCCTGCATGCCTACCAAATATATTTTGATGGTAGTTCTGTAGTCTACATTGGTTCCAAAAACTTGATCATTTAGAGGATATTCTGAATTTTAATAAATTCTTTTTGTCCAGTTATCTCATTTGCTCCTTTTTGAATGATGCTGCAGGGAAGTTATGTCTATGATGTAAATGGAAAAAAATATCTTGATGCTCTTGCTGGTTTATGGTGCACAGCATTAGGTATTTTCTTGATTCACTAATTGACAATGGCCTCAAGTTTCTGATGCATATTACAGAAAACCTTTTTATCTATGCATGTTTTTGTTGCAATTACTAGAATGAAAGCAAGTGAAAATTTTTTATTTGCTTCTTAAGGTTATCGATTCCAAAATTGGCGATATTTTTTGGTTTTGTCTCACAATAAAATATTCTAAGGAAATTTTTGCATCAAGTTTAGTCGTGCCTATGCAACTGTCTCTTTTATATTTGACTGTGAAGTTTATTGACATTAAGAAGCTTTGAGGAAACAGGATTTGTCAATCTACTGAATCTTTTATGTGGGTGGTGACTAATAGTTTTGGTACTTGGACAAATACTGGAATTCATCTTTTACACTAGTGGCCATTAAGGTGGTGGTATAATGACGTGCAAAGATGTCCAGTAATGAAGCAATTATCTTTGTCTTATACTGGCACTTGTGCAGGTAGACTCTTTCTTGTTGGTAACTTAATAAAAGAAATTTGTAATTAATTTGATCAATATATTGTTTCTTGATTCTTTGAAAGGAAATTTAAAACCTAGAGACATTAAACACTTACAGCGGAATAATAATCCTCATAGAAATGGAGGGGTGGGGGGTGGGGGGATTTAACAAATGCTATTGCTGCTTTAACAGATTCCAAGTAAGTTCAACCTCTATTGTCCACTTCTAATAAAACATAGGGGTGCAACCAATTTTTTGTGAATGTTAACAAATGGTATTGCTGTTCTTAATAGATGCCAATTAATTTAACCATTATTGTCAAGTTCTATAAAACCTAATGGTTCAACCCAGTGTTTTCTATATAAATCACCCGGTTCCTACAAAGAACCGGATCATCCACAGACGATTCCCTATCCGGATTGGCAATTTCTTATCCGGATCGACAGGTTTTCAAACACAGGTTCAAACCAATTTTTGGCACACATTCATTTGCAGCAGTAAGTTTCTTGTAATTGTGACATTTCTAATGCATGTAGCTAGGCCAACTATTGGAAATAAAACTATGAAACTGATGATGACTATGATATCCATGTATTTTACTGTTCAATAATATTATCGTTATCCACCACGGATTGCGTCATTACTATGTTATCCCCAGAAGTGTCAGCTTATGATTAAGGGGACAATCCTTTCATTATTG
Source organism: Amborella trichopoda (assembly GCF_054954075.1). Taxonomy (NCBI): domain Eukaryota; kingdom Viridiplantae; phylum Streptophyta; class Magnoliopsida; order Amborellales; family Amborellaceae; genus Amborella; species Amborella trichopoda. Next base: position 13,460,013 of record NC_142337.1, on the reverse strand, counting down.
AGATTTCTATATGTGTCTCAAGTAAGGGTTATTCATCCCTTGATTTGTGGCTGAATAATTTTACTACAAATGGAATGTTGTTATCGACTGTTTGTTCCTTGAAACCTTGCTGTTGTCTGATGCAAGCCAGGAGGAGAGAGAAGAAGAACACAAGAACCAACCCAATTGTTAATTCGATTCAAGTTCATCTCTCTATTTTCAGATGACATGAATGACTCCTTATAGGCTCTAAACCTAGGTCTAGATGCTTCTAAAGATGCCTCACCAAGTCCCCATACATTGGAAGATCAAAAGCCTCCTAAAAATCCCTAAAGCATTGACTCAAGATAGGATTGCTATCATTAAAGCCCATTAGAACTCATCAAGTAATAATTATAATAGAAATAACTATTTTCTCTAGCTAATTTGCCTCTTATTCATGCATTGATTTTTTTAATTAATTACTAAATATTGCTCAAACTGTGCTTGAAATCCCAAGGGAACTGAAAACCAAAAGACTCCTAAAACCATCTTATGTTGGAGAGAACTCATCCTCAAATTTGAGAATCTTTGCCACATCTCTGTTTTGCTTTAGTTGAATTTAGACTTCACTTTTGGTATTTGTGGTGTGATTCTACTGCTGGCGCTGGATCTCTCTTAGATCTCCAAACCTCAATAATCAGGTTGCTGTTGTATTGTTGGACCATGTTATTAAAAAATAAGAGTTGCAACTGATTGAATAATCCTTGAAGAAAAGTATCTTCTCCTTTCAGAAAAGGATCCTAATAACATGTGGTAGGATTCCTAACTCTTCATAACATAAGTTCATCTATCCATCAAAAATGGGTTTCGCCTCAAGTACATCATCAATTGCATCTTCTTTATCAAAGATGGTGCTTTTTCCCATTCGACAATAGTTTTCACCATGGATGTTGATGAGAATGACCATCCCACCTCACCCCCATGGTCCTCAGTATACTTTAGCTCTCGGATCGTCGCATCTTTTAGGCTCTCTTCTTCTGGTGTTGCTCACAGAACACCATAATGGAAGGAGTTCTCATTGCTTCCCCAGAAAACCTCTATTCTATCAATCTTCACAAAAATGCCTTTAAGACAATCTAACACCATTGTCCTTTATTTATGTTTTTCACCTAAAATTATTGTATTCATGTTCAATGTTTTTTTTTTTTTTACTCTGGCTAGATAAGTTATATGATATTATTTTTACCATTTGAAAACACTGCATTTGATTTTTGAGGATAAATCTCACAAATACTGTACTTAGTGTTGAATGATTAATATACAAATTGTATCTGTTATAAATAATATTTGGGGTTGATTTATTGCAGGGGGGAATGAGCCTCGACTTGTGGAAGCTGCAACCAGACAATTGAATAAGTTACCATTTTATCACTCTTTTTGGAACCGTACCACAAAGCCATCTCTGGTACTTATTGACCTAATCTTTTGGCTTGGATTGGTTATATTGAAAGAAAGTTGTTTTGTTGTTCTTTTCTTGCTAGAATCAGTGTAGGAAAAATCGAACCGGAACGGTTAACTGGACATGGCCCAGAAGCAGTTCAACCGGCCTAACCGGTAAACCGGCCGATTCAATCGTTCTAACCGGGCAAGTTTCAGGCAGTAAAAAAAGTATTAAAAAAACTAAACAAAATAAAAAAAATCTAATAAAATATGAAAGTATATTTAAAGAATGATTAAACAAATGACATCCAAATGAAATTGAAAATTAATGAAAAAATGGATTTTAAAGAATCAATTTGTGCTCAAGGGTATTTTTGAAATTTTCTATAAAAAGATGGGAAAATATAAAAAGAAGTATTAATGGCCAAACAATTTCCAATCTTTGCCATAATGATAAAAAATATTAAAAAATGCATTACAACAAAATTCCTTTTTTTTGGATTTTATATAATTTTTTTTAAAATTGTTTGTAAAAATACCTGGCCGGTCACCAAAAATTGTCCGGTTCCGATCTAACCGGGCGGTTACTAATTAGACTGCCTAACTAACCTGGTGGTTACTAATTAGACTGCCTGATTTTTCCTTCAATGGGTAGAATTATGTTTTGAACAATTTTTGCAGATCTGAGCATTTTTGTGTTTTCATTCTATTTTCCCGAAGTAGAAAAACTTTTGTAAACACTCAACTGATGATTTTTTTTGTTTTTTATATATTAGCTGGAAAATGGTTTTGGTTGATTTTACTGCAATATTGTATTAAAATATACAGGAAATTCAATTTGCATTCCTTTCTAGAAATGCTTAGACCTTTTTGTTTCTAGTTTTATTATCACTTTAAATGATTTTCATTGAGTTTTGCAGTATTGATTTTTTGTCAAGTAGACCAATCTATTTTATTGAGTAGGTTAACTTGATTTGTAAGATAGAGGTTCAAAACTAAAGACCTCATGCAGTGCAAACTGATTGTGTCCCTTTTAAGCCAAGGCTAGGTGGACTAATCTATCTTTAATTATTTTTTGCAGTTGCTTCATTCTAACATGGGCAATCTTGACATGGTCCTTTACTGTTTTCCTTACAGGATCTTGCAACAGAACTGCTAGAGATGTTTACTGCTAGGAAAATGGGAAAGGTCTTTTTTACAAACAGCGGGTCTGAAGCTAATGATTCCCAGGTTTGATTTCTATGTTTTACTTCACATTGACTTCTTGAGCTTTCCATAATTATCTTTCCTATTGTTATTGAAAAATTATGTTTTGATCTGACAATAATCCTTGCAAGGTGACTTAAATTCTGCATTGAGAAGGGAGATTAAAATTTTAGGACATGGTTAGCTAGGTATTTTATTGCTGTTGAGGATATGGTTGATACATTCAATATGGCATTTGTTTTCCCTTTTATTCTGGCCTGACTGTGAAATACAAAAGGGCTATGACATTACGTTTGAATCCATTTTGAACATTCCTTATCACTTTCATTTTATTTTAGGATTAATTTATTATTGGAATGTATATATGTTTTAATTATTAAAAAGTTACAGATGTCCTCCTTTTTCTTTTTGAAAACCTTTGTTTCTGTCATATTTATGGCATATTGGTATGTTTGACACATATTCTTGTCTGGGTAACAGAGCGGGCAAAGGGTATTAGGTGTAACAAGAGTATGCACCCTAGCTATGGTATCCTTCAAAGGATCCCTTTGGGACCTTGATAGTCGTAACAAGACGGGTGTCTTGAGCTTGAACATCTAAGCAGTCCATTTACCCCGAGTGATACATATGATATGGCCACTTTATACACTTTTGGAGGAATGACCAAGAAAGACCATAGGTGAACAAGAATAGATGCCTTTACTAAACAAGGCTGGATACATCTTTGCCATCTTAAATTCTTAATTATATAGTGGAACTTGGCATATGTCTTTTCAGGTATTCCATTGGCTAATGCAGTTTGTAAAGCCTTGAGGAGACTTATACGGCTGAAAGTGCAATAAATAAGTGAATGACAACATCTCCCTCTACTACTGATGTGGCAAACCACATGATGGTTGAGGCCCCTGTAAAATTGACTTTCATGAGGAGTCCGTTGTATGTTATTGTCATATGGGATGTGTCAGCCTGTTGGATATATTCAAACTACAGTACTATTATCATATTTTTAAGTTACTTGAAATATTTCTTGGAAAGGATACAGATTTTATCCCAATTTGCAGAAATCATCTTTTGGGGATCACCATTCTCTGTTTACTTCAAAGTTTATGCACAACTGCATGTAATCTCTAGAGGGAGTGCTAGAGCCCATTTCATTTCTATATTATTGATTAGGTTTTTTTTTTTCCTTTTATTCTTGCTCCCTTTGCTTTTTATGTGGCCATTGTATTGTCATTGTTTTGCATCACGTCATATTGTTTACGTTTAATTTATGAGTACTTCAAATTGCATCGGAGAAAGAGTTGATATGCCCATTGATAATCTTTACTTTTAGCCATGGCTTTCCTGCACTTTCACATAATGGGGACTATGTTTATATGCATTTTATTATGAATCCATTTAAAGTGTATTTCTGTAGTTCCTCATGACTTGAACATATCTGCAGAAAGCTTTAGGATAATGAATTTTACTGGTTTGGTAAGTCGCCTATAGAACATCTGTAATTTCAAAATTTGTGATGGCTCATATTCCATAGAATCAGTATATGTGAAGATGAGGCACTTTAATTGAGCCCTTTTGAATACTATATTTCGACGATGCAACATACTGAATACTGCTCATGTGGCGTGTTTTAGGCTCTGGACTTCTCCATGACAGCTTCTGATTTTCCCAAGCTTTGTGTTTTTAAAATTTTGCAGATCTTGATTTCCTGTGTTGTTGGTATGTGTGTGCATGTGCATGTGTGTGTGGGCGCATACAAATTTAATTTCAATAGCATCGATTCCTCAAATTTTGAGGTCATGCCTTTCTCATGACGGTTTTCTGAATTTAGGTGAAGCTAGTTTGGTATTACAATAATGCATTGGGAAGACCGGATAAGAAGAAGTTTATTGCACGACAAAAATCGTATGTTTCTGTTTAGTTGCTTTTGATGCAAATATTTCATTAGCTCTTACCAATACTAGTTTAGTTTGGGGAACTTTTTCATGTAAGGGGAGGAAATTGATCATTTCTCATTTTTCCTTATGTACTTCTTTGCAACAGATATCATGGATCAACTCTAATTTCGGCAAGTCTCTCAGGGTAACATTTCTTTTAATGTATTATACTATTTAGGATGATTTGGGATCTTTCATAACTTTTTTACTTTATTTAATTTTTTTGAAAAGGTCTAATAAGGTTGAGGGCCTTAAACTTTTCCTTAACCTGTTTCAAACCTGAATAAAGGAGGTGGATTGCATTAGGTAGGCAGCCAATGTAAAACTTTGCCACGTTTTATCATGAATCCTGAACCTATGTGACTTTTTGGTCTTACGGAGGGTATGACCTTTGATAGAGAGGAATGAAGGAACAAGATTCATATAGCCAACCCCAAATCATTAGGATAAAGCTTGGATGATGATGTTGACACTATTCTTCTAGTATATTAGAGAGCTTGTGGGTTTCATCAGTATGGGGCTTTGATTTATCATGGAGCCCTTTAATGAGTAGAATTGTTGCCCCAAGGTTTGAGATATGGCCCTTCCATCTTAAAGTTTGGTTTTTGAGTTCCACTAGCTTGTTTACCTTAGGAGAAAAGTGAAATTGCAGTATTTAGTTCTCTTAAGCTTTATTTATATGAATTGTTTTCCTTTGACTTGAGTATTGTAACTGACGGAAAATTCTTTGCCTATATAGTCTTCCAGCATTACATCAGAAGTTTGATCTTCCAGCACCTTTTGTATTGCATACAGACTGCCCACACTATTGGCGCTTCCATCTTCCTGGTCTTTGCCCTATATCCTTTTTCACAATTCCAATTTCCATGTTCTATGGTTTGTAAGAATATCTATATCTATATATTGAATAGGGTTGGTTATGTACCAGGTGAGACGGAGGAGGAATTCTCCACCAGATTAGCAAATAACTTGGAAAATCTCATATTGAAGGAGGGACCGGAGACAGTAAGTTCTTGTTACTTGTATTATGTAAGAGCTGTTATCTCCATAGAAATGTTTTCTTATTTATGTGGTTATTATTGCAGATTGCTGCATTCATTGCCGAGCCTGTCATGGGTGCTGGAGGTGTCATTCCACCCCCTGTAGCATATTTTGAGAAGGTGACTGATCTTCATTATTTGATTTTCAGTGGAAGCTTTATTGTCAAAAGAAGTTCATGCATCTCCTCTAGCTACTTTGGTAGATTTAATTTATATCAAATCCTGCAAATTAAATTTCCGAGTAAATGTGTGAGATGAAATTTAATCAAATCACTTTCCTTCATGATTCTTCATTCTCTCTTTTTTTTGTGTCCTTTGTCAATCATGAAGGCATGGTAAAATGTTATTCGACATCACTTTCTCATTCATATGCTCTTATTGCCTCTTCAAACTTTTAACAGATTGGAAAAAAAAATTGCTTTTGAAAAATTCTCTTTGTTTCCTTATTCCCTATCACATATTGGTAATAGATTTTCCTATTGTATATTCTGCCTTTTTCTCTTCTTTGCTTTACGGGCCTCTTATCCTTCCCATCATCGTACCCTCCTTTCTCTCAATTTTGTCTCTATTCTCTCTTGCCTGTTTTTGTTTTTGTTTTTTTTCCTCGTATGAAACATATGTGCAGAACCTCTTGAATTTTGTCATTTCCCCTCTGTAATGTTTTCAGCTCACACCTCAGTTTCCACCTTCTCAATCCTTTGCCCTAGTTCTTTGAGTGAGAGTTTGTTGTTGTAATGCGTTCACCATAAGAGAAGAAGTATAGAGACATAATTATGTACAAAAATACTCTATGTTTGGCCATTTTTCCTGAATGAATTCATATATAAGATAATGAGCTCTAAGGTCTCCATTATTGGAATGATGATGGTTAGTCTAAAACCTATTCATCAGTGCATGGTGATAAAGCCCCAACTTATGAAACTTCAAAATTTATCCTGTAACACTAGAGATTTGTGCCTAAATTGTTAACTTTATCTCAAAAAAAAACACTAGAGATTTGTGCCTAAATTTTGTTTGGTTAGTAGCAAGAAAATAAGAGAAGTCAAGAGTCATAGGTCCAGCAGTTCTCATGTTTCAAGGGCCTTGCTAGAGTTCTCACGTGTTAATTCTTCTCACACGTACCATATCTGACCGTGCATTTTTTGGATTTCTACGGTGAAGATCATTTGTACTTGTTGGCCGTTCCCTAGCAGAACTCTTATCCATAAATTTCTGTGATGTTTCTTCTCATTTACTTGCATGTTTTGTTGAATAAGATCAAACATTTAAGCCTATTGGATTAAGTTTGGATGCATCCATTAATTTCTTCGGCCATCTTTCTAGGTTGCTATTTTAAGGCCTGACATTTGATGATTGTATGTCTCTTCCTTTGGCCGGTGAAATGTATTTATTCATGGAGCAATGCTTTTTTTTTTTTGGTTATTTCTGTAGATTCAAGCTGTTGTGAAGAAATATGATATTCTATTCATTGCAGATGAGGTAATTCAAATATTTCTACATTCAAAACTTGCGATAGATGAATTTTTTAGGGTAACACTGCTTCTGAGGCGTGCTTATATTTTTTCTGCTGCCTTCTGGATCCATCCTTTAACAGGTTATCTGTGCCTTTGGAAGGTTGGGGACAATGTTTGGGTGTGATAAGTACAATATTCAGCCAGATCTTGTAACCATTGCAAAAGTACGCCATCTGCATATAAGAAAATTTCTAAACTCTACCTTTATCACACCTAATTGCAATTTCTTGATTTTTCAGGCTCTTTCATCAGGATATATGCCCATTGGTGCAATTCTTGTAAGCCCCGAAATCTCGAAGGTTGTTTACTCACAAAGCAATGAACTTGGTACGTTTAGTATTTCTCCCTTTGACTGGTTAAATTGATCGAAGGTGTCCTGGTTCCTTATGCATGCCATCTTGCTCTTTGCAGGTTCGTTTGCCCATGGATTTACTTATTCTGGGCACCCTGTGGCTTGCGCTGTTGCATTAGAAACACTGAAAATTTACAAGTATGTAGCTGGAACTTTAAATGGGAAAAGGCTATAATGATGATGATGATGATGCAGTCAGAACTATTGTTCTCAAGTCCTGTCTTTTTTCTAGATGCACTTTTAGAACGTGTTAATTTGCACAGTGGCCAAGGACTTGTTAACTTGTGAAAGGACCTAATGATGCTAATTAATTTGCACAGAGAGAGAAATATTGTTGACCAAGTCCTCAGCATAGCGCCAAGGTTCCAAGAAGGCATACGAGCCTTTTCTGAGAGCCCCATTATTGGAGAGGTACATTACTCTCTACAATGAGATTTCATTACCATTTTACTCTTTAAAATGAGATCCCATTACCATTTTGCTCTTTAAAATGATCATGGAGTTTCCAATTAAATTGAGCAACTAGTATTTTTAACTGAGTTGGAAGATAATAGTTATTGTGACACCGAGGTCCAACAAGAATATGATCTCCTATTGTTTGTTATGCAGATACGAGGAACAGGATTGATACTTGGTACTGAGTTTACAGATAATAAGTCTCCAGCAGATACTTTCCCACCTGAGTGGGGTAAAATCCTAACATTTGATTTTTAGCACGTCGGAGAATAATAGATGCTCATGCAATGCAGTGAAAATATACATGAGGGAAACTGAGGTGATGGGTGTCTAGTAAATAGAGAAATGTATGGGGTGACCTCCTTCAGATCATAAAGTTACTTGACTAACTTAGATCAGCAAGGTGTTTACACTTATAATCCAGCTATCAAAAAATTCAACTTCATTTAGTTGCTAGAGAACATATTCCAATAGAAAGTGTATGAAAACAAAAATTTGATGTTTTTGCGTTCTTCTTCTCTGATAATTATCCTGTTTTTTAGGAAAACATTGATTCCCTTCGCAAAACATTTTCAGTTTTTGTTTTTCCCTCCTAATTTTGGGTTGTTTGCTTCCAGATTAGAATCAAAATAGAAAGTCGATCCAAGTTTGGGCCTGGGACATCCTAGTTGGGACTGAGAGCTACTTTTAAGATTGTTACATAGACCTGAACTAGTTTAAGGGGGTAATATCAAGTACGGTTTCCAAGTTTTATGTTATCAATTTTGAGAAATTGAGCGAGATTCTAGTATATCTATAGTTCGTTTAGAACAACAAGTGTCTGCATAAGATATGATTTTTGAGAACAGTAAGCATTACTACGTTTAGAACAACAAGTGTCTGCATAAGATATGATTTTTGAGAACAGTAAGCATTACTACAAGTGTAACTGTTTCAGAACAGAGAGTGTAGGTAATTTCAAGAGGTTATCTAGAAATCATTGATTAAAAGTATCCATGTCAAATTTGATGTCTATGGGTTTTAGAAATAGTTATGCTGCCAAGGAGTTATCTCCTGTTCCCTTATGCATGACCCAAGGTCATCTCTCTCTCTCTCTCTCTCTCTCTCGCACACACACACACACACACGCACATATACATGCACAAAAAGACAAACACACACAATGGTTTGGAAGTATTTAGCGGATTATTAATCTTGACTCCATGCTCCGCCCTGGCTAGTTCCCTTATAGAACTGCAGTTGCTGACACCTCATATTGTCTCTTACTTTAGATTATCATCCAATGCTCTAAATAGCCACCCAATAACAATATATGGTTACATAATTCTCCATAGGATAGGCCAAGCATCCAAATATTGTCTTGATCAAATTATTTGTTTCCTCCATGATAGCATCGCCTTGTATCATGGTCAACTTGTCATGACTATAAAACAATGTGTGTATGCGTATGTGTGTGTGAAGATTTGGTCTGCCCTAGTGTGGTGTGGACTGCCATGGTCTCCATCTTACATAATTTTTAAGGCTTTAGGGACAATTGTTCAGGCCTGAAATTTGCATACTCCCTCTCTCTTGAACCAACAAACAAGATCATGGAAAACATTAATTTAAAAATAGAAACTGGTTTTCATTGAGAAGAGTGACGATGCAGTATGGATTACCCATTTCAATTGTTTAAAAGTGGTATTAGATTGAGGCCTTGGGGGTATGTGTTTAACCTAAGATTTTGTAGATTGCCTTATCATCACTTTATGAAGAATTTCAAAAAAATAAAAGTCTGACTTTGGGTTCTTTAAGACCTGGATCTAATGGTCCAAAATTGTTCACTATTGAGGTGGGTTGCGTTTTAGGGATTTTTTTTTTGGGCTCGAGTGCTAGGATGAGTTGGGCTTATCCCCAAAGTTTGGTTCCACAGCATCCCCCTTAGCCATTGATCAGACCAGATTAGTTTCCGCTGTGTGCGCGCGTGCACGTGTGTGTGTGCATCCATGCATGCATGTGTGTGTGCTTATTGTGTTGTTTTTTCTAGTTCTCTGTTTTGTTTCTACCACTTACATTAGCTATTTCCTAATGAAGATTTTCCTCCATTTTATATTTCAAGATGTGTGTTTGATAGCTCACTGTCACTGCATTCTAGTTTTAATCATTTTTCCGTAGTGTTGCAAAACCTAACGTTAAAATTTTGGACGATTTCAGGGGTAGGAGCATGGTTTGGTGCTGAATGTGAGAAGCAGGGAATGTTGGTACGAGTCGCTGGAGACAACATTATGATGTCACCCCCTTTCATCATGACACCAGAAGAGATAGATAGAGTATGAGCTTAATAATCCCTAGTTATGTCAAGTCGGCTGCTACTTGACTTTTCTGGGTTCATAAGATGTCGGAGTTCTTTCGAGTTCGCGTTGAGTATATTCTTTGTAGGTTGTCTTGTAAATCCAAATTAGTCACCACAACTTCACTGTATATAGTTTTTGAAGTTTTAAAGACCCGACCGAGATTTTTGTTAGCTCATGTGGAAAATTTGTATTCGACATTGTTTTTCAATCTCACAATCCACGTGGATATTTTCATTTTTTGTGGCATGTAAGTTCTATAGTGCATTTTCAGTGGATTGCTAACTCTTGGAACCTGAAACCTTTGTTCTCAGTTAATTAACATCTATGGAGAGGCGCTCAGAAGCACGGAGGAAAGGGTGAAGCAGCTCAAGGCACGACGGTAGCAGCACAGGGCATGATGACCCCAAGCACATCTTCTTTTCTTAGAAGTGATGATGATGAAAAGTATTATATGAAATCGTGCGGTTGAAAGGTTCAAGTACTTCCAATGGGCATGTCGAATTTTATTCAAAGGGCTCAAACCCAAGCAATATGTAATATTTAATAGAGTCGTATCAGAGGGAGAATTGTGTTGCTGTGTGAAGAGGCGACATGTTTATAGTTTGTCTTCTCTCTGCAATAAAATGTGGCCTACATTTTCTGTGACATTTTTCTTTGAATCCTATAGACTTTTTTGGTTGTGTGAAAATTTTAATAAAAGCCAGTGGAGCATCCCCTTTTTAAGAGATTACCTATATATTTCTCTTGAAATTTTTTTAAACCCAATTAAAATAGGAGAAGAAACCTCTCCTTATTTTAATGAGGACAGAACTTCTTGAATTTCTCCGGAAAACCATCCCCTGTATTTCATCCCCAATTAAAATGACCCATTTTCCTACCTAAACTAAATTATGATATCTTCCAATCAAGATGAAGTATTATCCCATTTTCCAAGAAATAAGTCATGAAACTTCTAAAATAGAAGGGATTACCTACTTCCTGCTCCTAACTAAAGCAAGAAGAGTAACTTTGATGCTGCTCCTAACGAGACAACCAAGGAAGATGCATTGAAATTCATACAAACTTCGAACTTCGAATTCATTGAAATAACATGGGATAAGAATAGGATGGTGCAGCTACTTATAGCTTCATTGAGGGTATGACCCTTGATATGGGGACTTACAGCCTTATGAGGGTATGGATTTTTGATTGAGCGGAATGGCAGATCACAATTAGTGTAGTTAGTTGGGAAAAAAGCTCGATGATGAAGTTTGAGATGGTATGGTGAATTTACAAATGGGACTAAAAATAAAATGGAACGACTAAGTCCCCAGAACATACCTTTCGAAAAGTGCATATATGTTGATCTCGATAACTTCCTACTGTCGGTTGTGGGACTAAAGTCGCATATTTGTGTTCTTTAATTTCAACGAGCCGTTCATGTGTACATGTCCAATTTCTTGAGAAAGGAACATTTTAGGGTTACATGACCAATTACTTGAGAAAGGAAAACAATTATGGAAGGTGTCAACGTTATTCTTTAAAAGTATGGTACACCTCGAAATCCACACAAAAATGTTATTTTGACATTGAAAAGCCTTATAAAAGTGATCATCTTAACCTCAATACATATAGATGTTAAAAAAAAAAGAATTTTATGTTCTAAATAATGCATCTTGTAATATATTATTTAGAATGTCTATCTTTAAACTTTTTTTAGTGTGTTTAGATTGCTCAATCTCCACCATTTTTGGAGCTTTACAATTCGTAATTAGGTGAAAATAAATTTCTAGGCTACCTTAAGTGTCTCTGGCACCTAAACTGCATCTTGTACCAAAATTTAGAGGTGCGCTTTACTTTGGTTGTTTAAGGTTCACACCTTATACCAACTTTACTCAAAACTGCTTGCTCATATTCTACAGTTTTCACTCATGGCGTGTTACTGTTCAAAATCCATCAAACAGCCATGATTCTCTAATAGTATTTGACTTTTAATAATGGTTTTTACAAATCTAATTAATCTCAAAATTTGTGGGTGTGTGCTCTTTAGAGAGGCGCATATTGATAAAATATAAAAATAATTTGAATAATAAAATAACCAAATTACCCTTATGAATATTTTAGGGGTATATTTCATCATTCTATTTTTTTAATGATTATTTAGGTACGAGATGGTTAATAGCTACACATGCCCCAATTTCAAATAAATCAAATATCTAAAAAAATATTAAAAACAAAATATTTTTAGATAATCATGGTTGCCTAATAATATTTGGATGGTGATGAGCCGTGAATGAAATGCCTTCGATGGTGATGAGCCTTGAATGAAATGCCGTAGAAATTCACTTTATCTATATATATATATATATATATATATGGATGAGCCTACTAGCTCATGGAATAGTATAAGCCCAATGGCCCAGATTGAATCTGGGCTAATTTGACGAACACGGATATCTAGTTGGGTAGCTATAATGAATAGTAATATAGGTAGAATCCCAACCGTCAGATCTTTATCATATGGTTCAGAATGCATATCACTATATATATATATATATATATATATATATATATATATATATATATATATATATATATATATATAGAAAAAAGCTAGGGTTAGCCCACTAGCCAATATGAACTTATAAGCCCAACAGCCCAGAATGAATCTGGGCCGATTTGAAAATCACGGATGTCCGTTAGTGCTTGAATTTTATTTATTTTTCTACAAATCCAAATCACTTGAAATTTTAGGTGTGTATTCTTCTCATCAAGACGCACCTAATAAAAATATAAAAAAAAATTTATTTCACAAAAATAACCAAAATACCCCCCAAAACATTTCGGGGGTATTTTGATCAATTTATTTCATGTAAAATATTTTTTTGATATTTTTTGAAAGATTCACCTATTTTTGATGAACACCACCTAAACTTTCAAGTGATTTGGATTTCTAGAAAAAAATAAAATTCAAACACTACCGGATATCCGTGATCGTCAGATCGGCCTAGATTCAATCTGAGCTGTTGAGCTCATATGTTCATATGAGCTAGTGGGTTAACCCCAGCTTTTTTCAGTGTTGAAAAGATTTTTCCTATATATATATATATATATATATATATATATATATATATATATATATATATATATATATATATATATATATATATATATATGAAGATGTTAGGTGAGCCCATTAGCTCATGGAATTGTATAAGCCCAATGGCCCATATTGAATCTGGGCCGATCTGACGGTCATGACCAGTGTTCGCAAAATCGAATTGGAACGGTTCATCGAACATGGGGCTGAGAGAGGTTTGAATCGGAACCGGACTAATAGGAGCGGTTAACCGGACTAACCGGTCAAGTAGATTTTTTTTAAAAAAAATGGGTAAAACACTCTCAAAAATAAAAAATAAAAATAGAAATACTTAGATTAAGTGTATAATAACTTAAATATATTTATCTTACAAAAAACAATTTGAAACAAGTTTTTATAAATTAATATTCGAATATTATAGTCCGTACATGAAAATATCATAGAATATTTTTTGAAGATATTTTTGTCATGTAACATTTTCCAAGAATTAACATATTTATCCCAAACTTTACATGAAAAACTTTCTTTTTTTTTGTTTTTCTTTACAAAAATTGCTCACATTAGGAATGAAAGTTTATGCACTTTTTGTTTTTTTGCAAATAACAAAAGTAGCTTGATGCTATTAAATCAAATAAAAATGCCAATTAATTAAGACAAGAAATAGAAAGGACCTCTTCCACATAGTTAGATAAAGCATAATTCATACAATACTTTTTCGATGAAGTTAAATAAGGCATACTTTACAAAAAGTACATCTCATGATATGCAACAAAATGAAAAATCAATGCACATCACTCTGTTCTACTGGTCTTATATGTTCTTATATGTATCTACCATATCCATCTCAATGTGTTATGCGTCGAGTTTATCAAAAAATAAGAACAGTAGAACAAATAATTTGATCATAGAAAAACACTTTTCATATTTATCATAAAACAAAATTTTATTAAAAAACCATAATTTTATCAAAAAATAAGTTTACTAAGCAAAATGAAAAACCACTTCCCATATTCATCATAAAACATAATTTTATTAAAAACCCATAATTTGATCAAAGAAATATTTTCATTGAGCAAAATAGAAAAACGGTTCACATATTCATCAAAAAACATAATTTTGTTCGAAAGATGATTTTATTAAGCAATATAGAAAAAAACTTCCCATATTGATAAAAAACATAATTTTACTAAGCAAAATGAATTTTTTTTAGAAAAATCAATTTCTCAAATTAGGGATGATTTGAAATTAAGATCACATTTGTAAAACTCTTTATCTCTCTTTGGAATCGGGCCACATCGGGATTAGCCAGTGACTGATCTCGAGTTAGTCGGTCGATTTTTAAAAAATTGGCTGATATTTTAAAGACTCTTTCCATTACATTCTAAAAACCTTGATAGAAAATGGAAAAAAAAAAAAAAAAAAAAGAAAAAAAAAAAAGAAAAAAAAAGAGAAGAACCAAGTACATACAAGAAGGTGTAGTATTTTATTGAACATAAGGCAACCAAATTTTTTACATGCACTTAAAAAAGCAAAATATCCCATTTCCATCATTACAAATATAACTATATTAACTTAAAAAAATATATTTAAAAAAATCGAGCGACATTATCATGCACTTATCAAAAAGAAGAATCAATTTCATAAAAAAATAAATTTATCAAAAGAATAATTTTATTAAGCAAAATAGAAAAAGAATTCCCATATTCATCAAAAAACATAATCATATTAAAAAAATATAATTCTATTAAAAATAATTTTATTAAGCAAAATAGAAAAACACTTCCCAATTTCATAAAAAAACATAATTTTCTTAAACAAAATATCTTTTTAGAAAATTGAATTTTAAAGAACCCAAAAAATGAAGCAACATTTTGGGCAAGAAACGCTTAATGTTTGGATAATCGAACAAATGAACATACATACATTGTAAAGGCTTCGATCATCTTTCAAACGCATCAAATATCATAAAAAAATATTCGTTAATTTTAATTTAATTGAAGAAAAGACAGAAATTTCAGATCTACGAATTTTCATGATATGATGCAACGAAAAAATTCATATAAAAAAATTTATTCAATCATAAATAAACATGCCAATTTTTTTTGAGATATAAAGCCCCAATGATCAAAATTGACAACTGAATTTAATAAAAAAACATCAAATAAATGGACAAAAAATCTGCGTTTTTGGGTAGAACACAAGTTCTCGGAGCAGCAGCTTTTCGGGCAAGAATAAACCCTTGATTTTTTTGTTTTCTGAACAAATTAAAATTTGAATCTAGTAAATACTTTGAATATCAATCCAACCCCTCAAATTTCTTCAAAAACCATTGGGTATTGAGGAGATTATTGAAAGAATGACGGAAATTTTTAAAAACCTAAAAAATCCGCCATTTCAATCCAAAAACTTTTTTTTTTTTCAATGTTTAAATCCAAATTATTTGTTTTATATCCATTATATAGTGATTTAAACCATTAAAACACGAAAAGAAACCAAAAACATTGCCTCAAACTGAATATAAAAGGTGAAAAATTAGATTCACAGTTAACCTGCTGCTTATAACGGTCTATATTTCAAAATAATGCCATTATCTATAAATTACTGTTATTTACTCTAAAACGCCGTTATATCGATGAACCGGTCCGGTTAGCTGAAAACCGACAGGTATTGATAAAATATTACCTGTTTGACATCGAAATGACCAGTTTTGGTACCAGTTTTTTTTGGAGAGGGGCGTCTATTGAGTAGTACCACAAAACCGGCCTTAACCAGAGTCGGTATCGATTTAACCGGTCGGTTTCGGTTCGGACCGAACGGTTTTGTGAACACTGGTCAGGATTGTATGTCAGTAATATAATTTTAATATTTTTATATAAATCCAAATAGCATGAAAGTTTGAGCATAAACTCTTCTCATCAAGGTGCACCTAATAGAAATATTAAAAAAAATAATTTATATAAAATAAATTGATCAAAATACCCCTGGAATATTTCAGGGATATTTTGGTTAATTTAATTTATACGAATTATTGTTTTGATATTTTTATTAGATTTTACTATTCTTAAAGAACATACGCTCCAAATTTCAAGTAATTTGGATTTGTAGAAAAAAAAAATTAAAATTGAATTATAAAATACAATTGTGATAATTGGATCGGTCCATGATAATTGGATCGGTTTAGATTAAATCTGGGTCGTTGGGCTTACGCTGTTACATGAGCCCACGGGCTGACAGGAACTTTCCCCAAACACACACACACACACACACACATACACACACACACACACACACACACACACACACACATATATATATATATATATATATATATATATATATAAGCAATGATTTCATGCAACCGTTGTATACTAATATGATGCAACAACCTTAATAAACCATCTTTGATTTCATGCAACCGTTGTATACTAATATGATGCAACAACCTTAATAAACCATCTTATGGCCATTTGTTTAACCCAAATTTCAAAATATACACTCTTTTCATTCTAATGAACAATCACAAAAAAAGAAAAAAAAATGAAAACACAACTTAGAAAATATTTTTTTAGCTCAATTAACATAGGCCGTTCATTTTGGTGAGATGCTTAGATGTAGGCCTTAGAAGGATTTTTTCATTTCCAATTTTTTTGGATGGATTTATTATCATTAGATGAACAATGTTAAAAGAGGAAAAAATGATTTTGAGTTTATAGATGCTTAGATATTGAAATTCACACAATGAATGGTGTAGATTCGTTTTTGGAGAAGACTCATTTTGACCATATCTAGGGTTTAAATTGAACTTTTTTTTATTTAGGGTTTGATTATTGAGATGAAGAGAGAGAGTGTGTAAAATTTAAAGTCATACAAATATCACAAACATAGTTTTCTAGAAGTGTCGTTGCATTATACTATGATACAACCGTTGCATTGGATCATTGCTCATATATATATATATATATATATATGATTATGTTAGGGTGATCACACTATAGAGTAATTTGTTATTGTATTCAACAAAAATTAGATACAAATATATCCTTGTTTTGTATATAGAGTTTTTTTTTTAGTAAGGGTATTTTTGGTAATTAAGAATGGTGTGATGTCATCTACATAGGGTGTGAGCATTAAATGTATGTATATATATATATATATATATATATATATATATATATATATATATCTATATATATATATATATATATATATATATGGCAATGATCCTATGAGACCCTCCCACACCCATGTGTGTAGGACCCCAATGGATAACCATTAAATTTAGCACAGATCTCTAGAAAAGTTATCACATGGGTGTGGGATTTGACTTTTTTAGAGATCTATGTCAAATTTAATGGTGATCCTTTGGGGTCCTACACACATGAGTGTGGGAGGGTCTCACAAGGTCATTTCTTATATATATATATATATATATATATATATATATATATATATATATATATATATATATATATATATATATATATATATATAGGGAAAATAGCAGCCATCAGATCTTCATTGGGTGGTTCAAAATACATATCAAATTTTGAATTTTAATATATATTTTTTTAGAATTTGATTATAATGAAATTTTATAAGTGTATAATAAAAAAATAGGGTGCACAATAAATAAAATATAAAACAAATAATTTTCAAAATATAAAATGATCGAAATACCCCTGAAAAATGATGGGGGTAATTTGGTCATTTTAAATTATTGGAAGTTATGTTTTTATATAGTGCGCAATAGTGTTAGGTATATACACCCAAAATATCATCTTCGTATGATTTATAGAAAAAGGATTAAAATTTAAAAAGTGATTTGTATTTTGTACCATTCGATGAAGATCTGACTGTTGAGATTCTACCTATTTTGAACCATTCGATGAAGATCTAACGGCTGAAATTCTAACTATATTACTATTCATTATAGCTGCCGGTATTTGGAAGGTTTATATATATATATATATATATATATATATATATATATATATATATATATATGTATGTGGAAAAAGCTAACAATAATAGTTCGACAGTTATAATGAATAGTAATATTGGTGGAATATCAGCCGTCAGATCTTCATCGAGTGGTTCAAAATATATATTACTATCGTAATTTTAATTGTTAATTGTTTTTCTATAAATCTAACTAAGATGAAAATTTAGATGTATATACTATAACACTATAGCGCACCATACAAAAATATGAAAACATTATTTTCAATATTTTAAAATGACTAAATTACCCCCATCATTTTTTAGGGCTATTTTGGTTATTTTATATTTTGAAAAATATTTTTTATATATCTTTTAATTGTATGCCCTATATTTTAGTATGCACGTCTAAAATTTCATTATAATCCGATTTCTAGAAAAAAATATTAAAATTCATATAATGATGTAAATTTTGAACCACATGACGAAGATCTGACGGCTCGCATTCCACCTATATTACTATTCATTATAACTGCCCTGCTATTGTAAGGTTTACTCATATATATATATATATATATCTTTTGAATGCAAAAGATAAACATCTATTACCAGAACCTTCGAAATATTCCAATTTTGGATTTGTTTTTCGATATTGTCAATAATAACCTTTTCTTTCTTGCTTACTCGAAGAGTGTTAGAAGAAGTTGTCCCATTAGATAGTGTCCTAGTAAAATTTGCCATTTTGACTTTATAACCGTTAACCGAGTCAACTGGAAACAGTCCACATTTCTATAGTGGTGAACTATTGTTACTGATCCTATTTCCATAAGGATAGCTTCATAAAATTCTTGGCACTTTTATCCTTTATTTGGGTACATATGGTTTTTTAGGTATATCGATGCTATTTCAGCGGGATCTTTTGTTTTATGATCATCTTCGATCACCATAAGAGGTATAAATGTTGTTTCAATAAACTATTAGGACTTAGACTTGGGCTATAAGCCCTTAAGGAGTTTGGCTGGTGATATATATCAATATATTTGATCTGCTTTTCTATTAAAGCATTGGGCGATTTGGATGTTGTAGTCAGACTCTTATTTGGACTTAGAACTATATCCATTTGGCTTTTTAGATTCTGGTTCATTGGGCTTTTTTTTATCATGGTTCTGGCTATCATCTGCCCTCCTTGCAAAAATTCTCGAGTCAAAAAGTCCGGAAGGAAATTAAAGTCTCCGTTGATATGTTCGATAGTAAATTCAAAAGCTGAAAGTATTCCTTGCCATCGGGCAAAAATTTGTTTTGAAACGAGATTTTTTACATCTTTTTCGATAATATCTTTTGCTGATTTACAATCAGTTCATATAAGAAATTTTTGATTAAATAGATCACTTTGGAACTTGGTTACACAATGAACTAAAGCAAGAATTTATTTTTTAACTGTAGAATAATTTTGTTGTGCTGGGTTCTAAGTTTTGGAAGTAAACCTGACTATATGTTCTTTTTGATGAATTATTTGTTTAATAATACCTCCAAATCCTTGTCTTGAAGCGTCATTTTCAATAATTTTAAAACCGTCAGGATTAGAAAGTGCTAAACAAGGTAATTCTTTAGCTTTGATTTTAATTTTTCAAACGGCTTTGGTATGAACATCAGTTCAATCTAGAGGGTTCCTTTTAAGCCGTTGAAAAAAAGGTTTTGCATCTAGGGCAAAGTCTTTATAAAAATCAGAAATATAATTTAAACATTCAAGGAATCTTTGGAGCTCGTTCTTATCTTTTATGATATCAGGAAACTTATTTGCATACTGAATTGCCCTATCAATAGGGACAATTCTTCCCTGGTAGATGTTGTGGCCAAGAAATCTTATTTTTTTTTGGAAAAAGTTAAGCTTTTGTTGAGACTACTAAGCCAACATTTTTAATAGCTTTATGTAAAACCTTTAAATGCTTCCAAGGTTGTTCAATAGACTTGGAGAAGACAAGCACATCATCAATAGAGACTATCATAAACTTAGTGAAAGGATTAAATATTTCATTCATAGCGATTTGAAATTCGGATGGTGAATATATATATATATATATATATATATATATATATATATATATATATATATATATATATATATATATATATATATATATATATATATATTCATGCCAACGTTTTTTTTTTACCAATGTTCAAAACTTTATTGAAAGGTTAAAAGGAAATTACATCAAAAGAAACTAATAAGAGAATCAAACCCAACACCCCCCTTAGCCAAAGCATCAGCAACCCCATTAGCCTCGCAAAAAACATGGGAGAAGGTAATAGTTAAAGAAGCTGAAATATCCAAGATTTGTAGCCACAGAGATTAAATTTCCCAAGAAACAGACTGCTCCTTTCTACACCACTTTATAACACTTAAAAAATCCCCTTCAACAATACAATTGTTGCCCAAGTTACAATGTATGAAAATAAACAACCCTCTAAGTAAAGCTTTCATTTATGCAAGATTCGAAGTTGCCATATCAATTGGTTCTGCGTAGGAAAAAATAGTGTTCCCAAAACAATCTCAAATAACACCCCCAATACCCGCAGGACTTAGGTTACCAAATAAGCTACCATCAAAGTTAATCTTAAGACAGCCGAAAGGGGGAGCATACCACAAAGCCTTGGGCCGAGACTTTCTCACTCCAAATGAAAAAAGACTGGAAAGATTGGCCATGACGTCCACTTTTGTAATTCCCCATCCCTTCTTAGTCATAGAAAGACATGACCAAATTGACTTCTGAATTAATAGAATGACCTTTTGGTAGGGTAAAACAATACCTTCAAAAGTTCTTATATTCTTTTCTTTCCAAATTTCCCACAACAACATGCCTACTGCAATCTTCCAAACAACTCTCCTTGTCTTAGGGAGAAAGGGCAGAGAGGACTGAGAGAGCATCTCAGATAACGTTATGCGGCATTCCCATAGAAACACCAACCAAACTAAATAGCCAGTGCCAGATCCGAGAAGAGAAAGGGCAATGCATCATCAATTGTGCAACAGATTCATCGTCTTGTTTGCAAAGTAAGCAAACATTAGGCAGGATTTTGTCCCGTTTCATAAGGTTGTCAATAGTCAAGATCTTATGTTGTCCTGCTAACCAAATGAAGAGCTGAACTTTATGAGGAATCGGCCATTTCCAGATATGGACAATCTCAGGAAATGACCATCTATAGCGGCCATGGAAGAACAAATTGTAGCAAGACTTAACTGAGAAAATACCATTACTCTCAATCTCCCACACCATCTCATCTTCAGCATCTTGTGAGATATAAACTTTTTATAACAATTCCATCAAAGCACACCACTGGGAGAAAATAACATTACTAGGCTGTCTGTATCTGAGATTGATATTCCAATAAAACTGTCCCCTCTTCTCTCTACCATTTCTCCAACAAACAAATCTGGTTCATAGACTACACAGAAAAGATCAGGGAAAGCGACTTTTAGGGGAAACTCTCCAAACCACTTATGGTGCTAAAACAAGACCTGCCGACCACAACCAATATTCCATTTAAAATACCCAGAGATCATAGGCCCACAATTATAAATGGCTTTCCATGTAAAAGAAATCTCCTTCCCTCTACCTCCATTGAGCCATAAATTGTGATTGTCTACCCCATATTTTGAGAGCAGCACCTTGTACCAAAGATGATCTTTAAAATAGGCACTACACCACCATCATTTACACAGGAGAGCCTCATTAAATTTCCTAATATTTCGGATTCTAAGACCACCTTCACGTTTAGGAGTATATATCCTATCCCATCTGACCAAATGGAACTTCATATGCTCTTCTCTTGTACCCAAAAGGAAATCTCTTATCATTTTCTCCATCCTCCTCCCCACCGAGACAGAAATTTGTATCAAGGACATTTGGTATACAGGTAGGTTGGCTAAGCAAGATCGGAGCAAAGTGACCCTCCCCCTTAGAGAAAAGTATTTGTGCTTCCATAAATCTAACTTAACTTGTATTCTTTAAATTATCTTATCCCACACAACAATAGGGAATTTAGAATCCGAAATTGGTAGGCCTAAATAGAATATAGGAAAAGAACCCACTTTACAACCCACCACTCTTGCAAGGTTCTTAGCCACCCTTACCCCAGAGTTAATAGTCAGTTGTGCAGACTTGTGGATGTTTACTTTCATCCCCATAACTACTTTGTAAATTTCTAAGAATCTGGCGATATTTTCCAACTGCACTGCTTTAGCATAAAAAAAAATAAGTGTATCATTCGCATATTGAAGATGAGACACGGTGTTATCAAAATTTGCAATTTGAAATCTTGAGAAGACCCCACTCCTCTCAACATTACTCAGCATGAGACTAAAACAGTCTGCATAAGTTGTATAAAAAAAAGGCGGTAGTGGATCACCTTGGTGAAGTCCCCTAGAGACATTGAAAAAACCAATAGGACTCCCTTTGAACAGTATGGAGAAATGAGCAGAAGAGAGGCACCTATATATCCAGCTCCTCCATCGGTCACCAAAACTCATCAATTTCATAATTTCTAACAAGACCCCCCATTCCATCCTATCATAAGCCTTCTCCATGTACAATTTCAACATAGCACCTTTCATCTTGTTGAGAACCCGAGAGTGAATGTATTCATGCGCAACCAAAACACTATCATTAATCTGCCTATCTTTAATGAAAGCTGACCGAGACTTTGAGATGATGAAGGATAGAACTTCTTTAAGTCACTCACTGATATTTTATTTTTTGGGAATTAAGGCAAAAAAGGTAGAGTTGATACCCTTAAAGACTTGACTCTTAATAAAGAACTCTCGGACCAGAATGAGTAAGTCCTCTTTCAAAATATCCCAACACTTGTGAAAAAACAGCATAAGGAAAGCATCTAGACCCGGTGCATTATCCCCAGCCAAGGTAAAAGCAACATTTTTTAATTCCTCCAAACAAATAGGTCTATCCAGGTGGTGAGCTTGATCCCCTTGTAGACCCTTAAAGGGTACATTGGGAAAATTAGGACTCAAGAACACCTCCTTGAAAAAAGCCTTCTTAAAATGGTTCACAACACCCTCTTCCATGGCCAAAGTGTTCTCAGGATCTATTCCAGGGATAGTCAATCCTGAGATATCATTTTGCCTTCGTCTAAATGAGGCAATAACATGAAAAAATTTGGTATTGAGATCTCATTCTTTCAACCATTTATTCCTAGATCTTTGGTTCCAAAAGACTTTTTTATTCCTACGTAACTCCTCAAGCTCCTTCAATTTCAGACTCCGCTCAATAATTAAGGTCTCAGACATTTCACCACTATTCTGATGGTCAGACTCTAAGCCTTCAATATCCGCAATGACCACATCAATCTTAGCCTTAATATCCACCTTATTCACTCTTTTCCAGTCTAACAACTCATGTTTAACATACTGCAACTTTTTATGAATTTGAAAATCCATCTGGCCAACCATCACCGTATTCAGCTGGGTTCTTTTCATGATCTCCACAGCCTCTTTTTCCCCCAACCATTCCACCTTGTCTGAAAGGCTTTGGCTCTCCCCTCCGGCTTATTGTATTAAGAAGTTTTGGGACATGGTCTGAGGAGAGTCGTACCATAGATTTCACAGAGGCAAGTGGAAAAGCTTCTAACCAATTTGCAGGCACCAAAAATCTGTCCAATTTGAACATAGCAAGATTACTTACACTATTATTAGACCAAATAAACTTAGCAACAAGATTATGTAAGTCGAGAAAGGCATTGGCTTCAATGAAATTGTTAAACTTTCGCATAAAAACATTTATTGGGTGGCCTGCTAGACATTCATCATGCCACCTAATAAGGTTAAAATCCCCCTAATAACAACAAGATAAGGCACAGACTGAACTACATAATACATGTCACAAATAAAACCATATTTCAAGGAGGAAACATTTGGCCCATAGACATTCATAAATATTTCGGGATATTTTGGTCAATTTATTTTTTGTAAATCATTTTTTTGATATTTTTATTGGATTCTTCTAGTTTTGAAGAACACACACCTAAAATTTCAAGCTATTTAGATTTATAGAAAAAAAATTAAAATTCAAACACAAAATGAGGTTGTGACCGTCAGATCAGCCCAGATTCAATCTGGGCCATTGGGCTCATTTTTTCTTATGAGCCCACTGGCTCACATGATCATTTTCCATATATATATATATACAATGAGACCATTTATCTTTGATACAAGGTGGTCATAATTCCTTACAACTATTTGATGTAGAACTTGATAGTTTGGATGTATCACAAAGTTTGAGAAAAATTCTTTTGAAGTTTGAGCTTAGTTAGTGGAATAATTGTATCCACCCAATTTCACCTCTGCCATTGAATTTCACATCCAATGGTCAAGATTAATGTGACCATCTTGTCTCAAAGGTAAATGGTCTCTTTCTATACTTTCTATATAGAGGAATGATTTCATGCAACGGTTGTATAGTAGTACAATGCAACTATCTTCCAAAAACCATGTTAGAGACATTTGTTTGACATAAATTTATAAATGTACACTCTTTTCATTATGAAGAACAATCAAGAAAAGAAAATTTTAAAAAAATTCTCTAGAAATTTTTCATTCTAGAATTAATATAAGCCGTCCATTTTATTGAGATGGTTAGATATAGGCCTCAGAAGGATTTTTTATGCCCAAAATTTTTATATAGCGTTATCATCATTAGATTAATAATGCTAAAAAAGAAAAAAATAATTTTGAATTTGTTAAGGCCTAGATCTTGAAATTCACCAAATGGATGGTTGAGATTAATTGTTGGATGGGTACTATATTTTACCATATCTAGGGTACAAATTGAATTTTTTTTGTAAAATTAATTATGAGGAAGAAGAGAATGTGTGTGCAAAATTTGGGGTCATAAAAATGCCAAAAATATGGTTTTCTTGAGGTGTGATTACATTATACTACTACAACCGTTGCATTTCGCATATATATATATATATATATATATATATATATATATATATATATATATATATATATATCGCCTGGGCTCTAAACAATCAAATTAGAGCCTACCTTCAAATAGTATAAAAAAATGTGGTTTCAATATTTGAAATCTTTGTAATAGCCTTAAAATATATTTTCATATTTATTTATAAAGTTTAAACTTTAAAGCTTAAAAAATAGTGTAGATTGACTGATCTATGAAAACTTGAAAATTGACGGTCCAAAAACGTGTTACAAAATACACTATGTCCAAAACTTGAAATCTATTTTTTTCTCATGTCCATGCTTCTTGATGTCGTGATGATCAATTTGAGGATATTTGGGCATCAAAACAACCTCTTCTAGTGAAAGTTTTGAGGTAGGCTTGAATTTGATTGTTTAGAGCCTCGGCTCTATATAAACTTTTCCTATATATATATATATATATATATATATAGGAAAAAGTTTATATAAGGATGCTACCTTATAATGTAGAACTACGGATGACCCTCATAAATCCATCGAAAAATATAAGTTTTAATGTTGAAAAACCCTTTGATTGATCATCTCGACATCAAGATGTATGACTATAAAAAATAAAATGATTTTAACTATTAGAAATAGTGCATTTTACAACATATTATCTACACCGTCCATTTTCAATATTTTCATATGTTTATAGATCTACTTGATTTTAACCATTTTTGAAAATTTTAAAATTTTATAATTAGATATAAAAATAGATTTTGAGATAATCCTCAGAACATTTTACATCAAAATTATGTACCATGATAAAATTTGAAGGTGCACCTTACCTCTACACCTACGGAAGCGTCCGTATGCAAGCTGCACCTATATATATATATATATAAACAATCAGATTCGAGCCTACCTCAAACTTTCACTAGAAGAGGTTGTTTTGATGCCCAAATATCCTCAAATTGATCATCTCGACATCAAGATGAATGGACATGAGAAAAAAATGGATTTCCAGATTTGGAAATAGTGTATTTTGTAACCTATTTTTTTAACATCAATTTTAAAGATTTTCAAGTTTTCATAGATCTCTCGATCTACACTATTTTTTAAGTTTTAAAATTTATAAATAAATATGACAATATATTTTAAAGCTCTCAAAAAGATTTCTAGTATTGAAACCACATTCCTTGACACTGTTTGATGGTAGGCTCTAATAGGATTGTTTAGAGCCTAAGCTCTATACAAACTGCACCCCAGCTCTCTCTCTCTCTCTCTCTCTCTCTCTCTCTCTCTCTTTCTCTCTCTCTCTCTCTCTCTCTCTATATATATATATATATATATATATATATATGTGAAAAATACTGAGATTACTCCACTAACTCATATGAACATATGAGCTCAATGGCCCTGATTGAATCTGGGCCGGGCAAATAGTCGTTCAAAAGGAGAGCATCCAAACAAAATAACATAAGGCATAATATTAATGGAAAAGTTTATATAGAGCCGAGGCTCTAAACAATCAAATTTGAGTCTACCTAAAAAATTTCACTAGAAGAAGTTGTTTTGATGCCCAAATATCCTCAAATTGATCATCTCGACATTAATATACATGAATATGAAAAAAATAGATTTCAAGTTTTAGAAATAGTATATTATGTAACGCATTTTTAGACCGTCAATTTTCAAGATTTCATAGATCTGTCAATCTACACTATTTTTTAAGCTTTAAACTTTATAAATAAAGGTTAAAATACATTTTAAAGGCATCACAAAGATGTCCAATATTGAAACCACATTTCTCCATACTATTTGAAGGCATGTTCCAATTGGATTGTTTAGAGCTTAAGCTCTATACAAACTGCACCCTAATAGTAATTAAATAAACAATTGTGCAACAACTTTTGCCCAAAAAAACTTCGGAACCGAGGCTGACAAGAGAATAACTTGCGTAGTTTCTAAGATGTGGTGATTTTTGTGTTCAATAATATTTATTTTGCTCAGGAGTTTATGGACAATATTTTTTATGTTAAAATATTTTTATTATAAAGAAATTTTTGAAACATCCCACTAATATAATCCCCACCAGAATCTGATCATAGGGCTTTGATTTAGCAGAATCCAAGTTTCAATATATGAATAAAATCTTACAAATATGTCATATAGTTCACTGTAGTTATTCATAAAAAAAACCCAAATATATCTGGTGTGATCATGAATAAAATTGATATAATATTGTGACCCCCTCCTTGATGCAAAGGGAGCTGGTCCTCAGACATCAGTATGGACTAGATCAAAAAGCATAAATTGAATTGCTTCGATTGAATGGTAATGCATGCATTTTAGCGAGTTTGCACGACTTACAATCTTTAATAGTAGAGAGAGTTTTAGAAGAAATAGAACCGATAACACCACGAGAAAACAAAAATTCTAACCAAAAGGTAGAAATATGGCCCAGATGTTGATGCCGCAAAGGTCCTTTATCAGGTATTGCTGCATATGCAGAAGTTTCAATAAGATTTTTTAAATAAAGATGGTCCAGAAAGTAGAGGTCACCAACGTTATGCCCAGTCCCAACTGGTTTCCTTGATTATCGTTCCTGTATATGACATCCAAAAGGAGTGAACATTACAATTAGAATGGGTAATCTGACCAATGGAAAGCATATTCAAAGCGATGGAGGGAACATGACAAACACTAGAAACATTCAATTTACCAGAAGGATCAAATGATGTTGTAATTGAGACCACCTTAGAAATTTTCATAGCAATACCAACAACAGTACGAATAATATCAACACGTGGTTTACAATCAACAATAATAGATGCATGGGCCATCATATGGAAAGAAGCACCAGAGTCCAATAACCAAGAAGCTGGAACGATTTTACCGGAAAAAAACAGATGTCGATTTGTTGGACAATCAGGATTGTGAAAGCAACGACTAAAGTTGTTTAAGAGTGATTGATGAGGAAGCAGCACCATCTACATGTAGTGTTGCACCAATTGCTGAGTAACAAATTGATTAAGAATGCATCCCTCTTAAAAGGTAATATGACTTGACAACTTTCGAGCCAATGAATTTTTTTTTTTTTTTTTCGAAATTGGGAATCCCTTTGCTCTATTGATGAGCTCCTCAAGCAAACCAAATCATCAACACCCAAATCTCTGTCAAATCTAGACATCATAAACCTTGGTTTTGAATATTCAACGACTAAGTTTCTCGAATCAAAATGCTAATCTTTACGATCTAAACTCATTGTAACCGTGTTAGGACTGCAATATCCTCAAATAAACCTAATCTCAATTATCTACTATGACGCAAAGCTTTCCCAAATATAATCATTTCATGTCCGATATTCCCAACACACTCAAAACTTTACCATCCATCAAGCATCTCAATGCACTAGTTCCAATCAACACCAAATAAGTTGACAAAAATTCCCTGCAAAAGGTTACCCTTTAATTAAGAAACCATAAAAATATCTTAATTGGCATGGACGACCCTTAAATCATCATGAATTCAACCAATGCATGAAATTTATCAAAAAAAATTGTTTTTTTTTTTGTTTTTTGACAAACATTCCAAATTTTATTAGATCATACTAAATAAAAGAGATTACATCGTTAGAGACCACAAGAGAAGGCAAAGACGAATATGCAAGAACATTTGCTTCTCGAAAAACATGAAAGAAAGAAACAAACAGAGGGACAACATTACAAAAAAAAAAAAGGTTCTAAAAAAGAGGTGATTTAAATGTGCAGAAAATAATGTAATACACAAAAAAGAAAGAAGATATCTTCATACAACCTACATAATCAAGGAAAGATCATCCTATCTAGTAAAAAAAGAAAGAAAATAAATAAAATATATACACAGTTTCAAGTTCCTAGAATTCAGGGGCAAGCTTCATGACCCTGCCATTTAGATATTGCTGACTCCTGGCCATTTGCAGCAGTAAACTTCACCTCGTTTGTGAGGATCTAGGTGAGAGAGGTAGAGAGAGGAGGTCCATTTTGAGGAGAAGGAGCCTTACAATGGGCACTTGTTTCTCTCTGTATTTTTTTGGAACATTAACACAACATGCCCACTTGTTTCTCTCTCTTGAAGCTCTAGTGGCTCAGAAGAGCTTTTCCTCTTAGATGTTAGTGCTCCAATAGACACCAAAAAAACATATGCTTTTCTTGATCGCCATTTTCATGAGCTCTCCTCACATGGAGAAAGCATTCATAGTGGTATCTCTTGTGACAAAATACTTCTTCCAAAGGCTAGAGCTCTCTGGTTCTATAACTAAAATGAGAAGCTCTCCCTCAACCCCTCCCCTCTCCGGGGCACATGCGGTTTTAATTTTCTTTTTAATTTTTGAGAAATTTTCAAAAAATGATTGATACCCCTAGCTATATCTGTCAAAAGATTACGAATTATGCTTAAAAAAGGCATTCATGTTCGTTCTAAAACCAGTTCTGGGTAGAGGGCAACAGAAAAATGAAAAGTATATAAAGAGACTATTTACTTTTAATATAAAGAAGGAGGTCACAATCACTCTTTCACAAATGGATTTCAAATTGGGTATGTCAAAGATGAAGTTTTTATAACGCCTAGGTTTTTATGAAAACAAAATAAAGCTCCACCTCAAATCCTCAACCGAAAAGCACTTTCATCAAAGAAAATATATGTGATGGCTCTAAAATGAGTTACTAACACCGACAGCAACTTTTAAAACTCAAAAATTATTAAGTCTTGTGGATATGTGAAAACTTATATGGAGGGCGAAATGAATGGTCTAGATAATTTGTTATAATATACATTATTTTTAGATCTTGAAATCTTAAGTTTTTTTAACTAACCATAATGTTCAACCTGAGAAGATCGATGTAAACGTTTTCCAGTGCTTGAATTGCAATTTTTAATGAGTTATGAAGTAAGGCTTTACTTATTTAGATAAAGCTTTAGCCCTATCAAACTATTTCCCAAAGTTATGTTTTTTGTTTTTTTTCTTTTTTTTTCTGAAAGGTGCTTCATCATAAGCTGTCAAATTTGAAATGCCATAGCTTGCGGTGTTTGTAAATACTCGTACAAACGTAGATATGTACAATCCCAGGTGACAGGAAGTATACAGTGGAAAAAGAGGGTAAAGAGAGAGAGAGAAAAAAAAAATCTAGAGTGAGAGGAAGTGGGTTAAAAAGAGTGAGATGATTTGATGGTGAGAAAAGGGGAGGCAGGTGACAATTTGACATTGCCATTGTCGTAGCTTGCTTCACAAGTCCCAGAGAAAGCAGGGAGAAGTCATCTGCTCATAAAGTCTCAAACAAAAAATGGAAAAATAAAAGACAAAAGGAAGAAATTCTCCCTTCAAAATGTCTAAATTCTAAAAGCAAAAAAGAAGAACAAAAGAAAGAAACTCGATCATGGATAGCCTGCTTCTATTTATTTCTTCCTTCTTTGGCTGCCTTTCTTTCTGCCCTCCGTTTTCGGGAGCTGAGTGATGACCTGAATTCCGACGATTCGTCTTCCGACTCCTCTAAATTTCTGAAAGATTTCTGTAGAACGAACCATGGAAATTTAAGAGTCAGAGAGAGAGAGAGGGGTATTCCGAAAAAAAAAATGGAAATTTGAGAGAGAGAGAGAGAGAGGTATTCTGCAAAAAAAAAAAAAAAAAGGAAATTGTAGAGAGAGAGAGAGAGGGGGGACAATAGTACCTCTCTGATTTCAGAGAAGCTGACAGCGTAGAAGGTAACAGCAGCGGCTCCAAGGATACCCAGGATAGGAAGGGCAGCTTGCATGGCCTCCATTTTCCCCCCCTTTTTTTTTTTTTTATCCTTTTTCTTTCTTTTTTTTTTCTTCCTTAATAGCATTAGTATTTCTCGCTCTTGCTCTTGATTCTTGAATAAATAGTGATAAATAGTAGGGGGGTAAGAGCCATTGGATTTCTCCTTTGATCGTGGGGTGGGAGTATGGTTCCTCAAACGAGTGGCACACAATGCATATCCAATCTCTCTCTTCATATATATTCGATCGTCGGGTGCGGTTTCTGTAAGGTAGCAACCTCAAACAACCCAAGGGCGCCTACAAATTTTATCAAAACATATAATTTTGGTATAAAAAATTCTTATGATTATTTGTTTTCATATCTAATTATAAAATTTTAAACTTCAAAAATAGTTATAATCCAATAGATCTATAAATATATGAAAATATTGAAAATGGATGGTTTAGATAATGTGCTGCAAGATACACTATTTATGGGACTCAAAATCTTTTCGTTTTTATATTCATACTTCTCGATGTCGAGATGATCAATTAGAAAAGTTTTCAACGTTAAAACAACATTTTTTTTATGGATTTTATATATATATATATATATATATATATATATATATATATATATAGATAGATATGGGTGCCGTTTGTATGGAGCCTAGGCTCTAAACAATCAAATTAGAGCCTACCTTCAAATAGTATCAAGAAATGTAGTTTCAATATTGGAAATCTTTGTAATAGCCTTAAAATATATTTTTTATATTTATTTAGAAAGTTTAAAGCTTCAAAAATAGTGTAGATCCACAGATCTATGAAAGTCTTGAAATTTGACAATCAAAAAATTCATTACAAAATATACTATTTCCTGCACTTGAAATCCATTTTTTTCTCATATCCATGCATATTGATGTCGAGATGATCAATTTGAGGACATGGACCTAGTTTTTATGCGGCCAAGCCTGCATATGTAGAAATGCGGGCCTCTAAATAATCTATTTTTGAGATGGATTTTAGGACTAAATTTTTAAAGGCATGTAATATCTAACATAGAGATCATGAATATGAAAAATAAATGAATTTTAAAAACTAGAAATAATAATTCTAGTAAGAAAACATTTGGACCATTAGTTTCTATTGTTTTTAAATGGAACACCTACTTGCATCCATCTTTAAGATGGATGCTTTACACTTTTTGGACTTCATATGTAGAAATGTGATCTAGTCCGCATGAAACAATTTTCACACATACACACACACACACATACATACACACACACACACACACACACACACCTATATATATATATATATATATATATATATATATATATATATATATATAAAAGAAAATATTTCACACGCGTGCACCACATTTCTATATAGTCCATGAGGCATAAATCATCCAGTTTAAAGATGGATGCAAGTAGATAGTCTATCTAAAACAAGTTGAATCTAATGGTCTAAATGTTTTTTAACAAAAAAATATATTATTTTAATATTTATTTCTTTTTTCATATTCATGATCCCCATATTAGAGATTATATGCCCTTAAAAATTAGGTTAAAAAATCCATCTTAAGAATAGATTTTTAGGTGGTGACTCATTTCTACATGGACTCACAGAAATCATGTTTATATATATAAAGTAATGATCCTATGAGACTTTTCCACACCTATGTGTGTAGAAATTTAAAAGATCATCATTAAATTTGGTATTTGGCATAAATTTTTAGAAAAATCAAGTACCATATCCATATGATAATTTTTTTAAAGATCTATACCAAATTTAACAGTGATCCTTTTGGATCTTACACGCGTAGGTATAGAAGAATCTCATAGGATCATTACTCATTCATATATATATATATATATATATATATATATATATATATATATATATATATATATATATATATATATATAATTGAGGCTTTTAATAAAAATTTTCCTTTTAAGTATATATGGCAGTTTAAAGTCACCCTCCACTGACAACTGTACCCCTTTACTCACCAAAATGACAAGACTGTCCTTTCAACGTGGTTATTCATGTCAGTTTTTTAAAACGCCCATCAATGCCGTGGCCCATTCACCATATATATATATATATATATATATATATATATATATATATATGAAAAATATATATATATAAAAAGATTATATAAGATATAGACGTAAGTGAAAACGTAAAGAAAAATTACAAAAATCCCTCAATATATATTATTTATTCAATTTACCCCATCCAATTTTATACTCTCATTTTTTTTTCCATTAAAAACTTATCTTCATAAACACTCCCCCAACCCAAAAAGAACTAAAACAAAGTCTAAAATACCTTTTTTCATACTCATTTTCTCTCTATCTTTTCGGCAATGAAGACACCGTGTTTCGGCGATACGAAAACATGCTCCGGCAGTAGACTTTATGGAAGCAGGGCACTCCGGCGGTTGATTACATCGCTCTGGTGGTACAAAAATGCCCTCCGGTAATACAGACATTCGCTCTGACAGTACACCTTTTGGAGCCACAGCGCTCCGGTAGAGTGGTACTTCGCTCCGACAGTAGATGAATTTGCTCTCGCATTACGTCATCTCGCTCCGATAGTACACCTTTTGGAGACATTTCGCTCCGACACTCTATGAATAGGCTCTGGTGGTAGGGTCGCTGGAGCCACAACGCTCCGACAATAGATGAAGGCGCTCCTGCGGTGCACCTTCTGGAGCCACAACGCTCCGGCAGTACCTATTTCGATCCGGCAATCATTACAAAGCACTTTGGCAGTGTTATTCTACGCTCTAACAATACGTAACTTGAGACTATCAGTTGAATTTTTTTGTATGAGAAGGGCATTTTCGTCCAAAAAATAATAACTTTTTGAAGGGGTTTTGCGAGAAAAAGTTGTTGTGGGGAAAAAAATGAGAGGAAAAGTTAGCTGGGTGTAAGTTATGTAAATAATATGTTTTGGGGGGTTTTTTGTAATTTTTACAAAATAAAGTGCCTCACTTCCGAAAAGCACTTTCGACAATATGTGCATCTATTAATTAAAGTCCATATTAGAGATGGATGTAAAAAAAGAGGTGCTTTTAATATACATCAAAATAGATGATGGAAAACATATTAAAAATAGATTTTTAGTTTTCAAAAATACATTTCTATATACAAAATCACCGCAATAATTAACATCAACAAATCTAAAAATTTTGGATCTAAAGTCCATCTTTAAAATGGAATTTTAAAGCGCCCTGCACATTTATATGTGACTCGGCAAACTCAAGAAATACGTGTTTTTAAGGGGCCAGTATCTGAAATTCTATTACATGACAATAGATTACAAGGAAATATAACATTAGTATACTTTAATATTTTGAAATGAGTGTGGTATGTATAGAGCCGAGGCTCTAAACAATCAAAGTAGCACACTCACAAACAAATAGTGTCGAAAAATACGGTTTCAATACTAGAAATCTTTGTGATAATCTTAAAATATATTTTTATATTTAATTAAAAAATTTCAACCTTAAAAAGTAAGTAGGTTGAACAAATCTAGAAAATTTACAAGATGCATTATTTCCAAAACTTGAAATCGATTTGTTTTCTCATGTTCATGCATTGTGAGGTCGAGATGATCAATTTGAGCATCAAAGCAAATATTCTAATGAAATTTTCTTGTGAAAATTTTGAGGTGCGCTCTAATTTGATTGTTTAGAGCCTCGGACTTATATAAACTTTCTCCTTTTGAAATTCATCTTCCTAGAATCGCTTATGTGTAAGTCGACGTTTGAGTAAGCCCGAGAGGAAGAATTTGGTCCAGGAGCGGGAGAGGAAAGCATGGCCTATCTCTCTCTCCAACTTTCCCTGCAGCTTGCCCCCAAGACAAACTTCTCACTCAGGGCCATCAACTACACTCAAAACGGTCTCTCTCTCTCTCTCTCTCACTAGCTGCAATGGGTTTGATTGTGCGGATACCAATTCACTCATTTGGGTTTTGCTTTTTACTTTTGGGTGTTAAAATGTGGTGTGTGTCTTATATGTTTGGGGAATATGTATGTAGGAGCGCCATATCAAAATACCAAGTCTGGAGGTCCTCTGATACTTGAAATTCCACTGGAGAAGATACGTAGACCTCTGTCGAGGACGCGTGCCAATGACCCTGTAAAAGTGAAGGATCTCATGGAAAGTATTCAGGAAATTGGACTCCAAGAACCGGTCAGTGTGTTGATATCTGGCCCTGTTAATTTTGATAGAAAAGTCGCTGCTAAATTAGGGTATCATGCTACGAGTGTGATCCAAAATTGGAAAGATAATTATGGTAAAAAAAGAAGAAGAAATGTTTAACATCATTGCCTGAGTGTGGTATATATAATTTGATGATATGAAATTGGTACAACTCAGAAATGTAATTTAGAATTGAAGTAAGTCATTCTGCAGAAGAAGAAAAGGGACAATGAAGATGCATATATGAAGATAGTCTTTTGGAAGAAGAAAATGCATAGGCTTTATGGTTTGTGCTCTCTATGGCCTTTGGTTCTCAAAAGCATCACTAAAACTTGGAAACTAATGAGTATATGCATGTGTTTTCTCTTGGTTGGAACAATTGTCTCTTAAAGTTCCTTTAACCCATATAAAGGAACATAACTCTCTTGTAGTAAACAATTATATAAGTTCCTATGATTTCGAGGAACAAAGATGCGTGAGTGGTTTCCTATTTGTGTGTTTATTTTTTCTCCTGCAATGTTTTGTTGAGGTGTATAATGGGTTGATAAATCTTCATCAAAGGAAAAAAGGGCTGAGATATATTATTTTGAAGAAACTTGCTTTTGCAATGATTGGTGAGAGTCTCTTCTAGGTTTTAGGGCGTCTCAAGCTCTGCAATAATTGGGGTTGAAGGGAACTCTAACTCAGTGTACATGCATGGGATATCTGTTTCTCATGTTAAGGTGATAGAAAAGCTGCTAGTCTGAACAATGGTAGACTGACTCCGAGGGCAAGTCAACCATGGGTTGTGAGAAGAAAAGGGGCAAGTAATGGCTCCGAGTGGGAAACATTGAGTTGAGATTGAGTTAGAGAAGAAAACAGTTGGGTAGTACCTAGAGAGAGAAAGAGAGGAAAGAAAATAAAGATGAAGAAGAAGAAAGGAGAGAGAGATAGAGAGCGAAAGAGAGTGGGGTGGAGGTGTCATGATCTCTACCCCTCTTATTAATATTCAGCAATAATCTAATTACAACTTACGAACAATACTGCCCTTATTTAGCGAAATAAGACCAATAAGGACTAAACAAAAGATAAATGATAGTTCTTCCCATCAAATACAATAAACCCTATTCCTTTTATTTTCACACTCCGTCTTAAGCTGGTGCACAGATATCAATCATGACTAGAGTGCTTGTGATATCATGTAATTTGTCCCATCTAACGTCTTTGGTAAAGATATTTAGTAGTTGATCTTTAGAATTTGTATGAGGAGACTAAATGATCTTGGCAGCCATCTTCTCTCTGATGAACTGACAATCTCCTTTAATGTGTTTACCTTTCATGAAAAAAACGATTTTTTGCGATGTGAATGATTGCTTCATTGTTACAAAATAAAGTTATGGGAATCTTAACTTTAAACCCCAAATAAAAAATAACACTTTTGATCCGCATTACTTCGCATGTACCATGAGCCATTGCCCTCTGTATTCTGCTTCAGCACTTGATCTTGCTATGACATTTTATTTCTTACTTTTTCAAGTAACCAAGTTTTCCAAAACGAAGGTACAATGCTAGTTGTGGATCTTCTATCAATTTAGCCGTAAACATTTGTGCAAATTGTAGCATCAAGATGTCCTTGATTAGAGAAAAATATCCCTTCCTTGGTGCAGACTTGACATATGTTAATGTTCTATACATTGAATCAAGGTGTGGTTTTGCATGGTGCATGCATAAATTAGCTGACCATGCTAACCGCATAAGAGATGTCTTGTCAAGTGATTATGAGGTATATAAGCTTGCCCAATATTCATTGTTACTGATTAGGATCTTGGAGTAACTCTCCCCTTTCTCCATAAAGTTTATGATTGACTTTTATTGGAGTATTCATAAGTTTGGATCGCAACATCCTCGTTTGTTGTAACAAGTCGAACACATTTTTTCTCTGAGACTATCCCTTTCTTTAATTTCGCCGCTTCAATGCCCAAAAAATACTTAAGGGTTCTTCAATCTTTAATAGCAGACACCTTACTCGTTGCGTTATCCCCTGTCACAACAATTTCATCAACATACACTATTAGGGCAATAATTCCAACAGTATTCTTCAAGGTTTCGAAAAACCCTAGGGGTCCGGCCTGATGCTCAGAATCTTAGGCGCCCTGTAGTGCAAATTCTTTAGATATGTTCATATATTTTTTGTCTAAATGCGCATATATACATATATATATATTTGTGTCAATTCCATAATTTATTGCATTTGTATGTATTGTAACATACTTTTTCAATACAAACATATTGCATGTTAAAAATAAAGTTGTTCAAATTTCAAAATTCAAATCACATAAAATTTTAAAAAAGTTAAAAGTCTAGTCTATGTGTTAGTAATGGGATTGTATACAATGACACCATTTACCTTTGGTACAGGGAGGTCACAATTACTAACAATCATCCGATGTGAAATCTGATAGCTTGGGTGTGTCACAAAGTATGAGAAATTTTTTTTAAACTTTGAGCTTGGTCAATGAAATAAATACAGCCACCTAATTTCACATCTAATGGTGAAGATTAATTGTGACCACCTTGTACCAAAGGTAAATGGTCTAATTATATACTTTCCCATTAGTAATTGTCTCCAACTCTCCATGTTCCATAATAACATGGACTCCAACTCTCCAACCTCCAATAGTACCCTAAAAATAATTCCAATGAGAAAAGAAAAGTTCAGGATGCTTTTTCAAACCACAAAAAGTACTTTTGATTCTCACAAATAAGTATAGCTAAGAGTTTTAGGGCTTGTGGAAGTGTTCTTTTAATTTTGAGGGGTCGAAAATAACCCCTATAATCTATTTAAACTTTTTTGGGGGTCAAAATTACCCCCTTTTCTTTTGGGCATCTTTAAAAATTAAAGAAAGGCCCACGACCCTAAGTGCCCTCCCAGGTACAGCCGCCCAAAATGTGGCGCCTAGTTCTAGGCATGCAGCTCGAGGTCTCTTAGGTGCCTAGGGACTGGGCGGACCGTTTTGTGAATACCAAGTGCCCAAGCGCCAGGCGGATCGTCTTTTGAAACCTTGGTATTCTTTTTCACACGACTAGTGTATGATCAACTTGACTCGTTGTGAACCCAATTTTTAGTCGTGCATCTTATTGAATTTTTTAAACCATACTTGAAGAGATTGTTTAAGTCCATATATTGCCTTTTTTAACTTGCAAACCTTTCTTGTCTCCCCTTTAATTTGAAAACAGGCATGACCATATAGATTTTTTCTTGGATGTCTCCATGTAAGAATGCATTCTTAACATCTAGCTAATGGAGTAGCTGTGATTTATTCTCAGCTAGTGAAAGAATGATCCTCAGTGTTCAACTTGACCACATGCGTAAAATTATCTAAGTAGTCTATTCTGGGAGTCTGGGGGAAACCTTTTGCAACCAATCTTTCTTTACACCTTTCAATGGTACCATCAGCTTTATATTTTACAATGAATATCTATCAACATCCTATGACCTTCTTCCCTTTAGGAAGGTTGGTGATTTTCCATCTATTATTCTGCTCAAATACTCGCATATCGTCAACCATGGTAGCTTTCCATTGAGGTTGTGAAAGTGCTTCTACAACATTGGAAGGTATTCTAACAGAGGATAGAGCAGATATGAAGGCATGAGGACAGGTAAACACAAAATTGTGGATAAATGACGTTCTCATTGGATGCTGATTGCAAGAACATGTACCCTTGCGAATAGCACTAGTTAATTCCGAATTAGAATTCTCTGAGAGGGTGAAAGAATTACTGGGTCAAGAACAGTTCTTGATTCTGGGTTAGCATTTGAGGTATGGTCTCGTAGAACTTCAAGTTGTACCATTTTCTTTCTCCTGGTATACATCTTCAACTCCTCTAAATGTGCACCATTTCTTTTAGATAAGCCATTAGATAAACCACTTCTCTTAAGATAAACATAGTGTGGAAATATGAAGGGGAACAATTAATGTGCCCTCGTCACTAAACTGTATTTTATTCTCCCCCTGAAGAGAGCACTCATGACCTGTAATGGAAATGTATGAAACATATTCAAAGAAAATGACTTCCATGGACACATGGTGGACCTTGGTAATAAGATTATAAACACTTGTACCCTGAGATGGATACCCCATAAAAATACATTTGGCCGCTTTGGTGTCAAGCTTGTCCCTCTTTGGACCAAGGATATGGACAAACACACAACCAAACACGTTGGGAGGTATAAGGAACATGGGTGAATTAGGATTGGTGATTTAAAAAGCAGATTGCCCAGCTCCTGGGCGGCCACTAGGCAGTTCAGAAATGCCCCGGCCTAGGCAGCCAAATTAGGTGGATATCCCTAGGCATCCGGGAATCTGCCTAGGCAGCTGCCTGAACTCACCTAGGTGGCCGCTCAAGGCCTGTGCCCAGCCCAAGGGCGGAAATTCCCCTCGTTGAGGGCATTTTTTTATCATTTTTTTAATACTAAAGGGGCAAAATTGTTGGTTGTAGGTTCATTGAAACCTAAAACCCATTAGAGCCTATTTTAGAGAGAGAAAAACCCTACAATTTTTTTCTTTCTATTGGGCCGCCCAGGTTTTGGGCACGCCTTGGGCACCCGCCTTGGGCGGCCTGGACCTCCCCAGTCGCCTAGGCCCCGCCTAGCGCTTTTTGAAACACTGCTTACGATGAACAATTTCAGTGGGAGATTTTCCCTCAAGAACACAAGAAGGCATGCTATTCATTTAAAAGGCAGTAGTGAGAACTACACAGGACTAGAAATTTTTTTGGAACCTTTATTCCTAGTAAAAGATCGGGTGACTTCCAACAAGTATCTATTTTTTTCTCTTAGCTATACCATTTGGTTGAGGTGTGCATGGACGTGTTGTTTGGAACTCAATCCCTTGATCAAGAAAATATCTAAGTTGGCTTGAAACATACTCACCCCCATTGTGTGATCGCAAGACTTTAGTTTGTGCATCATATTGAGTTTTAATCATTTTGTGATAGACTTGAAATAGATTAGCAACTTCATCTTTGTGTTTAATGAGATAGACAATTGTAAATCTAGAAGAATCATCTACAAATGTAACAAAGAAATGAAATCCAAACACAAATGAAACTGGTGCGCAGGAACCCACTCATTAGTGTGTATAAGAGAGAAAGGAACATTACTATTTTTATTACTACTAATAGGAAATGAAGTTCTACAATATTTTGACAACTCATAAATTTCACATTGCAGTTGAACTTGATCCAAACACTCAAACATTTTTGGGAAATAAAGAATGCAAAGTAAAGACGATGCATGACCAAGTCGGGTGTGCCACAAATGCACCCTTTCTTTACAATTATTAACAATTGAAGATGTGGCTGCTACAGTTAAGGTGCGATCAAGAGTCTCTAAAAAGTGCAACCCTCCATTTGCACGACCATTCCCAAATGTCTTCCTCACCGTCAAGTAGTAGAATACACAATGAATAGAGAAAAAGGTTATACTGCATTTTAGGGTCTTTGTGAGATTACTAACTAATAGGAGGTTACTAGAAAGATTGGGAACATGCAAGGTGGAGGACAAGTTAATAAGAGTAATAGGTATAGTTCCCTTTCCCTTGATTGGAATAAGAGAACCACCTGTTATGTTAATTGATTCATGACTAGAAAAAGGGATATAGAAGAAGAAAAAAATCAGCTGTACCACTCATATATTCAGTTGCTCTAGGGACAATAATCTAAGGGGTTTAAGAGCTATTTACGGAGATATGATGGGTTGATGCGGATATACGTGATTGTGCAATGTGAGAAGTAGATGAGGAAAAATGGTCTCCTCGAATGGAAGCCTGCTGCTTGAGATCTAGGAGCTCTGTTTTAAGAATGGTCACCAACTTTTCTTGAGGTTCAAAGGAGATAGTTGAGTAACTGGGACAATACTTTCATTGATTGTTGCTGAATTTGCCTTTGGAAAGTTGTCTTGGGGGTCCAACCAAATCCTAACATTTTCCCTCTTGTGTCGAGTCTTCCCACAGTGGGGGTGCATTTTAATTTGTTCTTCTCATCAGATGTGACGTTTCTGCTGCCGCATCCACCACCTTGGCCTCCACCATGACTTCCAAAATGTTCTCCACTTCGATTACCACTAAAACTTGTGAATAGGACAGATCTTTCAATTTCACCCATAAACGCTGACACTATCTTGTAGCGAGTTTTTTCATGCTGAAGACGGGAGAAAATAGTACCAGGTGATGGCAAAGTCTTTCCACCAAGAACATTCTCCTTGATTGTTTCATACTCTCCATTAACTCCCTTCAAAAGATGAAAAATCTTCGTTTGTTACAATTTCTCTCTCCATTCTCTTGCACATGAACACTGTATAGGCTGATGTTAGCTTAATTCATCCCAAAAACCACATAAATGAGCATAGTAGTCTCCCAGTGACAAGTTACCATGTTTAAAGTCATTGATCTGCTGCTCCAATTCATAAACCCTTGCGATATTTTTCTTTTGGGAATAGGACTTAGAGACTGTCTCCCATAATTCCTTTAGAGGTATGGCAGTTCATAAAGGATCGACTCATATTAGGCTGCGTAGAAAATAGTATCCAATTCATAATAGGCCTATCTTTAGCCTCCCAGTCTGTATACTTAACATCCTTTAGGTCTGGTTTTTCCACACGGCCGTCAATGTATCCTAGTTTTTTCTTCCACTCAGAAATAGTCTAACTGACCTGGCCCATTCTATATAGTTCTTGCCATCAAATATGGTTGTGGTAATTTAGGGTGTAGGAGACTCCATATTTGATACCTGTAGAGACATTCTCTACTATAGTTAAGATTTGGTTATACTCATAAATTTTAATCACCAATCAGGATCAAGTTACACCCTTTGATCTCTTCAAACAAAAGCTTTTATAGATCTAGTTACAACCTTAGATCTGATCACACTCCCCTGTTTTCAAGAAAAACATCAAAAAACAACACTAACAATATTTCTTTGATTGAGGTATACAAACCCTAATCCACCCAACAACTAGGTTTTAGTGTTTTAAAATGTGGCCGCATCATGCGGTACGCGGTGGGCAACGCAGCTGCATAGACTGCATTTGCGGTTTTGAGTTATGCGGTCGCATATGCGCCACATCAGACCGCATCGCATCAGAGCCGCATCGCTTTTTACAAAAAAGAAAAGATTGTGCCCCTTGAGGAGGGGCAAAATGGTCTTTTTGACCATCAAAAATTGGGGGAAACAGTTTGGGAGGGTATTAAACCCCCTAAACGATCATTTACAGCCACTTTCGTGGCTTTTTTTGGATCAAATTGAGCAAAAAAAGAAATTTAGGCGGAAATTTTTT
The DNA here is from genome assembly GCF_054954075.1 of Amborella trichopoda. Taxonomy (NCBI): domain Eukaryota; kingdom Viridiplantae; phylum Streptophyta; class Magnoliopsida; order Amborellales; family Amborellaceae; genus Amborella; species Amborella trichopoda. The sequence goes on along the minus strand of NC_142337.1, from coordinate 13,417,516 downwards.
TTCATTCAGATCTTGGATTTGGGTAATGTTTGATACTTGGATATTGATTAGAACCTTTTGATTGTTGATTTGGGGAAGTTTAGGTGAATTTGTGACAAGAAATCGGGGGTTTCAGAGGCCGTGAAGTAATTGAGCACTAAAATTGGAGATAGTGGATATAGAATCTCTGACAGCTAATAATTTTGGAGTTAATCATTAAACTAAAATACCTACTATCACATATATCACCTCCATTTTTTTTTCTATGTATTAACCTATTTTTTTAGATTTTTTGTGCATGTATTGACCGCATCGTCGCGATGCACCTACATCCGGACTTCATCGAGCCGCATCACTGCTTTTGGCCGCATCCCGCATTTTAAAACACTGCTAGGTTTTTGAATAAATATTTGATCGGCATCCAAAATCATTAAAAAAACCTCACCTCCATTGGCACAGTTACTATTGGAGAAAAAAGGTTAGGGTTTTAGATAAATGACGACATCATCTAACCCAAAGGATGACATCAGCCGTAAACATAGTTCCTGCACATCTTTTTTGAGATCGACTCCCTTTTTTTCCTCTTCTGGCTTTGATACCAAATTGAAATAAAGTAGAAAGGAAAACAATTAGTTAGGACCTAGAGAGAGAAAGAGAGGAAAGAAAATAAAGATGAAGAAGGGGGAGAGAGAGGCGTGAGAGAGATAAAGAGATAGAAGGAAAGAGAGTGCCGTGGAGGTCTCAAGTGACATCTACCCCTCTTATTAACATTAAGTAACAACCTAATTACAACTTATGGATAATACTGTTTTATTTAGAGAAATAAGACAAATAAGAACAAAACAAAAGGTAAATGACAGTTCTGCCTGTCAAATACAATAAAGCTTATTCCCTTTATTTTCAACACATTATAGTGGGGCATACTGCTAGGGAGAATAATGCAAGACATGATGCCTTGTGTTTTTCAATATTTTCTGTTAAATTTGAAGGACGTGCTTTTGGATTTTTTTAAGTGTTTAATTTAAGGTTTTTTAAGTTTTTTAGGCATGGTTTGCAAAAGTAGTTAGGGTAAAGGGCCTCTTTATTTTATGTAGGGGTAAAACTGTCACGTTGGTGTCCAATTTTAATTAGGAGTCCAATTAATTTGAATTACTTTATTAAGACTTAAAGTTATATTAGAATTATGATTTCTTAAGGTTTAGTTTATAAATAGGTGTTCAGCTTCTAATCTTCCTTTATATTTAATTGAACTTTTAGTTTTTTTATGTCTTTCTGTGGATTCTTGATGTAGGCAGTCTTGTGAGCAGTAAGCATTCAATGATGCATAGCTTTTCACTCGTAGCTCAGAATAGGGTGTGCTACTATTCTGCAGAACCCTGCAATATTCCAACCAGCTCCATGGGTTGTAAAAACTGATTTTGTCAAAGGGGCCTCTAGGGGCCTAAAATGGCCTTCAAAGGCCAAACCATTCATTGGTGTTATTTAAAGTTTGTAATGGATGGTCTGGATTGCGCTTTGGTCAGCGAAGGATATAAATAGGTTATGATGTGATGGTAGACTCAGCTTTTGAGTCCTATCCTTAGGGTTTCCTGGTTTAGCTAGAGGTGTTGCTATGGAGTTTGGCTTGTAAACTTCCCTTACTATTTCGATCCGTTAGCATGTTTCTCTTGTTTTTCTTTGTTTGATCCTTCACAAACTGGTATCAGAGCGGGTTGACTCCCAGAGCATCTTGGATGCTGCAACTGCTCACTGACTGGTAGAGGAGCTCGTGGAGGGCTTGGCTCTGTTTGTGGTTTTGGGCCTACGGGGTAGGATTTTGTTGATCTGTGGGGCAATTTTAGGAGCTGCCTCAGGAAGTGCCAAACTTGTTCCAAATGGGGTTGGGTTAGGCTGTCCATGAGAGTGATGAACTAGAACCTGGAGAAGAGAATCCTTTCCAAAACCAAGGGAAGGATGAAGCTTCTCTTCCTAACTAGGGGAGGGACTTGCCCCTTGAGGAGCTTCTAGTTCAAGCCTTGGAATGAGTAGATAGAGGCATTTGGGTAGATGACTGAGTTCTCCGGTCAGCTACAACCAAGTGACTTCTTAGATTGGCTTGCTAGCGTCGAGACATTTTTTGAGTGGAAGGTGCTACCCGAGTAGAAGGTGAAGTTCGTAGCGACCCAAATGAAGGAGGCTTTCCCTCATCTAGTGGCAGCAATTGTAGGCAAGTCGCTTGCATAAAGGAAAAGTTTGTCCCGGTCAATTACTCCCATGCAAAGGTTCCATCACTTACTCCAGAAGGAGAAGAGCGTGTAAGAATATATAGAGGAATTTTTCTTACTAATGAGCTGAAATGAAATTCAAGGAATTGATGATCAGCTCATAGCTTTCTGAATCAGTGTCTTGAAACTCTAGATTCAAGATGAACCGATCCTACAGCTGCCTATCAATCTCATAGTTGTTAGGATGGGTATCGGAACAATACTGGGATCGGGAGTGGGGGATCGTGAAATGCTAGAAGATTCCTATGGTTGGAAATGCCATCCATACAATGCACATGTTACAGATCGAGATCCCCAAATGTTAGGAATCGAGATTCCAACCTTTTGGGGATCTTGGTGCCGACTTTTGGGGGATCTTATTGTCAACCTTAAAGCTTATGGTAATCTAGGATTATTTATACTCTTTAAAGTGGGGATCTCATTATTTATAGCGAGCAAGGAATGCAACTATAATATAAGCATGGTTGTGCTGCTGGTTGGCTGGCTATAAACAAAGAAAATTATTAGTTTGGTTGTTGTCTTGGTTTTTAAGATTGGGATCGAGATCTCTAATAATAGGAATCAGGATTCCTAACAGGGGGTCGAGCTCCCAAAATTTAAAAATCGAGATCCTTAAGAGATCTGTTCCGGGAGTTGCAGAATAACTATGATTAATCTTGGTGAGGCGTATTGGTATTCCTTAAAGGCTGAGGCAAAGCTGAAGAGAAGCGCTGATGTTCGCTTCTTTCACCTAGGGGTCCTCCTTGGCCACTAAAGGGCAGTATTAATCTACGGCAATGGGAGTCAGCTAACCCGAGTTTTTGATCGTGTGATGGGCTGAAAGTAGGTAAGAACCCTGTCATGAGCAAGGCTTCCCATGCTATGATCATATAGCATTGAGTGTTTCAAATGTGGTGAACAGGGGCACTGCACTTTCAAGTGCCCCAAGAGGCAAATAGTTACATACCTTCATGAGGTGGATGAGGACTGGAGTGGGATATTGAAATGGATCCTATCTGTAATGAGGGGCCTGATGATGAACTAGCAGGCGCAACAGAGCAATATATGGATGAGGGAGAGTTACTCATAATTAGGCAACTATTATGCTCCGTATATAGTCTCCAAGGGAGACTGTTAGCCTATTATGCTGCTATTTCATATTAAATGTTTTCAAGCATAGTCAGAGATCATTTCGCCCTTCCATAGTAAGCCACTGAATTCAGAGACTAAGATCTTACAGGTTTCGTGTAGGAGCTGGTCTCATAGAATCACTACCCTTATAGTTTAATCACTTTCTTTCTTTTTAATTGTTTATAGTTTAATCACCTTACAAGAACCAGACTTGATTTGAGTACTAGTCAGTTGGATTTATCTATGGATCAGTCTCAACAACTGTAAAACTCAGAATATCACGTCCTAGGATCAAATTGGCCATACTAGTGTAATTGACTCTTGCATTGTTGACCATGCTTTTTAGAATTCCATGGATTTAAGTTTCAAGACGTCATATCACACTAATGTCAACTTTTCTATCGTAGATTTCTGTTGTAAAATAAAAATCATATTCTCATATACGATTATTTCTTCTTCAAAAAAAAAGAAAAACATAAATTATAACTGTAAAAAGCAAATATCAAATAGCATGCAGCTATTCATTCATTATCTGTGTGTGTGTGGGATGTATAGGTTCTATTTTACCATTTTTCTTGTTGAACCGTCAATCTTAAATCTGAGTGGGTCCATGCCCCGTATCAGCTATGGGCAATACATGTTTCTTGTTTCTCTAATGATGCTCAACATACTGGGAACTTTCTTAAGATGGAAAATACTGCTAGAGCCAGGGTGTATGGCATTTGAATATCAAAAATGTGCCTCGTGTCTCTTTGAAGCTGAGTTTAGGATGTGTAGAGAGATGGAAAATACTCCTAGAACCAGGGTGCATGCCATTTGAATATCAAAAATGTGCCTCATGTCTCTTTGAAGTTGAGTTTGGGATGTTTCTGAAACTTATGAGTTGCTCTTGATTTAGTTGATATTTTCTTTCGGTAAATGATGTGAAGTATTCAAGCAAACTCTAATGGTTTTTTCTTGATTTGTTCAATGATACCATGAGTTCCTTCGTTTATGCAGCCCTTTCTTTTGAATCCATTTTTTATTTCTTACGATGTTCCGTATGATGCCCAATTGCTATAATTGATCTGTTTTCTGTTTCAGATTGATGTACTCGAGGTTGATGGAGTTTACTATGGTGTGTGCTTTCAAATCGATTTGTGACAATAGTATATTATCTTTAGAGTCGACTGATTTGAAGATTGGAGATGTTCTCAAGGGCATATCTAAATCTCCTGTTTCAGTCCATTATATTGTTTGCTTATGATAAATAACTAGATCCTGGTTTAATTTCATCAGGTTTCTCGGGTTGTCACCGGTTTGAAGCTCACCAACGGCTTGGACTTGCAAGCATACGTTGTAAAGTTCGGCGTGGCACTAAAGAAACTCTCAGGTGAAACAATTATAGCATGTTTCTTTCATTGATAAATTATGTTTATTGATGTTGTTTTGCAATTTTCTGAATTGCCTTATATAGAACCTTCAATGACATGGTGTTTCTAATATTTGTCTCACAGGCATCACCTGCGTTAACAGCAATGCAAATTCAAATTATATATCAAATTAAGGAATTGAGTCTAATACTAAGATATAGTAGACGGAAGCATGGTGATTGGATTGTAGCATGTATACTACATTTGATCCATATTGTATCATAGAAATGTCAATGTTGCGCGTATATGTCGTATTTCAAGAAAAAGAAGTAATTGTTGTGGAAAACATTTAATTAGAAATGCTGATATAAAACTTCAGATCTGTATGGGAAGAATGATAAAATTCAACTTACTCAAAAAAAAAGAATGATTTTAGAAATGTAAGAAAGATATGATTCCTTATGGGCAATAAATTGGAACAGAATATTGTCAGTGCTCGATCTTTGGCTTGCAATGGAAAGGTATAGTATCATTAGCAATATGAACCGTAAGCCGAGGTGTGAACATGGTAAGCATAGTTAAACAACTGTTGATTAATTGGCCATGTCATAGATAAGTTTTGATTTTATTGAGCTTCGTTTTGTTCAAATTCAAATAAAGCTCAATTTCCGAAGATTTGACTTTCTTTTGTACGACCAAAGAAGGTTAGGCATGCCTAGTGTTGTTTAGTGAAAAGACTCCTTTGTCAAATAATTGTAGGAAACTGCCTGTGCATGCATGCGTGTCGGACACACAGAATGCGGGCTCCTTGATCTCTTATGGAAGGACAGCTTCCATGAGTCTATGTAAAAATGAGTCAACACTTACAACTCTGTTTTTGAGATGGATTTTCTGACCAATTTTTAAGGACATGTAATATCTAACATGGAGATCATGAATATAAAAAAATAAATAAATTTTAAGAAATAAAAATAATGAAATAAATAAATTTTAAGAAAGAAAATCATTTGACATGGAGATCATGACTATAACAAATAAATAAATTTTAAGAAATAAAAATAATGAAATAAATAAATTTTAAGAAAGAAAATCATTTAACATGGAGATCATGAATATAAAAAAATAAATATATTTTAAGAAATAAAAATAATGAAATAAATAAATAAATAAATTTTAAGAAAGAAAAATAATGATTTTATGAAGAAAACATTTGGACCTTCAATTTTAATTTTTTTTAGATGGACCACCTATTTGCATCCATCATTAAAATCGATGCTTTGTACCTTGGGACCGTATATTATAGAAACGCGGTCCAGCCAACTTGAAACAATGTTCCCTAATGGAATATTTTGTATATAATCTACAATTTTTTATTTGGTTTCCCAAACTGTTTGCAGTATTACAGATATTTTTATCCATAAAAACTTTAAGATCACCATTATCGCCAAAACTTTTTCCCAAAACTTTTTTCCAAATAATTGGAGTTAGCTACCACACTGATTCCATGGAAAGTTCAAGATCAAAATAAAATGTTAAACCAGTGGGTATTATGTTAACCTTCCCATCTAAGGTCATGTATGCATAGAAAACATACAACTTTTCGGAACCACTAAATAAATAAAAAAAGCATATAACTTTTTGGCAGCTGTATTATAATGGGGAAAGCAACATGTTTTCCAAGACATCCGACATGGCGTCCAGCAGGCTGAAAGTGATCTCAATGTCTGAATAGTTGAAACATCACACCCGCATCATGAATCATTACAAGATACCAGGATGCATATTCTCGCCCATCAGATTTCATGCTGAAGGCATAGTTTGCCATTTTTCTGAAGTCAATAGCCACTTTGGGCATGATGGTAATGCATCTAACTCACTGGAAAATGAACTTTACTCATCTAAGAAGAAAACAACAAAACCACACAAAGACATGGACCCAGTGAGCTCTGCCTAAACCAGCCAAGCTAACTAGCAAACCATCATACATACATTAAGCAATTATATTAAGGGAAGAAGTGGAAAGCACACAGCCACTCATTTGTAAGATATTGGGCCTGATCTTGAAACAGCAAACCTAGGCAACGGGCTAGGGCCTGTGCTCCCTGAATTGGAGCCCTCAACAAATGTTACCTTCCGACTGGAACTATACTCCAAGGGGCCTGAATTCCTCACATGTCGGGGCCTATTCTCGGTGCTCCGTATGCTTGAAGTCTCAACTTCGTGGAGTCTTGATGATGCTTTGAAAGAGGTCGAGCTGCTCCCATTTAGCTCAAGAGTTGCACGCCCAACTCTTGGAGATGTGTACGCTAATGATAAAGGACTTGGTGAATGGCGAGGTGATGGTTGGAGTAAGGATAAAGGACCACCCATTGGATTTCTGCAGTTTCCGTAATATTGGTGGTATAGAGAGCGTAGAATAGAGTATGGCACATGGGACTCGAGTGTGGTCCTTGGAAGGTAGGGAGACATCTCACACAGGTGATCCAGGAAAATGATCTTGGATACAAGATTAGACCTATGTGCATAATAAAGAACAATTACGCAACTAACTTTCAACTTTTGAAAACACACACTACACACTCACACACATAACATATATGGGTTATTCCATAATACACAATACTAATAGTGAACTTAAAATTTTCTACTCCCAAGTTTTTTGACAACAAAATGCCCTTACAGATATAAAAATTACATTACCAATGACTTGTTTGAAAATTTTGAAGAGGATATATTTGTAATTTTAAATTGATTTTAAAATCCAATCATCATTCAAAAAGTCAAAAGGATCTGTTTTCAATTTAAGATCAATTTTTGGAGGGATTTTGAAAAGACGAAAATACTCTTTTAGAATACATTAACTATTTATAGTCAAAAGTCATTTTGAACATATAACCGGATTCTATAGTCAAAAGTTTTGGAGTAAGAAATTCTAAGTTCACCATTAACGTAGTGTGTGAATGTGTAAATACACACACATCGGGGAGATTACGGCCGATAGATTATGACTAACTATAGCTCAGGGTTATTATTATGGTTGGTTGAGGTGACTGAGTGGAGTAAAAGTGGAACCCCTGATGGGTCCCACTCATAATTCACCATCCATTTCAATTAGGTGATGACCGAATGGGACTGATTTTTCAATAGTTTGTTGGATTATAGTATACCTTTCCATATATGCAAACTAAATCAATTTGCAATTATGAATCAGTATACAATCAAGTTATCATGGTTAGTTGAGGTGGCTGAGTGAGATGGGATGAAAGTGGAACCCAATGAGGGGATTATATCCTGTTCCGATGGGTTCCACTCTCTTTATCCATTTGAATGAGGTGATGACCCAATGGATTGGTTTTTCCATAGTATGTTGGATTATAGTATACATCTTTGCATACTAAATTCGGCCATATGAATTGGTATACAATAGAACTAGGCCATAATGAAGACGTTTGCCTTCTTAGTTTCCCTTCAGAACACCTACTACTAGATGTTCCAGCTGTTATTCCATCGAGTAAGATCTATTCATATGCAGTTAGTCCCCAACTTCTCACTTTCCATGACTGTCTCCCCCTCCACTTATTAGAGCCTGATCTAATTAGGCCTTTGACCCTGCTTGCTTCTGACTCCCTTTGAACCATTTTACTACATGAATCATTTGGATTCAGAGGTTGTGGGAGTTTCAAATCGAAATTCAATTGACTTTGTCTGCATTGAATATCAGAATGGTTTACTGCAAATAGTAGACTTAATTGCTCCATGGGAGTGGGGTATGTGAAATTGGATGAAACCTAAAAGCAGTGAACCACTCACCATGCTTCAGCAGTTTGTAGGCAAACCTAATGGAGTATATAATTAGGTCTTCTCATTACCAAAACAAACCTAGATTTCATTTACTTGAGAAACAACTATAACTAACTGTTTGTACGCTAGTCACATGGATTACTGTCAAACAAAATCTGAGCTTTGATATGAACTAGTTGTGGGGGTTTTGTGGCCTTTTAACACTTGTAAGAGTATGCAAATAAAGAATTATAGTGGATTATACACTTCAGTGGGAGTGTATATGATGGTTGACTGACCTAGGGTTAGGTAGTTCATGGCCCTAGTCATGTCAAAAACCATTTACTTCTGGGCATATGGAATTATTGAATAGGGTTTTAAGAGGGCCATCCCTTGTTGAGGTTGGTAGGATGGCCTAGGATAGTTTGCGAGCCCAAAGGGCTTTGTGGTCTCCTGTGTACGGATGTAGGCCTGTGAGAGCGAAGGCTAAATTCTCAACAAACTTCCACGGCATTCATACATGACAACCGCAAAGTACCGAGAAGCAAACATAAAACGGGATATATGTACATGTGCATAGAGAGAGTCCCCCTATTACTACAGTGATGTGTGGGTGACTTGCTCTTAAGGAGAAGACCAGTAATCCACATATTGGAACTGTGGTTTCACTATTTATTTGCCAATTTTGATGAGCAAATCATAAGCCCTTGCATGAGACTATGGGCCATGGGCTTCGTTGGGCCGGCTTGAAAAGATAGTCGAGGATCACAGTTACTATGTTGGGTGGAGTGCCGTGACTTATTTTCCTTGATCCCTTGGTAGCAATCCACTTCTAGAAGTTCTAATTTCAGTTTCAAAAATGATTTTGTATTTTTTAGGAATTTTTAAAATAATTTTCAACAATTAAAAAAACTCTAAAAAGGTGTTTGTGTAATTTCCAAAAATCCCTAGGGCATTATGGAACCCGCATGAGGGGCTCACACGTTGGGGCCCCACATGAGTGTGGGACGGGGCCCACATGTCCTAGCCTAATAAGGACGCTCCATGTCTTTTCATTTTTGGTTGTTACTTTTAATAAGAATGTTTTATTATAGAAGGAAACCTCATGAAATATTTTCAAGTTTTTTTTTTTTTGAAAGTGAGAATATTTTATGTTTTGAAATTATACTTTTACATCTTTTGTTTTAGACCAAATATCATTGACTTTGAATTCCTACGATCTCTTAGTGAGAACAAAGGAAGTTCTAGTCAAGATAGGATACGTTTTGATTCGTTTTATCCTAGGTTGACTAAAAGTGGATGTACGTTAAAGATAAAAGGGATAAGGTTACTAGATTTCTCCCTAAATTATGCTGGCTGATTCATTGGATGGATGACTCAGATTTATTTCTGTCTCACCTCACATATTATTTGGGATTCTTATGGCCAAGATGAATTCTAGATCATATAGGCATGCCTAGACCCACTTGAAGGTCATAAATAGAGGGCAGACCCCCTCATTCTCAACATTTGAAATTTATCTGAATTTCCTTGCCTCTTTCCTCTCTCCTCCACGCGCCTCTTTCTCTCTCTCTCTCTCCTTGTTCTAAAAAGGGGTGGCATGCACCATTCTAGAGAACTTGGGTTGGCATGCTTAGGTTATTCTGAAAAAGGAGGTGCCACTAAGGTGGCACACCCTAAGAGTCTCAAAAGGGTCTAGAAAACTAATTGGTTTTATTCTCTCAAAACCTAGTTCTGAAAAAGCTATTGTCTAAAGGATCTTCCCGACTCAAGAAATTCAGTAGGGCCAATAGGATCAAAATGCATCATTGGTCAGGTAATTGGGTGTGGAATGTACCAAGTCCTAAGTGGGTGACAGTAGGCAAAGACAAGTAAGTCATCCTAGTTGTTTTCAGTTTATTTTCATTTATTATTGTTTAATTTATTGTAATTTTCAGGAACATTATTTGTATTAGAATTCTTTGTTAAAGCTTGTATTCAACCCTTGAATATTTATTTGGTAGTAAGAGGAAAGATCCTAGGTTGTATTTAGGGTTTTATTTCTTGTTTACTTTTATGGCAATTGTAAGTAGAATTCAGATATATTAATAAAAGAGAAGAGAATTTTCTCTTTTTTTTATTCCCTGGAACTCCAATGGCCACTTCTTTCACTAGTCCACTGAACTCTCAACACATTGCACCTTCTGGCTGGTGGTTATCGTATTTTGTTCTTTGAATAGATGAGACCAGAAAAGAATGTTACATGCTGATATGAACTATTTTGCAACTATATTTGCTGATTTTTCTTTCTCCCCCCCCCCCCCCTCGCTCCCCACCCCCCACCCCCACCCCCGCTCTCCTTCCAGTAGAGGATATGTTCAATGAATTAATTGAAAGTTAAATACCTGTTATTCTCACCCCCTGAATCAAGCATAACAGCAGTTGAGCTCTTGACAAAGAGCTGCATCATTGACTTGATGCTTGCCTCAACTGCTACTAGTCCATGAGCTTCAGCCTCAGGTGCTTCATTGGAGACTCTTTCCATTTCCCTCCTTTGAACCCGAACAAACTCACTCCCCGCAATTACTGCATTCATGCACCTGCAACAACAGCCATGTACATAAACTTAGCATGTATGTATGTATGTACTTACATAAATCTGTGTGTGCGTGGAGGGGGGGTGGCAAGGATGACAAACCAAGGGTGACCACTACAGGGTGGGTATTGACTGCTATAGCATCACTCCCCAGGCTCTCTTCCTCTTATGGTTTCGGCTTGTATAGGAAGACAATATTAATGCCAGGCAATGTGCAGTTATATAAAAAAGATAATATTAATGTCATGGCCATGTGCATGTGCTACAGTGTAGATGTGCCATTTCTTTCAAAATTAATGTAAGGTACTTATCTCTTTACTATAATAAATAAATAAATAAATACGACTATAATAAACTCTCTCTCTCTCTCTAAATAAAAGAACCACACTCTCTTTCCCAAAAATTAATAAAGGGTACTTTTTATCTAAAATTCATGAGCAAAAATACAATTACAATAAAAACTTTCTCCCTCTCTCTCACTCTAATAAAAAACCGTGATTTCCCTCTTCCCAAAATTGATAGAGGTACTTCATCTCTCCAAAATGAATGAATTAAAGTACAAATCCAATAAAAAATATCTATAAAGACCAAATTCTCTCTCCCTAAATAAAACAATTATGCTTTATTTCTTTCAAAAATAAAAAAGAGTACTTTTCTTTATCTAAAACATATGAACAAAAGTACAACTATAATAAAACCGTCTAAAGATCAACTTCTCTCTCCAAATACAAAAAATGTTTACTCCCTCTCCCCAGGCAGTTATAGTGTTTTTTTCATTTTTTTTAAGAGAATCTAAGGTGTGCAAAGGTCACCCTGGCAGGCGCAATCTCAAGGCAGGCAACTAGGCACATGGCCACCTAGGATGCCTGCCTAAGCCCATTTGCTTCAGTGGCCTGCTAGGACCTTCCTAGGCAGCCAGGTGGCCGAATTTTGACTATATATATATATATATATATATATATATATATATATATATAGAGAGAGAGAGAGAGAGAGAGAGAGAGGCGGCATGTTACCGTGCCAAGCAGTGTATATTATTGGTGAAACCACCAATATCAACGTTAAAAGTAGTCACACCCCAAAACCCAGACATCATGAATGTGGTAAATAGGTAAGGCAACAGGCTCCAAGAGCCATCTGTGGCTCCTCCCAATTCCATTAGTATTGACCTCACCCATTGTGTGTCACGCTTCCAACCCAACTCAATGCTGCTAGCTACTGCCCTCAACCTTGCAATCTCAGTTCTCTCAGGCATTTCCTCAGGCAAATTCTCAGCCACTAATGTTAACATCGAGAAGACAAGGGGCACATTCTCCTCCATAACCTCCCTTGTTGCCTCAGCTAACAAACCCCCAAATGCAAGAGCTCGACCAGCTTGCACACAAAAACCCACAGTTGTGTCCACATCGACAACTTGCTTCAAGCTCCCCTCCATTTCTCCCACTTCAAAATTGTGCATGGTCGAAGAGAAGGCCTCAAGGGAATCCTTGTTCGACTTTAGGGCAATGTCAATGCAGTTTATAAGTGCGGCCACATGCTCGCTCATCATTCGGTCAAGTTGGTCCACCCCATACATGCCAAAGAGCCTAACAAAGGCTTTAAGCTCTGTTGCATTGGTCACAGATTCTGCAAAGAATCCACCGACTGGCCTTGCGCTCTTGAAGCACTTATGCTTGGGTGCAAACAAGATGCCTGCATTGTTTATGTCTTTGACTATGTTGTCAATGTACCATTCACAGACAGTTGAAACTGCAGGGCCCACAAGTTGGTCTGATGGTTTTTCAGAGGGTTGATGTAGGTTTTGAATGGGGCCTGAGAATGTCTCGGTGAGTAGGGCTTCACGAAGGCCTTCAGTGAGGTCCATGCTCACATGCTGCTCCGTAATATGGACTATGGTCATGTGCCTGCGGACCATGGACTCGAGTACGGAAGGACGCTGAAGGTCAGTGTCTGTTTTCAGCATGGCAAGCAGTCTTCTTTTGAAGTTGCTGAGGATACAATCCCTCATATACTGCGACAAAATTTTAAGAAACAAATTCTTGTCAAATGCTGAGTCAATGGAAACATGTGGAGATTGATTCAGTAATTCAATCATATTGATAAGAGCATCCAGTCTTAACATTAGGAAAGTTTTTAGAAAACATTGCATCAGCAGTATAGAAACTAAAACCATCCAAAACATATTGAAGAAAAAAAATAACGAACACTTGAAACAGAAGACCACCTATTAAATCCTACAATCTAAAGGTTTAGGCGTTAAACTAAGCTGTTTCATAACTTTATATAAAGAGAATAATGCGCTAGTATACAACCTAGAAAAAAGAAAGGTAGATTTAGCTTCATTTGCTCTGGGACAAACTTCAAGGGTTGAACTGCAGGTGTATACCATTAGGTCCCAGGGTATAATGTGCTAGTTTACAACCACAATGCAAATTACCTCACGTAGAACAAAAACATGATTGAGAACACATATTGGTTCCATCTCATTCAAAACTGAGCAAAGATTCGTCAACCTCTGCATTGCAGCCTCTATCCTGTCAATTACATAAATTTCAGAAACAAACCAGCTCCATCAACGGAAAGGCAAGTAAGCCTCTGGTAAATCATAAGAGCTTACATTTTGATAGAATTACTGTTTTCTGGGCAACTTTCATGGCCAGGCAAGGGTAGATCAGATAATCCTTTAACCGGTCTAACTGGAGTGGCTGAGGCTCGTGAAGCATGGTTCAGACGAATTGCTGCTTGCTCTGGAAGAAGCTGACAAATTCTATGCATATGAGTTAACCATAGGCCTACACAGGGCAGATAATATCTCAGTTAAGGTGAAACAAACCTGAAGCTCTACAGAGCCAAGTCCACTGTCTGAGTCTAGAATATTGATTAATCCCTCCAATCCACCCATGATGGATTCTATAAGTGATTCAACATATGCAACTGCATCACGGCCTACTTTAGTGACCTGCATTCAGAAGAAAAGGAGTGGATTTGGTTCAAAAATGCCCCACACTTATTCTCCAAATAATAATGGCAAATATTAGAATTAAATGTATAACCAACTTTATGAATTGATTAGCGCATAGTATAACAAAAAACTTGTTTATTTGGTCTCCTTGTAGCCTGTTTATGGGGGGGGGGAGCTTCCCCATAAACATGCTTGAGTTATCTAGAAAACTATTGCCCTATAAAAATAGGAAATGGAAATTCTTGTGTCCCTCTAAATGGAAACACATTAATCCCTAAATGGGCAATTTGTTTCATTTTAAAGAGATGTGTATAGGTGTGCAGATATAGATGAACCATAAAAGTGTGCTTTCGATTTATGAGAAGAAGCTACTTGTGTTACCTTGAACATTTATCAAGGATAATTTTTGTAGTTGGGAGTTCGGTTGGAACCATAGAGAAATTTGGATACCGTATATTTTCAAAGAATAATTTGCATGCAGTTTCTGAAACCTTGTATGAAACAACAAAATATCCTGAGAATGTACATATGCATGCTGCATTTTAGTCCACAGTTATGGTCCTACATTACTACATGTACTAGAGTAAGAGAACAGAGAACCTATATTTCCTCTAGGGTTTTGGAAGTTTTCAGAAGAAAAATCTTTGGAACGTTATGCTTGGTTTACTCCACTAAACTTTAGAAACATCCTGAACTCATCCTGAGGAGATGAAGACATTAAATCATATAAAACAAGAGAACTCATGTCAATGAATCCCGGATAGATTGACATCTTTAAAAGAATCAACCCATATAGAAAAGCCGGGTTGCTACCATCCAAGCTAAACCATTTTCAATTGACAAATAAAATCATATTATTTGATTAATCACTCTGTAAAAGCATTTCTATCAAAGATAAGGTGGATAGGAATGTATTTCACAGTACCTCCTCTGGCAAACTTATACAGGCATTCTCAGGAAAACTGCTGGCCACACCAAGCCAGGCACAGCAGTGTTGTGGGCGTCCTTCAGGTCCAAACATGGTGTTCCTGAAGACCTGATTTGAAGAAGAAAATCTTGAGATGATAATCAACATCATCATCCGAGCCTTATCCCAACAATTATAATTACACCACAAAAACAATTCTCATATGGAAATATAAAACTTTATTTTGAAGGAAGATGAATGAGATGACTCTAAGATAAACTGGAATAACAATATAATGAAAATCAATAGAGTCAAGCATGTGCAGTCAGTGAGATAAAAAAGAAAATTTGGCAGAAGTCTTACTGCTGTAAGATGGTGATGATAGAAATAGAGTTTTCTAAGACTCCCATGCCTTGATAACTGAGATTCAAGTTCATCAACACATCTGCAAGCAGAAACATTCAAGATAAATGTAATAACCATGGTCGACCATCTGAGACATTCTTCAACCAAAAACAGTAAAAAAGGAGTCCAAAGGCGAATAGCCAGCATATTATACCAGACAATCAGCAAAAAGGTAAAAGAAGAATCCTTTTGTCATTGATGTACAGTGAGAAAATATTGGACCTCTAAACTATTGGCCACTATTATAAGTCATTACGTGAGTAAAGATACCATTTGGTTTGCATTGTAAGGTCACATCACTATAATGGCAACTGTAAAACACTTCATGATAACTCCAGACATTTTTTATGATATCTGCTCGGCAGTCTATTTATAATTGCAACCTACAATTGCTTCAGAATATTTGCTAGGATTACAAGTTACTATGCATTTACATGATGTAGCATCCTGAAAAAATGTGAGTCATATTTGTTTTCCTCATTGGCTATGCCATACATATCCCATAAGAAAATAGAAACCCCATGTAAATGAGGATGTGAAGAAAACTAAATTTAAAGGGAAGCACCTTGACCAACTGTAAACAGCATTTCCTTCTGATACCAGACTTTCCTTCCCTGTAGAGACTGTAGCTTTCTCCAGGTGTCTGATATTTATAGCTGACCGGGAAGAAGTGACAATCATTAAAATCGATAACCAGGTCTTACGCAATTCCTGGAAGCACAGGAGCACCAAATTCAGAAAAGATGAGCACATTGAAGACTGCTTCTGAAGTTTGAATAAATGAAACTGAGTTCCGGATATAGAATTCAGTATAAGTGCTGATAGAATTCAGTACAAGTGCTGAGCAGATGAATCATGTTCCACCAATGCTTGACATATACAAAAGTGTAGCTGGCATTCCCCCTTAAATCCCCACCCCATAAACCTCTACTTATAAATTTGAATTTTATTTCATTTATTTTTTAATTTTTTATTGATCACCGATCCAGACGATCCGAGAACGATTAGAATTGCCAATCCAGCCGATCCAGCCGATCCAGCTAACAAGGATAGTGAACGGAGGCGGATGATCCACCCCTCCAATCCGTTTTTAAAAATTGGGGAAGGCAATAAGTATATGCTTTTCCAAATCATGTCTGAGCGTGTTGAAGATCTAAATATTATTAATTATTTTAAATTTTCTTTTCTCCAGGGCTGCAAAGTGTTCCAATAGTCGTTTTCCTCATACTACAAAATAGTGTTCTTATACAAATAGGATCAACAGTTTTTTTTTTTTTTTGGGTGAGTCAGTGGGGAGAGGGCCCCTACCCTGGTAGGAAATGAGCCTAAGATGTAGCGTTGCAAATCTTCAAGAGCTAACCAATTAAGCCCAGGCTCTTTTCCTAATAGGATCAACAGTTTTCGGTCGTTAAATGCAAAATCATATCTGTTTGGATTCATCACCTTGGTTGCTTTAGCAACATGATACTGAAATCAAAACAAACTCGTATACAAGTGGACACAAATGCTTCTATTTGATTCTAATGCATATGAACTGCTGGTTTTGACTTTCGGTGAAATAACAATTTGTATCACTGTCAGTGTATGTCATAATATCACTGAACTTTTCACCGTGGCCTGTTGTTTGCCTACATATAAGTGAACTACTTTATGTTTAGTTGGGCACAGTCCAGCACCCCCATCTAATTTTATATGAATGAGAACCAGAATTCCAGGTAAGTGTCATATTCAGTTGATGAAAAATAACTCAGACACTTATTTCCATATATAAATGAATGAGACTCACAGAGTGTCCTCAATGAGGCTCTAGGAAATTGTAGGATACAAGGGAAGGATGGACACAACTGAAGCTCAAGTGCTAGACCCAGGCATCCAGAAACTTTTGTACAAATTTAATTTTCTGAGCGACAGATATGGTGCGCTCACAATACGGGTAACAACATAAATGGATCATATGCGCCGGTGATTTAGCCGATTTCGGCACTGTACCTCCCCGAGGTATCGGAAGGGCTGTATAGACAACGTGTGCAACTTGGGCTGTATACATGTGCTTATGACCACTTGGGCTTATGACCACTTGGGCTTGACTATATACACAACTTGGGCTTATGACCAGTGCTTCAAAAAGCGCTAGGCGGCTCCTGAGCGGCCTAGGGGATCCAGGTCGCCCAACGTCTAGGCGGGCACCCAAAACTTGGGCAGCCCAGTTGAATCCAAAAAGGATTTTACAGTTTAAACAGTTACATATATTGTACAAAAAATAAAAATTAGGTATTTAGAGCACATCATAATTCAAATTATACTACACATTAGCATTTAGCGCATACTCCATAAGTTGGTAACTCCATATCCAATTAAAACTCAAAATTTACCAACCAACTAAATTACCAAACCAAAGTATCAAACTAGTGAAACTACAAATCCACTATCTACAATACACCAGTATAAAACATCAAAAATTAAATCTCATATCAATGGGTGATGTTTTGATCAATTTTTGTTAACTTTGAGAAACCCTTCGATCCTAAAGAATTCACCAAAAACTAGTTTTTTGGGGCCTTTCTCTCTCTAAAATGGGTTCCAATAAGTTTTAGGTTTCAAATAAACCTAAAAACCCAACTTTTGGCCCTTTAGTACAAAAAAAACGGATAAAAAATGCCCCCACCAAACCCATTTCCGCCTCTGGGCGGGGCGTAGGTCCTGGGCTGGGCGCTGAGCGCCCACCTAGGCGGATTCCATACCGCCTAGGAACTGGGCGGTCCACTTTTTGAATCACTGCTTATGACCACTGGTGTAAAAGGTATCGGAAGGGTTGTGTACATGCAAAACCAATATTGCCAGTACGATTTGCTAAAAGAATGCCAAATTGGCCTTGGAAACTTTCTAGTGCAAGTTTAACGGTAGATTCATCTTTTTTGAGTGAAGGGTAGAAGTAAATTTTGGACTTTCTTGTTTTTTCTTTTCTTTTTCTTTCTTTTTTTTAAGGTCCAAATTTCGAGTATATAACAGTTGGTCCACGTTAGATTTAGGTCTCTAAATAATTATAATGAAAGGATGGCAGTCTTGATATTTTATGCTTTGTAATTTCTGTCTTATTGAAGCTTGGCATGTAAGCTTCCGTTATTCTTCAATCAATACTTCAGATCTTCGTTTTCTTTGTGATCTCTTTCTCCATCAATCTGGTGTCAGAGTGGGTCAAAGGTGGTTGGCTCAAGTGCCTTGGACACTAGTTGCACATGATGGCCATTAGAGGAGCCTAAGGCTGTAGTGGTATTGTTAGGGTTTGTGGCCTTTAAAGCCTATGAGAGCATGTAAATAATGATTTATATATGATTATACACTTCAGTAAAAGTATGTATGTTAATTGGCTGACCTAGGGTTAGGCGGTCTATGGCCTTGGTCATGTATAAGACCCTTTCCCCTGGGCATATGGCCCTAATGTAGAGGGGTTTTTTATGGTCATCTCTTATTGAGGTTGGAGAGACGCCCAGGGATAGTTTATAAGACATGAGAACTTCGTGGCCTCCTATGTGGGGATGTAAGCTTGTGAGAGCCAGGGCTAAATCCTCAACAAACTTCCCATCTTTTCTTCTTGCATGAAGTGGTATCAGAGCCCGCAATCTACACAGAAAGTATTGTAGCACTGTAAGAGTTACTGTAGCATCATTTTTTTGGTGCCTTAGGTCCACAACAAAGTGGGGAAGTTATAATAGGGATCTAGGGTTTGTTGATTTTGACATAAGTTTTACCAAAACAACCTAAATATTGTTGATTTCAACAATTTTTATTGATTATTTGTCTAGGATTTGTGATTTCAGCGAACTCATGGCAGCAATGAGGGGTTGTAAAAGAGGGATTTTTCTAGATCCACTTTGTGATCTCATAGATGACATAATAGAGGAACTCGAAATGCAAGTACAGCTGCAAGCGCAACAATTCGCGAGCTGCAATAATGAGTAAGAAGGTGATCTTTCAGCCCAAAAGGATCTCGAGTACAAGCCTTTTCACTTTCGCGCTCAACGCGTGGAGTCGGATGATGAGGATAGTGATAGAAGACCTAGATGTAGGGAACATCATTTTCGATTTGAGGGATGGATTTTTAATTTCTATTCAATTTTAAAGGATGTAGATTTTGATTTTAGTTTTAGCATTTTAAGTTTTTTTGAAATTTTAGGGTTTTCTTATATTTTAGTATTTACTATTCACAAGTACTATTCATAGTATTGTTCACAATTACTATTCACGAGTTACTGTTCACTGGGTGTTTTTGAAATTTTAGCAATGTTTTAGAGATATTTTAGAGTCTGAAATGTTTACTTGGATCTCAAGTTAAATTAGGGTTTCATATGCTTATAAAAGAATAGATATCATATTTTGGGATATGTTATGAGAATGAAAATTATTTTGTGAAAGAAAAAAGTTCTTCTCTTAACTTGATTTACAGCCATGTTCTTTATCCAATATTGCTGATTTTACTTAATTAAGGTTTAGAAAAAAAGTGGATTTAATTTCCTGCTTTTCCTTCCTGCATCATATTACCTAAAGAGCTTCCCAACTCAAAGAATTCAGCAGGGCCAATAGGATCAGAGTGTGCCATTGTTTATGTAAAACGGCGTGGGATGTGCCAAGTCTTAAAGGGGTGACTTTCAGCCAAGTCGAGTAAGTCTTCTTGGCTGTTCTAAGTTTAGGGGTAGATTTGTTTAGATTACAAGTCGAAAGGAAATTTTGGTTAGGATTTGGTCTATAATAGATTATAATGAAAGGATAAGGATGACGGCAGTTTTGAGAATTTATGCATTGTGATTCCTGTTCAAATCATTGGTAATCATTGAAGCTTGGCATATAAGCCTCGATTATCTTTGAATCAATACCTCAGATCTTTGTTTTCTTCTTTCTGTGGTTTCTTTCTCCATCAGCTACTTTGCAAATATATTAAACTCAAATTTCATACTAATATCACACGTAGAGGGGGTATATGACAAGCTGAATTACTGATCATGGAATGGGGAGCATGAGCAGATCCATAGATTTGAAAATAGGTTTGGAATGCATACTACAAAATTTAATTGTGCAAATCCTAGAATACACACTTGAAAAAAGGTTTGGCATGTATACTTTAAGAACGGTTTGATCTAGTTCTCTTGATAGCTAGTGCAGAGCATTTTAAATATAACGCACACCATCATCTCTTAGTAAACTATATAATCCAACATTTTAACAGCCTCATTTTTTCTTTTTCTATTCTCATGAAGAGCATCAAATGAGCTTGCAGATGGTCTAACCAGAGGACTCTCCAGATTGAACCTACTCGTTGCCCCGATAAGATAACTTGTGATATCCTTCCTTTTAATATCCAGAATTCTTGTCTGTATCACATATGTAAGCCAATTTTGTAGAACATTTATCTATGAATACAGTACAAAACAATTACGCTTAAAAAAATGATCTTTTGGTAAATGAAATTATGCATGAAGGTTGGTGTTTGAAAATCACCAGATTTATTCTGTCCTGGATTTTCAAGGGAGAAAAGTCTCCCAAAATAAAAAAACTAGACAAGTTATATGACGATTTATATACTTCATCCTATTAAAGAATATAAAGCATTTGACTATTTGATTTGGGCTAGCCATGAGGCATCTTGCATACATATAAATAAATTTTATGTTTCTTATTTTCTGCAAAGAGATCAAAGAAATACCTTGAATAGAATCTAAATTTTACTAAAAAATCGTCTAAGAAACAGACTTTGTTGTTTTTAATTCTTAGCTTCATTGATCAACAAATGGATGTATAAAATCTGTCATATCAACACACACATACACACGCAAATGAGTATCTATCACACAAAATATAGTCTGTGCATGATTTTCTGAGTATCAAACTGAGTTACTGCCAGAGATGTTTTATAGACTCCATATCTTGCTAACAAATATACAGACTCATTGACTGCCTCCATAAGCAATGAAAGGATACCCTTGGCCCACTGATTATGTGAATAGCTCCTCAAATATTTTGTGTAGTGCCATGGGCACTCCATCCTTCCACTACCCCATGCAATCACATTGGCCTTGTCCCCGTCGATGGCCACAGAGAGCCAAGTCCCTTTCTATGGCTACAGAGAGCCGACTCACTAGCAAGGCCCATACAGACAAATTTTCTATTTGGTTTTGGCCAGTAATCAGTAAACAACACTAGTATTGAGGTGTGGTAAGCTACCAAAGTACAAGATTCTTGCAACTAAAATGCAAAAGCTTCCTATGCAAACAGAGCCTTACCCACATCTCTGTTGACAGTTGGATTTATGGCCTTTCAAGGCCTTAAAGCTAAGAATTCTCTCACTCAGCGGGAGTGAGTGAGAAGGAATGATTCTGGGTGCTTGGCATACTAGGGCCCAGAAGCATATACCGAGTACATGAGGCAATGAGTGACTTCAATGAGAGAGTAATCTCTTGCGGAGGTGAGTGTCACCTCCAAGTCAGGACTATGGTTATGAGTGTGCCTCATGGTTGATGTGTTTGGCTACGGGTAGGAGAACCAAAAAGAAAATATCAAACCCAAGTACTTTTTTAGTAACGGCCCTGTATAGGATGGTCATGACTCATGGGACATGAGTTCGTACCCTAACACAAGACTATCCTATGACATGTGCATTCATAGTCGCAAAGGAAGCCACTATTCTACTGTATGATCCTATTAAAAAGAGATACAAATTAAGGACAATATATTTAACTTTCATCCCCTCCTCCATACTTCCAATATTTAACATACAATACAAGTACCAATTTGGTGAGGAGATAGTTTACTGAACATATAGGTTACTGAAGCCACAATAAATATCAGACATATAGGTTACTGAAGCTACAATAAATACGGTAGTTTGTAATTACATTCCTCGGATTGTATTACTATCAGATGTATGAGAAAATCCACAGGTGTATATAAAAAATACATAAAGAAAAGCATTCAAAACTCTTGAATTAAGTTAGCAAGAACCGACAATCAATAGATAGTTTGCTTAGATTTTCTTGAGCCAAAGGCATAGATATATCATAGATTACTGATAAGATACAAGGAGGAGGAGGAGGTAACCCTTACAGATAAGTCACATGTAACCGCAGACATGTTCTCCCGTTGGGATTTTGGTAAAGTCTCAAGGCAATGCACCATTTGCTGAAAAAGACTCCGCAAGGTTGCATCAATGTCCAGAGCCACCATTCCAGGGGTACCAAGCAAAAAACGGATCCTTTCAGCAGAAGACGCTAGATATGATAATGCATATCCCCTTATTGCTGCATATAAATCAGATTACTTTGTAAGTATTATGAGTTAGTCAAATGGAAAACCCAATAGGTACAGCTCTTTGCTTTTACTTTTTTTTTTTGGTTAAGAGAGGGGAATCCTAAGTCTCATGGACAAAACTAAAGTTGACAAAAAGGAACAAATGCAAAAAGATTACAAAGCACAGCTCAAATTAGGTCCAAGTTTGTGTAAAATCATTTTTTTATTCATATTGGTAACAAATAGCTAGCCTTCCAGAGAAGGTAATATAATCAAGGGTCTATTTGTTATAGAATGAAGTATCTAAACAAACATATTTGGATTTATGCTCACACTTGCTTAAGACCTTCTATCTGTTGTAAGTTCATTGAATCTTGCAAGTCAAATGATGAACTGACTAGCTATTTGTTACCAATATGAATAAAAAAATTACATGTTCACTTTGAACTTTAAATTTTTTTAATGAGGTATGAAAATAGATTTTAAGATAATACTAAGAATTTTTTACAATAAAATTACATGTTACGATAAAATTTTAAGGTGCGCCTTAATTGGATTGTTTAAGGTTGCAACCTTATAGAAACCGCACCCTTAAAATAAACCCACAAACCTGAAACTGTTATTAATCACTGAAACCAGACAACGAAGGTGTACTTATATTTCTGCGATAATAGACATGCATGCTTTGGTGGATTTCTCACAAGAAAAAGAGAAGAACTCTGAGTACAAGTCAGATAACGCAACCGGAAAAAACATATCAACACATCTTACAGCTGAACCCAATATAAAAAGTGAAAACTGGTAATAACTGCTAGTCATTTCCAACTGTGTATCCTATACTAGATATATATTAAAAAAAAAAAATTTGCATCCTATAAGCATCAATGTGCAACCATCTACTGAATAAATGATTTGATAGGACTGGGCAACGTTATGGATGAAATTGCAGTAAGTTCCTGACAAATCTAAGGCACAGAGTACTAATTGAAGTTGATAATATGGAGTTAATACAAGAATTTTCATGAGAATTTTGTTTGCAAGCAAAAGGAAAATGGTACATTAACTTAGGCTCACACTTCTGGTTAACGTTTTTCACTATAAGAGATTTAGAAACAAATTGGGTTTTGAATCAAATGCATAGAATATGAAAGAATCTGGAAACACCAAGCAATTCATACGAGAATCTCATTTGCTAAAGTTGGAACAATGAAACCTAGTTAAATTCAACAAATGTCAAAATTTGGCAATCATCTTCTAAGCAAAAAGCAGAATGAGAAATGAGTTCAAGTTATACTCACTGCCTAACCTGCAACATATTTCCGTACCAAGCAACAGAGCCTGTCCATTCCATCTAACAAGAAACCTAAAGTTGGATCATTTGCATCCTGCAGCCAAAACCATACATTCATGGTTAACGATTTGGCATAAATGGGAGCATGGTCCACCTCAAAAGATAAATCACAATAAATCCACATTCATATATAGCATTGTTTTAGTCATAGGATGGTGGGGAGAATGTTGCTTACTATTTCAACCGATATCACCCGTGCAGCTCTGGATTTTGAAGATGCAACTCCAATGTGTTGGAAGTACCATAGGACCTCATATTGGGCAAAAGCCATTGCAGAAAATACCATCTACAAGGAATCAACAAGAACAAATATAACAAAAAATATGATAGGAAATTCTGTTAGAAAAGGTAAGAAATTCAGATAAGCATAAACTTGCTAACCCCCCCTCATGTTAACCATATTGACATTTAAAAGATCCTTTCAACATGTTATTTAGACTGTATGAGAATTTGGCATAACGTGCACAATGCCTCAACTAAGATAATATCATAAAAAGAATCTTTAATCACTACATTTTGAGATTCAGGATAAAGTTAAATTTAAATAAATATTAGGATCAATTGAATATCAAATGGAGTAACAGTAGGTGTAGCCTTTCGTATCAATTAAGTTCCCATAAAATACACCATCTCTGGAAGGTTGGATAAGAAAAGAATTACAAGATATGACTAAGGAACCTTTGAGAGTAAGAGAGCATCAAAAGTGATTGAAGAGATGATTTGCATTAGAAATTTCCAAGGAAGAGTATGCTCTGCGAGGAAGAATGCCTGTAGAAGGTTCTTAAAACTATGGATAGGATTTCAATAGAAAAATAAGATAAACATCCCATGTGATTTGCTGGCAAAATTTCTCGTTTTGAGTGGTTTGAAATCAATGTGTGGTCATGTCCAAAAGTAGTGGTAGGAGGTGCTGAACATGTGAGGGATATATACTCTGGTCTAGGATCTCACAAAATTCAGCAAATGACTTATGCTGGCCATTGAGTATACACGATAAGCCATTGAAGTGGAACCACTACCTAACGATGAGGATGGTCTAATAAACAAATCCCACTACCTAACGATGAAGATGGTCTCTGCATATAATAATGGTAAAACTGGATTTCCCTAGGATTTCCTTCACATTCAACATAATTGGAGATATTTTATATCCAGTTATCAAATTTGTTTTTAGTCAAAGTTTTATGTTGCATGTGTAGTGCACAGTGGTGGACGATTGTTTGCTCCTCAATGGGGAATACATGTGCTCTAGGTTAGTTTTGTTTCTGTTAACTTCAGTTACGAAAAGGTCGCCCAGAAAAATACATGGCCACAGGCTCCATAATGGACTCCATCTACACAACTGAATAAAGCACAAGTTCATCGAGTCCCAGCACGATTCTCTCCTGTTCCAGCATGATGAACATTCAAAGAATCAGCTCTCTGGATTGAAAACTTCTCTAAATGTGTTCCATAAGCCGTATTAGAAGTCGCAATGAATCTTATTGAGGTAGAGGTAACCATTTTCACATTCTTGGATGTTCAGATTGATCAAAGTAGGAAAAAAATTCCTTCTTGAATTATGGCTTCATCCTCCGGGTTGCTGGGGTCTTGATAAGTGGAATATGAATTATAAATGCTTCAGTTATGCTAATGCTGCCCCCCCCCCCCCCCGCCCCCCCCCCCCCCCCACCCCCCCACCCCCCCATCACCACACCCTTAGGGCATCATGACGCAGTTGCAAGCCTCTCCTTCTGAATCATTCAACTGCAGTTTCTCAAACACCTTGAAGGATCCAGGTCATCCAATGATCGAACTGCAGTTTTTCTACACCTCCAACCATAGTTTTCTCTTGCAAGGTAATAATGGGGATGGTGCAACACAAACACATACTGGCAATTAAGCAGCAGTTCTGTTTCTTAGTATAAGGGGGATCTAGTGTTCTCATAATGCCTTCCTTGTTCCTTAATGATATATGATGCATGTACGCTTCCAAATGGGTAAAGTAACTGTCGTATACTTCAAAAATGCTGTCATATGTGGATCGTCGTTGGTAACGCCCTGGCTTCCACCAGAGATTTCTTTTAGCCTTATAGGTTTCTCTTAAGCCTAATAAGTTACAACAAGGATAACATCCAGGAATACATTTAACAGGAAGTACAAATTCAAACAAAAGTTCCAAAAAGTTGCTAGCAGGAACTTGGATGGTCTAGTCAAATGATGATATACCCATGGAGGTTATGGCAAGTGATCAAAGAAATTTTGTCTTGGCCACCAACGTAAATGGCATTCCACTGTTCACGGATGGAGTATAGTAAAGCTGCAATTTGTTTAGCTAGACAAAGCGTTTGAAGCATAGTTACCAGGACTGCCCATGTAACGGTCCACTCTCGATCCCGCACTCCGAGTGACCGGATCTCGATTCCAGATGCTTCCTTGCGTATTTGGATCTCGTACCTGGAGTTATGGGAACTTGATTCTTCTTATTTGGGAAAGAGTTCCCTAGCAAGTGGGATGCAGATCTGCATGCCCAAAATCATGGCTCCAATGTCATTCGGAACCACGATTCTATCATAACCAGATCTGATATTCTCATTACCATCCCGGAAACCTTTCATAGCCATTCCAATAAGAAGTATAACTGGCATATTCTTCCTCTCTTTCTTTTGATAGTGTCTCCAATAATTCTACTGCTTCCTCTTTGTTATATATGATACGCCAAATAATATGAAGTCAAATGTGTCCACATCTGTGATGTAGCCATTACATTTATATTATTCACTCATGGAGAAATTATAAATGATTCTTGGTGTCAGTCATCACTTGCAAACTAGAGTTTTATTATGTGTACTTGTCTCAGAACATATTTACAGAGGTTTTTGTAGCCAATAGTTCCCTTGGATTTTAGAGCCCACTCTTTAAAGAACAACCCGTTGCTCAAATTCATATTCCCACAAGTCTGGCTTTCATGCATTGCCAGACTGTCACAGAATGTCCTATCCCCTAGTCTCATTGACCTCCCACAACTAAAATAGGTCCCTCACTATACGCTTAAGTAATTTTGTTCATTCTCTTTAATTTTTTTATTTTTTTGGAAGCAGTTTCATTTTAAAGTAACACCTCTGTTCATCTTTAAATAAATTTCAACCAAATGACGGGGCATCATATTCCCCTTCTCCTATGAGCATAAGTCATCATGCACAATATAAATAGATGGTAAAAAAAACTACAAATAGGAAATTATACAAGCAATAATAGGTGCACAGAATGAATGAAAAGAAATCCATAAATGTTTAGAAGAAAGAATGCTGTTAGACCCACCTGGATATTAGGAGCAAGCAGACTGGGCAGGTCAGTAAAAAACAATACCATTCTCCCAATCTCTTGTTTCAGTAAAACTCTCCTTTCATGATGTATGGCATCGCAAGACACTAAAGCTTGGTCTTGCACATCACTGCAATCATCCAAACACATATAATGCATTTAGGAGAAAGAGAACCTATAGAGCATGTCTTTAGATTACAAATAACTTCAAGTCATGCAAACTTCCAATGAAATGTAAAATAAATCAAGGATGCGCCCACTAGAAAGTAAAAGACAGCAATAAAGAAACTGTGCTACATGCTTATAAGCAGAATGATTACAATTTCATCAATAAGTAGAAGTTTCCTTTCCATCATTGCGATGTTACCTTAGCATCTCTTTGATATCTCCTTTTCATTCTTATAATGATCTTTCAATACTAATAGAAGTACAGATACAATCATTAAAGTAGAAAAAGGCTAGAACCAAAAAATAAGATGGAACAAATTATTAAGATTCATAAGTACATTTTTCCAAGAAGAAAATCAACTGATATACAAAGGATAAGGGTAAATAAGCTTAAAAATAAAACTTACTCCAGATGAGTTCATACATGACAGAGACAGATACATAGTGATTCTTTGATGTAAGTTATGATAAGAAGCTACTTCGTTTAAAAGTTAACTCATTACTTACATAAAGGAATCATCACAAGTATCTCTAATGAGCCAAACTCCTTGATATACTTTTCTGACAAGGCTAGTGAGATGAATTTCTTGCCATGTAACATGTATGGACATGTGTCATCATTTTTCCAGGTATGAGTTACAATCTTTGAGTTACAAGATATTCTAAGGGGCCTACTTATAATGTAGTTTCCTCATCATTTTCAAAAAAGACGATTACAAAGATAGATCACATCAAAATCTATTTCATCATAAAATCAGATAAATGAAATTCTCTTGCACATTTGTGACTTGCTATTAAAGATGGCATATTACCCCTTGACGGCATTTCTGTAGATCTGAATATATTTTACATGTGATGTACTATTGAAATGTATTAGTGGTAAGAGTGAAACTTCATTTACAACCCTAAAGTGTGTAATCCTTATACAAAAGAAATATCATGAATATGTGGAGTGTGTAGCATGCATTCCTCACTTCTTCGTTTCCCTGTGTTCCTCCTTCGTGGAAGGCTTGTGGAAGGTGCTATTTCATGTTTCCTTTCATTGCATGAGAGCAGGTTCAAAGATCTTCTCAACATAATCATACCCAATCAAGATAACCCATAATCACTCCTCTTCTTCACCTCTTTATATTTCCCACTCTCTATCTCTGCTTCTCCTCTTTCTTCAAACCCTAATCTATCTGCCTACTCATCTTCTTCGCTCATTTTTTTCTCTCCATTTAAACCTGAAATATCCTAAATTGAAAATTATTTCCCCATCTCTAAACCCTATTCTCTCTATCTTAATCTCAAAATTCTTTCTTCATCCTCAACTCTATCCTGAAAAAATAAAAAAATATTTCTTTAAACCCTAATATCCTAAATTGAAATTATTTCCCCATCTCTAAACCCTATTCTCTCTATCTTAATCTCAAAATTCTTTCTTCATCCTCAACTCTATCCTGAAAAAATAAAAAAATATTTCTAC
Organism: Amborella trichopoda; assembly: GCF_054954075.1. NCBI lineage: Eukaryota > Viridiplantae > Streptophyta > Magnoliopsida > Amborellales > Amborellaceae > Amborella > Amborella trichopoda. The sequence continues at coordinate 13,388,614 of NC_142337.1, read as the reverse complement.
TTTTCTTTAAAAAAATATCAGCTTCCTTCAGATCTTATTGCAATATCGTCCTCCTCCCGACAAACTACTCCCTCTAGTGAACCTCGCTCACTTCAATACTGCCATATATCCTAAGCATTAAACTTGACTCCTCGAATTTCCTACATGGGTCAAATTGCCCCTTTTCTTGATGGTTTGCAAGTTATGGGGCATCTTGATGGCTCCCTTTTCTTGATGGTTTACAAGCTATGGGGCACCTTCATGAGTCTGATCATGAACCTCCCAAATTTATAGAACAAAAATATGTAAAGAAGGAACTGGAGAGAAGATGTGTGTCTCAAACCCAGTATGCAAGAGTGGTATGCAGTTGATCAGGCACTTATAGATTGATTGACTGCAACTCTTACGCTAGAAGTTTGGACATAAATATTAGGCATCTCAACTGCCAAGGAGGTTGGGGACATTAAGCATTCGCTCTATGCCCAACTTTCAAGTCAATATTAATGCATCTGCGACGAGAACTGGTGAAATGAGAAATAGGTAATTTTATTTATAGCATTAGAAAACATTTCACTAAGGTAAAAGCATTTGTGATAAGTTCACGGCATAGTTGCTGGAACCTTGTAGGAAAGGTCACGGACTCACACCAGAACCTCGATTCCAAGGTTCCAGCTAGGAATCTTGGATGGAATGCGGATCCCTATATTGTGATTGGCGTTCCCAGCACGTTCAAACCGCGGTTCTCAAGTGTATGACACAATGCGTATGATTTTTTCTCTACTTGGCACTGATTCATATGCAGTGATTCAAGTTTGTGCCCACTGGTACTGTGAACCCATGCATCATTCTTGATCCCTTAGAACATACTATTGTGATTCCTTCCCCATGGAATCGTGCATCCCTATGACAAGGATCGCGCTCCCTTGATATAGGATCGTACGGATGACGATCCCAACCACAAGCTTCCAACAATCCACGGTTCAATAGACTCGAGCCCCTTCCTGCTCTCGGGAACACACCCGCACCCGACGACTATGGTTAACAGCCATTGCCCAGATAGTCTCAGATGAAGAAAGTTAGCTTATATACATTAAGGATTGGAGATGAATATAATATGTTTGTGACATCTGGTTTAGCCAAGCCACCAATCCTTTCATTCCATGAGCTTAGACCTCTTCTATTACAACATGAATCAATGTTCAAAATGAATGGAAGCAGAAGTAGAGACAAGAATGAGGACCATAGTCCTGATGTTTTGCATATTTCCTCTTCCTTCTTCAATTCAGATTGTGGCCATGGACAAGGAAGACAAAACCGTGGTCAAGAAAGGAACTTCACATTGTATGGCGAATATCAAGGTCAAAGATTTCAATGACAACAAAATGGGCAACAGGGACAATCACATGGAGATGGATGTCAGGAGGCCCAAGCGACACATATCAAGGTCAGGGCAGCAGTCCAATGACTTCTATGTTTATCAGCTTTGCAGAAAGAAGAATCACACCGTTGTTTGTTATCACCAATATACCCAAACCTTTAGAATGCAGCCCTATAACATTTTATAGCTAAAATGAACATATCACGGTCAAAAGTGACTCCCAACAATGTATCATGGATCATAGATACTAGAGCTGCCAACCACGAAACCTTAGAGGCAGGTAACTTCTCGTCTTTAATTCAATATTGCCAGAAAAGGTAAAGTTATAATAAGAGATGATAAAGCCATTTTGTCCATTCAATCAGGCTCTTTTTCTTTCCAAAACGCCTTCCTAGATCCATAAATTAAAAGGAGCCCCATTTCTATGTCTTAGTCAGCAAATTAAATACAATTTTACTTTGTTTGCGCTCCTTAAGGATATTTACTTAGTGAAAACTTGGTGAGAGAACCAGAAGTTGAAACATATACTTTATTGTGGGGTTACAATCGAAGTGTTTGAAAAGAGGTCCTCTTAGCCGAAGTCATGTCCCTGTTGAAGTCTCTTCATTTGCAGGTCTATTTGGCAAGCCAAAAACCGACTCGGATGAACGAATTGACGATCCAGATCAGTGGATCAGTCAAATTGGTTGGATTCAGCCTTGAAAATTTTCAAAATATACTAGAAGTCACTATATGGGAAAGAAAGGAAACCCTAGTTCCTTTGTAACAAGATGAGAAAAAGGAAGCTTTAGGGAAGGCTCTAAGTTTTCTTATTGGTAAAGAGAGACAACAGATTATGAGAACTTTCTTTTGTTGGACTGGTGAAGAAAGGGAAGAAAATTTTTGGGAGCTTAAGCCCATATGAAGGAGACAAAGATTTAGAGTGAGGGAAGAAATAAATTGAGAGAACGAACAAAAAAAGGTTTAACAAAAAAGAAGGGTATTCTAATTAGAGATTAACTGGCATGATAATCTCAGCCAGAATCAAGAACAAGAAGGGGAAGAGGGGTTCTCCATGTTTCAAACCTTTCAAACTAGGGAAAGATTCTTTACAGACTCCATTGAGCAACACATAAAAATGTGCAGTGGACAAGCAACTTAAAATCCACTTCATTTTACCCCAAACTCTATGAGCTTCATACCATCACCTAAAACTGCCTAATCCATTCAAACACAAGCCCCTCCAAGCCCACTTTGCATATCACTCCTGGGATCTGATGTTTGTGTTTGGAGTCTATGCAACCTTGTGCTACTAAGAAACACCGTCAAGTATTTGACTATCCTTTTGTTTTGAGTAAGTCATTGGGGGAGATACCCGCTTTTCATTAATAAATGAGAACAAGAGAACAATTATCGTACAACTCCATAGTAGGGCAGTTGCACCAGATCATGTAATAAAAGAGAAGAAAGAAAATTTGGTGGTCGACGGTGCCACACAGTAGCACCGAGGACAGCAGATGCTCTCTCGGCGAGGGCATCAGCAACCATATTTGCCTCCTGAAAAACATGTGTAATGGACCATCGATGAGTAAAAAGTTTGGTATGGCAATTATCTGCAATCGTTTGTAGCCGCCATGGAGCACGACATCAATTCTGAATGACATCCACAACTAGGGTAGAATCACTTTCTATCTGTACTGGAAAGCAATTCCTCTTATGAACCATCTGCACTCCTTCAAGGGCCTTATTAGAAGAAAAACCAAATTTCTTCGAAAAAGCAGCAACGAAACCACCCTATCTGCTCCTGATGACTCCACCACCACCTGCTACACCTGGATTTCCCAAAGAAGCACCGTTAATATTGAGCTTGTAATTCTGAGCCTCAGGAAATCACCACGCCACTGGAATAAGGGTTTCTGACTTCTGTTGATGCCAAGTTATCTGAAGATTACCGATGATGGCCTTTTCTGATAAGTAGAAAGACCACTTTTTAACAGCTGCTAATGCTTGAACATGTAAGGTAATTTGTTTCACAATGTGCTCTCTCTTGGTGGATCTTTGACTCAAAGACTCTCCTGTTGCGCTTCTCCTATAGAAACCAAATACTAGTAAAAAAGATGGAATGCCAGATATTACGGAGTCCATGAGATTTAAACTTGAAAAGCAACTACCACCTAAGTATCTCAGGGCAGAAATACCCAGGATGAACCGTTTTCTACATCTCCAAGCTAATGATCTCCATACTCCATGTGCAAAAGCACATTCAAATAATGGATGGAAGAGGCTATCATCATGGTTGCTACAAAAGGGACATAGAGAGTCCAACTATATGCCCCGTTGCTGCAATAAAAGTGAAGATCGATTGTGCAAGGCTAGCCATGAGAACCATTTCACCTGTGGGTGGCATTTAGAAGACCAAAGTGCACGGCAAATAGGTTGTAATGAACCTTGATGCATAATAAAATCCTATGCCCCGTTAATTGAGAACAAGACATCAGCAGAGTGAATCCAAACCAGTGAATTCTTTTTGGGTTGTAGTGGAAGAGTATAGTTCTCCACATCCCCCCATGTATTTCTCATAAAGGCAGATGTGGGAGGGGACAAATTCAAAGATTGAGGTACACCTCCAATAAAGTCTAAAACCCTCCTCCAAGCAGCAGCCCCCAAATCCTCCTGAATGGCATTACCATGGATCTACCCAAAAATCCACCATCTGACAATTAACAATACTCTACTATACATTGGCTTTCAAACGCGATAAGCCAAGTAGAATCCCCTTCCATGCATGAGAACATCCTCTTTTTGCTTCAGCCTCCCATATAAAAGAATTTCTAAAATATCGATGTTTGAAGAACCGGGTCAACAACGATGATCGGTTTCCTCCAGGTTAACTTCATCATTCCTACAATATTGAAGTTCGCCATTTCCCATACCCTGAGACCTCCTTCTGCCTGAGTGATACACGATGTCCTCCATTTGACAAGATGAACACCTTTTTTCTTTGCTTCACTGGTCCATAAGAAGTACCTCTGTAATCTCTCTTTCATATTATATGTTTTTTTCTTAAGAATGAAAGATAGCAACCAGAAAACCGTTGATGCACTGAGTATTGACTTAAGCAACTGAAATTGACCTGCATATGAGAGACATAAAGGCTGCCATGACCCAATCTTACCGAACACCTAACCCACCAGACTATGGTATTAAATGTGCCTCAAATGTCCACGGAATAATGGTAGGCTCAAATAACAGACTGGTAGAGATCCTTCAAGGAACACCAACACTCTCAAGATTCTCCCACGTCCTCCCCGTGGTGCATCAAAGAAGAAAGCCTTGCTTTTAGAGGAATTCAAAATCTGACCAGTAGTCCTTTCAAACTTAGAAATGAGTTCTCGCACAGCAGTGGCTGAGGAAATGGATGCCTCATAGGAAATAAGCACATCATCAGCATAAAACAAATGAGAGAGACCCTGTAATCACACCCCGAAGGAAATGCCCTAGGATTCATTCCTTGCAACCTAGCATAATCAAGCTACCTACTGAAGAAATCCATGATCAACTAGAATAAATATGGAGATAGAGGATCCCCTTGTCTCAAACCTCTTTCCTTTAAAATATCCCTTAGGTGAACCATTCCTCAAAATAGAAAAGGAAGTTGTGGAAATACACAAGCGCACCCATGAAACAAATAGATCAGGAAAGCCCAAAGCATGCAGTCTACCCACAATAAGATCTCAGGAAACCCTATCATAGGCACTGCTCAAATCAATTTGCAGACACATTTTAAACCGAACTGATTTCCTATGTCAGAGAGACATAAGCTAATTTGCCACAAGGATGTTATCTATAATAAGCCTACCTTTCAAGAATGCATTGTATAAAACATTACACAACCCAATAGGTCTAAAGTCTTTCATCACACTAGGTGCATCCACTTTAGGAATCGAACATATAAAAGTGCAGTTGATTTGCTCGAGAAGCTTACCTTAAGTGAAAAAATCCTCAAGGGTCAGAAAAAGATCCTTTTTAATGACTTGTCATCCAAACTTATAGAATTCCATTGAAAACCCATCCAGACCCATGGCACTTTCACTTTTCATGTCCCAAATGCACGCTTTGATCTCCTCCATGTTTACTGCGTCCACCAATTTGTTCTTTTGAGAAGAACTTAAAAGAGATAGCGGCAAGAACTCATCAACAATATGTAGGTCAGTATTGCTCTCCTGAGCCAATAGATCCTTGAAATAGTCAATCATATTATTTTTAATGTCAGCCTCAATAGATAGAAAATTCCCATTCTAATCTTTCAAAGAGATAATTCCATAGTTACCAGGATCTCCTACTTTTAGGCGATCGCTTCTAGGATCTCGATTATGTCACTCCCAGGACGGATCTCTCAAGGATCTCGATTTTTAAATTTTGGGATCTCGAACACCACTCATAGGGATTCTGATTCCTGTTATTAGGGATTTCGTTCTCAACCTTAAAGACCAAAACATCAACCAAACTGATGATTTTCTTTGTTTATAGTTGACTCGCAACACAACTATTGTTTGCTTGCGATCAATAATGAGATTGTTACTTTAAGGAGTAATCATAATTCTAGATTATCATACACTTTAAGGTTGCTAACAAGATCCCCCAAAAAGTTGGGATCAAGATCCCCAAAATATTGGATACTCGATCCCTAACATTTGGGAATCTCGATCCCTAACATGTGCATTGTACGGATGGCGTTCCCAACCATAGGGATCTTCTAGCATTTCACGATCCAAATCCTAGTACTGTTCCTGCTTCTGATTCCAATAACTATGGATAATTATGTCCTTCCTCCTTCTAACCACAGTAGATAGATGGAAATATTTGGACTTGGAGTCCCCATCCTTTAACCAGTTCTGCAGTTATTTTTGCCTCCAGAATCTTTCCTCATGGCCCAAAAGAGCCTGCAATTTCTGAGTACATTCTTTTTCCTCTGACATGAATGTCTCATGGGAACGATCCATGTGTAAACAATCATGCAAAGATGACAATTGATATCAAACTGCTGCAATGGATTTCCCCACATAACCAAACACATCCTTGTTCCATGAACGAAGGTCACCCCTTAGCCTCTTAAGTTAGCAACAAAACGATACATGGGTGTCCCCCCCACTTTCCCTTGCCAGGAATTAGAAATAGCATCCAAAAAATCATGATGCTGCTCCCACATAGAGAAATACTTTGAAAGGTTTTGGGCCTACCGGACCCAAATCAGCATTAAAAACGAGTAAGGGATAGTGAACCGAGGTACCTTTAGGAAGTAACTGGCCTTTGGACTCGGGAAAAGCCAAAACCCAATCAGTAGTTGCCAATGCATGCTCCAACCTCCTTCTAATGCATCTTCTGCTCAACTAGCTATTAGACCAAGAGAACCACCCCCTAACCACGCCAAGATCAGCTAAAGCACAATCCGATACTACTTGAACAAAGTCGCCTGAATCTGGGGGTAAAGAACTCCTATCCCCCACTCTCTCCAAGGAATCCAATAGAGTATTGAACTCCCCTAATACCAGCCAAGGAAGATTAATAGTTGCTCTTATAACCCTCATATGATCCCAAAGTAGAGGCCAATGGCACATAGAATTCGTATTTGACTACCCTTGGCAAATGCAGCTTGCAGTTGAGAGATTATTTCAGGTAATACGCCACAAAACCTTTGAGAAAGTACTTTTGCCAATATCTTGTAAATCCTCCCATGTAAGTTAGTGGGTCTTACGCCATTGATATCCTCTCCTCCTCTTTTTAGGAGTCAGGGCTATGACAGATGAGTTCATAGAAACATTTCCTCCACCCCCGAGATGAAACTCTTCAAACAAGAGTAGCACTTAAATCTTTTACCACATCCAAAAACTTTTGGAAGCCAAAGGGGAATCCATTGGTAGTTGCCCTGCTCATATTAAAGAACACTTCATGATCTTGTGTTCCTCAAAGGACCTCTCAACCCACAACATGCTCAACTGAGAACTTGTTCAATGGCATGTATTCGAAAAACAATTTGGATCTCCCTACACCGAAAAGCATTTGGGGGAGAATTGTACAATGGTAGATTCCACTTCCTACACATGATAATAACTCTTCCCTCCAATTGAGATTCTTAGACCAAGTTACTCCTTATTTGCAGTGACATGAAAAAAATTTAAGTATTACCATCCCTTCAACCATTTGCTCTTGACCTTTGATGCCATTAAATTTCCTCAAGCCTTAAGCAGTCTTGTACAAAAGCTGTCATCTCCACCCTCAGACCCCTCCCCTTAGTCAAGATGGAGGTCAAAGATAAACACCTGTTTCATGTAATTATGTTATGGTGTGCCTAGGTCCGTTTTGGTTTTTTCCTTGGATTACTATTGAAGCAAACATATGAAGTTATTACCCTAGGTTAAACTTAGTGTCAAGCCAGACTAAACACACACAGAGAAACAGTTACCATCCAGACTATAAGGAACTCGATAGAGCATCTTTAGTTTTTCCAATATGTGCTTCTGAAGAACAGCTGTTGTATAGACTTTTAACAGTTTTTCCCGAGGAGAAACATGGATCATGCAATCAAGCGCAGACACCCCATTAGTGGGAATCCACATTCCACGAAGTTGTTCATGAATGGTTTGAAATATTAGTATTCCATAAAGAATATCCTATTCATTTAAGGGTCTTTGTCATTTTTTTTGAGACATTGGTAATTTTGTCATTTCCGAGCAAAACATACATGTGCCAGAGAAAAGGATGTAGCGTAACCCTCAAAAATTCATGTGAGAGCTACATGCATGAGTGCTTGAACCGTTTACGATTTCATGAACGACTGATATCAATGAGAGTAACAGTTGTAGTCATCTATCAAAGGTCTCCCAATAACTTCACGATGATGCTAAATGATCCATATATTATTCTATTGCCTGGCTTATACTTTGAATCATCAAATGTTGAGAGCTGCTGGAGAGAAGTGGAGGTATAACTGGATCTCAAGAAAACCTATCTATGAGATGTTTAAAAGACAAACCGGAATTGAGATGGTGAAAAATACACATCTAACATAATATTAGCTGTCAGTTATTATTGTTGAACTGGAAAGCATCATTCCCTAATGGTTAGAATAACATATCCAATTAGAAAAAGCATACTGGATATTCTCTATCACTAGTAGAATATGAAAAGCATTTCGAACAATTTCTTTAAAAATCAAAGTGAAAAGTTCAACGAACATCACAAGTCATAATAACTTTAGAGATCCATGGAGTCTTGTGTATGCCATACCAAATCATTTTCTCAACCTGCTTTGCAATATTATACTCTAGATCAGCTTCTTTCTGTTTAGTTCGACCAGATTTTGCCATCTTTTTCGATTCCATTATCCATGGCAAAACGTATGACTGATAATCTTCATGTAACAGAATATACTGCAAATAACAATGAAATCATGTTCAATAAACACAAATGCAACATGAAGAGGGCACAACTGGACATGTAATATCTGCATCACCTCATCTTTAAACAAAGTCAGTATTAAGTTCTCCTTTAGAACAACCTGCAGATAAAAAGAAAAAACTTAAGAAAAGGTGATCTACAAAAAGGTAAAAGAAGTATCTCAACAAACCGTATGGTATAAAACAAATCAGCATATGTCAAGAAAATATCTCTACATAAATATCTCCATTTAATCATTAGTGCAAGAGACCTGCCTGGAGTTTAGTAGAGAATTTGCCATTATTCAACCATGAAAAATGAAATTGAATGGTAGGAATGAAATAGAAGTAACTACTAATTTTCCACGGGAACATATCACAACTGCATTGACGGGGTTAATAAGGAAGCTGTAAAATAGGAAGTAGATGAAGCTATTGATAAGTGTCGTTTCCCATCCATCTAAGCTTCATTAAAAATAGTTTCTGGAAAACCCAGTAAGACTGGAGTAAGAGCTATGGGAGTGACGTAGTGAAGCATGTCCAAATGTTGATTGGAAGATCAATGGAACACAGATTTTTTTAAAAAACCGATCTATATGGAAATCACCTAATCTGAATTAAGAATTGGTTGGACTGATCTAGTCCCACCATTTATAGAAAATCAGCTGGTTCTTGCTAGGAACCAGCCGCTGCTCTAACATAACTAACCCGTTCAGTCAATGAAATGGCCAATTCTGTCAGTGAACCGGCTGGATCAATCAGGAATTGGCTAGTTCCCGCCCTACTTTATTTTTTATTTTTTTCCTCAATTTTTAAGTAGTTCTCGGTCAGACCGTGGGGCTCCACCTCTTTTATTTTATTTTTAAAATTACAATCTTTATTATTTACCCACTTCTTTCTATTAGTTGCCCATCTTTTATATGAAGATGGTCCCACTCCAGCCCAATTAAATGAGGGCAACCGCCTAACTTGTGAGATTCACGATGCCCGTGTCCTTTACATAGTACCTTCTCTCCCAAAGTCTATCCCAAATCCCCAATGTGGGTAGAGTTTGGGAGAGAATTATGCAAGAGCTCATTTTTTGTTTTTGTTTTTGTTTTTTGTTTTAGTTGTAATGGATCCTCTTCTAGTATAATCTTTAGTTTTTCTTGTTGTGGATTGGGTACACTATTTCTTGTCATTGATTGTGTGAGTTATAATAATTGGAACCTAAAGGAGTTAAAATGATATTCAATTTGTCATGTACTAGCAAATCAACACTAGATTTTATAGATGGCACTTCTTGAGGGAGCAAAAAGATCGATTTACTTCCATTCAAAAATAACAGACTATGAGAGATCTTCTATTTGATAAGTTGGAATCCATTTTAAATTCATAAATACATTTCTATAAAAGAAGAGTATTTTGATTATGAAATTTCTTTAAAAAATCACAAAAAATTTTATTATGAAAATGACTTTCTCCCTCGTTTCTTCATTAGAATCAGAAAATGACTATAAATTTTTTTGTAGAAGAATTGTATCGAAATTAGTATCAAAATTAATATCAATAGACACTGAGGCAAGAAACGGTGCCTCAATATTCATATATTTTTACAAAATATTGAAAGTCTATAATGCACTAACCTATTTTCTTTTGGAAACTCAAAAGGCACTATCTATAACTATTTTCAAAACTTTTTTGAAATTTTTTTAAGGCCATATCAGGCCGATCCAGCAGATAGATCCATCCCAATAGCTGATCCACTGATCCATATCAGTTTTTCAAGATGGGCAACCCGGGTCGCCGATCCATTTTTTAAACATAATTCCTTTCAAATTTATGTTATTGACATTTTGAATTTTTTAATCTCAACGAAATTTCTAAATAAAACTTTGGCACAAATTTTGGTACAAATACTGATGAAGTAAATGCATAACTCAAGGGGTCTACTTAGATTCAAATAGTTCAATCTAGAAAGAGATTCAAATACAGATGATCGAACATCTTAGAGCACATTCAGGCTGCATGTTTCATAGATATGTCAAGATCACTTTTGCCCAACAATAATAGATTTTCATATAAAAAGTTATCTTCTCTCAAAAAAAAAAATATATTCTCATATATAAAGATTATTATGCATTTCATGTTTTCAAACCATGTAACAGTATTAAATAATAGAATCGTATGATGCCCCACAAATTCGAGAAGTTCTCAAAACATCCTAGCAATCAAATGTGTCATAAGACTATTTACATGAATAAAAGTGACAAAGTACCATTAATCTCAGTGTACAGTCTTACTTACTCTTTTCATTTCTTAAAAGAATTAGAGTATAAGAATTGAAGCGGAATACAAATTCATGATGTGATCCTTCTCTATTAACTTGTAAACATATTTGTGCTGGTTAAAGAACCGGTTGAAAACATCCATCAAATTAACAGATTTTACATTTTAACATTTTCAATAATGTGTGATGAGCTTAAGGAACAAAACCATATGGAACATGGAAACAAGATGTTGGAGTGAACCGGTAAAAAGACAAACTTGGTAAAAAGACAAACTTGGCAATGCAACGTAAAAGCCAAATCAAATTTGTCATATGCCTCCTTACTTTGTTTAAGCATGGAATAGAGAAAGCGAAGAGCAAATTAATTCAAGTCTCCAGAAAGTCCACTGGAGGATTTATATTTGCATTTACATAACTTACACAAACTTTCAAACTACAACAGAGGAAATTATCAGCAGGTTACACAAACCATCGCAATGTCAATCCCAGTTATTCGAAGCAGCTCACTAGGACAAACAAGATAACCAATAAGCACCCAATCTCGATATGTTGAAACATTAGCCAAGTCTTGGGCCCTCTGCACGGAGACAAATCATACAAAATATAAAAGAAGCAAATATAGAAGACAATATTCCGCAAGAAAAAGGCAATATTCTCTCTGAATGATACAACTTTACTTGGCCAAGTTGGTCCAAATGAATTAATAAGAAGAAAACCACTCAAGAGTTATTCTGAAAACACAAAATTTACCATGGGGTGCGCAGAATTTGTAAGTATATCAGGGTATCGAGGATGAAAGGGACTTAAGAACCCCTCATTTCTCAATTTCTTAGTATCAGTAGACAAGAAAACAATAGGGCCCACAGCCTCCAAAACCTACAGCCAAGACGAGAAAGAAAAGGAAACTTCAATCACATCCCTATATCAGGAAATTCATTTACTTAAGTTAAAGCCAATCAGTAGAAAGAAGAGTGCATCAATATGGGACATAAATTATATAAAATATACTCCTCCCTTTCGCAGTTTAAAAACTATTCATGATTATGGGTATGTATTTTTGTCATTAAGTTGATTTGATTAATAAATCATGTGACCACAGTTGTAGGGTCTAAAGTAAATCTGTTTCATGTTAGGAAAGGCTATTTTATACATACATAAATTTATCACATCATGCAAACACTTCATCCCTATTGAACGAATATAAGTAAATAGGAAAAAAAAAACTAATCATGACCTGACTGAACACAAGGAGCTAGAACATGGAAATAAGAAGGTGTCCCAAACCCAAAATCTAGAATGAAATCTCTCTTCATAGTTCATACGGTTAACCTATGGGAAAAATATTCAAAGTAGTATGCATGGTGCAGGTGTTGTCAAAGTAGAATGGTTTAGGAGAGGCTAGATGAATGCCACGGCAAGAAAAGAGGACATGAAACCATATAATCCACCTGCAAGTGTGTTGAAAAACTAAACTTCTCTGCAAGGGATTTAAGCAAAATTTCCAGCAGCTCGCTCATCTAGAATGAGAGATATCCAAAGGATTACGTGAAACCCAGTCTTGTTTCCAACAACATAATATGTCCCAAACAAATATCACTACATAGTTATTACGACATAGGTATTAAAAACAACAATACATCTTTAAAGAAAAGGGATGACATCTCTACAAGCCTAGACTAAAAACTCCTGCACTAAGAAAAGGTCCTGAAGCAGACATACCTTAAGCTTACATTTTTCAATGAGCCATACTCTTTTGAGGTCCCAAAGCAGTCTTTCCTTAAGCTCACACTTTTCAGCGAGCCATGCTCTCTCTCTCTCTCTCTCTCTCAAAAAAAAAAAAAACACTTGAGACTTCTTTTGTCAAAATCCTAGGCTTTTCATTGTCACTCTCTCCAGACTTCATTTGGAGTTTGGAGCCTAGTGCATCTTCCGCATTCCATCATATACGAGAACTATGTGTCTGCATTAAGGTTTTATATTGAATCTTCTACAGCAGATCCATCAAGTGCACAGTGCTATTTTGAGCATTACATGCAGTATGCTTTGTGCCTGATTTAAAGCCCGAATGATCTTCAAATAAATTGAGTCAAGGCCCACCAGGAGAGAGCACCTTGTGAAACGGATTACCTTACATGTTCAAGCACTAGCAGAAATTAAAAAATGGTCTTTCTATTTATCAGAAAAAGCCATGATAGGTAATCTTCAGATAAATTGGTGTCAACAGAAACCAAAATCTCGTATTCTGGTGGCATGTTCATTTCCTGAGGCTCAGAATTACAAGCTCAATATTGATGGTGCTTCCTTGAGAAATCCAAGTCTAGCAAGTTGAGGTAAGTCATCAGGAACAGTGATGGTGGTTTCGTTGCTGCTTTTGCAAAGCATTTTGGATTTGCCTCTAATAATCATGTAGAGTTCTTGGCCCTTGAAGAAGGCGTTCAGTTGGTTCATCAGAGGAATTGCTTTCAAATTCAAATAGCAAGCGATTCGGCCCTACTTGTAAATGTCATTCAGAATCGACGCCGTGCTCCATGGAGGTTACATACAATTGAAAATAACTGTCGTACTAGACTTTCTATGCAGCAATGGTCCATTGCACATATTTTCGAGAGGCAAATATGGTTGTTGATGCGCTCACTAAGAGAGCATCTGTTGGCCCTGGTGCTATTGTGTGGCGCCATAGACCACCAAATTTTCTTTCTCCACTTTTACTACATGATCTGGCTAAGTTAATTGTTTTTCTTTTTACATCTATTAATGAAAAATCAAGTAAGGGGCCTTCTCCCCCACTAACTTAACCCCAAAAAAAAAAAAAACCTGAATGATGGAAAGACTAAATTGAACCTAAGTATGCAAGAATTTGCAAATGTGAACTACAAACTGCATTCCAAGGCTTGCATGTTGTAAGTGTTTTTTGTCTTTCTATCATTTACAAAGAACAAAAACTGTCATGATTACAGAGGTAACAAGCTTCACACAATATCCTAATTTCATTAGGTTAAACAATTCATTTGAAATAGTTCACAAACAATCACCTACTTTGAAGTACACAGTAGCATCAAAATCAACATCATATCCGAAAACAAAATCAGACAGACAGGCATGCATGCACATCTGAAAGCAGATTGTACAGTATTAAGTTTGAACTTCTCATAGAAGGCAATACAAATCCAACAACAAAGGTTTCAATGGAAGCAAATCTCAAATGAATTCAATTTTTTGAAAAGAAAACCAATGAACTTGCTTATATGAAAAAAATCATTACAAAAAAAAAAACATCAAAACGACAACCTCTCCAATTCTAGGACTGACAAAATTAAGATCTTCATGCAATCCTTTTAATGGTGGATCATATGAATCAATGAATTGCACCAACCTGCAAAAGAAGTCCAACAATTATAAATTACCGACCAAAGAAGAACAAATACTTATGACTTGGCGAGAAAACAGAAAGGGCACTTGTAAGTATGCATTCTAACACATATTCAAGAACAATAAAATCAACAATGCAACCTTACATTTAGCAAGATATGAACATCACAATGAGGATACCAATGGACTTCCGTATGAAGACGCAGATTAAGAATTAGAAATGGCTTCCATAGGTAACAACAGAGTCCCCCTCATACATCCCAAAAAACTTTATGAATAATTAGGAGTACAAGGTAATGCCTATTTGGAACATACCACATATCATTAAGGTTTTCTCCCTGCCAAGCTGTCTGAAAACACGATGTGGAATGCTGTAAATGTAATTTGCTTATTCCTCAACTCATGACAATCAAAGGTATCCCATGATGTGGAATGCCTTAAGTGTTATAAGCCTATTCATCCTTCACAACAATGCAAACTTTTGACAGACTCGGCACAATAAGATAATTTACTCATCTGGTTTTCACAAATCAATAAAGGGATTTCCTCATCATTTAGATATGAAAATTCAGGACTCCACATCATATGAAACTGGAGTGATTCAACATATTGTAGAGATTTTGGATTACAAATTCAATTCTTTTGCTCTATGGATTTGTTTGGTGACAGTCAGCATAGAATTGGCGATATCCATCATTTAGATTTCTTCTTGTTCTTGGCGGATATGTTAATTTATGAAGCATCTACATTCATTTGATATGTGCATTTCCATGAATGAATAGTTAGCGCCCAATGGAATGCTGGAATAAGATATGGAGTACGAGACACTCTTCCGATGATTGGAAGAGCAACCTCAGCTTCCCCTTGCATTGTTGATTAACAACTGCAATCGTCAGTTGTGCATTTTTTTTTTCCCTCTTCTGGCCACTATCTCTAGTTCATCCTCAACTGCTCTCCAACCACGGCACAACTGTTCATGCCTAATTGTTGACTTTGAGAACTAATACACAACATATTTGGCACCAATATGGAAAACGGCTACCAAAATGCAAAGAAAATAATAATAATAAGAACTACATATCTTGTAATGCATGTAACTGTAGTAATGCAAATAAACACTTCTGCACTTGTACTGTTCTTTATTGTCAAGTGCACATCAATAACCAAAACCCAACGTGTTACATAAACTAAGTCATCATCTAAGGACTAAGGGCTTTCAACCCAACTAAAGTTAAAAACGTATACAAATGAACTCAGTCTTCATTTTTAAATTTAGTTCAAAAAAGGATGACTCTACCAAACAAAATGATTGCCCACCGATGGTAATACTCGTAGTCTCGACCACTTTTAAGCATAGAATGCAAAAGATTATAGGTTTGCAGGATCATTTTCCGCGGCATCTGCAAGGGAATCATGTAATCTTGTGTTAGCTTGGTACTATCTAAAAATCCTCTCAAAGAAGATCATAGTTATGAATTTATGACAACTATTTCGGAACTCTTTAATGATGAAAAATTAAAGACAAAGAAAATCATCAAAAGGAAAATAAATGTGCCTTTTCTGAGAACAGGTTCACACGAACAAATGAGCAGAAGAGCTCCATAAATGCATGTAGGATTAAGGAATTTTGATGGGGCTGCAAAAGCACAAGAAACTCCAATTAAAATTGGATCTAACTAAAATAAGAATAGAAAAAAAGTTAGTATAGTTGGATATGCACAAGAATCACTGCATGCCTGAAGCTCATCATTAGATGACAAACTTACCAATAAGGTGATGACTGTACTGCTAAGATCCAAAATCAGTCTCAATGCTTGTTCACGAAACACCATTAGGTCAAGAAGCAGCTGAACAAAATTAAAATGCATTCAGTAAATCTTAGAACTAATGAAGACAATGTGAATATAACAACTGCCTCACTTGACCAACTGATTAAAAAAGGACATTCATCTGCTGAGACAAATAGCATGAAGCAATCCCCCAAATCAATTATCAAAAACCTATATTTGAACACGTATAAGCAAGTTCTGGATTAGGCAGACAACTATGATAGAATTAAGTATCAAATTAGTGGAAACATTATTATGCTGTTCCCACATGCATACTTAACAAAAGATAGTACTTTACACAATGCAGAAACGAGTAAGTGAATTACTATCACACAGAAATAAATGGAAACAGTTGACACCTGAATCACTATAATTTGAAAAAGGAGGTCAGTCAAAATTGTATAATGGCTGATTCAGCCATGAGAAAAATAGCATGTTACATTAAGAAGACAGCATGAACAGGTTCTTATGATTAGCAAAGAAACTAAACATAAGAGCAAGCACCCACTGTAACCAGCGGTTCCAAGCTTTCCATATAGCTTTCCACATTCTCATGCAGTGCGTCCATTCCAATCTTATCGACCTGCAAAAAACCCAATAATCAGTTTAAACAACAGAATAAAAATTCTTTGTTATGTGAAGGATCTATTAATGATGACAAAAAGACAATCTTACCCTTTCCAGTTGCAATTTACTAGTATGCTCAGGGAATTTCTTAGCAATATGTAGACAAATTCTTGGATGGTTGGGTATCATTCCGCCTTTCCAAAATGAATCTGAAATTACATATGAAACTGGATCTGGGTAGTCCAACTTCTGGTTCAATCTGTACATTTTAGTCAGAAGTCCTTCGGCAACCTCGGAAAGCCGGAACACAGATTCCATATGCCGAGCCTTATGGAAAGTTCCTGAACTTGGTGGCGTCGTTGAAGCAGCATGATTCCAGCTGGATGATGGAGAGACCGTTTCAGGATTCAAGTATTCTGACCATCTGAATATACTATCCAAGGAGTTAGGAGATGTGTCGTGATCAAGAAAAGTTGGCCGTGGCTTAGCCATGAACTGGACTCTGCAGATATTCAGAAGAGATGATTTCTTAATCACACTATGAATGATAAGCAAACCACATAAGAGATAAATCTATTGGACCTGGGAAAAGCAACATGCACAGCCTAATAAGTAATATTTCTAATCGGTTGCTGAAAAGGAGAAGCCAAAACTAACAATTTAGAAAACAAAATGTAAAAAAAGGTTATCAAATATTTATGTTGTGCCAAAGCATGATTACTCATCTCAATAAAGAATGAACTGCGTCTGGCCAAGATAAGTAGTAGCATGAACAAATTAACATGAAAATCAGTGAGCATGAATTTTTTACAATTACCTTCAATAATATTAGGAATGCATTTTGAATAGAAAGAAAATTATTTTGTATCTCATTTTTTTTATTTTTTCCATCTTTTCTTTTATAAGAAGCAAGCATAATTCAGATGGTTCTCCTAAAGAAGCAATTCTCTTTCAGCCAACAGGATCTCACTGGCAATTTACAGCTGAGGTGCTCTTTACAAAGTGCAAGGATGGAGAATAATGAAGACGATAGGCCATTAATCCTACCCTAACATTTTGGCACATAAGTCTTGCCTTTCCAACTTAGAGAGGAAAATGGGATCTATCATCTCTCCCCCAAAAGAAATGTCCTTTAAAGGAAGGCAAATCTAGGATAGCTTTTTTATGGCACAAAAAAGTCTAGGATAGAAGGTGGAGCGCCTTTAATGAAAATATCTTGATTTATGATTTTACTTAAAAATACCAAACAATAGCACATGGATCCTGTAGTGCCTGTAGTGAAGAGACTTGGAAGAAGACTGTGTCGATTGGGGAATAGTCATCCTTTTCTAGCAGAGTCACATGGGTTTAAGGAAACTTCAGCAAGATCCCAATTTACTCCTTGCCTTTACTCCATATCCCAGCAAGGGTGGCCAAGGAGTTGGAAATAAGTCACTCAGACAATCATGAAAAGCACAAACAATACTTACTTAAATAGGAAGAGATTTACAAACTATGACATAGTCGTTTAGGCAACTGGTAGATACAGCATTTGACTTAACTCTGCTTGGCAAGTGGCATTGCATTCTGTATTAGAGTTTTTCGCCATGATGACAAGGATAAGTATGATTCTAATAGGTTATATTCGGGATCTTGAAAGGAATGCTATGGCATTCAAGGTTTGGTGACATATCACTCGTGTAGGACTTGGGTTCAGGCTGGACATTAAGTTTAAGGATAGTAATGAGGCTTGTGTATGTTTCTAGTCCAATCTGTGAGCTCTTCAATATTGCTAAGTCTTAAGCACATAAATGCAGATCCCTATGCTTGATTCATCCAATAAGTACTTTAACTACAATGGTGGTAATATCGTCCGATGCACCCAGTTTCAACCTTATCTTAAGAGAGTTTGAGATACATCATAATTTGAGGCACCCCTTGGAGAATGCGGACTGAAGAGTCAGCGTCTTGGATCTTGACGCTTAGGTCAAGGACTATTCAAGTATAACGAGGGTGGTTGCATCATTTGGTATCCCCACTTTAAACATAATTTTAGAGACTTTGAGATAAATGAGGTGGAGCACCTCTAGAGGAGTGTAGAATCATTTTTCATACTTTGAGCTCTCAGATCTGTCAATGCTTTTGTTTTATGCTTGCCTAATTTCTCAGTCTCCACCTTCAAATGGTAAACTGAAGCTTAATTTTAATGGCGTTGAATGAGAAAATTGAGAGGACATTGATCTTACAAGGTTTCGTGATGCAACAATTGCCTAGGTCTCATCTCCTTTACCAACTTTAAAGTGACCTTCTCAGTTTTTATCACCTCTATCCTCTAGTAAGGGACCCAATATTTCTCTAAATGTCAGCAGATGGGTGAACTAAAAGTTATCAAAAACAGAAGAATGGGTGAGGTAAAAAGTCTGTTTTTCTTAGAATGATGGTTAATATCATGGAGAAGGTCGAGAATTTTCTCGACAAGGAAGTCATTGTAGGAATCAATACATTTGGAAGGGCCAGTTTAAAAGCTCATTCACTCACTTATGAAGGGGTTAGCGGAGACTCTTTGTTTACAGGAATTTCCATCCCTTTTTTTTTGATTCCCCTGTGGCCTTCTGTAATCCTTTCTTGTTCACATAGCACCGGCAACTGACAAATTACCAGATTGCAGTGTCGCCTAGGCAGGATGGGCATGATAAACATCTATTCACCAGATTGTGAGGGAGTGAACATTTTAGTCTTTCTCATCTCCTTTATTTTTCCCATTTTCTTGGTAAATGTGGGATTTGAAACCTCAACCTTGGGAAAGCATGAATTTTATAAGACTAACAGTGATATATTGGCAGTCTATAACTCTATATATATTGTGTTTTGCGTAACTCCTGCTATACAATTTGCTTTATATTGATACAAAAACATGGCACTTCTCTTTCTACAATAAAAATGACATAAAAATGAAAGGAGAAAGAGAGAACCGCTTTCAGAGAGAGAGCTGTGAAATTCGAAGCAATCAGTATGGACAGTCCATATTCTAGATGTAATGCAGGTTGAATCTGGACAGATCATCACAAGGAAACGAAAAAACTCATGTACGGGCAAGCTATTGAAACCATCCTTTAGCACCACACTCACGAATCACATGGAAGTTGCAGAAAAGAACTATACAGAAAAAAAACAGCAACAAAAGCTTAAAAAATGTACCAAATTGCCGAACGCCAAGCTTTTCCAGCAGCAGCTCATGAATTCTGCTCCATTAACAACTGAAGCGCCACAGATCTGAAGCCCAACAATAGCAACAAAGAGACACAAACGTGAAAAATGAGTAAAATGCAGAATAAGTTAAGAGCTGAACCACCCAGAAGCATGTAAATGAAGTAAGATAATGCCCAGAGAAAGACAGAGAGAGAGAGAGAGAGAGATGTGAAGCAAAAAGGGGAAGAAGGTAAGACCTGAACCAAAGTAAGACCTGAACCAAGGTAAGACCTGAAGCAGACTCGGAGAAGGGGGTTTGGTGTACGATTAATGAGTTCTTTACTCTGTTTTTGAACTGAACTGCAATACTGCACTTTGACACGAGAGTTAGAGAGAGGGAGAGAGAGAGAGAAAGAGGTGAGTTTTTACTGTTTTCTTGATGAATCAGAGAGAGAGAGGGGTTTTTGCTATTTTCTTAGTGAATGGGAGAGAGAGAGATGAGGAATGTTTACTGTGTTTCGTGGTGTGGGGACAGAGATGAATTTTTACTGTTTCTCTTGGTGAATGAGAGATGAATTTTTACTGTTTTTCTGGGTGAGAGAGAGAGAGAGAGAGAGAGGTCAGTTGTATTAGAGAGTGACAGTTGTGATTTTATTATGGATTCCGACAGACTTTGCTTAGACATTACTCTTCTCCCACTATGCCCGCACCCGGCTTTTCACCCTAAAGCCGTGATGTGAATTTACTGCCTATTTATACACGCTCATTATTGAGTCTTAGCTGGTCAGCTACTAGTAAATTTGGGAAACTCAACCAATACAAACACGCCTATTTTTATATGTAGGGAAACTTAAAAAAATGGACATAAACGGTCAATTATTTAATATTTTATTAATATTTTTATTTAATTTCAAAATATATATGATCATAATTTGGGATAGTTGAAAAAGAATAAATATTTCAAATATTAAAAATTAATTTATTCTAATAAATTTCTCTGTCTTCTCAAAGAGTTGATTTTCAGTCCACGGCCCAACGATCCCACAGTTGATTTAGGAGGCCTTCGTTTTGTTTACAAAGGAAAAAAAAAAAAGGGGTATATCTTTCAAAATTAAAATAAAAAAGGTTTTTTTTTCAAAAATATATAAAGAACTAGATTATTTTTAAAAAAAATTAATATAATGAGGACTTTTTCCAAATTTTGATATACAAAGCCCACTTACATGGATGATATACTTATTAATTTATTTCAGGGCATTATTGCCAACTACCCATTTCTTGAAAAGAATGCACTTAGGATTTGAAACGCATCTTAGGTGATTTTAGGTTTATATTAAGGGATTCTTATCCATAGAGTAATTTTTTAGTGTACTTAAACATTTTTGGGCATTTATTACTATTGTTTTGTATTAGAAAAATTTCGATCAAACTCATTTTTTATCATTAGGAATAGTAAAATAGATATTTTTATAAGAAATTAACGATAATTAATGTTGTATGTAAGTGATCTCAGGTTTCATGACCTAAAAAATTATTTTCATCTATAATTATAAAATTCAAAGCTTAAAAATAGTATAGATCGAGCATATCTATGAACACTTAAACAATTGAAAATTGCTACCCAAATAATGCATTAAAAGATGCGCTATTTTCCAGACTTGAAATCTATTTTTCTTTCATGTCTATACATCTCAAGGTCAAGATTATCGATTTGAGGGTTTTTCAATATCAAGAAAACTCCTCTTATGAATTTTTTAGGTGCGCCCTAGTTTGATTGTCTAAGGCCTCAACTTTATTTAATTTTTTTCTGAGAAAAAATAAACCCTCCAAAAGTAAAAATTCAAATAGGCTAAAAATTATTATTATCTCTTCCAGATTTATGATCATGGCAGTCAACAATACCAACCCAAAAAAGTTTCAAGAAGTATAGGTCCAAAATCTAGATCTAAAATAATTTTTTAAAAGAAGACTATAAAGTCTGCAATTGAATTGGGCCCAACTTATGCATTGTAACCCAATCTTTTATAGTTTCTTTTACTCTACGTATACCTCAAACAAGAGCCTAAAGGGGAGGCTCTTACCTCTAGATATTAGGAAGTAAAAGGAAAATTAAAAAAAATTGTATTTCTAAAAGAGCAAATAGTCCATTTATTCCCTCGAGTAAAACCCAATCTAAAAAATCTTTATTAACTTTAACTATTTGGGGATGTAACTTCTTCAATAATGAAGGGGAAAAAAAAAAATCAAATCAATGTCTCAAGATTGAACAAAGACCTTCCAAATTTTGGACGGTAGATACATGGAATGTAGAAAAAACCTATATTTGTCCTAAAATAACCTTTTGGTGATTTTATGTGGATTCTAGATCTATAAAGTCCACCAAAATAGCTCTTTCACCTCATTGAGTAAATATATATTTTGCTCCCCTAGAGTATAGGATATGCACTCAAAGCCAAAATTTTTACTTAAGTTCGTGGAAATCTAGATATTATCATGAGTAATGATCTTATAGGACCCTCCCCCACCTATGTATATAGGACCCTAAAAGATCACCATTAAAGTTGGCACGGATCTTCAGAAAAGTTATCATATGGATGTGGGACTTGACTTTTCTATAAATTCGTGCCAAATTTAATGGTGATCTTTTGGGGTCCTACACACATAGGTGGGGAAGGGTCCTATAGGATCATTTCTCTATTACTATATTATCAAAGCCATGTTTCTTTAGTTCACGTTTCTAAAAGCCTCACTCTCTCTCTCTCTCCTTTTGACATAGCTACTTAACTGGAGAACAGTTGGTTCCTTAAATGGATTTGGGATGTAGAAAATATTTATCTAAGTTTCTCTAACATATTTCTCCCTTCATTCACTCTAAACACGATACGCCTTTTGTCTTTAAGTTTAGTGAAAACTAAGAACACCATCAGTATTCGGGCCAAAAGAGCTTATCACCGCTTATCTCGAACAACAAGTGAATGTATGCATCTTCTACATCCCAATGTTTCCCATCACCATTGCTTTTGCTAATGGACTCTGATGAATATACCTTTTGCACCACTATTAATGCTCATTTGACCTATTTATTATTGTCTTTGATATTTAAAATAAAAAGTAATTAACAAAACAAAATGGGCATACTTGAAGCAGTGTCACACAACTAGTGAGGTGATGAGCAGGCACCAGTTGATTATCACGTAATACTTCTGGGTTCTCTTTCTTTGCTTTAATAGTAATAAACTTATTGATGGACTAAAATTGATATGCAAGGGTCGTGACCCCCCATGCGTACCATCCCGTCTCATTGAAATCCTCAAATAGAGTCAAATATCTAATAGGCACTTCATTTCCTTACGAGTAGGAGAAAATCGTATTTTCTATTAAATGAAGTAAATATGCCCTAGTGTGCTGCTCACTTTGTAATTGTGTAGGATTATCTGGTAGACACATAAATCTTCATCTCATCGAAGTAAACCTGATCATATGAAGGATACAGTTATGCTGTATCAGGTAGTCTCCCAACCAATGTACCAGGTAATGTTCATAGGGTTTCATTTATGTGTCAATATCGGCTCACCTGCGACTTCGAGCTGAAGAATACACCACACATCAAATAAAGTTGGCATTGTGGAGAAAAACAGATGCCACAATACCAAAACAATTTTCTTTTCAATTAGTGTAATAATGTCACACAAGCCCAAGACTCACAACCCAATAAAAAGAAAAAGAAAAAGAAAAACTAAAGTGAGGTGAAAGAAAAACTTCATTCAAAGATGAAAAATGCGGTACGCAAAAGCATCACACTCTTGACACCCAAGATTAACCTTAACACATGTCACCCAAGGGTACACAAAAGAATTGCAATCCTGATACCCAAGATTAACCTTAAAAAATGTAACCCAAATTTTTCACCACATACCTCTCTTTAAAAAGATATTTTTACAATTATATTTCCTACAATAACTGCCCACTAATAACAATAACTACTAACCACCTAGTAGTTTTACAACTTCCTACTACATAAACTTACAAGTACAATCTCACAACATCACTCATAATAAAATAGCATAAAAACTGATATACTTTCTAGAAATTATACTCCTAACAATTTTAGCACTCCCTCTTAAAGTGATTTTCTAAAAAGGAGACAATGCATACGCGATCATTTCCATCATTTTCTGAAATTGAAATTCCGGCCATTTAACTGGCCACCATACATATTCTTAAATTCAACCAAGCAGGGCTGCATAGCCTACCCTTGAATAGAGGTAACATTAGGAATATATTCCATCTTTAACTCATGAATGCTAAGTCACTTCATTTGTGCCTCCAAATAGGTTATTCCAGATCAACGAGAGATCTCTAAACAAAGATTTTAGATCCTTAAAAAGAATTGGGAAATAGAAAGACCATCATAAAATGATTTTCTAGAAATGAGGCAATGTACATGTGATTATTTCCATCATTCCCCGAAATTGAAATTCCGACCATGTAGCAGGCCCACCAAAGAGATTATCAAATTCAACTAAGTAAGGTTGCGTAGCCTACCCTTTAATAGAGGTAATATTGGGAATATACTCTCTCTTTAACCTTGAATGATAAGTCACATCATTCATACCTCCGAATAGGTTCTTCTAAATGAACAAGAGATCTCCAAAGATTTTAGATCTTTAAGAAGAATTGGGAAAAAGAAAGACCGCCTTGAGTTGAATTCCCAATTCAACCTTTTATCCGAATCCATCTTAAAAAAGACAATTGATCTTCTTCACTAAGGGAGTCAAGACAACATCACCACTACCCTTGTGGCTCCGATACAATATAGAAAAAGACGGATGCCATAATATCATAACAATCTGCTTCTCAATTAGTATAACACTGTCACACTAGCTCAAGACTCACAGCCCAATAAAAAGAAGAAGAAGAGCTCCAATGAGGTGGAAGAAAAACTTCAGTCAAAGATGAAAAATACGATACACAAAGGCATTAAAATCTTGACATCCAAGATTAACCTTAACACATGTGACCCAGGGGTACGCAAAGAAATTATAATCTTGACACCCAAGATTAACCTTCAACAATGTGACCCAATTTTCACACTACACACCTCTATTTAAATAGAGTATTTTTACAACTATATTTCCTACAATTACTATCCACTTGCAACGATAACTACTAACAACCTAGTAGTTTTACCACTTCCTACTACATAAACTTATAAGTACAATTTTACTACATCACTCATAATAAAATAACATAAAAACTAGTATACGTTCTAGAAAATACAATTTAACAATTTTAACACTCCCTCTTAAAGTGATTTTCTACATCTCTCCCTCTCTCTCCCTTCTCCCTCTTCTTCTCTCTCTCTCTCTCTCTCTCTCTCTCTCTCTCTCTCTCTCTTTCTCCCTTTTTAGAACTGAACCAGCTTCAGGCTATAGGGCTTTCCATCATGATCTAAGAGAGCTTTGACAAACGCTTGAGCATGTCACGAACCCATCGTGAGGTAGATCCCAACTCACACCCCATAATTCACTCTCACTAGTTGGTACATGCCCGCACGTGCACCTCACATACTGCAGTTTTCGAGAGAGCGATCTCGAGCCAGACCCACACATATGAGTCCCTGCACAGTCTTACGATTCAATGAGATCGAGGCCCCACCAGGCACAAACCGTGCCTAGTGAGGTGCACTTTGAGTCGGAGTCTTGACCGACTCAAAACCACAATTCAGGTGTGGGGGTAAGCAACCCCCAAGAAGGTATGTAGTCAATAAACATGGAACCAAGCGGAACCCATGCCTAGTTAAACGCGCCCTGTTTTCTTTAATAATTAGAGAGAGAGTGCAGGTGACCCTGGAATTTTTTTTTTTAACCCCATTTTCTTTAATAAAAAGATAAAAAAGTCGAAAATGCCAAATTACAAGCAAATAAATGAAATAGACTTTTTTTTTTTGACAAAGTTTTTTTAAAAAAAAAAAAAGAAAAAGAAAAAGAGGGAGAGGCTTTAAAAGTGATTTTTTTTTTTTTTTTTTCAAGTGAAGATTCTTTTTTTTTTTTTAGAAAATAAGTAGCCTTAAAACAGCAACTTTTCGAGCAAAAGTGATGTCTTTTTTTTTGGAACTATAAAAGTCTTAAAAAAAAATTTCTTGTAAAGCAAATTTTCCTTTTGAAAATGAGAAAGTCCTAAAAAAGTTAAGTAAGATGGCCTTAAAAGAAATTTTATTTATCAAAAAATGATTTTTAGGATTTTTGTTTTTAAAAAAAGAAGGACTTTAAAAAGTATTATTTTTTTTAAAAAAATAAAAAGTACATGAATTTTTATTTATTTATTTATTTTAAAGTGATAAGACTTGAAAATGCAATTTTTATTAACAAGAGAGAGTACAAGATATATTTTTTTGGAGATAGAATGACCTTACAAAAACAAAAACTACTTTTTCCCAACAACGAACTTTTCTTTTTTTTTTGTACATTCTTGTGCTATATATATAACCTTTCAAGCACAAGGTGATCTAATGCCAATAATATGCAACATTATGGACTGGGTTCTCCTCTTTACTTAAGTACACCTATCTTCTAGGCCTTGGGGTACCCGCGTGGACACGTACAATTGTTTGCTCAGGCCGCAATATTTTAAAATGCTCAACTACCTAGGACTGCACCAACATACATATACAATAGTTAGATATTCATATACATACATGGAACCTACAAAATATATTTGATTATTCTTTAAGGAAAACAATACTTGAGATTACATAGAGAATATATATTAATAGGGAAATAATGAAATGATTTTGTGGTTTTGTTACTGATCATGATTTAGGGTTTATTGTTTTGTACTAGAATTCAATGACTTTGAATCATTGTTTAGAATGAATTTATTGTTGGGGTACCCAAGCCCAACATTTATTGTTATAGAAATATCATTTTTTGAAATTTTACTCTCACATGTCTCTACGTCATCCAAAGTCCAAAATCCAAAATCCAAATCTCCTAATATAATTTGAAATCTCATGAAGCCACTTTCTAATTTGTATGACGTCAGCTACTTGTATGACGTCAGCTACAACCACATGGTCTTTGCTGCTTTTTAAAATTCCAATAGCTTATCAAATATATAAACAAAAACATATGCACCCGCATGGAGTTGTGAATATATCTTGCATCATTTAAAGACACATCTTCAATCATCATTTTGTCAATTTGTTATTTTGCAATTATATTATGTCGATCTGTGTTTCGGTTGACTAGCCTTGGTACATATATGCCATTGAACTTTCCATTTTACTAAAAATAATAAAGAGAAAAGGATAGGGTTTTGGGGCATGAGAGAGGAGAGGAAGGTTACCACATGCTAAGTATGAGTTTTAATTACAGCTAAATGACTTCTTAATGAGTTGTTGTAGAGTAAAAGTTGGCAGGTGAGTTAGAGACATAAAAATAATCCAGTAGAGATAAAAATAATTCAATAAAATCGAAGTATAGAGGGAACCAGTATTTAGGGGGACATTTGTTAAAGGTAAGTACCTGCTAAAGGAGTAGCCACTTAAAGGACTGGTTGTCGAGATCCACCAAAGAGCAAAGAGGTAGTTGTGGTGCCAAAGACCAAAGAGATAATTATAGATATACAAAGGAAAATAAGGCTCTTTTGTTTTGAGGCATGTCTTAATGAGGTTATTTCAAAATACTATTAAGAAGGAATTGTATTCTATTCTAACATCAAATAAATAGTGTAGTATACAATTTATGACCATACACATGCAGTACGTAGGTATACATATAACTATATAATATCTTAACTTTCTATACCAATTCACAATATCTTGATAATATATAATACCTTCTATATGTTTCCACACTCCCCTGAAACTCAAGATGGTAAAAAAAGAATCATGGAGAGTTTGGAGATGAGCTGTATAATTGATTTGTAAATGAGAATTGGCAAAAAAAAGTCGTTGCATATGCCGAAGAGGACACATATGGGAGAGAGATTAGGCCTGCCAAATATTATTGCCGAAGTAAATGGTATTCAACTTCAAGATGTTTGTTGCATTCATGAAGTTCGGGTTCTTTGAAAGATCTATGGTACTCTTATGATATAATACAATGGCATGGGAGTGGTAATACCCACACCCATATTTGCTAGTAACCAATGAAGACAAATAATTTCAGTGGTAGCTTGTATTATGGCATTGTATTCAACTTCAATGTTTAATTATGCAATATTTACATTTTGATTTTCAAAGAGAGAAGAGAATCTACTAGAAAATGCATAACCGTATAGTGGATTTGCACTCAATTAGATTCCCTGTAAAATCTAAGTCAATATATGCATAATGCTCAAGTGAGGAAGAAGAAGTGAATGATAAAGATTGTTGCAGAGTGTCCCAAACATAATGAATCATGTGTAACAATGTAGCCAGGTGGACATACTCATAAAGTAGCTGACTAAATGACCTGCATAAGAAATTTTTGGGCATGAAATTATGAGTTATATCAGTTTTATAACCAGTTATCTACAAAATGTTAAGTCAATGAGAAGTTCACCATTTGTAGCCCAAAGTTTGATTTGATTTAGAAGGGACACCCTCGCTTGGTTTAATTAACTAGTCGCGCTTGGAAAACAATTTATGCCCCATATTTAAATTGAGAGAGAAGATACTGCGAGGGAAAATAAGTAACACCTTACCCAAGGAAATAGCTTAAGAGCCGTAAGTCTTTCATTACAAGTATTTGAATGAGTTTTTGTCTAATCTTGTGAATGATGCACATATCATCACTATAGATAATATATCATCCACATAGAGCAATATAAGTTCTCATCCTTGAGTAGCTTCATCCATACATATGACTAGATCATGATTGCTTTGTTGAAATCATGTTGACACTATTGCACTTTGAAAATTTTCAAACCAAGACTGGTAAGTTTGTTTGAGTCCATTGAGGTTTAGCAGATGCCTAGGTACTATGTTTTTAGGATATATACAACTCCAGGAAGCACCTTCATATAGACTGCTTCATCAAGATCACCATTGATAAATTCATTTTTAATATATTATTAATACAAAAGACATTTTCAGACATATGTATAGAATGGGGTCCAACCAGTAGTCATATGCTATTGGGGGCCAAAATTTTTTGCAAAGTCAATTCCATTGGCTAGTTGTATCCTTTTGCCACAAGATAAGCTTTATATCATTCAATGCTTGCATCTACGTTTGTTTTGATATTGTATACCCGTCGACATCCAACAATTCTATTTCCTTATGGAAGAGGCACAAGATCTCAAACATGCATTCCATTGAGAGTCTTCGACTCATCTACCATTGTTTGTTCCTTCTCAAGATAACTTGTAACTTTAAGATCCCAAGCATGCATTCCATTAAGAGTCTTCGAGTCATCTACCATTGCTTGTTCCTTCTCAAGATAAGTTGTAACTTCTTTTTAAACCTTAGGTTCAAAATATGAATGAATGAAAGCAAGAAAAGCTTTGTGTTGAGGTAGGTGTAGACACCCAGTGAACTTGACTTTCTCCTAAATTTCTAGATCCTAAGGCATACAAAATGAGCCATAAACCATGGGAAATCAGCCTAGAATGACACATTTAATCTCCAAATAGCACAATGGTCCAATAGTCCTTAGGCTACAGTGATCCATAGTCCACATCTAGTCTTAGTTTAACTAAATATTCTTAAATATTCCCAAAATCCCATTAAGTACTAACCCTAGGAAACTTAATCACTCAGACAAGGTAGGTCTAGCAATAAGAAAGAAAATAAATATCATAAAAACCGCCAAATCGTATGGCTGAGATTCAAAAATGTCAAATGATTAACTCTAGAATCCAAATCCCAAGGACATATGCGAAACCCAATTTGATTAGTAGTCTACACCGCAAAGTACGGTGTGAGAATAAGAATCCAGTGCTGCAAGTCCTGCGCAGTCACATGTCAGCTCAGGACTTGCTCAAATTAACGGCCTTTCAATTTTAGGTAATCCTTTGCCTATGAAAGA
The DNA here is from genome assembly GCF_054954075.1 of Amborella trichopoda. NCBI lineage: Eukaryota > Viridiplantae > Streptophyta > Magnoliopsida > Amborellales > Amborellaceae > Amborella > Amborella trichopoda. The sequence goes on along the minus strand of NC_142337.1, from coordinate 13,358,627 downwards.
CCTTTTTCTTGACCCTTACAGGGGATGAATAATTTGAATCTAAGATAGCCACTCACAAGACCTCAAAACCCTAGCTAACCCTAAAGCCTTAGAAACCCTATATATCCATCATTATTAGGAAACCTAAACTTGTTCAGGAGCCTCAGCAAATATCCTAATTTCTCCTACAAAGATCATGACCATTAATCTCTATTAAGTCTAGGATTTTTATATCACTTCCATGACATCAACCCTAGTTTTTTCGGCAACTTCCCTATATTTCAAATCCTAAAGTTCGGAAAAAAAAGAAAAAAGAAAAAAAAAAGAAGTCATTTTCTAATAACCAAAGAGGGATTTAATCATTCAATTTGCTCTAATCGAGGCTTCTACTTTGGGTGCCAGGCCGGCAAGCCCAGCAATCTGTAACTTTATCTTGCTTTTATCTATTTGTTCGATTGTGTTCTATGCATTTTATACCATCAAGAGTAGCTTGTTTGATTTTCTTCTTGATTTTGGAGTAATCTATAGGCGATGCCAACGGCTCATAGAAAGTTTGATCTCACCATGGGATGTGATCATCTTTGAGCCGCAATTCAACATGATCCTTTTAACTAAGTTTAAAGAGGATTTTTTGTCTGATTTGTAATAATCAGGCCCATCTATGGCTGTAAATAGTAAAAAAGTTTCATAATCAACAAAACATGTATATGGGATAGAGACCCAATTGTTTCTTCTCATAATAGGAAATGATATAACATCAGCAGGTGAGGGTGCCTTATCAGGACTTCAACAATTGTTGATTCATCCTTATAGTATAAGGATAATATTTGAGATTCCAGACAAGGTTAGAAAAATATCAAAAAATGGGACAAGAAAAGAAAGGTGAAAGGACAAACTATGAATTGCACTTTTGGAAAGAGTGTGATATGTTCAAAAAACAAAATATGTTTCTATATTTGAAGTCTTTTGGGCTCTAGATCATAGCATCTATATCATTTAAAACAACATTTTATAGTTTTGTTAGACAATTTGTCTCACTTAATTGCTTGTAACAACACAAAAAAAATGCAACCAAACAGATGAATAAGGGATTAGGTAGGTGGTCAAGTGAATAATTTCTCAATGGGTGAAAGAGGATAGCACAATGTTGAAAATATAATAGCACTATGAACAACTTCTACCCATAAATATTGTCACACCCCGAGATGTGACAGACAAAACATATATACATCTATTGATAGGACAAATTTACAGTGGCGAGGTCTTACAAAGTAACAAAAGAAAGTTTAAGCAAAACTACAATATCTTCCCAAAGTTGATCTTGACGAGGACACAAATGAAATCGCAGTTATCCTGAAAAATGTTTACCATAGTTTGATGAGTTTGGCTACTCAGTAAGTGATCATCATAATCCTAAAAATAATCATGGTTGAAAGATATCAATATTTTCAAAAAGAAGATCTATTAACAGAAATGCATCAACAGTTTCACTTTCAATAAATGCATAATTAAGTATAATTCGAATAATTGAAATGCACATAACACTTTAACGCGTCAATGCATAATTCAAAGGATTTCACAAAATACCCTACTAGCGTCCCAAGTAGGTCACCTATATACCCCATCAGCGTCCTGATGGGTCCACTTAATCCCTATCGGCGTCCCAGATAGGTCCACTTAATCCCTGCAGGTCCACTTATACCTCACCGGCGTACCGGATGAGTCCACTTAATCCCTACCGGCATCCCAGATAGGTCCACTTATACCTCACCGGCGAACCGGATGAGTCCACTTGCATACTTAAATTATTTATAAATCTCTTTAAACATTCAAAAGCAGCAATATCATGTACTCAACATATCACTGAAATCATTAATATGAATTTCACTTAAACCATTAATAATAGTCACTCTCTATAACATTTCAAAAATAACCAATCAAATATTTTGGGCTTAAATTTAGAAAGGTAGCAGTTTGTAAAAGCATTCTAGCATAATTGCCAATTTAATATGTATAGAAAAACTCTTATAGAAATTAAAGAATACGGAATTATCACAATTTATGGGATATCAATCCACAAATAAACATTTCACAACAATACTATAATCAATTGCAAAAATATCAATTTTTAAATAATAAGGCAGTCATTTGCACATGAATTTTTCAATGTCTAAATATTCAAAACAGTAGAAGGAAATATCACAATTTTTTTTTTTTTACTAAAAGCAGAAATATCACATTTATTTCTAACAATAAACAAGAAAAATAAATAAATTTATTTTTCTAATTTACAGCATTCAAAATTTCTAACATAGATAAAATATCACAATTTTTATCAAAAAGATTATTTTCAAGATAATGAGGTCACGTGCGCATAAAATTTATCGCGCCTAAAATTCATGATAATAAGCAGAAATAATTATTTCATTTTATTTTTAAAAAGAATGAATTATTTTTCGAGACAATGAGGTCACTTACACACAAAACTGATAAAATAAAGATCCTAGACGGAAATATCATTATTTATTAAAAATAGACTATTTTTCAGAAAGACGATGTCACTTACCCACAAATACTTGAGAAGGAGCTTCCGATAAAAATTCGGCTAGAGAAAGGAGTTCACTGTGTTTCGACCAGAGAGAAAAATCTCATAAGTTTTATAAGGTAGGAGTCCTCCTCTCTCTAAATTTAAATTCTACCAATATATTATTTTATTCTTTTATTACGTTACAGATGTGAGCGTTAGCTTACGCTTTAAACGACTAAAGCTTTTATTACGTTACGGGTGTGAGCGTTAGTTTACGCTTTAAACACCTAAAGCCCACGTCCTTTAGTGGACGTGGCAAGAGCAAGGAAGCAACAAAGCTTTTAAACAAAAAGCTTTGAAAAGTAGAGATGGTCCCTAAGGACCATCATATTCAAACAAATCATCATGTATTAAAAGTTTATTTTTTTTTTCTTCTGTTTTTTTTTTTCTTTTTTTTTCAAAAGTTTAGGATTGTTACAAATATTTAGGAATATTGGTGCATAGAAGAAGTGCCCTCTTGATTTCTAAAATACTTTGTAATTCCATTTTACTCTAGAGTGTAGGACAAGTCTTAAGGTGCTGAATATTTTTGTCAGAAATAAAATATTAAAGCATCCCATTAACATATTCCCCAGGATAGACTCGTTAACTATCATATGACAAGAAGCTCTTGAGCTAATTAACCAAGAAGTGATAATAGATTTACCCAAAAAGGATCTAGTTATTTTAGAAGACAATTTGAAATTTTGAGAGCCTAGATTGCAATTGCACTAGGGTTAGTATCATTATCTGTGGGTCAATACTAGCAGCTTGAGTTGTCATAGATAAATGTGAAATACATCCATCCGATGGTTGGCTTTTGTTAGCAGCATCAACAATGATGGGTTTTCTTTCTTTGGGCATGTGAACTTCATATATCTGAGCTCCATATAATAAATCTATAGATGCCATATTTTGTCGAGGTACATAGGTGGGGTTGTTCTGTTTAAATTGATTATGTCCTTCGAGGTCAAGTTTTGGCAGATACTATCTCTCCCTGAAAGCAGAATTAAAGGGACTTAATCCTAGTTTCTTTTGCTAGTAACTCAAAAAGACCTTGTGTGGGAGTGGGGATACTGCTTCTGTAGAACATGGCATTTTGGGCACCCTCAAATTTTGCACGAAGTGTTAAAAACTCAATAACCCAAGATGGATCTTGCAACACATTATCTAGACCATCCATCTTCAAGATTTTCGAGTGTTTGTAGATATGCCCCATCTACATGGTTTTTCAAATTTTAATATTTATAATTAGAGGTGAAAATAGATTTTTTGATCATCCTAAGAATTACATCTTTCGATAAAGTTTGGAGGCGTGCCTAATGCCCTCTTTAAAAATATCATTTACGAAAAATAAAAAGAAGGGTTTATTACTTGTTCCTCCATAACATTCACGTTGTACTTGTGAGAAATGCCCTCATCTTTTTTACACAAAGTCTATTATGTTCTTTTATGTGAAGATGATGTTGAAGTTAACTCAAGCCAGCATCAACTTTCTTATCATTCAATTTTTAGTAATCTTTCGAAGAGGAGAGTAATTTTTGTTTTTGTTTTTTTTTTTTTTTTTTTTTGACCAATAAGAGGAGAGTAAGTTGTTAATAATAGTTCCCACTTGGATATGCCTCTAATTCTTCTCAGATCGTTTACATTCATTATAAGTTGCAAGTCATATGGCTGATTGAGTATAAACTTATTTTTTGTGCATTTAAAATCCAAGTAATTTGAGAGAAAAAAATCCTCGTCGTACATGATTCCTCCACTTGATACTTGGCCTCCAACTGGTTCCAAAGTTCTATTGCTAAAGTAAGCAAAGAATACACATCATAGATTGGATTAATTACCATATTAAAACCATTTTTGAAGTGTGGTGGCGACTCCAATGTTAATAAGAAAAGGCATGGTTCACCTTAAGTATTTTCAACAAGATATTTGCGTATGTATATCTATATTGAAATACATCATTATGAATACATATTGAGATATGTATATGTATGGGTATATATCTCTTAAGTGTCTCTTGATTATGATAAGATTAGTTAGTAGTTATCTATAACCGTTGGTATTTATCTTTAATTATTACTGGCCGTATACTTATATGGGTATTGTATATTATTTATGAATCAATCAATAAAGACAGAGTTCTCTGCAGTATTCTAAAATAATTTTTCATGGGGGCCTAATTCCTAAATATACATAAATACAGTTTTTAACATGGTATCAAAGCATTGATATGTCTTCAATTTGTTTTCTACTTCTACAAGAAGCCTAGTTTATCTCTCTAGAAAGGAACTCATGAAGTTGGGTTTCTTTATTTTTATTTCTTTGGCAGCTACACCTTTTATTTTATTTTTTTATTTCTTCATATCAAACTCCGCCACTAGAGGAAACAAGATCGAGATACTCCATGCCACTTGAGCCCTTATATCATCCTTTTGGGCTTGAGACCCATCTATGCAGAACAATTTTGGAAACTTATCTTTCGTTTTTGTTTTGCTGTGGATTTTGATTTGATGATAGAGGAAAGCTGGTGCCAATTTTTGCTTGCAAATCTCCTTCAATGTTTTTTTTAAGAAAATCTCCTTGCAAGCAATTCAATAGCTCATGCCTACTTTTTACGAGCAATTCTCCATCAATTATTTTTTGCAAGCAAATCTCTGCACAGTTCAAAATGATTTGTGTGCGTCTCAGCAAAGGCTTTCTATTGACAATCTCAGTCAACAAACTGCTGTACCAATTTGTATGCACCTTTGTCAAAGCAGCTATGTGAATTCTTAGCTGGCTGCAGATGTATTTGCTGCCCACAGTCTTCATCCACCTCTAAAAATGGCCTCTAATAATGGTTGATTTGCACTCTTTGTCGAGTCATTCTTTGACTCTCTGTCGAGTCTTTTTTCGACTCTATGCAAAACAACATTTGTCTTTGTTCTAAACTGTGAGTTTCTAAATATATCTCAGATCTACATCGAGTTCTGTTGGCTATTCCAAGTATCATTCTATGCTTGTTCTTCAAGCATGACTACTACTTCCACTGCTTCTATTGGTCATGCCATGCACGTGAAGACTTATAGATCTAACTCGTTCGTTTATGCAACTTATTGTTCAAACTCTAGCTGCTTTGTGTAAAAGTATATTGAGTTTGAAGGGGAGTATTAGCGTATGTATATCCATATTGATATACATCATTATGAATACATATTGAGATATATATATGCATGGGTACAAATCTCTTAGGTGTCCCTTGATTATGATAAGATTAGTTAGTAGTTATCCATAACCGTTGGTATTTGTCTTTAATTGTTACTATCCATATATTTATATGGGTCTTGTATATTCTTTATAAATGAATCAATAAAGAGAGAGTTCTCTGCAGTATTCTGAAATAATCTTCCATGGGAGCCTAAGGCCCAAATATACAGAAATACAGTTTTTAATATAAGAAAACCAATTTATGTTCACATATTTTGAAGTTGATATTGTCAACTGATCAAATTTCATCAATGAAATCTAATTACCCAAAAAAAAGGAGGATGAGGATCTATGAGTCAGCTGACTCATATGTACACATGTGGCGCCCCTCTAAAATTCACCTTGAAGGTGGATTTTTTATCCAAAATTTTAGGGATTCATCATCTAAGCCAAGCTGATCATAAATATAAGCAATAAAAATAAAATAAAAAGATTGAACTTTAAAATGTGTGTGTTTCGGGGATGTTTTTGGCACCATCCATATTTGATTTCACCCCATGAATTTTACACAATGTTCATCTTAAAGATGGATGTTGAAGAGTCAGTGGGCTCTTGCACCCACTGACTCATGAAGCAATTTTCCAAAAAAGCATCCAATAAATTCCATATTGAGGGTTGAAACCCAACTTACCTACCAAATAAAAAGTTATGGGGATCATGTTTCTACATACTCATTGGCAATGTATATACATGGTCCGGATGCTCCGTGGATGCTTGAGTGGGACATGCAATTAAATGAGTGATACATTGGGCTGGCGTCGAGGATCTCTATTCGTTTCCGTCATCCATGATTGGATGGTGATGACCCTTATGGAGATAGTTAATGCAGTCATGACCACATATTTCATGGGTCATGTGGCTCCTAGTATAAAAGATGTACTGCATTTGGAGGACATTGAAGAGAAAATATGTTCCCACAGGAAAAACAAAAAAAAGAGGTCGTTAGCCCAAGTCGGGTACTACTGAAATATGACCACAAATATTACCGAATGAAAAATATCCAATAGCAAATTTATCGATTAATTCCCATAGCTGAGCTACACGATGCTTCATTTGTGGGAGAAATAGGTAGAGAAAGTGCCACTCCCACCGTAGCTGAGCCACAACATGCTTCATGATGGGCCCAATGACTGAAATCTCACCTCTTCGATTGCTGGTCCATGCTTAACTCTGTCAATGGAAGTTGGGCCCATTATCACTTTTTCTATTTCTTGGGTAGGTTTGGCAGTATTCCAAACTTAGATCGATGACGTTGAGGTTCTTTTGTTAACTTTGAACTTGTGGTTTCAACGAGAAAGAGAGACAGTAAGATTGGCTCTGGAGCAGCATGAAAAAGCATCAAAATGGAAATAAAACAAAAACAATTGTTTTTTTTAGAAAAGGTTAAATTAAGACATAAAAATAAATAAAATCTCACTTCAAAACCTACTGAAAATTGGCTTCAGATATTAAAAAACTTTCAAATCGATCATCTCGACCTTGACCATTGTAGTTGTAAAAAACTTAGGATTGTAAACCCTAAAAATAGTGTATATTATAACATATTATCTAGACGGCCTTTTTTTTAAGTGCTCATGGCTACAAGATTCATAATTGGTAATAGAAATAATTTTTAGAGCTACTATGAGGATTTCTTATGACAAAAGTGTATTCTAGATGAAATTTCAAAATGAGGATTTACTTCTTTTTTTTTTATAAGACTTGGGCTTTGCAAAAACTGCATCCTTTTGTTTTTGTGGCCAAGTTCTCATAGTCATGGGATACGGGGCACCAACATCATAAAGAGTACCCTTGTTGCAACAGCATAAATTGTGAAGCAAAAGGAGTGAAAGAGCCCCACACCACCTACACGTAGAGTACATGGCTATTCCTGTTGGCGCATTTGGTTACTTGGAAATAGATCTCTTCGCACCTACGTACGTGCGATTTCGTGTACTACGTTTTTTTCATAGCTAACACACCTTGTAGTTATTTTTGCGCTTCTAAAACGAGGGCTTTTATATTACAAACAAAGCCCCTTACGATTGAAAGTCTTCCTAGCTTCGCTAGTCGGTGTAACGTGTAAAGCCTCCAAAGGGAACAAGCAAAACCCCAAGCACGTTGAGCATAGCGAAAACCAAGCAATAGAAGAGGGCGCTAGTGCGAAAGCCATTACGCGGTAACGCAGATGTTTTTTTGCTGCGACGGAGGAAGCGTCAGTTTATTTTAAACATTTTTTGAAGAAATGTCAGTTCCACCAAAACCAAATTAGATAGAATTAACATTTCCAGGAACTAGAAAGAGAGCCATGGGACCCAAAAATTGGGATCAGATTATTTTAAACATTTTTTGAAGAAATGTCAGTTCCACTGAAACGAAAATAGATAGAATTAACATTTCCAGGAACTAGAAAGAGAGCTATGGGACCCAAAACTTGGGATAAGTCATATTTTATAAAATGGGTTAAGGTTGCTATATATATTATATTGTATATAAATAACTTCTGGGAGACATCCTCCGGGCAATCCAAACAGTGACAAGCATCTTTCAAATCACTTACTAGATGTTATCCAAATAGTAGACACCTATGTTCTAAGAAATGAGAATTCTAAAAGATGTCAATCCCAGAAGATGCATCCCCCAGGAATATCCATTTTCAAGGAACCAAATGGGCAAACATCAGTGGTAATATTAAGAGGCAAGACGGCTTTGTTGACACAGCTTTTTGGTGGGAATTACAAAGCAAGAGGGATAAAATCTATATCCACAATTCTAAAATTCCCTAAGAAGCCCAAAAAGACCTACAAGAAGGTGATGCTCGATTTGGGATGAAAAACATACGAGAAAGCTCCTGAAGGCCACGATGCAATGTCCCTAGTAACAATTATACATTAGAACAATTACATACAAAACTTTCTTCTGTTGCAAAATTATTATAGAACAGATTGATAAAAGAGCATATAAAGGGCATATAAATAGTTGCGAGTGTTCTTGATCTGACCAGGGTCAGACAGAAGCAGAACATACAACCAGGTTCAAAGAGTCACTCATTAAGAAAAAGTCCTCACCTTATTCCAAACTCTACATTATAGCATGTCACCATATGCCCATACAAAACTCAACAAAAAGTTCACACAAGTCCTCAACCAAAAATCCAACAGAATCAGAACCAAAAACATAAGGGGGAGGGAGAAAAAGTTTCTTCCCTCACGCATCGTCAAGAGCCAAAACCCCAGGAAGAGGCTTTCCTTCCAACAACTCCAAGCTGGCGCCACCCCCTGTTGAAATGTGGCTCATCTTATCTGCCAACCCCGCTTGCTCCACAGCTGCAACCGAGTCTCCCCCACCAATGATCGTGGTCACGCCTTTTTCACTAAGTTCAGCCAACTTCTTGGCAATAGCCTGAGTACAATTTCAAGTTTCTCGAATTACTTCAATTTTCTGTTGTCCAAATTCTTAAAGATCGACAAAGAAAACACAAGCATTGAAAATAGAATTGGAGTTTAAACCAATGAAGAGTTGGCGATTCTGGTCCCCGCCAGTTTAAACCAGTATCAAAATTGAATTTGAAAAGGGAAAATAATGTATTTTGTTGGGTTTTGTTTTTTGGCTAAGCAAGCCCTTAGTTCATTAGATCTGCTGGGTTCAATCCCTTAGCTCAATATGAGGACACCTATTATTATCAAGACAACGAAGCTGTAGGTTTGAACTCAGCTTAGCTACTGCAACTCCCCGCCATAAAAAATTATTCAGGGTTTCATCTGCATTGTTCAACAAATGGTGCCCAGCAGTTTCAAACGAGTTCGAGCCTGGTTCAACCACTGTCAATTTTACTAGTTTTAGGTCAATCAGACTAGATGACAGGCTGGTTCCAGGCCAAACAGGTCAAACTAGACAGTTGAGTCCACTTTCGAAGGCATTGAAGAAACTCATGTATGTTTTCTCTGTCTTTTTTATTGGCAAGTAAAACATTGTGTTTTTTACATTTATACTCCTTTTCCCTCTTGATAATTTCGTAAAATATGTGATCAATGACAAACAGAAGAAAACGATCTGTCACAAATGTATACTGTGGCCCTTTCAGGGAGCCCCATTTTTGTAAATACCTCCTGAAAATTTCGGGTTGCAATTTAGTACTCTCTCTTTTCTTCAATACAAAATTAACGTTCTCAAAAAAGAAAAAAAAGAAGTGATGTTATGTACCTTTGTTCCAGCTGCAAATTTTTCAAACTCAAAAACTCCCATAGGACCGTTCCAAATGATCGTCTTTGCGGGCTCCAAAGCATCATTGAATGTCTTGATGGAGTCAGGTCCGATATCCAATCCCATCCAACCTTCAGGAATTTCAGATGCTGGAACAACCTGCACCCAAACCATCATTTCCATAAATTCAAAGGCAATCTTACATGATTATGTGGTCTTTCCCCTTTCTAGCTTTCTGATAGATTATATTTATGTACTTGTTATTTTGCTTCTCATTTTCCTGTCAGGGTGTTTTAATGTTTGAAAGTGCAAGAAAAGCTGACCTTGCTTTCTGCATCAGGTGCGAATTTGTCAGCAACAACAACATCAGTGGGCAGAAGTAGTGCGACACCCTTGGCCTTGGCCTTCTCAAGAAGAGAAGTGGCAAGGTCAAGCTTATCCTCCTCCACAAGTGATGAACCCACCGAAAACCCTTGAGCCTCGTAGAATGTGAAGATCATCCCTCCACCCATCAAAAGGATATCACACTTCTCCAGCAAAGATTCAATCACCCCAATCTTGGTTGAGACCTTTGAGCCTCCCACTATGGCAGCAAATGGCCTCTTAGGGTTTGAAACAGCCCCAACAAGATAATCAAGCTCCTGCAATAAGCACAGATGTTTCACAAGAAAGAGTTCAGAAAAATGGAAACACTCACCATAAACAAAAGCTTTTTAACGCGATTTTTTCCAATTTTCAAATTGAATAGAAACAATGTGTTGGTGACCCAGCTTTAGACACAATCTAGCAAAATACCAATAAAAGAAATAGACATGCTGGAAGAAAGTAAGAGAGGAAACAAAGCAACGAAAAAGCTTTGAAAATTATGAAATTCAACTAGCTTTTGTGTTATAGGTAAAGAATTGAAGCCCCATAAAGGGTACCTTCTGCATAAGGAAACCAGCAACAGCAGGCCTGAGGAATTTGGCGATACCCTCTGTGGAAGCATGTGCTCGGTGTGCAGTCCCAAATGCATCATTGACATAAAGGTCTGCCAATGCGGCAAGCTTCTTTGAAAACTCGGGGTCATTCTTCTCTTCTTCCTTGTAAAACCTCACATTTTCAAGAAGGAGGACACCCCCTTCAGTAAGTGAAGCCACCAATTTCTCAACTGCTTCTCCAATACAGTCATCAGCCGTCAGGACCTAGACATTGATTCCATATGTGGGTATCATGGAAGCAAATAACCAATTGCACAAAATATGTTGAAAGCATCAGCTGAACTCAACAGAACAAGAAGGAACATACCGGGACACCAAGAAGTTCAGATAGTCTAGGAACAAGAGGCTTCAAACTGTACTTTGGAGTTACACCCTTGGGGCGTCCCTGAAAACAAAGAATAAAATATTTTAGATAAAAAACTTCCATTTCTAATAAAACTTTCATTTCTAATCAAATACCATTGGAACTCAAAGAGAAACCAAAATAGAACAAGTGAAAATGAACAGGTTATGAGGCCATTGGAAGCTCTGGTTATTGGTTAAAATTCAAGCCATATTCACTCTAGAAATTCTGAAACCAGAGAAATATTAAGAATTCATGTAAATCTAGAGAATTACAATATAAATTCTGTACTCATTTCCAATGTAAGTGGCATTTTCTACTAGACAAACGAAGAATGAACCTTGGTAAAATATTGTGGAAAAGAAAAATGAAAAGAGTTTCATGTTGAAAGTCTGTAAAGATATGTATAATTTGCAGTTTTGCAGCAGTCAAATGGATACAAAAGGTACTTCATATACAAATTTGTTGCTCAACTGGGCTTTGGTCCTAACTATAAGATAAATTCTATGTGCAAGCGACAGTTAACAATTTCAAAAAAATTATCTGTGCAAGGGAGTAAAAAGGGTTTGAGACCAAAATTTGTTCCAAAAACCAAACCAAGCTGACCTACCTTTTGTATTACTTCATTTAAAAAATATAATATTACCCTATTCATAATACAATGAATGGCAAGGTGTAAATAATCAAACGATGTAGACGCATTTGCGATTACCAAAGCTTGATGAAGATAACTGGCAAATGCATAAAAATAGCAAACTACAGGCACTTAATATGAACAGAAAGAAAAAGAAAGTGAAACAATATATCGAGAAAAATCTACCCATTCATTAGCACTTCTCACAACAGTCAATCCCCCCTCACCCCATATCATTTTTCGTACAGGAGAAAAAGAACAAAAAAACAAGAATATCAATTAATTAACTGGCAACTGGTATCGCAACCAAGGAAGTAATGAAAATGCTGTGAAATCAATTTTTTTTTAAAAAAACTCAAAACTGAATTCTTTTGGATAGATAAGCTAATCCATCTGATCATCTCACAGTAAAAAAAAAAACTAATAAAAATGAAAACAAGGTAACAAAAAAAGAAAGAAGAAGAAAAATTGCAAGAGAAACCCATCAAACGGCAAATATACAATACGAAAACAAGATCTACACAACAAAAGCCCATTTCAAATGCCATCAAAACCAAACAGAAAAACCAACCTCAAATAAATAAACAAAACCCAAAAGAAAATCAAAACCCTATCTACCACCGCTCCATTACCAAACTACGATTTCCAAACAACCAAGCCTTCAAGCAATCATCGCATGCAGGGAACTCAACCTCAATCACTCCCATAAAATAAAATAAAAAATGATTTAAAATAAAAAAATAAAACAAAAAACTCACATACCAAATGACTGGCCAGGATAACCTTTGCCCCATTCTCCATCAAGTACTTAATGGTGGGGACGGCCGCCCTAATCCTAGTATCATCAGTGATCTTCTGGTTATCATCAAGGGGAACGTTCAGATCAACCCTAACAAAGACCCTCTTCCCCTTCAAATCAGAGGGAGAGAGATCACCAACACTCTTCTTCCTCGCCATAGATTGCAGAGTAACAGTTAGAGAGAGAGAGTGAAAAAAGTCTGGGGGCGATCTAGAGAGAGAGGGGTTCTTTTGATGGTTCCGAAGTTGGGGTTGGCTTAAAGGACAGGGACCATTAAAGGGTTAAAAACCGGTATTAACTATAAAGTACATACCATGATATCATTTACTATACTGTTCTCAACGTAAATAAGATATCAATTGTTCGCTAATGAAATCAGACGGTTGTGGTTGCATTTTACTATTTTAAGTCTAGCATTGCATGCTAACCTATTATTAATGAGGTATTAAATCATCATAAGATTTGTCATGGTGCTGAGTTACTTGGATTAGAAACAAAGCTAAATAATTCCAATGGCCACTGCCCATGGTAAACCGACCACGGGAAATTCATTCTCATTTAATTAAAGTTATACTCCTGTAATCAAGGTTCTAAAAACCGGAATGACGAACCGGATCACCTTTCGGGATTTCCAATTCAGTTTGGCTTATCTTCGGATCAGCCATCCTGTCTACTAGACATTAAAAAAATTTTAAAAAAAAAAATTTGAATTTCAAATAGTTTTTATCAAACATCGATACAACAATCTTGAATTTCAAATAGTTTTTATCAAAGGATAAAGTTTACATAAGGTTGCAACCTTAAAATGTAGAATTAAAGGTGTACCTCAAAAATCTATCCTAAAAAGTTGCTTAGATATTGAAAAACCTTCTAATTGATCATTTTAACATCGAGATGTATGAAAATAATAATAATAAAAAATTTTGTGTCGGTCAGATGGTGTATCGTGATACACATTATCTAGAGTGTCCATTTTTTAGATATTCATATGTTTATAAATCTACTTGATTTAAATCATTTTTAGAGTTTACAATTTTATAATTAGATACGAAAATAAATTCTCAAACTATCCTATAAATTTTTGATATCAAGATTACATTATTATATATTTAAAGGAGCTGCGCCTTAATTAAACTATTTAAGGTTGCAACTTCATGCAAACCACACTCTTTATCAAACACGTGATATTCCACTAACAAGCATCCAAATTTCCAGGTTCCGAGATCCAAAACTTCAAACCCTCTAGAAAGTTCCCGTTACCAAACTCCTCCACTAGAGCATTATTACATATTAAGAGTGCTTCACCCAAAAAGAATGCAAAACCATTATAGGAAAATTGTCTCACGTGGGCAGGGACCGCATGACTGCATATGCAGTCCTTTAAGTGTAAAGTATCCATGTTAAAAGATGAATGCAAGTAGGTAGCCCATCTAAAAATAATGGAAACTAACGGTTCAAATGTTTTTTTAATAGAACGATTATTTTTAGTTTTTAAAATTTAATTATTTTTTCATATTCATGATATTTATGTTAAAGATTATATGTCCTTAAAAATTAAGTGTAAAAATTCATCTAAAAAATAGATTTATTGATAGGCTCGCATTTCTGCATATGCGAGCTTGGCCACAGAGAAACTGGGTCCACAATTATAACTCGTGGGGTACCGTTCCGAGTCTCAAGGACTGTGGCCTCCAAGTTTTTTACTTGTTCCCACAGCTGTTTTCCTCTTTTTATTTTTATTTTTTTATTTCAATCGAAAAATATGGAGAACAGGCCATGTGGCTTGGAACAATAAGTCTCTAGTTCAACCCATTAGTCAAATATTAAAAACATGCAAAAGTATGCAATGAGACCATTTAAAATTGATATAAGATGGTCACAATTGCTATTGACTATTGGCTACATTTATTGTATTGATTAAGTTCAAAATTCAAAAGAAATTTTTTCAAACTTTACGATACATCCAAGCTATCAGATTTCACATCAAATGAGTATAAGTAATTGTGACCTTTTTGTATGAAAGATAAATAATCTCACTGTAGACAATCCCTTAAAACATTGTTCAATTCCCTGAAGAGTTGAAGAGAAGTTCAAGCATACTTGGCCACATCATATTAGGAATACTATAAACATAGGTAATAATTAGAATCAGCATTTGAAAACCTATCAATTCAGATGAAGTATCGTCTATCTGGATCAAGAATCAGCATAGGACAAACTAGATCCCAGCAAGTATCAGGAACCCGTTTGAGTCTACGCTAGATTGCAAGTTCATGCCAGAGAATCGGTAATTCTGTTATATGGACTGGTCAAATCACTTGGATCCCACGCTTTATATTTTTTTATTTTTTTATGGACCTATTCTCACCCTAAAGAATCAATAAGATCACCAATCCAAATCAATTTCTCAGATGACCGGTTCACCTAGTCGATCTGGGTTTTAAAACATTGCTTAGAACAAATGGGATGGTCAGTGTTCAATTCACTAACGAGTTGAGAAGAAGAAGTGTCATATATCTATGCTTAACTACTGGCCTTAATTAGAATTATGAGAATTATGGGCTGGACGGCTCGGTCTTTAAAAACTAGGCCAAAGCCATAATATTTGTCCTCAGGGTGGAGCTTATGCTATTTTAGCCGAGGGTGGGTTCTGGACCAAGTGCCATGGCTTGTCGGCCTAGCTTGATCTTGTTTTTTCTTATATTTGTATCTATTCATTGGTTTATTTATTTTCACTGGGCCGAGTTGAGGCACCTTGCTAAGTGCCACAGTTAGGCTTGGGCTAGGGCTTCTTTGGCTTGGTCTAGGCTTGGCCATTCCAAAGCTTGGCCAAAAGACTTGGCTCTTTTGGCCAAGCCGGCTCAACCTATTAGCAGCTATGTACAGCATGAGCTAGTATTATCCTTCTTATTAGACACAAGTGGATTTGTAGTAGGGTTGAGAATGGTCGGATCGGGTCAGGATCCACTAGGATCCAAATTCGGATTCAGAAAGTGTACATGAGATTTGGATCTGGATTCTATTGGATCCAAAATATTTAGATTTGGATCTAGATCCAGATCCAGACCCAACCAGAACCACAAAATTATGTTATATATATTTTCACATATGTAAAATAATATATAACAAAAATACTATATATATATATATATATAATAATATAAAATATTTTGATAACTTGGTCAGATCCAGATTGGATCCACTATTTGAATCCAAAATTTGGATCTCGAACCCAATTATTGGATCAATTCCCATATCGAAATGGGTCCGAAATTCCTATTCGATGCAAACCACGTAAAATCTCAGCCCTAAGTTGTAGTGTCCTAGTATTACTCTTGAATCATTATCAACACTATCATCTGCCATTAGTAGCCAACTATTATTCCTAAGATTGTTAACTAAATCACATGGGAAGAGTCGGAGTTCGCATGCAAAGAATATCCTTTCAAGGTTCCTCATGTGATAGAAATTAGAAAGGTCGCACGTCAGCCACGCATTTCTACAATCTTAATTTTTCTGCCTCTCACATGCCCCCCATGACTTCGCAAAAGCATGCGTGAGAGAGAGGGCAGTATGTTAGCTTTGCATGTTGTCAGATTCGTTTCAGTGTTTTTTTTGGTTCGGTGAGAAAAATAAAGCAATTTGGTGTTTCGGCCAATTAGGTGAAAGATTTCAGTTTTTTTTATAAAAAAAGTAATATAAAAAATTAGATATTTACGTATAAAATAATGTAAACAATTTAAAATTTTAAAAAATTTAAAAATATTTATATATATATATTTATTTATTGACTGAAGCTAGATCCGAAGCAGACAAGCAAGCCAAAGCGGACCGAATCTAATCGAAATGACAGCACCACACTTCTCTTCGCTTCGATTGAAGCAGCAGCACCATGCTTCTCTTCGCTGCGATTTATGCTTAAAATCCGAAGGCTTCAGCCTCTTCGACCAAAACAAAACGAATTTAATGACATTGAGCCTTGCATCATAAACACTGTTTTTTTTTTTTATCGTTATCATAAGTATAAACACAACGTTAGCACGTATATGTTCATATTCATTCCAAGAAGAAAGAAAAAAACAAAAGCCAAAATTATATGAAATAGTTGATTAATGAAATGATGCACTTTCCATAAGACCTAGGCTATGTGGAAACAAAATAAAGCCTCGCCTTGGATATTAAAAACTAGTACAGACCTTGTGGATCTGTGAACACTTATTTTTAGGCAGAAATCAACGGTCTAGATAATGTGGCATAAATCAACGGTCTAGATAATGTGTTATAATATAAACTACTTATAGGGCTCAAAATCCTAATTTTTTTTCCACAATCATAATAGTCCAGGTCGAGATGATCAATTTGAAAGTTTTCCAATACTAAACTATAATTTTCAGTGAGTTTTAAGATAAGGTTTTACTTAGTTTGATAGGGCTCCAATCCAATCAAAACAGTTTTCTTAATTAAATTATTAATGGAAGTGTTACATTTACACTTTTTCTATTATTTCATTAGAAATATCCAAACTACATGTACTCATGGTTGGGAGTTTTGAACAAGTGAGGGTATTTTGATCATTTAGCATCTTAAGCTACTTGAGCCAAATGATCCAACTACCGACCATTATTTTGAGTTCCACACATGAAATATGTTTTGTGCTAAAAATCTTTTACGAGTTTGGGTCTCAGAACAAGTTGGCCAAATTATCAAAATGTCTTAATGTGATCAAGGTTCCAAATAAAAAACAACGGTCTTTTACAGCATTTTCGTGTGAAAGCTGTGTCTTACAAAACTGTGGCAATTCCATGGTTGTTACGTGGAAGCGTGACCCTGTTTTGGAAGTTGTTGCTTCCAAAACAACATTAAATTACATAGATTGGGCAGGTTTGATAATAAGAAGTTAGAAGAAGGAGAAGGAACTTCTCCTGTTCTAAGTTTCGTGTTTGATAAAAAAAAAAAGGAACTTTTAACGAGAACCCCACAATATTGTTCATCTTCCTATTCTCCTGTGTAAAAAAAGTTCCGACCCAAAGGTCGAAACTTAAAATAAGAACTTGGTTGTAGACTTAACGCCTGAAACTTTTTCGTTTAGCCCCCGATAACCCTAGCCCTCTTCGTTTCCTTCTTCCCATCTTCGCCGTTGAGTACCCCTTTCTTCCCATATTCGTCGTCGAGCACTCCTCTCTTCGCAGCACGACCCCTCTTCTCTGATCTTCGAGTTCAGCCCTGAGCCAGCCCTTTGTTCGCAGCACACCACTATCTCAGGCAAACCCCTCTCTTCGCAGGCAGCCCTCGCTAGGGTTTAGTCAGCTGTCATTGAGCTCTGATTCTTGCTATTGGTCTTGAGGTATGCTATTGACTTTATTCTCTCTGTGTTATTGATCTTTGTGTTTGTTATTGATCTATGTATTTGTTATTGAGCTCTTCAGCTCTGTGTTATTGTCCTTGCTATTGATCTCTGTGTTTATTCTCTCTCTAAAAACCTTAATTTTTTCCAATAAAAACCCCTTTTTTCCCCTTGTTTGTCAATTTTTTTTCAATTGCTCGGGTCTTTTGGGTATCTATAGATCACAGAGAGTGTCACTCTCTCTGTGTTCTTGTCCTTCGCATTCAGGTTGTTTATCACAGGGATTCTGTAGGGATTTTTTTGGGCATTTTCACTTATTGGTCTGTAACTGTTATCAAACACAAAACACTTGCTATTGATCTATGTGTTTATTCTCTTTAAGAACCCCAATTCTCTCCTGTAAAAACTCTTTTTTCCCCCATTGTTTGTCCTTTTTTCCATTTGATTCAAATTTACATGTAAATTTGGTTTTTTCATTAGATAATTTCTCATCTTGGGATAATTTTTCAGGTAGGTAATTTTTCCTTCAAGCAGTAACCTTTTTTATTCTATTGAATAGTGTCTTTTTCCTTGTGCATATCAATATTTCTACATGCCACTATTTATAGGTATTTTTGTGTGATTTGGTTTAAAGAATTTTTGTCATCCCCAAAATTTCACGAATGTGAGTCCAACACTGAAAGTGTGAAATTGAGGTTAAGTTTTCACGAGTATTTCATAATACAATATTTTTAATGTCGATTTCTCTCCCCCGAGATCTCTTAAGTGGTTTTAATTGTCACTATTGGGTTGAGGTTGAATGTGGTTAACTTGTAATGGACTTTGTTGAACATTATATTGGTTTTTTTATTTGCTTCTTGCCCTACATTGGATTTTCATTTCCGTTGAAGTTGATATTATGAGTTTGTTAAGGTTTTGGTCCAATTTTCATCTCTCTGCTAGTATAGACTAGAGAATTGGTCAAAAATTGTATGAGTTGACTCTGAAGTTGACAAAGTCGATTTGGCTTGGGTGGTCTTCGTCAAGTATGGGTCTTTTATGTTATTTTTTTTAGGCACATGGAATCTTATAAAACCTTGTAGGATCATATACCAAGTTGACTCACCTTGATACCAAGCGTTGACTCATGTAAATAAGAAATGCATAAATTACCAACAATTTCATTTTCTTCACTCAATGGTTTCATTTGTTCCAAGTATTTATTAAAATTGCTTTGATATACAACTATGATATGGGTTCATGAAATCTGATATATTTTTTCTATGATACACAACTATGATGTGGGTTCGTTTATATCTTTTTATGCAAAATGCATGAATTACCAACATTTTCATTTTCTTCACTCTATGGTTTCATTTGTTCCAAGTATTTATTGAAATTGCTTTGCTATTTTTTTTTTGAACTTGCTTTGATATACAGCTATGATGTGGGTTCATGAAATATGATATATTTTTTCTATGTTACACAACTATGATGTGGGTTTCTTTATTTCTTTTTATGCAAAGAAGAAATGCATGAATTACCAACATTTTTATTTTCTTCACTCCATGCTTTCATTTGTTCCAAGTATTTATTGACATTGCTTTGCTATTTTTTTTTTTGAAATTGCTTGGCAATGGATGTGTGGTGTTCAATAGGATGGACCCATACACATCATCAAGCGCGGCTAATGAGAATATGGGAGGCAAGAGAAGCACCCAATGGACACAGTCAGAAGATGATTATTTGATTGAACTAATGGAGAAGGAGATTAGGGCTACGGGCCGGGGGGGGGGGGGGAGGGATAGACGCCATGACAGTTAAATATGGGTCAAGAAACAATGTAACTAGGCTGAAAAGCAAACATAAGTTCTTTAGGAACATTTACAATGATATCAAAAAACTTAAGGATGTATCTGGTTTCGGATGGGGTGAAAGTAGGAGAATAGTAACCGCCGAGGTTGCTGTTTGGAATGGCGTACTAGCAGTATGTAATTACTCATGTGTATAGACTTTTAAAATGTTGACTATGTTTCCATACGAATATCGATAAAAATAATTTATAGTCTTCTATATATAGAGAATGAATGGGCAAACAAATACTAAAACAAGACTTTGCCCAAGTGTTCGCTGCTAAGTAAGGAACAACAGATGGGACGTACAAATCTATTAGGGGTAGCATTAGAATTGAGCCAGAAAGGCCCAACAGTGCATTCTCTGATAATCCCCCATTAGAAGTCCAGAATGAATCTAGCTCATCCTCATCTGATGAGCTAGTATCGATGAGCTAGATTCATCTGGATCAAAAAGACGACGGTCCCATACTCCAATAGGAGTACAACAACGATCAAAGCAATCCACCCACATTGAGTCCATGTCTTTAGCCATGACAAAGATGGCCCATAGCATTGAGATGCTGGCATGTGACACCATAGGTAACAACAGTACTCCTATGGTGGATGGTCCGTCCAAGGCTAGAAGAGATGCCTATAAAATTGTTGAAGGCATGTGGAAAGCAGGCGAAGTTGGTGATACTGTCCTTTTAATGGCGGCAAGGATCTTCCAAGATTCTACCAAGCGGAGATGTTACTAAATTTGGAGGATCCAAGGATACAAAAGATTTACTTGGATGAAGAGATGAAACGCCTCCAATAACGCCTCCAATAGAGTTCTGATTGACTATGTTTAATTTTAACATCAAAGACTGCTTCTTTCATTTGTATGTGCGTGGCTTATGTCATTTTAATGTCAAATATTGCTTCATGGTTTGCTTTGTGGATGATGGTTTCTTTCATTTGTATGAAAGAGATGACTTCTTTCATTTGTATGTGGATGACTTCTTTCATTTTACTTTCAAAGATTGCTTCATGGTTTGCTTTATGGATGATGGTTTCTTTTATTTGTATGATGGTTTGCTTTATGGATGATGAAAGAGATGGCTTCTTTCGTTTTTATGTGGATAGCTTCTTTCATTTTAATGTCAAATATTGCTTCATGGTTTGCTTTATTGTTGTGGATGGCTTCTTTCATATGTAGTTCCCGACGGCGTCGGTTGGTGGTAATATTATGTGCTACATATACAGCGTGTTGCATTGCATATTGGTATATCACTACCCAAATGAGGAGGGGGGCATGTTCATACTTCAAGTTTTACTCGGGCCAATTATATCCAATACTTGTTGTCAGGCCACCCTCGTAAGTGCTTCGACAAGTTCGCATGGAGAAAAGTGCTTTTATTAGTTTATGTAATTTGTTAAAGGAGAGGACAAATATTACAGATATAAGATATTTGGCAATTGATGAACAAGTAGCCATATTTTTAAGCACTGTCACACGATTAGCGGAATAGTGTGGTCCAGGAATCGTTCCAATATTCAAGGCAAACCATAAATTACTTCTTCAATAGAGTTTTAAAAGCGATCTTAGAATTGGAACACTTATTCTTGCAACCACCAAGCAATGAAACACCTACCCACATTGCTAGTGATACACTATGCTTTTACCTATATTTCAAGGTATGCGAGTCTCAAGTTTCCACATTGTCCTTCTCCACATCTTACTAATATATAAATAATGGTGATTTGTTTGTCTTAATAGGATTGTGTTGGAGCTATTGATGAGACACATATCTCTGCTCGAGTTCGTACTCGATTGCATAATCGTTTTCAAAACATAAAAGGTTTTCTAAGCCAGAATATTATGGTTGCTGTTGGTTTCGACATGCGCTTCCATTATATACTTGCAGGTTGGGAATGATCCGCATCAGATTCTAAAATCCTATACGATGCAATTAGTAATGGACGCAGTAGGCTTGCAGTGCCTGAGGGTAACTACATTACATTATTTTCGTTGCTTCGGTTTGTACAATATTTAGTAGTGTAATATCTGGCTTTATAATATACTCATTGCACAAACATGGAACGGGAAAATACTACCTTGTAGATGGTGGCTATCCTACTATGCATGGTTTCATAGGACCATATTGAAGAGTCCGTTATCATCTAAATGAATTTACTTCAGGCCTACGAGCTCCTCAAAATCACAAAAAGTTATTAAACAAGCGGCATTCGACGTTTAGAAATGTGGTGGAGAGGACATTTGGGCTGTGGAAGGCCAGATTTCCTATACTCAGGAATCAA
Organism: Amborella trichopoda; assembly: GCF_054954075.1. Classification (NCBI taxonomy): domain Eukaryota; kingdom Viridiplantae; phylum Streptophyta; class Magnoliopsida; order Amborellales; family Amborellaceae; genus Amborella; species Amborella trichopoda. The sequence continues at coordinate 13,336,436 of NC_142337.1, read as the reverse complement.
ATGCACTATCCTTTAGGAACATAGGTTGATGTAGTTGTTGCATGTGCAATATTATACAACTACATCATTATGACACGTGGAGCCGATAGCAGAAGAAAGCTGCGTTTTCGAAGGAGGGTTGAGAGTGAACTGGTAATTGACGGAGATGATGGTTTCTCGTAATTGATTCAGGGGCAAGTTGATCATGATGATGGTGTTAGTCTATGAGACGCCATGGCTATGCAGTTGTGGGAGTCCTACTTAAGTCACTAGGAGTTATTTGGCCCATTTAGTATGTTGAAATAGCACAATATATCTTTTTCTTACGAAGTATATTTGTATTAAACTGGCCTTTTATTGATTTTCAATTATGTATGTTTAAATTATTACAGATTATTGTTGAACTGTTGTGTTCATTCAATTGCATTTTTAATTATGTATGTTTAAACTATTACAGGTTATTGTTGAACATCAGTGGTGAATGTAAGTAGTGCTCGAGTTATTACAGGTGATTATTAAATGGACTGATTTATTATTGTTTGTATTGTGCATGTGCGTTTGAATGGGCTGATTTCTTAGTCTTTGCATTTTCAATTATGTATATTTAAACTATTACAGGTTATTATTAAATGGGTTCGTTTTGAATATGGTTATATATGGATGCATAAATTGTGAATGTTGCTTGACATGCATCACAAATAGCTTAATAGATAACATATAAATGTTGTGTACCATTATAATCTTAGTGAGAGAACACACAAATGTTTTAAGAGACAAACAACAATGTTGGTTTATTGTTGAACGTATATTTTTTAGGTTGGGATATAGATGCATCAGTGGTGAATGTAAGTAGTGCTCAAGTTATTATTGGTGATTGTTGAATGAGCTGATTTCTTACTGTTTACATTTTGCATATGTGTTTGAATGGGTTGATTTCTTAGTGCGTGCATTTTCAATTATGTATGTTTAAACTATTATAGGTAATTGTTGAATGATGTAGATTTTTGAATTGTGCATGATCTATATTTTTTAGGTTGGGATATGGATGCATCAGTGGTGAATATAAGTAGTGCTCAAGTTATTACAGAAAAATAATATTGTACATACCTTTCAATCGATATTGTATTCCAAAAAATAATATTTTATAAATTAAAATAAATAAATAATATCTATGTCTTAATTTTAACATTTACATCTTGCCTATTACTTAATCCAATATAGATACCCGATTCTTCTTCAACTTCCCAGGAGGTTATCAAATACAGAAATCACGAATTTCTTAACTTATCAATCATAGAAACTAAGAACTTCTTAACTTTTCAGGGATGTTATCAAACTCATAAACCACTAACTTCTTCAAGAACTATTAATTTATAATTCTTCGGTAACTTCCAATTTTCAATTCTTGTTCTTGCTTCTAGTTATCAAACAGGCCCTTGGGGAAGGCACAACTTCCATGCTACCCGTTAGTACCGAATTACTCGGGTTGGTATCAAAAATAGTTCGGTACTATGAATACCAAACTTTATTTTGCAAGAAAATGAAGCAAGAAACTAGTTCGACACGACTAGTACGAACTAGTTTTTGATAAATAAATAAATAAATAAAAATTTGTTCGGTACTCAAGAGTACTGGACAAAACATTGGGCCAAGACAATATCCGTTACTCCCAAAATCGAATATAATTTTTGCATAGCAAGATTACAACTTTAGTTCAGTACTCCGAGTTCCAAACTTAAAGGGCATTTCGGAGAACAACAAGTTCAGAAAAAAAGAATGTTTGCATAAAAATTAAAAATACGAGGACATGGTTAAGATATCCCTCAAAATAAAAAATGGTACGTTAATTTTCATATTATAAATACTAAATAAGAAAATAAAACTGCTTTTTTGTTTCGAGATTACCCATTTCCTTGATAGTAATGCGGAGCTTCCAAGCTATGCGTCAAATTGCTCGAGCCTACATACTACTAGACACGTTATAAGATACTCTACGTTAGTCAGTCGCATGAGTGCGTGAGTTTGGTGCTGGGCAGTGTTCAACTACTCAGGCCAACCTGCCTGGACCGACCAAAGTAACTTGAGCCGCCACCCCGGCAAGCCTGAGTAACTCAGGCTCGTTATGTTGCAAGAGTTATCCGGGCTCGCCAGGGTGACGAGCCTGAGTATCCCGAATTTGGTGGTCTAGTTAGGTGATATTAAAATTTCAAAAAAATTCAAAAATTCAAGAAAATATGAAATTTGTTTGCAATGTGTTTTTTAATGTTCTCTATCATTTTGGCAAATATTGGAAAGTGTTTTGGCCTTGAATATTTATTTTATATTTCCCTTATGTTTGGATTATTTTTAAAATACTTCTGGTGAGTGATTTTATTTTAAGTATATTATTTACTACTTTTTTTTAACACCATTTAGATGTATTTTGTTTGCTTTTACTTTAAATATAATTTTTATATTTGTGATATTTTTATTTATGCTTCTTTTATTTATTAACACTTTTTGACCTGGCCAGGCCTTGCCTGACTCGACTCAGTCGAGCAACTCAAAACTCGGCCCAAGTTACTTGACTACTTGGACTCGGCCCATGGCTGAGTTCCATCCCCAGGCCGTGGTTTCCAAAACTAGTGCTATGCTCAGCCAGTAACGTGAGTACGCTTAAAGTAGGAATATCCCCAATTTGTGGTCTAACAATAATTATTTAAGGCTAATATTATCTACAATTTAAGTGAGTCGATTATCTAGGATTGAGATAAGGATTAGGGATAATCATCTCCCCCACTCTCTCTCAAAGATAACTTCTTATGATGGGTTACACAAGGTGACGGTCCTAACTCTTGCTCATTCTCCATAAGGAAGTTTCACATCAAGCGTGGAGGAGAAAAGAGGTGAAGGCCGATCCACTCCTTCAGATATTAGAACAATAATATATTTTCTTTTATTATTGGATCATGAAAGGTATGTTTACGTCCATTATTTTATTCTCATTTTTCGATAATAATAAACAATGATCCAATAAAGATTTACATGTTTTTTTTCATGAACACTGTTTTAGTTTTGCTCTCTCTCTACGTTTTTGGTGCATATAATAGAGGGATTGTCGACCGTGGAATTTTACAGCAGTTCGGATGTTCTTGTGTCGCAAAGTCTACCTGTTTATTTGTATTGGATGAGCATCAATGGAATGGACTTATAATATCATCAAAAGTTTGATAAATATGAAAAAACATTTATATATGGATGAGCAATAAGTTCTATATATTCATCTTGCGTTATCATTTATCAAGCCTGGTATATTAACAGGTAGGTAGAACTTACTTCTTGTATTTTGTTTGATAAATTTTGGCGCTATAATTTAAATTTACAAAAAAAAGGGAAAATAAATATTGAAAATAAGTTTTCTTCTTCACCGGTATATATAAGGTCTTGAGGGCACGAACTGTAAGGAAGGTCATGCGTTTCCGCTTATGCATTTAGTACTTGTTTTGAGCATTTTTGGTGGCGCGACTTAAAGTATATTTTATTGCTCATGTTGGGTTGGGAAACACTAGTCCCATGATCAAGATCATGCAACTAAGCTTCTCGTGTAATTTTTATTTTTTATTTTTTTTCCTTTTAAAGGATTCATGTATAAAATTTGGTTTCCTTAGTCATGAGATATCAATTAGTATTTGGGCAATACTAATATAAGGTGCCTTACGTGGGATGTCTTGTCTTAATATTTAAAAAATTTATATTTCTATTTTAAATATGGATTGCAAATATATCTATGTTATTATTTATTGTGCAATCCCTTATCTTGTAGCGAACTGAAATTTTCTTCTAGTAAAAAAAAAAAAAAAAAGGCAAGTTGAATTGGTTTGGGCTCTTAAGGGTGGGTGATCCTTATTTTAAATCAACTAAGTTGGAATGATTGTGTAACTGCCAAAGTGGTCTAATCATGAGAACTGGAATTGTATTAAAATATTTGATGATTCCAAATAATAATTTTTATTTTGAAAAAAAAATATGAATCATCAAGGAGCCCACAAATTAGCGTTGAGGCGTTACAGATAAAAATCAAACCCAAAGGTGCTTTTTTATTTGTATGACTTGGCGGAATAGTGTGGTTGGTGTGAAGATTGTAGACTTAGATGATGTTAAACCCAAATGAGTAACGTCTTCATTATCTATAATGTTTATGATCAACCAGCCATATATATAGTGGACATAAGGATTGATTTTTACTGACAATAGACCATTTACGTGTTATAATCTCGGCCCAAATGAGGGATTGTGATGATGCATCGGTTTACTAAATGTATTTGATTTTAAAATAATATAATGTTAATTATTCATTTTTATGGGTAAACACGGTGTTGAGAGCATAAACATTTTAAAACTATGACAACTTTAAATCGCTCTGCACTTACTGATTACTTAGCCTGGAATGAACTCTAAATGGATCTAATTTCTCTGATTGGAAGCAAAAGATTAACATCACTCTAAGCATTTTGGATCTTGATTTAGCCTTGCGTGAAAATGAACCTCCCAAGCCCAACAATGAGAGCACTACGAAAGCAAAATATGCAAAATAGGAAAAGTCTAACAGAATGAGCCTCATGATTATGAAGGGGTCTATTGGTAAGACTATACGAGGTGCTATTCCTGATGAGGATATTGCTAAGAGTTTCACGAGCAAGGTACATGAACAATTTGTGGGTCCAACCAAAGCCCTAGCGAGCACCCTTATGACGAAGTTACTAACCATGAGGTGTGATGGTCACAACTCTATCATGGACTATATTATATAAATGATTGATATTACAAATCAGTTGAAGTCTATGGATATGGATATTTCAGAAGGTTTTTTGGTGCAGTTCATTCTCTACTCTTTGCTAGCGCAATATGATTAGTTCAAGCTTACTTATAATACTCAAAAAGAAAAGTGGAATTTGAATGAGGTTCAAATTATGTTTGTTCAAGAAAAAGAAAGATAAAATCAAAATAAGCTTGAAGTTGCCCATTTAGCAAAGACTAGCTCAGGCAGAAAAGAAATCTTTAGAGCATAAGAAAATAAAGGTTATAGGACACATGCAAATTATCAATCAAAAGGGATTATACCTCATATTCAGAAACAAAATGACCAAAATGAAAGAAATTCGTTTGCAGAAAGAAGGGGCATTTGAAGAGAGACTGCTTTAAATATAAGAAATGGTCGGAAAAATAAAAGAGACTCATTGATGGAGAATGAAGGCTTATGATGACAAATAGAATTGAAGAAGGAATAAATGTGATATGAGTAGTTAGGTAATAAATACGATATGAGTAGTTAGGTTAATTCTAAATGGTAGTTTTGTAGTAGACCCGAGAGACTCTTATAAACTTTTTCCTTCCAAGAAAGTCGGAATCCTCATTTTTTATTTTTTTTTACAAATTTACCCCGGTCCCGTGATTCAACCATCGGGCTTATCTTTAGTTTAAAAACCCCCAATTTTTCAGCAGTCTGTCATCTCGCTCTCGCATCTAACTCTCTCTCTCTCTCTCTAAATTTACTTCCCACTGTCTTTAAATTTTCATCTCTCTCCGTCACTTTGCCACTGTAAATCCCCCCGCTCTCTCTCCCCTCGTCCCCGCAAGATCTTTTTCTCTCCATAGCCACAGTTTTAGTTGGGATTGGATTGCATCTCTTAATCAGGTAAGAATCAACATCCTTTTTGTACCACTTTCTCACTCTCTCTATGATTTGATATAACTTTTATTTGTGGTGTTTTTTAGTTTTGTTTTTTTTAGAAAATTATCACAAATATATCTTAATTTTTATCTATTTAGAAAAAAAAAAATCTTAACTTTCATAAACTTCGTCGACACCTTTTTTTTCAATTTTGGTGACCAAAATAACCATAGTTGTATTACCGTAATAACTTGAATTACTATTATCAAATAACCATAGTTGTATTACCGTAATAACTTGAATTAATATTGTCGTACTTTAAATACGGTAAAACCTATGCCATATTATACGTCATTTTAAATTTATGCATTTTAACTACTAATGGTATTTCTTTAACTATTTATCCAATGTTATTGGCAGATAAATACATTAGATAAATATCAAATCTTATCATAATCAAAAGATATGAACACCAATAACCTTATTAATATATATAGATATTGATATATATATATATATATATATATATATATATATATATATATATATATATATAAAATGTATATCTACTAGTTAAAATGATGTGGCTTAGATTTTATGGTGTTTAAAAGTACTTTAATTTAAAATTCAAAGTACCGTAATTTAAAGCGGTATAATATGGGTTTTATGGTATTTAAAGTACCATAATATTAATTCAAACCGTAACGCTTTTAAATTACAGTACTTTAAATTTTAAATTACGGTACTTTCATATCTTTTTATTATGATAAGATTTGGTATTTATATAATGTGTGAATTGAAGAAAAAAAGTGCGGACAAGGTTTATGAAAGTTGGTTTTCGTGATACTAGGGTTTTGGTGTTGCATAATGAAATTATTTGTTTTCATCATGGTCATGGAAGTAAATGGGTAACATAAAAGGAGAGAGAGATGAGCATAGGATGATGTATACGTGTACAAACAAGTGATCGTTAGATAATTTTTTATTATTTAGTGTAGGCTAATTTTGATCCAATTTCAACAGGGTTTGTGATCATATGAATTTTAGTTCACATATAAATCAAGAATATTTACTTTCCATTTCATATTTTTTGTACAATTTTTTTGCATGAATGTACCACATATGTTAGGGTTCTGTTATTGCAATTAGTTCTTCCTCAAATTTGAATCAAAGGTACATATTTTTTGCATGATTGTACCACAAATTTGGATTAAGGGGTTTTATTTTTTCATTCTCTTAAATTTTCAATTTTTATTGTTTATTAATAATGAATGGATATAGTCTCGATGGTTCTATTTTGTTTATATATTATGTCCCATTTATGTTGTGAGTTGTTATTGCTATCCCATAGTATGGGTTGAATATAAAAAAAAAAAAAAGTTTGTTTATTTGATTTTTTTTTTTTATTGCATTTAGTTTGGTTGATTAAAGTCTTAATTCTTTATATAGTGAACATACAAGTTCAAGTCGGTATGCTTCAATTTCATGGTTTGTGACGTGAGGTTTCTATGAGTTAAGGCCCTTATAAAATTGTTATAGGTTTCTTATGACACTACTACTATTGTTTGAATATGTATATGTAGGCATAAAAAGCAACTATGTGATAATGTGATACTCCATTTTTTTCTTTTTTGATTGGTTGATATTTCTATATACTTTGAAGCATCTATTGTGTTCTAAGTCTAACTTATCCATATCTCCTTTGAGGTGCATAATAAAAATAATATTCTGATGGGTTGACGTGAGTACGGGAAAGTAGTTGGTTTTAAGGGTTAAAAGCCTTGTGCCTACCCATTCTTGCATCCTTTAACCATATATACGTCTTGTTTGTGTTTAACATTTAAGGGAAAATAGTTGTAACTCATAACTTTGTACGAGATTTGTATTAGTTGTAGTTGCTTAGTCGATGTCTCTCATTAATGAATGTCGTGTCTTAAAGCAATGAATTTTGACTATTAGATATCCAAAATCATATTGTATGTCTTGTTCTCTCCTATATAAGTTTTTGTTTGAAATTTAATAATGTGATTGATGAAACAAAGATACAATGTAAAAAGCAATGGCAATGAAGCTAAGAACAATGGGGAAATGATGATAACTTATCTTATGTAGATGATATTATCAACTCGCTAATTTATTCTAATGATAATGAATTTGTAGCATGGTCATTTTATAGAATTTGATGGTATTTATTAATATCTATATAAATGGGTCTCCATATTATATGAGTGCAATATAAGTTCTTTCACAAAATATGCTTACTAAAAAAATATTAGTACAGTTTGAAACATATATTATGTTGTACGCAGCAGCAGACTAAGGAGCTGAGCATGAGTTCCAACAATTGCAGAGGCGGCACATATCTGAGGATGTTTTGAAAGGAGAGGTAAATAAATTTACAATAACTTGAGATTACCTACCTACTTGATCAATACTATCTTAATAAATGACTATTCAATGACTTTTTGAAATCTTGACATGAGAGAAATGATATTTTTGTTGACGAGAGATGGAGTAATGTTTGAAAATGATCTAGAGTATTGACAATGGCACAAAGGGCCATTGTTACTAGAGTAGGGTTATTGCCCTTGTAAATCTACACCCACAGAGGGTCGACCACAAACTAGTCATTACAATGGTGGAAAGATGGCGGCCCGAGACCAATTAAATACATTTTGATAATCATATCAGTGAGATGATGCCTACGCTATATGATGTTTGGATGATATTACAGCTGAATGTGATTGGGGACACCATCATTACAAAGGAATTTTTTGGGTGATATTACGGCTCAATGTGATTGGGGACCCCATCACTATAGAGGATTTTTTCGGGTAAGTATCACTGCAGAGGATTACCGACTCTATCATATGTATTTGCATAGATGGATTAAAGCTTCTCTTGGAGGTTGGTTTGATAAGTTAGTGACTATCAAATTTAGTTGGTTGAAGGAAAGATTCATGATATTGCTACCAAATGCTTCCAATGATGTGGTTGAGAGGCACATGATGGCTTATCTGGTGTATCTTGTTGGGAGCACAATTTTTACAGGCTCAACGAGCAACGAGGTGCTCACAAGGTATCTTAAGCTCTTCGAGGATATTGACAGAGCAGAGCGATATGCATGGGGAGCTGCGGTGCTAGCCTTTTTATTCCGCTCTCTTCATAAGTTTGTTAACACCAAGACCCAGCACTTTAGTGGGTCGACAACGCTTTTCAGGTAATTGTATACGGTTAGTTGTGCATCAGTGTGACAATGTTTTTATGTGATTTTAATTTCTAAAACTTGTTAGGTCGATAAACTGAATATATTTTCTATCATTAAGTCATTCGGCAAAGTTGGGCATTTGAGTATTGCAGCCTAATGATAATAAGAGAATGGTTACAGTGGGTGAGCCACAAGCGAAGTGATGGAGACATCATTGAATATAAAAGCCTTTCACAGAATGTTGCCTACTACCGTCAAGAGATCGACCTCTTTGATTTCAATAAGGTTACCACAACCACAAGTACTTTGTTACAAATTTTAATTTCATTGAATAAATCTAATGTCATAATTTGATCATTTTACTTATAAAATGAAGCTTATTATTCTCAAATTGTAGGTTCAATGGCAATCATATATCATGGAACCAAATACGAGCCAAATGGATCAGGATGAGTGGAAAGCATCTACCAATGCTTTCACCTCCGCAATGAGCAATTCCTTTCTTATTGTTGATAACATTGCAAAGCGCTATATGCCAGAGCAAGTGCTACGACAGTTTGGCTTCAAGCAGGGAATTCCTCTGAATCCAGAGAGATGGGTACGAGGAGAGAGGCATGGTAGGTTGGTGGATTCATAGGCACTGGAGTTACCCCGCAAATCCAAATATGGGAGGAACGATACAATTACTGGGCTGGGGATGTTCATATAACAGCAGACACAAAGGATAGGGTGCCCTCCGTAGAGTATTGCAATGGTCCTCAAGGGTATCTAGACCAATGATTTGGGACCCTACATATATAAAAAACATAATATACACCCCAAGAGGATATACTGACAAATCAAGCATGGTAAAAAAATGATGCTTATTTATTTTTCTTTATTTTACAATTAAAATTTTATGTCATATGTCATACATATTTTATAATATTTGTGTGCTTTGCAGATTAGCAAGGTGCAACGCACACTGCAACACCTCAGTTCTGTGTTGGATCCAGATGACATGGGACCCATCGCTCGAGAGCATGTAATAGCTGCCTGTCGGCAGCTGTCCATCAAAGAGGTGCACACAGTCGAGGAGGCAGATGAGGACAAGGATGTAGAGGACGAGGAGGCGGAGGAGGGAGTCCCTTTGCTTGGGCTTGACAAGGCAGTAGAGGTGGAACCCTTCCTTGAGCGACAATTCAATCTTTGACCGTGACTAGGCCAAAGTATTATAATAAGGCAGCAGGACAAGGGGCCTAGCCAGGTTGATCAGGGGATTCAAATTGGTAGAGCAAGAATAAAACAGTATAAGGCGAGGCATAGAAGATCATAAGACTTCTTTCAAAAATCTTTTTCTTATATAGGTCTTTCATGAATCAAGATTTTGTCATATGGATTCTTTTCTAATTTTTTCCTTATCTGTATTCTTTCCTAGACAAATTTTTTTGATATGGGTATATGGGTTCATTCTGAATCAAGATTTTGTGATATGGGTTTTTTTCTAATCTTTTCTTTATCTACATTCTTTTTGAATCAATTTATTTGGATATGGGTACATGGGTTGCTTTCTGAATCAAGATTTTGTGATATGAGTTCTTTTCAAATCTTTTCCTAATCTTTCTGAGTCAAATTTTCTTGATAAGGGTATATGGGTTCTTTCTGAGTCAAGAGTTTGTGATATGGGTTATTTTCTTATCTTTTCCTTATCTGTGTTCTTTCTTAATCAAATTTTTTTGATATGGGTTCTTTTTTAATCAAGATTTTGTGATATAGGTTCTTTTTTGGTCTTTTCCTTATTTGAGTTGTTTGTGAATCAAATTTTTTTTGATACGGGTTCTCTTCTAATAAAAATATTTCGATATGGGTTTTTTCTCGAATCGAAGTTTCATGGTTTTGGGGTTTTGCAGGTTTCATTGATAGTGATGAGATGAGTTTTTCTTTAGTTGCGTTATTTCTTAATCAATTTTTTTTGATATGTCTATATGGGTTCTTTCTGAATCAAGATTTTGTGATATGGATTATTTTCTCATCTTTTCTTTATCTGCGTTCTTTCTGAATCATAATTCTTTGATATGTGTTCTTTTGTGATTAAAGTATTGTTACATGGGTATTTCTCGAATCGAAGTTACATAGTTTTGGGTTTTTGCATATTTCACTGATACTAATGAGATGAGTTTGAAAGATGAATGAGATGAGAAAATAAGGTTGCAGACGAGAAAGAAAGAGCACAACAAAGGAAACAACGAAGCATAACCAACAAGAACTAGTGTATGATGTGTGCAAGAAGAGCTTTCCATTGATGAAGTCTCTGTTTGGCCACATGAGGTGCCATCCATAGAGAGATTGGAGAGGGATCCAGCCACCGGGGAAGTTTGGACTCGCCAGAAAGATTGAGAGGAAGTTGCATGTCAAAAATTCCAACAATGGCGCACAGATGAAGTCAGCATAAAGTTTGTCATATCACATCAATTGCACCACATTACAGAAGAGAGCTCTCGAAAGAACATGATCCTCTCTCTCCCCTCTCAAATTGGTCTGTCACTGGATCTTGAAGAAGAAGGAACAAAATTGTCAGCTCTAAAGTAAATATTTGCAGAGACAAAGGTTTGAGGGAGGTCCAAAAAGTATAAAGAAAACCGAGCATCACTTACTCATAGTTTCTTGATCTCAAATAAGTTTGGAGGAATTGGATTTTCTTGGGAAAACAAGAAATTGATAAGGAAGGCCTGAAATCGGATCCCGAAAAGGGTAAAATCCTCTATGAAATCTTCTCAGTTTACAAGCCGGACCAATGGAAGAAGAAGAGGGAGGTGAGAGCTATCGACACAACGCCTAATTCTAGCAAACACCAAGAAGGTGAAATCAATTCAACCTGCCATGATTCAAAGATGAGGAAGCTTCTCATTGGAGTCGCTGCAACTAATAGCTCAGAGGAGGAGGAAGTAGCACAAGAGGATGCTCAATATTCGGGAATTGAGTTTGAGATTTCGGTGGGCTTCTTTGAAAGAATCTGGCAATAAAAGACCAAAAACTAACATAATTCCTATCAATTTCTCGTCAGAAAGACAGGAAGAGCCATATATGTGCTAAGTGTAACAAAAGATTCAATTCAAGTCAGGCTTTAGGTGGCCATACGAGGAAACATTAACATCTAGCCAAGTTGAAAGCTCATTATTCTTCAGAGAGGTTGATATTGGATTCACAATTGAATTGGAAGGAGAGAGAAGGAATGGGGGAGGCAAGAGAAGGAATGGAGAGAGAATGGAGTATATGGATCTTAATGGGATTGATGCCTGTTAAAAATAAGGATTTGAGTTTTGTTTTGAGTATATTAGAGGTGGTGCCTGCTTATGCTAGTTATGTGAGATCTAAACTTTAATAATCAATTAGGTATAATTCAAGAGTTGGGAAGGCCAGAAAGAGGATTTTGGGTCCACAATTGAGTGGTTTGGAGACTAGTGAACATTATTTGGGCAATACTTCAATGGTTTGCATGGCTAGATAGAATATTTTTACCATAATTTAGTGGTTTTTGAGTGGAAAAATTATTGTACAGAGTTATGAAGTCATCAATTGTTTTGGAAAAATCTTCAATGCTTTTGATAGATATTTAAGCTGACAAATAGTTGAATGTAATTATGTTTATGGAGCTGTAGATAGTTATTTAAGTTGAAAATTGTTGAATGTAATTAAGTTTATGGAAGTGGACCCCGTTAGCCTCAATTTTTTTTCTTTGTGGTTTTTAATTTGGGATTTTTTTTGGGTTTTACATATGGATTATCAGCCATTTTGTAATGTCGAGCAGAGGAATAATCTCTCTTTTTGCAAGTTATTTTGGTTTTGGAAGTTCATGTATATTGATATTCTTATTTACATGAAGCCTATTTTGGTGTTACAATAGAGCTTTTTTGGTTGTTCAATCTCCACACTCAAATGGTCAAAGTATGGGTTAGAATGTTGCCCTTCATACGTAGAAGGTCGGTCTACTATTGGAGCTCTTTTCCATGCTAGTACCCAAACAAATTCTTGCACTCTATGTGGGATAGTGAAAGACCAAGCCTTAGAAGCTTCCATGTTCCCAAGAACATGTCCTACATTAGAAGATAGTATAGAAATTTAGTAGTGAAAGACATGGTTGAGAATAGATTGGATTGGGTTTGGATTCATCGGGATTTGGATTCTGAGTATACATGGGATCTAGATCCAGATCCAACCAGATCAGATCCAAAATATTCAGATCCAAATATAGATTCAGATCCAAAAAATGTACATGGGATCTAGATTCGGATTTTACTCGATCGAATCTAAAAAAATTATTTTATTGTTACACACACACACACACACACACACACACACACACACACACACACACATATATATATATATATATATATAGGAAAAATATGAGATTAGCTCACTAGCTCATATGAACATATAAGCCCAACATTCCAGATTGATTCTTGGCCGATCTGAGGATCACGGATGTCCGGTAGTGTTTGAATTTTAGTTTTTCTTCTACAAATCTAAATCACTTAAAATTTTAGGTGTGTGTTTATAGAAAATAGTTGAATTTTTGAAAAATTCAAAAAAATATTTTACATGAAATAAAATGACCAAAATACCCCCAAAAATTTTTAGGGGGTATTTTGGTCATTTTAAGTGAATACTTTTTTTATATTTTTATTAGGTGTGCATTGATGAGAAAAACACATACCTAAAATTTAATGTTATTTGAATCTGTGTAAAAAAAAAAAAAATTAAGCACGACTGGACATCTATGATTGTCAGATCAGTCCAGATTCAATCTGAGCCGTTAGGCTCATATGTTCATATGAGCTAGTGGGCTAATCCTATCTTTTCCCATATATATATATATATATATATATATATATATATATATATATATAAGGATCCACTTATACTCAAATCCGATATAAAGTACTATCTGGATCAAATCCAAATCTTGGATCCATACCTCGATCCATATAAGGTCCAAAATTTGGGTTCAAATCCATACTGGGTAAATTATCAGCCTTAGTGAAAGAGCCATATGAGTTCAACGGCCAAATCATTTCATCCTTCTTGCTGGGGTTAAAAAACAAACTGTTTTGGATCAATATGAGTTGAAGTCATTTCATTGTTGTAAGTCTAACCTATTATTTTGAAGATATGGACTATCTTTCGATCGGGAATTCATTCGAAGACTAGTTCTGCCAATTTCAATATATTTGATATGAGATGCACCAATTTTAATAGGAAAAGTATATAATAAGATCATTTATATTTGGTACGAGTTAGTCACAAGTAATCTTGACCATTAGATGTGAAATTGGGTGGCTACATTTATTGCATTGACCAAGCTCAAAGTTCAAAAGAAAATTCACAAACTTTGTGACAAATCCAAGCTATCTGATTTCACATCAGATGGCTATAAGTAATTGTGACCTCCTTGTATAAAAAATAAATGGTCATGTTATATACAATCTCATTTCAATAATATGATGTGAGATGTATGTAAACGTAAATTGGAATAAAAAACACAGAAATGTTGGACCTCCCTGTAAAATTTATAAAAATATGGACCAAATATTTTTGCAATAGAATTATCGACTATATACAAATTTTTCTCATTGTAATAATACATTGCCTTTATATGTAAAAATAAATCCAAAAAAATACTTAAACTTGTTCTATTCTTATATTAAAGGAAAAAGCTACTCACCAAAAATATATATATTTATATAGGGTGGCAACCTTGCTTGTAGATGGTTCCACTAATCTACACTATCCAACTTGGTTTGATGGTTTAGATTTGTTATTGTCTTCAAAAATATGTCAAATCTACACCCTCTAACTAAATACACACTGCAAAACGCTATAACCATGCTTCTATAATACGGCAGAATTAAGGTTGGCCCCTATAACTATATCTTATATGAAATATTAACCCACCTCTAAGCCAACAAATAGCATCCATAAAGTAATACATGATAACACAAAGAACCGACTCGTGAATTCTTGCATGAAGTTACATGGTCCGCATAAAGTTGATGTTCTAAAATGTAGATCGGCTGGCTTGATTGGATATCTGCTGGGCCAAACAAGATTAATGAACTAAGCCGGATCAGACCAACTATTCAAAGTAGGAATCGGTCCAAAAAAAATAAATAAATTTGAAAATAATAAAAATAGAAAATTACAATAATAACAAAATGGATGGGAACCAAGAGATTTAGTTCCAAAACTTCGAGGCATTGGTTAGTTGTTGCCAGCTCACCTTGATTATGCGTAGTAGTTTTCAATTAGAAATGTGGACTTAAAAAGAATTTATAAAGAAAATTCTGGATAATTGAATTGGAAAAAGTTTATAGAGGTGCGAGGCATTAAACAATCAAATTAGGGTGCACCTCAAAAATTTCACTAAAAGAGGTTGTTTTTATGCCCAAATATCCTCAAATTGGTCATCTCAACCTCAAGATGTATGGATATGAGAAAAAAATAGATTTCAAGTTTTGAAAGTAGTGCATCTTGTAATGCATTTTTGCATCATCGATTTTCAAGTTTTCATAGGTCTACTCGATCTACACTATTTTTGAAGCTTTAAAATGTATAATTCGAGATAAAAATATATTTTAAAGCTATCATAAAGATTTCCAGTATTGAAACCACATTTCTCAACACTCTTTGAAGGTGTGTTTTATTTTGATTGTTTAGACATATCTTTGGCTTTCCATCATATCTTTGGCTTTTAGAGCTTAGGTAGGTTATGAAGGGAAGGCTTTAACTTGATGGTTATTTTTGCTTTTCGTCGGCTTTTTTTGCTCTTATTCATTTTTGATCGACTTCTAGTTTCGGCAATCCTCTAATATTATGAATTTAGACTTCTTATGATACGAGATAGTGTATTATTTATGAGGCCCAATTCAACTTTTTATTTTAGATAATTCTTAAAAATTTTAAAAAGAGGGGAGATTTTTTGAAAGGGATTGATGGCAGTTTTTAAAAACAACTAAAGTTTTGACAGACCGCTCGCTTAAATTTTAAAGTTCCAAATAAAGGCTGACCCGGAATAGTTTAAAACTAAAGATTTAGGAAACTTTGAAAAGAAAATTGAATATTTTTTTAGAAAAAAAGGGTTTGAATTTTTTTTTGGAGAAGGCAAGTCTCACGGTTTAACTACATGTGACCCGTAGGTAGGGAATTGTTTTTCTCTTTATTTATTTATTTATTTATTTATTTATTTATTTATTTTTATGGTTTGTTTTAGTATTTTTTTTATTTATTTAGGAGCCTCTTATCTACCCGCGTCTATCTTGAAGCTAAATTCAGGAAAAACAGCCTTGCCCCTTATGTATTATTTAAGAGGAATTTTAGGATTAAGTTGGCTAATTTATGAGTTGAGCTAGACCTTGCCACGACTTTGGGGACCACAAATATTTGAGTATTCTCTAGTTCTCTTTCAGTACTCATGTCGTAATACCATGCTTAGGAGAATGTCGATGCCACCCCTCATGCACAGGATTTCCTTGGATTTCTAAATTTCACTCCTCCACTACCAACTGTCGAGGTTTGGATGACCTAAGTCCTTTGGTTCACTCGGAAATACTTTTGATAGTAGATCTAGCTAATGCCCCTTAATTTGCTTTTATGGGCACGACCAGATGTTTGACTGTGGAGATTTAGGTGTATTTGTATTTTATATTGAAATTTGGATTACTTATTCCCTACTCTCTCTTCTTTTTTTCCATCAAGGGAGGTTCTTTTCAGATTTTCAACCCGATATTTTCTTTTTTGTTTCATTTTCTACCATTTAAGATTCCCTTTAGATTTTCAGCCTGATAGATTTTTTTTGTCATTCTGTTTTTTGGAACATGGCAGTGCTTTGTTGGGACACTTTGTCAGAGCCTACATTCGGTTAGATTTTCACAGAGGTTTGGGTTTGAGTTCACCTTGGGTTTGCTATGTTCGAACTAAGGACGCTAGGACTAGGTTTGTTTTTGTTCTAGAAGCAATCCCTCAAAATCACTAGAAGGGGCTTATATATTGGCAAAACACCCATAAATCAAGAGATTAGTTGCCTGGATCAAATCTAAACCATCCATGCCTCATCTACATGGTGTGAATCACTGTTCTCTATAGCCTCCATATTTTGCCACATGTTGGTAATTCCCTTTTGGTAGCTCTTCCGCCTGATTTTAGGTCTTACGTCTATCAAGTAATATTTTCTTAGAAGTATTGGGATTTGTCCTATCTTTTGTTTCCATTCTCCTAAAAATAGGTTTTAGGGAATATTTTGTGGTTTATAGTCCACAATCTATCTTAATATTTATGAATCTAATATGGTCCCTAAAGTTTAAGTTATTAACATCGACCTAAATTGAATCTGAACTGATTTGACGATCACGAATATCCGATAGCGTCTGATTGAGAGAGAGCAAAAGAAAGTGGTAATAAAGGATTCATTCTTCCTTCCTAACATAGGCGACCGGAAAGGGTGGGAAACAAGGTATCCCAACAACAAACAGAACCAGAATGCCCTTCAGTTAGAAGCTTCCAAAGATCTAGAACCACATGTATCTCAAATGAAGACACTTCCATAGAATCAAAAGCAAGAATCTAAGAGGCCTCCTACATCCAAAACAACATGACAAAAACAACCTAACCTTAATATGAGATACAACAACAGCCCAACTAATAAGAAAATGCCCCAAATACCCTGGCCAAAGAGATTTGCTCCATTTTCCTTTTTTTCTAGAAAATTTGAGGTTTCCAGATAGATAACTAAAGAGTAATGATTTGCTCTGATCACATCTGAAATTGACCATCCACTGCAGAAAATGACAAGAATCACAAAATTTGGATGATAAACAAAGATGCAAAAACTTGGACATCAGATTCCAGATTCCAGAGGAGAAATGGAGCTTTGGGGTGCCTGACTTCAGTGCATTTTCACTATTAAAAAAAAAAAAATTTACATAGATTAAGATACAATCCCAAGAAAAAGCATTCTCGATTGGAGTCTGGAATTAGGCCATCCAACCAATGTAGCTTTTGGCCTAAATATTTCCTTCCATTTCACAATTAATCTACAGTCCATTGGACCATCTCCCAGTCAATCGAATACAATCTCGGTTTGCAAAATCCTAGCTTATTTGATCATCTGCTCTGCCATGGAAGACCAGTCTACCTGTATCCCATTCCCTCAGCTCCAAGAAATAGACTAAGTTTTGCTCCATTTGCCACCGTTGAAAAAGATATCCAAGGACTCAACACAATTGGATCTCTCTCTCTCTCTCTCTCTCTCTCTCTCTCGCACGCGCGAGCACGCACACACATGCATGCATATACCATAAAGACTGACAAGTAGTATGCATCGTGCAATGCATAGCATCTTGATATGGATTCTAGGATAGCCTGAAATGAGTATGTTAGTACAAGCCATCCTAATAGAACAGGGTCAATGGTCCAGTGGATGTGCACTATAAAGCTTGATCAACCCACCGATGTAGCTGCAAATTCAAAATATTAACATAAGGGACAAATAACATAGTCTGTTGAAGGAACAAATAACTTTTTTAATAAGTTAAATGCTTGCATTTGAAAAGTTGGCATTCCCAAAGTTCACACATTATACAAATGCCAATACTTTCCCAGATAAACACTCGTATTTTAGATCTCCATTTACTGGTTGAGCTCAAGACCAATGATATGAAGGAGGCGTCCACAAAACAATGGAATGAAGAGAATGATCTGAACTTTACCAAAACCAAACACTTGTTCAAGACGAACTCCAATAAATAGGAGGCTGAACATATTAGCAACTATATGAACAACTCCAGCATGCAGTGACATGCAGATGAAAGCCGCCACCCTTCATGTTCAAAAATCACTTTCTTCCAATCTAGAGCACCCATAAAGTCAAGCCTGCAGGAAACAAAAGAAGCGTATATGATTAATTTCATTCTGTAATATAAGCCAAATCTCAGGGAACGTTTTTTCCCCCCTGAAATCTTGAAAATCTCAAGTAACTTTTGAATAATGTTCACAGTAGTGCCATGTTAACTTGGTCAAAGTGTTCAAAATTTCAAACAATCATGTACACAATTGATCACACCAATTGGCATAGCCAAGTTAATATACCACTTTGTATTGATGCTACTCTTCCATCATTCCCACACACACACATGCGCATGCTAAGATGAAAAAAGATCTAAAGCTTTTTCTCTTTCTGAATGATGACCAGAAGAGACATCATTCTAGTTTTCTTCCTCAGAACTAGTGACTTGATCAAAAACAATGAAAAAAGAATTTCTAAATAGGCCAATTAGAAACTTTGACAATTATCATCTTAGATTGCAACATCTTGGTTAGACGTATACACTTTTCGTACAGCAGATGAAGCTAATGCAAAGATCCACATGTACAAGAGTGTGTATAACGAAAACTCACATGTTTAAACAAGGACAAGCACATATCAATGGGTGCATCAGCCCACAGATTCATGAACATTGGCACACAAACACTCCCAATTAGAACATGACACTCTGCGTAACAAGAATTAGAGCATGACATTGCTTGTTGGTTGCAATCTGTTGTTGCTGAAGCACTAGCATATATATTCATCCTCATTCTCACTCCTAATTTTTAGAGTAGGAATCACCTAAATAGCTTGGCAGTCAAGGGATATTGGGCATTTTAGATCATTTGAAACGGAAATCAGTTTATCTCAAACTATAAGAAATGGACATTGATATTGGCAATTTGGATCACTAGAAATTGATAATTTCATATACAAGAGTGCGCATAGAGAGATATTAGATTGTCATAAACCTAATAAAACAAATGGAAGAAAGAAGAAAATTGCAGATGAATAAACCCAGAAACTTACTTATATATTAACTAGGTTGGTATAGTTAAGGCAACAGAAGAGCTCACAAAGCAACAGGCCCACTTTGATGGGCCTACAGCATTGCAGAACTCAAATCAATTCTTTTCTCCCATATCTGTTGCCAAGGTCATATTATAGCATTGTTTTCATAATGTCTTATTATAGCATTCAAATGGTGAGAAATATGTAATTCAATGTTCGAAAAATAGAAATCATTACAATTTTTTAATGGAACAGTAACAGAAAACATTACACTGCATTCTTCGCACATGGATCCCTATTGATTCACTGACCTACTTCCACTCCCACAAAATCGGTCCTCATACTCATAAAAGCTTACCTTTCAAATAAAAAGGCTGACAAAAAAAATTCAAAATTGCCTAACATAATTAATTGATGATTCTACACCTCCCAAAATACCTCTTAAATAAATTACAATTCCCTATTTTAGTATCATTACATACCACTGTTCCTAGGAGAGTCTCATCTACAAGGCTAAAAATGGGAATCATTATGTAAGTTTTTGTCATCATTCCATGTCACCTACATGGGTTCCATACCTAGCATGTCAGTCGTGACTTAAAAACTTCTCAAATCGACTAGGGGCAGTGTTCTGAAAGGTGTGAGATGGTGTTCTGAAAAGTGTGAGATGGTGACTAGGCAGCAAAGGGTTCCTGCCGCCTAAATGGCCGCCTAAAATTAAAGGAGACCTGGTATAAGGGTTTTGAATAATATTTTGGTTTCTTAACCTTTGAAAAAGAATGGCTTCATAAACAAAATTGAGTTTGAAGGGCCCAGAATCACTGATGGGAAGTTGTTAGAGTTTGAGTGCCACTGTGTGTGAGTTTTAAGATCTACAAGCATGTAAGAAACAACAAACTTCCATGTCTCAAATGTGTATCAAATCAAAAAATTGTAGAATCATCTCTTTTATGTGTGAAATTTGAAGGGGAAAAGATGGCCAAAATACCCATTACTAGAGAGTATTTTCAGCCATTGGATGAAGGACCCTCAAGGAGTGTCCCTGGCCTGAGGAGTGATGCACCTACACTCAAGTAAGAAAGAATCTGAAGAAAATTTAAGAACAAAAACAACAAGAGAATTATTACAAGAGGATAGAAATTTATACAGGAGGAGCTTAACCTCAACACTTGTTCCAAGAATTTTCTTACGAGAATGTTCACTCTCTAGAGTGTTCCTACAACATATTCTACCTAAAATCTTGTTAAAAGATTCCCCTTTAGATCCAAGGACACTGTAACTATTCTAGATAGCTCTAATATATACTAATGTGTTCTAGAATTTCTTCACTATTCTAGAACTCTCTAATATGCTCTCAAAGACTATCATATTTTAGAATTTTCTAAGGTCTTATAGAAGATTGCAACATATTTCATAATATTTAAAAAGTTTTCTAATAATCTAGAAGCCCTTAAAAAGTTCTTGAAAATGTTGAAATATTTTGGGTGGTCCATTGCATCATCTTCCCCTGGTTAAGGAGAACTTGACTTCGGCATGTTGGGCGTTATATATTTCTCCAAGAAAGACTCCAATGAAAGGTCCACAATGCTCTATAAATTACCTACCCATTTTCAGTTGTAGACTGTCCGTAGGCTGAGTGTAAGGCATGTGGAAAATATTTTCTTTAGGTGTGTTTAAAAATTGTTCCCCCAATGGGATTATTTCTCGATCAATTTCCTGCTCATGGTACTCATAGAGATTGGATACACAAAAAACAGCTGAAATATGAAACCCTTCGGATATTTTTATTTTGTCAGTGTTATCTCCAAGTTTCTCACACGAACCGATCTCCTAAATTTGAGCTTTTGATAGGTTCTACTTAGGGAGCACTTCAAGTGAGAGTAAACCATAACTAAATCACATTCCTCACTTGCCAACATTGAACTTAGCATTGGTATAAAGTTCTTGGAGCTTATACTTCACTTGCTTATGTATTTACATATGCTTGAGCAGATCCTCATGGGGAGGAGGTCAGAGTCAAATAGCAGTTCCATACTTATGCTGGGGTGTGCATTTTCAGATGTTTTTGAGTTTGCCAATTGACAAATTAGTGAATATATCTCCTTCGCGACTTGGCGAGTAATATCCTTCGTCTACTAAAGCCACCTTTCTTTAACCAAAAATGCCTTCTGAGGAACTAAGATGGGTTCCTAAAGCCACCTTTCCAGATGGGTTCCCGATAGCACCTTTTCAAAGTTATTGGGATACCTTTCGCCCAGACTTTCTCAGTTTCTTTGAGAAATTCTTTCACCAGGGCGTTCTCCACAAAGCTATCAATGCAACCTTCATTGCTCTTGTGCCAAAGAAAGAAGGGGCAGAGGAACTAAGAGACTTTCGCCCTATCAGTCTCTTAAATTCCTCGTACAAAGTCTTAGCCAAAGTTTTGGCTCCAAGATTACAACCAGTTCTCCCGCTGGTCATCTCCCAATCTCAAACGGCATTCATCAAAGGAAGACAGATTCTAGAAGGAGCGCTAGTGGCTCACGAGTGTATCCACTCTCGGCACAGATCCAAAATCCCGAGCCTGATCTTTAAAATCTATTGGGAAAAAGCTTATGACCATGTTGACTGGTTTGTCCTTGAGGAAGCTATGAAGAGAATGGGTTTTCAGGATAGATGAAGGAAGTGGATGAGAGGATGCTACTCCCATCCTTACTTTTCCATCTTAATCAATGGGACGCTTAAAGGCTTCTTCCCCTCTTCGAGGGATCCGCGCCAAGGGGATCCTCTTTCCCCTTTCCTGTTCACCATATCGGCTGAAGTATTCAGCCGCTCGCTATCGCATATAAACCAAGCAGGTCTACTATCAGGTTTCAGGTGTAGCCACCAGGGCCCAAATGTCTCTCACCTACAATATGCAGACGACACGTTGGTGTTCCTAGATGCTTTGCAAGAGGAAATTAACAATCTCAGACTATACCTCAATGTTTCCAAGAGGCAACATGGAGAAATAAAAAATGATGGGGGTAGCACTTTCTTCTGAGGAAGTTAAAGCTCTCATCCCTAATTGGGGATGCAAAGTGGAAGAGCTACCCACATCCTACCTAGGATTCCCACTGGGATTGGGAAAACCTAAAAAGAGACAATGGGCTCACATCATAGACAAGGTGGACAAGCGTCTAGCATGATAGAAAGGGAGATACCTCTCAATGGGAGGCTGGTCTACCATGATCAAAGCCACTTTAGCCAATGCCCCTGTATATCTTATGTTCCTCTTCCAGATACCTAGCTCAGTGGCTCTTCACCTTGAACAACTCATGAGGAACTTTCTTTGGTCGGGACAACCAGAGAAAACAAAGTACCTCCTAATTCCTTGGCACAATATATGCCTTCCTAAATCTCAAGGGGGAATACGGATCAAAAACCTGAGACAACATAATTTGGCCTCACTAGGGAAATGGTGATGGCACCTTGCTACCCAACCAGATTCCCTGTGAGCACAGATACTAAGGAATAAATACCGCATTCCACAAACTATCTAGCTATCGGAAAGGCAACAGGTCAATAACGCCTCTGGTGTGTGGAAGTCCTTCTCGGCCGTTCTCTCACCTTTCAAAAAATACATTAGATTCCAAATCAAAGAAGGAACTAGAATTAAGTTCTGGTCCGATCTCTAGTTAGGACATACCCCTCTCAGGGACAACTACCCCTCGCTATTCTCACTTACCTCAAACAAGGATGCAACAGTGGCAGAGGAGTTAATGGCCGTAGGTAATAGAAGGATTTGGAACCCCAACTTCAGAAGAAATCTTACGGAAGAGGAAATAAGTCTTTTCTCCACACTTTTGGCAACCCTTGACTCCACTTTTCTCCCCTCTCATGGGAGGGATCTGGACCCCCAACCTGTCTGGAAACTTCTTGGTCTCCTCTTTTTACCAGAAACTCACCCAACCACTTACCTACCCACTCAATCCCAAATCTCCGCTCTCAAATGTTTGGTCCACTATAGCCCCTCCCAAAGTTCAAATGTTCAACTGGATTGCTTACTTACAAAGGGCACTAACAGTGGACCAAATGCAAAAAAGAGGACGTCAAATGTCGAATAGATGCGCAATGTGTCAGAGCGAGGAAGAAACCAACCCCCATCTCTTCATTTACTGCAGCACTGCTTTAGACTCGTGGACTCAAATACTACAGTTGTTTAACATTCATTGGGTAACTCCACCTTCCTCAAGGCTCTTCAGGCTATGGACCTTGCAGTTCATTGGCCGAAAGCAGGAAGGCTTCTATGGGGGGCAACAATAGCGGCAACCATTTGGGTCATTTGGAATGAAAGAAAATCCAAGATCTTTTAGGGCCACAAACTCCACACTCAGGCTCTTTTCCATAAGGTTACTTCCCTAGTAATCTTTTGGGCTTCCAATCATAAGGCCTTTTCGGGTATCTTTGCGACCTCCTTACATATCTTCAAACATAGGCCATGAAAACCCAAAAGAGCAAACAACTGGCAGCCTCCACAGGAAGGCACCATCAAGCTCAATTTCGACGGATGCTCTCTTGGGATCCAGGCCATGCAGGGGCCGGCGGGGTTTTCAGAGACCATAACAGTAACATCCTCTACACGTACTCGGAATACCTCGGCCACTATGATTCTCACACGCGGAAGCCTTGGCACTGCTCCTTGGTCTAAAATCTTTTAACCGAGACTGGGGCTCACAACTACTGATCGAAGGAGATGCAAAAAATATTATAGCTTGGGTGACTGGGTCTACGTCACCGCGTTCGTATCTAGCACCCATTTTTAATGAGGTTGCTCACCTATGCAGGGATATGGATGTCTCATGGAGGCCCACTTGGAAGACGTCCAACGAGCACGCGGACCTCTGGCGAAAGACGGAGCTAGGAACACTATAGTCTTTCTCTCAACTACACAGCTTCCATAGTTTTGTAATTGGACACCAGTCATTAGCCTCTTTTTCTTGATCCCACCTTCCTCTCTCTCTTTTCATTGTATACATCCCCAAAAAGGGGCACATGTATGGGGCACCCTATATAAGCCCATTTTTTTATAGAATTACCAACTTTACCGAGAGACCTGCTCTTAGGGTCCTCTCGGTCATGCTCAATTGTAATCCTTTTATTTCAGCAATATAATAGTTAACACTTCTCAAAAAAGTTTAATATAACTAAACAAGTATAAGAAAGTAAGAGAAAACAATTTAGTTAACAATGTGTTGGTGAAATTCAAACTTCAAAGGTCAAAGTTCCACTTTTGTTATTGTTACATGGTTGTGTAGCATCCCTGTTCTGAAACGCGATAGCACGTGCAAAGTTCCCGAGAGTATGCTTGAACTTGATCAATTCACAACTTCGGATCTCATCTTCTATAGAAGGATAAAGAACTAACCTCTTAAAGTACATAAGAGTGCTCCATTTATTATGCAATCTGATTCGAGATGGATTCAAAAAGTAAACCACTGCATAGGGGGACTGGGTATCCCATCTGCTACCTATATTCTCAAGTATGGGATTGTATTTGGTCACGTCATTCTTCAAAGCCATTTTTATCTCTTTTGTTGCCCTAATCATGGCCTCATGTATGTAGCCATGGTGGGCATCGCATCTTCATCCACCAATTGAAGCACTTTCACCAAAGGGCTAGAATTATTCAAGGAAAAGTAAACTTGGGACCAAAAGGATGCATTATGAACAATTTTCTCTGCTTTTCTCCCATCTTGATGCTTGACCACTTACTTCTAGTCCACCTCTCTGAAGTGAACATACTGCTTAGGACATCTTTGAGCTTGCATAGGATTTGCAGAATGAGAAATGTCATGGCAAATCTAGTGACTCCTGGCTCTCAATCTCCCACTTCTTTGTAAGCTCTCTCATCATGCTTAGGACAAAGGCACGATCGTAGATGAAACCAATGACAAACTTTTTCTAATTGACCATAGATAGCTTCACTGTGTCCTCAAGAATGAGATCAAGCCCATGAGTTGCGCAACGAGTCTAAAACACATGCCTCCTCTTCAAAGTCAAGAGATGACCAACTGCAGATAATTGGCACTGTCACCAACAATTTGTACCACATTTTCTTCCCTAACAAAGTCTACAATATCATCCATCGACCCACAAAGTCGCATTTATGGACAACACGAGATATCCATAAAGGACCAAGACTTTCCATCTATCCATCACACATGATGGTCACTGCAAACTTCTCCCACCCTTCTCTTTGAGAACTTGTCTTCACATCTCTCACTGTGTCCTTTAATAAAGGCCCAACTGAGGTCATCGAAAAATAGGGTTTAAGCCTGGGGCCAAAGTACCCAATTCCCTCGACCATAACTTTGCAGCTAGAGAAGCACAAACGTCTCAGTAAACCCACTTGTATAAAGTGTGGTTTGTTCTGTTTTTTACTCTTATAGTCTACCACACTTTTGGGGTTAGGGGTATGAAATACATCCAATGGCCCCTTAGGGAGAGGCCCTCTTCACCCAACATTTCCATAAATATACAGAACATTCTCCCTTATAATCCTATGCTTGATTACCAGCCAGTCAGTCTGCTTCCAAAACTATAGGTGTGAGTCTATAGATGAGCAAGGCAGAATTATCCAAATATGCCCTAGTCTCTCTTCTAATTTCTCTGCTGCTAAAGGGCACGCTTCACATTCCCGATAATTTTAGCAAGATGTTGTTTTTACCCAAAAATACCCCCCAATATGTTTTCTCACATAGCATACAAAAAAACACTATTTGGATCATTTGGATTGTTCAATCTCGAATATTTCCACATCAGATCTTTGTTACTTGATGAAGATGAAGACATTATTTCATAAAAAATAAAAAAAAATATTGGTAGGACTCTGAACTTACCAAAAAATTGATCCTTGGTTTCAAACTTTCAATACCAAACCCAAAATCCAAAGAAATATCAATTTCTAGATTTTAATCTCCTCGGCATTGAATCCCTCGAATTGTGAAGTTTCACCCTAAAACCTTCAAAATGTTGGCCGAAAAAAAATAAAACGATCGCACAAATAATCAAGAAAAAAACCCCCAATCGTTTTGAAAATTTCGGAAACACAAAAAAAACTTGGTTTCCTTTATTTTTCAGTTTTAAGCCCTTGGACCCACGATAATATGATTCTAAGGAGCTTTCAAGGGGTCCTATACTCTTCCCAAATCCTCCCAACATTTTTGCTCTTTCTCATGAGCAACATTTTCACCCATGAGCAAGAGAACCTATACAGATGCATCTCTCCTAATGCATGGTGATGTGCCACATATGAGGGCACGTCACAAATTCCATATGAGGGCACGTCACAAATTCTGGCCTATGCAGGGGTGTGCAATGCGCCCCAAGCCAAATGATGCCTTATGCAGCTGCATAATCCTTATATGGCTACATTTAATAAAATTGATAGGGATATTTTTCCGCATTTATTTATCATAGAGAAAGGGAGACAATGAATATCCGAAGCAGTGTTTGGAAAGTTACACTCGACAAAGACCCTAGATTGAGTCCCCCCTAGTGCGACTCAGGTAAAACTGAGGCAGACAGGGAATTTTTAATAAGTAAAATTATAAATTTGTGAAAATTCATAGGACATAAGCTATTCCCGGGATCCCAAGATCTCTCGGCTCATGATCCGGACTTACCCGGGTGACTTACCCGGGTGATTTTCAAGTCGGCCCGATGATTTTCAAATGATGACCCAAATTGCATGTGGAGCAATGTTTTTTTTTGTCATAACATGGAAAACAGATCGACATGAGAATTGATGAGACCAATGTTTCGCAAGGACCATCCAAATCAATTGTCAAACAGTGTCACTAACCAGTAACAGGGACTCCCTTGGGGCTCATGTGGCTATTCACATTCTGCCTCCAATAGATTCAATGTGAGATCCACAAAATCCTATGGGAACTTCCTGCAGTATTTTGGAGCCAAGGTGCTTTTAAATATGAGACTACTAAACTATTTTAACATCAGGCTATAAAATTTATCTTACCTTTGCAAATATTTAGGACACAAACACCAGATACAGATACAGGAAATTAGCTACTTGAGGAACACCATGCACTCTTTCTAGTGTCATCTTCATCTGCAGTGACTATCATACCATTGCAAATACAAACACGCTATCCGTGAACACCATGAACTCTTTGTAGTGTTGTCTAAGGCTATTGGGTTGGATGAAACCCTACGACCCATGCACATTAAAATCACACCTCTCATATGAGAATCTAAAAATATCAAT
This sequence comes from Amborella trichopoda, assembly GCF_054954075.1. Taxonomy (NCBI): domain Eukaryota; kingdom Viridiplantae; phylum Streptophyta; class Magnoliopsida; order Amborellales; family Amborellaceae; genus Amborella; species Amborella trichopoda. Next base: position 13,308,499 of record NC_142337.1, on the reverse strand, counting down.
AAAATGATGTCCCATGAAATGGTGAAAAACAAAAAACTTCATTATAAACAACAATGTAATTCCAATACGATTGGCAATTTGGCATCATGATAATGGCATTCGATATGGGCACAAAATAACTCAAAATAATTTTTTCTTATAATCCAAAATGATTCAAGATATTAATCGCATTTCTCACTTGTAGAGAACATAATCTCAAAGGAATTGCCAGCCATCAAAACATAAAATCTCAATGCTCGGAACAAATAAACAAACATGAAGCACAAATCGAACAGCTAGAATGAACTATATATTAGCCATGAATATATCACGCTCAAGTTTTGAGTACGAAATGAAAGCACCTCATAAATACTCAACCACCAATAGAGTACAATAACAATAGATATCCTAAAAACATGAAGTTGTAGGTCTACCCCAATAGCTCATAGAGTATACCATGCCCTAAAACATTCTTAGCTCAAAGGAACAGAACTATGATAGTCAATAGATATACGATAAAAACCGACTCATAGCATGATCTAACTCAACCAATTAACGCACATTCCCTAAATCAGCAGCAACACAAACCATAGTGGCTTCCAATCTCAGTACTAAGTTCTCCCATCTCCTTCTGTAATTATATCTTTGAAAGCTCCACCGCTCGGGATCATAGGCAGCACATGCTCCTGATGAGGCACAACAACATCCAATAAGTAAGGCCCAGGGGTCTCTAACATCTTCAAAATGGCAGCCTTGAGCTCATTAAGCTTTGTTACTCGAGCAGCTGGGATATCACAGGCCTCTGCGAAATTCAACAAATCGGGGAAAATCTCTGATTCCCTTGATGGGTCTCCAAGATAAGTATGAGCCCTGTTCGCCTTATAAAATCGATCTTCCCATTGAACCACCATACCCAAATGCTGGTTATTCAAAACCATCATCTTTACAGGGAGGTTTTCGACCCTTATGGTTGCAAGTTCTTGAACATTCATCATGAAACTACCATCACCATCAATATCGACTACAATAGAATCAGGTTACCTACCGCAGCTCCAATGGCAGCAGGTAATCCAAAACCCATTGCACCCAAACCACCGGAGGTTAGCCATTGTCTTGGCCTTTGATAATCATAAAATTGAGCAGCCCACATTTGGTGTTGACCCACTCCAGAGCTTATAATGGCCTTTCCCTTAGTTAACTCCTCTAATAATTTAATGGCATATTGGGGTGGAATAGCCTCTCCAAAAGTCTGATAGCTCAGAGGCCACTTTCTCTTCTGCTCTTGCAATTCCTGTCTCCAAGCCGAGAAATCGAGCCCGACATTTGTTAAACCACCCTCTCTCTCCATGAACGAATCGGACACACTCCTTTCTCTCTCCTCGAACAAATGATTCAACCCACGTAAAGCCAGCCTGATATCAGCACATAGAGAAACATGGGGTTGCTTGTTTTTTCCTATCTCAGCTGGGTCTATATCGACATGAACAATACTCGCCCTACTTGCAAAAGCCTCCAATTTTCCTGTCACTCTATCATCAAATCTAACCCCAAAAGCTAACAAAAGATCAGCTTTATCAACAGCATAATTTGCATAAACAGTACCATGCATTCCTAACATACGCAAGCTGAGATCATCTGAACATGAATACGATCCCAACCCCATTAAAGTACTAGCAACTGGTATCCCAGTTAGCTCAACAAACCTCTCCTCACTAGCATTCAAACAGCCACCCCCTACATAAAGAACAGGCCTTTTCGATCCCAAAATCAAACGTACAATCAGTTCAAGCTGAGAAAGGTCAGGATTTTTCAGCAATCGGTTAATATAACCATGAATTTTCATGGGTTGATACCAATCGGGTATCGCCATTTGTTGTTGAACGTCTTTAGGCACATCGATCAACACAGGGCCAGGTCGACCCGATGAAGCTAAAAAGAAAGCTTCTCTAACAATCCTAGGTATATCATCGACATTAAGAACAAGATAATTGTGCTTCGTTATAGACCTGGTTACCTCGACAATAGGGGTCTCTTGAAAAGCATCAGTTCCATTCATTCTACGAGGAACCTGACCAGTAATGGCAACTAAAGGAAAGCATCGCATCAGCTAACCCACTAACCAGATTGGTGGCTCCCGGTCCGGAGGTGGCTATACAAACACCCACCTTACCAGTAGATCGAGCATAGCCTTCGGCTGCAAAGATCTCACCTTGTTCATGGCGACAAAGGACATTGCTAACGGTTGTGGACCTGGTCAGGGCCTGATGGATCTCAAGAGAAGCACCGCCTGGATAGGCGAAAACATGTTGAACATTTTCTCTCTCTAGAGCTTCAACCAGAATGTCAGCTCCCTTTCGAGGCTCTTCATCAGCGAAGCGAGAGATGAAGCTCGAGGGCAAAGGGGAATAGAGGTTTTTTTGGTGCGTGGTCAGGGTTGCAGGGTCGATGGGGGAGTCGGAGAGGACCGCTTCTAGAGAGAGAGAGAGGATTTTTTGGGGGTGGAGTAGGCGGAGGAGAGAAAGCGGTGGTAGTGGTAGCGGTGGTGGTGGTGAGGAGGTGGTGTGGAGGATTTTCTCTCTCTAAAGGGAGAGGAGGGGTTGGAGAGGGAGAAAGTCGCAGTTGCCGCCATAGTTGAAGAGAGAGAAAGCGGGGTTGGAGAATGAAACAGAGAGTGGGCTTTGTAGGGGAGAGAGCTTTCTATAATGGCGCTCTCTTTCCCTCTCTCTCTGTCTCTCTACATGTGGCCACCACAATCAAAGGGGAAAGACCAAAAAAAGAAGAGTGAGAAGCGGCTGAGGTGAAGGGGGGCAGATTTTGAAGGGAGTGCGGGGGGACGTAGGGTTTCTCTCTCTCCTCGTTGGCTTTACTTTAATGGAGTCTCTCAATCTCTCTCTCTGCTGTGAAAAAAGGGATTAGAGCAGTCGCTCTACTGACTAGTCTTAACCGTTGGTCTCTCTCTCTCTTGACTCTTGCTCCTCTATTCATAAGCGATCCGTGGCTCTTAAGGAGCTTCCCCTCTTTAGCATCGTGCATATGATAGCAAGATTAAAAAATCCGCTTGAACCATTCATCTGCACAATTTCATTGCCTTTGATGTAGATCTCTCCCTTCTCTGTCAATTGTGCGTCTTCCCTCTTTCTCTCTCCTCCTTTTATATCCTCTCTCTATCCTGAATGTCCCTCCATTGTTTCTCTTTCTAACGTGGGCTTCCTTCTCTTTCTTCCTTGTTTTTTCTTTTAGAATATGTATGTTGGTTCAGGGATATACGACACGTGGACATTACATTTCATAAATGTTATTTTCATTCAATAAAAAAGTCTTCTGTTGGACATGTGCAGTGAGATGCATTTTGGTGGCACTGTGTATGTAATCAAGATTACTTCTAATGGGATCTTCATGTAGGGACTTGCACTCCTTATATATAGGGATTGCGGCAAGGGTTATAAATATCTTATTGTAATAGAAAATTATTTTTATCTCTCTAAGTAAAGTGGAGTATGGGTAGTTAAGATAGTGAAAAGTCATCTCCCTCTTCGCATAGGTAATAGGAAGTTTATCCAAAACGTGAGTAGTGGATAGTTTGGTTGAGAGCTCTTATATATATGGGCTCCACATATTGAAGTTGGGGCATTGCGCGACAGAAGGTTTGTTTCCCTCAAAAAAAACCATTGTTTTATCTCTCTTGTATCTCTATTCTTTGGTGGATTTCTCTCTTCAAAATAGGTAGAACCTGGAACGAAGGCGTGTCTCGAGAGTTAGAAATTTTTTTTTTAAGGTAAGGTGGTCCGATATTAGGCGTTTAGGCTTTATTTTTTTGAAAGTTTAAGGTAGTCCGATGTTTTTAATATCGTACTACATTTAGACCTCATTTTTTGAAAGTTTAAGGCGGTCCGGTATTTCTAATATCGAAACATGTTTACATCGCATTTTTTGATGGTTTCAGGCTTTTGAAGATTTAAAGTGGCAATAAAATAAAATAAATAAATTTAATATGCGATTCGAAGTTTAAAACATTTAACATGAGGCAAACAAGAAAAAAAATAAAAAAAATCAAAGGACAAGGAAGTATGCATAAATATGGCATATTTTTGGATCATCACGTAATAATGGTCAAATAAAACTGTATGAACGTAATTTTTCCTTTTTTTTCTTTACTTTATTTCATCACTTCTACTTATTTGCTTTGCATAAAATCTACTGTTTGCATTCTCTCTCTAAAATTAAAAACATCTCTAACTTTTTTTCTTTACTTTATTTCATCACTTCTACTTATTTGCTTTGCATAAAATCTACTGTTTGCATTCTCTCTCTAAAATTAAAAACATCTCTAATGCTTTGAATGCTCAATCGTGAATTTTCATTTTTAGGTATCCCCAGCACTAATTTGCTAGGTTCACCATTGTGTAAACTTGGTTTAAATTGTGTACATTGGTTTAAATCAGTAAGTTTGCTAGGTTCACCATTGTGTAAACTTGGTTTAAATTGTGTACATTGGTTTAAATCAGTAAGTGCAAATACAGACTTAAGATGCTTTAGCTTAACTGAAACCATAAAAGTCCTCCCATCCTTCTTCAAGGTTCTTTAATATCATCTACAAACTGATTTCACAGCCCTCATTTCACCATTTTTTCAACAATTGTCATTGTGAATACCTTTACGGGCTTAAATAGGTCAGTCGGGTTGGAGTCTGGATAAAAAATATAGGGAAAAGTTTTATATAGAGCCGAGGTTCTAAACAATCAAATTTGAGCCTACATCAAAAATTTCATTAAAAGAGGTTGTTTTGATGCCTAAATATCCACAAATTCATCATCTTGACATCAAGATACATAAACATGAGAAAAAAATGAATTTCAAATTTTGGAAATAGTGTATTTTGTAACGTACTTTTGGACTGTCAATTTTCAAGTTTTCATAGATATCTCAATCTACATTATTTTTTAAGCTTTAAACTTTATAAATAAAGATGAAAATATATTTTAAGGCTATCAAAAAGATTTCCAGTATTGAAATAATATTTTTCAATACTATTTGAAAGAAGGTTCTAATTTGATTGTTTAGAGCCTAGGCTCTATACAAACCGCGCCCAAAAATATATAATATTAAAAAGCATATCTTTAATCTGGGAAAGTTTATATAGAGCCAATTAAATTGAGCCCACCTCAAAATTTTTACTAGAAGATGTTGTTTTGATGTCAAATGTACTCAAATTGGTCATCTCAACATCAAAGATGCATGGACAGGAGAAAAAAAGGATACTAACTTTTGGAAATAGTGTATCTTGTAATTCATTTTTGGACCGTCAATTTTCAAATGTTCATAGATCTGCTCGATCAATATTATTTTTTAAGCTTAAAATTTTATAATTAAAGATGAAAATATATTTCATGCTATGACAAAGATTCTTGATATTGAAACTACATTTCTCGATACTATTTCAATGTGGGCTCTAATTTGATTGTTTAGAGCCTCGGCTCTGTACAAGCCGCACCCTATGAATAATAATGTATATCCTCAGTCAGAGTAGATAGACAAAATGCATGATTAATGTGGCATGCCAATACCGAACACAAAAGCCAATACCTAACACAATCAAATAAAATAAAATAAAAAGTGGCTCACCTGTTCTTTTCTTGTTTCTTTAATTTCCCTAAAGAAATGGGTGGCATGGCAGTCCATGCTTCCTTTCCTGTGAAGCACACATTCCCCTCACATCACAAATCAAGAAAACCCTACCCTAAACTTCTTTGTGTATAAATTCCCCCACATATCAGGTCAGGACCAGCAAGTTAAAATCAACCGAGCCCATAAAGATCAGGGTGAAGTGGAAGAAAAATGGCTTTCAAAGAAACACAGCATCAGCAACAAGGAAAAGAGGAAGTTGAAGCCCAGGCTGTAATTTGGGAGCACATGTTTGGCATGGCCAAAACCATGGCCCTCAACTGTGCTGTCCGCCTTGGCCTCGCCGACATCATCCATGCTCACGGCCGCCCCATCACTCTCTTCCACCTCGCTTCCTTGCTCCCAATTCAACCAGTGAACCCCGACCGCTTGCACCGCCTGATGCGCTTCTTAGTGCACACCCACCTCTTCGCCAAAACCACAGGGCTCAATGGAGATGAAGAAACTTACTGGCTCACCCCCTCTTCCCAGCTCCTCCTCCGACATGCGGAGAAGAGCATGTCGGGTTTTGCTCGAGTTCATGAGATGACAGTGTCGCCATGGCTATCTTTGGGGCCGTGCTTAGAGGAGGGAGTTGCTTCGGCTTTCGAAAAGACGTATGGGATGAGTAGGTGGGAGTATTCAGCTTCTCACCCTGATGAGAATAGGGCTTTCAATGAAGCCATGGCTTGCTTGGCGAGGCTGGTCATGCCGGCCATCGTGGGCGGGTGCGAACGGTTGTTGCAGGGAGCGAGGTCGGTGGTCGATGTGGGAGGAGGCACCGGAACTGCTGTTGGGGCTTTGGCCAAAGCCTTCCCCAGTGTTAAGTTCACTCTCTATGATCTCCCTCATGTGGTGGCCACTGTGGGTGAGCTCAATGGTGTTGATACAGTGGGTGGAGACATGTTTTCTGCGATACCTAAGGCTGATGTAGTATTTCTTATGGTCAGTATCCCATCCATCGTGCGTATTTATTTAGAGATATTAAGGATGTAGTATTTCTTAGGGTCAGTATCCCATCCATCGTGCGTATTTATTTAGAGATATTAAGGATTTTCAAATTTGATTGGTGGTGGTCTAAGGCTGATGTAGTATATCTTATGGTCAGTATCCCATCCATCGTGCGTATTTATTTAGAGATATTATCCCATCCATCGTGCGTATTTATTTAGAGATATTAAGGATTTTCAAATTTGATTGGTGGTGGTGGCGGCGGCGGCGGCGGTCGTGTTCTGTTTTTCAAAAAGCATTCTTTTTTTTTTTACTTAAGAGGTATGTGCAAATACACACATTTAAGGTTAAAAGTTTAGTTTAAGAAGTATTGGGGGAAGGACGTGCCTAGAAAGTCAAGTCACTTAAGAGGTAGGTGCAAATACACACATTTAAGGTTAAAAGTTTAGTCTAAGAAGTATTGGGGGAGGGACATGCCTAGAAAGTCAGGTCAGGGGTCATCTATAAATTTTTTTGTTGGCATTTGGGTCTGTCTTTAATAACTTTAAATTAGAGTTTAAAATAATATATCTGGTAATTTTTAAGTAAATTCCTAAATTCAAGGTGAAATAACTCTTTCGTTCGAACCACCATCAGGTCTCGTTGGCCCTACTCCCAATCACCACCCAACCCATTTGTTGAATGGGGATGGCCCTTATTATAGTCACGTGATCATAGTGTTCTTTCCCATACATATCCTTGGGGTTTCAGCACATAAAGGTCTTAAGTTTCTGTTACTTAATAAATCGCCAGATTTTTTATGTGATTATGTTCATACCCTTTTATTGTTTTCTTTTTCTTTCTTTTTTTTTTCTGCATTTTTTTTCAAAATGATGACATTTCTTATTCGGATCGAGCAGTTTCTCTCATCTAACAGACTTTGTGGTCGTTAATGGGATCAAATACATGGGGCTCTAGTGTATGTTCCATGGTCTTAAAACCCAGGGATTTCCAATTTGGATTGCTGATCCAGATAAGAATCAGTTGGGACCGATATAGGATGGTATGTATCCCACCTTGATTCCCCCTAACTCCTCTGTGTTCCACTTTATTGTTTTGTCTTTTTTTAAGCTTGTATAATATTTTTTTAGGTCCCTTTAAATCCCCATTCCATAAACCTCTATTTTTATTTTATTTTACTTGTTTTTAAAATTTTATGAATTACCGATTCAGATCGATCTAAACCTGATTACGATCGCCTATCCAATAATCCGACATGAATAATCCATCCCACATATCCGGTTTTAAAACACTGGTATGTTCATGCGTGTGTATGTCAGCAAAAGCAACATGCGTTTGGGTGCACAGTCCCAGTCCTAGTATCTATTGTATACGTGTATATAATGAAACATGATAATTTTCATTGTTCTTCTTCTCTCTTTCTTTTTTTTTTTTTTAAAAAAAAAAAATGATGGCGTATATGTCGTTTATGATTTGCCAATTTAATTCAATTATTTTATTTTTTTTAATTTGCAGCGGATCTTACATGATTGGGGTGATAAAGAATGCTTGGAAATATTGAAACAAATTAGAAAAGCTATTCCTGAAGAAGGAAAGGTGATTATAGTGGATGTGGTATTGAAGGAAGAGGAAGAACATGTGTTTAGGCATGCAAGAATGGGTTTAGATATGGTGATGATGGTACAAACTGGTGGGAAGGAGAGAGATGAAGGGGAATGGGCCAAGCTACTTCATGATGCAGGCTTTAAGAAATATGAAGTAGTGCCTATCATGGCTGTATATTCCATCATTGTAGCTTTTCCATAACATCTAACCTCTTTTGGTTTAAAAATAAAGGGTGCAGTTTGTATAAGGTCGAGGTTCTAAACAATCAAAGTAAATCGCACTTTCAAATAGTATCCAGAGACGGTTTCAATACTGAAAATCACAACTTGTGGTGTTTCTCTCTCTAGACTTGTGTAATTTCCATTGCCTTGAGTTCTTAAAAGAGGTAAAGAAATTCTTGAGAAAGCTCTTTTTCCCCTGATAAGTACTTTTTCATGCTTCATTGTAGGGAAAGTGGCAGTTAGGAATGTACTTTCTAAGCATTTCCCAGCACTTTGGGAAAATGCGACTGCATATTTGTTTAGGTACAAAAGAGAAAAATAGTTTTTCAACCATTTATTAAAGTTTTTATCAACGATATGGAATATTTGTTAAATGAATGCGGTTTCAAAATCATAGTCATTGATGGATGGTCTAGCAAATAGATGTGTATAACACAAAAAGAAAAAAAAAGGGATAAGGGAGAGCATGTCTAAGCATTTCAATTTTATTTATTTTTATACGTCAAACTTGAACTAAAATTTTTAGTTTCTATATTTTTCACCCTCAAGAACCTACAAACAATATATAAAAAATAATTTGGGAAAATATAAGTATTAATTGAGAGCATAGCTAAGTATTTTCAATTTTATTTTATTTTCTATACATTGGAATGAGCTAAAATTTTGGACGTCAATGTTTCTTGCCTCACGCACTTATAAGAAATATAAATATTTTTAAATAAAAATGGAATGATTGAAACACCACTGAAACTCCACATTATAATTACCTAATATACTTTCAATCTCAATAGGCAAATGATGGGATGGTCCAGATCGTGTCTGAGTATTTGAATTTTACCTTTTTGTATATATGGATGGATCTGAAATTTTCAACTTCTATACATCTAAATAACTTGGACCTGCAAATAATATTAAAAATTATTATGTAAAAAATGGCTTATTTGCCCCTGAAACTTTGGGGAGTCTTTTTGCTCATTTTCTATATAAATTGTTTTTGGATATTTTTGTTAAAATTAACAAATTAAGTGCACCTACCATCCAAATTTCATCTCGATTTGATTTTAGAAAAAAAAAAAAAAAAAAGATTTCAAGTTTTATGCACATTTTAAAAATTACAAAACAATCCAAAAAAGAAAATCCTGCATTACCGATTACCCATTTTTAAAGTAATTTACTCTTCTATGTGGAGTGGCAAAAGTAGGAATGCTAGAGAGCAAGGAAGTCCACCTCTCATTTGATAACTGGAAGTTCCGGCTCAAGATCCTAAAAGTTCCAATTTCATGTAAAACTTCCTTCGATAATAACGTGATGTGCTATAAGAAACTGGCTATAGGAAGTTATGAGTTCTCAAAAAATGAGAACCTGCAGCAACTTCCACTCCCTTTGGAAGATTGATTACCGTAGTAAGCTTGATTATCGTAGTTTTTAGGAAGTTCAGTCTCTCACTTTCTCTTTTGCTTCCTTTTATCTTTTCTCCCTCTGACTCCATTCTTTCTCTGAATGCATCTAAGCTTGATATTTAGGATGGGCCTATGTCCAATTACAGTTTACGAGAAAACAATCTTGAAAGACCTATTCTCGCAAACCGTTGGCTGAACCGGCATGGTTCCATATAATATTGAATGAAACCGTTTAGAAATCATAAGAAAAACAAAATAAGTGTTTTGAAATTTTTTTTTTTTTGTTAAAGAAAAAAAATAAAGAAAGAATAAATAAAAATAAATAAAAAAAAAAACAAAATAAAGAAAATTATCTACTTAAACAGTATAGACTGCATACTATCTTTAAAGATGTGCAATATATTAACACTATCTTAAAAAATGTGTCAAATCCATGCCATCTAGATAAAAACGATAGCATATAATATCATAGCATTATTTCTACAAATTATATTACAGCCTTATATGCCTCATTGAGGGTATGTCCCTTAATAAATCAGAATGACGGATTAGGATTTGTGTAACTGACCTTAATTAGTTGGAAAAAATGCTTTGATGATTGTAACCTTATATAAAAAGGTGCAATTGGCATACGGATGCATCCGTAGTGTAGAGGTAATGTGCACCTTCAAATTTTATCATGATATATAATTTTGATGTAAAATGTTCTTAGGATTATCTCAAAATCTATTTTTTATATCTAATTATAAAATTTTAAATTTAAAAAATGATTAAAATCAAGTAGATCTATAAACATATGAAAATCTTGAAAATGGACGGTGTAGATAATATGTTGTAAAATATACTATTTCTGATACTTAAAATCTTTTTATTTTTCATGTTCATATATCTCGATGACAAGATGATCAATCAAAGCATTTTTCAAAATTAAAACTACATTTTCCGATGGATTTTTGATGTGCATCCGTAGTTCTACACTATCAGATTGCAACCTTATATAAACTTTTTCCAATATACAAACCGCAACCTAGATAGGGACCGCAACCTATGTGAAATATCTTGGGGGATGCAAGTGTAGTTGTGCGTCCTCGAACATATTAACCGCTTTACTATTAATAGTAGCATGGGCATAGGCAGTCGGGGCCTATAGGACCCGACTACCGAAAGGTCAGTACTCGGTACGTCACCCCATGACAGAAATGGGGGGCGGCGGACACCGATGCCGTCCGGCTTGTGGCGGACAAAACGTTTAGAGTTCGACTGATAAAGTGCATTTTGTACAAGTCAACTAAGTTTGTTTTCCCATTTGCTCATCTGCTTCACTGATCACCTCTTTTAAATAAGCAGCGGGAGCCCTGTGATTCTCTCACTCTCTCTCTACCTGCCATCTCTTCAAGATCCCTCTTTTTCTCATTACAAGTGACGCCTCTGCAGGAGAGAGAGTAGAAGAATGAATATACATAGCCCCAACAAGAGGTATCACCCAAAAATGGCTAAGAAAATCTACCTCAAACCTACTTTAGTTACCGTCTTAACCCTCGTCGCTCTCTACGCAGGTTTCACCGTCTTTCTCTCTCATCCTCCACCCTCCGTTTCAACCCTTTCTGATCCTTCTTCTTCTCGCTCTCTGTCTATCCTCAATTCGGGAGATCCCAAAAAAACTACGGTTAGGGTTTACATGTACGATCTCCCCAAACGCTTCACGTATGGCGTAATTGAGAGCTATCTTCGCGCTCGCGGAACCCCAAATGCGCCATTTCGATATCCAGGAACGCAACACAGTGCAGAGTGGTGGCTTTTTGCTGACCTTTTGAGAGAAGTTCGGTTGAATTCTCCCGTAGTTAGAGTTTTGGATCCCAAAGAAGCTGATCTCTTCTATGTACCATTCTTCTCTTCTTTGAGCCTTGTTGTGAATCCAATTAGGGCATCGAATTTTGGCAATGGGCACGTTTACAGTGATGAGGAGATGCAACAGGAGTTGATTGATTGGTTAGAAAACCAGGAATATTGGGAGAGGAATAAAGGGAGAGACCATGTTTTTGTTTGCCAAGATCCAAATGCACTTTACAGGGTTCTGGATAGGATCAAGAATGCGGTTCTCTTGGTTTCCGATTTTGGGAGGCTGAGAGCTGATCAGGCGTCGTTTGTGAAGGATGTGGTGTTACCTTATTCACATAGGATCAATTCCTTTAATGGGGATGTTGGTGTGGAAGGGAGGAAATCGCTATTGTTCTTTATGGGGAATAGATATCGCAAAGAGGTGGACATCTCTCTCTCTCTGTCTGCGTGTGTGGTATTGCTATTATTTTTGTTGGGATTTTCTTTCATTTCATTTGGAGAAGTGGGCTGTAGTCTTATTCTTGGTCTGAATGTGCTTTGCATTTTTTCTTTTTTGGGTTAAATTGATATGATATTCTGTTATGGATTTTATTTACCAGTAGTCAATAAGGGAATGAATTATGGGAATGGATTTTTGTTGTGGAGTTTGAATTGTTTATTAGTTGTCCAGTAGTCAATAAGGGAATAAAATATGGGAATGACTTTCAATGGGTTTTTGTTGTGGAGTTTGAATTGTTTATTAGTTATCTAGTAGGCTGGTGAGTATTTTGAGCTTAGGTACCACAACCATGAAATAATTATTCTTGTTCTATTTTAGAGAATTGAGTTGATCCAATGAATGGATATCCAAAAAGTGGGGTAGATTAGCTGGGCAGTATTAGAATATTTTTTATGTGGAAATTCCTTTTCCTATTATGAGTAATTGCTGAAGTCTTATTCTTAATCTGCATCATTCATTAATTCAGCGTACTCTTTCTTATTTCTTGATAAATTAAGAACGAGTATCCTGTTATTGAAAAAAAAATATAAGTGTTTGCATTAAAAAATAAATAAAAAAAGAAAAGAAAAAGAAAGATAGCAATCACAGTAGGTGGAAATCTACTGCATGATGTGTTTCACTCTTTTTTTTTTGCTTGCTGAGAATTATTGGTTTTGCTAGCCAGAAGTTTTAAAGAATAGCTTGTGTTGGCATTTAGTTATTACTGTTCATGATAGCACAAGACTGTGCTATATTACTGCGAAAAAATTGTGATATTGATGTCAAACTTTCATGTTATAGCATAGTTTTAATGAAGTTATGTCACCATAGATACATGCTTGATTTGGAACAATTTTAGTTTTGTACTTTCCTTATATCCCTTTGTGAAGTCCCAACAACAAACTATTTATTGGTAGTTTCATTTGAATATCTATTGTTCAATAGAGCTGTTCTGAAAGATGTACTTGATGTTATCTCTGCCAGAGCTTGATTGAAATTACTCTTTTCTCTGGGAAATGATCCCAAATGAACAGGTATCAAAGCTACATATAAGTTCATTTTAAACCCCACTTGAATCTTTGGTAGCATTGGTTTATACATTCCTGTTTGGTATCGAATCTAGGGATAATTTTTTTGCTTTCTTTTTTCGAGAACCGCCTAAGGTTCCAAATAAAAAAATGAAAATGAATGTTTAATTATCTTAATTGAAATAATGAACATCTTGGGAGGTTCATTATTTGAATTAGTACACTTGTTCCTCAAAAGGATCTCTTAGTTGTTGAGAGGTTGACCAAAGATGGTATATAAGACATACCCAATAAAGCTTACAAGTGAACCAGATATGGAATTTAGGTGCCCATGCTTTGTTGTTGGCGCATGTATTCCATTGTACCTCTCTGTATTCCAAGAAGAATGGTTCCATGATGTCCCTAATCCAGGTGCTTTGTTTTAAATTTTTCAATAGGTTATATGGTTTATATGGGCACCTGAATTGGTGTGTAATATTTTACATGTTAGGAATAGGAAAACACAAAATACGTGCAGTATTTTTGTGGAAAGCTAATAGCATCAGAACCTTCTTTTTTAGAAGTTTTGGATACTTATAGTTCCCTTTTTAAGCTAATGATGGCTATGTAAACCAAAGATAGAAATATTCGATTTTTTCTTTTCTGTATGGCACATGGAGCATCTGCTATCATGAATTGGGAAATATTGGATGTTACTCTTCCCCATGCATAGGTAATATTGATCAACGGGCTCATGTATAACCAAAAAGTTTGCTACGTAAGTTCAATCTATCACTAGATTTAAAAAAAAAAGAAAAAAAGAAAAAGAAAAAAAAAGTTTAGTATTATCATTGTTGGTCTGAGGACACTTTTTTATTTAGCACACAAGCAAAGGCTATATTATTTTGTCATATGTTCTTATTAGTTTACAGTAACCGTTAATAATTTGATACTGTTGGGCTTTTCTGGAAAAGAGCTCTTTACTACATCTCATATGAATAATCTGGAATAATCGCTCAATGCTGTATATGTTTCATAGCTTCTATTTAGTTAAAATAATTTGCCTACTTTTCAACCCTGGAAATCATATTAATTCACACCAGAGTGATCTCACAATATTGATCATATAGTTCTTGACTTCTTAATGGGAAAGAGTTTTCTTTCGTCCTGACTTCTTATTTTCTTCTCTGGCACCCATACTGTTATGTCACAATCAAAGCATTCCTTTAATGAGTTCGGATTTTTTGTTGCAGAACCATTCAAAATTAAGATCAATGGCGAGGCTTATATTGGCGAGTAACATGTTTTAAGGGATGTGACAATTAAAATTGTGAATTTCACATCTAGGATGCACTTTGCTTTTAAGGCCTGAGATATGGAAGTTCAGATGATCATGTTTAGATGAAATCATCAAAATTATTATATAGCTCCGGCCTTTAGTGAATTTCAGGTGAATGAGTCATTGCGTGGGATTCTAGTAGAGTAGATCTTTCAGATTCTAAAAGAGAAACAGGATTATGTCTGTTTCTGCAAACTATTTTCTGCATTTTAGAAGGGACATATACCATAGACTTAGAAATTGAACTGAATTTTGTATTCTGTGAAGTTGACTCTTCTGAGCCTGCCTAAAGAAGCAGCACTCCTTCTAGTCCCCCAATATGGCCTCTACATGGAAGATAGTTTTTTTAAGTGCTTGATTCTAACAACAACTATGTATTTCCAGAAACTGCAACTTCTGACATGATCGGTGTTTCTATGTTGAAAGGATATTTGCCTACTGCTATTGGCCTATTGTTGTATTTCTCACACTGAAGGTTACCTTAATGTTACTGTCTGATTGCCTGGTAGGGTTTCCATAATTCAAACGAGTTTTTTTTCATCTGTCAGAAAGTTACATTGAGTTTTGGTTTCCATTCTTGCACAACTGAATTTATGGTTCATGATTAAACTTTAGCTGTTGCTAGGTTTCTTAGAGATTATCTACCCAAGAAAAAAGGTTGCTTAGTGATTTATTCTTCCAGTGAATTCGGGTGTGGCTCTATATTTTGTGGGTCTGTGACAACAAGATCTTGTGAATGACTGTGCTTATAATACAGGGGGGAAAGATTCGTGATACTCTCTTCCAAATACTGGAGGAAGAGGAAGATGTCATTATAAAACATGGGACACAATCGAGGGAAAGTCGAAGAATGGCAACACAAGGCATGCACACTTCCAAGTTTTGTCTGCATCCAGCTGGTGATACCCCTTCAGCATGTCGCCTGTTTGATGCAATTGTTAGCTTGTGTGTGCCAGTCATCGTCAGTGACTTTATTGAGTTGCCTTTTGAAGATGCCATAGACTACACAAAAATAGCAATATTTGTTGATTCTGCCTCTGCTATTCAGCCAGGATACTTGACTTCAATGCTTGGGGGAATAAGCGAAGAGGCGATTGTACAATATCAGAGAGAGCTTAAAATGGTATTTCTAGCTACTTTTCACATAATTCCTTTTCCTTCCTGTTATATTGGTACTGTGTTGGTAGAGACATAGAGTTTCTTGCGTGATTGATATTGTTATGTTTGATTAGTATTGCATTACCAGCTAGTAACATGATCAGAAAAATGTTTGCATGGGTGTTTGAGCTTTTTGATACTTCAAAACCTCTGAAACGTCAACCATTGAGGGGTGGAGGGAGGGAGGGAGGATGATCAGAAAAATGTTTGCATGGTTGTTTGAGCTTTTTGATACTTCAAAACCTCTGAAATGGAGGGAGGGAGGGTCTCATTCCAACAGGAGAAACGAAGAGCAGGGTGTGGGATTAAAAAAGAGAGATGAAAATGAAACTCAGTCATATTATCCTAATCTTGCGAGTGTCATTCAGTTTCAAAAAAAAAAAAGGAATCTTGCAAGTGTCATTTCCAAGTGTGCGTTAAGAAATCAAATTGTTTGTTAGATTGATCATTTTGTTTGAACATTGTTATTGAAATAGATTTCTATATTAGCAAATTTGAATGTTATGTAATTTGAATTCTAATTTTTTTAGGATAAGATGTGCATATTTATTGCCAGGTTAGCTTGAATTATGGAGAAATGAATTGATTTATACCAAAAAATGTGCCACGTGGGCTCCTCGTTTATCAAATTTGGACACCAGTTAATTAGATTTAGACCTGTAACAAATTTGATCTAAGCTCTCCAGGGAAACCAAGTCTAGATATCTCAACCATTATGATCGTTCTTGAAGTATGTTTCTGATCTATCATTGTGAAGCCTGTTATGGGTTAAAAGATTTAATGAAAATTTATACAGGGTTTGCACCTTATGAAGATGTTGAACTAAGGTTTGGGTTAAAGGGGAGGTTTTGGTTGGGTTAGGGCAAGGTTTAGGGGAGGCTCTAGGGTTTCTAAAAGGGTTAAAACTCCTTGGAATTTTCTAGTACGGTCGAAGGGTGGCAAGATGGATTCTAGGTTGAATTAGTGCAAATCTTGGGTTTGAGAGTGGGCATGGATGATGGGTTTTTGGAGGTGTTGGTTGGCTTATTAGTATCCATGAATGGTTGTTTTAGAAGGGGACAAGAAGGATGATGAATTTGGCTGTGGACAATGTTTGTCTAGGCGACCCTAACAGAGCCGTAGGGGGTTTGGGTCCTCTAGGAGGTTGTGCGAAGTTTGGGTTGGATACTAAACCCCCCAACTGAACCTAAAAGTATATTAAAAAAAAAAAAAATGTAAATAGTTAATTACATGCATGAGTTTGAAACTGAACTAATAGAAGTCAAAATCTTTAGAAGATTGAAACTTGCCCAAAACTCAATACAAGATCATATGGATCATTAAATAGTTACATAAACAATATGTCATTACATGCCAATATGTGCCATAATCAATCCATGCTCCATAATCCACGTTGAACATCATATATGAAACAAAAACTTCCTACTCACAAGAGTCCAAACTCAGAACACATAAAGCAAGAAAATGAAAATATGATATATGTTCCAATCTTGAAGAAATCTCATAAATCTATTTTCTTGATTAGGCGGTACAATGGGCTGGGTGACTTGGCCCAGCCCTAAAAAACTAGGGTGTGGGCTACAAAATATGGCCCATGGGCTAGGGCCAGGGCCTCGTTAGGCCCCGCCTGGGCGAGCTATGTCAGGGCTTTTTTGGCCACTGGCCCGATCACTGCTGGGCCAGGCCAGGCCAGGCTAGGCCCAGGCCGGCCCTATGGAGACCAAGGCCAAGGCCGGCCAGGTCCATTGCCAGCCCTTTTGTTGATGTGTTTCTCTATCTTAAAAGTGAAACAGAAGAGTTTTTGGGGGTTGAATACTCCCCAAAACCCTTTTTTCCCATTTATTTATTTATTGATTTTTTTTTTCATGGGGGGGAAGGGGAGCGGGGTGTTGGAATGACTTTTTTGCCTTTGCCCGAATGCTTATGATTTTTGTTACACACTTAAGTTGTTGAGTGCATGTTTTCTAGATTAAGGTAAACGCAAGTGACGAGTCCCAATGTTTTCAATTGTTTCTTTTGTAGAAGTGACAAGCCATGAAACTGATACTATACAAGTGAAATTTCGGTTGCCTATCACGGTTCTTAGTTCTGAAATGTATGTCCGTTTACTTTTCTGAGGGAGATATAGGTGCTATGTCATATGAACTTGGTAGCCTGGTCCTATTATCCATTGCAAAACTTGAAACATATTTTGATATTGAACCATGACTGAATGGAGATGGATAGTGATGGAAGGTCCACCACTGGGTTGTGTCCTATGCCAGTTGAATCGTCTCTCATTCCATCACTTTTCCCATCATTATAATGGACAATCATGATTTCAATGAGGATATAATTTTGCATAGCCCAATGTTTTAGGGTCTAAGATCCTAGTTGGTCCTTCATATAACTTGTGTAGATGCTGATTTCTTTTGACAGTTATTATCTAGCTTTCTTTGCATCCAAAATTTGTGGTTTTCTCTTGCTCTATTGAAACGTTGTTAAATTTGCATGGTCGCTGAGCGTGTGATATTGTAATTCAGGTGAAACGGTATTTTGAGTACGAGGATGTGAATGGCACAGTAAATGAGATTTGGAGACAAGTCTCTATGAAGCTTCCACAAATCAAATTGATGATTAACCGTGAGAAGCGCCTTGTCAAGAGAAATATGACCAGTCCAGATTGCTCATGTGTTTGTTCAAATCACAGCTCTTCCGTTGGCCCTCTTTTTTGATACCCAAGTATTCTTGACAATTGTCCCTGCTCATTAACTCTCGGAGCAAATTCCTTTATTCTTTGCCCACTCAAAACCTTTGCATGATGAATGACTCACAACAATGGTGGCCCATAAGCAATTTGGAGTCTTCGCCTCAAAGAATAAGGTAAGAGTGGCTGTTGACAATGGTCCCTCCTTTGTTTAGATTTTTTTTTTTTGGCCACCAGCTTTGTGTGGTCGATTAAATCCAAATATATTTGTAATCGGTATCGATCTGTATAGAGAAAATGTATGCTTGATTGCTTGTGAATTACCTTTGTAACATGGATACATTAGTATGCTCATGCTGCATCTACAATTTTGAGAGTTCTTCATGCACGCATATATATATAATCTAAAGTTAACAACCCTTCAAATTACAAAAGTTAATGATAGAATATGGATAATCTAAAGTTCACAACCTTTCAAATTACAAAAATTAATGATAGAATGAGTTGTGAATGGTGGATTTACTAATTTTGTAATTTTTTTTTTTTAAATGTTATTTTTTGTGATATCTTTCTCATTAAGTAAGAGTATATTTATAAGGGAAAGGATCTTATCAACCCACGGGCTAACAGCTACAGTGTCAGCTAATGGCACATATTGAATTTGAGTCGATCTAACGGTCACAATCTCATTTCGAATTTGAATTTTTAGTTTTTTCTACAAATCTAAATCACTTGAAATTTGGAGTATCTATTTTTTTTAAAATAAGAGAATATAATAAAAATATAAAAAATAATTAGTAAAATATAAATTGATCAAAATACTTTTAAAATATTTTGGAGGTATTTTGGTCAATTTATGTTTTGTGAATTATTTTTTTATATTTTTATTAGACGTCTTCATGAGAAGAATGAATACCTGAAATTTCAAGCGATTTAGATTTGTAAAAAAAATAATGAAAATTCAAATACGAATTGAGATCGTGACCATCAAATCGGCTCAGATTGCATATGAGCTATTAGCCGACACTATAGTAGTCATCCGGTGGGTTGATAGAATCCATTCTTTTTTTATAAATATCACTACGAGACAATGGATAAGTTTGTCATCTTCAGAACGGGTAAAGTTGAAATTTTTACTAAAGAGCAAGCGCACTCTATAAATAAAGTTCCTGGACACTAATTTTCAAAATGTTATTGTGTTTTTGTAAAAATTTCAAAGTTGTTCTTGTTTTGTAGTTAAGTTAACTATTAAAATATTTTTTTAAAATAAAAAGTAATGATCTTTTGATAAATACACTCATCGCAATCCCTTATATCATTAACCTTTCTATTTTACCTTTCTATCATTAACCCTTGTATTTTAAAGAGTTGTTAACTCTAGTCCAACCCAATTGGAACTGTGAGATTTAGTTTTTTCTTTTTTTTTTTTGTAACTAGCTAGGTTTCACGTAGGCATGCCAATGGGACATGGACTTCGGGTTATCGGAGTGGTTCTTCCCCCTAGCAAGTTCGTCGGTCTTGTAGTAAACGTAGTCAAACCTCTTTGTTCTCAATAGGTAGGGAAGAGGGTCTACGGGTTTCTTTTAGCTTTAGGGGTGGCAATGGTCCTGGATCTGACCCTGGACGTGACTTGGGTTCATGTATGGGCCTAAAACGAGTCAAACATTATTTGGATTTGGGTTCTAGGTCTAGGTCCATGTAGACCCGATCGAACTCAATCTGAATAGTTATGCTATCTAAATAATAATTTAATATATGATATTTAAATAAATATAACTATACATTTGTAGTTATAATATGTAAATAATGTATATATATTTAAAGTATTTATGAAATGTATTTAAATATATAGATATTTTGATTTTTGGATTGGATATACGTTTGGGTCTGGGTCCAAGCATTATATTTTTAGTTCCGGGTCAGGGTCTGGGGACTATGGGCCCGTCCAGTCTGCATATGGCCGGACGTAGGCACCCCTATTTAGCTTAGTTGTAGTCATTGTTTTCTTAAGCAAAGAAGTAAACAAGTGCAGCTAAGTCACTTTTGGGGGAAGGGTTTTAAAAAATTGATTGAAGTGGATTTGGCTTCTTGGGCAAGGACTTACAGGGATGGGTCTTTGGCTCTCAAATGAGTTGCAATTTTTCGATCATTTGACCGATCTTCCCTATTTTTTTTACTCATTTTTAACAAGTTTCATGGGGGACTACTCAAGTCTCCAAAACTTGTATATCCAAGCGGGGGTTTAAAGGGGTATATATGGTTAAAGACGGATCATGTTTGTTTTGCATGAAATATTTTCACGTGAAAGAATTTCATTATGTAGTTTTCATACTAATTGGTCCGAGTGTTTCTTTTTATATCAATTGGTAGCTAACTTGTGTGAAAATATTCTACAACTAATTACATGAGGGAATTTTTTTATGTGAAAGTATTTTTTGAAAAATATTTTCACGTGAAACAAATGTGTAGAGATTCAATGTTTAGTTCAAAATCTTAAGTGGTTAGGGTTCAGAGAGTTATGTAGGGTAAGGGATTTGTTTAGGGTATCTATGGTAGTTAAAACTAATAACGGTAGGGGTCGTTTAGTTAAAATTAAAATAATTGCTAGAAATGTTTTTCAATTGAGGTTGCATATGTTTGGTTTGTACTTTTAAACACGAAATATTTACCATAAAATGATTCTTTTTCATGTGAAAAGAAGTCCCTAACTCAGGTGTGGAGAAAATTAGGTGGGGTTATTTTTCTCATGGAAAATTGTTTCATGTGGGTTGGACCGCATTTCTACATATACGATCCAAAAAGTGTAGAGCATCCATCTTAAAGATGGATGCAAGTAGGCATTCCATCTTAAAACAATGGAAATTAACGGTCCAAATGCTTTTTTACTAAAATTATTATTTTTAAATTTTTAAATTTATTTATATTTTCATATTCATGATCTCCATGTTAGAGATTACATGTCCTTAGAGATTAAGTCTTAAAATCCATCTCAAAAATATATTTATTAAGAGGCTCACATTTCTACATATGCGGGCTTGGCCGCATAGAAACTAGATCCTTTTCTCATTGCACTTGAATTAAACTATTTCAAAATTTAAGTTTTAAATAGAGAAACTATCTCGAAATTTTTAGAGAAAGAAACTATCTCAAACATCAATTTTTTAGAGAAACTATATCAAAACTTTTAGAGAGAAATTATCTTAAAATTTTTTTAAAAAGAAGTTTTTAGAGAGAGAATGCATCTTAAATTTCAAAATTTTTAGAGAGAGAAGCCATTTCAAATTTCAAAATTTTTAGAGAGAGAAACTATCTCAAATTTTAAATTTTAGATCGAGACCATCCCAAAATTTTTACAGGGAAAAATAATACTCAAAATTTTTAGAGAGAGAAAGTATCTCAAATTTTAAATTTTAGATAGAGACTGTCCCAAAATTTTTAGAGGGAAAAACCATATCAAATTGCAAATTTTAGATAGGGAAATTATCTCAAAATTTTTTGAGTAGGAAACCATCTTAAATATTTTATAGAGATAAATTATCTCAAATTTCAATTTTTTTTTTTTTGGGTGAGTTAGTGAGGAGAGGGGCCCTACACTTCGTAGGAATTGAGCCTAGGATGTAGCGTTGCAAATCGTCAAGCGCTAACCAATCAAGCCCTATCTCAAATTTCAAGTTTTTAGAGGCAGAAACTATCTCATAATTTTTAGTTTTAGATAGAGAAGCTATCTCATAATTTTTAGAGAGATAAATTATATTAAATTTTAAGTTTTAAAAGCTATATCAAATTTCAAATTTTTAGAGAGAAACTATCACAAGTTTTTAAGAAAAATTATCTCAAATTTCAAGTTTTATGGAGAAACATTAAGAAATTTAGAGGACAATATTTATGTAGAATTCTCTGCACCCCATAGAGAGGGATGAGGGTTCTATTTATAATTGTTATGTACTCATCCTTGATTGACTCAATCAAAGGTACAATTACAATAAATTTGTACAGATACGAAAGAGATTACAATATATCATTATCATTATCATTCTCTAGATATATCATTATCATCATTCTTATTACTCCCCCTTGAACTATTGCCAATGTGAACATGGACAACTTGTTTGCTACCGAACGATGTTGTGAAGTAAGAAGACCTTTTATAAAAATATCAACAAGTTGTTATGTAGTTGAAGCATAATTAGGAGTAAGCTATCAACTTTCAACCTTTTTTCGAATAAAATGATAATCCAGTTCAATATGTTTGGTTTGTGCATGAAGAATTGGATTAAAGGTAAGTTTAATTGCACTTTGGTTATCACAACATAAAATTGCATGTTAAATTCTTATTCCCAATTATGATAGAATGTGGCGGTACCAAGTGATTTCAGCAACTGTAAAAGACATTGTTCGATATTCTGCTTTTGAACTTAGGCGTGAAACAGTCTTTTGCTTTTTACTGCTCCAAGACACTAGAGATCCTGCAAATAAAATACAAAATTCAGATACCGACCTGTATTCTATTTCTCAGCTTTCTTCATAAAGGGATCCACAACGGAAACTAATCTTGCTGGGTTATCTCGCAATAAGATAGACTCATGTTAGTTCTCAAGTCCTTTGCTCTGCATCGTTTATCATTCTTTTCGTTTTACTGCTAATTGTGACATTTCTTTTGAGTTGTTTGTCAGTTAAAGCTAAATGGTGGGATCTAATGACATTGGGCATCTCACTTATGATCAAATTTGTTATGCTACAGGGTGTGAGTAAAACTAGAGTACATCCTAATAGATGCACGGATCAAGGATTAACTAGTTAATTTCTACCGTGATTTAAAAGTTGGTCTATTTCTACTACAATTTGATCCTTTTTGAAAGCTCTAATCGAGGATGGAAGCTGAGGACTGCCCCAATCAGAGGATCCAGCAAATGAGTGATTGGTAGAAGCGGAGGACACACCACTCGATAGGAGGACATTTCTAGAAGTGAATAGGCCTCATGAGAAGGAGCAAGGTGTGAACCATTAGGCAAGAGGAAGAAAAGGTGAACAAGGGAAGATTGAGGCCTTGCGGCAGTTAGAGACATAAGAATATTGATGTTTCGTCAGGTATTCGAGAGACCATAGCTGGTCGGAGATATCAGAGCAGATATATCAAAGGATATACGAAACCATTTACATAGAAGTTCGGCATAAAAGACCTTGAGTGAATGACCCAACAGCAGCAGGGTGGGGATGAGCACCGGTTAAGCACAGGTTAAGAGTAGGGTAAACTATGCCACACTCTCATGTCAAGTGATAAAGCACATAAAATTTTGCTGGTTCCTAAATCTCAGAACTTATTCCTCCACCAATTTTATTGAGTGAGTTGAATTTGAGTTATCTTTCCTTTATTTTGGTTCTAGATGATATGTTTTGACTAAAATTTTGTACATTTGATTGTTCCTATAGATGTAATTATTTTGAACTGTGAATTGACTGTCTCATATAGGAACCATACTTTCAGTATTTAAGCATTTTCAATAATTTCATCAAAATAACTAACATGTTCACTCATTCTTTTCATAAACACAAAAATAAAATTTCAAAAATATTTCACAATTTTTTTTTATTTTTTCGAGCGTGGCTTGGATTAAGCCGATTTGCCCAAATTTGGCTGGGTACATTGAATGACTAATTTGGATCTTGATTCCATGTTTTTCAATGCTGGGTCTAGGTTTTAAAAATGGGAATCAAACCCAGACGGACACAGTGATTCCCAAGGAAGATAATTGGAAGGATATAATAAAAAATAAAAAAACTTCCAAATAAAAGAAATCAAGTGATTTTAAGGCTCAATGGACCGGGCCTGCCCTGGCCCTTAGCACAACCTACCTTGAATCGGGAGGCTCTAGCCTAGCCCTATCCAAGCCAAACTTAATAGACCTGAAGACTGCTAAAAAATGAAAAATAAGACAAAAAAAGGGCCTAGACGGTCCAATCGCGACGTAACCCACGCTCGGCCTGGCTCGACCCTAGGCTGTAGTGACTTGGCCCTCAAGCTACATTTTGTGGCCCAATCCCTTTTTTCTAAAGGCCAAGCCTACATGGCCGGGCGAGGCTGCCTAGCCCTTTGCCAACCCTACTTTTGAGATCATCAGCATAAAATCTAACGCTTGTCTCGAGTGGTCTCGACAATTCTTAAAAACCCTTCCCCACCCTAAGACATCGAAGTGTTGTCCGGATCACCTATCCAAATGAGAACTGATCAATTTTAAATCTGTTTTAAGATGGTACGAGAACTTATTGCTTTCAAATAAGTTCTAGGATGGTAGAATTCATGGCCCCATCCCCCTAACCCCTAGACTTTGTTTTTGGGAGCTTGTCCAATAGTTTCTTAAGTACCCTTTAATCCTCACCTCCTATTCTTTTTTTTTTTATATTTTTTGTATTTTCTTATTTAAAATAGTTTTTATATCAGTAATTCAGATCAATCTGATCCGGATAACAAATCTAGTGATGGGACATATTTTACGGGTGAACGATCCACGTCATCCATATTTTATTTTTAAAACACTGCTACTTACGGGTAAAAATTTATTTGTGAATTGAAGGGCAATTCATTCATAGCGGGTTGGTTGCCTTTGCGTAGCGGTCGATCCAAAAGCCCCCAACAAAAAGAAACATCGCCCGCTCTCCGCCTCTCAGCGGCGATAAGATCCACCCCGCCTCCCCACCACAAATCCCCATCTCTTTTTCTCTCTACTCTTGCCACTCATGACAGAGAATCAAGCGAATCTCCTCTAAAAAAAAAAAAACCCTCTGTCTCTCTCTCTCTCTACTGGACTCTAGAGAGAGAAAGCAGCCGACCTTCCAACCTCCAAATTTCTCTCCGCTCGACTTAGAGATAGAGAGAAGTAGCAGAGTGAGATAGTGTGTGTCCAGAGAGAGAGTGGTGCAATGGCTACCATAACCTCCCCCGCTACACTCTCCCGCATCGCTCCTGGCTCGCGCCTCCACTGCTCCACCTCTCGCCTCCCATCGACTTCGGGCCTCCGAATGCCTTTAGATGCTCGCAGGCTGGGTTTCTCGGGCAACGGTGCTAGCATCGCCTCGCAGAGGCTTTTGAAGGCCTGCGAGATGGTGTGCGGTGGGCGTCGAGGTCGCGGGCCACGTGGGGTGGTGTCCATGGTGAAGAAGAGTGTGGGGGACCTCACTGCCTCTGATTTGAAAGGGAAGAAAGTGTTCGTCAGGGCTGATTTGAATGTTCCTCTTGATGACAATCAGAATATCACCGATGATACCAGGATTAGGGCCGCAGTTCCCACCATTAAACATTTGATTGGAAATGGGGCGAAGGTTATTCTTTCCAGTCATCTGGTATGTGTTTTTTTTTTTTTGTTTCTCTTCTTGGTTTTTGTTTTGAATTATTTTCAATTATGGTTGAGATTAAAATTGAGTGTGTTCGATTTTATGGGAAAGTTTGGGGTTAATTGCGATTGTTTTTTTTTTTTAAATTGGTTTGGGTTAGCAGTGCTGCATTTGATCATTGGTTGAAGGTTTGGTTATGTGGAATTTTGGCATGCTGAATTTTGATTTTCCTTCCTTTCGTGTTTACTGAGGTTAATTGAGGGTTAAGTTGTTGCATTTAACAATGGAGTTGACTTTTGATTTTGTGAAAATTTGTACTTGGTTAATTTGGAATCAAGTTGGTGTTGTTTTGATCTATTTTCCGCATCATATTTCTGTAATTTCAAGGGATTCTGGTGTTGTGTTGTTGCCGTGGGGTTTTTTCATCCTTTTCATTGCTTTTTCTGTGAGAAAGATACAATCAAATACAGGAAGCGTTCAGTTTTCAGGTGGTTATAACTTGGGCTTCTTTCTATTTGGTCTTTTAATATTCTTTTCAATGTTTTGATGTGATTTTTCAGTATTGTTGTTGATTCCTAGGTTGTGATTCTGGGGGCATGTTAATCTTTTTTTAAAAAGGTAATTGAGTTACCTATGGGGAAAAAAACAATAAATTTGGGGTAATTGACTGTTTATAGTTCACTTTTTTTTTTTTTTCAAACACAACTCCCATTTTTAAATTATTAAAAAAATTATAATTGAAGAAAAAATTATTGAATTTCTATTTAAGGTATATTTGATATGCATTATCTACATAATATATACATTGCTCACTAATTAAAGTGAAGTATCTTGGTTTTTCCCTTCGATAAATTTTTTCATATGACCATCGACTCTTTCTTTGTTTGTTAGAAAATGCGCCCTTGCTACATTAGTATACCACCATTCCAATAAGTAATTCAGGTTTTTTTCAGTACAATTCTCAATGGCCATTTGAGAATCCCTATTGAGTTATTGTTGGTTATACATAGTTGTTATCATATTTTAAAAACTTAGGTCGTACAATGCTCTTGATTTTTGGATGAAATCTTATTTTTATTAAATTCGATAAATTTAAAGTGAAAATGCCATCAACTGTATCCAGTAACCATCCTTTGCGATAAATTCATAAGCTTTTTTCTGTTTTGTTATCCTCTTTCAGATTGGGTATTTCTCAAAAATGGAATTTCAGACCTAAGATAGTGTTCTTTGGTTTTTCAGGGGCGTCCAAAGGGTGTCACCCCTAAATACAGCTTGAAACCTCTTGTTCCTAGACTATCAGAACTTCTTGGTGTCACGGTATGCTCATTTCTTTCTCTTCTCTTGATTTGTGGAGATACTCTTGATCTTTGGAGATGCATGCAAATCATTGTGTATCTGCTACTGTTTGATATGCCGACCCCAATTAGTTGGGAAAAGGCTGTGATGATGATGATTTTCTACTTGTTTATTTTGTTTACTCAATTTGTGATGACTGACCAGGTTGTGAAGGCTGATGACTGCATTGGTGAAGAAGTCGAGAAACTTGTCGCTTCGCTTCCTGATGGGGGTGTTCTACTTCTTGAAAATGTGAGATTTTACAAGGAGGAAGAGAAGAATGAACCTGAGTTTGCAAAGAAGCTAGCTTCACTTGCTGATATCTATGTCAATGATGCATTTGGAACCGCGCACAGAGCACATGCATCCACAGAGGGTGTAACAAAATTCTTGAAGCCGTCTGTTGCTGGTTTTCTTTTGCAAAAGGTACAATTTTGGGTTTCAATTATTCATCTAGAATTACAGAAGCTATCTGTTGACATAAATTTATAATTGGCAATGCCTCTTTGCTTTGTTTTTCCCCGGCACATTTTTGGTACCACCGTTATTGATTTGGCTTATCAACACATCTTTTTCTTTTTAAGTTGCAATGCGGTCTAAATCATGTTATAGCTACTTTTCTTGGTGAGGTGTTGTTTCTGTTATTTACCCAAAAAGAGGTTTTGTTTCCATTTTTCTGAGCTCTCATCATGTGACACTGATGTTCATTGCAGGAGCTTGATTATCTTGTAGGGGCCGTTTCAAACCCTAAGAGGCCATTTGCTGCCATAGTAGGTGGCTCAAAGGTCTCATCCAAGATTGGGGTGATTGAGTCTTTGCTTGAGAAGTGTGATATCCTTCTGTTGGGTGGTGGAATGATCTTCACATTTTACAAGGCCCAAGGTCTTTCAGTGGGTTCATCCCTTGTAGAGGATGACAAGATTGATCTTGCTACTTCCCTTCTTGAGAAGGCCAAGGCCAAGGGGGTCTCTCTCCTCCTACCAACTGATGTTGTTATCGCCGACAAATTCGCACCTGATGCAGAGAGCAAGGTCAGCCTGTCCTTTCTTAAACCTCGAAACACTCTAAAAGAATAAACAAGAAGGGGGAAAACACAAGTTAGTCTAACTATTAGAAGAAACTAGTAAAATAAAATAAAATGGGCTTAATTTTTCAAGTGGAATAAATGGACTTTGACCAAATGATTGTGGTTTTTGTGCAGATTGTGCCAGCATCTGGCATACCTGATAGATGGATGGGGTTGGATATTGGACCTGACTCCATCAAGACATTCAGTGAAGCATTGGACACTACCCAAACGGTCATTTGGAATGGTCCCATGGGAGTGTTTGAGTTTGACAAATTCGCAGTTGGAACTGAGGTACGCTGTTTTTAGGAACATGTAGTCTTAGACTGATGCCTTTTCTTTTGTTCATTTATCAAGTTCTTTAATCATTGAAGAAAAAAAGAAGCATGCATGGAAAACATATATAATTTTACTCGGCTCCTGAAAAGGGGAAATTGTGTAGTTTTTCTTCAATGTTTTAGAAACCAGACCATGTCATCATTCTCCTGCTTTGAGAACATTGGTTTATTTATTGATAAATGAACAATGCAAAGTAATTTGGCAAACTTGAAATTGTGCGCAGGCCATTGCCAAGAAGTTGGCAGACCTTAGTGCTAAGGGTGTGACCACAATAATTGGCGGTGGAGACTCAGTTGCAGCTGTGGAGAAAGTTGGGGTGGCTGAAAAAATGAGCCACATTTCAACAGGGGGTGGTGCCAGCTTAGAGTTATTGGAAGGGAAGGCTCTTCCTGGTGTTTTGGCTCTTGATGAAGTTGTACCTGTCGCTGCTTGAGTTGAGAAACCTTCCCCTCCTCACCGTTCTTTTGTTCTTTTTTTTGTTTTTGTTTTCTCCTTTTTTTGTTTTTGGTTAAGCTTTTGTAAAAGCTTCTTTTCAGTGTTTATGAGCTTAGAATGGCATGCTGTAATTCAGAGTTCGGAATAATAATCGAAGGATATTTTTCATGAGTGCATATTCCATATTTAACATGGTGTTCTCTATGATACTTCATATCCATTGAAATATCCCTGCTTATGGGCTAAAAAGAAAACCCTAGAAGCTGCCTCTTAAGCTCTTTCCAGAATCAATCTATGCAACAGAAAAAACAGAAAAAAAAGGGGGGAAGTTCAAGGTTATTGGACTAACTGATTATCTGATGGAGGTGGTTAAAAAACTAAATTTATTGACCCATGTGGTAAATGATTTGAGAATTGTGATTGGTACAAATGCCATATTTTGTGGTTCATGTTTCTTATTTTGGTGGCTCTGGGTGAGATGGACCCAACCACACTCCCTTACCCCATCAAAGATCCCCCAACTTAATCATTAAGACCGGTCAATTTATTTCCTCTCTCGCTACATGAAAATGGCAAAATGTCCACCACTATAGAGACATCTGAGTCACACGTCGACACCCTCTACGGCTGTTGGGCCACAAAAAAAAAAAATTGAATATCAATTATTTTAAAAAAGTCTGGTTTATGTTTCATAGAAGTGTATACCAATTATTTTTTTTGATGCAAGGTCAAAATCATTATTGATCATTAGATTTGAAATCAAGTGGTTGAGAATTTGTCATTGTTTAGACACAAGTTCAAAACAAAATTTCTCCAATGTTGTGACATCTTTATGGAAACAAAATAAAGCCGCACCTCAAATTCTTGTCTGTAAAGCACTTTCGGCAATTGAAATCTAGATGATGGTTCTAAAATCAATTTCCAACGATGACAATAAAATTTGAAACTTAAAAAATGGTACAGATCTTGTGGATGTGTGAATACTTATTTTTAAGGCGAAATTGATGGTTTATAAAATTTTCTTACAATTTACATTATTTTTAGAGCTTGAAATTCTAATTTTTTTTCTACAACCATAATGTTCAAGTCGAGATGATTGATGTAAAGGTTTTTTAATGCTTGACTTGTGATTTTAGATGAGTTAGGAGGTGAGGTTTTACTCAGTATAATACAGCTAGAGCCCTATCAAATTATTTTTCAAAAATAAATAGTCAATATATAATCTTATTTTTTATCCTATTCCCAAGTCTCACTTTTTTGTTTTTTGTTTTTTTTCCACGCTTAACGTATTTCAGGTTTAGACATCCAATACCCAAATTGTGATCTTTTTATTTTGAGAGCGAACGGCTTGGATGTCTCGACTCAATTTTCAACAAGTGACTTGATTTTAAACATCAAAATCGATAATAGTTATCTGAAGCTATATGTTAACAAAAAGAGTTATGTTAGGGTGCTTACATCATAGAGCAATTTATGATTATACTCGAAGAATTTTGGACCTTATTTATCTTTGTTTGGTACATAGAGCACTTTTTAGTAATAGCATTTTTCGTCATTAAGAAAGGTATGACATCACTCACATGGAGCATTAAATATCACTAGTGTACTCGATATGGGCGATGTCACATTCTATGTTGATGATGTCACACCTTTCCTAATAACTAAAAATACCATTACTAAAAAAATGCTCCATATACAAAACAATGATATATAAATGTTCAAAATTTGTTGAGTACAATTATAAATTGCTCTATAGTGTGAGCATCCTAACATATTTTTTGAAAGAAGTACGTTGTAGCTATTTCATTAAGATAATAAAAGGACTACAAGAAACCAAAGAAAAACAGAAAAAGGAGAGGCCTAGGCTAAACAACCACGAACTAAGATGTAGCCGCTTTAGTAAGGCAATCTATATCTGAATTGTAGCCCCTCTTAACATGAACAAAAGAGCACTCGCGCAACCTCAAAGCTAGAATAATAGCATCCATAATACCAATGAGATTCCACGTCATAAAGTCTTGGCTTGGTGCACCATTTGATAACATTCACTGAATCACCTTCAATAATCACTTTGGAGTGGCTATTGGCTAGACGTTCCACTCCCATCTTAAGAGCCCAAAGATCTGCCACATTGATTTCACAGGAATGTAGTCTTCCCTAATAAGACCAGATAGTTGTACCCAAGTTATCCCTCAAAAGTCTGCCATACCCACTAACATTACCACGAACATGTCCGTCGAAATTCAGCTTGAACCATCCCACCGGAGGCTTAAACAAGGAACAGTTTAACCTCCTACGAGGCCTCTTCAAGAAGATAATATAATGGAAATTGGGGAAGATAAGGTCTTTGGGGAAGGAAAGCACCGGGAACACCCACTTGCCTTCACAGGTTTCGATCTTTGAGTTCAGGTTTCGAGTTGGAAGGCTTATAGGGCAGGTTACTAGTTCCTATTCTTGGGCCGAGTGTTAAGCTTGCTGGTTTGAATAAGCTCTGTAGTATACGAGCCAGACTAGCTTGTTGTTATATACTTACCACTCGCTGCCTAATGTTCGGCCTAGTTGTTCTATTGGGATTTGGAGTTCCTGTCCTCTTGCTGTCATGTCGATAGAGGAGTTGATTCTTGATTCGAGTACAGACATAGAGACATGTCAAGTAGAGCCTTCAGAACTGGACTCCACTGGTTTCGAGATAGGTTTCCCTGCGGGTAGTAGGAGTTTGTCTTCGGCTTTTTAGTATTCACTCCTAGTTTGTGTGCACCACGAGATAGAGTATCTCTTTATGGACACAAGAAGAGAATCCAGATTTTTGGATCGTCCCTCAAAGGTACACAAATTTCATTCTTTCCAAAGACTACATAGGGCAGCCGCCACTACCAGTCGCAATGGAGCAACACCTAAGGTCGAGAAGGGTGGTGTCTAGATCTATTGCATCAATTTCAAGATACTGAGTGAACGAGGGGTATGCCAATTGGAGATAGTGCTCAACCAATCCCAAAGGCTTTCAGTGAAAGAGCATCTCAGAAAAAGATGGTATGTGGTCACTTCATCATTTTTGCAAAATAAACAAACCCTCGGCAAGCATAAGCCCAATCTTCTTAGCCTGTCACTTGTTAGTAATCATCTGTAACACAGCAAACATAAGAACTATTTAACCTTGCTCGGGCTCCTACATCTCCAGAACTTGGCTAGATGGCCATAACTTTGAATGTAACGATCTCTGAATCGCACATTATGCAAATAAGAAACAGAGAAAGTGCTAGAAGGCTCTAGGGATCAAATAATTCTATCACGCTTTCGAGGCAGAAAACAAAAGTTGTAAAGGGAAGCCATGAGAGAGCTATAGTTATCCACCACATGAAGGTTAGCTCTACGAATATTGAGCATCACGTTCCAAATACGCTTATCTCTATCAAGAGATATAAAATTGGCCACCATGGCTTATTTCTAAACAGATCTAGAGTATAGATCTGGATATAGAAGTTTTAGGGGATAGTCCCCTAACCATTTATCGTGCCAAAATCTAGTGTGTGCTCCATCTCCCACCAACATCTTAGTGTGGCTGATGCCCCGCCATATTGGTGATTGATATAAAGAACTGGAACATGGTTTGGTGGTAAAGCCATCAAGATTGTGACCATACTTTCCATAAATTACCTTGGCCCATAGTTGATCTTGTTGGGCAGCAAGATGCCACTACCACTTGGTCAACAGAGCTTTGTTGACAGCCTTAATTCTCCGAATAGCCAAACCGCCTTTCTTACGTGGTAGACAAACTGAGTTCCAACAAATAAGATGGAAATTCTTTTTCTGTTGGGTGTCACTCTATAAAAAATTCCCCATCACTTTTACAAGTGTGGTACGACCTGCAAAGCTAAGGAATCTACACTTCTAGCTATCCAATTTGTACTGAGCCCGTTGGATGAGGGGATCCCACATAGCTCTTGGTGCTCATCCGTCGAGCAACAGTAACCCCAAGTATTTGGTGGGGAAGTGGTCGACTTCATAATTAAGCCAAGCTGCCCATTGGAGTACTTTAGAATCTTAACATGTGATGTTAATAATGCGAGATTTACTCATATTAATGTGCGCCCAGAAACCAACTCGTATATCTTCAGAAACAACTATACTTTCTAAATATTTTCCATAGACCCTTCGAGCAGCATTAGAGTGTCGTCCGCATACTGAAGGTGGCTTAAAACTAAACCATTCGGCCAAGCCCTTAGGCCATGGACAAGATGAGCATCCACCGACCCCTGAAGCATTTTACTAAATGCTTCAGCAGCTATAGTAAACAGAAAAGGAAGAGTGGATTTCATTGTCGCAGCCCTCGAGAAGCCTTGAAGAAACCATAGGCTTTATTTTTAACAATAAAAGAGAAATGGGCTAATGATAGACACCTGGAAATCCGTAATCTCCATCGTTTCCTAAAACCCATTAATTCCGTGATGGAGAACAGAAAAATCCCACTCTATACGGTCATAAGCTTTTTCAAAGTAAAGTTCCAGGAGAATGCCCTTAATTGACGAAGAGGATGTAGAATAAATGGTCTTTTGTGCAAGGATAATACCATCCTCAATAAATCTCTCTTTAACAAAGGCTATTTGGGGACTTTCAACCACGTCATTAAGAACAGCTCGCAATCTGTTCGCCAGCAGCTCTGCTAAAATCTTGTAGCAAGCAGAAAGTAAACTAATGGGTTTGACATCATGAAGGGACATAATAACTAACTTCTTCAAAATCCAAGAGATCAAAGTGGAATTCATCACTCTACAAATGATACCATCATAGTAGAATTGATTAATCCAAATGAGAATGTCCCCTTTGACCACCTCCCAGAATCTTTGAAGAAAGTGATAGGAAAGCCATCTAGACCATGCGCCTTATCCCTAGGAAGGTCAAAAAGGGCTTTTTTGGCCTCTTCCTCCAAAAATGGAGATTCAAGGCTGGAGGCCTTCTCATTAGAAATCATTTTAAAAGGAATCTATGTCAAATCGAAAGGCAATCTGGCTCCGGATTTAAAAGCCTCCTGGAAGTGTGCTATAATGGCAGCATTCCAAATATCAGTATCATCTTGATTAATACTCGAGATTTCCATTGCACTTAGGCTATTAGTTTGGCATCTAGAGTTCGCAATGGAGTGGTAATACTTGTTATTATTATCTCCCTCTTTGACCCATTTAGAGCAATATCCTTGAAACCAGAAGATCTCTTCCTTCCTAAGAAGGTCATTAAGCTCAATTTTTTTGTTATCTTTCAACAGTTAGACCCCCATTTTGCTGCTGCAAAACAGTGATGGCATCAATATCAGAGACCAAGTTCCTAATGGTATGGCCAATATTGCGAAATTTAGCTTCACCCCATGTAATAAGCTTCTTCTTGATAAATTTAAGTTTCTTGGTTATCGCAAAGCCCAACCATTCTATCACTAAGCTCTCCATCCAAAAATCTGAAACAAGTTTTAGAAGAGACTTGTCTTCAAACCACATAAGCTCAAAGCGGAATGGTGGCTTATTGAGAGAATCTCTATCAGAGCAGAGAAGTAAAGGAATATGGTCTGAAGCTAGTTGACGGGCTGCCTTCACCAAAGCTTTAAAGATGACAGACTCCTAACTGGGAAAAACCAGGAACCGATCAAAGCTTGGATAGCTTAGGGTTCGAAACCGAGTTATTCAACCAAGTGAAGTCCATTCCCACAATAGAGTAGTCGAACAACTCGTTAGTCATGATAAAATATATCTAATAAGGCCATTTGAGGTGTGATGGGAGGATTCGAAGAGACTTCATCAGTGATCATTACCAAATTATAATCCCCAACACCACACCAAGGCAAACCACAGGAAGAAATAACATGTGAATTACTTCTAGAACGACCTCTTTCTCACCTACCACATTTGGACCATACATATTCGATAAACACCATGGAACTAGGTCCAAAGTATTAACAGTCAAACAATGGAAAGCAGCATCAAAAGCACACCCCGAAACAACAGTGGGGTCCTAAACAGTTAACAGATCTCCAGAGAGACCATTATAAGGTACATATAAAAAGTCTAAAGGGCCAGAGCCCCAAAAAGATCAGATGAACACCACATCCAAGGAAACCATCTTCGTTTCCTGTAAAACAAGGATGTTAGGTCTGAAGTCAAACACCAAACATCTCAACACCCCGCTCCTGTTAATGTCTCCTTGGCCCCAGACGTTCCAAGATAGCACAATCATCGCCATCGAAAGTCTTGACCTCCCCTCGTAGTTCCTGGGAGACCAGGTGCAAGAGGGTTGAAAGGGAGTGCTGCAAGGAGTTTCTCAATTTCCCGTTGAAGACAAGGCTTCTGGGGTGGTGGATTAGGGGCAACAACCTCTTCAACAATCCTGACCTCTCCCTTAAACTTCAACTGCATACCAGCCAACATCTTGCCCACACGATCCCATGCTATAGCCATCTTGTGTTTTTGCCTGGACTAGTTAGCATCCTTAGGGTCAAGGTCTTCCTCCTCCAAAAAAAATTTAGTAACCAATATAGGGGGTATCTTAGGAACATCAGGGATAGAGGCTAGGAGCAATCCTTTGGAGTGCTCGGCTGGGGTTGCTATCATAGCAGGGTTCTTCAAAGTCACCAAGCATTGTTGTCTTCCCATTTAGAAAGAGGAAGGTATAAGACATTCTCATGAGCTAGGGTGGATCAGACACATCAATGTCTTTCTTTTCAGGAACCTCTATAATATTAACTTGGGCCATGAGAGCAAAAGAATAAGGGAGCCGAAGAAATCTACGCAGGAGATACAGAAGAACGAAGTAGAAGAGAAGGGTCCTAAACAACGAGTATTGGCCTTGGCCCTAGCCCTTAAATAAAGCTGAAGAATGAGAATGAAAGGTCGTCAATGCCAAGTTATTAGAAGGACAGGGGGGTGACATTTGGCAAGCAGGTACCTTCCCGAAGATGTGCATCGATTCACATTGAAATAACACTGACGACACGCCTTCCTCCAGCATATCAACTGTCATTCTATCCAGCCCTTCCGACCGTTGATTCTTTGGGCTCGGGTTGAGCTCAACAATCCATGGTTAGCAGCACTCTACCTGTTTATGATCTTCACCATCAATCCATGGTTCGCAGCACTCCACCTGTTTACGATTTCCACCATCTGACGAATGCGGTGACAATTGCGTGGACTGTCTAGGGAAGCGATGAGAGACGGCGCCACAGACGTGCCTGACACCAATGTGCATCCTGAAGGGTTCGAAAAGGATTCTATTTGACATCTCACCAGCCACATATGTGGAGCCTAGAAAGCGTTTCATAGGTTACGGTTTAAGAGTAGGCACGTGTTGCGACAAACACAACAACACGTTACTTCTGCTTGAAGAGTTTGAATTTGAATTTCGGGAGAAAAGGCAGACTCTAGGAACCACCAAAACAGGGGATGAGCCAATCATCTCCTCTCTCCACTCCTTACAGAATGTCTTCTTCAATTCGTACCGCTGCTTAGGAGAAGGGACCCTCCTCTTTCTGGAAACCATAGTCCATGGTTGTTCCCGGCCGACAGAAACAAGATTCTGGCCAAAACGGAAATTCGATGTGAGCACCCTAACATAACCCTTTACAAAATATATCAAGTATAGTGTGTTCCCATGAGAGCACATTTTACACTTAGTTCTTATAAATGTGTCTTTTATTCGAGTAAGTGGACAATGTGATCCAACATGACTACACTATAGTTTCTCCTTTTCAAAAAAGATGTGGTTAGGTAGGGGTAGTAATGGGCTGGAAATCTAGGGCTTGGACCAGAAAATCTGGCCCGAGGGTTCTGCTGTGCCTAGGCCAAGCCAAGACATTACCAGCCACGTTCATCCCTACGGCCTCTATTTCATTATCTTTTATTTATTTATTTGATTTCTTTATATTTTTTTGCTTTTTTTTTTTTTTTGTAACGGGCTCGCCCTTGATAGGGCCAGTGCTTTGGGGTTTTCTAATATCAGAAAAAATGAGGCTTCTTGTAAATTTCCCAAAACTAAAAAATCTTATTTTATGCACCACAAATTGTCATGCATGGAACATTGGCCAACATACTTCATCCTAGGTTACAACTTGAATAATAATCGTGCAAGCCTCTCCCCTAGCTGAACCTACATGCTCCAACAAAAAATTGGATGGACGGTAGAGGACTGCCTTCCCTACTCAGTGAGTCAGGCTGGGCTAACCAAGTCATTTCCCTACTTTAAGATAAGTAGTGAACGAACCTTGAATTATGCTCGAGACCAATGTTTGAAATGTCGTTTGAAATGTCGCTGACCTGATCCAGAATTGCCCATATTAAGATCGGGAATCGTTAGAACCCTTATGGATCCTTTAATACATAGGGATCCGCCCAATTCCCCCCAAGAGATCAGGTTCTATCAAAAATCTTCCAGTTTTGGCCTGACATATCTGGTTCTATTAAGTTATGAACTGGTTTGGAAGGACAAATTTATTCTTTATAAGAACTATTTTTAAATCTTAAATAATTGAAGAAACCAAATTGTTCCCCACCAAATGGTATCATGCAGGGCCCACAAACCACCTACTCCTCCACCAACCATACGCCAACATTGCCATCAATTCGAGCATCATGTCCACAATGGTTGAGTCTTGATCCCCTCCCATTACCTTTCCGTCTCTGTGTCTCCCTTCCCCCCCTCAATTGGCATCTATCTCTCTCTCCCACAACAGTCGTATTATAGTATAATGCAACCACACCTTCTAAAAAACTATATTTGTGGTATTTGTAAGACCCAAAATTTTGTACACATACTCTCTTTATCTCAATAATCAATCTAAAAATAATACTAATAATAACTTACAACCTATATATGGCCAAAATGAGTTCTCTCCAACAATGAATCTAGATTGTCTATTTGATAAATTTCAAGATCTAGGCCTTTATAAATTCAAAATCATTTTTTTTTTAATATTGTTAATATAATGATAATAAAATTATCATAAAATTTTGGAAATAAAAGCAATCATTTTCAGACCTAGATCTAAGCATCTCACAAAAATGGATGGCCTATATTAATTTTCGCCCATAGGTATATATATATATATATATATATGTATAGTAATGACATTATGAGGCCCTCCCACACTCATGTGAGTAGGACTCCAATGATCATCATTAAATTTTGATACAAATCGCTAAAAACGTTATCACATGGGTGTGAGACTTAGGTGAATGGGTTTTATTGATAACTTTTCTATAAATCTGTACTAAAATTTAATGGTGATCCTTTAAGGTCTTACTTACATGGGTGTGGGAGGACTCAAAAAATATATGGGATTTTCAAACAATTTGAGGTTTGTGAAAGATGGGTTTTGTAGAGAGAAAAGTAAGAAGGGAAGAGGGAATTTGGTAGCAAAGGCATTTGGAAAAGACCCCAATAATAAGGAAGGAGATTTTACGTTATTAATGTCACACTTGAGAAGAGCAAGAAGGTCTTGG
This sequence comes from Amborella trichopoda, assembly GCF_054954075.1. Classification (NCBI taxonomy): domain Eukaryota; kingdom Viridiplantae; phylum Streptophyta; class Magnoliopsida; order Amborellales; family Amborellaceae; genus Amborella; species Amborella trichopoda. The sequence goes on along the minus strand of NC_142337.1, from coordinate 13,270,195 downwards.
CTATGCAGAAGGACCTTCTACAATTTTCTCTCTCCGTCCAAATTCTAGGATATTAAGGCATGGAAAAAATGAAGGTCATGAATGAGATACATGTCAAATTATTCTAGAATATTAAGGCATGGAAAAAATGAAGGTCATGAATGAGATACATGTCAAATGAAGGAGAGAGAGAAAGAGGTAATGAAGGGGAGAGAGAGAAAGAGCTAAATAAAGAATACGCAAAGGATCTATAAGAGAGATAAATTTTTTGCTATTGAAAAATCAAAAATTTTAAATTTTTGGTTTTTCAAAAACCGAAATTGGCCTGATTTCGATTTTGAAAAAATCAAAAATGGGTGATTTCGTCTTTTTTTTAAAAAATGGTATGAAATTAAAACAACGGACATATCAATAATAATAGAAAGTATTCGATATTTTGGTAATAACAAAAACTAAAACGGACATTTATATAACTTTCCTTAAATTTTAAACACATTTGATATACGTGAAAATATACAAAAAAAATTCCCTAATATGACCGAGCATGGGATTTTTTTTTATACAAATTCATCCAACACAATTATTATTATTATTATTATTATTATTATTATTATGATGTTATTTTTTATTTTTACACTCTAGGTCATTCAAACGTATCAAACCAGAGCGGCATGGTTAAAGTAAGTTTTTTAAGTTTTTATCATGTTATGCGTTACACATCACAATGGTATGTGACAAGGGTTCTATAAAGTTGGGGGAGTTAAAAGAATATTTTTTTTATTGATGGGCGTCACAAACAAATAATAATAAATGTAAGCACCTTAAAAGTTAAAAGATGCGACTTGTATAGAATAGAACAACTACACTTTGTTTGGGAATCTCGTACCAACCCTGTTTGCTGCAGCTTTATGAGATCGCCAAAAAAATATTGGAATTGAGTTGGACTGTATGGTACATGGAAGCCACTTTTGAAATCCTCCCAAGTGGCAATCCTACCCTCTTCCTTCGTTAATTGGTACTATAGTTGTGCATCACCTATTAAGTTGATTGAGACAAGAGGGATATGATCTTCTTCCGGTGTTTGATGGAATTCGAAGAATTGGTCAGCTCCACACACCCAACTGGTAGGGTCTTCTTCCCCATTGAACTTGGGAAAGTCCAATTTTACCATTCGTGGAAGGTAGGTTCCAATGGACCCCATACTTCCATTTTGAAGTGAACCCGTAAGTGTCTGCCTTGTATACATTGGTGGCAGTTGACTGTTGGAAGATTCATCATTATTTCGGCTGTTCTTCCATTGATCGAGTCGAGTATTGATCGCAACGAGCATCTGCTGCATGGACTCCATCACCTCCTTGAAACTTCGCTCCTGATCTGCCTTCAAACTCCCCAACTCGGACTCCAAACGATCTAGGTTTTGATCCACCATGTCTGGCTTTGATACCAATTGTTATGGGCTCGGCTCACTGATCGTGTGTGACGCTAGGGATAGTCCAACGGATCCACAATATTAAAACACTATAAGACCCACATCCTAGCTGAACCAACACAAGTGATATGGCAAAAACCAATCTTTTCTTCTAAAAAATAAGAAGAACCAATTTAGTCAAATTGCACCATTCGTGAAAGCATTTACCACTCTTCATGTTCAATTTTTAGTAAAATCCAATCATTTACCAATAAATTAAACTTACCCAACTTATTGAGCCTCCAAAAATAAGCATAAATATCAATTAACCAACAAATAAGAGCAAAAACCAACTCTGAGAAAAATTAGAATAGGTATCAATTAACAAAGAAATATTCCGAGCAAAAACCTATTATTGAACAAAGACTTGTCCCGAGCTACAAACCTACTCTTTAACAAACAAATATTTTGAGCAAAATCCTACTCTAAGCAAAAACCTATTCTGAGAAAAATCAACATAAATATCAATTAATAAAGAAATGTTCTGAGCAAACATCTATTCTTGAACAAAGACATGTTCTGAGCAAAAAACCTATTCTTTAACAAACAAATAATCTGAGCAAAATCCTATTATGAGCAAAAACCTATCATTGAACTTCCAAATATCAGCATAAATATCAATTAACAAACAAAAAAGAGCAAAAACATGTTCTGAGAAAAATCAACATAAAAATCAAAAAAATCAGCCGTAAAAAAATGAACTTCGTATTATACAATAAAAAAGCATAAAATTTTGGGAAACATCAGCACACATAAAAACCTCAGCCATCCCTCTCATTCTATACCTAATTGTAAGATGGACTCTTTATTTAATTTAAGCTTAAATATAGGTTATTTGATTGGCGGAGCTTCAAACTATAAAGACAAACAGGTTTGCACATCCAATTTTGAGAAAGATCATATTGAAAACAACAATAGATAAGGTATGAAACCAACAAATCCTACTAAAGCTTCATAAGAGCTTCATAAACACGAAAGAACATCAAAAGGAAAAGAAAACAGTGACCGTGCATGAATAGAAGAGGAATCAGGTACACTTTAAAAGGAAAAAAAGAATCCCTACCCCAAAGAAAATAGAAAATCAAATGAAACTTAATCTATGCATTTTCAGGGCAAAAAATGTATTATCAATAATAGACAAGAAATATAGCAAAGAAAAGATGGCCGCCTTTCTCATCATAGACTCTAAAACTTCCATATTATACTGAAGTTTCCAATGATGCTTTTAATTTCAAGCATTTGACAGGTTTTCATGTCCTTTTTTCTATTATAGACTTGGGGTAGGATGTGAGTTTGGAAATGAGCTCTTGTGATTTGATGCAGAGAGCTATTGGGGTTTTTGCAACGCTCTATAAATCTCAAACAAATACAACCTTTACATATGGGTTGGGCTGCAGAGAGGCACAGTGAAGAGGGATGCGAGCGGCTTCTCTCGACGAGCAGCAAGAGGGCACGAGCAGGAAGAAGGTGAGAGCAGTGAGAGGGCGCGAGTAGAAGTTACTTGAATTAGGTGCGAGTAGAGAGAGAGTGAGAAGCAGAGGGAGAGTGCCTTTGGTTTTTAGGAAGTAGGAGGGAGAGAGAGAGAAAGAGCCGCGAGAAGGCGAGAGGCCGAGAGCAGTGAGAAGAGAAGGGTGCGAGCAGAGAGAGAGCGCATCTGGTTTTTTGGGAAGTAGGAGAGAGAGAGAGAATGAGATGCAGAGAGAGAGCATGTCTGGTTTTTGGGAAGTAGGAGAGAGAAAAACCAAGGAGATAGAGGAAGTGCGGCAAAGAGAGAGTGCAATGCTTTTTTGAGGAAGTAAGAGAGGGAAATCCAGAAGAGAGAGAGAGCGAGAGGCGCTCTTTTTAAGGCATCGTTGACAATGTACCAGCTAGTCAACGTTTTAAAAAAAACCCGCTCTTTTTTGGGGTAAATGTTGGACCTCTTTTATAGCATTTTAGACCATCGAATTTTCAACTTCTCGTCATCACCGTTCGGCTCATCTCAATGGGGTGCACGAGCGGGCTAACCCCATACTTTCCCATATATAAATATATATAGGGAAAATATCCTATAGGCGTACTACTACAGTAAACGCCCACGACCTAAATTGAATATGGGCATATGACGATCACGGATGTCCGGTAGTGTTTGAATTTTAATTTTTTTATACAAACCCAAATCACTTGAAAATTTGGATGTGTGTTTTTCAAAAATATGAAAATCTAAAAAAACATATTAAAAAAAATATTTTACATGAAAAAATTGACCAATACACCCCCGAAATGTTTCGGAGGTATTTTGGTCAATTTTTTTACGAATTATTTCTTTTTATATTTTTATTAGGCGCGCCTTGATGAGAAGAACACATACGTAAAATTTCAAATGATTTGGATTTGTAGAAAAAAATTAAAATTCAAACACAAAATGAGGTCGTGACCGTCAGATCGACCCAGATTCAATCTAAGCCATTGGTGTTTACTGTAGCGGCCAGCTAGTGGGCGTACAGAATCCACTCATATATATATATATATATATATATATATATATATATATATGGAAAAATAGGATTGTATAATAAAATCATTTTTTTTTGATACAAAGACGTCACAAAAGTACTTAGCTGTAAGATGTCAAACCTGGCATATTAAAAAGGTACACAGAATTTGAGAAATTTATTTTGAACTTTAAGCCCGACCAATAGCACACACCTAGGCACCCAATTAGAAATCTAAAGGGCAAGAGTACAAGTGACTTCCTTATACAAAGGTAAATGCACTTACTGTGTACTATCTTTTCATGAATTTTTAGAGAATGAATAATTAATTTCAAGTAAAAGATTACAGGAATTTAGAGAGGAAAGCAAAGAATTTGCAATAACAAAAAACTACTCATATTCTGGCTTAGTTTTAGAGAGAAAATTCATTCTCAATTGAAAAAGAGGGAAAGAGAGTTCTCAATATGCCAGTCTATGGTGGTTGTTTTTTGGTCTCCTTTGTAGAGAGAAAGTACCAAGTATTTGGTTGCTTGGTTAATGTTTTGCAGAGAGAGAAAATGCGCTCAAAATAAGAAAGAGAGAAGCAGAGGCCTAACCGTTCCAGGCTAAAATGGAGGAATGTAAGACTCATAAAATTCTTTCATACTTCCTCTCATGTAAGGATTACAAGAGAGGTACAGATTCTTCACAATCAAAGCTCTCGAATCCTCTGCAACTTTCAATGAAAGCTTCAAAGTCCTTAATTCCATGTCCGTCTCTTTGGGCAATCCAGTGATGAAGTTCCTAAAGATCACTTGCTTGTTCTCAACCTCTTCCATGGCTTCCAAAACCCTAATTTACAGAAGTCGGGGAAACCGGTTGAATCAACCCTAGCTACGGAGGGGCAAAAACACAGAGCAAAACCTAGCCTTTCTAGTTCGCCATGGATGCGTTGGGTTGGTGGAAAGAGAAGGTAGACGCGCATCTGACGGTCCAGATCACGTAGTGCAAAATAATTATTTGATCTTGACCATCCATTTTAGCAACCGCTATCCGTCATCAACAGCCATTGAGATGGTTTGGTGGATGTAAAAAGAATAATTTAAGTTCGTTTCCCTCCAGAATTCGATATTAGGATACAACTTTTATAAAGGGTGCGGTTTGTATAGAGCCGAGGCTCTAACCAATCACAATAAAACGCACCTTTAAATATTTCAATAATGAAAATATGTGATAGCCTTAAAATATATTTTCATTTTTAATTATAAAATTTAAGTTTAAAAAATAGAGTAGCTTGAGCATAACTATGAAAGCTTGAAAATATTAACAATTGAAGGTCTAAAAATGTGTTACAAAGCGAATTGTTTGCAAAACTTGAAATCCATTTTTTTTTCATGTCCATGCATCTTGATGTTGAGATGATCAATTTGAAGATATTTGAGCATCAAAACAACCTCTTTTAGTGAAATTTTTGAGGGGGCTCTGATTGTTTAGAGCATTGACTCTATATAAACTTTTTCGTTTTATAGAATGCCTATGTCTTTAGTAAATAAAGAAAGGATAAAGTTTCTCTAGGGCATGCGCTTTATGAAAACAAAATAAAGCCTCACCTCAAATCCTTGTCTAGAAAGCACTTTCAATAACGGTAATACACATGATGGATTTAAATCAATTTCCAACACCGATAATAAATTTGAAACTAAAAAACTGATAAAGATCTTACGGGTCTATGAACACCTAATTTTAGGGTGAAATGGATGGTCTAGATAATTTGTTAATATACACACTTTTTAGAGTTTAAAACCTTTTTGTTTTCACAACTAATATGTTCAATCCAAAATTATCAATGTAAAGGTTTTCCAATGTTTGAATTGTAATTTTTGATGAATTATGAGGTGATGATTTACTTATTTTGATAGGGCTGCAACCCTATCAAACCATTTTCCTATAAAATTGCACCATTTTCTAATCTATAAAACCAACTTGAGTTATGTTTTATAGGGTTATGTTAGGGTGCTCACACTATGAAGTAATTCATTATTGTACTCAACAAAATTTGTATACATATACCCTTGTTTTGTATATAGATTTTAAAGACATTTTTAGTAATTAGGAGAGATGTGATGCCATCTACATAGAGTGTGACATCACCCACATGTAGCATTAAATACCACTAGTATGCTTCATGTAGTTGATGTCACACCTTATGTGGATGACATCATATCCCTCCTAATGATAAAAAAATACCCTTATTAAAACAATACTCTACGTACAAAACAATGATATAAAAGTATCAAAAATTATAAAGTATGATGATAAATTATTCCATAGGGTGAGCACCGTAATATAACCCAACTTTATAATACGTGGCCGAAATAAGTAAGAATTTTACCTTTTTTTATAGGATAATGGTTTGATACGACAGCAACCCAATCAAAATAAGTAAAAAGTCACCTCATAATTCAACAAAAAGAATGTGATTTGTATAGAGCCGAAGCTCTAAACAATCAAAGTAAATCACACTTTCACATAGTGTTGAGAAATATGGTTTCAATACTGGAAATCTTTGTGATGACCTTAAAATATATTTTCATCTTTAATTATAAAATTTAAAGCTTCAAAAATAGTATAGATCAAGCCGATCTATGAAAACTTAGAAATTTTGAAAATTGCCGATCCAAAAATACATTACAAGATACAATATTTACAAAAATTGAAATCCATTTGTCTAATGTCAATGCATCTTGATGTCAAGATGATCAATTTGAGGATATTTGGGCAACATAACAACTTCAGCCTTAGCTCTATATAAACTTTTTCCTAATAAGGGATATTTTGGAGGACATCAGCACAATTTTCTTAAAATTGAAAGAAGACACTGTGGATAATTGAAGAAGATCACTGTGGATTGGTGGGGCTACAATCAAAGGGGCCATAATCTTTAAATCAAAATTTGCAACATTTAGTTTATTTTTTTGTTTTTTAAGATTGTTACAAATGATTTTTACAAAATCATAAATTGATTTGAAACTTTTTTTCTTTTTTCCAAAAGGAAAAACTGGCTCATACATCATCTTGAGATCAAGAACACCAAAAGAAAATGGCTAGGAGGGCCCCACTGATGGGGCTCAAAATCTAATGATTTTCTAGACTCGATCATTCTCCACAAGCCTACACCTACTCCCATGATAAGGGTAGCGCTACTTGTCTTTAAAGAGTTAGAACAAATGGTGAACCGGGCATCCAGGATCCAACCAATTTTCATATGTGAGAATTGATCAATAAAAAAGCAAAAATTTAAAATTTAAATAGAAAGCATAATAAAATATGGCAAATTATCTAAATACCCAAATATAAAATATATTTTGCCCATTTCCAACACACGACCATGTTTTCATGTGTATTTTAAAAAGGAATAAAAAGATACAGGCAAAGAGTTAACTTGTTCATCTCTCATGGTAATTTGACAAAATTTCCAACAAAAAAAATATAGATCATGAGAACCAGTCGATCTAGATTCCACATGAAACCTGCCGGTTTCCTCGGGGAACCAAATGAATCTGTGGGAACCAGTCTGATTCATAATTTCAATTACAAACTAGGTTGGTTTCCACTTGATTCCCAATCTGGTTGGGTGATTTCCAATCCAAATCTTAAAGCCTTAGTTTTCTCCTTTTTTCCACATGCTCTCTTCTATTTCTCAATCTTTTGTCTATTACTGATCTACTTATTTTTCTTTTTTGATTCAGCTCTAGGAATTGAACTTGGGAATCATCAATTAGGAATCACCAACAACTAAAACAACTAAGCTGAAGTCCAATTCCCAAATAAACTCCTACATAGTATCTAGGACAAACAATGGGCCAGGCTAAGGATGGACAAAGGCCCATCCACATTGGGCTCAAGGGGCCTAGACATGTTCAGGCCAGGCAGTGCCTATCCCAATAGATTAAAAAAAAAAAAAGGAATGGAAAAAAATGGAGTTTGGCCGGGTTAGCCCTACTATGGCCTTGGCCCTCACACAGGCCTCCAACTGTCTGGCCACATTTTGTGGCTCAGACCCTAGTATTTCAAAGGTAGGCTGCCGGCCCATTGTCATCCATAAAATCTAATTATAGAGCTTTGAACCTTGCATCATCATCAATTTTAATTTGCAGTTAAACATGTTGAGATACCTATAGCAAAGGGCTATTTATCTTTGATATATGGAAGTCATTGTCTTCCCCCCTTGTAGATGTGAAATCAGAGGTATGCCTTTTCTCCACACAAAATTTGAGAAAAGTTTATTCGCACAATTAATGATGTATTCATAAGCACCCGACTTTACATCTCACAGCTAGGTGATCTAGTAGCCTGATTTCAAATCTAACTAGGGGAGACCTTGTAGAGAGATCCAACCAAAGGATTTAAAAAAACAAATCAACCAACAAACCTACACAACTAACCCACACTATAACGACTTAAAACGAACACCAATACAGTGAATCAACCAAATGGACTACTACAATTATAAGTACAGCTTGGGAAATTAATAATGAGCCAGAAGGAACTTTAGACGTAAATTAGACATAAATCAGACAAATGAAAAGACAATCAAAAGCTACCCCAGATTTCGAAATTTTTGCTTGGAAATTAGGGACTCAGATTTTCATTTCTTGGAGTGATCTTGTCTTCTGGCTCTTCAAGGCAAGGCGTGGTTCGAGCTCTGGCGTGTTTTCTTCTTCATCTGAAGAGAGCTCCAACTCTGAGACCAAGTCCGCATCGGTGTTCTGCACTAGTTCATGCTCCAAATGTTCAGGTTTGAACTTTTGAGCCTGCACTTGTTCATGCTCCAAATGTTCGGGCTTTGAACTTCATCCTCCAAATGTTTGGGTTTTGAACTGTTGCACCTGTCGTGATAGAAAATTAGGTTTTCTTTGGGTAGATCTGTATTAGTCAGAGGGATAACCATATTTCTTCGTTTATCATCCTACTACTAAATGAGAGAAAATTAGATCACTGAAAAAGAAAGGAAACTATCAAAATGGGGCATATCCCCATACCCTAACGATGGCAACTTGTTACATAAAGAAATATAGCTCCATCCACTGCATAGGTTCTACAAGGGGAAACTCTCTGTAAGACATTTGCATTTTTTAATGGTCAAGTAGGATGGATAGATTAAAAATGAAATTAGCATAAAAACCAGAGAAACATAACCGAAAAAAGAAAATAAGAAAGAAGATAAAGGAAAAAGAAACAAAAGACCAGATGAAGAAGCTCATGTGGGCAGAAAAGAGACACCAACTATGTGAGAATCCCCACATTTAATTCCTAAAAAAATGAAAAACAAACAAAATAATCACCAGGACTATCTCCATGAAAGATAATTTCTCACGCATATTAGCTCCTCTCATTGCATGGCAACACGGCACAAGATAGACAACCTGATCCATGATATCACTTAATATCATAGCAAAACAAATCACTACGGGGCACATTCAATGGTGTTAAATTTCTAAAGTTTAAAATTTGAATAGCAAATTGACCAAAGAAAATATAATGTTTGTAGCAATTATTCTAGCTCATAGTAACTATGAAATCTGCATCAGCAAAAGATATGTAAGAGACAATAGCAATCAAGATATTTTTATATTTATCAACTCCATTCCAAAAAGTTAACTACGAAATCTCATCATCATCATCATTGCCTTTTCTCAATAATTTGGGTTCAACAACATGAATCCTAGTCCACCAGTCTACTCTATTAAATGCTCTATTAACTACAAAATCTGCATTACCTTAATATACTTCCTCAAGAGGTTTGGAAATGCTGCCAAGAATATGGCTGAATGTCTGAGATGCTTAAATGTGAACAAGATCATCTGCCCATTCGTCATTGGGTTCAGTACATGAAGGGCATTTCCAAGATAATGATTTCACTAAATATCGATGACTCTTCCAAGCCTTTTGAATCATCAATTCTACAATGGTCTCCTTCTTCCCACCCGAACTAGGAAGTATAAAAACTGATCGAAAAATGCTATCAATCTCACTCAGAACAAACACCATTATTTTATTGAATACGCTGCTCAACATGATGCGAAGCTTTGAGGAAGAGTCATCATCGCCATCACCATAATGGCAAGCAGATCTGAAGCTTGAATGAGCAAACGAAGAGGTCTTATACTTTTCTCTTCCTGAATAGATTTACACCAAGAATCAACCATTGCAGTGGTGATAACCTTGACAGATGGTTTCTCAGCCATTTCTGCAAGTGCTCCAAACTGTTGACTGACTTCATATATTTCAGCATCCTCCTGGTAAGGAACACATCAAAATGCAAAAACGAATTGTATAGAACATTCACAGCAAAGAGTAGAGAGCAACGATAGCTTATACAAATGTAAAACCTGTCTCATCCACATCCCCATCTGCATCTTCACTCCAAAAGCTCTTTGTCATGACTTGCCAAGAACTTATAGAACTCCAGATCCTATAGGTGGGAACAAGCTAAATGAAAATGGCATAATAATCTCACTAACAAGACTAAAAAAAATTCAAATATGTGGGTATCTATTTAAATAGCGGAAGTCCTAATACTGAGTGAAAAATTATGAGTGCAACAACCTCATCTTCAAATATGGAACATCAGACAGCAGTACAATATGAGCCACACAGAGGAATCAAATATTGCAATTTCAAAAACACCATATAACAGAATTAATAAATAACTCCAACTGATATATTAACCTTCCATTCATAGTCCGATTGCATATCTTTGTGAAAGTGAAGACGTGCAAATATATATTCACTATAAACATAAATGTAATTTCAGAATGAGCAACTCTCAGATGGTTCATGATACTCGATTATCTTGTGTTTCCCTGAAATAGGCATATACATAAGAATAAGAAGAACACCAAAGCATGATGAGAATTTCATTTTTTTAATCCGACTACTTAAGATTCTCTTATAAAATGGGTTGCCCATATATGTTAATGTTGGTCGCAACACCAAGTATAGGTTTGAAAATCTTGAGGAGACTAAAAGCGCAAATACCGAGTAACCAATTGCGAATAGAAGACTAGAGGACCTCATTAGAAGTCAGTACTAGTGTCAAGTTTCCTAGGGAACAAACGAGGAGTGCTTGTTAGACCCCCATAAGTAGCGGTGTTAAACTAGTTTTTTGTTGTAGGAGTTGAGAAGATCTTAGTCGTAACCATCTGCAATATAGATAGAGTAGACACCCTAGTATACCAGCGAAATAGATCTCCCTACTTCCAGTAAACCTTTATAAAGCCATCATACTTCCTAGTGTTTAAAAATTAATTGCCTCGATAAAAACCACAACCAACCAAGATGCCTTTAATCTCTCATGATCAAAATATTCATCATAGAACAGAGAAATATATTTGGAAAATTAGAGGGAAGATTAAAATAAGACACAGCCAAAACTTAAACAAAGATAACCAAATAAAAAACTAAGATTAAAAAACTAACAAAATGTAGAATTGATACAAATACACAATTCTTTTCCATAAGTTTACCCAAATTGCATTCTTCCTTGTGAGTAAAAGTTCCTAAATTCTCCTCAGAAGTATCTTTAAGTTTTAGTAATATTAATCATACACAACATCAACAACCACATCCATATATTACTTACAATTTTTGTACTTCATGGGGAATACTCATGCAAAAGCACACAATACATTGTTTTACAAACCAAAGATGATAATTTTAAGCAATTCACATTCAGAAAACTCACTTTTTCTTTCGGTCTCTCTAATTGTTTCTTGTGTTCTTCAGATTCAGATCGTGATTTCTTCGAAGTCTTCCCCTTTCTAGCCTCACTTTTATCTGCACAAAAAATCCCAATTCAATTTAACTCTGCTGAGTTCAAACAATGTCGTTTCTAGTTTGACAAGAGTACAAATAATAAGATAAAATTTTTGATAAAGGAAGTTCTGGACAATAAATACTTACCCAATTTTAGTGAAGAGAAAAGGTATTCATCACCATCCTGTTAAGAGAGAGAAACCCAATAATTTTAATTGATATTAACACAAAGGAAATAAGCACATAAGCACAGAGACAGAAGAGGAGTAAGAAGAACATGACAATGGTATTTAACTGTTTATTCTTTACAAGATTTATCAAGAGAGAGAAATCCAATCAATTTCAGATATATTCAACCAGAACGCAATAAGCATTGAGCAAAGAGAGAGAGAGAGAGATTCTTCCTCATCCGAGCAAGAGAGACAACCACAACAATTTTCAAAACAATAAAACCAAAAGGCACTAGAGAGAGGGAGAGAAAGATTAGATGAGGAAGAGAGACAACCGCAACAATTTTCAAAACAATAAAACCAAAAGGCACTAGCGAGAGAGAGAGAGAGAGAGAGAAAGATTTCCAACTAAAATGAATTAAAAATATTAAAAATAGAAAATAATGAGAAAAATACTATAGAATATATTTCTTCATCAAATTGGGGGCTCGCCATTGTTTCAGAGATCATGGCGGACCGGTCTTGTAACCTGTCAAACCCTTCTCTTTGAAACGAGGATTTCTCACTTAGTTGAAATGGGTAAAAAGATGAAAATACCTTTGAAATAGGGGGGGCAATGGGTCAGGATGAGTCTCAGTCGACTAGGTTTTATATGGACACAGTAAGTCAGGACCCAAGTCTAGAAAATAAAAAAAATAAGTATTACAAAATTTATATTTTTATATTTTTATATGTTGTATATTGAGGCCTAGATCCCGAACCGACTTAATATGGTCCAAACTAAACCTGAAACTGGACTTGACCCAATTTGAGTTTGAGCATTGGAACCTGAACCCACCTGCTAGGTCCAAACCATAGACTCGGACTCGTAATAGGTATACCTGGAAGGCTTTGAAGGGTATATATTTGTGTACATTTGTAGAGAGAAAATTGTAGTTAGAGAAACTCAAAATCAGGAAAGCGAAAGGCTTGAAGAGAGTTGGATTTGGGCAGAGAGAGAGAGAGCGAGAGAGAGAAAATATTACATCTTACAATAAAATTTGGTGGTACACCTAATTTTCATTATTCGAGGTTGCAACCTTATGCAAACCATACCCTTTTAAGTAATCTAACACAAATCCCAAAATAACCTTTTACATAAATTTCTAGTTATTTTTAGTTATTTCTAGCTAAAACTATATCGTTTTCAGCTAATTATTTATAAGGAAGTAAAACCGCTATTTAAAAAGAGAAAATTGTTTGGTGCGGCCAAGCTAGCAGCTGTTACTGTGTGGGCCAGAGATCTACACCATCAACCAAAACAAAATCCCTTAAGTAATAGTCCTCCAAAGAAAAAGTATAATCAACAGTTCAAATATTCTCGCCAAAACATATCATTTCTAGTTTTTAAAATTTATTTATTTTTACAGATTAATAATCTCCATATTAAAGATTATATATTCCCTAAAAATTAGGATCAAATTTTATTTCAAAAAAAAATTATTAAGGAGCCTCCATTTCATGTGAGTCTTTAACCGCATCCTTTAAAAAGATAAACCCTTTAAGTTCCTGATATATATATAAAGTAATCTTGTGACGTTCAATACTAATAATATAAGGGATTGTACCATTTACCTTTGATATAAGGTAGTCACAATTACTTACAACTATCCGATGTGAAGTTTGATAGCTTGGATGTGTCACTACGTTCGAGAAAATTACATTGAAGTTTGAGCAAGGTCAATAGAATAATTACAGCCACCCAATTTCACATCCAATGGTCAAGATTAATATCTCACCTTGTACCAAATGTAACGAGTCTCATTCTATACTTTCCCATAATATAATAAATAATAATATTACCGGCTGATACACCTCATTTCTCAACCAATAGATTCAAAAGAAAATTCACAAACAAAACACTAGCCAAATCAGACCCAAACCCGAATACTTTAGGTTCCGGTTTGGATCCAATCGAACCCGACTGTTGCCACCCCTACCTTTGTTCCAAGATCCCGTTTCCCATTATTTCATTATAGAGGTGGTGGTTGGGATGGGCCAACTTGTTGACTCAGCTCGTTGACCCAACTCAGTTATCGGTTTGAGTCCATGTTTTGGACCCAGCAGGTTGGGTCTAGGTCCCAATACTCAAACTCAAACTGGGTCGGGTCCGGTTTCGGGTTTAAAATGAACTCTATTAGGTCGGAAGGGGTCTAGGCCTAAGACCCCATATAAAAAATATAAAAATAAATTATGTAATATTTATTTTATTAATTTCTATACTCAGGTCCGGGCTGCTCGGGTCCATATAAAACCTGGTCGACAGATAGGGGTGGCAACGAGTCAGGTATGGGTCGGGTCCAGCTGGACCCGGATCCGGACCCGGACCCAGACCCAGACCCGAATGTATTTGGGTCTAGGATTTGGACTCAGACTCGAACACAGACCGGATGTATTCGGGTCCACGTTTTGGACCCGAACCCGGACCCGACCCATCGGGTCTAAAAGTTGGACCCATACCTGTACCCGTCGGGTCCCAGGTTGATCGTGTCCATTGCCAGCCTCACTATGAGCTTCTTTTTTTTGTTTTTTGCCCTTTCTTTGCCATCATATACCCAAATTATTGGCAAAAGGTCACAATCACCGATTGTTAGATTTCAAGCCCTCTTATTTGTCGTTTAATAGTTAAAAATGATTATGAGTTTTTATCGTATATGATCCTTAATACATCCAAACGAATAGGGCTCGAAGTATTTTATCTCCAACAATTTACAGGTAAGGGTCAAGTCCAACTGAACCCGGACTCAGACCCAGACTCGAATAATACTCGTGTCCAGGTTTTGGACCTAGACCCGACCTATCGAGTCCAAATTTTGGATTCATACCCAAACCCGAACGGGTATACCAGGCGGGTCCTAAGTCGGGTACGGATCCATTGCCACCCCTATCAACAGAGACCCATTCCGACCCGTTGCCACCCCATTTCAAGGGTATTTTGCCTTTTACCCATTTCAACTTGAATGATAAACCCTCGTTTTTTAAAGAAAAAGGTTTGACAGGTTAAAGGACCGATGCGCTATGACCTCCAAAACAATGGAAAGCCCCAATTTGATGAAGAAGATATATACTCTATGGTATTTTTCTCCTTATTTTCTATTTTTGGATAAGTTTGATTGGAAATCTCTCTCTCTCTCTCTCTCTCTCTCTCTCGCTCGCTCGCTTGCTCTCCCTATCTCTGCTGCCTTCTAGTTTAAATTTTTTGAAAAATTTTGGGGTTATCTCTTAATAGGATGAGGAAGAATCTCTCTCTGCTTATGTGTTTATTGCCTTCTAGTCAGTGTTTCAAAAAGTGCTAGGCGGTCATGGGGTCCAAGCTGCCCAGTGCCCAAAACCTTGGCAGCTTAGTAGAAATTTTTTTTTTTGGGTTTTCTATCTCTAAAACAGCCTCTAATGGGTTTTGGATTTCAAATGAACTTAAAACCCACAATTTTTCCCCTTTAGTATTAAAAAAATAACCCAAAAATACCCTTAAAAAGTTGCATTTACACCCCTAGGCGGGGCGCAGGACCCAAGCAGCCGCCTAGGCACGTTCAGGCGGACCCCTAAGCGGATTCCCAGGCGCCTAGGCGAGAGCCCAGGGATATCCGCCTAGTTTGGCCGCCTAGGCCTAGGCGATGCGCCCAGGCCTTCTGGACCGCCTAGGCGCTAGGCCGTCCTCTTTTTAAAACTGTGCTTCTGATTGAATATCTCTGAAATTGATCTATTGCCATGTTCTTCTTACTTCTCTTTTGTCTCTGTGCTTGCGTACTTTGCCCAAGCCTTCTGGACCACCTAGGCGTTGGGTGGTCCACTTTCTAAAGCTATGCTTCTGGTTGAATATCTCTGAAATTGATTGGATGTCTCTCTCTTGATAGCATGTAAAGAATAAATAGTTAAATACCATTGTCATGTTCTTCTTACTCCTCTTCTGTCTCTATGCTTGCGTGCTTATTTCCTTTGTCTTAATATCCATTAAAAGTATTGGGTTTCTCTCTTTTAATAGGATGGGGAGGAATACCATTTCTCTTCACCAAAATTGGGTTAAGTATTCCTTTTCTTGAACTTCCTCTATCAAAATTTTTATCTTTTTATTTGCACTCTTGTCAAACTGGAAATGGCATTGTTTGAACTCAGTAGAGTTAAATTGAATTGGGTTTTTTTGTGCACATAAAAGTAAGGCTAGAAAAGGGAAGATAAGGCTAGAAAAGGGAAGATTTCCAAGAAATCACAATCTGAATCTGAAGAACACAAGAAACAATTAGAGAGACTGAAAGAAAAAGTGAGTTTTTTGAACTTGAATTGCTTAAAATGATCATCTTTGGTTCGTAAAACAATGTATTGTGTACTTTTGCATAAGCATTTCCCATGAAGTACAACATTCGTGAATAATATATGGATGTGGTTGTTGACGTTATGTATGATTAATATTTACTAAAACTTGAAGGTAGTTTTGAGGAGGAACTTTTACTCACAGGGAAGAATGCAATTTGTGTAAACTTATGGAAAAGAATTCTGTATTTCTATCAATTCTACATTTTATCAGTTTTGTAATCCTATTTTTGTATTTGGTTGTCTTTGTTTTAGTTTCACTGTGGTGTCTTATTTTAATTTTCCCTCCAATTTTCCATATATGTTTCTCTGTTCTATGATGAATATTTAAATCATGAAAGATGAAAGCGATATTGGTTGATTGTAGTATTTACCGAGGCAATTAATTTTTGAACACCAAGAAGTATGATGGCTCTAGGAAGGTTGACTGGAAGTAGGAAGATCTATTTAGCTGGTATAATAGGGTGTCTACTCTGTCCATATTGCAAATGGTTACGACTAAGATCTTCTCAACTACTACAACAACCAACTAGTTTAACACCGCTATTTATGGGGATCTAACGAGCACGCCTAGTTTGCCCCCTAGGAAACTTGACACTAGTACAAACTTCTAATGATGTCCTCTAGTCTTGTCTTCACAATTGGTTACTTGGTATTTAGAGCTTCTAGTCTCCTTAAGATTTTCATACCTATACTTGGTAGTTGGGCACCTTTCACCAACATTATTTTATCTGAGAATCTTAAATACTCGTTATACTTCGAATAAAAAAAATGAGATTCTCATCATGCTTTGGTGTTCTTCTTATTCTTATGTAATACTCTTATATCAAGAACCATCTGAGAGTTGCTCATTTTGAAATCACATTCTATGTTTGTAGTGAATATATATTTGCACTTCTTCACATTCACAAAGATATGCAGTCAGACTATTAATGGAAGGTTAATATATCAATTGGAGTTATTTATTAATTATGTTAAATGGTGTTTTTGAAATTGCGATATTTGATGCCTCTATGTGGCTCATATAGTACTGCTATCTGATGTTCCAAATTTGAGGATGAGGTTGTTACACATAATTTTTCACTCAGGGCTAGGACTTCCGCTATTTAAATAGAGATTTTATTTCCTAATACCCACATATTTGAATTTTCTTAGTCTTGTTATTGAGATTATTATGCCATTTTCATTTAGCTTTTTCCCACCTGTAGTATCCCAAGTTCTATAAGTTCTTGGCAAGTCATGACAAAGAGCTTTTGGAGTTCAGTGATGAAGGTGCAAATGGGAATGAGGATGAGACAGTATGTACACTTGTATAAGCTATCATATCTCTCTACTCTTTGCTGTGAATGTTCCATACACCTCGTTTTTTGCATTTTGATGTGCTCCTTTCCAAGAGGATGTTGAAATTGAGGAGAGAGAGAGAGAGCACGCAGATCAGAGGGAGAGAGGGCTTGTTGGAGAGGAGAGAGAGAGAGCACGCACCATTAAAAGAGGAAAAGAGAGGTTCTTGGCGAGAGATTTTTTTTCAGAGGATTAGGGCAGGAAGATCCTAGAGAGAGTCCAAAGGCGGGTAGGAGGCAACAGAGTCATCCCGATAACAGAGTTTGCTCTTCGTCATGCCCATCGTCAGGCCCAGGCCTCCTCTCATCTTCGCCGTTAATTTGCGTATCCTATTTTTCAATTTTTCTTTTTATTAATTTTAGATGCGTGTTTGCCTATGCGTATGTTTTAAAGTAATTTCTGTAACACCTTTTTGTGAAATTTATAACTTTTTGCTCTTTCTCTAGCATTATTTGTAAAATTTATAGCTGTTTAGTATCTCTCTTAATCTTGAATGATACTAAGTTTGTAAAATTTAGAGCTATGAAGGTGTGATAGCTGTTTTTTTATGTGAAATTTGAGCATAGTGGTGTCTTTTTTATTTTTAAGATGCCTTGGAGCCTAGTATTTCATGCCATTTTATGGAAATTTGAAGCTGAGTATTGTTTTCTATGTTACTTTTTTTAATCCATTTTGGGAGGGCTTGTGCTTTTTGTGAAATTTTTGGATTGCTGTTTTTTTAATCTATGCAATTTTTAGAATCCATTGGGCATAGGATTGCTTCCAGTTTTTCTTGAATCTGAAAGGTGAGGTAATGGTTTCATGTTTGTTTTTTGGACCTATTGAGGGGAAAATTCCTTTTATGAATTTTGAACTGATTATCCTTGCCATTTTTTATGAATATCAGGGCCAAGCAATATCTTTTAGTTAATTTGTGGATCCTTTGAAACTGTAGTTCCTGCATTTATTTTGTTGAAGCTTTGAACTGATAGTATTTCTTTTGTCATTTTAAGGATCCATGTTAATAGGGGATTCTTGTCTTTGATCACTGAGTGGGACACAAGTTGCGAATTTGCAAAAGTGGGCTACTAGTTTTAAACCTTGCTCCAGAAAAAAAAAAAAAAGGAAAAGAAAAAGAAAAACAGGGCACCCCCTTAAATTGGCCTTTTTTTTTATTGAATGGTGGTTGTTTATCTCAATGAATTACTTAATCGAATTCTTCTTTGCTCAGTGTTCAATTCACTACCTAATACTACTTAATTGAATGTTACTTCTTTAACTTCCTTTCATAACATCCAACTACTGTTTTTTCTATAAAGATGGACCAAGATGAGTTCTATAAAGACAATTTTATGGATGTGAGTTATGATAATGTCATAGCAACTGGGGATGGTGAATTTGAAATAATGCATCAACTAATCACAATTTTTAGAACTCAAAGGTAAAATTATAATTATGCTTACAATTATAATTTAATAATGTTATATTTTAATATTGTCTTGTGAATTTGAAATAATGCATCAACTAATCACTATTTTACAACTTATGCAGGTCCGACATGGAAATTCCCACAATGGAGCTTGAAGCTGAGCGAAACAATATGTAGACTTCGCTATGTACACCATTCGCTTTTTTGATGGTATATCGATAATACATTTGCACTGATTTATTGTTATATATTAATTGTATTAGGATATAATGGCACGTGTTTTATGTTAAATGCTTTTAGTTCTTTCCATTATCAATTCATTTCCATTTTTAATTGGTTACCAAGCTAATGTATATCCTAAATTTTCAATGACTACATCAGTTTGGATAACAATGCAAGAAGTCAAAGTAGAGGCCATAACTTTAAGAACAAGACTGGAGTTTTTTGTACAAGCCTAATGGTCAACCCTCAAACTCATCATCTTAGAAATTTTTTGCAAGACTCAACAATCGAGCTCGTCATCTTAGAAATTTTTTGCAAGCCCAATGCTCAACAATCAAGTTCATCATCTTAGAAATTTTTTGCAAGCCCAATGCTCAACAATCAAGCTCATCATTTTAGAAATTTTTTGCAATCGCAATACTAGTGGAGAAACTTTATCTTGGAATGGAGCTTCGAAATGGAATTTTTGTATACCTTCCATATATTGCAAATTCATGTTGCAAGTAGAATTTTGTATAGTTTCAAAGTGCATGTTGAATAGCTTCCAATGGAATTTTTGTATAGCTTTCCATGTTGCAAATTGATGTTGCTAGATCTCTGGCGTTATCCCATGACCTAGCTATCTTACTCTCTTTATCACTCTTTGGGTGTGTATGCATGTTTCTCTCTCTCTCTCTCCCCCTTACGAACTCTATGGATGGTTTGCGCTTCCAATAGTACTCCTTAGCTTTTGATACTAAAATAACAGTACTCCAAATTCATACACCAGATAGTATGGGCGTGGAGATAGCCTTTGTTTTTAATTTATGTCAGTTAGAAATGTCATTTCTAATTCCCCCAAATTCATACACCAGATAGTATCAGGTAAGCAGTTGATATCAGGAGAAACATACATGCTCTCAGAAAATTACCCAAATTTGCTTCTAGCACCATGAGAAGTAATTAAAACTACTACTGATTGCCCATTTTAACATTTTCACTACCTAGACCAAATTCCCTGAATCAAAAGGAAACACCAAGCCTGAATCGAAAGAAAATTCCCTGGGAATACGGTTTGAAGAACTTGAATTGCAATCCATGATTCCCACAAAAAGAATTAGTGTGTATTTAGGGTTCTGTCTTAAATAGAACTCACCAAGAAAAGACATTGTCTCAACGTCCAATTCACTAGCAAAAAGGCAAAATGTAAGAAATATAATTCATTCAAGAAAGGTTATTGTCTTAAATAGATGTGACACATACATAGAGTTTGAGGGCAAGGCACTACATCAAAATATGTCTGCAAAACTGAGTTTGTACATATCCAACTACAAGACTTTAAATTACAAATATATAAGAGGCTCCTATCTAAGTACACCTTTCCCCTTCACCCTTGGTGGAAGTTCCCGTCTGGGTTCTTCAGGATGCGTTTCGAAATGCATCGTTACCATGCACGAATTTATAGAGCAATGAGTCAAGATGTAAGGGATCATCTGATGCAAAGTAGAATACTACAGTGTGGTGCTTACGTTCTGGTGTTTAAAGAGATTAAAAGTAAGAAAAACATTATTGTTGTATTATGATCACAAGAAAGTAAAAAAGACTAACATTGCAGATAATGAGATACATTTCTTAGGCCTGAGAATGTTCATATGAAAAAAAACAGTATTTGGATGTTATGAAAGGAAGCTAAAGAACTAACATTTTTCCTTTCTGATAAATAATATTGTTGATAATGAGAGATAAATCTGAGGCTTGGGTATATGCAATTTACAAAGTAAAGACACTGCATGTGATTAGGCAGTGAATTGAGCACTGAGCAAAGAAGAGTTCAATGTGAGTCTCCTTACGCCTATATATTTCCCTCAATATTCTGGTCTCCCCCCTTTTCGCTGCTATTTTTCTTAATTAGCCCAGCTTCTTCATTTTTCTTGTTATGTGCTCGAAAAGAAACTGCCTTTTTTTGAGGTTGATTAGCTTGTTTATCCATGATTAACCTCCAATACCATGGTGTCTCCCAAAGTTCTTTCCACCACTTAACGCCACTTGCTGAATCTCCTTCCACATGCAATGTCTATCCTCTTCAGAAGTCTTCAAGGCTCTGAATACACTCCTGAAGGTCCTACTATTATCTCTCATTATTTCAGTTGAATCCATTCTCTCCCTCTCTCTCGCAACCTCATCCCACCTATTCTCCTCTGCATAAATATTTGCCAATAACACATAATACCCACTATTACCAGGCTCTAACTCTAATAAATTATTGACTGCAATTTCAGCCAAACCCACATTGCCATGAATCTTACAACCCCCTAAAAAAGCACCCAATATCACTGCATTAGGCTCCATTTCCATGCTTTCCATGAGCTTTACTGCCTACTCTAAGTGACTTGCTCGCCCTAAAAGATCGACCATACAGCCATAGTGCTCAATCCATGGCATAATGCCATGTTCATGGGTCATCTCATAGAAGTATCTTCAGCCTATTTCGACAAGACCTATATGGGCACAAGCACTGAGAACCCCAACAAAGGTCACCCCATTTGGTTTAACTCCTGATCTTTCCATCTTTTCAAAGAGCTTGATGGCTTGCATGCCATGTCCATGCATGGTGAGCCCCTCGACCATTGAGTTCCAACAAAAGAGGTTCTTCTCATGGAGCTTGTAGATAACCAGAAGGGATTTCTCTAAGCTCCCACATTTTGCATACATATCGATCAAAGAGGATCCTATAACGACATCAAGATTGAAACCATTTCAGCTAACATAGTTATGTATCTTTCTCCCTAAATCAAGGCCCCCTAGGTGTGCGCAAGCTGAGATCACTGTAGCCATGGTTACTGCATTGGGGCTCAAAGCTTGGGCACAGCTATAGCCTCTTTAAACCTTCCATTTTTCGAAAATTTCGAGATCATGGTGGTCCAAGAAATCAAATCCTTATGACTCATTTCATCTACGAGTGAAGCCGCTTTTTCTATATCACCAACCTTTGAGTAGCATCAATCAGAGCATTCCATGAAGCTGTTTTCTCAGGCATGGCATCAAAGAGTTGTTGAGCAAAACTCAGTTCATCAATCCTGCAATGACCTGAAATCATCGTGGTAAAAGTGACTGCATCCCTAGCCTCCATTGCATCAAACACCTTACGAGCATTTCTAACCTCGCTACAATTTGAGTACAAATCGATCAGCGCAGTTCCAACAAAGACGTGAGAATTCAAACCCAATTTCAAAGCTTGGCCATGAATGGATTCCCCTAAGCTCAAGCCCAATACTTGGGTGCAAGCCTTGATCACAGAAGAGAAAGTGTAACTGGTTGCTGAAACCGAGGAAACCAAGAGCTTCTTGTACATGGAAATGGCCTCTTGATAAGAATGGCAATGCACAAAGCCTTTGATCATGGAGTTCCAAACAAATATGTTGGGCTTTTGCAAATGGGCAAACACTGAAATAGCGTAGTCCATTGAGCCTGTGCTCGAGCAGGCGGAGACGTATTGGTTTACTGCAAAAGACTTGTGAGAAAGAGAAATTTTGAACATGATGGCGTGTATCTGTTTCAGTTGGGGTGTTTTCAAGCATTTCTTCAAATGAGGTCATGGGGTGCTGCTAATGGAGAATGGGTAATGGAGATAACAACTTTTTGGAGGTGGGTTTTAGTCATGGAAGCAAACAAATTAGTTGCATATGTAGACAACCAGTTTGTTCCGCAGCAAATATTCAACCAGTTTGCTCTCTCTCCCCTCTCCAGGAAGCCCTCTCTCCCTCTAATCTGCGTGCTCTCTCTTTCCTCTAAGAAACCTCCCCTTCTTCTCCCGCGCTTTTCTCTCTCCCTATGAATGGGCTACTCTCTCTTTCTACTACAGACTTCTTTCAAATGGTTACATCCGGTACATCTCATTTTGCAACAACTTCAGGGAATAGATGTCAGCCCTCCATTTTAAATCAATGATTAGCCCTCTATTTTAAATCAATGATTGAAAAAGTGGGGGAGGATAGAAGTTCTACATTGTAGGAGAACATAAAAAGCTTTCCCATATACAATAATATTTCCTTTAACTTGCCATTTTATTATTATAATCAAATTCATTCATTATTAATTTTTATATAATAATCAAAATCGTGAATATAACTTACTATTATAAATTTATGAAATAAATTTATGATACGTCGCTATATCTATACTTATTTTTTAATATGACCTTTTTTGTTGTTGGATGTAATTTTCAATGAGGAGAAGGAGCCCCTACTCGTTTTTAAATTGTTAATGGTTTTTTAAAATGTTAAAGTGATAATAGAAGCTTAGACCTTAGCTAGGGGCACATGTAGTGCTTACCACCACAACCCCAGCCCCATTATCAGGGCCAAGCACATTTACAATAGAAATAATTCATGGAGCACATTTGGTTTCTAGTACTCCACCCAACTTGTTGGTGGTCAAATTAATTTATATCAATATTGCAAGCCAATGTACTTTTTGGTTGAGTTTAGGCCAATGTATTTTTTTGAGGTAATTCAGTGGGGATGACATGCCTCTACCTGTTTTTTAATTAGTTAATAGTATTGGAAGCTGTCAATGGAAATGGAAGTCACAATGTGCAACTGAGGTACAAGGTATGCTACCACCACAACCTCAATCCCTTTCCTCGACCAATGGATTTATACTATAGCATAAATCCCTTTCAAAAAGTAAGGGTTCCTTGTCCCCAAATCTTCCAAGAATATATGTCCGATCTAGGCAATCAAAATATAAAGAAAAAGAAAAGAATTGAATTCACATAAAAAAACACATAAACTGACTTTGCCATTTTATGTGAATTCATCTTTCCGTTTGGTGGGCGGTGGATCTAGACCTTCAAAAACTCAAAAGGAAATATTTTTTTGAAATTATTTATGCATCATACTAATGATGTTAAGTAAAATTTTAGGCCACAAAAATCCATCTGTGTTTTGGAGCCTAATTTGTGTTGTAACAATATCTGCATTTGTTATGGAATTTGTTTGCTAATTTGATTGGTTGTTGCAGGATTCTGGTGTGGAGATAAGTGAGGAGACATATAGGAACATTAAAGGAACATCTGCTTCAAAAATAACAGTCACAGTAACTGTAGTCCTACAACTCCATACCGAGCTATGATGGAGAATGTTCAGCTTACTTACATGAACCAGCTGGCTCAAGCCTCATGCACCCATGTACAGGGGACCTCTACTGGTGTACTTAATCCACCAAGTTGCTTGTGAAAACATCAATTCTTTGTTCATGTAATTATATCCATTCAATGCAATTGAAAATTTGTTTCTTAGTAACCCTTCACTACAATCTCTCTCTCTCTATTGAGACCATTGACATTTTGTATAATATTATGGCTATTTCCTTTTAGAAACCTCAAAACTATCACTACCATATATGGATCCTAGAAAGGAAAATATTTTGACTGGGCTGCAACCCTATCAAAATAAGTAAAGTTTCAGCTCAAAACTCATTGAAAATTGTAGTTCTGGCGTCAAAACTTGCAAATCAAGAATCTCGGCCTCAAGTATTATGATTCTAAAAAAAATTTAGAATTTCAAGCCCTAAAAATAATGTGCATTATAACACATTATCTACATAAAATAAGTTTGAGAATTTTCATTTTTTGAGGTTGAGTATCATATAGTTGAGGAAATTTTGCACGGGTACACAACGCTCATCATAAGTCCGAGCAACTCACTTACATTTTGCACATGAATAGTGCACATTGAGTGATTTGTGCTGTGCGCGGTGTACAATACACAAAGCTGAGTCCTAAGTACACTTATGCAGTACTTCATGCACATGTGTTTTGAGGAACATAGTGTAAATTACACGGTACGCGGGTGCACAATGGTCATTATAAATGCGGGCAACATTGCTACACTTTGCACTCGTGTAGTGCACATTGAGCAAAGTAACTTTATGATGCATTTAATGCCACAATGCAAAAAAGTGTGCTTGGAGTGAAACAAATATAAATTAAAATGCTCACAATGAGCAAGCTATATACTTAATCCCAATAAAAAAAACTCACTTATAAGTATTTTATAGATTTAAAATTTGAATACTCAAAAGAAATTATTTAAATTTTAATTCTATAAAATAGTTATAAGTGAGGATTTTTTATTTGGATTAAGTATATAGCTTGCTCCACGGGAGCATTTTAATTTATACTTGTTTCACTCCAAGCACACATTTTTATATTGTGGCATTAAATGCATTGTAATGTTACTTTTAATTGCTCAATGTGCACTACGTATTGGTAAAGTGTAGCAATGTTGCCCGTACTTATAATGAGCATTGTGCACCCGCGCACCGAAAAATTTGCACTATGTTCCTCAAAACACATGTGCATGAAGCAATGCATAAGTGCACTCAGTACTCAGACTTGTGTATTATGCACCGTGCACAACATAAATTACTCAATGTGCACTATTTATGTGTAAAATGTAAGTGTGTTGCCCAGACTTATGATGAACGTTGTGCACCCGTGCAAAACTTCTTCAATTAAACGATACTCAACCTCAAAAAATGGACATTCTCAAACTTATTTTATCTAGATAATTTGTTATAATGCACACTATTTTTAGGGCTTGAAATTCTAAATTAATTTTAGAATCATAATATTCGAGGCCGAGATTATTGATTTGAAAGTTTTCTGACGTCAAAACTATAATTTTCGATGAGTTTTGAGGTGACATTTTACTTGTTTTAATAGGCAACCCTGTCAAAATATTTTCCTTTCTAAGATCCATATATGGTAGTGATAGTTTTGAGGTTTCTAAAGAAAAAGGTCCATAATATTATACAAAATGTCAATGGTCTCAATGGAGAGAGAGAAAGGGAGAGGGAGATATTGTAGTGAAGGGTAACTATGAAACAAATTTTCAATTGAAATGAATTGATATAATTACATGAAAAAAGAATTGATGTTTTCACAAGCAACTTGGTGGATTAAGTACACCAGTAGAGGTCCCCTGTACATGGGTGCATGAGGCTTGAGCCAGCTGGTTCATGTAAGTAAGCTGAACATTCTCCATACTTATACCTTGGCCTGGAGTTGTAGGACTACAGTTAAATGTGACTACTACTTTTCAAGCAGATGTTCCTTATATGTCACCTCACTTATCTCCACTCCAGAACCCTGCAATAACCAATCAAATTAGGCAACAAATTCCATGACAATGCAGAAGTAGTTACAACACAAATTAAGCTCCCTGCAATAACCAATCAAATTAGGGAACAAATTTCATGACAATGCAGAAGTAGTTACAACACAAATTAAGCTCCAAAACACAGAGGGATTTTTGTGGGATAAAATTTTACTTAACATCATTAGTATGATGAATAAATAATTTTTAAAAAAATGCTCCCTTTTGAGTTTTTGAAGCTCAAGATCCACCGCCCAGCATGCAAAAAAATGGATTCACATAAAAGGGCAGGGTCAGTTTCTGTGTTTTTTTGTGTGAATTCAATTCTTTTCTTTTTCTTTATATTTTGATTGCCTGGATGAGACATTTGTTTCTAAAAGATTTGGGGACTACGAACCCTTACTTTTGAAAGTGATTTACATTATAGTATAAATACATTGGCATAAAAAAGGGGTTGAGGTCATGGTGGTAGCACACCTCGTAACTCAGTTGCACATTATAGTGTCCATTCCCACTGACAGCTTCAAATACGACTAACTAATTAAAAAACAAGTAGGAATATCATCCCCACTGAATTACCCCAAGAAATTACATTGGCCTAAATTCAACCAAAAAGTACATTGGCTTACGATGTTGATATAAATTAATTTGACCTCCAACAAGTTTGGTGGATTACTAGAAACCAAATGTGCTCCCATACATTATTTTTATTGCAAAGGTGCATGGGCCTGAGAATGGGTTGGGGTTGGGGTCGTGATGATAGCACCACATGTGCCCTAGATAAGGTCTAGGCTTCCATTCTCACCTAACACTTTCAAAATTCTCTAACAATTTCAAAAACAAGTAGGGGCTCGTCATCCCCATTGAATTACCCAAAAAAACAAACGGTGCTTGGGTCTATCTCATATTTAAATTCAATCTTTATTTCAAACTAAAAAGTAAAGGGAAAAGGATTGAATCTAAGCTAGCAAAACCTACTATAGAGAAATAAGAATAATACCTGATTAGGGCAATTTAAGCCATGAGGGCAGTACTCTTGGTCTATGATGTTGGGGTTTTTCACATTCATCATCAATGCATTGTCAAATGCAACTCCTCTCACATATCCATGGCTCTCTATCCTTAGTCCAGTTGTGCACAATTCAATACCACATTCTTCACTGTCACATTCTCCACTCCTGCTTCATACAAATCCTGTGCGAGGCTTCCAATGCTGGTACTTACAATTGTTAACATATTACTGATCGATCAAAACAATGTCATCTGCATATATGCATACCAATGGTAAGAAGAAGCTGGAAGATTATATGCACCCTTCAATGCATATTGTGCATTCACTCTCTCGAGATAAATCCTATCTAAGAGTATTTTTGTACCTCAAATTTGGTGACCAACTTTAGAAGAGTATTTTTGTACCTCAAATTTGGTGACCAACTTTAGAAAAGAAAAAAAGCTTAATAAGGCGCTGTATATGTGCTAGAAAAAAGTGACGTCCTAATATTAAAAGGAGACCATCCAATTTTTTGAGAAATAATAGTCTGGTGATTATAAATTGAATTCTGAAATTCCAGATTGAGAAAATCCTATTGTGTAGTTTTTTGCATGAGGGTGCAAATGTGCAATATGCGCCACAGGAACAAGATATATGCACTCTACGTCGAAATATAAGACACTCATTAAAAGAAAAAAATCATGAGAATAAGAAGAAACCTCAAAGAGAAGAAAAAAAATAAAAAATGCCAATATACTCAATACAATCACAAAGAAAATCAATATGATCATGATAACAACATGGCCATAAGTGCCATCACCGTCCCATAATGAGGTTGGAAGGTGATGGGGGGAGAGTTGGTACACAAGTTAATTCTATAACCTACTCTTCATCACTTTACTATCATTACTGGAAGGTGATGACCGTCATGGCCATGTTGTTCCCATGATCATATTATCATACTTTATGTTCCCAAAAAACAATCAGTTACCTTATGCCTGTCCATGGCCACAGGCTACTCGTTCGATCCACAGGTTTCAGGTCCCCAGCCCGATCCAAATACAATCATCTCTTGTCTTTATGCTCGTGTTATTGATCAGGATGTTAACCGTCCGCTGCATGTGGATGTCGTTGGTGTTGGAACTCTCATTTGGGGCACGCACCTTTATGCTATTTACGGTTATGTCCTCACCCATCAATGGCGATATGGACGAGTTGACTGTTCATGGATGTCAAGTTGTTTATGATAATCCTCTTTGAGTTGTAAAAGCAAAGTGACTGCACCAGAGAGCTTGCCTTATGATTGAGGGCTTATATGGATTGTTTTGCACAGAGAAGACTACCCAAAATTGATTGTTTATATATGCATTGCTTTCCCTTTATTTCATGGCAAAGAAGGATATACCCTTTTTTGCTTTTAAGTATGCTCTGATCTTAATAGATTTTTCATTCTGGTTTGTTTATTTATCCTTCATTATGCTCAGTTATTCTATCCTATTCAATTTTCTTGTCTATTTTCTTGTATGCATATCTATAATGGTATCAGAGCATTGTGCCATGTTAAATTGAGATTACAATCAGTAAAATTTATTATATTGGCTGGGTTAATCTAGAGCTCATACTGAGATTAGTATGCTCTGCGTCTGCCTAGCTGGTCTACGATCTTTCGCATCAGAAAACGTGGTATGAACTAAAGGTTGATTTCGAGTGTTGATGTTATTCCGCTGTCAATACTTTCTTAAGGTTAACATAACAGGAACTCTGTTGAAGGCAAGAAGGTTGTAGAAGGAGTTCATATTTTGTTAACAGAAAAAGAAAGTTGGCCTTACCTTTATTTTAAAATTTACAGTCAATATAGTAAATTATTTTAAAAAACAGATTTAAAATGTCAAAGGACACTGTTTCAGAAATAACTTTAGATAGTACTCCTTCTTCTAGTATAAATTTCCGTCTTATGTTTTCAAAACAAGATCGTCTTTTAGAAATAACCTATACCCCGAAAAAGTTTCTGAAACCAATTCTTAGTTAATTAATCCTTATCATATTTATGATAAATCTAGTTTAAATTGGACCAAAAGAATCAAAAAGCTTTGTGGAAAAAAGAACCCTGAAGCTATCAAAGAATATGTTCAAGCCTCTTCTTTTGACCAACACCAAATAACTGCTACTCAAGCTGAACAATACATTATCATTACCTTACCCAATAACCTATTTCCCCAATGGCTTAGAGATGATTATACTCATATTCACTTTGGAGCCATAAAGCTAGCCTTGACATTTCATGGAAGAAAAGGTATGGAAGCAGTTTCTTGAATTACTTTGTTAGATTCCTGGTTTTTAGAACACCAGCATGCATGTATTGGAACAGTACAAACAACATTAAATGCAGGAACCATATTTGTTACTTTTTTCCCAAATTTTAATATCCCAATTAAAGATCCTTATTTGAGTTCAGCATTTAAAGTCCAGTTACAAATCACAGGAACCAAACAGATTGAAACAACCACTGTAGCGACACTCCATTATCAAATGGTGTATAGATTACATAACCATGCTTTTGATATAGTTACCCCTATACTCCCTGAACAAGAAAATACAGCCTTGTTTATCAAAGTTGACAATAATTTCCAACCTGTCTGTCATTATATTCCTAGACAAATCTCTAGAGAAAGGTTGCTTGAATTAATTTCATCTACATGGGTGACAAATTATGAAACTCTTCAGAACCAAAGTCAACCAGTGATGCAATCTGATTCCAGGATGACAAGAATGCCTGACGTAACTGTACAGATAAATTTTCAGACTCCAACAATAATTGAGAACCAGATAGAGAAATATTTCCTACCCAATTCCAATGATTGCTTGAAAAAGTTTCGGTTGTTGCTTTTGATAAAATAAGAAAGGCAATTTATGAACAAAAAACTTCTGATGGACATAACTGGTTTGATTCATGTAATTGCTCTTCTTGTCTTAAAGATGATTTAGATGATTTGCCAAAAAGAAAAAACAAAAAGAAAAAATCATCACAACAAAAACTTCATCAGAGACATATAGAAGGTGATCCATCTGTCGAATTACTTGGAGAGAGTTCAAGAAAATGGGATTATTATGTGACTTATAGTTGTCCCAAATCCAAACACATTGTTTTAGATATCGTCCCTACAAGATGGGATGATCAAAAGGATCCAGAAAAAAGAAATCATATCCTAGAATGCTTAACCTTTGATCCTCAAAGTTCAAGTTTATGCCTCAAACTTTTCACCATTAGATGATTATGAAAAACTTCAAGAAAATGAAAAACATGTATGGAAGATTAAGAATCCTAATACTAGAGATGTTACTGGAGTATAAAAGTCTATTTCTCCAGCCAAAGCCAACCTGAATTGGCAAGCTGAAAATGCTAAATCTCAAAATCCAGCATTACTTCGAATAGAAGAAAAACAAAATATTATGTCTTCTCAGTTGCAGGGATTATCCGGCGTAATTGTTCAATTAAAAGAGAAAATTCAGTTATTGCATGAAGAATTGATGCAAATTTTGTATATAGCCAAAGACACACATGAACAGTCTAATTTGCTGAGTCAGAAAGGAAAGGAAAAAGCTTTTTTGGAAAAACGGTTGCAAACCCGTGAAAGAGATCTTTGGATGAAATCCTAATACCTCCAACACCAATACCAATCCCAATTCCAACGCTTGTTATCAAACCCATATACCCAGAACTACCCTACTTTAAGAAGTCGTGATCCCATTCCACGTAGAAGAACCCTTTACTCGCCTACTGGTTTAATTCCTCCCAGACATTATGGTTTTAGGGCATTAAGTTCCTTTGAAGAGGAAAGACGTTTTCCTGAAGAAATGTTTTTTCCTCAATTAAGAAAAAAACCAAATGTATCAATACCCAGTTCATCCCAACATCCAATTCCCAAACCCCCAACTACTTCTTCACCAATAATAATTCAACCTCCTACTGACCCCCAATTACCAAAACACGAAACCCAACTGTTTGAAAAATCTGATACTGAACCAGATATTGTAGCCTCTTCTGTCCCAACTCAAATATATATTCCCTCTAAACCTTTGAATAAGATGAGTTCATTCCTCAAGAATTTGACAAAACAGCCTGAAGTTAAACTTCAATCTGAAACTCAATCTTCAGATGATATGTCTGATACATCTGGAACTTTTATTGAAGAAAAATCTTCTTCTTCCATGGATTCTGAATCTTTATTAATGATGAATCCTCCAGAACCTCCTCATGAACCTGGCCAATTATGGAGGAAGATCTCAGACCTCCTGACCACCAAGAACCCCAGACTACCACTACCTATGATGATTCATCTAAAGGCTTTACAATTGATGATATTCTACCATCACGATGGAATGACAGATTCAGAGAGATTCAAGGATGGATGCATTCAGAAATGCTTAATCTAGCAAATACTTTAGCCAGTACAATTTTTAAAGTTATTGTTAGGCTAAGATGATGCCTTTTTTATTGGTATATAAGTCGTGGAGAATAAAAGCAAACACAGTTAAGAAATAGTCAGTCCATTGTTGAATTTTTTAATTATTTAGTCTCTGAATTCTCAGCTCCAGTGAAACATGAATAAATAGCTGCGAGAGAAGAATTTTTTCCGCTCAAATGTTGTTCTTTCAAGAGACAAGATCTTGAAAAATATTTTTCAGAGATAAATAAGAGATACCATAAGATAGGAGGAATTGATGTTGTAAATTTAAAACACTTTTATCTTAAATCTATACCTTCTACTCTTGATAAAGAAGCAACAAAAACAATGGAAAACCAAGGACTTACTATTCAAAACATCAGTTTTGGTTAATTATATCAATTTGTTCTCCATGCTCTAAAAAGACTGTGCAATCAAGTTGAATTTGTGAAACAAATGGAAAAAAATAAGTATTTATTGAGAAAATCTTGTGATAAACCATATTTCAAGATCAAATGTGATTCAGAAAAACAGTGTGTGTGTCCAACTACTTTAAAAGGTAACAAGAAGCTTGAACAAAAAAGAAAGAAGAAAAAATTCAAATATCTTAGAAGGTCAAGATTTCGAGGTTTCAGACATAAGAAAGGAGATAGATGTTATGTATGTGGAAAGAAAGGGCATTTCGAAAAAGACTGCCCTAATAAGAAAAAGAAAAAAAAGATAATGCACCTGCTATCACAAGTTTTAGATGAAGAAATTGATGACGATCTAAAGTCTGTGTTTTCTCTTGATGATGATCAAAGTCAAGAAACATTGTTATCTATTTCATACTCTGAAGGCAATGAAGTAAATGAGATAAGCAACTCACAAGACCTAGA
Source organism: Amborella trichopoda (assembly GCF_054954075.1). Lineage (NCBI taxonomy): Eukaryota > Viridiplantae > Streptophyta > Magnoliopsida > Amborellales > Amborellaceae > Amborella > Amborella trichopoda. The sequence goes on along the minus strand of NC_142337.1, from coordinate 13,237,536 downwards.
GATATTGTCTCCACAGGAAAATATTTCAGACATAAACAGTTTACCCTTCCAGCCTACCCCAATAGCCCTGGTCCAGATACTCCAAGAATACTATTCCAAACCTTTGACCATACCAGCATTTTTTTATATAGGAGTATCAGCTAGTATCTTAGAACCAGCTTTACTACCAAAACAGTTTTGGGAAACATGTAACCAAACTTTTCGGGCTGCTAATGGAGAGAAATTTGCCATAAACAAATTAGCAAATCCATTTTGATAAAACTTTTTCCAAAACTAGTTATCCAACATAAACTAGCAGGATCCTATTTACCCAATAAAGAACTTTTACTTGGATTTGATGTTTTACACTAAGTAAAACTTCAGTGGACTTCCAAAGGACTACATTATAGGAACATATCCTTAACCTAGATAGCTTGTATAGATCACCCCTACTCTCTGGAAACCATTCGATAGAAAATTGTGTCAGACTACTGTGCCAATTCCCACTCTGAGTTTCTCAAAAAATGTACCAACCCACTTTGGAGAAACCATAATATTTATGTTAAATTACCTTTTAAGAAAAATGAGGACATAAATCCCACAAAATCTTCACACAGAGGTTTAAATCCTGATCTTTTGGAACAAGCTAAGCTAGAGATACAAGATTTGATAAGGGAACAGTTAATTGAGCCTACTAGTTCTCCTTGGGCTTGTGAAGCCTTTTATGTAAATAAACGAGCAAAACAAATTCGAAGAAAACTTAGGTTAGTTATCAATTACCAACCCTTGAATACTTTCCTTGCAGATGATAAATTCCCTTTGCCAAATCAAATTGCACTAGTTTCTCAGATTTCTTATGCACAAATATTTTTAAATTTGATTTAAAATTTAGATTTTGGCAAATAGGAATTCATCCAGATGACCGTCTTAAAACAGCTTTCTGTTTACCAAATTACCATTTTCAATGGACAGTCATGCATTTTGGTTTAAAAAATGCACCCACATATTTTCAAAAAGTCTTAAGTAACATTTTTTAACCAATCTCAACATAGGCACTGATATATATAGATGACATACTCCTCTTCTCACCTGATCTTGATAGTCATATTCTTCTATTAGAAAAATTCCATTCCCTCTGTTGTAAATATGGTATTATACTCTCTGAAAAGAAATGTGTCATTGCTACAACAGAAATTGATTTCCTTAGTATGCATTTCCATAATGGAAAGTATAAACTCCAGCCTCATATAGCAAAACACTTATTAGAATTCCCAAATATTCTATCATCTGTAAAACAAATTCAGCAATATTTAGAAATTATAAATTATATGTCCCATTTTATTCCTAAGCTTTCTCTCTTCATTAATCCACTCTACCTTTTACTAAAGAAAAAAGCACTACCATGGACAAGAAAATAGACTGAGTGTATTCTAAAGCTCAAAAGACTATCTAAAAATTTACCATCTTTGAAAATCCCATCAGGAAACAAGATCTTACAAACAGATGCTTCAGACGAATTTTGGGCATGTATTTTGCTTGAAGAAAAAGAAAAAAAAAGAATGATTTGCAGATATAAAAGTGGAAAATTCAAAGAATCTGAACTTCATTACTATTCTACATTTAAAGAAATCCTTGCCGTAAAGAGAGGAATTGAAAATTTTGAATTTCATCTAATAAGACATTCTTTTCTAGTAGAAATGGATTTGTCAGCTTTTCCAAATATGCTCAAATTCAAAAATAAGATTTTTCCTAATCCACAATTACTCAGATGGGCAAGTTGGTTTTCTCAATGAAATTTTGAATATAAGCATATTTCTGGAAAAAATAATATCTTAGCTGATATGTTTTCTCGGAAGAAATTTTCAGAAGAAATTGTTCTTCAAGTTGTCCCTTTTTTGGGAACAATAATCAGAATAGATGATGAATCCAAAGATGTTCCTGATGAAATATTTGACATCATACTCACCAAAATAATGGATACAAGAAATGATATTATGCAACAAAAAATACATGAAATATTAATCAGAAATCATGGATAATGTTTTCAAGGAATTCGATGTCATCCTACATATCCATTTTTATCTTTATTTCAGACCAGACATTATTATAACATGCCTAGAGAAGCTCTTTGTTTCTTCTGGTATCTTACTCAAAACCACCATATTTGCTTTAATTTCCATGTTAAGAAACTATTATCCTACCTCAGACACTGTCATTTCTTACAATGGAACAATTATATCCATCCTAATCCCAGAGCTTTCAACTTTTACAAATTCCTTTTAAAACATAACCATTATAATCAATGGATTGAATCCTTTGGTTATCGCCACAGACCTTATATCATTATAGCTTTTCACCTAGACCTAAGACCACAAATTTATCCTCAACATACTTTCTTTACCCAACACTCCCATATCCAGACCATTGGATGGTATGATTCTAATATCCTAAGTTTTTAGTTATTTCAAATGGAGCTATGGAAGGAGTTAAAAATCCTCATGTGCTACATTAACAGAATCCAACCAGAATGGATTCCTTTGGATGTCTATACAGGAACAACAATATGGAATGATGAGACTCCCTGGGGAGTTGCACTGCTACACCAACTGCATATATGGCTTGCTGATCACCCTCCTCCAGCAGAAGAACAGACAGACAGCTCCAGTGATGATACCTACATTGGACCCTCACATAGTCCGTCCAACCATTCTTCACCAAGTTATAATTCTGATGGTTTACCCTTAGATTATGACACGGATTAAAGGACGAATTACTGTTCAAGATGAGGACGAATTACTGTTCAAGATGAGGACGAATTACTGTTTAAGATGAAGGCGAATTACTGTTCAAGATAAGGAAGCATCTACTTTTCACTGTACATGTCGGCCACATGTCCACTATTCATCTACTTTTCACTGTACATGTCGGCCACCTATCCACTGTTCATCTACTTTTCACTATATATGTCGGTCACCTATCCAATGTTCATCTACTTTTCACTATTCATAATGGCCACCTGTATCGGCCAACTTTTTATTTTATTATGGTTTGAAGTCCGGATTTCAAATTCGATGCCTATAAAAGGCTTCTTAGGTTGTTTGTGAAGGCAGAGTGCTGCTTAAAGCCTCTCAGCCTAGTTTCCTGCTTTGGTATGCTTTGATCTTAATACATTTTTCATATAGATGATGAATGACTAGGGGACTATTAATTTTTGCATGATGCATAGGACTAAAATAGCCTTTGACTTTGCTCTAAATCTCTAATGAAAGATATCTCCACCGACTAAGATATAAGAAAGTTTCTATAATTGGAGATACATTTTTTAGTAATTTATGTACGGAAACAAAAAAAAATAAGAAGAAAATATGACATTTTGGGCAAAAATTGATATTGATAAGGTTATGAAAAAAGAAAAACCCAAAAGATTAGGACTCTTGGTTATGTCTCTTATATATATGTAATATCTATGAAAAATTTCCTATGATGTAAGGCGCACCCTTTTTTTTTTAATGGTAACGTAAAACTTCCATTAATCAAAGGTGAAAAAGAAAACAACATGTACAAAAAAATATAAGATCACTGAAAAGAAATGACCAACAAAGAAAGAACATGAACTCCTCCTTTGGCAAGTGCATCGGCATCTGCATTTGCCTCCCCTATAACAATGTTGAATAGTGGCCGTAGAGTATGACAGAATATCCCAAATCTGATGAAAAATAATCCTAAATCTCCAAAAAATATGTGCCGCTCTCTAGCTTCAAGCAATGAAGTTGGGCGGTTGGAAATGTGCAATTCAATGTGCTCAAAGTTCTGTGGGAAATTTCTCAAAGTTTGTCACCCACTCCAAGATGTTATATTTTTACATCTTATAAGTAAAAATAATTATGATCTTCTTGTACCAAATATAAATGGTCTGCTTGTATACAATCACATTATTTATAAATAATTTCACTAAAAATACAATTGAAACGCATCACAATCTTCGATATTGGTAAAAAAAACGTAAGCATGAATGCTTGAAAATCACCCCAAACGCAACCTCAAGAAAAGTGCCATTAAATATTAGTGCTTTTTAGCATTGTCCTTGTTGACATTTCGTAACCTTGATGACCAGATAACACAAAAACAATACAAATAATCTCAATTTTATATGACAAAAAATCATAGAATGGGTGTAGTTTCTATAAGGCTGAGGCCTTAAACAAGCAAAGTAAGGTGCACCTTCATATTGAAAGATATTCTTTTAATACTGGAAATCTTTCTGATGGTCTCAAATTTTTGAGAATCTAACCTCCTAATTTCAACCTTGTTATTAAAAAAGAAAAAGAAATTCATATGTACTCTTGGAAGAATAGTATTATGAAATTAAAAAGAAAATAGCATTATGAAATTAAAAGGATAGATTTAAACTAGACAGTTAGATCTAAGTATTTTTTAAAATTCCCATCCGATGATTTGAGAGCCAACCTATTATCTCATATGAAAATAATTATCTCAGGTAGCTCTTTTGTTTGAGGGAGCAAGTTAATAATGTGATCCGCAATAATACTGATCTCTAAGGGAGCAAGTTAATAATGTGATCCGCGAGAATACTAGGCTCTACTTTTAAATTTGTCTTACTCCAAAGTCCAAAGAGCTCACACCTACCTTTTTAATGGCGTCCCCCAACCATTGCAATAAAAAGGATCGAGGCACATGCATGTCAAGAAAGGGGGCGGTGGGTTTATGTACATAAAACCTTGTGCTGCGAGAAGATACTAAGCAAGTGCATGTGTACATACGTGAGGTAAGAGTAAAACACTTGAACTACTCAATAACTAAAGAAAGCCATAACATGGTGCTGGTCCCTCCTACGCTGGGTCTCTGGAGATGTTCCTAACCTTTGGCTTCTTATGCACATAGTGACCGCTCTCAAAACTCGAACCCGCGCTCTTGACTATTTTCAAAAAGTAAAATAGGATTTGAGTTCCTAAATGCTTAGACCTGGGGGGGGGGGGGAGTGGGGGTAGAGTAGAATCCTATTGGGAGAAAGAAGAATCTTATTGGGAGAGAGATTTCAATTGGAGTAGAACCCTATTGTTATATCCCAAGCCATCCAATTTGACATCTAATGAGTGGGAATAGTTGTGACCTCTTTGTACAAAAGGTAAATAGTCTCTTTGTAGACAATTATATTGAGATTATTGCTATTACTAGGTAGAATTTTATTGGGTGAGAGATTTCGTTTACACCAGAACACTGTTGTTATAGAGAATATAGGTTAAGATATAACATTGTAGAGACCACACTTTAGACAGATTAGGGTTGGGCAATTTGCATCGGGCTACCTTCATTTTAGGAGATTGGTGAAAAAATAAATTGGATTTATAGATTATAACGGATGTTAAAGATGAGACACAATAAGTAGTGAGGTTTAGAAAAAGATATTTTAGATATGAATAAGATAACCACATGACATAAAGAGATAAAAATGAGAAAAAATAAGGCATTAAACATGGGGAGGAGTTGAGATGTGAGAGGATGAAAATTAAGAGAGAGAGAGAGAGAGAGAGAACTCCCAAAATTTTAAAGTTTGCTATAATTTTCAAGAGAAATGATCCTATAGGATCCTCTCCCATCCATGTGTGTAGGACCCCAAAGGATCACTGTTAAATTTGGCATGGATCTCTAAAAAAGTCAAGTCCTACATCCATGTGATTACCTTTTTAGGGATCTGTATCAAATTTAATGATAATCCTTTGGGGTTCTATACACATTGGTGGGGGAGGGTCCTATAGGATCATTACTCAATTTTCAAATGGTCTTCTTTATTGCACTTCAATATATATCAAAATAAATACACCTTTGCCTTACTTGATCAATCCTAAGATATTTATTTTTATAATTGAGTAAAATTTAATCTTGCTATTTTTATACTGAGGCCCTTAGATAAGAGTGATATTTAAAATTTATGAAAGGATTTGAATACTCCATCTAAATTCTACATTCCATCACTTTCTTGTACCAAAGGTAAACGGTCTTACTATATAAAATCCATAAATTTAATCAATCCTATCATTAAGAACAACCAAGATTTTAAAGGTGTTTTACAAGCCATCCAATAACATAAATGAACCAATTTAATCAAATCCTGTCATTAAGAACAACCAAGACGGTTCATTTAATCAAATCCTATCATTAAGAACAACCAAGATTTTAGAGGTGTTTCAAAAAAAAAAAAACACCCACACACACAAATGAACCATTAATAGAAAATAGTAGATAAGGTATGAGCTATTTCTGATTGAATATCTTCACCATGTCTATAAACAAAATAATTCACTACTCCAACAATCTAGTAATATTATGAAAAAGTTATGGGGTTGTGGTAATAGCACCCTCACACCCTAGTCACCACGTCATTCCCACTGAATCCACCCTACTAACACTTTCAAAAGGTTAACTCTTAAACTATTTGAAAACATTGGTAGGGGCCTGTCTTTGCCACTTAATTACCCAAAAAAGAAAGTAATCTAGTAATTAAGCCTCCCACCACAATCAAACTAGTGATACCAACCAAGAAAAAAAAAAGAAAAAAGAAAAATAAAAATAAAAATAAAAATCTATAAACAACTTGGTGGTGTGACTACACCTGTTGTTTTCCCATTGGCATGTGTGCAAGAGGCTTGGGCGGTTTTGTCTTTGTAAGAGATGCACATCTTGCAATTCAATGTTATTGCATGGATAGCTGGCACTGCAATCAAAGTTCATGGCCACCTTAGTTGCAGAAGTTCTGATAACATTTTTGTATGTCACGCCACTTATCTGTATGCTGGATTTTTGTATAATAATAACTAATTTTGTTGAGTGTCTAAGGTTTAGGATTTAGGGTTTTATTTTGCAAACTAGATTTTAGAGTTTTTCTATAATTCATTCTACAATTTTAATGAATTATTAAGACTTGCATCTGGAATTGATTTGCCCCATGCCCCTATACCAAATCAAAGAATTTGGAAACATACTATCTGTGGTGAATTCTCAACTATTTCTGCTTGAGAGTTCATCAGGGAAAAATGATGTAATTCATATTGAAACTCTTTGGTCTAGTATAAGGGCATCCATCCCAGAGTTTCCTTGATGAGATGGAAAGTTGCTTACCATTGCTATTGATGAGAAAATCATGTCTATTGGCATCCCTTTAGTTTCATGCTGCTCACTATGTGGAAATAGCATGGAAACTAAAGACCATTTATTTGTTGCTTGCACTTTTACTAATAGCATGTGGAGTTGGTTTTCCAATTTGTTTGGATTACCCTTTCCTTGTGACATGTCTTTTGAACCTTTTAACAAGAAATGTAAATAGTCAGAATGCCATGGTAGAATATATGATCTATGAATTGTTGGATGGTATCATATCATCACACGCAACATGGATGTCCAGAAACAAATGTCGATTTGATGAAGGCCGGCCAATGTCTCAAATTTAATGGTCAAAGAAATGGATTATGGAACACATTTCTTCAATAACTTCTAATTGGAGAGACTTGAAAGCAAAGTCTCTGAGTGATTTACTACTCATGAGAAGGCTTCGTATAACCCAAAATCTAGTGAAAGGTCCGTTGATCTTTGAGGTGGTCTGGCTTCTGCCCGTGTCTGGATGTGTCAAACTCAATATAGATGGATGCTCTAAGGGGAATCCAAGAAGGTTGGGCTTTCGAAGTATATTAAGAGCTTCTTCAGGAGTCGTGCTTGGTTCTTTTTTAGGACCTATTCTTATGGGAAAAATTATCTCGCAGAGCTTAATGCATTTATTTATGGTGTGGAATATGTCATTAGAAAAGGTTTTACGAATATATGGATTGAATGTGACTCTTTTGGTATTATTTTGGCCATAATATCCAATTCGGTAGCTTGGTGTGTTCAAACCAAATGGAAAAATGCAATTGCTTACTTAAACGAAATCACATGGAAAATTTCACATATGTATAGGGAAGCAAGTACCGCAGCAGATAACATGGCGAACGTCGGTTGCCATATGACTTCATATTAGGAGTAGGATACATACCCAAATTTGTAGCTAGAAGACCGAGATACAGATTTAAGGAATAGATTATGTGATGAAGAATCATGGTCATTGATTTCTCATGTGGCTATAAAATTGTCCTATAGATTTAATTATGGGCGTGAGTTCGGACTCTTTTTGTCATGACTACAATCCTTATTGCTGATGGTATGTCGTAGGCGATAATATCTGGGAGTTTGTTTTCCACTACTCAATTGCAATGTAAACCACCCTCTGTATCTTTTATATTTTTTTTAATGAAAATTGCTTACTTCTAGCAAAAAAAAAATTAGATTTTTTTTTTCAAAAATAAAATAATAATAATAATAAAAGACTACCATGACCTAAAGTACAACAATAAGCACATTTACATTGAGCTATAGGCCTGATAAAAAGAAACTAATAACAAAAGACTACCATGACCTATAAGCGCAACAATAAGCACATTTAGGTTGAGCTATTGGCTCGAACTCAGATTGAGAGCAGCACTTAGGGTTTTGTAACAAATTCAGGCTTATGTAGTGTTTGAAAAATCGAAGGGCCGGTTTCAAGTAGATTGTGAGGGCAAAAAAGTGATAAAAATAACGAAATACAAAAAAATTAAAAGATATGAAAAGTATATTTAAAGCATGATTAAATAAAACATATCCAAAAGAAGTTGAAAATTAGCAAAAAAAAAAAAAATTTAAAAAAAATTGATTTGTACCAAGAGGTATTTTTAAAATTTTTTAAAAGAGGAAAAATATAAAAATAAATATTTATGGCCAACATGCATTTCAATCTTTGCCAAAATAATAAAAAATATTCAAAAGCACATTACAAACAAATCTCTTATGTTTTGGGATTTTATATAATTTTTTAAAAATAAGCCACCTGATCACCAAAACTGGCCAAAATCCGAACCGCGAGTTTACGAACACTGGGCTTATGGGCTCTCATAGTTTTTTTCTTTCTTTCTTTTGAGAATTGGGATTTAAGGTTTTTCTTGATGAGATAAAAATAAGTTTTCTAAAACGGTTACACCAATCCGAATCAACTTGTCAGGTCCGTCGACTTAACCCTAATCCAAGTTTAAAACTGGCACCCATACACACACATATCTAGTCTAAGTCTAGAACAATCCTAGACCCTATCGAGTTCGGTCTGATTGCAGCCTTGGATAAAAAGCAATTTGCATACTCGAGTTCTCAAAATTGACAAAAGCTACACTTTTAAAATATAATACATGTATCAGTGATATGAACAATGTCCATGTGGACAGTAGTTCTGGTCGATCATGATGGGGTTCTCCATGTTGTTCATGACCACCCCATCAAATACTATCTTTTTCACAAATTCATTACTCTTCGCAAAGGTCTTGACCCTTAACCCATTTGTTGTCCCGTGAAGCACAACATTTTTAACTGTCACATCCTGCACACCTGCCTCATCCAAATGATGTTCAAGGCTCCTAGTGCTGCAATTTCCCAAATGTTGACATTTTAATATGAACAGAAACATATATTTGTGTTATATAGTGAAAAACACATTAAAATACATGTATATGTGCACAAACTTAGCAGTCATGATACACGAGCTATTAATTCATTAATTCACTTTCCTTTTATAGTTTAAGAAGGGTAAGGACTTTAAATATTCTCTTAACCTCGCTCAAGCTCGGGTAGAGGAGGTGGGTTGTGTTAGATAAGCAGTCATCATAAAACTTTGCCAAATTTTTCCAGAAATAGCCGACCCTAAATAATTGAGAAAAGGCTTTGATGATGATTTATTTTTCTTTACAATTCCTTTTGTTCAGTCTTATGGGAAAGTAAATTATGCTTCATATATGTAACAGCCCTAAATTTTTAGAATTAATAAAATAATAATTTTAATAAAATAAATAAATAAATAACATCAAAAATACTTATGATAGTCTATTGTGACAATAATTCGCCATAGGGACCACTCTTTTAACTTTTTTAAAAATATTTTAAAAATTATAATATTATTAAATATTTAGACGGTCCAACTTTATTTGAGTAGACCTTAAGTCAATCATCTTTTTCTTTTAACTTTTTACGGTAGTTTTATCTCTTAGGGCATTTTAACCTTTTGCATTTTGACATCTCATAATTGAGGTATTACAATACCTCTTCTATCGTACCTTCTTAAAAACAAAAAAAAATCTCTCTCATATTTTGTATGAAGTACCATACTCTCTTCTCACTTCTTGATAATAAGCATCAGTGAGTTCTCTCCCCGCAGTAAGTTCTTTCTCTCTCTCTCTCTCTCTCTCTCGCCAGTTTCTCGTGTAGCCTTCTTTTTCTTGATAAAACAAACCATGAATTCTAAACTACTTCACCTTGGCCCATATGATGCCGATAATCCAGTAGAGTTATCTATAAGGCAGGCATTCTCGGAAATTCATCCTCAACTGAGGCCCCCATTTTATCTGAAAATCCCTTCTCCTTCTGAGTATATTCAGCCCAATCAAGCCCTAGCCTACACAATTTTGATTGAACCCCAGATCTTGGAAGTCCATATAACCCATCTTCAGACCATTTTTAGGGATGGGTATCGTTCACTTGTTAGTTTATTGGTGAAGTTTGCGAGTGAATTAAACACTCAACCTTTTGTGAGTAAGTGACCTCATCCTCATGAAAAATAGTATGTTTTTAATAAAATAGTGATATTTCAGTCCAACATCTTTATTTTATAAGTTTTATACGTAAGTGATCTCCTCGTCCCGAAAAATAATCCTTTTAATAATATTGATTATTTTTGTCTATTTTTTATGACTTTTAAACATTGTAAAGTTTATGTGTAAGTGACATTATTTCTGGCAAAATCAATATGTGAGAAACCGATATTTCTGCATTTAATGGTAATATTGCCAAATACTGTAAGATGTACGTATTTCTGCATTTAATTGTATTTTATCTATCTGTGAATTTTAAACGCTATAAGTTGTACCTATTCTTGTAAAATGGTTAATTGCCAAATTACATTTTCATAAAATTGTGATATCATGTTATATTTCAGAAATGTCCTACAGAACTGCTACCTTTCAGAAATTATTGCCAAAATGTTTGACTTGTTACTTACAGATATTTCAATGAAAGTGATTGTTTAAATTGCTTCAAGTGAATTCCTGTTAATGATTTCAATGATACTTTACATATATGATGTTGCTGCTTTCTGATGTTAAAAGACTTTCAGAAATAATTTGAGTATATGTGGACCTATCCAGTTATACTGGTACGGATTGTTTGGACTTATTCGATATGCCGATGAGGGATGATCGGATATGCAGGGATTGTTAGGACCTGTCTGGTTATGCTAGTACGGATTATTTGGACTCATCAGGGATACCTATGAGGTATGATTGGACCTGTAGGGATTGTTATGACCTATCCGGTTATGCTAGTAGGGACTATTTTGACTCATCTTGAACATCAGTGAGGTATGATCGGACCTGCAGGGATTGTGTGGATATATCTGATTATACCAATAGGGACTATTTGGACTCATCCAGTACGTCGGCGAGGTATGTTTGGACTTGCAGGGATTGTTTGGACCCATCCAGAATGGTGATAGGGTATATAGGTGGCCTACTTAGGACGCAAGTAGGGTATTTTGTGAAATCTTTTGAATTATGCATTGCTGTTAAAATGTTTATATGCATTTCAATCATTTAGATTATGTTTAACTATTTATTTCTGAAAGAGAAATTGTTATCCATAAATGCTTTTGTTCGCATTGTTGTTTTTTAATAGACTTCCTTTTTGACATTGTTTATATCTTCCCACTATGATTATTTTTTAGGACCATGATGATCACTTACTGAGCAGCCAAACTCATCAAACCATGGTAAATATTTTTTTAAGGTAATTACAATCTCATAGTTCGAGTGCGCACAACCAGCTTTGGGAGAAATTGTAGTCATGATTAAATTTCCCTTTGTAACTATTGTTCAAATTCACCATTGTAAATTTTGTCCTATTAACAGATGCATATCTAGACCTTCATGTTAATATTAGTTATGAGCGGACTTTGTACATACTATTTACTTCTTATTGGAAGTCTACTATAGGTTTTGGTATTCTTCTCGGTGACTTTCTTATTTCTTGGAAGAGTAAGAAGCAAAAATGTATTGATTAATCAATTGTTGAAGCTGAGTACAGATCCATAGCCCAAACAACAGTTAAGATTGTATGGCTTCCCTAGTTATTAGCAGACTTGGGTATGGAGCTTTCTGCTTCCACTCCCTTGTATTATAATAACAAAAGTACAATTTATATTGCTAAGAATGCCGAGTTCCATGAGCGCACCAAGCATATTGAAATAGATTGTCATTTTGTTTGACAGGAATATCTAGCTGGAACAATCTCTCTTTTACACATCTCATCTTCTGCACATCTCATCTTCTACATAACTTGCTGGCTTGTTTACAAATTCTCATAATGCTCCTCGTTTCTCAAGCTTTGTTTGCAAACTCTCAAGGGTTCGTTTCCAACCATCACTAGTTTGCGGGGGAGTGTGAAATTGTGTTATGTTTTGTATATTTCTTTTCTTTTTACTAGATGGGATGTTCTTTCCTTGATCATGTAGGTTGTATAAAGATATTTTTTTGCCTTATTTGTGTGTTACCTTTTTATATATATATATATTTGGTAACCACCTTTGTATATTTACATGGAGCTTTCTCCCGCACATTGAATACATAAAAACAGAGATTTCTCACAAGGGAAATGCTAGAATCACAAGCCTAACCCTCACTAGTCTAGACAAGCTCAGTCCGTTCTTAAAAACCCACACTTTTGAGAGGCATGAGTCCTTCAAGTTGGTCTAGACTAGCTCCTTCACCAGCATAGAATGTAGTTGAGCATGGGAGGTCGCAAGAGAGGCTAGTCCATCAGCATCTGAATTGAATCCATGTCTAACATGAGCAAAAATGACCTCGCGGGACACCAGACCTAAAATGATTTTATACATAATAACACTCAGGTTCCAAGGCATAAAATCCGACCTTAAGCACCATTTGATGAAATTCACTAAGTCACCTTCAATAATAACTTTGAGATGTGTCGGGGCTAGTTGTGTCACTCCCATCTTGAGTGCCTAGAGTTCTACCTCATAAACTTCACATAAATGCATCCTCCCGTGATAAGACCACAATGTGGTACCAGTGTGATCTCGAAAAAGACCCCTATAACCGCTCATATTGTGCCGAACACTCCCATCAAAGTTGAGTTTCAGCCAACCTTCAAGAGGCGTGGCCCAAGAGCATTTTAGGCGCCTAAGCCTCTTTTTAAAAAACAAAAGCTCTGGGAGATGAGAGAAGAAGAGCTCTTTGGGGAAAGAAATGATAGGCCGAGAAGCAAAAGACCACATGATGATGGTTTTCTTGATAGCGATAGAAAAGGTGGGTAATCACGAACTCGGCCTTCAAAAGTTCTTAAGTTCCTCTCTTTACAAAGGTTCCAAAGAGATGCACCTACAACAATCCTCCACAAGCTAATGCCCAAAGACAAAAAGGGTGGCGATCAGAACTGTTGCAACAGGTTACAAGTCCCCTCCGGGAGCGGAGTAATCCAATTTGAGAGCAAGCTCAGCCAATCCCACAGAGTGGCCACAAAGGGGCAATGAATAAACATGTGATCTATGGTTTCCTCAGCAACCTTGCACATTAGACACACGTTGGGCAAGATCAACCCCATATTGCGTAGTCAGTCGACAATGAGGAGGCATTCAAAACCAAGCAACCACATAAAGGATTTAACCCTACTGAGTGCTTTACATCTCCAAAGTATAGCAAGATAGGGTCGATCCTCAATATAGCGATCCATATAGAGAACCTCATATAGAGAACGGGGCTGACAAACAACCATCAGGCTCCAATGTCTAAACTAGTTTATCTGGCTTTCTAGGATGGAAGCAGAAGTTGTAGAGGCATGACAACAAATTAGCATATCGATCCGCCACCCGTTCATCCAACCTCCTTATGCTTTAGCAATAGATTCCAGCAGGGCAGGCCACCTTCCATAGAAATGAGATTTGAGACAACCTCCGATTTGTGAATAGACCTTCAGTAAACATCAGGGTACACCAGCTTTAGTGGGTAGTCCCCAAGCCATTTAACATGCCAGAACCTAGTCAGTCTTCCATCACCAAGTAGCATCCTAGTGTAAGCCAAAAAAGCGACCGAACCATGTCAATACCTCGCCACACTGTCAAGAGGGTGGCCAATCTAGAGCATTTTTTAGTAATGAAGGTCTCCGCCATAATTGCCCAAAATAACTTGACCCACTGATTGTGGTCAGTAGAAAGCTTCCACCACCATTTAGTCAGTAAAGCTTCATTAACTACCCTCAACTTGTGGATTCCCAGTCCCCCTTCTTTGAGAGGAAGGCAGACCAAGGCCCAATTAACTAGTTGAAACTTGCTTTTTTGTTGGGAACCGCTCTACATGAAATTGCGCCTTAATTGCTCTAACTTCTTGATGATAACTCCGGGTGCCTGAAAAATAATAGATTGGAATGTTAGAGAAAGTAGCTTTAACAAGAGTTGTCTGGCCAGCGAAGGACAAGAACCTGGATTTCCAGCCGTCGAGTTTGTGATGAGCCCTCTGAATGAGTGGATCCCAAAGGGACCGAGGAGTGTTGTCATCAATGAGTGGCAGACCCAAGTATTTAGTTGGTAAGTGATCAATTTCACAATTCAACCAGAGTGCCCAATCTTGGATTTGTGAAGCTTCATAGTTAATCCCAATGATCCGAGATTTGGCCATATTAATACGAGCACAGGAAACAAGTTCATAGAGCTTAAGAAACAACCAAGTGTTCTGCACATTCTCCGAAGAACAGTCTAACAACATCAGAGTGTCATTTGCATACCGTAAATGGCTTAAGACCAAGCCATTGGGCCAAGGCCGTAGACCATGTATAAGGCTTGTGTCTACCACCCCTTGAAGCATTTTGCTGAAAGCCTTTGCTACTAAGGTAAAGAGGAAAGGGGATAGAGCATCACCTTGACGCAATCCCCATGAAGCTTTGAATAACCAGTGGCCTTATTCCTGACCAAGATCGAGAAATGAGCCGATGATAAACAACTCTTAATCCATTTTCTCCAATGATTACCAAATCCCATGAGTTCCAAGATCTTGTCCAAAAAATCACATACTACTTCGTCGTAAGCTTTTTCAAAGTCTAATTTCAAAAAGGAGACCTTTAGTTCCAGAATAAGAAGTGGTATGAATTGTCTCTTGTGCCAGCAAAATACCATCCATAATGAGTTTATCCTTGATAAAGGTAGTTTGTGGTCCTTCAACCACGTCATTGATAACCAAACGTAGCCTGTTAGCTAGCATCTTGTAGCATGTAGAAAGTAAGTAAATGGGTCGCACATCCTGAAGAGAAGCAACAACGCCTTTTTTAGGGATGAGAGAAATAATGGAGTTAATTGCTTTGCGTAC
Source organism: Amborella trichopoda (assembly GCF_054954075.1). NCBI lineage: Eukaryota > Viridiplantae > Streptophyta > Magnoliopsida > Amborellales > Amborellaceae > Amborella > Amborella trichopoda. The sequence continues at coordinate 13,222,063 of NC_142337.1, read as the reverse complement.
AATTCCATCGTGATAAAACAGATTGAAGAGACGCTAAAAAGGAGTATATGTAAGGCTTATGTGGCATGATGGATGGATGCATGCACATTGTGGGCAAGTAGCAGAGACTCTTGGTGCGAGGCCGTGGGCAAGATAGTGAATACAAATGACTAAGTCAGTCGGACTTGGTGGATCACTAAGACCAACGTGTTCAGGTTTGATTGATATGACCCTTGGTGGCTTGACCCCACAAGACACATGAATAGACTATGTGCAATGGGCAGTTGACCATACACCTTGCTAAGCATAAGGTGTCAGAACTTGAGTTTGAAATATGTAGCTGCCTTAGACATGATCTTATATAACAACTATAGGTCATGTGAGATAGGGTAAATGTTCATGTATTGAGTAGTGTTGATAGTAATGATTGTGTAATGACCATGCATGGGCAATAATGACTAGTGGAGTGGGTTGACATGAACCCCCCCCCCCTCCCCCTTGATGGAATATGTTGGCGGTCATTGATGGTAGAGACATACTAGGTGGTGAGTAATGGTGGCGGTTCCATGTAAATGAGGGTCTATAGATGCATACTTGGTGCCATATATACCCCTTGCCTAAACCCTTGAGGGCATTCATTGCTATACATAATCAAGGGATAGAGCAATAAAAGCAGACTACAGTCCTTGCCTATATCTTCTATGCTACCTTGAATGATTCTTTGCCCCATTCCTATTGGGTATGCTTACAGAAGACTGGTCTTGTGATGGGCCAAGTTCGAATTATGCTTGGTTCCACATGGGTTTCCTAAGTGGAAAAATTAGTCCCCATGGTGATTAGTATCAGACCTAGGTTTCTTGACCATGGTTAGTGCTGTCTCAACAAAAATTCAGGAGAATGTTAACCACCTCAAGGAGCAGCTATAGCACTCCACGAACCTACAGAGCTAAGACAGTGGGTTGGGGCGGAGTTTCACCTCCTTGGAAGCTTGAATCAATTGCTTGGAGGCTGACATTAAAGAGAGAGGTGACACACATGATGCTCATATGACAGAGCAAATGGACAACTTCAAAGCCTACACATACTCCTTCAAGGCAAGTCTCGTGACCCAGGCACACATGGCTCATATCAAGAATTCTGCAATACCATATATGGGATGGACCTTCTAAAAATATGAGAATGTGCTAGAGCCCAAGGCATTTGAGGGCATGGGGGACTCCATACTATTAGAGAACTTCCAATACGACATTGAACAATATTTTCAGGATGCTCATGCCCAAGAAGAAGATCGCATAGGCATTTGTATTATTTACTTTTTTGGAGATGCCAAGCTCTTGAGAACGATGCTAGTTGAGGACACCTCAAAGCTGGGGTAAGCATTTGAGAGACCTTGAAACAAGAGCTGAATGACTAGTTTTTGCCAGGCAATGTAGGCTGGATGGCCATGAGGCTCTCCAAAAACTGTAGTCAGATTGTTGCTTGCATCCACCAAAAACTGCATTGTTGCTTGCATCCACCAAACCACCGGTACCATGATAATGGCTACTATAATAATGGGTCAGCCCTTGCAATGCCTTTTATGGACGATCTTTACTTTTAAACAACAAAATATTTCATACTCAAGAGACAGCACTAGCATATAGAGAGAGAGAGAGAGAGAGAGAGAGAGAGAGAGAGAGTTTTCACAAATCAGAAATAGAGAGTTTTCACAAATCACGAATAGCAAAGTTCATCACAAGCAATATGGAACTTTCAAAAGATATGTGGACATTAGTGGCAGATTGGAATGGCACTCGTCCATCTTTTATATGATCAGACACAGAAAATCTCAATAAGGCCTAGACCAGGAGTGCAAAACCAGCTATAACCATCAAAATGTAGCTTAGTACCTCAATGTCCTTCCATTCATAAACATGGTTCAAGAGACTATTTGCTTCATCAGGTAATATCAAAAACAATCGTTACTTCATTACAGGTAATACTAAAAATAATCCAGCCATTTCAGAGAAGGTAAATGAGTTTGTGAAGAAACTATATGTCTTCTCCTCCTCCTTTTTCTTTTTTCCCCTTTTTTATTATTGTCTATTATTTTTGTTGACTGTAATGCCATTCTTTTGGAGTTGAAAAGCAAAACTCCCATATCATTCTGTAAAAAATTTTATTAATGCAGATAGATTGAAAGAAATCAGCTCTACCGTTGTAAGCATGTTTGAAATGCGAAAAACCATGAACATCAAAGGTTCATGGTTTCAATTCAACCTGCGAAAAAAGGTATAATGAAACTAAATACTGAAAACAAATTAAAAAAAAAGGACAATGCTCATTAAGGATTCAACCAGGTGGCCACTTCAATTGTCTTCCACCAAGCAAATGCAAGTGAAGATGGTAAACCGATTGGCCTGGAATAATAGAATCAATAAGATTCATAGAAGAGATCAAACTTAGATAAGACAAAAGATCAAACCAGCAAGAAATTGGACTAGAAACGTCCTTTACAAATCAGGAATACTTACATCCATCGAGTCCATCATTGATAACTACACGAAACCCATCCTTGAGACCTTCCTTCTCAGCAACCAGCTTTGCAGTGTAAAGAAGATCACCCAAGATTTCACTGTGTCTAAATTCAGCCTAGAGAAGTATGATTTAGGACACAAGAAATGAGTAACATACGGGTTTTTGAAAAAGAAAAACAACAGTTCAGTTCCAATATCACAAAATACCAATTAAAGCCCAAAGAAAAAAATCCACAATTGAAACTATGTTTTATTCAAATGAGTTGGCATGGCAAGTTCTTCATTTCCATTGAACTCAACCCTGGCCTAATGGTTTTGACCAACCTAAAATAGATTAACAAAATGGAGCCTCTTGAAGACATTTCTGGCATCGTGACAAATTTGACAGGTTTATAAAGGGAATGAGTCTTCAATTGCCCAAGATTGGGAAGAGGTGATCACAGTCTTAAAATACAGGCGGATTTGTTCAAATGTTAAAACAAATATAACAGATGCATCGAATATGAAGAAATATCTAGTTGAACAGCAGAAAATATCATCCAAACTGAGTATCTGCTTTCTTTGAATACAAAGCATTTATTTGGGAAGCTTTAACCATGTTCATGCAACATTCTGTATTTCAGCTATAATAATTACTGCGTTTAAGACCAAAATCTGTCCAAACTTAGTTCCAAGTCACAAGTTCATTAGATCATAAAACACAGAAAAGGGTGGCGCATGCCACTCAAATATCTATATATGAAAATAATAAAAGTTAACAGAAAGAGCAAAGACCTGGTACAGATAGAGTCTTGAGTAGATTCAGGCGCAATTGAAAAAGAGGATGGTAACAACATACCCCATATTAAAGAATCATAAATGCAGTTTTATGACATTAGTACATTACCCAACAACACCAACTGAAAAAGTAATGCTGGACAAGTGATGTCAACTTAGGCTCATCACCAGCTGCTACTAGCAAGAAGGATAGCAATGAAATCCTTTGATAAAGTTCAGCTCTCACAGTTTTGTACTTCATTGTTGGGGAGATAAGAATAACAAACGTAGGATTGGGGCATACTCAAGATAAGATGAGGCTGCTAGGTACCCAGCCAAGAAAGGATCTACTCTTTTCATCTAAAGATGGTGAAGCTTGGTTTCCATGTCATAAATAGCTGCTTGAGATAAGTGTTGGAAAATTTAAGATCTCCTCCCTTTCTTTTCTTTCGATTTGATGATGTCCTCACTAGACCAAAAATGATGGCAGAGACAAATGGTATGCTTTCAGAAACTCTTGAAAACATATGAAAAGCACCTAGAAAATTGTGGGATGCTTCTTGTATCATTTTACTTCCATCTAAAATGCTCTCATGAGGATCATTGGGAAGGACATACATTGCTAAAACCAAGAAATCTTGCAGACGCAAGAATGAAGGCCTCAACTTCTGAGAGCTTAATATCTTCATTCACAAGGTTGATCAACCCTCACTTGCGTTTGTTCCAACTCTCATACAAACCCCCCTTATGGCATCCACATAGAAGTGCCTTTGATAAAATCTCACTCTCGTACATCACAAAGTCTTAAGATCAAAGTGGTCTAAGGTCGAATACTCATCCAAATAAATAATAAGAAAGAATATTTCCCAAAGAAACAATAAGAAAGAATATTGACATAGGCAAAGACATCTAACCATCGAACAAAATCACCCTAGAATCCCTGAGTACCTGCAGAAGCATCAGCCTTATTGAAATAAGTTTTTGATGGCTATTTAGGTCCTCATTTAATAGTATAGGCACTGCCCAACAAGGTTCAAATCAAACACCGTAAGAAGATTAGGTTTAACTACAGATTTTCTTTTGAGAGAAGATAGCTTGTATTAAGAGTAAGGAGTAAGTATACATAAAGGTGGACCCTCGTTACAGGGTTAAGGGACTACAAGAAAGAAATAAGATACAAAATTCTGTGCAACATTCTGTGCATTCCCAATCTGAAAATTCGAGATTGTAACTGTGTACAAGAGATGTTTTATGTGCCAATCTCTGGCGAAGCTGCTGCAACTTCTTTTGAGAGGGTATCAGCCAGTGAGTTTGCTTCTCACCAGATATGAGTCCAGGAAACTTCAATTGTGCTGCTAATGTCGAAGATTTCATCGAAGTTATGGGCTAGTCTCCATGGAGGATCGATAGAAACAGAGGCCCAAGCGATGATTGACTTGGAGTCTCCTTCTATTGCAATCTGATTGCCCCTCTCTGGTCTATACTCCCTCATACATTCAAGTAATTCAATAGCCTCCGCTGATGTGCTATTGTTGGTACCAATGTGTTTGGAAAGGGAGCAAATAATATGACCGGAATGGTCTCTGAATGAACAGGCCTCCGACCCTGGCAGGTCCTAGATTTCCTAGGGAACATCCATCGAAGTTCATTTTGATCCATCCCAGTTGGAGGAATGGGGGGGGAGTGGTGGGACACAACTAGATCCAATTGAGGCAGAAATTTGAGGAGGAGAAAGCTCTAAATCTCTTAAGGTTCTAGGTCCAGAAAATGACCAATCTCACTGCTGAATTACTTTGACCTCTGAAAATTCTGTGGTTTCTTTCAATCCAAATGGACCACAAGATGGCACAGACTGTTGCCTTCCATACTATGGGTCCTTCATTGGGCCATGGGAGGTATAGTGAAAGGTTGAAAAGGCCATGGATTGACTGAGCAGTGACCAAAACCCAACCAAAGAGTGGAAGAAATTGCCCCCAAAGCAGCTACCGGGCATTGGAGGAACAAGTGGGCATTGGTTTCTTCGGCATTTTGGCACATGGGGCATCGGTTGGGAAGTGGGATGCCTTGCTTCTGAATTTGATCCACAGTGAGCACCCTTTGGTAGATAGAGACACAATTGAACATTTGAAGCTTAGGAGGAATAAGGGTAGCCACGCTTTGGCCGAGGAGGGGAATGCCTGAGGAGGGTTGAGAGAGGATGCTGCACTCAAATAACATGAAGAAACTGTGAAAGAACCATGAGAGTTGTGGACCAAATATGTCTATCTGTGTCCGAGGGAGGAAGATAAATAGGTTGGCTTGGAGCTGCAGGAAAGACCCCACTTCATGGTCTCGAAGGGCCTGTCTAAAAGTGGGAGACCAGAAGAGAGGGGAAATGGTTAGTGGGAATTGGTCAAGGTTGGAAGCATCTCTGTCTACAGCTAGCAGAAATAGGTCAGGAAAGGATTCCCCCAAAGGTTGGGAAAGGATTCCCTCAAAGGAGTGTGACCGACCCAGATGTCGTTCCAAAAGAGTGTGTGGCTGCCTCTTCTTGGGAGCATGCGAGAATGAGATTTAAAAAGGTCGTAGCAGCACATATGTGAACACTAGAAGCCTGAGGAGAGGCTATTGGCCTGGAATGGGGGCATCCATCTGGTAGGGTGGATTTGATATTTAGTGTGGAGAACCTCCTGCCATAGTTGTCCCTCTTGGGTGAAAAGTCTCCACCACCATTTGGATAGATGGGCAGAATTTGTGTCTCTCAGGTTTCGGATGCCATAACCACCTGAAGCTTTCGCTACCCACCTTGTCCCAAGCGACTAGGTGAAAATCATTGGTTGTACAATCTCTGGACCACAAGAAATTCCTCATAAGCTATTCAAGGCGAGCTGCAATCAAGGCGGGGATGTGGAACAAGGACATTTGGTAAATTGGAACATTGGAGAAAGTAGCCTTAATGAGAGTGACTCTCCCAGCAGAGGATAGATAGCGGCCCTTCCAACCTGCAAATTTATGGTCAAACTTGTCTATGGTGTGACCACAGAGATTCTTTTTAGGTTTCCCCAGACAAACAGGTAAGCCAAGGTATGAAGTGGGTAAAGAAACTACTCCACATCCCCTGGATTGAGCAAACTGGGCAGTTAACTACAGTTCACATGAAATTTTCCAAGCCAAACAAGGGGTGTATGTTAAAAACCATAAAGATTAACAGTATAACTGTATAGCAGCATTGATGACCTAGGTTAAGGGTGGGATTTGGTTGGCTTATGCAGAATCACTAGAATTCATGAAGTTTAAGCCTTGTCAGTACATTATAATTAATCAAGTCTGAAACCAAGCTCGTCATATATTTCTACAGCCTCAACAAAACAAATCCCAACATGTATTTACCAAACACCTAACCATGGCCATTCATATACCAACCATGGCCACTGATGGTAGCAACAAGAGCTTGTGGAGCATATATTTTTCCCTGAATTTTGCTACTCAAAAAACATTTAAAACATGAACACATAGTCACCAATAAAACAAAACTTCTAACAAATTTAAAGATTAAAGGGCTTCAGAGGATTTCAAGGCCAAGGCACATTGATTGCTTCAAGGGACATAAAGATGGGGCCCAGTACAGGCCAAGGGACAACTTATCAAGCCTACCAGGAGACTCAGATTAGACAGAATGTGTGGCACAGTTAAAATGACATAATTTTCTCAAACAGATCGCACATTTTTCACATCCATCAGAAAGACTGACCACTTCAAAATGTAACATTATTAACGAGTATCAAAAATTTGGTCATCTTGGTTAGGGGAAGCAAACATTTCCTTATGTAGTACCACGAGTATCCTTTTAAGACACAAGTATTTGTATGTTACTTAAAAATTTGTCTTTTTCAAATTTGAAGATTGGAATATCAATGAATACAGCCTACTGTGTAAAAAACCAAGCCTAATCTCAGTTACTTTGTACATCTTAATCATGGAATCTTTTAAGATGTGATTATCCTAAACACCTAATTTTCGAGAAGTAGTGTGCAATATTAGAGTCCATTTAGATGTCAGTGTCCTTGTCCTCATAAAGGTGACAAGCGGACTTGACATCCTCTAAATATACAAGAGGAAACTTTAAATGGACAGAGCCATCATTTTCTACAGTATTGATGGAAGCCCCATATAACAATCAATTTTGTTGGACGAAGCTTTTTATATAGCTACAATGCTGGACTGTCGATAGCTGGGACAATGAGAACTACAATTTTAGCAGCTCAACATTACTTTTTTTTTGGGCCTTCGATCAGTGCTATAGATATGCAAGGGCCATCCATAAGTAGTTTTTCCCTCAACAAATTAATGATCTACGAAAATGGCAACATGGTTCCAATTTCCATATAACCAGCCTGATAACGGTTTCTCCTTCTGCAAAATGCAGGGCTGCTCAATATTGTATAAAACTTCAAACTATCCAAAGACAAGAACATGGCAAAAATCCCTAAGTTAGGCTTGGATATAAAAGAGGTGAGCAGAAATCTAACAATGCCAATCTTGATGGGTGGGCTGACAATCCCAATACTTGAAGAAACGCGATCTAGATGGAAATAAAGTGGTCCACTATTCACTAGAGCCATGAGATTATCAGAGGCTACACTAAGACGACGCAGTTTACCTCTTTTTCCATGTAGTTACCTATATAATTGTTTGATGAATAATGATTAGAACAATTTTGAGTAAAAATTAAAACTTAAGTATAAGCAGAAACAAGTCTGATATTATGATTGTATAACACAAACCCACCAATTTGAGTCCAAATCAAAATTATAAATAGTGATCCCCATGAGATGTTAATTAAAACCCTGGGCACAACTTGTGCAGGGAAATGAACAACATAATAATGTTCAACAAGAAAAATAATAGCAGACAATGATGGCACAATTGAAGGACAAAAACAATGCCGCGTAGTCATTCCTCAAGCATTGGCACCAATGGAGTCAAATGACCAGGAAACATAGTGCATGATATATCATAATTAGGGACGGAAGCATTGGTTCTTCAACAGGAGGTTTACCCCTCATTGAAAATTCAGAGGCCCTATGTATCAATAATGAAGAAGTATAAGATGGAGATATGGGTAGCGAAGCGATGCATTACCTTTGAGAGTTGTGTCAAACCATCTCTGGCCTTTGGTATCAGTAGAATATGAACAGGTGCTTGTGGATTTACATCTCGAAAAGCCAACACCTTCTCATCCTCGTATACGATAGTAGAAGGGATTTCCTTTGCAATGATCTTATCAAATCTTAAAGCATAAAATAACAATTAAACAAATCCTTTGACAATGAAATAGATGCATAAAATTCAAATAAGAAGGCAAAACTTATCATGCAAAGCCTCGATCGAAGGAGAAAATAAAAATAAAGCTTCTCGTGCCACCCGTAAAAGCAAAAATAGAACCATGTTTAAATAAAAAACCTTACATGGTTGGAGCTGCAGAATTTGCAGAGGCTGCTGCTTCTTTAGCAGCAGATGCCTCATCCATTGTTGCTCTTGGACACGAATAAGGTCTGAATCAAACATACCCAAGACGCAAAATCTCTCAAAACTTAGATATTTCTAGTTCGATTAGAAAAATAAATAGAAAAATTGTTTATCTTCATTTAAAGTCCAAGACATGAAAGTATTCTCCTCATAATAGGTGTTCCACATTGAAGAAAAGGAGATTACCTGGTAATACGAATGGTGGGTCCTTGAGGAAAAGGAGGAACTTTAAAACTTAATGAAGCAGCTCGAAGTGCAGAGGAGTTTCTGCTGAATTGGAACAAAAGAAAAAGGTATTGAGTAAATTAAAGGGAAGACAAGAGAGAAAGAAGAGAAGAGAGAAAGACAGTGGTAGGTGGTGATAATGCCTTATGAGTGTAGCCGTAGCAGTATTCACGGCCACAACTGTTGCAGCACGGATAGCCATTATCGGATTATCATCCTACTGCCCTTCCTGTATTTTACCCCTGAGCTACTTCAACTCAAAAGAGGGCTCGCTCTTTTAACCATTTCTCAAAGATGCCAAGAAATTCTATGCTCCCGCGGGAGCATGCTCTGTTAGCGTAGTACTCCTCAGTGAAAAAAATAAATTAAAGGGATGTTTTTTTACTTAGAAAAGGTTTTTATAAGTGGGACGGTGTAAACAATCAAGGTGCACCTCAAAACTTTCACTAGAAGAGGTTATCTTGATGCTTAAATATTTTCAAATTGATCACCTCAACCTGAAGATGCATAGACATGAGAAAAAAAATGGATTTCAAGTTTTGAAAATAGTGTATTTTATAATACATCTTTTAACCGTTAATTTTCAAGTTTTCATAGATCCATTTGATCTACATTATTTTTGAAACTTTAAATTTTACAGTTAAAGATGAAAATATAGTTTAAAGTTATCACAGATCTTTTTAATATTAAAACTATTTTTCTCGTATATTATTTGAAAGTGTGTTTTGATGTGATTGTTTAGAGCCTAAGCCTGATACAAACCCTACCCTTTTGATTTAGGCACAGTATCCTTAAAAATTGGCTCGTCTCTCTTTTGTCTATAATAGGCAATGGAGCCAAGGTTTGCAAGTATACGACCAATAAAAAGGTAATTTTGGTTCGTATGAAAATGTTGTCATGAAATAAAATTCACATGAATAACTCCCCAATATCAAGTGGTACGGAAGTTTTTTCTCATCAATTGATCCATTTTCATAGTGAATCTTTTTATGGATCAATTGGTGTGAAAAGGCATCCATACCTCCAGCAGAGATTATGTTTATGTTGATCGCATCAATGTTTTAAGTCACGGCTATTTGAATCGGAAATTGCCAATCTGGATTGGAGATCGGGCAATACTAAACTGGTTCTATAAGGTATCAAGCCTGCTTTCTCACGAAGTTTTTTTCTTTTTTTTTTTTTCTTTTTTTTTTTTAATTTATTTAATATTACTTAGATCCCTTAATTTCCTCCCCCATAAACACATATTCTATTTTTTATTTTTTATTTTTTCTAGATCACCGATTCAAACCAATCTAGATCAATTTGAATTAACGATTTAGCAATTTGATACAAATATGTGTGTGGACGGTCCACCGCACTGACCTAGGTTTTAAAACACTAATTGATACAAATATGTCATTTTTCTCCTCTCTATTGTCTATGAAATTATATATTACAATATTATTTTTTTAGTACAAGGAGGTCATAATTGCTTTAGATCATTATATGTCAAGATTTGAGTGTGTTACAAAAATTTGACATATTTTCTTTTGTACTTTGTGGCTTAGTCGATGACACAACTCCAACCATACAATTTTAAGGGAGAGGTTTCTATGCTTCCCCTATGCTAAGAAGTTTTATCTTCCCTCTACCATCCGGCGGTCCAATTTTGATCAAGAGAAGCCATTCATCATATGATTTTAGATTCAACGTTTCAAAGTACTTTATTTTTAGTTTTTTTTATACAAATTGTATAAATATGAAATTTGATACGTGTCATATTCTCATTGGGGCGCACCTATAAAAAATATTAAAAATAATTTTTCAATAAAATATGATGACTAAAATACCTCTTGAATCTTTCAAAGGTATTTTAGTCATTTTATTTTATTGAATATATATATATCTATATATATATATATATATATATATATATATATATATATATATATATATATTTGTCGCTAGTGCGAGTTTAATAGAGAAATGGACATCCAAAATTTGGTGTCAAAATAGTTTATAGCAGCGTTTTAAAAAACGTCGAGTCGAACAGGACTCGCCCGGTTCGACTCGGAAATCGTGAAAGGGGACCGAATCGCCTAAAAAATCCGAAATCGTCCGGTTCTAGAGAGAACCGGACGATTCTGTACAGTGAATCGCCGATTCATTGTACGGAATCGGCGAGTCCGAACAGTGAATCGGCGAGTCCGTACGGAATTATTATTATTTTTATTTTTATTATTATTATTTTTTATTTATTTTTTTTTTTTTGTAATCCATGATAGATTTTTTTGTAATACTTGATCGATTTTTTTGTAATCCATGATCGAATTGTTTTTGTTTTTTTGTAATCCATGTTCGAATTTTTTGGTTTTTTGTAACCCATAATAGAATTTTTTGTAATCCATGATCGAAATGTTTGTTTTCTTTTCTTGTAATCCATGAATCGATTTTTTTGTTTTTTTGTTTTTTTTTGGTAACCCATGATAGAATTTTTTGTAATCCATGATCGAATGTTTTGTAATACATGATCGAAATGTTTGTTTTTTTTTTGTAATCCATGATCGAAATGTTTGTTTTTTTTTTTGTAATCCATGATTGAATTTTTTGTTTTTTGCTTTTTTTGTAACCCATGATAGAGTTTTTTGTAATCCATGATTGAATTTTTTGTAATCCATGATCGAACTGTTTTTTTCTTTTTTTATAATCCACGATTGAATTTTTTGTTTTTTTTTGTTTGTTTTTTTTTGTAATCCATGATCGAATTTTATGTAATCCATGATCGAATTTTATGTAATCCATGATCGAATTTTATGTAATCCATGATTGAATTTTTTGAAAATTTGTGATTTTTTTTTTTTAATCCATGATCGAATTTGTTTTTGTAATCCATGATAGAATTTTTTGAAAATTTGTGATTTTTTTTTTAATCCATGATCGATTTTTTTGAAAATTTGTTTTTTTTTTTTTTTAATCCATATTATTCAAAGAGAAAATGAGAGAGATGATGATTCTGAGGCCACCCTATCCCAACCATATTATTCACATATCGAGTCCCAACAGCAACAGTGTAGGGATGAGCACGAAATACTGTAAATTAAATGCTGAATGGCGGTTCATGCAGGGAAAGAACATATCAATATTCGTATATTCATTCAAAAACATGAAAATTCTTAATGGAGTACCCTCATTTTTTATTGAATTCCTAAAAAACAATATTTATAATGAATTTTAATAATTTTTTCGAATTTTTTTTAAGCTTTATTCTGACCGATTCACCCGATTCCCGATCCGGATCACCGATTCGCCGATCCTGATCGGTTTTTTGGAAGCCCGATCCGGGTCACCGATCCGTTTTTTAAACCATTGGTTTATAGAAAAAAAATTAAAAATAAAATAATGCAGAGACGTGATATTACGATTGGGACAATCTTAACCCTCCATTCAGAATGTGGACAGTTGGATAAGGAGATGATAGAACTGAAAGGAAAACATAGAGCTTGCCCCAGTTTTAAACCTATCAAACCAATTCCTTAGTACATTCATAAATGTTCTTATTATGTATTTTTTCCTACAACACGACTACTACTTCAAAAGTTTTACTTCTTGTGAATGGTGTTAAAAACAAAAACTTCCAATCGACTTTCAACCGCGGGTTACAAGGGCAATTCTCGTGAGGACTTGAGCAAGCCCCTGTACCATTTTATTTATGCAAAAAAAAGGGGGTTTTTGGCTTTTTTGAGTTTTTTTTTTTTGTTTATATCAATAATCAGTCTAATGCCAGTTTTTCTCCTAAGTCAATCTTTTAACCCCCCTATTTTTTACTCAAAACTATTTCATTAGATTGATTTGATATTTTAACAAGGGTTTCTCTTTTTTTTTAAAAAAAAAAACCGTGTTTCTTGAAGTATAGACTTTGATCCGCGCTCTTTCGATTTCTCTCTTGATTCTTAACCAAAAACTTGAAACTGGTTCCAAATTATATTGTAATCCCACATTAATTTGTTGGATGGAAATGAAAACAAGAGAAATCAAGATTCCAAATTTGTAGGGTTGTTTGAACTTGAAATAAAAAGTCTTTGATTTCTCTCTAGTTTTTTCTTGAAAATCATTCAATTTTGTACCAAAAATGCTTCTATCACATTGACCTACAAAAGTCATAACAATTTATTGAATAAAAATGAAAAAGCACAGAATTAGATTTTTGTTTAATTTCCTGCCATTTTCTTTCCAAAATGCTATTTTTGTTCTTTATTTTTTATTTGTGCCTCATTGTTAAAATCTTGATTTATTTATTTTTTATATTTTTCTTTTTCCTCTTGTGATTTTCATTTTATGGCTATTTTTTGGTTTTTTTATTATTCAAAAAATTTATTCAATACAAATTTTTTAATTATGTTTTTGGTTAAATATAAATATTTAGTATTTTAAATTTTTAACTATAAATATTTTTCTTATACAATATTAAAATTTACTTCATTTTATATTGTGGAATGATTGTGTTCCACTCAAACTGGAACTAAATTTTCAGTATTCATATTCTTTTGATAATCACCAAAATATGTGCCATATATAGTAACTTTTTGTTCATAAATCAAATCATTTTAATTTTAAAAATTCAAAATTTTTTTTAAAAATATTTCACAATTTTTTTTTATTATCTTGATGTGCGCGAACCGAGAGAACGTACATAGTCGGCGGGTTCATTAGGTCAAATGCAATGGTTTAAAAAACGGATCGGTGACCTGGATTGGGCACCCAAAAAATCGATTCGGATCGGCGAATCAACGATCCAAATCGGGAATCGGGTGAATCGGTCAGAATAAAGCTTAAAAAAAATAGAAAAAATTATTAAAATTCATTATAAATATTGTTTTTTAGGAATTCAATAAGAAATGAGGGTACTCCATTAAGAATTTTCATGTTTTTGAATGAATATATGAATAATGATATGTTCTTTCCCTGCATGAACCACCATTCAGCATTTAATTTACATCACACAAAAGGATAAACATAGAATTATCATGGAATAAGTATATCAACATACATGAATTACAATAAAGCATAAAATTAGTAACATATGATCTAAAAATAAAATGATAGACGACGTTATTGTTCTTCTTGGTCACGCTGGTGCCATTGATTGAATTCGTTTAACAATTCATTGATTCGATTTAAAAACGAATTATCGATATTAGCAGGCGTCTGACTATTCCCAAATCCCTGAGTGTTAGTGTTTTGTTGTGTTCCCAATCCAAAATCCCCAAAGTTTGTTCATCCTATGTGAATAATATGGCTGGGATAGGGTGGCCTCAGAATCATCATCTCTCTCATTTTCTCTTTGAATAATATGGATTAAAAACAAAAATTAACAAATTTTCAAAAAAATCAATCATGGATTAAAAAAAAAAAACCACAAATTTTCAAAAAATTCTATCATGGATTACAAAAAAAAATTCGATCATAGATTACAAAAAATTCGATCATGGATTACATAAAATTCGATCATGGATTACAAAAAAAAAAAAACATAAAAAAACAAAAAAATCCATCGTGGATTACAAAAAAAGAAAAAAATAATTCGATCTTGGATTACAAAAAATTCAATCATGGATTACAAAAAATTCTATCATGGGTTACAAAAAAAAAAAAAAATCAAAAAATTCGATCATGGATTACAAGAAAAAAAAACAAACATTTCGATCATGGATTACAAAAAATTCGATCATGGATTACAAAAAATTCTATCATGGATTACAAAAAATTCGATCATGGATTACATAAAATTCGATCATGGATTACATAAAATTTGATCATGGATTACAAAAAAAAACAAACAAAAAAAAACAAAAAATTCGATCGTGGATTATAAAAAAAGAAAAAAACAATTCGATCATGGATTACAAAAAATTCAATCATGGATTACAAAAAACTCTATCATGGGTTACAAAAAAAACAAAAAACAAAAAATTCGATCATAGATTACAAAAAAAAAAACAAACATTTTGATCATGGATTACAAAAAAAAAACAAACATTTCAATCATGGATTACAAAACATTCGATCATGGATTACAAAAAATTCTATCATGGGTTACAAAAAAAACAAAAAAACAAAAAATTCGATCATGGATTACAAGAAAAAAAAAACAAACATTTCGATCATGGATTACAAAAAATTCGATCATGGATTACAAAAAATTCTATCATAGGTTACAAAAAAAAAAAAACAACAAAAAATTCGATCATGGATTACAAAAAAAAAAAAAAAACAATTCGATCATGGATTACAAAAAAATTGATCAAGTATTACAAAAAAATCTATCATGGATTACAAAAAAAAAAAAAAAACGACTCGCCGATTCCGTACAGTGAATCGGCGAGTCACTGTGCAGAATCGTCCGATTCTCTCTAAAACCGGACGATTCTTGTTTTTTTCACCGATTCGATCCGTCCATGGCGATTCCCGAACCGGACGAGTTCGATTCGACTTGGCGTTTTTTTAACACTCGGTCAACTGGAATGGGCGGCTGATCGTTCGGCGAGTCTATCCGATTTCTTAGGCACCGGTCGGACATCTACATTTCCACGTAAATATCCTTGGAGGTGTGATTTGGTATTAAAAGGGTTTTGCTTTTTGGATTTGAAGTTGAATGGCCTCCTCTCTCTCTCTCTGAGCGGACTGTCATCGTCTTCGCGTTCTAATGGTGCACTCTCTCAGCACCCACTCTCTCTCTACTCTCTTTCTCTCTCCGTCACCAGCCCCATCTCACCATTTCTGTTTCATAAGAAGAGCATCCTCATCCACCTCCCTCCATTTTAATGGCACCTTCTGCAGCCAAGACCCAATTTCAGAGAAAAAAACTCAAAGCAAAAGAGCAATGAAAGCTTTGAAGGAATGGCAGGAATATGAAGAAGCAGTGAGAGAAAGGGACCTCGGTCGAGCCCTGAAGTTTCTGGAATCTCTTGAGCCCCTTCCTTCAGATGTTCAAATAACAACTGGAGGTGGGCTAGTGAGAGATTGGGAAGTGCTCGATGCTTGCTTAAATGCAGATGATATGAAGATGGTGGGGAGTGCTTATGAATTTCTTCAATTGAGGGGCTTCTTGCCCAATTTCGGGAAATATAAGAACAGGGGTATGTTTTCTCTGCAATTTTTTTTTTTTTTTTTTTTCAGTTGGGATATTATTCTTCTCTCTCTTTAAAATTTTCGATCATAATACTCTTGCACTGAAGTAGCTTGATTGCTTGCTCTTTATTTTTTTTGGTTTTGTAAATGGGTATGTGCCTATTGAGAATTTTTTCTTTTCCATCTGATTTTTCGATTTTGCGTTGACAAATTTTTTTTAATACTTCTAAGTTAAAGATAGATAGAGAAAGAATTTGCATTGGTCTTTACATTGTCCGGGATTTTTTATGCTAATCAAGTGCATCAGTGGTGAATGAACCTTTTATGGGAGCAATTTATGCTTTGAGACAGGTTTAGAGAGCTACTGATTATATATTCCAACTGCATTGTGAGTTACTACTGCTTTGCTTTGAGCATTGTTTGATGTGGTGATACCCATAAAAGCTTGGCTTCTATGTTAATTTTTTGTAATATGATCAACTTTCTTAGATCTTTTAATGTGAGTTGTTCTGCTGTTGATGCTGTGTTACTCTTCAAATATTTCTATGTTTGGGCATGCTTATTGTGGATGAATCAGGAGTTACCATTGAGGCCTAGATCTTAGTCCGGACGTGGAAGGATTGTAGGGTTCTTGAGAACCCCTAGCTTGCGGAACCGGGAATCCCAAATATCGGGGTCCCAACCAAGATCATGTACATGATTGGTTAAATATGAAGTGGATGAATACAACTATAAATCAAGTGCAAGAAATAAAACAAACATAAAAAGCACACCACCACAACACACGAGTTACGTGGTTCACCTCATAGGGCTACATCCACGGCTTCGGCAAGTAGAAATCCACTATCTCAATGAAACAGTTTTGGGTTACGAGAGATAATACCTATCTCTTGTAACCCAAAAGATAGGTATTATCTGTAAACATCGGTAAAAGACTATCACCGATCTTCCCTTCTAAACTCACTCTCCCGATTGAGCAAGACCGTCAATCAATATCTTCTTTTTCACCGCAATACCGCTACCTGAAAGATAACTTCAAGAGCAACGGAGAAACTTTTTCTCTCTAGAAGTGGAACTTTAACCAACCAAAACTCATGGGAATACCGCTCTCTCGGAGGTATTATGTCTTTATTAACTCTATTTTATAGATATCACTTTCTTATTTCTCTATACAGTCCATTTTCTTTTTACAATAATGCCCTAATTTTTATAAGAAAATATACATATGGTGATTTGGCTATCACCAAACCCAACAATCTCCACTTTAATAGCAAAATCATCATAATTGCCTTGGCAACCTTCATTGAATAGATTTCTTGATTTCTTCTCACTTGCTTCCATTGTGGGATTTTCACAAACACTTTGTTTTCATATTTCTCTACCTCAAATCATGTATCCATCAAACTCTACCATTCATCTTTTTCTTAATGTAAGCTTTAGCCCCGTACACACCTTGTGCTTTGATACCAATTGTAGGGTTCTCGAGAACCCCTCTTTTTCGAGCAAATCGGGATAACATAAATCCCTACCTGATGTGGTGAGCACCCCACAATAATGAATCCAACAACCCAAATAAAATACCCCAAGAACAATATTGTGTGTGCATTATATTTGGGAAAATTATATAATCAAGAAACAAGTAATATGGGAAATTATTATAACCACAACACAAGCAAAAAGTTGAAGACGCACGGATTAATGTGGTTCACCCAAAATCAGCTACATCCAAAGGCAAGAGGGCAAGGATGCATTCACTATCTCAAAGAAGAAATTTACAAGTTTAGAGTTTTGTAGATATGGCGTTATACATAGAAAGAAAACTCAATAGAAATTTCCTACCATAATCCCACCATCAATTGAATCATTGCTTTGTCTCCATCGACTAACACCGTCGCCACAAAGAAACCCCGATCAAATTCGCCCCAGTAGTAGAGCCACAATGGTGCTAGGGTTTACGCAAGAAACCACCAATATCTACCTCCTAAAGCTTCTCTCCACTTTTCTTTTTTTTTTCTCTTCTTTTCTTATGTTTTCTCTCGCTAAAAATGTCTTTTATAGACCTCCACAAATGACCTATTTTTATGACAAAAATGCCTTTTAACAAAAGAAAAATACCATAGGGGGTGATATTTGCATCACATCCCAACAATGGTATCAGAGCTCTAGGGAAGTGTGTTGTAATTTGGAAAAATGGCATTTCACAAGTTGAGGGGGATAAGTTTCATGGGAAAGATAAATTTGAAATTTGGAAATTAAAAATGCAAGATGTATCAGTACATCAAAGGCAACACAAGACACTACTTAGAAAAGATAAGAAACTGGTAAATATGACCGATGATGATTGGGACGAACTTGATATGAAGGCACAGGCCACTATTCGCTTGTGTTTAGCGAATGAAGTATTGTTTACTATTGTTGGCGAAAAGACGACAAAAGATTTGTGGGAAAAATTGGAAAGTTTGTATCAAACAAATTCCCACACAAACCGAATTTTCTTAAAAGGAAAATTGTATTCCTTGAGAATGAAAGAGGGTGCCAAAGTGTCGGAACACTTGAATGAATTCAATACTATCATTTGTCAACTTGAAAGTATAGGTGTGAGAATGGAAGATGAAGATAAGGCGGTCACCTTACTTTGTACATTGCTGGAATCCTATGATAACCTTGTCATTACTACATCGAGTTGCAGCAAACAAGATTCTCTTGATTTGAGCTCAGTTTGTAGTCAACTTCTTGCCAATGAAATTCGAAAGAAAGCATTGATGGATAATTCAATGGGTTCAAGGATGGATGTCCTCGTGCCAAGAGGCCTGTTGGATGAACAAGTTTGTTCATCAAGAGATTCCTCAAGTAGCCGATCAAAGTCGAGGGGGTCTTATGACAAAGGTTGTTGGTTTTGTGGCAAGCTTGGCCACATAAAAAAAAAGTGTTGGCAAAGAAAAAGACAAAATTCCTCAAACTGTTTTGGTTTGGGAATGGAAGGGAAAGGTGAGGCCAAGAATGAGGCTCACCAAGTTGAAGAATCAACATCTAGTTATGTTGAAGATGAGGTGTTGATGGTGGGATGCAATCCCATGTACTATCAAAGATGGGTTTTTGATAGTGGTGTCACACTTCATATGTGCCCACATAGATCGTGGTTTGATGCATATGAGCCATGTTAAGGTGGTTTGGCATCAATGGGAAACAATTCAATGAGTAACACGATTGGTATGGGCTCGATTCTCATAAGGATGTATGATGAGATGGTTCGGACATTTGAAAATGTGAGGCATGTACTAGATTTGAAGAAGAGCTTCATTTCACTATCTTCTCTAGATATGGAAGGCTACAAATTTCCCGGGCAATGTGGAGTGCTCAAATTTTCAAAGGGGGCTCTAGTTATGATAAGAGAGTCCGGGAAGGAAACTTGTATAAATTGTTAGGGACCACAATTATAAGTGAAAGAGTAAATTTGGTTGTAGAGAAAGATGAAGCTCAAGAGGAGATACATGATTTGGCAATTGAAGATTTTGGTAAAATAAAGTAAGGTCTTAATGAAGTCATTCGGCAAGGTGGAGAAATTGAAGATATGAGACTCTCGCAAGGGAATGTGAAGCTGGAAACACCTCATGAATTTCCTTTAGGCCAATGGTCAAAATTTGGTGAAGGAATGACCGATGTGACTAGAGTGTTGCATGCTACTCTAATGTTGATTTTGATTATCGCCATGGTTTGTATAAGATTTGTTATTTCACTTCTTTTTAGTTTTCTTGATTGGCTTGTGTTTAGCCTAGGAAGAAAATGTTGGAATGAAGTGAAATGGGTACTTCAAAATTTGAGAAGTATGGGCAAGCATTGCTAATGTTATGAACATAAAGAAGGCTTCGTGTGAGATACTTATGCAAGGAATCTCGGTGATATGAGATCAAGCACCGGTTGTGCTTGTAGGTGTGTGGATTCACCTAGAGCATGTGTGAAGGCAAGGTGGCCTCAAGAACTCAAGAATGAGAGTACTGAAGAATGTGGAGTTTGCATAAGAACAAGCACGAAGGAAGATGAGCAAAGCATGCTCATGTCAGTTATTAGGCCAGAGAGCTTGTGGAATTGGCTAAGTTCTCTAGGTTCTTCAAAAAAGAAATGACCAGATATGGTTTGGCAAGGCAAAAGTGCGATTTTGCATCAAGGTGGAGATTATTGGGATATGGTGTAAATATTACTCCTTATGGTATTTCTTTTTTGTTAAATGTCATTTTTGTCGTAGAAAATGGGCCCTTTGTGGAGGTTTATAAAAGACATTTTTAGAGAGAGAAAACATAAGGAAAGAAGAGAAAAGAAAAGAAAGGTGTAGAAAAGCTTTGGGAGGTAGAGATTGGGGGTTTCTTGTGTAAACCCTAGCACCATTGTGGCTCTTGTATTGGGCAGGATTTGATCGGAGTTTCATTGTGGCGATGGTGTTAGTCGATGAAGACAAAGTAATGATTTGATTGATGGTGGGATTATGGTAGGAAATTTCTATTGGGTGAACCATGTTAATCCGTGCGTCTTCAACTTTTTGATTGTATTGTGGTTATAATGATTTTCCATATTACTTGTTTCTTGATTCTATAATTTTCCCAAATATATTGCACACAATATTGTTCTTGGGGTATTTTATTTGGGTTGTTGGATTCATTGTTGTGGGGTGCTCACCACATTAGGTAGGGATTTGTGTTATATCGATTTGCCCGCAAGAGAAGGGATCTCGAGAACCCTACAAGGGATACTATTTATGCATCTTTTTAAGTACTTTTATGATCGATAAATCACTCCTTATTTTCTTGGTTTGGGATTACGGTTCCTGATATTGAAGTTGTTTTGAGTCAAATGTTCGTCAGTCGACTGTGCATAAATCTCTTTTATGAGAGTTCTTTGCAGGTGCTTTAAATGTCAAACCTAAATTATTGAGAAAAAGAGAAAATAAGTTATCATAATGAATAGTATTATCCTCAAGGTCCTGGAGTTATAGCAGCTTTCATGTCCTATGTATCCTCCTTTACATTGTTTTTTATCGCGCACAACAAAAATCATTTATGTGAGACTTAAAAGAGCTGTCTATTCCTTGAAGCAAACGGTTTGTCACAAAGAATTTGGTTTTGAAGTTAGTGGTGCTCCACTTAATTGCATCCTCACCACCAGGTTTTCAAAAAGAAAAAAAGTGGCTTACCTTTTGTTTGCTGAATAAAAGGCAGTGTGTACCCCTCCTCAAGGTGTGCTTGAATACTTCTACTCAAGAAATGATTAAAGCGCACATTTGAGGCCTAAAGCCCAAAGACACAGGCCTCAAGCATATGATTCATGTGTCAAAGCCTACACCATGAGTCAGATTTGGACCTCAAGGTCCATGTTGACAGATGTATGACTCAGGCTCACACTAAATGGCTTGAGTATTACTCGAGGAGTGAGATTTGTACCCTTGTGGCCGAGGTCCAAAATATTCACGTCTTCAGACTTATAATATGACTGAGATATCACCCTTGCGGCACAAGAATGGAAATATATATCTTAGCAGCCTCGTTAGAAACTGGTCCTTAGCTCAAGGAATTGGCATCATTATGACAAATTTGCTTGTAAGTCAGCTCCTAATTCTGTAAAAATAATAGGTTGTATCCTTGTGGTGTTTTGGAAGGGTTCCCTAAAAATCAAAGCTCAACTGCTTTTGTTTTCCGGAAATTTTATTTCTAACGCATCTATCATGCCCTCCTCCCCCCTTTCTCTGTTTTGTAAAGTCAAAGTTCATTGGCATATAATGAGAGTCGTAAGCCTGTGGATATGCCTTCGCATTTGCACCAAGTGAAAAACATATAGAAATGAATGTAAGGTGTTTGCAAAGGCGTACGGCCTGTTTTTCCATCCAGATATGTCCCGGACAGGATGGTATGCAACGCGTGGGCAGTAGCATGCAGTTTGGAGCCACAAAGGGTTTTCAAGGGATTTAAGCCGAAAACAGGGGCTATCAAGGGCTGCTGCAAACCTGCAAAAAGTGTGGTTTTCATCTGTCCTGGAGGAGCGCTGTACTGTCCATCTTATCCTCTTCCCCAAACTGGCAAGTAAACAAGAGTTGCACCCAATGGATGCAAAAATATTATGGATCGGGTAATTTTGAAAAGCAGGAGCAAATTTATTAAAATGGAGATCCACAAACTTGTGAGGGCAAAACTAATATTATCCTTAGGTGTTCTGAAAACTTCAATGTTTGGTTTTTTAAAATATTTCTTTAGGGATTGAAACACTTTGGGGAAGATAAACAATGGTCATTGCCTTCTTAAAAAGAAAAGGTTTCAAAGGGTATATTTCTTCCTAACTGAAGTAAATCTTAATAAAACCTATAAAAGACTATTGGAGTTCTGTGAAGTCAATAGATGAGTAAGAAAGATGGTCTCATAATTGGCCATTTTTTTGAGTTTTTCCTATAATTTTCCATAAAGATGTATTCAGAGGAACAATGTTGGGAGTTGGCTCTTAATGAGGTTTTCCATTATAAGAACATAATCAAAATTATCTTTGGTGTTTCTAGGTGGGTAACGAAGCTAAGGTCGATCCTTTGTGAACCATTCCACTGTATGCCATGTTGAGAATTAAGTGTTCTCAGCCTATTTGGTCTCTTGAGGGTATGTGATTCTCTGGAGGTGGATTCCTGCTCACTGTTTACTGAATTTAGATTCTCCTCCTAGTTTCTTTTGAGCCCTCTGCTATTGGACGGTGAGGTGGCCAAGGTATATGATGTGGAGATGGCATGAATCACTGTTAGATTTATTTTCATAAGAGCGTGAGATTTTTTGGGCTATTATGGTTTCCCTTTGCCATGTAATATAGGATTATTGAGTTTGGGATGGGCTTGGGTTAGAGGTTCTGGTCCTTTTCTTTCTTTTTTGAGATAGCGCCTTATCAAATCTTTATTTATGTTAAATTGTAACATTGTCCTTTTTGTTTTGTTATGTTGTAATTGAGATTGCTCAATGGATAATTTTATCACCATTTAAATGAAAAGTTTTAACTTTTTAGGGTGTCTTGCTGCATTCCTTGTATTGATCAAGTTTGTGAATGCTTCAAGTCGAGGGACAAAGTTTCCTATTGTATTGGAATTTGAATTTGGGGTGTGGCTGTGCCTCTCATGTTCTGTTATGTTTGCAGTTTCTGTGGGATCAAGAAATGTGACACCAACTATTTTAAAGTCCTCAACTGGCTTGGATGGTAATTTTCTGTTTTACTTTTCATTGTGAACTTGTTATCTTTATATGTTTATACATGACTTGATTTTTAATGTTACATTATATCATTGTAGCTTCGAAGCTTTCACCCAAGAAGTGGGGACTTTCTGGAAGCTCTGGGGCCGTGTTAGTTACTTTTCTTGGTGGAGTCTCTTTCCTGTTGTCAAAAGGAATAGATATAAGACCCAACCTAGCTGCTGTATTGGGTCTAGCTTGGCTAGACTCAATATTTCTAGGTGGTTGTTGCATTGCTCAAATCTCGTTTCTTTGGCCACCTTACCGGCGTCGGGTCCTTGTTCATGAAGCAGGCCATCTTCTAATTGGTATGCTCTTTTTTATATTTATATATCTCATGGATTGCAAAATCTGCTTCCAACTTCACACATTTATAGAGATTAATATTGTTTCCGTTATCATTATTATCTCTGTTGTTGTCCTCATAATTCTACTATTTACCTCATAAAGCTCCATTTTAAATACACTGTAGAATGCCCTCTAAAATGGAGTGGCCTTGTAAAAAATGCCATTCTACTATAATTTGCTTCAAATTTGAGAGCCCAATGTATTGTCACCTTTTGCTGGAAAAAGTTCTGGAGGAAATAAAGCCAGAACTCTGCCAACCTGATAAATTTGCTCATACCCTCTAAATCCACCAATGCTTTCTTACATCAATCCCAGTGCTCCATTTATTTGTTCCCTTGCCCAACCTTTGTGAATCACATCGCTTCTTTACCCAAGGCTGGACCTGTTTCACGCTTTTTGAAATGGGGCACACCTTCTCTCTTCTTTTTTCATGGAAAATAATCTTTGCAGATACGAGTTTCATAATTGATTTCCACCAAATCTAGGGTCTCTAGTTGCAAACAGCTTCATTTTGATGCAAATTCTACCAAAATGTCCTTATCATCCGTAGCATAGGTATGGTAACATCCCTATTATATTCCAGAGTCCTGGCAGCTAAGGATAGCATCATGTTAGATGCCCGGTAGCTCAAATTTCTCGGCATGTTATGCCTCGCAATCTCCAGGCAGGCGCTGCGTACTCTGCAACCATTTTGATGATGAGAAAACCTTCTCTTCGGAACGGTACTGCGTCCAACTAGGTACCCCATGTTTCCTTTCCCATGCTTATGCCACCTTCCATCTTCAAAGACCCCCCTAGTTTAGGCTCCCTATTAGTCATCTCTCACTCTAGGATTTCTCTTTTCTTTTGTTTGCTGGATATCTGTAGCCAAACCTCATTGCTGTGGCTGGGAGCTGCTCCAAACCAAGAAAGATGCTCGGAAGTTCTTTAATATTTTGCCATTTGCATATTATGTTCAACCTGGAGTTTGTAATTTGGGGGTAAGTCCAATAATTTCTGATGTTCTTGTGAAATTCAAAGTTATTATTTACTGAGTGCCAGAAATTTAGATTCTTTTCCGTACAAGCCTAATCCAGATAAACCTATTCCCCGAATTTCCAGTGGTAGATCTCCTTGTATCCAGATTTGCAGCCCAGTTGACTCTCCATAGGCAACCAAGCAAATTCTCATGTTGATGATAAAATGCCACCAAGGGTTGTAATTGAATTAACAAATCAAACAACACAATCAACACATTTGAGATGAGAAGTCCTGGGAGCCTGAAATATTTTGCTCACCACTCAAACTGCACGATTAGTATTTTGGGTAGTGATGGTCAAACAGAAAAGTGTGCCAGCCTCATTTAAGTTGTTGGAAAAGGGAGAATCGGAACATCATTTTTTGAGAGCTTCATGTTCAGCTCTACAGGATTGTTAACTTTCCTGAAATCTGTCAGATGCTTCCGAAACATAATAATCCAGCAATTGCTTCCACTGGTTCAGTGCCATCCTCTCAATGTTCTAGTTATTTCAGGCATAGTTGCGGCAACCATGTGGATAAGGCCACAGTTCCGGTTCATAACCTCGTCCCATGGTTCCATATGGGAATCTTGATTGGTTTACGGGTTTTCATTTTATGGCCCTCGTTTCCTCTAGTTTTAATCTGCGATTGCCCAAGTTGGGTACCTTGTTTCAAGTAGGTGTTTGCCTCACAGTTTCTCATTTTATGACCCTTGAATCTTGTAGTTCTCAACCGCGGTCCCCGAAAATGGAAACTGTGTTTCCAGTAGATATTAACCTTGATTCCTATAAACAAGATCATTGTTTACAAGTAGGTTTTAATCACGGCCCACATGGATAGGATTCTGATTTCAAGTAGGTTATAACTGTGGTTACCATAATTAGGATCTGCATTTTTAGTATGTTAAACCGTGAGTTGCATAAATAGGATTCTTAACCGCGATCCCCAAAAATTATTCATCCTTTCTCTTACAGTCTGCGAACGCTGAAGGATTGAAACGATCAACGCACATCTGATCTGGGACATTTTTGCCAATTGGAATCATGGTTCCGTCCTACATTTAACATTGTTTCCATTTGTTCGACATGAGCCAAGATGGAATCATGGATAGGCCTCCTTTAAATGAAGGTGAGGGATCGTGAATGTGAATCCTGATTCTCAAGGAGTGAATAGTCGAAACTCGAAACTCAGAAACCCCACTTGATTTTGGTCCTTCTTAGTCATGCATGTTGCATACACTCATTGTAATAGTCGAACTTCATATGCATAAGCATAGTTACAAAACTTGAAAGTTCATTTAGATCTCAGGTCTCAAACTTCGAAGATATGTATCTTGATCATTTATCATTGTTCAAACAATGGGGAAAAAAAAGACTTTAAAAAAAAGGGGGAAAAAATTTAGAATGGGGATAAACATGATATATTGGACTCAAAGAAGTGGGAGTCATGCAATTATGAGATATTTAAGTCAGTCATGTGATCAACACGAGACATTCATGCGATTGACTTTGACCTTGCACTATAGAATGTGTAGACTGTAGAGTGTAACAATAAAAAAAATATAGTGTACAGTGTAGAGTGGGGACACGTGGTGCATAAGATCTTAACACGCAATAAATGGAAGACATAAAGAGGTAGATGTCAAGACTTAAGACTTAATAGAGAGAAAGGAAGACAGCGTCCGTTACTTTGTTCTTATCTATAACCTCCTCACCGGTCCTTGTCATAAATTATTGTTCTTTTGAATGTAGAAATTGTTTTCTTTTGGACGTGAATTTTGATCACTCAAATCAAATTACGATTTCATTGGATTTGCTGGCATGCCCAGTGCTTTCTCACGTTAAGTTCTTTCTTTACATTGGGTAATAAGTAGCTGATTTCTGCAATTTATCTAATTAAAGCTTAAAAAAAACAGTTCAAGAGTCAAGACTTGATGCAAGTGACATCCCAAAAAAAAGAAATTATATATATATAGAAATAAAATGAGCCAACTTTATTTGATGTTGTTTGCGCACACATTTCAGATTATAAAGTAAGCATGATATGGTAACATAGCTCTCCTGCGAGAGAGAGAGAGAGAGACTTTAAGGTGTGATATATATCATCTTGTAGTTTCCTTGCCCTTACGAATGGATTGCAGTTTTGTGAAACAACTGAAGCCAATTATCCCCGAGTGGTTGAAGGTTGGATCACATGCCGTGACAAAGTATCATCTACCACATCATCAGTCTCGGTAGATGCAAGGGGGAGGAGAGGTCCTAGTGATGGATTAGGGGACCGGGCATCATCATCAGCGTCGAGGTGAGCATCTAACTCCCGTAATGACTCAACATCATCCTCGAGATGGTCATCCTCAGGGTGAGAATCCCAGTTCATGTATTTCTCTTGATAATTTGTGTGCAATGTACTCAGTAACCAATCACTGTGGTGAACATAGTCCAATGATTCAGAGCGATCAGAATTTAGATGATTGCACTTAACACTATGAATATAGCTGTATATGCTCCAATATCTTCTTGCACACGAAGAATTCACACTTTGTGATAACACTTTGACTGCTAGAGAATATAACTCAGGAATCCCACCGCGATATACAGCTTACCAAGAAACAGCTGACATTGTCCCTCAATTAGAAACGGATGCTGGAAGGGAAAAAATGCCTTTATTTCTATCAAAATCACCGATATGTTGTCGAATCCTCCCTTTCTCACTCTCATCTAGATATGACAAATCAAGCGTAGCAAGGTAACATGCTGAAACCTCATTATCATGGTGGGTGGTGGGGCTTAAGCCTCTTATCCCCTGTAGGAGTTCAAGTAGCCAGCCATTCTCGAGATTAATATTTCGGAGTCAACATATAAAGCAAAGGGAGATTAGTCCAGTTCCACCTATCGGCTACCAACTTTTTGAGTCTTTGATACAATAGAGGTTCAATGTACGGCACCAAATCAATTTCTTCTAGCATTGTATCCATGCGCTCGTATGCATTTCCCACCACAACTCTATCGGTATCTGCAAACTTCAACATCTTCTATATTGGCTGTGCAAACCTCAAAAAAAACTTATTCGTAGTCCAAATATTCTCATGCGTAATCACTTGTCGAACATTGCCACGTTTGGTATCTGATGGGCCTCATTGGAGACTGTCCAAGGCATCACTCAACACCAATGTAGTCGAGGCAGATCTTACTTCCAAAGCCGTCTCAACATTATATAGTGGTAACCGAATCTTGTTTTCTTAATTTTTAGTTTCTCAAGCTTCGAAAAGGCCTTGAATATGTCCAAACACCTTGTGTGATTTCTTATATATTTCACTACTCTCTTCACCTCGGAATAATGTGTGAGGAAAGCCAAAGATGCATTCTTCTGATCTTTATCAATAATGTCTTTCATTAAGAACAGTTAACATTATCAAAAACATAATTGTTTTTCATTAAGAGGCTCAATGTGTGAGCTAAAGATCCAGACCAAAAAATGTGGGGATGATGGCGCTGAATTATGTTTCCGGCACCCCTGACAGTTTGTAGCATTGTTAGTTACAGCTTGGACAACATTATAGGGACCAATCGAATCTATGGCTTTAAGAAGAATGTGAGCAGTGTTTTGGCTAGTTTTTTCAATAGATGAGCAATCATAACCGTTGAGGAACATTGCTTTCCCACGTTGACTAAAAACTCATTCTTAACATTGCTCCAACCATTCGAAACTACAAAAACTCCATATGTTCTCCACTCGGTCCTCAAAGAAGCTAATGCAAGATCAATCCTACTTCTCTCCCTATCAAGCAAGGTTGTCCTAATCTTGTCATGTTTTAGAAGCAAATAGCCCTTGTCAACATTGCTCCAAACATTGACTAAAGACTCATTCTTAACATTGCTCCAACCATACGAAACTACAAAGACCCCATATGTTCTCCACTCAATCCTCAAAGAAGCTAATGCAGGATCGATCCTACTTCTCTCCCTATCAAGCAAGGTTGTCCTAATCTTGTCATGTTTTAGAGGCAAATGGCCCTTTGGCACTTGGTTAATGGCATGTGTCATTTCATGAAATCTTGTGCTTTTGGTTACATTCAATGGGATGCCATTGGAATAAAAAAAATGGGCCACTGTAGCATCAAGTTCCTCCCTCACTTGTGCATTGAACATCGAAGGAATCTTTCCCTTCCCTTTAATTTCATTACGTGTCATCTTCGCTTCCAACTAGAACAAAGATGGATCTGCCGAGGAGCCTTTTGCCTCTTTTTGGAATATCCCCGAATAGCCTAACAACTTCTGCCTCTTCCTTTTTCAAGGCCTCGCATTCTTCTCCTGATGCATTGGGGTACTTTGAAATGCCTTGTGCTCCTTGACCAGGGGACAACCCCAACAGGTGGGTCCGGGCATACCTATGAACCTGTATATGGCGCTTGGCAATTAAAGTTGCAAGTCCACATCCTGTTACCACCACCGAACTTTGCTACCTCGTTTCTAGTGCCATATCTCCATAATGGGATTGTTATGATGTCTTCGATGTCCTCAATTGGAGTGACAGTGTCGTTTATAAAAATGTCCTTTGGGACATCAGACTTGTTTGCCATATGCCTTACAGAGTATGGATATTATTCAAGTCAGTCTATTATCTTGATTTGTAATGACATGTCTAAATTTCATAAATAGAATTGACATCCGCTAAAACCTTCGTGAAGAAACATCTTAAATTTTGCATGCCATGTATAAGAAAAAGAAGAGAGATGTCAAAGTCAAAGCATGTTACAACATTCACAAAACACCATCTCCATATATGGTAATAGGCTCTATCAACCCCTAAAACACATAGGTTGACATAGGAAAAAGAAGAGAGATGTCAAGGTCAAACAATTTAACAACATTAAAAAAACACCGAACTCCCAAAAACAGATGTTGCGTCAAATCAAAACATACACAAGATGCGTCATTGTATACAATCCTTTTTTTGTAAAAGGTAGCAACATTCCTTTTTCTTTTCAAGTTAACACTTGCCACAAATGATGCAAATTCTATGGTCCTATCCATGTACAGAATTTCGGGGTCCGATTAAAAATTTGGATTCACTTAATACAATAGAATCGTCTTATTCCTTTTGCTCACATGTCAATGTTATCAGCCAGCCATGTTGTGATCAAGGTCATTGCATGCGTCAGGTGTTGTTAGCCTGGCCACATGGTGATCAAGGTCGTGGTGGGCCATGAAATGTTAATGGCTTCATTGCCCTTTGATGCACGGCTTACTCTTAAAAATTTTAGAAAAGAAATTTTTTGCAAAATTAAATTAAGTATAGAAAGCGATGATTATAGAGGATTCCAATGTGACTATTATTTATATACATTTTAAATTTATTTAATGTGAATCCCTTGGGTAGTACAAATATCTTAGAATTGTTATTTCCGAAGATTATGTGATCTTCTACTGTAGGTTTTGCATAATGTTTCTTGATTAGTGTATATTTCTTAAAAAATATTGTATTATTATTTTGATGAATTTAAGAATCCTATTATTTATGAATTTTCTTCTACCTCTGGCATTGAAACTTGGGAAACCTGTCAGTATTCTTCGTCGATCTTAAAGATGGACGTTTGTCTCGCCACTTATACTAAAGGTGCAATTATACTGCGTATTATACAATCAAAAGGGGAGAGAGGTATGTAGTATGTTTACATGTGGAGAAAAGTATAAGATTGTAGATAGCTCTTCGAATTCTGCCGACGTCTCTAATATCCTTCAACTTCCAAGAAAGTTTGTTGACACGTAGTTGTTTACTTTTCTGAGTCCTGCACATTTACCAATGCACAATCATCCGACAACGATTCCTTGGAGAGGATGTGTACAAGAATTTAGTAAGGTCGGGAAAATATGTCAGCATGTTATGTTTCGCTGTCTGAAAAGAAATCAGGCTATGTGGGCTTAAATTTTTACTTCTTGATAAAAAAAAGGTTTCCCTTTGGAGAAACATTATCGGGTATCATCCAAATTATTAATTTACTTCTCGGCATCTAAGATTTGCAGTTTGTCGAATCTATGGCCCTACTTAGAGGCATACAGAGTTTTTGGTCAGTCTTGGGGATAGTCTCTTTTAGTGGAGGGTGAGGTTAGAGACATTATCTCTTGGGCTTCCAAGACAGTGTCTCCCCCTTGGTATCTCGTGCCTATTTATGATGAGATTGAGCATCTTTGTAGGGATACGCCAATCTTATGGGTGCATACCTCGAGGACGTCGATCGGCTAGCCAAGGACGGAGCCATGGCCCATGCTGAAGAATAGGCCCTACTGCAGCTCGTTTTGGGTTGGGCACTAAGCACGCACTCTACTCGATCTCCTCTCGGACGGGGTCCTTTTTTGTTTTACTCGTTCCTTCATTTTTGGTATCTGTTTTGTACATTTTCAGATTACTGTGTAAGGGGATAATCTTATAACCCCATTTTGTATCGGGTCAGATGACCTATTCTTTTTTACCAAGAGTCACAGTTTTAAGGTACTCTTGGATGAACCTTCATCTCTTTTATCTATCCTTTTAATCAATACAATTGTTAACAGTAATCAAAAACATTTGTATGATATTAAATTTCTATTTATTTTACGAGATCTTTCTCTCTCCTAGATACTAACTTTATCAATAAGTCTATCAAATTTATCCACTTATTGCCTAGATTATCACAATTGTAAATTTATAATATAGTAAATACAGTATATATCGTATTCATATAATCATAATACTCCTAGTATAATTAACTAACTAATTGTTGAATGTTACATCCTAATTAACTATAGGATATTACATTCTATTACAACTAATTATTAAAAAGGAGCAAATTGTTTTAATCATCTACAAAATCTTAATAGATATGTAGTATGCTTAATTAATTATTATAAATAAACAAATCACATGATAAAAAAAATCATATTAATATATTACTTTAGATCGCTTATATGCGAATGTTCAGTACTAGACTAATCTCTATATTACTAGACTAATCTCTATATCATAACAAAGTAACAAACTAATTGTGTAAAGGGACTGAAATGTTTATCTTTTACTATATGTTGTTTGTTGAGTACTAAATTAGTAAGCATAGGATTCATAAGATTTTCCATACCATGTCATTCCCATAAAATGACATGAGTATTAAAATCTTAGGACCTTGACTAGATTTTGGTGCCAGGGGACCTCTAATACGCTGTAGTAGATAGGGGATTTAATAATTATATAATACATTATTTGGATTTCGGGGATGGAAAGGCATATTGGCAGTATCCATAATATAGGTGTATTACAAGTTACACATTATGATCACCTCCCATCATTCTTCTAACAGATATCCAAAATAGATAGATTAATTCTAATTATCCTATAATCTTTGCTCTACAAATTGAACTTGGGTTGTAAGGAAAATCCTACTCACATCTTTTGTTCCTAGGTGTTGGGCCTCTTTGTTGGTCAAGAACTCTTTAAGTCTAGAGACTCTATACTTGAGTCTGGCGACTCTGAACAATAGAAACTAGATTCTATAGTCTAGAAACTCTAGATCCCATATGACCTAGAATACCTTACGACCTAGAATATCTTGCAAAATAACTTAATAGTTGATACATACAACTCAGATATTGAACTTCTCAAGGAAGGAAGAGAGTAATGGGCGAGGACAATACACAATCTCAAGGTTTAGTGGGGATGTAGATGAAAAAACCCGAACTTTAACATTGGAAGGAGAAACAAATGGTTTTTGGCATTTTACGCAAATCCCAATAGTGGTGCCATTTTTTGGAGCTCTAATTCATCCATTAGCCTTTGAGTTGAAATGGGTGAGGTAGGATTGTAGGAATGGGATTGAGAGCACGGTTGTCTTCAAAGTCCACTTCAAACATTCATAGAAATGATGAACTCATACAGATGAGGGAATTGCAAATCAAAGAACTCGATTTGGCTGCATTGGATTAACCTGGATGAGATCCTAATTGCCACTCTAGATGAACCGCAGTACTAAGAAACAACATATCCGTTCTTGGCAATGGAGTTCGTGATTCCTACCACATGGAATCGAGATTCCCTTCGACAATGACAGAGGTTCATTGATTTGGAAATATTTGGTTCCCATTATTATAGTTTGAGATTCCTTTAATTCACTTCTTGCAAATCTTATAACATGGAATCCAGATTCACTTCGACAAGGATCGAGGTCATTAATATAGGTAATCTTCTGTAGTTCTCAAAAAAAATATAGGTAATCTTCGGTTCTTAGTAATATAGTTGGTGATTCCTTACATCCATAAACTACGATTCTTACAACAAGGGATCGAGATTCTTGTTAGCAGGGATCATTCTCCACACTTTCTGGCCATCCAAGGTTCCATGGACCCAAACCAGCTCTTGTGATCCCTGTTGATACCCATACAAATATATTGGTTTGGGGAATCTTCTTACATTTTTTATTTTGATATGAAATTTTGCTCATCAATATTGTCGAATCTTTGATTTCTGGAGATGACTCTTCATCATCATCATAGCCTTTTCCCAATTATTTGGGTTGGCTACATGATTCATGGTCCACCAGTCTGCTATATTAAATGTCATACCCTCAATGAGGCCATATGTCCCCATATCTTTTCAAACTACTTCCAATCGCATCCTTTTACACCTACTACTTGCTCTTTTCAATCCCTCCACTTGAAATAACCCGTACCTCCTAACAAGTGTTGTATTGGGTTGGTGCCACACATGACCAGCCCATCGAAATCTACTCTCTCTCATCTCATCTCCAATTAGTGCCACACCTAAATTTTCCCAAATGGATTCATTTCGAATTCTATCCCTTCTTGTCTTGCCACTCGTCCATCTCAACATCTTCATCTCTGCTACACTTATTTTATGGGTATACTGTTTTTTGTCTGCCCAACATTCCGGCCCATAAAGCAAAGCTGGTCTCACAACTGTCTTATAGAACTTGCCCTTCAGCTTTATTGGTATGTGGCGATCACATAAAATTCCAGTTGCACATCTCCACTTCGCCCACCCAGCTCTAATTCTATGTGCGATATCTTCCTCAATCTCTCCATTTTTCTGGATTATCGACCCAAGGTATCGAAAAGTACGGTCTTTTTTATACTTCTTCGCCGTCAATCTTAACTACTTCCTCGTCTCTACTCCTATTATTACTAAATTTGCATTCCATATATTTTGTCTTAATCCGGTTAATTTTAAAACCTTTGGATTCTAGTGCATCCCTCCAAAGTTCTTTGTGTTGTCATTGTTTTTGTCTCATCGATCAAAACTATGTCATCTGCAAACAACATACACCATGGTACCTCATCTTATAGGTGCCTAGTTAAGTCGTCCATAACTAAAACAAAGAGATACGGGTTCAATGTTGACCCTTGATGTAGATCTATTGTCACTGAAAACTCACTCGTCTCTCCATTAGTTGTTCGTACACTAGTTAGCACTCCATTGAACATATCTCTCACCAAGTCGATGTAGTATCTGGAGCCTCTTTTTTTTTTCAGCACTCGCCAAATCAAATCTTGAGGTATTCTATCAAAAAGCTTTCTCTAAATCAATAAAGACCATATGGAGGTCTTTTCCCTTCGCCCTAAACTTCTCAATCAATTGCCTAATTAGGAAAATATCCTCGGTTGTTGATCTTCCTAGCATAAAACCAAATTGGTTTTAAGATACAATTGTTTCATGTCTTAGTCGTTGCTCAATCACTTGCTCCTAGAGCTTCATAGTATGTCTCATAAGCTTGATCCCTCGATAGTTCACACAATTCTGTATGTCTCCTTTGTTTTTGAAAATAGGTATTGCAATATTTGTCCTACATTTGTCTGGCATTTTTGTAGTTCTTAACACCTTGTTGAACAACTTTGTCAGCCAATCAATGCCAATCTCCCACATGCACTTATAAACCTCTATCGGGATACCATCTGGTCCTAAAGCCTTTCCCATCTTCATCCTTTTCAAAGCTTCTTTCACTTCCGACATCCTTATCCTACAAATGTATCTATGACCTCCGCCATCATTTATGCCAATAGTTCCTTCTACAACTATGTTCCCATTGTGTTCGTCATTTAAAAGTTTTAGAAAATTAACTCTCCACCTTTAGTTGACCTTGTAATCCTTCACCAAGACCCTTTGATCCTCACTCGTAATGCATTTAATATAGTTTATATCCCTACATTTTTTTTTCTCTCTTATTTTTGCTGATTTGAAGACATCTTTTTCACCTTCTCTTGTTCCCAGTTTGTTGTATAGATTATCACGTCTTAAGTTTAGCTTTATTTACTATTTGTTTAGCGTCTTTCTTAATATTTTTATATTCTTCTAAATTTTGATCATTTCTATTACACTACCAAGTTTTATAACATGATCGTTTCTCGCTAATGGCCTTTTGAACCTCATAACTCTACCTCCAAGTTTCCTTATGGGAATTTCTTTTCCCTGTAGATTCTCCTGAAACTTCTTTTGTCACTTTTTTGAGACAGTCAACCATCTCATTCCATATTATATTGACATCATTTTTAGAGCTCCATTTTTTTCTGCAACTAATTTATCCCTAAATAAGTCTATTTTCTCATTTTTTAAATTCCACCACCTAGTTCTTGGACATCCATTTCTTTCACCCCTTCTCTTCCATGTCTTTATGCAGATGTCAATAACCACAAGCCTATGTTGGGCAGTCAAACACTCTTCTGGGATAACCTTGCAGTGTTTACATGATGGTTGATCTACCTTCTTAACTAGGAAGAAGTCTATTTGGCTTTTATGTGATCCACTTTTATAGGTTATTAAATGTTCATCTCGTTTTAAAGTGTTTGCTATTGCTAGGTCATAGGTCATAGCGAAATCTAGAATAGCCTCACCAATCTCATATCTTTTCCCAAACCTATATCCCCCATGTACTCCGTTAATATCCTGTACTATCCTTCCCTACATGACCATTTAAGTCCCTTCCTAAAAAGGTCTCTCTCTAGTTGGTATGTC
This sequence comes from Amborella trichopoda, assembly GCF_054954075.1. Classification (NCBI taxonomy): domain Eukaryota; kingdom Viridiplantae; phylum Streptophyta; class Magnoliopsida; order Amborellales; family Amborellaceae; genus Amborella; species Amborella trichopoda. The sequence continues at coordinate 13,186,386 of NC_142337.1, read as the reverse complement.
TTGGACTATTCCACCTATGTCCTTCCAAAATTGTCTCTTAATTCTATCATCTAATCCTACTTGTGGTGCATAAGCATTAATTATATTAATTATCTCTTCTTAATACAAGTTTAATTAATAGGAGCCTATCACTTATTCTTTTGATATTAACTACTTTATTTTTTAAATATTTATCGACTAATATGCCTATGCCATTTCTATTATTATCCTTTCCTGTATACCGAAGTTTATACCCATCTATTTCTTTGGTTTTTTCTCCTTTCAATTTAGTTTCTTGTAGACAGACTATGTTTATTCTCCTATATCTCTTTGTATCCACTAACTCCATGCTCTTATCTATAAACATACCTACATTCCATGTGGCTAGACAAATCCTATTCTCTTGGACTAGCTTGTTTACCAGCGTTCGTCCAGGATATCGCAGGAACCCTTGTTTATCTTTCATCGCAACCGAGTGGCGCTTCGCTTCCGGGGAATGCCTTGGCTAAGCTTTGCTCATTTCTCACTGTACCCGGGGTCCGGTACAATGCGTCACTTTTGAGGGTTGCCCTAGCTACCCCTTGCTCATTTCTCACTGTACCTGGGTTCCAATACAGCGTGTCGCTTATGGGGAACACCCTAATACAAGCAGATATCGTATATTCAAGATTCATGATAAGTTTTGGCAAAATTTTACATTGGTTGTCTACTTAACACAACCCAACCCAACCCTTTTACCTAGACATGGGATGGGTTGAGGGAAAATTTGAGGTCATCAACCTTCTTAGACCAGATTTTTTGGAGATGACTCTTCAACATACTAGTATTTGGGAAAAGTTTATATAGGCTCTAAACAATCAAATTAGAGCCTACCCCAAAACTTTCACTAGAAGAGGTTGTTTTGATGCCCAAATATCCCCAAATTGATCATCTCGACATCAAGATGCATGGACATTAGAAAAAAATGGATTTCAAGTTTTGGAAATAGAGCATCTTGCGACGCATTTTTCGACCGTCAATTTTCAAGATTTTCAAGTTTTTCATAGATCTGCTTGATTTACACTTTTTTATGCTTTAAATTTTATAATTAAAGATGAAAATATAATTCTGAAGGCTATCCAATGTTGAAACTATATTTTTTGATACTATCTAAAGGTGGGCTCTAATTTCATTGTTTAGAGCCTCGGCTCTAAACAAACCGCACCCATATTATTTTGGGCTTTGAGTTCTTCTTTGTAGAGGATTCCATCTTTTCAACCTTCTTGAGATTTAATAGCTATGGATAGAGACGGAAATTTTGATCTTCTTAATAGATGTTTGATTATAGAGAATGGGAGGGTCGAGGATTTGGCTGCTACATGTCTTCTTGCAATAATATAGTTCCCCTAGAAAGGTATAAACTTGTTATAATTGGTGATAGGTCATCTCATCTCTTCCAATATCTCAAATTGGCACAATCCTTATATCATTTGCTTTTGGAAATTTCAAATATGTGTTCTTGTGGTTCCTAAAATCAAGAAGAATTTAATTTTTGTATGCCAACTTACATCTGATCTTAAAGGCAAATTGGAATTCTTTCCAGAACTTTTGTTTTTAAGGACCAAGATATGAGGAAGTTGATTGCTAAAAGGGTGCAGGATAACAAACTTTATGTTTTGGAGGATGACATACTTTTGCTCTTATAGTAGACACTGCATGTAATTTAGCAACTAGACTTCTTTGGAATCCTGTTATAGGTGAGTTAGGCATCTTGGTTTGAAGAACTTATGAAGACTTGTAAATGATGGGTTAATTTCATCTAGCAAACTTGGTCTACATTCATTATGTACTAGTTGTCAATGGGACAAGCATGCACATCTGCTCTTCTTTTGTGATGTTCACAAAGAAAATATTGCTTATGAACCTTTTGACTCAATACATTTTGATGTTTGGGGCCCTTCAGCTATGAAGTCTGTCTATGGATATCGTTATTTTGTTTCTTTTTCAAATCCTCGCCATGATATACTTGGATCTTTCTTGTTAAGATAAATCTGTAGTTTGGATTTCTTTGAACTACTTCAGGCCATTGTTACGAACTATTTCACGCAACACATTAAAGTTGTGAGTTTTGATCATGGGGGCGAATGTACATCAAATGATTTTCAATATTTCTTGAATAATAATGAAATCCAACATTAGTTTTCGTGTATGAACACCCCATAATAAAATAGGTTTACAGAATGAACAATTGACAGATTGTGGAGACTATGTTCCCTATGATGCTTGATTCTCATAGTCCTTCCTTGTGGCGAGGCACTTTCCTAGTGGCAATCTACCTAATTAATTGCCTCCCTACATCAGTACTTTTAGGAACCACTGTGCGTTGTAAACTTTATGGAGTCACTGCTGATTACTCTTGATTGTATTTGATTGCAAATATATTATGCATATAAATTCTTCCTTCCGCAATTAACTTCAGCTCAAAGCATATCAATGACTATCCATTGGTCAGAGTCCAAACCATGAGGCTTACAGATGCTATATTCCCTCAACATGGAGAGTGATTCCTTCTCGCCATGTTACCTTTAATGAGGCTAATCCATACTATTCTTCTTCTTATAATGGCCTTCACTCCTTTCTTTCATAGGATCTTTGAAAGATAATAGGCATCTGTGCAAGGGGGGGGAACACATAAAGATGAGTGCACCACAACCTCTTCCACCAATTCCTATTGTGAAAATTATGCACAGCAACCCAATGGGGCAAGTACATCTCCATCCCAGAGGCTTGATCATGATGCGTCAACAGCTTCTCCCAGTGCAAATCATGCGCCGCCAAAGAAATTTCTAGTCTTTCTTCTATTCGATTTACATATCAAAGAAGACACATGGAAGGGAGTCAATATGTCAAACAAAGAACCTGTCTTTGGCAACACTACAGCATTTTCTCATGTCTACGCCCTAGTGCCTCCTTCACCTGTCCATCTAGGAGGTTAGGATGCATTTGATACCCAAGCTTACGTTATCTTGTGGATCAATATGTCTCTTTTGCTATCTCTATTGAGCATGGGGTTTGTATGGCAGCCATTGAAAATAAAAGAGCCAATGTCATTCAGAGAAGCCATACTAGATCAGTGATGGAGAAAAGCTATGGAGGAAAGAAGTTTGTGCCTCAAGTCCAAATGAAACATGGGAGCTAGTTCATTTACTTCAAAATAAAAATATGGTGGGTTCCAAATGAATTTTTGAAGTAAACTAAACATGATGGAAGCCTAGAAATATTGAAAGTGCACCTAGTGGCCAAAGGCTACAACCAAGAGTATGTGGTACAATACGAAGAGACTTTCAGTCCCAGTGGTCAAAGCTGCAATTACAAGGGTTGCTGTGATGGTCATACATGTATGGGAGCTCAACCAAATTGTCCATGGAACATTGAAGGAGGAACTCTATATTGCACAACTTATGGGCTTTATCTACAACAAATTCCCTCACCTTGTATGTCAATTGAGAAAAGCCATAAGTGAACTGCAGCAAGCAATTTTTTCTTGATTAACAAAGGGAAGTATAACCCTCATTCTCTTATATGTACATGATGCAGTCATTACTAGGAGCAACAAGTTGGATATTGCGAAACTAAAGAAACGAAGTTGCGCACATATTTTAAATGAAGGACCTTGGGAGCTTAAAATATTTCGTTGCCAGAAAAGTGTATAGATTCTCAGGAGGTTTGGTTGTACTTCAATAAAAATATGCAATGGCATTGCTTGAGAAATTTGGCATGTTGGATTGCAAAAGCTCAAGTAAATCTAAAACTCCTAGCTAATGAAGGGGAATTGATTTCAAATACTGCTCAACATAGAAGTTTGTTGGAAGGCTTACTCGACCTTCATAAGGCCAAACATTGTTCACGCAATTAATGCAGTGTGCCCACATGTACAAAATCCAAGAAATCCATACCTTGAGGCTGCAAAGAGAATAGCAAACCATGACCAAGAGACAAAAATAATGTATTAGAAAGGGGTTCAGGTTCAAATTCTATATAGCAGGGAGTGTCTATAATATTTAAAACAGAAATGCTAATAAATAAAAAATAATTGAGGTATGTCAAGGGAATATTAAACACCGGTCTTCTATATGTCTCAAAAGCAGAAATTCTGGCAAAAAAAGCACTGAAACAGAGGACAATTTTTCAAGCATATTATTGTAAATTAGCCATAATGAGGTATCTTTATGTATCGTCATAGAGGTGAAATGAAAGAGAGAAGAATTTGTCCATTCCTTCCCATAACGTTGAGAAATACAAAATATTTTCTTCTTTTGATTCAATATATTTTCTTCTTTTGAGTACCAGTAATAACAATGTCATCTACCTCTATGAAAAGCACAAGATCTGTTTCATGTCCTAATACTAAATAAGTCACTGTTGGCTAATTGCATGTACTTAGTGCATCTATATTGTTCAGAATTTTTCCATTCCTTCCAATAACCTTGAGAAATGCAATATATTTTCTTATTTTGACACAAAATATTTCTTCTTTTGAGTACCAGTAATAACAATGTCATCTACCTCTATGAAAAGCACAAGATCCGTTGCATGTCCTGATAGTAAATATAAGTCACTGTTGGCTAATTGCATGTACTTAGTGCATCCATATTGTTCATTTAAAAAATCTAAGATAACGTGGATATCAAGATTCAACCTCATCTTGTAATGTTATAGTTTTCTGATGATTGCAACAGAAATGATCTTTTAGTGATATCAAATTTTCAGCAGTTAACAATTTGACAGGAGGAAAATACGTGTTGATTTCTAGAGATCACTAGCTCTTATTTTCATCTTCATTTACTTCCTAAAACACACAATATTTTGTCAAGACATTTATAATGATTCGATATCTCTGTGTTATTTTTCTCTCCATCTTGCTGTGTGGTACATTTTGGCAAGTTAGCCTACAGCTCAGCAGCTTGATAATCCGAAACTTCTATTCGACTTTTTTAATTTTAAATAAAATGATATCCTTAATTTATTAAAAGCAAATATGTTTATTCTCATGTGAGATATGGGGCATATGTTGAAGAAATTTCAATTGTGACCATGATTTATGTATTTGTTAATGATCCTCCTTGTGTGTGTGTGTTTTTCTTTAATGCATGTGTGTGTGATATGTACAGCTCTGCTGATGGGTCACTTTGATATTTGTGCAGCATATTTGATGGGTTGTCCTATCCGTGGTGTCATTTTAGATCCATTGGTGGCAGTCCAAATGGGTATCCAGGGACAGGTATATAAGTGCTCAACCCTCCTGATTATGTACTTAGCTAACTATGTTGTTCCACCTTTGTTTTCTGCTTTTAATTTGTATTTCCAATTGCTCTTGTACGACAATGCCAGCTGCCCGTACAGTGATGTCATCAGTCTGTATGACAGTTGTAAAATCAACATCAGTCCTAGATGTTGAGTTGCAGGTCTTGTTTCTTTTACCCAGTGATACTTACTAGTGACAAGAGGACCAATAGCTGCTTTGATACCACGTTAAAACCTAAATACTGATTCAGGGTAAGGGTTTACAAGCACACCAGAAGAGAGAGATGAGTAATAGATCGCAATAACCCAGACCAAAGACAAAAAGGCATATATGCTCACATAAAATGACCAAAAATACAGCTTGAACATATAGAGGAACAGTCAATATCGGATTAGTATTTATTGTCTTGCATACTTTCTAGGAAGATAATAATGTTTTGGTCATTTGGGCGATCTAGTGGAATAAGATCTCATGGTGGTCCGAACACGAATGGTTGTCTTATGCCAAATGACCAAAGCATTATTTTCCAGACCAGAGATAGATGGAAGACCAAGACAAATAGACACATGTCAACATGTAAAAACTAGTTGAACATAATGGAAGAAAGGGAAACAAATGGAAATTTTAATATACAATAAGTATTTATTGTTTTGCATACTTTGTGGGAAGATAATAACATCTTAGTCTTTTTTTTACATTTTGTGCCATACAACACTGATCCACTCATATATGGCTGTCTTATGCCAAATGCCAAAACTATTTTTGCCTGGAAATTTCTCTTGTATTTTTTTTTCTTCTTTTTCTTTTATTGGCTAATGCAATTGCACAGCTTTCTCTTCTGCCATGATCCATAAACCCTTGTTGTTAGGTTTCTAACAGCTCTTATTTTACCATCTTCGCATGCAGGCAGGCACTCAATTCTGGGATGAAAAGTTGGAAAAAGAGCTTGCAGATGGCCGACTTAGCAGTACTGCGTTTGACAGGCATGTTAAGCATTTTTAGTACCTCACTAAAAAAGAGAAAAAGCCCTATATGATGCATTATGAAGATAGTGGCTCTCTTGATGTGCCCTGGCGAACGTGCAGGTACTGCATGGTTCTTTTTGCTGGTATTGCAGCTGAAGCACTTGTCTATGGAGAGGCCGAGGGTGGCGAAAATGATGAAAACCTATTCAGGAGCATTTGTGTGCTCCTCCAACCTCCTCTCTCCACCTCACAGGTTCTTACCCTCATTATCCATCCTCTTTCTTTTTTATGGTGCGTTTCTTCCCCCAATTAGATCTTATCTGTCAGCTTTTAGCTTTGTAGATTTGTTATAACTGCAAATGAAATCATGTCCACATACCAGATGTCAAATCAGGCACGATGGGCTGTACAGCAATCATACAAACTTTTGAAGATGCACAAAGGTGCACATAGGGCTGCTGTTAAAGCTATCGAAAACGGCAAAGGTCTTGGCACAATCATTAGGCGTGTTGAGGAAGCCATGTCTCAAGATCAATGAACCGCGAAATAGATATACCAATCAGAAAGAAAAACAACCTGGGAAACATATTACCTTATTGGTGCTGGCATTTTCACATATGTCCAAGGTATTCTTCTTAGACATCCCCTTGAGTTTCAAATTCATGTTTTGAGTTGTCTTAGATGCTGGAGGGCATCCCTGGATTACTGTCCCTTTATTCCATTATTTAATCCCTGGATCACCATTGTTTAGTGGGTGTGCTATAAATTCTCCCGTCGCGCCTTCAATTGAGGCATTTGTTTAACCTCAGTTTTTATACATATACTCCTTTCACTAGAGGAACAATCTCAAGAGAAAGTTTGAAAACATACCATAAAAAGGTGTACTTTTTAACCCAATGAACATGGACGATTGATCCATGGCCTTACAGGGAACTTTTTTTAACCCAGATTTGTATATGGCCTTATCATCATTAGATGAGCAATTTGAAAAAAGAAAAGTTGATTTTGAGGCCTAGATCTCATTGTCTATCTTATGAATGGTATAAATTCATTGTTGGAAGGGTATTATTTTGAATTTTTGACCTTTTCTAGGGTACAAATTCAATTTTCTTTTTTATGGATTAGTGTGCAAAATTTGAGATTATATTAATGCCAGTCTTTTAAAATATGAGTTTCATTATACCAATATGAAATAGGGACATGAAATCATTCCACACACACATATAGAGAGAGATGAATATTTGTTTCCTGCCTTGGCAGGGTAAAAGAGAATGAAGAAGACTATCAGCTTTGGGCTCGAAGGTTCGGAACTTCTCTTGGTCATGCTTCTGATATAAATGACAATTGGACGGTGTAGGTGGTGGTTGTTGGCCATTACACGAGGGAAATTGATATTGGGGGTGGATTTTCTATGTGAATTATGTCATGCATGCAAGTACGGTCAATCATTATTACCTTGTTTTTTCTGTGTGTTCCTGTGTTTCGCAGAAGACTGGTAACATTGGTAGACCACTGGTTTCAGTTTGACCTGTGCAACGTATCAAATATAACCATGGGTTGAACGTGCAGATAGAGAAACTGGGATGACAGGAAGGAGCCATTGTATATCGAAAATGCTTGTAAAGATGCAACAGAAATTTGGCTGACTGGATAGGGGAACAAAGCCGGCAAAATGTGAGGGATGACAGGAAAGAGCCATTGTATATCGAAAATGCTTGTAAAGATGCAACAGAAATTAGCCGACTGGATAGGGTCACAAAGCTGGCAAATTGTGAAGGAACTGGGATGACTAGAAAGTTGTATATATCCTTTTATAAGGAAATTAAACTTCCAATTTCTGTAACGTGCAATGCTCAGGATATTTTTAGGGAAATTTAACAGATCGGGTAAGGCCCAAAAATAGCCCGTTATTACTTGGCATAACGGATCTTTGATTTTTTTTAATTTTGTCAAGTTTGCCTTCGGTCCGATTTTTTAAAAATCTTACGACTTGCTTACCCCAATACTTTTTATTTTTTGTCAAGGTTGCCCTTGGTCTTCATATCGTAATCCGCTGCAACTTTTTATGAGAAAAGCAGTCTGATGGTTAAAACAACAAATATTTTTTTGAAAAATTTGAGTGAACGAAGCGGTCTGATGTTAGAACCATCAGATTGTATAATATTGTAATTTTTTGTGGAAATCAAGCGGTACAGTTTTTCTAACATTGGATTGCATTTTGTTTAATTTTTATTTTTTAAGTGAATGATGTGGTCCGATGGTTTTTTATTTTTTAAGTGAACGATGTGGTCTGATGTTTGAACCATCGGATTGTATTTTATTGTAATTTTTTTATCGAAATTAAATGATCCGATGGTTTTAACATTAGATCACCTTTTGTTGAATTTTCGATTGAACCATGTGGTCTAAGAACCCTTGTGGTCTAATGTCAGAAACATCAGGCATCAGGCCATCTTCTATTGTATTTTTTTAATTGAACCAAGTCGTTAAACATTTGAACCATCAAACCGTCTCGAGTTGAAAAAAAAAAAAAAAAATCAAATGGTTTAATATAACATATACGTGCAATTTGAATACATTAAGAAAATTACCCCTTTTTTGAGCAGCATATAGTTTTCCTCCGAGAAAAAAAAAAAAAACCCAAATCCGTAAGAGAGTAAGATCTGCTGGTCATGGGAATAGGGCAGAGAGAGATATTAAACCAGGAAGAAAGAGAGGACCGAGGGCATGCAAGGCATAAGAGAGAAATAAGAGAGCAATATTAAAAAAAAGAAAGAAATGAAGTCAAAGTTTTCGGAGGGGTAAATAAAGCGGTCTGATATTTAGATTTGGAGTAAACTTGGCCAAAAAAAAAACCGTGGATCCGTCCTTTCAGATAATAACGGCTATCTTTGAGCCATATTGTTATAATGGTAAAATAACCCGGTACGTACGTAAACTTCCCATGTTTTAACTTAAGAAAAAATTTATAAAACATAGAATTAAGCGGCATCTCAAAAATTCATTATAAAAGGTTAGTTTTGGTTTTGGAAAGTCCCCTAATTGATTATCTCAATATCAAGATGTACAAATAAATAAATAAATAAATAAATAAAATGAAAAACAAAAAAGATTTTGGGTCCTAAAAATAGTGTATCTTGCAATATATTATTTCAACTTTTCATTTTCAAGATTTTCGTGTGTTTACATATCTATTAGATTTAACATATTTTTGGAGTTTAAAATTTTATAATTAGAGATGAAAATAAATTCTCAAGCTATCCTAAGAACATTTGGAGGCGCACCTTAATCTGATTGTTTAAGCTTGCGACCTTATGCAAACCATGGCCTTTAATTTACTGTGTGCATTATGAAGGGGATCCTGAAAGGGCAGGGAGGTTATCATGCATTGGATGGTTTACAGAACAGTTGTTTTAACAGAAATAATGTGTTTTGTGATGTTAATTTCCCCCATCCATGGTGACTGCTGCTGTTTCTGTCGAAACAGGCGTTATATAACGTCTTAACACCTACGTCTTAACACCCGTTATATAGGGTTTCCAATTTTATACATAAAATAATGTCAAAAAAGGTGAAAATAGCTGTTGTTTTCAAACACCATTGTTTTGGAATGTATTTTTTCAAATATTCCTCCAATACTTGGTTTTTTTTTTTACTTTCTTGGGTTATTTTCATCATTCCAATATTTCCTTTTTACCTCTTTTTCCCCCATATTTTACCTTTTTCCCCTATATGATGCCCATTACCATTTCATACGACTTGAACTGTTCTCTCCTTCATGTATGCATTGGACTTCTTTGCTTATTTGTGGTAATTACGGCTTCATGTACCATCCTTAAGTAATTTGGCCACAAATTTTCTCATTTAGTGGCGTGCCCAATATCTTGACAATGCTTTGAAGGTTCTCATTCAGTGGCGTGCCCAATATCCTTGACAAGCACCAAAACTGCATTTTTTTACATATTTTTGAGGCACACCTTACCTTACCTCAATAGTATAAGGTTGTCATCTTATACAAACCTCACCTTTAAAGAGTGGCAAATATAGCAAGGTAAAATACCATTATTCACGTCTAATTTTAGGTTTATGATCTGGTATCAAGCTTGCGGTGGATCAGGGGTCTTCTTATTTATAAGAGTAATCGAAAATTGTGGGTCTCCTGAAAACAATAATATTATTATTAATTAAATTTAAAAATGATAATAATGTTAATAGTAATAATAACTCAATAAATAGATAAATAAATTAACACAGCCGCGTAATGTCCTCAAATCTCTATTCAAATGAGTCCTTTCGAAGCCCATTGACCGATTTCCCACATGCCAAACTTTACATTTACTTCCTCAAGCAAAACCCAAGTAAGAACTAGTTTTGGAAACCCAAGTATCGCGTATAGTTTTGGAAACCCAACTATCGCATCAAAGCCAATAATAATAATAATTGTAAATCTTAAACAAGCACCTCGAGATTACTTGACCGTCCGCTTTTGGACGTACAGATCTAAGTATCTTGGAAAACAATTTACCTAAAAGGAGAGAGAGAAAGAGAGAGAGAGAGAGAAAGCATTTAGTGATTCTCAGATATGAAAACCGTCCTAAGAAGTCATTTTTACATGGGATCAAGTGTAAATTTTGCCATTTTGCTCCCCCCTACAGCATAGCATACTCACTCAGAAAGAGAGTCTGCAATGCACACAGACCGTCGAATTTTAAACAGTGAGTTTCAAGAGAGCCTGCAATGCACACAGATCGTCCAATTTTAAACACTCATCCAGGGAAATAGAACAGATAACCACCAAGTTATATTTTTTACTTCCTTTTCTGTGTTGTATACAGCCCAGATATTAGTATACGCATCAAGTTACTGAAGGTGCATACAAATGGGAATTCATACAGAAAGTGGAGTAGCTTGGTGTGAGGTAAACCTCAAGTTGACCACGAGTATAACCAAAACTGGATATTGCTTTAAGAAGATTATTACACGAGATCACCAATGTGCAAGAAAGGAGGCAGTCCATATTTGTCAGCATCTGTCCACATCATAAAACCGATTTTAACACAGTAACAGAGAGCAACTTAAGTTCCCACCTGAAGGTAAAAGGGAAAGAGCACATATTATTCAATTTGACAGAAAGCAAACATCTAGTTGCTACAAGTGCAGACGGAAGATCAGACAAGTATATCACAAAAAAAGCACTCAAAGAACTAATACCAAGAAAGAGGAGCTGAATAATTCTCACCTTTTTACCTCTCATATTGACCAGCAATTATTTCTCATGATAAACTGGAAGGACCAACTGCTAAGCAAACATCAAGGAGAAATCCCAGGGATATGAGGAACAGTAGGTTTAGGACTCTTTATCTTCTCAAAAAGGGCAGCCTGAGTCAAAAGAACCACTCCAGCAATTGAAGCTGCATTCTGAAGCCCGCACCGTGAAACTCGACAAGGGTCTATCACACCCTCAATGAAAAGATTTTCATATTTGTATGTCATTGCATTGTAACCCATCTCCCAATCGCTACCCAAAATCCTCTCTATCACAATTGATCCTTCAGAGCCTGCATTCTCAGCAATCAAAGCTGCTGGTACAAGAAGTGCCTGAAAACTCGAGCAACATACTTTTGTTACAAGTAAAATTATTTTTTTGAAATTTAGTTGCAAAGAAAATTATTGCTCATCAAAATACAGTAAAAGATTTAGGCAAGCTTCTGAAATACGTTCACACTGTCATAATGTGAATGGGCTTTGGCTGTAATTACAAATATCACAAAATAATGGGTGATGTTTGAAAATTTTGACTGCAATACCGATTATGACCATGGTTCAAAAAATTCAGCCCTTGAACTGGGCTTGGTCTACATATTAGTCCACCCAGCTCAATCACCTGGACTCCACCTGGTCTAAATGACTTTGCATATCATTCTATTGTTGAGTACTATATAAATTAATAGATACAGATAATAGACCTTAAAAAATGTGCGACCCCACCCCCCCCAACCACCACCAAAAGTTACATGATGTTTGGACATTTGAATGATGGAAAATATTTCTTTTATATGAAACATTTCAAGCATTTTTGTCAAAAAATTTCTTACTTGAACCATAAGTTTAAGTTCTCTAGAATATTATGTTTACCTAAATTACGAGAAAATGACAAAAATTTAGGGAAAAGAAAAACTCTTGAAAGAAATCGACAACAGAAGAGAGGGTAGCCTTCAGGAACAAGTTTAAAGACGAAAATGGAGCCACGTGACAAAACTCTGTTCTAGTCCAGTTATATATATAGAGATATATATAGATATAGCCAAAATGGCAATTATATTTTAATGATATTTGAAGACCAACATAAAATGGTTGTTGAAGATAATGTTCTAAATCATAAATAAAGAAAGCAGGAAAATACAGGTAATGCACTTCCTATACAATAGGAACACTGTTAGTAAAATATCTGATCATTATCCTCAATTATATTTTAATGATATTTGAAGACCAACATAAAATGGTTGTTGAAGATAATGTTCTAAATCATAAATAAAGAAAGCAGGAAAATACAGGTAATGCACTTCTTATACAATAGGAACACTGTTAGTAAAATATCTGATCATTATCCTCATCATCTGAGCTTTATTCAAACTATTTGGAATCACCCACATGAATCATGTTACTCAGACTATCAGTCACCATATCTCTTCTTACTGCTTCCGTCCATGTCCTTTTGAAATCTCCTTTTGCCCTTTTAGAGCCTTCCACTTGAATTAAATCGCCCCTTACTCCAAACCGATTTGCTAGGCCTACGCTGCTCTAGCAACATATCTTATGTAGAGTAAAACTTTTATTAAGAAAGGAAACAAGTCCAGGTTCATATACCTAAAATATAGACCCAAATTTTGAGATCCAAGGAAAAGGGAAGGTCCACCAAGCGAGATGGCGAGTGGGGTCAACTGATGGGAGTTCCAAGTTGACCCGCAGAGTTTTTAAAATCATGGTTACATACAACAGCCATGGTAATAAGAACAGGCTGTTAGAATGGTAATGAAGCTTCTAAACCTCGGTTATAGGAAAGTGTAACACAACCTAATGGACTATGAACGAACAACGATCCATTAGGCCATCGCCATCCAATGAAACTCAGAAAGTGGGACCATGGGGGTCAAAACCTGTTCTGGTGAGTCCTACTCTGCAGTGTCCATTTTATTGGACGATGATAACCCAATGGACTATAGGTTTTCCATAGTTTATTGGGCTACTGTACTTTTTTGCCCATAGTCGCATTCAAGAATAATCTCATAGAATGATTTTCTGACAGTAAAATACATCAAATACCACTGGTGGATATATGGGAGACCCTGGGACACAAAAATACATTCCCGGTGATATGCCTGGGAGAATCCATCATCAGCGACTATGGTAAATCACCATCCGTCGTTAATGATGCACATGCAACACATATCCATGATGACTGATGTATGGAATATCTTTCCATTTTCTATAATGCAGATATATATATATATATATATATATATATATAGAGAGAGAGAGAGAGAGAGAGAGAGAGAGACCTTTTGGACTATGTCAGCACCGAGTTTCTCTTCAGGATCCTTTATGTCATCTTTTATATCAGAAATGTGCTTGGACAAGTGAACATACACAGCCCCACCACCTGGGGCTATGCCTTCATCTATGGCAGCAAAAGTTGCATTCTTTGCATCCTCGATTCTCAGCTTCTTTTCCTCTAATTCGGATTCGGTGTGAGCCCCTACCTAAATGTCATGTGCATTGCTTCAGAATTCACAGCAAAACGTTAAATCAGTTTCATTAAAACACATAATACATAGACATACAGCAAGCAACAATGATTTTGTCTTTTATCTAGGAAAGGAAACACAGGCAAAAGTAAAGCGTATACATATTGTTGGATGTAGTTCAGAAAAGCCACAAAACAAGCAATGAAAACTGACTTATCCAGAAAAGTAACCAGCAAATAAGTGTCATCAACATAATCTCTTTTCATTACGTAGTGATCCCAAATGGCTTATGATAACTTTCAGGATGTTAAATATCTCAGACTCCATTTTAGACACACGATTTCATACATGTGAAGGAACAAAAGGAGGAACTTTATTGAATGTGCTCACCTTAATAACAGCTACTCCACCGCTTAGCTTTGCAATTCTCTCAGAGAGCTTTCTCGACAAGTAGGCACTGTCTGTCTCAGCTAAATCTTTCTTTATTTGAGCAACCCTTGCTTGGATTTCCGCTTTCATGATTGGATCGGCAATAATTGTTGTAGAATTGTTTGTAATAGTAATTTTTTGAGCAATGCCAAGTTGATCTGAGGTTGCATCTGCAAGTGCCATGCCCAAGTCACCAGCAAGAAAATCTGCACCTGTTTTAAGGTTGTTAACCAAATGTCACAATCAGACAAGAGTGGCAGGAGTTGAGAATGTAAACCATGAGATAACAGCAAAAGTCAACATAACCATATTAGAGATTGTAGAATTTCTTAATCCTATCAGAAGTCCTCTAATTTGAGTCAAAGCCAGATATCCATGATCTGCAGACTCTCCAAATTAATTTTGATAGTGAATACAAACAAAGAAGGGAGACTTCCATTGTTTTGTATAACCTATTCTTATATGTATATGCTAGAGAGATGGTGATACAACCTGCCGATGCAAGAACTTATTCCTAGATCTACACTTTCAATGACCAACTTATACTAGAGTGAGAAGAAATCCAGACAATCCACACCTGTCATAAGAGCAATGTCTTGTAGAAGAGCCTTTTTTCCTTCCCCAAATCCAGGTGCCTTGATGACTGCAACATTAAGAACACCACGCACTTTGTTTGTGATCAATGTTGCCAATACTCCATGTGAAATATCCTCAGCAATTATCAGTAGTGGGACACTCAACTGACTCGTTTTTTCTAAAAGTGGAATGATATCCTTAACATTTGAAATTTTCTGATCAGTCACCAAAACTCTAGCATCCTCAAACTCAACAGTAGATTTTTCCTGATTCGTAATAAATTGAGGAGAAATGTATCCTTTGTCAATCTGCATAAGAAACAACAGTTTATAAGATATTCAATGGCACAAAAGAAAGGGAAAATCCCAGTTTCACCACAATTAGAGTGGAAGATTTTTGGTCACCTTCATTCCTTCTTCGATTTGAAGACAGGTTTCGAAAGAGGATGACGATTCAATGGAGATGATTCCATTAGCACCAATCTTATCGATAGCTTCAGCAATCATGTTTCCAATGACGTCATCATTTCCAGCAGAGATCGATGCCACAGCTGCAAATAGAGCAAATTATTTATCTAATTAGGAACCCAACTTTAAAACAGTTGCTGCATCAGAAATGAGTAACTTAAGGGAATTGTTTTGGGCATATGGGAGGATACCTTTTATATCTTCCCTTCCTTTTATAGATCTACACTTACTCCTCAACACTTTGACCAGCTCATGCACAGTCCTATCAATTCCTTTCTTCAAAGCAACTGGATTTGCCCCCAAAGCAAGAGCCAGAAGTCCCAGTCTGATCATCTCTCTTCCAAGAATAATGGCAGTGGTTGTTCCATCACCTGCTGCATCATTTGTCTTGCTAGCAACCTGCGACTCAAAACTTTGAGTAAAAGGAAAAGGAAGCTCAGTACAATCTAATGGATTATAGCATACTCAAAATCCATCAGGATCATGACCATCCAATGAAATGGATGGTAATGGAGAGAGAGTGGGATCCAATGCAACAGGATAGGACACCATTGTTGGATCTCACTCTCTCCATCACCATCCACCATTTCATTTGTTGGTGGTCAATCAATGGATTCAAATATTCCATAGTCCAAAGGATTATATTACACTTTCACTAAGGAATCAAGCACTCTGAAGGTTGGAATAGTGAGTGGCATATATGACCTCTTGAATCAACAATGCTCCCATATTTTCAATGGAATCTTGAAGCTCGATAGCACGGGCAATTGTTACACCATCATTGATAACTTTCGGAATTCCAGCCTCATCAAGAACAACATTGCGCCCTGTAGAATCAATAACTTAAATGGTTCACCAACCAAATGAAGAAGCAGATTAAAAGGAAAGTAACAATGTTCCAAAATATAACCAGTCTAAATAAATCTTTGAACAGGCACACTTTTAAGTCTTTTCAATCATTTGCATGGAAGTTTATTGAATCACATAGGAGTTAATCATTTTTGTGAGAGAAACTGAAAATGTACAACCTGCTGCAGAATTTGCTCTTCAAGTTTTAACCTATCAAACTTCGAAAGGAAAAAGAAAAAAAAAAAAAAACAGAAAGGTTCTGTCCAAGCAGCATACAATGCAAATAGGACAATGTTGACAGTAAACAAAGTTAACCAGAGAAAAAATTCTACGGAATCACATAATTACAACTTGTACCTTGAAATGCAATAATACTTAAGTATCTCTGATTAACAATTCTACAAGGTTCAATTAAGATTCAAAAGTTCCTCAGAAAACAACGTGCCTTCCAATAAAGTTAAAAAACAACTTCCAGTCACAATTGCTGACTAAATTTGCACATACATTTAAATTTTAGGGTGTACTCATGAAGATGACAGTTTGCAAACAAAAACCATATAAATTTCAAAGATTAACAAACTACTATGGACGGCCTTAAAGCCAAATGTCCATTTTTCTTGTGAAATCTGAACATTCCAAGGCCCACCATTTATGTAAAACAAAAAAATGACCTTATAGCTGACTGGCGGAGCATTGCCTAAACATTTCAACAATAAATAGCTCAAAAATTGTCAACAGGAAATATACACTGGCACAGAGAAGCACAAGGGCATACCTTGACCAAAAAACAAAAAAAGAAAAAACGGATGCATGCTTCCCATGATACCATAAAGGATTTCATAACCTTAGAGGCATGTTTGGTTTGTGGGAAATCTTTCTCAAGGAGGGGGATATACGTGAAACTGACTAAATAACTTGCAAGGAATGAAGCTGCTTTCCCATGAAATGCTGCCAATTTTTAAAAGTGGAGTGAATTTGCGCTTTCCTAGGTACCACTTTCCCATGAAACAAACATGGGATAGTGGTTCGTTCAACAGATCTCCCTCCTGTAAAGAGATTTCGCATGGATTAAAACGTCCCTAAATGCATGCAAAATCTAGTATGGTAGTTTTATGCCATATCTAACATCATACCAAAATTAAGTTACCATAAGAAGTGCTATATAACCAAATCATTAAAAATTGTACAAATCTTAGGGGAATGAACCTCAGAATCAAACAACTAGGACCAAATATTTTCAGCCAGGTCCATATAGCTCATGTCCACTATGCATCTGGTAAAATCGAATTTATTGACGGGATTACAATGGAGAGGGATCAAAGGGCGTTGTTTTTCCCTTTTTTGTTTGTGAAATTCAATGCCAAGGGGGAAAAGAAAAAAAAAAGAAGAAAAAAACAAGGAGAGAAAAACATTTGGGAGCTGCCGCATTTAGAGCACCCCTCGAAATGAGAAAACCTCCATCCACCATGGTCTTTGTCCTATCAGCTATCATTAGTCTCAACTTCTATCCAAATTTAAGGATTATGTAGAGAATCCAAATAGGACCAAAACTGCCACATGTCCTCCATAGCATATGTGACATGAAAGGATGTTTTAGAGTATACTACACCCTCCAAAATTGGAGAAATCTTTTGGTGTTGAATAGGAAAGGTCAGACAATTTTTGTCAATAGTATAAACAGTGAACTGTTTCTGAAATTCAAAGCAGGTTCCTAGATTTTGTCTAGATTCCAGAAATCAGTCCCTGAAACACAATATTTTAAATATATAGACTATGTCCCCGAAACACAATATTTTAAATGGGTGTACGGCTGTATTTCCATTTCTATGTTTTCAGTTTTGAACAATGGATCACCGAAGGGCTTCTTACCTGCCTCCAGAACCAAGGGGATCCACTCTCACCCTTCCCCTTTGCTTTGCTGCCGAAGTCTTCAGTCAATCCATCTCTAGACTATACCATCTTGGGATTTTGAGGGGGTTACAATCCAGCTCCTCTAGTCCCATCATCTCGCATCTTCAATATGCAGATGACACCTTAGTTTTCTGTTATGCTACCTGCCAACAGGTTGATGCTCTTCTTCTTTTCTTGAGATGCTTTCAGTTGGCCACTCGATTCAAGGTTAACTTTGGTAAATCTAAATTGATGGGTGTTAACACTGACCCATCCTTTGTCCAAGCCATGGCAGCAAAATGGGGTTGCTCGGTTGAGTCTCTTCCCTCTTCATACGTCGGTCTCCTCCTGTGTTTAGGGATGCCTCGCCAATTCCTTTGGAGTCAATTATTGGACAAATTCAATAGAAGGTTTGCGAGTTGGAATGGTGTTTCCTTTCTAAGGCGGGTAGGCTCACCCTTATCAAGGCAACCCTTGCCAACACCCCTATTTATCAAATGTCCCTTTTCATATCCCGGCTTCTGTCGCAACCCGATTGGAAAAATTAATGCGACGAGTTTTCTTTTGGTCCAGGGACAACGACAATAAATGCCATCTCATCTCTTGGCCCAAGCTTTGTAGATCGAAAGCCCTTGGAGGACTTGGACTTGGAATCCGCAGGTTACGAGTTCATAATGCTACCCTTTCGGGAAAATGGTAGTGGTGTTATGCTACTCAGCCAAACCACCTTTGGAGGGAACTTATTCACGAGTACTGTTTTGGCAGCAACAGTTGGACTCCAAGATGCAGGCTTAGCAGCCACATTCTGGTTTCTGGAGGTCTTTACTCCACACCAGAGAGCTCTTCCTGCATAACATTTGCTTTCGGCCAAGGATAGGGATTAAAGTTAAATTTTGGCTCAAAAGGGCCACTGCCCTCTTAAGGATCTCTCCTAATCTCTTTTCTCTGGCGTCTGACCCTCTATCTCTGGTGGCTGAGAACTTTACCTCGGCAGGATCTTCTAGCTCTTGGACACCCATCTTTAGGAGGCCCCTATTAGACCAGGAACTCCAAGAATTTGGGAATATGGCGGAACTAATGCACTCAGTGTTCCTCCCAGAAGCTAGCAAAGACAAGATCATCTGAACTCCAGCTCCTTCAGGCATGTTCTTGATATCTTCTTCTATTGTGCTCTTAGCTCGCACTCTAGCCCTTCTCTCCTTCCCAACCCTATTGCTTCCAAAGCTTGGATTCCCTTTATCCCTCCTCGAATCCAACTGCACTGCTGGGTGGCCTTCTACGAGAGAGTCCTAACCATTGACCAGATTCAAAACAAGGGATTACCTATGCCTATTAGATGTACTATGTGCAGAGCAGCTGAAGAATCTAATGATCACCTTTTTCTCCACTACGATGTGGCAAGTGCATTGTGGAAGTTTATTCTCCATCTTTTCAGTTGGTTCTGGGAGCTTCCTCAGTCCATCCCTCAGCTCTTCACGGCTTTCCTTTCCCCACCATGCTCTAAGAGAGGCTGCATTCTGTGGAAAGCTTCTGTTGCTGCCATTATTTGGGTACTGTGGATCAAAAGGAACAACAGAATTTTCCGAAGTGAATCATCTTCCATTGATTCCGAAGTTAATCTTTGATGGTTGCTCCTTAGGCAATGCAGGACCTTGTGGTATAGGAGGCATTTTGAGATCACACGATGGCAGCACTCTTTTCTCTTTCTCCCGCTGGATTGGCGTAGACGACTCGATCTTGCTGACGCTCTACCTCTTTTAGAGGGCCTTTGCAAGTTTAACCCTCTTTGGAGATCTAGGCTTTCGGTGGAAAGAGATTCAAGAAATGTCATATCATGGGCCTCCAATCCCCCGTCTTGCCCGTGGAGACTAGACCACATTTTCAAGGAGATTGGCCAAATTTCCAAAAACCTCATCATTTCCTGGAACCACATTTTTAGGGAATCAAATTTCTCGGCTGATGCACTGGCTAAGGAGGGGGCTCAGTCCAACCTAACCTAGACGCATCAGTCCAGCTTTTTTGTTTTTTGCTACTCTTGTAATGTTTTTGTAAAGATCAATATACTTAATACAAGTTAACATTCTCAAAATATACAGACTATGTTGCAGTTTGGACTTTGTTAACTATGATTTCATTCAAGTGATATTTGGTTTTTAATTTAAGAATCATTTGATTGTTGAACCAATTCCCTCATATCCAAATTTTCAAAAGCTGAAAGAATGAATGGTTCCTTGACAATGGGAAATTGATATGGTTTCTGAACAAGGTTGATGCTTTGATTGGCTTAAATTAGACGTAAAATTGCTCCATAATGTAAAAACTACAATAAACCAATCATCATTGGGACCAGTGCCTTTGACATTTGGGGTACCCAATCTCTCAATGGCTTATTTTAGCTACCTTGTTTAGGTTTAATAGAGTTAGTCCCTTTATCTTGTTGTTGTCAAGATGGCGATTGAGTTTCAAAGAGTTACAAGTTGACAAAACAATTTCTCTTGCCTAACATATTATTGACATTGGAAAGTCAAAGTGTTTTTGAGTTAGTTCATTATGACATTTGGGGTTCTGGATTCCCTGCCCTTGTGTCTCTAAAGCAGGACCTGCCATTGTATATATTGACCATATATGTATACTTGGTTACTTTTTAGAGCAGTACCCCTTAGTTATATGATTCTATTTGCTCCTTCCACGTGTAGCTGCAACTCAATAGCAGTGTTCTGTGACTCAACGGAGTCCACTTGGACTCGGGTAGCCCCAATCTGTGTTTACACTTCATTTCACATAAAAAATTTAAAACAATAAAAAATTGTAAAAAATATATTTAACGGTGCATAATTTTTTTATATGATTTAGATCATCATCTTTATCATCACCCAAGCCTCATCCCAATTATTTGGGGTCAGCTACATGAATCATGTTCCTCGATTCTTCTCCATAAGTTCAAGATTCATGATAAAGATGTGGCAAAGTTTTACGTTGGTTGCCTACCTAACGCAACCCACCTTCTTTACCCGGACTTGGGACAGGTTACGAAAAGTTTAAGGCCCCCACCCTTTAAAGTTTAAGGGAAAGATTTTATATGATTAAGATGTTTTTAGAAATCATTGGTGAATGGTTTTTCCATAATCCCCATTTCTATAGTTTCCATTCTTTTTGGATTTTTTTAATTTAAAATCTTCCCATCCTTAAATCAGCTTTTTCTTTATCATTTTTTGTATACTTGTTTTAATCTTATTTGTACTTTTTTTAAGGTTGCTTTTAGTTTTATTTTACTTTTACTACCTTCATTATATTTTTTAAAAAATTCTAAGTCTTTTTTGCCCTGTAATGGACTTGAGTAAGTCCATTCAGACTCGCCCGGGTCACTCAATGCGGCCAAAGGCCTAGTACCTTGGCTAAGTTGAGTTTTTGAACACTGCTCGGTGTAGTAAGAATATTAAAAAATATTTCAATCATAACAATGGTGATGAATCCATATCAATTCGCCTTGAGAATCTCCCTCAATCCAAATTCATGATTCACGGATGACCCAAACTGCACAATCAACAAAAAGATTTTTTTGTTTTTTTTGTTTTTATAGTTAGCTAAGTGGAATAGTTTTCTATTTATTTATTTATTTATTTATGATAAGTGGAAAAATTGAGTAGCTAGGCACAAGAATAGATCATATCAAGGAGAATATTTGCACCCTCTAATATATTCAATAATAAAAAAAATGGTTTTAGGTATTGAAGTAGCCAGTGTAGCCTTGATTAGTGGATCCTCCTCACAAACATAGGACTCCATTTTCAAAAGGGCAATCCAACCTCATACCATGCAAAAGAGAAGCCCCTATAACCATCTCTTCATAATAGAGTTCCACAGTGGAAAGTATCGTAAGAGCACCTCTTGGTAGTTAGGATCCATACTACAAACAGGAGCTTTGACAATGTCATTCAGTTTTACCTTTTACCTATATCATGCCAAGTTTCAATAGGTAATCCATGATCAATTCAAAACAGAGCAGCATAGTGAAAGAGCTGTGAGACTCTCCACACATGAGTTCCTTAGAGAAAAACACAAATAAATCAACCAAAAGAGCAGCTCCCTACAAAGCAACCAGCTCAAAAACTAGCCATAGTGAAGAAACCGTTTACATGCATTTCTCTATGAAAAAAGGGGTAAGAAAACTGAATTGCAACTGTTAGGAGAACATGTGATCAGCTTCACAAAGCAATTGTTCAAGCACATTTTATAAGCTCTTTCTTATATGTACAAGAAAACACCGTCATCACGCACCAATCAGACAGGGAACCAAACTTACAGTGATTATAGGACATTGAAACTCAACAGCTAAGCACTTTGTGCAGCCCATACTCAATACATATGGATATGGCTAAACAAAATGCACAATCACAATATCAAGAAATCCACTTTTGTTAATTACGACGGGGAAAGTGAAATAGAAAAGATGGTTTTGTATTTGCTGCCTTGCTGTGTACACAACTGTAATGCACTTTTGCTGGTGCCATAAGCAAAAATTAAGGAACGAATCCTCCTCTAATGGAGGTGTACAAATGCATCATCCACCAAATAAGGCCTCACAAGTTGCAATCATGCATTAATGGCTGAATGAAAAAGACTGATGGAAATTTACCATATTCAATATGAGGCAATAAAAACTAAGTGAATAGGAGAGAGAAAGTATTATATTTATACAATGAAATTATCACTAAATTGAGGAGAGATGAACAAATAAGAGAGATATAGAGAGAGACTATATTTGCGGACCTCTGGGTCCTAAGGTTACAGCGACAGCATCAGCGAGCTTATCAACTCCAGCCTGCAAGGCTCTTCTGCAGTCATTGCCAAAAGATATCCTCTTGGGTCCTGCTCTTATGCAAAACCTAGTGAGCGTCACTGAATGCTTAGCACCCAGAGCTGTGACTAAAGAATTTGAAGCTAATTTTGGTCTCCCCCACCATCTCTGCAAATGAAAAGTATCATGAGGCCTAACAACCTAATACCATTGAAGAGAGAGAGAGAGAGAGAGAGAGAGAGAGAGAGAGAGAGGTGGATTACTAACAGAGAGAGAGTGTTGAGGGCATGAGCACGATAGGTTGAGAACCATTTCTGATAAACCTCAGCTTAAACCTTTGCAGCGATACACTACGGCAGTTAGGGCAAAACTTCGGAAAACCCTTTTGTACACGAATATGCCTTCTACTTATCAACTTATTATTGATGGTTAAAATAAAAAACAATGATTTGCACCAGTGGGTACTTGCTGTAATATGTTTTTTAATGAAAAGTATAAAAGGAGACTTGTGCAACTTGGTCATAATTAATCAATAGTTATATTTATTCAATTGACCAAGCTCAATCTTTTAAAATAATTTTTTTAAAAATTTTGTAACACATTCAAGCTATAAGATTTTACATCGGATGGATGTAAATGATTATGACCTCGTTGTATCAAAGACAGGAATTTTATCGAACTTTGTTTACACACTCGGTAGATAGTTGTAATTGATTGTGACCTTATATCAAAAGTGAATGGTTCCATTGTATTCCCACTCTTTTTTAAAAACTCAATTAAATAAGAATGGCTTTCTATGAGTACTCAACCTCACTTTTTTTGTTCTTATCAAATATTCCCAATTCCCCGACTATTGTTCCTTTTTTTCGGAGTGAGTAATAATCGAGACAAAAAAAAAAAAAAGCTACGTCTACAAGACTTATGTTTTATTCTATTTTTATCTATTTTATTTTATTCTATTTTTATTCTTGCTCGTTCTATTGTTTTTCGATGTATTTCAAACTCAAACCAAGGAGTTACAATTGGTCATAGGATTTAATCATTAGAGTTACAAATTACTCATTTAATTATTATAAAAAAATCACTACACAAACTATTACTATTTACTTAGTTAAGGTGATTTCTATCCATTCTCTATTCTTTATAGTTCTAAAGACAGAGCAATACCAAAGGCATTAGGATAATAGAATCTAGCAATATTTCATTAACGAGTTTGTTGTCCAATTAATGAATTGGCTTCAAATAGAACTATGAGAAATGTGGATACTTCTCATCGCTTCAAAAAGAGAGGCTAATAAAATGATCTTCTTGAATTTAAATTTTTAAGAGACTAGCAAAATGCAAGTGGATTGTGCATGTATTTTATAAGCAGAATGCATTATTATTATGATATTGTATACTACGAGACCATTTACCTTTGTTACGAGAAGTTCATAAATCTCATCTGGTATTAGATATCAAATTGGATAGCTTGGGATATGTCACAAAGTTTAAGAAATCTTTTTTTTTAACTTTGACTGTATTCAATAACACACTCAATATCTCCTGATTTGAAATGTTAGGGCCAAGAGTGATTGTAACCACCTTGTATTAAATGTGAATAGTCTCTTTGTATATTTTTCCTATTGTTATTTAAAAAATATACCTCAAACTCAAAAACTCTAATTTAAGAGAAAAGTCTATGTCTAAAATCTTTTTCTACAATAAATGCTAAATTCCAAGATAAACCTAAATATTATAAATCTCTTATAAACTGCAATTTTTGCAAGATTGTGATTTCATTTTAAAGCTTCAGTAAAGCTTCTATCTTAAAACCTTAAATTGGACAGCTCTATTAATTGGATGATTATCTTCCATTAAATAACTTATTCTTAATTTAGTGATTACCTTCCAAAACGTTATTTCAAAACTTTGGAGAAAATCCACATTAGATAGCACAATAAGTAATAAGTCATAATGAAATTAAGAGTCGAAAAGTAAAACCTATTAATTTCGACACGTATGTATAAAAACATTCACATAGAGATAGTGAGTGAGTGTGAGAGTGAAAAGCCAAAAACCATAATTTCTAGTAAAATTTGTTAATTTCAAAAACATACCCTACTCTAATTTAAGAGAAAAGCCTATTTTAAAAATTATATTTCAAAATAAATGCTAAATTCCTATATAAACCTATTTTTTCGTTGCAACTAGATAATTAAGATTTAAACCTAAATATTGTAAGGGATTGTATATAATGAGACCATTTACCTTTAGTACAAATAGGTCACAACTACTTATAACCATTATATGTGAAATTTGATAGCTTGGATGTTGTCACAAAGTTTGAGAAAATTTCTTTGGAACTTTGAGCTTAATTAATGCAATAAATGTAGCCACCCAAGTTTTGAATCCAATGGTCAAGATTAATTGTGACCACCTTATACCAAACGTAAATAGTCTCATTGTATACTTTCTATATTATAAATATCTCATAAGTTGTAATTTTCATAAGATTATGATGTGGTTTAAAAGCTTTAAGAACCCCTATCCCATATAAAAACCTTAAATTGAACATCCTGCTGTTGATTATTTTCCATTAAAAAACTACTTCTTAAGGTATAAATAAACAATATGTAAATGAGAAAAAAATTACTTAATAATCACAAAAAGACTACATCTAATAAAATAATATCTATAGTCGGAATCCCTAATAAAAGACAAATCCCAAGTTGTAGTTCTTCCATAAAACTACTGCATCTTATAATAAGAAAATTGTAAATGATAAATTAATATTAAAAAATATCTGATTGTCTCAATTTTCTCTTTTCAATCTTATTTTCAATCTCCTTCAATGTGATTGATATTTTCTATTCATCTCACTTTTATAGCTCGTGTCGTTGGGATTTTCTAATGAACCTCTTTTGTTTTAGACTATTTCTCTCCCCCCTCCCTCTTTCTTTGTTTTGCTTCTTTCCTCTCCCTTTTATGTTCACAGAGAATGTCTCTCTTTCTTTTAGATGTATTTAAGAGGCACACAATCTCTCTTTCTCTCAGGTGTTTATCTTTAGAAAATTCGTACGCTCTTTATGCAATCTATCTCTTTATCTCAAAAAATAATTATAATACATCTCTCTCTCTTATTGATGCATTCAATAGCTAAATAGTCTATTTCTCTCTCTCTTAAATACATTCAAGAGGCACGCGTCTCTTTTTCTTTTAAAAAAATGATCTCAATCTCTCTTAAATGTATCTAAGAAATACCCTATCTGTCAAGTATTTATCTTTATCTTTTTTTTTTTAAAAAAAAAGATAAAGTATCTCTCTCTTATATATACAATTTTGATGCATTTAAGAAAGGGAACTATGGATAAAAATAGAAAAATTGAATGGACATTTTTTAAAAGGTGCGGTTTGTATAGAGCCTAGGCTCTAAACAATCAAATTAGAGCCTACCTTCAAATAGTGTCGAAAAATGTGGTTTTAATATTGTAAATCTTTGTAATATCCATAAAATATATTTTTATAAATTTTAAATCTTCAAAAAATAGTACAGATCGACAGATCTATGAAAACTTGAAAACCTTAAAAATTGACGGTCCAAAAACATGTTACAAAATACACTATTTTCGAAACTTGAAATCTATTTTTTTTTCTGATGTCCATGCATCTTGATGTCGAGATGATTGATTTGAAGATATTTGGGCATCAAAACAACCTCTTCTAGTGAAAGTTTTGAGGTAGGTTCAAATTTGATTGTTTAGAAGCTCGGTTCTATATAAACTTTTCGCTTAGTTTCCATAAGGTTGCAACCTTAAACAATGCAATTAAGGCGCACCTCCAAAATTTATCATAACATGTAATTTTGGTGTAAAAAGTTCTTAGGATTATCTTAAAATCTATTTTCATCTCTAATTATAAAATTTTAAACTTAAAAAATGGTTAAAATCAAGTAGATCTATAAACGTATGAAAATCTTGAAAATGGACAATCTAGATAATGTGTTGCAATATGCACTATTTTTGGGACTCAATTTTTTTTTTTTTTCCATATTTATACATCTCAATGATCAATTACGGGGTTTTTCAATATTAAAACAACCTTTTCTAATAGATTTTTTAGGTGCATATTTACTTCTACATTTTAAGATTGCAATCTTATATAAACTTTTTCCTTTAAAGAATGCTAAAATAAAAGGACATTAACATTCATTTCCGATGATTCTAATTATTTAATTAAATAAATTGCTCTATTATAAATTTTACCTTGTAATTAATGGAATTAAATTAGATTCATCAATTGAATATTTTAAGAAGTTGATATTTTAAAAATGTCCTCATAAAATGAAATTATGATCGTTATGATTTTTTCAAAAAATATAGCCTGTTATGAAAATTTTCACCTTTAAATAAAATATTGATATACCTTTAAAATAGATTTGATGCTTCATAGTTCAATTCAAATTTATATTCTATAATTTACTTCTTTCAAATAATTTATAAAATTAATGGAATATCTTGTTCATAATATGAATTTTATAGGATCAAAAGATTATATAGCCATTTAATTTAAAGGGTGTGGTTTCCATAAGGTTACAACCTTAAATAATTAATTTAAGGCGCACTTTCAAATTTCATCATAACATATAATTTTGATGTAAAATATTATTATGATTATCTCAAAATCTAATTTCAAATCTAATTATAAAATTTTAAATTCCAAAAATGATTAAAATCAAGTAGATCTATAAACATATGACACTCTTGAAAATGGACGGCCTAGATAATGTGTTGTAAGATGCATCATTTCGGGGACTCAAAATTCCAATTTTTTTTATAGTCATACATCTCGATGTCGTGATGATCAATTAGAGGATTTTTCAACATTAAAACAACTTTTACTGGTGGATTTTGTAGGTGCATCCGTAATTGTAAGCTGAGATGTTAGTTCCTCAAAATTGTAGTTCTTTAATATATCTTAAGTAATGGTTTTACCAAAATAGTATACACGGGCGAAAACGTTTCCATTAACTTGTTACACACATGATAATAATAATTATTATTATATAATATACACAATATTTTGGAGAGATTTATAAATATTACTCCACTAAAGCTGTTAATGCATTTCTTGCATGCCACATGGCATCCAATCCATGTGGCGTTTTATGTTAATTGATTCATGTTCAACTCCATGATGATCTTGAATATAGAAAAAAGAAATTTAAATTTCAAAAGTATTATTCTTCTAATTTTTTGCCGCCACCTATTTTGTGTGTCTTTTTCTTGGCATCTAACTTGAGATATACATTGGATGGTGAGGGGATGGCATACAATCCCTAACTCATATAGCACTCTTTAAAGGGTATGGTTGAATAAGGTTGTAACCTTAAATGACCAAAGTAAGGTGCACCTCCTTAATTTATAATAAGGTATAGTTTTGATGTCAAAATTTCTCAAGATGGTTTGAAAATATATTTTAATTTTTAATTAAAAAATTTTAAACCTCAAAAATAGTTTACATCAAGTAGATCTATCAACACATGAATATCTTGAAAATGGACGATCTAGATAATGTGTTGCACGATGCACTATTTTTGGACTCGATTTTTTTTTCCATATTCATACATCTCAATGTCGATATAATTAATTAGAGGGTTTTTCAACATTTAAGGATTTTTTGAATGAATTTTTAAAATATACCTTAATTATAGAGTTTAAAGTTACAACCTTATATAAACTCTTTCCCACTTTAAAAGATGAGGGTCATGTCATCTTGTTTGACATTATAGTTATTTATCAAAAAATTTATCAGAAAAATTTAACTTGTTATAATTGAATATTTATGTTGCCTTTTCTTAACTATTTATGTATTTTTTAATGGACCCAGTTTCTATGTGGCCAAGCCCACATATGTAGAAATGCGGGCCTCTAAATAAATATATTTTGAGATGGATTTTCAGATTTAATTTTTAAAGATATGTAATATCTAACATGGATATCATGAATATTAAAAATAAATAAATTTTAAAAACTATAAATAATAATTCTAGTAAGAAAGCATTTGGACCGTTAGTTTCCATTGTTTTTAGATGGAGCAACTACTTTCATTCATCTTTAAGATGAATGCTTTACACTTTCTGGACCGCATATGTAGAAATACCGTCCATCCTGCATGAAATAATTTTTTTTTTTTAAGTGGACCCTTGAATTTAAGATTTTACAACATTACTCCAAGTTGTTTATTAAAAAGTTGAATTATGTTGCTTTGTATTACTACCACCACCATTATCGCACCATTATTACTTCACACAACTACCAACTAGTCGCTACTGTTCCACCACCCACCCCAACACCACCGCTAGGCCACTGAGCCACACCCATTGTCACCACCACCATCACTGCCTAGCCGTAGCCACCACCACCAATGCCTACCTACAACCACTTCCGCAACCGTTGCGCCACCTCCATTGCCGCTACTACTGGTGTCATGCTACACCACCACCATCAAACAATCACTGTCACCACCGCCATCACACTGTATAGTAAAAGTTTTATAGAGAAACTTCGATGAATATTCGTGAATTTTACAGTTATTTAATAGTTACCCAAAAAAATTATGTTATTACATTCATATCTATTTTTTATGTTCTTTTGAATGGCCAAACTACCCATATTTTAGATTTTCAATATCTGAAATTTAATAAGGCAGGAATTTGTAAATTTTCAAATATTTGAGATATGAAATTTAAAAAGTCTGAAATTTCCAGAATTTAGAGTGCCTATATGAAGTTTAGAATTTTCAAAATATGAAATTTCCATAATTTCGGATTCTTAAAAATCTAAATTTCTTTATGTTCTTATAGCACACCAGCTGACACTGTTATGCCCTGGGAACTAGAAGAACTTTGGTATTTTCAAAATCCGAAATATCTATGAATTTCGGATCTTCAACATATGAGATAGGGGCATTTTGGGCAAAAATTTAAAATACAAAAAAAAGGCGTGCAAACATAAATTTGAAAATCTAAAAGGGATGTTTTTAATAATGATAATTTAGAGGGATATGCACATAAATTCCTCTAATTTATATCTGAAATTGTAAGCATCAAATACCCATATAGAGCAAATGACCAAATTGTCATTTGGTCAATTTTTCCTTGATTTATTTTCCTTTTTATGGGGCCTTGGCCAAGGCCTCTTTGGCATTGTCAGGTCGCCCCTACGCGGACTAGGGCTAAGGCCTGCTCCGCCTAGGCTCTGCCTGTTGCCAGCCTTATTCGTAAGGGATTTCAATCCCATAAATGATATTTTCCCAAAGTGAAATAGATAAATGCCATTCACTCCCTCAAGTAAACATCTATTTGGGGATGTCCTTACGATCCAATTTTAGGTATATAACTTCCTCAACCTAGGGAACAACCTCAAGAAAACAAGAAAAAGAAAATTGGAAGGCACTTTCTTTGTGTCTTAAAACAAATAATGTGATAATTTTGAATAGAGATCATTCAATCGTTGAACTATCAGATCTAAGTAATACACTTTCTCTTTTTAATCCTCTAGTGATTCTTTCCGAAATTTCAGATTTAAAAAATCATCTAACTAGCTCTTTTGTAGGAGGGAGCAAATGTACACTGTGGTCCCACACGAGAATGCCATCTGCGATAATAGTACCTCTACGATGTGATACTTCCTTAACGTGGCTGTCCATCTAGGGCTCACAATGGGCCGGGCAGCCTGGAACAGTGGTCCGAGAGCCGTGCTAGGGTCAATGCCAGCCCATTACTTTTGTCCCAGCCTGCCCTCTTTATTTATTTATTTATTATTATTATTTATATGTTTTTGTCTCAGCCCTAACATTGTCAAGGCCATTGCGATGGGGACAAGGGTTGGGCCAGGGCCAAGACATACCCGGCCCATTACCACCCATACGTCCACATGGTTTAGAGAGATTAGTTTGGCCACCAACTAATTTAGTTACCCACTCGTATCATTTGAAAAGGGAGGGACCAAAAACTGTGTGGGCAAAGTACAAAGAAAATGGACTATCGTGACTAGCCTCTTAAATTAATTATTGGTAGTTTGCCACAACTTTATATCCTAATTGCGTGGCCACATTGCCACTTAACCCAAGTGACCCCCCACTTTTATTTGTCAATTCACCATTATTCCTCACCATGTATCCAAATTCTCTCTCTCTCTCTCTCTCTCACACCTTTCCACCACTTTATAAGTACAGGAGGAATGGAAATCTCTCTCTTTATCATATATATATATATATATATATATATATATATTTTATTGGTTGAGGTTTGTACAATGTATCAACTTTATATTATTGAAATAAAGTGGTCCATTCATTGCCACAAAGCCTAGCAATGATATAAAAATCTATTGTTGTTTCCTATTATGACATTTGAAGTTGGTGACGATCAAACATATCTATAAATACTAGAACATTTTGAAAATATACCATCCAAATAATATTTTAAAAAAGTGATTATTTTTAGGACTAGAAACGTCATTTTTTTCATGTCTATAAATCTTGAGGTCGAGATTATTGATTTGAGGGTTTTCCAGCATTTGAACAACCTTCACAAGTGGGATTTTTAAGTATAATGTACCTGTATAATATAAGGTTGAGACCTTATATACACTTTTTCAAGGTGGAGACCTTATATACACTTTTTTTCGTATATTTTATTGAAAAAATATATATATAAAGGAGAACTATCCCTCTCCTCTAATGATGAACATCTCGCTCTAAATATTTATAAAAAAGGGTGCGGTTTTCATAAGGTTGCAAACTTTAAACAATCCAGCTCATGTGTGACTTCAAATTTTATCATAATATATAATTTCTAAACATTTATAAAAAAGGGTGTGGTTTCCATAAGATTGCAACTTTAAACAATCCAACTAAAGTGTGCTTTTAAATTTTATCATAATATATAATTTTGATGTGAAATGTTTTTAGTATTATTTCAAAATCTATTTTTATATCTAATTATAAAATTTTAAATTTCAAAAGTAAGTAAAATCATGCAGATCCATAAACAAATGCATATCTTAAAAATGGAGGGTGTAGATAATAGGTTGTAAAATGCATATTTTTTATATTTAAAATCTTTTTATTTTTCACGGTCATACATCTAATATCAATTTCGAGATGATCAATTACTTTTCCACATTAAAACTACGGATTTTTGAGGTGCATCCGTAGTTCTACATTATAAGGTTGCATCCTTAGATAAACTTTTTCCATAAAAGGAAATCCATTCCTCTCTCTGATGATGAACATCTCACTCTAAATATTTATAGAAAAAATATACGGTTGAGTGCTCTGCAGCTGCCATGGCTTCTGGTTGTCAATAGCTTTGGTTTCCAAACCATTGCTTATGAAACCAACATTTTTCTGTCTTATTTCTCTCTTCCATGGTAGGAGCAATGTTACCTTTCATGATTTCAACCCTCATCCTCTATCCCTTGTTCTGGCTACCTGGTAAAAGCACTAATTTTAATAAGGCAGCCCTCCACTAAAATTTTCGTCTTCACCATCACAGTTCTTTTTCTCCAAGTTTCATTTCATATGTTTTGTCTCCTTTTCCTGTTACCCACTTTACATTTGCTGCTCTCTCTCTCAGCTTACTTAGTCATGCTTTCCTTTTTTTTAATTTATTTCTCCTTTCTGTTTCTCTTACTGTTTGGGAGGAAAATTCATCTTTCTTATTGTGAGATTTATTCAATTCTGGACCATGGGAGAATCCTTCTTCTTCTTTTTTTGAAACCATTTGGGTTATGTGTTCACTTTTTCAATTATGGATGAAATGGGTTGCTCTGAATATCTATGTTATATGTTTCATTTCTTGAAAGAAATGCATTTTACTACCGAAAATAAGACAATGCATATAATTGAGCTTAAGCAATCATTTGATTTATTGGTGTAATCGTTCAAATTTCAATGAGGTTAGTGGTGCATGTATGTGTTTTCCGATAGCAAACTTTATAGTAGTGGTTTTCACTAACTATAATTTGATGCTGAGTTTTAGTGGTCCATTCGGAATCTACAACTTGGAATACAAATTCTGAACACCAAACTGTTGGAGAAAATTTGGGCTCTAGACTTTGCATCGAAGAATCTGACACTCAAACCATGCCTCGTCATCCTTCAACTGGTAACTAATAACTTTGATCCTTAAAATGTGAAAATCTTTATGTTCTATTTAAAATCCAAACTTTTAGAATGTTTTGTATCAATAGGAATGCAACTAAAGAAATCTGTCATATCCATGGCCATTGTTTTGTACTATGATTGGGGTATTGCTTTCCTTTCTGATTTGGCTAATTCGATTATGATTGGTGTAGTATTTTTTAATAAGCATTTTACGAAGAACTCTTAGTTGGTACTTTTGTACTGTTTAACTGTTGTGTGTGTTGGAGCAGACTGGGGCTTGCAAATGGTTCAAGGAAGAGATGAAATGTACAAGGCGATATTAAGAGATGATGCAGTTGCAAAACTTTATCATCTTGGCAAGGTATTGACACTTTTCTATATCTTAAATTAAGTTTTCTTTTCATCGTGCAGTCTATAGTGGCTTAATTTAATGAATTTTTTGTGTCAAATTTTCATGACAAGAAATTCAACCCATTTCGGAATCTTTTGTGGTGCACTCAGCCCTGGCGATAAATTTCAGATTGGATTGAGACTTCAGACTTCTTTTAAACAGTATTATTGAATATTGTATCATTGAATGAGTGAAATAATCAGAATAACTTAATTGATAAGAGAAGGTTCATCTGATTATTGCAATCCAATTTACAACACGGGGGCCTGTAGCTTGTTGAATGCTTATTTGACTATTCTGTAGAATTCGTAAAACCAAGTTAGATGCCTTTCTCAACTGTGTGGCAGTTCAACAGTTGCATTTATACAGCTAAAGGATTATCTTTTAATATCTTGAGTGAGGAGCATCATATTGCTTCTATAATGCATTTGGTTCCTTATTTGATATTTACAATATTTGTGGAAGACATGGTTTTCTCCTGCATTTAAGGTAGTATTCAGGGACTTACTAATTACAGCTCCGTACATGTATGAAAAACAGGTGCAACTGTAAAAGTTCTCCCATCTAAGGAATGGCTTAGATATTGGTATTCTCACTAGATATCATGTTTTCTGATTAATGGAGTTCCGGAAATTAGAATTAGTAATGGCGTGAACTCCCTGTATTTGGATACCATAGTTATTGAGATGGCAATGGCAGTCAACAATTGGTCACAAATTTTCAGTGCTAGGGATTCTTGCAGCCTAGATATTTTGTTCACATTCCATCAGAACATGAATTTCATTTAAAACAATAAAATGTTAGTCAATTGAACAAATTCTCTTCATTTATAAGTGCCAACAAATGCCGTTAATTATTTATCATAAACAGTGTTTCAAAAAACGTTGGGCGGCGCCTAGGCGGCCAGGGGGTCCAGGCTGCCTAGCGCCTAGGCGGGCGCCCAAAACTTGTGTCGCCCAGTGAAGTAGTATTTCTTTTCCTTTAATTTTCATAAAACGCAAGATGTACTTCATTTTCATTGTTGTGCAAGATGCACTTTAATTGCTTGCTAAAACGAGGCTAGACAGAAGATCTCCATACTCTAAAAGAGGCTCAAATGAACCTAAAACCCACCATTTTCCCCCTTTTTTTATTAAAAATGACCCAAAAATGCTCCTCAACAAGGGGTATTTCCTCCCCTGGCCCGCTTATTTGGGCCGCCTAGGCCTGGGCGAGGTGGTCAGGCTCTCTGGACCGCCTAGGTGCTGGGCAGTCCGGTTGTGGAAAATTGATCATAAATTTGTGCTTCAGATGCACCAAAAAGCATCTTTTTACCTAAGAACTCCAAACTTATTGCTTCAATACGTGTAATTTGTAATAAAAATGATGAATTAGAAGGAAATGGTAAAAGGAACGGAAACAGAAAAGAGAGAAGCTCTTATGTGATACTGTTCATTGTACATAGGATTATATGATACCATTCATTTTTTTAGGAACCCTGAATGCTTTCAGTAATGGTGACGGCATAAAAGTTAGCTACACAAAAATATTATCAATTGTGCCATATACCTCAATTGTGCAGTTGAATATTACACGTCAAAGTGATTCAGTCTGTAGATTTAAAATGAGATTTCAGTTATTTACATTGGTGATATATCACATTGTACTTCTGAATTGAAATTGGAGTCTGTAGATTTAAAATGAGATTTCAGCTCTTTACGGGTTGTTCGAGAAATGGATATTATCGGTTACATTTATTTGTTGTTTCTACTTTCATGCATGTGGAATTCTTCTAACCATCATGTGTCTGTGTATATGTTTTATCAGATAAGTGATGCTGATGGTTATCTTGAGCGCACATTCTTAAGTCATGCATCCATACAGGCTAGCAGTGTTATACGTGGCTGGATGGAGGACGCGGGTTTGACAACGTTAGTTTAGTTTACTATGCTTTATGTTCTTCTTTGATATATTCCAAATTTGAACCAATCATCATATACTTTTTCTTTATTCAGGAATTATTTGGAAAAAGTTGCCAATAAATGCTATACACAACCTGTCAATATCATGATAAGATGTGGCAAAGTTTTATGCTTGCTTGTTGCTCACCTCTTTACCCTGGCTTGGGATGGGCTAAGGGAAAGTTTATGGTCCTCACCGTTATTTGACCAAAATAACCAGTTAATATGTTTTGAAAATTTTGTTGAAGCTCCAAAAGACTTTATGGGAAACTTTCAGTTGTAAACAGTGTAAAAACTTGGGGGTGAGCCCGAGTGAGTTCACTTGGACTCGCCTGAGTCATTGGTACTTTGTACTGTCCCAAGCCCGGGGGAGTAATTTACACAAAATAGCTTGAGTTAATGAAGTAACTCAAGCGAATTATTAGAAACTCAGTGAGTTTCTTACAGACTCGCGGAGTCCGACGCATTTTTCAGTTTGAATGGGGCGGAAAACCTACCGACCCTCCCTATTTCTCCCAACTGAACATCGTTATGCTCTGAAAATTAGGGATTAGTGTGGTTTTTGCATCCTCTGTTTATTAGAAAGATCAGAATGGAGAGAAAAATTAACAACTCTTGTTGGATTTGTGAGTCTATGATTTTCAAACTAGGGTCTGGCTGACATTCAAAGACTTGTGATTTCTTAGCAACCCTAGCTCGATCTTCGTAGAAAATTTCCGCTAGGCCTATTTTTTATTTCTCTATTTAGTCAGAGGCTTATTCTTCAGAAAACCACTCAAATCTCAAATTTGTGTGACTTTGAACACCCAAACACTCTTTGGCTGAAGATAGTGTTTTATGCTTTTTTTTTTTTTTTTTTCAATGTCACCCAAAAAATAGTGGTTCAGTTCCGAAAAAAAAAAAAGGAACTCAAAATCAAAGACTTGCTGTTTTTTGTTTTTCTTTTGTTTTTCCTACTTTTCGAATTTATATGGTGTTTCCTTATTTTTTGACTCATCCAACTCAACCAGACTTGGTGTGTCCGTTCGGGATTCATCTAGCTGACTTTCTCCAGGCCTTTGGTGAGTCCTAGTTAGTCCAAGCATTCCTACATTTGTACTACATGTCACAATTTTATGGTCTATAGAAATTGATAAAAAGTCCCTGCACCCACCAATTTTCACATGGTATTTATCTGAGTTAATGTCTTACATCCCTTTTTTTTTTGGGGTTAGTCAATGGGGAGAGGGCTCCTACCCTTTGTAGGAATTGAGCCTAGGATGTAGCGTTGCAAATCGTCAAGTGCTAACCAATTAAGCCTGGGCTCTTTTCCTAATGTCTTACATCACTTGCATTAAGATAAACTGGGAATGTTTGAACTGATCCTTTCAGCAGATTTCCAGGTGGGTGGACCAGATGGGCAATGTTCATGGACGAACTGAAGGAATGAATGCTAGTGCGGAAGCTCTGCTTATTGGCTCTCACTTGGTTGGTATAAAACATGACTTTTTACTCAATTGCCATGCATAAACACAAAAACAGTTTTTTGTTATGACTTGCTTTTAACAACTTGCTTGTATCAAACAGGACACTGTCATCGATGCTGGAATTTATGATGGGTCCCTAGGCATAATTTGCGCAATATCTGCAATGAAGGTATTGAAGATGAGTGGGATGTTAGAAAAGCTTCGGCGGCCGGTTGAGGTCAGTTATTATCCAGCCAATATTTATCCAAGGCATCCTTTTGAGAATTGTATACCTTCTAAAGGTTATATATTTACATACAATCGAGAGGAAACACTGACTAAGCTAATGTTTGTCTGTTTTTCCTTGATGAAATTTGGCTAAGAAATGCTTCATGGTCATATTTCAGGATTTTTATTGTAGGGTGTCTGTGCTGAGGTTATGCTATATCTAATTCATTAGCGCTGTGGTTTCCTGTTATTGTCATTAATAATATTTTGAAGATGTGTATCTAAACGAAGCTCACTATATTGAGGCGGCTGAGGTCCCTTATGAAAAGTTGTAATGTCTGTAGAACTTGGGGCAACTTCATTTATTGTCATAATCCTCTCCATTAAATGGAAATGCATTCATTTGTCTATTGCCATAGTGGGTAATTGTTTGCATCTCTTATTCCAGCTATTAATATGGTCAAAGTAACATCTTGATATGTTTGTATTTTGTTTAGTTTGAATATGCTTGGTGTCTTATCATTCATTGAATCTTTGCACATTATGAATAGAAAATCCGTAGTTTTCAATTTGTTGTGAGAAAGCTGGACGTCCACTTGTTAAAGATCATTACCTCCTAGGTTTTACATTCGCGTTGGGGATTTGTGCTCTCCTCAAAGAAAGCATTAGTGCATTACTAAAGAAACGATGCACAATCATTTGATTCCATTAACCTTGCACTTTCTGTGCCTCTTTTGGCCAATAACAGAAACTATTGTACCCATTTTCCCAATGGTTGTGGTTTTTGGCTGGTGATATAGGATAGGATACAAATTATTTTAAAGCATGTCCTTTTTTTCCTTTTCTTCATTTGTTGTGTTGAGTCTTTCACCCTTTCTCATCATATTATTCTGTACATTTTTTCATATACTCTGTTGTTTCTTTTCTTACATGCTTAATCAGTTAATCCACTTTAAAATGGACTATTATCTTTGAGCAATTCCCTTGCTAGCTTACATTTCACCGAAAGCCCAAGGAGAAACTAGAAAGTAGTTGGTATCTCCTCCTTGACATTGTGGGTCTGAAGCCAGCTTATTCCCATTCTTTATGCATGATCGGCATAGTGGCATGTTGAGAAAACGTGTCCATGTGTGTGACTGTTGTCATTTCCTGATTTTCCAGTTGATTTCCACGTG
This sequence comes from Amborella trichopoda, assembly GCF_054954075.1. Classification (NCBI taxonomy): domain Eukaryota; kingdom Viridiplantae; phylum Streptophyta; class Magnoliopsida; order Amborellales; family Amborellaceae; genus Amborella; species Amborella trichopoda. The sequence goes on along the minus strand of NC_142337.1, from coordinate 13,148,073 downwards.
GGTTCTACAATCCATAGTGATTGACTTTGGTGTGATTTTGAAGCTGAGAATTGACCAAGGCAATCCTGTTTTATTACTTCTGTAGAATGTGATGTAGTTGCAATTTGCAGGTGCCTCTTTTAGATGATACATGTGCATTGTATTTTGATTTTAATCATCATTCTATTTTTCACAATTTAAGGCATACCTAAATCGGTATATTTCTATTGGATGTTGTACAGATTCTTGATATGCTTAATGCACTGTTGTCATTTCATATTGGCAAGTGTACTGATACTGATACTCATAGGATAATTGTAAATAATAAATTACAAAAGTATAAAATTATATAATATGATTTGAATTTGATATTAAACATTTGATGCATATATTTATGACTCTACAATAAATGCGAATTCACTCATATCCATATGTGTCCTAGATTTCAAGAAACACGTATGTATTACCTTATTTGGGTGTTTTGAACCTGCAACTTAATGTATTATCAATACAGAGATTTCATAAAGCCACAAGCCTTTGATTTTATTTTTTCTTTTATTTTTTTTGTTTTGTTTTACTGCTTTCTATTTGCTTCAGTTGATCTTAAGTAGCAATCATACCATTAGCTGCAGCAAGTGCATCATGGAAATTTAAAATTTTCATGCAGTTACAACAGTTCATAAGAAGCTTGTCATTTTCTTTGTCTTGTCACTTATTTTGATTTCTAGGTCGTGTCACAACATGACCGCTAGAGTTCCATGCCTACCAAGGTCAAGCTAACATAAAAAAAAAAAAAGAGAGAAAAGAAATGGATATGAATTCTTGGTCTACATTACCATTATTGATCATGGTCAGCAGATTATTGCTTTTAGCGATGAGGAGGGTGTACGATTCCAGATGACTTTCTTAGGAAGTGCTGCTATATCTGGAGTTCTTCCAGTGACAAGCCTGCATGTATCTGACAAGAGGTATCTCTGATGCGTACCATGCTTTGAATTTAGAAAAGTATACTAGTCCAATGGACTATGCAAAGACATCATTCAATGGGCCATCACTTCTCTAATGGAATGATGCATGGTGATGGTAAACAATAGACGCAACATTGGGATCATGCCATGTTCTTGTAGCAGCCATTGTGTTTACATCTCCATCCCTTTCATCTGACGGAATGGCCCCATTGGATAATGATTCTCTGTTTCTGATTAGACTAAGTATCCTTTTCCTTAGATTTTTCCTCGTACCACTTTTTCTTCTTTAATCAAGTAACTAGAGAGAATCATTTGCAGTGGCTTAACATTAGCAGATGTACTCAAGGAAAACCATTTTGAAGCTACAGAGGAAAGCTTGCTCCATCTCAAGTATGATCCCATGTCAGTGTGGCGTTATATCGAGGTAAAGTCAGCTTATTTTTCTTACTAAAATCTATAGTTTCGTCGTGTAACAAGTTATTGAATAAAAAATAGGAACTGCTGTCAATTTTCACTTTATGCTTGGGACAGGTTCACATTGAGCAAGGCCCTGTCCTGGAATCACTTGGTGTTGCTCTTGGAGTTGTTGAAGGGATTGCTGGGCAAACACGCATCAGGGTAGACCCCCCTTTTTGTTCTCTCAGTAGTATCAGTAATTATTGTGGTAACTATCCAAATCAATCTTAAAAATTTTAATTATATTATGTGATACAACAGAAATCAATCTTAAAAATTTAAATAATATTATGTGATACGATAGACTTTCACACCATTAGTGTGTATCTAGAATTATCTCTGTTTTTTTAGAGGTCAATTAATGTACTTTGTATGGGTGGTAAACATGCATTGAATGCACTCACTCGTATCCAAATCTTTAACTGCAACATGCACGAGAAATATTCCGGTAACCCACACATAGGAAGCCCTTATATTCACACTTACCCAAGCAAAGGGACAATAAAAATGAGATAAAGGCACCATAAATGGAATTCTGACAATCTATCGAAATCCAAATTTTAAACCTGAAAGCCTAAGGGCCTGTTTGATAATTGGAAACTTGAAGTTCTCTGGGAAGTAGAAGTTCTGAACTTTTAGAAGCTGGATTTTTTGACGTTTAGAATTCATAATATTGTGTTTGATAACCTGTCTGGAATTCTAGGAAGTCTAGGAACCTGTGTTTGATTGAACATGGGATTTTTGAAACCTGGAGATCGGAAAATAAGTCAGTAATCATTCATTGAAGTTTTTATCATGACACAATGATATTTGTTCAATGACCGATACTTTAAAATCATTAGTCATGCACCATATTTTTAACAAAATATACGGTCTAGATCACATAAGAAAGAAAAAAAAATGTGGTTGTAGGTCGTCACAAAACAAATGGTTGAGAGCAGTGTTTAAAAAAACGCCGAGTCGAACCAGACTCGCCCTGTTCGACTCGGGAATCGCCATGGACGGATCGAATCGGCGAAAAAAACGGGAATCGTCCGGTTCTAGAGAGAACCGGACGATTCTGTACAGTGACTCGCCGATTCACTGTACGGAATCGGCGAGTCCGTACAGTGAATCGGCGAGTCTCGTACGGAACTTTTTTTTTTTTTTTCGTAATCCAGGATAGATTTTTTTGTAATACTTGATCGATTTTTTTGTAATCCATGATCGAATTGTTTTTTTTTTTTTTTTGTAATTCATGATCAAATTTTTTGTTTTTTGTTACTCATGATCAAATTTTTTGTTTTTTGTTACCCATGATAGAATTTTTTGTAATCCATGATCGAATTTTTTGTAATCCATGATCGAAATGTTTGTTTTTTTTTCTTGTAATCCATGATCAAATTTTTTGTTTTTTTTTTTTTTTTTGTAACCCATGATAGAATTTTTGTAATCCATGATCGAATGTTTTGTAATACATGATCGAAATGTTTGTTTTTTTTTTGTAATCCATGATCGAAATGTTTTTTTTTCTTTTTTGTAATCCATGATCGAATTTTTGGTTTTTTGTTTTTTTTGTAACCCATGATAGAGTTTTTTGTAATCCATGATTGAATTTTTTGTAATCCACGATCGAATTGTTTTTTTCTTTTTTTGTAATCCACGATTGAATTTTTTGTTTTTTGTTTGTTTGTTTTTTTTTGTAATTCATGATCGAATTTTATGTAATCCATGATCGAATTTTATGTAATCCATGATCGAATTTTTTGTAATTCATGATTGAATTTTTTGAAAATTTGTGATTTTTTTTTTTTAATCCATGATCAAATTTTTTTTTGTAATCCATGATAGAATTTTTTGAAAATTTGTTATTTTTTTTTTTTAATTCATGATCGAATTTGTTTTTGTAATCCATGATAGAATTTTTTGAAAATTTGTGATTTTTTTTTTTAATCCATGATCGATTTTTTTGAAAATTTGTTATTTTTTTTTTAATCCATATTATTCAAAGAGAAAATGAGAGAATGATGATTCTGAGGCCACCCTATCCCAGCCATATTATTCACATATTGAGTCCCAACAGCAACAGTGTAGGGATGAGCATGACAGTGCAGGTGAGCATGAAGGATGGACAATCTTCGGGGATTTTAGATTGGGAACACAACAAAACACTAACACTCAGGGATTTGGGAATAGTCAGACGCCTATTAATATCGATGATTCGTTTTTAGATCGAATCAATGAATTGTTAAACGAATTCAATCAATGGCACCAGCGTGACCAAGAAGAACAATAACGTCGTCTATCATTTTATTTTTAAATCATATGTTACTAATTTTATGCTACATTGTAGTCCATGTATGTTGATATACTTATTCCATGATAATTCTATGTTTATCCTTTTGTGTGATGTAAATTAAATGCTGAATGGCGGTTCATGCAGGGAAAGAACATATCAATATTCGCATATTCATTCAAAAACATGAAAATTCTTAATGGAGTACCCTCATTTCTTATTGAATTCCTAAAAAACAATATTTATAATGAATTTTAATAATTTTTTCGGATTTTTTTTAAGCTTTATTTTGACCGATTCACCCGATTCCCGATCCGGATCGCCGATTCGCCGATCCGGATCGGTTTTTTGGAAGCCCGATCCGGGTCACCGATCCGTTTTTTAAACCATTGGTTGAGAGTATGTCTGATTATCTCACTTTTTTTTCTTCTTTACATTGGGTTGAGCAAATAATTTAGGTATCCGTACTTTTCACCCTCATGCGCCTATAAAAACTATAAAAAAAAATATATCAGAAAATAAGATGCTAAAATACCCCTTAAACTTTGAGGCCTATTATGGTCATTTTATTTTGTTTGAATTGTTTCTTACATTTTTTTTATAGATGCACCTGAATGAGGTGCACACACACTCCACATTTCTTCTTGATTTGATATTGAGAAAATAATAATGAATGAATATACGATGAACATTTTAATTGACCAAATCGTCCACATTGTAGTTCAACTAACAAGCTATCTTCTCAACCATAGGTTAAAATTTATCTTTTTCTGCATACATGATAATGAGGTGAAATTTTGGGCATCCATTCTTCTAGCGCCCACACACCTCCAAAAAAATATGAAATAAATAATTTGAAAAAACTAAAATGAGCATAATACCTTTAAAACCTTGAGGGGTATTTTGGTCAATTTTAATTTTCTCAAATAAATTTTTTTAATGGTTTATAAAGATGCACCCAAATGAGGCACACAAATCTTCCAACATTTATTTAGATTTTAGTTTCATAAAAAATTGAAATAGAAAATGTGTAGAAAACAAAATTGAAAATGATGCCACAGTGGGAGTGGGGTTGAGGTCGTGGTGGTAGCACCACTTGAGTCTCAGCTACCGGTCTAGGTTTCCATTCCCACTGACGCATTCGAAAATCGCTAATTATTTCTAAAAAGGGATAGGGCCTATATTCAAAATGATGCCACAGTCCATGAGCCATTTCCAAATTTCAGTATTCCATGGGGAGCTAGAAAAGGGTAAGGGGTAGATCCAAAAGGATATGGTTAGAAGTAGTGAGAAAAAATATAGGGACTTATGACCTCTCTGAGGGTATGACCCTTAATAGAGTAGAACGACGGACTGAGAATTGTGTAGCTGACTTCAAATAGTTGGGAAAAGGCTCTGATGATGATGAGTAGTCTTCCATGGGGGGCATGGAACTGGCAGTATCCACTTTTTGTTGAAATTGAGAGTTCCAGACAGGCCTCTCATTTTAGCACTTCCTGTTAGCAAACAAGGAACTGCTACAGAAACCTGAAACTTCTGGTTTCCACAGTTTGAAGTTCCAGAAATCAAATGCTCCATAAAAAGTTGCCTTGGAGTCCCGATAAACTCATCTCCAAAATTGAATGCTCACTGAAAACCTGAACGACTTGATTGAAACTTGGATTTTTTGTCCTGATATATGCTTGCAGGTAACTGTGATAGGTTCACAAGGGCATGCTGGGACTGTGCCAATGTCAATGCGCAGGGACCCCATGGCAGCTTCTGCGGAGCTTATTGTTATGTTGGAAGATCTATGTAAACACCCTGAAAATAAAATCAACCATGATCGAGAAAGCAAGGGATTCATAAAGGAAGCTTTTGCAGGATCTGTTGTCTGTACAGTTGGACAAATATCTTCCTGGCCAAGTGCTAGTAATGTCATTCCAGGACAGGTATTACCTCTCTTCCTAATGGTAGACCTGTAATTAACCTCAGAAAACCCTGTCACTGAGCTCATGGTTTGGACATTTCATTTTGTTCTCACTTGCCACTCGGTTGATAACTTGGTAGGTTTCTTTAGCATTTTGGTTTAATGGGTTGTGTTCGGTTCATGTTTTCTCGGGGCATTTTGAGGTCCCCTAGCGTCTTTTCAGTAGTTTACTATTTGGGTGGGTAAGATGGGATTTGAACCAACACGTAAGGACAAATGTCCTCTACCGCTTTGATTACAGGTAACATTCAGTGTGGATGTACGTGCAAGTGAAGACAGGGCACGTGAAGCCATCATTTTAGAACTGGAGAATGAAATGCATCAAATATGCAATCGGCGATCAGTGTCTTGCTTCCTTGAACTTAAGGTCTGTGGGATCCAAAACCTTATGTGCTTTAATTATAGTCATAAGAAAAATGGAAGAAAAACTCCAAATGCTTCTTGAACCGGGTTATCTTGCTGTTATGACTCTAAGCTCTGTGTAGTTTGACAATTGCTGTGGTGCTTGACCCATTTGCTGTGGGACCATTTGACCCATTTTGTTGATTGATGATCCAGCATAATGCTGAAGCAATTCGATGTGACAAGGAACTGAGCTTGCAACTAAAGAATGCAGCACAAATTGCTGTAAAGAGTATAAGCGGTGATATTGGAGACAACATCCCAATTTTGATGAGTGGAGCAGGACATGATGCTATGGCAATAGCTCATTTAACAAAGGTTTAGTTCTTACACTAAATTCTTTTGGGGAAAGGTCCAATGTAGAATGGAAAGTCATACATAACATTCACAACTGTCTGATAAAATGATGGATGATCATGGAGAAAGAGTGGGACCTAACATTGCGGTCATGCCCTGTTCTATGGGGCACCTCTCTCTCTCTCTCTCTCTCTCTCTCTCTCTCCAAGGTTGTCATTTCATGGGATGACAATCGCCCCAATGGACTATTCTTTCTTCTTTTGTTTGGGTGAATCAACTATTCTTTCTTCATAGTTCTTTATACTGTGCTTTCCCTTATTTTGATAAACTTTGTGAACTAAACTTTAAGAAGAAACCCTTCTATCCTTGCTAATGGGTTGAATAGCAATGTTAACAGGTTGGGATGTTGTTTGTTCGCTGCCGTGGTGGCATCAGCCATTCATCTGCTGAGCATGTTATGGAGGATGATGTATGGGCAGCCAGTTTGGCAGTCTTGGAATTTTTGCAGACACAGATGAATGAATGATCATTTGTACTCAGTTGTCAATTCCTGAATCAAACATATTTGTTGTGTTATATTTGCAAATACGCATATTTTTAAACAGAAAATAGAACTCTTGTTTGGATAGAGCGTTTATTTGTGTACTTTCTGTTGAATAGGACTCAATGTAGGGCACCAACTGCAGCTTTGTACAGTTTCCATCTTGGTGGTTCATTAAACTTGTTTGTTTATTCTTCTGGCAATTTGGCTTCCATCTTGGTGGTTCATTAAACTTGTTTGTTTATTCTTCTGGCAATTTGGAGCTACACTGACAGACACAATGGGAAATCTATGATGGCCCTCATGGGCCTAGTCTTGGGCCAGTGCTGGCCGGGAACGGACTAGGGCCCAGGGCCCAAGGCTCTGGCGCAGTTTGCTTAGTTAGTCCTACCCGGCCCTATTACAGATTTCCGGTGCCGGCTTGGCCCCTGTGCCTAATTTAGTAACTTCGGCCTAGGCTAATTAGGTTTGAACTGCTTGGCCTCTCTCTACCCCTAGTTCTAAGCTTGGTAGGGAAGAAAGCCTAAAGAATGAGACAAATTTGTTTAAAAGGTAGTTAAAGCAAATCTATAAAAACAAGAAAGTCTTGGGGAACTCAGAGATTGTGAAACCTTGTAGTTCTCGGTTATCCTAGGGTTTGTTACTGTTGTGGGAAGGAAAGACAATGAAGGAAAAGACGAGAAATAAGAAGGTTGCAATCTTACATAGGTTGCCCTAACCGCAAAGTCTATTTGATTTAGACGGTTCGGACACTTTTTTATTTTTATATTTTTTTAAAGGGTATGGTTTATATAAATAAGGCTGAGGCTCTAAACAATCAGTAAGGCGCACCTTCAAATGGTGTCAAAAGATGTCGTTTCAGTATTGAAAATCTTTATGAGAGTCTGAAATTTTATTTTCATCTCTAATTACAAATTTAAATCTTAAAAATAGTTAAGATCAAGCAAATTTATGAACACTTGAAAATTGACGGTCTAGATATGCATTATAAGATGCACCATTTTAAAAAACTGGAAGTCTTTTTTTTTTTGTCCATATATCTCAAGGTCGAGATTATCGGATTTTAGGATTTTTTAACATCAAAACAACTTTGACTAATGAATTTTTGTGATGCACCTTAGTTTGATTGTTTAGGCCTCAACTTCATATAAACTTTTTCCTTTTAATAACTTTTATTAGTAGTCAATGGAGAATACATTAGATTGTACAACAAAAACTAACCCATGAGCAGAACGCAATGATGTAGCTCCACTCCCCTCCTTGCCAAGCTATCAGCCTCCTAGTTTGCTTATTTATACACATGCTCAAAAGGACAAACAACAATCCAAAATCTGCACCGACAATGACTTCAAAATCCATGCCTCTTCTCTTTTCTACATCATTTAATAACATTGAGAGAATCTCCTTCAACAAACATAGGCCCAACAATTTCTTTATCTCGACAAAGAAAAATATACCTTGTCAAAGAGATTGTAACTGTGCTTGACTTGCTATTGTGGAACCACATTCTGTCCAATTAAAATGAATGGTGTAGAACATTGCAAATCTCATTTTCAGAAGTAAGGTTGCCTCGTACAGATTGCATCCATGTGTATGCGATGTATGGACAGAGAGAGAGATTTTAGATCGGTAATAGATTTCCTTAAGAGTATACTAGGTTTTGTCAAGAAAAAGAAAATTCACCCCTTGGGATGGAGAGAGAGAGAGGGGGGGGGGGGGGGGGGGGGGGTTAAGACTAAGGGAGAGAGGAGGTGGGTTTGTGTGTGTGTGTGAGAGAGAGAGAAAGGGGCGGGGGGGGGGGGTTTAAGACTAAGGGAGAGAGGAGGTGGGTTTGTGTGTGAGAGGGGAAGGGGCTCAAAATAGAGAGAGGCGACTTTGAACATTAGGTTTGCAAAAGTTCGGTTGTTTCATAATTATATTGTACACTTCTATTCCTATATAATGTTTGATTTAGCAGAATTTCGAAATTTTTATACACATTTATTTTATAATGATTATTTAAACAAGATAGATAGCGACAAGTAGAAAAAAGACAGTTCAAGTGTTTCTTTTTGGGTTATTGAATGTGGGTGGGTTTTTCTTTAATACAGTGGCTGTAAATAGTGTGTAGAAATACAACCTAATTTTGCTGATTTTACTTTTTGTTTATTGTACACCTATAATTGTAAATAACACTTTGGTTAATGAAATATCAGTTTAACATTCTGAAAAAAAAAAAAAGAGAAAGGAAAAAAGAGGAATAGGCGTAGATGGGAAAGCATTTAAAAGGAGGTACTATCACTTGGTGTAAAGCTCGTTGCATTTTGGAAGGTTCGTCTCTATTGATTGGAGATATTAAGGTTCATCTACTGTTCACCTATTTCTCCCAATGCATTTAGCCCGTGCAATGCATTGAGTTTTTGGTGAAAGACATGGTTTCTTTGTACTCTCTCATGGGTTTGTAGAGAAAATTTAGGCTAACTAATGAACATCCAAAAAACCTCAAAATAGTTGCAGTTATGTTTGTGTGCAGGGAGTTGAAAAATACACTTTTGATAGCTTACCTGAATTTAAAAAGGAAAAAGTTTGTATAAAGCCGAGGCTCTAAACAACCAAATTTAAGCCTACTTAAAAAATTTCATTAAAAAAGACTGTTTTGATGCCCCAATATCTTCAAATTGATCATCTCGACATCAGAATGCATAGACATGGATTGCAAATTTTAAAAATAGTGTATTTTGTATCACATTTTTTGACCGTCAATTTTCAACTTCTTATAAATATATCAATCTGCACTATATTTAAAGCTTTAAACTTTATAAATAAATATGAAAATATATTTTAAAACTATCACAAAGATTTCCAATATTGAAACCACATTTCTTGACACTAATTGATGGTAGGCTCTAATTTGAAAAATCATGGTCCACAAAAGAATCAAACTGTTGGTTCATTCACTCTTTCACATTGGAGATATAATAGCTAGTGCATCCTATTTTATAATTCTGCTGCACATAAATTGCGGATGTTCCTTCCAACTGAGCCCAAGAGGAGATGATGAGGATGAGGAAGGTACGAGTGACATAAAAAATCGTGGAAACACAGAGAGCACAGGTAGCATTTGAGGGGAGAGAATTGGGGGTTATCTTATAAGAGAAATTGTAAAATAAAATTATTCCCACAATGATCCTTAGCCGTCACATGTAGAATATGGCAGTTGGGGGTGTCCAATTAACCATGTTCAAAGCTCAAAAAATATTCAGATTTAGGGCATTTACCCCAGCCATCCATCCTATGTTACAATTGACAGTTTGGGGTGTGTCTGCCCTTTCTGTGTGCCCTTCCTCTGCGCAACTCTCTCATTGTACAAAATCCCAATAGACATTGACATGCGATGTTCATCAATTGGGACCTCTGAGGCATATTGTCAAAGGGTCCCTCTCTGATATCGTATTGCATTTCAAATAATGAGGTATAAGAGATCTTGAGATTCTAGCCATGCTGTAAGGAACCCAAGCATCATATAGAAAAGGATAGTGAAAACAATAACAACCCAACCAATAATAATGTTTGACATGCATTCCGTTCACCAACTAACAACCACCTAACAAAGCAACACAAAAAAAGAACTGGATGGACGGGCCACTTGCAGCATCAGAAACACTTCCTGTGCACAATCGATGGTCCAGATTCATCGTACTCTGCCTTGGCAATCCACATCTGTATCCATAAATTGACGTCAAATGTTAATAATGACCAGAACAATTACCTTGTTGAGAATGAGAACCAGAAAAAAGAACCATTTCCAGAACAATTACCTTGTTGAGAATGAGAACCAGAAAAAAGAACCATTCTTTTCTCTATCTCAAGAAGATGAATCCTTCTTACACTATACATACATATATACGCACACGAAAAAACAGGTGGGCAACAACCATTTTGCAGAGAGATATTATAGAATAGTTTCAAAAAAAAGGAGGAAACAAAAGTGAAGCTCCTAGGCGAAGGTGAAGAGGCCACATAGAGAGAGAGATCACCTGTTGGAATGTGCTGAGGGATGCCAAGATGGATCCACCAATCCAAACGCTATACTTTCTCTCAGGCGGCGCAACCACTTTAATCTTCATGCTACTCGGGGCCAAAGCCGTGATCTCCTTACTCATCCTATCTGCTATCCCCGGGAACATGGTAGACCCCCCACTAAGCACAATGTTCCCATACAAGTCCTTCCTTATATCAACATCGCACTTCATAATTGAATTATATGTAGTCTCATGAATCCCTGCTGCCTCCATCCCTATCATTGAAGGCTGGAATAGCACCTCAGGGCACCTAAACCTCTCAGCCCCAATAGTGATCACTTGCCCATCAGGTAATTCATAGCTTTTCTCAACAGATGAGCTGCTCTTCGCAGTCTCGAGCTCCTGCTCAAAGTCAAGGGCAACATATGCAAGCTTCTCCTTCATGTCTCTGACAATTTCACGCTCTGCAGTGGTTGTGAAGGAGTAGCCACGCTCAGTGAGGATCTTCATAAGGGCATCCGTAAGGTCGCGGCCAGCAAGGTCAAGCCGCAGGATGGCATGCGGGAGGGCGTACCCCTCATAGATTGGGACCGTGTGGCTCACACCATCCCCTGAGTCAAGCACGATACCTGAAATGCAGTGATACACCCTGATATTATCTTGGTATAATCTTAAAATTATGGAGAAATGCATACTTACAGGGCTGACAATTTGATCAGTCAATGGAAATCTCTACATATATATTTTCTGTTGACAGCTGGTTCTAAATTAAATATGCAAACCATAGGGTGGAAGGATAAATATACAGTAAATCACAGGGTGGAAGGATAAATATAGAGTTTATGAGATGCATGCTGACATACCTAAAGTCATGATTTCTATGCAGATAAATACTCGACAGAGGCATACCTTTCAGAATTCTTCTTTCTTTAACTTTTGTGAATTCATTTTTTGCCGCTAGTTTTACACTGACTTAAAACCGGAACCGGCCAAGGCTTTGTCCAAGTAGGCTAGATGAGTCTTATCTTTAGAAAACCATATTTTTTCAAAAATATTAGCCGCATTTTTTGAAGGCTCAGATATTCTTGGGCAGACTCAAGCAAGACTCCTGTCAGACTCAGATCAAATTTGGATCACACTTGCATAATCTAAGCCTCGGCCATCAGGAATTGGTAGGTTCTGGTTCCGCAAGCAAGTTCGACTTGAGTTTCTAAACTCTTGTTTAACAACGCTTTGTTTACCTCGAATGATTTTGAGAAAAGTCACATTCAATTTTGAGAACTTTGAACTTCTTTGAGAAAATTTACATGAAAATGAATGAACCAAGATTACATAGAAATAGTAATATAAAGATAGAAATAAAGAAACATTCTCTTATATAGATTATTATCAACTATCAAAAGCAAATAAAAACATTCCATAAATTGATATTTATTATCACAATGTTATACACCCTAAACTTGATATCTTTTCTTACAACTATTAATCTTATATTTATGATCAAGTATAAGTGAAATTTTCAAGAAGTTGAACAGAAAAAAAAAATGAAGAGGAAAATAATGCAACATTATGGGTATAATTTCCAGAAAGATTTTAGAACACTTCCACAACATTTAGAAATAGTAGAATGTATGTCATTATGCTTTTAATGGCCCCAGTACTATATGTTAATCACTAAAGTAAGTTCTTGTCTTCTAATCCTTTTTTAAATATTAACATCCCCTTCATCATGAGACAAGTATTAGGGGCCCATGGGTATGAATAAACAAAGAAGCATATGCATAAGATCATAAAATATTTGATTCACATTTGTTTGTCCCACTGTGCATATTACTTTTGCACATGATGGACAAGGTGCAAGACAGCAGCTTTAATTCCATTATCCACCATGTGGGTGTAATCATGTCCGATTCCATATCCTTGACCAACATAGCATAAATGAGACCATTACAAACCAGTAGATGAAACTAATCCATGAAATTGACATTTATTAAGAGTTTAAAAGCTAAAAGCTAACAATGTCCATAAACAATGAGGTCTTAAAGTAATTCTTCTAAATTCTATGCCTCATTCAAGAAGATGGTTGCTTCCAAATCCTGGTTTTCCACTATATTCATGTTTGTTACATATAAAATGTCAAAACCAAGGGCCAAGGACAAGAAAATTTACTCATGGTTTTCTATATAATGTAAGTTGTGAGAGATTTCAAAATAAATTCATATATTCTGACATTCATGCATATGAATTTTCCGATGCGCCTCAGTAATCCATAATATCATTTTTTGACGCGGGGGGGGATCTAACCCAAGCTACTGGTTGTCTTCCAACTGCTGATTGTCCTATTACTTCCTCCCCTATGCAAACTAATACGGCTCCCCCCACCCAAAAAAAGACCCACCAAAAAACCCACCCCCAAAAAAAAGTCCCATCCAAAAACCCCATCCCTGCAGTCATATATTAGACCTAGGGTTGTAGAAGATAAACACCAAATTACAAGGAACCTAGGTCTGATAAAATGGAGTACAACAGTATAAAGATCACATAATTTATAGTGTGAAAGTCATAAGCATACAAGCATTGTCACTATTGTAACATAGAAGAAACCAAATATAAGTGAAAAAATTGGCAATCATAAAGTGGTAGGCCTAAATGTTATAATGCCATGCTTGTCATGATTCCCTTCAAATTTACATTTATGGTTTTTTGCACTAGGTTACAAGGACACGGATAAGCGAACAAGTGTCTCACTCAGATTTGAAGAATCTGATCCACCTACCTATATTTTTGCCAAGTCCAGTAAGACAAATGCACAAGTCCATACAAACACATACACATCAATATACTTACATATAAAATTAGTTTATGACTTTTTTATAATAAAACTATAAAAAATAAAAAAATGTGGATCAAATCAAAGGCGTATGCCCCAAATCAGACACATACCCCAAATTTTGCCAAAACAGGCATTTTACATTATACACGTCTTACAAACAATGTAAACAAACCTATCTTTTTTGTCCTAAATGTGAGCTTGAGTGTCATAGCAGACGCGACATGTCAGGAAAACACAAAAATGAAAATCTCTAGACATGTATGCCTAAATGAAATTTCTGTGTCTGAATGTGCATCTTATGTGTCAACAAGTGTGTCTAAGGCATTTGCTTTAAATTCTCCGGAATGGACATGACACACCTGTCATTGTTACATACCTTTTGCGTATTAATAAGCATTTTGCCACCATAGCTTCATATCAAATTTTCCATAAATACAGGTGAGTTATGTGATGTTTTGTGTTATTTGTATTGTGCAAATGCGACAGAAAGCCAGTTAAAAATTAATGACTTCCGTTAAGTGTATAACTGACAATTTCACACAAACAGTTATCAGAAATTCAATATCTTGCATGAAAAATATTTTTGATTCTCCATTTTGTGCATGTAGGGAAAATAATCACATCAATCTGGTCTCTAAAAACCAACTCTATGTGCGTGTAAGCCCAAGGTATTAATAGAACAACCAAATTCCAATCCACAACCAGCTAAGTCCACTTCATTTAAGTGCAAACCATCACCAGATACAGTTTTGTGTGTGTGTGTGTGTGTGAGAGAGAGAGAGAGAGAGAGAGAGAGCATAATATGCTTACCAGTTGTGCGCCCACTAGCATAAAGAGAGAGAACAGCCTGGATGGCAACATACATTGCAGGTGTGTTGAAGGTCTCAAACATGATCTGAGTCATCTTCTCCCTGTTTGCTTTTGGGTTGAGTGGAGCCTCTGTTAGGAGAACAGGGTGCTCTTCAGGTGCAACTCGAAGCTCATTGTAAAAGGTGTGGTGCCAAATCTTCTCCATATCATCCCAATTGGACACAATACCATGCTCAATTGGGTATTTCAATGTCAAAATACCCCTCTTTGATTGGGCTTCATCACCCACATAAGCATCCTTTTGCCCCATTCCTACCATCACACCAGTGTGTCGTGGCCTCCCAACAATACTTGGAAAGACAGCCCTTGGAGCATCATCTCCTGCGAAACCGGCCTAAATGCCAAACGTCCAATAAGTAGAAGAAAACATAAGCACAGATTTCTATATACTGTATTTTGCCGTATTAAGAGTTTAAAATAACTAAAGGGGCAAAGGCCCAAACTCCTTATGGAGAACCTTCTTGTGACACCAGGATACTTACCAAACACCCATTAGAAACAGAAGTTCACAAAAACTCAGAGTTATAATACATTCTGCAATACGAAGAAAACTAGAGTATATATAGAGTAATGCAGTGTCTCTTACTGAGAACTGTCCAGCAAAACCAGGCTAAATACCCAAACACCCAATAAACAGTACCTAAAAGATCAGATCTCTAATCAATTTCCAGTATTTTAGAGTTTTATGAGATCAAAGATTCTCTCTCTTTAATGAAAACTACCATCAGGCTAAATACCCAAACACCCAAAACACAGGGGACCGCGAAAGCACAGATTTATGTCATGATATGTAGTATTAAGAGTTCTACACTTGTATATATATACTAGACAGATAGAGAATTACCAAAGTGATAAATAAATAAATAGAGAGAGAAAATAAACCACAAAAATCAATGCTTGGGACTTTCGAGAGAGATTGAAGAATAACTACCTTCACCATTCCAGTTCCATTGTCACAAACAAGAGGCTGGATATCCTCACCGTCTGCCATGTTTCAAATTGCCGGTGATGCAAGCACCTAGACATCACATGTATATCTCAGACAATTTATCTTCTTTTTTTATAAATTATAATTACATAATCAGAGATGTAGTTTGAATTTCCCTTTTTTTTCCTGCCATAATTTGGAAGCATTTCCTCTTTGAACTAAGAATATAATCAAGTGAATGAAATCTTGGGGTCATGACCTCAGAATATATATAGATTGATATACATACATACATATAACTGCAAAACCCCATTTCACATCAAATAGAAAATATAATCTGGAAGCAGTAAAAGTTGGGATTCCTCATTTGAAAAACACAAAGCCACCACTAAAGTTATTAGGAATGCGATTACAACAAGAGAGACACATATATCCAGAGAAAGATTCTAAGTTGAAGATCAATACGAAACTGACCAAAAAAAGAAAGGAAAAACAAAATGTCAGATAGCACTATGAGGCCTCTCTCTAGTCAATCACGCTAGACCTTAGTTTTGCTCCCAATAAACCCTAAAAAAAGAAAAAAATGGTGAATTTTCATCCACAAAAAATAAAATTTAAACAAAAATGTCCACCAACTAACCCAACTTTAAACAAAGATCATCAAGCTGAACTAATAATCAATCAATGATCATTCGAACGAATCAACCGTATCAAAACCAGATCCAATCATCCTAAACCACAAGTTCACAACCAATGAACCCAAAACTAACAGAGAACACCCAATCAAACCAAAGAGAAACCCTAGTCTCCGCAGAAATTAAATCAAATCCAGAGAGATTTAGCCTTAAAAAAAAAAAAAGAGCAGCTTTTAACATGCAGAACAAATGCCCCAAAACCTCCATCAAAAGAAAATACCTAGAAAGGAGATCGGCGAGGTCTCTGCAACTCCTTCCAAGGTCTGCTTTAGAGAGAGAAAGAGATAGAGAGAGAGAGAAGCACAAAAGACCAGGCGCCTACTTTCAGGGGTTTTAAAGGCCGAAGATGAAAAAAGCCCCGCTTTTTTTCTCCATCGTTCGGTTACCGGCCGTACGATCTCCGACAGCCTGCTTCCGGTCATCCCTCCTTGGACGTGGGCCCCACTAGCCAAGTTGGTCCCTGCATCTTGGAGCCACGTGGATTCGTGGCCCACCTTTAGGATTTCTATTCCCACTCTGTGTTTTTCTATAACCACCCACATCCACATGTATTTACTTTCGGGCGGGTAATGGGCGAGCCGGCCCTTGTTCACATACGGCCAACCTAGGCTTGGCGCGGCTCTAAACAGGCCAAAGAGGCTCTGACCGCGGCGGGGCCCGCCGCCCTATCTAGGCTGGCCCGTACATGTATTTACTTTCGAGCTAGTAATGGGCTAGCCCAGCCCTTGTCCACATACGGCCAACTTAGGCTTGGCCCGGCTCTAAACAGGCCAAAGAGGCTCTGACCGAGGCGGGCCTATTTAGGCTGGCCTGGGCCGTGTCCAATAAATTTTGTTTAAAAAAAGATCAAGTCGAGATAACAAGATTGACCTTTGCCCAAGCCTAACCTGTCACCATCCTCGATTCATGTTTACCCGACTTTGGCCCAGCTCTCGAGCTGTACTATATGGCCTATGCCCTAACATTCTAGCGGTGTTCGCAAATTCGAACAGGAGCAGTTAACCCGAATGAAGTTGAAAATTAATAAAAAAAATGGAACCCATTTTTTATTTTCCAATGGCTATTTTTCAAATTTTTTAAAAAAGATGGAAAAATATAAAAGTGAGTATTAATTATCAAAACAATTTTTAATCTTTACCATAATGTAAAAAATATTTAAAAATACATTACAAATCAAAAATTTTATTTTTGAGAATTTATATACATTTTTTGAATATTTTCTTTGTTAAATACCGGTTGATCACTCTAACCGCCCAAAACCGGAACCGACCACTAGCCGATTCCAATCTAACTGCGCGGTTAGTGGTTAGATCAAGTGATTTTGCGAACAATGCATTCTAGAACCTCGTTGAACGAGTAGGGCCAAGCGACCATGCCAATTGCCATCCTTGGTCTCTAGGGGTTTGGCCTAGGGATGGCAACGGGTCTGGGTCCGACCGAACCCAGACCTGGATCCGAAAAAATGTTATGGGATCCAAATTCACCAGATACCCAAAAATAAAGTTTGGGACAACCTGATCCGATATGATTGGATCCGACCTAAAAATTAGAATATCAATTTATTTAATTATATTTAAATATATTTCATAAATTGGAACCAAAAAAATATTACTAAACCCGGACCCAGATCCGGATCCTGACCCAAATAATGTTGGAGCCTAAGATTTGGACCCAAACCCGACCTGCCGGTCTACCCCTCAATTCCCAAGTCGCTCCGGCTCTGGCTCCGGGTCCGGGTCCGGGTCCGGGTCCGGGTCCATTGCCACCCCTAGTTCAGCCCAAATTATGCGTGCATCCAATAAAAATGAACGGTGGCAATAGTAATCACCAAGGTTTCTTGGGGTGAATGTTTTTGAGTGAGACAGGGTTGGACAGAGGCAGGTGATGGGAGCATGAAAGGGCCTCACTTTGCTCAATTTTAAAAAAAGGAAAAAGTTAAAACGGGTCGATTTTAATAATTAAATGCAATAATTACGCCCAATTAAATTTCCAACTGGCTGGTGGGTTTTTGCTTTGCTTGGGTAATCACCGCTTTTACTTTTTGATGAGTTGGTTGTGGGTTGCTTTGATGAGTTGGAGCTTATTATTTTTGAAATCTATCCAGTCATTTTTTACTTTTAAGGGAACTGAATTTCTGAACTTTCCTATAGAGAATAAAAATCATATTACTATATTTTATTCAATTTTAATAAATTATTAGTTTTTCAACAAAAATTCTCAAGAAAGAATAAGAAAAGGGGAGTATATCAAAATGTTTATTTTCAAAATTAAAATTAAAATTAAAATTTCACAGGATTTTAATAAAATGCTTATATTTGCCATGCCCGTTTTAACCACTAGAGAGGAAAAAACAGGTAAAATGAAATAAATAGAATAATTATGATAAGCACCAAAATGGAATAATTAAGAAATACAGAGGCCCACATTGTTTAGGCACGATTCCTAAGTTACTAATAGCACTTAATCATCATCTTTACTAATGTGGAGTATATGATATGATATAACATTAATAGATATTAGTGCTGCTAAATTGGGAACGTTAAAAATTCCCGGGAACACAATGAGGAGTTGAGTTGTGACATGAGGAAGATGGGTCAGTATGTTTGTGAGCCATGTGTGGTTACAATCATTATTCGCTGTTATTTAGGTCAGTATGATTCGGCCTTTATGATACCCACAATATTTTTTTTTTGAAAAAATTAAGTATGGGCGGGTCGTTTATTGTAGGATGGGAGACTTTTCTGCTATTTTGCGGATTTTAGCGGGGACGACTCCCACCCAATCGCCATTTTATTTTCCAAAATCCCCTACTTGTTAGATACTCCAACACCAGACAGGTGGGAAACCCTACAAATTTTCTATTTCTCTCTCACTCAGGGGCTTGTCAAATGTTGAGAACACCAAATAGATATATTGTTTGGTATTTCAAATGTCGGACAACCCAATTTCCTAAGTTCTCCCATGTTAGAAATATCATATTTATTACAAATAATAATTAGTATTATTTAAATTCTTACTATTTAACTAGTATAATTAAATTTAATTAGATAATAAAATTTAATATAATAACATATTCTTTCTATTTTAAAATATTTAGTCGTTAGAATATTTATTCTAATATAAGTGTAAGAATTTCTATTCTATCATTTTAGATATTTAATTTAAATTTTAATTTGATTTTTAATTCTGTTTTCTTTCATTTTTAATTTTAAATTTTAATATAAAACTCTGTTATATTTTCTCTTATTTTTTGTTATTTTTATTTTCTTTCATTTTATTTTTCTGATTTTAGAATTAGAATATGAAGCTATATATAAAATGATAGAACAAAAATCTAAAATAGAGATAGAAAATTAGAAATAAAAAAGAAAATATCAAATAAAAGATAAAAGAAAATTACTGAAAAATAAAATACATTCAAACACAAATAATAATAAAAATAATAAATAAATAAAATTAATTAAATAAAATTATATTATATTATATAAATTAACTAATAAGAATATAAATAATAATAATTGCTTATATAATAAGTTTGATATTTGTTAACACTGAACAACTTAGCAAGTCTGGACGGTTTGGTGTTCATAATATCAAACATGCCTTGAGTAAGAGAAATTGAAAACCTATGGGATTTCCCATCAGTCCTGTATTGGAATTGTCAGATAGATGAAAAAAAAAAAAAGGGTCATGGGTGGGGGTAGCCTCCACGTAATTTTTGCCAAAAAGTAAGCCACCCTATAATGAACGGACACAAATATGATCCATATGTAGTTTTTCCTTCTTTATTTACCATCATCCAGTTAAATAAAAGAGTCTCGAATTATATTTTGGAAAATTGGTCCACATATCGGGGGACGCATTTCTACATTTGCATTCCCTTAGATATAAAACATCTATCTTAAAGATGGATGCAAATGGGTGGTCCATCTAAAAATAGTTAACTATTTCACCCATGACAGTTTTCTTCAATGAAAAAGTCTGATGCGAATGTCCAATGAGGCAGATGAGGGAGAGGGAGAGGGAGACCCAGTGTGAGAGAGCGCCAGAGAGTAAGAACAATTAGGGTAGGGGGAAGCATTAAGAGAAGGCATAGCAGAGAGGAAGAATAGAGAGATCGCGAGGAAAAACGGCTAGGTGAAATAAAATTGAAGACCATCACATTATTTCAGATGCTATTATAAGATTGAACACCATTACGGTACTTTAAGTGGCGTGATACTTCTCATGGTCATCAATATGGTTTAAGTTTCGTGATACCTCAAAGCATCAAGACCATCATGGCACTGAGTCTACTGTGATGTCTTCACGATTGTACGATTACCGTAAAAGCTATTTTAATCCAAATAATACAAATAGTGGGAAAAAAAAAAATGTATAGATGAGGTTTAGGAAAGTATGAGTTTTTTTTTTTTAATAAGCCAAAGTTAATAAATATTTTTTTATAATTTTTCTATTTTATATAGGTGCTTCTCATTAATGTGCACACCTCACAAAATTTGACGTCAAACTAATTTCTAAAATAATTATTAAAATTCAAACGCTAGACAATATGATCTTTTAATGGATCATTATGGAACTAAACTGGCGAAGGTGGGAAGGGAGATAGAGTTGTATGCACAAGAAGTTTCGTAACCATGGAAGGGTGTCTTAAAAACCTGTGAGCTATCTCACAACTACTAGTGAACGTATGGGATACCAGTCTAGGTCTAAAGACTTCCGGTTTTGGTAAGTTCTACTAGTAGTTGTCTTAGTTTAGGCACCTTTTGTGGTTTTCACGCAAAATAACTGCAAAAAACAGGCTGAGCCACCAAACCAGCCCGGAGCACGGCCAAACCAATGACCGATTTGTTTAACCGAGCCGGGTTTTTTAAAATACTGCCATGGAATTTTTGAGTTGTCTTCAGAGCTTCCTACAAAGAATCAAGCTTTTAAGGTAACATGGTTTTCAAAAGATGGAAAGGTCAAAATATGCATTAGTTTAAAATCATTTCATGCCTTATTTCTTGATGCAGGGCATCAAAAGACAATTCAAATGTACTTTCAGATGCTTCATGTAAACCCTAAAACCACGTGATTTTCTGATTATTTTTATAAATATTTTTATGTGGAGATGGCACATTTTTGGCATTTCGATTGAAATTTTGGGACCGGAAAGTATTTCCCCAAGTAATTGTTTTCCTCATTTCAAATCAAAAATAAAATAATATGCATCATTGTCTTTACCCTCTGAAATTGTTTTCCAACTAGATTACTTTGGAGACGTTTACTTTATAAAATACAATTTATTCCAAAAAAACACCCCCATGATTTAGAGAGAGAAACTATATCAAATTTTATATTGCAGAGATAGATAGTATCTTAAAATTTTTGAGAGATAAACTATTTCTAATTTTAGAGGAAACTATCGAAATGGTTTAGAGAGAGAAATTATCTCAACGGTTTTATAGAGAGACACCATTTCAAATTTGAAGTTTTAAAGGGAGAAAATATCTTAAAATTTTAGAGAGAAAAACTATATCAAATTTTAGAGAGAAGTATCTAAATTTTTTTAGAGAGAGAAACGATCTCATATTTTTCAAGAGAGAAACTATCTCAAATTTTAAATTTTATAAAGAAACGTACCTGAAAATTCCTAGAGAGAAACTATCCAAGTTTTATAGAGAGATAGTACTTGGAAATTTTGATAGAAAAACTATTTCAAACGCTTTAGAGAGATAAACTACTTCAAAATTTAAGTTTGAGAGAGAGAATATCTTTAAATTTTAGAGAGAGAAGTACCTAAAAAGTTTTACAAAGAGAACCGATATTTAAAGTTTTAGAGAGATAAATTATTTTAAATTTTAAATTTTAGAGAAAGAAAATACTTGAAATTTTTTGAGAGAAAAATTGTCTCAAAATTTTTAAAGAGAGAAACTATCTCAAATTTTATGTTTTAATAAGAGAAACTATCATAAAATTTTTAGAGATAAACTACTCAAATTTTAATTTTTGTTGTGAGAAAGTACCTAAAAATCTTTTGAGAGATAAACTATCTCAAAATTTTTAGAGAAAGAATCTATCGCAAATTTTAAGTCTTAGAGAGAGAGAGAAACTATATCGAATTTTAAGTCTTAGAGAGAGAGAGAAAATATATCGAATTTTAAGTTTTAGAGAGAGAAACTACCTTAACATTTTTTAAGAGAAATTATATCAAATTTTTTAGAGAGAGAACTATATCAATTTTTATGTTTTAGTGAGAGGAACTATCTCAAAATTTTAAATAGAGACACTATATCAAAATTTTTAAAGGAAAGCATAGAATGAGACCATTTACATTTGATACAAGGTGATCACATTAATCTTGACCATTGGATGCGAAATTACCATTGGATGCGAAATTGGGCGGTCGCAATTATTCTATTGACCAAAGTCAAACTTCAAAATAAATTTTTTCGAACTTTGTGACACATCAAATCTAGCAAATTTCACATCTAATGGTTGTAAGGAAGTATGACCACCTTGTATCAAAGATAAGGGTGCAGTTGGCATAGGGACGCCTCCGTAGGTGGAGAGGTAAGGTGCCTTTCAAATTTTATCATGGTATATAATTTTGATGTAAAATGTTATTAGGATTATCTCAAAATCTATTTTTATATCTAATTATAAAATTTTAAATTTAAAAAATAGTTAAAATCAAGTAGATCTATAAACATGAAAATCTTGAAAATTGACAGTGTATTAGATAATATGTTGTAAAATGCACTATTTTTGAGACTTCAAATCTTTTTATTTTTCATAGTCTTACATCTCGATGTCGAGATGATCAATCACGGGTTTTTCAACATTAAAACTACATTTCTTTTGGTAAAAAAAAAAAAAAACATTAAAACTACATTTTCCAATGGATTTTTAAGGGGCATCCCTAGTTCTACATTATAAGGTAGCATCCTTATATAAACTTTTTCCCAAAGATAAATAGTCTCATTGCATACAATTCCATTTTTTTAAAGAGAGAAATTAAATCAAATTTTAAGTTTTAGAGAGAGAAAGGACCTGAAATTTTTTAAGGAGAAAAACTATCTCAAATTTTTAGAGAGAAACTATCTCATAATTTTTATAGAGAGAAACTATGTCAAATTTTAAATTTTTAAAAAATAGTACTTGAAAATACTTAGAGAAAGAAACTATTGCAAAATTTTAAAGAGAGAAACTATATCAAATTTTAAGTCTTAGAGAGAGAAATTACTTCAAAGTTTTTATAAAAGGAAACTATCTCAAATTTTTAGTTTTAGACAAAGAAAATATCTTAAAATTTTAGAGAAAGAAACTATATCAAATTTTAGAGAGGGAGACTATCTCAAATTTTGAGTTTTACAATGAGCAAGTACCCAAATTTTTTTAGAGAGAGATTATATATCAAAATTTTTAGAAAGAGGAACTATATCAAAATTTGTAAGTTTGAGATACCATCTTAAATTTAAGATTTTAAAAGAGAGAAAGTATTTGAAGATTTTTAGAGAGAGATTTGTCGCTAAATTTTAGTCAGAAGCTATAACAAATTTTAAGTTTTATAGAGAGGAAGTATATTAAAATTTTAGAGAGAGAAACCATCACAAATTTTTTAGAGAGAAAAAGTATCTTATATTTTAAGTTTTAAAGAGAAAAGTATCATATAATGTTAGAGAGAAGCCATATCAAAGATAAAGTACTTAATTTTTTTAGAAAGAGAAAGTATCTCAAAATTTTTACAAATAGAAACTATCTCAAATTTTAAATTTTAAGAAGAGAAAATATATTAAAATTTTAGAGAGAATCTATATCAAATTTTAGAGACAGAAACAACTTGAAATTTTATAAAGATAAATGATCTCAAAATTTTTAGAGAGAGAAACTATCTCAAATTTAGTAATAATAAAAAAATATTATAATGAATGAAATACAATAAATATTTTACAAAAAAAAGTAAAAAGGGAAAAGCCATGAAAATTTTATGTATCCATGTACCATCGAAATACCTGAAATCTATTTTATACGAAATATTATTTTTGAAATACATTTCAAAAAAAAAAGATTTTTTCACGTAATTATTTTCCATGGATCCAAGCGGCCCGTATTTTGGTGGTATGAGTAGGAATTGTACCTGTGACGTAGTTGCAATCTTCAAATTATAATCAATCAAGCCTAATTCCTAATTTTGATACTTTAATTGCTACATAAATTCAATGGTCACAAGTGAGACTTCAGATATTTTTGATTTTTTTTTGGAGAGTTGAGAAGGAAAATGGGTAATGTTATGGACAAAAGCAAAATATGGTAACTAAAAAGGGTAGTTGCACAAAGGGAAAAGACGTAGAGAGAGTTGTGAGGAGCAAAATATGGGTAGGTAGAAAGGAAACACGTGAAATAATTAATTTCTCATACATTATAGCAACAAATCAGAGTGGCGCAGCGGAAGCGTGGTGGGCCCATAACCCACAGGTCCCAAGATCGAAACTTGGCTCTGATATGAAAAATAATTTTTTTTTCCCTTCTACTCATAATCTTTTCAAAATTTTTCAATTTCTGTTTTCATTTCTACTCATAATCTTTTCAAAATTTTTCAATAAATTTTTCAATTTTTATTTCTACCTATAATCTTTCTAAAATTTTTCATATCTATTTATAATCTTTCCAAAGTTTTTCAATTTTTCATTTCTACGCGTAATCTTTCCAAAAACTTTCAATTTTTCATTTCTACTCGTAATCTTTTCAATTTTTTTCAATTTTCCATTTCTACTCATAATCTTTCCATTCATTTCTACTCGTTAATCTTTCGAATTTTTCATTTCTACTCGTAATCTTTCCAAAGTTTTTCAATTTTTCATTTCTACTCGTAATCTTTCCAAAAAATTTCAATTTTTCATTTCCACTAGTAATCTTTCGAAAATTTTTCATTTCTACTCGTAATCTTTCCAAAATTTTTCAATTTTTCATTTCTACTCATAATCTCCTAACAAAAATTTTAGTTCCTACTCGTAATCTTTCCAAATTAACCACGTTTTTTGATGAAAATTTTCATTTCTAATCGTAATCTCCTAATAAAATTTTTAGTTTCTACTTGTAATCTTTCCAAATTAACCATATTTTTTTGATGAAAATTTTCATTTCTACTCGTAATCTCCAAATAAGGAGTAAAACAGGAAAGAATATGCATCTTTCATGGCTTCCTACCTTTGCTCTTTTCTGTCTAACTTTAAAGTTCGTGAGATCTAGTGTGGACTAGGTTTGTAAAATGCTATTGTATGTTAATCGTATGAACTCTTTGAAGATGGGCCTCATACTATTGTTCACTACTTGTCGACTATGTTTACTTTGTGTCTATGTGCTTGGACAATTTTTCATGGTTTAGATGATCAAGGAATGGGTTCATAAATTTTTGGTCTAGGCCAAGCCATATCAGAAGCAGGCATACTAATTATACTGAATTGAGCATATTTTATGAGATTGTATACTATGAGATCATTTATTTTTGATACAAAAAAGTCACAATTATTTTTAGTTGTTATTTGTGAAATCTAATAAATAAAAATATGATACAAAATTCGAGAGATTTTATTTTGGGTTTGTGCTCAAACAATGACACATCCTCAACCACCCTATTTCAAGTCAATGAAAAGCAAACGGTCTCATTGTATACATTTCCATATCGTAATCATGTAGAGTTTAAAAAGACATATTTTGTGTTCTTTTCTAGTGAAATATATTTTGCTGCTATAGGGTGGGAGCATGTAGTACATTTGCCCAAAGTTAGTAATACTTTTTGGACCCCAGGTTGAATCTCACTTTTCAAACTAAAGGAAAAAAAAGTTGAATCTCATTTTTCGCGTGCCTAATAAAATAATGTCCAAGATTGAACAAGAACCGTCCAATTTTCAGAGAGCAAGATCGACATGTTAAAGAACTAAAAATCTAGTTTTTTTTTTCCTTGAAAATAATTTAGCAATATTTTGATGGTTCCGAAAATTTTGGATAAAAAAAATCCTTCCAACTAGCTCTTTTCCTCTAAATTTGGCATCTTCCTTTCGATGAAGACCAAGAAAAACGTTTTGAAAAAAAACACAAAAAAATGAATGACAAGAGAATAAATATTGTGATATGGGCTGTCTATTTTAGGAAAGAAAAATGATGCTAGTTTTTTTTTATTTTTTAGTTTTGTATACCTCATATCCTATATATTGTCTAAGAGTAAGAGAGTAATTAAAAGAAAAGTGGTTTTTAGTTCTTAAAGGCTCGCTCATGGGATTTGTTAACTATGAATTTTTTATATTGTGCATCATCATCATCCTAAAATAGCAGCTATTTTAATTGAGGATTACATATCCATTTAAATGATTTTTGAAATTAAATCAAAAGAAATTGACGAGATATTAAATAGTTAATATTTTAGATAATTTTTTATGAATTTTGAAAAGAAGAAAAGATTTTGAGTAGGTGTGGCAATGGGCTGGGTGGCCCGACCTGGCCCTAAAAAACTAGGGCCTAGGCCAAGGCAAAAGAGGCCCGGCCCTTATTATTATTATTATTTATCTTTTTTGCTTTGGTTTTCTTTAACTTTATCCTGCTAAAGCCGAGCCCGACCCGGCCTCGATAGGGCCAAGACCTGGCTTAGGGGAACAGGACCAGGCTAGGGTTAGGGCTGGCCCAGCCCAAGCCCAGCCTGTTGCCGAACCTATTTTTGAGTTCTTCAAGGATAAGATCTAGCCTTCTAAGAAATGGATGGTGTGTGCATCGAGTTAAAAAACAGTCATTTTCTATGATGTTTATTGAAGTTTCATGGGCTTCTTTATCATATCCAAGAGGATAATGCATGCTCCAAACTTAGGGTGAACCAAGTGCCCGTAAGGCACCTGAATTGCTGCTCCAACAGGTTGAGTTTGGGTCCATTTGACCTAGATCGGTCCTGGGTCCAGAGCAATCTAAAGATCCAATTCAGTTGGGTCGAGGTTTGATAGATTGGTGCAACCATGAATTATATTACGTAACAATACATTGGTGTAAAACACGTGGCATGTCATTCACAAATAAAAAAAGGGATTGTATATTATGATACTATTTATTTTTGGTATAAGAAAGTTACAATTATTTTTAGCTATTAGATGTGAAATCTAATAGATAAAATTATGTCACATCAATCGAAAAATATTGTTTTGGACTTTGTATCTAAACAATGACACGTCTTCAATCACCTTATTTCAAATATAATCGTCAAACATGATTGTGATCTCTTGTATCAAAAGTTAATAGCATCATCTTATACAAACCTGAAGCGAAGCCCGACGGATTCCCACCCCTATGAGAGAGAGATAGAGAGAGAGAGATTCAAATTTCAAATCAATGGGTGGTTTTGCTTTTTGATTTCTGTCGTTACTGGGAAAGAAGAAGAAAAATTTGAATTTTCTTTCTCTGTAACGATTCCACCCTCGAACAAAATGTACGCCACCCTCAATCTCGGCCGTCCAATTTGAGTTGATTATTGGGCAACCCCAAGTATAGTGTAAGAACCCCTCACTGGGGCACAACTCATAAATAAAAATATATATATATATATATATATATATATATATATATATATATATATATATATATATATATATATTTGATAAAATATAAAATTTATAGAGATATTTTAGTATTTTTTACTAGAAATACATATTTTTCAATTTTTGAAAGGGAAAAGTCTTCCCAACACCTATAGGTGAAAAATGAACAGTGATTTCACCTACCCTCATCACCGTCCAAAGTTCATCGCACGGTCACGATTGTCTAGTAGTGTCTCATTTTTCATTTTTTATTTCTACAAGTCGAAATGACCTAAAATTTGGAGCGTGTGTACATCTTAGCGAGGCGCAACTAATAAAAATATAAAAAAATAATTTGTAAAAACAAAATTGACCAAATACCCCCGAAATATTTCGGAGGTATTTTTGTCATTTTTTTCATGTAAAGTATTTTTTTGATATTTTTTTGTTGATTCTTCTATTTTTTATGAACACACGCTCCAAAATTTTAGGTTATTATGATTTATAGAAAACAAATGAAAAATGAAATACTATTGGATAATCGTGACTATGCGATGAACTTTGGACGATGATGAAGGTAGGCAAAATCACTGTTCATTTTCGCCTATAGGCATTTTGTAGTATCTTCTTTTGGATAATGGTTAAAAATATATCATTTTCAATTTTGGAAAATGGTTTGATAGAGTTGCAGCTCTATCAAAAATAACTTATCGAAAACTGCAATTAAATCATTAGAAAACTTTTACATCAACCATCTTGGCTTGAACATTATGGTTGTGAAAAAAATATAGGATTTCAAGCTATAAAAAATAATATATATATTGTAACAAATTATTTAGATCATCAATTTCATACTAAAAATAAGTGTTCATAGATCCGCATGATTTGTACTATATTTCGAATTTCATTGTCAGTACTGAAAATTGATTTTAGAGCCACCATGGAGATTTCCGTTGCCAATAATGCTTTCTGGATGAGGATTTGAGATGAGCGCTTATTTAGTTTTCACAAAGCCTAGGCTTTATAGAAACCTCATCCTTCAATTTTTGCTAGGTACGTGACAATTTATAGAAACCTCATCCTTCAATTTTTGCTAGGTACGTGACAATAAGGTAAGGGCATCCCTAAATTTCATGCAAAATTGATTTGTAAAAGAGTTTAAAATAAAACAATGTCATATTGGGATTGAAGTTATCCTAGCATCCGTTTTTTATCGGACGGATGAGAATAAGTTCATATAGAACTTTATGGAAAAAGCTGACATAGGTCTACTAACCTACAACTACATATGAGTCCAACGGTCTAGATTCAATTTGAGTCGATCTAACGGCCAAAACTTCATTTCGTATTGTAATTTTAATTTTTTTTTCTACAAATCCAAATTACATGAAATTTTAAGTTTCTATTCTTCTCATCAAGATGCATCTAATAAAAATATTAAAAAAATAATTTGTAAAATATAAATTATCAAAATACCCTTAAAAAGTTTTGGGGGTATTTTGGTCAATATATTTTTAACAAATTATTTTTTTGATATTTTTATTAGATTATACTATTTTTAAAGAACACACTCTCCTAATATCAAGTGATTTAGATTTATAGAAAAAATTAAAATTAAAATATGAAATTCAATCGTGATCATTTGAAAGGCCCAGATTAAATCTCGACCGTTGGGCTCATATGTAGTTGTAAGCTAGTGGGTCCATGCCAGCTTTGTCCTATATATTCGGGTGGAATTTTCCTTTTAACAAAAGAAAAGTCACAATTACTTTCATGAAAACTATTGGGAAGTAGGGGTGTTGATAGGCCAGGTGAATATGGGTCGACCTCGATTCGATTGGTACTGGCTAGACCGAGAGCTGATCGGACCCATATCTAGTCCCGGTCCTTAGACCCAGGCCTGGGTTTTGGGATGATATAAAATAAATTTCGTTATAAATATTTCATAATAAATAAAGGGATGATATACAATGAGACCTTTAATCT